>NC_139241.1:28375341-33175341 GCF_977018435.1 Lepisma saccharinum | reverse complement strand
AACGACAAAGTAAACTTTTGCGCAATCTTTCTGCCGATTCGCATTATTGAAACAATATTTAACCAATGGGGACGTTATCTCATATTTGGAAATGCTGCATTGGTTGAACTTCCTGCGGACAAGACCGTGAGTCACGCCTCCTGCTCTTCCGAATCGAACTTCACTCTGATTGGAGGATCGTATATTTCACAACACTTCCTTGTTTCAGAGCTACCAACATAATTTCGTAAGACGTTGGACTTAGAAAAAATCCATGCGACAGATTTTTTGAACATGACTGTACTACACCCATTAATTAACATTCGAAAACACATTAAATCAGTATCCTTAAGGAAGCTTTGAATTTCTTTTTAACTCCACTTTATGTACAGAAAGTCTAACCAGGACTAGACCTACAGCTTAAAGTGGGATCTGAACCACTCTGGGGTTCGAATCGAACAGGGAACTCCTTGGTGTTTCAGTTTTCAGATGTTTGATAATGTTCAAAAATCGTCAATAACTCTAACATGGCTACTTGTCTGAATCCGAACACAAGGGTATTACATGCATCAATTAACAGTAGAAAATGCATTAAAGCAGTACCACAAAGGAAGATTTTAAGTGTATGAAATGATAAGTGTGTATCAAAATTAATAAGTGCTTCTAGTGTTATGACAAGCATGCACCAGTAAAAGTTCTACAGATATGTCAAGTTATTGTGGCAATGCAAATAATTACACTTCACGTAAGATTTTTGAATTGTTTTTAATGCCCTGTCTTTCTGGTGATGTATTAGTGTTTCTGCATAACCTAATAGTGTTTTAGTCTCTGGGGTGAGCAGTTCCAGCTTCGATCCTTGGGTGGTAGGTTCAGAATTTAGGTGTTGACTAAGTATCATGAGAACAATTGGGACACTACTTGAAAACAATAGGAGGGGTCTAAAAATTTAGTCATTATGGAGGTAAGTTTAAGCTTAGTTTACATGTTTTATTGTTGTTGGCAAACTTTATTTATTCTCACCTATAGTTAACTTTTAATTACTATGATAAAGCATTTGAAAAGTACTAAGAATTATACACAACAGAAAAAAAATACTCAATGATGTGTTGAAATATAGGAATACCAATGTTTGATTGATTTGGTGTTTTAAGTCCACTTTAGGCACAGTAAGGCTAATTGGGACTGGACCTACAGTTTAAAGTGGAATCCGAACCACTACGTGCCTTCACCGGGTATCGAACCTGGAACCCCTTGATTACAAGGTGACGATGCTACCACTGTGCCATCAGGGAGGCCTGGTATACCAATGTGATTGCAGGAAATGCTGTAGTCGTAGGATTGCATTGTAGTACAGATTCCATTGAATTATTGTATGCATGTTAAACATTTCATGGATTGATTGATTTGGTTTATTTTACTTCGCCTTTCTGCCACTTTTGGCTAAGGATGAAGATAACGATGAGTGATGATATGATAATCACAGGGAATGCCTGTGTGCAGGTTGAGATTCGATCACGGGACACCTGGTATTGTAGTGCACAGTGCTAACCACTCTCCCACGAAGGCTCAACCTTTCTTTCATACTGATTTGTTTTCATCCAACAACAGTCTAAGAAATCAACAATCACCTTATATATCAGGTTCTCTTCAGATTATTTTACATCTTTTCCAAATTTGCAATTAGTCATGATAACTTGTCAAATAACAAGCTTGAAACATAGGCCATGTTTAATATTCCACATTTCAAGAAAATCAACTCACTTGTATGCAGAATAAAAAATATCTACAAATCTAATAATTAGGAACACAGCAGAAAATATTAACATGACACTTACATTTAGAAACGTTTCTTCTCCAAGTCCACAACACGAGCATTCTTAAAACATAATGCTGCTAAGGGACCACCACCTGAAAAGATGAATGACAAAAGCAAGAAAATCTCCTGCACGAAGAGAGCCTAAATGGAAATAGTACTTCCAAGTATTCTCTCTATTGAATTCCACAAGGAAACTTAAAATGAAATCATCAGGGATTCCTGCATCTTCTCTTGTGAATCTGTAGATCCATCCTTCCTTTCTCACTGTATGGACAGCCAAGGACATATTTATGTTGCAATGACCTTATTGCCACAACAGGGTCATTATAACCTGTGGTGCAACAGTCCATTGACGACCCAGGCCTGCCTACCAACTGCTGGTCTCCCTCGCTCACACGAGGTGGGAGATCATCCAATCAGCAACGTGGTCAGCACGATGAACCACCAGTCGTCATTGTAGGTTTCCATGACTGTGCTACACTACTCATTCATAGCTCCCTGATTTCCTCATGATGGTGGGTGGCCAGCGGTCCCATACACAGGCCGAAATCTCAAGAGAAAAGTTATTATGCTTCCCCCCAGGAGATACCAACCCTCTTGCGTCCCATAGCCAGAGTTCAAAACATGATGCCTTAAACTACACGGCCATGGTGCAGGGCACAATGGGGTCATTGCAACCAAGTAAACAATATCTCACTTAGTTTAGGTTTTCATGTTAAATGTGTGATCTTATTTTTTTTTACACAGAATCTCCTTTATATTTTTTTAAAAAACTGTAACTAATGACAACACAAGTAAATGGCACAAAATTTAACTAGGCCAACAATATTCTCCACTAACATGAACAGATTTTAAGTCATAATGTTGTGGTCAATTTATGTGTTTCTTCCTTTAAAGAACAGAAGTGAAAAATGATTCTATGTTCCGTTTATGTATACTATACATACGAAGTGCCTATGCAAGAATGTCACTGATTTTTAGTTCTCTCATTTATAACACAAGAGAGTAGTACTTTGTACAGTATTTGAAGCATCGCAAAAAAAAATATATTGTGCTTATGTGTGTGACAAGTAAATAAGTTTCTAATGTATTGTCCTCATGATTTTTTGTTTAATATTTATAATTTTGTTGTTGTATATCTCAACAGTGGTTTGTGTTTATGGTACCAATATACTCTGAACAGTTGCCTTTAGTTTGTCATCCATTACCTCTCGCATAATGTACATTATATCTGTTGTGATGAAATATATGCTCTGATAGCAAAGGTAAGTGAAAGTGTAAAAATATTTTTTAAACATTTAGCAACTTACGATTTTGAGAAATATTGAATAAGATATGGACTCACATAATTTAGTTTGTTTCTTTGTATTAATTTCATTTTAGTGCATAGGATTTTGATTTTATGAATTACTGTATTTGCTGGCATATAAGATGTACTTTTTTCTTTCAAAATAGGTCTAAAAACAGGAGACTTATATGCCGATACTCACTTTTTGATTTCCTCTGTTCTGAGTTAGATTTCTTTCTTACTTCCTTGCAGTGTGTGATGAAGAATATTAAAATGTATTCTTTCCTAGTTAGATTAGGTAAGTTACTTGTTGAAAGTAGACATACATGTTACTTTATATTTGAAATGCTGTAAATTAATTATAAATTGAATGATAAACCTTTTCCTCAAAAATGTGTACAAAAATGGGGGTGCATCTCTTACGTAGGCAAATATGATATGTAGCAAGACATATTTATCTTGTATATACGTATTGCTTGCATTGCAGAATTATTATTTTTCTTGTATTAATCAAACTAAGAATAAATGTCTCATGAAGGGAGATTGCGTAGTTGCAGGTAACATTCCATTTATGAACTATTGTGTATTGTAATTTCATTGTTGCCTTTGATTCATAGCACATTGTACATAAAACTAGTACTGTGCAACGTAATGGTGCCATATTCACAAGCAATAATACTACCATGTATATTAAACCTAGATTAAATTTGTATATTTTTAAGTGCTGGTACATAATGAAAAAAAATTAAAGCAAGATGCCATACTATGAATTGAAAAATGCATATTCTTATGACAGTATTAAAGTGGCTAATTCACACACAGGAACTGTCAAAACATGTTTTGTGCTGTAACCTTGTTATTGGCCATATGTGAAATACCACCTTTGTAATAACATCTGAATGCCAGGGGTCCTGGGTTTGAATACCATCCTGGGTATGCATGTTCTTCGTGAGAGTCCCTTCATCAATTTCATCATATCATCACTCATCCTCATCGTCAGAATAGCAAAAAGAGACATAAAATAATCTAATTCAATTTTAATATTTTTTTGTTACTGCAAGTGGTCCTGATATTGATTCCTGTTGAAAGCCAAAAATTTTAGTTTTAATCCGAATCATGAGCTTGATGAACAAGGTCAGAAAACAGCATGAATAGAACTTGGAAGTTTTTAATAATGTAATAATATACAAATAAATTGGCTAATAAAGCACTGGCCTGCTCTAATATTTTTTTATCTGTTTTGGCAGTTTCTGTGTCTGTAACTTTTAGCCAATTTAATAGTCTTAGAAGTAGGAGTATGCTTTGTTATGTTATAAAATGTTTGTTTCTGATTGTTTGGAACAAACTAGACAAAATATGCAATTAACATTGATAATAGTTATATACATATTTGGTATGTGCACTCTTAAACTTAAAGATGTCTTCCAATTTAATGTAGAATAAAATCAGTAAGAATTTATAAAGCTTTATTTATGCCTCTAATATATACAATAAGTTGTAGGAAAATATGTAAATAAAATATTTTCATGTACTATATCTGTGGCACATTTTCCTTATTACGTACAATTTTTTTGTGTGTAAGAGCATATTTTAATTAACTACAAAACAATATGTCTTTTGCAATGACAGGAGATCGTTACTATTCTGAACAATATGTAGCATCAAAAAGGTGTGGGGTGTGATCAAATGAAATGCCGAAAAATCCAGATTCAATTCATGGTTGAGCCAGGACTGTTTGTAAGTTATAGAGAGCTTTTAGTCCGTAATGACACATGTCCCTTTGAAACCGACCCTCAGTAATTAATGCAACCTTTTGAACAGAAGTGCTACAAGCTGCATGTATCACCTCAGTCAGTCTGTGGTTTGTGCATGCACAGTGAATGTTTGCTTATAGACTGAAGGGGTCCTTGTTTTGGTGTGAACCACCCCTGTTGCCTTGGTCTGAAAGCTTCCATAGGGACACAGGTATTGACAAGGATATAAAATGTCAAATGAAAAGTAAGTATAGTATACAGGGGTTGAGAAGATCACATATTACAAATGATATAAATACCAGAAACCATAACAAGATATAAGACACACATGTTGACCATATGGCTGAAACCAACAAATTACTGCAGGAAGCAGAAAAATCTTACACGTAATAACAAATTAAAAGTTTCCCAATGTAATTCACACGTTGCTCACCTACAGAGTAACTTCATTAAGTAATTATTGTTGCATAATAAATATTGTATAATATTGTAATAAGAGAATTGTAAAATATATTTAAAAAATAATTTACAAACTTCATTACAAAATTTGCATTACAAGCACAAACATACCTGATTTAGTGGCAACTGTAATTAAGGCAACAGTTTTGAGTAAAATGTGAATGATTTGTTTATATCACTACATTTTAAAAATGATTCATGTATTTTCGCAGAGGCATGACAATTAAATAGTGTTATATACAGTCATGCACACTTCTGGGTTGTAGTTGCTACAATCTAGAAGTGCCTGTGACTACAAACAAACCACAATTTCATCTTATCTGAAATTATGCAAAATGCCTAGTTGCCATTGTTTTGGCAACATGATTGTAGGATGAATGGATTTTGTTATTAAATATTTTCATTCATATTATGAATATTTTAAAGCAAAACTATTTGTTTCATATGGTATAGTTTTAATTACATTTTAAAGAACATAAATATTTTTGAACTATTTTTAATTGTTTGAATTTCCAAATATTGCCATCAGTATGCCAATAACTTGTGTGTCTGCATTGATATCAGCTTGGCCTAAGTTTATACAAAAAATCTTTTATGCTACAGGATGTTTTAAAAGATACATGACCCAAAATTTGATTATTCATAATATGGAAACAATCAGCAAGAGACACAACTCCCCATGAATAAACAAAATTAAAATTTGTGTCAGCACTTATGCTACTTGTTCCTATTATATTATATAGGGTCAAGCCCCTTAGTGAAGTCAAATTAATATGTGTCTTTGAGGACTAAAGTCTCCCTACCCCTGTTAAAAATAAAAAAAGCTGAGGCTATAAAGGGGCACTCAGCACAAAAACACAACGCAAATTGCATGCTATGATGGCAGGAGTCCTGACCTGGACATAGATGTTCTTTGTTAGTGTTCACTCACCAATTTCATCATATCATCACTCATCCTCATCCTTGTGGCAGAAAAGTGATGAAAATAACCTAATTCAATCAATCAACAACAAATGTTGCACAGAGGATTATGCTGGCTGTAAGTCCAGATGCCAGAACCTCATTGCAAGACTGCAATTACCGAGGTGTAGTAGTACTATGTGGAAGTGAGGTTGATTTTTGGTGCCTTCGTATAAGGCCACCCTTACACTTCTAAAATAAGTTTTCTGCTTAAGAAACTCAATAATGAACAAATGTCACCCTGAACCCTTCAATTAAAAGTGATACGTAACTTTTCCTTTAGATATCCATATGCAGGAGGTAACAAAGACAAAGAATAAAAAATAAATAATAAACAAATAAACTGGTGATGTTTAACATGCAGGGATTTTGTGGTTGACATGCAAACATTTGTTTTCTGACTAACTGGACCCATGCCAAATACTTTATGAGTGAAGGAGTACTGATAATGTGGATGGCATGAATATGTCCAGATTCAGATCTATCTGAGATAAAATAAGAAATATTCCACAAAGAACTTGAATGGTTCATTCATATCCTTAATATATCGCCACCTGAATATTATTTTGCAGAATGTCCATCTGCATTGACTTTGCAGGATAGCTGATTAAAGTTTGACGTATATGGATTTTGAATACACTACAAGATTTGAGCAAACATTTTACTAATGTTTATCATTCACACCAAATACATTGCTTGGAAGTGTGACACGTTAACCTGTAACACAATAACGTCACAAACTCATCTCAGACGAAAAGTGGAGATACAGCAAACTAGCATTCAGCCAGAGGCATGTCAACAGGTATGAATTTTACATTTTAAAAAAAGGAACTGAAAAATATATTAGTTTCGTTTATAAAACCTTGATGCATGAATTACATTCATAAAAATTACAAAATAGTGGTGTGCAGTTAAGTTGAAGCTATTTATAGAAATATTGAGTCGACTGTAAAATTATCAGTTTTATCAATAAATAATTTTGCTTATATTGGCTTATTCCAATAGTACTGATCAATGTGTCACATCCTTAATAATTTATACAAGCAATAGTGGCAATAGCTGACCTCCATGGCAGAGTGATTAGCACAGCACATTATGATGTGCTCCAGGGCTCCTAGGTTTGTATCCTGGCCTTGGCATAAGTGTTCTTTGTGTTCTTTCATAACACTTAATAGATAAGTTTCCAGCAACTGTAGAATGGTACGATATGATTTTTTCTTCATGAACAAGTTTGCTCTTGGGAAATATTTGTTTTAAATGGCAAGTATTATTTATGAGGGGAATCCCATGGCAATTTCAAAATTGTTCAACAATGGATTAACAATGTAAGTAGTGGTCGTGATACTGGTGTACAATTACATGAAATATCAAAAAATAACACTAACCTTCTGTTGATAAAGGGCAGTGAATCAATCCACTACAGTATTAAGCATTAAGCATTTGAGTCCCTGCCGTTGTATTAAAGAGGCCTAGAAGTGAATATGGTGTATCATGAGATGGAACCGAACACAGTCCAAATTTGAAAGCGCTTTCTGTCCACGAAAGAAAATGTGCCTTCTTCTAAAACATACACGAAGACAAAAAAAAGTAGGATAAGCCGGAGACACATTAAACTCGGTTGTTTTCAAATAAAAATCATTGCTACTTACCTCATATGCATAGCGGAAGATTTTTCAAGCTGGCCATAACTTTTTTTCCATGAAAAACACGTTACTTTTAACATTATAATCATTTATTGATCGGCGGGCAAATCTTGACTCACGTTGTCTATTGTCAGCTGATATGCAGTATCGTCAGCTGATGTGCAGTGTTTCCAAACTTATGAACCGATAAATGCTGCACAAACTATTCACAAAAGGTTTTTAAGCGAAAATTGAGGCTAAACTCTACTTTACGTCCTTATCTGCATGGTGAATGCTTCTTTGCATTCGCGGTGCGCCGATAAATGCCGCACATTTATTCACAAAAGGTTTTTAAGCGAAAATTAAGGCTAAACTCTACTTTACGTCCTTATCTTCATGGTGATTGCTTCTTTGCGTTTGCGCTGCGCCGATAAATGCCGCACAAACTATTCACAAAAGGTTTTTAAGCAAAAATCGAGGCTAAACTCTACTTTACGTCCTTATCTGCATGGTGATTGCTTCTTTGCACTCGCGGTGCGCGTTGGTGGTGCGGCACCCGGCATCTCTTCGGGTAAGTACCTTTTTCTTTTTACACTTTCTTTTCACGATAGCCCCACTATCCATTCACGGGGTCGAGGTATGCCTACGAGGTTAGGTTAGGCCTGTTAGGTTAGGTTCCATTAGCACTCATTTCACCCCTAAATATGTGCTTCATTATCTAAACAATTCCTTAGTATGTTCAATCACGCATATCCGGACAACATAGGTTTTTCCCGATTTACTCTTTCAGGAAATTTTTCCTACCTTTCGGATTTACGTTGTTCAATTCCTTATAAAATAAGCTTTCCAACGATATATGACACGTATTCCTTAGGAAAAGGACGTAAACTAGAGTGTTACCTTAAATTGGAAGAAAAACCCCGCTCACACGTCATCTTGTAAAACTACCGCGTGGTTGCTACACTGTGAGGGGGTTACATAACCGAACGCACGGAACATTTGATTCACGTAGTCAACGGTAATGGCGGCACGAGCTATCGCACAACGGAGATGCATGATTGACGAAAAATACCTTATTTACAGGCAAAATACGTAGCACAATTCCAAAAAACAATATCTCCGGCTTCAGAAAGTCCTCAAGAACACAATTCCGTAAGTACTTTCTCGTCTTTTCTCCTGTAAATTTTAAGAAATCCGTCTCCGGCTTATCCTACTGTTACCAAAGTTTTTAATGTTTGTCTCAATTTGCTCTAAAAGTAATTATTGCTTCATGAAAAGTTATTATTACGATAACTTTTTTTTTTTAAAGTACATGAAAACTAAGTTTGATTTTCAGATTTTCATCAAAATTAATTTTGAAGATATTCCATAGATCATGAAGATTTTATATCTACAGTTAAGAGTTACCATATTTTCCAGCCTATACAGTACATTACTTTATACTTGAAATACTGTAAATTAATTATAAATTCACTGCATCTTATATGGCAAGAAATCCAGTAATTGAAATAGTAAGTACACTGTCTTTATGCATAACAATTTTCTAATATGAAGTTTATTTTCCTACAAATAAAATTTCAATTCATAACTTATATATAAAATGTCAATTTGATATTACATATCTTTCTATATTTCTCCTCAGATGAGAAATGCTTACGATTCCTCTTCCTATGAATGCTGTTAGATATTATGTGAGTCTGCACCTGGCAATATTGTTTACTCTGTATTCTGGGCAATAGCCTGTGCAGTTTTTTGTTTCTTCTATGCTGTGTTATATTACTGTCATCCCGGGCAGAAAAAGTATGAAGATTGTCATGTTTTTTACTGTGTTGTGTACATGTTCTTGAGAATATAATCAAAAGGATATTAGCAGCGAGTCTTTTATTTCTCGATCCAACATTTATTGGCGACCGTGACAGGGCCTGCCTTTTTTTTCTGTGTTGGACCGGAGAAAAAGTAAGTGCAAATATCGGAAAAATGTCAATGGACATTGATCGTCTCAAGAAAAGCCGTGCAGTGGCTAGGTCAGCTTCTACACGTGTTTCGGAGAAGATTGTAAATGAGTTAGCGATGCAAACTCCGGACAGGAATGTTATTCAAGCAAATATCCAGTTGCTTGAAAATAAGGCAAGTGATCTGCATGCTGCTGACATAACTGTTTTGATTTGATGTTGGAATCGGGTGCTAGTGAAAATGAGTTAGGGAAAGAACAGTCATTAGGTCGGGTACCCTATTCTACACCCTCGAATTTTGAATTATTTTTTTTCATTATGAAGATTATGTGATCCTATTTGTGAATTTAAAAAAATTAGAGCGTGGAAAGAAGTATTTACGACTGTACAGCCGTTTAAAGTTGCGATTTTGTCGTTTGAAATTGTTGAGTCCAAATTTCCCACCTGTTCCGGGCTCCGCCCCTGGGGTAATTGACTTACCGCCCTTACCGCTACCGTGGCCCCGCCTCTGCTCCGCTACGCTACGCTCCGGCTACCCGCCTTTATCTATAGAGTCCCTTTTAAAGGCATGTTAGAAATTGGCCAAAGTCACCTGCCCCCAACACTATTTCTCACTGTTTTCCGCATTGACACATGAAGATACAAAAAATGAAGGCTAAAATTAAACCAAAGAAGGTAACTTACCACTTTTTACCAAGGCCAGGTATTGAGTTGTGGATCAAAGTTCAATTTGTAATTCCAAAAATGAAGTAACTCCTACGTTGAGAGTCCTTGCTGTCCTTTTCCACAGAATACCAACCTTCACTCCCTTCCCATCATAAAAATTAGAAGTCGCAAATTATCCCATCCCACAAGTCATTTAGAAAAAACAATCCTCCCCTTTACGGCATGCAGTTGCCAAGAAAAAAAAAATATTTCCAATTTCTGAAGTCGCATAAATGAAATCCAATGTCTGAAATGTCCAATCCGCCAATATATCACACAAACATCATATCGGAATCGCAAATGTTCCTATTGCACAAGTCAATCATAAGAAGAAAAAGAAGAAAATCAGACGTGCGCCTGTGACATCAAACGATCATCCGAAATCTTCAGACTTGCGTTATGCAAGGAATTTTAATTTCATAAGAAACGTAAGTTTCGTGCACATAGATCTAACAAAATTACTTTCAGCGCTATTTAGAAACATTCTTTATTATGAAGAACTAATTTTTGTAACGAGAATATTTGAAATGTGCGAAAAATCGAGGGTGTAGAAAAGGGTACCGGAGCCCAGTCATTGTCGGATGATTATCAGTGTTTGTTCAACAAGCGACGTATTGAAGTGTCGAACTTTTTGAAGTTGTCGGAAGGAAACTGCTGTCAAGGCGAGTCGTTTTCGGAAGTAAAGAATCGAAGATTCAAGTTACCTAAAATCGAACTGAAGAAGTTTGGAGGGGACTTGAAAGAGTGGTTACATTTTTGGGGACAATTCAAGAAGATCGATGAAGATGATACAATTCCTGCAGAGGACAAGTTTCAGTATTTAATACAAGCGACAATTGAAGGTTCTCGTGCGCGCCAGCTTGTGAACAGTTTTACACCAACAAAAGAAAATTACCCGAAAGTTGTGCAGTCCATGAAATCACGTTTTGGTCGCGATGATATGCTCGTGGAAGTGTACGTGCGTGAACTGCTAAAATTGGTGTTACAAAAGGTGTTGAACCGTCAAGAAAAAAATTGTTGGAGCACTTTGTATGACACACTGGAGTCCCAACTTCGAGCATTAGAATCGATTAGTGTTACCAGCGACAAATATGCAATAATGCTGTTTCTATTGGTGGAGTCCAGTCTCCCAGAGGATTTGATGCATGTATTGCAGAGAAGAACATTGTCTGCTGCTGAGGAAAATAATGAGACAACACCGACCGGAAGAATGCAGTCCTTGATGTCATTCCTGCAAGCTGAAGTGGAAGGAGAAGAACGAATCAACCTTGCAGCAGCTGGGTTTGAATTGGATGGTGCAGCAGTGAAAGTTCGGAAGAAAAGGTGTTCTCCACCGCGTCAGCCTATTATCCCCAGTGCGACAGATTTGTTGAGTGTCAGTGGTGGTAGGGAGAAAAGTTGTGTGTTCTGTGGTGGTAAGCACAGTTCATATGCTTGCTTTAAAGCCCAGAAAATGTCTCTCTCTGGAAGACAGAAGGTTCTAAAAGATAAAAAGCATTGTTTTGCATGTTTAAAATTTGGTCATTTTTCGAAGAAGTGCAAGGCCAATTTGAAATGTATTGTTTGCAAGAAAAAGCATGTTGTATTGATGTGTCCTAATATTTCAGACAAAGATAATGATTCTGACCATTATTCTGAAGGCAAAGAATCAAATGCTTAGGTAAACAATACACTGATAAACCAATTTGAAAATCCGCATGTATTCATGCAGACATTGGTAGTAGATTTGAAAGGTAACTACAATGAGAGCAGGAATGTGAGAGTTCTTATTGACACAGGTTCACAAAAATCGTATATATGCAAATCTCTTGTAACAGATATAGGTTATAACTCCATTGGCAAACAAAGTTTGATACATTCGCTATTTGGTGGTACCATGTCTAGTCCTTGTAATCATAATGTTTATAATGTTAAGGTATGTAGCATTAAGAGAGAATATTCGTGCATATTTGATGTTCTTGATCAAGATACAATATGTGGTAAGATTCCTTATGTAACACCAGGTGTTTGGTTAAATGAGCTGAACAAAAGTCAAATAAGGTTAACAGATACAGGTAAGATGAAAGGTCCAGTTGAAATTCTTATTGGTGTGGATGTTTGTGGTAAATTACTGACTGGCCATGTTGTGAAATTAAAGTGTGGTTTAGTGGCTGTGGAAACTCAGCTGGGATGGACACTTATGGGTAAAGTTCCAGGTGAAAACAGAAAATCAGATACAGCTTTGTTGGTATCGAATTTATAAGTTGGTGAAGTCGTAGCTGATCTGTGGGAACTGGTTACCATAGGAATCAAGGATCCCATTGCCAAGAAGTCTGCAGAAGAACACACACGGGCTGTCAAAGAACAATTTTTGCAGACACTGACATTCAATGCTGAAGGAAGATATGAAGTACAGATACCATGGAAGGAAGATTGTTCGCCTCTCCCCACCAATAAAGAACTAGCAGAAAAACGACTTTGGTCAACTACACAGAAGTTGAAACAAGAACATCTGTTGCAGAGTTACGATGAAGTGCTACAAGAATGGTTGTCCGAGGGAGTCATTGAGGTGGTTCCAGAGGATGAAACAGAGAATTTTGGCCATTACTTACCCCATCGACATGTAGTGAAAGAGAGCAGTATCACGACAAAAATTAGACCAGTGTTTGACGCTTCTGCTAAAGTAAAAGGACACCTGTCTTTGAACCAATGTTTAGAACCTGGACCCAACTTGATTGCTCTTATTGCTGATATTTTACTATATTTTCGGAAAGGAAAAATTGGAGTTATAGCAGATATTAAACGAGCTTTTTTACAAATTGCTGTACACCCTAAACATAGAGACTACCTGAGATTTCTCTGGTGGCACGATATTAATACTGGAACAGTTCAAGAATTCAGACATACTCGTGTAGTGTTTGATGTTACGAGCAGTCCATTTCTGTTGGGTGCTGTTATTGAACATCATTTGGATCAAGCATTGCAGAGTTGTCATTTCGGGAAGGAAGACTTAGCTTATACAGAGGATACTATTTTAAAATTACAAGGTTCCTTTTATGTGGACAATTATGCCACCAGTGTAGACAATCACAAAAATCTCCATAAATTTATAAGAGAATCGCGTGCAGTTATGGCTGAAGCAGGTTTTGACCACCTTAGAGGGTGGGAGTATTCAGTCCCTCAAAGGGTTGATGAGGACATTAGTCCTACTTCAGTGTTAGGACTTAGTTGGAATCCTCAAGCTGATACATTTACAGTTAATTTGGACATTGAAGATGTTGAGCTCAAGACAGTTTTGAAACGTGTGATATTATCTGTAGCACACCGTATATTTGATCCTATAGGTTTTACTTGTCCCGTGACTCTTCTACCAAAATTGTTACTTCAGCAGACTTGGGCAGAGGGGCTCGGATGGGATGAGCAAGTTAGTGAAGAAATAAGAACACAGTTTTTAAACTGGGTACGAGAATTACCGATGCTAAAAGAGGTAAGGATACCCAGAAGTTTCATGGGCTGGGATTATGAATCCAATGAACTTAACTCTATGAGCATTCACGTGTTCTGTGATGCTAGCAAAGTGGCATATGCATCAGCAGTTTTCATGAGGGTTGACACAAGGAGAGGTGTTAGCGTACAATTGATTGAGGCAAAGGCATGAGTGGCTCCAAAGAATAGTACAATTCCTCGGCTAGAATTGCTTGCCGCGATGGTGGGAGCAAGGCTAGCAACCAGGATTCGAGAACATTTGAATTTAAAAGATAACTCCATTATCTTTTGGACTGATTCTTCTACGGTGCTGACTTGCATTCGATGAGAAGGAGTTTGGGGAGTATTTGTTGGGAACAGAGTTAAAGAAATTAGAAAACTCTCTGATCCCAGTGCATGAAAATATGTAACAGTGAAATGAATCTAGCAGATTTTCCTTCAAGAGGTTGTGATGCAAGGCAGTTGTTGATATCCTTATGGTGGGAGGGACCTCATTGGTTGAAAGGGGGTCCGTGTGAGTGAAGTTGACAGAGAAAGAAGGAATGTGCTACCTTCATCAACGATGCTTAGTATGAAAGCTCAAGATGCTGAGTCTAGATGGTATTACAGATATTTCTCTAAATATAACCAAATGATTAGACTCATTGGATGGATCAAAAGATTTTTGTATAATAGTAGAAATTCGCAGAATCATAGATCTGGAGATCTTGGTGTTTGCGAACTTCAGGAAGCAGAAAATGCAGTATTAAGACTAATACAAGATGCATTCCGAGGAAAGGATGACAAATCCCTTTCCTCTTTGTGCACATATGAGGGCAAGGACAAGATTATTCGTTTGAAAACCAAAATTATTGCCAGAGAAGATACTGAAAATTTCATTCTTCCCATAGTTCTTCCAGCACAACATCCAGTCGTTAAATTGCTGATAATGTATTGGCACAAGAAAGCATGTCATGCAGGTGTAAACATATTGCTAAGTATTTTAAGAGAAAACTTCTGGATCCTTCGTGGTAGAAGAGCTGTACGTTCAGTGCTCTTGAAATGTGTTACTTGCAGGAGACACGCAGCCAAACCAATCCAAGCCCTTCCAGCGCCATTGCCAGCTGATCGAGTTAGAGATGCTAATGTATTTGAAGTAACAGGTGTGGACTTTGCAGTAACTGTTTATCTTAAAGATGGCAAAAAGGCATGGATATGCCTTTTTACATGTGCAGTATATAGAGCCATTCACTTAGAGTTAGTTACTTCTCTATCAACTGGGATTTTTATCCAGGCTTTTAGACGATTCGTGTCAAGGAGAGGCAGACCCTCTGTAATCTACAGTGATAATGGTACCAATTTCAGAGGAACTGAGAATACATTTATGACACTCGATTGGAAGAAAGTTGAAGAATATTCCACAGCTCAGCGAATCCAGTGGAAGTTCATTCCACCCAGTGTAGCCTGGTGGGGTGGTTTTTGGGAGAGATTGGTTCATGTCCTGAAGGGTCTGTTGAAAAGAACACTCGGGAAATCAGTTTTGTACTATGAAGAAATGACAACAGTCCTCTGTGACTGTGAAGCCATAATTAATTCATGCCCACTTACCTACATGTATGAAAGTGAGACAGAATTAGTTCCTCTAACACCTGCTATGTTCTTACAAGAAATCAGGGAGACAGGTGTACCTGATTGTGACCATGTGGATTCTTCAATGCTCAACAATCGTCTCCGTTACTGTCAGAAGTTGAGACAAAATATCAGGCATCGTTTCAGGAATGAGTATCTTGGACAGTTAACGCAAAAAGCCATACACAGAGCATGTGGGTCTGTCAGGGTAGGATATATTGTGTTGATTGGTTTTGACAATATGAAAAGATATAATTGGCCATTGGGTTGTGTAACTGAGATTCTTCCAGGTAAGGATCAAGTGACAAGATTGGTACATCTGAAAACTTGCCATGGTGAACTACTTCGTCCTGTACAGAGATTGTATCCATTGGAGGTGACTGCAGTGGAGGGTGAAGCAATGAAGAGTTCATTACCTAAACCAGAAACCAAAAAGAAACATCAGAAAGACGTTCTCCCTCCCACTGAAACCAAACCTTGTACCACACGTAGTGGGAGAGAGATAAAATTACCTAAGAAACTATTATTGTTTGATATGCCAACTCAGGTGGGAGGATGTTAGATATTATGTGAGTTGGCACCTGGCAATATTGTATACTCTCTATTCTGGGCAATAGCCTGTGCAGTTTTTTGTTTGTTCTATGCTGTGTTATATTACTGTCATCCCGGGCAGAAAAAGTATAAAGATTGTCATGTTTTTTACTGTGTTGTGTACATGTTCTTGAGAATATAGTCAAAAGGATATTAGCAGCGAGTCTTTTATTTCTCGATCCAACAAATGCAGTCCCCAAAGATGTTCCTGATAATGGGTCCACTTTAACCAATTCATTATCTCTTGACCAAACAACAGAGAGTACATCATCCTGTATAAGAGTAATCAATAGCATTCATCAATAACTAGTTACTAGGGATCTGCGGGACAGAAATGTTTTGGTTAGGATAGGGAATTTTTTTAAATCCTGATGTTTGTGACAGAAAAAGTTTGCAATTTCCCAACTAAGTCGGAAAATGTTCAGAACAGGAAATGTTAAAAATTTGCCGACACTGGAAATCTTGAATTCTACGCTCGATTTTCCCTTGAGTTTTTTTTTTTTTTTTTTTTTTTTTTTTTTGCACTTCTGGTGTAAAAACTAACAATTTCCAGGATGTTTCAGATACTTGCAATGCAGAAAACATCGAGAATTAACCACTTTTAAATATAACCATTTGGATGATCCCCGAAAAGTTGGGAAATCATTTCCTGACACTGGAATTGGGATGGGTAGAGACTTTTTGGGATCTTGCACATCCTTACTAGTTACACCAGGTTTTCTTTTCAGGTAATAAATAGCAAAATTAACAGTTACTTTGTTGTATGTTTCAACAATAATGAAGACTGAGTTTTTATTGTTTTAAGTCCACTTTATGTACAGATAGGTTAATTGGGACTGGACCTACAGTTTAAAGTTAGATCTGTTTCTTCCCTAAATTATACACACCAAACTTGTTTTATTAGTGTTGAACAACAGAATTAATTTATTTTAATGATGAAGTATGGAACAATTTTCAACATAAATTTGCATAATTGTAGGTTCATAACAGTACTACATTTTACAATTTTTCTGTATACTTTGGTTTATTCAGGGAATAAAGTGACTTACAGAAAAGGCATTTGGTGTAAAATTTAAACTTACTTCATCTAAGTGTGCTTGATGGGCAGGGTATTAAAAAATTTCACTTCCCTGGATTCTTACTCTCCCCATAAAAATATCAAGTCTCTCTATGGTAATTTTTTCCTCTCCCACTGAAATAATTCTTGATGCTTTTCTGGCAGTGAATGATGATGAGATTTTTATGGGATATCGACCAGAACACTTCCGCATAGGCTTCCTAGCTTTTGGAAGATAACACCACCCTCATCTTCAGAGACTGAAATCCAGTTGTGTGTGAATTTAATTTTATTATTTGGTGTGGGCAGAGTTCAGTGTAGGTGGTGGCCAATAGGGTGCTGTGTTTCCCAAGTCTATGCTCTCGGTCGACTATTGCCAGCTGAGTCATTGTCGAGATTGTGCTTTTCCCCGTGAAGGACTATTGATTTTTTGATGATGCGATCACAGCAATTGAATTACTTATTGATGATACGAGTTGTGGTGAAGTAAATTAAATTATATGGTCCTCACTGATAGAATGTTCTGTTAACACTGATTTTTCCGGATGGAAATTCTTGATGTAGCTGAAATGTTCTTTGCAGCTTTGTTTGATTGACCTCCAGACTGTCAGATGTAGGCTTTACCGCAGGTGCAACTGATACAGTAAACACCAGATCCTAGATCATCCTTTCAATTTTGTAGTCTGCTTCTTAGGTGTGTCTGGATTTCTTGAGTCTGGGTTTGTTTGTTAAGTCTGTTGTGCATCACTCTAGTATTTTGTTTATGGTGCTTTTTGAGTATCCATTCAACCTTAAGGCTGTATGCAGGGACTGATGCTCTGCGTCGCTGCTGCCATGCACAAACTGTGAAGATCTGCGAGCTGAACTTGCCAGCAAAAACAAAATTATAAGGATTCTAGAAGCCAATCTCTTACTGCTCAAAGAAAATTAAGTGTGTGAAGAAACTGTGTGTGCTTATCAAGAAAAATGGAGTGATGTAGTTAAATCATGTTCATTGCGTTGCAAAAACCCCCGTCTGCCGAGCGGAACTTATTGTGGAAAAAATTTCCCACGTGCAATCCCGGTACACAAAAATCAGTTTTCAGTGTTACAAGACTTTGCGGAAGGAAAAACTTTCAACAACGACAAAGAATCTGGAGCAATAAAGAAATCCGTCACAAAGAGGGCAAGCAGCTATAAAGTGCAAGTATGTAACAATGGATCAAAATGTGTGAAAGGCAATGATACTAAGAACATAAGGAACATTGTCATATACGCAGACAGTCATGGGCGCAATCTAGCTCCACAAATACATGGACTTACACCAAACATGCGCTGCAGTGCTATTGTGAAACCTAGTGCAAGGACTGAAGAGGTCACAAAAACAGTAGTTGAAGATGCAAAAATGCTGGGTACAAAGGATAATGTGGTCATAATAAGTGGTACAAATGACGTCTCAAGAAACAACGCAGATGCCATCATCCCAAATCTGTTAAATACTTTACGAAGGCTAAATCACACTAACATAATCATTGCAAATATTCCCCACCACCATGAATTAAATAAAAGCTCGTGTGTAAATTCAGAAATTACCAAAGTAAACCGTAAATTAGAGAAAGTATGTAAAGGATTCAAAAATATCAAACTTTTGGATCTAAACTCAATGGACAGGGCACTCCACACGCAGCACGGCTTGCATTTTAACAGAAGAGGAAAAAATCGCATTTGTCAAAGGATCATGGATATAGTTAATGAAGATTATACAGACTGTTCTACCATCCCTCTCCCTTGGAAACAAACCCCCTCTACAGAGAACGTGGAATACAACACAGTGCTAATTACATGCAACAGTGGTGATAGTGATAGAGAAAGGTTCCAAGAAATGCCAGATGCAGGCAGTGGTGATGATCGTGATAGTTATATGGAAATATATCATAAAGTGCCAAATGCATGCAATGGTGTTAATGGTGGTAGTGATGTAGAAAAAAATCAGAGTTCAAAGATAAATACACTACGCACATTAAGATCTTCAGAAAGGGTAAAGCGTGTGCCCCAAAAATTAAATTAAGGTTTTTTTATTGTAAGTCTTAACAAAAGTTAAAGAAGAAATCTAGAGTGTCTAAAGCAGCCAAGTGGTAATTTTAGCATTGTTCATTGTAATGTGCGGTCTCTTGTACCAAAAATTGATGAACTACAGTGTGTTACATTACTGCATGATTTTGATATCGAAACCTGGACTGATGCCTACATGCCAATGGCATCTATCAACCTACCAGGGTATCAGATCGTGAAAAATGATCGGATGCATAAAACCGGAGGGGGCATTGCCATTTACATGAAAACAGAACTGAACTTTCGCATTGTAGGTTATAATAACTTGGACAATGGCAGTGATGTTGAATATATCAGTATTATTGTAAATAATAATAGTAAAAGAATAGGTGTGTGTATTATATATAGAGCACCAAACATAGCATACAGAAAACTCTCCATTGTAGAAAATCTACTCTCTGAGCTATACCCTTGTGTAGACACACTCTTGCTGCTGGGTGACGCAAACTGTGACTTCTTAAAACGCGAATCAGACACCATGTATTTAAAAGCAATTTTTAACACATTTGGCCTGACTCAAATAATCGACAAACCCACTTGAATCAACTGTTTTTTTTCTTGCAGATATGATAGCGCAGCACAAAGTGCTATGTGTCGCGTGGAAGCCATGCAGGCCTAGTGTGTATGCACAACAACAGATGGCTCTGTGATTGCAGGAAGTAGCACAGAGAGTGCTGTGAAATCAGTTGTGTGGCGAGCTTCATGCGAGATGGACGTAACCTGTGTTGAGCAGCGCTCGTACATCAAACTAGCCGTTCGCCGTGGGTTAAATGCGAGAGAATGTCACAGTGAATTGGTGGATCCCGTTGGGAATAATGCCCTCCCATACTGGACAGTAGCATGATGGGTACGAAAGTTTCATCAAGCACGTGTGTCAACCGGTGATCAGAAACGCTCGGAACGACCTGTCAGGTTGCGGATCAACGTGGCACGTGCCATCATCGAGCAGTTCCTGGAGGAAGACAGACGATGGACGCTACTGGAGCTAGAGAGGTTAAGTGGCTACGATAAACACACCATCCACAGGATTGCGGACAGAGCTGCAACTGCGCAAAATCGCATCGCGGTGGGTACCACATGCACTGATGGAAATACAACGGTGGATGCGATATGCAACATGCTCTCACCACCTAGCATGCTTGCAACAGGATGGCGACCACTTCCTGTCACGAATAATCAGCATCGATGAATTTTGGGCCAGGGTATACGAAATGGAACTCAAACGTCAGTTCGCAGAGTGGTGACATGCCAGATCACCAAGGCCGAAGAAGTTCCGTCAGAATCCTTCCCCCGTGAAATTGATGTTGATCGTCGCGTATGACGTCAGGGGTGTCATTGTGTGCCACTTCGTTCCACGTGGCAGAAAAGTGACAGCAGAGTACTACAGGAACTTCCTTGTGCGACAGGTACGACATGGCGTTCAGGAGAAACGTCCAGACCTTCTGGACAGTGCAATCATCCTGCACGACAACTCTAGACCAGAGTGTGTATGGCAGCAACTGTAATGCTGGGGATGGGAAAAATTGGAGCACCCGCCATACTCTCCTGACATTTTGCCCTGTGACTTTCATCTCATACGCAAGGTTAAGGAACCACCACGTGGAAGGCAGTTTGCGACACGAGAGGACATTGCCAATGCGGTGCAAAAACAGATGACCCGATTCACACATGGTGCGGCCAATGGTGATGCAGATGATATTCCGAGTCTCCCACATCGTTGGCATGGTGAGGTGCACATGGCAGGTGACTGCTTTGAGGACCTTTAGCCCCAGTTTTGTTCTGCCAACTGTAGAACAGGTATGTAATTGTTTTGCACGATCAAACCAGTATTGTCCTGTACACTATCGTAAATATGTGAGGCACAATGTTTGCATGTTTTAACTGTCCCTACATGTAGTTCCCCCCTCATCCTTTCATCTGTATATGTCGCATTTTGCAACTGGACTGGTATCTGCAAGAAAAAAAATAGTTGCAATGACTTTTGCCCCAACCTTCATAGTAGGACACTCTTAGACTTCATAGCAATAGATAATACTGAACTTGTTCACAGGTCGAATGTTGAAAACCCTATAGGTACCTCTGATCACTGTCTCACATATGTATCGTTGGTTTGTGAGAAGCCCATAAAGCAGATGAAATACGTTACATATCGTGACTTTTCTAATTTTGATAGTGATAAATTTGAAAATGATATGAAAGCCGTAGATTGGGAATTGCTGAAACCTATCCATGATATTGAAGACAAAATAAACTATAAACATCAGCGTCTTTGAAATTCATGCACCTACTAAAACGGCAAGGGTAGGTAAAAAATATACTCGATGGATCACAGATAATGTAAAACTAGTAATGAAATTAAGGGATAATGCCTTACGTAAATTTAAAAGAACAAATAACCCACCCGACTGGCTACAATACAAGGAGCTCCGTAACTTCACAACGTCAATTACAAGGCATGAAAAGAAAGCATATTTCACATCCCACATAAACAGCAGAAATATGAACACACGTGGTACCTGGCAAAAATTAAAAGATTTAGGTATTGTTGATAAAACTACAAATAATATTGATGCCCTTCCATCTAATCTTAGGGATGCAGATGTTATAAACAACCATTTTGTTAGCGTAACACAGAACTTCAATTTTTCTGAAACACTTATCCAAAAACAGTACAATTACTTCATGACAAACAAAAATGAGAATACCACAGATTTATGTTTCACAATTAAAACAATAACAGAACTTGACATATATAAGGCAATACATAGTATACACTCAAATGCAGCTGGAGCTGATAAAATCACAGTTAAAGTGTTAAAGTTATCGCTTCCCTTTGTACTGCCTGCACTAACACATATCATCAATTTCTCTATCTGCACTGGAGAATTTCCCTCCATATGGAAGGAAGCTCACGTAATCCCACTAGCAAAGAAGAAGAATATTCAAAGTCTTGATGACCTTAGACCAATAAGCTTGCTGTCTGTTGTCTCCAAAATTATTGAAAAAGTAGTGTGTCAGCAACTCACCAAACTTGTTGATGTGAACAATATATTACCAGAATTACAGTCAGGTTTTCACAGTACACATAGTACTGCCACTGCACTCACAAAAGTAGTAGATGACTTCCTTCATTTCATGGATGAACGGAGTGCAGTCATACTAGTCCTCTTAGACCTCAGCAAAGCCTTCAATAGGGTACGGCATGATCTACTCTTAGCTAAACTCAGATATTATAACTTCAGACCATTAGCAATCAAGTGGTTCAACTCATATCTTACAGACAGGCACCAGAAAGTACAAATGCCTGGCACTCCACTATCCTTTTCAAAATCTGTGCCAATAAAAACTGGGGTGCCTCAGGGATCAATATTGGGGCCACTATTGTTTACTTTATACACAGCAGACTTATCGAGAGCAATACAAACATGTACATATCATTTCTATGCTGATGACACACAGATATACCTACCTACCACGCCAATTACAGTTAGACGTGATGTTATGGTCCTCAACGATGAATTAAAAAGAATTTCCACCTGGTGTGATTCCAATGCACTGATTTTAAATCCCAAAAAATCCACGTACATGTTACTGAGGAACAGACAAACAATTACGAACGACAAGTATAACGACATAGTCTTGAAGATACATGGGACATGCATACCGCATAAAACAACATCTAAAAACCTGGGTTTGGTGATTGATAGTTCTCTTACTTGAAGAGAACACATCAATGGACTGTGTAGAAAATCATTCTACATTCTCAGAAATTTATATATGTCTCAAAATTATCTAACAGAAAAAGTTAAACTGAAGCTCGTTGAGCTCTTATTGTGGTCACTCTTTGATTACTGTGATGTAGTTTATGGTCCTGGGGTCTCAGTCAGAGATAAAAGTAAATTCAGGTGATGCAAAATTCTTGTGTATGATTTGCATTGAACATAAGAAAATATGAACATATGCTGCCTCATTTGAACACAAAGAAAATATTAACAATGGACAGAACAAGGCATCTGCACTATATCACCTTCATAAACAAAATTTTGAAAATTTAGAAAACTTAAAATAGGCACTCAAATACACTCACACTTCACGCGAGGGCATAACAAACTTTTTACATGTCATTACAGTACCGCCTCCTTCAAATCATCATTCTCGGTAAATGCAGTTTCAACCTGGAATAAATTACCCATAACAATAACTAACCAATCAACACTGCATGCTCTTAAATCCACAGCAAAGGACTATCTACTATGTAAACAGTTTGAATCTAGAAGCACACATGAATAAAAATACATCTCACAATGTATTAATGTCAATGTAAGAATTTGATATTACTTCATGTCAAATATTTCTATTTTTGCACCATCAAAGATTAACAAATATGCATTTACGTGTACATGTGTGTGTGCCTATATATATATACTAAAATTGTATTTAGAATTTAGTTTTATGTAGTTTTATGTGTATACATATACTCATTAATTGTATCTTTACAGTTCTTATTTGATTTCAAATTGTTCATACGTTTTTCTTTCATCTTTCTTACTTATTTACTATTATTATTATTATTTTTGGTTTTGTTTCTTTTTTCTTATTGGATATATATACCTTTTGTAACTGTAGACTGTATTCTGACAAGGGTTAGGTGGAAGAACAGCGTACACTGAAAATCGCCCGCTCTATAAAGATATATTATTATATTATTATTATTATAACTTGGAAGAATTGAGTAAGAAAAATTTTTGTGTGTGAATCAAAATTTCATCAAACGATGCCAGGAATGTGTCAATGTAGGTGGGCCTCACTTTGAACAACTCTTATAACACAGGTTAGTGCTCACTTTGCAATATTAATATAAATATCTGCATGATAAAAATATGTCCATGAAAATAAGGGGGACATTACTGGTTGAAAATGTTGGCATCTCCGCTGGCGCTACCTACCACACTTCTCCTGATCTCTCGGCCTCGCAAAGAATTGGATGCACTGTACTTAAATACAACAAAACATATGCAACGTTATATGCATAAAACAAAAACAAAAACAAGTTAAAGCTTTCACTTGACTCTCCCTTGCACTTTAACCCTTAACTGGGCAACCAGTACTGTAGCTTGTACTCCAAAGGATACTTCCTGCAAACATGATATTTTTTTACTTTGTTTGGCTCTCTCTTTATTCATCTTTCACAACATTTGACTTGATTTGAGTAAGAAGGTCACGGTGAAAACATAATTAGCATTTCACTTACGTTAACGGACATGCAGTGTCTGTCGGACACAGTGTACAATTTACATGTAGTAAAGGTGTCTTCCTGACTTTTGTATGGTGTTTTCTTCTTTGTTTAGTAAATTTGATTTATTTTTTCAAAGCAGATGCCAAAGTTCTCTACTAATAATAATGATGGTTCATATAAAAGATGTCACTTGTGCTCTTATGGGAAAAGTCATACACAGAAACAGTGGTGCAGCAGGTGCAAACTGCTTGTGCAATAAACACAGAAATGAAATTCGCCTATGCAAAAAATTATTCTAGCTCTGGCATACACAAAGCGGGAAATGTTTGTCGTCTGCGGAAGACATCACATGACTCATAGGAGCAGTGTTGCAATTCGCGGAAGTTACAATTCGCGGAAGTTACAATTCTACTAGACATGATACCAGTGGCGAAGCGTAGAGTTCCTAGCAGGGTAGGCACAGAAGTGTGATAATTTCCATTAGTTGCTTAAATCTGTAAAAAGAAAGGGAGGGGGGGCTATGTCATGGAGAGTGGTTCAATGTCTCTCCAGACCACTTCTTTACTTCCCAGTAGTTTGACGTTTTCAAAAGTGTTGTTACCGGCCATCAGTATGATAATTATGTCTTAGACGTTCTCCTCCCACCCACCAGATGTCATCGATCTAGATTTTTGTTCATTTCTGTTTTTTTTATTTGTTTGTATTGTTTCAACCCCTGATTTATGCACACACCTCCAGAAAGAACTACCAATCATGAGACATCGCAAAAATCCAACGAATAGTGGTCAAGCCCTGTTGTCAATTCTTCATCACTTTTTTCTAAATTTATTTATTTATTTTGCAATTGAGGTGAAAAGGGCTAGAAGAACCCCATAATTTTCGGGTCAGTCTGACGTTCGTGCCGTGAGCAGACGACAGAATTCCGCACTTTCAGCAACTGTCAGTTTAGTATGTTCTATTGCTGCCAACTTAGTTTCTTTTAGCAAGACTTCCTCGCACCGAGGAAAACACCATTGTTATCTGTTGTCTAACTCAAGGAATCGTTGTAGTTAATTCCAGTCTTGGCTTTCTAGATAAATGAATTTCTGACACCTGTATGTGCAAGTAAACATAATTTAAATTTTGAATATTTTCGTCTCATTTGTTCTGCTCTATGCTAATCGTGATGATGAGAATGTATGGAGAATGAATTAAAGATGATCAGGAAACAATGACATGACCACAATTAGGTCAACTGGCTTCGTAACGTGTTAGGATGACCACTACGGGGCTTTCAAGAAAAAACATAAGTAAAGGTGACCTCTCTCATTCACTGTGTATACTTCACATCCTAGTTTGTTCTACCCCTTGTGTTAGTAGACACCTTTACGTGATAATAGAACATAGGATCCTTGTTTGGGACCCGGTAACATGGCAGGTTACTATGTAACATATAAACAGGTTATAATAATGTAGTCCCAATTTTAGGCGCAATTTAGCTCTTTTCTGCCAATCCAATGTGACAACACTGGCCTGTTCTGCCAGACCTGAAACAGACATGGCCCGTGCAATAACCCCATAACACTCTTTGTCCTAAACCCAAAAAAGTCTTCCCTTGCATTGTACTCTCATTGACCTCCCTCTTCTCTTGTTATCCCTTCAGGGTAAACGAAACTGCCTGCCTCTTCGCTTGTGTCGGCTGCATAAAAAATGTCTGCTTGTAATATTTATTCAACGACAGTGTTAACGCATTAAATAATGTTTCAACAACTTTGAATTTTTTAAAATATTTTGCTGTCACTTGCCACTGCTACTTGCAAAGGAAAATATAGTTGAAAACATTTTAGAAATGATTGTTATAAGAAGGAAACATGAAAGACCAAAAGTGGGTCCTACCTTACTGATGATTACATCTTCACTCAATTAAGAACTCGATTGTTCTTGTTGTTCTTGCATTTCAGTCCAGCACTTCTTGCATAAATCTGATCGCTGCACACGACACGAATCAAAAACAAAGCTCTACCATCACAAACCTCGCGCTCTGAGCCAAGCTCCCTTCTAGCGTCGTGAGCAGGAGGCAAGTTTTCACAGAGGGGGAACGAGCGAAGGAATCCCCGTTCACGATAAAAATTAATTATTCTATTCCCAGTGAAAGTAAAACTACTTTTTAAATATAAGGCGTAACTAGCATTTTAATTTACATAATTTGGAATGAAGACTTACTTTACAAATATAAGTTCTTTGGACTTTCTGTTTATGCTACGGTGTTGGGTGAATCGACAAGACCATCAGCAGTCTGACCAGAAAACGAAGTCAGAACTACAGTACTCCGTAATTTTCAATTTCACTTACACTTGTTGATGAAAGGAAGGAAGACCTAAGTTTCATACAAAATATGGAGAATGTACAATGAAATAGAAGTTTCTCTGCACGAACACAGGCTAATGTTTATAAAAAATGCTGGTACACCACAAATTTCAAACCCTGGCGGAAATGCAGTGTTGCTGATATTTTGTTCATCCTAGTGGGTAACACCGCGAGGCCGGCCTCACTAGCACGTTATAAGCATACATACAGTACTCGTAAGATTAGGCTTCCCACATATATGACCGTACGACAGAATGTGAAGAGAAGAGGCCCAAGCAAATGTGCCTCACTCCGTGGAAAGTTTGTATACTGGACAGGGTTAGAATTTTTTTTGTAATTATCATAAATGAAAATTCCAAACTTTTGCATTGCATTACAAATGTTTTGACGAAATAAGTAAATACACCTTTAAAAGAGTAATGGCATGGGTAGGCTCGGCCTCCTGGCCTCATAATTAGGATGCTTCGCCACTGCATGATACTGGCAAAGGATATACCTAGGTGTATATGCTGTTGTGACATTAAAAAATTACTTACGAATCTAAAGTAGGATGCTGTCCTTCATGATCGTGAAATTCATTAATTGTTCTAAGAATAACAAACATATCAAATTCATCCACATAACTTTTAAATTTCTTTCTTCTGCATATTTTGTTAGGCGTTACTAATCCCTTTCCAGTTACTTTGTTGCGATCATTTTTGTTGAAGAGGCATTTCAAAGTACTTACTGACACACCAGTAGCCGCGGAAACATGCTTTTGCACTTGTTCAACATTCAACGCAAGACCACTGTCAGCTTCTTTCTTCATAAACTTAGTCACATTGATATAATTTCTCTACTCCAATCGTCTTTCCAGCTTCCATTGAATAAAAGCACCCTAGGCAACACAGGACAACAATCACCTTTCTCATGATAACACAATATACCTCTCTCCCCACTGGTGAGGAATTTGAGTAGAGGGAGAATGCCTCTTTCACCCAGGGGTTTCACCGACACAAATAATCCTCTGTCATTCTTTTCCTTGAACTATCACCTTCTCGAATCGTCACTTCTTTTTTAAAAACATAAATCCAGATACACGTCCTGAACACCCCTACTAATAAGCTCTAAAGTCAGATTATGGATATAGGTAATTGTTAAGGCAGTTAGCAACTCTGACCTCAGTGGAACTCTCCCACTGTCGGGCTGAGCGACAGGCTTCTGTGCATCTGAAGGCCAGAGCTCAAGCTAAACTGAATGGCCTGTACCATGTAAACACAACAAGTGCTTTTTTTTTTTAATTTTCATGTATCAATCACGAAGATAGTTATTGCAGCATTATTTCCATTCGAAGATATGTAAACATATAAAAGAAAGTTGTACCATTACTTGGATATGTATTAACAAATGTTTAATGAATGAATAATAAAAAATAAAGAATTTAACAAGACACCACTTCAAATTATTAATTCTAAAATTAAAAGGATCTTGAAAAATTAACGTTAGAGCAGTTAAACAATTTCCTCATATTACACTACACCTTAATGTATTTTATATCCTATGGTGCAAACAAAAATGGCAATGACGACGATGACAATGATGATGATGATGAATACAATAATTATGAACATGACAATGATTAAGTTAAGGATCATGTTACTCTCTTGTTTTTACAGTGAAATAACATTAAAATCTTTCAATAGAAGAAAAAGATCTTTTTAAACAACAGTGTCTGCTTACCCGGATATATTACAAATTGCATGCCCAGACAAGGGTTAATGTGTATTATACAAAACATTCATAATTCTGAAAAGAGACGTGGTAGTATATAAATACGAGGGTCACTATTTATATTTTGAGCCTTGGCAACACTGATTGAAGTTGGGCGTGATTTAATGTTTGCACGGAATCGTCTGGCATTATTGACCATAACGTACTTCAAATGTTTTGTCAATAGCTTCATTTGTGTTGTTTATGTTGCCTTGGAGATTGCGCGACAACAATAAAATGGAATTAACTCGTGAACATTTTCGTGCGATGATTTTTTACGATTTTCGACATGGATTATCAAGACAAGAGTGCATCGATCAACTTACTTCCACATTTGGCGATGAAGCCCCATCCTTTGCCACTGTGAAACGCTGGTATAACGAATTTAATCGTGGCCGCCATTTGCTCACCGACGAGATTCACGAAGGTCATCCAAAATCAGTTGTTGTTCAAGAAAACATTGATGCTGTTCAAAACCTAATACTGCAAGATCGTCATGTGACATACTGTGAGATTGAGGCAACCATAGGCATTAGTTCCACCAGAATATATAAAATATTACATGATCATTTACCTGTGAGAAAGGTATGTTCTCGTTGGATCCCACACAATTTGACAAAAACTCAAAAAGATGCTCGCGTCAATTGGTGCAAACAAATGCTCAATAAATACAATCGTGGTGCTTCAAAAGATGTATATAACATTGTAACAGGTGACGAATCATGGATATATGCATATGAGCCGGAACGTAAACAGCAGTCGACTCTATGGGTGTTTCAAGATGAACCCAATCTAACAAAAATTGTTTGCGCTCGAAGCACATCGAAACAAATGGTCACCTGTTTTTTTGGGAAAACTGGTCATGTGGCAACTGTGCCTTTAGAGGAACGTAGAACGGTCAACTCTGAATGGTACACAACAATTTGTTTGCCAGAGGTTTTCGGTCAAATACAGAAAACAAACAAACGCCGTCGGATCATTCTTCATCAAGACAATGCCAGCTGTCACACATCTCGTCTAACAACCGACTTTATGAACAGTCAAAAAATCGAATTGATGGGTCATCCACCGTACAGTCCTGATTTGGCACCCAATGACTTCTTCTTGTTCCCGAATGTCAAGAATAAATTGCGTGGACAATGATTTTCGTCGGCGGAAGATGCCGTTGATGCGTTCAAAAACCATATTATGGAGGTGTCTCAAGAAGATTGGAAAAACTGCTTTGACAAATGGTTTGAACGAATGCAAAAGTGTATTGACCATACAGGAGAATACTTCGAAAAACAATAAAGCAGTTTTCAATGCCAAATTCCTGTTTTTTCATTGTTAGGCTCAAAATATAAATAGTGACCCTTGTATGAAGAAACTAGTACTCACTTTATCCGCGAAATTGCTTTTTTCTTCTTTGTTCTATTAATTTTAGTGGCCACTGCCGCCATCCTCGTTGGAACTTGCTGTACTGTTGCTTGGCATGATGAACTACAAACAAAAAATGCACGCCAAGCAACAGTACAGCAAGTTCCAACGAGGATGGTGGCAGTGGCCACTGAAATTAATAGAACAAAGAAGAAAAAACAGTTTCGTGGATAAAGTGAGTAGGGTACTAGTTTCTCCGTATTTAAACAAAACATATTAGTGAAAATCTTTTACAAGAATATTACTTACTTGAATGTTACTGGATTCTTATCTTTCAAAGAAAATAAAGGACTCAAACTTGTTGTTATGTAGTGCATGCCAGGAAAATGCACTAAATTGGTGTATATTTCACTAATATCAACATTAAGAGATCCAGGAAATCTTGCTGAGCTGTAGAAAGACAGAAAATAACAATGCTGGATCAACTTATTAAAAATTAGTATAATGAACAGGGTACATATATGATAAGTTATACATATATGATTGATTGATTGATTTGGTGTTTTAAGTCCACTTTATGCACAGTAAGGCTAATCGGCACTGGACCTACAATTTAAAGTGGGATCCGAACCACTATGTGCCTCCACAGGGTGTTGAACCCGGGACCCCTTGATTACAAGGCAACGGCACTAACACTGCACCATCAGGGAAGCCCATACATATATGATAAGAATGGAGTCTATGACAGCTATAAAAATATATGATATTAATTAAGGTTAATATCTGTTTGTCCTTCATCAACTTCTAATGAAATATTCACTTACTGTAATTGCTGTATACTAGTGGGTTCAATGAACCTTCTCCAAAAGCACCCAATAAAAAAAATACGTATAGATAAATGCTGTCAGTAAAATAAAAGTGTTAGTAAAAACTGTGTAATTCAGTAAAATTCAAATGATTGGTCCAGACCAGAAGTGCTTCATTCCTTCAGCTTTCTGTCATGATGTTTCATTGTTTGAAGGCAACAAGTTAAACAAATGAAAAACAGCATGTGTTTCTGCATTCACTACAGGCGTAAGAAAAAATACTTCTTTAAAAAGGAATACTACTACATACTTCACATACATAGAAATTATGAATGTGCCTTTTAGGATGGAAAGTTTTACTTTTCGTGAAAAGCGTGATGTTACAAAATCGATTTTGAGATTTTATCCTAGTAACAAGATCAACAGCTAATTTTATGTACACAATTTGATTCGGAGACCAGCATTACCTGCAAGTACATGGCACAGCCATGAAAACCAAAATGGCCCCCCTCCTATGCAAACCTGTTCATGGGCAGGCTTGAACAAGAGTTCCTAGACTCCCAACAACTGAAACCACTCCTCTGGCTCAAATTCATTGACAACATTTTTCTCCTCTGGACACATGGCGAACTCTCCCTCACCACCTTCCTAAACCAACTGGACAACTTCACCACCCTCAAATTTACTTGGTTCAACTCCAATGACCAAGTGACCTTCCTGGATGTGGATATCCACATCGTGGGAGACCACTTGGAAACATCCATACATATCAAACCAACCAACCACTTCCAGTATCTTCACTACTCCAGCTCTCACCCCCACCACACCAAAAAAGCCATACCATTCTCCTTAGCCCTTAGAGGCCAACGCCTCAACTCATCCCCCTCATCCTGCCAAAACTACAACCTACGCCTGCACCAAGCCCTAATCAACCGGGGCTACCCCTCCACCCTCATCAACAAACAAATAACCAGAGCCACGTCTCAGACCTGTGCCATGCAACCCAAAACCAACTCTCCTGCTCTGATCACCCAATACCATCCTCATCTCCTGAAAATTAAAACATACCATCCACTCACTCCTTTCCATCCTCCACAGTGATCCCGACACCAGAGACATCTTTCGGAACAAACCTAGGGTCGTCTTCCGATGCTCCCCCCCCCCCAACCTCAAGAACATCTTGATCCATAATACACCCATCGATCCCATCCCACCACCCCCAGCCCACAAGTGCAACAAACCCAGAAGCAAGACCTGCCCCATACTTATCACCTCTCCCACCCTCCAGATCCCGACTGCAGCTGGTGAATTCACCATTCACCCAAAGGGCACCTGTCACTCCTCCAACCTAATATACACCCTCATCTGTCAAATCTGTGGTTACTTGTACCTGGGTGAAACCTGTACCCCCCATTAACCTCCGCATCAATAACCACAGAGCCTCCAACCAAAACTCCGACTTCACCATCGCCACCCACACCAACAGCCACAACACCACCTTCAACAACTGTTTCCCTGTAGTCATAATACACCTATTACCCCAGCACACTGACACCTCCACCCGCAGATGATGGGAAAGGACCTACATTTCAGGAATGCACGCCACCATACCCCCTGACTCAACCTAGCCACCCAATAAGTATTCTCCCATTCCCCACCAACCACAACCCACCCAGCATCCATCCCGCAGTAAACACTGGTGAAAGGATCTTTTCGCAAAACCCGTGTTCTATCACTTGTTTAAGGCACCACTGTGCTGATGGACGCTGGCATCAGTATTCTGTGCCTCTACACTTTTGTACTCCATACTTTCTACCTACTGTGAAAATGAGGTCATGATCTCGAGATAACAAACTTTTCCTCAATCGTGGTAAGAGTTTACTGTCTCCTAATCCATTTTTGTATATATATATAAAACACAGGAATAGGATGAGTATGTATATACAGGGTGTTTCTAAAGGTCGTTTACAACACTTGAGAGGTGATTCCTCACACGAAAACAAGCAAAAAGTCTAAGTTCCATTTTTACGACTGAGGCTTCGTTTCCGAGATAGGAGCCTCGCAAAAGGTGACAAAGTGATCGTCACACCTAACTGGGACGAATACTATAACAGATAGAGAGGCGGTTCCAAGGGAATCATAAAGGAATCGTATGTGTTCAGTCCGGAAGTCACTATGAAAAGTTCACTACACGCATGCGCAATGGAGTCCTCAAAGGAATTGAGAATTTCCAGCACGAACAATGCATGGAAAAGGTATGTAACGCAGCAAGAAGGACCGTGACAATGAGAAATGCGTTAAAGACAACACATCCCGACCTCAAACATCAAAACATGAGCAAGGAACACAAAATCCGAAAAGTTGAGCACGGTTGCATACCCCAGTTACACGCGAGGAATGAACGAATCATGTCATGTGACATACGAGAGACACATTACTCCACCAGGAGGAGGGAAAGAAAAACACAATATCAGATGATTGCGACAACGTGTATTTTTACACGCGACAACTACGTAATACCCCCCCCCCCCCACACACACACAACAAACAACAAATGCTACAATGTCTTACACACAAACCGTGCGTGTCACTGTACACCAACTGAAGATGTCACTTTCACCACACATAGGGTGTGGGGAGCAATACCAAGAGTGTTCGCAAGCGATCACTGTGACGTAAAAGAGACCAGTTTTGAAAGGGTTGCGCAGGCAAGTCTGGCTCTCGTAGTCTAAGTTTGACCTTCATGACTGCTGTACCCGCGAGAGGAGCTCGAAGGGTTGGTTCTCTCCGGCAGTCGTCCCAGACGTGTTGCAGGTGCTGGGATATGATCAGCAGTTCGCTCTAGGTTGCCATACGCATTGAAGAGTACTAGTATGTTGTATTGGAAGAAGTTGACGTGGTGGAGTGGGCAAGTCAAATATCGCAACAATTGGTCTGTGGTGTTCGTACGGTGATACGGCCAATTTGTGCAGTGTGCCAGTGTTAAACAAAAACGATACTTTGCAGTTCCAGCTCCCTATTACACAGATGGCTGCGTATACGACCCAGCAGTTAGCAGACATGCATCTCATGTATGGGGAGACACGTGGTAATAGCCATGAGGCAAGGCGTCTTTATGGAGAACGCTTTACACATAGACGTTTACCATCTCACGCCTTCATTCAGGTAGTGGACAGTCGACTGCGTGAAACAGGGTCAGTGTTTCCACAGCGGCAAGAAGTTGGAAGACCCCGAAGTGTACGCACACATCAGTTTGCAGAAGATGTGTTAACAGCGGTCGCAGAACATCCTGGCACCAATACGCGCGTGCTCGCTTGGGCACGAAACACGTCTCATGTGAATGTTTGGCGAGTGTTGTCAGAGGAAGGAATGCACCCGTTTAAACTGCAGAAAGTAAAGAACTGTTACCTCGTGACTTTTGCCCTCGTATGGAGTTTTGCCAATGGTTGTTGCATCAGCTGGACACAAACCCTCACTTCGGGTTTGTGGACAGATGAAGCCATTTTCACCAGGATGGATGTCTTCAATAGTAGAAACAGTCATGTGTGGGACTTTGACAACGCACATATACTTTTTGTGGCCCATCAACATCACAGGTTTTCAGTGAATGTGTAGTGCGAGATAGTACATGATCATTTAATTGGATCATACATTCTCCCTGTTCGCCTGAATGGTCGCACGTATCATGCATTTCTTAGTGAGGTTCTGCCTGAACTGTTGGAGACCGTACCTTTCACACTGCGGCAAGAAATGTGGTACCAACACGATGGGGTACTAGCTCATTTCGATCGTAATGTACGACATTTTCTGCCTTTTCGCAATAGGTTCATTGGTAGGGATGAGCCTGTGCTTTGGCCACCGAGCTCGCCAGATCTCAACCCTCTAGATTTTTTCTTCTGGGGAGAAATGAAAACCCTCGTATAAGACACACCTGTCACATCAACTGAGGACCTCATTGCTCGCATCAACGTCGCCGCCGCGACTGTAGCAGATACACCTGACTTGATTGCTCGTAGTCGACAATCCTTGATTCGTCACTGTCATCTCTGCGTAGACGTGAACGGCAGACATTTTTAAAACTGTCCGTTATTATCGCCCTCGGCAAATCCCAGTGAGAACACTCTTGGTATTGCTCCCCACCTCCTTTGTGTGGTGAAAGTGACATCTTCAATTGTTGTACAGTGACACACACTGTCTGTGCGTAAGACATTGTAGAATTTGTGTTTTTCTTTCCCTCCTCCTGGTGGAGTAATGTGTCTCTCATATGCCACATGACATATTTCGTTCATTCCTCACGTGTAACTGGGGTATGCAACCGTGCTCACCTTTTCGGATTTTGTGTTGTGTGCTCATGTTTTGATATTTGAGTTCGGGGTGTGTTGTCTTTAACGCATTTCTCATTGTCACGGTCCTTCTTGCTGCGTTACATACCTTTTCCATGCATTGTTCGTGCTGGAAATCCTCAATTCCTTTGAGGACTCCATTGCGCATGCGTGTAGTGAACTTTTCATAGTGACTTCCGGACTGAACACATACGATTCCTTTATGATTCCCTTGGAACCGCCTCTCTATCTGTTATAGTATTCGTCCCAGTTAGGTGTGACGTTCACTTTGTCACCTTTTGCGAGGCTCCTATCTCGGAAACGAAGCCTCAGTCGTAAAAATGGAACTTAGACTTTTTGCTTGTTTTCGTGTGAGGAATCACCTCCCAAGCGTTGTAAACGACCTTTAGAAACACCCTGTATATATATAATGTATATGTATGTATGTATGAGGGCCATTTTTTGTAGTGGCAACATGTATGAGAAAGAGACATGAAAGAAGATACATATCTGGAATCATTTACAATCCTTCAATGTAATCTCCTGCTGCTGCGTGAACACGTTCCCAAACATCTGCCAGTCGTAGGATGCCATTGATAGCTCCCATTCATGCCAGTGTGGGCAGAGACCGCCCTGTGGCCGAAATGATGCTCGGGACATCTGGAAAGGATTTTTTCCTCAGCGGTTCCTTCATCTTGGAAAACAAATCAAAGTTGGAGGGACTCATGTCAGGAGAATAAGGCGAGTGCTCCAACACCTCGTACATACATACAAAAATACGCCAATCATTATCCAGCAATCTGTGAAGTACATCAAGGTGGTGGGGATCTGTTGCAGTACAAGGATGCCCGCCACCATGTTCTTTCGCAGCTGATTTACGACCACTTTCAAATGCCTTGGCCCATCTGGCAACAGTACAATATGGTAAAGCGTTGTCCCCAAATGCCTCGCGTAAGCCCTTGTGAATTTGGCATGCATTCCTTCCCCATGCAACCTGAAATTTGATGAATATTCGCTGTTCTTCATGTGTGAACATTGTTCAGAGTGGTATTATACAGACACTTCACTTTAACATCTTCTAACTACCACACAACAGTACTATTAAGCAACAAACACCTACACACGATCTGTAGTACAAGACTAAACAAGACCAGATCGTCTATTGTCCCAGCGACAACTGACAAGCATATACCAAAAGTGTTGCCACTACAAGAAAAATTGCCCTTGTATGTATCTCATTCCAAATTCCATACACAACTAAAAATCAGTTTAATATGTAGAAAACTATATTATAAAAAAAGAGCAAAAAAGATGTAGGTCACCATTACCTAGCTGTTCCTTGGAAAGATATAAGGCATAAAATACTTTTTTTAATATATACAGGGTGAGTCATAAATATGGCTACACGTTTGAAGTAAATGTCGTGTGTGACTGTACAATGTAGAGGGAAATGGTGAATGGTATATTGAACTTGAAACTTCATTTCCTCATTTCAGATAAGAGTCACATGCTCTAGCTTTCTCGAGATTGTGTTGAACATACAGCAGCAAGTTACAGTTACAGTGTGGGCAATTTTATGCCAGAATAATCGTAAGACTGGTGAGACATGTTTTTAATGTAACATTGTTGCCATCAACTGTGGGAAAGTGGAGAAAATGACTGCTTACATCAAGTTGTTGTTTTTTATAAGCTCATTGTTGTGCACACAGTTCTCATGATCATTCTGGTATGTAATTACCCAAGCTGCAACTGTAACTTGTAGCTGCATGTTCAGCGCCATCTTGGCTAATGATGTAAGCTCAGGTATGAGATTCTTTCCTGAAATTAAAAAAATATGAAGTTTCATACACCATTCACCATTTCGCTCTACACTGTACAGTAACACACTATATTTACTTCAAACGTGCAGCCATATTTCTGACTCACCCTGTATATAAAAGGATGGTTACCTTGTAAGATGTAGTAACATGTTGGCTACAATACAGTTCATGTCTTCATAAGGTTGATGTAAAGCAGGGGTCACCCCTGGAACCAAATTGACAGCTGAATCCAGTTTCTTCATAAGGAGGTGCTTGTACATCTGTAGGCAGATATCCAAGAGAGCCTAGAAAGGGATTTTAATGTAGCAAACATGGAAAGGTTACAAAATAGGCATGTTTAAAAACAGTCTAGTTAGGAAGTCTTTTCCCACAGTTCTTCCTGAACATATATTCACAAATGTATGGAAGTCAATATCAAATAGTCAAAGAGTCATATTAGTGTCTTGAGTTGTGGAATATTTACTGGGGTGTCAGTGGAAGGAAAAACTCATTATGTGTATGTGTGTGTGTGGGAAGGGGGGGGGGATGTGAAATTTCAGTAATGCTGCATATTTAACTCATTTTCTATTGAACTCTACTTTGAATGAGGAATGACTTTACCCTGACAATATAGTTAACAGTTGAACTTTTCTATTTACAGCTTAAATGAGAGTCCACATGAACAAATTGACAATACTACCATCTACATTACCTAAAGTGTAACAAATAAGTTCACTTAATGCACAGATATGCTGTTTGGGACTCGACCTACAGTTTAAAGTGGGGCACGAACCACTATGTGCCTCCACCAGGTATGGAACCTGGAACCTCTTGATTACAAGGCAATGACATTAGAAATTATTTTTTTATTTTTTTGAAAAGCCTGGAAAAGTTTTCCTATTATTTTTGAATGTGTCTCATCTTGTAATTTTGCTTTGAATGGATATTTACTCCAGTTGAGTGTATTTATGTTTGCAAGATGAAAATTACTTTACATATGTGCAATTCTCTATCCATTGATAAATTATATTTAAAATGATGTGGCTTTATTTTCTCCTTTTTGAGCATACCAACAATATGCATTTCCTTTTTTATTGTTATTGCATGTGTACACCACTCATTCCCTTAAATATTGATTGTTTGGTTTCAACAATAAAGTTGGACATTATTATTGCTAGGATATCTAATAAGTAATTTGTATCTCCAATGTACTAGTTAGTTACATCATAAGCAAGAAGAGAAGAAATATACAGGATTTTTAAAAAGATCTTAATTTTTGCTGCATGGTTACAGCATAATAGAACTTAATCAATAATGGTTATGTTTTAATGTTATCTCTAGTATTCATAAAATATTTATTGTACATGACAGTTCTTTGTGCTGGATGAAACATGTTGTTGATGAGTGAGACTAATGCAGATGCATACACAACCTAAGCAGGACCGGACCTACAGTTAGAAGTGGGATATAAAGCAATGAAATATGTCCCCACTGTGATTTGAACACAGAATCCCATGATTACGATGTCCTAGCATTAACTAGATGTAAAACCAACCATTCTCATCGGCGTTTCTGCTCAAGAAAAATCCTTTACAAAAGAAGTGATAACAGAAATGGGAAAATACGTAGAAAACCCGATTGTTTTCCCTCTATCTAATCCAAATTCTCGCTCAGAAGCAACACCTGAAGAACTTATTTGGAGAAAGATTATTTAACAAAGGTAAGAGAACCTGAGGATTAACAGTAGGTAGGTAATTTCTTGAAAAACTAAATTCACTGATTATTCCATGTTTTAAAGTCCAAGAACCGAAATTTTTAATACCACTTAATAGAGGCATGCATATTTTGTTTTTGACAGAGAAACGAAATGTGAAACAGCACACTATAATATGTATTCATTTTTCATGTTTTTGAGAGGTGTGATGTGCATTTTGCCACCATATTTTGTCACGAAAGTATGCAGAATGAATTGCAAAATGCGAAATACACTTGTAAACACGAAATTTAGAAATTTATTTTACTCGACACTTTCTGAAGTCCGAATTTTCCTGCAATGTATGCAAATCACGGAAAATTTATTAATTCTGCTGTAAATATTTGAGAAGCAAAAATGGACTCCTTTATGAAGGAATAAACTTAATCTTTTTATAACTACATAAATGTACTATTAAAAGGAAAGTTTTTATTTTGTGTAACAAAGGTAGACTTTAAAATTAAAATTAGGGTTATATTCACACATTTAACACCGAAATGCCATTTTTATGTACTGCTCTTGCTCCATAAATGTACCCACATTTTGTACCGAAATCTTGAAGTTTTTTTATTCACCATAAATTTGTGGCTCTAGCAATGAATGTACATGAACACACATTTACAACCACTAACATATTTAGTTATATACTCACCCTCAGAATTCCACATATAATCTTCTATTTATAGTAAGAGGAAGTTTGTCTCATCTTTCACAAGCAAATGATTAACAAAAAAATAACTTTCCAAAAATTCATAATTATACAGGAAGTAGGGCATAATTACAGTAAAGTTTATTAATATATTACTCCAGTTAATTATCTACCAAACGCCCTAAAAAAATTCGGAGTTTCACAGAAAAAAGAAAATTTCCTTGACTTTTGCATAATTTTTCCAGAAAAAATAAATTCCCTGAGCTTTTCCAGATTGATCAACATCCTGTTCACTGAAATGCTATTGAAAATACCCACAAAATGTTCCAACTGGACATTCAATGTGCTACAATTTAGAAAACTGAGAGTACTAGAGCACATTATGCATATTTCTATTTTGTGCTGACAACTTTGTAACTTTTGGAACCAATCTTTATCATTTTAAGTGATGTATCACTAAGTTCACATTTTTTACAAATGATATACAAATACAGTGGAACCTCGATTATTCGCTTTCCAGGTGGATCAAGATGAAAAACAACATAAAAAGCAGGAAAATGTCAAATGTAGGGAAATTTTATAACATTCTGCTCTGTTGGGACCATCAGGATTGAATGCATACTGCAGGAAAATGTAAAATCGGGGATCCACTGTATGTCTGCAGACAGATGTCCATAAAGGTTTTGTCAAAAAGAGTGGTTTGCAGATAAGATTGAATATTTATATCTTAAATCTGCAGTAGCACTGGCAGACTATTGTACACAGATAAAACAGCGGAAACGACAAATCAGGCGAAGCCAGGCTGGCTCGGTAGCTCAGTGGTAGAACTATGACATGGAATGCCAGAGACCCGGGTTCGAGTCCTGGTTGAGCCTGCATTTTTTGCTAACAGTTCTACGTAAGATTGAATATGGTATTGAAGATTCATGAGGGACTGAAAAGGGTAGAGAATTCAGGAAGGAATACAAATTTGTTGGGAGAACTTGTTCTGGAGAAATTACACAAATTTGATTGATTGATTGCTTTATTTTATTTCGCTTTTCTTGACACTTTTGGCTAATCACAATGATGAAGATGAGTGATGATATGATAAAACTGATTGACACTCATGAACTTATAATATAAGGATAATATGACTGAAATTTGCAAGAATACATGCTCCAATTATCTCTACTTTGAACATGTTTCTCTATTTCAGGTGAAGAACATCGAGTATTCAAGCCATGAGTTGTCTGTTTGCAGACAGAGTATTTCCAGTTTTCAAGTTTGACTGATATTATGTTTATTACACATTTGCCTTACTAATTTTATTTTAAGAAATGGTTGCCTTTGTGTTTAGTCTACAAAGGGATGATGCTGTGAATGTGATGGGTCATTACAAAGAAAAACATATCAGTTAAACTTGCAGGTGGATATGAAATTTTACTTTCAAAGTAAAAAAAAAGTATAAGAAATGTAAAATTTTGTTGAATGTGATATCCTCATATAATATTAATTTACTGCTAAGTAAGGAAAATGGTTAAAACTAGTTTAAATGTACAGTGCAAAATTTAATTCATACCACCAAAAAATAATGTATTCCACCATTAAACTTGGTGTATAAGAAGCTGTAAATTTTGCTTTTCATTTCCATGTCTTGTTAAGTATAAATATACTCTACAACTGATGTCCATAATCATATTGGGGAAGGGGGTGCAGAGGAAGGGCACCACATTTTCACAATCTTGACCATTGGTGAAAGTAATGTGATCAGCAACGTGATCCAGTCATCTTTCAATACAAACGTTACATGTAACTGTGAAGCACTTGATAATTTCATATGTCTATTTATCTTAGATGGGTTTCCATGCAGCCAAATGATTAGCACACTCAATCTTTGGTGCAAGTGGTCCTAGGTTTAATCCCTGTTGAGAACCCAAAAAGTTTTGATTTTAAGCCAGCACTGAGAGGACAATGGGAAGAGCTCCTTGAAATGAAGTGCAGCAGACTCTGCTTGGGATGACTGGGAACCAAACTCAACATGTTGGTCGTGCGGCACCAAATAAAATGCCACTTAGCAGGTCTCAACACCGTAAAGGTTCTTGCCACAGAAAGTAAAGTCTGATTTAGGTGCTGTAGTTCCTCAAATGTCAATTCCCTGTCATATTCGACATTGGCAGAGTGGCAGAATCAAATCTGATAAGGTCATAAGAATATATATACCATAGATGAAATAGTGAATATCTATGAATGTGACAGCTTCATTGATTGCCTTAGGGAGATATCATGATATCATGCTGTTATAATACTTCATCAGATTGGTTCTCTTCTTTAATATTTTACATTTAGTATAATCCATTTCTTGTACATATTAAGTACAAAATATTATACGAAAGGCATTCAAGTCAAATTGGGACTTTAGCAAATGTCAGGTGCCAGTCCATAGATCATTAATCAAGATGACAGACAATAATGTTAACGGCATGTAGTGATGAAGTTTATTGTAAACAAAGGTGTAAAATACATGGAGATCTACAGAACACTTTAAGCTCAGTATGGATATGAGACGCTCAGTCGCAGTCTGCAAAAGATGGGTGTAAGTTCGTCAGTGGTGATCCTGGTCCTGGTAGTTCTACCCACAGCTCTCCTTGGACGGTTTAGGCATACTGACAAATCTTTCTATGCCGAAGCTTTCCAGGCATTAGTTAAAGGTTAGGATAAGTGTGTAAATGTAGTAGGGGAGTATGTCGAAAAAAATAAATGCAGTTTACACTCCTTGAAATTAGTTCCTTTATTTAAAACATTCAAAAGTCCCGGTTTGCTTTAACCCCCCTTGTATTTTTGGCTGTGCTCTCTGAGTATAGTGAAGTAATATTCACAGAAGAATGCCACTCCATTCCAGGTTCTATGAGGAGAGGACTTAAAGATGATTACGATGCAGATGTCTGAAACAAGAAGGACCCAGCTGTGCCATTCTACTTTCAAGAAACGATGTGTACTAAAGATAAGTAATGATGTTTTCTTTAATATTTTACATTTAGTATAACCTATTTCTTGTTGTTATTTTAGGATGTCTGTCTGAAAAGAAGACAGGATGTTTACCTGCGAGCTGTTAACGTCTTGGAACATCTAGCCTTCACCTTCAGAGCGGGTTCTACTGCAGGGATTTGTGGGTAGGGAGAGAGTAGCCGATCTCCAGATAAAATCTGGAAGGGATTCTGGAGGTTGGCAGTGTTGCAGGATTATGCACTTTGTCCTTGTTTCAGGTAGACATATTAGTATCTTCCAGTTTATTCTGTTTACTACAAGTTTTTTTCTCTTTTTCAGGTTAAATTTCATCACAGGATGTACCAGGAGAATTGTGGTGAGTTTTATATAATATTCCATTCTCTTTTATTTTATTTTAGGATGTCTGTCTGAAAAAGAGACAGGGTGTTTACCTGCGAGCTGTTAACGTCTTGGAACATCCAGCGCTCACCTTCAGAGCAGGTTCTGCTCCAGGATTTGGTGGGTAGGGGAGAGTAGCCGATCTCCAGATGACCACTAGAAGGGATTCCGGAGGTTGGCAGTGTTGCAGGATTGTGCATTTTGTCTTCATTTTAGGTAGACATATTAGTATCTTTCGGTTTATTCTGTTTGCTACAAGTTTTTCTTTTTTCAGGTCAATTCATATCTACTGGATGGAGTGCCCTGAAGAAAATCACAGGTTGGTAATAAATTATAAGGTGTTTTGTTCATAGACAGATTGTTTTCTACCAGGTTAAAGTATATATTTTAAGGAACCTTAAGCACTATCTGCAAACAGACAACTCACAACCACCCTATTCTGAAAATGGAATTCAGGTAAATAAGATAGTCTTAGTTTTTTCTTTAGTGTCAGTTGCATAATGAAATATTCATGTAAGCTAGTTGTAAATTTATAAATATTATAATATATTTGTGCATACTGTTTGTGTTAAGATCAAATTTTATGGTTGTGTTCTAATGTTTTTGTTTCTAATACAGTTTTTTTTTTTGGGGGGGGAATATAAAATTTGCAATTGCAGATGCGTACAATGATATTTACATGGTTATTTGTAGTGTTTTCAAATTAAGTACGTACATTCTGATGAACTTTTTTACATTTTCATAATTAGTAGTAGTAAGTCTTGAAGCTTTCCTGATGACGAAGATGAGAGTGACATTAGCTATCGAAAGCTTGGAATTTTTTTCACAATTCACCTGGTCGATAGCCCGAGAGAATCTTTTCATCATTTTCATAATCAGTTCTTAACCGAACTTCTAATGATATGGGATTTTTACAGTTTTGACATTTTTAATGAATTGATTTTTGTGATGTTGGCTTCTTTTTTAAACAATGAAATCATAATTTTTAACCACAGCAGATGGTACTTGCAAGAAATATAACAAATTATATATATAAAGTAGTGAAAAATATTGTTGTTGACAGAAAGCATTACTCAGAAATTTGTGGACCTCTTCCACTTTTGAGGTTGTTCAGATGTTATCAGCACTTGCAACTACCATTCGGCAGTCCTAAGTCTGTTGAAGTGGGAAGGGAGATTATGATTTCAAATTCTTCAAATATGCCAACACAGACAGACTTCCATTAACTTTCTGGCTTGCCAATGGCAAAACTAGCACATGAGGAAGCTACTCCTGTATCCATGGATGTGCTGCAGTTCTCAGAGTACAATGGAAATGGAATACCAAAGCAGTGTGCCAATGGAGCTGGGGACAGTGCCTAAAGGTATGGAGGGGGACGGGCGAAATAAGAAGATACATACAATTTGTTGGCAAGTACATTAATGACATAGACACCTTTCAATAATAAAAATTCTTGTTCAGAATCATTCATGCAGTTCAAAAGTTATGGTCAACTGGTTATAAAAAAAATATCAAAAAACAAAAATGTATTAGTGGTAACATGGGCGTATTTAAGGGAAAGGATTCAACGGGTCCAACCCCCCTCCCTTCCCTCCCTTTGGTTCAGTAAAATTACCAGCTTACTTGTTCTATCCACTATGCAAAGTGACTTGTTCATAAAAATGTCTTCAGACTTCAAGCGCATAGAACGGGATACGGATGGGAATGAAACTAATTCCACACACCAGATGGGACTGCAAAGCAAATGTCTGCAATTTCTTGATAGTTTCGGAATTTATCTAGAAAATACTCAGAGAACTCCTGACATTTCACAAATTATATACTGCCACATGTAATTTCTGCCCAAAGCAGCTGCTTGTGAACTTATAGTGCGAACATTATAATTTCATTAGAAGTTCCTGATATGGTTTGTTACCATTCAAGATTTAAGTATTCCTCAGGTTCTAATTTTTCGATAATTTGAAATTTCCCACCTTTTTAATAATCCTGAAAGTCGATAAACCATTTTCCAAACACTAGATCTGAATGGGAAAATTGTCCCTATTGGAGATTGTAACTGCATCTGTGTTAGCTTCAGCTATTAGTACTTCTACTCTCTATGGGTTGAGTGGGTGTAGATTTAGAAAAAAAAATAGTTGGTGAAGAATATGATTGTGCCCATGTAATGGGTGGTAGAATCAAGGGGGTGACATAGATAGATAATTGTGCCCATGTAATGGGTGGTAGAATCAAGGGGGTGACATAGATAGATAATTTGAGAGAAGTGTCCAAAAGCAAATTTTGTACATTTTTCAGCACATATTTTAACCCTGGCTATTGCCCATTTCTGTGGAATTTCTGCAATATTGAAGCTGTCAAATCAGTTATAATTTTTGCCCCTCGAGTCTTCTCAAAGGAGCATCCCCCCGTGGTTAGCACATCGTGGGTCACGGGTTCGAAATACATGAGTATTTGTGGGTGTCTATTCATCAATATCATTATGACATCACTCATCCCAATCTTCGGAAATTAGCCAAAAGTGGCACAAAAAGTGAAGTAAAATAATGCAAATAAATCAATCAATCTTCTGAAAGTAATTTGGTTGTAAAAAATGCAATGCAAGATAGCTAGGGAAGTTCTGTAATGTTCTCAAGTTATTTGACACAAGATGGACAGAAAAGTATCAAAACTCAGAATTGTGACTTGTGAAATCGTATACACTAATAATAGAAACTTTACTGTTGCCCATTTTTGGACCATTTTGCATTACAGAAAACAATAAAACTGCAAGCGAAGTGAACAAGAAAATTTTTAGATCGAAAATTTGCAAACAGAGAACAACATTGATTTAATATGGCACCAAAAAATTCATGGGGCGTCATGGCATTCCCTTTTGGAGTTTTTTTCATTTAGATTGTTCGGCATCCCCTAACTATGGCTCAGAACTTGACAAGACTGTAAGAAAAGCAGATATTGCGAACGAAGCGAGAAGGAAGATTTTACGTAATGTATTTTTATATGTATAAAATTTGATATTGAGTAGGGCAATTTCCCCTTTGTGCTCCCCTGCAGCTGCTCTTGGCCGTCTGGAAGAAATAATGCAAGAAAGATGTGAAAACTAATTCCATCTTGAGTATCCTTTTGTCCTGCTACTCATAGATTCGCCCCCTTGAATTGTCTTTCCACTTATCGATAATTTTAGGATTAAGGATTAATTGTTCTTTGCAATCAAGGAGCATACCATAGAGGATATGAGCATTATCCGGATGCAAAAAATCGAGCCCAGATTTAACAAATAATCCGCCAAGGTTGGGGAGGGGCATCGCCCATTGCACCCTGTGGCTGCGCAAATGCACCCCTTCCCCCGCAGTTGCTTTGAACTTCAATCGGCTTGAAAATACTTGATTTTATTTAAGAGTATAATATTGTTTAATAACAGCGATAAGATTCCTCTACACTAAATTTCTAGGTGAAAGTATAATAATGTAGGGACATGGACGTCTGGAAGGGGAGGGCAAGGATGGCCACACCTTCCTCTTAGAAATTGAATGTCAACCTAAAAGTACAGGGAGGTTATTGCAGCATGACACCGCAAGAGCTTCGGCCGCTTGCCGGCCCAGTCATGCAACAGGTGCCGGCAAATTGCGTAACAGATAGCCCGTTACACAAACCGCTTGTTTTGTAATGTTTCCACTTTTCACAATTATAGTTACAATTACAACTTAAATAAGCACGTACCTTGCCGCAAGGATGCTGGAAAAGGTGTCCTCTAAAATACAAATATTTCTGGCACTTTATTTCTGCCCATATCGCTTCTGACAGCAATGACTCATCCAACATAAAGGATTCAATTTTTCATTCTTGTCTTGCCTTCGAATAAACAAAACCGTGACTCTTATTTTGCAGATAACACAAGATTAATCCTTTTGAACACTAGAGTCAGTGGCGTGCCCAAGATTTTCGAGGGGGGAGGTTACGTATACATTATTATGCAAAACGAAAGCGCAGATAAACGAATTATTTAACAGTGTCACTTAATTTTAACGTGTGAATATTTTTGAAGTAAAGTAGCGATCATACACTGTGTGCGTTTTTCTTTCTGAGAGCGCCATTTGAAATAAGCACTTTTCCCCTTTTGTTACTATGGGATAAACTGAATATAAAAGGCTATAACTGCTCAACAACTGCATCTTTTTAAGAAATTTAAATTCTAAATGTAAGAATGAACAAAAAGCAACATTTTATGTAAATTCCGACAATTGTGAGTCCAGGGGGAAACGGGGGCCAAATCCCAAAGTTCTATTTTCCCCGTAATTACGCAAAATTTCTGAACGTCGTAATTTCCATATTTTTTTTTTTCAAAGTTGCGGCAGGAGCATTACATATCCTCATAGAGTAGTCTTTTGTTGTGCTTCCCTCAAAATTTGGTCCATCCAGTGTCTATAGAGCCGACGCTAGAAGCGAAATTCCTCAGATGTCGCAAGAGCGTCAGCGGCTTATCGGAGTAGTGGTAAGCCGCGAGAAGCCTCTCGATACTACGCGAATGCGACAGCTGTCGGCTACCAGTTGTTTAGACGTGTTCACTTCGGTTTGCGTTTATCAGTACTCGTGTTGTTTATACTGTGTTATTGGTGTGCTATTCAGTGCTAGTGCTTTATCGTGTGTTAATTGTTATTCATTCATTAGTTATGCCGCCAAACAAATATAGCCTTGAACAAAGAGTTTTTATGTACGATACTTACGTGAAAACGAACTCTTGCAGAAAAGTAGTCAGGCGATTCGCAAGAAAATTTCCTGGCAATCCTGTTCCGGACAGACATACTGTTTACAACCTCGTTAAAAGATTACGAGAGACAGGATCTCTTGAACCTAAGAAACGTGTTTCCAGACGACGTGTTCTTACGGAAGAAAAGCTAGACGAAATTGGTGAACGACTTGAACATACTCCAAAAAAATCCCTCCGTCGGCTTGCTCAGGAAACAGGCATTTCAAAATCCTCAGCACGAAATGCCACTAAATTACTTAGATTAAAACCCTACAAAATTACAGTGGTTCATGAATTGCAACCGCGCGATCACGCGACTAGAGTTCGATTCTGTAACTGGATGCTGGATAATATTGTTGCTGGCAGAGTAAATCCAGAATTAATCATATTTTCAGACGAAGCTTGGTTCGAATTGAATGGCCGAGTTATTTCACAAAACAATCGCTATTGGAGCGCAGAAAAACCTGACCTTGTGCATGAAGTTCCGCTCCATCCTGCAAAAATTGGTGTGTGGTGTGGTTTGAATGCGCACAGAATAATAGGGCCTATTTTTTATGAAGGTACTATCAATGGTGAAAGGTATCGAAGAGACATACTACAACCTTTTTTTGAACAATTAACGGACATTGAATGCCAGCAGTCATTTTTTCAGCAGGACTCTGCTACTGCTCACACTGCTTATCAATCACTTAATTTTATTGCCGAGATTTTTGAGGACAGAATTATCAGTACTGAGTTGTGGCCCTCTCGTAGCCCCGATCTTACTCCTTGTGATTATTATTTATGGGGAACATTAAAAAACAAAGTGTATCAGAATAACCCGCGTACAATAGAGGATTTAAAAGAAAATATAAGAAGAGAAATTGCCAGAATCACACCTGAGGAGCTTATGGATGTTCAGAGGAATTTCATACGCAGATGCCGGAAATGTATTGGTGTTGAAGGAGGTCATTTTCAACATCATTTATAACACAGAAGGTTAGTGATCATCATTATTATTAGTTTTAAATATAATTTTACACTTTCGGTTTGCTTTATGCGCCGCGATGCTGTCTTCCCTTTCTGTCAACCGAGGATAAAGTAGAGATGTCTAAGAAAGATTAGATGTCTGAAATAAGGTTGTAATTGTAACTGTAATTGTGAAAAGTGGAAACATTACAAAACAAGCGGTTTCTGTTACGGACTATCTGTTACGCAATTTGGCGGCACCTGATGCATGACAAGGCCGGTAAGCGGCCGACGCTCTCGCGGTGTCTAAGAAAGATTACATGTCAAAAATAAAGTGCCAGAAATATTTGTATTTTAGAGGACACCTTTTCCAGCATCCTTACGACAAGGTACGTGCTTATTTAAGTTGTAATTGTAACTATAATTGTGAAAAGTGGAAACATTACAAAACAAGCGGTTTGTGTAACGGGCTATCTGTTACGCAATTTGCCGGCACCTGTTGCATGACTGGGCCGGCAAGCGGCCGAAGCTCTTGCGGTGGCATGCTGCAATAACCTCCCTGTATATATTTTACACGTATAATTTGATTTCAGTCATAGTAATTTACATTAATGCGATAATCGAGGCAAGATGGAGAATGTTCCGTAACCCAGTTATTGATAAAGCACGTATCGAAGATGGGGCACAGGGGGCTCGATCCTCTCCCCAGGAAATTTTTCAGTTTACGTTACATAAAATTAGGTTTTTGGCTTCTTGAATAATGTGAAAATAATGTAAGGAGAGAAATAATTATAGAGGCAAGGCGGAGCATGTTTTATACCCCTGTTATTGTTAATAGCACATATTCAAGGTGGGGATGAGGTGGCTCAGGAAATTTTTTAATTTACACTAGATAAAATTAGATTTTTGGCTTCTTGAATAATGTGATGATAACGTGGGAGAAATAATTATCGAGACAAGACGGAGAATGTTCTATAACCCTGTTATTGTTAATAGCACGTATTGAGGTGGCTCGAGCCCCCCCAGGAATTTTTTTATTGTACACTAGATAAAATTAGGTTTTTGGCTTTTTGAATAATGTGACGATAATTTAAGGAGATAGACAATTATCGAGACAAGACGGAGAATGTTCTATAACCCTGTTGTTGATAATATTGCACGTAAACTTTTCTTGCGCTTTTTGGTGTTGTCGCAGTGAACTTGAGCACTATGTAGAGACTTGTCAGCATTTGGAAGCTGCACAACAAAGGTAGCACCACACGTAGGGCGATTCATTGTAATTTCTAATCTCTGGAAGGCGGGAGAGGGTACGTTCTTGAATGAGAGAAGTAGTCAACTACTGGCAATATTAACGAATCGTTTTATCTGCGGAACGTTCTAGTATATAATGAGGATATACTAAATACGTGGATTCAATTTTTCGGTTGATCTGTACAAAGAATCGGTTAATGAGATTTCAGAGGTAAGTGTGACAATTTATACAGTCGATTGGTGATCAGATCAGTCAGAATCCTCTTGTTGCTTTATAAGATATATTGATTCGAAAATGAACACATTGACGACAACATAACTTCCGGGGCCTCAGTGTAGTGCTAGTTCGGTTCGAGGGCTGAAGAGATCAAGGCCTGCCTCTGCCTCTGCCTGCCTGCCTGCCTGCCTGCCTCTCTGACTCTGCCCCTCTCTCTCTCTCTCTCTCTCTCTCTCTCTCTCTCTCTCTCTCTCTACATCAACTGAAAATCAAAGTTTTGAGTGATGATTTAGTTTTGCCAAAACAAAATTTCGTATATGCAGTCCGAGAATTTCATGGTATAAAAAAATACTTTTGTTTAAGCCTACTGGGTCCGAAACACATTCAAACACTTAACTACCATAAAGAGACAGCCGAAATTTTTATGAATGTCGAGAAGAGAAAGCAAGAAGATGTTGCATATGTAGGCTTTAGGCGGAAACTGCAGGCTCTACCAGGACCCAAATCAGGGCTCTACCAACTGAGCCACCTAGCCATCCTTGACTTCAAACGATTTTTCGTTAAAATGTCTACATAGTACATGTCCTGTGTATGTATATCAAATCGTAAGGTGTTGCCTGTTTAGTGAACAAACACAGAAAATATAGGAGAGAGAAGAAAACTGAGGAGCATTCCCACCGGTTGAGGAGAATTTTTTTGTGTAATCAACAAGAGATACTACTTTGAGGTGACAATGACAGTGGCCTAATAACGGAGATTTCACACCGTGTCGCCTGAAGATTAGGTTTGTGCGGCCTTTTGTGTCGCTACGGTGTGAAACGTTGCTGTTGATTGGCCCATTCCAATCGACATGTATCGCGTGTCCCTTCGGTCTGAAACCTTCCTAAGTCTTGAAAATCCAAGTCACAAGGATGGAAAATTAGGGCCTTGTTAAGGTTAGGTGTGAAAGCAGGCAGACGACAGCACCCTAAAGGATCATATCCAAACCTGCAGGAAGAACGCATCTTACTTCAATCTCCAATACGGAATGATATAAACTTCTGGTGAGTTGATTTAAAAAAAAATGTGTCCGAGATAAAGAGAGGCGTGCCCACGATTTTCGGAAGGGAGAGGGGTTACGCATACTATTTTTGGGGGTCAGTCCTGATTTTGCCATTTTTTTCCTGTCTTCGACGTTCCTCTTTTTTTTTAAAAAAAAAATAGGAATACTGGGTCAAATGGGGTTATGACCTCACCAACCCTCCCTTGGGCACGTCACTGGAGATAAATGAGTGAGCATTTGATCATACTGGGAGACGAAACATTAGATGTGTTGGGAACGGAAGGGTTTTCACTGTGCATTAATTGTTTCGTGATCCAGCTGTATTTGAGAAGACTTCCTTTGTTTCGTGCCGATATATGACAAGACAGCGGAAGCTGTGACAGGCATTTTTGAACACTTGTGAGTGCTAAGGCCTGAATCTGAACAATTTGGTGGGTTTCGGCTTTTATAAGAGCTGCAAACATGGGAGAACAAGACACGTTAGTGGTGTTCAGGTTCGAATCAGAGAGAAATATTCGAGAGCTGTCTGCGTCCAGTTCGCAGCCCACAATTTGAATCTCGCGTTGTCGAGTGGATTGTCCATCCCGTGCATGTGTAACAGCTTCGTAAAAACACTCAAAGACACCATAGATGTTTTATGCCTGATGAGAAGAAATGGACAAACACACATACTGAGATGGTTCCGGCACACAATGTTAATGCATGGAAACAGAGGAGTCGAGTGGTAAAAAATGTTCCTATTTCACGTTCTGATTAAAATGACAGCCTTACAGTGGCGACGATTTAAGGGATAGTTTTTTGCCTCAACTTTATGGCCTGTTAATGTTAGGCCTTGTCTACCAAGAGAAAGTAAACTTTCCTTGCAACACCCTCCGCACCCCCCCCCCCCCCCCGTTTTGGAACCCAATTGCCACCACTGGTCTTGAACATACAATTGTGAGGTTCTTACTATACCCCTTAAAAAAATGGTCTTGAGCCCCCCCCAAAGGAATTCCTGGATACGTGCCTGCGCTGGACTGTATTTTGCAGACTAACGAGGCTCTGGCACCTTGACCTGTAGCTAGGATAATCCTCCGTAGGACTCGTGTTGTCTATTTGTGTTGGTGATTGCCCTTTCACCCATTTTTATTTAATTCATCCTCATTTAATTTTTGCAGTTACTGATAATTATTTACACAGTTCTTTTTTTTTTAGTTGGAATATGGCAAACATTGTGTCACTCTCACAAACACACCACTTTGTGTGCCAATATTATCCTTAGTAAAGTATATTTGGAATCAAAACTAATTGCTTATCTTTAGTTGTTATAAGAAAAATTGATATTGCATTGCTGTGGCAGTGTTATATATTTATACGAAACGATTTGTAACATTTGAAAAAATACTCTCGCCTGCGTGTTAAAGTGGAATCCGAACCACTATATGCCACCATCGAGTATCTACCGCTATGCCACCCAGGAGGCGCGTGTGTGTGTTTGTGTGTGTGTGTGTGTGTGAGAGAGAGAGGGAGAGAGAGAGAGAGAGAGAGCATGTATGGGTATAAATCTCCAAGTTACATTCAAAATAGTGTGTTGCATCATTATAGGCTATATAGTATTTTTTCTAGCTAATAAAGTTCGACGTACCCGACATATATTTATGTTTTCAGGATACCTAACCACACACGGAAAGAAATTGGTATTTATACTTTGCTTTGCTCCCCCCTAATATCAGTAGAAATCAGCACCTATATTTTTCGGTTCTGCTTTCCTTGCTTGATTACTTGTTCATATTTTTTCCCCTGAGTTCTACAGAAATCAAACCTTTCTACATAAATATTTTTGGTTTGCCTACATTTTCCATTGTACTGTTCCATTCTCATTGGTTGTCTTGTCCCGTGCCGACCCTCCGCGAGTTGAAATTGATGACGCCAGTGGTCGCGGGTTCGAATCCCGGCCTAGGCATGATTGTTCTTTGTGAGTATCCCTTCATCAATTGCATTCATCCTCGTTGTCGCGATTAGCCTGAACAGAAAGAAAAGCGATGTAAAATAATATACGACTAATTTCGCAATCCGTATTGTCTCATGTATTTCTACTATAGTCATCCCGCTCTTTTTATAATTTGCTGTTAGGTCTACAGTGCTTTCTACGTCCTCCTTTCAAGATCACTGGATAGCTAGCCAACCAGATTCATTCTAGAACTTAATACATCTTTGATGTCTCTCAAGGGTCGTTGAAGGTCATATACATATATCTTTGCTTACCGATGTAACAAATGTAATGCAAATATATCAAATGAAATCAAACATCACAAATACAAGTTACTTGGAGAGGAGCGGGGAGGGGGTTACTGGTCATTGAAATGAGTGGCTGACGACAAATAGCAAAAAGTAGTGTCTGGGTATGATGTGGCGTCAGTCAACATAGAAGGACGGTAGCAAAAAAGTGGTTTGCAGAGCCATCTGGGTAGGATGGTAGTCCCAAAGCCTAACTGTACATAAAACTCATGATTACCCAGATTTGGTTCTAATGAAATGGTACATGCATTTTAGGAGGGGAATGGAAGAATGTTTATTGTTTACTTAATTTTCATTGAAGTGGCGGAGTGATTATCGCAGCGCGCTGCTACGCTAAGGGTCCCCGGTTCGAATGCCGGCCTAGGCTTGGGTGTTTGTGAGTGTCCGTCCCTTCATAAATTTCATCATATCACTCATCCTCATTTTCGCGATTAGCCAAAAGGGGCAGAAAAGCGAAGTAAAATAAACTAAATCAATCAATATTAACGAACTGAAATCATGTCACACAGAACTTTGGCCTGTACAAATAAACAGCACTACAAATTATTTCCTGAAAAAGGGATAATCGTAGGTTTGTATTTTTATTTGAACTATAAAGTATGAACTTACACTCAATAGATCGAAAATTCTGGTAAACTATTGGTGTTTGCCATGGTTAAAATGTTGGGTCTTCGCACGAGAGACCACTGGCCCACGTTCTACGCATAACAGAGAGAGAGAGAGAGAGCTCATTACGACGTCGACCCTAACCATAGAAAAGTTAGAAAACCTAACCTAACCTAACTTTTCTATGCACTAACTTCGCCATCTTGAATAACGTGTTCTCTCGTTGAGTGTCCTTGCATCTCCTACACGCCCTCATTTTCTTACGTATGATATGATTGGCCTGGCCTCTTCTTCTTCCTTTGAGATTTTAGCAGAAAAAGAACGTGGCAGCAGACATTGCCTAAGAAAAGAAAAAAACTGTGTGATGAAAGTCCCGTTAATATATTGGTAGTGTCTGCTGCCACGTTCTTTTTCTGCTGGATCCTCAAAAAAGATGCGCGTTTCAGTAGACTCGATCTTTGTTTTTCGTGATTTCATGATGCTATGTATACAATTACGTCTGTAACACATACTGCAAACTTGTAGCGATTACTTTCACAAAAATGTTTTAAGATTAGGTCCCTCAGCATTCTTCTAATAATAAACCTAAATGCTCTCGTGGTTATGTTAGGTTCTGTTAGCATTAAAATAATATCGCTAAATGCTTTCTAAAGAAAAAGGTTCTAAATTACCTGTACATTCATTCCCATTAATCATAAACTTGCATTTCTCTCGTCTTAATCTGTTCTTAAGATTTGAAACATGCTCTTATGGCCGTGTGCAGGAACGAAGATCAAATTTTAAACTCGGATCGGGAAAGGATCACTGGAAAATTCCATTGCACAAAGACGGTTCAACACTTGATCGCGATCTAGGAACATCAAAACGAGTTTATCTTCTGATCGGTCATTCGCCACCGTTTTGGTGTCTGATCCTGGTTCACGATACTGACGCTTCGACTGCAGGCAGTTGTTTTTTTAATATAAAAAGAGCGGAAAGTGATATCGAGGGCGTGCAAACGTTAGAGATGTTGGATGTACAATGCTGATAATTCGAGAACTGTGTAAACTAAAAACTGCCAAAATAATAATAATAATTTGTGGTTCTGTGGTGCAAACAGGGTTGGCAAAATTTGTGTTTTTTTTAAAAAAGAACAAAACAAACTGTTAAAAAAAACATGTTTTAAACATGTTTCAAACAAAACAAATTCAACCTTTTCCCAGTAAATTATAGTTAAAGTCGTTAAAGGGAAAAAATACTCATTTTTATGAGTACAATGGCGACAAGGACAGTTCTTTGTAGATAAGGTTTACCATACTGCAGGGTAGGGGTGTGCGGTACAGAATTTTTTGGGTCGGGATGGGAAACTCCTTAAATCCCGACATTCGGGACGGGGAAAATTCTCAATTTCCCGAAAGAGTCGGAAAATTTTCGGGACGGGATGTGTTCGAAATTTCCCAAAGCTCTTGAAATCTCGAATTCTACCCGTAATTTCCATCTTAAGTGCTTGTTTTTGCACTTCTGGTACAAAACCACAATGCAGAGAACGTCTAGAGACGTTTTCACGTTCAGAAGACACAATGGGCTCTTATGGGCAATGCTTTTCTTATGGGAAATACGAGCGCGCTGTTGTCAAATTTCTGGATTTACAAATTTAGCTTAAGTAAAATCGGTACCTGCAGTTTTGCAGGAAATTTTGTAGAGAATACGATGGTGAACACAAAAAACTGGTAACTTGCTTACATAATTTTAGATAAATTAAAAACGCAAATTTTCTGTGAAAACACAATTTTTACATTGTTTTATTCCTAACGTTGAACATGCCGTAAAATTGAAGCTTTCATTATGAAAAAAATTGACACTGTTTTTTAATTGTCATAGGTGACGGTGGTACTCAGAATTTATCAATACTTTAAAGCATATTTGCATTAAAAAATATTCAAATAAAGTATGTGGAGATTTTTTATATTCGTGCAGTAGAAAATGTCGTCGCTGGCCATTTTTTGTTCTGTAATTCCAAGTAAAAACTTCCAGCAACAAAGTTGTGGAGAAAATAAGTAGTATAATTGGGGGGTTTCAAAGTAGTACTTAGTAGGTATCCTCTTTTTTTACTAATTAAATATCACTTTTTGACATATTTTGACAGTAGTTGTATTTGTGGTGGGATAAACCCACGAAAGTATGAACCCCCCCTCAAGCAGATTTGCTATACTTAAAACAAGCTTAACATGAGCATATGAGCTTGTTGTTCTAGTGTGGAATCTTGTCTAATCTAAGATTTTTGTGAAAATGCCCTCGGGAATTTCCTCAGAAAGTATGAAGCCCCTCAGATTGATGAGGCTACACTTACAAAAGGCACTTCTGTGAGATTGTTGTCCATAAATTTGTTAAAAATATGCCCCTCTTGTGGTCACACTTAAAACTAGGCCATCCACACACATACACACACACACACACACACACACACACACACACACACACACACACACACACACACACACACACACACACACACACACACACACACACACATATTTATTTCTGGTTTAAGTTCAATTGGGCACCAGCTTCAATTTGTTTATCTAATATTAAAACAATGTAATTCTTCTAGAACTGCTCTGTGACTCTCTCATTTCTCACATCATAAATATATGATTTTTCACCTATGAGAATGACACTGCATATGGTGTCTTCAGGTAATGCCTCGTGGAATTCACAGATAATTTTAATGTTTGTCCTGTCATTAACCACAACCTGTTTCCTTTTTGAAGTGTTGATTACAAACATGGGTCTCTGTGTTTTGAATTCATCTGGTGAGTAATACATATCAGTACTGCCAGTAGTGACCCTTTTGAAAGCCGAAAATGCTTCATATAATTTGAGAAAATCATCCTTGGACATGTCTAAATTATAATTTTCTCTAGGAAATACCTCATTTCTGCCATTTTTAAGATATATGTTCTTGATGTTGCAGCTATCAAATTTACTCGAATTTTTTTCCTGATTGTTGTGTCTTCCAGTCTGAAACAATACCACCACAAAATCAGGCATGTCGTATTGTATACTGGAGAATGAATTTGTAGCATCAAATTCATAATAAGTACCAGATGCGGGCTTCTGTACGCATTGATATGTGTAAAATTGCAGAGGAATCTGTGGATTTTTTATTATATCTGCTTTGTATTTAAGAGCATAACTGGCCTCATATTCAACAACTGGGATTCTTAGCTCCATAGTCTGAATAATGCACTTGCCCTCATTAGGTAGGGTATTAGGCAGAGCTTCTCCTGTAGGGTTTAATGTGCTGTACCTCATCAAAGCATTATTATCATTTGCAGCTCTTCTAAATGTAATTCTTAAACCGCCTTTCCACATAATTTCTTTGTAATCCGAGAAGAATCCTGGCAACAGGCGCATCGGGAACAGCACTGTGTGATTCTTGGTTAATATCTTATCACCAGCCTCAAATCCACCGATTTTGTAGTAAGAAGCCTCGGTCTTGGATAATTTTAATGTGGCCAAAGCTGTGGAGGTAATGCCGGGATAATCCACTCTGTTTATAACAACGCCATGCTTTCTGATCTCAATTTCAGAGAACAGATGTGGCACAAAATTATCTACCAATCTTATGTTTGAATTTGCCGGATAATCTGTTCCATCGAGCTTTACAACATCAAATTTGATGTATAGATCTGCTCTGTGGGGGTGTATAAAGCCGTCCCCTACATCAAGATCAACCTCGATTTCCGTGTTGGGTTGATTTAAATTTGCAAAGGTCCTCCTGTTTGGGGGGAATGATTGTAGCTCATAACTCTCAATATTTTCCATTGTATGTATTTTTATTTAAATGTTAATCTCTATGATTGCAGTTGTTGTGGCTCCAGCAAAATCAACTAATTCTTCTTTTTCATTAGTGACCATCAACTCAATGTAATCTATTCTATTATGGCACACAGGAAAATATAATGTTGGGGATGGATTGTAGATGATTGGCTCCATGAATTCGGAATTAGGTTTGAATGTTGCAATGATGCCGGTTTGTTTGTGAGTGCCTATGCCATTTGATTTGGTGATCATACCCTCAGCCACATTACAGTGAATATTCAGAGTCTCTATGGCTAAGAATTTGGGTATATTCATAGCAGTGTGTTTGATGGCCGGTTCAAGTTTTGTGTTGTTCTCAAATCCTAACAGCTCTCCTATAGTACCCAGATGCACCGTTTCTGAAGCAGATGCAATTTCTACTCTGTGAGTGACAGAATTTTGACTTAACACTACACCTCTGGGTAATTGAGCATTTAGAGTGGACAGATTATATTGCCCTGGAGTGATGACAATTTTTTGATCCCCTACTGCAATTGTATTGTTGTGGTGTGTAATATTAGGTATCAGGTACATGCCGTAAAATGCTCTGAGAGCTATTGTTTTGGGATACACTATATCATCATGTAATCTAAGTTTCAATATTGAATTTTGGCTGGTGAGATGGAATACCCCCATGATGTTTCAGATACCACAAGGCCTTTTGAAAATTTTCAATTGATGGTTTATTTATTTGAGACATATATCTGAGAACAGATAAACACAAATGTCCGCAATTAACATCTTTGAAGTTTTGAAGACGGGCATTATTGTAATAAAGATTAGGTGATTTTAGATATTTTACTAAATTTTCAGGTGGAACACCTCCAAACGAATCAAACACAAATGCCTCGTTGTTTAAATATTTAAGATAACAGATCCAGTGAGTGCCCTGATTTTTGTACTCATCCAAATTAACAATGCCACACTCTTTGTTGAGTGGTTGTTCTGGTAAAGAATCAGACATGTACACACCTCTAAAATGTTTGATGCCCAGTGGCTTGATTAAAGCTTCAATATCTTGGTTTGTAAGCGGCTCTTGTTTTTTTTAAACTTATTCATGGATCTCTTAACACCTTTGCCTTTTTTCTCCATGGCCAGGTTATGGCGCCTCTGCTCATCTAATTCTGCCCTATTTTTCTTGGCATCTATTACTGTTTTTGCTATGGCAGCTGATCCCCCAGCCAAGCTCCCAACAGCCCCGAGAGCAGCTAAGATGGCAGGGATAGTAAATATGAATCCCCCTGTATGTGATTTTTTCCTGGATTGCTGTAATTTTTTTAATTGGGGGGTACTAAGCAACAATTTCATACCATGCCCCTTTGCAATACAAGAGCTTTTTTTCTTGCGCTGCTTTTTGGTCAAAAGACTGTCAATAGTTTTAAGAGATTTGAGACCTGCATAAGGTATTTGATACATAACACCCTTGGCCTTCATCCTAGGTTTATTATATACATATTCACAACCCCCACCCCAGTTTTTGTTTGGTGCTCATAGCTATGGTGGTCCCCAATGCTGCTATTTTTTCACTCAAAGAAGCATCTTTGCTTACAAATCTACCAAATGCAGCCTCTTCTAATTTCTTGTCTGCAACATGTCTCTTGTCAAGATCAGAATGTGTGTTGTATGCTATGTCATGGTCTCTACAAGCAGCATCTAGGGGATTTACACCAGGATCACCTCTGTTTAATCTATGGTCCAGTTTTGTGCCTGGACCACAATACTGATAGCCTGGAATGTGTAGTTCAAATGGCAGCTTGTTTATAATGTCATTAACCAACCCCCGACCCTCAGAAATATTCCAAAATTTAGGTGGTAGAGTATTAATAATTTTTATGAGATATCCAATCCCCTTAGTGTCATTCACTATAAAATTAGACAATTTTGTGCTTATCATGTCCATAATTCCAACCTTTTCATTGTAAAAATTGTGGTTCCCAGCATTTTCCTCCCCAGCTATCACCAATAACCTATCTACAAGTTTCCTGACATCATCAACCCACACAAATTCTTTAGGCAGGGTGTTGTATTGTTTGATTCCACTGCCAGTCTTGATCTGTGACCATATGGGCTTGATTAAATTATTGTATTTTGCCCCACTGCTCGACTTAACTCTTTTTTGTGTAGGATCATTGTTCTGGTATAGAGCATCTGATTTTATTAATATTTCTTTGTAATCCTCATAATCTTGATCTGTATAGCTGCCAGGCCTTTTCCTAGTTATCAATTCCCACAATCCAGGTGTGCCGGTGTACTTAACAAAACCACCTTTTTCTCCGAGACGAGATTCTGAATAAACAATTATATCATCTCCCATAAATGTTACTCTGAAATTGCCAATTCTATGTATGATGCTGCCATCAAGCTCTGTGTCGGCATATAAGCCAAACACCTCATCTTTATTGTCTTTAGGTGTGGTTAAATATTTTTGAGCAAGAAGACCCAATTCAATAGGATCCTGAGTAGCTTCAATTCTTCGAGGAGCAACAGGACTAGGTGTATGAATACTGGAAAGTGGGGTGAATGGATAATCTAATATATTTCTTGCAACTACAAATACAAGCTCCGTGATCAAATCTTGATTTTGCTCTATAACAATTTTGATATTCTTACCTAAATTATTAATAGCATCAATTACAAACTATTCTATTTGTTTGTATTTTTCATAAATTCCCCGATTCTCTGATTTCCATCCCTTAAATCTTTTTACAAGATAATCTCTTAACTTAAAATCATCAATAATTGGTCATTTCATGATTATTTATATACATCTCAACGTCTAGAAAATCATTGATTTTATTTCTATATTTGCCGCTATTAGATTTTCTTATCATATCAATTGTGAGAAACCCATAACTATCCTGGTTCCAGCACCTACTGCAAAATTTAGAAAAATCATTGTAGCTCAAGTCCCCACCTACATATTCATCATGTATGTGTTTGAGGTTGGTATGATCTTGATGAAACACACATATAAAATTGCTGTTGTCTCGGATCAGTTGCTTCGGTATTTTAGAAAAAGTCTGTGCCAGGTAGAAGCAATCAATGTTTTTGTGTCGGCCCTGTGTAAAGATATTTCTAATCTTGTTTTGATTATCAAGTATAACGTCATCAAACACAACAACAGAATTATCGAGACAGTCGTGAAGTGGCTTAACATGTGATTCAAAAGTGGCAATATCCAATCCATCATATAGCTTCATCAGCTGCTGATATTTTAATTGTTCCAAGCTCTTAGAAAAGACATACAAGTGCCTGTTTTTCCAGTCTAACCAGTTGGGTGCCAATAAAAAATTATCAACCATTAGTGTAGTTTTACCACAAGCCGATGGCCCAACAATAAGACACCTAATATTATCAGGCAGCAAGTTGCCATTTCTCTTATTCTGTTGTTCAGGTTCTGGCAGCCTTTTTATAACATCCCAGGTGCTCATATTATCACTTTGTTTGCATCGATCCAGCTGTTTTCCGGATGACCCAGCCATTTGACAAGTAACTTGTTGCCTTTTCTGCGGATGATTTTTTCTATGAGATATGTGTCAGGCTGTTTAGTTTTGCTGAGTTCTTGTTCATAGAATCTGCCTTTGAGAATTTCTCCTCGGTGATCCTTTATTATATATGTGTTAAGGGTCCCGGGTTTAACTTGAACTACTGTAAATAATTCAGTGCTCCAGTTTCTTGTAAAGCCTCTTTTGAATAAGTGCTTATATTTGCTGATTCTTACTTGATCACCCACCCTGAATTTGGCCCTTCTTGTTGTTGGCTGGTATCTAGGATAATAAACAGTGCTGATCAATTTTTGCTCATCAGATGAAGTTACTTCAGAGGGTTTCATGTTGATTGTGGAATGGACCGAGTTGTTATATTTATGTAGAAGTTCTGGAAGAATATTAATCCATTTATAATTACCTTGAAGTGTAAATTGTTTATACATAAGATTTTTTAGGGTTCTGTTGAATCTCTCTACAATTGAGGCTTTGAGATCACTGTAACTCGAATAATGTTTTATTGCCTGGCTTTTAATAAATTGTTGAAACACTGAATTATAAAATTCTTTGCCATTATCTGTTTGCAAATAGCGCGGTGATCTTCCTGAATGATTGATGATTGTCCTGAAGGCTTCTGTAACACATTTTCCAGTCTTGGATTTGAGTGGCACAGCCCAGGCAAATTTTGAAAATGTATCTATCACAGTGAGTAGATACTTGTAGCCTTTGTTGATTTTGTCTAAGTTTTTCAACTGTCCACTTGCCAACTCAATCAAGTCGCTCTGCCATAAATCATCTATGCCCTTTGTGACTACTGGGAGTCTCTTATAATTATGTCTGGCTTGTCTGTGTAATTCATCAACAACTAGACATAGTATGTAAACAAGAATATTGCAACTATAGGGTGTTCAGCAGCTGAGACTGCAGGATTTTCTAAATATAATTTATCCCCTATTTGTATTTTAAATTCCAGAGAGCCATCATCTTCAGCATAGGCTGTTTCTAATGTATTGGGATCTGTAAAATCCTCTAATTCTACACTGGTGATTTTCACTTTGTTGTCAGCATTTGTTATTGATAAGGTAGGGTAGTGGTGTGCCTGTGGTTGATGCCAATATTTGATCTTGATTGGTCTCAATGTGCCCCCAACAAAAAACTGGTAATAAAATTGTGCAGGGGACAGCATATATATTTTGCCACCTGGTGTAAATGGAGAATCATATTCTTTGTTGGGGATGCTGTACAATTCAAGAATTACTGTATGTTTTGGATTCTCGATTATGCCTGTTATTTCTTTTTCTGCTGTGAGCAATCTGCTTGTTACAGATTCAAGGTGCTCATTGATGGTCCTAACAACATCATCGTGGCCTGGCTTAATTTTTATGTCCACAATAAGTTTCTTGTATTGTTGCACAATCTCTTGAAGCTGGGTGGCAAAAACAGACAGAGCATTTGCTTGATTGGATTCCATGGTCCCTAGCTGTTGCTTGATATTAGCTACAATTTGTTGCAAATTTTCAACAACTGCCAATTTTGAATTTTGAGCAGTAAGATCATGGACCTGTCTTCTGATATCCTCAAACAGGGCATGCAGTTCATTAATATGTTGATTGGTTGGAAGAGTGGCCACTGTCTGAGTGAGTTGTTTGATCTCTGTCTGGATATTCTTGATATCTTCTGATTTCAATATCCTATTCACTGCCCTCTTAATATTTTTAAGTTCCTGTGATGTAGGAAGATTTGAGACTGTATTTTGCAAAAATTCAAGTGCCAATTTTACATTGTTTAATTCAGAAGCATCAGCCACATTTTGCATAGCATTTTGGAGCAGGGCTATATCTGCCTGAGAGGGTGTTGATCGTTGTAAAATTTCAAGTTTTGTTTGGATATCATCTATCAAGTGATGAAAATGAGATAGTTCAGATTCAGTGTTGAGGTTTTCAAGCTTTGTGATTTGTTGCTGGACACTGACAAGTGTATCTACAATCCCAGGCAATCGGGATTCTAATACATTTGCCAAATCACTTTGCACTGCTGCTATTGTACCTTCAAGATGGGTTATGGAACTTTGAATTTTTCCAAAATCTTCATATGTTTCAAGTTGCAGCTTAATATTTGCTACACTCCGAGTTATTGCATTCAAAGCATCAGAAGATGGCAAGTTGTTCATAAAATTTTCAAGTGTCTCAATTTTTTCTTTAACCTCGGCTATGGCATTGTGCAGAGGATCCAGGTTAGGTATCTGGAGTGACTGAATCTGTTCTTTCAGAGTGGAAATGACTAGATCAAAATCTTCTTGTGATTTTATGCTTTTGACAATTGTTTGGAGCTCTGCCTGGACATTATTTATCTGCTCTTCCAATTGCTGTTTCAATTGCTCAGAGTTGGTAGCCTGGGTCTTGAATTTGGCTTGAAGAGCTGCTACAGCTTCTTCCAAACTTTGAAAATTATCTAATGTGGCCAAGTCAGTATATTTCTGAAGCAGCACTTTGAGTTCAGAATCAATTTTAAGAAGAGGGTCCATGCATTGTGATTGTAAATTTGTAATTTCTAATTGAAGACTGGCATTGAGTGTGGTTTGTAAAGCTTGTAAATCACTTCTTAATTTCTTGACTCTGACATCAAGCATAAGAATCTCATCACTGTGATCTTCATGTCTTGTATGGCCAAATATATCATTAGGCATTTTGTTTTAATGGTTATTTATTATAGAGTATCTGATTCTTAATTCTATAAAAAAGGGTATAAGCTTGTCATAGGATCCCGGGACCTCAATATATAAGCAGTCACCAGCAGAAACAGTATATACAGTGCCAGAAACCATGTTTGAGTGCTTAATTCTATAAATATTTCTCCCTACTGAAATCTTGACATCACCCTCAGGGGTTGTAATAAATTGCAATTGCCCACCTACAGGTAATTGGTAATAATTTAAATTATTGTTAAATATGTACAATGTTTTGCCTGTTTCATCATTATTATCTGTAAGTATGCTGTTCAGATGAATAATTAACAAGCCACTCAGTTTAGACATTACAGATTGTAAATCAGAAGAGGGTTGTGGTGTGGGCAGCTCCATAATAGCCTGTTTTTTGAACCCAAATAAGTTCATGGGCATGTTTATTTATTTCAAATCATGCTCTGTAATTGGGCATTGTTTGCCACTTTTCAAATCACAATGCCCCCAAGGTAAAGTATGCATGTTACATGACAAAATGCATCTCTTGTCATCATGTGGGTCCAGAGCCACTTTTCTTACAATATTGCTAGTCAGCAAGTGATTCTCACTCTGAATTCTATTTTCTGATGTTCTGATTGAACTCTGGGATTTGATGCAATTTTTATAATCTTCAAATTCAAGATCTTTTTCCACAGTAACTCTGCCAATACCCTTGGCCTTTTTGACAACAGCACTACATGTTTTAAAACTGTACATCTTGGCACTTAACCCAGCAAATTCCACTAATAACATCACCAAGTGTCTCATCTTTTAACTTGCCAGGCACCTTTTTGTTGTGGGGTTGAATTCTTGTATGTTCACTGGTATCAAAGTATTGAAACAATTCAGGCTGTGACATATCTTGATAAACATCTTCTGTTTGAATTTCAAGAATAAAACTATCCGTGTCCATGTACAATAATTTTACACGATCACCATAAAAAGGTTTCAGCACATCATAATACAATATTAACATATGTAATTTGGACAATTCCAATATCACAGCCCCTACATAAATAGGTTTATCAAATTTAATCTTTGTTTTCATCATGTTGAAAAGTGCCATGTGCTCATCATAAATTCTTCTGTAATTGAAGTTGGGCTTTGCAACCAATTTTTTGCTCCGGCTGGGGTCAGTAATTATTTTAACATCGGTATGTTTTCTGACATTTTCAATTGTTTTGCCATACACTGAATTCACCATCAATTTAAACAAGCTCTTATCAAATTGGCTCTTTGCAGATGTTCGAAGCTCTGTATTTGTATCAATATATGGTTTCAACCATCTTGAGTGCCTGAACCTCAAAACTTTGCCAACTTTGGTCACTTGGACACCATGTTTCATCAGGAACTGGAGGTTTTTGTAATATATAACATAATCCTGTTTTGACTCCAGAGTCATCATGAGCTTCTTCTGTTTAGAGCCAGGCGAGCACTGAACCTCGGGAATTGGGGGCAGATCAGAAAATTTGTTGTGCAAATGATCTGGAAATATCAGTTTAGTCTCTAAGAAGAGGCCATATTCACTGTCATCAAAGTCCTGAAGATCTTCAATATTGAAATCTTCGACCCACTCAAGCCCTGCATATGGCAGTTTATCCATCATGGCGTGACCATAGAGGTTGTTTGCATCTACATACAGTATATAATTTGATGGCCGTGCTGGATCATAATCAGGCATATACTTGTTATTTGCTCTGGCATATCTCTGGGAACATTGCACCATCCCTCCTCTTATACTTTTTTCCATAAACAGATACTTATCTTGATCGTGGATCAGATCCAATTGCTTTTTGGTGTTGAAAAACATTGCAGACCATGCTAGGCCCGGAGCACTGAAAAAATACACTGGGTCCAGTCCATAATTTTGCATGGAAGATTTTCTGAATGTCTGTATTACATCAGTTAAGAGAGTAACATCAAGTTTCAAATAAGCCATGTGATAATCACCAAATGTCTTGCATTTTAAACTCTTCCACATCAATTTGGCATGGTGATAATCTTCATCAGTGATTCCAGATCCTCTGATTTTGCTGTAAAATGCTTCTTGTGGTGGCAGGGAACACTCATCAAATTTAGAAAAATCTGTGGCATAGTCATATGGATATACACCCTTCCGCCTAATTAATTTCAGGTCCTGATTTGGAAACAATGCACGTGTGATTTTCAGTTTATCATCAGGTAATTGAGTGACCAGTGTAGCCAGGCTAGCAGATAAAAATCTGTAAGAATCAAGAAATCTTATGTGAATAGGAACACCATCAACTTTAATTATCTTGCTAATAGATATATATTTTTCATCATTTTCAGCTAAAATATTTAAATTCTGCTTCTCAAACCCCTCGTACCTGATCAGATGATGGAAATCATAATTGGATGCTCCATGGCAAAATATGGGGATAAATCTTGGTCTCTTGATCTTAATATTACAGCTATTACACAGGGCCTGTTTATATCGACCATCTGTATGAGAATGGTGATGAACCTTGATATTTGTATCTGAAAATTCAGAATCACATACCGGGCATTTTTCTGCATTGTTGAAATCCTCAATCTGTTCCTCTGTTAAAGGCAACATGGGTTTTGATTTTAATAAGACATTAGATGCTATGTCACGGCACACATTTTCTATTCTATGTGCAAATTCTTTGATGGCATTTGGTCCCTTGTATAAGTATGGCTCACTAGCTACACCATCCTGTACAACTACATAACAAAAGCTGGAAGGTTCATGTAGCTGGTATGGTGTACTTGAAGATTCTTCTGGATCTGGGCTACAGAATGCAATAGGTTTGAGGTTCGATTCAAAATCATAGACAATAAATGCTGGGTGTTCCAACAAGGCTTCATACTTTTTGAATTTGCAATTTTCACTTGGATTGGGCATCACCATATGAACAGGTTTATGGTTCCCACAGTATTTCAGATGCTCAATTAACTTGTTTTTAGCAATTTCTGCACTCTCTTCACAAACACCATTCACCATTTTTCTACCATCAAATACAGTTAAGCATCTTCTGCACAACTTAAATATTTTTTTATATTTGTCTAGTTGTGTTCTCACTAAAGCTTCAAGATTATGTATCAGAGTGTAATGGTATGTGCCATCCCTTTCAATTAAGAGCAGATCAATCGGAATTGCAGATTCATCATCAAGTGTACTGATTCTGAGAGGTGCTATCAAGCAATTGCCAGTGGAACAAGTAAATACATTAATAGATAATTGTTTGCCATTGATGTGCCTGGCCCTTTTTTCAAATTTATCAATATTCTGAACAGACATTGGATGGATATTCCAAACCCTTCATTGCATCGTCAAAAATATGTTCATGCTGTTTGTAATAACTTATTCTCTCAGGATGCCTTGAAACTAGAAACAAAGCAGCTAATATACACCACAGAAAACATTTCTGGTCGGTATTTTCTATATTAACCACGGCTCTTCTGTTTTTAATATTGGCAGGTAATGGCAGATATGTAGATCCTTGTAATGGAGTGAATTCAGAAATATTAACATATAACTTGTGTGATGAACCGCATAGGCTCCATCCTGACTCTTTTGCCGCAAATTCAGAGTGTTTAATATTCAGTTGATTTATCAAATTGCCTATTATTGTGTCTGAATTTGAATTTGAATATACAGGTACAGTTTCTGTTATGTGGGGCTGTGTAAATTTTGTGCCATTTGGTTTCTTATATTGTACAAACAATTTGAGGGAGAGCTTATAAGAGCCATTTTGTGCATTAAGAATTGCCTGCAGATCAGAATTTATACTGTTCAAGAAATTCTCAATGCCACATCTTGGCTCTGATACAAACCGGTGATCTCTTAATTGGCCGTTAAAACTGCTACGGATAGGTTCATGGCGTAGCTGTTTTGCTGCTCTGGCATTAACAGGTGCTTCGTGCCTTCTTTTCAGTGCTTGTGAGGGCAATGTAGATGGTTGTGCAGAGCAAGTATCTTTATGTATATATGTGAAGTATTGCATGCTGTATTTTCTATTGCATTTGGGGCAAATTATTGTAGGAGTTCTGTATTTGTCCGGGTTACAAATCTTTTGGTGCTTCGCCCAATTAGGGCTGGATATATTTTTATTGCACTGATTACAATGTTTTTGACTTGGCATTTTTGTTGTTGTTTATTATATACAATTTCCTGGGTTTCAATTCAAAACTTTATACTGAATAAAAAATATCAGTTGGGTTCAGCACTGTACTTTGTGTGTGTATGTATATATGTGTGTATACACTTAATATTTTTGACTTTGGTATTTATATAAAATTTCCTGGGATTCAATTCAAAACTTTATACTGGATCAGTTGAGTTCAGCACTGTGCTTTGTGTGTGTGTGTATGTGTGTATGTGTATTAATAGTTTTGGCTTTGGTATTTATATACAATTTCTTGGGGTTCAAATTCAAAACTCTATGCTGGATCAGTTGAGTTCAGCACTGTGCTTTGTATGTGTATGTATATATGACCTTACTTGGATTATTCCGCCAAATTATATGCTTCAAGTCTCCTATACTTTGGTGGAGCAGTGGGTTCCACTGCCAATCCAGCAATGGTGAAGAATCTGCACTGTGCCCTGGCTTTTATAGTTTTACAGAGCCACTGTAGGGGTACATTCAGAAACATGAGCTATTCTCTAACATTTTTGCCGAAATACTTTCTTCTGAATGAACCTCCCGTTTTTCTGCTGAGCTTACATGCAATCCGTACCGCAGCGCCTCCACGCTTAGGAGAGCGGAATTGTCTGGAACTAATCAATGCAATCCATACCGCAGCGCCATTGCCTCCCGGCGCGGCGGTGGACAACTCTGGAACTAATCGATCAGAATAAAACTGCCGGAGCTCGCTCTAATAAGACTCAATACGGGCAAATAGAACTGTGCACCGTGCGGAAAGTATCGATCCCACCGCTTTGGGGCCGTCATGCGCACATATTGTTCAAGTATTGATCTTATACTTTCTCGGGGCTTGATTTTATATATGAACAGATTACAACAAAGAAACTGAATATAACAAATGCAAAATATCCTAGTTTCTATTCAATCCATTTATCTGAATTGAAGAAACCAACAATTCGCATATCCCCATACCGCCGTATGCTTGTCCTATTATTTTACTAATAGGCAATGTTCTTGAAGAGTCCTAATAGGCAATGTTCTCAAAGAGGCCTAATAGAACAAGATACGGCGGTATGAGAAAATATGTAAATTAAAGATATTTTAGTAATATACGACGTCTAAGAAAGGAATATTCAGCTCCAAAGTACTTTGTTTATTGCTTGCTACCATTTCCCTATTACTGGCAAAAGAAGTTAAAAATATTGACATAATGAAAAAAATTGACTTGTTCCCAAATGTTCACCGAGTTCAGGCATTTGCACATAGATGGCTCTGTTGTCACGGAGCAATTCTAGAAGAATTACATTGTTTTAATATTAGATAAACAAATTGAAGCTGGTGCCCAATTGAACTTAAACCAGAAATAAATATGTATGTATGTGTGTGTGTGTGTGTGTGTGTGTGTGTGTGTGTGTGTGTGTGTGTGTGTGTGTGTGTGTGTGTGTGTGTGTGTGTGTGGATGGCCTAGTTTTAAGTGTGACCACAAGAGGGGCATATTTTTAACAAATTTATGGACAACAATCTCACAGAAGTGCCTTTTGTAAGTGTAGCCTCATCAATCTGAGGGGCTTCATACTTTCTGAGGAAATTCCCGAGGGCATTTTCACAAAAATCTTAGATTAGACAAGATTCCACACTAGAACAACAAGCTCATATGCTCATGTTAAGCTTGTTTTAAGTATAGCAAATCTGCTTGAGGGGGGGTTCATACTTTCGTGGGTTTATCCCACCACAAATACAACTACTTTTGACAATTTTTTGTCGATGTTTTAGCGTTTAGCAATGTTTTAGTACAAATTTTTACTATACTCATTTTTCCCCCACTCGTACTTGGTAGGTATATTATGATGTTACGTGATACAACTTAACCTATCCTTTTTTTACGATTATTTAATTTTTTTACGATCCTAAGTGATATAACTTAACCTATTATTTTTTTATTTATGCACTGTTTGAACGTCATTATTTGAGGATCATATTTTGTAGGTATTTTTTTTTTATCAATCGAATATAAGTTTTTGACATATTTTGACAATTTTTTGTCGATGTTATAGCGTTTAGCGATGTTTTAGTACAAATTTTCACTGCACTCATTTTTTCTATTTATACTTGGTAGGTATATCACGATCTTACGTGATACAACTTAACCTATCTTTTTTTTTTACGATTTTTTAATTTTTTTACGATCCTAAGTGATATAACTTAACCTATCATTTTTTTATTTACGCACCGAACTAACCTACAAGGGACTCTGTTTGTTTTAATATTTCAGTATTATAAGGTTTTCACAAATTTTATATAACCTAAAATGTGTTGGATGTTGATGTTAGTATGTGGCAATTTTTTATGAATTTTAAAACTGTTCTGTGACCCTTTCGTTCTTCACGTCGTAGGCGAAGGACTTCTCTGCAATTAGGATGACACTGCATAGGGTATCCTCGGGCAAGGCGTCGTGGAACTCGCAAACACCCACTCTACAAAAATTCTACTATATGATCTTTCACTGGCTAAGCTAACCTACAAATAGGAATTGGCAGCACTGACTTATAAACCCACTGGGTCTTCTTGGCATGTTTTTTCATGATGTGTTGCCAGGCTATTGGGCATCTTGGCGTATACAATGTATATATTTTGAGAGGGGGGTTATAGCTTTTTATGCTGTACGAATACTAAAAACTTGACAGTGACAACCAACAGAGTAAATAAACCTACATGCAGAAACTAACAACACTAGTTTCTGACAGTGAATTTGAAATAAAATATTAAACAAAATACATGAGTAAGCACTGTGATTACAAATAATACCAGTGTTATGCCCCCCCCCCCCCAACTCCAACTGGACAACTGGGGAAAATAATTGTACAACAATTTGTACCTAATTGTACAACACTTGTACCTAATTGTACAACATATACACAGACATAAAAAAAAAGAGCCTTCCCGTAACTTACTTCATGTACAATTTATATGTTTTTACAACTGTGAAAAGAAAGCATATGTGTTCTGTATGCACACATTCATTCTTATTTTTCGAAGTTGAATGAAGCACGTGTTTTTACGCTCTCGTAATACTGACCTTGCCCCACTGATTTTAAATTGCTTCCATCCGGTTTTTTTTTTCCATGTTATTTCCGCATGCACGCAACATTTGCTTTCAATAGACAGAAGGAGTTTTAGTATAGCAGGCTCCGAGTTTTACAATTTATTAAATTAAACAATAATTTATGTAAGAATATACTTGTACTTACCGAACACAAAATAATAAAAGCACATGTGAATGTTTGCATGTGTTCATGTTATATGACGACTGAGTAAAAAAATAATGTTGACTCCCCGAAAGATAAAAGTTCCTGGTTCGACATCAGATGCATGCAAATTTTATGTTTTGCTCTCCAAAATCTTGATTTTTATGTTTGCGCTATTTGTCATACAGTAGAGGAGAAGAGGGGAGAGGGGAGGGGAGGGGGTACTATTACAGCGCCATCTATTAGCAAACAATAAAAATAAAAAAGTAGGGTCAAACTTTTTCAACACCCAAAAATTTTAAACGTCCTCGTTTAGTAATACGATCAGCAGAAGACGTTTAAAAGAGTACTCTTAGTCGAGAAAGCTAATTGCTAGGGCCCATATATTGCTAAAATGTTCTTTGATTTACATATTTCTCATACCGCCATATGTTGTTCTAGTTGACTTCTTCCAAAAAAATGCTAATTAGCGAGAGTTAATTAAGCAAGGCAAGTAAAAGAAGCAAATAGGACAATATGTGGTGGCGTGGAAATATGTAAAAATTCGACTCGATTCGAATTAAAATTAGAGGATATTTTGAATTTTTTTCCTATAATGTACAAAACATTTACCGTACATAATCTTTTCTATTTACAACAGTATAAAATAAGAGGAACGTGTGACAATATCCATATTAATTAGGAAGGTATGTTGTATGCTAGGTTAGCTAATTGCGTCTTCTACAGCTTCACTGTTTAGAGGAAAGATAGAAAAAGAGAGCTCTACAAAAACTAACGCTTTTAACAATATTGTATGCCCCGTGAAAATTATATATAAATAAGGCATAATCGTATTATCTGCTTTCATGTCAGATTTTCCCGACCTGTGAGCTGTAGTGTTTAGGTGACAAGCGACGCGCTCAAATATAATACCGTTGACAATATTGTATGCCCCCGTGAAAATTATATATAAATAAGCCATAAGCGTATTATCTGCTTTCATGTCAGATTTTCCCGACCTGTGAGCTGTAGTGTTTAGGCGACAAGCGACGCGCTCAAATATAATACCGTTGACAATATTGTACGCCCCCGTGAAAATTATATATAAATAAGGATAAGCGTATTATCTGCTTTCATGTCAGATTTTCCCGACCTGTGAGCTGTAGTGTTTAGGCGACAAGCGACGCGCTCAAATATAATACCGTTGACAATATTGTATGCCCCCGTGAAAATTATATATAAATAAGGATAAGCGTATTATCTGCTTTCATGTCAGATTTTCCCGACCTGTGAGCTGTAGTGTTTAGGCGACAAGCGACGCGCTCAAATATAATACCGTTGACAATATTGTACGCCCCGTGAAAATTATATATAAATAAGGATAAGCGTATTATCTGCTTTCATGTCAGATTTTCCCGACCTGTGAGCTGTAGTGTTTAGGTGACAAGCGACCCGCTCAAATATAATACCGTTGACAATATTGTACGCCCCCGTGAAAATTATATATAAATAAGGATAAGCGTATTATCTGCTTTCATGTCAGATTTTCCCGACCTGTGAGCTGTAGTGTTTAGGTGACAAACGACCCGCTCAAATATAATACCGTTGACAATATATTGTACGTATATTGTATTGTATAGAAAACTAGAAACATATAATTTGGCGAAAAAAAAAACCCAAAGTAAGGTCATAGAAAATAGTTAAAAAAAAAGTGAGCAATTATATTTTGCATTGCACAGCATTTGGTATTAAATAACATACCCCCAAAAAATCTCTGCATTATGTGTTCTGAAAAAAATTGCCCTACGTGCCAAATTACTGTGTCAAGTAAAAATTTTCAAAAGGCACTGTCGTACTTGTGTGCCGGGAAAGCGAATATGTGCGACCAAACTGTGCTCTAAGTATGGAAACAATTTTTCTATTGACTACTTCAAGCGACACCAGCTTACTTGCAAGAGCACTGGAACATCACTACCGCAACCTTCCAAGCGAAAGGTAGAAGTAACCTCCCTCGATGCATCGCCACCTACCAAATGCGTCAAGCTGACGAAGAAAGCAGACCGAATTGCGTTTGAGCATTTATTAGAAGACTTTAACATAACATCAGACAGCTTCTGCGATGTGCGTAGTTTTCTGGAGAGCGAGCGAGCTAAGATAATATCCATCCTCAACGATGCATTGCCTACATACTCCACTAAATTCTATGCCGTGCTATGCTGCAAGTATAAGAAACCGTCTGATGAAATACCGGTTTTTTTTTTCACAATGGCTCGGGATATGATTTCCATCACTTGGTTACACATCTAGGGTACGACAATGCGAGAATCAATATCCTGGCGCAGAACGAGGAGCGTTATATTAGCATCAGTAAGTGGGTGCCGATCCCCAACTCAAGCAACAGCATCGAGCTTCGGTTCCTCGACTCTCTGAGGTTCCTCCAGGCAAGCCTCGATACTCTTGCTGGGAAGCTCAGAGACGACCAACTAGCCATTACTACATCAAGTTTCCCAAACTTAGATGTCGCACTCATCAGACGTAAAGGGGTCTACCCCTACGAATACGTCACAGACCCTTCCAAGTTCGAAGAAAAGTTGCTGCCTCCCCAGGATAAGTTCTACAACCAGTTGAGAGGTTCAGGTATTACCGACGAGGAGTACAAGCATGCTCAGTCTATGTGGGTCGAGTTGGGTTGCCGAACTTTCGGTGATTACCACGATGCATACCTGAAGCTTGATGTGACGCTTCTAGCATGTGCGACGTTTGTTGTGGTGGGATCATTGGGGGAAATGTGATTCTCCCAATATGTCATCTGACTTACTAGCATATGCGATACGAAGAACAGGTGTGTATGTGACTTACTAGGATTAGGCTCATGGTAATGAGGTCCTAGTAGCTGAAACGTTGAGTTTTGTATTCGCCCCCCGAGAAAATTCTATATAAAATAACATACCTGAAAATTATATTCACAGTAGATTCATTTTTTGAGTTTTGTAATTACCCCAAGAAATTCTATATAAAATAACATACCTGAAAATTGTATTTACAGTAGATTGAATTCTTGAGTTTTTGTATTCGCACACAAGAAATTCTATATAAATAACATACCTGAAATTCTATTTACAGTAGATTGAATTTTTGAGTTTTGTAATCACTCCAAGAAATTCTATATAAAATAACATACCTGAAAATTGTGTCGCTATATACTAGACTTTTTGATTTCTGTGATTTTGGAGAAAGCAATGGCATCCACCACCAGTTTCAATCGTAAAAATGATAAAACTGAATGTGTTACTTGTGGGAAACTAATCTCAAGGAACAATTTATCGGTACACAGGGCAAGATGTAGCGAAACAGGTTCGAGAATTAATCGTTCGTTACCTTCTAAGCCCTGTGCTCGATGCGGAAAGATGATCAGCATTACAAATTTAAGTAAACATCTCAAAATTTGCAAACCATCGACCGAACGAGGAACAGTGAAAAGAAAAATCGATGATCCAGGAACCGAAGCTTCCACTTCCAAGCAAATTAAATTATCTAATGAACGCAAACCAATTAGATCTGCATTCAACGACCAACTCCAGGATTTTTCAATTAAGTCAGAACCAAGCCGTGACATCCTTAGTTTCTTGGATGAAACGAAAACACCTGTACTAAATATTTTGAAAGATAAACTTGAAAACAACTCTATAAAAGTATACGTTGTTCTGTTTTCTGAATACAAGAAAGTTGATGGCACAACGAGTATTTTTTATCATCGTACAAAAAACCAGACTCTTCATTTTGCTGACGTCGAAAATTTGGACAACTTCTATTATAAAGTTACCAACGAGCTGGTTAAGAAACATGACGGTTTCGAGGCTAAAGGGTCGGGATGGTCTCTGTGTGGAAGTCCTCACACGTTAACCGTTTACGTGAACCGATTCTTGCCTCTTCGCGCTTCCAGCTACGTTCCTCTTCCACCGAACATTCAACACAAGAGGGCTGTGTTAAATATACAGAACAGCGATAACAAGTGTTTCCTCTGGTGTATATTGGCTGCACTGCATCCTGTTCATTGGTCAAATAATCCAGAACAGATTTATCATTACAAACAATACGAGTACGAGTTTGAAAGTGTAATGTCTGGCATCGAATACCCGGTGACATTGTCGGATATAACAAAGTTCGAAAATCGTGCAGGAAAACGCATCGCTATTAATGTATATTCCTTCACGTCAGATAAATATCTCGTGCACCCCGTCAGGATAAGCGATATCGACGATAACGATGCTCGTGTGATTAATCTTCTTCTAATTTCAAACGAGGATGTTCATCACTACATGCTAATTCGTTCACTATCACGTTTGGTCAAAAGTCAAACTACCAAGCATAAAAATTGCATCGAAGTTTGCCCGAGATGCCTAACCACGTTCGACGATCGTGACCGACGTGATCATCAAAATCTTCATAGTCGTCAAATTGCTCTGGAGAAACTTGTCGAACATAAAATTTATTGCGGCGACAACAGACCGGCTAGAATGTTGATGCCCGAAACGAACGAAGTCGAAGAATTCAAAATGCACAAGGCATTGTTGGAACATCCCGCAATCATCGTCGCAGATTTCGAGGCGTTCCTCAAACCACTCTCCTACTGCGAACCGGATCCTGAAATTTCCTCCACAACGCCGTACCAGCTTCATCAACCTAATAGTTTCGGCTATGTTGTTGTGCGACGTGATAAAATAAATGAAGCATATATATACCGCGGACCAAATGCAATCGAACACTTCCTGGAAAAAATGGTGGAGGAGGTTGAGGTAATTGGTAGCGTACTGCTTACATCAAAACCGATGACATCTTTAACTGAAAATGAACTTCAAAATTACAATTCCACTGAGGTGTGTCCGGTATGTGATCAAAGTTTCACTGATGAGAACAAAAAAATATTCCACCACGATCATTTCAGCGGAAACTACATAGGTGGAATTTGCAACACGTGCAATCTTAAAATCCAGAAACCTAAATTCATCCCCATATTTTTTCACAACGGAAGCGGATATGATTTTCACCACCTGGTGAGACATCTTGGCTACGATCCGAAACGTATAGGTGTCTTGGCCGAGAATGAAGAACGCTATATTAGTCTCAGCAAGCAAGTGTCGATTCCGGGAACGAAAAATACAATCGAGATGCGCTTCCTGGATTCGTATAGATTTCTCTCTGCAAGTCTGGATGCTTTAGCGAACAAACTCACCGACGATCAATTCACAATAACTAGAGCTAGTTTTCCCAACGTAGACATAGAACTCGTTAGACGTAAAGGGATTTATCCTTACGAATATGTTAGTGATGGTTCTAAATTTAACGACGACGTTCTCCCACCTCCAAGGGAATTTTACAGCAGACTCAGAGAGAAAGGAATCACGGACGAAGAATACCAACACGCGCAACTCATGTGGGAGAAATTAGAATGTAGGACACTCGGAGACTACTTAAAATTAGACGTCACGATACTCGCGGATGTTTTTCAAGCTTTCAGGAAAACGGCAACGAATATTTACAAATTAGATCCAGCGTATTTCTACAGTCTACCGGGATTAGCGTGGTCGGCAATGTTATTCCAGACAAAGGTCAAGCTGGAACTGATATCGGACGTTGACATGTTGCTATTTATCGAAAGAGGGATACGAGGTGGAATGGTGCAATGCGTACAGAGACATGCGAAAGCTAATAACGTACACATGAAAGAAGATTACGATTCAAATCGAGCATCGAATTACATCTTCTACGCTGACGTTAATAATCTCTACGGACATGCCATGGTTCAGAAACTTCCTTACGGGGGATTCGAATGGTTAGATCCCACTTCGATAGATATTATTCATTTCGACGATAGCGAGTGTGGTTTCTTCGCAGAGGTAGATCTCCAATTCTCCGACCACCAGCACGACACGTTTTCGGATTTGCCTCCGACTCCCGAAATCAAATGTCCACCCGACTCGGTTCAAGACAAGCTTTTGTTAACATTGGACCCTAAACAGAGATACGTCGTCCACTACAAGAATCTCCGGTTTTTGATTGGGAAGGGTGTTCAGATAGTAAATGTTAGAAGAATACTAAAGTTTAAACATTCCACGTGGTTAAGACCTTACATAGAAACTAACACACAACATAGAACAGCTGCCACTTCCGATTTAGACAAGGACTTTTTTAAATTAATGAACAATGCGGTGTATGGAAAGACCATGGAGAATGTTAGAAAGCACGTAGACGTGAAATTAATTTCCGATAAGAATAAATGTCGGAAGTGGATAGCCGATCCTAGATTCAAGTCGAGAAAAATTTACAACGAGAATTTAGCACTTTTCAATCTACATATAAAATTGATGAAATTCAGAAAACCAATTTACGTTGGCGCAACGGTTCTCGACTTGTCGAAACTTTACATGTTCGAATTTCATTATGACGTGATGAAACCCTTCTACAATGATAAAATATCACTTTTGTACACGGACACCGACAGCTTCATTTACAGCATACAAACACCTAACCTCTATGAAGACATAAAAAATCCTTCCATGCTTGAGTATTTCGATACTTCTGCGTATCCTCAACCCAACAGATTTGGAATTCCTTCCCTCAACAAAAAAATCCTAGGTAAGCTGAAAGATGAATGTAACGGTGATATTATTGTCGAGTTCGCGGGTTTGCGTTCGAAGATGTATGCCATGAGAACAGAGAGTAGCGTCACGAAGAAAGCAAAAGGTGTGGGCAAAAATACGGTGGAGAACAAACTCACCTTCCACGATTACATCGATTGCCTTTACTCACAATCGACGATACTAAGCATAGAACAAAGAATCCAGAGCGTCGACCATGTGATTACAACAAACGAAGTTAGGAAAGTAGCATTAGATCCGCATGACGACAAGAGGTGCGTCCTCGAGTGTGGTATTCACACATTGCCTTGGGGACATCGTCGTTTAGAAATAAATAAGAATTGCGCACAGTGCAAATAATTAGCACTCACCACCACACACAACCATTTTCACTAACTCAAAAAAAAACCTTTTGTTACTCAGTAAAAAACACTGACTGTTATTACAAAAAACTATGACCGTATCCTTAAATAACCAGCATGCCTATGAACTTGTTCGGTTTCAAAAAACAGATCATCATGGAAACCATACCAGATCATGAAGTCTTACCTTCCGTGTTACCTAAACTCAACGGTCTGTTGATCATTCACCTCAACAGCATTTGGACGAAACTGAATGACGATGTGGGCAAGATGTTTTATGTTTTTAATAACAATTTACATTTCTACGAAATTCCGATCGACGGGAAACTTCAAATCACCGTGAATCCGGAAAACGCAGGCGAAATCAAAATTTCTACCGGCAAGAACATTTTTCGAATCAAGCACGACAAGATGCTTTCTAACATTACGTACGATGTGTCTGCAGGAGATTATTTTTACATAGAACTCCTCGGAGATTACGACAAACTTATTCCTCTTTTTGTAGAATTACGAATCGTCTATCCTATTATAAATAACCGTTAACAAAATGCCTAACGACATTTTCGGCAACACCAAGCGTGTAGACCATGCAGAAGAGATTCTCATGTTGGACATTCGAGTTAAGAAGTTAAGGACCGATTTGATCGCTTTGCAGGAGACCTTAAACAAAAGTTTAGAGTCGGAAATCGCTACGCTCCAAACGCAATGTCTCGACCCCATTCTGAAAATCGATTCCGAACTGAAAACGCTCATAAAAAATTATGTCGACGTACCTTCTTACGACAGCGTTCAAAATATACAGTTGAGCGTGGATTCGCTTCAAAATGATTTGGCCAAATTACAGCAATTTCAATCGAAAAATGAAGATTTGGAAAAATTGAAACTCGAAATCGAAGAACGAACTTCCGCAATCGAAAAGAATTTCTCCGAACTTCAAACCGTGGTGAACGATATAGACGCAGAACGCTTGCACGTCGTCGTTTCCAAATTACAAGAAGAATTCACCAGCACGTTGGAAGAAATTAAATCCAAGTTACAGACTTTGGAAGATACAATGACGAACCTACCATCGTCGGACGAACTGCAGGTCATCGGTAAAAGCGTTGCGAACATAAAAATTCAATTGGAGGCGTATCGAGATTTCGAACACATTCAAACCACCATCGCTACGCTTCAGGCGTCCTTGGAATTGATTAACGAAGAAATTAAAAATATTCACGCCGAAGCGAGAGCGTTGACGAGCATTCAAGACACGTTGAGCACGGTTCAGCAGAAGATCGAATATTTAGAAAATTTGAACGTCGAAACGAATCTCGCTCATTTTCATCACGTACTCGACAACATACAGGGTGACTTGGAATCGTTACGGACGAGCGTGCCTTCGAGCGAAGATTTGGAAAAATTGAAAACGGCGGTGACGGCACTATCCGATTCGAGCGACATCAAAAGTTCATTGAGCGATCTTGAGAGTAAAGTGGCCAATCTCCCCACCTCCAAAGAATTGCACGCTTTGAAAAGAAACATATCTCGAATGCTAAAACGACTAGAAACGGAAACGGCGAACGTGGAACAGATTCGAGACGAAATTAGTTCGCTGGTGTCGACGCTGCCCACTTCGCAGAGCGTCGCCGACCTTCACACGCAGTTTACAGAGATGCGAAGCATCGTGAACGATCTTACCGAGAAGAGCTCGAAATTGAATCAAGTCGAGAACCTTCAGAACATCGTCGTCAACATCAGAGATCAAGTTGGAGTGCTGGAATCCACGCAGGAATCGACGCTGGCTTCTTTCGGTGCCAAGTTGCAAGAACTCAACGAAAACTACAAGCAGTTGAACGTGGAAGTGAAAATCAAACCGTCGTTTTCTGCCGTAACGGATACCATAGTCGAGCATTTGCTGCCCATCGAAAATAAACTCGGACAAGTTCACAGTAATCTGCTCGGCGTCGACACTAAATTCGCTAAACTGCATTCTCTGCAAGCCATCGAAATCAACAGCATACCCAATCAACAAAGAATCTCCACGTTCGTCGAAGGTAACAAACTGTACATGTTGCATCCTTATCATCCGTACTACAAGTTTCTCCTCGATGGCACGATTCAGATAAACGAATTTTCGTACTGGTCTCACGGTAGAAAAGCTAGCGTTCCCACCATGACGTTGATATCGAATCGTGGTGTCCAGAAAGCAGGAAACATTCCTCTGGCACGTTGGAACGAAACGCGCAACATATATGAAATACACGAAGACGAAGATCTCACCGTTTTCGACGTGAGTGCCGGCGATAAGCTGATCATTCAAAACACGAGCGAAGTGCCACCCTCTTTGAATCCCATCACGCTTGTGCTTCTCTTGAAACGTAATCTCTAAGAAAATGTCTAGGCAAGCCATCGTCGAAGAATTGCATAAACCTGCACGCCGCAACTACGAACGTTTGGCTGTGGTAACCAAGGGCATCGACGACCTCTGGCAAAGCGACCTCGTGGAGATGAGTAGCGGCAATTTGAAAAACGTACATAAATTGAACAAGGGCAACAAGTACCTCCTCACCGTCATAGACACGTTTTCGAAATTCGCATGGGCTCTACCTTTGAAGGCGAAAACGGGAACGTGCGTCACGGAAGCATTCAAATTAATTTTTCGCGAAAGCGGTGGCAGACGACCACGGTTTCTGCAAACGGACAACGGCAAAGAATTTTACAACGCCGTATTCCAAAAGTTTATTCAAAAACACAAGATTCGACATTATTCGACTTTCAGTCACGTCAAAGCCAGCATCGTGGAAAGATTCAATCGAACCTTGAAAACACACATGTGGAAACGATTCACGCTTCGGGGAAATTACAAATGGGTCGACATCCTGCCGGAACTCGTCGACACCTATAATGAAACGGTACACAGAACAATAGGCATGAAGCCAGCCGACGTTACCAAGTCCGACGAGCAGCGTTTAATTTCTACCGTTTACTGTCCAAAATACACACCCACGACAAAAAAAGCTAAATACAAAATTGGAGACCAGGTGAGGATCAGCAAATTCAAACGCACCTTCGAGAAGGGGTTCACAAAAAATTGGAGCACGGAACTCTTTACGGTGGTTCGAGTTCTACCTGGAAACCGACACACGTATATAATAAAAGATAGTAGCGGCGAGATTTTGAAAGGAAGATTTTACGAAGAGGAACTCTCTAAAACAAAACACCCCGACACGTACCTCATCGAGAAAGTATTGCGTAGGAAAGGTGACAAACTTTTGGTCAAATGGCTGGGACTTCCGGAAAAGAGTTGGATCGACGCGAACGAAGTGATCTTGTGAGTACGTGGAACGTGGTGAAGCGTCTACCGGATCCGGAAAGTCAAACGAAGAAAAAAAACGGCGAGTTGCTTCCCGACAGCATCCGCTGTCTGATCGTAGGTCCTTCGGGGTGTGGGAAAACGACACTGCTCGTGGACAATTTTCTCCTCGCACCGAATTGGTTAGATTGGAAGAACAGACACCTGTACGTGTTCTCGAAAAGTTTGGAGCAATCCAAATACCAGCAACTGATGAAACTGTACGATGGTCTGGACATTGCAACGTTTGCCTCGGAAATAAAACCACTCGACGATTGTCGTGAAAATTCAGTCGTTGTGTTCGACGACGCCATCCTGGAAAATCAAAATGAAATTCGCAACTTTTTCACGCAAGGTCGTCACAAAGGAATGGATTGCTTTTACCTAGCTCAAACGTTTTCCAAAATTCCAAAACAGTTAGTGCGCGACAACGCTAATTTCATATGTTTGTTTCGTCAAGATCACACCAACCTCAAGCATGCGTACGATGACTACGTAGGCGGAGACATGAACTACAATCAATTTTCGGAAGGCTGCTGCTCTACTTGCTGGAACGGTGACGATTTCGGATTTGTGACGATCGACATGACGAGGAAACCCAACGATGGAAAATACAGAAACAAAATCAACGACTTTCTAAACGTTGCAACGTTGTGAGAAACGACGTATATAAATAACGTCATGACGAAACGAAAAATCGAAGACGAAAATCTCAAGTTGCGAAAATACCTCGCGAAACGCTTCAAAGGTTGGAAATCCGAGAATCGCGGATTCTACGAAGAGAAGAAACGTCAGGATCAACCCGTGATCGATGCCATCAGCGGTCTAGGTAAAGAAATTAAAAGTGTCACGGAACAAAATAAAAATTTGATTAATGAACTCGTACCGCTCGCAGCTAAAAGTTACGCCGTACCCACGCCTATTTCGAGCATTCCTTCGACGCCGTTCGAACTGAAGGATGCACCGGCACGACGTCGAGCCATAGGTAGCACGTCTTCGGATAAAATCGAGTTGGGACCTTTGGCACGAGACTACCTGAGCACGGGGAAATTCGACAAGGATGAAGTGTTCGGATTGTATCCCAGCATGGAAACCAGCGAAGGCGGCGGTGTGGTGTGGAAGATTGGGAAATCGAAGGTGACCTTCGAAGGCAACGACATTAAAGTCAATTTAGGCGACAAGGATAGTTGGAACAGGTATCCGGGTACGGTGGGACTGTGGGAACTCGTCGCCAAAAAGCAGCCGAAAGATTACACCGACGAAGATTACCAAAGTTACAAGGAAATTCTGATCATGACGGATGCCTTGTACCAGAACAACGACGCCTCGCAGAATAGGGTGAAATCGAGCAGCGGCGAGAAGTACAGGAATCTCATCAAACCGATTTGGAACCAGGTCAAAACAGGCAGCGGCGTCAAACGCTACAACACGTTACCCAAAGAATTCGTTTGGGTGGACGACGTTAGGAAACTCGTGGACCGATTGTTGGTGATAGCCGGCGAAGAGAATGCAGGTAACCGTAATTTCTACAACGAGAAGGTTGGCATCGTGGACATGATCAGCACGAAACTTTCCAACTTCATCGTGAACGACGACAAGGGCATAGGTTACCTGATCAAAATCATCAACACGCTGCCTCCGAAATTTTGGAACGTGGCCGAAGGAAAGGGACTCGTGAACGACATCATCAACAAGTTACCTTTCGAGATGCATCTACCTGGCTACCAGTACTGCGGGCCGGGTACCAAACTCGAGAAAAGATTGGAGAGAGGAGACAAGGGTGTGAATCCGTTGGACGCGGCGTGCAAAGATCACGACATCGCTTACAATACCACGCAGACGGATCTGGATGCACGTCACGAAGCAGACAAAAAATTGGAACATGCAGCTTTCGAAAGGTTCGTGAGCAGAGACGCATCGCTGGGTGAACGGGTCGCCGCACTGGGTACCACCATCGCCATGAACACGAAACAAAAATTGGGGTGGGGTATATAAATAACATACCGTAAAAAAACTTGATATATAAATAACACACATCGTAAAAAAATAATTTTTGGTATATATAAATAACACACATAGTGAAAAAAAGCAATTAAATTTCTCTCTAACACTCTGACAACTGAAAAAATGAGCGATCTCCAAGCATTAAAACAAATGCTAAATTTGTCAGTCGAGTATGTAAAAATTCAGGAATTGGAAGTCGACAAACCTTACACGATAACTTCCGGTTCAATCGTTTCTACCCAGTATGGTCCCAAGGTACGCCTGTTGCTCAACGCACAATACAGTCTATTTTTACCAGATCGATACGCTAACATGTTATCCGACGAGAAGCTATCTATTTTAATCGAGAACAAAACTCGAATCGTGTACAAGGGGACAAAGGAACTTCTTGGCAAGAAAACGAAGCACGTAATAGAATTTGTGTAACGACTGCGAGGCCTTAAAAATATATAAATAACATACCGTAAAAAACTACACAAAAAAAAATCTCAGAATATATATATAAATAACATACCGTGAAAATAACACATAGAGCATCAACATGAAGCCCAAGGGTGTCGTGTACCAGATACCATACTCCAATCTTAAAAATCTAGGTGCCCTCGATGGGTTACTCACCAAGAAACAACGTGAGAAGAAACGTTCTTGCTTGTCGAAAGGACATGGAATGAAATTGCTGCTCAGCACACCTCAATTGAAAAGATTGCAGCGTTCGCGGAAACAACAAAAGGTCGGGGGTTTCATATTCAGCATCCCGGCCATCCTGGCAGCATTGGGGGCCGTTGGAAGTTTGGCCGGCGGAAGTGCCGCCATTGCGAAAACCGTCATCGACTCGAAGAAGAACAAGGCGGAATTGGAAGAACAGAAACGTCACAACCTGGCCATGGAGAAGAAGGGGAAGGGCGTGATGAAGAAGTTTAAAAAAAAGAAACAGAAGCACTCACCAACCGAGATATTGAATCTCTGATCGAACCGTTACAAATCAAACACTTCAGAGGAGTTTTCATGTCCGACTCGTTACCTTCAAGCGTCAAAAGAAGAGAATGCGGAGTAGTCAACTTGGACGGTCAAGAAAATCCAGGCACGCATTGGATATGTTACCACAAAAACAATGATAAAGCATTCGTTTTCGATTCTTTCGGAGGTGTTCCACCTACAAATTTAATTTATTATCTGAAAACAAACAAAACCTCTATATACTACAACGACGAACGCATTCAAAATTTCGGAGACGTGAACTGCGGTCATCTCTGTCTCTCCGTGCTCGCGTTTCTCTCTAAAATAAATAACCCTACGGTCGAAGATTTCCAGAAAGTACTGTGGAACCTCAAACAGCATCACTAGGATGGGCGTGTTCCATCTCACGAGCGAATCTTCGATCTTGAAACTCACGCTGCACGACGACATTGTCTATCCTAAATCCGTGGCTCTGCGTGCATTCTACAGCATGTACCTCATACCTAATGTTACGCAGCACAACAACAAAATTAGCGTCGGAAGCGAACACATCGTCGTCACGCCAGGACAATACAATCTTTCCACTTTGCAAGCTCAGTTACCCAAAGGCACATACCTTTCTCAAAATTCGGTCACGCATAGAGTGGAAATCCTGTCGGCGACGGAGACCGTGGACCTGGGCACCATAGAACTTTTAGGTTTCGAGAACAACACCAAACTCGAAGCTGGCATCAAGCACGTAGCAACCAACATTCCTAAATTCTTGGCCATAGAGACTCTGAACGTACACTGTAACGTGGCGGAAGGAATGATCACGAAATCCTCGGACGGATTATTAGGAAGTCACAAGCAGACGGGAATCATAGCCACTTTCAAACCAAGTTCCGAGTTCATGGAACCGATCATCTACACGCCCTCTTCGCCGATCTATTTTCCAGTATGTCGCAACCGCATAGACGACATAGAGTTGGTGGTGACGAACGAGAAAGGAGACGTGGTGGATTTCGCAGGTGCCACTACGACGGCCATCGTGGAGATCAACGTATAACAAATAACCATACATGTAAAATGGAGCAAATCGAAAGTTACGAATTGCAATCTTTCCCTCCCAACCGTCGCACGTTTGCCAATCTCAACGAGGCAAACAGGGAGATCGAATACGACGTGGACGTAGGCGACGGGTTTATTCATCCTCACAGAGCGGACCTCTACCTTCAATTCGACGTGGTGAAGAAAGAAAGCGGAGACGCGTTTCCTGCAGCAGCAAACTTGATACTCGTGGACAACTTCGTGCCTTACCTGTTCTCGCAGGTGGAGGTGAGGAAACACAACACCGTCATCGACAGAATAGATTATCCAGGCATCACGTCGACGGCAGTGGGAACGTTAAAATTATCCAAAACGGACGCAACGTACTACCAGGCCGGGGGATTCGAAGCCGGGACCAAAATATCGACGAAAAGTCACACGGTGCTCTTTCCCATGCGTCTGCTGCCAGGTTTCTTCTCGGATTACAAGGAGATCATGTGGAAGGGAGGACTGAGGGTCACGTTTCGAAGAGCGGCCAACGACAACGACGCACTGATGCGATACGCTACTTTGGGTCCGGACGGCACCACGCCGATAGCCAACACTTTACCCGAAGCGGCAAAATGCGTCATCCGGAGCATGGAATTGAGAATGCCGGTGGTGGAATACGAAACGAACTACGCCCTCAAGTACAAAGCGGAGATCTTGAAAAGTCCGCAGGTGTTGATTCACTTTCACGGTTACCAGTGCGTGCAGAAGATGGCGTCGGGAAGTCACATGGAATTCGACGTGACGACGCAGTTCAACAACATACAGTTCGACATGCCAGATTTCGTCGTAGTGCTTTTTCAGACCGGGCGCGATAACAATCAGGAGAAAGATTCCAGCAAGTTCGACGACTGCAAGATCAAGAACGTTTATCTGAAGAATGGGCGCAACGAAGTGTTCCCGCGCGAGAATTACAACCTCGACGTGACCAAAGACGATTACCTCAAACTTTACGAAGCTTACACGGCTTACAAACGCGTAACCGAGGGAAGCGTGGACATGTACTACACGCCCAGCGAATTCAAAGCCCGGAGACCCATGACCGTCATCAACACATCTAAGAGGAAGAAGGTTGTGGTCAACGATCGAACCAACATCAAGGTCGTCTGCGAGTTCCACGACGCCTTGCTCGAGGATACCCTATGCAGTGTCATCCTAATTGCAGAGAAGTCCTTCGCCTACGACGTGAAGAACGAAAGGGTCACAGAACAGTTTTAAAATTCATAAAAAATTGCCACATACTAACATCAACATCCAACACATTTTAGGTTATATAAAATTTGTGAAAACCTTATAATACTGAAATATTAAAACAAACAGAGTCCCTTGTAGGTTAGTTCGGTGCGTAAATAAAAAAATGATAGGTTAAGTTATATCACTTAGGATCGTAAAAAAATTAAAAAATCGTAAAAAAAAAAGATAGGTTAAGTTGTATCACGTAAGATCGTGATATACCTACCAAGTATAAATAGAAAAAATGAGTGCAGTGAAAATTTGTACTAAAACATCGCTAAACGCTATAACATCGACAAAAAATTGTCAAAATATGTCAAAAACTTATATTCGATTGATAAAAAAAAAATACCTACAAAATATGATCCTCAAATAATGACGTTCAAACAGTGCATAAATAAAAAAATAATAGGTTAAGTTATATCACTTAGGATCGTAAAAAAAATTAAATAATCGTAAAAAAAGGATAGGTTAAGTTGTATCACGTAACATCATAATATACCTACCAAGTACGAGTGGAAAAAAAATGAGTATAGTGAAAATTTGTACTAAAACATCGCTAAACGCTAAAACATCGACGAAAAATTGTCAAAATATGTCAAAAAGTGATATTCAATTGGTAAAAAAAGAGGATACCTACTAAGTACTACTTTGAAACCCCCCAATTATACTACTAAAATAATGAAATTATTTTTTATAACCACTCAAAGATTCCCAGAAATATTACTTCCATGCATTTGGAGTTTCTTTTTAACCCGAACCGCGCGCGAAGTAAGGAGACGTTGTCTGGCCATCTTGAGCTGACTCACCGCAGCATTCCGGCTAATCACCACCAAGTTTTCCAGTTATTTTATTTCCATTCAGTAAAAATATGAACTTCATGATGTTTGTTATAATAGAATTGAAATTACTTAAATTTAATAATAGACAATTATTTCCAATGCTGCTGTTGTGATCAACATTAGTGCTGTCGCAAATACACGTTGTTTTCGTTTACATTAATGTCGACATTAATACTGAAATGAAGATCACCTATCAGTTTCCAACGTACACATAAATTCATAGACACCATATTAACCTTTGAAAGGCTTTCCAACACGTGACAAAATATGGTGCTTCAAGATAGAAATATGACATGCCTTGCTTGAGTCATTCACGTCTTATCAGTTCACGTGGGCCATAACTCATTTGTTTGTTTGGGTTGCAACTTAATCTAACCCATGTGCCAGGTTCACCTTACTTGAGTGAGAGATCTGCTTTGGCATGTTTAGACTTTTTCCCTCTCTCGAAAAAGTGTTTTCAGTTGTGTGATCGCTCAGTGATTTTTACTTTTTTAAGTGATTTCTGAAGTGTCATATTCGTGCATTACACTCGCGTGTGTAGTGATCGCAATGGATCATAGTAAAAAGGGTAACTGTAACGTTCACAGTATAATATTAATATTAATAATTACATATAATTATCATTATATATACAAAATACGTAACACCTTCATTGTGAAGGAAGGTCATCATTTCCCGGCGACATGAGTTAGCGCTGTATTGGCAACACTGTGCGGTTTCTCCATAAGCGCCGTTGTGTCTTCTGAACGTGAAAACGACTCTAGAATTGACGACGTTTTAAAATGACCATTCGGAATTTCCAGACTGCTTGGGATCCCAAAAAGTCGGGAGGTCATTTCCGGAAGTCGGGATCGGGACGGAAATTTTCTTTCCCGATCCCGGTCTCGACTTTGCGTTATCTCGCACACTTTGATTTGATTTTAAAATTTTGGGTGCGTCAGCACTAATGGCTATTTTGCACCCGTCACACTATACGGGGTCCAGCCCCTTATCTTTACACATAACAACTCTAACGTTGCTTAATTAAAATCATAAAATATTAAAATGTTCTGACTTTCGTTAAAAGCTGAGGCTGCAAAGAACACTCAGCACACATAAGGACAAAAGAACAGGACAACACAAACAAAATTATACTGGCCATAGGGCCAGTCGCCAGAGCCTCGTTAGTCTTCAGTCCAGGGTGTACTAACGTGGAAGTGAGTTTGACATTTGGGTGTACTATGTGGAAGATCACCCCTTACACCCCATCTCGCACACTTCTACTGGGCTTTGTGGGGGGGAAACCCCCCAATATTAACAATGTGGGGGCAGAGCCCCCAAATAATTTTGCTTAAGAGGATCTAATGTATTATTTTGCTTCTCTTGTAAAGTTTACTCTGAATTGTGCCACATGAACTTAACTTAACACATTTAAAATTTTCTAGACCATCAACTTTCGGGGACTGAAACCGCTAAACCATCAACTTTGGGGAGGCTATGACCAGAGACAGCAAAACGCATGATTTATTACTAGTATATACTAAGTATGTAATTATGAGTATTGTTAAAATTTTTACTAAAATGGAGTTTCAAAAGACGATGTGCATGATCTAGGGTAGTGGATGGGACGTTCGGGCTACAAATGGTTCTCGCATGACATTCAGAACGAGATCATTGATATGTTAGGGAGATCTGTTTGCGCTCCGTGGTAGCAGATAATAAAAGTCGGGAATATTTTGCTATTATGGTTGACGAAACTTGTGACATATCCATCCGTGGACAATTAATATTCTGCATTCGAACTGTGAATAAAAAAAAAAAGATATTTTTGAGGAATTCATGGGCTTTTATTAGGGGTGTGCGGGACGGGATCGGGAAGGGAAAAATTTTCAATTTCCCTACTAAGTCGGGAAATGTTCAAAATTTCCCGAAGCTCTGAAAATCTCGAATTATACACGTCATTTTCACTTTAAGTGATTTCTGGATTAAAAACTAACAATTTACGGTAAGTTCCAGAAATTGACAATGCAGAAAACGTCGAGAAATAACGACATTTTCAAATGAGCATTCGGTATTTCCCGACAGCACGTGATCCCGAAAGTTCGGGAAATCATTTCGGATCGGAACGGCAAATTTTTTTCCCGATCCCGGTCATGACTTTTCGTGGCCGTACACCCCTAGCTTTTATGAGATTCCGAACACTGAGGCCAAAACTTAAAAAAGGGAGAGAGTGAGTCATTCATTAATTTATTTCAGTGATCAGAGCCCCCCCAATAATTTTGACAAGTCGGTGCCCGTGACTGCAGGGATAAAAGTTGTGGGTAATAGCCCCCCTTTTTCCGCCACTACTGAAGTAGGTTAGGATTTATATTCATCTAAATTTCAAGATACTAAATATTATAGAATTCCTATCCTCGTTCTGAAAAAATCACGGTGAAATATTTCCTGCTGCCTGAACAGTTTATATAGCAGAAAACAACCTGCAGTGTCATAATAGATTCTCCAGATGAATTTTTTCAAAGTACAAAATTATGTTACCAAAAGTAAGCATCTGCGCTTCATTCAGTTATACAGACCAATGAATCGTATCGCAAAAGAAAAAAAATCACGTCATGATCAAAATCACGCATTGTGTATTTAGATATTAGTTTCCATTTCAAGCTTCCACCAGTCTCAAATTTACAGGGCGATACGAAACAAGGAACTGAGAGGTTTCGATTTCTACAGTAAAGCACGGGTCTTTCTTGTCGCACAAGAATTTTGCTACCTTGTGCATACATAGCTAGCCTGCCTAACCTAACAACATAGGCATTTAGCCTATAGGGGGTATCCACCGGAAGGAAGTGCCTTCGCGCGGACGCCATACCTGTAGCACAACAGCTTCCGGTTCGTAGGCTCACAACATGCCGCTAAAGGGAGCTGAGATTGTGTCATGTATGAAAGGAACGAATGAGTGTGTACAAGGAGGATGTAAACTACGATCAGGGCTAAATGATCTTTCATGGATCTCTCTTCATCCATTTCCTCGAGATCTAGGCGCCAAATTATTGAATTCAAGCTGTCAGGCGTGAAAATTGGAAGACCATTAGCAGGAGTAGACTGCGCAGTAATGACAACGGATGTGCAAAAACCCAAAAAGTCGGGACCTAAAAAAAAAAAAAAATCCGATCCAGACTTCGGAAAAAATGATAGTTTAAAAGTAGTTTATTCCCTACATTTTTTTGTACTAAATGTCCGAAATTTATTGAAATTAGCAGTTTTTATTCCAGAAATGCAAAATAAATCATCACCTGAGGGTAAAATTGTGTGTATAATTAACATTTTTTTAGTATCGGATAATGTTGAATATTTTCCGCTCCTATAATCTCCCAATTTAGTCGGGAAATAACATTATTTTTCCCGTTTTGAACGTCAGGGCTTTAAAAATACCCCGTCCTGTTTCCTTCCCTACCAAAAATTTTGCGTCCCGCACCCCTTGCACTCCGTTAAAGGTAGAAGAGAAATCATTCAAATCTCGATTTTCTCTGTTTTAGTGATATGACCAAAAATATTACTTTTCCTTTCAAAAGATGCTCGGTCATGGCCAGATAGGTTACACGTTAAGTTCTTGAAGTACACACGAACTGTATTAAATTTTTGTGCAACCAGAGGAAATATTTTTTTTGTGTAGCCAGAAAATTAAGTGCGGATACTATTATTAATTTTCGTCTTTTGCAATGGAAAACTTTTCAACATTGATAGATAGAGTGCCTCCCCGATGGCGTAGTGGTAGCCTCGTCGCCTTGTAATCAAGGGGTTCCGGGTTCGATTCCCGATGGAGGCATATAGTGGTTCGGATCCCAATTTAAACTGTAGGTCCAGTCCCGATTAGCCTTACTGTGCACAAAGTGGACTGAAAACACCAACTCAATCAATCAAATCAACATTGATGGAGAAGAGGTCCTAGGTTTGAACACCATGGTGAGGCAATGGTGTGTCATTGTGTTTGTCCCATCATTAATTTTTCCAGTTTATTATTCATCTTCATCGTCATGTTTAACACAAATAGCAGAAAACTGACTTAAAATAACAATGAGCGTTTTGTATTTCTGCGGTCAAACGAGAACGAAACCAGCAAGTGTGCATTATCGCATCCCTCTGACTCGTCCTGACTGAAGAAAGAAGAAAAGAAGCTCCTTTTTCCGTTTTTTATATGTCCGTACATCTCGCACGTTTTCACTTAAAACATAAATGTATGCATTTAAGCGCTCTCGCTCTGTAGGAAAAATTACTTTCTATTTAATATGTAGGCTACAAATATCGCCAATGAAACGACGATCAGCAAATGGATCTCATCTTGGAATAATGTCGTATTACTTCCTAGTTGCTCATCCAATTGATATGCAAAGGCCTCTACTTTGCCCTGATATCTCTTATTCTCCTCGTCGTTAAGTGCTTTTATATGATCCATTTCATCCGGTATACAGAACGAGAAGAAATGCCACAAGTACGCGCTTGAATTACCCGGCCGCCGTGAACCGGAAGTTGTTGTGCTACAGTTGGACAATCGATTGTGCCGTTCGATATGTTTTTGTTTACTCGTGGATAGCCCCTATAATCAAAAAGCTTTCTCTCCTGACGTCAGAACATAAGGTTGCTCAAGTGTTGTGCGATAAGTGAGACATGTAAAGCACGGATTAATTGACACAGATTCAATGAAAAACAGGGTTGCCAAACAAAAATATTATCACAGACTATAAAATATCTACCACCAAAATGTGTTTTAAACACTTGTAAAAAAACATGTTTAAAACACATTGTTTAAATGTTTAAAACATTTGTAAAAAAACAAAGCCCTGTGTTTTAAACGTTTAAAACAAAGTGTTTTAAACACTTTTGTTTTAAACATGCCAACCCTGGGTGCAAAGTCGTAATGTTTATAAATACTGTACTTTCTATCCCAGAACACAAAGCATATATAAATGTCATATATTACGTGCAAGGTAAATTATAACACAGCAATGTTTACGATATTGCTATAGACCGTGTTAAAAATGTAAACATAAACATTGGTGAGGTCTTGCCCGGTCCCCCCGGAACTTCCGGTTTAGGCCAGTTCCCGTTGTTGTTAGTGCAGATTCACCAGCATACGAAGTAAGAAATGGCGCTTGTTTTCATCAGTTGTGCGACGATAGTCAAGAAAGGTATTTGTTAAAGTTCTACTATGAAGGAGTGGACGTCTAGAATCCGTCGGATGATCAACTGCAGAGCAGATTATTAAAATATGACGTGTCTTTGTGGCCGCCAGTTGTATAGCATACTACATACAAGTATCTCATGTACACGCACGACGAACTCAAAACGTACGAAAGTTTAGATATATTCAATTATTTTCTAAATGGAAAAGTGAGGGAAAGATAATTTTATAAAACTAGTGATATTATTATATTATAAAGTATGCTTAAGTAAATCTTTGCCAACAAAACTGCAGAAGTAATGAAGTAACATAACAAATGCTAGTAAATATATGTGCTTTCAACGTCGCCTTTCCCCCTGAGGGATTTAGGGCAAACCTATGATATGGCATGCCACTTTCACTTGCATAAATTTACTTCAAACAACAAGGGAGTTTTCAGACTGAAGCGACAAGCGATATCGGGATTTCGAACAGAAGCATTCGATCTAAAGCAAACCTATCACCAGTCACGCTTGCGCAAATAACAGGTCGGGCCAACACAATGCACGGTATTGATAAAACGGCCCATTCCGAGCGACAAGCGAAATCTGCAATTTTTCGTGTCTCTTTAATTCGGAAGGTGTTGTTTGTTTTTGAATGTTGGTTTCCAAGAGACACGTATCGCTGCAGTCTGAAATCTTCCTTTCGAACCAATTCACCATGAGAAAATACACGTGTCGCTTGGACTGGACTGTTGTTTTCTCAGTACCATGCATCGTGTCGACTCTCTCTGTTGTACTCGTATGCAAGGTGAATTGTTTCCTTTAGAGTAAAGGTGCTGTTGCTTGTCGCTTCGGTGTGTAATCTCTGTGCCACTTAAAAGTGAACCCTCAGTGATCAATGAATTTTTTGGAACCGAAGCGACACGACAAGCTGCACATGTCGCTCAGATTTCCAATGGCATGTATTGTGCCGGCTGAGACTTGATTTCCCATGAGCGGTAAATGCTTATTTATAGACTAAATGGGCCTGTATCGCTTGTCACTTCGGTACGAACCACTGCTGTAGCGTGTCGCTTCGGTTTGAAACCTCACTAAGAGGCGTGTTTTTCACAGTGACGTGCACTGAGGAGTAGCTAGTCTAGCAGAGATAGATCAATCAATCTCACATCTCGAATTATATTCAAATCACAATATTTATTGTCTTAAAGCCACCACAGCTTATATGCAACACTTTCTTTTCCACGCGCTTCTCATCCATCGGTGTTCTCCGCGGGCAAAACTGGCTGGATACCCTAGCTCGCTCTTCTTCCGCCAGACCTGTTTCCAGGTAGAAACGGCCGGCCCAAGGAAGAGGAAGATTTCTACCTCTACCTCCCTTGTCCCCTCGCTGCATTGGTTGAAAGCCCAGGCTTTCAGATCCCTCAGTCTATCTCCTATAGGACAGATAGGGGATTGGTTTCTCATAATTTTTTTGTAAATCCTCTAAAGAACACAGGGTAAAATTTTCTGCAGTACTTATGTTCTCTGTATTTACACAACCTTTTACACGTTGTACAATATGTGCGTATGTATAATATGGGATGTAGTTTTATTATTTATGAAATAGGAACGTGTTATGTGCAGACAATAATGTTATGCTTTCTTTCTTTTTTTCTTTTTCAAATATGGAATATATAATGATTAAATTACAAATATGTGCTCAGGCTCTCTCTGACTCTCGTTTTAGTAGTGTTTTATTTAAATATACTACTCTTGGTCTCTAACAGTCATAAATACGGATGTATTTATTTGGGCAAGAGATCGCGTGTTCATATTGTTGTTGGTTTGGTTTATTTTACTTCGCTTTTCTGCCACATTTGGTTATCGCGAAAATGAGGATTGAGTGATAATATGATGAAATTGGTTAAGGGACCTCATATGAATAATCCAGGCCAGGATCGAACCCGTGATGAGTGCGCATTCTTGTCCTGTGTGTTGCAGTGAATAATGAAATAATTTGGAATGAAAAATGTATCTCAGAACTCAAAAAGTCAAATGAATATCATTGAAGAAACTACAAAGAAGTGTGTTGTGTTTTGTTACCTGTGACCAAATCAACCAAGCGTGGAGGAGTGGTTATCACAGCGCGCTACGACACCAGGAGTTCCGGGTTCGAACCCCGACCCGGGCATGGGCGTTCCCTGTGCTCGTTCCTTCATCAATTTCATCGTATCATCTTCGCAATTAACCAAATATGACAAAAAAGCGACGCTAAGTAACAAAAATGAAATCAAATCATTGATTGATTGCTCAATTTGGTTTATTTTACTTCGCTTTTCTGCCACCTTTGGTACGACAAAATTGATGAAGGGTCACACACAAAGAACACAAATGGCCAATCCGAGATTCGAACCCAGGATCTCTGGCTTAGAGTCAAATCAAATAGTTTTTTATTTTCGAATGTGGGTGGCGGTTATGTGTACTTCTATTACTCATTCATAATTTTGCAATCTTTTCCTGTTATTGAAATTCTTGTTTTTTGTAGGAATACTGGCCCTAAAGGGAGGAGGGGTGTGACCCACACCAACCCCCCTCCCTTGAACACGCCACTGACTGCTACCCCAAGTGTCGACGTCACCGCACGTCACTGGTTTTTCACCACAACACAATACGCAGATAAACGATCAACATGCTTTTAACAAAATGCAAATCGTACAAATCCTTTCCGGGTACCAATCCTTTCTTCGTTCTGCTTATATCAACAGGTTTCGTCTCTCTACCTCCTTCGGAAACCTACGAAGTGATACTTTATTCACGATCGAACTGTACAACCATATGCTACACAGCTGACATCCTATTTCCTTGTAAAAGAATCTCCACTTTGCTCTTTCATATTAACGTCCATAGCACCGTAAGCATGGACGTCCGCAGGATTTTTTCCAGGGAGGGGGCAAGGAAGGTATTTTTTCCAGGGGGGGCCAAACAAGGCACATTTTCTCCAAAAAGTGTTGTTCTCTAAAAAAAACATTGCTTACATTTGAATTTATGATGTTCATGCAATAATTAACACATATTATTGTGGCTAAAATGAAATTATATGTGTGAAATACATCATTTTTGGTTGACTCTCATTTTCCAGGAAGGGCACGGCCCCCCCTTCCGGACGCCCATGACCGTAAGCATAACCGGATGTTCGAGGGGGACCAGACGAGTGCTCATGCTCCGCAGTAGCTCCGCCTTTAACACCGTCTTTTGGCCGCGTGCACCAACGCCGATTATTTCGAAGTTCAGATGAACGAGATCAATTGTAATCCACTCTATACGAACTTGGTTTAAAGATTTGCATTGCACCAACAAAAAACGACGTTCACAAGATTCCGTTCAACTGATCCGAGATTAATTTGTAAGGCTATACCTGATTGGTTGGCTAAAACAAATGACAATCAAGAACCCCACGGAGTAGTGTGATGTGGTAAAGTATCAACGTGTAGGAGAAGAAAGTAAGTCGGGCCGCAAATTTATCTGAATTTGAGAAATGTACTGATCAACCTTGTCGACGAGTACAAGGATGTAGTAGGGTGTAAAGAAATAATAATCTTAAAAAAACTGACGGCACAACACAAAAGGATAAGGAGAAAGCATGGAACCTTCTTCTAAGGGACTTCAATGCCTTACAAAATGCATTCGGGAGGGAACAGCGTACGCTGTCGCTGTCGCTGAACCTCGCCCGCTCGATAAAGATATTTTATTATTATTATTATTACTGTATTGTGGTAAGTATTTGATTTTTTCATTTCATAATTCTTATATATTTATATTGTCGTGTCATGTAAAAACCAGTAACATCTATTTTCGTAAATTTATACAATCATATTTCCAACACCATGTAGCAATATCGTAACATTGCTCTCTTCTAATTTACCTTGCAGTTGCACATGTTTTGTGTCTGGGATAGAAAGTACAGTATTTAGAAACATTTCGACTTTGCACCACAGAATCACAAATTATTATTATTATTTTGACAGTTTTTAGTTTACTTTACACATTTCTCGAATTATCAGCATTGTACATCCAACATCTCTAGCGTTTGCAAGCCCTCGATATCACTTTCCGCTCTTTTTATATTCAAAAACAACTGCCTGCAGTCGAAGCGTCAGTATCGTGAACCAGGATCAGACACAGGGTTGGCATGTTTAAAACAAAAGTGTTTAAAACACTTTGTTTTAAACGTTTAAAACACAGGGCTTTGTTTTTTTGACAAATGTTTTAAACGTTTAAAACAATCTGTTTTAAACATGTTTTTTTACAAGTGTTTAAAACACATTTTGGTGGTAGATATTTTATAGGCTGTGATAATTTTTTTGTTTGGCAACCCTGTTTTTCATTGAATCTGTTGGCCGAGTGCACCAACGCCGATTATTTCGAAGTTCAGATGAGCGGGATCATTTTTGATCCACTCTAAATGAACTTGGTTTAAAGATTTGCATTGCACCAACGAAAAACGACGTTCAAGAGATTTCGTTCAAATGATCCGAGATTAATTTGTAAGGCTATACGTGATTGGTTGGCTAAAACAAATGACAATCAAGAACCCCACCGAATAGTGTGATGTGTTAAAGTATCAACGTGTAGGAGAAGAAAGTAATTCGGGCCGCAAACTTATCTGAATTTGAGAAATGTACTGATCAACCTTGTCGACGAGTACAAGGATGTAGTAGGGTGTAAAGAAATAATAATCTTAAAAAAGAACTGACGGCATAAGACAAAAGAATAAGGAGAAAGCATGGAACCTTCTTCTACGGGACTTCAATGCCTTACGAAATGCATTCGCGAGAGAACAGCGTACGCTGAAACTCGCCCGCTCAATAAAGATATTTTATTATTATTATTACTGTATTGTGGTAAGTATTTGAATTTTTCATTTCTTAATTCTTATATATTTATATTGTCATGTGTAGCAACAGCATGTAGCAATATCGTAACATTGCTCTGTTCTAATTTACCTTGGACTTGCACATGTTTTGTGTTCTGGGATAGAAAGTACAGTATTTAGAAACATTTCGACTTTGCACCACAGAACCACAAATTATTATTATTATTTTGGCAGTTTTTAGTTTACTTTACACAACTCTCGAATTATCATGGCCGTGTGCACGAACGAAGATCAAATTTTAAACTCGGATCGGGAAAGGATCACTGGAAAATTCCATTGCACGAAGACGGTTCAACACTTGATCGCGATCTAGGAACATCAAAACGAGTTTATCTTCTGATCGGCCATTCGCGACCGTTTTGGTGTCTGATCCTGGTTCACGATACTGACGCTTCGACTGCAGGCAGTTGTTTTTGAATATATAAAGAGCGGAAAGTGATATCAAGGGCGTTCAAACGCTAGTAATGTTGGATGTACAATGCTGATAATTCGAGAAATGTCTAAAGTAAACTAAAAACTGCCAAAATAATAATAATAATTTGTGGTTCTGTGGTGCAAAGTCGAAATGTTTCTAAATACTGTACTTTCTATCACAGACACAAAACATGTGCAAGTGCAAGGTAAATTAGAACAGAGCATTGTTACGATATTGCTACATGGTGCATAGCATGGTGTTGGAAATATGATTGTATAAATTTACGAAAATACATGAAATTGGCTATTTACACGACACGACAATATAAATATATAAGAATTAAGAAATGAAAAATTCAAATACTTACCATAATACAGTAATAATAATAATAAAATATCTTTATTGAGCGGGCGAAGTTCAGCGTACGCTGTTCTCTCGCGAGTGCATTTTGTAAGGCATTGAAGTCCCGTAGAAGAAGGTTCCATGCTTTCTCCTTATCCTTTTGTCTTGTGCCGTCAGTTCTTTTTTAAGATTATTTCTTTACACCCTACTACATCCTTGTACTCGTTGACAAGGTTGATCAGTACATTTCTCAAATTCAGATAAATTTGCGGCCCGAAGTACTTTCTTCTCCTACACGTTGATACTTTAACACATCACACTACTCGGTGGGGTTCTTGATTGTCATTTGTTTTAGCCAACCAATCAGGTATAGCCTTACAAATTAATCTCGGATCATTTGAACGGAATCTCGTGAACGTCGTTTTTCGTTGGTGCAATGCAAATCTTTAAACCAAGTTCATTTAGAATGGATTAAAATTGATCTCGTTCATCTGAACTTCGAAATAATCGGCGTTGGTGCACGCGGCCATCAGCATTGTACACCCAACATCTCTAGCGTTTGCACGCCCTCGATATCACTTTCCGCTCTTTTTATATTAAAAAACAACTGCCTGTAGTCGAAGCGTCAGTATCGTGAACCATGATCGGCCACCAAAACGGTGGCGAATGGCCGTTCAGAAGATAAACTCGTTTTGATGTTCCTAGATCGCGATCAAGTGTTGAACCGTCTTCGTGCAATGGAATTTTCCAGTGATCCTTTCCCGATCCGAGTTTAAAATTTGATCTTCGTTCGTGCACACGGCCATGTGTCAATTAATCCGTGCTTTACAGGTCTCACTTATCGCACAACACTTGAGCAACCTTATGTTTTGACGTCACGGGAGAAAGCTTTTTAATTTTAGGCTAAATGCCTATGTTGTTAGGTTAGGCAGGCTAGTTATGTATGCACAAGGTAGCAAAATTGTTGTGCGACAAGAAAGACCCGTGCTTTACTGTAAAATCGAAACCTCTCAGTTCCTTGTTTCGTATCGTCCTGTAAGTTTGAGCTCTATGGTTTGAGACTGGTGGAAGCTTGAAATGGAAACTAATATCTAAATACACAATGCGTGATTTTGATCATGACGTGATTTTATTTTCTTTTGCGATATAACTGAATGAAGCGCAGATGCTTACTTTTGGTAACATAATTTTGTACTTTGAAAAAATTCATCTGGAGAATCTATTATGACACTGCAGGTTGTTTTCTGCTATATAAACTGTTCAAGCAGCAGGAAATATTTCACCGTGATTTTTTCAGGACGAGGATAGGAATTCTATAATATTTAGTTTCTTGAAATTTAGATGAATATAAATCCTAACCTACTTCAGCAGTGGCGGAAAAAGGGGGGCTATTACCCACAACTTTTGTCACTGCAGTCACGGGCGCCGACTTGTCAAAATTATTGGGGGGGCTCTGATCACTGAAATAAATTAGTGAATGACTCACTCTCTCCCTTTTTTAAGTTTTGGCCTCAGTGTTCGGAATCTCATAAAAGCTAGGGGTGTGCGGCATCCCGAAAAGTCAGGACCGGAATCGGGAAAAAAATTTCCCGTTCCGATCCGGACTTCGGGAAATGATTTCCCGAATTTTCGGGATCCCGTGCAGTCGGGAAATACCGAATGCTCATTTGAAAATGTCGTTATTTCTCGACGTTTTCTGCATTGTCAACTTCTGGAACTTACCGTAAATTGTTAGTTTTTAATGCAGAAATCACTTAAAGTGAAAATGAAGTGTATAATTCGAGATTTTCAGAGCTTCGGGAAATTTTGAACATTTCCCGACTTAGTAGGGAAATTGAAAATTTTTCCCGTCCCGATCCCGTCCCGCACACCCCGAATAAAAGCCCACGAATTCCTCAGAAATATCATTTTTTTATTCACAGTTCGAATGCAGAATATTAATTGTCCACGGATGGATATGTCACAAGTTTCGTCAACCATAATAGCAAAATATTCCCGACTTTTATTATTGCTACCACGGAGCGCAAAACAGATCTCCCTAATATATCAATGATCTCGTTCTGAATGTCATGCGAGAGCCATTTGTAGCCCGAACGTCCCATCCACTACCCTAATTCATGCACATCGTCTTTTGAAACTCCATTTTAGTAAAAATTTTAAGAATACTCATAATTACATACTTAGTATATACTAGTAATAAATCATAAATCATGCGTTTTGCTGTCTCTGGTCATAGTCTCCCCAAAGTTGATGGTTTAGCGGTTTCAGTCCCCCAAATTGATGGTCTTGAAAATTTTAAATGTGTATTAAAAGTTAAGTTCATGTGGCACAATTCAGAGTAAATTTACAAGAGAAGCAAAATAATACATTAGATCCTCTTAAGCAAAATCATTTGAAAGGCTCTATCCCCACATTGTTAATATTTGGGGGGGTTCGAGCCCCCCCCCCACAAACCCCATGGAGTCGGCGCCTATGCCTGCAGTAGAAGTGTGCGAGATCCCGAAATGTCGGGACCGGGATCGGGAAAGAAAATTTCCGTCCAGATCCCGACTTCCCGACTTTTTGGGATCCCAACCAGTATGTAAGTTCCGAATGGTCATTTTAAAACGTCGTCAATTCTAGACGTTCTCTGCATTGTGGTTTTGTACCAGAAGTGCAAAAACAAGCACTTAAGATGGAAATTACGGGTAGAATTCGAGATTTCAAGAGCTTTGGGAAATTTCGAACACATCCCGTCCCGAAAATTTTCCGACTTTTTCGGGAAATTGAGAATTTTCCCCGTCCCGAATGTATGGATTTAATGCATTTCCCGTCCCGACCCAAAAAATTCTGTACCGCACACCCCTACCCTGCAGTATGGTAAACCTTATCTCCAAAGGCAAATAAACTGTCCTTGTCGCCATTGTACTCATAAAAATGACAATTTTTTCTCTTTAACGACTTTAACTATAATTTTCTGGGAAAAGGTTGAATTTGTTTTGTTGAAAACATGTTTAAAACATGCTTTTTTTAACTCATGTTTAAAACTATGTTTAAAACAAAAAAACATGTTTTAAACAAAAAAAACAGTTTGTTTTGTTCTTTTTTAAAAAAACACAAATTTTGCCAACCCTGATCAGACACCAAAACGGTGGCGAATGGCCGATCAGAAGATAAACTCGTTTTCATGTTCCTAGATCGCGATCAAGTGTTGAACCGTCTTCCTGCAAAGGAATTTTCCAGTGATCCTTTCCCGATCCGAGTTTAAAATTTGATCTTCATTCGTGCACACGGCCATATATGGTGTTGGAAATGTGATTGTATAAATTTACGAAAATACATGTTACTGGCTATTTACACGACACGACAATATAAATACATAAGAATTAAGAAATGAAAAAAACATGTATTTTCGTAAATCACATTTCCAACACCATATATGGCCGTGTGCACGAATGAAGATCAAATTTTAAACTCGGATCGGGAAAGGATCACTGGAAAATTCCTTTGCACGAAGACGGTTCAACACTTGATCGCGATCTAGGAACATGAAAACGAGTTTATCTTCTGATCGGCCATTCGCCACGGTTTTGGTGTCTGATCAGGGTTTTCAAAATTTGTGTTTTTTTAAAAAAGAACAAAACAAACTGTTTTTTTTTGTTTAAAACATGTTTTTTTGTTTTAAACATAGTTTTAAACATGAGTTAAAAAAAGCATGTTTTAAACATGTTTTCAACAAAACAAATTCAACCTTGGTAAGGCATTAAAGTCCCGTAGAAGAAGGTTCTATGCTTTCTCCTTCTCTTTTGTGTTGTACCGTCAGTTCTTTTTTAATATTATTATTTTTTTACACTCCACTACATCCTTGTTCATATTGACAAGGTTGATTAGTAGATCTCTCAAATTCATAGAAGTTTGCAGCCCGAATTATTTTCTTCTCCTACATGTTGACACTTTAACACATCACATTACTCTATTTGGTTCTGGATTGTCATTTGTTTTAGCCAACCAATCAGGTATAGCCTTACAAATTAATCTCGGATCAGTTGAACGGAATCTCCTGAACCTCGTTTTTCGTTGGTGCAATGCAAATCTTTAAACCAAGTTCATTTAGAGTGGATTACAATTGATCTCGTTCATCTGAACTTCGAAATAATCGGCGTTGGTGCACGCGGCCATTAGCAGACGAATTACGTGGCAGGAGCAAATTTGACGCTTATTCTTACTGCTGACACGTGCGTGGCAGCAGACTCGGCCTAATATATTACATCACATTTTAAGTTTGGAAAACAAGTACTGATTATATGTATATATCTTTTATTCCAGTATATTTCATACCAACAAGCCCCCAGCAGATTTGTAATGGTTTCGTTAGATAAATAGCGCTAATGTTCCATCAGTAGCTTTTAATAATATGTTTTATGTTTTATCTTATTTCCTGAGACAAAACCTTCGAATCCTGTCTTTTGTTTCCCTGACATTTTCAGCATCAAATCTCCCTCCTCTCGGGGTACTCTACTGATATCAATTGAAGAGAAAGTGAATGCATTTGTCTTTCGTTTTATGAGGCCATAGACAGATGAATGGAATTTTCTACGTTGGTAAATCAGAAGTGTCTACATCTTGCGATTGAATATGGTACACAAGGGAGAAAATTACAGCCGATCCCCCTATAATACTAGACATTCAGTGACGGCACCAGAAACAGTTGCTGATATTAAGTGTGCTGTATCCTGCAGATTGCCACCCACGTTAAACTGTGCAGCAATTGTTGTGAAGAGAAAGAGACAATTTGGTAAATGTTGCAACATGGCCCCAGCGCCCTTTATAACACTTTGGATAGCGCAATGATCATCTCACACCACCCTTCCATTCCTGCTTTTATTTTCTGCTAATAATTCGGACATATCTCGTAAGGTCGTAGTATTTATTTTATTTAAGTGCATAAAAATGTTCTAAAAGGATAAATACCATTGTTCAGTTAATGCAGGTGTCCCTGGTTCGAATCCCTGTTAGAACTTTCTTTGTGTCATCAATTTTTCATAGCATCGTCGCGATTAGCCTAAAATCGAAAAAAATGCGACGCTAAATAACAAACAACGACGAGGGAGGTGGTAGAACGTTTTGATCTAAATACGAACAAAGTAATCGCTGTAGAGTTTACACAAGATACAATCGCGATTTACCCAAAATGTAAGAAAAGCAACGCATAATAGGGAGAATACGAAATAAAAATACTTATTAGCACAGATAATACACGGTCCATTTTTCATGCACAACGGAATGACTTACATGCTGGAATTTCAGGAACTTGAAGCATTCAACTGTCACTGCCAAGAGTAAGATATGATTGGCGGAGAGGTTGCTACGATAACGGTTTACGTTTTGAAACGGCCGTCGGTTTGGTATACGCACAGATTACAAAGGAGTAAGCGATCTTATTAATCTGTGACGTTGTTTCCGATTCAATGAAGTAGCAATGGTAAGTAACATAGACATACTACTACAAGATGTTACAGCTGCGGGTTAAAAATGGTTGACAGTATGGCGGCGCTGGAAGGTCGTTTCCTCGCGACCACCGACGGCAGCACCGTCGGAGAAAAAACAGAAGACGAACGCTATGTGCAAGGACTCGCGGATTGCTCGAAACGACAAAACACTATCGTGTTCCGTACCATTCGCGTTCCGATACTTTCTAACCGCGTTCAGCCGATTTGCGCGTATAATAAATTATACGCGCAAATTGACTAAACGTAGTTAGAAGTGGCGGAAATTAATTATATGCAACGATTTCGTTTAATTACAAACTTTTCGCATTAAAATTGATTTCTATCAAACAAAAATAAAAGTATACGAAAATTATATGGAAAACGTACTATTACCAAAACTTCCTGAAATTGCATTATTACTTCGAGCGGAAATATATAATTTCCTCTAAAAGCATTTTTTTAAAAAATCTTCATCATACGAAAATAACAGTCTTAAAATAGGTGACTTTTTTTTTCTTGGGTGGAGAAATGGAATGAAATAAGTATACAAGAATTCAGAATGATTTATGTCATGCTAATCCATATTTGCAAAAATATTTTTTCCCTGATTGATCCTTCGGCTATACAGGATTGTATTGCAAGATTTTACACAGATCAATAAAAAATATTTTCTTTGCCACACATTAAAACGGAAAAAAATGACTGTGTACAGCAACTACGCTCCATTCGATAATAAAAATTTCAATACTGTCAGGGATCAGATCCAGTGGCGTGACCAAGGGGGGTTGGTGGGGGTTATAACCCCCCCCTTTGGCCCAGTATTCCCTAAAAAAAAAAAGAACATCAAATGCAGGTAAAGATGGCAAAATTAGTGCTGACTACTAAAAAATGTATACATAACCCCCTCCTTTCGAAAATCCTGGGCATGCCACTGATCAGATCAGATACCTTAAGGCACTGATTAGAAATAGGTTAGTCTGTACAGAAAAAATATAATAATTACTAAGAGAATTCTCGGAAGTTTTCTCAAAAATCAAATAAATAAGAAGTACTAGGTTGAATGCTACGAAAAGGTTCAGCCTTTAACACAAATTTACCGTCATGACAATGACCACTAAGTTGAAGTGAAATTTCATACCTTATTGTAGCAAGTGCAGCAGCACCTACTATACATACTATATGCTTGAAAGAAAAGTATGAAAACATTTTGGAAAATTAATTGTTGTTCCTTGTAGACTTCTTTCAACATTTAAAGCAATTGAAAGAATGAAAACCGGTAATATTGAAAATTAATATTTCTACTATAAAAATACACAGAAAATATTAACAAAAATATCATCTACATATACATATATATAAAATAATATCTACAATATCTCTTACATAAAACAGCTTATTTAAAAACCAAATACTCATCATTTACTAAATAGCTGAACATGAATGAAGAAATGTTGATTTATTTCCCTCCACGATGAACTTTGTGCCAGCTGATACGAGACTTCAACAGACAAGTGCCATATTTATTACACTTCCCACGTCCAAGTCCCATACCGGACTTTGCATTTGTATCTCTTCTATCTTGATGTGTGCATAAAACACGCACACAGGTGGATAATTCCTAGAATGAAATAAGTATACAAGAATTCAGAATGATTTATGTCATGCTAATCCATATTTGCAAAAATATTTTTTCCCTGATTGATCCTTCGGCTATACAGGATTGTATTGCAAGATTTTACACCGATCAATAAAAAAGATTTTGTTTGCCACAAATTAAAACGGAAAAAATTACTGCGTACAGCAACTACACTCCATTCGATAACCTACTATACATATATGCTTTTACACTGAAAGAAAAGTATGAAAACATATTTTCGAAAATTAATAGTTGTTCCTTGAAGACTTCTTTCAGCATTTAAAGCAATTGAGAGAATGAAAACCGGTAATATTGAAAATTAATATTTCTACTTTAAAAATACACAGAAAATATTAACAAAAATAATATCTACATATATATATAAAATAATATCTACAATATCTCTTACATAAAACAGCTTATTTAAAAACCAAATACTCATCATTTACTAAATAGCTGAACATGAATGAAGAAATGTTGATTTATTTCCCTCCACGATGAACTTTGTGCCAGCTGATACGAGACTTAAACAGAGAAGTGCCATATTTATTACACTTCCCACGTCCAAGTCCCATACCGGACTTTGCATTTGTATCTCTTCTATCTTGATGTGTGCATAAAACATGCGCACAGGTGGATAATTCCTAGAAATTAAATAAATGCTCTACAGTGCTGTACAGTGGGATTAATTTTCTTGCGTTTTCATGTTCAAATACTATTAAAAAAATATGTACTGGGAACTGCCCAATGGGTAACATAGTTTCCCTGGTGACACTAACATTTCAGTAGCCAACATGCTAGAGTGCTCACCACATAAATGAGAGTACACTTTGCAAAAATAAAGTCGACCGAAGCTATGGCAAACAAAAATAATGTACTCACTTTAAGAAATGCATGACTTCATTATCAACTTTGGCTGCTTTATCCTAAGGACATACGAGCACCATTACAAAAATGAAAAATTCATATTGGACCTTGCTACTCCATACCTCCTTTCTGTAGTTATTACGCATATTTTTATAACATGAGCAACTAGTATTTAATGAAGTACAGCATAAACAGTGTGCAGCAGAGACTACTTACTTTTATACATCTCACTGGACTTGATTAATCTGTTATATCAGTAACTACTGTACTGTGTGTATCATGATACATGAATGTTACTGAACACAAAAATGTTCATCTTAAAATAGATAAATTGTGGAAATGATCACACTCTGAAGTGTTGTTTTTTTTTCCACAGGAAGGTTTCTCCGAACTGCAAAGTTATTCCCACAGTTGTTTGCAGTACTGAAAGCACCTTTTCATTCTCTTGTATAGCTTCTAAAAAAAACTTCATACAATGGGAACCATGATTTTCAGTAATTATTCTCAAAATAAAAAAAAATGTGCAACTACATTCATGAGGAGTTGGGACGAGCAGAACAAGTTATTTTCAGCAGTTTTTTTTTTTATTATTATGGTAACAGTTTCATACATCGGAGACACATTTCTTCACTTTTACAGAAGAAACTACTTACGGAAATGAGTTTTTCTAAGGTTTCCAACGTTAGTCAAGGTATTTTCTTTCATCGTGGTATCTATTTGACCGGGAAATCATGTCAGTGTTTCCAACCCCCCTTTTTTTTAACTATGCTTGCCTAACCTAACCTTATCCGTCAGCAATGTACAATTTGCACACGTGACGAACACGATAGTAGGTATTTTTCGGTGAAGAAGGTTGGAAAACACTGATATTGGAAAACAAAAGAAGCGATATCATTCACCAAGTAAGCGATATCGCACCGTTACGTGCATTTGATAGCACTTAGATAAATGCGTAGAAAAAGTGTTTGTTTTTGTGTAAAACGCACAATGGCACCTTGAACTATGTTCCACAATACGCAATTGGTAGGTACGAACCATGCAAAACACAAAATATCTGATTTTAATGTGTCTCCGATCTATGAAACTGGTACCTTTATTATTAAGTACAGATGCTATTATATTTCACACATTGTCAATTTTTGCAAATTAAAAATGCTGATTATTGGTTATTATTACCACTTTTTAGAGAGAGCAGTGATATCACATGGAATAGATGATTATTTTTTGAGACATAGAACCTAACAAGCAATGCAAAACAAAATCTTACAAGAGAACGTGAATGTTTTATAAAATAATTCCCACATTATGAGGAATCATGAATTTAGGTGAAAATAGCACAAAAATGAGGTTGACCACTTGGTGAAAATAGTAACTGAAAATATGCTGCTTTCAATACAAGTTGCATTTACCTCAAATGATCCTTAAGGATTAGCTACATACAAATGAAAAAGGCTGCGACTATTTTCACCAGGTGGTGAGAATAGCATGTAGGGTTATTGTCACTAGCAATATAATTACCGGAATCATAACATAAGTAGGTTAGGATCATTATGTTTAATTATCTGATTATTTCCGCGCGTGTGTATAATTATAAAAGTAAGAGAACCAAACCTGGTCCACCTAAACCACTCAAGCAAGCAAGCAAATACGAGAGGAATTTAAAAAATAAGTTATTGCAGAAGCATAACATCACAGATTAAGTTATACACATGGAACTTGGCCCTTACAGAACAGAATATAATATTATTACCATTTCATTAAAATTCCTGAGTTTTTATTTTACACAACAAATGATACACAATTACAATCAGAAAGTTCGATTTCGATACTGAATGCAAGCCTGTAGTGATGTATGAAATGAACGGAATTTGGTTCGCGTTTGGCGATACTTCTTTGAAAAAAAAGCTTTGATAAGTATTACGCAGTGATTTCATACAATGTTAAATTACGATTTTATTAACTACATTAGGCAACACTTACAGCATCCCCAAAATAATATTCTAATGACAAGAATCAGACGACATAATTTCAAAATGTAAGCAGACTGGTCGGCCGGATGAAGCTGCTTATCCAAATTAAAAACTAAATAGTGTGTAGATGAAAGAGTTGTAGAATACGTACAATGCTGGTGCTATTTTTAAATATTACACGTATTCTACTCACATTCTCGCAATAAAATTTAGTACAAGAAAAGGTTCGTGAATATGGACAGGAATTTGACTTCAGCCGGTTCGCGAGGAACAGTAGAAAAACAGAATACTAACTACGGTCAACCAATCTCCCATAAGACTGAAACAGCCCTGGTAAGTAATGTGAGTTTTTAACTAGATATAGATAGACCTTTACATACACAATGTATCATTCATTTCACGGACCTAGGACGACATGTCATGTATAAAGGAGATGTGGCCATCTCACATTATTATGTATTCAGATGAATCTAAAAACCACCAAGGTGTAGGCTGTGCTTATTTCATTCATAAACAAACAATTCTGTCTACGATCTGATACTTCTAATTTTACTACAGAAAGCTATGCAATATTTAGAGCTCTCACGTACGCTATCCATAGCAATTACACAAAAATATTTTTATTACAGATGCTTTGAGTGTATTAATGGCGTTGAGTTGTTCATTTCCTCAGATTTGTAAATATTCGATATTTATCGCCCTCAAAATCCAGCAAATATAGTTTGTTTATGGAAGAAATTTCGGTACTAATTTACTATAGTACAGATAGATTTCTTCATTTTTTTGAGAAGAAACTACCACTACGGTAACAGTAGTATAAGCCGGAGACACATTAAACTCGCTTGTTTTCAAATAAAAATCATTGCTACTTACCTCATATGCATAGCGGAAGATTTTTCAAAAAGTAAAAAAAAAAATAAAAAAAGTAAAGTGTTCCCCTGTGCATAGCACCACGCCATGAAGGCGTATAGGGGGTGTGGGGGTAACGCCGCTTGCGATAACTTTTTTTCCATGAAAAACACGTTAATTTTAACATTATAATCATTTATTGGTCGTTGCTAATTCTGCGGGCAAATTTTGACTCACGTTGTCTATCGTCAGCTGATATGCAGTATCGTCAGCTGATGTGCAGTGTTTCCAAACTTATGAACCGATAAATGCCGCACAAACTATTCACAAAAGGTTTTTAAGCGAAAATGGAGGCTAAACTGTACTTTACGTCCTTATCTGCATGGTGATTGCTTCTTTGCACTCGCGGTGCACGTTGGTGGTGCGGCACCCGGCATCTCTTCGGGTAAGTACCTTTTTCTTTTTACACTTTCTTTTCACGATAGCCCCACTATCCATTCACGGGGTCGAGGTATGCCTACGAGGTTAGGTTAGGCCTGTTAGGTTAGGTTCCATTAGCACTCATGGTACTATTATCGTATGAGGGAAACACCTACGAATCATATATTTCGGACTTCTTTACATTGCTAACGTGTTGTGGAACATTTCTTAAGGCGAAATAATGCATTTCTAACTAAGATAATGTCTATTTTTTCAATTTACGAGTACTTACTGTTACTTGTTGTTTCGAATCTGTAACACATTATTGCCGTGATAGCGAACTGGTTTAGGGGGCGTTCTGAGAGTGTTTTGTTGATTTATGCAGTGTTGCAACCTCGTTCACCGGAAAATATCTACTTTCGTGCCCGGATTTGAAATTATGCTAATACGTCGCATTTACGTGTAGAACTTGTAAAATAACCTTGCGATTTACCACGTTCATTGTCCATACACAGCAATTCGGAACAATCTTTCTTTCGCAATTCGTTAATGCTCTTCCTTTACGCACAAGAATCTTGCAACCTTGAATATTGATGTCAGACGAGGAATGCCTACGTGGTTAGGTTAGGCCTGTTAGGTTAGGTTCCATTAGCATAAATACAAAGAAAAGTTAATATTTTCGCTAAGAGACGCGTTACCTTGTATTGCCTAACATGAAAAAGCTTTCTCCTGTGACGTCAGAACACAATGTTGCTACAGTGTTTTGCGATAAGTGCCACCCATTCGGGGAAAATGGCTTGTTCCGTGGAGCTGCTGTTCTTATGGTAGGGTTACCTTACGTTAAGAAAACAGTTTATTTTGTTTTTTTATCAATTACCATACTTGACCGCCAATTATTACATGCAGATTCATGATTAGGAGGTATCAATTAGTGAGTAGGCGAAATTTCATAGCAATTGGAGAGTGGTCCAGTATTGTAAACGCGTTCCAAAAAAAATTAAAAATACTCGACACGTGGTTCTAGTGAAAACACGGCGAGGCTGAAACACTGGCTACGGGGTTGCATCATCTTAACACACGGAACATTGCACTCTCATGCAGAAAGCAAATGGTGGGAGCAGAAACAGCGTGTCGAACAGAGATTTTCGCAGAAAACAACACGCATTCACATTAAAATGCATCAAATCTATATTCGGGAACTTCCACAATGCTAAAGAAAATGATTTCCGTAAGTACTTTCTCCTGTAAATTTGAAGGAATTCGTTTCCCTCATACGATAATGTTACTGCACTCATTTCACCCATAAATATGTGCTTCATTATTTAAAAAATTCCTTAGTATGTTCAATTACGCATATCTGGACAACATCGTTTTTTCTCGATTTACTCTTTCAGGAAATTTTTCCTACCTTTGGGATTTACGTTGTTCAATTTCTTATAAAATAAGCTTTCCAACGATATATTACATGTATTCCTTAGGAAAAGGACGTAAACTAGAGTGTTACCTTAAATTGGAACAAAAAACCCGCTCACACGTCATCTTGTAAAACTACCGTGTGGTTGCTACACTGTGAGGGGGTTACATAACCGAACGCACGGAACATTTGATTCACGTAGTCGACGGTAATGGCGGCACGAGCTATCGCACAACGGAGATGCATGATTGACGAAAAATACCTTATTTACAGGCAAAATGCGTAGCACGATTCTAAAAAACAATATCTCCGGCTTCAGAAAGTCCTCAAGAACACAATTCTGTAAGTACTTTCTCATCTTTTCTCCTGTAAATTTTAAGAAATCCGTCTCCAACTTATACTACTGTTACCGAAACTACTTACCGTAGGTAACGGTTCCGATTGTTTTATGATTTCTCCTAGCACAAGGACTAATTATCGTAGAATTTTGGAAATCATTGTCCTAATTTACTATAGTTCAGACAAAAATTATAGGTGTCCGAACTATAGTAAATTTTTACCCTATTCTGCATTGCTGAACATTTATTTAGGTGAAATAATGAATTTCTAACGAAAATAATGCCTATTTCTTATATTTACGAGTACTTACTGTTCTTACTTATTTCCACACACAATATGGTGATAGCTTACCGTTGATCGCACGTTGTGCCAGTGTTTTGTCGGTTTGGAGTGTGCATGCAGTGTTGCAAGCTTGTTCACCGAAAAATACCTAAATTTAAAAAAAAAAAACATTAAAAACACCACGAAATTTTTTCACCAAAAAAAGTTCAATTTTTGACGTAAAGAGTAATTATTAAACCATTGACGTTAGCCCCAAAAACCATCCACGGCAAAAACCATTGACGTTTGCCCAAAAATTCACGATATCCCCACGAACCATCACTGGGACGAGGTATGCCTACTAGGTTAGGTTAGGCCTGATAGGTTTGGTTCCATTAGCACTCATTTCGTTCAATTTAGCATATACGGACAACATAGGTAATTCTCGATTGAAGAGAAATACATGGAATTCTTTTAATTTTAACTTTCCACGTCCTGCATTCCACTTCTTTTTTCAAGATTCCATGTTGAATTACAAATTCCATGGCATCTTCCACACCTTCTTTTTTCAAGATTCCGTGTTGAATTACAAATTCCACGGCATCTTCCACACCCGGCAACAACTTCACGATACATATAGCGAAAACACGGCGTGGGTTGAAACACTAATTACAGTGTTTACGTATCTAACACACGGAACATTGTACTCTCGTGCAGAAAGCAAATGGCGACAGCAATAGCACGTCGGAAAGAGTTTTTCATACAAAACCACATGCATTCGCATTAAAATGGATCAAAACTACATTCCCGAACATCAACAACGCTACAGAAAATGATTTGCGTAAGTACTTTCTCCTGTAAATTTGAAGAAATCTGTCTCACGTATAGTAAAGTGTTACCAGAGAACAAAAAGAAAGAAGTACTCGTAATGTGAAAAATTGAAATTACTTTCATGAAAAAAACGTGAATACACCTTAAAGAATGTTCCGCGAAGCAGATAGGCAAGTACGAATGTTAAAAATGGTAAAACAAAGAAGTTACATGTGTTTGAGGAATAGTAAATTTTTACCCATTGGGTATGCAGTGTTTCCAACCTTCTTAACCCAAAAAATACAAACATAGTTAAAATCCGTTGAACCATGGACGATAGCCCCAAGACACATTATGTAAGGTTAGGTTAGGCAAAGATAGTTAAAATTCGTGTAACTACGTAATGTTTCTTGGGGCTATCGTGAATGGTTCAACGGATTTTAAGTATGTTTGTATTTTTAGTTGGAAACACTGCATGAACATCGACAAAACACAAGCACGATGATCTACGTAGGTGTACGTGCCAAAGGCTATTGTGCGTCAGAGAATTAATTTTCAACAAAAACATGAATTTCCACTATGATACATTCCCACATGACAGAAAACACATTCCAGATGTTAGACAATGCTACAGGAACTTATTACCGTAAGTAGTTTCTTCTTTAAAAATGAAGAAATCTGTTTGTGTGATAGTAAATATTTACCGATAAATATATTAAGAGCACCCGCAAATGGAGGCAAGGGGTCACTTGCCCTCCCCCTTCCCCCGAGATATTTGGGAAGAATTAATACAATTCAAATTTTGAAATTATAGCAGGAAAGACAGATTGAACATCTATGCAAATTAACTTACCTGCCGCAAAATTAGTTTGGTATTGACGCTTGGGAAGCACGTGTTGAAATCGGGTCTACGGCACTGCGGGAGGGTGGGTTGCTGGCATGCGAGCCAATCAAAATCTTCCCAGTGCTTCACCCAAGCCCTGGTTACCTAGCAACAGAAAACGTTTTTCTCGGTGTTGCCGCTTATCGGGCGATTCTTCCTGTGATCAGATTTCATGTTGTTGGGAGAGGACGTGTTGTTTGTTTGTTGCATTGCTGTGATATTTTAACCGGTCCGTTGTTTAGTGTTTATTGAATTTAGAGTATTCTTTGTTGTATATAGCGTGTTGTTTTAGTTGTTATTTTTTGTACATAATTTTCTGTGTTCTTGAGTGTGTCGTGAGCTTGTGTGAAGAATGTCAAGCACAGGAGGCAATACTCGAGATGACAATGTACCAAAGAGGCCATGCACTAAAAGAAAAAGGAATTCTTCTCAAAGGACAAACGCGGGAGATGGTTTGTTCTGAGCGCAAATAATTTGAGCAAGAGAAAAACAATGGGGCTCCAATCATTTCTGTAAATAAAGTTCTGGACAGGACTGCTGCTGCTTTCGGCGTGTCTAAGAACACTATTGTTACCATAGGGAAAGAAAAATATAATGTGGTAGAAATAAATAAATAAATAAATAAATAAATAAATAAATAAATGCGAGGCTTCAAAATTGGAAACCCCAGGAAAGAAGAGGAATATCAATAAACGCGTGACAAATTTAGATACCTTTCAGCAAGATGCTATTCGTCGCCATATTTACTCTTATTATAGGAGGAAAGATTATCCCACTGTTGGGAAACTGCGAGTTTCGTTGAAAGATTCGGCATTTTTTCAAGGTGGGGAAACATCTTTAAGGACAGTCATAAAATATCTGGGATTCTCATACAAAAAAAAAATATAGGACGCAAAATAAAGTAAAGTATGTAGGCATATGGGGATGTGGAGGTAAAGCTCCACACATTCTCGACCTCGACCTAGGCCATATTATGGAGGTGATGTGGTTCACCAACCGCCTTTACCGCAGGTTTGCCCCAGGTACTCACTTGGGCTGAGTCGACCCCTGAGCCACTCGGGATATTTGAAAAAGTTCCACAAACCACCGCGGGTCTCACACGTGAAAGTAAGACGCCCCACCAACTCAGTTGCGGTATAATTGAAAGACGGGCAGACTTTAACAGTGACTTCGGAAAGAAATGATTATTGAAAGTGTATATACAGAATGGATTGAAAAGGTAACCTGTAAACAATGCTTGTTTCGTTAATTCGTTCATGTTGTAAGGGAGATGGAAATGAAGAGAGAAAACAATAACACATTCATCATTGTTATTCTGTTTTCCTCGAAAAACAATAACACATTTCATCATTGTTCCTTTTCATAACACGTTTTCCTCGACACAGCGTCAGACGGCTGCACTGCGTACCGTACCGTACCGCATGATATGGCAACACCGTGACGCGTGTTCCTTCAGCTCTCAATACCAAACTAATTTTGCGGCAGGTATAGTACTGGTGATGCTTTATGACAATTCTCTTAACTGGTGGAAATCATAACTCTATGCTTCAACTTTCTGTCCTACGCCTGGAGGTTATATTTCCTCTACTTTAAACAATTCCCCCACCACACACACAAATCCTACGGGCAGCCTTGAAATAAAGGGTTACTGAATCCTCGACAAGAATGTTTTTCTGTTGTATAGGATCAAGTACCCTTTCTTTACTGAAATAAATCCCTTGAACAGTAAGAACCACTAACAGCAAAGCACTAACAAAAAAAAAAAAAGCAATTAATAATACTATGAATTCCCAATCAGTCTTCTGGTATGATGTCAGAAGATTCTCCACAAGTTGTTCAAAGTTCATTTCTCTCCTGTTCCCCAGAAAACTATGAGACACTTGTCGAAATGTATTCCATGCAGTTCTCTCACCATCACCGAAAAATTTCTTGCATGTTTTCTTAACGTCAACTACATGGACAACAGAAATTGAAGTTAGAACATTACCATTATGCAGCAAAACTGCTTAACCCTTTCGAGGTGGATGACAAAATATTCGTCCTGCATGGAAATCCCCCAAAGACGGGGCTCATTTGAAGCAAAATGTAACATTTTGGAAAATGTTTTGTTAAAACCGTTGTAATAACACGAAACATGCAAATTAGGGCTCGTTTTATTCAGAATTTCCAAACCTTTCATTCTGTAAGGTAAACATGGAAGCAACAGAGAGACAAATTTCTAAATTTTGGTTTTATAATTTTTATTTTTTTCAAAACTTGGCTAGCTCCCATCCGCTAGCGTCCATCGATCTGGGCAAACTGCCACTAGTCGCTGATTGCCCACAAGTTAGATAAAGGCAAATACAAAGTATCAAAACAATAATACAAATAGTAAATTTTTAAAAGAAGAAGAAGAAAGCTCAAAATCAAGGGAAATTTCCATCACAACTGGCTGCAGAGACATCATCAGAAATGCAACCAGGGCAAACCGCCACTATTCGGTGATTGTCCAATTAATATAAAGGCGAATATGATAGTACAAATAGTAAATTTTATAAAAAAAATAAAAAAATGGAAAAACTCAAAATGAAGCCCATCTGCTAGCGCCCATCATTATGGGCAAACCGTCGCTGATTGCCTCAAGTTATATAAAGGCAAATAAACAATAATACAAATAGTAAATTTTTAAAAAAGGAAAAACTCATAATCAAGGAAAATTTTCATCACAAGTGGCTGCAGAGACGTCATCAGAAAGGTGCCCATCGATCAGGGGAACCTGCCAGTGGTCGCTGATTGTCGAAATTATATAAAGGCGAATACGACAGTATAACAATTAGCCTGGCAACATGACAATGACGTCAGAGTCTACCTGGCGATGAGGGCAGATGTGAGGTGGATGCTTGGAGGTTAAAGACAAAAAGATTCTGTTTTTTTTTTTTTTTTACTTGGTTTCCTGTTTATTTAACATTTATTACGAAGATATGTATTTGCCGAAATATTCGTCATCCGTCCTTCGGCCACTTTTGTCGTCTGGAGCCTCCGCCTCGAAAGTGTTAAGAAAGAACTTGGAGGAATCAATAAAAAGTCTCCAGTCCTGAGTGTTATGTGATATATTCATGGATGCAAAGAAGCCTTTGTCATGGCACACAGTCAGATCCCATGTTGTTTAAAAAATGGAAGAAATTCTTTCCCTGTAGGGAGTAGTACCTTCACATCATATCCCTTATTAAGTCATTTAATTTGGCCAGTGGATGGTAAGAGACCTGTAGGAGGGGAAGAGGAAGATTGGGTGGGGGGGGGGGGTAATGTTGAGATGGACCTAACAGAAATTGGTAAGGATGGAAAACATTGGATTGATGTTGCCCAGGATAGGGACAGATGCAAGATTTGGCCCAAGTTCCTTTTGTTTTATTGCGATTTCATCATGCCTGATTGCAGCGTTTTCTCAGGGTTCTATAATTTTCCAAGCTGGGTGTGCTAGGTCACCGTTCCTCACGTCATTTCTGTATTTGGTGCAAGCTCTGTTCCGCATGACCATAATCCAACATATGTCGTCAGTCAGGCAAGGAGGTGTGGGGAGCGTGAGACTCCTATCTTTATCGAATAAATGCATTGTAACAGATGAACTTGCTCGTCCACTGTGAGTAGGGTTTCTAATTTCATGCCACAGAATGAGGTCAGAGTCTTTGTTCAGGCAGGTGTCATCTACGTTCTTAATGTCCCTGTAAGATACTTTCTTGGGCTTAAATTTTGGAATGCGGAGGTTATATGGTACGTGAATTACATCGTTATAGCAAATCCCAAGTAATGGAATTTGGCTGTGGCTTGTTACATTATTTTCGTCCGAGACCAGGGTGACATCAACCCAGGAGTCTGAAGTGTTCATGTGGTGGGTTCGATTTAAGTGACAGATTGTGAGATTTAAGGCTGAGGACGTATCGCGAATTGCATAGCCTCATCTCTGTTGGTACAAAGGTCGACATTCATGTCTCCCAAAACAATTGCATGCAAATATTTCGGTAGAAAGGTTGCGGGATAATTTTTGAAGTTTTCAAGGTGAGTGCTAAATGGTCGATAGACTACGGCAAGGAGGAGTTTCTGTTGACAGACGGTGGTTTCCATAATTATATATTCGAAAGATCGCTCATAGTCGCCAGGCAATTCTGAAAGGATTTTCACAGGAATGTCCTCGCGTAGATAAATTGCCACTCCCCGCCCCTCTTCCTGATTCTATCTCTATTGAATAGATGAAAACCTGGAAGGTGCACCAGCTCATTCAAAATGCTCTCCTTCAGCCACGTTTCCGATCCAAGCAGAGCATGCACGTGTTTGTTTATTTGACCAATGTTTTGGACTTCTAGGAGATGTGCGAGAATGCTTTGTGCATTGATGTTGATGACATTGAGGCTGCCCCAGAGGAGGTCCAGCTGTGGCCCAGTAGGTGGGTCACCCGTTTGCAACACTAGGGTTGTCGTGTTTTTTAGGAATTTTCAAATATATATACTAAATCAAGCCTTAACTTTGGAGATGAACATATTTCTGAAACTTCTTGTGTGCAAGTATACACAATTTATAAGTGGTTATTTTGCATATGTTTTCTGCCATTCTAAGTTACTTATGACGACAAGGATATATGAGGAATCGGTAAAATACAAGAAGCAAGAAGTCTTGAACTACAATCAGCATTCTAACCTAGAACACCTGGCTTCAATGCTGCGAAGGAAGCTGCAAGAAAATCATGTTCACTCTTTCTCCACATGAGCTGATACCTTTAAATGGTTATAGTAGTCAGGATTCCTGTTTGGGACTATGTTATAATCATAGCACAAGGACGACAGGTTATAATGCATTCATAAATCTAGTCCCTTCAGAGAAACATTGGCCATATTTCAGGTGGGGTAAAACAGGCAAACCTGAACAGTAACAGAGGCCCCTAAACAAGCATAATACCAGCCTTCTTAGCTCCAAACCCTTCCCTCTCTCTTGGCTTGGATTATTCTGCTTTACACCATCTCCTCTTGTTACGTCTTTAGGGTAGCTTAAACAGCCTCCTGCTTAGCTTCGCAGAAGAAATGTAAGTCTGCAATATCTACTCTATGACAACATTGTTAGTTAAAGTATTGTTAGTTATTTTGTTTTTTTATTTGAACAACTTCTGAAATTCTTCATATTTTGCTGTTAGGTAATATCAGTTACATGTACTCTGCCTTGAAACTAAGAGATATTGATTTGTCATTTTATAATATATTAGTTAGTGTTAGTGCCATGCATAGTGCCAACATAATGAATCCGAGTGTCCACTCTATTTATTTATACATAATACATGGTGCAATGCCCATGAGGGTCAGGTCTTACCTACCAACTGTCAGCCTGACTCCAACCTATTAAGATGCAAGATGGTCCAACCAGTTGCAGAGTGATATGTGGTCAACATGACGAACCCAGTCGTTGTTGTAGGTTTCCATGTCCGAGTTATGCTACTCATTCGTAGCTCCCCAATTTCCTCATCATTAATGGGGGTGGCCACTGGTCCCATGCACTGGCTGAAATCTCAGGAGACTTGAACCTGCGAGTGTTCCTTGACCAAAGCCCAAAACCTGATATGTCCACCGTTTGGGGCAGGCTATTAATTTAGTCCAGATTATTAAAATCCAGTCTGTTTAACTCTGAACTCCTGATTGAGATATACTTCCAGAATTTAATACCATGCTGTTGTCCCATCTTGCTTGAACCAGACTTGACTGGGCAGTCCTCCTGTCGAGGAAAAAACTAGTCAGGTAATTTCATGAGGTATCTAATATGATTCACTGTATCTACAAGTAAATATAAACTCATATTATCACATGTGGGTTATCTTTCCAGTTGTTCAAAGAAATGGTTGCTTCTCCAGAAATAAAAGTTTCTTATCTCTACAATATGGTAAAGTGTTCATTCATCTGAAAATAAAAATTAAATCCATTGTTATGTGTAGGAATTGTTTAAAATAAAATTTTCGTATAATTTCTCCATGCCATTATGACTCAAGTCATTGGTAACCGAATGTCTTAAGTGGTAAAAGAAGGACAGTGCTCTCCTGTGCTTTATACCATGCCATGAAGGCATATAGGGGATGTGGAGTTAGGGCCCCACACTCTCTTTATCATGGCTGAAGGTAGGGGTGATGTGTTCAGCAGCATACCCCTGGCCACCTTCACTCACCAGAGTTTTCTCCAGGTACCCACTTTTATATGATGCTTTGTGGGCACCACGGCTGCTTGAACAGGTGGAAAATATCCTGGTTCTCCTCCACTGAGGATCGAACCCGGGTCTCTCGTATGGTAGTCAGAAAAGTGAAAATTAAAATGTGTTATTTGAAATTCTGTGTTTCAATTAAAAAACAAAATATGTATGTCTTTGTGTAAAACAATGGGTAGTTTTTTTTTACAGTAAGATACCAATGTACTGCCAACTTTCAAATGCCACAATGCATGTATCCTTCTCGTCAGTTAAGAAATGTGATTTTTATGTTCACAAGTGATATGTAATGACTGGGCCTGCCTGAAGAGGTATGCTGTACCATAAAGCACAATAACAATAAATCATGTCAACATAGAAATAGTATCATGAGGTTCAGTCCTCAGAATAAAATTAGACTTAATTGGTCGTAAATGTTAATCTTGAGCCATGTCTTTTTAATCTTGGGTGTGTAAATCAAAATTTGTATGTTTGTATTTTGCAGGTGAATGTTTAACTGATGCAGAAGTTTCAGCATAAGTTGCCTGTCCTAGTGATGGTCTTCCTGAGTGGTGCCTGTTCCTCATGTTTCAACATGACTGGGAGATGCTGCGTCAGCTCTATGGATGCGAGAGGTCGCAGACCATTTTAATATTTAGTAAGTACTTCTGTCATATATTAATTGTTTTATTTTTGAGAGATATTTTGTGGGTTTATGTTAGTTCTTTTACTTATTTTTATGTTTTTGAGTCCATTGTTTTTAAGCCTGCTCCCTTGGTGGAGTGGTTAGCTATGATGCCAGGGGTTCACGGTTCGAATCACAGCCTGGGCATGGGTGTTTGTCAGTGTCCATTCATCATGTCATCACTCATCACCATCTTCGCAATTAGCCAAAAGTAACAGAAAAGTGAAGTAAAATAAGCTAAATCAATCAAACATTGTTTTTAACTTCATTTTCTATATTTTATATAGATGAAAGTCGTGCAGTACCAGACACCTTAAGTTCATTGACAATAATTAGAAAATGAGTGGGCGGAATATAAGTTGAAAATAAGAGTTGTGTACTTCAAGATCCTTTATTAAGAACAGGGAATGATTGTGGAAAAATGGAAACGAAAGTACAAATAAGATTGGAAAAAAAAGAACGGAAAAAAGAGTAACATTTCAAGAAAAACAAAAATTGTCATCAAGTACTGGACAGGTTATGTGTTAGCTTATAAATGAGTCGAAAACATAAAGTAATTATACCGGGAACCTAAATGCAGTAGCAAGGCACTTACCTACAGTTTAACATGTTCTTGCAATGTTCACAAATAAAGTACAAAATGTTTTCCTCATGTGCACATCGGACGTATGCCCAACCATTGCTAGAGAAACATTGCACCCCATTCTTCATTGAATGATTGCTACAAGTTATGAATTCTGTTGTTTTTTTCTGATCGAAAATGAAGTGCAGCTGTTTTGTGTTCTTCATAGGTGGAATGCAATCTTCATCCTCCTTTGCTGCCATTGTAGAAGTGCCTGATGTGTTTCCTTGTTTCATCATTCCAACATCCTGCATGTCTTGTTCATTTCGTCTCTTCTGTGTTTTCATTTTCTTCTCTACACCCAGTTTCTATTTTGCCGCTAGTTCTTGCTTGTAAGGATTGCATGTCAAGACTTCACTTTGCTGTTTTCGTTGTCTTCTCCTTAAAACTCTCTGCTGTTGTAGGTTGGCAATGGTGTTAATGAAGTGAGCATATGTGCTATCTGACTGTTCAGATGAAAGAGCTGGAGATGGAAAAGGAACAATTATGTTTTGTGGTCTTCAATGTACAAGGCACATTTCAAAAGATAGGGCTGATTGATTATGTGAAACGAGAAAAGAAGTGTAGTAACACTGCTTTAGTGGTTAGAAACACGTACATATCTACTTCATTTCTCAACATATTCACTAACATTTGCCGAGCACCTTTGTTACCGCAGAACAAACTTTTTACACCCTCTGTATAGAAGTTCACCGCCTGGGAGTTCAGCCAATCTAACATTGCCATTTTCAACACTTGAGTTTCTTCAAATCGTTGAGGCGCAAGTCATATCTTGAGGTTCTGAAAGAAACGATAGTCACTAGGTACAAGGTCCTGATTATACGAGGAGTGATCAAAAAGTTCCCATTCGAATATCTCAATCGTCTGGATAGTGAGTGCAACAGTGTGTGGTCTAGGGTTGTCATGGATAAGAAGAGCTTTTGAGTGCAAAATTCCATGTCATTGGTTTTGTTTTGCACATCTTAGTTTTGCTTGAACTTTTTCTCATTTGCCATACTTTTCCTTCACTCATTACAACTCGGACCCTACACTTCAAGACAGTTCTCGGTGAATTTCAGCAGCATTATGACCTTTTACGTTAAGAAATCGAATCACAGATGTACGTCTCAACGAATTTTAACACACTCTAACTCACAAGATAATCAACAATTGACAGCAAAAATATGATTGTTGGGTCACCAATGGTCTAATTGATGTTACTGTGCAGGTGCAATGTGATCACTGTTGCCAGTCACTTTTTATAAATAATACCAATGTGCATGCCTAAATCCTCCTGTAAAATTGAAGGTGCTAGTTGAAAGAACGCTAGTTGTAACCAATAATCTTCTCCAAGATGGTTGAATAATGTCCAACCATGTACAATCAATCAATGGATATAAAAGTTTCTCCTGACAGAGAAAAACATGTAAAGTACGAGGGTGGTTCAGCATGACCCATTTCCAGTGATAGTAGAGACCTGTAATTTTATATGTAACATTGTTCATTCTTTAGACTAATATCCACAAAGTTTCAAGAATTTACAACAATTTATCTTTTTGATACAGGTTGATGATCAGTAAGAAGTGTAGTCACATGTGAAGAAATGGAAAAATCTGAGGTCCGAGCAGTGATAAAATATTTACTCAAGAAAAATCTAACACCGAAAAACATCCATGCAGATATGGTGGGAACTCTTTAAGACTCTAGCCCCTCATATGACCTAGCGAAGAGATGGTGCCGTGAATTTAAATGTGGTCGGCAGACCTTTGAAGATGAGCATGGTGGTGGCTCATCTGCAACGGTAACCACACCAGAAATTATTACAAAAGTGCATGACATGAATTTGGCAGACCGGCGAGTGACTGTCCGCCATATAGCAGACACATGTGGCATCTCAACTGGCAGTGTGCATTCAATTATTCATAATAATTTGTTAATGAAAAAGATCTCTGCACGTTGGTTTCCGAGAATGCTGACGGTCGACCAAAAGAGGACACGTTGTGTGACAAGTGAGAACCTGTTACGGACAATAAAGGCCAAAGTTTCTGAAGAGATTTGTTACAATGGATGAAACGTGGGTTCACCACTTAGATCCGAAAGTAAACGTGAAAGCATTCAATGGAAACAACCCCATTCTCCACCCCCAAAGAAATTCAAGGTTCAACCATCAAAGGGCAAAGTGGAAGGAATTCTTTTGATAGATTATCTCCAACAGGGAAAGACAATCACAGGTGTTTATTTTGCAACCCTAATTGAAGAATTACGTACTGCCATCAAGGAGAAATGCCGTAGAATGTTGGCCCATGGTGTGTTGTTCCATTGTGACAATGCTCCCACCCACACATCCCAAGTTGCGGTGGCTGCAATTCATGCAGCAGGGTTCGAAATTGTCCCTCATGCCCCTTATTCTCCAGATCTGGCCCCCAGTGACTTCCACCTGTTCCCGAACATGAAGAAACACCTTCGTGGAAAATATTTTGCCAGTGATTCCGAGGTTATGGATGTTGTGAATGCTTGGTTGTAGAACCAACCAAAAGATTCTTTTTCTGCTGGGATTGAAGCACTGGAAGGCCGATTGGAAAAGTGTGTTAATGTTGCAGGGGACTATGTTGAAAAGTGACAGTGATTTGGTTTTCGTACGAGGGTTCCTTCTATATCAGGGGCGGAGCATGCTGAACCACCCTCGTATAATCCCTATTCTCTAAGTGTAGTTTGACAGATGTTTGTGCTGTAACACATATGTATCCTTTGTTTACACCTCATAATCATGGGCTGGAATTATATTTAACATAGTGTGGAAACTTTTGGTAACAGCAGAACCAGTATCTACTTCACATTTAACAGTACATTTATTGATTTGGAGATTTATAATGACGCTATCCATACTGAATTGCTGCTCCAAAACATGTTGAGTAGAAGTAACCAGTGTGTAATGATGACTGAGAGTATCAGTGTTGAAATGTTTGAAGCTGAGCGTAGGCAAGTCATGATCTAAACCATTATTGCAAGTTGTGTTGTGTGAGGTTGAATTGGACGTTCTATTAACAGCTCTACCTTTCTGCATCGTATATTCCAATGGCCTTGTCGTTTGCAGTAGCTGCAAGTTGTGTTTCTTGCTGGACAAAGATCTTGTAGGTTATTCTTGATGCAGTTGTCTCACTCGAAGTGAGAATTTTGCCTGGTATTTGTTGATTTCTGAGGTTGAGAGTTGCTGTTCTGTCTGATTTCGTCAAAGGGCCTGTGTGACGGTCTGCATTGATCCGCGTCAAATTTCTTGAGTTGGTGGCAAAAGTCACATAATCTGCATTGTACTTATTTGAGAATAATTTAGGGGTCCCCGGTTCGAATCCCAGCATGGGCATGGATGTTTGTGAGTGTGTATTCATCAATTTCATCATGTCATCAGTCATCCCCATCTTCGCAAATTAGCCAAAAGTGGCACAGAAAGCGAAGTAAAACAAAGCAAATCAATCAGTCAATCGAGAATAATTTAACTTCTCGTTCTAATAACTCATGATGCAAAGCAATCTCTCGACATTTAGCAAACGGAAGATGACTTTCAGATAATAATCTTTTTCAAGTACTGGAGTAATTGTTCAACAAGTGCCTCATCTAAATACTACTCATACACACATTTGGCTGCTTGTTGTTTGATTCTCACTCCGAATTGAGTAACTGATTCTCCTTGAGATTGAATGCATTTTTGAAACTTGAACCTCTCTGTAAACTGCAGCTTTTCTTTAATTTGCCACATTCTGGGTGAGGCAGAGTTGATCCAAATGCATGAAAAAATTCTCTATATCTTCCTTTTCTTCAACATATTCCCTGAATGTAATGTTGAGAGCCATTCTATTGAAGCTTCAAATTACAGTAACTGATAGAAATTACTCAAATGTATGAAATTTACGATGTGTAACTGAAACTTGCTTTTGCTTAAGCACGAATAAAATTAGCAAACTTAAATGTTACCTGACACCATCTTGTTGATTTGCCACATGCAATCTTACTTGTCACTATCACATGCCGATAAAGTCATAAAGTCATCCTGAGGATATGATTAGAATCCTTCAAATCCTGTCCAAATTGATAGATTCGAGTGAAGGATATGGTAATGCACGTTAGTGTAAGTTGCACAAGATAAAAACCAGACAGTGAACAAACAACATATTTAATTGAAACTGGACTTATGTCTGTAATATTCATGTACAATGAATAATGATACAGAAAGATTATACACAGTATGTATCTGTGTATGGTTTCTCTTCTTCTAGACGTGAAGACCAAACCTTGTAGTCATACGCTTAATACTTGGACCATATCACTGTTCTTTTGAAAAATGCTGGAAAAGTACCATATTCCATAAGCAAGGATAAAGAACATGATGACTTAACAAATCCAAGTAGCCTTCACCATTTAAGGATCCCTCGTTGAAAATGAACCAACCAATCCCGTTCTACATGCACCATATCATACCAGCACCAGGAATTCGGCTGGGATCTGTATAATGTAGAATATCAGGTCACATGTATTGCATATTATTCTCATTAATTTCAATGTGAACATAAAATTATCCTCGTCACTGTGAAGGACTTTTCATTTCAAAGAAAGCAACACATTGCATTTGTTTGAGACACCATTCACTATTATTTTCCTGTAGTTTACGGTTATTACAAGCTTAAGAAAACAGTTTTTTCTTTGTGACGTTTCAGGAGAACACACGCTCCTTTCATCAGACATTTATTTTCATTTTGACTAAAGATAGTTATAGCAATGGTTAGTAATTTTTTAAACAAAAAGAATCTGTTATATAATGGATGTTTTCAATGTTACATTGTTGTAATGTAGCAACTTAACTGTGAAAAAAGCAGTCTGTTTTATTTTTATTTCAGATTTTTTTTTTAAATTATGAATCCCAAATATCATCAGGTAATTCAAATTCATCATTGTTTTCACAAAGTCTCTTGATGTTTTCTGTTACATTAAATTTTAAAGATGGTGGCTTACTCCATTTGTGAAAAAGAAAACTCCATACTGGATCTATGTTACCATTTTCATTATTTAATTTATTCCAGTGTTCTTCTGCAATGAACAAAGCTTCCCAGACATTCAACTCTGTGTTTCCCGTTAATCTTTTTAAAACCCTTCTCTTTTTAATCAAATGCTTCTCTTCGATGATATGAGTTGACAAACCTGTTCTTGGGTTTAGATTTATAATGTCCAAATCGTGTTCGTGCCATCTTATTGCCATTTTCCTTGCTGTTTGTCCCACATAATCTTTTGAACATGAACAACTTATATTATATATTCCTGTGGAAACCAGGACAAACAGCAAGGAAAATGGCAATAAGATGGCACGAACACGATTTGGACATTATAAATCTAAACCCAAGAACAGATTTGTCAACTCATATCATCGAAGAGAAGCATTTGATTAAAAAGAGAAGGGTTTTAAAAAGATTAACGGGAAACACAGAGTTGAATGTCTGGGAAGCTTCGTTCATTGCAGAAGAACACTGGAATAAATTAAATAATGAAAATGGTAACATAGATCCAGTATGGAGTTTTCTTTTTCACAAATGGAGTAAGCCACCATCTTTAAAATTTAATGGAACAGAAAACATCAAGAGACTTTGTGAAAACAATGATGAATTTGAATTACCTGATGATATTTGGGATTCATAATTTAAAAAAAAAAATTTGAAATAAAAATAAAACAGACTGCTTTTTTCACAGTTAAGTTGCTATATTACAACAATGTAACATTGACAACATCCATTATATAACAGATTATTTTTGTTTAAAAAATTACTAACCATTGTTATAACTGTATCTTTAGTCAAAATGAAAATAAATGTCTGATGAAAGGAGCGTGTGTTCTCCTGAAACGTCACAAAGAAAAAACTGTTTTCTTATGCTTGTAATAACCGTAAACTACAGGAAAATAATTCTATCATGCAAGCAATGCGTACATACAAGAAAAACTACCATTCACTATGTTCTTCTTTGTTGTTTTTTCAGTTGGTGTTTTAAGTCCACTTTTTTCACAGTAAGGCTAATCGAGACTGGACCTACAGTTTAAAGTGGGATCCGAACCACTATGAACCTCCACCAGGTATTGATTACAAGGCGAAACATTCACAATATTCAACTTTTTGGAGAATGTGGCTCATTAAAATCGTGTGCAATGGAATGTAAACTGCTCTCCCTAGATGCCAGTGTGATCTCAATGCGTTCCTAACACGTTAGAGGCATTCTAATGCTTTCTTTCAGAAAGAAGAATATGTATTCATTACTTTCTTTCTGGTTAAAGATACATTGGATAAACCTTTGCCACTGCATTTCTCGTGAACTTCTAGCCTTATTTGATATATTACATCACCACCTTTCCATTGAAAATGCTTGAGTTTAATTCAATATAGCAGCCAACAATATGGCGGACCTCCGTTTGACATCCACAACTATGGTTCCCCCTGGGGCCAACATGTTTCTATTATAATCAATTGTACCCAGCATAACTCCATTATTTATTATTTATAGGGGGTGTTAAGGGACTTTTGACTCACGCTAGTAGCTTTTATAACTCACATAGTTTTACATATTATTTTGTATCATCTGATCCCATCGCAGTCCCAGCTTGATTTTTCATATGTTTTAGAGTATAGCGTGGTGTGCCATTTTTTTTATTTTTTTTTGCAATTTTTGGCAATGACATGTTTTGAGATTTTCAAGGTCACGGGACAATATTTTATTCTTATCCAATGGTAAGCTTGTTACATATGAATTGAAAGCTTCTTCCATTCTCTACACAATAAACTTCATTTGAGCTTCCTAGGCCACATAGGAACAGAGTTACATCACATTTAGGACAGCAAAATGAGCTCAGAAAGTGCAATTTGTTCAAACTTTGACCTTAAATAATTTGACAATTACAAGATGCATTAGACTCAAAAGTTTTTCAGTTACTGAGTTCCATGCATAGTTTCAGTTCACCAAATTTCATGAAAATTGGAAATGGTTTTGTTGAAAATTGCACATATCTGTGTTGATTTCGCATGGAATGACTCTGAAGTCTTCTTTTGTTGCTAGGCATCAATTCTTTTTCTGAAAGTGATGAAGGAAATGAAAAGAAAAGTGATGATAAAAATTTGCATTCTGAACATGAAGAAAATACAAGTGAAATAGAAGACCGGACAGAAAGAGTGCTGGCAAAATGCAAACAGACGTCAAATTATGTAAGTGACTGGAAGTGGACATCCTCAAATAATGTGCCCAAAATATACTTTATAGCTGATTGTGGGGTTTTGCATGATTTGATTTGTTTTATTTTACTTTTGTGCCACTTTTGGCTAAATGCAGAGATGGGAATGAGTAATGATATGATGAAATTAATGAATGGACACTCACAAACATCCATGCCCAGGCCGGATTCACACCTGGGACCCCTGGCATTGTAGCATGATGTGTAACCACTTCGCCACGAGAGCTGGCAGAAATTTCAAGATACCGGCCTCAGTGAACTTGACATATTATTGGAATTCATGGACCCTCTCTTTGACGTTTTCATGATAGAAACAAACAGTTAAGCAAGCAAGAATTTAAGCAATGCAGCTTCATAGGAACAGTGTGACAAAATGGTTTAATGTGAATGAAGATGAAATAAAAACATTTTTTGCTATTTTACTTCATAAATACATTTTTATATCAACGGAAACAGTACATTTATATATTTCAGTATATGTATATATTAAAAAGAGTTCAAAAATGGCAAGCAGCGACCATTTAAATGTGGGTCCAGAGCGAATTTCAATTCCGAAAATCTGTAGGTGAATGGGTTAAAATGATCTGCATTCATTCAGAAGTGAAACAAGCAGACACCGAATTGAACATGTCATTCCTAGTAAAATTCTATGATGTTTAAATTAAAATGACCAATACTTTAATGCTGTTTAAATTAAAATGTCCAATACTTTAATGCCGATTCACTCACATTACAGACTTATTCACGCAAATAAAAATCTTATTGTGTTGAACCTGCCCACTCGTAGACAGTGATAAGTAGAGCCCAGATTTATAAGCGCAATCAAACAGGAAAATAAGCAAGTTAATAAGCACAAAAAATTTAAAATATAAGCACCAAAATAAGCATAAACAAATACAGGAAAATCTGAAAAAATATTTGTTTATTAGATCTCTTACCTTATTCAAAGCTGTTAAAGTATGTAAGGAGTATTTAAGGAAGGTATGTCATCCTGAGATTTTCTTGTGTGAAGCTCCTGCGTCTGTCAGTGAAGAATGATTTGTACAGTGAAAATGTTCTTTCCACGTAGCATGACATCACAGGCGCATGTGAAAAACACCACAGTTCTTCTTGGGTGAATTCATCTTCAATGTCTGTTTCTTCACCAGAAATCTTTTTATAAATTTGGCACAGTGTTTTGTAACCGGGATTTTTAAGTAATTTCTGACTCAGCTTGTCAGACACAATTTTACCAACACCGTGAGTTTCTGAAGACAACATTACTGAAATTTCGTCAATAAGAGAAAGCGAATGTTGCAATGTATTATTTCGAGCTTTCAACTGTGTTATAATATCAGGTAATTTGGAAAAATTATTATGGATGTACTGTATCTTTTCTAGGATGCCGTTTCTCTCGCGTGGCTATTTAGAAGCATTGATCTCGTCATCCCAATGCCGTAGTTTGATTGAAATAGGATTGATATATGACAGTTTGAGTAAAATATGCTATTTTAAACCAAAATCATAAAATAAGCAAGCATAACCGTTTCCTGCAGAAATAAGCATTTATAAGCACTTTCAACTTTAGTTAAATAGCTCATCAAGGTATGTAATATGAAGTATAACCTTTCTTCTTACCTTTAGAAGTCTGGAAAAGAATATGCATTTCGCTTATAAATCCGGGCTCTAGTGATAAGTAAATTATTTCACAACACAATACGCATGTCTCTTCCAATGATGGCAAGACCTCAAGTGCGAGGCTTACAGATACGCAGCTTGTTATTTTAACTAAATGGTACAAATTTTCATTCAACCAAGGTCCAAATTCTTTGAGAAAAGAGAACAACTGGCTAGAGTAAGTAATTTCGTTTTTTTTTCTTATTTCTTTTTTCAGCACTGCTCATTCAAAACTTGGCTGTTAAGGGTTAAACCCTCTGATTAACTGAAATGAGACTAATAAGAAAATGTTGTATGAATAATACTTAAATGCATTTTTAATTTTATGCAGTTATTTCTTTGTTCTTGACAGATATTTGCATGCATTGAAGATACAACTGTAAATTGTCAACAAAAATGGATGATTACCAGAAACTTACAAATGTGGAAATATTGGAGACATTTGAGAGTTTGAAAAAGGAGCTAATGGCAGAGCTTTCTAAATTGCCTGAATCTTTTAAAAATGAAGCTGTTCATTCGAATATAAGGTGAGTTGCATTGCTAAATGTATTTGAAATTTCACAATGCAATTTTTAGTACATACTACTTTGATCTCTTCCTCATGTATATGTTATTGCACTTATTACATTCGTACATTCTGATCATTGCAATTAGATGGTTGATGAACAGTGTTCTTACAAATTTAGTCAGGTTGTCACCGTACAAGGCAAATATTATTAAATATTATTTTGCATTTGAATACTGTGTTTGTGTGCAGGCTCTCCTTTCAATACTGCTAGAATCTGAACCAGGTCTAGTGAGCAAGACACATATGTAAATCATCTAAATGCACAGCCATGAAAATAGGTTGCTGGGCAGAATTACGCTGGTGCCACTTGTGGGAAAAGCAATAAAAGGGTAGCACAAAACTCACTGGTTCCCACTCACTGTGTGGCAACACCCATGGGACTGCATTGCCTAGTTTGAGTGTCAGACTGACCTCTGTTTTGGGCATACAGTCATCATCCCTGATGTTTCGAGCAAATGCTGTCAGTTTGTATCACTAGGATTAAAAAAAAAAAGCAACTCTACCATGAGACCTTTCTTTCTCTTAAACCTCCAAATACATGGGGTTGTGCTCTGCATGAACTTCCGTCACCCACCTAATTTCATGACCATGTGTTTAGGTGCCTTCATATATTGAATAATGTACTTATGATCTTTCATGTTCCGTTTGGGGTATAAATATTTAAATTTGAGGCCTGTTCATTGTACACCCATGTCCCATAGTTAAAATAGAAAACAGGTCATTTCTAAAAGGTCAGAATGGCACACACTTGAAAATCTCCTACTGCTATGGATTGAACCGTCTGATTAACTGAAGTGCCATTTCTGTAAAATTGAAACTCTGGTATACATCAAAGTATGAGTGCTTGGGCATAAATCATGACAACTATTTTTCTTGCAAGAAAGCAGGACTGGCACAATAATTCCAAATAAAACAGGACACTGTATAAACAATGCAAATCATCTGTACCAAGGGTTGCTGGAGATGTGCCATAAAAAATGAGAAAAAAATGTGTTTTACTCACAAGGTTACACAGGCAGTTCAAAAGCAAAAGACAAGTACACAAATTGCCCTATGAATGATCAAATTAGTTAAACTAGTTCCCCAGAGTGTTCACAACATGCTGCCAATGCAGTGGGAGGCATCGAATACCAATACCATCCTCATGTGAGTCAGGACATCTCACTTTTCATGTAGATGATAATGTCATTTTTAATCCAAAACAGTCTCCCGCATAGTTTTTACTTTGGGTAAAAAAAAATGAAGGTAAAGTGCTCCCCTGTGATTAGCACCACGCTATGAATGCATATGGGGTGTGTGGTGGTAACGCCCCACACTTTCTTGATCCGATCGTGAGTGGGGGTTATGTGATCAGCATCATGCCCCTGACCGCCTTTGCCCCCCCCCCCCCCAGGGTTTTCCCTGGATACCCATGTCATTCGATGCTGGGTGGGCGCCGTAGCCGCTTCCAACGTTAGAAAAGTTCCCGGATTAGAACCGGCCAGGGATTGAACCCGAGACCTTGAGCATGGTAGTCAGATGCATTACCGACTGAGCCACCGTGGCCACACTGTTCTTTGTGAGGAAAGGGACAAAGCTGCCTGCAGAACTTTTGAATTACCTCGTAGAGACCATGCTATTAAAGTTTCTATTACTTTGGGTATGAGGTGGAAATCACCCAGGGACACATCTGGTGAGTGTGATCGGTACTCTGGTATCTCCCATCCCCATTGGTCAGATAACTCCTGTGGATATGCTGCTTTATGTGGTGTTGAGTTGTCTTGATGAATGATGGCATATTCCAGATGTTAATCTGTAATGGCTTCCACCAACTCCTGTGGCATTCTCTGACAGTTCGCTTGTGGAGAACGGCTATTTTCACATAAGAAAGCTGTTCACTCAGAGTAATTTCCATCCTGCATGAAAGTTGAATCAACACTTACGTTTTCATACCCTATGTGCGATAACCATACTTCACACTGTCATCTAGTGATGAAATGTACTACTACAGGGGATGCAAGATCTTACTTGTATTGTAGTTACTTTCATTTTTGTACTGCCTGTAGCCTTGTGTCTACCACACACATGTAGAACAATACTTTTTCTTCATTATTTTTTGTGGCACTTCCCTTCCAACCTCTGGTAGATATGGCCTGCATTCTCCATACAGTGTCCTCTTCCATTTGTTTATTTCAAATTTTTATGCTGTATACACAGTGAGCTTTATCTTTGCCATTACTTATACCCCAACCTTCATAAGGAAACAACTATATGTTTATGCCAAAGACACATTGAAAAAATGAACAAAGGCAGTGTGTGGGCTCCACAACAACAGGTCAGTTAATATGGATTGTGGTGACCCTAATGGCCACACATGCCTTGCAGCAACATAACATGCTCTCTACGAGGTAATTCAAAATTTCTGCAGGCAGCTTGGTCCCTTTCCTCACAAAGAACAGTGTGGAGTTCTGGAAGTGCCTTTTGTGGCAGCTGATGGGCTGCAACTTGTCTTTCTAATGCTTATCAGGCGTGCATAATGGGGTTCATTCATATTTGTTGACCTCGCTGGCCTGTCAAGAAAATCATCCACCAGGTTGGCTCAATGTGGGCATGCATTGTTGTCTATGAATGTGAAGTCTGGACTAGCTACAATTCTGAAAAGTTGCAAATGCTGTTAGAGAACCTCACCTCAGTACTTGTGGACATTAAGGAAATCATCAGCATAAACATGCAGCTTAATCCCCCTCCCCTGAACTGCATGTTAGCCTCAACCAGCATGCAACCAAGCTGGTCTGATTTCACAATGTTCCTGAGATTGCACCGGCTGCATATTTTTTCCAAACCGTTGTCCTTAGGGAATCAGTTTATGAACTGAATCATGACTCATCTGTAATGAGCACAGCTCTCCTTTCATGCAGGGTTCAACTTTTTTATGGTGCTGGCTTCACTGTAAACAGACCCATATTACCCTGGAGAGAGTGAGACACCCTCTACAGAACAGCCTCTGGTATAAAGTTTGCAGAGAAACCATAACTTTTGAGGTGGTTGCATCCTTGGCTCACAGTTGCCATGCAGGCTTCTTCTGTTGTCATACTATAAAGGATTTGTAAGGAAATATATTACATATTTATAAACATATAGGGTTCATTTAGTTAGTGTAAAATTTGGATGAAGACTATAAATAACAACAAATTTGTGGGATATATATATTTTTGCCCCTCCATGTAGGACTGCCTTGACGAGGCAAGGGGGCTTAGTAGGGAGGCCATTATCATCCCATCATATCTCATATTTTCACCATTCCATCACATAATTCATCTCCATCCTGTTGACCTCCCTATAACTAAGGGTCCTTCTAGAAGAGACAACCTCGAAAGAAAAACCCTATCCCAAGGTGTTGGTTGCACATGCCGATGGGACAGTGTTGGCTGCTGGAGTAGTTGCTGTCGTGAACGTGGTCTCAGGGATTTAGGCTTGGTCCTTGAGTAGCCTTCAGTTTTGTGCATAGGCCTTCCTCGGCATAGAGGGCATGTCAAGGTGACAATTTATGGACCCTCCTTTAAAAATATTACTTTATAAGGGAACAAAATTACCTTCAAATGGAGGGAAACCTCCAAAACGTGCGAGGCCCCAGAGCCAGCCTAGTATGATGGAAAAGACAAGTAACGTCACAACTGTGCCTTGTTATCTTGTTATAAGTAAAGTTGAGCAAACAGAAAGTCTGAAGACCTCAGATAACACCAAGAAAAATGGAGCTGGTACATTGAAGGACCTATCACCCTTCCTCATTAAAGAAACAGCTAGACCATGTTGCTGGTAGTGATGTCCCTGATATCAAAAAACTGTGTAACGGGAGTCTGCTCATAGGGTGCATACAGATCGCCAGACAAATAATCTTTTTATATCAAGAACTTTTGGGTGACTTCGCAGTTCAGGTGGAACCCCACCATCGACTGAACAACTGGAGAGGAGTCGTATGTCACTGGGATCTGTTTAATGCCGCTGAGGAAGAAATTTTAGAACTTTCAGACCAGCATGTCACTTCAGAGCAGCGAATAATGACCAGAAAGTCTAGCGAATTAGTCCCAACTACTTGTCTCATTTTTAGTTTCGGTGTGACCACTCTCCCGGATAAGGTACGTGCTGGATATTATAAACTTAATGTCTGTCCGTACATACCGTACCCTATGTGATGCTTTTACTTTGGTCACACACAAATATCTTGCAAGGCCACATCTGCCGTCTGTGGCAAATGCAGTTAGCCTGATCGTGGCCCAGAGCCATATCCGTCAGGCCCAAAGTGCATTAATTGCAATGGAGATCATCCTGTTTGGCATCGAGACTGTCCCACCAACCAGGAGGAGAAAGAAGTATGAGAGTTGGTCGTGGCCGAAAAGATCTTCGTTCGAGAAGCTAAACGTCGCCTCCGAGATAGCGTTCACACACCACTTACTGTGCCTTTCGCTGCTGCTGCTCTCACCCGTCGCAGTGTAGGTGTCCAAACCAGCGACACTTCAACACAAACAATGCCGCTTCCCAAAGTGGCTTGCCCCGCTTCGAGGAAGCCAACAACCACTACTCGCTCCACAGATAAGAAGTTCAAACAGGTTTATACCAAAGAATACTTTCTCAAGTCCACTAAAAGTTTCAGGGTGGTGGATGCCACCCTAACTAGAGAGCTAGTGAAAGCCACCCAGCTGCCGCTGAAAGTACCCGTCACCACTCCCCTAACCCCATCCCCTTTGCACTCTGTGTCCCTACCTGATGACATGATAGAGGACGATGTTGCGTATGAGGAATTTACCACGATGACAGGGATATCAAATAGAGTACACCTTAGAAGGTCATGCTAGACCTTACACCATGGTATCTTGTCTCCAGTGGAACCTTAACAGTTTCCGCATGGATCTCGAGGAACTGCAAATTTTAATATCCAAATTTGACCCTGCCATCATTTGTTTCCAAGAGACACATTTTTGCCCAAATGAATCAGTCATTCTCAATGGATACAAACTTTACCGCACCGGCAAGCTTCCTGAGGGTCGTCGTGTACACGGTGTTGTAGAAATTGGTGTTTCAGATTCCATCCACTCGATGTCACTCTTTCTCACCATCACCCCCCCCCCCAACCCCCTTCCAAGCTGTCGCGGGTTAAGTTCATCTACCACAGTCAATATCTGTGTGTTGTGTATATATCACAAGGAAAGAGCGATTCTCTCTTGAGGACCTTCTTTCTGTATTCGAACAACTTCCGTCTCCTGTAGTTCTTTGGGCGATTTTAATTCTTCCCACCTATTGCGGGGCTCCATTCATACAGAGCCCCAGGGTCAAATTGTAGATCAATTCCATGAGGCGTCAGTTTTAACGTTGCTGAATGATGGAACTTCCACATATTTCAGTCCATCCTCAGGCACATCCTCTGCATTGGACTTGTCCTTTTGCACTCCCACCCTTGTCCCTACCACCTCTTGGTCCTCCCATTTGGTTCAGTGGTAGCATCGTCGCCTTGTAATCAAGGGGTCCCGGGTTCAATACCTGGTGGAGGCACATGACACAGTGGTTCGGATCCCACTTTAAATGTAGGTCCAGTCTTGATTAGCCTTACTGTGCATCAAGTGGACTTAAAACACCAACTCAAACCAAACCAAACCTACCACCTCTTGGAGCATTCAAACTGATCTCTGTGGTAGTGATCACTTCCCACTCCTTCTCACTTTCGAACATCTTCAGCAGTCACGTAAACAACCTCCTCATTGGCATCTCAGTCGGGCTGACTGGGGTTCATTCGAGCATGCAATGGATCTTCAAATCGATCTTGCGTTGACTTTGCCAGCAATCGATGCACTAAATATCTTTCTGTCACGAGTCTTTGATGCTGCACACGCCTCGATTCCACATCCCAGTGGACCTGCGTAGTGATGCCCAGTCCCATGGTGGACTTTGGAGATCATTGCAGCCATCAAGGACCGCAATCGTCCAATAGATCGATTCAACAGCAACCACACTGCTGCAAACCTCGAGCAGTTCCACATTAAGTGTACTCGTGCCCGCCAGCTCATTCGAGCCAGTAAGAAGGTGTGCTGGGTCCAATATGTGTCTTCTCTGATGAAGCAGGCTTCGTCGAAAGCCGTTTGGACAAAAGTACGACACATTCAGGAGGTTTATCTTCTCCCGTGAGTGCAGTAGAGCGTGACGGGACATTGTACACCAAATCCGGAGACAGCAAATATCTTGGTTATGCAGTTTTCTGATGTTTCGAGCTAGGAAAATTACGAACCACGTTTCCGCCACGAGAAGGACAGTCAGGAACGACGTCCTCTAGTTTTTTGATGTCATGACACTCTCCATTCACCGAATAGGAGTTTGATCAGGCACTTCGAGATTCAAAGAATACAGCTCTGAGTGGACAATATCCACTATGAGATGCTTTGTCATTTGCCAGTTAGAGCTAAGATTTTCCTTATCACGGTGTTCAACAGGCTTTGGGTGGAGGACTCTCTCCCCTCCTGGAAAGAGGCTATTATTGTTTCATCCTAGAACCAAGCAAAGAACGCACCACAGCCTTGAGTTACAGACCTATTGCCTTAACTAGCTGTGTGTGCAAGTTGATGGAGCACATGGTCAACAAGCGTCACACCTGGTTTTTGGAGGAAAACTTTTTGATAAACAATTTTCAATGTGGTTTTCGCTCCAACTGTTCCATGGCAGACATTCAGGATGCGTTCTTTAAGAAGGAACATTTAGTAGCAGTTTTCTTCGACCTCTAGGCCTATGACACAACGTGGCACTCTGGTATAATCAAGAAGCTCCTGTGTCCCACAGGACAGTGTACTTAGTGTGACTCTGTTTGCCATAGGGGTGACCTTCCACATAGTACACCCAATTGTGAACCTCACTTCCACATAATACACCCTGGACTGCATTTTGCAGACTAACAAGGCTCTGGCAACTGCCCCTATGGTCAGTATAATTCTGTGTGTTGGCCTGTGTTTTGTCGTTGCCCCTTTACAGCCTTAGCTTTTAACCTAAGTCAGAAAATTTTAACATTTTAGTTATACTGCATTACCATTATGCCACTTTAGCTATGGTAAGAGGCTGGACCCCGTATAGTGTGACAGGTGCAAAATAGCCTTAGTGCTGACGCACCCAAAGTTTTAAATTTCAATTCAAATTCAAACCTGTTTGCCAAAGCATTGAACAGTGTTATGGCAAATGTAGACGACCTCATGATCTTTTGTCGCTCACGGAATCTTGCGTCAGCTTCTCGTCAACTCCAACTGACGATAAACTGTTTCGTTGAGTTGTCCTTCCAAACTGGTTTCAGCTTTTCCTCTGAGATATCCGTGTGCGTCCATTTCTGTCGTCAACGTACATACCACTTTGACCCTGACCTGTACATGGGGAAAGCGCCCCTACGTTTTGTGAATGAGGTCCTATTTCTCGGCCTCATGTTCGACAAGAAATTAACATGGCAACCTCACCTTCATCAGTTAAAGTTATCTTGTCTGAGTGTTCTCAACCTTCTATGCGTTTTATCTCATACTTCTTGGGATGCTGATAGGACCGTACTGCTATGCCTGTACCATTCACTTATCAGATCGAAGCTGGATTATGGGTGTGTTGTGTATTTGTCCGTCCGCTCTCTGGGCTACGCATCCTAGACACTGTCCACCATGCTAGTATTCTTGTGTGTTCTGGTGCTTTCCGTACCAGTTCAGTCGCCAGTTTGTATGTGGAGGCATCTGAGCCGTCACTGTCTCTGCGAAGACAGCGACTGATAGTGAACTATTTCATCCATATTACACTGTCTCGGACAATAGTAGGCTGGCAAGGTACTGACTCCATCCTATTGTTACTAGACCATTTGGTGTTCGTGCAGACGAGATCCTGTCGTGTTGACAGTGATCTTCCTGTCATCTCTCCACTCATTCCGCCTCTCCCGACCTGGAAGTTTCCTGTACATTCCATCGATTATTCTCTGACTGCCCTTCAAATGGCACAAACACCAGCAGCAGGTTTTAGAGCTTCGCACGTAGCACCCCAATTTTAATGTATTTTATATGGATGCTTCCAAGACAGTCGAATAAGTGGGTTGCGCCTTCATCCTAGATTCTCAAAATTAAAGTTACTCTCCACATCCAGCCTGTTCCATCTATATGGCAGAGTTGTACGCCATTCTAAAGGCACTGGACTTCGCAGACGTCAATGGTCTGATGAAAGTCCTTCTGTGCAGTGATTCGACCAGCATGTTACAGACTCTGTATTCACCATATTCCTGGTATCCGGTAGACCAACGCATTTTTAGATGGCTTGTGTCTTCATCTGCCAGTGCCGATGTATGCTTCTGTTGGGTCCCTAGCCACGTGGGCATTCAGGGCAACGAAGCAGCTGTAGCTGCCGCCAAGTCTGCTGATGCTGATGGCAATGTTCTCGTACACCTTTTGCCAGCTAGCGACCTGCAGAATTTGCTTTGTTGTCCCCTTCTTGTCACTTGGCAGGCCAAGTGGGATTCCTTGTCCTGTCCCTCTCGCCGAGAAGTTCTTCTGACCAGAATGCGTATTGGACATAGCCATCCAACCCATGGTCATTTGCTGCAAGACAGGACCCTCCGTTGTGTTGTGTTTGTAAAATTTTTTGTAAGTATTCGGTATGTTCTCGTTGAATGTGCCGATCTTGCTTATCTCTGGCAGACTTTTAACATTTCTGGCTGTTTGTCATCCCTGTTGGGTGATGACAATAGTACAGTAGCATGCAAATTAATCCGAACAAGATGCATACTTTTCCAGGTATACAATAATCTTAAAATACGTTGCAGTTTTAAGCTTTAGTTTCACTTTTTTTTTTTAAATAACTGCACATTCTCTCTTGATAATGTCCTGTGCTATGAACAACGATCCATATTTACTCAATAGTTCATTGTTGAAGACCAGAGGTGGAGTCTATTGTTGAAGACCAGAGGTGGAGTCTATTGTTGAAGTATTTTGTTATCTTCGACAAACCAAGAGTCAGTTGTGTTGCAAGTTATGTGCCAAGCGGAAGGTAAGTTTTTTGTGTGAGTGGTTCTCATTTCATTTGCTATCCAAATGGATACAACACCATGCAAACTGTCGAAAATTGTTACATTATCACAGCATACTTCAGTGACACAGATACAAATTGCTACAGAATGTGGTGTCGGATGGGGTACGGTTAGTTCAATTTTGAAACAATACGGAGAGACTGAATCCATCGAGCCTCAAAGCAAGGGAAAATGTGGTCGCAAACGGAAAACTTCTTTGCAGGATGAACGAATTGTTATTAGAAAAAGCAAACAGAACCCCAGACTGACTGCTGTTGATTTAACACGTGATTTATTGTCTAGTAGAGTGAACGTCCACATTACAACAGTGCGTCGCAGACTGCTTAAATCTGGAGGAAAAGCTTGTAGGCCATTGAAAAACAGTTTCTTCCAAAAATAATGTGTAAAAAGCATGTAAAGTGGGCAAAACGTCATCGGGACTGGACTGTGAGTGACTGGAAGAAAGTGCTTTTTTCGGACGATGCCATTTTGAAGTGCATGGTCACAAGGTTTATTTCGTTCGTAAAGGATAATGTGAAAAACTTTCACCAGAACACATGCAACAAACTCCAAAACACCCCCCGAAAATAATGTTCTGGGGTTGTTTCACATCTGAAGGGCCTGGGCCAATAGTTCCTGTTAAGGGGATGATGAACAGTGATAAATATATTGACATACTGCGACGAAAAGTCGTACCTCATCTCAAAAAATATTTTCCTGCTGGTGATGGTGTTTTCCTAGCAAAATGTCATATACCTCAAAAAATCAATGAGTTCTTTGATAATAACAATGTACAAGTACTCTCCTGGCCAGGAAACTCACCTGATTTAAATCCAATTGAAAATTTATGGTGTATCTGCAAAAGAAGGATGTCAAAAGTGGATTGTTCAACCAAGGAGAAAATGCTTTGGGCCCTTGTTAACGTGTGGTACCTGATGAAGAAATTAGAAACATTTGTGCAAATTTAGTGTCATCCATGACTAAATGTGTCAATGATGTGATTACAAACGAGGGAGGTCACATAAAATACTAAGGGTATTTCTAAATGCATGTGTAGTTATGTATATTGCAGCAATTTCATTAAATGACAAAATGTGTACCTTGTTCGGATTAATTTGCATGCTACTGTATTTTATCAAATGTTTTTGTTTTTTTGCAGAGAGCTGGACTCTCCCACCATCTGTAAGGAGGCTTTTAGTTCTTTTCTGACTTAATGTGTCGTGTTTGTCTTGTGCAGGTCTGTTTACAACCTTGCACTTTTAATTTTCCCAAGGGACTTTTTACACCCCTTGTTTTAATCACTCAAGTCAGAATTTTAGGTAAGGGGATATTTCCCCAAATATATTGAAGGGTGTAGAATTGTCAGAAGTGCCGATGCACCAAAAAATTTTAAATCATTCATTTGTGTGGGATATGCGTAGGTATTTTCACTGTGATATCATCTACTTCACATTTTCTTGCATATATCCCTTTTTTGTTGCCACTGACATTCAGGGGGGAATGGTGTGGAAACCCCTTAATTTTTACTTGACACCCCTTTTCAAAACCTATTATAAACTGAAAACACTTCTAACTCTTATAGTATCACATTACATTGCAACTTGTGTTGAAGTGAGACTGCTGTTAGTGTATACAAGAGGCAAGCCATTGAATGAGAAGCCAACTTAGTTTCCTCTACTGGTGCCTCAAATATCCGCTGTTGTCTTTCTTTCTTTTGCATTGTTGTTAAGAATTGTTTCTTCTTTTGTTTATTCAACTTCCCTGTTTGTGGATTTCGATAATTACCTACATCTTAGTGTGAGTTGAATTTGATTCAATTTTAGTTATTTATCGTGGCTTTTCTGCCACAATATGATGTAGGGACACTACCCAAAAACACCCAGGAATCAAACCCGCAACCCCTGGAGATGTTGCATGCTGTGCTAACCATTCTGGCTTTTTAGTGTGCGTTGTTCTTTTCTTGAGAATTGCTGATAAATGCAAGGAGATATCTATCTATCTTTCTCCTTCTCTTTTTCCTATGCATTTCACTAAATGTTTCAATTATAAATAAACAATAACCCATGGTGCAACAGCCTGTGAGGGCCAGAGTCTATCTACCAACAGCTGGCCTCACTCCCAACTGTTCAGGTCGGAGATCATCCAACTAGATACCGGGTGACATGTGGTCAGCAGGTTTTCGTGACCATGTTCCGCTACCCATTCGTAGCTCCCCAATTTCCTCATGATTTCCTATTCCCCCAGGATACTCCAACCTGCATGAGGCCCTTAGCAGGAGCCCAATGCATGATGCTTTAGACTGCACGGCCATGGTGTGGGACACATGGTTGTAATTTATGGTATCAGGTTAATGTGGTTGAAATGTTGGATATTCCTAAATTCCACTAGATGGTGCCAGTGTATTGAAAGTGATGCATACGTATCCCTGCACGTTAGCAAGGAAGCAGTAGAGTGCTGCATAACCATATTCCACAGTTTTTCTGACACTTGCAAGAACTTGGAGAAGGCAAGAAGCTGGGTAAGTGGGTCCCACTTGAACGACACAAAACATGTTGCTTGGAAATGTACCTTTCTCTGCTCTCCCAGAACCGAAAACTTCCGTTTTTGACACAGTAGTGACATGTGACGTAAAATCGATATACAATAGTTAAATGCTGATGAGGCCCCAAAACACATGCCAAAACCGAATCTTTATCCGAGGAAGATAATTAATGCATAAATAAATTAGAGTTAAGCAGTCTAGATTGGCCAACAGAAATGAAGTTTTAGTACTTCAGGACAACATGAGGACCCAAGTGGCAAGAACAAGAGTGCCAAAACTACACAGAGCTTGCATTATGAGACTGTTACTATGAAACTCTCCCACTTCCACCACATCAGATGTTTCACAAACCAACTATCACTTATTTAACCGGAAAAAGTTCCCCAATAAAGCAGCTGTCAAATATACCTTTGAGAAGTTTCTTCTGTCCAGACCATCAAATTTCTACATAATTGGTCTTAATGCACTACTATCATTGAACAAATTGTTTGGCATCGAATTATTCCTATGTTGATTAATAAAAGTTCCTTTCCGGCAAGTTACTGTTGTTTGAAGTTTCAGTACCAAATCAGACTTTTCTTTGCAACGACCTGATATTATATTCACACTGTATGACCACATTCTTACGAGATAAGATACAATATATATGTCATTAGCCTGTCTCAAACAAGCTTTGTTCATTTCAAATTACAAAAAATGTGGTTCTTGTTGTTAAAGCAAGCAAAAATGAAGCAAGTCACTAGTATTCTTCAGTTTCATTGGCTTATTTTCATAGAAACCTGCAAAAGTTGATTGGTATATGATATAGTGACTAATGCATGCATCCATGTTTGTGTTTTCTTTATTCTCAACATTGTATCCCCCTAAATTTCTTTCCACACCCACTTAACACCCCTAGATGATTGTTCCTGGTACTGCCACGGCTGACATTCATTAATCTCTGTTAGTTTTAATGTAAAAATCTTTACATTTACTAACAAATGTAATTACTATCTAAACACTCACATTATTGATAATATTATAATTTCATCTATAAGTATTTATGTTGAGCAAATATGTTCTTGAATATTCCTGTGTGTAATATTTTGCAGGATGATTCATGTAATAAATTAAATTTGATATTTACATGTTACAAATGGCATTACATGTATGGTATATTGCAAAGGAATCATACATGAGCATAGCTTGACTATAACTTGTGTGCTGGAATTGAAAATTTCTTTTACTATGTCTGCTATGTTGCTTTGAAGATTTTCATCTGAAAAATGTTAACACTGAACAGATGTATTCAAATGAAAACTTTAAATTTAAAAATAGGAATAGAAAATTCTATATTTCCATTTTCATTAGCAAAGAGAGTTTGTGTTGTGTATGTGTGTGTGTGTGTGTGTGTTTGTGTGCATCATGAATAATGGCACATTTATTACTTGTGCAAAACATAACTTGTCTTGTGATTCATTATTCTATATTGGCTCTTAATTTTTACTGCCTAACCTCATTTTCTTGATAACACACTTTCATTGCAACATAATCTCAGTAAGTTTGAGAGTAAAAGTTTGTTGTCTTTGTTTTATTGATATAATCACTATTTTTACTGTTTATATTCTTACATCTGATGATTTCAGTGAAAATATATCATCCGGCTGCACAGAATTGGAATGTTACAAGGAAGTCAATTTTACCACTTCTCAAAGAAAATGTATTAAAGAATGTCACTGTATATCAGAACTCCCAAATTCCAGCTCTCCCTTAAAAGCAGAAGATACAAACTATGAGAAAACATCAGTGCTTAAATATGGTACATGTGAAGTGGAGAATATCTGTGAGAATGAATTGGATAATGTTGGTCATGTGCCATTATCAGATACAAAACCTGATGAAATTAAAAATGCAAATATTGCAGAGCAGTCAGTTGTCTGCAAATCAGAAGTCAAGGAAGAGGAAAATACATTTGACATGAGTGAAGAAAACAAAATTTCATTTGTGAAAAGGGAATATGTAAAAAAGGAGGAAATTGTGAAATATAATGATGAAGAAATCCCAACTAGTGAAAGAGAAGAAAGAAACAACATAAATCGGAGAGATGTGGATATGAATTACCCAGTAAAGGATGAAGATACTAATTCCAGGTAATAACAATATACAAGAATATCTACATTATATTTACTTAAGTAGTGTCAATAAACCTTTTACAATGTTAGTAAAAGAGGATACAGGAAAACCTTGTTAATATGAAGTTCAAGGGACCAAAAGAATGTCAACTTCGAGTTATCCTAACATTTCAAGATGATGCCTGCTTTTCAGGTATAAATAAAATAGAGTATAAATTACCCCCACAATGGATGTTTTATAATAAGCTTTATATGTACTATATAATAATATTGTAAGTTTTAAAGAAAGTGTAAAAAATGTTACACAAAATGAGGACACGGAGCTTATGCAGACACAAAGATTGCAAGGAGACGGTAACACCATTTATCTTGCATAGCTATACAACCTGATATGCACAGGATGCATGTTGTGGTAAGGAAAATAGAACATGAAATCGTTTTCACCAAAAAAGTCTTTTAAAAAACTGTATTTTCTTTCAATTGTATGGATTACTCAGGTTAAGTCCCTGAGCACTACCGTTAGGGGTTATGTAACTCAGACATCTGGGCTTACAGCTGAAAGAGAATGCATTATTATCTAGGTAAAGTCTTAATACTAAATTGGAGAACTTGTAAGATGTAGACATACTTAGGCGCATAAGTAGTGATTAACAATAACAAGGTTTATTATAGATTAGTGTTAATACTGATATATGTAGAATATCCCAACCTATGTGTTAAGGAAAGCGAGCTGCAATGAAGGAAGGGTAGATTAGCGATACTTAGTAATCTTGAAGTGAAGATCCTTGTCCATCTTCTGAGTGCCTGACAGCCTGGACTTGGCTGGGTGGATAGCCATTTTGGGTCGGAGACTGGACATCGCCTCCGGCCGTACCTCAGATCTGTTGGTCGACTACCACACCTCTAGTCTTGTGACTAGGGCTTATATGCTTCGGGTGTGGCCGAAACAACCTTAGGCAGGGTTATTTCTGTTGCCTCGTGTCATCGTTAGGAAGTGTAGAAGGTCAGGAGGCATGGACAGAGAACTGACTGTCCTTGCATTGTGTCATCGGTCGTTCGCATGTGGTGTCCTCACATGTGGGACTTTCTGCACGTGGAGTAGCTGATCGTATCTGGTTCTTAGTAACCTTCGCGGTAACCACAACTTTCCTGTTGATGCTGACCTTACTTCACTGAAGGGTTGCAAGTACATGTGGACTGAAGACAGGTGAAGATAAGATCCACAGCGCCTTGAGTGCTTCCCATTTCCAAGTTTACAGAAGTCATGAACGTACAGAAATGTGCACGTTACACAATTGTGCACAGTCGTTGCTCTTCCACGAAATTCTTACAATTCTAGTTCATAAGAAAACCGTTTGCACACAGACCTACGGAAAGGAAAACAATCTCTCATTTATTGCAAGAAGCAAAACTCGGAAGAACCTTCACAGTGGTCACACTGGTGCGAGCAAGAGACTGGAGATAATTGGATAGAATGAATATTTGATTTTATGTGGGTTCACTACAACATTGTTCGTTACAGGATTAACTGGTACGATAAGATTCTCTTGGGAGACAACACAACCTTTCTCGGCACCAGAGAAAAGATCTGGGCTGTAAATTTTGTTCTGGTTTGTCTGTCTAAAACACATCGTAAAAAAAAGTGACATTTTCTTTCCTTCAGTCAACTTCATATCCCCCCCTTTCCCCCTTTCCAGGGAGCAGTCCAAACTCTTCAACTTGCAGTGTAATCCGCCCTGAAAATGGAAACACGAAACTTGCGACCTGTTTGCACCGAATGTGTATTCTAGGACACATTAAACAGCACTGCACTGGATAATCACTCTGATTTGGATTCCACTTTAAACTGTATATTTAGTCACGATTAGCTCATCAGCATAAAATGAACTCAAAACAAGCTTTACAAAACTTGCGTATTTTCAGATATCAAAATGGGGGATTGTTATTTACTCTCATGTTAATTGACAATTTATTGTTGGATTTAGGAGCATTATGGACGTCAATCATTCGCTCCACCAAAACATTTACTCTTGTATAACTACTTTTTTTTATCGGGCTTGGCTTCCATTCCTGTATTGAGCATTCCATTTTTTTTCAGCACGAAAATTGTTCTGAAGAAAGCGGCTATTATACAAACTTTATGTGCATCATAAAGTTGTTTTAACTCTTGTTTTTCTTTCTGGGGATCAAATTTTGTTATCGTCAAATCAAAATAGCTTTGCGAGATTCAAAACAATGATGCTTTTTCCTTTGTGCTGGATGAGTCATTGCCATTATCGACAAGCAACAGCTTTGATAGATGAAACACTGGCACCAGCTGTAGTGTAAACACAATGAGACCGGCTGGAAGTTAGAGCAGCAGGTGGCAGAAGGGAAATCCTCTGCATTTTAAAGATAATACAATTGTCGAAGACCGAACTTTTATCAGCTGTGTGAAAAAGAAAGAAATGATTCTTGCTTTATGTTTTACCATGCAACAGACAATAATAGGGGCAATATTTCCTATCCAGAGAGCTGCATTCAAACTAGTGGGAAGTGACGGAGAATTGAGCTGTTGTAGGAGAAGCGAGGGGGTCTTTTTTTTTTATTATCCTAAGGTTTTTGTTCATTTTGAAGAACACATTCAGAACTGGTTCAGGGTGGCTACTCACCAGGAATTCCTTGAATTCTGGGAATTATATGTGAATTTTTGGCTCCAGGAATTATGCATGAATTCTGCTTTAATTTCCTCCGTAGATGTGAAAAATTGCATCTTTTATTATTAGAAATCCCATTGAGTTTATACATAGCCTATTTATAAATGCCCTGAGGCAAGTATTTCATGCTGATAATGTGCGAATTACTCACAAATATATAAACTAAAGACAAAAAGGTTAAAAAACAGCAACTTACGTGTGTGAGTATGAGATTTTTCGTACTACGTTTCGGAGGTTACACTACCTCCTTCTTCAGGTTAAACCGATGTTATTCAGACACCTAACATGGTGCCTCGTCGTGAAAGTGAAGGTTAAGGATTTAGGTTAAAATGTTGAATGAAGGACACTTTCTAAAAAATATAAAAGGAATGTAAATTACACATCTAAAACCGCGCAATCCCATAAAAACAAAAGAACGTCCAATGTTGAAGTCGGTGAACTGCCGACCAATGCTCGGGGTAGGCGAATGCACGGTGTCAGCCCATAGCTGGAGAAGGAAAACTTCTCCTCCTCAGTCCTTCCGAACTGGGGCTCGGGAGTCACCAATCCAAGGTGAAATCGACTTCCACCTCGGCGGCTTTCCTAACCTCAGGAGTAACATGGAAGCCCATCTCGTCCCTATTCACTGCGGCTTTATCCCATTTTTTAAAGAAATTAACCCAGCCGTCTTCTAAATTCCCATCGTCCCTATTAAGTTTGTTCCAATTTTTCGCGCATATATAGGCAGCTTCATATACATTTCGGTCCAATTTATGGTTAACCTCCCTAATAACTTCCCTTTTAGCAATCTTATGTCGGTTGACCAATATGTGTTCAGATAATCCTGTTTTGGGTATGCCCTCCTTTACGTCCTTATCATGCTCTCCCCACCTGATTTGCATATTCCTCCCGGTCTGCCCCACATATTCCTTTCCGCATTCACACACTATCCTGTATACTCCCTTCCGCTCTTCAGGGTTATTGCGCCCCTCCCCCCTCCCTTTCTTATAAGAGGTAAAATGTTTTTCAATACTCCGGGGAGCTCTTATCCCACATTTAATCCCGTAACCCCTCACGGACTTTTCAATTTTTTCGGAAATACCTTTAAAGTATGGAATCCCGACATAACATGTGTTCTTTTCACCGTTTCCTACCACAGTTTTTTCCCCCCCTTTGTCATTTTGCGATGCTTCTTGCCTAATAATCTTTTTTGCTTTCCTAGCTACTTTTTCCAGGTCGCGGATAGTGTACCCATTCTTTACCCCCACTTTCCTTATCCATTCTCCTTCTTTCTCTTTCTCTTTTTCGTCATTACATAGTCTTTCGGCGCGAATGAAAAAGTTAAGAAAAACATTTAATTTAGTCCTATTCGAATGTTGGGATCTCTTATGGAGGTACAGCTCTCCGGCCAACGGTTTATGAAAGACCCCGGTTACGATCCGTTGTCCGGTTTTAGTAAGCCACAAGTCAAGAAAGTGGATCTTTCCGTTGGCCATATCTTCTCTAGTAAATCCAATTCTGGGGTCCTGCCTCCCCAATTGGTCGAAAATGCTGTCAAGTTTGATTTCATTCCCTATGATGAGGATGTCATCCACGTACCTCCCATAATATTTTACTCCCCCCCCCCCTACATGTTCCATGGCGGCCTTTTCGACGTAGTGCATGAAGATGTTGGCCACAAGGCCCGAGATGGGATTGCCCATGGCCAACCCTTCTTTTTGTCGGAAGATTTTATCGTTAACATAGAAGTAATTGTACCCCGTAATGAGAAAAAACCATCGGACATACTCCCAGGCGACCAAGATTTCAACGTTTTGGTCAATTAGCCATCTATACAAACAATCTCCAGCTTTGTCCCGGGGGACACTGGGGTACAGATTAATAACGTCGAAACTACAGATTACGTCCCGTTCATCTATGGTGAGTTTCTCGATAGTTTCTTTGACAGTGAAAGAGTTTTTGACGCTATACGGGGTGTCCATATTCATTTTTCCCATTCTCTTAATCATTTCTTTAGCTAAACCATATCCCGGATGGACATACATGGGGATAATGGGTCTGAGGGGTATCCCTTCCTTATGGGTCTTAGGTATCCCAAAGGCCGTAGGAATATTCCCTTCCTTAACCCCCTTAAGTAATTTCTTTTTTTCCGCGCTTCCCAAGGTGAAACTGGTTTCAATGCCTTTCCTAATTTCTCGTTTGATTTTACTAATGGGGTTAACTTTGATTTCTTCGTAGTCATTACTTCTAAAGCTATCCTCCAACTTACTATGGTATTCCTCTTTCCCGATAATAACCATCTTGTTTTCTTTGTCCGATCTAACCAAATACACGTCACTTTGTTTAACCCATTTTTTCACATTACGAAGACTCCCCCTAAGCTTACTTTCCGTATTCCCCTTTGGAGCCCTATGATTGGTAATGGGTGGGCCTTGTTCCTTTATGCTTAGGTGCATTTGTTCATCTATATTTTTACCCTGACATTGGATTTATCTTCTTTTTCGTCTAATTTTCCTACAAGTATTTCAGTTCAGCTTCTATGTTCGTGAAGGAAGGAAAAGAAAGCTGCTTGGAAAATAAAACTGAATTCTCTCAATCTGTTTACTTTGTTACATCCCTTTGCAAAACAATCTATCTGACAGACGGAAGTTTATTGAGATATCTTGAATTTTAATTAGGTAAATTAGAGTTTGAAATTCTTGTATAACTAACCATTTTTCGTATTGACCCTCCCCCCTCCCCCCAATAGGAAAATAGGAAGAAGTCACTCAGCCAACAGAACACTCTTTTGGCAAATTTCATGATCGACACAGTTGGGAAACGTATGAAGCAGGAAACTGGAGTTACAACATACGTAAGATTGAGGTAAACTTTTGCAGAAACCTAGATGACAACCCATTTAGTGGGTTGACGATCTTTAGTTGGCATATGTGGCTTTGATTATCTGTAACAGTTTCACTTTTTTATGAAGTTCTACAGGCCACAAAGAACATGTTTTTAATTAAAGTGGTTACCGCAAGTTGTCAACTGCCAGGCCAAGAGTTGCTCGCTCACAGGAAACTGCTGAATCTCAAGCTCAAAGGTAGACAGATAGGCGAGAGACTAGCAGGTGCCACACATCTTGTATTTTGAAACATTCCTGCGATCTTATTTCGCATTTCTCATCTGGTACTGGTGAATATTTCCAAGCTGGCGCATTCAGGGAATAACTTCAGATTAAAGGGTACTTCGTATTAACCAATACCATATTAACGAGTTTTTCCTGTATTCGAGAATTCTCTGATACATTTAAGTCATAATGGCAGAAATAAATGTTGAAGAACAACTTTGGGTTGTTTTCATTGTAATTCAACATGGGCTCTTTTGTTTGCTTATGAGGTATCTAGTTGACATTGAAGTACCCTTAAATGTTTTTCATGACCTGTCTTATGCTTTACTTCAGTTCTTCACTGTTAGAGTGCTGTCACCCTGGGATGCCACAGCTGCACTGGTGACATTTCTCCTGACATATGTTGTGTCTGCCAATGGTTCATGATAGAAATAGTTCATCATATCCATGATATGGACACTTTTCTCTCTCCATCGCTGTTTGCCTCTTCAATTAATCATGTTGATGAGGATGAATGAATAATGACAGATGCCTTAATCATGGTTTGAACATAAAATTCCTGACTTTGTAGTACATTACGCTCAGCAAGAGGACATTTAACTACCAGAACTCACCTGGGAGAAGAAAGGAAATTAAGGCGATCTCCTACCCGAACGAAAAGTTAGAGCATTTTCGATGCAAGATTATGGGGGAAACTTTGGTCACGATTATCTCAAGAACCAGTCGACAGAAAATTTTCAAATTTTAACTGAAAATTGAGAAAGGATTGTTCTAGAAAACCACTGACTAATATTTTCATTTTCTGCATCAACGTCCCAAAAATTAATGCTTTTTTATCATATTTTTCCCCCAATTTTCTTGACAGGGTAACTCTGCTTCGGCCAGCATGGTCACTGCAAGTGCTCCCAGTTGCAGTGGCCTAATGACCTTGTAGAAAGAACATGGCGGGTAGTTTCGACCCAACATACAACAGATTTAGAAGATGAACAGAAAGCAACATGTCTTTTGAACTTCTAGCTGGGTACCTTTTAAATTTTAGACTGGAAATGGTGGAATGAAATCGGTGAAATGTGTTCTGATCCCACAAAAATATGAAGCTGGGATGTGGTGCAAGAGTATGAGTCAACTTATCACAAGGGTAAATTTTGTTTCTGAAGCAGTGGTGTTTCCGTAACAGGGCTGGTTGTGTCATTATTATTGTTAATGTTAAATACATTATTGCCGATTCTTCCATTTTGAATGTAGATACGGACCATTCTTTATATGTAAATAACATGTTGAGTTTGTTTGTTAATTCATTTTATGCACAGAAAGGCTAGCCAGCATACAGTTTAAAATGGGATCTGAACCACAATGTGTCTCCACCACGATTGACCTCGGGGCTCCTTGATTACAAGGCGACAAAGTCACCACTATGTCATTGGGAAGGTCTGTGTATAAATACATGATTACGCACATATATACTAGAGATGGCCAACAATGTAAAGTTTGGGGTAACCAAAACCGGGTACCTGGATCTGTATCCTAGATCAGAGTATCCATTGATTGACTGATTAATTTGGTTATTATTTGTCACTTTCTGCTACGTTTGGATAATTGCGGCAATGATAAAGAATGGGGATTAGATGAAATTGTTGAACGGCCACTCACAAGGAACTCCTATGCCCTGGCCTGGTTTTGAAGTAATACCACCCAGTGTTTTAGCACACTATGCTAACCACTTCGCATGCAGGTTGGCCCACATTTCCGGATTTCGGGTTGTGGATGTATGCAATTTATACCAATTAACTATTAAACCTAATATTTCGACAGCTATTATCACTATATGTTTATTATTTTTCTATATTTTAAATTTTCTAATGTGAAACTGATTTTCAGAAAGTGTTGTGTAAAATATCAATTGCAATATGTATTTTACAAGGGTTTGTTGTAACATCAGCCCGTGAGGCTGAAATATGCCCTCTCTTTAAAGGCGATACTATTCTATTCTATTCACATATACTAATGCAATGCAACATTTCAGGCACAAAGTACAAGTGTTTATGTCAATATAATATTTCAGTTCCATTTCAAACACTATAAAAAGGTAAAATTCCCCATGCATGTAGCACCACCATGCCATGAAGGCACAGTTAGAGAACATGAGGGTAGGGCTCCACACATTCTCGATTTAGACTCTTTTGGAGGTGATATGATCAGCACCACACTCCAGTCATCTTTAGCCCCTAGGTGCCCATTGATTTGAGTCTGGGAGAACCCCTTTATGCAGGGACAAGGCCGGGAAAATTCCAACCTTAGATCACCCACCACGGGAATTAAACCCAGGTCTCCTTCGTGACAATCAGACACTCTGCTGACTTTTTTTTCTCCAAAGGGAATCCCTTAAGCAGCAGATTTTCCCACACAGACCTCATCTCAATTAATGTCAAATCTCGACTTGTTCATTGAGGACAGACAATATCCATCCGAACTGGGATTTGAACCCGAGTTCCCTGGCATCATAATGTGCTGCACTCACCACTTGCCATGGGGGTCGACAAACTAGACCACCGCGGCTCTTGCAAACACTGTAAAACATTAGAAATAAAGTATCAATGCCATCTGTTTTCTGCAGCTATTATTCTTTATTTCTGACATTTTCCCTCCTGCCACTAGGCCCGTTTCCCACCGTGTAGGAAGAAACTGGAAGTGGGTTTGGTCTGCAGCTGTTATCAAATTCCAGTGGTCAGAAGTAGTGCGCTACTTGTAGCGTTGCTACAGTAGCTAGCTACAAAATTTGTAGCTGTAGCTGTAGCAACGCTACATTTTGAAATTTGTAGTTGTAGCGGTAGTGAAGCTACAAAATTCTGGTAGTTGTAGCGAAAATTTCGCTACAGCTACATTTTCTCTCAGCATTTTGAGGTGAATTTTGAATGTGGCAACAGCGTAAAAAAAATCGGCAATAACCTTTAATTTTGCAGGAGGTTCATAAAGACAAAGTCTATTACATGGAAATACATATTATCTACGATTGTAGATTATAGATATCTGCATCTTATTTAATTAGTATCTGAATAATTCAGATATCCAGATAACTAACTGACATATATGAATATATTCCAGCTAACAGCTACTTTTTTTGAGCTGCATCGCTATTTTGGGGATTAACATGCCTCCTTTGCTGCACTGCTGGAAAAAAGAGCCTCGTTTGCATCACCCCCGGAACAAATTCTGTGGATATCCATGGTGTAAGAGACGCCAAAATGTCATTAATTGCTGTGTAAGACACGACTTGCAGTGCAAAAACGAGCAATGGATTTTCCACTGCATTGACAAAGGAATAGTGGTTCAGTACGTTAACATCATTGATCATTGTCAGTATATAGGATCTCACCAGCAAGAAATTATTGTTACAAAAATGATAGAGTTTCTGGAATTACAATTATTTTCGTGATAATATTTGTTCACAAATTTTAAAATTACAATACGTTTAGAACACACGGGTTTACACTACAGTTTCCTCAATATATTGTATCATATTTTAAAAAGTACGTACGAGTTATTGACTTTCCTGCAGTTTTCTTTAGTTAATATATACATTGTTTTCAAATTTATGTATTATTCCTACTTTTGTGTCACTTTTCTGTAACCATTGGTAATCATGACATCCTCATCATTATCCTTCACCGTTTCCTGCCTCTGACTGGGTCGGCATAGGAGTCCAGCCTCTCCATTATTTCCTGGTCTTCCACCACTCCTCTCTTTTCACGGTGTTACAATCTTGTCCTCTTCTCCTAACACTCTCCACTATCTGCTCTTTCCACCGACATCTTGGTCTCCCTCTTGCCCTTATTTCCACTCCTTGTGCATTATAATATCTTACTGGTAGTCTTTCTGCATCCATCCTCTTCATGTGCCCGAACCATCTCATCCGTACCTGATCTATCCTGTCCTGAAGCTTCACCACACCCACTGTCTGTCGGATCTCCTCATTCCTTATTCTATCCCCTCTAGTCTTCTCCCATAGACTCCTTAAAAATTTCATCTCCACTGCCTGCATCTTTTTCTTGTCTCTCTATGTCACGTAATTATTGGCACATAGTATGTGTTATATATTACCTTCTTGCATTTCATAGGTACATCCCTGTTCCATATTAATCTTCGAACGCTTTGATATAGTCCACCACCCATGTGTCCTCTTCTGTTTACCTCCTCATCTATTCTTCAATTCTTCTCAATCATGACAATGAGAATGAATGGTTTATTTAATTATTCTCTTATCTATAGTCACTTTCTGCCACTTTCGGCTAATTGTGAGAACGAGGAAGAATGATGAATAATGAGCAGTGTGGGGAATGGAGGAGCAGGAGGATCCCATCCTCCCAACTTGGCATCTTTCCTAGTTTTTGTTTTGAGCCCATTGTATGCATAGATAAGCTGATCGAGACTGGATCTGAGCCACTATGTGCCTCTGCTGCGTATCGAACCTGGAGCCCTTTTGTAAACAAAGGGCCCCAGGTATTTTCATTCAAAATGCTGCCTTCATATCAGTTTATTAAAAAATGAAATATTTATTCTCATGAAAAATATGTTGATGTGAAACATAAATACGTAATCCTACCAAATTTCATTTGTGTATAGTTGTAATCATTAATTTGGGTAACACCCTAATTGCAATATACATATATCAAATTTGAATTGAAATGCCACTTGCATAGGTATGTTATTCTTAGAAACTATAGTAAAAATAAGTAACTGAAGTAACACTGCTATCAAAATTATCGAATGACGGGAATGATAATAAATAACAGAAGTAGCGTAAAAAGTAGCGAAGTTGCGAGTAGCGAACTGGAGTAGCGTAGCTAGCTACTTTTTGGTAAATGTAGCTGAAGCTGTAGCGAAGCTAAAGTAAGAATCACGAACCTTCCGACCTTCTGTAAACAACCGTCTCACTTCGAGTAACGTATCACTCCGTGCCAGCTGTTCGTGAATGGTGCCGCCATCATATGCTGCTCACTCGCAACCTTTAATTTTACGTAACATGGAAAAACGTATTCTTATTTTAACTGATAATCTACACATTGAAGTATAATAAATTTTCTACAAGTGATTAAATACGTGTTCTTGTTCAAGAATGAACATATTTTTCTACGCCAAAAGTTCAATTTATCTGACACTGGGTTAACAGATCCCCCTTCCCCCCTCCTCTCTCAGTATGACAGCGCCAAAGTTATGCACAAGAGAGAGAGAGAGAGATTCGTTTCAGTAATTCAAGCCTTTTGGTTTTATTTCCACAAAATTATTGCCCAACATTGTTGACATGTGGAGTATTGTTTTCTCCTTTGTGCAACAAATATGCCGCCAGTTTTAGCAGAAGCTAAACAAAGATAAGCCGGGGAATAAAAAGAGATTGTTTATGTTTCTCTCGGTTTCTCGTGCACTAGAAAACAAGACGATAATAAGCACATTATTTACGCACGTCTCATGCAAGTAATGTATTTTCTTACCTTGATTCAGTACTTTCTTTTTGAACTTGAGACATTTTCGGCGCTATACATCATCCTGTCAAGAGTACGGTCTGTCAAATTTGCTTGCCAAAAAGGAACTTAACGTGGCACAAGAGGCGATTTAACGTCGACTGCTAAAATTGGGGAGATCGTCATCAATCATCACTATCAACATCTTTTCCACAGTGGACAGGACGGCTGTTTTATTGAAAGAATACGAAAGCACCTCGCATTGTATTGCGCTTATCTCAAAATTGGTGTACTTGTTTATACGAGCAACAACGTGTTTTTTTCGCGGGACTCACAACTTGACCGGACGTTTTCCTTTCTTTCACCACACCGAAAACACAAAGACGCAGACACACAATTAAACTTGGACACCAACTTCACTGCTTGCTCAGGATAGCACCGACACAACGTCACATAAACGTTAAGAACAACCTGCTTCTTGCCACTTTTCAAACGGCTGTATTTCCGAAAGGCTACTCTGATAACACGGGAGACCTTCCTGCACACATGGAAGTCGCCATGTTCGAAACTGGCGCTATTTTCTTGCTGTTCACGTGATCGATTGTAATTTATACAATAATCACGTATTATTATTATAAACAGAAACCTTTAATGAAAATATATTTTAAAAAGTATAATCCAATGTAATTTACACGTTTTTCTTCCATTAGCGTACTTTCATAGAACGGAATACATGATGCGAAAGAAATCCGTTATTAGGCTGTTGCCAACCACAATACTTCTCACTAAGTCAAGTATAGAAACGGAAGTGGTATGTCGATTGTCGGCATATGATAGTGTGATTTCACATTGTCAGTGACGATCCTCCGAGCATGGGGAAGGGGGTGGGACACAGGAGTCGATATATAATACAGAGGTGTTCACCATCCGGATGGTGACATCCTCACACTCCGGAATACTTTTGCGGGTGATGGAGGGCAGGCCGTAGGGTGAGGGAGGTTGATTTAAAATGAACACCTCACAACAAGAGAGAAGAAAAATGTGACAATATTTATAAATTCACCCCCAAATATGCATTTTATTTTATATGTAGCGTACAATAAAATGTGACTGCCTCAAAATATTTCTGTATTCTAAAGTCTTCTTTCCCCACTTTTATGCTTCTCTAAGTTGCCGTTTTAGTTTCCCTTGGTGTCTTTGCTGCATAATTATTAATTTAGTCAATCAAATCATATACATTATCTATAATAATAAATCATAACACTTTCCAACATCAAATAAATTTAATGAAACGTAATTTATCCCATGTGTCACATTCTTCTAGCAAGGTTTTTTTAGTAAAATATGAGAGAAAATTAATCCTTTGGTACGGAACCGTCTTACTTCTGGGGGATAAGATGTACATTTTGTATTTGATTTTTTTAATTTAGCGTTGCTTTTCTTCCACTTTTGGCTAATCCCGATGATGAGAATGAGTGATCGTCAGATGAAATTGATGAACGGATACTCACAAATAACACCCATACCGGGATTCGAGCCAGGGAACTTCGGTGATGAGTCTGAAAATCGGCCATCAGGCAAGATGTACATTTTTTAACTTTTTTTTAACATACATTCAAAAATTTCAACAGGTCATCACTCAATGATACACTGCTTATTCCGCATCTGTTGACAAATGGAATGTTTTTACACCTTGTAGGCTATGTGGATTATTTTCTTTCATAAGTTTGCAACACTGTTAGGGTACACGTGCTTTTGTTTACAGAAGGTCTTAAGTTCTATGATTCTCACTATACATTTTGGAAGAATAGCTGTAGCTGTAGCGAAGCTACTTTTAATAGGTAGCGTTCTGATCACTGTCAATTCCAAGAACCACCCTCCGAAATATCATGTTTCGCCGGGTCCTTTCCAAACATTTGGAAACTTGCAGCTACTTAGATTTCTGCAAATAAACAAGCTGAACGAGTGTAACAGTTGCTGTTCATGTTCTGTGAATTTATCCTTCACTTCTTCTTTCTTCTTCTGTTGTACTACAGCCCTTGGTAGGCTCTGGCATCCCAAACAATCTTCGTCCACCTCGTTCTCTCTTGAGCTTCATTCTTCCAATTAAGTACATTCATCCTTTTTAAATCATTCTCAACCACATATATCCATCTTACCCTCTGTCTTCCTTCTGGGCTTGTTCCCCCATAGTTTCTGGTTTAATACCAAGCATAGTAACCTGTCCTCCATTCTCATCAGATGTCCTGCCCATCTTAAACGTTGTGATTTGATGTATCTCCCCACATGTTCATGTTGGATCAACTCTTCGAGCTCCATGTTATTCCTACTTCTATAGGATCCATCTTCATTCTTAATGACGCCAAAAATCTTTCGTAAGATTTGTCTTTCAAAGCACATGACCTTGATTTCTGCTTTGCAAGTTTCCAGGATTCTCCACCATAAGCTATCACCGGTCTGACGAGTGTCCTATATAGTCTTAATTTTATCTTCATGGAGAGGCTTTTGGACTTGAACAATTCTACATGTGCATAATATTGTCTGTTTTCAGCCTGGATCCTATGGTTAACTCTCTCTTCTTCTATATTTTAATGTAGAAGTGCTTCAAGGTAGGCAAAATTGGAAACACCTTCAGAATAGTATGTGCCTACGTTCAGAACCACGGGCTTTTATCTGGTTGGCGACTTGGACATTCTCATATACATATACAGTCAACTCTCGATTCTACGACCCTGGGTATAACGACCCTCTCGAAGTAATGACCCTTTTCCCGGGAACCGTGAAAAATTTTAAAAAAATTAGAAAAATTTGGAAAAAAAGTTGAAAAATTGAAGGAAATCGGACGAAAAATGCGTTGTTTTTTCCTGCACTCATTCCCTTTACGAGCGCTCTACCACTCACAATTGGGTCTGAACTAAAAATAGACACCACCACACCATGCTTGAGTGATATCCAATAGCACTTGACCTCTGCCCTCCCCTCCCTCAAGTGCACCAATGTTACCCCGCACCTAACGGCTGCTACCCAACGTGCCAGGCTTGCTCTTGGATACATGAGAAAAGAAGATTGAATGTGCTTGGATGTTATTTTAAATCGACTTGACTTGTTTCCTTGTCCTAAGAGCTGCTGAAAACTCGTGGAGCAGGGGGGGGGGGGCAGCCTGAAATGACTGCTGGACTTGCAGTCTTTGCCAATGTGTATGGCAGGTCAAGCTCTTTCATCGATAAATACACCACCTTGAGAGATAAGATTGCAGGAATGTTCGAAAATACAGATGCGTGGCGCCTGGAAGTCTGGATCATCTGTCCAGCTCGGACCTAGAGTTCAGCAGGTTCCCGTGAGTGAGCAACTCTCGGCCTTGTAGACGACAACTTCCGGTAACCGCTTTCATTCAAAACGTGTTCTTTGTTCCCTGCAACACTTCATAAAAAAAGCGAAACTTTTAGAGATAATCAAAACCACATAGGTGAACTAAAGATCGTAAACCCGCTTAATGCGTTGTCATCCAGGTTTCCACAAAAGTTTACTTCGATCTTACGTGCATCATAACTCCCATTTCCCACTTCATACGTTTTCCTAATTGTGTCAATGTCGTAATATCTGCCAAAAAAGTGTTCCGTTGGCTGACTGACTTCTCCCTCTTTTCCTGTCAGCTAACGTAGGGGGGGGGGGGGGGTCATGCAGATTGTTTCAGCCACGATTTTCTTGCTGATGCAGGCTGATTACAGGCGAGGGTGGAAAAGGACCCACCCCTCTTCCTTTCCTTTGACGTCTAAAATGGGGCAACCAGTTCTGGATATATTCTTGAAAACTAAGAAAAACCCTAGAACAAGTATAAAAAAGTGACTCAACTCCCTTTCCCCAGCTCATTCTCCGCCACTGGTGTGCACGGCAATGTTGATAATTGCAGAGTTCAGAATTTTTTTTTATGCTGTTGTCTTCATAGGAAATATTGCCTGTATTATTGTCTGTTGCATGGTAAAACGTAAAGCAAGGGTCATTTCTTTCTTCTTTACACTGCTGTTAAAAGTTCCGTCTTCGACAGTTGCACGTTATCTTTAAAATGCTGGGATTTTTCTCTTCCACCACCTGTTGCTCGAACTTCCAGCCGGTCTCCTTGTTTTTACGATGCAGCTGGCGCCAGTGTTTTGTCTAGTGTCTGCAAAGCTCTTGCTTGCCGATAACAGCGATGACTCATCCAGCATGAAGGAAAAAGTTATTGTTTTGAATCTAGCAAAGCTGTTTTGATTTGACGATAACTTCGATCTCCAGAAAGGAAAACAAGAGTTAAAATAACTTCATGTTCTGCGCCTTCTGATAAGCAAATCTGTAAATTTAATTTGCATCCGCTTTTCTTCAGAACCATTCATGTGGAGAAAAAAAAAAAGTGCTCAATGTAGGAATGGTCGCTGAGACCGATTATTCAAGGGGAAGGGGTCGGTGTTTGACATCGAGAATACTCCTAAATCCAACATTAAATCGTCCATTAAGGTGCCTAGAATACGCATTGGGTGAAAACAGATCGCAAGTTGCACTTTCCTTTTTCAGCAAGTTGCGCGTTTCGTTTTTCACGCTGGATTACAATGCAAGTCAAGGAAGGAGTTTGGACTGCTCCCTTGAATGGGGAAGGAGGGTGAATGAAGTTGGTTGAAGCAAAGAAAAGTGACTTTTTTTTTACGATGTATTTTACACAGCCAAACCAGAACTAAAATTACAGCCCTGCCTTTATTTTTTTTGTCTGCTACCTAGAGAGGTTGTGTTGTTTCTCCCGAGAGATCTAATCTTACCAGTTAATTTTGTAACAGACAATGCTCCAGTAAACCTGTATAAAATCCAACATTCATTCTGCCCGATTATCTCCCGACTTTTGCTGGCACCAGTCTGACTGGTGTCAAGATTCTTCGAGTTTCGCTTGCAATAAGTGAGAGATTGTTTCCCTTTCCATTGGTCTCATTGCAAATGGGTTTCTCATGAACTAGAATTGTAAGAATTTCCTGGAAAAGCAACGACTGTGCACAATTGAAACAAAGTAACATTATTTTAAATTCTCGTTTGTGAAAACTTTTTCATGTTCTATTTTCCTTCTCACAACACGCATCCTGTGCATAACAGGTTGTATAACTACCAGGATAAATGGTGTTACCATCTCCTAGGCATCTTTGTGTCCATTTGAGCTCCCTTTGAGCTGAAAATTGGTGCAAATTCCAATAACGACCCCTTCGAAATAACAACCTTTTTCCCGGGAACTGTGAAAGGTCGTCGAATCGAGAGTTGACTGTATATCTTGTTTTGGTTTCATTAATTATTAGTCCAGTTTCTCTGGATTTGCTATCTATCTTTAAGAAAGTGCCTTCAAGATTTTAAGGGACCTGTGATATTATCACAATATCATCAGCATAAGCGAGTATCTGAATTATTTTTGTAGAATATACTCCCCTGTTTTTACAGTGGACCAATAATATCATGTAGCACAATAATACAAATTAAAGTGGACAGCGCATCCCCTTGTCTCACCCCTGTTTCAATTTTAATAGTTTTTAATATCTCCAGCTACTGGGTATTTTCTCTTGATCCCATATCATGCAAACTAACTGGTGGACTTTCCTCCAGAGTGCATCTCCACCATTCTTAAATACCTCTGCGGGGTATTTAAGCAAGTCTTCTCCAGGTGCTTTATTTTTATTTAATTTCAATATTACACCTTTCACTTCATAAACAATGTTCTTTCTAACTCACATTCTGTGACTTGGGGCTGGTCTTCATCCACAATATATGTGAAGTTACATTTATAGAGCTCCTGAAAATATTCTGCCCATTTTTGCAGGCATTTACTTTGATCCGTAAGCAGCTTCCCATCTTTATTTTTACATATGTTTAATCTTGGTTGATATCCAGTACTGAGATTTCTAACAGCCTTGTACACTGTCTCATATTACCCTCTGTCTGATGTTCCTCAATTTTCCTTACTCTTTCCTTCATCCATTGCTTCTTTTTCTTCCTACAGAGTTTGGTGGCTTCTTTCCTAGCAATTTTGTATGGATCCATGGATGCTCTTGTTTTCCTTTGGAGCAGCATTTTCCGTTACTCTTTTTTCTTCTCTACTATTGCCCTGCACTCATACCAATCTTGGGGTGTAAGGGGTGCTCCTTCCATGTAGTTCACCCAATAGTCAACCTCACTTCCACGTAATACACCCTGGACTGCAGATTAACGAGGCTCTGGCGACTGGCCCCATGGCCAGTATAATTTTGTTTGTGTTCTCCTTTGTTTTGTCCTTATTTGTGCTGAGTGCTCCTTTACAGCCTCAGCTTTTAACGAAAGTCAGAAGATTTTAATATTTTATGATTTTAGTTATGCAACGTTAGAGTTGTTCTGTGTAACGATAAGGGGCTGGACCCCGTATAATGCGACGGGTGCAAAATAGCCTTAGTGCTGACGCACCCAAAATTTTAAATTCATATTCATACCAATCTTTTCTATTGGATCTCTTCCTTTGTCCTAGTATCTCTTCCGATGTTTCAGATCCTGAAAGGTTCTCTTATATCTGTCCTTTTTTAACTTTTCTACATTCCATCCAAACCTCTGTTTTCCTTTGATTATACCTACATTGGATAATCGTTGTGGTATAACAAATTTAACTAGGAAATGGTCACTTTTGCAGTTAGCTCCTCTGCATGTTTTAACATCCATTACTGATGTAGCATGACTGTTGTTCACCAGAACATGGTCTACCTGATTCGTATATGTTCCACAAGGAGCTTTTCAGGTGCCTCTGTGGATATCCTTTCTGGGGAAATGGGTACTTCTCACAAGCATCTTATTTTGTATACAGTGCTGTACTAATCTCCAGCCATTCTCGCTGGTGACTAAATACAGAGAGTTCTTCCCTGCCACCTCTTTGACCTCTGCTTATCTGCCAATTTCTGCAATAAGGGCTTTGGGGGACAGTCTGCACGGGTCTCTTTCCTCCATGGCAGTGTTGCCAACTTAACTCTCTTGGAACCAGATCTGTCTCTTTCGTGCACTCGTTTGACTGTAAACTGGGACACCTGCCCCCGTGTCCCACTATGATGCCATCACTGGTTCCGGCCCACATAGACCAACTTTTGCCATGATTATACATTTTACATGTGACATGATATTGTTACATTGGCTGTCTCTCCCCACCACCTCTTATATTCCCTGCTACTCTTTTATAGTGCCATGTTGACGTGAAATTGGCATAATATTGTTATCAGGGAATCCTTTATTTTCAGTTTCATATGACCATGAGATTGGTAATGCCACCACATCTAGATGTTGAAACCTAAGAATAAATTGTTATCAATTTAGAGATAATGGTAATAGCAGCACCCCACCCCCTTTTACAACTAACATTACTCTAGGAAGCACTTCATAAATCTAGCTCCTTGAAAGTCAGTTTTAACTCCATTTAAGGTGAAATTAGCTCTTTTATGCACATCAGGTTTGGCAACACTGTGAGGAGGGCCGTGAAGCAGGCAAGGAGAAATGCATGAGGCATTTGTTCTTTTGGGAATATCAAACTTCCGATGGAATAGAAAATCATATCAATGGAAAGAGGGCAGTTCGAAGATGTGTTTGACAAGCTGAAAAGTCGAAACCTCCATTTGATTAGCTGTAACTTGATGTTGAAGTTGATTCGCCATAAGGAATACATGGGATTCCGAAAATTCTTATTCATCATATTTTTCAAATATCATGTCCAGCTTAATAATCAACATAAGAAAACACTTCCCCTTGCAACATGGAGAGAAATTCATTCTCTTGATACACCCAAGGTTTTTTTTAGTAGCAGAGCCCATTCGGACAATATTTAAATAAATAACAATTTGTGCGTAACTGTACCTCCTCCCCTTAAAGTCACCCATGACAAGTAGCATATTATGTCTATTTGTGCCTTCATTTAATGAGTAACTCATCATAGAATTTTTCCTTGTCCACCTCTTCTGCATCCTCGGTAGGTGCATAAACGGAAATGATGGAGATGTTGTAAAACTTACCTTTAAGTCTGATTTTACTCAGTTAATCATTTACTGGTGTAAATTCCATCAATGATATCCTAACTTCTTTACTTATTAAAAACCCTGTACCCCTGTGCCCTCTAGTTTTGGCACCACTAAACAAAACTGTGCAGTTTTTATGTCTATCTGACCACTCGCAGGCCATCTTATTTCTTGCAGTATCATAACATGCAATTTATACTTTATGAATTCATCAACAATTTCTGACAATTTGCCAGCCTGTAGCATTGTTTGCACATTCCATGTCACATCCTGAGATCATTTGCCTTAATTCGTAGCTGTGTTCGTCATCTAGTTTCGTACCTTAACCGAGGCTCATTGTTGGGTTTCTGGACATCAGGCAATTTTCCAAAGATTGGGTTGTCAGCCCAACCTGGAAGACCAGGATTTGTGTTGGGTTTACTCCTCTAGTGGGATTGGCTTCACCACACTTTACAGAGCTCTCCCTACCCATGTTTTTCTATCAGTGTTTTCCTTCCCTTAGCCTTTGGGCTAATCCCTACCCGCAACACAGCGGGGGCAGCACTTATTTAGTGGTGGCTTATTCGCCATGTCACCAGGTCATTGTCAAGCATTGTGGTATTTGATGAGTGTAGTCCTGCCATGAACCACACTCCCACGCTCTGATGACCTAGCCGCCTCGGTTTGGGGCGACTCTAGTCTTGCCATCATTGTCCCTAGTGTGAAGATCTACAGACAGTTCTGTTATCCACCACCCTGTGGAACCACCCAGTGGCTGAGACCTGCCCTGGGTTATATGAGGCTCAGTCAATAAATAATAAAGCAGAGGATATTATACAGTACTTACGTAACGAATTGTCCCCACTGTTTAAGCGTTTATCCCTGTGTGACACCAGTCGCAAAATTGCATTCTCATAGAACTCCATTAGCTGCTGTTGGAATCAATTGCGCACGTACTCCTTGACGTCATCATCCGATTGAGCTCACTGAAGATGTGGAAGTCACATGGTGACAGATCTGGACTATAAGAGGGGGAGCTCATGACTTTCCACATTCTTTTGTTGCGTTTGCTGTGTGTGCTTTATCGTTGTCGTGCAATAGAATGATACCACGTGAAAGGTGAATGGGACATTTCAATTTGATTGCCTTCCTGAGCTTTGTTAACATTTCACAATACTGGTGGGCACTGACCGTAGCGCCATGCTCCAGGAAGTCGATGAGGAGTCGTCCCTTGTGATCATAGAAGAACGAAAGCATGACCTTGCCGGCACTATTGTGCAGGGTCTTGGAACTTTTTTGGTGTAGTGGAATCTGCATGCTTTCACTGACGACTTTGCTGTTTCGTCTCGGGGCTCAAAGTGGTGGTACCACATTTCGTTGTTGGTAACAATTGCTGAGAGGTCATCCCCACCGTCATTGTAACGCTGCAGTGCTTGAAGAGACATGTCCATGCGACTGGCCTCTTGTTCCGGTGTCAACTGATGTGGGACCCATTGAGCGCACACTTTAAGGAACTTCAACGTGTGATTGTGTGGACCGTACCGTGACTAAGCCCCACTGGTGCCGAAATGTCGTCCACTGTTATACGATGGTCTGTCTTGAGCTCATCCACCTGCACAACATGCTGGTCTGTTACATGCTTTGGTGCTCCACTCCATGTGTCATCTCCGAGTGACATGCATCCTTCGCGAAAGCGTGTGTTCCACTCCTGCACTCTTGCCTGGGACATACAGTGCCCCACATATATCCTTTCCATTCGTCGATGGATTTCATGACCCCACCCCCACAGCTTCTGCTGTCAAGAAGCACAAAACACCGCACTGCTCTTCTTTGGATGCCTCCATTACGCGTCACAGTCAAACACGGAATGAATGACTGGAAGGGTTCGGACGTGTGTGAATAGCTCTCTCTTTCTGCTTGAGTCTCCCGCTGTGAACTGCATGTAAGAGGGTCCGTCTACCCAACTCGAGCTTGCATGGAGGAGGGAATACTGTGGTCAAAGTACTTACTTTCCCGTGAAAATTATCAGTGTTAAGAGCAGTATTGCCCGGAAAATGGGAATCAGCAAAGCTGAGTGGCAGCGCATTGAAAACTCCATCTCCACAGCAATAGCGATGGAACTGAACCTGCCGTTCGGAGACCTCAACATACGCATTGCCCTGGCTTTTGCAGTGCTGAAGGAAATCAAACCAGTGCTGACCACCATCATCAAAACTGCCGTGGAGGATACGATCCATGAAGTTAAAAGCGATCTCGACATGAAAATCTTTGACTTAGACAAACAGGTGAAGCAAGTGCGGAAGGATTTGAATTCCTTGGAGCAGTATGATCGTCGCCTGAACCTTGTTTTCCATGGCATCGGTGAAAGTGAGGGTGAAAAGTGTGAAGTGATGGTGTCAAAGGTAATCAAAGAGCAGGTGAAAGTGAAAGTGCCTCAAGATGTGTTCTATCATGTTCACCGACTGGGAGCACCGTGACGTGATGGAAAACCCCAGCCGATCATTACATGCTTTGTCACCTACGCCCAGAGAGACTTGGTCTACAAAACAAAAAGAACCTCAAGGCTACAGGGACAGGCATTTTCATCACTGAAAATCTCACGAAAACAAATCTGGATCTTTTTCACAAGGTAAGACTAAGTAAAATATTCGAACGAGTGTGGACAACGGATGGGAATGTACTTGCCCTACACAACGGAAACGTAGTTAGGATTAGTGACTCAGAGGACATTGCAAAGTTCAGCAGAAAGTAACGCTGCCCTGCTTCACCAAACTCCCCTCCTAAAGGTGGTGTGTCTATTTTTGGAACAGCTTCCCCCATCAGTGACGTATGGTCACCTGTCTGTGGCTGGTCAAAGGTAGAGGGGAGGGGAGCAAAGGAGAACATTCCGCGCCGAACCACACAAAGCATGCAATAATCTCTGCATTCCTCAACGGTGGCGAGAGAAGGGCAAGAACCTGTAACATAATAGACTGTAAAATGTAAACAACCTACAACCCTCAGTCCTCAGCTACTATTCCAACTCATGCCAGCATATATGCAAGCTCACCAATTTTTAGTTCTCCTATTTTTAGTTATCCACAAATACTTTCATTATTTTTTTTTATTTTGTGCTAGTACTCTCATTTTATAATTTTTTTCCATTTTTATTATTTTTAATTTTTTTTATTCTTAACTTTTTTACTTTTCTTTACATTTTATTTTTAATATTTTAAATTTTTTTATTGTAGGTAATAAGTCACTATGAAAACTAGCACCTGTTTTTTAAAATTAAGTGTTATGCGTATGCACATTTCCATTGCTATTGCCGTAGTAATTCACACTCGGGACAGTATATATACTCCATGACCAACAGTGGAGGAAACGATAAATATAAATGACCCTACCAATGTAGTCAATGGTGCAGTAACGCCACTTCCAATCAGAATTCACTCCAGTTACTTTGAGGAGTCACCTATTAATATCCGCCACAGTAATTACAACATAAAGAAACAGCTCGAAGCTGAAATAAATACATCTGAAAATGGCTTTAAATTATGTCATCTAAATATTCAAGGTTTACTAAACTCCATAGACGAATTTAAACAAATAATATCGGACTTAAACTTTCACCTGATAGCCATTACAGAAAGCTGGTTAAAACCGAACATTAGTAATAATATGATAGACATCGAAAATTACGCATTAGTTCGACAAGATAGATTAAACAAATCTAGAGGTGGTGTATGCCTATACATATCCAAATTTTTAGACTGGTTTGTTAATAATGATACCGGAGTAGAGTCCCTTGTAATCGAATTAACTATCGATAGGAAAAAGATTGGAATTTTGGTAGCATATAAACCCCCTAATGTCAGCTATACTCACATCAGCCACGTAGCTGATATTCTCCAACACCTATACTTAAATTATGATTACTTCATTGCGTTAGGCGACTGGAATATCAACATGTTAAGAAATAACGAAAGCAGCACTCGACTCCTTAAGAGTATAATCAAGGAAGTTCACGGGAAACAATTAATTACCAAACCAACCAGAGTGAGAGCGACGTCAAAGTCATTAATTGATTTAATCGTTTGTTCACAAGATTTAATTGTAAAGCAAATTGGGCAGAGCAAGTTACCTGGAATTACAGATCACCATATAACATACTCCATATTTGACCTGTATGCACCAAATCAGTTTAAAAAAATTATCAAAATTAGAAATTTCAAAAGCATTGACTTGGACAAGTTTCGAAAAGATGCGGAAAATGTGGAATGGTGTAAAATTGAAAGAAACTACGACGTAGATGCAGCAGCGGAGGCCTTGAATGATAACATTATCAGGTTAATAGAAAAGCACGCCCCGCAGTGAAAAATTCGTGTAACCAAACCTCCTGCCCCCTGGATTTCAAATTGAGTAAGGGAATTCTGGAAGTTGCGAGACTACTTTCATCTGAAGTACGTAAATACAGGAGACCCAGACGCTCTCCTATCATACAAATACTTTAGAAACAGATCATAAAAAGCAGTCAGAAACGCAAAATTTAAACACTATAACGAAACGGTAAAAATGAATATAAAAAATGCTAAGAACTTATGGTCTAATCTTAGAAGCCAGGGACTTTTACCAAATAAAAAGAGTAATGCGCTCTCCTCAGATACATTTCAGCCTGATGCAGTAAATAAGTTTTTTGTTAACCCAAATGCACCCTCAGATAGCAATGCAGCAGTGATTGATGGAATTAACTCTCATCTCCAGCAACCCAACCTTGACCCGTTCATTTTTACCCCAGTAAGTAGCAAACAAGTACGTAAAATAATAAACAAAATGAAATCAAACGCATGCGGTTATGATGGCATAAATCTAACTATTTTGCAACATTGTATCCCCTTCTGCTTAGAAGCTCTTATGCACGTTATTAATCTTTCCCTTTCCAAAGGTTAGTTCCCTCAAGAATGGAAAAAATGCGAAGTAACACCTATACCTAAAAAAGCCAACCCCACAAAATACTTGAAAAGGTAATTTATGAACAAATACTTCGACATATTCAAGGTTTCCTACCACACTTACAATCTGGTTTTAGAAAAATGCATAGTACTTGCACTGCGCTGGTAGATATCGTAGACAATATAAGTAAAGGAATAGACGAAAATAAAGTTACACTGTTAGTTTTGTCGGACTATTCAAGAGCGTTCGACTCGACCAATCATGAATTGTTATTGGCCAAACTGTATCACTATGGCGTTACCGGAAACACGTTAAGTTGGTTTGTTCATATTTAGGCGACAGAAAACAACATGTGAAATATCGGGAACCAAAAGTTACATACTCTAAATGGTTAGCTGTTCAACATGGCGTCCCTCAAGGAAGTATATTAGGTCCACTACTATATATGATATACGTAGCTGATTTCGACTGTGCTGTCCAGAATTGCAACTACCATCAGTATGCTGACGATTCTCAAATCTATATTCAGTGTAATACAGAAAACTACAATAATGCGATGACCAAACTCCAATTCGACCTTGATGCTATAACAAATTGGTCACAGAGGAACTCCCTTCAATTAAATCCAACAAAATCTTGCATCATGATCATAGGGACTCATGGTACATTTTTAAAAAAACTTCACAAAAATGCACCTTCTTCTACAACTCTCGGCAGTATACCGCTAAGTGAAGTGGATACATGCAAAAACTTGGGGATTGTGTTCGATAGACACTTAAATTGGGAGGCACAAGTAGAATGTATTGTGAAAAGCTGTATGGGGAAACTTAAATCTTTGTATCATTTAAAACATACTCTGAACGTTAAAGATCGCCTTATGCAAACACTCGTTCTATCTACACTAGACTATTGCGCTCCAGTGTACAGTAATATCTCCCAGGGCCTAAACTATAAACTTCAAAACATTCAATACTGTTGTATATGTTTCATATTTAACCTAAAAAGAAAAGAACATGTATCCCCTACTTAAAGAAACTTTCTTGGCTAAACATTAACAATAGAAGAAAATACTTAACACCCACCTTGATGCACAAAATACTTAAGAGTGGCCCCCCAAAATACTTATTCGATAAGATATGCTCTCGTAGAACTTCGGTCGAATATAATATCCGCAAGAAACACAATCTAAAAATCCCCAAACATAAAACTGCCACCTGTAACAAGTCCTTCATTGTTACAGGGATAAGGGAATGGAACAAACTGCCTGCACCATTGACTAACATTATTTGCCATCAAAGTTTTAAGAAACAACTAAAGAACTTACTATTGTCCCAACATTAACCTTCATATGTAAACAATTGCACCTGCACTTACACATCACAACAATGCAGACCTAACACCCCCCCACCACCACCACACACAATGAACTACTGAAGACTTATTACTTATCTTTTATACTTATCAATTCAATGTATCATTTTATTATTGCATAAACTTTATATTATCTTTATTGTGTTATCATGATCAATGTGTTTTTTTTTCTATGTTTTTATTCATTTATTGTATCTTGACAAGGGTTGGTTGTAAGAACGTCCCACGAGACCGAAACACGCCTACTTAAATAAAGACCATTCTATTTTATTCTATACCTTGCCAGACACGTAACGCAATCTAGCAGGAAAACTTGCTCGAATCAGTTTCGTCACACCTGCACCTCCATTTCAGGCCGTCGACCCATTTCTGACTACCATAGTTTTGGTGTAATATCCTCTGCCTCATTTTTTCTTGACTTAGCCTAATACTTCACTAAGTTGTGAATATCAAGGGATCAAGGGGGCTGACGGCAGCGCCAAGGGGCTCAGCCTCCCTGACCCCTGCCTGGCTATGGACCTAGCTCAAAATAAAGGATACCAAAATGCAAATATTTAAATAACGTTCATCATCATATTATTATTATTGTTGTTATTATTGTTATTATTACGTGCAAATGTATAAAATGCATTATTTTTAGATTCAAATAGAACATTGAATCATATTTGTACGCACTGAGAACAGGTGATAGAGATTTCTACAAGGAAAAACTTGAGAGCAAAATCTTTTCTATTTAGATATACTGTATATTGAAAACAAACAATAATTTAATTGGGCAAATCTACTAACTATCAAATAAAAACTGCACATAACTTGTACCATAACGTTACAACAAGAAAATGTGTCACTGCTACCAGCCACAATACAAAAATGAAAGTAAAAAATATAACTTGACATGTTCAGCAGAAGAGTACAGAACAAGACACAATGTTATAGCTACAGAAAATGCACATTGGGCACATGCAATGGACATAAATGGATCACTAAAAATATTTGTTCATTTCACATCTTAAGCCGCTTCATTTGAGAACCAAGATGAACAGATGTTTGCATCTTATAGAGCATCAATCTGAACCAGGGGTGCCTAAAGGGGGATAATAACGAAGACCGCACCATCAAAATTCTTGGGAGGGATATTTTTCTCCTTTCAATATCATAAAATTCAACATATTTTTCTAAAATATCTGTATAAGAAGGACATCGTGCTCCCATGAGTGTGATGAAGTGGAGAGGAACATATTATGATTTGTAATTAATTCACTTTAATTGGTTCCAAGTCTCTTCCGCTACTAGGTGCACCATATTTCATCCGCTAGATGAAGAAAAGGAATAATTTGGAGAAGGGGCAGATCAAGTAAATTGTTCATTAAAGTTAACAAAAATACTTCCAGTAATAGGAGAGTATTAGACATGCAGTCATAATAGTATATTACTTTATGGGAATTATGGCATGGTCTGGGGGAATGCACCGTTGGTTTGTTAGAAATTCATTATCCAGATTTTCATGAACTATTCACCACAGAATATTCTTGTCACCACAGAATATCAATATTTTAATCCATTGCCGAAATATTTTTTTTTGAAATGGACATTATGTAATTCATCTCTCTTCTTGACATCTGAGATACTGGGGAATATGTCACCTTCAACCCCTCCTCGAGAACAGCAATGCTTTACAGCATATTTTCCCCATACTCCAGACTAAGTGAATATATATATCTGTGCTAATTCTATTTGCATTTCTGAACACTTTCTTCTGTCCATTTTCAATCTAGCCCTATAATTTAAAAAAATACCAGTTCAATCTTCACAGAACTTTCCTCCCTGGATATTTATACCCAAAATCACTTTATGCAGCTCGAAAACATCTGGTGAGCTCTCCTCGGTTCTTCCTCCCTCTCCTCCCGACTCATTAGTCATGAACGAGGTTCTGTGAAGAGCGGACTGGGCTCTCTGCAGGGTTGCCGTGTCAAGAAAAGTGAAAAAAAGAGTACAATTAATGAATTAATTGTCGGGACGTTAACACAACAAATGAAAATATTAATGAGTGGTTCTCTAGAAGCATCCTTTTTCAGTATTCAGTTAAAATTTTGATTTTTTTTGTCCACTGGTTCTCGAAATAATTGTGACCAAAGTTAACCCCGTAAGCTTACGTGGAAAATGCTCAAACCTTCGTTGGTGTAGGAGATCGCCTTAAGGGCAAGAGTCATAATGGGGTGGAATGTAATGTGATTGGAAAGGAAAATGTTTTTAGACAATTTTAGGAACTACTAGCAATCTTTAGATATAGGAAGACTTGGGAGGGGGGTTAGGGTTATCGCGGTCTTTCAGAAACAAAAAAAGTGAAACAAGAACATCACCTGGGGGCAAATAAACATTCTGTATTAGGTGTAGTAAAAAGTACAGTTTCCCATCCGTATAGCTCCATGCCATGCAGGCAAATTTAGGAGATGTGGAGTAGAAGCGGAACCAAATATTCTTAATCTTTGCTATTTTGGAGATAATATGATCACACCAAGCTTCGCCCATTTCTATCTCATTGCCACCAGTATTTGAACACCATCCCTCTAGCTGTATGGAGAACATGCATGTGCTGACTTATTCATTTTCTGTGAAGGGAGATGTGCCATAAGGCTGCTCTTTCTTTTTCAGTATTTTATCTCACTTATGTGGCAGTGAAATTGGTGTTGCATCTTAAGAGCCGGCGAAAAGTGAAACTGATGAAACTTGTGATGTGCCTACCTTTTAACTTTGATGGAGAGATAGAGGTGAGAGTCTTCTTGGAACACTCTCAGGGCAGAGGGTAGCATGAAGGTGGTTGATGTATGTTCAGCAGGACCATGGCTGCTAGGAGACGAATCTAGTCATGCATGTTAATACAATTCTCAGTGATCATTCTCATTTCATGGGAAAGAGTGAAGCATGTTGTACATGTGGTGAAAGAGGGGGATTTCAGTGTGAGAACATGTGCGGTGATATAGTTGGAGGGAGTGGAATTTTGTGTAGTGAGTGGTTGCATATCACCAGGCATGTGTGGAAGGGAGGGGGAGATTTTCTTACAAACGCTGAGGGAAATATACAGGGACAAAGAAGGAAATTTCACCTATGTGAGTATGGAAGGCATTCAGAAAACAACTACAGCTGTGCAACAGACTGCTTCACAACCACATGCTCCTAAAAGCCAAGAGAGACACAAGTAACATTGGCCATCAGGTGCATAGGTTTACCGTAGCCTGAAGACTATAGAGAGATGCTCCCCACAAATGTCTATTAAGAGGTCCCAAATTTGTGTTCATGGTCGATAATGTTTGGCCACACCATACTGTTGCTGTAGACATGTTATTGGAAAGCATTATCAGAGCGAATGGCGCCCTACATCGAAAATTGAAGCATATCTGAAAATATTTAGGACCTGAAGATGGCGCTGAAAGAGGAATGAAGACAGTTATCACCTGTATGTCTACAGTATAGTGCGACACTTCACTTCTTTCATAGCTGTCAGATGTAATGTATGTAAGCATTCCCTTTACATTGTCAACAGTTCTGGTTTGTGTGGTTTCCACAAATACATGCTTTCTATACTGAACTATGGTCATATTCTCAGTCTCTCATATCCTTGGATCTTGCATGTAATATAGCAGATTTCCAGGTAGATATAGGGGCAGAGTCAACATGCCCCTCCCCTCCTTTCTGGCCTCTGTGGTTATGAAGGTTTCAATCATTATGTTGTAAGGATACAGCAGCTCGCAACGGTTCTCTGTGATTTTTAACAGACAGAATGTCAGAAATATTTAAATTACTGTCACAGCAGGGATTCACTTCTATTCTATTTAAAAATATTAGTGTGTAAAGCATAGATTGTAGTGGTGGTAGAGTCCACAATAACATAAACAGCAAAGGTGAATGGGAGGGTATATGTACGAACATCATGTACATGTGACAGTACATCGTGACTAGCCAAAAAATGGCAGACATCACTAAACTACTGGTGCATTTTGTGATCTCATTTGCTCATTACTTCTGATATACTTGATATATTTTTACTTTGCTGTCATTGGCTAGTCGTGAAGATAAGGATAGCTTATGGGAAAATATAACATCCATGTCTTGGCTGGGATTTGAATCGATGGACCCTACCCTTTGCTCTCTTATCAAAATATGTGCTTCCAAGTGGTTCAAAAAGCCTTAATCATTGACATATCAGCTGCCGGCTTCATCTTATTTTTCATACCAGTCTTAGTTCACAACATTAGGCTGTTTAATTGCAGTTCTTCATTTCATTCCCGACAGTGCAAGGAAGCTCGAATGCTAGGGGCCTCCCAAATTATCATATTGTCAGGGGGACTCGATACATGATGAAAGGCAGAAGTGGTTCATGTTGTAGGCCCAGACCCCATTACCCTTGCCAAGCAGTGAAAGCATACTTGAGGCCAAAACTCTTACACCTTTGAGGGGCACGTGATAACTCAAAATACTTCAGTATGCTGAAAAAACACAGCCTTTATGAATGAATCAAGCATATCAACTCGTCAATGCTTCTAATTGCAATTCATGTGAATAGCACAGAAATAAAAAATGTAAAAGCATTTCTATTCAATTGCCCTATCAGAAATTGCACCATCCAGAATCACGAAACGATTGCATGCATGACAAATTGTTTAAACATGTGTTAAATTATTTCATTGCACATATAAATATTCACAGGTCGAAGGGACAGCTGGTGAGAAGGTAAAATAAAGTTTCTCTCCCTCGTAGCTTTAGCAAACAGAAATTCTTCCCACTCTCTTTTTAGTAGATTTTGCTGCATCTTTAACACTTGACTGAAACTGCCTTGCGTGTACCCCTCGTGCTCTGTATGAAGTGAATGAGTGAAAAGGACATTGGCAGTATGGTTACTAATAGTGCATTTCCCTTGCGTCTAGATCACTTCAGATTTCTCTATGACTGAGCCAATTCCATGTAATTTGAATTTTAATTTTATTTTCTTCTGTTGACCATTGATTAAAAGGGAATGGAAAGCGTCAAGATACAAAATAGAATAATATTTGGATTAGTACATCATAACAAAATGAAGAAACATTACATCACTACATCAAAGTAAAAATTTAAGAATACACTTCATTACACTACAATAAAAATAAAAACACATTAGGATTGAATCAGTGAAATAAGAATACAATTAAAATACATATTTTTTAGTACATTGGCCTTGCATAATTAAAATAAGAATAAAAATAAAATACATATTGTTCAGTATATTGGCTTTGCATCAAAGTAAGAATATTTTTTTTTTAAACATTTATTATTATTATGCTGGAATATCAAACAGGGGCTGTTTAGTTCAACTATCATGAAGTTTGCTTGTGAAGTGTATACACATTGAACATGTTTGTAAGTTATATTGTGTTGTTCCATGAATTCTGTGAGACTGTAGAGAGCTCTGTCAATTTTTTTTATTATTGTTTGTATTTGTTCATTTTTTGGAGATATAAGTTTTATGTTATGAGGCAGCTGGTTGTAGAATATCTTCCCGGCATTCATTGGTGATTGTTTTAAGATATTGAGTCTGTGTTGGTTCTGGTAATAATTATCTTTCCTTCTTGTATTGTGGTTGTGTAATTGGTTGATTTTAGTCATGCTTTTAGTATTTAGAACAAACGTTATATCTTTATAGATGTATAGGGAGTATATTGTCATTATTTGTTCCTCCCTGAATAACTCTTTGCAAGATTCCCTACAGCTTAGTTTGAACATTATTCTAAGTGCTCTCTTTTGAAGTCTCAGTATTCTGACAGTATTATTATAAGATGTATTATAAGTATTAATATGCCATATTCAACATTGGGGTAAATTAGTCCATAATATATGCATTTTTTAATTTCTGGTAAATTATATTCAGGCATTTGTTTTAGCAGGTATAGATTAGATGATAGTTTATTCCAGATGTTGTTAATTTGTTCTTCCCACATTAATTTTTGATCTAGTGTTATTCCCAAAAACTTTACTGAAGATAGAGTTTCTATGAGCACTTTGTCTATGCATAGTGTTTGTGACTCAAAATCCATGTTTCGGATTTTATTGAATATCATAAATTTTGTTTTGTTGTTGTTTATTATTAATCCGTGTGAAGTTAGGTATTGTGCCAGTTGGTTTATGGTGATAAAAGTGATCATTTGAAGCTTTGTAGGGTCGATACCTCTGGCAAACATTGTTGTGTCATCTGCATAGGTGAAAATTTTTGTGTTTGATTATTCTGGTACATTGTTTATGTACAGAATAAAGAGCAAGGGCCCCAGGATTGATCCTTGGTGTACCCCCATTAACACTTTCCTACTTCGTGATTTAAAGTTAGTGACTATACCATGTATGTTGTAGCTTATTTGGGTAATTTGCATTCTGTCCTGTAGATAAGATTGTATAAGTTCATAAGCTGTCCCTCTTATTCCTACGTTGCTTAGTTTGACCATAAGCAAGTCATGTTTTACCCTGTCCAATGCCTTGGAAAGATCTAGATATATAGTGTTTGCAGCTTCGTGTTTCTCTAATGTTTCCATTATATAATCTATTAACTGTACCAGAGCTGTGTTTATTGATTTCCCTTTCTGGAATCCATGCTGGTTTCTGTTTATTATGTTATATTTGTTACAAAACTTTATAATATAATTTGATACAATATTTTCCAGTATCTTGGAGAAAATAGATGTTAGGGAGATAGGTCTGTAGTTTTCAATGTCTGTTTCAGCTCCTTTTTTGAATATGGGTATCACTGTGCTATGTTTTAGAACTTTGGGGAATGTAAAAAGTAAAAAAAGTAAAGTGTTCCCCTGTGCATAGCACCACGCCATGAAGGCGTATAGGGGGTGTGGGGGTAACGCCCCACACTTTCTTGATCCGGTCGTGAGTGGGGGTGACGTGATCAGCATCACGCCCCTGACCACCTTTACCCCCCAGGGTTTCCCCCAGGTACCCATTTTATTCGACGCTGGGTGGGCGCCGGGGCTGCTTCCACCATTAGAAAAGTTCCCGGATTTGAACCGGCCGGGGATCGAACCCGGGACCTTGAGCATGGTAGTCAGACGCGTTACCGACTGAGCCACCGCGGCCATTTCGGTTCAAATCCGGGAACTTTTCTAACGATGGAAGCGGCCCCGGCGCCCACCCAGCGTCGAATAACATGGGTACCTGGGGGGTAAAGGTGGTCAGGGGCGTGATGCTGATCACATCATCCCCACTCACGACCAGATCAAGAAAGTGTGGGGCGTTACCCCCACACCCCCTATACGCCTTCATGGCGTGGTGCTATGCACAGGGGAGCACTTTACTTCTTTGGGGAATGTACCATTTTTTATTGAATTGTTGACTGCCTACAGCAGGGGTTCTATAATATATTCTGAACAGGATTTTATAAGTTCAGCTGACCATTCATCAGGTCCATGAGATTTTTTATTTTTTAAACCTTGTATGACTTTTTTTTAGTTCATCAGCACTTACTTCTGGAATATACAGAATGAACAGAAACTATAAAGACAAACTTCAGGAGGTGATTCCTGACAGGTAAAGGAACAAAAAAGTTCATATCAACATATGTCCGGAAATGGACGGTGAGTCTGCAAAAAGCAATTAGTACTGGTACACATTACATGGCATGACTTTCATCCATGTTACAACAAGTGCTCAAAGCAGCCTCCATGGGATGCAGTGCAAGCGTCCACACGTCGCATCATGGATTGCCTCACTCGTTCAAATATTCCAGCCTGTACCCGAATAGCGTCATAGGCTACACTGACACACTGTTCAAGGGTCTGCACATGAGGAAGTGGCTCCTTTTCAGATGCCCCCACAAGTAAAAATCAAGGGTGTTTAAGTCCGGTGATCGAGTGGGCCATGCCACAGGGCCTCGTCGTCCGATTTATCTTCTGGAGAAGATGATGTTGATGTGTTGACGAACAATAATTCGAAAGTGGGCTGGTGCTCTATCATGCATCAGCCACATTAATTGTCTTATTGACAGAGGCACTTTCTGAAGCAAATGAGGCAGAGTGTTCTGCAGGAAATCCAGATACGTCTGTCCGTTAAGGTGTTGTGGAAGAACAAAGGGTCAAAGTAGGTGGTCGCCAATAAACCCTGCCCATACATTGATGCTGAACCATTGCTGATGAGACGATTCAACCATTTCCCAAGGATTGGCTGTAGCCCACAGATGACGATTGTGTAGGTTGACGATTCCATCTCTACAAAAAGTCGCTTCGTCGTTAAAGAGTACTGACGACAGAAATCCCAATATGTTTGTGGCCTGTTGCAAAAACCAGTGACAAAACCGTACCCTTGGTGGAAAATTCGCTGGATAATCCCTGCACATGTTGCAGGTGATAGGGATAGTAGCGGTTTTCGTACAGGATACACAACACCGTTGCTTGACTTACATCATGCATGCTGGCGGGCCTTCTGACCGTTTCCATCTGCTTGACAGTATACAAAGACCATCTCGGCTTGTTCCTGGTATGAATAACAGACCATGGGGCTTCGACGTAGCTCCAATCACACAATCTCCAACACAAAAAAGCACACTGAGAGTGTTGTTATGAGAGGATGATGTCGTTCTTCAGTGCCATCTACCTTGGCAAATATGATGCGTTTCCAGACATATGTAGATATGAACTTTTTTCTTCCTTTACCTGTCAGGAATCACCTCCTGAAGTTTATCCCTATAGTTTCTTTTCACCCTGTATATACTGTTTGGTCGATCTTTGTGCTTTGGGATCTTTAGTGTTTTGTCATTTATATTCATCTCTCGGTTTGTGTTGATCAAGTTTATAAAATATTGGTTGAATAAGTTACATATGATATTTGGGTCAATTACTTCAGAGTCATCCTTAATGACTTCTATGTTTGCTTTATCATTGTTTGTATTTGATACAAGGTGATTGTTTACAATTTTCCAAATTGCTTTTTGTTTATTAATATACTTTTTTATTTGTTTACTGAAAATTTTTGATTTTTGTTTCTTTATGGCTTTCTCTAATAGTATTTTTACATTTTTGTACTTTTCCTGGTGCTTAGTGTCTTGTAATTCTAAATTTTCCATATTCTATTTTCATATTACTTTTCAAAAGTATAATTTCTTCTTATTAGGGTGTGTGTCCTTCCATATGAAATCAACACAGCCCACAACCTGACCACCTCCGATTTTCATGAAATTTGGGGAGTTCAAACCATGCATGGAACTTAGTAACTATGAATATTTTCAGTTTTGTTTGCCTTGTAATTGTTAAATTATTCAAGGTCAAAGTTCACATAAATTGCCCTTTTTGAGCCTGCTGATCTGTACTAAATGTGCTGTAACTCCCCCCTATTTCACCTAGGAAGCTCAAAAAAAGCTTATTGTACAGGCAGTTGAACAAGCTTTCCAGTGATATAGGTATAACAAGCCTACCTTTGGATAAAAATATAATTTTGTTGTGTGACCTTGACCTTTGACCCTGAATATCTCAAAACATGTCCACCAAATATATCGTGAAAAAAATATATTTGGTCCCTCGAGCCATACTCTAAAACATATCAAAAAATCATTCTGGGACTGCAATGTGATCAGAATATTCAAAATAATATGTGAAACTATGTGACTGATAAAAGCCTCATTACATGAACTATGACGAGTCAAAAGTCCCTTAACACCTCCTACAAAATGTAATGGAAGTATCCTGGTCATGAGAGAAATAGGATAGGCACAAGGAGATTCCTAGCTGTGTGTGTGTCTAATGCAGGTCCGGCATATTATTGACCGCCATATTGAATTCAGCGTAAACATTTCAAAGGAAAGGAGGTGATGTGATATATCAAATCAGGCTAAAAATTCATGAGAAATGAAGTGACGAAGGTTTTTCCAACGTATCTTTAGCCAGCAAAATGTTATATGCATATCTTTCACTTACGATATATGCACATTATAATGTTGTCAATATTCCTGTGAGTACACTCATTGATGTCTCTCACACTCACATAGAACATTTGGCAATGTACCAGGTGGAACATCATCGCAAGCAGCAATGGTCAATATCACAGACTTTTAGTGCATGCACCATTCTCTTCAAATGTTTCTGAGGGTAAAAGTTCTCTTAAGATGTTAGAACTGGGGAATATGCAGGCAGGCCCGTAACTAGAATTGATCTCCAGGAGGGGTTCACGGGTTATCAGGGCAGGCTTCGTTAACTAAGTCCATTGTTCGAAAGTTTAATAGTGGTAAATGAAGGCAAATTATGTATGGGGGAAGGGGTCATTAAGTTACATACAGTTTAGAAATATCACACAAATACTACATTTTTTCTATATCTGTTAAAATATGTTGAAGTGTTAGTTGGCTGCTACTGAAATCACACACTCCATACTCCATTTTGATGATACAGATATTTGATTGATTGATTTGGTGTTTTAAGTCCAGTTTATGCACAGTAAGCAGGGTGGCAACAGACTTGGAAAACCGGGAAAAGTCAGGGAATTTGAGGTGTCAAAAAAAGTCAGGGAAATGTCAGGGAATTTTGTCTTCATTGACTTTTTTTTATTTCTTTATTTAAATATATCGTTATGGAACAGGAAATCTCGTTCGTAAGTTTCGGCCTTAACTTTCAGGCCCCTTTTATGTGCAACACAACCAGTGATGGCAGGAGGAGGGGGGGGGGGAGAGAGAGAGAGACAGAAAAAAATAGTTGTAAATTCGAACACACTTTGGTGGAAAATTGTTATAACTCTGACACTATGGGAGCAATCTACTTCGGATAACTTTTGTTTTTCAGCTAAAACATCAGCGCATGCAACCGTGTACAATTCAGAACACCAGACCTAGAAAGGGTGCTTTGGGGGGTGCGACCCCCGAATTTCAATGAAAAAACATAAAAATCTGGAGTTTGCCCCCTCTTCTCCCGCTATTTGGGAAGAAGGTGCGAACTTTAGTATTCTTTTCAAAGAATGGACGTTTCCAAAGAGATTGAAACATTTTTCATGTTCCTGGGTGCCACACAAGTTGAATAATGAGCCAAAATGTGAAACTCTGTTCGGAAATATGGCATGGATATGGGGAAGAGGGGGAGGTTGGTCATCAATATGAATTTCCCAGGCTTGCTCCAGATTTGTGTCAGAGTTTCCACCCAAACATAAGAGTATGAAGGTCCAAAAATCACATTCATTTCATAATCAGCACCATGATACCATATGGTATCATCGGGCCATTACAACCTTACTCTGATGATACCATATGGTATCATCGGGGGAGTAAAGGTTAAAGGCCTCTAAATATTACATGGAAAATGCATTGAATTATCATTTTTCTTGTCCCTATGGGAGTAGTAAGGGGACTTGTCAACAGATGGAGAGGATAAGAGCGGGTGGTGCCATCCGATAGTTGTCGGATGTAGTAGTAAGGCATTTTGTTGGGCAAACTGAAGGAACATGGAAACAAATAGGTTCCTTTGATGCATACGATTTTTGTTGAATATCGCCACCCGACAAAGTATCTCACTACAACATGTGACAGAAATTGCATGGACTGCAACATCAAACAAAAATCGCATGCATAAACAAGAAGAGCTTTAGACTGCAAATATGCTGCTAGAATTTTATTACTCTTCTGGATCACTTCACCTTATTTAATGTAGCAGTGCTTACGAAGGTTTTCTTTCATCATCCTGACGTATTACTGGTTTCACACAAGTTAACATACGTTTACAATGACATTGCACTATTCTTAGATATCAAGAAGAATCCAACCAAACGGGATATATATTGAATACTAGCACGAAAAAGTGAAACATAAACCTGCATTAGTGAACGTTATAAAAATTGGCAAGTGCATGCTCCCAACCTCAAATTTACTGCAACACTAGTATTGCAATGAAATTAACGCCACTCTCTGTCCTGTCTGTTTAAACTAGTGAGGGATGGTCATTAATCTCTCACTGAGTAAGGTTAATGTCCAATATTATGAAATAAAATACTAAAAAAAGGTAAAGTGTTCCCCTGTGCTTAGCACCACGCCATGAAGGCGTATAGGGGGTGTGGGGGTAACGCCCCACACTTTCTTGATCCGGTCGTGAGTGGGGGTGATGTGATCAGCATCACGCCCCTGACCGCCTTTACCCCCCAGGGTTTCCCCCAGGTACCCATGTTATTCGACGCTGGGTAGGCGCCGGGGCCGCTTCCACCGTTAGAAAAGTTCCCGGATTTGAACCGGCCGGGGATCGAACCCGGGACCTTTAGCATGGTAGTCAGACGCGTTACCGACTGAGCCATCGCGGCCACCGAAATAAAATACTAATAATAAATATTTTAATATATTTACTCGAATCATTCAATCATAAAAGCAAATCACTTCCTTCAAGAATTGACTTTTCTCTGCCAGCCCTGCTAAATTTTCACTTTCCATCTACTGATTTACACGAGGTGTGGCCAGAAAGTAATTTCCGATTAGTAGGGACATTTCTAGGACATGTTTGTGTACATAGAACATGCAAGTTTTCCAACATTTTACTCAAGAGTAAACTATAGAGTTATACGTACATAAAATAATTCCGACAGCCACATTAAATCATGTATTTCCCACGATTTTTTCAACTTCTATCAAAACCATTTTCATCACAGAGCAAAGTGGCAGGGTTCTAACAGGAGATCGAGTGTGTATCTGCCATCACACGGGAGCCACATCTTCGTATATGTCGTACGAGATATGTCTTGAATTACCAAGCTAAGTGCGCACCATCGGCATTTGTCGAGCGAGTAATAATGGAGCTCAGTCATTAGGGCATCTGACTTCTATGCGAGAGACCCGGGGTTGATCCCCTGCGGGGGAGAACTGGGATGTTTTCCACCTATTCAAACTGCTCCAGCACCCACCCAGCATCATATGAAGCTGGTACCTTGAGGAAACTTTGAGGGATAAAGGTAGCCAGAAGCGTGGTGCTGATCACATCACCCCCACCTTCAGCCGTGATCAAGTAAGTGTGGGCCCTAACTCCACACCCCTATACAAGGAGCACTTTACTTTTACTTCTTCAAAAATCTGTTCCAACATATCAAACTGTCACGAAAATACGTAGACCATGTGACCTACAATTTAAAATAATAGTTTAAAAGCACAATGGAGTATTAAGTTTCACTATATTTGGCAGATAAATGTTCTAAAATAAAAACGCAAATTTTGGGAAACGTAACACTAACAAGTCAAAAAAACATAATAATGTCAATTTTTGGTGCCATAATATATCGGTATCTGTCACGTGAGATTGATTGATTTTAATTTTTTGGGTGTGTTGCCACTTATGGTCATTATGCAACCTTCAGTATATACGGGGAAAATTCCATTATCTAAAATCCTTACCTTAAAATTAAAAAAGAGGTATGGAAAATAACTTTCCCAAAATAACTTTCAAGATATCAAACTCTCACTAAGAGGCATAAGCCATGTAACTTACAATTTGAAACAGTAGTTTAAAAAAACCATGAAGGTATAATTTCAGATATTTGCCAGAAAATGCACTAAAATGAAAATGTGAATTTTGGGAAAAATAACACCATATAGTAAAAAATAGAAAATAAGAAAATACACCAATTTGAAAAAAAAAATAACAAAATATCAAGGTCCTACCGATTAGGCATAAATAAAACAAGAATATCAGTTGTAATTTATTGCATTAGTAACAGTGAGTCCTAACCTATTTTTCGGCATAATCACCACCGTTGTTCTGGTATTTGTCGTAGCATGGCACTAAATTTTGTATTCCCATGGCATATGTTTCTGACAGCAAAGGCTGGAGCTATCTCTACTGCAGTGTAGCTGTCAAATCCTTGCCCTACCAGAAACCTCTTCAGTTAAAGAAAGAGATGAAAGTTGGTACATTCAAGGCCAAGGCTGTACAGGAAGTGGTCCAAGATCTCTCACCTGAAGTAATGCAAAGAGCCGTGTGTACTCAGTTGTATGGGGTTGTGCACATTCGATTGGCCTTCCGTGAATTGTCTGCACCATCGTCTGACCATACTATCACTCACGATGTCCGGTCTGCACACCTCACACGATTGCTGGTGGCTCTGTGCCAAATTCTGAGCGTGCAATGTAGGTTACATCGCAGTCGGTGGGTGAGTGTATGAGAGCTGCAATCTTTAACCTAGAACTGTCCTAAAACGGCTGCATTGCAACCTGTACCAGAATACAGCTGCATGCCACTTCTTCCTGCCTGCATGTGTGTGTGTCACTCTCCGACCACTAGTGCTGCGTATAGGCACCATTGGAGCTTTTTTCAGGATGCCCCTCGTATAATAACTTTCAGAAGCTTTTATTATTAGTGTTCCTGTTTTGATGTGTGGTTAGCTAAATCAGGTACCTATACAATGAAATTCTATAAATTCCTTGCGTTAAATTTCTAATACCTACATACCCTTTTCGTCAGCATTAATGTTATAACTGCATGTTGTCAGTTTCACAGTACTTCACTTGGATATACTGTACTGAAGCAGAAATCCCATTGATAATGTAAGGAAATATGACACTTTATTTTGTTTGATTCAATTGTTTCACTTATATGCAAGAGTTAAGTTGTTTGCTTTACAGAGAAGAGAGAAGTAGCTTTATGCATTGAAAAATGAGTCCGCACTCATGGTTCTTGCAAGCAGAGGGTTCCAAACCTCAGTGGAAATATCAACATATAATACCGAGAATGTATAAGGAGACTGATAAATTACAAATTGTATTTCTTAATCAATCACTCTTCACTCTTATCTCATTTAGTCGTAACTTCCCTAGCTTGTGAATTGTAATAATTTTCTAAATTCACTATTTTGCAGTTTGAATTCAAATGATCATAGAGAATAGAGAAATTAAGTGAATTTCATAAAGATAATATTGGTACTTAACAAAACCATACGTGGATCTGTATGAGTTTATTATTTCCATTTGCAAAAACATCGATTTAGTTTATTTTGTAATTATCAGGGAAAAATGTAAATTTTGTCCTGGAAAACCTGGAAAAGTCAGCGAATTTCATTTCTGCTTGTTTGTAGCTACCCTGGTAAAGGCTAATCGGGACTGTACCTACAGTTTAAAGTAGGATCCGAACCACTTGTGCCTCCACCGGGTATCAAACCCAGGACCCCTTGATTACAAGGCCACAACGCAACCACTGTGCCATTATACAGTTATTTATATCTCACAAGAAAACATGGACAATATTCAATCATACTGCCTAGCATACATTCCATCCCCCGTCTGAAGCAATGAAACTCCCCTTCGTTCCCAGAACTTGGGAGCTGTTGACCTTTGATGCAGATGCAAAGGGAATTTGAGGGCCTCCGCGATGGCGCAGTGGTAGCGTCACCGCCTTGTAAGCAAGGGGTCCCGGGTTCGATACCTGGTGGAGGCACAAGTGGTTCGGATCCCACTTTAAACTGTAGGTCCAGTCCCGATTAGCCTTACTGTGCATAAAGTGGACTTAAAACACCAACTCAACTCAACTCAAAGGGAATTTGAATAATGACGTCTAAGTCACAAATTTGTGTATAAATGGGAAGTCGCAACAAGGGCAACGAAGGTACAGATAAAGAAGCTCCTCTGTGAAGGAACTTTCTGAAGTCTAGAGAAGAGAATCTCCTAAATACTTGCCGCTACTTAGACTTCTTCTTATAAATAAGATGAACGAATGTAATAGCTGCTGTTCATGTTCTGTGAATTTATCCTCACCAAAGTTGTGATCAAAATAATATCTGCTGTCTACATTTTCACTCTTCACTGCAATCAAAGTATACAGTATAAAATAATTTTATCTAATGTCAAGGGAGCTGACGGCAGTTCCAGGCAGGGCTCCTGGCTGGATATTGGCCTGTGTGCAGGCCTTTTAATAGACCCCTGTCTGCCCATCGATCTACCTAGAAATTGACCACTAAGAAATTGCCACGATGTCCACACAGTGTGGCCACAATCTGTACTGTTTAAAAACTCTGGAAAAGTGCCATATCCCGTAAACAAGGATGAAAACCCTGTTCACTTAACAAATCCAATAAGCCCTCACAAATTAAGTTTCCATTGTTGAATATGGACCAACCATGCCCGTTCTCCATACACTATACCACATCACTAGCTTAACAGCAAAAACCATTCGGCTGGGATTTTTCTACTGTAGATTACACTGGTCAACAATGAAAATGCTTCGGAGATAAAAGTAACCAATTCTTACTAATTTGAGGGTGCTGATAACGAATGTGATATTAGTTTTTGAAGATTGGTTCGAGTTTCGAAGAAATACAAGGGTCGTTCAAGGTTGACCGGGATTTTCGTACGTAAAAAATCGATGATTAGCCGGATCATGATGAAACGTGCGGGTGACGTAATGTATTCCTTCGCGAGTAACTAGCGCCCGGCATGACGTATTTCGTGCATGCGCAGCAGTTGCAGCAAACATGGTGGCAAGCAGTGTGTCTGTGGCTGTGGAGCAGCGGTGTGTAATCAAATTTCTCGTGAAAGTGAAACCAGCTGAGATTTTCAGACGATTGCAAGCACAGTATGGTGAACAAACGATGTCGCGGACAAGAGTGTACGAATGGTGTGAGCAGTTTCGCGAAGGACGGGAGCTGGTGACAAATGAAGCGCGTGGACACATTTGCCTGACTGCAGTCACACCAGTGAATATCGCACGTGTTGAGCATATGATTTTTGAGAACCGGCGAGTAACAGTGCGGGATATTGCTGCCGAGGTGAATATCAGTGTCGGGAGTGTTGAGACAATCATTCATGACCACTTACGCTTCCGCAAAATCTGTGCAAGGTGGGTTCCCCGCCAGCTGACATTCGATCAGAAGTGGACACGCAGGACGGTCTGTGAACAGCTTCTGAATCGGTTTCGAGCAGAAGGTGATGAATTGTTGCAATCCATCATCATGTGTGATGAAACATGGTTGCACAATTCAACCCCAGAGACCAAAAGATGCAGCATGGAGTGGCGGCCCCCCAAGAAAAGCAAAACGCTGCCGTCCGCTGGAAAGATCATGGCAAGTGTCTTCTGGGACATGAAGGGCGTTATCCATGTGGATTTTCTGGACAAAGTGAGCACGATTAATGCCCAGTATTACTCCACATTGTTGAGTGGTGCTGTACGAAAGTCCATTCACAAGAAAAGACCTGGGATGTTGTCTGGAAATGTAATTCTTCTCCATGACAATGCCCGCCCTCACACGGCCAATGTGACAACAACAACTCTGGCCGACATGCGCTGGGAAGTTCTGCCCCATCCCCCCCTACAGTCCGGATTTAGCCCCCAGTGATTATCATTTGTTTGCACCCCTTAAAGACCATCTGGGAGAGAAGAAATTCACGACAGACGAAGCACTGCGGAGCGATGTCCTCCAGTGGCTACGACAACAACCAAGTTGCTAGAACGATGGCAACGATGCCTCAGCGAGCACGGAGAATACTTTGAAAACTGACATAGTTTGGTGTTTCTTCTGCTACCTGTTTCCTCTGCAGAAATAAAAGTCCCGGTCAACCTTGAACGACCCTTGTACATTATCGCCGGATGTGCTCCAGCGTGCAAAATAAGGGTTCGTGATAATAGCGGCTGTCTGCGTATTTCAATAAACATCCATTGTTTGATGGTTAGCTTTATCGGTATTCTTATCGCTAGCACGTGATCGCTGCCCGAGAATCATCAACCCCATCATGTTTCAGTTTCTATTGAAGATTTTGCCAGGGGAAATGTGTTCCTGCATAGTTCCCATTTGAACTCGCGGACATAGTCGTGGCGAAATTTTGTGTATGTTTGTGGTGTATTTTTTTTTATCGTTTTATGACTGTACTGACCAGAAACTGGTCGCATAAGTGTGTTAACAGTGCAGACAAGTTTTGTTATGTTTGCGGCGAAATAACATTTGTCGATCAAAAAAGAAATTTCACGCCAATCATAAAGAAAACCTACCACTTGTACTTTGGTTGTAAAGTGGGAGATATGGACAAGAAGTGGGGACCACACATTTGTTGTAATACGTGTTCGACAAACTTGCGGGACTGGCTACATGGAAAAAGACCATGCATGCCGTTTGCAGTTCCAATGATATGGAGAGAACCGACAGATCATACTTCAAACTGCTATGTTTGCATGGTTCCTCCAATTAAAGGCCTATCCAAAAAGAAAAAGTGGACTATCACTTATCCCAATATTCCTTCAGCTATTCGTCCTGTGCCACATTCTGAAGAACTACCTGTTCCACAACCTTCCGCATCGTACTCCAGTGATTCATCCGACGAAGAGACGCTAAACTCGACGCAGGAATGCCAAATCCTGTTGCAGATTCCTTGTCATCCATCGATCCTGACTTCACAGAATACATATCATCATCTAATCGCCATCTGATCACTCAACATGAATTAAATGACCTTGTAAGGGACCTGGGGTTGTCAAAAAGTGGAACAGAACTACTGGCATCCAGACTCAAGCAGTGGGGAGCTTTTGCTGAAGATGTTAAAGTATCCGTGTTTTGGACACGTCAGAAATCCCTGGAAGAGTATTTTTCAGTGGAAGGTGACATAGTGTTGTAAAAATGTGACTGGTCTTATGAGTAAACTTAACATAGAACATAATCCCGATTAATGGCGGCTGTTCATAGTGTTACGCGCTAAATTAACTCAACTGAACTAAGCAACGCAACAATGCAGAATCGCTCCCCGTGGCACCTGTCATGCGGATTGAACATTACATGAATTATAATACGGTCAGGATAAGTGCCTACAGTTGGAGTTACCGAGAATAAACCTAGGAGGATTTGTTTTCAAGTACCTGAAATGATGTTACATAATACTACGGTGGTTCTGAATATACACATATATTAAAGCACAGATAAATACACAGTACATCTTGCCCTCTTTCACTCGATCTCTCATTCATACCTCATTCCATGGCATATTGCGACAATATGACAATTACGAATGTTAGATTAATTAATACTTTGACTGTACTCATGCTGTTTCTTGGCTACATTGCCGTTTACAATTTACCGTTGAGGATTTTAAGTATAAAGTGAATAATTGTTCCTTGTGCGAACCCCTTTTATCTTTTCTGAAGGTATAAATATATTTCAATGAACTATTGTTTGCTGTTAACATAAACTCTGATCTATAACGTTGATTGTCCGCCTGAATAACGATGTCTAGTTATGCCCTAGCACTGATTTAAGTTATGCAATGATTTGATTTACGCAGATTTGCGGTAGATTGGCGTCATCTCTCTCACACACACACATGGTTGGATCTTACCTTCGCTGCATTCCCTCTGACCTGGGTAGGGTGAAAGTGGTCCTACAGTTTTGGAAGACGTCCACACTCCAGCGTTGTACTTCGCTGTTATCCTGGTTGGCGAAAATGGATCCTGGCTTCACTCGTTCACTTCGCAGGGACGTCCATGACGGTACACGTACACTGTCGACTCCATACGGCAACTAGCGCAGTAATAGGTCAGTCCTTCGTGGTCACTCGTATAGAGATACGTGGCTTGGGCGATGAGCCGAACATACGTAATGAGCCGTTCGCGGTTTAACATGGACACACATGCATATTAAATGTTATTAACTTCTGCTAACTTAGGACGTTGTTTCGGACGATTGACACAGGTGGACGTGTCTGGCGTTATTCTCACATACCACACGTATGTGCACGAATGCATTGACGGCGAGGGGGAAACGACCCCCTTGGGTCTACTCTGCTCTACTCCATGGCTCTAAAACACTCACTCGAGGAAAAAACAAATCCAGACCTCGGGTCCAATTGCGACTCGCAGCTAGGTCGCGCGTAGCTCACACTCCGGTGTCGATTCTAGGCAAACTGTCTTCTCGCTATTCCGAATCATCCCTTTTATTCCAGATTTGAACGAGGTGACGCTCTAGCCTCTGTGTTTATGTGCTTATTTATTGTTTCTGGTGCTTTGACCGTTGTCCTCCTATCCTGGTCAACGCTCAGTCTGGTCCTTAACCTCTGGTAGCAGCCCCTCGTGCAGAGATTAGGCTAAATCCTCGGCTATTGTGTTCGACACGTTCAGCAAAGGCCAACTCACCAGGATACCGTCTCCCATTGAATCCAGCGATGGATCTTTAGTATTTCATAACTCCCGTAGTTCTGTTCTGATTAGGCTCAAATCTTGGAATCAGTACTTTCATGATGTGGTCTTCCGCTGGTTAAAATCTCATCCAATTCGGTCCATTGGTTTAGAAGTTGCTCTTTTCCTGCTTTCCCCATATGAATGCATGTAAATCCGAATTTGGGCGAAGAACGGTGGTTGAGCAAGTTAGCGTTGGCTAAGGCAGTCGCTAGACACCTTTATTCGCGACAGATTTTAATATTACCAATTCTAATTAATTCTTAATAACGGGCAATTAGATTAATTACCTGTTACTCAATATTTGACCGTTATAATAGACCCATCAAAACTAAGTCTGAAAGCTGTGTTAGTGAACAATGGTAATGTGTTGCCATCAATCCCAATCGGTTATGCAGTGCACTTGCAGGAGACATATGCCAACATGGAAAAACTGCTGAAAGCCATAAATTATAAGGAATACAATTGGAATATTTGTGGCGACTTCAAACTTCTAGCCATACTTCTTGGCCTGCAGCTCAGCTACACAAAATACTGCTGTTTTTTTTTTGCGAGCGGGATAGCCGTGATAAGGCTTCCCACTACTTAAGGAAAGACTGGCCACTCCGTAAATCTTTGGAGCCAGAAACAAAGAACGTTCACATGTTCCTTTGATAGCTCCCAGCAGGGTTATACTTCCTCCTTTACATATTAAACTAGGTTTAATCAAGAACTTCGTTAAAGCTATGAACCAAGGCAGTGATGCATTCAAGTATATTCTGCGTAAATTTACACGAATTAATAAAACTAAAATCAGGGAGGAATATTTATTGGCCCTCAGACTCGAGAACTCCTCAATGATCCTAAATTTGATGCACTGTTAGAAGATAAGGAGAAGATTGCATGGTACTCTTTCCGTAACGTGCGGGCTCAGAATTATAAGGAACTAGTGGAGCACCTAATATCTTCCTACCAAGCAATGGAGTGTCATATGTCACTAAAAATACATATGTTACACTCCCTCATAAACTTCTTCCCAGGAAATTGCGGAGCAGTCAGCGATGAACATGGGGAACATTTCCACCAAGTTATATCTACAATGAAGAAACGATATCAGGGCCAATGGAGCAAGTCTATGCTTGCTGATTATTATTGGACAATCGCCAGAGATGTTTCAGTACCACAATACAAGTGACAGGTAAAGAGGCACTGTTTGTAATATTCATGTAAGTAATGTTTTTATAACTTCCATTTTGTACACGTGTTAATTTCCTATTAACACCACATAACACATATTTCTTTCGATTACACTTTAACTCGAACCAATTCAGCATTTTTATTATTATTTTCGTATTCAGCATCCTCAATTCCATAAGGAAATGTACTTTTTATTTCCGAAGCATGAAAAAAGTTAAAATTTGTTGACCAGTGTATCAAATCACAGGTATTGCATATTATTTTTATTACTTTCACCGTGAATATAAAAATTAGCCTCGTCATTGAAGAATTTTTCATTTCAAAGGAAGTGTCACATAATTGTTTGAGATACTTTTCCCAATAGTGAATGTCGCTGATTAAAATCATATGCAATGGTGCGTATACTTCTTTTTCTCCCGAGTTGTATGTGTGATCTTGATGAGTTCCTAACACGTTAGGAGCATTCTAATGCTTTGTTTTTACACCTCAAAAAGGAGAAAATGGTTACAAGCATGCAGTAATAACATTTTGCGGGCTAACGATACGTTGGAAACACCTTCGTCACTTCATTTCTCGTGAAATTCTAGCCTGATTTGAGATATCACATCACCTCCTTTCCTTTGAAATTTTTGCGTTGAATTCAATATGGTGGTAAAGAATATGCCGGACATGCGCTAGACACACACAGCTAGGGATCTCCTTGTGCCTATCCTATTTCTCTCATGATCAGGATATTTCCTTTACATTTTGTAGGAGGTGTTAAGGAATTTTTGACTCGTCATAGTTCATGTAATGAGGCTTTTATCAGTCACATAGTTATACATATTATTTTGTATCTTCTGATCACATTGAAGTCCCAGAATAATTTTTTGATATGTTTTAGAGTATGGCTCGAGGGACCAAATATATTTTTTTCACGATTTTTGGTGATGACATGTTTTGAAATATTCAGGGTCAAAGGTCAAGGTCACATGACAAAATTATATTTTTATCCAAAGTAGGCTTTTTATATATCACTGGAAAGCTTGTTCAATTGCCTGTACAATAAGGCAATAGGCGAAATAGGGGCGGAGTTACAACACATTTAGTACAGCTAAACGGGCTCAAAAAGTGCAATTATGCGAACTTTGACCTTGAATAATTCAACACTTACAAGGCAAACGAAACTAAAAATTTTCATAGTTACTAAGTTCCATGCTTAGTTTCAACTCCCCAAATTTCATGAAAATCGGAGATGGTCAAGTTGGAAATTGCACATATCTGTGTTGATTTGACATGGAATGACTCGTATATTATTTTTGTTGTTTTGGGACAAGCTACATTTAAATAATATGTTAAGTGGCATATTAGCAATTCCCAGATATCATTCGTGTCAGTTAGTTGGTAAAGGTCCCCAATTTTCCTAATGTAAGATGTATTTAAGATATTCTATATTTTGCTCACATGTATCCCTCCCTACATTGTATTGTGTAACTTTTTGAATATTCTAACCTTTTTCCTTGTATTGTAATTTTTTGAGAGAGAGATGGTCAGAGATGTATGTAGGACTTCAAGCTTTAATGAGATTTGATTGTATGGTCAATTAAGGTTTCTGTACTTTCTGTTATTCGAGTTGGTTCTTGGATTATTTGAGTTAGGTTTTTTGACTTCAAGGTATCCAAGTAATGAACATTGTTTGTGTCTTGTTTTAGAAGATCTGTGTTTATATATCTAACTATTAATAATTTGCTCTTTTTTTGTCAGATTGTTTAGCATGTTGACCAAAGCATTTACAAATAGATTTATGTCACTGTTTGGTTATGTGTATACTGCTATAATCTTAAATGTATCTAACGTGTGTCAACAATAAGATGAGGAAACACGTCATATCAGTTTTAGCATTCGCACAATCTAATGCAATAAGTTGGCAATGCTGCACACACCGAGACATTTCTGATAAGTCGCTTGAGGAGCCTCAAGCAAAGTTTTCTCAACGCACAACTTCAGTACCAAAGGTCATGCCACACATCGATTGGCCAACGTAGATCTGACATTACAGTAATCTTACAATATTGTTTTGGTCCTTATTTTGTTTTGCTTTTATCATGACACGTTTACAATTTATCGCAACTATGAGGATGGATGCTAATTAGATTTAATTGATAAAGAAACACTACAGAGGTAGAACTCCATGCTGAGACCAGGACTCGAACTCGGAAGCAAGCATGAGCCTTCCCAGGATTTCATCAAGGTGGGTGTTATTTCTAAAGCTTTCTCCAAATGCACGTTGTTTTATTAACTGTAATTAAATAATAATAATTAATTAATACTTATAATTAACTAAATAGTTGAATTACTGCAAATAATACTACTAATACCCATACTACTATTAAGTAGTAGAGATCTACATAAATATAGTATTTATGAATGCAATACAACGTAATTACTTTGTATTCATTGGATTTTTACAAATTCTAGGAGCACGTTTGTTTCTTTGATAAAAATAATTGTCTTGTCAACGAGGTGAGACATTTTAAGTGTGAAGAAAATCCATAAAAGCAAGAAAATATATTAAAATAAATTGAAATAATAAAAGTATAGAAATCATCCAAGTAGATGCGATTGTCTGGTTGGTAGGGTGTCTGACAACCACGCGGGCGATGAGGCTTCGATTCCCGGAATTTGTTGGAATTTTTTGGTCTTGTCCCCGCATAAATGTCCCCGATAATTCACATCTGGAATGTCTCGCTGTTCTTACCAACAAAATATTTTACAATAGTTAATGCAATAGTTAATGTTATTGTCGATTGAAATCAGAAATTTAAACATGCCAGTGTAAACAATTGGGAGGTGGAATGATGGCTGTGTATTCTTGTTGTTGTTATTATTATTATAATTTATTATCTCAATAGGGTTACAATTACGCCATACAATATTTCATTTAGAACAATATTAATACAAATAATGACTTGATGCCCTATGTGGTAAAAAATATACAAAAGCTACGTCTAAGAAAAATGAGATGAATATACATGGTAAAAGGTAGAAGGGTAAAGTGTTCCCCTGTGCTTAGCACCACACCATGAAGGTGTATAGGGGGTGGGGGGTAACGCCCTACACCTTCTTGATCTGGTCATTAGTGGAGGTGATATGATCAGCACCATGCCCCTGATTGCCTTTACCCCCCAGGGTTTCCCCCAGGTACCCATGTTATTCGACGCTGCGTGGGCACCTGGGTCGCTTCCAATTTTAGAAAAGTTGCCGGATTTGAACCGGCCAGAGATCGAACCCAGGACCTTTAGCATGGTAGTCAGACACGTTACCGACTATGCCACCGCAGCCACGGAATTTACATGAGTATACAGTATAAAGTGTTCTATAGTAGCAATGAAATAAAGAAAGTTTGAGAGTTATACACATTTAGAAGAAAGGAAAATGTAAGTGTGTGTGGGTTTGGGTATGAGTGTGTATGAAATTAATGTTCGAAGTACATGGATGAAAATTTTAAAACATATGTGTGTGGTGGGAATGGTGTTGAGGGGGTGGGGTGAAGCACTGAAAATAATGTTAATGGAGTTAGAATTTATAGGCATGTGAAAGTTGAAGATGACAGAACTGCCTTTGCTGGTACTGAGTTTGACCTTCGTCGGGAGTGAATTCCAGGTTACCGCTGCTAGGTACGTGAAGGACTTCTGGCCAAATCTGGTTTTGTTAGGTTTGGGGATTACTAGGTCTGTATGTAAGGACGATCTGGTGTTTCGTGTACTGAACTCAGAGGAGAGCTTAATCCTATTATGCAATGGAGATGATTTGTTATGTATACTATGGAATACCTTATTCAGGTAGATGTAATGTATTCTCGAAGTGACTGTGGGTATGTTGTAAATCTTGCGCAATTGTTGAGAATAATTTTATTGGGGGTGCATGTGAATAGTTCTTAAGCAATTGTTTTGAAATGTTTCAAGTTTCTTCAGATGAGTTAAGTTACCGTCATACATAAGACTAGCACCATACTCGAATACAGGATGGATAAAGGAAAGATAGAAATGTCTACTAAGATTTCTATTGAGATATTTACGAATTTTTTGAAATATGTAAAGATGGTGATAGATTTTATGAATATACAGAGGCTGATCAGGCTATATCCAACCGATTTGGCAATGCTGATGCCACGTGTGTAGTTGCGCCAGAAACTTGAAATCGGCCATGAAATAAGTGTTGCGTCTGAGGTCGCAGTTGCCGGAGCGTCGTGTTCGTGCTAGTGAAATGCTGCCGTAAGGGCTGGGTTAACAACTTCTTCCCGCACCACACTGCAGAACGAAAGACCAACTGCCGCAAACTGTACGAAAGGAACTCGGGAGGGTCAAAATGGAAGACAGTTGTCACATTGGATGAGGCCTACATTTATATCACGCGTAATGGTAACATTAGGGCAATTACGTACTGTGACACCTCTGGCAAGGGACATACCAGGTTTTACTGCCAGTGCCGAGAAAGCTTTCCACAGGGAATCATGATTGTCGCCGGATACGGTTACGAGGGTAAGTTGAAGATACGTAAAGTGGAGAAAAACATAAAGGTGAATGCTGCCTACTTCCAGGAATCCATTATGGCCCCAATCTATCGGACAGACATCCCTCGTTTGTACAGAGTCAACAAGAACCAGGTGCAGATCCACATGGACAAAGCGTTCAGCCACACCGCTAGATCATCCCTCCGGTTTTATCAGGACATGGAGCAGGAAACAGGAATCCATGTTATTTCCTTTCATGACATTTCTGTCAAAAGCCCTGATGCCAGTCCAATAGATTTCTTCGCATTTGGGCTGTTAAGACGATGTCTACAACATCGCTGCCCTCACACACTCACAGGCCTATGGAAAACCTGTAAGGAGGGATGGCAAGCAATTTTACATATCGGTCGGATATAACCCGATCAACCTCTGTAGTTATTTATTTGGAGATTAAAATTAAGCTGGGTGTCTATAATGATTCCTAGATACTTTAAATAATTGCTCAAAGGTACTCTGGCATCATTAAGGGTAATATTTATCGTGTTAGCCAGGATTCCCTTACCGATGTGAAGCACCATAGCCTTCATCTTTGCAACGTTAAGCTTCAGGTTTTTGATGTTGTACCAATTTAGTACTTTGGGGAATGAGTGTTTCATTTTCTTCTTTACATCCTCGTACGTTTCTCCAACATGGATGAGAAGGCAGTCATCTGCGTACAGAGTAATCGACAAATCTGAATTTAATATTGTGATATTGTCAATAAATAGGTTGAATAATTTTGGGCCAAGTATAGAACCTTGTGGAATGCCTGAGGACACTGACTGCTCAGTGGCAAGTGAACATCCTACTTTCGTTGAGATTTTTGTATTCGTGAGAAAACTTTCCATCCAGAGATTTGTTTTGCTATTGAAACCAAATCTGTTCTTTAATTTTTCTATTAGCAACTTGTGAACAACGGTATCGAAGGCTTTGCATACGTCCAGGGAAATTAATCCAACTAGGAAACTGCTTTTTTTTCCCAGTGTCTCATGCCATTCATTAATTAGACTAAGTAATAATAATTCTGAGGATACATCCTTCCTGAATCCATACTGTCAATCAGACATCAGATTGTTGACTTCCAGGAAAGTTGTCATTTGCTTCTCTAATACTTTCGCCATAACTCGGCTTAATGTTGGGATTTAGGAAATCGGCCTGTAGTTATATGCTAGCGTAGGAGATCCAGATTTGTGAATTGGAGTTATTATAGAGTGCTTCCATCTCATTGGAAATTGGCCACGTTTGAAGGACGTGTTTATTATGTCGGCGAGGGGCTCTGCTATAAGTGGAGCCAACACCACCAGAACGCTTTTGGGAATGCCATCCGAACCTCCTGCCTTTTTTATGTTTAATTTATTAAGAATTTCCAAAACTTCTTCGACCTTAACAGATTTTAATGTGAATTCTTCAATTTGTTGGACAACAGCTGAATTGGGATCTTCTCTTAGAATATTTATGTTCGAATTGCGAGGATTAATGTGTGCCGATGCTTTGCTGATATTGGAAAAATGAATATTTAAATAATAAACTATGTTGGATGGGCTCGTTAGGAGGACATTGTCGACTAGTAAATGATTAATTGTAGTTTCTGATTCTCTACGCGTGATCTCATTGATAACCTTCCATTTGCAGTTGTTATTGCTAGTGGTCTGGTTCACCATATCTCTGTAGTAATTTACTTTTGCCTGCCTAGTAATTGTTGTGCAATGATTTCTAAAAGATTTGTATTGCTCCCACGTATATTCACAGGAAGGACCACCGCTTTCTTGAACAAGCGGTTCTTCTGTGATATTAATTTAATAATTTGAGGGGTAATCCAGGGCTTCCTGCTTTCTCTCACCCCGAGAGTTTTCAAGGGAGCAAATTCGTCGAGTGCAGTCGAAATGAGAGACTGCAGATGACTCTCCTTGTCGTATACGGTTAAGTCGGGAGATGTACTTGCATAGAACGGAAGAGAGGACTTGAAGGTGAAAAAATTTGGTTCGCATATTTTATTAATTTTACAGGTAGTAATTAGCTTCCTTGGTGTGCACGTTACATTAATTTTGAGTGTGGTGTAAACGAGAAAATGGTCACTATGTCCTAATAGATGCTTCATGTAACTGTGTGCAAGTGAGGGTTGGAGGAATATATGTGGTTGATTAACGATTCGGATGTCCACGTAATTCTTGTAGGCAGAACAACGAGTTGTTTGTGTCCTAGGAGGGATAACGTTTCCAATAATGTATCTGAGTCTTGGTCATCTTTCAGCAAATTTACGTTCATATCTCCAAGGAATATTGATAGATGGCTCGGTGGTAAGCTACTGATCATCCTTTGCAAGATTTTGCATGCTTTTCCAAGCGATCCGGTAGGAGATCTATATCCGTAACCTACGATAACACTTTTATTTGTTTTTGGACACTCGCACCCATAGTCCTTCAAGGTCACTTTCATTGACCGAAATTACGTTAGAGGCAAGAAGGTTGTTCTTAACGAAAATAGCTGTACCACGTCCCCGGGTGTCTCAGTCATTTCTAAAGAGATGGAAATTAGGAATGCAGTATAGAGGGTCAAGAATAGATGACTGCAGCCATGTTTCGCTCAATTTCGTGTACTTGTTGTCGAGGGACTGATCGTTCAGGTAGCAGACGTGAATGTGGCCTTCCTTCCCCCTTCACGAGCTGGACGTCCTGCAGGGTAGGATACAACCTCAAAAGCACTTGCTTCAAAGCTGTCGGCCCCTTGAAATGTGGGTCAGCAGTCGGGGAGGGAGTGTCTTCGAGGCTAGCTACTTGGGGTGAAGAATCAGCTATTTGTTGCAGATGTGAATGACCTGGCTGTGACTGCAAGTGTTGCAAACTCAGTATCAGCTATGGTGCCATTCATAAACTGTCTTCGTGATATTTGTACATTGCATCTGTGGGGACCGGGGAAGATAAGTACGGGCTTGTGGGGTGAGTTGGTAAAAGTAAGCGGTGTTAAAAATTTGAGATTCTGAGGGTGAAATTTAGACATTTCCATATATGAGGTAAATGATATGATAGAATAAATAGCTACTTAAAGACACTTCCAATTTTTACAATGAAAATTTAAAATTACCTTTGACCTTTTTCTTGGAGTTAAAAACTCTGGGCCGGGAATGATAGTTTGGAAATTTAACAGTGATTGGTCTGATCTTACCTTCAGATTCGGCCTCTATCCTGTGGCTCCTGCATATTTCCGATGGCTCCAAAGGCCACGGTGGCTCAGTCGGTAACGCGTCTGACTACCATGCTCAAGGTCCCGGGTTCGATCCCCGGCCGGTTCAAATCCGGAAACTTTTCTAACGGTGTAAGCGGCCCCGGCGCCCACCCAGCATCGAATAACATGGGTACCTGGGGGAAACCCTGGGGGGTAAAGGCAGTCAGGGACGTGATGCTGATCACATCACCCCACTCACGACCGGATCAAGAAAGTGTGGGGCGTTACCCCTACACCCCCTATACGCCTTCATGGCGTGGTGCTATGCACAGGGGAACACTTTACCTTTACCTTGCCAATTTCAATGCTAGCTGTTCCTGAAAGAGGGAGAAAGCAACATTATATGTGTTTTCATTTGAGGTCTCCGGAATCCCGAAGATCCGGATACTGTTCCTCCTCTGATACTGCTCAAGATCCACTACCTTTTCTTCTAATTTCACCAGCTGTTTCTTGACCTCTTGGCTTTCTTCATTCTTCCTCCTAAGCTCTTCCTCGAACTGGTCAACTTTCTCTTTGTTGAAGTCGAGGAGATCTTGTCGACGAGCCACCACTGCTTTGGTGATTGAGTCTATGAGGCAATCCTTGATCATCCATAAAATGTCAGGGGATTGCACCACTGACTTCACCTCTTCCGTCACTTGTTTCAGCAAGTTCGGGGAAAAGCATTCCTTGATGACAAGGGGCAGGCTGCCTGCCGATGCCTGCTTCTTCGGAGGTGCCATATTGAATGCACAACACTGGGTTCCAATTCACACGCACACGAAAGTTCAATACAAGAGAGCACACTACGTAAAGATAATCTTATTTTCGTACACTATACTGATCCTACAGATATTGTTTCATGCCAGAAAGATGCTACAAAGGACTGTAATTTTTCCTTCTCCTTCTTTGTAGAAAGTGCTGGGACAGTGTAATTTGCCCATCTAGTTAGCTGCCGCCATTACTGTCTATACATTACCCACTTACAACGAACAAAGAAGTTCTTTTAGTTATTGCTCATTGTTCACACACACACACACAAAAATACATGTGCATTAAACATTTGATGCATTTAAGATACAAAACAACTTTTTTCTCTTTTAAATCAAAGGTGCCCTCATATATTATTATCAGGAATTCATGTTTATTTTGAAAGCATTCACTCTGAATGACGCATGTGTTTGGAATGCTGTGCTTTTCTCCATGCTGAATGGAAATAACTATTCAAATTATTATTATTTTTATTATTATTATTATTAATAGTAGTAGTAGTAATATTGTTGCAGATCTTTGACTATGATCAGTTGGAAACCCTGCATGCTCCAAGGAGCTTTGATAAGGCACCTGAATTGCCTCGAGTTGATCCAATAAATGGACGATCTTTAATCCTCAAATCCAATGTGCCATACGAATGCCATAAGAAATTGGTGTGTTGATTTGGTCAGCATGAAATTGTTGGTTGATGATAAGTGAATTTTTTTTTTTTTGTTATCTTCTGCTGCTTTTCTACCTCAGGATGTTGAATGGCGAATAGATTAATTTGGTTAACTGACAATCATGAAATGGCCAACTCTGTGGCTAATTGATTAGCGCACACGCTTCGAAGACTAGAGGTAGATCATGGACCAGAAAATATGGATGTGTCATTGTCTTCATTCCACTTCCATCTATCACATCTTTAATCTTTATCATCACGATTAACCGAGAGTGGTAGAACATTGACTTGAAATGATAGAAAAAGAACCTTCGGTGTTGGTTTCCGAGTTTAAAGCATTGTTGTTTCTTCAGTCAGTAGTGACAATAGACTGTGGCAGGGATATGACATGCTTCTTATTTTATAAGCAATAGCAACACGAAAAAGGCGACAGATATTCCTCGTATTTCCGATTTTCCCTGAAACTAGTTTCCTGCCTGTGGTGATAATTAATTCTATTTAGTGTGGGAAATATGTTTGAAATCAATTTGTGCTAATCTATGCAGATGTAACTGATTAGAGAGCCTCCACGATGGCGCAGTCAAAACGTCGCCTCATTGCAATCAACGAGTTCACGGTTCGATGCCCGGTGGAGCCACATAATGGTTCAGATTCCACCTTAAACTGTAGTTGTCATCCCTATTTGCCTATGTATGCACAAAGTGGACTTGAAATAATTACTTCTTCAAAATTTGTGATAGTTAGTTACTGATCGTAAGTTGCTTTGTTGCAGGATCTCCGGATAATAGATGTGTAATAGGAGCTTCTAATTTTGAAATACATTTTAATTTTTGGTATTCAGTGTCGTTTTTATGCCACTTTGAGAAATCAAGACGATGAAGATGAGTGACGATATGATAGATGGACAAACAAAAAACAATGCCCAGACCGGTATTCGAACCCGGAATCTCTGTCTTCATACTGCGCTCTGCTAACCATACCTCCATGGAGGTGGAAAATTTTCACATACAGTAGAAACTTACACATTTTCCTTACATATTTGATTTTCCTACCACTCTCTCTTATCATGACACATTTTTCTTACATATTTGGTTTACCTACTGCACCTCCTACCACTCTCTCTTATCATGAATATGAATATTACCTCTTCATTTCAAGTTTAGCTAATTTACAGCTGCCGCAGGGTAGCGAATGAGTATTGTATGTATATTTTTGTTTCCTGTTGAGGCACAAAATCCATCAACCAGATTTAATATTTAAAAAATGTAGGTCCTGTTTAGTATAATCATTATGACTTCGCGCAATCTCGTTGTTTTGAGATTATCAATTAGGATACAATTTAGATATAATGAGAAAAAGAAACTTGCATGTCACAATTACCATATCCAACTCATCTCAGTAAGTATAATAAAAATAGTGTTTTGCACATCACACTTCGTTTGTATGCTATGATTTATGTTTCTCTGTTATGAACGAGATGTGCCTCCCCCTAGTGCCTGTCAAACAGAAAGAGGATTGTCCCCGAAGAACTAATTTTTGATCTAATACCACCCATAAATCAAGTGTCCAGAAACAGCTATTATGCATGAATATAAGATAAAATACTCCTTAGCAATTACATATAATTATAAGCTAACTTGTATCCGAGAGTTAGAACAATGTGACTAAACTTCCCTGCTCTTGCTTCCGAGTTCGAGTCCTGGTCTCGGCATGAAGTTCTATCTCTGTAGTGTTTCTTTATCAATTTAATCTAATTATCATCCATCCTCATAGTTGCGATAAATTATAATCGTGTCATGGTAAAAGCAAAGAAAATTAAGAACAAAAAATAATGTAAGATTACTGCAATGTTAGAACTATGTTGTAAAGATAAAACATGAACACAAAATCATTCTCAAGCAGGTATTTCAGGAGAACTGTGTAGACAGACAACATGCTCCTGAAAGTTGCCAATCGACATGTAGCATGACCTTTGGTACTGAAGTTGTGCATTGAGAAAACTTTGCTTGATGTTCCTCATGCGTTTTTCATGAATGCCTCGGTGTGTGCAGCATTGCCAACTTATTTTCGGCTGTGCAAAATTTTTTCCTACCATTACATTTGCGGCCAGGTGTACTATATTTTGGGAAATGAAAAAAATAATTTTAAAAGTATTCCATTTTAATTATATGACAATTAACTTTATTCTCCTTTCATGATATTTCTATAAAATGTACTGGATTCTCCCTTATAATGTTTTGTATCAGTTGATCGTCACAGGTGAAACTATGATGTGTCACTATGATTTCCCCACATAGGAAGTAACTGATAACCAAAGTGCTACTACATTTCAAAATTATAAACTGTTCAACTATACTGCAACAATCAATGCAAACGTTTTATCCTTTCTTTTATGCTTCTTGGATATATGTTCTTATTTCTGTTAAATGCTTATTTTTAGCATGATTTGAGAATTATTTCCTGAAAATATCAACTGGCTTGTACTACATTAATTATTTTGAGTATTTTAAACCCTGCTAAGCCTTTATTTTACAAGTTTTCTCAAACTGTTGACTATTATAGAACCCCACAAGAACTTGAAGCAATAATATTCAGTGTTCTCAAAAACCCCATTTTTTACTTCTTTTGTGGGTTTTTCTGAAGAAAAGAAAGTGGCAAAAACCAGGCTAAAACTTTGTTATACAGCTGTGTCTCTCCGGAAAGAGGCCTCTGAATGAGCATCCCAGAGAAGCAATATTCCCTGTAATTGCTGTGAAGCATAATAGGATAGAATAAGTAATGTCTGTGGGTGTAAATTGTTTTACATGCTAATGTGAGATACAATTACACATGTTTGTGCAAACATAAAATTTAGGGTGTAGGCTTTGTTATGTGATATTTTCTTGTAATTAATTCAGCATATTACAACGTTTTGTTTCAGGAACAAAGATGATTTTATCAAAAATTGTGGAGAACCGTCAGGAATCGTGTATATTGAAGATATTGAAAATCATCAAACCATTGAATCCAAATCAGTAAGATGTAATAAAAAATCAATCGAGAAATCAGTCGGAATTCGTCCACATGAGTACCCTCAGTGCAAGAAGAGGTTTACTCAAAGTGGAGACTTGAAAACGCATTTGAGAATGCATGATGGAATTCATCCACATGAGTGCCCTCGGTGCAAGAAGAGGTTTACTCGAAGTGGAAACTTGCAAAGGCATTTGAGAATCCATGATGGAATTCGTCCACATGAGTGCCCTGTTTGCAAGAAGAGATTTACTCAAAGGCAACACTTAAAAAATCATTTGAATATCCATGATGGAATTCGTCCACATGAATGCCCTCAGTGCAAGAAGAGGTTTACTCAAAGTGGATACTTGAAAGTGCATTTGAGAATCCATGATGGAATTCGTCCACATGAGTGCCCTCAGTGCAAGAAGAGATTTACTAGTAGTGGAGACTTGCAAAGGCATTTGAGAATCCATGATGGAATTCGTCCACATGAGTGCCCTCAGTGCAAGAAAAGATTTACTAGTAGTGGAAACTTGCAAAGTCATTTGAGAATCCATGATGGAATTCATCCACATGAGTGCCCTCAGTGAGAGAAGAGATTTACTAGTAGTGGAAACTTGCAAAGGCATTTGAGAATCCATGATGGAAATCGTCCACATGAGTGCCCTCAGTGCAAGGAGAGATTTACTAGTAGTGGAGACTTGAAAAAGCATTTGAGAATCCATGATGGAATTCGTCCACATGAGTGCCCTCAGTGCAAGAAGAGATTTACTGTATGTGGACACTTGAAAATACGTTTGAGGATCAATGGCGGAATTCGTCCACGTGAGTGCCCTCACTGCCAAAAGAGTTTCTCGAGGTAAAAACTTGAAAGTGCATTTGATAATCCATGATGGAATTCGTCCACATGATTGCCCTCAGTGTAAGAAGAGGTTTACTCAAAGTGGACACTTACAAATGCATTTGAGAATCCATGATGGAATTCGTCCACATGAGTACCCTCAGTGCAAGAAGAGGTTTACTGTAGGTGGAGACTTGAAAACGCATTTGACAATCCATGATGGAATTCCTCCACATGAGTGCCCTCAATGCTAAGAGAGATTTACTGGTAGTGGAGACTTGAAAATTCATTTGAGAATTCATCATGGAATTTGTCCACATGAGTGGCCACAGTCCATGAAGAGATTTACTCGAAGTGGAGATGGGAAAGTACATTTGAAAATCCATAATATAATTTGTCCAAATTTGTTTCTTCGCTGCAAGATGATATTTATTCCATGTGGAAACTTGAAAAGGCGTTTGAGAATCCATCATGGGGTTCGTAAGTATGGATGCCCTTAGTGCAAAAATATATTTTCACAAATTGTAAAATTGAAATCCCATTTGAGAATTCACAAGGGAATTTGTCCAGATGAATGCTCTCAATGCAAAAAAATATTTACTCAAAGTAGATACATGGAGAGCCATTCCAACAGCCATGATGATATTCGTCCATGTGAGTGCCCTCAGTGCAAAAAGAGATTTATTTAACGTGGAAACTTGAAAATCCATTTGAGAATCTATGAGGGAATTGTTCCACATTAGTGCCGTCAAAGCAAGGAAATATTTACACGAAGTGAAACATTGAGGGAAGCTGGAAAATTCATGTGAGATTACAAAAGCAATTTGTAGTAAAATGTGAAAATATTTTAATAGTAACTTGAAAATATTCAAGCTCATTTACTTTGATGTTCAACTAATAAATGCAGGCAGTGTAAAAAACTACTACTACCTTATAGATGCACTTAATGAACCATTTAGTGTTTTCAGGAAATTCGCCATGCTAATAGATCTTTTTAAAAAAATTATATCATCTAAGTCTAATCTCATTCTTGAAACATTCACCATCATATACATGAATACCAATATAGAGATATCAAGAATTGATGGTCCAGATGAAAAATTATTTGAGTATTACTGTTTCACCCATAATAATAATTAATTATTGATTGTGAAACCTTGAGAAAAAATTAAGAATTTCATGGAGCAATTTACTCATGTGATGGTACTCGATGTAAAGAATGATACATTTTTTCAAAATTTTGGTGCAAATTCACATGGGAATCGTCTATATAAATTATCTTCATACATAATGCTCTTACTGAAAAAAGAATGAAATGCTGTTGAGTATTTCATATCACACAGAAATAGATTCTTATAGAAATGTCTGCTGGCATTGAACTTCTGACCAGGCTAGAAATTATGGCTGCTAGACTGGATGTGGCAAATAGAGCATGTTCTGATTTCAACTTTGTTCCCTGCTAGATGTATGGCATCAACCTGTCAGAGCAAACATTTGTTTATGGGTCATTCCATGTCAAATCATCCAGAATTTTGTGAAAATGTCACCCACCATTCCCTATTTTGATGAAATTCGGTATGCTTATAGAACTTTTGATGCTGATTACAAAAATGACAACATTTTTAAAATTGGTAAAGGGGTTCAGAAGTTACGAGCTTTTAAAAAACTCCCTGTACGCCACATGCGGCTCCTCTTTGAATGTCACGCATTAGGTTATAAACGATCGTATCTTCCCTCGGGTTTGCCGTAGAAACTTCAAGTTTGTTTTCTTTTGTTCAGAATAGTATAAGCTTTCATTTAAATAACGTTTCAGATGAATGCATCAGTAAACATGTATTTTTATATATAGTTTTATGTATTTTTTTAGAAAAATAAATGACTAACTTGAAGAGCGAATTTCATGCAATGCCCCCCCTTCAATTTCCCCCCAATTTTATATGTAGGTAGCTCAGAGTGTGTACTAATGCCTGATGAAAAAATTGGGATGGGCGGTTCAGAGACAGGGTGATAAAAAAATAATTTGCATAAAATGACATTAAAAGTGAATCTTATTAAAAATGCTTATGTATATAGCACAAAGCCTGAAGTACAATATGTTTCAAGTTACAATATTCAAAATTTATGTTCACTATGTGTGAATGTAAGCATAGGCGTAACCTGGCGGGGGCAAAGGGAAGTACTTTCCCCCTCCAAAATTTATAAGTTAAATGTATTTTGTGATCCTCCTGGCACTTGAGGAACAAACGAATAAAGAGTAATTAATAATTGTGATTTTTCAAATGTATTTATCAAATAATCCTGGACACTATTTTTATGCGATGGAAAACTTTGTGATTATCTCAACCCGAAGATAGTTTCCAAGTCACCCATTAAGATAGTACCTAAAAATTGTACTCTATGCATTGCCAAAATTTCATGTACTATAAATTGTGCCGTTCACATTTTAAATGGATATTTTGACCATTTCAAACACACTAAAGTATTTGACTTATCACTAAGTACATCCATTTGTGTTGTTAATGTCCACTGGACACAGCATACTTTTTGCCAGTAGTGGGAAGTTGATGGATCAAGTGGATGAAAGAATTTAATAGCTGCATCGCCATTTTCACGTGGACTTTTGAAGCAATCCTACAAACAAGTTTGAGTCACGCACACACATGCTACTACATAACTGTTTACTGTTGGAATTCGAAAAGCCACTTCTTCACAAAAGTCAAACCATACAGTTATACAAGACATATTACATGAGCACTTACTATTTTTGCTCTGACTGTTAAACAACTAGTGTTTCGAAGTAAATAGTTACAAAGTTACAAGTACAGTTACTTTTTATTTAGGAATTCTAACTGTAACTAGCTACTTTTAAAAGTAAGTACCTGTAACGTTAACAGAGTTACTTTTTGCAGTAGGGAAATAGCTAAATTGGACAATTCTGTTCCAGACTATAAAAATAAAATATGTAACTTCTCCGGATGCTACGTGAAAGGGTTTTCTTGGAATTGCTGGCAAGGAAGCTATACTTTGTTGCATGCTAAATTTAGAACATCCACGCTTTACTGTAATTCATTTCTAATTGTATGTGAAAACTCCATTGTTTTTGGTAGACTGCTGCGTTCGTTTGGAATGTTGTTGTCCAGCTAGGAAAAAAGTCATTGTCGAGTGAGTGGATCTTTGGATATTGTTGAACTTGGAATGGAGGAGAAAGAAATAGGTGCAAGTGGAATCAATGACACCATATTCAAAATACCGTGGTCAGCATACAAATGATTTTTTTTAATTATAATCGTTCAAGCAAAGCTGGCTGTGTTTTCCATCATTTATTAGCAGTAATAATGTAAATATATGAATACATATTATGTACTAGAAACATAAGTAAAACACGGAAGTCTTCATGATCTTTGATTTTGTGTAACGTTTACACAAGTCAATGATCATTAACAGTACGTTACTGTTACAGTAACTGTAAAAGAAACTGTTACTTTCAAAGTACCAGTAACAATAACTGAGTAACTTTTTTAATGATTGACTGTAACTCAGTTAGCCTACTTGTAAAAAGTAACTTACGGAACCTGTAAGTTCAAAATAGTGCATACTTCCTGGTACTGTTGTAGTACTTTGCAATCGCTGACACATTGTACTGTGGGTTGTCATTTCACCCTAGATGATTACTAAGAAATTTATGCCTTGAATACTATTTTTACATAATTGCCGTACTTGTTGCTTTATACTATAGAAGTCTTTACAAGTATTTTTACTGCTCCAACCATCCAGTCAGTTGGATATATTCTGTGGTATGTGGCGAAAAAGCTCAATTTGAAAAAACTTCAATCAGCACAAATGTGTAATATTAATTCTTACTTCATATTACGTATCCCCATGAAGAGTAGCCAAAAAAGAACTTCCGTATTGAGATAAAATGCACAAAAATAATGTTCTCGAAGATAAATTTGCTAAACTTGGGAATGTTAATAATAATTATATATATAATTATATAATATATAAAATTTAAAAAAATGAAGACTGTTGAAACTAACTCAGATACAGTGGAAACTCAATTTTACGTTATCCAGGAGACCAAGCTAAAAAAAACTTAATACGCGGGAAAATATATAATCTTGGAAAATTTCTAACCAGACCATCAAAATTGAATGCAAAATGATGTAAAATGTAAAATCGAGGAACTTAAATTGGGGTTCCACTGTAATTATTACTTGCAAATTTTAAATTAATCTATAAATTTGGGAGAGGGCAAGAGCTTCCCTTTGCCCACGCCAGGTTACGCCTATGCTTACATTCACACATAGTGAACATAAATTTTGAATATTGTAACTTGAAACATATTGTACTTCAGGCTTTGTGCTAAATACATAAGCATTTTTAATAAGATTCACTTTTAATGTCATTTTATGCAAATTATTTTTTTATCACCCTGTCTCTGAACCGCCCATCCCAATTTTTTCATCAGGCATTAGTACACACTCTGAGCTACCTACATATAAAATTGGGGGGAAATTGAAGGGGGGTCATTGCATGAAATTCGCTCTTCAAGTTAGTCATTTATTTTTCTAAAAAAATACATAAAACTATATATAAAAATACATGTTTACTGATGCATTCATCTGAAACGTTATTTAAATGAAAGCTTATACTATTCTGAACAAAAGAAAACAAACTTGAAGTTTCTACGGCAAACCCGAGGGAAGATACGATCGTTTATAACCTAATGCATGACATTCAAAGAGGAGCCGCATGTGGGGTACACGGAGATCTTAAAAAGCGCGCAACTTCTGAACCCCTTTACTAATTTAAAAAAAGTTGTCATTTTTGCAATCAGCATCAAAAGTTCTATAAGCATACCGAATTTCATCAAAATCGGGGATGGTGGGTGACATGGCCTGGATGAATTGACGTGGAATGACCCTTATGTGAATATAATTTGTAAGTTTATTTTAGAGAAGAAAAGCGATTTTTGTCTTTGAATTTTGAATATTGGTTTGGCTATTTTTTTTGTTTGCTGTTACGGCAAAATCATGGTGGTCTAGTTAACACTTAACATGTCTTATCGATGCGTACAAACAGGAACCTTGTTTGTATGCAATATGTAATAGAAATTACCAGAACAAACACTTATGTGCAGCAGCATTGCAACATGTGTTTGAAACACTCCAAACTCAAAGTTGTCAAATTCTGCAAATCTTTCTCCCCTTATAGTCCATGATCTTAGTGTCAAACTTTCACTTATTGGTACTCTCCTGTTCATAAAAAGTGGCACAATTGTTTGAGTTGAAGTTCAGCTTCGTAGGCGATCGTGTCTGGCAGTACAGCCGAAGTAAGTGTACGGAAAGCAGCAGTGTTGCTTGCTATCAAATATTTTAGCCAAATCAAGAGAATTGTGTGTATCTCAGACTCAAAGAAAATGGCTAATGGTAAAATTTCAGCGTAAATATTAATTAACTGGACTGTCCACGTCTATTATGAAAGTAATGTATATGAGAAAAATTCGTGAAAAATATATTTATAAAAACGCATTTTTGACGTTCATAAAGAAGTGGTTATAACAATGCGTTAGAATGTGACGTGCCCAGGTTTGAATTTGGCCTGAGCATGGGTGTTCTTTAAGCAAGGCGGAAATAGTGCTGTTGTAATTCCTGAAAATGATGCAGAAAAGAAAATATTTTGTCATTTGGAAAAAGTTTTATCCTAGCCTAGGAGATGAATTGAAGTATATATAAACTCCTTCCCCATCCACTTTGGCAAACAGGATCGCAAAGTCGGACTGGATATGCGATGGGAAGAATAATAGAAATTAGAAAGCAAGAAGTGTTTGTCACAGCCAGGGAGGCACATGAGAGGAGATGACCCCCCCCCCCAACCCCCCCCACACACATCAGAAATCAAGGCTATTAAAAAAAAGTCAATGGTTTTCCTCTCATTTAACTTTAACACTAAACAGAATTTTTGTAAAATTCTTGTGCTTTCCTTTTTTAACACTTGCACGTTGGTTTCGTAATAGAGCACGTAAATAGAATGTTTACTCTCGTATAATCCTTATCAGCTAAATGAATGTCTCCGTAGATTCCAGAATAATGACACTTATTTTTCAAATAAATAGAGTAGTTGTATTTACAATATAACCAGCACAAGAAAGGAAGAGCTCCCCTCTGGCAGATTTGGCTACACTTAAAACAGGCTCAACATGCCCATATGAGCTTTTTGCTCAAGTGTGGAACCCTGCCTAATCAAAGATTTTTGTAAAAATGCCCTCAAATATTTTCTGAGAAAGGAAGAGCTCCCCTCATGCAGATTTGCCTACACTTAAAACAGGCTCAACATGCCCATATGAGCTTTTTGCTCAAGTGTGGAACCCTGTCTAATCCAAGATTTTTGTAAAAATGCCCTCGGGAAGTTCCTGTGAAATGATGAGCCCCCTCAGATTGATTTGTCCACACTTACGAAAGGCACTTCTGTCAGATTGTTGTCCATAAATTTGTTAAAAATATGCCCCTCTTGATATTTTTTTTGCCCACACCTAAAACTAAGCTAAGATACACACACACATACACACACACACACACACACACACACACACAAAACACACTGCTGAACCCAACTGATATTTTTTATTAAGTATAGAGTTTTGATTTGAACCCCAAGAAATTTTATATAAATACCAAAGCCAAAAATATTCACACACATACACACACACACACACTAAATATACAAAACACACTGCTGAACCCAACTGATATTTTTTTGCCAAATCAAAAATATTGTAATCAATGCAATAAAAATATATCCATCCCCAATTGGGTTAAGCACCAAATGAATTGTAATCTAGATAAAAGCAGAATTCTCACAAAAATATGCCCAAAATGCCATAAAGAATATAGCATGAAATATTTCTCTTATACTTGTTCTGAACAGTCATCAACATTTCCAAACAAAATTGATTGGAAATATTTGTGTGATTGCTCTCTATAATTTAGATTGCAAGGCCATATTTTGTAATTTTCTAGACCAGGAGCTAGACCCTATGCACCAGAAATAGGCCATAAAATGCCTCTCCACAAATTATGTGAGCACACAATACACTTTACAATTTTGAGAATCTCAATTTAAATTCAGGAACAAGAGATTTGGATTTGATGTATCTGGAAATATCAAAAATTATTTCATTCTTCACAAACAAATCTCATCTAACAATTCCATAACAGTTCCATGCTCAGCTCTGTGTCTGTGTGGGATTTGTACAGCAACATAGCTTTGTTAGAGATAGGGATATTGAGTATTGAAACATCTAGAAATTATTTTATTCTTTTCAAGCTCAGCTCTGTGTCTGTGTGGGGATTTGTACCTAATAACATCAAAACAACACAGCTCTGTTAGAGACAGAATATTCAATTCCATATCTATAACATCTCTGTGTAATTCCATAACAGTTCCATGGTCAGCTCTGTGTCTATGTAGAGCAAAACAGCACAGCTCTGTTAGAGATAGGTATATTATATAAATTTAAAAATTATTTTATTCTTCACAAACAAATCTCATCTAACAATTCCATAACAGTTCCATGCTCAGCTCTGTGTCTGTGTGAGGCAAGCACAGCTCTGTTAGAGATAGGGATATTATATAAATTTAAAAATTATTTTATTCTTCACAAACAAATCTCATCTAACAATTCCATAACAGTTCCATGCTCAGCTCTGTGTCTGTGTGGGATTTGTACAGCAACATAGCTTTGTTAGAGATTCATTCAATTCTTCACCTCCATATCCATAACAGCTCTGTGTTTATAATAGATAGGAATATTGAGTGCATCTAACAATTCCTGCCCATAACAGTTCCATGTTGTAGAAATATCAGCAAGGCTCTGTGTCTGTGAGATTTGAAACCTTGTTCCCAATCAGTTCCAAGCTGTACATCTCTGTGTCTGTGAGATTTGAAACCTGTTCCTGTACAGCTCTGTGAGAATTTTCATAGTGCCTAATAATATCAGCACAGTTCAGTTAGGATCGCATCTAACAAATATCAAGGATTTGTACCTAATTACAGTAGCACAGGAATAGGGATAATAAGTATAGACTATTGATATAGAAATTATTTTATTCTTCAATCTTATTCATAACAGTTCTATGCTCCTATGTGTCTGAGCAACATCAGTACAGCACAGCTCTGTTAATTAATATCTATTGAAACATGTGTCTGTGCGTGGATTTGTACCTAAGTATAGCTATTATTGAGTATAGAATTATTATATCTAGATCCATTTTCTGTGTCTGTGCAGGGATTTGTACCTAATAACATCAGTACAGCACAGCTCTGTTAGAGTATAGATTTATATTATTATTGAAACATCTCTTCACAAACAATCTCATCTAACAATTCTATAACAGTTCCGTTCAGCTCTGTGTCTGTGCGGGGATAAACATCAGTACAGCACAGCCCTGTTGCTCATCTTTTCAGCAATGTGTCTGTGCAGGGATTTGTACCTAATAACATCAGTACAGCACAGCTCTGTTAGAGTATAGATTTAATTATATTATTATTGAAACATCTAGAAATTATTCTTCAAACAAATATCATCTAACAATTCCATAACAATTCCACGCTCAGCTCTGTTGCTCATCTTTTCAGCTCTGTGTCTGTGCTGGGATTTGTACCTAATAACATCAGTACAGCACAGCTCTGTTAGAGTATAGATTTAATTATATTATTATTGAAACATCTAGAAATTATTCTTCCTAACAATTCCATAACAATTCCATGCTCAGCTCTGTGTCTGTGCGGGGATTTGTACCTAATAACATCGGTACAGCACAGCTCTGTTAGAGATAGGGATATTGAGTATAGATTTAATTATTGAAACATCTAGAAATTATTTCATTCTTCACAAACAAATCTCATCTAACAATTCCATGCTCAGCTCTGTGTCTGTGCGAGGATTTGTACCTAATAACATCAGTACAGCACAGCTCTGTTAGAGACATTTAATTCTTCACATTTATATCCATAACAGCTCTGTGTCTGTGTGAGGCAAGCACAGCTCTGTTAGAGATAGGGATATTGAGTATTGAAACATCTAGAAATTATTTCATTCTTCACAAACAAATCTCATCTAACAATTCCATGCTCAGCTCTGTGTCTGTGTGGGGATTTGTACCTAATAACATCAAAACAACACAGCTCTGTTAGAGACAGAATATTCAATTCTTCACAATTCCATAACAATTCCATGCTCAGCTCTGTGTCTATGTAGAGCAAAACAGCACAGCTCTGTTAGAGATATGGATATTAAGTATAAATTTAAAAATTATTTTATTCTTCACAAACAAATCTCATCTAACAATTCCATAACAGTTCCATGCTCAGCTCTGTGTCTGTGTGAGGCAAGCACAGCTCTGTTAAAGATCTTCACAAACAAATCTCATCTAACAATTCCATAACAGTTCCATGCTCAGCTCTGTGTCTGTGTGGGGATTTGTACCTAATAACATCAAAACAACACAGCTCTGTTAGAGACAGAATATTCAATTCTTCACATCCATATCCATAACATCTCTGTGTAATTCCATAACAGTTCCATGCTCAGCTCTGTGTCTGTGTGAAGCAAGCACAGCTCTGTTAAAGATCTTCACAAACAAATCTCATCTAACAATTCCATAACAGTTCTATGCTCAGCTCTGTGTCTGTGTGGGGATTTGTACCTAATAACATCAAAACAACACAGCTCTGTTAGAGACAGAATATATATAATTCTTCACTTCCATATCCATAACATCTCTGTGTAATTCCATAACAGTTCCATGCTCAGCTCTGTGTCTATGTAGATCAAAACTGTTAGAGATAGGGATATTAAGTATAAATTTAAAAATTATTTCATTCTTCACAAACAAATCTCATCTAACAGTTCCATAACAGTTCCATGCTCAGCTCTGTGTCTGTGTGAGGCAAGCACAGCTCTGTTACATGATAGGAATATTAAGTATAGATTTAAATTTCATTCTTCACAAACAAATCTCATCTAACAATTCCATAACAGTTCCATGCTCAGCTCTGTGTCTGTGTGAGGCAAGCACAGCTCTGTTAAATATAGGAATATTAAGTATAGATTTAAATTTCATTCTTCACAAACAAATCTCATCTAACAATTCCATAACAGTTCCATGCTCAGCTCTGTGTCTGTGTGGGATTTGTACAGCAACACAGCTTTGTTAGAGACAGAGTAGATGGGTATAAATATTATTTCATTCAATTCTTCTCCTCCATATCCATAACAGCTCTGTGAAATTTATTCTTCACATCTAACAATTCCCATAACAGTTTCATGCTCAGCAAGGCTCTGTGTCTGTGTAGATAAAGATATTAATATTTCATTCCTTCATAACAGTTCCTGTGTCTGTGTGGGATTTGTACAGAGCTCAGCTCTGAGATAGGGACTAACAGTTAGGGTATAATTAATTCTTCACATCTATTGAGTGTCTAGATGTTATTTCATCCCTATGCCATGACAGTTTCAACTCTGTATTTGTATGGAATTTAAAACTTGTCTGAAAAGTGGCAATCAATGCCCATTGTTTCTATATAAACATTTCAATGTATGTGAACAAGGTTTCAAATCTCACAGACACAGAGCCTTGCTGATATTTCTACAACATGGAACTGTTATGGGCAGGAATTGTTAGATGCACTCAATATTCCTATCTATTATAAACACAGAGCTGTTATGGATATGGAGGTGAAGAATTGAATGAATCTCTAACAAAGCTATGTTGCTGTACAAATCCCACACAGACACAGAGCTGAGCATGGAACTGTTATGGAATTGTTAGATGAGATTTGTTTGTGAAGAATAAAATAATTTTTAAATTTATATAATATCCCTATCTCTAACAGAGCTGTGCTTGCCTCACACAGACACAGAGCTGAGCATGGAACTGTTATGGAATTGTTAGATGAGATTTGTTTGTGAAGAATAAAATAATTTTTAAATTTATATAATATACCTATCTCTAACAGAGCTGTGCTGTTTTGCTCTACATAGACACAGAGCTGAGCATGGAACTGTTATGGAATTACACAGAGATGTTATAGATATGGAATTGAATATTCTGTCTCTAACAGAGCTGTGTTGTTTTGATGTTATTAGGTACAAATCCCCACACAGACACAGAGCTGAGCTTGAGAAGAATAAAATAATTTCTAGATGTTTCAATACTCAATATCCCTATCTCTAAGAAAGCTATGTTGCTGTACAAATCCCACACAGACACAGAGCTGAGCATGGAACTGTTATGGAATTGTTAGATAAGATTTGTTTGTGAAGAATAAAATAATTTTTAAATTTATATAATATCCCTATCTCTAACAGAGCTGTGCTTGCCTCACACACACACAGAGCTGAGCATGGAACTGTTATGGAATTGTTAGATGAGATTTGTTTGTGAAGAATGAAATAATTTTTGATATTTCCAGATACATCAAATCCAAATCTCTTGTTCCTGAATTTAAATTGAGATTCTCAAAATTGTAAAGTGTATTGTGTGCTCACATAATTTGTGGAGAGGCATTTTATGGCCTATTTCTGGAGCATAGGGTCTAGCTCCTGGTCTAGAAAATTACAAAATATGGCCTTGCAATCTAAATTATAGAGAGCAATCACACAAATATTTCCAATCAATTTTGTTTGGAAATGTTGATGACTGTTCAGAACAAGTATAAGAGAAATATTTCATGCTATATTCTTTATGGCATTTTGGACATATTTTTGTGAGAATTCTGCTTTTATCTAGATTACAATTCATTTGGTGCTTAACCCAATTGGGGATGGATATATTTTTATTGCATTGATTACAATATTTTTGATTTGGCATTTTGTTGTTGGTTTATTATAAAATCATAAAATTATAAAATTTCTTGGGGATCAAATCAAAATTCTATGCTTAATAAAAAAAATATCAGTTGGGTTCAGCAGTGTGTTTTGTATATTTAGTGTGTGTGTGTGTGTATGTGTGTGAATATTTTTGGCTTTGGTATTTATATAAAATTTCTTGGGGTTCAAATCAAAACTCTATACTTAATAAAAAATATCAGTTGGGTTCAGCAGTGTGTTTTGTGTGTGTGTGTGTGTGTATGTGTGTGTGTGTATCTTAGCTTAGTTTTAGGTGTGGGCAAAAAAAATATCAAGAGGGGCATATTTTTAACAAATTTATGGACAACAATCTGACAGAAGTGCCTTTTGTAAGTGTGGACAAATCAATCTGAGGGGGCTCATCATTTCACAGGAACTTCCCGAGGGCATTTTTACAAAAATCTTTTATTAGACAGGGTTCCACACTTGAGCAAAAAGCTCATATGGGCATGTTGAACCTGTTTTAAGTGTAGCCAAATCTGCCAGAGGGGAGCTCTTCCTTTATCAGAAAATATTTGAGGGCATTTTTACAAAAATCTTGGATTAGGCAGGGTTCCACACTTGAGCAAAAAGCTCATATGGGCATGTTGAGCAAGTTTTAAGTGTAGCCAAATCTGCCAGAGGGGAGCTCTTCCTTTCTTGTGCTGGTTATATTGTAAATACAACTACTAAATAGTTTAAAAATAATACAATATATGTGCCGTTGGTTAATAAGATTCGTCTATATTCTGCTATGTAGGCAGAAGTTTATGATTATTTAGGGTTCGAAACACTAACTTTCACAAAAGCACGACTTCCCAACATCTTCATTCATTTTCATGCACAAGCTGGACTTGTATTCTGTCAGCAATTTGCACAGCATACAAACACTATCTGATGAAGCATATTGCTATCAAATGAATGCAATTAACGAGAAGCGACATCAAAAGTTTCTAGCTGGACAGGAAAAGATGATATCTTATGTAGAAACTACCTGAAAGCTTGGTTTCCTCACAGTGGTTTGTGGCCATGTCGGTTGAAGCTCAGCTTTGTAAGCTGAAATCCTAGGTTTGATTCTCCTAAAGTCGTTTTCACGTTCAGAAGACACAATGGCCTCTTATGGACAATGCTTTTCTTATGGGAAATACGAGCACGCTGTTGTGAAATTTCTCGATTTACAAATTTAGCTTACGTAAAATCGGTACCTGCAGTTTTGCAGGAAATTTTGTAGAGAATACGATGGTGAGCACAAAAAAGTGGTAACTTGTTTACATATTTTTAGATAAATTAAAAACGCAAATTTTCTGTGAAAACAAAATTTTTACATTGTTTTCATTCCTAACGTTGAAACATGCCGTAAAATTTAAGCATTCATTATGAAAAAAATTGACACTTTTTTTTAATTGTCATAGGTGATTGTTGTGCTCAGAATTTATCAATACCTTAAAGCATATTCGCATTAAAAAATATTCAAATAAAGTATGTGGAGATTTTTTATATTCGTGCAGTAGAAAATGTCGTCGCTGGCAATTTTTTGTTCTGTAATTCCAAGTAAAAACTTCCAGCGACAAAGTTGTGAAGAAAATAATGAAATTATTTTTTATAACCACTCAAAAGTTCCCAGAAATATTACTTCCATGCATTTGGAGTTTCTTTTTAACCCGAACCGCGTTGTCTGGCCATCTTGAGCCGACTCAGCGCAGCATTCCATCTAATCACCACCAAGTTTTCGAGTTGTTATTTTATTTCCATTCAGTAAAAATATTAACTTCATTCAGTTTGTTATAATAGAATTGCAATTACTTTAATTTAATAATTGACAATTATTTCCAATGCTGCTGTTGTGAGCAACATTAGTGCTGTCACAAATACACGTTGTTTTTGTTAACATTACTGTCGACATTAATACTGAAATGAAGATCACCTTTCAGTTTCCGACGTACACATAAATTCATAGACAATAATGAATATATATATATATATATATATATATATATATATATATATATATATATGTAACACATTACCATATCTCAATGTTATTCTATGAAATAATTACAGAGAAAGGCGAATGAATATTAAATGTGCCTGTGTATTAAATTAAATCTAATGGGAAAATGACATGCTAATGAACTGTAATGTTCACAGTATAATATTAATATTAATAATTACATATAATTATCATTTTATATAAAATATGTAACACCTACATTGTGAAGGAAGCTTTTTATTTCCCGGCGACATGAGCTAGCGCTGTATTGGCAACACTGTACGGTTTCTCCATAAGCGCCGTTGTGTCTTCTGAACGTGAAAACGACTTTAGTGGTCGCTTTTTTTTTACCAACTTGTAACACATTTATTATTTCATTGTCTTTGTATTTCAGTGTTTTAAACCATTATGTGACTTGAACAAGTATTGGACATGGGACCTCCTGATTACAAGTCGTCACACCAATTGTAGCATTATATTTTGTTATTGTTCGTGTGGCAAGATGAAAATAAAGAAAAAATGACACCCACAGATCTTCTGACAGTGTAGATATTTTTGAGTTTAAAGCATGTTATATTTTCTTCATTGTGTTGCAGCTAAAACTTGCTGCTTACATTAATCGAAACTAAAAATGCGTTGTGAAATACAACTGAAGATGAAATGTTCAATATTTCTTGAAGAAGAGTCACTGAAATTAACTGCAAAATTTTGAGTTAAATAGAACTATTGTTTCGTCATACATATGCTTGTTTGTTTGAGTTTGGAGTTGAAGTCCACTTTATGCACAGCAAAGATAATCGGTACTGGACCAACAGTTTGAAGTGAATTCCTAACCATTATGTCATGTGCCTCCACAGGGTATCGAACTACAATTCCTTAATTGCAGCCTTTGATACTGCTTCAAGAAATCAATTTTTTGATGCCTGATTTTACTTGTCTCAATATAATAAGTAGGAACAACATATTCCTCACTATAAATTAAATTCCCATTATTTGCCAAGGCAACTTCTCTTTTTTTTCGGTGGGCATGCTATGACAAGTAACTTAAATGTGAACATCTTTTTATATTTTTTTATTTTTAAGAAACAGAAATGTTGACTTTTTGTTAGTTGTGGCTGGCCTCTTTCTCTTGCCGTTTCTGTTGTGAATGCGATATTTTGCATCTAGCTAGATAATATTTCATGATGTAGCAGATGGGGGAGAGATATTGGGTTTGCTTCTAATTACTAATTTTGATTTGCCTTGCGAACGTGTATATGCATGCTTACCCAATGGCCTAGTGGCAACACCGTTGTCTGGTAATCAAGGGATTCCAGATTCAATGCACGTAGGTACGGATCCCATTTTAAACATTACTCCCAGTTACAATTACCCTATTCGAACAATAGTGACTTCATAAAAACTTTTTTTTTGTAAAAATTGAATTTTACCCCCTTGGTAGCTGTTGTATGTTTTCTTCAGTTTCTGCCTCACTTTTAGTGTTACTTTGATCCAGATTGTGAAACCAAATTTATATCGCAACTATTCCCAGCACCAGGTGTGCAATCACAGCGTAGAATGATTGTTGACATTCCCGTTTCCCTACTCGCGTCTTTGGGGAGGAAAATTTTTAACACTGTCACTTCTTGCCCAAACACTAGGCCTAATTGGTAGACATGTGCGTGGGCAGGCATGACTCACTGCGACAAGGAATGCCCACTTATCCGACCTGCCACATGTCAGGACCCAAGCTTTCGATGCACGGGCTGACATCATCCCTGCTTGGTTCTTTGCTGGGCGAGATCCACGTGCTTCCAACTGCAGTCGCGGACTAATGACTCACACCCGCGCTTTAGCGGGTATTCGCAGTACATCCGGGACTTTAAGCTGGCAGACGGCATGGTTATTCTTGACACAGCGCTAAGGCAATTATTTGATTATCACTGAGGAGACGTTTCAAAGTTCCCAATGAAACCTACATAAGTAGATTCAGCATTAAAAATCATGTGTTTGATTGAAGAACAACTGATTGGTTCTTCCCATTACGGCGGGCAGACCACAGGCGGCCAATGGATCACCATTTGCTATTTGACCGCCGATAAACACAAACCACACGACGCATGTCCATCAGCCAGCCTCGCAAAGCAGGGACCGAACTGCGAGCAACGTTTTGTCTATATAGAGCGCATGTGTCGTGCTGCTTCACTTTGTGAAAGGAACAGATAATCTCCGTTTCTAAGTTCTAACCCTGGTAGGATCAGGTTTTTTTTCATGCAGAAGAATGAAGTTTCAATATGTGTGTGTAATTTACGTTTGTCTGATTGTGTGGCCAAACGTTTGCAGCAGATAGAAAATGACTTTCACTCTCACTATTTAAAATAGAGTTAAAGTAATGCAGTTGATACAATATGCATATCACTGTGCCACACAACAGCCTCCCGCTAGTTTTTTAAAACCAAAAATGTGCAAATTCGTAATGGAATCTAACGATGTCACATTACATGAATAGTTTTGAACACAGGGTAAATTTCGGATAGTGAAGTCATTATATAGAAAGTTTGCATTTACAATCTTAGTTCTTGAAATTAACATATTTTATACTCTCCTCGCCTTCCTTGTTAAGAGTAATAAAGGAAAGTCCCGTTTGAGTTTAAATCCCTTAATTATAATGCAATAATTTTAGAACTTGATATCCTTTTAATTATCAAATGCTCAAAGAGAATAAATATTTCAAGCACTTTTACATGCTGACCCCACGTCACCCCATTACCAGTTGAAGAACTCCACACCTCTAGGTAGGATTATGGGAGAGAGACTGGCAGTCGGGAGATAGGACAAGGACTTTACAGGGCTGTCGTCCCAAGGAGTGTTATTATTACGTTTGGGTTCTATTGCTGGCAGAGGAAAATGTAATTCGGATCCCATTTTAAACTGTAGGTCCAGTTCCGATTATCTTTGCTGTGAATAAAGTGGACTTCAATGCCAAGCTCAAAGAAACACGTATATGTATGACAAAATAATATTTCTATGTAACTAACAATTTTGCAGTTAATTTCAGTGACTCTTCTTCCAAAGATTATTGAACTATTCATCTTCAGTTGTATTTCACAACACGTTTTTAGTATTGATTATTATTGTAAGCAGCAAGATTTTAACCACAACACGATGAAGTAAATAAAACATGCTTTACACTCAAAATTATAGAAACTGTCAAAAGATCTGTGGGTGTCATTTTTTTTTCATCTTGCCACACGCACAATAACAAAATATAATGCTACAATTGGTGTCACGACTTGGAATCAAGAGGTACCATGTTTGATATTCAGTCAAGTGACATAGTGGTTCTCATCCCACTCTAAAGCACTAAAATACATAGACAATGAAATAATTAATGTGCTACAAGTTGTTAAAAAAAAGCGACCACGTGGGGAATCGAACCTATGATTTCAGCTTTCAAAACTGAGCTTCAGCCGACATAGCCACAAACCACAGTGAGGAAACCAACGGCATATATATTATATTATTTTTAAACTATTTATTTCAAAAGTAAGTGTCATTATTCTGGAATCTACGGAGACATTCATTCAGCCAGTATGGATTATAGGAGAGTGAACATTCTATTTATGTGCTCCATTACAAACCAACGTGCAAGTGTTTTTACAAAAATTCCGTTTAGTATTAAAGTTAAATGAGAGGAAAACCATTGACTTATTGTTAATAGCCTTGATGACTGATGTGTGGGTGGGGGGGGGGGGGGTTATCTCCTCTCATGTGCGTCTTTCGCTGTGACATAAACTCTTCTTGCTTTCAGATTTCTATTATTTTTCCCATCGCATATTCAGTGCCGATGTTGTGATTCTGTTTGCCAAAGTGGATGCGGAAGGAGTTTATTTATACTTCTAGCCATCTCCCGGGCTGGGATAAAACTTTTCCCAAAATATGTATATATTTTTTTTTCAGGAATTACAACCACTGTTTACGCCTTGCTTATTCTAATTGCATTTTTTTTTTTTTTTTTTTTTGTTATTTAGTGTTGCTTTTCTTCCATTTTCAGCTACTCACAACGATTAAGAGAAACTCATAAAGAACACCCATGCTCAGTCCAAATTCGAACCAGGGGTCCTCTCATTCTTCACGAATGTCAAAAATGTGTTTTTTAAAATATATTTTTCATGATTTTTCTCATTTACATAACTTTCATAGTAGACGTGGACAGTCCAGTTAATTAATATTTATGCTGCAATCTTTCCATTAGCCCTTTTCTTTGAGTTTGAGAAACAAAAAGTTCCCTGCATGTGGTTAAAATGTACGATAGATAAAACACTGCTGCTTTCCGTACACTTACTTTGGGCTTCTTTCCTAGCATTTTTGTATGGATCCATGACCTCTGCTTATCTGCCAATTTTTGCATTAAGGGCTTGCGGGACAGTCTCCACGGGTCTCTTTCCTCCATGGCAGTGTTGCCATCTTAGCTCTCTTGGAACCAGATCTGTCTCTTTCGTGCACTTGTTTGACTGTAAACTGGGACACCTGACCCGTGTCCCACTATGATGCCATCACTGGTTCCGGTCCACATAGACCAACTTTTACCATGATTATACATTTTGCATGTGACATGATATTGTTACATTGGCTGTCTCTCCCCACCACCTCTTATATCCACAGCTTCTCTTTTATAGTGCCATGTTGACGTGAAATTGGCATAATATTGTTATCAGGGAATCCTTTATTTTCAGTTTCATATGACCATGAGATTGATAATGCTGCCACATCTAGATGTTGAAACCTAAGAATAAATTGTTATCAATTTAGAGTTAATGGTAATAGCAGCACCCCACCCCCCTTTACAACTAACATTACTCTAGGAAGCACTTCATAAATCTAGCTCCTTGAAAGTCAGTTTTAACTCCATTTAAGGTGAAATTAGCTCTTTTATGCACATCAGGTTTGGCAACACTGTGAGGAAGGCCGTGAAGCAGGCAAGGAGAAATGCATGAGGCTTATGGGAGTATTTTTTTATTTGTTCTCTTGGGAATATCAAACTTCCGATGGAATAGAAAATCATATCAATGGAAAGAGGGCGGTTTGAAGATGTGTTTGACAAGGTGAAAATTCGAAACCTCCATTTGATTAGCTGTAACTTGATGTTGAAGTTGATTCGCCATAAGGAATACATGGGATTCCGAAAATTCTTATTCATCATATTTTTCAAATATTGTGTCCAGCTTAATAATCAACATAAGAAAACGCTTCCACTTGCAACATGGACAGAAATTCATTCGCTTGATACACCCAAGTAGCAGTGCCCATTCGGACAATATTTAAATAAATGCACAATTTGTGCGTAACTGTACCTCCTCCCCTTAATGTCACCCATGACAAGTAGCATATTATGTCTATTTGTGCCTTCATTTAATGAGTAACTCATCATAGAATTTTTCCTTGTGCAGCTCTTTTGCATCCTCGGTAGGTGCATAAGCGAAAATGATGGAGATGTTGTAAACCTTACCTTTAAGTCTGATTTTACTCAGTCAACAATTTACTGGTGTAAATTCCATAAATGATTGCCTAACTTCTTTATTTATTATAAAGCCTGTACACCTGTGCCCTCTAGTTTTGACACCACTAAACAAAACTGTGCAGTTTTTCTTGTCTATCTGACCTCTCCCAAGCCATCTTATTTCTTGCAGTACCATAACATGCAATTTATTCTTTATGAATTCATCAACAATTTCTGACAATTTGCCAGCCTGTAGCATTGTTTGCACATTCCATGTCACATCCTGAGATCATTTGCCTTAATTCGTAGCTGTGTTCGTCGTCTAGTTTCATACTTTAACCGAGGCTCATTGTTGGGTTAGTGGACATCAGGCAATTTTCCAAAGATTGGGTTGTCAGCCCAACCTGGAGGACCAGGATTTGTGTTGGGTTTACTCCCCTAGAGGAATTGGCTTCACCATGCTTTACAGAGCTCTCTCTACCCATGTTTTTCTATCAGTTTTTTCCTTCCCTTAGCCTTTGGGCTAATCCCTACCCACAACACAGCGGGGGCAGCACTTATTTACTGGCGGTGCTTATTCGCCATGTGACCAGGTCATTGTCAAGCATTGTGGTATTTGATGAGTGTAGTCCTGCCATGAACCACACTCCCACGCTCTGATGACATAACCGACTTGGTTTGGGGCGACTCAGGTCTTGCCAACATTGTCCCTAGTGTGCATATCTACTGACCGTTCTGCTATCCACCACCCTGCGGACCCACCTAGTTGCTGTGGCCTACTTTGGGTTATATGAGGCTCAGTCAATAAATAATGAGGCAGAGGATATTTCACAGTACTTACATAACGAATTGTCTGCCACTGTCTGCATTTATCCCATTGTGACACCAGTCACAAAATGGCATTCTTGTAGAACTTCTTTAGCTGCTGTTGGAATCAATTGCGCACGTACTCCTTGACGTTATCATCTGATTGAAACTGTTGTATCCGCAGTGCTTTTTGAGCTCACTTAAGATGTGGAAGTCACATGGTAACAAATCTGGACTATAAGGGGGTGGCTCATGACTTTCCACATCCCTTTGTTGCGTTTGCTGTGTGTGCTTTAGCGTTGTCGTGCAATAGGACGACACCACAAGAAAGATGAATGGGAGATTTCGATTTGATTGCCTTCCTGAGCTTTGTTAACATTTCACAATACCGCTGGGCACTGACCGTAGCACCATGCTCCAGGAAGTCGACGAGGAGTGGTCCCTTGTGATCGAAGAAGAATGAAAGCATGACCTTGCCGGCACTAATGTGGATGGTCTTAGAACATTTTTGGTGTAGGGGAATCTGCGTGCTTCCACTGACGACTTTGCTGTTTCGTCTCGGGCTGAAAGTGGTGGCACCAACTTTCGTTGCTGGTAACGATTGCTGAGAGGTCATCCCCACCGTCGTAATGCTGCAATGATTGAAGAGACATATCCATGCAGCAGGCCTTTTGTTCTGGTGTCAACGTGTGATTGTGTGGACCATACCGTGACTAAGCCCCACTGATGCCGAAATGTCATCCACTGTTAGACGATGGTCTTTCTTGCTCCACTGTTACATGATGGTCTGTCTTGATGAGCTCATCCACCTGCACAACATGCTGGTGTGTGACACGCTTTGGTGCTCCAACCCGTGTGTCATCCCCGAGTGACATGCATCCTTCGCGAAAGCGTTTGTTCCACTCCTGCCCTCTTGCCTGGGACATACAGTGCCCCCTATATATCCTTTCCATTCGTCGATGGATTTCATGACCCCCTACACCTTCCACTTCAAGAAGCGAAAAACACCCCACTGGTCTTCTTTGGATGCCTCCATTACACGTCGCAGTCAAACACGGAATGACTGCACATCCCGCCTGCTGCTTGGTTAGCAGATCTTGCACATACCTTGCCAGACACGTAAATGCCATCTAGCAGGAAAACTTGCGCGAATCAGTTTCGTCACACCTGCACCTCCATTTTTGGCCCATCAACCGATTTCTAACTACCATAGTTTTGGCGTAATATCCTCTGTCTCATTATTTCTTAACTTATCTTAATACTTCACTAAGTTGTGAATATCGAGGGATCAAGGGGGCTGACGGCAGTGCTAAGAAGCTCAGCCTAACTGACCCTTGCGGCCCTCCTTGATGGCACAGTGGTAGTGTCGTTGCCTTGTGTTCAAGGGGTCCCGGGTTCGATACCCAGTGGAGGCACATAGTGGTTTGGATCTCACTATAAACTATAGGCCCAGTTCCGTTTAGCCTTACTGTGCGCAAAGTGGACTTAAATCACCAAATCAAACCAATCCCTGATCCTGGCTACGGACCTAGCTCAAAATAAAGGATACCAAAATGCAAATATTCAAATAACGTTCATCATCATATTATTATTATTGTTGTTGTTATTGTTATTATTATGTGCAAACATATAAAATGCATTATTTTTAGATTCAAATAAAACATTGAATCATATTTGTACGCACTCAGAATAGGTGATAGAGATTTCTACAAGGAAAAACTTGAGAGCATAATCCTTTCTATTTAGATATACTGTATATTGAAAACAAACAATAATTTAATTCGGCAAATCTACTCACTATCAAATAAAAACTTGACATAACTTGTACAGTAACGTTACATTTGCAAGCAAGAAAATTTTGCAAAATTTCCTTGCAAACCACCAATTTAATTGAAATTTTATTATAAAATCAGACAATTAAGACCAACTTACTAGTGTGGAATTAACTATAAAATTTGATTAATAAGCACAAAAATTAGAGGAAACATGGAAGGGGAAAAATTTTTCCCCTGGTTGGAATGTAATTTAAGATGTAGAGGTGGGGGAAGAAAATGTGTCACTGCTAGGAGCCACAATACAAAAATGAAAGTAAAAAAATATAACTTGACATGTTCAGCAGAAGAGTACAGAACAAGACACCATGTTATAGCTACAGAAAATGCACACTGGGCACATGCTATGGACATAAAGGATCACTAAAAATATTTGTTCATTTCACACCTTAAGCCGCTTCATTTGAGAACCAAGATGTACAGATGTTTGCATCTTATAGAGCATCAATCTGGACGAGGGGTGCCTACAGGGGGATAATTACGAAGACCGCACCATCAAAATTCTTGGGAGGGATACTTTTCTCCTTTCAATATCATAAAATTCAACATATTTTTCTAAAATATCTGTATAAGAAGGACATCATGCTCCCATGTGTGTGATGAGGTGGAGAGGAACATATTATGATTTGTAATTAATTCACTTTAATTGGTTCCAAGTCTTTTTTGCTCCTAATTGCACCATATTTCATCTGCTAGATGAAGAAAAGGAATAATTTGGAGAAGGGGCAGATCAAGTAAATTGTTCATTAAAGCTAACAAAAATACTTCCAGTAATAGGACAGTATTAGACATGCATTCATGGAGGGATGGAGGTGAGAGTCTTCTTGCAACACTCTCAGGGCAGAGGGTCGCATGAAGGTGGTTGATGTATGTTCAGCAGCAACTATGGCTGCCATGCAGACAAATTTAAGAGATACGGAGTAGGAGTGGAATGAAATATTCTTAATCTGTGCTATTTTGGAGATAATATGATCACACCAAGCTTCGTCCGTTTCTATCTCATTGCTCCCAGTATTCGAACACAGTCCCTCTAGCTGTATGAAGAACATGCATGTGCTGACTTATTCATTTTCTCTGAAGGGAGATGTGCCATAAGGCTGCTTTTTCTTTTTTAGTATTTTATCCCATTTATGTGGTTGTGAAGTTGGTGTTGCATCTTATTCAAGAGCCGGCGAAAAATGAAACTTGTGATGTGCCTACCTTTTAACTTTGATGGAGGGATGGAGGCGAGTGTCTTCTTGCAACACTCTCAGGGCAGAGGTTAGCATGAAGTTGGTTGATGTATGTTCAGCAGCAACCATGGCTGCTAGGAGATGGATCTAGTCGTGCATGTTAATACAGTCCTGAGTGATCGTTCTCATTTCATGGGAAAGAGTGAAGCATATTGGCTCATGATCAGAGTTCAGAACACCCATCTGCCTCGCCACATTTGGAGAAGTGTGAAGTTTTGACCTTCGTAAGTTAGTACATGAGATGAAAGAGGGGGATTTCAGTGTGAGAACCGGTGCAGTGATATAGTAGGAAGGAATGGAATTTTGTTCAGTGAGTGGTTGCAAATCACCAGGCAGGTGTGGAAGAGGTGGGGGGGGGGGGTTTCTGTTACAAACGCTGAGGGATATATACAGGGACAGAGAAGGAAATTTAACGTATGTGAGTATGGAAGGCATTCAGACAACAGCTTCAGCTGTGCAACAGATTGCTTCACAACCACATTCTCCTAAAAGCCAAGAGAGACACAAGTAACATTGCCCATCTGGTGCATAGGTTTACAATAGCCTGAAGACTATAGAGAGGTGCTCCCCACAAACGTCTATGAAGAGGCCCCAAGTTTGTGTTCATGGTCGATAATGTTTGACCACACCATACTGTTGCTGTAGCCATGTTATGGGTAAGCATTATCAGATCGAGTGGCCCCCTACATCGAAAATCAATGCATGCATGACAAATTTTTTAAACATATGTTAAATGATTTCATTGCACATATAAATATTCACAGGGTGAGGGGGCGGCTGGTGAATAGGTAAAATAAAGTTTCCTCCTCCTTAGCTTTAGCAAACAGACATTCTCTCCACTCTCTTTTTAGTAGTTTTCGCTGCATCTTTAACACGACTGAAACTGCCTTTCTTGTACCCCTCACACTCTGTATAAGGTGAATGAGTGAAAAGGGCATTGGCAGTATGCTTACTAATAGTGTATTTCCCTTGTGTCTTGATCACTTCAGATTTCTCTATAACTGAGCCAGCTCCATGTAATTTGAATTGGAATTTTATTTTCTTCTGTTGACCCTTGATTAAAAGGGCATGAAAAACGTCAAGATACAAAATAGAATAATATTTAGTTTAGTACATCATAACAAAATGAAGAAACATTACATCACTACATCAAAGTAAAAATTGAGGAATACACTTCATTACACTACAACAAAAATACATTAGCATTGCATCTTTGAAATAAGAATACAATTAAAATACATATTTTTAGTACATTGGCCTTGCATCATTAAAATAAGAATAAAAATAAAATACATATTTTTCAGTACGTTTATTTATTTATTTATTGAGAAAATTTCAGATAAAGCACATTTGGCCGTTTTACACTGAAATTGTCAACAATGAGAAAGCAATAATTATAATAAGCATAAAAAAATTAAACAAAATATTTAAAAAAATGAAAAATAATTAAGAGTAACAAAACAACATAAAGGTGAATAGCAAATGAACAAAATAATAAGTAAAAGATGGCACTCTGATGGAAGACCTAAAGGCAAACTCGGAGGAAAATATATCAATATTTGAGGGGAGATCATTATATTGTGCTGCAAGTCTGTAAAAGAGAGATCTTTTTTGAATTTCTAGTCTAGGTTTTTTTGTATAAAATAATCTTGTGTTGCGTGTTGTGTGCATAGGTACTCGAAAGTGGAATTCCTCAAGAAGTGTGTGGCAGCGGATTTTGCCATTCACAATTTTGTATAAATAACTGAAATCATTCTGCAAACGTCGCTGATAAGCAGTTTGTAAGTTTAGAAAAGACAGGAGATGCAGAGATGAAAATTTGCATAATGAGGGAACCCTGTGACGGACTATAGCTAGGAAGAAGTGAAAGACTCAATCGATTCTGGAGAGGTGAGTGGGACATGCCATGGACCAGACAGGAGAGCAGTATTCTATTATTGGGGAGATGAATGATTTGAAGTACAAGGTGAGGGCTGAGATTTCACTAATTTCAGTGAAACTGTAGAGTAAACATAAGAGACGCATGGCCTTTTTTGTGGTGAATAAAATATGTTCATCAAATGTGAGCTTTTGGTCGAAAAGAATGCCTAGGTCTTTGCGAGAGGATACTGCTTTGATGTTATTGCCAGAGATGGAGTGAGATGACTTTAACAAATTCTCCTTGAGTGAGATAGTGAGAGTAGTACACTTGTCAGGATGTAATGTAAGGTCCCATGTCAGGCACCAGGAAGTAAATGTTGGTATGTCATTCTGAAGAAGATGAGTATCGTCGGAAGTAGAGATTTCTCTGAAAATTTTACAGTCATCTGTGAAAAGAAGGTAATTGCTAGAGGGAGCTGTGAGATGGTCGGCAAGGTCATCGACGAATAATATGAACAAGAGAGATCCTAGAACACTACCCTGTGGAACTCGAGAGAGGACAGGAAGAAAGTTAGAAACAGTTCCTGGAAGAACGACACGTTGTTGGCGATCGCTAAGGTAATCTGTGAGAAGGGTTAGAAATTTGCCATGAATGCTGAATCTATTGCATAATTTGTGAATCAGAAGACGATGACTAACAGTATCAAAGGCTTTGGCCACATCAAAGTATATTACATCTAATTGTGAATTATTTGAAATGCATTTCATAGCATGTGAGAGTAAAACAGACAGGTTTGTAAGACAGGAGCTACCAGGAAGAAAACCATGTTGCTTAGAGGTTAAGTACGGAGAAACAAATTTGTACAGTCTGTCTTTGATTACTTTTTCACAGATGATGGACAGAGGAGAGAGTAACGAGATTGGTCTGTAAGATGAAACAAATTTTTTGTTACCACTTTTGTGAATCGGTGTGATGTTAGCTTGTTTCCAAGCGTGAGGAAAGATGCCTTCCGAAAAACATCTGTTCATGAGAATGGAAAGGGGATAGCACAGTTTTCCTGAGGAACATGGTGTTGATATCGTCCGGTCCTAGGGCACGGTGAGCTGAAAGAGACGTCAATAGATTCTTCACCTTATCGGGTGTTGTGACAAGCGTTATTAGAGAGACAAGCGTTATTATGTTTGGCAACTCTGCAAGGAAGAGGGGGGGGGGGGCAGAAGTTGCCATGAAAATAAGCGTTGAAGAGTTCTGGCCTTCGGTCGCCTATCGCACTTTCACTATCATGTGTAATTTCAGCTGGAATCCTACTGTTATTTTTCCTCGAGTTTATTAGATTAAAAAAGTTTTTTGGGTTTTCCGGGATTGTTGCAGTGATATTGTCTATATGTTTCTTATATTTTTTTCGAAGGAGATACTTTGAGTGTCGTCGCAGAGCAGCAAAGGTATTGTGCGTGTGTTCACTCGGGAAGCCCTTCCAAAGTTGCCATGCTCGTGTCTTGTTGGCTAGTACATCCTGCACTTCAGAGTCGAACCAACACGGAAATCTACGAGAAGATATTTTCCCTGTAGGCACATGGCCCGTCACTGCTGATTGAATGACACCTGTAAATAGGTCAGCTGCCTCGTCGATGGTCCCATCTTCCAAAAAGCCCCAGGGGAAGGAGTCGAGGGAAAGTCTTATCTCCTCCCATGGCGCTCGGTTCCACAGGTAGCTTTTGTTCTGGATGGAGGGGCGATGACCTCTTGTAGGGGGTGGGGGGGATGAGAATAGAAACATCCAAACTGTCATGGTCGGAGGTCAGGAGGTTCTTACTTGGCATGATACCAATATCGTTTAGGATGGACAGAACATAATCCAGGTTGCTGTCCTTCCTGGTGTTGAACAAATTTTGCTGTTCCATTCACAGGGTCTTGCCAGTCAATAGAGAGGTTGAAGTCGCCGAAAAGCGCAACGTCTCCCAGGCAACTGCCGCAAGTAAAGAGTCTCGACATTCTTCGAGGAGGAACAAAGGACTGTTTTTATGTGGCCTATAGTAAGAGCCAAGTCACCGGTCACCGGTCACTGAAACTTCCACCCACAGTATTTCACAGTTCCTTTTTAAGTTGTGGCGTACTTTGCTTGGCCATTTTGAGTTAACACAGATCATAACCCCCCCCCCACACACACACACACGAGTCGCACGATCGTTCCGATATATGGTGAAATGGCTTGCGAATGGCATTTTCACAAACGTTTTTTTGTCAACCAAGTTTCAGTAAAAATTAGGCAGTCAAGTGCCATGAGTTCACATGCAAAAGTTGCACAGTCGCCAAGCATATTCTTAATGCTCTGTGTATTTTGGTATTACACAGAGAAATTTGCCACCATTTTCACAGGCCCCGGATTCACATGTATGTCCCCGCAGATCAAGGCCATGCACATGAGGTGAAAGTACCGGACCGGGGTCTCCTTACCTGCTTAACGTTGTTCCCTGCTGCTGGGCGAAGCCATGGCAGAGACACGCACACATGTCGCCGCGAGTGCTGAAAAAGAAAATCTCCTCTGAGCACATCTCCACCGCAATAGTTCATCAGAATCCTTTGACACAGCGGAAGGAATGCTACACTGAAGCCACGAGTAGACTATGATTAAACAGGCCGAGAAAAACCACTGAAAACTCTTGAAACACAGGACTAGGATCAGCACCACTTGCCGCCATCTTGTATCTTTGCATCAAAATAAGAATATGATTTTTTTTTAACATTTATTTTTATTATGCTGGAATATCAAGCAGGGGGCTGTTTAGTTCAACTATCATGAGGTTTGCTTGTGAAGTGTGTACACATTGAACATTGTAAGTTATATTGTCTTGTTCCATGAATTCTGTGAGACTGTAGAGAGCTCTGTCATTTTTTTTATTATTGTCTGTATTTGTTCATTTTTTGGAGATATGATTTTTATGTCACGAGGCAGCTGGTTCTATAATATCTTCCCGGCATTCATTGGTGATTGTTTTAAGATATTGAGTCTGTGTTGGTTCTGGTAATAATTATCTTTCCTTCTTGTATTGTGGTTGTGTAATTGCTTAGTTTTAGTCATGCTTCTAGTATTTAGAACAAATGTTATAGCTTTATAGATGTATAGGGAGTATATTGTCATTATTTGTTTCTCCCTGAATAACTAACTCTTTGCAAGATTCCCTACAGCTTGGTTTGTACATTATTCTATAGTGCAGGAGGCCTTAAAAAGATTGTTTCGCGGGCTTCCAGCAGACAACAATATGGGGGTGTGTCTGCGAGAACCAATCAGGTCTGCGAAAGAGTGAGCCCAGTTGCCACAACTAGCTCGCTGCACTCTTCTGGAACGGTGAATGACCTCTGCCTCTTGCTACCTCGGCCTGTTTGTTCGGCTGAGGAGCAGAAGACGCTAGAGTATCGACAATAGTGTGTGAGCGACATCTGCTGTTAGCCTGCGAAACGCTCTTTCTAAGGCCTAGTGCACAATAAGTGCTCTCTTTTGAAGTCTCAGTATTCTGTCAGTATTATTATAAGATGCATCACCCGACACTATTATGCCATATTCAACATTGGGGTAAATTAGTCCATAATATATGCATTTGTTAATTTCTGTTAAATTATATTCAGGCATTTGTTTTAGCAGGTATATATTAGATGATAGTTTACTGCAGATGTTGTTAATTTGTTCTTCCCACATTAATTTTTGATCTAGTGTTATTCCCAAAAACTTTACTGAAGATAGAGTTTCTATGAGCACTTTGTCTATGCATAGTGTTTGTGACTCAAAATCCATGTTTCGGGTTTTATTGAATATCATAAATTTTGTTTTGTTGTTGTTTATTATTAATCCGTGTGAAGTTAGGTATTGTGCCAGTTGGTTTATGGTGATAAAAGTGTTCATTTGAAGCTTTGTAGGATCGATACCTCTGGCAAACATTGTTGTGTCATCTGCATAGGTGAAAATTTTTGTGTTTGGTTATTCTGGTACATTGTTTATGTACAGAATAAAGAGCAAGGGCCCCAGGATTGATCCTTGGTGTACCCCCATTAAAACTTTCCTACTTTGTGATTTAAAGTTAGTGACTATACCATGTATGTTGTATCTTATTTGGGTAATTTGCATTCTGTCCTGTAGATAAGATTGTATCAGTTCATAAGCTGTCCCTCTTATTCCTATGTTGCGTAGTTTGACCATAAGCAAGTCATGTTTTATGCTGTCCAATGCCTTGGAAAGATCTAGATATATAGTGTTTGCAGCTTTGTGTTTCTGTTATACAGGGTGGCTCAAAAAGTCACTTAACACCCCCGATACAAGGCCACTGCAGCGTGCAACATGGAAATGGTGATGACCAATCGTTATCAGGCCAAGAGAGATGCCACCCACGGGATCGGCGGCCATCTTGATGTCCTCCATCTTGAATTCAACTTCAGAATTTTAAATGGGAATTAGGTGATATGATATATCAAATCAGGCTAGAATTTCATGAGAAATGCAATGGTAAAGGTTTTTTCGACGTATCTTTAACCAGTAAAAAGTTATGACTGAATTCTTGTTCCAATTTGCTCCTTTTCGAGGTGTTAGAAAAATGCCTTGAAATTTGTTTAGTGCATCGGTAATGCATCGAGATCAAAGTGATGTCTAGGGAGAGAAGTTTGCATGCCATTGCACATGATTGTAATTGGATACATCCACGAAGAGGTGCGCATTAAGAATGGTTGTCGCGAACAATTTACAATGTGACGCTTACATTGAATTGAAAGTCCTTCACAGTGACAAGGCTAATGTTTATGTTCATAAGGAAGTTCATAAACAGAATATGCGACCATTGTCATCTGATAAAATAACTTTGGACAGAATCTGCCTCACAACGTTCCCATAGTGTTCTGGTGTTCCTCCCTATTGAAAAAAAACTGTGTAAAAAGTACCTTCTTCCATAAGCAAGGATGAAAAAACCTGTTTATTTAACAAATCCAAGTAGCCCCCAGCATTTAAAGTTCCGTTGATGAAAAATGGACTAACAAATCGTGTTCCACACAGCACGACAAACCATTAACTTACCAGCACTAACCATTCAGCTTTGAACTGTCGAAAATGGGTTATTAGGCCCGTAGCTAGAATTGATCTCCAGGAGGGGCTCACTGGTTATCAGGGCAGGCTTCGTTAACTAAGTCCATTGTTCAAACGTTTAACAGTGTTAAATGAAGGTAGATTATGTATGGTGGAAGGTGTCATTAAGTTACATACAGTTTAGAAATATCACACAAATACTACATTTTTTCTATATCTTTTAAAATATGTTGAAGTGTTAATTGGCTGCTATTGAAATCACACACTCCATACTCCGTTTCGGTGATACAGATATTTGATTGATTGATTTATTTGGTGTTTTAAGTCCAGTTTATGCACAGTGAGGCTAATCGGGACTGGACCTACAATTTAAAGTGGGATCCAAACCACTTGTGCCCCCACTGGGTATCGAACGTGGGACTCCTTGATGACAAGGTGACGACGCAAGCACTGTGCCATCGAGGAGGCCTGATACAGATATTTATATCACACAAGAAAACAAAGACAGTATTCAATCATACTGCCTAGCTTACATTCCATCCCCCGGCTGAAACAATGAAACTCCCCTTCGTTCCCAAAACTTGGGAGCTGTTGACATTTGATGCAGATGCAAAGGGAATTTGAATAATGACGTCTAAGTCACAAATTTCTGTATAAATGGGAAGTCTCAACAGGGGCAACAAAGGTACAGATAAAGAAGCTCCTCTGTGAAGGAACTTTCTGAAGTCTAGAGAAGAGAATCTCCTAAATACTTGCCGCTACTTAGACGACTTCTTATAAATACGATGAACGAATGTAATAGCTGCTGTTCATGTTCTGTGAATTTATCCTTCACCAAAGTTGTGAGCAAAATAATATCTGCTGTGTACATTTTCACTCTTCTCTGCAATCAAATTTATACAGTGCAAAATAGTTTTATCTAATGTCAAGGGAGCTGACGGCAGTTCCAGGCAGGGATCCTGGCTGGCTATTGGCCTGTGTGCAGGCCTTTTAATAGATCCATCGATCTACCTAGAAATTTACCATGAAGAAATTGCCACAATGTCCACACAGTGTGGTCACACTCTGTACTGTTTAAAAACTCTGGAAAAGTGCCATATCCCGTAAACAAGGATGAAAACCCTGTTCACTTAACAAATCCAAGAAGTCCTCACAATTTAAGTTTCCGCTGTTGAATACAGACCAACCATTCCTGTTCTCCATACACTATACCACATCGTTAGCTTAACAGCAACAACCATTCGGCTGGAATCTTTCTACTGTAGATTATCAAATCACAGGTATTGAATATTATTTTTATTACCTTCACCGTGAACATAAAAATTAGCCTCGTCACTGAAGAATTTTTCATTTCCAAGGAAGTGTCACGTTATTGTTTGAGATACTTTTCCCAATATTCTTCTCAACTATTTGGTGAATGTCGCTGATTAAAATCATATGCAATGGTGTGTATACTTCTTTCTCTCCTGAGATGTAAGCATGATCTCGATGAGTTCCTAACATGATAGGAGCATTCTAATGCTTTTTTTTAACACCTCGAAAACCAGAAAATGTTTACAAGCATGCAGTAATAACTTTTTGCTGGCTAACGATACGTTGGAAACACCTTTGTCACTTCATTTCTCACGAAATTCTAGCCTGATATGAGATTTCACATCACCTCCTTTCCTTTGAAATTTTGCGTTGAATTCAATATGGTGGTAAAGAATATGCCGTACTTGTGCTAGACACACACAGCTAGGGATCTCCTTGTTCCTATCCTGTTTCTCTCATGACCAGGATATCTCTTTTACATTTTGTAGGAGGTGTTAAGGGACTTTTGACTCGTCATAGTTCATGTAATGAGGCTTTTATCAGTCACATATTATTTTGTATCTTCTGATCACATTGCAGTCCCAGAATAATTTTTTTATATGTTTTAGAGTATACCTAGAGGGACCAAATATATTTTTTTCACGATTTTTGGTGATGACTTGATTTGAGATATTCAAGGTCAAAGGTCAAGGTCATGTGACAAAATTATATTTTTATCCAAAGGTAGGCTTGTTATATATCACTAGAAAGCTTGTTAAATTCCCTGTACAATAAGCTTTATTTGAGCTTCCTAGGCGAAATAAGGGCGGAGTTACAGCACATTTAGTACAGCTAAACTGGCTCAAAAAGTGCAATTTATGTGAACTTTGACCTAATTTAACAATTACAAGATAAACGAAACTAAAAATTTTCATAGTTACTAAGTTGCATGCATAGTTTCAACTCCCCAAATTTCATGAAAATCTGAGATGGTCAAGTTGGAAATTGCACATATCTGTTTTGATTTGACATGGAATGACTCATATATTATTTTTGTTGTTTTGGGACAAGCTACATTTAAATAATATGTTAAGTGGCGTATTAGCAATTCCCAGATATCATTCATGTCAGTTAGTTGGTAAAGGTCCCCAATTTTCCTAATGTAAGATGTATTTAAGATATTCTATATTTTGCTCACATGTATCCCTCCCTACATTGTATTGTGTAACTTTTTGAATATTCTAACCTTTTTCCTTGTATTGTAATTTTTTGAGAGAGAGATGGTCAGAGATAAGCATATGTAGGACTTCAAGCTTTAATGTGATTTGATTGTATGGTCAATTAAGGTTTCTGTACTTTCTGTTATTCGAGTTGGTTCTTGGATTATTTGAGTTAGGTTTTTTGACTTCGAGGTATCCAAGTAATGAGCACTGTTTGTGTCTTGTTTTAGAAGATCTATGTTTATATCTCCAACTATTAATATTTTGTTATATTTTTTGTCAGATAAATTAGCATGTTGTCCAAAGCATTTACAAATAGATTTATGTCACTGTTTGGTTATGTGTATACTGCTATAATCTTAAATGTATCTAACGTGTGTCAACAATAAGAAGAGGAAACACGTCATATCAGTTTTAGCCTTTGCACAATCTAATGCAAGCTAAATTGAACATTTTCATTTCTTATTGAATAAATAGATTATGCTTGGGGTGGGGGGGGGGGTTCAGAAGGACTTCACCCCTTCAGTTCAGGCCAATTAACTCTAAGACTCGGGCAAATAGCCTTCTCTCTGCTAAGCATTACCATTTCGAGCTTGGGGGCTAAGGTTAGCATACGCCATCGAAGACTATTTTCTAAACAAACCTTTTCTTGTAGGGATGTGACGAAGCTGAAAATTTGCCGATGCCGATGTACTCACCAATAATTTTTGGAACCGATACTGATGCCGATATTTAACCGATTCCGATACATAAGATTATTAAACAGAAATGGTATGTTATTTTCAGCATGACAAAAATAAATTTGCTATGTACATTTCTATTGCATATCATATGTGTATACATATATATTCTCAAGAGATGCGAATGTACATTTGCATCTACAAAATGTGATGTGAACCTTTAAGAAGAACATGGATTCTGAAGAGATTAAACATTAGTACACAAGCAGTTCTTTGAAATGCAAAATGAATTCCTGTTCTGCCAGATTAAACTTCAGTAACACGAGATTTGGAAACACTTCAGGAAGTAACCTGAATCCTGGTTCAGGAATGTACTGTTTTATTTCCGATTTATAGTTAGGTTGATCCTCTGTATGAGTTTGCAATAATTTTATTACAAAAACTCTACAATAATGACGAATCATAACCAAATTTTCAATAAATCTTTCAAAACTAGAATATAAAACTTATTAGAAGGTAAAAACTCTAGTATAATCTAGATTTTTGCCGATGCCGATACCGATGCCGATGTGTCAATTTCGGCCGATTTTCATACATCTGTAATGGGCTTCGGCACATCCCTACTTTCTTGCTACCGAGTTGAAGTGGGGTTGAAACAAAACATCCGTATCTATGATATACCCCAGCAATTTGTTTACTTGGGTTTGGTCATCTTTGCAACCAAAAATAGTGCCGGTTTTTCCCATAAAATGCATTGGCTTACTTGTAATAATGTAGGCAAAAGCAATCAAACATCAAGCAGCATCGTAGAAAGGAGCAAATCACAATTTTTTGGTTGTAAAAGACTACGAACCTCATCTTGAGAGGTAGGATGAGATGAGTGGCTCTGAAAATCTGGCCAATTGACTGGAATTAGCCTTGGTTTTGCAAGAAAAATACGGCACGGCACACGATGGGAAGTGGCTGTGGAATCGAACTAAAATCACATGATTTGGAAGCAAATTTGGCAGGTAGCCGTAAAAATGAACTCAACATGTACTCATGAATTACGTGGTTTTAGAGCTCCTAACCATAAATAATATTTTTCCTACATAGGCAAACAACCCATTACATTGAATCAATGAAAATGAATCTTCCATGGGAATTTAGTAGAGAGAGGTAGGGTCACTGTCTCAGTCCATGCCAATTGTAAAGAAAACAGAACATGGAAGCATTTACACATGTACACCCGGCCCCAAATGTAATGGCAAAAAAAAAATTTCCACTGCCGAAAATAAGTTGGCAATGCTGCACACACCGAGACATTTGTGATAAGTCGCTTGAGGAGCCTCAAGCAAAGTTTTCTCAATGCACAACTTCAGTACCGAAGGTCATGCCACACATTGATTGGCAACTTTCGGGAGCATGTTGTCTGTCTACACAGTTCTCCCCAAATGCCTGTTTGAAAATGAATCTTGTGTTCACGTTTTTTCTCTCCAATGTAGATCAGACATGCAGTAATCTTACAATATTGTTTTGGTTCTTATTTTGTTTTGCTTTTATCATGACACGTTTACAATTTATTGCAACTATGAGGATGGATGATAATTAGATTTAATTGATAAAGAAACAGTACAGAGATAGAACTCCATGCCGAGACCAGGACTTGAACTCGGAAGCAAGCAGTAGCCTACCCATGATTTCATCAAGGTGGGTGTTATTTCTAAAGCTTTCTCCAAATGCACGTTGTTTTATTAACTGTAATTAAATAATAATAATTAATTAATACTTATAATTAACTAAATAGTTGAATTACTACAAATAATACTACTAATACCCATACTACTATTAAGTAGTAGAGATCTACATAAATATAGTATTTATGAATGCAATAAAATGAAATTACTTTCTAGTCATTGGATTTTTACAAATTCTAGGAGCACGTTTGTTTCTTTGATAAAAATAATTGTCTTGTCAACGAGGTGAGACATTTTAAGTGTGAAGAAAATCCATAAAAGCAAGAGAATATATTGAAATAAATTGAAATAATAAAAGTATAGAAATCATCCAACTAGATGCGATTGTCTGGTTGGTAGGGTGTCTGACAACCACGCGGGCGATGAGGCTTCGATTCCCTGAATTTGTTGGAATTTTTTGGTCTTGTCCCCGCATAAATGTCCCCGATAATTCACATCTGGAATGTCTCGCTGTTCTTACCAACAAAATATTTTACAATAGTTAATGCAATAGTTAATGTTATTGTCGATTGAAATCAGAAATTTAAACATGCCAGTGTAAACAATTGGGAGGTGGAATGATGGCTGTGTATTCTTGTTGTTGTTATTATTATTATAATTTATTATCTCAATAGGGTTACAATTACGCCATACAATATTTCATTTAGAACAATATTAATACAAATAATGACTTGATGCCCTATGTGGTAAAAAATATACAAAAGCTACGTCTAAGAAAAATGAGATGAATATACATGGTAAAAGGTAGAAGGGTAAAGTGTTCCCCTGTGCTTAGCACCACACCATGAAGGTGTATAGGGGGTGGGGGGTAACGCCCTACACCTTCTTGATCTGGTCATTAGTGGAGGTGATATGATCAGCACCATGCCCCTGATTGCCTTTACCCCCCAGGGTTTCCCCCAGATACCCATGTTATTCGACGATGGGTGGGCGCCGGGCCCGCTTCCAATGTTAGAAAAGTTCCTGGATTTGAACCGGCCACGGATCAAACCCAGGAACTTTAGCATGGTAGTCAGACACGTTACCGACTATGCCACCGCAGCCACGGAATTTACATGAGTATACAGTATAAAGTGTTCTATAGTAGCAATGAAATAAAGAAAGTTTGAGAGTTATACACATTTAGAAGAAAGGAAAATGTAAGTGTGTGTGGGTTTGGGTATGAGTGTGTATGAAATTAATGTTCGAAGCACAAGGATGAAAATTTTAAAACATATGTGTGTGGTGGGAATGGTGTTGAGGGGGTGGGGTGAAGCACTGAAAATAATGTTAATGGAGTTAGAATTTATAGGCATGTGAACGTTGAAGACGACAGAACTACCTTTGCTGGTACTGAGTTTGACCTTCGTCGGGAGTGAATTTCAGGTTACCGCTGCTATGTACGTGAAGGACTTCTGGCCAAATCTGGTTTTGTTAGGTTTGGGGATTACTAGGTCTCTATGTAAGGACGATCTGGTGTTTCGTGTACTGAACTCAGAGGAGAGCTTAATCCTATTATGCAATGGAGATGATTTGTTATGTATACTATGGGATACCTTATTCAGGTAGATGTAATGTATTCTCGAAGTGACTGTGGGTATGTTGTAAATCTTGCGCAATTGTTGAGAATAATTTTATTGGGGGTGCATGTGAATAGTTCTTAAGCAATTGTTTTGGAATGTTTCAAGTTTCTTCAGATGAGTTAAGTTACCGTCATACATAAGACTAGCACCATACTCGAATACGGGATGGATAAAGGAAAGATAGAAATGTCTACTAAGATTTCTATTGAGATATTTACGAATTTTTTGAAATATGTAAAGATAGTGATAGATTTTATGAATATACAGAGGCTAATCAGGCTATATCCAACCGAGTTGGCAATGCTGATGCCACGTGTGTAGTTGCGTCAGAAACTTGAAATCGGCCATGAAACAAGTGTTGCGTCTGAGGTCGCAGTTGCCGGAGCGTCGTGTTCGTGCTAGTGAAATGCTGCCGTAAGGGCTGGGTTCACAACTTCTTCCCGCACCACACTGCAGAACGAAAGACCAACTGCCGCAAACTGTATGAAAGGAACTCGGGAGGGTCAAAATGGAAGACAGTTGTCACATTGGATGAGGCCTACATTTATATCACGCGTAATGGTAACATTAGGGCAATTACGTACTGTGACACCTCTGGCAAGGGACGTACCAATTTTACTGCCGGTGACGACAAAGCTTTCCACAGGGAATCATGATTGTCGCCGGATACGGTTACGAGGGTAAGTTGAAGATACGTAAAGTGGAGAAAAACATAAAGGTGAATGCTGCCTACTTCCAGGAATCCATTATGGCCCCAATCTATCGGACAGACATCCCTCGTTTGTACAGAGTCAACAAGAACCAGGTGCAGATCCACATGGACAAAGCATTCAGCCACACCGCTAGATCATCCCTCCGGTTTTATCAGGACATGGAGCAGGAAACAGGAATCCATGTTATTCCCTTTCATGACATTTCTGTCAAAAGCCCTGATGCCAGTCCAATAGATTTCTTCGCATTTGGGCTGTTAAGACGATGTCTACAACATCGCTGCCCTCACACACTCACAGGCCTATGGAAAACCTGTAAGGAGGGATGGCAAGCAATTTTACATATCGGTCGGATATAACCCGATCAACCTCTGTAGTTATTTATTTGGATATTAAAATTTAGCTGGGCGTCTATAATGATTCCTAGATACTTTAAATAATTGCTCAAAGGTACTCTGGCATCATTAAGGGTAATATTTATCGTGTTAGCCAGGATTCCCTTACCGATGTGAAGCACCATAGCCTTCATCTTTGCAACGTTAAGCTTCAGGTTTTTGATGTTGTACCAATTTAGTACTTTGGGGAATGAGTGTTCCATTTTCTTCTTTACAACCTCGTACGTTTCTCCAACATGGATGAGAAGGCAGTCATCTGCGTACAGAGTAATCGACAAATCTGAATTTAATAGTGTGATATTGTCAATAAATAGGTTGAATAATTTTGGGCCAAGTATAGAACCTTGTGGAATGCCTGAGGACACTGACTGCTCAGTGGAAAGTGAACATCCTACTTTCGTTGAGATTTTTGTATTCGTGAGAAAACTTTCCATCCAGAGATTTGTTTTGCTATTGAAACCAAATCTGTTCTTTAATTTTTCTATTAGCAACTTGTGAACAACGGTATCGAAGGCTTTGCATACGTCCAGGGAAATTAATCCAACTAGGAAACTGCTTTTTTTTCCCAGTGTCTCGTGCCGTTCATTAATTAGACTAAGTAATAATAATTCTGAGGATACATCCTTCCTGAATCCATACTGTCAATCAGACATCAGATTGTTGACTTCCAGGAAAGTTGTCATTTGCTTCTCTAATACTTTCGCCATAACTCGGCTTAATGTTGGGATTAAGGAAATCGGCCTGTAGTTATACGCTAGCGTAGGATATCCAGATTTGTGAATTGGAGTTATTATAGAGTGCTTCCATCTCATTGGAAATTGGCCACGTTTGAAGGACGTGTTTATTATGTCGGCGAGGGGCTCTGCTATAAGTGGGGCCAACACCACCAGAACGCTTTTGGGAATGCCATCCGAACCTCCTGCCTTTTTTACGTTTAATTTATTAAGAATTTCCAAAACTTTTTCGACCTTAACAGATTTTAATGTGAATTCTTCAATTTGTTGGACAACAGCTGAATTGGGATCTTCTCTTAGAATATTTATGTTCGAATTGCAAGGATTAATGTGCGCCGATGCTTTGCTGATATTGGAAAAATGAATATTTAAATAATAAACTATGTTGGATGGGCTCGTTAGGAGGACATTGTCGACTAGTAAATGATTAATTGTAGTTTCTGATTCTCTACGCGTGATCTCATTGATAACCTTCCATTTGCAGTTGTTATTGCTAGTGGTCTGGTTCACCATATCTCTGTAGTAATTTACTTTTGCCTGCCTAGTAATTGTTGTGCAATGATTTCTAAAAGATTTGTATTGCTCCCACGTATATTCACAGGAAGGACCACCGCTTTCTTGAACAAGCGGTTCTTCTGTGATATTAATTTAATAATTTGAGGGGTTAGTCAGGGCTTCCTGCTTTCTCTCACCCCGAGAGTTTTCAAGGGAGCAAATTCGTCGAGTGCAGTCGAAATGAGAGACTGCAGATGACTCACCTTGTCGTCTATGGTTAAGTGGGGAGATGTACTTGCGTAGAACGGAAGAGAGGACTTGAAGGTGAAAAAATTTGGTTCGCATATTTTATTAATTTTACGGGTAGTAATTAGCTTCCTTGGTGTGCGCGTTACATTAATTTTGAGTGTGGTGTAAACGAGAAAATGGTCACTATGTCCTAATAGATGGTTCATGTAACTGTGTGCAAGTGAGGGTTGGAGGAATATATGTGGTTGATTAACGATTCGGATGTCCACGTAATTCTTGTAGGCAGAGCAACGAGTTGTTTGTGTCCTAGGAGGGATAACGTTTCCAATAATGTATCTGAGACTTGGTCATCTTTCAGCAAATTTACGTTCATATCTCCAAGGAATATTGATAGATGGCTCAGTGGTAAGCTACTGATCATCCTTTGCAAGATTTTGAATGCTTTTCCAAGCGATCCGGTAGGAGATCTATATCCGTAACCTACGATAACACTTTTATTTGTTTTTGGACACTCGCACCCATAGTCCTTCAAGGTCACTTTCATTGACCGAAATTACGTTAGAGGCAAGAAGGTTGTTCTTAACGAAAATAGCTGTACCACGTCCCCGGGTGTCTCAGTCATTTCTAAAGAGATGGAAATTAGGAATGCAGTATAGAGGGTCAAGAATAGATGACTGCAGCCATGTTTCGCTCAATTTCGTGTACTTGTTGTCGAGGGACTGATCGTTCAGGTAGCAGACGTGAATGTGGCCTTCCTTCCCCCTTCACGAGCTGGACGTCCTGCAGGGTAGGATACAACCTCAAAAGCACTTGCTTCAAAGCTGTCGGCCCCTTGAAATGTGGGTCAGCAGTCGGGGAGGGAGTGTCTTCGAGGCTAGCTACTTGGGGTGAAGAATCAGCTATTTGTTGCAGATGTGAATGACCTGGCTGTGACTGCAAGTGTTGCAAACTCAGTATCAGCTATGGTGCCATTCATAAACTGTCTTCGTGATATTTGTACATTGCATCTGTGGGGACCGGGGAAGATAAGTACGGGCTTGTGGGGTGAGTTGGTAAAAGTAAGCGGTGTTAAAAATTTGAGATTCTGAGGGTGAAATTTAGACATTTCCATATATGAGGTAAATGATATGATAGAATAAATAGCTACTTAAAGACACTTCCAATTTTTACAATGAAAATTTAAAATTACCTTTGACCTTTTTCTTGGAGTTAAAAACTGTGGGCCGGGAATGATAGTTTGGAAATTTAACAGTGATTGGTCTGATCTTACCTTCAGATTCGGCCTCTATCCTGTGGCTCCTGCATATTTCCGATGGCTCCAAAGGCCACGGTGGCTCAGTCGGTAACGCGTCTGACTACCATGCTCAAGGTCCCGGGTTCGATCCCCGGCCGGTTCAAATCCGGAAACTTTTCTAACGGTGAAAGCGGCCCCGGCGCCCACCCAGCATCGAATAACATGGGTACCTGGGGGAAACCCTGGGGGGTAAAGGCAGTCAGGGACGTGATGCTGATCACATCACCCCACTCACGACCGGATCAAGAAAGTGTGGGGCGTTACCCCTACACCCCCTATACGCCTTCATGGCGTGGTGCTATGCACAGGGGAACACTTTACCTTTACCTTGCCAATTTCAATGCTAGCTGTTCCTGAAAGAGGGAGAAAGCAACATTATATGTGTTTTCATTTGGGGTCTCCGGAATCCCGAAGATCCGGATACTGTTCCTCCTCTGATACTGCTCGAGATCCACTACCTTTTCTTCTAATTTCACCAGCTGTTTCTTGACCTCTTGGCTTTCTTCATTCTTCCTCCTAAGCTCTTCCTCGAACTGGTCAACTTTCTCTTTGTTGAAGTCGAGGAGATCTTGTCGACGAGCCACCACTGCTTTGGTGATTGAGTCTATGAGGCAATCCTTGATCATCCATAAAATGTCAGGGGATTGCACCACTGACTTCACCTCTTCCGTCACTTGTTTCAGCAAGTTCGGGGAAAAGCATTCCTTGACGACAAGAGGCAGGCTGCCTGCCGATGCCTGCTTCTTCGGAGGTGCCATATTGAATGCACAACACTGGGTTCCAATTCACACGCACACGAAAGTTCAATACAAGAGAGCACACTACGTAAAGATAATCTTATTTTCGTACACTATACTGATCCTACAGATATTGTTTCATGCCAGAAAGATGCTACAAAGGACTGTAATTTTTCCTTCTCCTTCTTTGTAGAAAGTGCTGGGACAGTGTAATTTGCCCATCTAGTTAGCTGTCGCCATTACTGTCTATACATTACCCACTTACAACGAACAAAGAAGTTCTTTTAGTTATTGCTCATTGTTCACACACACACACACAAAAATACATGTGCATTAAACATTTGATGCATTTAAGATACAAAACAACTTTTTTCTCTTTTAAATCAAAGGTGCCCTCATATATTATTATCAGGAATTCATGTTTATTTTGAAAGCATTCACTCTGAATGACGCATGTGTTTGGAATGCTGTGCTTTTCTCCATGCTGAATGGAAATAACTATTCAAATTATTATTATTTTTATTATTATTATTATTAATAGTAGTAGTAGTAATATTGTTGCAGATCTTTGACTATGATCAGTTGGAAACCCTGCATGCTCCAAGGAGCTTTGATAAGGCACCTGAATTGCCTCGAGTTGATCCAATAAATGGACGATCTTTAATCCTCAAATCCAATGTGCCATACGAATGCCATAAGAAATTGGTGTGTTGATTTGGTCAGCATGAAATTGTTGGTTGATGATAAGTGAATTTTTTTTTTTTTGTTATCTTCTGCTGCTTTTCTACCTCAGGATGTTGAATGGCGAATAGATTAATTTGGTTAACTGACAATCATGAAATGGCCAACTCTGTGGCTAATTGATTAGCGCACACGCTTCGAAGACTAGAGGTAGATCATGGACCAGAAAATATGGATGTGTCATTGTCTTCATTCCACTTCCATCTATCACATCTTTAATCTTTATCATCACGATTAACCGAGAGTGGTAGAACATTGACTTGAAATGATAGAAAAAGAACCTTCGGTGTTGGTTTCCGAGTTTAAAGCATTGTTGTTTCTTCAGTCAGTAGTGACAATAGACTGTGGCAGGGATATGACATGCTTCTTATTTTATAAGCAATAGCAACACGAAAAAGGCGACAGATATTCCTCGTATTTCCGATTTTCCCTGAAACTAGTTTCCTGCCTGTGGTGATAATTAATTCTATTTAGTGTGGGAAATATGTTTGAAATCAATTTGTGCTAATCTATGCAGATGTAACTGATTAGAGAGCCTCCACGATGGCGCAGTCAAAACGTCGCCTCATTGCAATCAACGAGTTCACGGTTCGATGCCCGGTGGAGCCACATAATGGTTCAGATTCCACCTTAAACTGTAGTTGTCATCCCTATTTGCCTATGTATGCACAAAGTGGACTTGAAATAATTACTTCTTCAAAATTTGTGATAGTTAGTTACTGATCGTAAGTTGCTTTGTTGCAGGATCTCCGGATAATAGATGTGTAATAGGAGCTTCTAATTTTGAAATACATTTTAATTTTTGGTATTCAGTGTCGTTTTTATGCCACTTTGAGAAATCAAGACGATGAAGATGAGTGACGATATGATAGATGGACAAACAAAAAACAATGCCCAGACCGGTATTCGAACCCGGAATCTCTGTCTTCATACTGCGCTCTGCTAACCATACCTCCATGGAGGTGGAAAATTTTCACATACAGTAGAAACTTACACATTTTCCTTACATATTTGATTTTCCTACCACTCTCTCTTATCATGACACATTTTTCTTACATATTTGGTTTACCTACTGCACCTCCTACCACTCTCTCTTATCATGAATATGAATATTACCTCTTCATTTCAAGTTTAGCTAATTTACAGCTGCCGCAGGGTAGCGAATGAGTATTGTATGTATATTTTTGTTTCCTGTTGAGGCACAAAATCCATCAACCAGATTTAATATTTAAAAAATGTAGGTCCTGTTTAGTATAATCATTATGACTTCGCGCAATCTCGTTGTTTTGAGATTATCAATTAGGATACAATTTAGATATAATGAGAAAAAGAAACTTGCATGTCACAATTACCATATCCAACTCATCTCAGTAAGTATAATAAAAATAGTGTTTTGCACATCACACTTCGTTTGTATGCTATGATTTATGTTTCTCTGTTATGAACGAGATGTGCCTCCCCCTAGTGCCTGTCAAACAGAAAGAGGATTGTCCCCGAAGAACTAATTTTTGATCTAATACCACCCATAAATCAAGTGTCCAGAAACAGCTATTATGCATGAATATAAGATAAAATACTCCTTAGCAATTACATATAATTATAAGCTAACTTGTATCCGAGAGTTAGAACAATGTGACTAAACTTCCCTGCTCTTGCTTCCGAGTTCGAGTCCTGGTCTCGGCATGAAGTTCTATCTCTGTAGTGTTTCTTTATCAATTTAATCTAATTATCATCCATCCTCATAGTTGCGATAAATTATAATCGTGTCATGGTAAAAGCAAAGAAAATTAAGAACAAAAAATAATGTAAGATTACTGCAATGTTAGAACTATGTTGTAAAGATAAAACATGAACACAAAATCATTCTCAAGCAGGTATTTCAGGAGAACTGTGTAGACAGACAACATGCTCCTGAAAGTTGCCAATCGACATGTAGCATGACCTTTGGTACTGAAGTTGTGCATTGAGAAAACTTTGCTTGATGTTCCTCATGCGTTTTTCATGAATGCCTCGGTGTGTGCAGCATTGCCAACTTATTTTCGGCTGTGCAAAATTTTTTCCTACCATTACATTTGCGGCCAGGTGTACTATATTTTGGGAAATGAAAAAAATAATTTTAAAAGTATTCCATTTTAATTATATCACAATTAACTTTATTCTCCTTTCATGATATTTCTATAAAATGTACTGGATTCTCCCTTATAATGTTTTGTATCAGTTGATCGTCACAGGTGAAACTATGATGTGTCACTATGATTTCCCCACATAGGAAGTAACTGATAACCAAAGTGCTACTACATTTCAAAATTATAAACTGTTCAACTATACTGCAACAATCAATGCAAACGTTTTATCCTTTCTTTTATGCTTCTTGGATATATGTTCTTATTTCTGTTAAATGCTTATTTTTAGCATGATTTGAGAATTATTTCCTGAAAATATCAACTGGCTTGTACTACATTAATTATTTTGAGTATTTTAAACCCTGCTAAGCCTTTATTTTACAAGTTTTCTCAAACTGTTGACTATTATAGAACCCCACAAGAACTTGAAGCAATAATATTCAGTGTTCTCAAAAACCCCATTTTTTACTTCTTTTGTGGGTTTTTCTGAAGAAAAGAAAGTGGCAAAAACCAGGCTAAAACTTTGTTATACAGCTGTGTCTCTCCGGAAAGAGGCCTCTGAACGAGCATCCCAGAGAAGCAATATTCCCTGTAATTGCTGTGAAGCATAATAGGATAGAATAAGTAATGTCTGTGGGTGTAAATTGTTTTACATGCTAATGTGAGATACAATTACACATGTTTGTGCAAACATAAAATTTAGGGTGTAGGCTTTGTTATGTGATATTTTCTTGTAATTAATTCAGCATATTACAACGTTTTGTTTCAGGAACAAAGATGATTTTATCAAAAATTGTGGAGAACCGTCAGGAATCGTGTATATTGAAGATATTGAAAATCATCAAACCATTGAATCCAAATCAGTAAGATGTAATAAAAAATCAATCGAGAAATCAGTCGGAATTCGTCCACATGAGTACCCTCAGTGCAAGAAGAGGTTTACTCAAAGTGGAGACTTGAAAACGCATTTGAGAATGCATGATGGAATTCATCCACATGAGTGCCCTCGGTGCAAGAAGAGGTTTACTCGAAGTGGAAACTTGCAAAGGCATTTGAGAATCCATGATGGAATTCGTCCACATGAGTGCCCTGTTTGCAAGAAGAGATTTACTCAAAGGCAACACTTAAAAAATCATTTGAATATCCATGATGGAATTCGTCCACATGAATGCCCTCAGTGCAAGAAGAGGTTTACTCAAAGTGGATACTTGAAAGTGCATTTGAGAATCCATGATGGAATTCGTCCACATGAGTGCCCTCAGTGTAAGAAGAGGTTTACTCAAAGTGGACACTTACAAATGCATTTGAGAATCCATGATGGAATTCGTCCACATGAGTACCCTCAGTGCAAGAAGAGGTTTACTGTAGGTGGAGACTTGAAAACGCATTTGACAATCCATGATGGAATTCCTCCACATGAGTGCCCTCAATGCTAAGAGAGATTTACTGGTAGTGGAGACTTGAAAATTCATTTGAGAATTCATCATGGAATTTGTCCACATGAGTGGCCACAGTCCATGAAGAGATTTACTCGAAGTGGAGATGGGAAAGTACATTTGAAAATCCATAATATAATTTGTCCAAATTTGTTTCTTCGCTGCAAGATGATATTTATTCCATGTGGAAACTTGAAAAGGCGTTTGAGAATCCATCATGGGGTTCGTAAGTATGGATGCCCTTAGTGCAAAAATATATTTTCACAAATTGTAAAATTGAAATCCCATTTGAGAATTCACAAGGGAATTTGTCCAGATGAATGCTCTCAATGCAAAAAAATATTTACTCAAAGTAGATACATGGAGAGCCATTCCAACAGCCATGATGATATTCGTCCATGTGAGTGCCCTCAGTGCAAAAAGAGATTTATTTAACGTGGAAACTTGAAAATCCATTTGAGAATCTATGAGGGAATTGTTCCACATTAGTGCCGTCAAAGCAAGGAAATATTTACACGAAGTGAAACATTGAGGGAAGCTGGAAAATTCATGTGAGATTACAAAAGCAATTTGTAGTAAAATGTGAAAATATTTTAATAGTAACTTGAAAATATTCAAGCTCATTTACTTTGATGTTCAACTAATAAATGCAGGCAGTGTAAAAAACTACTACTACCTTATAGATGCACTTAATGAACCATTTAGTGTTTTCAGGAAATTCGCCATGCTAATAGATCTTTTTAAAAAAATTATATCATCTAAGTCTAATCTCATTCTTGAAACATTCACCATCATATACATGAATACCAATATAGAGATATCAAGAATTGATGGTCCAGATGAAAAATTATTTGAGTATTACTGTTTCACCCATAATAATAATTAATTATTGATTGTGAAACCTTGAGAAAAAATTAAGAATTTCATGGAGCAATTTACTCATGTGATGGTACTCGATGTAAAGAATGATACATTTTTTCAAAATTTTGGTGCAAATTCACATGGGAATCGTCTATATAAATTATCTTCATACATAATGCTCTTACTGAAAAAAGAATGAAATGCTGTTGAGTATTTCATATCACACAGAAATAGATTCTTATAGAAATGTCTGCTGGCATTGAACTTCTGACCAGGCTAGAAATTATGGCTGCTAGACTGGATGTGGCAAATAGAGCATGTTCTGATTTCAACTTTGTTCCCTGCTAGATGTATGGCATCAACCTGTCAGAGCAAACATTTGTTTATGGGTCATTCCATGTCAAATCATCCAGAATTTTGTGAAAATGTCACCCACCATTCCCTATTTTGATGAAATTCGGTATGCTTATAGAACTTTTGATGCTGATTACAAAAATGACAACATTTTTAAAATTGGTAAAGGGGTTCAGAAGTTACGAGCTTTTAAAAAACTCCCTGTACGCCACATGCGGCTCCTCTTTGAATGTCACGCATTAGGTTATAAACGATCGTATCTTCCCTCGGGTTTGCCGTAGAAACTTCAAGTTTGTTTTCTTTTGTTCAGAATAGTATAAGCTTTCATTTAAATAACGTTTCAGATGAATGCATCAGTAAACATGTATTTTTATATATAGTTTTATGTATTTTTTTAGAAAAATAAATGACTAACTTGAAGAGCGAATTTCATGCAATGCCCCCCCTTCAATTTCCCCCCAATTTTATATGTAGGTAGCTCAGAGTGTGTACTAATGCCTGATGAAAAAATTGGGATGGGCGGTTCAGAGACAGGGTGATAAAAAAATAATTTGCATAAAATGACATTAAAAGTGAATCTTATTAAAAATGCTTATGTATATAGCACAAAGCCTGAAGTACAATATGTTTCAAGTTACAATATTCAAAATTTATGTTCACTATGTGTGAATGTAAGCATAGGCGTAACCTGGCGGGGGCAAAGGGAAGTACTTTCCCCCTCCAAAATTTATAAGTTAAATGTATTTTGTGATCCTCCTGGCACTTGAGGAACAAACGAATAAAGAGTAATTAATAATTGTGATTTTTCAAATGTATTTATCAAATAATCCTGGACACTATTTTTATGCGATGGAAAACTTTGTGATTATCTCAACCCGAAGATAGTTTCCAAGTCACCCATTAAGATAGTACCTAAAAATTGTACTCTATGCATTGCCAAAATTTCATGTACTATAAATTGTGCCGTTCACATTTTAAATGGATATTTTGACCATTTCAAACACACTAAAGTATTTGACTTATCACTAAGTACATCCATTTGTGTTGTTAATGTCCACTGGACACAGCATACTTTTTGCCAGTAGTGGGAAGTTGATGGATCAAGTGGATGAAAGAATTTAATAGCTGCATCGCCATTTTCACGTGGACTTTTGAAGCAATCCTACAAACAAGTTTGAGTCACGCACACACATGCTACTACATAACTGTTTACTGTTGGAATTCGAAAAGCCACTTCTTCACAAAAGTCAAACCATACAGTTATACAAGACATATTACATGAGCACTTACTATTTTTGCTCTGACTGTTAAACAACTAGTGTTTCGAAGTAAATAGTTACAAAGTTACAAGTACAGTTACTTTTTATTTAGGAATTCTAACTGTAACTAGCTACTTTTAAAAGTAAGTACCTGTAACGTTAACAGAGTTACTTTTTGCAGTAGGGAAATAGCTAAATTGGACAATTCTGTTCCAGACTATAAAAATAAAATATGTAACTTCTCCGGATGCTACGTGAAAGGGTTTTCTTGGAATTGCTGGCAAGGAAGCTATACTTTGTTGCATGCTAAATTTAGAACATCCACGCTTTACTGTAATTCATTTCTAATTGTATGTGAAAACTCCATTGTTTTTGGTAGACTGCTGCGTTCGTTTGGAATGTTGTTGTCCAGCTAGGAAAAAAGTCAGTCGAGTGAGTGGATCTTTGGATATTGTTGAACTTGGAATGGAGGAGAAAGAAATAGGTGCAAGTGGAATCAATGACACCATATTCAAAATACCGTGGTCAGCATACAAATGATTTTTTTTAATTATAATCGTTCAAGCAAAGCTGGCTGTGTTTTCCATCATTTATTAGCAGTAATAATGTAAATATATGAATACATATTATGTACTAGAAACATAAGTAAAACACGGAAGTCTTCATGATCTTTGATTTTGTGTAACGTTTACACAAGTCAATGATCATTAACAGTACGTTACTGTTACAGTAACTGTAAAAGAAACTGTTACTTTCAAAGTACCAGTAACAATAACTGAGTAACTTTTTTAATGATTGACTGTAACTCAGTTAGCCTACTTGTAAAAAGTAACTTACGGAACCTGTAAGTTCAAAATAGTGCATACTTCCTGGTACTGTTGTAGTACTTTGCAATCGCTGACACATTGTACTGTGGGTTGTCATTTCACCCTAGATGATTACTAAGAAATTTATGCCTTGAATACTATTTTTACATAATTGCCGTACTTGTTGCTTTATACTATAGAAGTCTTTACAAGTATTTTTACTGCTCCAACCATCCAGTCAGTTGGATATATTCTGTGGTATGTGGCGAAAAAGCTCAATTTGAAAAAACTTCAATCAGCACAAATGTGTAATATTAATTCTTACTTCATATTACGTATCCCCATGAAGAGTAGCCAAAAAAGAACTTCCGTATTGAGATAAAATGCACAAAAATAATGTTCTCGAAGATAAATTTGCTAAACTTGGGAATGTTAATAATAATTATATATATAATTATATAATATATAAAATTTAAAAAAATGAAGACTGTTGAAACTAACTCAGATACAGTGGAAACTCAATTTTACGTTATCCAGGAGACCAAGCTAAAAAAAACTTAATACGCGGGAAAATATATAATCTTGGAAAATTTCTAACCAGACCATCAAAATTGAATGCAAAATGATGTAAAATGTAAAATCGAGGAACTTAAATTGGGGTTCCACTGTAATTATTACTTGCAAATTTTAAATTAATCTATAAATTTGGGAGAGGGCAAGAGCTTCCCTTTGCCCACGCCAGGTTACGCCTATGCTTACATTCACACATAGTGAACATAAATTTTGAATATTGTAACTTGAAACATATTGTACTTCAGGCTTTGTGCTAAATACATAAGCATTTTTAATAAGATTCACTTTTAATGTCATTTTATGCAAATTATTTTTTTATCACCCTGTCTCTGAACCGCCCATCCCAATTTTTTCATCAGGCATTAGTACACACTCTGAGCTACCTACATATAAAATTGGGGGGAAATTGAAGGGGGGTCATTGCATGAAATTCGCTCTTCAAGTTAGTCATTTATTTTTCTAAAAAAATACATAAAACTATATATAAAAATACATGTTTACTGATGCATTCATCTGAAACGTTATTTAAATGAAAGCTTATACTATTCTGAACAAAAGAAAACAAACTTGAAGTTTCTACGGCAAACCCGAGGGAAGATACGATCGTTTATAACCTAATGCGTGACATTCAAAGAGGAGCCGCATGTGGGGTACACGGAGATCTTAAAAAGCGCGCAACTTCTGAACCCCTTTACTAATTTAAAAAAAGTTGTCATTTTTGCAATCAGCATCAAAAGTTCTATAAGCATACCGAATTTCATCAAAATCGGGGATGGTGGGTGACATGGCCTGGATGAATTGACGTGGAATGACCCTTATGTGAATATAATTTGTAAGTTTATTTTAGAGAAGAAAAGCGATTTTTGTCTTTGAATTTTGAATATTGGTTTGGCTATTTTTTTTGTTTGCTGTTACGGCAAAATCATGGTGGTCTAGTTAACACTTAACATGTCTTATCGATGCGTACAAACAGGAACCTTGTTTGTATGCAATATGTAATAGAAATTACCAGAACAAACACTTATGTGCAGCAGCATTGCAACATGTGTTTGAAACACTCCAAACTCAAAGTTGTCAAATTCTGCAAATCTTTCTCCCCTTATAGTCCATGATCTTGGTGTCAAACTTTCACTTATTGGTACTCTCCTGTTCATAAAAAGTGGCACAATTGTTTGAGTTGAAGTTCAGCTTCGTAGGCGATCGTGTCTGGCAGTACAGCCGAAGTAAGTGTACGGAAAGCAGCAGTGTTGCTTGCTATCAAATATTTTAGCCAAATCAAGAGAATTGTGTGTATCTCAGACTCAAAGAAAATGGCTAATGGTAAAATTTCAGCGTAAATATTAATTAACTGGACTGTCCACGTCTATTATGAAAGTAATGTATATGAGAAAAATTCGTGAAAAATATATTTATAAAAACGCATTTTTGACGTTCATAAAGAAGTGGTTATAACAATGCGTTAGAATGTGACGTGCCCAGGTTTGAATTTGGCCTGAGCATGGGTGTTCTTTAAGCAAGGCGGAAATAGTGCTGTTGTAATTCCTGAAAATGATGCAGAAAAGAAAATATTTTGTCATTTGGAAAAAGTTTTATCCTAGCCTAGGAGATGAATTGAAGTATATATAAACTCCTTCCCCATCCACTTTGGCAAACAGGATCGCAAAGTCGGACTGGATATGCGATGGGAAGAATAATAGAAATTAGAAAGCAAGAAGTGTTTGTCACAGCCAGGGAGGCACATGAGAGGAGATGACCCCCCCCCCAACCCCCCCCACACACATCAGAAATCAAGGCTATTAAAAAAAAGTCAATGGTTTTCCTCTCATTTAACTTTAACACTAAACAGAATTTTTGTAAAATTCTTGTGCTTTCCTTTTTTAACACTTGCACGTTGGTTTCGTAATAGAGCACGTAAATAGAATGTTTACTCTCGTATAATCCTTATCAGCTAAATGAATGTCTCCGTAGATTCCAGAATAATGACACTTATTTTTCAAATAAATAGAGTAGTTGTATTTACAATATAACCAGCACAAGAAAGGAAGAGCTCCCCTCTGGCAGATTTGGCTACACTTAAAACAGGCTCAACATGCCCATATGAGCTTTTTGCTCAAGTGTGGAACCCTGCCTAATCAAAGATTTTTGTAAAAATGCCCTCAAATATTTTCTGAGAAAGGAAGAGCTCCCCTCATGCAGATTTGCCTACACTTAAAACAGGCTCAACATGCCCATATGAGCTTTTTGCTCAAGTGTGGAACCCTGTCTAATCCAAGATTTTTGTAAAAATGCCCTCGGGAAGTTCCTGTGAAATGATGAGCCCCCTCAGATTGATTTGTCCACACTTACGAAAGGCACTTCTGTCAGATTGTTGTCCATAAATTTGTTAAAAATATGCCCCTCTTGATATTTTTTTTGCCCACACCTAAAACTAAGCTAAGATACACACACACATACACACACACACACACACACACACAAAACACACTGCTGAACCCAACTGATATTTTTTATTAAGTATAGAGTTTTGATTTGAACCCCAAGAAATTTTATATAAATACCAAAGCCAAAAATATTCACACACATACACACACACACACACTAAATATACAAAACACACTGCTGAACCCAACTGATATTTTTTTGCCAAATCAAAAATATTGTAATCAATGCAATAAAAATATATCCATCCCCAATTGGGTTAAGCACCAAATGAATTGTAATCTAGATAAAAGCAGAATTCTCACAAAAATATGCCCAAAATGCCATAAAGAATATAGCATGAAATATTTCTCTTATACTTGTTCTGAACAGTCATCAACATTTCCAAACAAAATTGATTGGAAATATTTGTGTGATTGCTCTCTATAATTTAGATTGCAAGGCCATATTTTGTAATTTTCTAGACCAGGAGCTAGACCCTATGCACCAGAAATAGGCCATAAAATGCCTCTCCACAAATTATGTGAGCACACAATACACTTTACAATTTTGAGAATCTCAATTTAAATTCAGGAACAAGAGATTTGGATTTGATGTATCTGGAAATATCAAAAATTATTTCATTCTTCACAAACAAATCTCATCTAACAATTCCATAACAGTTCCATGCTCAGCTCTGTGTCTGTGTGAGGCAAGCACAGCTCTGTTAGAGATAGGGATATTATATAAATTTAAAAATTATTTTATTCTTCACAAACAAATCTTATCTAACAATTCCATAACAGTTCCATGCTCAGCTCTGTGTCTGTGTGGGATTTGTACAGCAACATAGCTTTGTTAGAGATAGGGATATTGAGTATTGAAACATCTAGAAATTATTTTATTCTTTTCAAGCTCAGCTCTGTGTCTGTGTGGGGATTTGTACCTAATAACATCAAAACAACACAGCTCTGTTAGAGACAGAATATTCAATTCCATATCTATAACATCTCTGTGTAATTCCATAACAGTTCCATGCTCAGCTCTGTGTCTATGTAGAGCAAAACAGCACAGCTCTGTTAGAGATAGGTATATTATATAAATTTAAAAATTATTTTATTCTTCACAAACAAATCTCATCTAACAATTCCATAACAGTTCCATGCTCAGCTCTGTGTCTGTGTGAGGCAAGCACAGCTCTGTTAGAGATAGGGATATTATATAAATTTAAAAATTATTTTATTCTTCACAAACAAATCTCATCTAACAATTCCATAACAGTTCCATGCTCAGCTCTGTGTCTGTGTGGGATTTGTACAGCAACATAGCTTTGTTAGAGATTCATTCAATTCTTCACCTCCATATCCATAACAGCTCTGTGTTTATAATAGATAGGAATATTGAGTGCATCTAACAATTCCTGCCCATAACAGTTCCATGTTGTAGAAATATCAGCAAGGCTCTGTGTCTGTGAGATTTGAAACCTTGTTCCCAATCAGTTCCAAGCTGTACATCTCTGTGTCTGTGAGATTTGAAACCTGTTCCTGTACAGCTCTGTGAGAATTTTCATAGTGCCTAATAATATCAGCACAGTTCAGTTAGGATCGCATCTAACAAATATCAAGGATTTGTACCTAATTACAGTAGCACAGGAATAGGGATAATAAGTATAGACTATTGATATAGAAATTATTTTATTCTTCAATCTTATTCATAACAGTTCTATGCTCCTATGTGTCTGAGCAACATCAGTACAGCACAGCTCTGTTAATTAATATCTATTGAAACATGTGTCTGTGCGTGGATTTGTACCTAAGTATAGCTATTATTGAGTATAGAATTATTATATCTAGATCCATTTTCTGTGTCTGTGCAGGGATTTGTACCTAATAACATCAGTACAGCACAGCTCTGTTAGAGTATAGATTTAATTATATTATTATTGAAACATCTAGAAATTATTCTTCAAACAAATATCATCTAACAATTCCATAACAATTCCATGCTCAGCTCTGTTGCTCATCTTTTCAGCTCTGTGTCTGTGCTGGGATTTGTACCTAATAACATCAGTACAGCACAGCTCTGTTAGAGTATAGATTTAATTATATTATTATTGAAACATCTAGAAATTATTCTTCCTAACAATTCCATAACAATTCCATGCTCAGCTCTCTGTCTGTGCGGGGATTTGTACCTAATAACATCGGTACAGCACAGCTCTGTTAGAGATAGGGATATTGAGTATAGATTTAATTATTGAAACATCTAGAAATTATTTCATTCTTCACAAACAAATCTCATCTAACAATTCCATGCTCAGCTCTGTGTCTGTGCGAGGATTTGTACCTAATAACATCAGTACAGCACAGCTCTGTTAGAGACATTTAATTCTTCACATTTATATCCATAACAGCTCTGTGTCTGTGTGAGGCAAGCACAGCTCTGTTAGAGATAGGGATATTGAGTATTGAAACATCTAGAAATTATTTCATTCTTCACAAACAAATCTCATCTAACAATTCCATGCTCAGCTCTGTGTCTGTGTGGGGATTTGTACCTAATAACATCAAAACAACACAGCTCTGTTAGAGACAGAATATTCAATTCTTCACAATTCCATAACAATTCCATGCTCAGCTCTGTGTCTATGTAGAGCAAAACAGCACAGCTCTGTTAGAGATAGGGATATTAAGTATAAATTTAAAAATTATTTTATTCTTCACAAACAAATCTCATCTAACAATTCCATAACAGTTCCATGCTCAGCTCTGTGTCTGTGTGAGGCAAGCACAGCTCTGTTAAAGATCTTCACAAACAAATCTCATCTAACAATTCCATAACAGTTCCATGCTCAGCTCTGTGTCTGTGTGGGGATTTGTACCTAATAACATCAAAACAACACAGCTCTGTTAGAGACAGAATATTCAATTCTTCACATCCATATCCATAACATCTCTGTGTAATTCCATAACAGTTCCATGCTCAGCTCTGTGTCTGTGTGAAGCAAGCACAGCTCTGTTAAAGATCTTCACAAACAAATCTCATCTAACAATTCCATAACAGTTCTATGCTCAGCTCTGTGTCTGTGTGGGGATTTGTACCTAATAACATCAAAACAACACAGCTCTGTTAGAGACAGAATATATATAATTCTTCACTTCCATATCCATAACATCTCTGTGTAATTCCATAACAGTTCCATGCTCAGCTCTGTGTCTATGTAGAGCAAAACTGTTAGAGATAGGGATATTAAGTATAAATTTAAAAATTATTTCATTCTTCACAAACAAATCTCATCTAACAGTTCCATAACAGTTCCATGCTCAGCTCTGTGTCTGTGTGAGGCAAGCACAGCTCTGTTACATGATAGGAATATTAAGTATAGATTTAAATTTCATTCTTCACAAACAAATCTCATCTAACAATTCCATAACAGTTCCATGCTCAGCTCTGTGTCTGTGTGAGGCAAGCACAGCTCTGTTAAATATAGGAATATTAAGTATAGATTTAAATTTCATTCTTCACAAACAAATCTCATCTAACAATTCCATAACAGTTCCATGCTCAGCTCTGTGTCTGTGTGGGATTTGTACAGCAACATAGCTTTGTTAGAGACAGAGTAGATGGGTATAAATATTATTTCATTCAATTCTTCTCCTCCATATCCATAACAGCTCTGTGAAATTTATTCTTCACATCTAACAATTCCCGTAACAGTTTCATGCTCAGCAAGGCTCTGTGTCTGTGTAGATAAAGATATTAATATTTCATTCCTTCATAACAGTTCCTGTGTCTGTGTGGGATTTGTACAGAGCTCAGCTCTGAGATAGGGACTAACAGTTAGGGTATAATTAATTCTTCACATCTATTGAGTGTCTAGATGTTATTTCATCCCTATGCCATGACAGTTTCAACTCTGTATTTGTATGGAATTTAAAACTTGTCTGAAAAGTGGCAATCAATGCCCATTGTTTCTATATAAACATTTCAACGTATGTTGAACAAGGTTTCAAATCTCACAGACACAGAGCCTTGCTGATATTTCTACAACATGGAACTGTTATGGGCAGGAATTGTTAGATGCACTCAATATTCCTATCTATTATAAACACAGAGCTGTTATGGATATGGAGGTGAAGAATTGAATGAATCTCTAACAAAGCTATGTTGCTGTACAAATCCCACACAGACACAGAGCTGAGCATGGAACTGTTATGGAATTGTTAGATGAGATTTGTTTGTGAAGAATAAAATAATTTTTAAATTTATATAATATCCCTATCTCTAACAGAGCTGTGCTTGCCTCACACAGACACAGAGCTGAGCATGGAACTGTTATGGAATTGTTAGATGAGATTTGTTTGTGAAGAATAAAATAATTTTTAAATTTATATAATATACCTATCTCTAACAGAGCTGTGCTGTTTTGCTCTACATAGACACAGAGCTGAGCATGGAACTGTTATGGAATTACACAGAGATGTTATAGATATGGAATTGAATATTCTGTCTCTAACAGAGCTGTGTTGTTTTGATGTTATTAGGTACAAATCCCCACACAGACACAGAGCTGAGCTTGAGAAGAATAAAATAATTTCTAGATGTTTCAATACTCAATATCCCTATCTCTAACAAAGCTATGTTGCTGTACAAATCCCACACAGACACAGAGCTGAGCATGGAACTGTTATGGAATTGTTAGATAAGATTTGTTTGTGAAGAATAAAATAATATTTAAATTTATATAATATCCCTATCTCTAACAGAGCTGTGCTTGCCTCACACAGACACAGAGCTGAGCATGGAACTGTTATGGAATTGTTAGATGAGATTTGTTTGTGAAGAATGAAATAATTTTTGATATTTCCAGATACATCAAATCCAAATCTCTTGTTCCTGAATTTAAATTGAGATTCTCAAAATTGTAAAGTGTATTGTGTGCTCACATAATTTGTGGAGAGACATTTTATGGCCTATTTCTGGTGCATAGGGTCTAGCTCCTGGTCTAGAAAATTACAAAATATGGCCTTGCAATCTAAATTATAGAGAGCAATCACACAAATATTTCCAATCAATTTTGTTTGGAAATGTTGATGACTGTTCAGAACAAGTATAAGAGAAATATTTCATGCTATATTCTTTATGGCATTTTGGGCATATTTTTGTGAGAATTCTGCTTTTATCTAGATTACAATTCATTTGGTGCTTAACCCAATTGGGGATGGATATATTTTTATTGCATTGATTACAATATTTTTGATTTGGCATTTTGTTGTTGGTTTATTATATAAAATTTCTTGGGGATCAAATCAAAATTCTATGCTTAATAAAAAAAATATCAGTTGGGTTCAGCAGTGTGTTTTGTATATTTAGTGTGTGTGTGTGTGTATGTGTGTGAATATTTTTGGCTTTGGTATTTATATAAAATTTCTTGGGGTTCAAATCAAAACTCTATACTTAATAAAAAATATCAGTTGGGTTCAGCAGTGTGTTTTGTGTGTGTGTGTGTGTGTATGTGTGTGTGTGTATCTTAGCTTAGTTTTAGGTGTGGGCAAAAAAAATATCAAGAGGGGCATATTTTTAACAAATTTATGGACAACAATCTGACAGAAGTGCCTTTTGTAAGTGTGGACAAATCAATCTGAGGGGGCTCATCATTTCACAGGAACTTCCCGAGGGCATTTTTACAAAAATCTTTTATTAGACAGGGTTCCACACTTGAGCAAAAAGCTCATATGGGCATGTTGAACCTGTTTTAAGTGTAGCCAAATCTGCCAGAGGGGAGCTCTTCCTTTATCAGAAAATATTTGAGGGCATTTTTACAAAAATCTTGGATTAGGCAGGGTTCCACACTTGAGCAAAAAGCTCATATGGGCATGTTGAGCAAGTTTTAAGTGTAGCCAAATCTGCCAGAGGGGAGCTCTTCCTTTCTTGTGCTGGTTATATTGTAAATACAACTACTAAATAGTTTAAAAATAATACAATATATGTGCCGTTGGTTAATAAGATTCGTCTATATTCTGCTATGTAGGCAGAAGTTTATGATTATTTAGGGTTCGAAACACTAACTTTCACAAAAGCACGACTTCCCAACATCTTCATTCATTTTCATGCACAAGCTGGACTTGTATTCTGTCAGCAATTTGCACAGCATACAAACACTATCTGATGAAGCATATTGCTATCAAATGAATGCAATTAACGAGAAGCGACATCAAAAGTTTCTAGCTGGACAGGAAAAGATGATATCTTATGTAGAAACTACCTGAAAGCTTGGTTTCCTCACAGTGGTTTGTGGCCATGTCGGTTGAAGCTCAGCTTTGTAAGCTGAAATCCTAGGTTTGATTCTCCTAAAGTCGTTTTCACGTTCAGAAGACACAATGGCCTCTTATGGACAATGCTTTTCTTATGGGAAATACGAGCACGCTGTTGTGAAATTTCTCGATTTACAAATTTAGCTTACGTAAAATCGGTACCTGCAGTTTTGCAGGAAATTTTGTAGAGAATACGATGGTGAGCACAAAAAAGTGGTAACTTGTTTACATATTTTTAGATAAATTAAAAACGCAAATTTTCTGTGAAAACAAAATTTTTACATTGTTTTCATTCCTAACGTTGAAACATGCCGTAAAATTTAAGCATTCATTATGAAAAAAATTGACACTTTTTTTTAATTGTCATAGGTGATTGTTGTGCTCAGAATTTATCAATACCTTAAAGCATATTCGCATTAAAAAATATTCAAATAAAGTATGTGGAGATTTTTTATATTCGTGCAGTAGAAAATGTCGTCGCTGGCAATTTTTTGTTCTGTAATTCCAAGTAAAAACTTCCAGCGACAAAGTTGTGAAGAAAATAATGAAATTATTTTTTATAACCACTCAAAAGTTCCCAGAAATATTACTTCCATGCATTTGGAGTTTCTTTTTAACCCGAACCGCGTTGTCTGGCCATCTTGAGCCGACTCAGCGCAGCATTCCATCTAATCACCACCAAGTTTTCGAGTTGTTATTTTATTTCCATTCAGTAAAAATATTAACTTCATTCAGTTTGTTATAATAGAATTGCAATTACTTTAATTTAATAATTGACAATTATTTCCAATGCTGCTGTTGTGAGCAACATTAGTGCTGTCACAAATACACGTTGTTTTTGTTAACATTACTGTCGACATTAATACTGAAATGAAGATCACCTTTCAGTTTCCGACGTACACATAAATTCATAGACAATAATGAATATATATATATATATATATATATATATATATATATGTAACACATTACCATATCTCAATGTTATTCTATGAAATAATTACAGAGAAAGGCGAATGAATATTAAATGTGCCTGTGTATTAAATTAAATCTAATGGGAAAATGACATGCTAATGAACTGTAATGTTCACAGTATAATATTAATATTAATAATTACATATAATTATCATTTTATATAAAATATGTAACACCTACATTGTGAAGGAAGCTTTTTATTTCCCGGCGACATGAGCTAGCGCTGTATTGGCAACACTGTACGGTTTCTCCATAAGCGCCGTTGTGTCTTCTGAACGTGAAAACGACTTTAGTGGTCGCTTTTTTTTTACCAACTTGTAACACATTTATTATTTCATTGTCTTTGTATTTCAGTGTTTTAAACCATTATGTGACTTGAACAAGTATTGGACATGGGACCTCCTGATTACAAGTCGTCACACCAATTGTAGCATTATATTTTGTTATTGTTCGTGTGGCAAGATGAAAATAAAGAAAAAATGACACCCACAGATCTTCTGACAGTGTAGATATTTTTGAGTTTAAAGCATGTTATATTTTCTTCATTGTGTTGCAGCTAAAACTTGCTGCTTACATTAATCGAAACTAAAAATGCGTTGTGAAATACAACTGAAGATGAAATGTTCAATATTTCTTGAAGTAGAGTCACTGAAATTAACTGCAAAATTTTGAGTTAAATAGAACTATTGTTTCGTCATACATATGCTTGTTTGTTTGAGTTTGGAGTTGAAGTCCACTTTATGCACAGCAAAGATAATCGGTACTGGACCAACAGTTTGAAGTGAATTCCTAACCATTATGTCATGTGCCTCCACAGGGTATCGAACTACAATTCCTTAATTGCAGCCTTTGATACTGCTTCAAGAAATCAATTTTTTGATGCCTGATTTTACTTGTCTCAATATAATAAGTAGGAACAACATATTCCTCACTATAAATTAAATTCCCATTATTTGCCAAGGCAACTTCTCTTTTTTTTCGGTGGGCATGCTATGACAAGTAACTTAAATGTGAACATCTTTTTATATTTTTTTATTTTTAAGAAACAGAAATGTTGACTTTTTGTTAGTTGTGGCTGGCCTCTTTCTCTTGCCGTTTCTGTTGTGAATGCGATATTTTGCATCTAGCTAGATAATATTTCATGATGTAGCAGATGGGGGAGAGATATTGGGTTTGCTTCTAATTACTAATTTTGATTTGCCTTGCGAACGTGTATATGCATGCTTACCCAATGGCCTAGTGGCAACACCGTTGTCTGGTAATCAAGGGATTCCAGATTCAATGCACGTAGGTACGGATCCCATTTTAAACATTACTCCCAGTTACAATTACCCTATTCGAACAATAGTGACTTCATAAAAACTTTTTTTTTTGTAAAAATTGAATTTTACCCCCTTGGTAGCTGTTGTATGTTTTCTTCAGTTTCTGCCTCACTTTTAGTGTTACTTTGATCCAGATTGTGAAACCAAATTTATATCGCAACTATTCCCAGCACCAGGTGTGCAATCACAGCGTAGAATGATTGTTGACATTCCCGTTTCCCTACTCGCGTCTTTGGGGAGGAAAATTTTTAACACTGTCACTTCTTGCCCAAACACTAGGCCTAATTGGTAGACATGTGCGTGGGCAGGCATGACTCACTGCGACAAGGAATGCCCACTTATCCGACCTGCCACATGTCAGGACCCAAGCTTTCGATGCACGGGCTGACATCATCCCTGCTTGGTTCTTTGCTGGGCGAGATCCACGTGCTTCCAACTGCAGTCGCGGACTAATGACTCACACCCGCGCTTTAGCGGGTATTCGCAGTACATCCGGGACTTTAAGCTGGCAGACGGCATGGTTATTCTTGACACAGCGCTAAGGCAATTATTTGATTATCACTGAGGAGACGTTTCAGAGTTCCCAATGAAACCTACATAAGTAGATTCAGCGTTAAAAATCATGTGTTTGATTGAAGAACAACTGATTGGTTCTTCCCATTACGGCGGGCAGACCATAGGCGGCCAATCGATCACCATTTGCTATTTGACCGCCGATAAACACAAACCACACGACGCATGTCCATCAGCCAGCCTCGCAAAGCAGGGACCGAACTGCGAGCAACGTTTTGTCTATATAGAGCGCATGTGTCGTGCTGCTTCACTTTGTGAAAGGAACAGATAATCTCCGTTTCTAAGTTCTAACCCTGGTAGGATCAGGTTTTTTTTCATGCAGAAGAATGAAGTTTCAATATGTGTGTGTAATTTACGTTTGTCTGATTGTGTGGCCAAACGTTTGCAGCAGATAGAAAATGACTTTCACTCTCACTATTTAAAATAGAGTTAAAGTAATGCAGTTGATACAATATGCATATCACTGTGCCACACAACAGCCTCCCACTAGTTTTTTAAAACCAAAAATGTGCAAATTCGTAATGGAATCTAACGATGTCACATTACATGAATAGTTTTGAACACAGGGTAAATTTCGGATAGTGAAGTCATTATATAGAAAGTTTGCATTTACAATCTTAGTTCTTGAAATTAACATATTTTATACTCTCCTCGCCTTCCTTGTTAAGAGTAATAAAGGAAAGTCCCGTTTGAGTTTAAATCCCTTAATTATAATGCAATAATTTTAGAACTTGATATCCTTTTAATTATCAAATGCTCAAAGAGAATAAATATTTCAAGCACTTTTACATGCTGACCCCACGTCACCCCATTACCAGTTGAAGAACTCCACACCTCTAGGTAGGATTATGGGAGAGAGACTGGCAGTCGGGAGATAGGACAAGGACTTTACAGGGCTGTCGTCCCAAGGAGTGTTATTATTACGTTTGGGTTCTATTGCTGGCAGAGGAAAATGTAATTCGGATCCCATTTTAAACTGTAGGTCCAGTTCCGATTATCTTTGCTGTGAATAAAGTGGACTTCAATGCCAAGCTCAAAGAAACACGTATATGTATGACAAAATAATATTTCTATGTAACTAACAATTTTGCAGTTAATTTCAGTGACTCTTCTTCCAAAGATTATTGAACTATTCATCTTCAGTTGTATTTCACAACACGTTTTTAGTATTGATTATTATTGTAAGCAGCAAGATTTTAACCACAACACGATGAAGTAAATAAAACATGCTTTACACTCAAAATTATAGAAACTGTCAAAAGATCTGTGGGTGTCATTTTTTTTTCATCTTGCCACACGCACAATAACAAAATATAATGCTACAATTGGTGTCACGACTTGGAATCAAGAGGTACCATGTTTGATATTCAGTCAAGTGACATAGTGGTTCTCATCCCACTCTAAAGCACTAAAATACATAGACAATGAAATAATTAATGTGCTACAAGTTGTTAAAAAAAAGCGACCACGTGGGGAATCGAACCTATGATTTCAGCTTTCAAAACTGAGCTTCAGCCGACATAGCCACAAACCACAGTGAGGAAACCAACGGCATATATATTATATTATTTTTAAACTATTTATTTCAAAAGTAAGTGTCATTATTCTGGAATCTACGGAGACATTCATTCAGCCAGTATGGATTATAGGAGAGTGAACATTCTATTTATGTGCTCCATTACAAACCAACGTGCAAGTGTTTTTACAAAAATTCCGTTTAGTATTAAAGTTAAATGAGAGGAAAACCATTGACTTATTGTTAATAGCCTTGATGACTGATGTGTGGGTGGGGGGGGGGTTATCTCCTGTCATGTGCCTCCCTCGCTGTGACATAAACTCTTCTTGCTTTCAGATTTCTATTATTTTTCCCATCGCATATTCAGTGCCGATGTTGTGATTCTGTTTGCCAAAGTTGATGGGGAAGGAGTTTATTTATACTTCTAGCCATCTCCCGGGCTGGGATAAAACTTTTCCCAAAATATGTATATATTTTTTTTTCAGGAATTACAACCACTGTTTATGCCTTGCTTATTCTAATTGCATTTTTTTTTTTTTTTTGTTATTTAGTGTTGCTTTTCTTCCATTTTCAGCTACTCACAACGATTAAGAGAAACTCATAAAGAACACCCATGCTCAGTCCAAATTCGAACCAGGGGTCCTCTCATTCTTCACGAATGTCAAAAATGTGTTTTTTAAAATATATTTTTCATGATTTTTCTCATTTACATAACTTTCATAGTAGACGTGGACAGTCCAGTTAATTAATATTTATGCTGCAATCTTTCCATTAGCCCTTTTCTTTGAGTCTGAGAAACAAAAAGTTCCCTGCATGTGGTTAAAATGTTCGATAGATAAAACACTGCTGCTTTCCGTACACTTACTTTGGGCTTCTTTCCTAGCATTTTTGTATGGATCCATGACCTCTGCTTATCTGCCAATTTTTGCATTAAGGGCTTGCGGGACAGTCTCCACGGGTCTCTTTCCTCCATGGCAGTGTTGCCATCTTAGCTCTCTTGGAACCAGATCTGTCTCTTTCGTGCACTTGTTTGACTGTAAACTGGGACACCTGACCCGTGTCCCACTATGATGCCATCACTGGTTCCGGCCCACATAGACCAACTTTTACCATGATTATACATTTTGCATGTGACATGATATTGTTACATTGGCTGTCTCTCCCCACCACCTCTTATATCCACAGCTTCTCTTTTATAGTGCCATGTTGACGTGAAATTGGCATAATATTGTTATCAGGGAATCCTTTATTTTCAGTTTCATATGACCATGAGATTGATAATGCTGCCACATCTAGATGTTGAAACCTAAGAATAAATTGTTATCAATTTAGAGTTAATGGTAATAGCAGCACCCCACCCCCCTTTACAACTAACATTACTCTAGGAAGCACTTCATAAATCTAGCTCCTTGAAAGTCAGTTTTAACTCCATTTAAGGTGAAATTTAGCTCTTTTATGCACATCAGGTTTGGCAACACTGTGAGGAAGGCCGTGAAGCAGGCAAGGAGAAATGCATGAGGCTTATGGGAGTATTTTTTTATTTGTTCTCTTGGGAATATCAAACTTCCGATGGAATAGAAAATCATATCAATGGAAAGAGGGCGGTTTGAAGATGTGTTTGACAAGGTGAAAATTCGAAACCTCCATTTGATTAGCTGTAACTTGATGTTGAAGTTGATTCGCCATAAGGAATACATGGGATTCCGAAAATTCTTATTCATCATATTTTTCAAATATTGTGTCCAGCTTAATAATCAACATAAGAAAACGCTTCCACTTGCAACATGGACAGAAATTCATTCGCTTGATACACCCAAGTAGCAGTGCCCATTCGGACAATATTTAAATAAATGCACAATTTGTGCGTAACTGTACCTCCTCCCCTTAATGTCACCCATGACAAGTAGCATATTATGTCTATTTGTGCCTTCATTTAATGAGTAACTCATCATAGAATTTTTCCTTGTGCAGCTCTTTTGCATCCTCGGTAGGTGCATAAGCGAAAATGATGGAGATGTTGTAAACCTTACCTTTAAGTCTGATTTTACTCAGTCAACAATTTACTGGTGTAAATTCCATAAATGATTGCCTAACTTCTTTATTTATTATAAAGCCTGTACACCTGTGCCCTCTAGTTTTGACACCACTAAACAAAACTGTGCAGTTTTTCTTGTCTATCTGACCTCTCCCAAGCCATCTTATTTCTTGCAGTACCATAACATGCAATTTATTCTTTATGAATTCATCAACAATTTCTGACAATTTGCCAGCCTGTAGCATTGTTTGCACATTCCATGTCACATCCTGAGATCATTTGCCTTAATTCGTAGCTGTGTTCGTCGTCTAGTTTCATACTTTAACCGAGGCTCATTGTTGGGTTAGTGGACATCAGGCAATTTTCCAAAGATTGGGTTGTCAGCCCAACCTGGAGGACCAGGATTTGTGTTGGGTTTACTCCCCTAGAGGAATTGGCTTCACCATGCTTTACAGAGCTCTCTCTACCCATGTTTTTCTATCAGTTTTTTCCTTCCCTTAGCCTTTGGGCTAATCCCTACCCACAACACAGCGGGGGCAGCACTTATTTACTGGCGGTGCTTATTCGCCATGTGACCAGGTCATTGTCAAGCATTGTGGTATTTGATGAGTGTAGTCCTGCCATGAACCACACTCCCACGCTCTGATGACATAACCGACTTGGTTTGGGGCGACTCAGGTCTTGCCAACATTGTCCCTAGTGTGCATATCTACTGACCGTTCTGCTATCCACCACCCTGCGGACCCACCTAGTTGCTGTGGCCTACTTTGGGTTATATGAGGCTCAGTCAATAAATAATGAGGCAGAGGATATTTCACAGTACTTACATAACGAATTGTCTGCCACTGTCTGCATTTATCCCATTGTGACACCAGTCGCAAAATGGCATTCTTGTAGAACTTCTTTAGCTGCTGTTGGAATCAATTGCGCACGTACTCCTTGACGTTATCATCTGATTGAAACTGTTGTATCCGCAGTGCTTTTTGAGCTCACTTAAGATGTGGAAGTCACATGGTAACAAATCTGGACTATAAGGGGGTGGCTCATGACTTTCCACATCCCTTTGTTGCGTTTGCTGTGTGTGCTTTAGCGTTGTCGTGCAATAGGACAACACCACAAGAAAGATGAATGGGAGATTTCGATTTGATTGCCTTCCTGAGCTTTGTTAACATTTCACAATACCGCTGGGCACTGACCGTAGCGCCATGCTCCAGGAAGTCGACGAGGAGTGGTCCCTTGTGATCGAAGAAGAATGAAAGCATGACCTTGCCGGCACTAATGTGGATGGTCTTAGAACATTTTTGGTGTAGGGGAATCTGCGTGCTTCCACTGACGACTTTGCTGTTTCGTCTCGGGCTGAAAGTGGTGGCACCAACTTTCGTTGCTGGTAACGATTGCTGAGAGGTCATCCCCACCGTCGTAATGCTGCAATGATTGAAGAGACATATCCATGCAGCAGGCCTTTTGTTCTGGTGTCAACGTGTGATTGTGTGGACCATACCGTGACTAAGCCCCACTGATGCCGAAATGTCGTCCACTGTTAGACGATGGTCTTTCTTGCTCCACTGTTACATGATGGTCTGTCTTGATGAGCTCATCCACCTGCACAACATGCTGGTGTGTGACACGCTTTGGTGCTCCAACCTGTGTGTCATCCCCGAGTGACATGCATCCTTCGCGAAAGCGTTTGTTCCACTCCTGCCCTCTTGCCTGGGACATACAGTGCCCCCTATATATCCTTTCCATTCGTCGATGGATTTCATGACCCCCTACACCTTCCACTTCAAGAAGCGAAAAACACCCCACTGGTCTTCTTTGGATGCCTCCATTACACGTCGCAGTCAAACACGGAATGACTGCACATCCCGCCTGCTGCTTGGTTAGCAGATCTTGCACATACCTTGCCAGACACGTAAATGCCATCTAGCAGGAAAACTTGCGCGAATCAGTTTCGTCACACCTGCACCTCCATTTTTGGCCCATCAACCGATTTCTAACTACCATAGTTTTGGCGTAATATCCTCTGTCTCATTATTTCTTAACTTATCTTAATACTTCACTAAGTTGTGAATATCGAGGGATCAAGGGGGCTGACGGTAGTGCTAAGAAGCTCAGCCTAACTGACCCTTGCGGCCCTCCTTGATGGCACAGTGGTAGTGTCGTTGCCTTGTGTTCAAGGGGTCCCGGGTTCGATACCCAGTGGAGGCACATAGTGGTTTGGATCTCACTATAAACTATAGGCCCAGTTCCGTTTAGCCTTACTGTGCACAAAGTGGACTTAAATCACCAAATCAAACCAATCCCTGATCCTGGCTACGGACCTAGCTCAAAATAAAGGATACCAAAATGCAAATATTCAAATAACGTTCATCATCATATTATTATTATTGTTGTTGTTATTGTTATTATTATGTGCAAACATATAAAATGCATTATTTTTAGATTCAAATAAAACATTGAATCATATTTGTACGCACTCAGAATAGGTGATAGAGATTTCTACAAGGAAAAACTTGAGAGCATAATCCTTTCTATTTAGATATACTGTATATTGAAAACAAACAATAATTTAATTCGGCAAATCTACTCACTATCAAATAAAAACTTGACATAACTTGTACAGTAACGTTACATTTGCAAGCAAGAAAATTTTGCAAAATTTCCTTGCAAACCACCAATTTAATTGAAATTTTATTATAAAATCAGACAATTAAGACCAACTTACTAGTGTGGAATTAACTATAAAATTTGATTAATAAGCACAAAAATTAGAGGAAACATGGAAGGGGAAAAATTTTTCCCCTGGTTGGAATGTAATTTAAGATGTAGAGGTGGGGGAAGAAAATGTGTCACTGCTACGAGCCACAATACAAAAATGAAAGTAAAAAAATATAACTTGACATGTTCAGCAGAAGAGTACAGAACAAGACACCATGTTATAGCTACAGAAAATGCACACTGGGCACATGCTATGGACATAAAGGATCACTAAAAATATTTGTTCATTTCACACCTTAAGCCGCTTCATTTGAGAACCAAGATGTACAGATGTTTGCATCTTATAGAGCATCAATCTGGACGAGGGGTGCCTACAGGGGGATAATTACGAAGACCGCACCATCAAAATTCTTGGGAGGGATATTTTTCTCCTTTCAATATCATAAAATTCAACATATTTTTCTAAAATATCTGTATAAGAAGGACATCATGCTCCCATGTGTGTGATGAGGTGGAGAGGAACATATTATGATTTGTAATTAATTCACTTTAATTGGTTCCAAGTCTTTTTTGCTCCTAATTGCACCATATTTCATCCGCTAGATGAAGAAAAGGAATAATTTGGAGAAGGGGCAGATCAAGTAAATTGTTCATTAAAGCTAACAAAAATACTTCCAGTAATAGGACAGTATTAGACATGCATTCATGGAGGGATGGAGGTGAGAGTCTTCTTGCAACACTCTCAGGGCAGAGGGTCGCATGAAGGTGGTTGATGTATGTTCAGCAGCAACTATGGCTGCCATGCAGACAAATTTAAGAGATGCGGAGTAGGAGTGGAATGAAATATTCTTAATCTGTGCTATTTTGGAGATAATATGATCACACCAAGCTTCGTCCGTTTCTATCTCATTGCTCCCAGTATTCGAACACAGTCCCTCTAGCTGTATGAAGAACATGCATGTGCTGACTTATTCATTTTCTCTGAAGGGAGATGTGCCATATGGCTGCTTTTTCTTTTTTAGTATTTTATCCCACTTATGTGGTTGTGAAGTTGGTGTTGCATCTTATTCAAGAGCCGGCGAAAAATGAAACTTGTGATGTGCCTACCTTTTAACTTTGATGGAGGGATGGAGGCGAGTGTCTTCTTGCAACACTCTCAGGGCAGAGGTTAGCATGAAGGTGGTTGATGTATGTTCAGCAGCAACCATGGCTGCTAGGAGATGGATCTAGTCGTGCATGTTAATACAGTCCTGAGTGATCGTTCTCATTTCATGGGAAAGAGTGAAGCATATTGGCTCATGATCAGAGTTCAGAACACCCATCTGCCTCGCCACATTTGGAGAAGTGTGAAGTTTTGACCTTCGTAAGTTAGTACATGAGATGAAAGAGGGGGATTTCAGTGTGAGAACCGGTGCAGTGATATAGTAGGAAGGAATGGAATTTTGTTCAGTGAGTGGTTGCAAATCACCAGGCAGGTGTGGAAGAGGTGGGGGGGGGGGGTTTCTGTTACAAACGCTGAGGGATATATACAGGGACAGAGAAGGAAATTTAACGTATGTGAGTATGGAAGGCATTCAGACAACAGCTTCAGCTGTGCAACAGACTGCTTCACAACCACATGCTCCTAAAAGCCAAGAGAGACACAAGTAACATTGCCCATCTGGTGCATAGGTTTACAATAGCCTGAAGACTATAGAGAGGTGCTCCCCACAAACATCTATGAAGAGACCCCAAGTTTGTGTTCATGGTCGATAATGTTTGGCCACACCATACTGTTGCTGTAGCCATGTTATGGGTAAGCATTATCAGATTGAGTTGCCCCCTACATCGAAAATCAATGCATGCATGACAAATTGTTTTAATATATGTTAAATGATTTCATTGCACATATAAATATTCACAGGGTGAGGGGGCGGCTGGTGAATAGGTAAAATAAAGTTTCCTCCTCCTTAGCTTTAGCAAACAGACATTCTCTCCACTCTCTTTTTAGTAGTTTTCGCTGCATCTTTAACACGACTGAAACTGCCTTTCTTGTACCCCTCACACTCTGTATAAGGTGAATGAGTGAAAAGGGCATTGGCAGTATGCTTACTAATAGTGTATTTCCCTTGTGTCTTGATCACTTCAGATTTCTTTATAACTGAGCCAGCTCCATGTAATTTGAATTGGAATTTTATTTTCTTCTGTTGACCCTTGATTAAAAGGGCATGAAAAACGTCAAGATACAAAATAGAATAATATTTAGTTTAGTACATCATAACAAAATGAAGAAACATTACATCACTACATCAAAGTAAAAATTGAGGAATACACTTCATTACACTACAACAAAAATACATTAGCATTGCATCTTTGAAATAAGAATACAATTAAAATACATATTTTTAGTACATTGGCCTTGCATCATTAAAATAAGAATAAAAATAAAATACATATTTTTCAGTACGTTTATTTATTTATTTATTGAGAAAATTTCAGATAAAGCACATTTGGCCGTTTTACACTGAAATTGTCAACAATGAGAAAGCAATAATTATAATAAGCATAAAAAAATTAAACAAAATATTTAAAAAAATGAAAAATAATTAAGAGTAACAAAACAACATAAAGGTGAATAGCAAATGAACAAAATAATAAGTAAAAGATGGCACTCTGTGATATTAATTACAGGCATTTCTTCTGATGGAAGACCGAAAGGCAAACTCGGAGGAAAATATATCAATATTTGAGGGGAGATCATTATATTGTGCTGCAAGTCTGTAAAAGAGAGATCTTTTTTGAATTGCTAGTCTAGGTTTTTTTGTATAAAATAATCTTGTGTTGCGTGTTGTGTGCATAGGTACTCAAAAGTGGAATTCCTCAAGAAGTGTGTTGCAGCGGATTTTGCCATTCACAATTTTGTATAAATAACTGAAATCATTCTGCAAACGTCGCTGATAAGCAGTTTGCAAGTTTAGAAAAGACAGGAGATGCAGAGATGAAAAATTGCGTAATGAGGGAACCCTGTGACGGACTATAGCTAGGAAGAAGTGAAAGACTCAATCGATTCTGGAGAGGTGAGTGGGACATGCCATGGACCAGACGGGAGAGCAGTATTCTATTATTGGGGAGATGAATGATTTGAAGTACAAGGTGAGGGCTGAGATGTCACTAATTTCAGTGAAACGGTAGAGTAAACATAAGAGACGCATGGCCTTTTTTGTGGTGAATAAAATATGTTCATCAAATGTGAGCTTTTGGTCGAAAACAATGCCTAGGTCTTTGCGAGAGGATACTGCTTTGATGTTATTGCCAGAGATGGAGTGAGATGACTTTAACAAATTCTCCTTGAGTGAGATAGTGAGAGTAGTACACTTGTCAGGATGTAATGTAAGGTCCCATGTCAGGCACCAGGAATTAAATGTTGGTATGTCATTCTGAAGAAGATGAGTATCGTCGGAAGTAGAGATTTCTCTGAAAATTTTACAGTCATCTGTGAAAAGAAGGTAATTGCTAGAGGGAGCTGTGAGATGGTCGGCAAGGTCATCGACGAATAATATGAACAAGAGAGGTCCTAGAACACTACCCTGTGGAACTCGAGAGAGGACAGGAAGAAAGTTAGAAACAGTTCCTGGAAGAATGACACGTTGTTGGCGATCGCTAAGGTAATCTGTGAGAAGGGTTAGAAATTTGCCATGAATGCTGAATCTATTGCATAATTTGTGAATCAGAAGACGATGACTAACAGTATCAAAGGCTTTGGCCAGATCAAAGTATATTACATCTAATTGTGAATTATTTGAAATGCATTTCATAGCATGGGAGAGTAAAACAGACAGGTTTGTAAGACAGGAGCTACCAGGAAGAAAACCATGTTGCTTAGAGGTTAAGTACGGAGAAACAAATTTGTACAGTCTGTCTTTGATTACTTTTTCACAGATGATGGACAGAGGAGAGAGTAACGAGATTGGTCTGTAAGATGAAACAAATTTTTTGTTACCACTTTTGTGAATCGGTGTGATGTTAGCTTGTTTCCAAGCATGAGGAAAGATGCCTTCCGAAAAACATCTGTTCATGAGAATGGAAAGGGGATAGCACAGTTTTCCTGAGGAACATGGTGTTGATATCGTCCGGTCCTAGGGCACGGTGAGCTGAAAGAGACGTCAATAGATTCTTCACCTTATCGGGTGTTGTGACAAGCGTTATTAGAGAGACAAGCGTTATTATGTTTGGCAACTCTGCAAAGAAGATGGGGGGGGGGGGCAGAAGTTGCCATGGAAATAAGCGTTGAAGAGTTCTGGCCTTCGGTCGCCTATCGCACTTTCACTATCATGTGTAATTTCAGCTGGAATCCTACTGTTATTTTTCTCGAGTTTATTAGATTAAAAAAGTTTTTTGGGTTTTCCGGGATTGTTGCAGTGATATTGTCTATATGTTTCTTATATTTTTTTCGAAGGAGATACTTTGAGTGTCGTCGAAGAGCAGCAAAGGTATTGTGCGTGTGTTCACTCGGGAAGCCCTTCCAAAGTTGCCATGCTCGTGTCGTGTTGGCTAGTACATCCTGCACTTCGGAGTCGAACCAACACGGAAATCTACGAGAAGATATTTTCCCTGTAGGCACGTGGTCCGTCACTGCTGATTGAATGACACCTGTAAATAGGTCAGCTGCCTCGTCGATGGTCCCATCTTCCAAAAAGCCCCAGGGGAAGGAGTCGAGGGAAAGTCTTATCTCCTCCCATGGTGCTCGGTTCCACAGGTAGCTTTTGTTCTGGATGGAGGGGCGATGACCTCTTGTAGGGGGTGGGGGGATGAGAATAGAAACATCCAAACTGTCATGGTCGGAGGTCAGGAGGTTCTTACTTGGCATGATACCAATATCGTTTAGGATGGACAGAACATAATCCAGGTTGCTGTCCTTCCTGGTGTTGAACAAATTTTGCTGTTCCATTCACTGGGTCTTGCCAGTCAATAGAGAGGTTGAAGTCGCCGAAAAGCGCAACGTCTCCCAGGCAACTGCCGCAAGTAAAGAGTCTCGACATTCTTAGAGGAGGAACAAAGGACTGTTTTTATGTGGCCTATAGTAAGAGCCAAGTCACCGGTCACTGAAACTTCCACCCACAGTATTTCACAGTTCCTTTTTAAGTTGTGGCGTACTTTGCTTGGCCATTTTGAGTTAACACAGATCATAACCCCCCCCCCCCCCACGAGTCGCACGATCGTTCCGATATATGGTGAAATGGCTTGCGAATGGCATTTTCACAAACGTTTTTTTGTCAACCACGTTTCAGTAAAAATTAGGCAGTCAAGTGCCATGAGTTCACATGCAAAAGTTGCACAGTCGCCAAGCATATTCTTAATGCTCTGTGTATTTTGGTATTACACAGAGAAATTTGCCACCGTTTTCACAGGCCCTGGATTCACATGTATGTCCCCGCAGATCAAGGCCATGCACATGAGGTGAAAGTACCGGACCGGGGTCTCCTTACCTGCTTAACGTTGTTCCCTGCTGCTGGGCGAAGCCATGGCAGAGACACGCACACATGTCGCCGCGAGTGCCGAAAAAGAAAATCTCCTCTGAGCACATCTCCACCGCAATAGTTCTTCAGAATCCTTTGACACAGCGGAAGGAATGCTACACTGAAGCCACGAGTAGACTATGATTAAACAGGCCGAGAAAAACCACTGAAAACTCTTGAAACACAGGACTAGGATCAGCACCACTACTACAACTTGCCGCCATCTTGTATCTTTGCATCAAAATAAGAATATGATTTTTTTTAACATTTATTATTATTATGCTGGAATATCAAGCAGGGGGCTGTTTAGTTCAACTATCATGAGGTTTGCTTGTGAAATGTGTACACATTGAACATTGTAAGTTATATTGTCTTGTTCCATGAATTCTGTGAGACTGTAGAGAGCTCTGTCATTTTTTTTATTATTGTCTGTATTTGTTCATTTTTTGGAGATATAAGTTTTATGTCACGAGGCAGCTGGTTGTGTAATATCTTCCCGGCATTCATTGGTGATTGTTTTAAGATATTGAGTCTGTGTTGGTTCTGGTAATAATTATCTTTCCTTCTTGTATTGTGGTTGTGTAATTGCTTAGTTTTAGTCATGCTTCTAGTATTTAGAACAAATGTTATAGCTTTATAGATGTATAGGGAGTATATTGTCATTATTTGTTTCTCCCTGAATAACTAACTCTTTGCAAGATTCCCTACAGCTTGGTTTGTACATTATTCTATAGTGCAGGAGGCCTTAAAAAGATTGTTTCGCGGGCTTCCAGTAGACAACAATATGGGGGTGTGTCTGCGAGAACCAATCAGGTCTGCGAATGAGTGAGCCCAGTTGCCACAACTAGCTCGCTGCACTCTTCTGGAAGGGTGAATGACCTCTGCCTCTTGCTACCTCGGCCTGTTTGTTCGGCTGAGGAGCAGAAGACGCTAGAGTATCGACAATAGTGTGTGAGCGACGTCTGCTGTTAGCCTGCGAAACGCTCTTTCTAAGGCCTAGTGCACAATAAATGCTCTCTTTTGAAGTCTCAGTATTCTGTCAGTATTATTATAAGATGCATCACCCGACGCTATTATGCCATATTCAACATTGGGGTAAATTAGTCCATAATATATGCATTTGTTAATTTCTGTTAAATTATATTCAGGCATTTGTTTTAGCAGGTATAGATTAGATGATAGTTTACTGCAGATGTTGTTAATTTGTTCTTCCCACATTAATTTTTGATCTAGTGTTATTCCCAAAAACTTTACTGAAGATAGAGTTTCTATGAGCACTTTGTCTATGCATAGTGTTTGTGACTCAAAATCCATGTTTCGGATTTTATATCATATCATTTTGTTTTGTTTTGTGGTTGTTTATTATTAATCCGTGTGAAGTTAGGTATTGTGCCAGTTGGTTCATGGTGATAAAAGTGATCATTTGAAGCTTTGTAGCGTCGATACCGCTGGCAAACATTGTTGTGTCATCTGCATAGGTGAAAATTTTTGTGTTTGGTTATTCTGGTACATTGTTTATGTACAGAATAAAGAGCAAGGGCCCCAGGATTGATCCTTGGTGTACCCCCATTAACACATTCCTACTTTGTGAGTTAAAGTTAGTGACTATACCATGTATGTTGTAGCTTATTTGGGTAATTTGCATTCTGTCCTGTAGATAAGATTGTATAAGTTCATAAGCTGTCCCTCTTATTCCTACGTTGCTTAGTTTGACCATAAGCAAGTCATGTTTTACCCTGTCCAATGCCTTGGAAAGATCTAGATATATATAGTGATTGCAGCTTTGTGTTTCTGTTATACAGGGTTTCTCAAAAAGTCACTTAACACCCCTGATACAAGGCCACTGCAGCGTGCAACATGGAAATGGTGATGACCAATCGTTATCAGGCCAAGGGAGATGCCACCCGCGGGATCGGCAGCCATCTTGATGTCCGCCATCTTGAATTCAGCTTCAGAATTTTAAATGGGAATTAGGTGATATGATATATCAAATCAGGCTAGAATTTCATGAGAAATGCAATGGTAAAGGTTTTTTCGACGTATCTTTAACCAGTAAAAAGTTATGACTGAATTCTTGTTCCAATTTGCTCCTTTTCGAGGTGTTAGAAAAATGCCTTGAAATTTGTTTAGTGCATCGGTAATGCATCGAGATCAAAGTGATGTCTAGGAAGAGAAGTTTGCATGCCATTGCACATGATTGTAATCGGATACATCCACAAAGAGCTGCGCATTATGAATGGTTGTCGTGAACAATTTACAGTGTGACGCTTACATTGAATTGAAAGTCCTTCACAGTGACAAGGCTAATGTTTATGTTCATAAGGAAGTTCATAAACAGAATATGCGACCATTGTCATCTGATAAAATAACTTTGGACAGAATCTGCCTCACAACGTTCCCATAGTGTTCTGGTGTTCCTCCCTATTGAAAAAAAACTGTGTAAAAAGTACCTTCTTCCATAAGCAAGGATGAAAAAACCTGTTTATTTAACAAATCCAAGTAGCCCCCAGCATTTAAAGTTCCGTTGATGAAAAATGGACTAACTAATCGTGTTCCACACAGCACGACAAACCATTAACTTACCAGCACTAACCATTCAGCTTTGAACTGTCGAAAATGGGTTATTAGGCCCGTAGCTAGAATTGATCTCCAGGAGGGGCTCACTGGTTATCAGGGCAGGCTTCGTTAACTAAGTCCATTGTTCAAATGTTTAACAGTGTTAAATGAAGGTAGATTATGTATGGTGGAAGGTGTCATTAAGTTAAATACGGTTTAGAAATATCACACAAATACTACATTTTTTCTATATCTGTTAAAATATGTTGAAGTGTTAGTTGGCTGCTACTGAAATCACACACTCCATACTCCATTTTGATGATACAGATATTTGATTGATTGATTTGGTGTTTTAAGTCCAGTTTATGCACAGTAAGGCTAATCGGGACTGGTCCTACAATTTAAAGTGGGATCCAAACCACTTGTGCCCCCACTGGGTATCGAACGTGGGACTCCTTGATTACAAGGTGACGACACAAGCACTGTGCCATCTAGGAGGCCTGATACAGATATTTATATCACACAAGAAAACATGGACAGTATTCAATCATACTGCCTAGCGTACATTCCATCTCCCGGCTGAAGCAATGAAACTCCCCTTCGTTCCCAAAACTTGGGAGCTGTTGACATTTGATGCAGATGTAAAGGGAATTTGAATAATGACGTCTAAGTCACAAATTTCTGTATAAATGGGAAGTCTCAACAGGGGCAACAAAGGTACAGATAAAGAAGCTCCTCTGTGAAGGAACTTTCTGAAGTCTAGAGAAGAGAATCTCCTAAATACTTGCCGCTACTTAGACGACTTCTTATAAATACGATGAACGAATGTAATAGCTGCTGTTCATGTTCTGTGAATTTATCCTTCACCAAAGTTGTGAGCAAAATAATATCTGCTGTGTACATTTTCACTCTTCACTGCAATCAAATTTATACAGTGCAAAATAGTTTTATCTAATGTCAAGGGAGCTGATGGCAGTTCCAGGCAGGGCTCCTGGCTGGCTATGGGCCTGTGTGTAGGCCTTTTAATAGGTCCATCGATCTACCTAGAAATTTACCATGAAGAAATTGCCACAATGTCCACACAGTGTGGTCACACTCTGTACTGTTTAAAAACTCTGGAAAAGTGCCATATCCCATAAACAAGGATGAAAACCCTGTTCACTTAACAAATCCAAGAAGTCCTCACAATTTAAGTTTCCGCTGTTGAATACAGACCAACCATTCCTGTTCTCCATACACTATACCACATCGTTAGCTTAACAGCAACAACCATTCGGCTGGAATCTTTCTACTGTAGATTATCAAATCATAGGTATTGAATATTATTTTTATTACCTTCACCGTGAACATAAAAATTAGCCTCGTCACTGAAGAATTTTTCATTTCCGAGGAAGTGTCACGTTATTGTTTGAGATACTTTTCCCAATATTCTTCTCAACTATTTGGTGAATGTCGCTGATTAAAATCATATGCAATGGTGTGTATACTTCTTTCTCTCCTGAGATGTAAGCATGATCTCGATGAGTTCCTAACATGATAGGAGCATTCTAATGCTTTTTTTTAACACCTCGAAAACCAGAAAATGTTTACAAGCATGCAGTAATAACTTTTTGCTGGCTAACGATACGTTGGAAACACCTTTGTCACTTCATTTCTCACGAAATTCTAGCCTGATATGAGATTTCACATCACCTCCTTTCCTTTGAAATTTTGCGTTGAATTCAATATGGTGGTAAAGAATATGCCGTACTTGTGCTAGACACACACAGCTAGGGATCTCCTTGTTCCTATCCTATTTCTCTCATGACCAGGATATCTCTTTTACATTTTGTAGGAGGTGTTAAGGGACTTTTGACTCGTCATAGTTCATGTAATGAGGCTTTTATCAGTCACATATTATTTTGTATCTTCTGATCACATTGCAGTCCCAGAATAATTTTTTATATGTTTTAGAGTATACCTAGAGGGACCAAATATATTTTTTTTCACGATTTTTGGTGATGACTTGATTTGAGATATTCAAGGTCAAAGGTCAAGGTCAGGTGACAAAATTATATTTTTATCCAAAGGTAGGCTTGTTATATATCACTAGAAAGCTTGTTAAATTCCCTGTACAATAAGCTTTATTTGAGCTTCCTAGGCGAAATAAGGGCGGAGTTACAGCACATTTAGTACAGCTAAACGGGCTCAAAAAGTGCAATTTATGTGAACTTTGACCTAATTTAACAATTACAAGATAAACGAAACTAAAAATTTTCATAGTTACTAAGTTGCATGCATAGTTTCAACTCCCCAAATTTCATGAAAATCGGAGGTGGTCAAGTTGGAAATTGCACATATCTGTTTTGATTTGACATGGAATGACTCGTATATTATTTTTGTTGTTTTGGGACAAGCTACATTTAAATAATATGTTAAGTGGTGTATTAGCAATTCCCAGATATCATTCGTGTCAGTTAGTTGGTAAAGGTCCCCAATTTTCCTAATGTAAGATGTATTTAAGATATTCTATATTTTGCTCACATGTATCCCTCCCTACATTGTATTGTGTAACTTTTTGAATATTCTAACCTTTTTCCTTGTATTGTAATTTTTTGAGAGAGAGATGGTCAGAGATAAGCATATGTAGGACTTCAAGCTTTAATGTGATTTGATTGTATGGTCAATTAAGGTTTCTGTACTTTCTGTTATTTGAGTTGGTTCTTGGATTATTTGAGTTAGGTTTTTTGACTTCGAGGTATCCAAGTAATGAGCACTGTTTGTGTGTTGTTTTAGAAGATCTATGTTTATATCTCCAACTATTAATATTTTGTTATATTTTTTGTCAAATAAATTAGCATGTTGTCCAAAGCATTTACAAATAGATTTATGTCACTGTTTGGTTATGTGTATACTGCTATAATCTTAAATGTATCTAACGTGTGTCAACAATAAGAAGAGGAAACACGTCATATCAGTTTTAGCCTTTGCACAATCTAATGCAAGCTAAATTGAACATTTTCATTTCTTATTGAATAAATAGATTATGCTTGGGGGGGGGGGGTTCAGAAGGACTTCACCCCTTCAGTTCAGGCCAATTAACTCTAAGACTCTGGCAAATAGCCTTCTCTCTGCTAAGCATTACCATTTCGAGCTTGGGGGGCTAAGGTTAGCATACGCCATCGAAGACTATTTTCTAAACAAACCTTTTCTTGTAGGGATGTGACGAAGCTGAAAATTTGCCGATGCCGATTTACTCACCAATAATTTTTGGAACCGATACTGATGCCGATATTTAACCGATTCCGATACATAAGATTATTAAACAGAAATGGTATGTTATTTTCAGCATGACAAAAATAAATTTGCTATGTACATTTCTATTGCATATCATATGTGTATACATATATATTCTCAAGAGATGCGAATGTACATTTGCATCTACAAAATGTGATGTGAACCTTTAAGAAGAACATGGATTCTGAAGAGATTAAACATTAGTACACAAGCAGTTCTTTGAAATGCAAAATGAATTCCTGTTCTGCCAGATTAAACTTCAGTAACACGAGATTTGGAAGCACTTCAGGAAGTAACCTGAATCCTGGTTCAGGAATGTACTGTTTTATTTCAGATTTATAGTTAGGTTGATCCTCTGTATGAGTTTGCAATAATTTTATTACAAAAACTCTACAATAATGACGAATCATAACCAAATTTTCAATAAATCTTTCAAAACTAGAATATAAAACTTATTAGAAGGTAAAAACTCTAGTATAATCTAGATTTTTGCCGATGCCGATACCGATGCCGATGTGTCAATTTCGGCCGATTTTCATACATCTGTAATGGGCTTCGGCACATCCCTACTTTCTTGCTATCGAGTTGAAGGGGGGTTGAAACAAAACATCCGTATCTATGATATACCTCAGCAATTTGTTTACTTGGGTTTGGTCATCTTTGCAACCAAAAATAGTGCCGGTTTTTCCCATAAAATGCATTGCCTTACTTGTAATAATGTAGGCAAAAGCAATCAAACATCAAGCAGCATCGTAGAAGGGAGCAAATCACAATTTTTTGGTTGTAAAAGACTACGAACCTCATCTTGAGAGGTAGGATGAGTTCAGTGGCTCTAAAAATCAGACCAATTGACTGGAATTAGCCTTGGATTGGCAAGAAAAATACGGCACGGCACACAATGGGAAGTGGCTGTGGAATCGAACTAAAATCACATGATTTGGAAGCAAATTTGGCAGGTAGCTGTAAAAATGAACTCAACATGTACTCATGAATTACGTGGTTTTAGAGCTCCTAACCATAAATAATATTTTTCCTACATAGGCAAACAACCCATTACATTGAATCAATGAAAATGAAACTTCCATGGGAATTTAGTAGAGAGAGGTAGGGTCACTGTCTCAGTCCATGCCAATTGTAAAGAAAACAGAACATGGAAGCATTTACACATGTACACCCGGCCCCAAATGTAATGGTAAAAAAAAAATTTCCACTGCCGAAAATAAGTTGGCAATGCTGCACACACCGAGACATTTGTGATAAGTCGCTTGAGGAGCCTCAAGCAAAGTTTTCTCAATGCACAACTTCAGTACCGAAGGTCATGCCACACATCGATTGGCAACTTTCGGGAGCATGTTGTCTGTCTACACACTTCTCCCCAAATGCCTGTTTGAAAATGAATCTTGTGTTCACGTTTTTTCTCTCCAATGTAGATCAGACATGCAGTAATCTTACAATATTGTTTTGGTTCTTATTTTGTTTTGCTTTTATCATGACACGTTTACAATTTATCGCAACTATGAGGATGGATGATAATTAGATTTAATTGATAAAGAAACAGTACAGAGATAGAACTCCATGCCGAGACCAGGACTCGAACTCGGAAGCAAGCAGTAGCCTACCCATGATTTCATCAAGGTGGGTGTTATTTCTAAAGCTTTCTCCAAATGCACGTTGTTTTATTAACTGTAATTAAATAATAATAATTAATTAATACTTATAATTAACTAAATAGTTGAATTACTACAAATAATACTACTAATACCCATACTACTATTAAATAGTAGAGATCTACATAAATATAGTATTTAAGAATGCAATAACATGAAATTACTTTCTAGTCATTGGATTTTTACAAATTCTAGGAGCACGTTTGTTTCTTTGATAAAAATAATTGTCTAGTCAACAAGGTGAGACATTTTAAGTGTGAAGAAAATCCATAAAAGCAAGAGAATATATTGAAATAATCAAAGTATAGAACTCATCCAAGGAGATGCGATGGTCTGGTTGGTAGGGTGTCTGACAACCACGCGGGCGATCAGGGTTCGATTCTCGGAATTTGTTGAAATTTTTTACCACTTGTCCCCGCATAAATGTCCCCGATAATTCACATCTGGAATGTCTCGTTGTTCTTACCAACAAAATATTTTACAATAGTTAATGTTATTGTCGATTGAAATCAGAAATTTAAACGTGCCAGTGTAAACAATGGGAAGGTGGAAAGGTGGCTGTGTATTCTTGTTATTATTATTATTATTATTATTTATTATCTCAATAGGATTAAAATTAAGCCACACAACATTTCATTTAGAACAATATTAATACAAGTAATGACTTGATGCCCTATGTGGTAAAAAATATACAAAAGCTACATCTAAGGAAAATGAGATGAATTTACATGGTGAAAGGTAAAAAGGTAAAGTGTTCCCCTGTGCTTAGCACCATGCCATGAAGGTGTATAGGGGGTGCGGGGGTAACGCCCCACACTTCCTTGATCGGGTCGTAAGTGGGGGTGATGTGATCTTTACCCCCTCCCTCCCGGTTTTCCCCAGATACCCATGTTATTCGACGATGGGTGGGCGCCAGGCCCGCTTCCAATGTTAGAAAAGTTCCCGGATTTGAACCGGCCGCGGATCGAACCCAGGACCTTTAGCATGGTAGTCAGACGCGTTACCGACTATGCCACCGCAGCCACGGAATTTACATGAGTATACAGTATAAAGTGTTCTATAGTAGCAATGAAATAAAGAAAGTTTGAGAGTTATACACATTTAGAAGAAAGGAAAATGTAAGTGTGTGTGGGTTTGGGTATGAGTGTGTATGAAATTAATGTTCGAAGCACAAGGATGAAAATTTTAAAACATATGTGTGTGGTGGGAATGGTGTTGAGGGGGTGGGGTGAAGCACTGAAAATAATGTTAATGGAGTTAGAATTTATAGGCATGTGAACGTTGAAGACGGCAGAACTACCTTTGCTGGTACTGAGTTTGACCTTCGTCGGGAGTGAATTCCAGGTTACCGCTGCTAGGTACGTGAAGGACTTCTGGCCAAATCTGGTTTTGTTAGGTTTAGGGATTACTAGGTGTCTATGTAAGGACGATCTGGTGTTTCGGGTACTGAACTCAGAGCATAGCTTAATCCTATTATGCAATGGAGATGATTTGTTATGTATACTATGGAATACCTTATTCAGGTAGATGTAATGTATTCTCGAAGTGCCTGTGGGTATGTTGAAAATCTTGCGCAATTGTTGAGAATTATTTTCTTGGGGGTGCATGTGAATAGTTCTTAAGCAATTGTTTTGAAATGTTTCAAGTTTCTTCAGATGAGTTAAGTTACTGCCATAAATAAGACTAGCACCATACTCGAATACAGGACGGATAAAGGAAAAATAGAAATGTCTACTAAGATTTCTATTGAGATATTTACGAATTTTTCGAAATATGTAAACATGGTGATAGATTTTACGAATATGCAGAGGCTGATCAGGCTATATCCAACTGATTTGGCAATGCTGCTGCCACGTGTGTAGTTGCGCCGGAAACTTGAAATCGGCCATGAAACAAGTGTTGTGTCTGAGGTCGCAGTTGCCGGAGCATCGTGTTCGTGCTAGTGAAATGCTGCCGAAAATTAACCATTATTGGAAGGGTACATCATGGCTCTTTTCCATACACATTTTTCTTACAACCGAATAGTAAAACAGTGTCGGGAAAATTGTTTAACCATCAGAGTGACCACAGCTAAAGATATTGTGGCCAGGCAAACACAAATGGTGCTCATGGAGAAACATTCGCCAAAAAAGGAGCCTGTTCGAAATTACTAGTGAAAGTGTCCACAGAGGTGCTTCGTGGAATTCGGGGAATTGCAGTCCAGGAGAATTCACCACCCCAACGTTACATGGCCCAGAGGTTCAATATGGCCCTGTCCACTGTCAGCGACGTCATTAGTCATCGCCTTGGCTTGCGGTGCATACATAAGGGCTGGATTCACAACTTCTTCCCGCACCACATTGCAGAACGAAAGACCAACTGCCGCAAACTGTGCGAAAGGCACTCGGGAGAGTCAAAATGGAAGACAGTTGTCACATTGGTTGAGGCCTACATTTATATCACGCGTAATGGTAACATGAGGACAATTACGTACTGTGACACCTCTGGCAAGGGACGTACCAATTTTTACTGTTAGTGCCGAGAAAGCTTTCCACAGGGAATCATGATTGTCGCCGGATACGGTTACGAGGGTAAGTTGAAGATACGTAAAGTGGAGAAAAACATAAAGGTGAATGCTGCCTACTTCCAGGAATCCATTATGGCCCCAATCTATCGGACAGACATCTCTCGTTTGTACAGAGTCAACAAGAACCAGGTGCAGATCCACAAGGACAAAGCGTTCAGCCACACCGCTAGATCATCCCTCTGGTTTTATCAGGACATTGAGCAGGAAACAGGAATCCATGTTATTCCCTTTCATGACATTTCTGTCAAAAGCCCTGATGCCAGTCGAATAGATTTCTGCGCATTTGGGCTGTTAAGACAATGTCTACAACATCGCCGCCCCCACACACTCACAGGCCTAAGGAAAACCTGTAAGGAGGGATGGCAAGCAATTTCTATGCCTGTGCTCAAACGTAGTTTGTTGCAGTGGAAATTTCGATGTCTGGCAATAGTCCATAATGCTGGTGGTCCCATAGAACACAACCGGTGGTGGCGACATGGCTTTTCATAGGGTAAGTACACTTTACATATCGGTCGGATATAACCCGATCAACCTCTGTAGTTATTTATTTGGAGATTAAAATTTAGCTGGGCGTCCATAATGATTCCTAGATACTTTAAATAATTGCTGAAAGGTACTCTATTGTGTTAGCCGAGATTCCCTTACTGGTGTGAAGCACCATAGCCTTTATCTTTGCAACGTTAAGCTTCAGGTTGTTGATGTTGTACCAATTTAGTACTTTGGGGAATGAGTTTTCCATTTTCTCCTTTACATCCTGGTACGTTTCTCCAACATGGATGAGAAGGCCGTCATCTGCATATAGAGTAATCGACAAATCTGAATTTATTAGTGTGATATTGTCAATAAATAGGTTGAATAATTTTGGGCCAAGTATAGAACCTTGTGAAATGCCTGAGGACACTGACTGCTCGGTGGAAAGTGAACGTCCTACTTTCGTTGAGATTTTTGTATTCGTGATCATTGAGTGATCATTGAGTTGGTGTTTTAAGTCCACTTTATGCACAGTAAGGCTAATCGGGACTGGACCTACAGTTTAAAGTTGGATCCGAACCACTTGTACCTCCACCGGGTATCGAACCCGGGACCCCTTGATTACAAGGCAATGACGCTACCACTGCACCATGGGGGAGGCCCATTTTGTATTCGTGAGAAAACTTTCCATCCAGAGATTTGTTTTGCTATTGAAACCAAATCTGTTCTTTAATTTTTCTATTAGCAAATTGTGATCAATGGTATCGAAGGCTTTGCATATGTCCAGGGAAATTAATCCAACTAGGAAACTGCTTTTTTGTCCAGTGTCTCGCGCCATTCATTGATTAGACTACGTAATAATAATTCCGAGGATACATCCTTCCTGAATCCATACTGTCAATCAGACATCAGATTGTTGACTTCCAGGAAAGTTGTCATTTGCTTCTCTAATACTTTCGCCATAACTCGGCTTAATGTTGGGATTAAGGAAATCGGCCTGTAGTTATACGCTAGCGTAGGAGATCCAGATTTGTGAATTGGAGTTATTATAGAGTGCTTCCATCTCATTGGAAATTGGCCACGTTTGAAGGACGTGTTTATTATGTCGGCGAGGGGCTCTGCTATAAGTGGGGCCAACACCACCAGAAAGCTGTTGAAATTCCATCCGAACCTCCTGCCTTTTTTACGTTTAATTTATTAAGAATTTCCAAAACTTCATCGACCTTAACAGATTTTAATGTGAATTCTTCAATTTGTTGGACAACAGCTGAATTTGGGTCTTCTCTTAGAATATTTATGTTCGAATTGCGAGGATTAATGTGCGCCGATGCTTTGCAGATATTAGAAAAATTAATATTTAAAAATTAAGCTATGTTGGATAGGCTCGTTAGGAGGACATTGTCGACTAGTAAATGATTAATTGTAGTTTTTGATTCTCTACCCGTGATCTCATTGATAACCTTCCATTTGCAGTTGTTATTGCTAGTGGTCTGGTTCACCATATCTCTGTAGTAATTTACTTTTGCCTGCCTAGTAATTGTTGTGCAATGATTTCTAAAAGATTTGTATTGCTCCCACGTATATTCACAGGAAGGACCACCGCTTTCTTGAACAAGCGGTTCTTCTGTGATATTAATTTAATAATTTGAGGGGTTAGTCAGGGCTTCCTGCTTTCTCTCACCCCGAGAGTTTTCAAGGGAGCAAATTCGTCGAGTGCAGTCGAAATGAGAGACTGCAGATGACTCACCTTGTCGTCTATGGTTAAGTGGGGAGATGTACTTGCGTAGAACGGAAGAGAGGACTTGAAGGTGAAAAAATTTGGTTCGCATATTTTATTAATTTTACGTGTAGTAATTAGCTTCCTTTTCGTCCACGTTACATTAATTTTGAGTGTGGTGTAAACGAGAAAATGGTCACTATGTCCTAATAGATGGTTCATGTAACTGTGTGCAAGTGAGGGTTCGAGGAATATATGTGGTTGATTAATGATTCCGATGTCCACGTATTTCTTGTAGGCAGAGCAACGAGTTGTTTGTGTCCTAGGAGGGATAACGTTTCCAATAATGTATCTGAGTCTTTGTCATCTTTCAGCAAATTTACGTTCATATCTCCAAGGAATATTGATAGATGGCTCGGTGGTAAGCTACTGATCATCCTTTGCATGATTTTGCATGCTTTTCCAAGTGATCCGGTAGGAGTTCTATATCCGCAACCTACGATAACACTTTTATTTGTTTTTGGACACGAGACTCGCACCCATAGTCCTTCAAGGTCACTTTCATTGACCGAAATTATGTTAGAGGCAAGAAGGTTGTTCTTAACGAAAATAGCTCTACCACCTCCCCGGGTGTCTCAGTCATTTCTAAAGAGATGGGAATTAGGAATGCAGTATAGAGGGTCAAGAATAGATGACTGCAGCCACGTTTCGCTCAATCTCGTGTACTTGTTGTCGAGGGACTGATCGTTCAGGTAGGAGACGTGAATGTGGCCTTCCTTCCCCCTCCGCGAGCCGGACGTCCGGCAGGGTAGGATACAACCTCAAAAGCACTTGCTTCAAAGCTGTCGGCCCCTTGAAATGTGGGTCAGCAGTCGGGGAGGGACTGTCTTCGAGGCTAGCTACTTGGGGTGAAGAATCAGCCATTTTTTGCAGATGTGAATGACCTGGCTGTGACTGCAAGTGTTGCAAACTCAGTATCAGCTATGGCGCCATTCATAAACTGTCTTCGTGATATTTGTACATTGCATCTGTGGGGACCGGGGAAGATAAGTACGGGCTTGTGGGGTGAGTTGGTAAAAGTAAGCGGTGTTAAAAATTTGAGAATCTGAGGGTGAAATTTAGACATTTCCATATATGAGGTAAATGATATGATAGAATAAATAGCTACTTAAAGACACTTCCAATTTTTACAATGAAAATTTAAAATTAAGAAAAAAATGAAAAATAAAAAAAATATAAGACACTCGAGAATGATTCAAACTAAAAGGCGGTTGAATAGCAATGTTCCCAGCAAACAATCACTGTGATTTGTGTTATAGGTGACCAAGTTCATCAAAAGTTGTGACGTAGTGCCTGACATTGTTTCTTTTAACCACAATGCAGCCATTGAATGTCCAAACACACTTCATACCAAATTTCTCGATTGCCTGCCTGTAGAGCTGCAATCTGGAGAAGCACAAGTCTTCTTTGATGGATATTCTACTACCTTTGAGCTTTTTCTTGGAGTTAAAAACTCTGGGCCGGGAATGATAGTTTGGAAATTTAACAGTGATTGGTCTGATCTTACCTTCAGATTCGGCCTCTATCCTGTGGCTCCTGCATATTTCCGATGGCTCCAATTTCACTGCTAGCTGTTCCTGAAAGAGTGAGAAAGCAACATTATCTGTGTTTTCATTTGGGGTCTCCGGAATCCCGAAGATCCGGATACTGTTCCTCCTCTGATACTGCTCGAGATCCACTACCTTTTCTTCTAATTTCACCAGCTGTTTCTTGACCTCTTGGCTTTCTTCATTCTTCCTCCTAAGCTCTTCCTCGAACTGGTCAACTTTCTCTTTGTTGAAGTCGAGGAGATCTTGTCGACGAGCCACCACTGCTTTGGTGATTGAGTCTATGAGGCAATCCTTGATCATCCATAAAATGTCATAGGATTGCACCACTGACTTCACCTCTTCCGTCACTTGTTTCAGCAAGTTCGGGGAAAAGCATTCCTTGACGACAAGGGGCAGGCTGCCTGCCGATGCCTGCTTCTTCGGAGGTGTCATATTGAATGCACAACTCTGCATTCCAATTCACACGCACACGAAAGTTCAATACAAGAGAGCACACTACGTAAAGATAATCTTATTTTCGTACACTATACTGATCCTACAGATATTGTTTCATGCCAGAAAGATGCTACAAAGGACTGTAATTTTTCCTTCTCCTTCTTTGTAGAAAGTGCTGGGACAGTGTAATTTGCCCATCTAGTTAGCTGCCGCCATTACTGTCTATACATTACCCACTTACAACGAACAAAGAAGTTCTTTTAGTTATTGCTCATTCTTGACACACACACACACACACACACACACACACACACACACACACACACACACACACACACACACAAAAAAAATATACATGTGCATTAAACATTTGATGCAGTTGAGATACAAAACAACTTTTTTCTCTTTTAAATCAAAGGTGCCCTCATATTTTATTATCAGGAATTCATGTTTATTTTGAAGGCATTCACTCTGAATAACGCATGTGTTTGGGATGCTGTGCTTTTCTCCATGCTGAATGGAAATAACAATTCAAATTATTATTATTTTTGTTATTATTAGTATTAGTAGTAGTAGTAGTAATATTGTTGCAGATCTTTGACTATGATCAATTGGAAACCCTGCATGCTCCAAGGAGCTTTGATAAGGCACCTGAATTGCCTCGAGTTGAACCAATAAATGGACGATCTTTAATCCTCAAATCCAATGTGCCATACGAATGCCATAAGAAATTGGTGTGTTGATTTGGTCAGGAAGTTAGGTGGCCAGGAGAAGGGAATTGTAAAACTAAAAATTATACTTTTTTCTATGGTGGTACTGAAAATCATAATTTTGGAACAGGCTTTTTCATAAATAATAGAATTATCTCGGCTCTTAAAACAGTAGAATTTATTAATGATAGGATATCATATGCAGTTTTACAGGGTAGGTGGTGTAAAATTATTTTAATAAACATACATGCACCAACGGAAGATAAAGATGATAATAATAAAGATGATTTTTATACAGAGTTAGAACAGGTCTTTGATAAATTTTCTCAGTATGATATGAAAATTCTGTTAGGTGACTGTAATGCACAGATTGGCAAAGAAGAGACATTTAAACCCACGATTGGTAAAGAAAGTCTTCATGAATTAAGTAATGATAATGGTATAAGATTGATTACTTTTGCAACCTCAAAGAATTTAATTGTGAAAAGTACCACTTTTAAACATAAAGATATCCATAAATATACCTGGTCTTCTCCAGATGGTAAAACTCATAATCAGATAGATCATATTCTCATTGATAAGAGAAGGCATACTAGTATAATTGACGTTCGTACACATAGAGGTGCTGACTGTGCCAGTGACCATTATTTAGTAATTGCTAAATTAAGAGAAAGACTCTCAGTGATAAATCATAAGCAACAAAATCTAAAAGTTATAAAATTTGATACAGGAAAGTTTGTTGATGAAAGAATTAAGAAAGATTACCAAATTAAACTGTCAAATAGATTTGATGTTTTGCAGGATTTAAATGATGATGAAAATATAAATGAAACAGACGTAAATAAGAATTGGGAGCACATACGTAATGCAATAGAATCAGCAGCTAAAGAAAGTATAGGATACCATAAACCAAGAAAAAGTAAGCCGTGGTTTGATAATGAATGTCATAATCTAATAGAAATAAGAAATCAGGCTAGACTTAGATGGTTAAATAACTCGGATGATACAAATCTAAGCAATTATAATAGAATAAAGCGAGAAGTTAACCGCACGTTTAGAAGTAAAAAAAGAGATTACTTGAAAAGCAAAATTGACGAAATTGAAACAAACAGCAAAAATAAAAATATCAGAGATTTATATAAAGGTGTAAATGAATTTAGAAAGGGGTGGCAACCTAAAGTAAACTTGATAAAAGATAAAGACGGTGATTTTCTAGCTGACCCATGCAATATTCTAAATAGATGGAAGAACTACTTTAATGACCTTTTAAATGTCCATGTAGGAGATAAATCAGAAGTAAATGAAGTCCACACAGCAGAACCTTTAGTTCCAGAACCTAACTTGACGGAAGTTAAAGATGCTATTAAAAGGCTAAAGAATAACAAAGCACCTGGCATTGATTTAATACCAGCTGAGTTAATTAAATATGGTGGAAATTCATTAATATGTCAAATTCATAAATTAATTTGTTTAACCCATTAGTGCCCAAAGTTGATTTTTTCATGAGATTTTAATCTTATTTAGTAATTTGTGTTTGTTTGTGTATAAATCGACCCAACAACTGATATTTGATCCCAAGTTGAAAATCATTGTCTATATATAATGCGTCCCTTTAAAGGGACGCTGGGCACTCACCTTAGATAACTGTCATGATTTTCAAGAAAGTCTGTATTTCTTTTTCCATCAATTTTTTGATTCTTTCCTAGACTTGGAACATCACAATAATTGTTTTACATACAACATGGACTGCTGTTTCTACTCTATACATGTATAAAAACTTTTCATAAAATATATTTGAACAGAATATCATATCAACATACGTATTTTTGTTACACTTGAAAGCAGATTCACAATGTAGGAAAAAGTGAAAACTTTTTGTACTGCATTCACGTACATACATTATATATAAGAAATTATTTTAAGAGTACTCTCGGCATTTTTCCAATACCATTTTTTCAAAAACAAGACATATGCAGTATTTGTCATTGCTCCTTGCTACTCAGAATAGATATAGGCTAATGATACTCTCATCATTCTTATATAATGACATCAAATTTTACTCCATTTCACAGATTATTGTGATTTGTTTGTGTTTTTTATAACTTGTGATGATACTTCTTGAAGCATTCAGCATGGAGTCCAATATCACATTTTCACATTTATAGTAAGATTTCTTCCCACACAGTTGACATCTTCTTTGAGTTGCACCTTTGACGATCCAGTGATTCAGTCCATCAAAGCGAGCATTTTGTTGAGGTGTTGTAGATCTCCTGTCTTGTCCAGAGGGACAACCATACTGTTTCAGTAAAGTAATGGCCAGCTCTCGGCGAAACTGGAACAAACTTTCATTTGATCCAGTTACTTTCTTCTTTAGGTACCAGCAGTTAACCACAGCTACATAAAATAATACACGAAAATTGGCCACCGGCTTTTCCTTTAACGGAGTCTTTTTCTGTAAGCTGCAACTTGCTGATCCATTTGATCAACACCTCGCATGCCATTATTGTAGAGTTTGAAAAGTCTGGGGCGAGATATTTGAATGCGCTATTTTCAGTACGTGACCACCTTGACACAGTGCCTTCCTCTACCTTTCCAAAGTTAGCAGCTATATTACGAACATTATTGTCTAGCCATCAGACAATAACCACCCTTCCACTGGACATGCATTCATAGCTTCCTCTGGTTTTTCCTTGCTTTGTCAATGGACAAAGTGAAGTCCCATTGTCATGTATTGTTCCCATGGCTTGGTATCCTTCCTCTTGAAGATGTGCCAATACGTGGTACGAAGTGAAGTAATTATCGAAGTATAATATATGTCCATTATAACCTGGTACTGAAGCTTGGTCCACCAACCCTAAGAAAACATCACCTGCCAGACCAAATTCCAGAGATGCATCTTCAGATTTCTTCATGTAAACATCAATTGCATACATGTTACCATCTGACGAACAAAAAGCCCAAATCTTGTGTCCGAAATTTATTGGCTTTCCTCGTATAACCTGCTTAGCTTAATGACGACCATAATATGGTATCATACTTTCGTCAATAGAAATATTCTTATCCAGGGTATTGTTTCTCAGAAACCGTTCCTGCAGCATGGTAAGGAATGGGCGTAGCTTATAGAGACGATCATTTGAATCTAGCATGCAATTATCAGCCAAATGAAAATTCTTGATTATATCGTCAAATCTGTTTCTCCTCATAGATTTTGACAGAAGTTTGTTACAGACAGCTGCTCATTTTTTTGTGAGGAGTACAAATTAGTGTGTGAAATAATCAGGTCCATCATTTCACTGTCAAAAAGCAACTGGAAGTATTCAACAGAAGATTTTATATGATTTTCAGAAAATTTGGTGTTGACAACTCTTTGACATTTATTTCCGGCTTTTGTCTCTTTTGAATTCATCCAGTTGGGGTGAGGAAAAGTTTTCCTTTTTTTGATACGTTATGTGTAGTATCATTTCTTACACTATCAGTATCACATTCCTCAGGTTGCACACTGTCACAATATTCCTTACGAATCAGTCGCACTTCACATTTCGCAATAAGTGTTTGACGAGCAAAGTGGTTGGGATTTTTCTTGCACTCGTCACTCGAATCATCGGAATCTGCATCTGTCACTCCACCAGACTCTTCTGGGGGCTGAAAATATCTAAACCATCATAACACTGTTCTTCTTCCTCCAGAATTTGCAGGATTTCTGCTACTGAGCTACAAAATAAAGAAAAATATTGACAGAATTAGGTATATCTATTATGTAGATATGCGCATGCGCAAAATATGTAGCTACTACTAAACGTTTTGTTAAGTAAGCCTCTTTAAATTATTGTTATTTTTCTGTCATAATTTAAATCAGAATTGAATTTATGGCTATGTTCTGCCTTCACTTTTATTCATCTGCAAAAAGAGAAAATAAAGGTTTCTTACTGGGTCAATGCCCAGCATCCCTTTAAAGGGACACCTAAATTATTGTTGTTGTTGTATTGACACTGTTAAAAACTTTTTCACTTTCATGATTTTAGTTAACAGATGATCCATTTTACTGTCATTAGACGTAAAAAATATTTTAGAAAAATAATTAAAACTATTAAATATTCATAAATTACTTACCCATATCGCTCGATAGCTGCCATATTGCAGAATTCTAGACTTCAACTGCATGTAAAACACAAAAACTGGAATGAATAACAAAAGCGAACAAAGGACTAAAGAAACCATTGTTCTGACAATGCAATCATACCAAAAAACAATCAAAATAACAATCGGTGTAGAAATTTTCAGTTTTATTCTAACGTCCTTTTAAAGGGACGCTGGGCACTAATGGGTTAATATGGAATAAAGAAGAAATCCCTCAACAGTGGAAAGAATCCATAATTGTTCCTGTGTTTAAAAAAGGTGATAAAATGAACTGCAATAATTACCGTGGAATTTCTCTACTCTCAACAACATACAAAATATTGTCTAACATTATTTTAACAAGACTAACCCCATATGCTAATGAAATTATAGGTGATTATCAATGTGGATTTAAACGTAACAGATCAACTACAGATCAAATTTTTCACATCAGACAGACAATTGAAAAAAAGTGGGAATATAATCAAAATGTCCATCAGCTATTCATTGATTTCAAAAAAGCATATGATTCGGTCAAAAGAGATAATTATATAATATATTAGTAGAGTTTGGAATACCTAAGAAGCTTGTTAATATGATAAAAATATGCACCAGTGAAACAGAAAGTAAAATTCGTGTGGGTAATAATATGTCTGACAAATTTACAATTCATGATGGGTTAAAACAAGGAGATGCATTATCTCCATTGCTCTTTAATTTTGCCTTAGAATATGCTGTAAGGAAGGTAAAAGAAACTAAAGAAAGACTAAAATTAAATGGTGTGACTCAGTTGTTAGCATATGCAGATGATGTAGACTTACTGGGGGATGATGTGAATACAATTAAGAATAATGCTAAAATATTTTTCAAAACTGCTAAAGAGATAGGTTTGGAAGTTAACAAAGAGAAAACTAAATATATGCTTACAGGCCGAAACCAAGTGTTAGGTAATAATCAAAATCTAATTATTGATAACAACTCATTTGAACCAGTTTCCAAATTCAAATACTTAGGAGTAATATTAACAAATGAAAATTATATTAAAGAGGAAATAAAAAGTAGGCTTAATTCAGGAAATGCATGTTACTTCTCTCTTCATAAACTTTTGTCTTCTCGTTTAATATCTAAGAAACTAAAAGTTAAAATATACAAAACAGTAATTTTGCCTGTAGTATTATATGAGAGTGAAACTTGGTCCCTTACATTGAAAGAAGAACATAAATTGAGAGTATTTGAAAATAAAATCCTTAGGAAAATCTTTGGACCTAAAAGGGATGAGGAGACAGGTGAGTGGAGAAGGTTACATAATTTAGAACTACATAATTTGTACTTATGTCCAGATATTATTAGAATAATTAAATCAAGAAGACTTAGGTGGGCAGGACATGTGGCACGAATGGGAGAGGAAAGAGGAGTTTACAGGATTCTTGTTGGGAAACCAGATGGTAAGAGACCTGTAGGAAGGCCAAGACGAAGATGGAGGGACAACGTTGAGATGGACCTAAAGGAAATCTGTAGGGATGGAAAAGAGTATATAGAACTTGCTCAAGATAGGAACAGATGGAAGGCCTGTGTTGCTGCAGCCATGAACCTTCGGGTTTAAGAAGGCTAGAGAGTTAGTTAGTTAGTTAGTTAGATTTGGTCAGCATGAAATTGTTGGTTGATGATAAGTGATTTTTTTTTTTTTTTTTTTTTTTGTTATCTTCTGCTGCTTTTCTACCTCAGGATGTTGAATGGCGAATAGATTAATTTGGTTAACTGACAATCATGAAATGGCCAACTCTGTGGCTAATTGGTTAGCGCACACGCTTCGAAGACTAGAGGTAGATCATGGACCAGAAAATATGGATGTGTCATTGTCTTCATTCCACTTCCATCTATCACATGTTTAATCTTTATCATCGCGATTAACCGAGAGTGGTAGAACATTGACTTGAAATGATAGAAAAAGAACCTTCGGTGTTGGTTTCCGAGTTTAAAGCATTGTTGTTTCTTCAGTCAGTAGTGACAATAGACTGTGGCAGGGATATGACATGCTTCTTATTTTATAAGCAATAGCAACACGAAAAAGGCGACAGATATTCCTCGTATTTCCGATTTTCCCTGAAACTAGTTTCCTGCCTGTGGTGATAATTAATTCTATTTAGTGTGGGAAATATGTTTGAAATCAATTTGTGCTAATCTATGCAGATGTAACTGATTAGAGAGCCTCCACGATGGCGCAGTCAAAACGTCGCCTCATTGCAATCAACGAGTTCACGGTTCGATGCCCGGTGGAGCCACATAATGGTTCAGATTCCACCTTAAACTGTAGTTGTCATCCCTATTTGCCTATGTATGCACAAAGTGGACTTGAAATGTTAGAACTATGTTGTAAAGATAAAATGTGAACACAAAATCATTCTCAAGCAGGTATTTCAGGAGAACTGTGTAGACAGACAACATGCTCCTGAAAGTTGCCAATCGACATGTAGCATGACCTTTGGTACTGAAGTTGTGTGTTGAGAAAACTTTGCTTGATGTTCCTCATGCGTTTTTCATGAATGCCTCGGTGTGTGCAGCATTGCCAACTTATTTTCGGCTGTGCAAAATTTTTTCCTACCATTACATTTGCGGCCAGGTGTACTATATTTTGGGAAATGAAAAAATAATTTTAAAAGTATTCCATTTTAATTATATCACAATTAACTTTATTCTCCTTTCATGATATTTCTATAAAATGTACTGGATTCTCCCTTATAATGTTTTGTATCAGTTGATCGTCACAGGTGAAACTATGATGTGTCACTATGATTTCCCCACATAGGAAGTAACTGATAACCAAAGTGCTACTACATTTCAAAATTATAAACTGTTCAACTATACTGCAACAATCAATGCAAACGTTTTATCCTTTCTTTTATGCTTCTTGGATATATGTTCTTATTTCTGTTAAATGCTTATTTTTAGCATGATTTGAGAATTATTTCCTGAAAATATCAACTGGCTTGTACTACATTAATTATTTTGAGTATTTTAAACCCTGCTAAGCCTTTATTTTACAAGTTTTCTCAAACTGTTGACTATTATAGAACCCCACAAGAACTTGAAGCAATAATATTCAGTGTTCTCAAAAACCCCATTTTTTACTTCTTTTGTGGGTTTTTCTGAAGAAAAGAAAGTGGCAAAAACCAGGCTAAAACTTTGTTATACAGCTGTGTCTCTCCGGAAAGAGGCCTCTGAACGAGCATCCCAGAGAAGCAATATTCCCTGTAATTGCTGTGAAGCATAATAGGATAGAATAAGTAATGTCTGTGGGTGTAAATTCTTTTACATGCTAATGTGAGATACAATTACACATGTTTGTGCAAACATAAAATTTAGGGTGTAGGCTTTGTTACGTGATATTTTCTTGTAATTAATTCAGCATATTACAACGTTTTGTTTCAGGAACAAAGATGATTTTATCAAAAATTGTGGGGAACCGTCAGGAATCGTGTATATTGAAGATATTGAAAATCATCAAACCATTGAATCCAAATCAGTAAGATGTAATAAAAAATCAATCAAGAAATCAGTCGGAATTCGTCCACATGAGTACCCTCAGTGCAAGAAGAGGTTTACTGTAGGTGGAGACTTGAAAACGCAATTGAGAATCCATGATGGAATTCGTCCATATGAGTGCCCTCTTTGCAAGAAGAGATTTACTCGAAGCCAACACTTGAAAAGGCATTTGAGTATCCATGATGGAATTCGTCCACATCAGTGCCCTCAGTGCAAGAAGAGCTTTACTCAAAGTGGAGACTTGAAAACGCATTTGAGAATGCATGATGGAATTCATCCACATGAGTGCCCTCAGTGCAAGAAGAGGTTTACTCAAAGTGGAAACTTGCAAAGGCATTTGAGAATCCATGATGGAATTCGTCCACATGAGTGCCCTCAGTGCAAGAAGAGATTTACTGAAAATGGAAGCTTGAAAAGGCATTTGAGATTCCATGATGGAATTCGTACACATGAGTGCCCTCTGTGCAAGAGGAGATTTACTGTAGGTGGAGACTTGAAAAGGCATTTGAGAATCCATGATGGAATTCGTCCACATGAGTGCCCTCAGTGCAAGGAGAGATTTACTTGTAGTGGAGACTTGAAAAATCATTTGAGAATCCATGATGGAATTCGTCCACATGAGTGCCCTCAATGCAAGAGATTTACTCTAAGTGGACACTTGAAAATACGTTTGAGAATCAATGGCGGAATTCGTCCACGTAAGTGCCCTCACTGCCAAAAGAGTTTCTCGAAGTAAAAACTTGAAAGTGCATTTGATAATCCATGATGGAATTCGTCCATATATGTGCCCTCAATGCAAGAAGAGATTTACTCTAAGTGGACACTTGAAAATACATTTGAGAATCAATGGCGGAATTCGTCCACATGAACGCCCTCAGTGCAAGAAGAGATTCACTTTAAATGGACACTTAAAAGGCATTTGAGAATCCATGATTGAATTCGTCCACATGAGTGCCCTCAATGCAGAGAGAGATTTACTTTTAGTGGAGACTTGAAAATTCATTTGAGAATTCATCATGGAATATGTCCACATGAGTGGCCACAGTGCATGAAGAGATTTACTCGAAGTGGAGATGGGAAAGTACATTTGAAAATCCATGATGTAATTTGTCCAAATTAGTTCCCTCGCTGCAAGATGATATTTATTCCATGTGGAAACTTGAAAAGGCATTTGAGAATCCATGATGGAGTTCGTCAGTATGGATGCCCTTAGTGCAAAAATATATTTTCACAAATTGTAAAATTAAAATCCCATTTGAGAATTCACAAGGGAATTTGTCCAGATGAATGCTCTCAATGCAAAAAAAATATTTACTCAAAGTAGATACATGGAGAGCCATTGCAACAGCCATGATGATATTCGTTCATTGTAAGTGCCCTCAGTGCAAAAAGAGATTTATTTAAAGTCGAAACTTGAAAATCCATTTGAGAATCTATGAGGGAATTGTTCCACATTAATGCCGTCAATGCAAGGAAAGATTTACACGAAGTGAAACATTGAGGGAAGCTGGAAAATTCATGTGAGATTACAAAAGCAATTTGTAGTAAAATGTTGAAATATTTTAATAGTAACTTGAAAATATACATGCAAATTTACTTTGATGTTCAACTGATAAATGCAGGCAGTGTAAAAAACTACTACTCACTTTTAGATGCACTTAATGAACCATTTAGTGTTTTCAGGAAATTCGCCATGCTAATAGAGTTTTTTCAAAAAATTATATCTGCTAAGTCTAATCTCATTTTTGAAACATTCACCATCATATATATGAATACCAATATAGAGATATCAAGAATTGATGGTCCAGATGAAAAATTATTTGAGTATTACTGTTTCACCCATAATAATAATTAATTATTGATTGTGAAACCTTGAGAAAAAATTAAGAATTTCATGGAGGAATCTACTCATGTGATGGTACTCGATGTAAAGAATGATACATTTATTCAAAATTTTGGTGCAAATTCACATGGGAATCGTCTATATAAATTATCTTCATACATAATGCTCTTACTGAAAAAAGAATGAAATGCTGTTGAGTATTTCATATCACACAGAAATAGATTCTTATAGAAATGTCTGCTGGCATTGATCTTCTGACCAGGCTAGAAATTACGGCTGCTAGACTGGATGTGGCAAATAGAGCATGTTCTGATTTCAACTTTGTTCTCTGCTAGATGTATGGCATCAACCTGTCAGAGCAAACATTTGTTTATGTGAATATAATTTGTAAGTTTATTTTAGAGAAGATAAGCGATTTTTGTCTTTGAATTTTGAATATTGGTTGGCTATTTTTTTTGTTTGCTGTTACGGCAAAATCATGGTGGTCTAGTTAACACTTAACATGTCTTATCGATGCGTACAAACAGGAACCTTGTTTGTATGCAATATGTAATAGAAATTACCAGAACAAACACTTATGTGCAGCAGCATTGCAACATGTGTTTGAAACACTCCAAACTCAAAGTTACCAAACTCTGAAAATCTTTCTCCCCTTATAGTCCATGATCTTGGTGTCAAACTTTCACTTATTGGTACTCTCCTGTTCATAAAAAGTGGCACAATTGTTTGAGTTGAAGTTCAGCTTCGTAGGCGATCGTGTCTAGCAGTACAGCCGAAGTAAGTGTACGGAAAGCAGCAGTGTTGCTTGCTATGAAATATTTTAGCCAAATCAAGAGAATTGTGTGTATCTCAGACTCAAAGAAAAGGGCTAATGGAAAGATTTCAGCATAAGTATTAATTAACTGGACTGTCCACGTCTACTATGAAAGTAATGTAAATGAGAAAAATTCGCGAAAAATATATTTAAAAAAAATGCATTTTTGACGTTCATAAAGAAGTGGTTATAACAATGCGTTAGAATGTGACATGCCCAGGTTCGAATTTGGCCTGAGCATGGGTGTTCTTTAAGCAAGGCGGAAATAGTGCTGTTGTAATTCCTGAAAATGATGCAGAAAAAAAAATATTTTGTCATTTGGAAAAAGTTTTATCCTAGCCTAGGAGATGAATTGAAGAATATATAAACTCCTTCCCCATCCACTTTGGCAAACAGAATCGCAAAGTCGGACTGAATGTGCAATGGGAAGAATAATAGAAATCTGAAAGCAAGAAGTGTTTGTCACAGCCAGGGAGGCACATGAGAGGAGATGACCCCCCCCCCCCCGCCACACACACACACATCATTCATCAAGGCTATTAAAAATAAGTCAATGGTTTTCCTCTCATTTGACTTTAACACTAAACAGAATTTTTGTAAAATTCTTGTGCTTTCCTTTTTTAACACTTGCACTTTGGTTTCGTAATAGAGCACATAAATAGAATGTTTACTCTCGTCTAATCCATACCAGCTAAATGAATGTCTCCGTAGATTCCAGAATAATGACACTTATTTTTTAAATAAATAGTTTAAAAAGAATGCAATATATGTGCCGTTGGTTAATAAGATTCGTCGTCGCATAGCAGAATCCGCTATGTAGGCGGAAGTTAGATGACTATGATTATTTAGGGTTTGAGACACTAACTTTCACAAAAGCACGACTTCCCAACATCTTTATTCATTTTCATGCACAAGCTGGACTTGTATTCTGTCAGCAATGTGCTCAGCATACAAACACTATCTGATGAAGCATATTGCTATCAAATGAATGCAATTAACGAGAAGCGACATCAAAAGTTTCGAGCTGGACAGGAAAAGATGATATCTTATGTGGAAACTACAACTTGTAACACATTTATTATTTCATTGTCTATATGTATTTCAGTGTTTTAAAGTGTAATGCGAACCACTATGTGACTTGAACAAGTATTGGACATGGGACCTCCTGATTACAAGTCGTCACACCAATTGTAGCATTATATTTTGTTCTTGTTCTTGTGGCAAGATTAAAATAAAGAAAAAATAACACCCACAGATCTTCTGACAGTAGATATTTTTGAGTTTATACCACGTTATATTTTCTTCATTGTGTTGCAGCCAAACCTTGTTGCTTACAATAATCAAAACTAAAACTGCGTTGTGAAATACAACTGAAGATGAAACGTTCAATATTTCTTGAAGAAGGTTCACTGAAATTAACTGCGAAATTTTGAGTTAAATAGAAATATTGTTTCGTCATACATATGCTTGTTTGTTTGAGTTTGGAGTTGAAGTCCACTTTATGCACAGCAAAGATAATCGGTACTGGACCAACAGTTTGAAGTGAGATCCTAACCACTATGTCATGTGCCTCCACAGGGTATTGAACTACAATTCCTTAATTGCAGCCTTTGATACTGCTCCAAGAAATCAATTTTCTGATGACTGGTTTTACTTGTCTCAATATAATAAGTAGGAACAACATATTCCTCACTATAAAATAAATTCCCATTATTTGCCAAGGCAACTTCTCTTTTTTTTCGGTGGGCATGCTATGACAAGTAACTTAAATGTGAACATCTTTTTATATTTTTTTATTTTTAAGAAACAGAAATGTTGACTTTTTGTTAGTTGTGGCTGCCCTCTTTCTCTTGCCGTTTCTGTTGTGAATGCGATATTTTGCATCTAGCTAGATAATATTTCTTGATGTAGCAGATGGGGGAGAGATATTGGGTTTGCTTCTAATTACTAATTTTGATTTGCCTTGCGAACGTGTATATGCATGCTTACCCAAACTGCAGATAATCAAGGAACTCCATATTGTGAAACCAAATTTTATAACGCAACTATTCCCGACACCATAACAGCGTAGCAAACGGTGTGCAATCACAGCGTAGAACGATTGTTGACATCCTGTTTCCCTACTCGTGGCTTTGGGGTGGAAAATTTTTAACGTTGTCCCTTCTTGCCCAAACACTAGGCCTAATTGGTAGACATTTGCGTGGGCAGGCTTGACTCACTGCGACAAGGAATGCCCACTTATTCGACCTGCCACATGTCAGGACCCAAGCTTACGATGCACGGACTGACATCATCCCTGCTTGGTTCTTTGCTGGGAGAGATCCACGTGCTTCCAACTGCAGTCGCGGACTAATGACACACACCCGCGCTCTAGTGGGTATTCACAGTTCATCCCTGACTTTAAGCTGGCAGACGGCATGGTTATTCTTGACACAGCGCTAAGGCAATCATTTGATTATCACTGAGGAGACGGTTCCGAGTTCCCAATGAAACCTACATAAGTAGATTCAGCGTTAAAAAGTCATGTGTTTGATTGAAGAACAACTGATTGGTTCTTCCCATTACGGCGGGCGGACCACAGGTGGCCAATGGATCACCATTTGCTATTTGACCACCGATAAACACAAACCACACGACGCATGTCCATCAGCCAGCCTCGCAAATCAGGGACCGAACTGCGAGCAACGTTTTGTCTATATGGAGCGCATGTGTCGTGCTGCTTCACTTTTGTGAAAGGAACAGATAATCTCCGTTTCTAAGTTCTAACCCTGTTAGGATCAGTTTTTTTTCATGCAGAAGAATGAAATGCCATAAACCTGATTAGAAGTTTCAATATGTATGTGTAATTTACGTTTGTCCGTTTGTGTGGCCACACGTTTGCAGCAGATAGGAAATGACTTTCACTTTCACTATTTAAAATAGAGTTAAAGTAATGCAATTGATGCAATATGCATATCACTGTGCCACACAACAGCCTCCCGCTAGTTGTTTAAAACCAAAAATGTGCAAATTCTTAATGGAATCTAAGGATGTCGCATTACATGAATAGTTTTGAACACGGGGTAAATTTCGGATAGTGAAGTCATTATATAGAAAGTTTGCATTTACAATCTTAGTTCATGAAATTAACATATTTTATACTCTCCTCGCCTTCCTTGTTAACAGTAATAAAGGAAAGTCCCATTTTAGTTTAAATCCCTTAATTATAATTTCAATAATTTTAGAGCTTGATATCCTTTTAATTATCAAATGCTCAAAGAGAATAAATATTTCAAGCACTTTTACATGCTGACCCCACGTCACCCCATTACCAGTTGAAGAACTCCACACCTCTAGGTAGGATTATGGGAGAGAGACTGGCAGTCGGGAGATAGGACAAGGACTTTACAGGGCTGTCGTCCCAAGGAGTGTTATTATTACGTTTGGGTTCTATTGCTGGCAGAGGAAAATGTAATTCGGATCCCATTTTAAACTGTAGGTCCAGTTCCGATTATCTTTGCTGTGAATAAAGTGGACTTCAATGCCAAGCTCAAAGAAACACGTATATGTATGACAAAATAATATTTCTATGTAACTAACAATTTTGCAGTTAATTTCAGTGACTCTTCTTCCAAAGATTATTGAACGCTTCATCTTCAGTTGTATTTCACAACACGTTTTTAGTATTGATTATTATTGTAAGCAGCAAGATTTTAACCACAACACGATGAAGTAAATAAAACATGCTTTACACTCAAAATTATAGAAACTGTCAAAAGATCTGTGGGTGTCATTTTTATTTCATCTTGCCACACAAACAATAACAAAATATAATGCTACAATTGGTGTCACGACTTGGAATCAAGAGGTACCATGTTTGATATTCAGTCAAGTGACATAGTGGTTCTCATCCCACTCTAAAGCACTAAAATACATAGACAATGAAATAATTAATGTGCTACAAGTTGTTAAAAAAAAGCGACCACGTGGGGAATCGAACCTATGATTTCAGCTTTCAAAACTGATCTTCAACCGACATAGCCACAAACCACGGTGAGGAAACCAACGGCATATATATTATATTATTTTTAAACTATTTATTTCAAAAGTAAGAGTCATTATTCTGGAATCTACGGAGACATTCATTCAGCCGGTATGGATTATAGGAGAGTGAACATTCTATTTATGTGCTCCATTACAAACCAACGTGCAAGTGTTTTTACAAAAATTCCGTTTAGTATTAAAGTTAAATGAGAGGAAAACCATTGACTTATTGTTAATAGCCTTGATGACTGATGTGTGGGTGGGGGGGGGGGGGGTTATCTCCTCTCATGTGCGTCTTTCGCTGTGACATAAACTCTTCTTGCTTTCAGATTTCTATTATTTTTCCCATCGCATATTCAGTGCCGATGTTGTGATTCTGTTTGCCAAAGTGGATGGGGAAGGAGTTTATTTATACTTCTAGCCATCTCCCGGGCGGGGATAAAACTTTTCCCAAAATAAGGTGTTTTTTTTCTTTTTCAGGAATTACAGCCACTGTTTCCACCTTGCTTATTCTAATTGCATTTTTGTTCCTTTTTGTTATTTAGTGTTGCTTTTCTTCCATTTTCAGCTACTCACAAGAGAAACTCAAAGAGAAACTCAAAAAGAACACCCATGCTCAGGCCAAATTCGAACCAGGGGTCCTCGCATTCTTCACGAACGTCAAAAATGTGTTTTTTTAAAATATATTTTTCATGATTTTTTCTCATTTACATAACTTTCATAGTAGACGTGGACAGTCCAGTTAATTAATATTTACGCTGCAATCTTTCCATTAGCCCTTTTCTTTGAGTTTGAGAAACAAAAAGTTCCCTGCATGTGGTTAAAATGTTCGATAGTAAGCAACACTGCTGCTTTCCGTACACTTACTTTGGCTGTACTGCCAGACACGATCGCCTATGAATCTGGACTTCATCTAACGAGTGTGCCACTTTTTGTGAACAGAAGTGTACAGAATAGCTAATAAAACAGTTCAATTACTTGTCAGTGTTGGAAACGGCAACATACATGCAGGAAGTAAACTGCTCCATCTTCTGAAAGACTTCATCACTGACTTCATCCTGACTGGCCAAGCTGACTACATCCATCTTCCGAGCTATGATCTTCCCAGTACCGGCAATGGCACTGTCCCTTTAAAGACATTTAAGCCAATTAGACTGTCACACATGGTTTACCGATTGAATTTGCTAGCTTGTTGATGTGAACAAAATGTGTTCTATTCTGAGGACCACACATCTAGTAAATGAGACAGGAAACCGCAGACAATGAACCATGACATCAGTATCTTCAAGTGCAATCACGATTGACTATGACCCAGAATTTGCAGCTTGGAAGCCATGTAGAAACAGTCTAATGTAATCTCCTCTTGTGTGGACCCCAACTCTCCCATTTCTTCCCACTTACTCTCCCTTATTTTGTAGCAGATTTCCTTGCAGTCACATACAGAACATTGTCATTGATCATCTTTCTCCATCACAGGGATTTCCATTCTTCTATTAGGAACCTAAAATGCTGATTTTACCGAGAGAACTACACTATATACTTTTCCACTGCTGGATGTCGTGTTCTCCTTCGCTATACTTGCGCATCGCAGCTAAACCCCTCTTCAATCTTTCAGCACCTTTGATTGAACACTGGCGGTAGACATCAAAAATATCTGTCTTTCACTCTGTACCCCTGGTTATATGGAGGGTCCTGTTCAAAGCCAACAATGCAAGTTGTGCGAAAGTTTTGTTGTTTCCCATCATTTTTTGCACAAGGTTCGTCTCATCAGTGATGTAAATTGAAGATGCTGGAATAGATGCAACCAAGGCAATATTCTCTTCAAGCTCTCTGGCAGATCCGGCCTTGTTTGTCTTGCGAAGTGAAACATTTGCCAGAGCTCATGGTAATAGGCCCAGTGGGTCGTAGAGGGCCTCTTTCATGTTCAGTCACTAGCGTTCTATGAGTAAAGGGTCTGCCTTTAGAACCACCTCTTCTCTTTTTGATCTTTAGGTTTTCTTTGTGCAGTCATTGGAGAAGGTGTTCACGTTTTGTTTATCCATCTAGTTGTAAAATTTCACGGAAGGTGGTTCTTCACCTACCAGTGTTTGCTTAAATGCTTGGTAGGCTTCCTTTCTGACCTCAAGAGTCCTCAGATGATCCTGGTCTACATCTGGTGGAGCCATGCTGCCAGTGGACAGACTAACAAAGTTAGTGTCATGACGAGACACCAGATTCAGCCAGCTTTTCGTGAGATTGATGAGAGATTTCATGTCTGCTTTGCCTTTCCTGATCCTTGGACTTTCTAGATCTTGATGGGACAATTTGAACCTGTTTTCACCTATCATGTGTCTCAGTTCATAGGTAGTACTACTTGGTCACTTCACAATCCTTCAAACTAAACCATTTTTTCCCTCCTGATATCTGGGTATCTTTCTTCATACTTGCCTCAATTGTTTAATCAACAGGAATTCGACCAAATGTGCTGGTAGGCTGAGTTGAACTCAAAAGCCTTGCATTATTTCTGAGTGTACATCATATAGGTGTGTAGTGGCCAGCTGATACATCTGTACAGTAGCACAGTCTGCCATATGCATGGTATCATTGTTCAAATGTATGATAAATGTAGCATCCTATGTCCGTCTGTAAATGCTTGGATGAGGCCTAGCAAGATATCCCATCATGTCTAAGTAGAACATTCAAAAGGATGATTGGGTCATCTTTCCATTTACAAGGAACTGCAATTTTTGTCTTCACATCAGCATACAATTCCTAAAACTGTATTAAAATTTTCCCTGTGTTCTGTCACTAAGTGTTCTTTTATGTCAAAAGATACACTCTACATGGATATTGTAAAGTTGATTTCTCTAGTCTTTTTCACGCGGTAGATCACTGGAACTGGACTGCTCCTTTCGTTTGCAATGGTAAGACAGATAATTTCGTCCTTAATAAACATACTGCGATACTTTGGTGGTGCTGAATTGGCGGAATGTGTTCATTTGGGATATATTTGCAAGTTCCAAAAGTGGTGTGTGTTTTCGAATTTGGCTGCCCTCAGCAAAGGTGTCCGTTAGAAGTTTTACTGTATCTTGAAAGAGGATTGGACACTTATTTACTTAGCCCTGTCCAGTTCGCTTCACTGTTTGACTCTCTCTGCAGTGACGCGACAAGTTGGTTACACGGTACAACACTGACTTCGTGTCGAATAGTGTACTTGGTGTCTGTACCGTTTGCACTACGTTCTGGTGTATGGTCACGTGGTGCATGCCAGCTAATCAAATGAATGTTTAAAGCAGCAGACAGGCATTTGTTGAATCTTCTGAACTTGAACACCGCTATTCGTCTACTTGGTTGAACATCATTTTGCACCAGTCTGACACCAGGATACTCCTGCAATACTGTGAGCAACGTTGTTTCTATAGTCACATCTAATCTGTTTCAGTCACTCGATAGCATTGTTTTAATTTATTTCATTAAAGGTTTTATGGGGCTGCTAAAGTAAAATAAAACCCGCATGCCAGAAACCACTACTTTATGCAAACTACATTTCACTATGAACTGTAGCGTCCAATAGCGCTCGGGTACATTGAAGATTACTCTTTATTGTTGTGTTAATTGAACAGTTAATGCCAGGTATTAAGTATCTCGTAATGTGGAAGGGCAATCGTCCCTTGACTACCTTAGATCTTGTTCTAACCACCACCGGTTCACACTAGGGATGGACAAAAATATCTGCAATCGGTATAATTTTAAATTCGAGATGTGGAAATTTTACTGTCGGAATTTCCACATTTTAGGGTAGAATTTGATAGCAAAGCTCTTCACGTGTTTGCATTGTGTTCATTGTGTGTGCAGTCACTGTGTTATAGAGCACTTTAAGTCAAGATAGTTGGGCAATGATATAACGTAACGAATTCTTGGCGATATCATCTGGCGTATATATATCTTTACCTATGGTTCGTGAATGCACAAGTTTGATTCAATATTTCATTTCAGTGTAACTACTGAAATTGAAACTGAAACTAACGCACTCTCTACAGCAATGTTTGCATGTAACAATAATTAAAACATGAACACATTAACTGAAAACTGTTTTTATATTTTTAAATAATTTTCAAATCGGTAACAAAATCGGAGCATGTGAGAAGTGCTATTATCTCTGGGAAAATCAGTCTGTCAAGCCCTTTTCATTGTATAAGACGTGGCCAATGTATTGAGTCCTATTCTTGCTGTTGTGTAGGTTTCAAGTGGAGACCACTACCATTGTATTTAAGTTATCCTAATGAATCTTGATCGACACCCATATTTTGGAAGGCTTACTAGGATCAATCCTAGGACCAATTGCCACAGAATACGTAAACACCTTCTTAGATGAAAACAAAGTTTAACCTGATATGATAAGTTTACTTGTATCTGCTTTATGGCGGTTGGCGCTCAAGAATTGTTAGACCACGGGATTTATTTATGCTCGTGTATTATTCTGAAAAAAAAAATCAAGAGGTTTCTTCTCTGATATATGCAGCAACAACGCTAATGAAATCAAAATCAAGAGTGGAGAAACAAGAGGGAATATTCTTTTCTGGGTATTAAGTCACATTAAAACAGTGAAATTAATTTAATTAACATATTTTGTCGTGCTTATTTGTGGTGAAGAGTTTTTGAAAGCAGGGAATCTAAACATTTTCCATTGTTACTGCTGTTATGCCATGAATTGTGAACACTTTTCATGTAGATTATAAATGGATTGTCAATAATTCAGACATTTATATGCTAAAAAAATGCATCGATAATACAGCCTGTAAGTGTAATTCTTATTTACAAAGAAAGTTGCTTCATCAGTATTTGAACAATTCATATTTTTAAGTATTCATGATTGTAAAAGAGTGATATTACACTTTTCTGAAGCTGATGCCAAAAAAATATAGTGCAGTCAAGGTCACGCACTTTCGAGGTTTCCCCTTGTCTCCTCCACACCCCTTGTAATCTAAGGTTGCCTCACTTGTTCTAAACTGCTCATTTTACAGTTCGCACGTTGTACAGTCACGGACACTTCTGGGTTATAACAATACCATTCAACCGAGAAGTGTCCGTGACAATACGTTTGCGGTTGATTTTGTTTTTGTTTTGTGAAAGGGCTATTTTATTTGGTTATCTATTTAGTATTAGTATTGAGGAGCAGCATCCTACGTGTGGTACATTAGCTTGTGGAAGTAATGCGCATGCCTCCTGAAAGGACACCAGAAAGCAAAATAAAATAATCATTGCAAACGTTAACAAGATTTTCAAGAATCTTGCCGACAACGAAAAAGCCAGAAAGCTACATTTACTTTAATGCAAAAGTGACGGTCTCTACAGTGGTCTCAGCATTGTTGTTAAGAATTGTTTCTTCTTTTGTTTGTCACTTTCGATAATTATCTGTAGCTTAGTGTGAGTATATTTTCTTTTTGAGCATTGTTGTTAAAGACAACACTTCACAATAAAGTATACCATGGCCAGCCTTGAACAAGCTTTGATCGTTTTGAATTTCATAACATGTGCTTTTTGGCTGTGGAAAAAAAAAAAAAAAACCTTGCAAAAATGAAGTCCCGGCTCGGTGGCACAGTCCAATAAGTGGTGGACTTTTAATATTGTCACTGAAGTTCAAGTTAGAGCCCCGACCTTGAGTTCTTTGTGAGAGTCCCTTCATCAATGTCATCTAATCATCATTCATCCTCATCTTCATGTTTGGTCTAAAGTGGCAGAAAAGTGATGCTAAATAACACATATATACAAAAATTAAGTTCGTTACTACAGTAGTGTTCACTTTGATTGACATATAAACATACTAAAAGTTGATTAGTATTTGATGTAGTGGCTAAAGCATTGGATGGAAGTTTCATGCTTTCTTTATTTTTAAAATCGTACTCCATACATTTCATTCTGTACCCCTTCAGCAATCCTAGATCATTAATCATCCGCCACCATTGTTACAGCTGACATCTTACGCTAAAAACGTTTTGTTTGTTTTCAAAATTAATTTGAATATTATAATACAAACTTTCTCACTGAAAGTGTATACGTGATCAAATAGAACGCAAGTTATAGTTCTTGTCTACTGTTAAAGCGGGCACTCTACATGCTTACGTTCTATTTGATCGCGTATAATCTTTTAGTTTAAATTGTTGATTATTTGAAAAAACTGTGGGTAGATGGTGTGACCGTGACTGGACTATTTTGGTGGCGTCAGCTTTAGGAGAATGTTTTACTTTTATTTTATTAAATGTAGCTTAGCGATTCAATGATGTACACTTCTTCAACTTCCTGATAATGTACGTCTTTGGAGACAACATTGCTTACTTGAACAAAGTTCATTGTCACTCTAAAATAAAGTACGAAGTTTGCAGTTGAGTGGTATATAAAAACGACGGCAAATAAACAAATGAAAATCAGCAATCTCTCATACTGTATCGAGACCAGCCAGCCCTCGTGGTGGGGTGGTTAGCACATCCTGCTACGACACCAGGGGTTCCTGGTTCGAATCCCGGCCTGGACATGGATGTTTGTGAGTCTCCATTCACCAATTTCATCATATTATCATTCATCCCCATCTTCTCAAATAAGCCAAAAGTAGCACAAAAAGCAAAGTAAAATAAAGCAAATCGATGTACCGAAACCACCTCTCCATTGTTCGACAAGAGTTTGTGTTATCCCCAGACACGGGGGAATATTGTCTCGAACTCTTGAAAATATTGCTCACATGCACAGGATCGGATTCACAACTTTCTTGACTCAAATCACTCTAAGTGGAACCTTACAAATGGTTAGTGGTTATGCAGGAAAAGAGAAATTCGAAATTAGGTTTCTGTCCGAAATCATGATTCTCCGGCACCAAGACCGAGTGAAACACCCTGTATTTCATATATACTTTCTCATCTGATCATCGTCTAGGTCAACGTGATGGTACAAATATTTTATGTTAAATAAATAAATATTATTAAATATCAACATGACTTAACGGTGTTCCAATGGAAGTTAAGAAAATTCCAACATGGGTTAAATGGCCAGAATTAAGATACATTTGAAAACAGTTTTATCTAGACATCCCATCTGACAATACTAACAGCGACCAGCCTCCAGTGCATCACAATATCCATCGAAATAATATTATCTGATACCATGCGATGGTCCTGGTAGATGCACATTGCACGGTGGTTCGGTTTTCACTTTAAACTGTAGGTCCAGTCCTGATTAGCCTTACTGTGCATAAAGAGATGTTAATAACTAACCCAAACAAGTAATAAGTCCGTCTGATAAAAATTCAAGTATATTCTTGTTATAAGAATACATTTTCATTCTATCACAATTTAGTCTATATCCCTAAGATACAACTCCCCATTTATTTTTTTTCACCTTGCCTCGACTAATGGATAATATTCAGCAAACAACTTCCCCCACAATTCATTGCGTGAAAGCACGCCCATGGCCATGATTCCAGCAAACGTGTCGCAGCACTGACGGAGTGTGTTGAAAACATGTAAGATAAGCATTGCACTCACAGCTTTTGTGGCAGTGATTCAAGGTACAAATATAACGATTATAAACCAAATGTAGACTTTCACATTAGATTATATACCAAACGTAGACTTTCACATTAGATTATATACCAAATGTAGACTTCAACAACGACCAGAGTATCTAAAACGCAGCTATTTGCCACAAAACAACGTTGTATAAAGCTACGTAACATACGAAAAAAATACAGAACTATGGAGCCTATTTCTCATGGAATCAATCAAACCTATCCGATAGTGCAGTGCCTAATGCTATCCCCTTGTAATCGAAGGATCCAAAATTCGATTCCCACTGGAGGGAATTTTAAAGAAAATTAAAAATATATTTTGAAAAAAAGTGAATTAAAACAAACTTTGTATCGTGAAATAGATAATTTATAGAAATGTTCGGAATTACTAAATTGTGTACTATATTTTTTAAGGCCATAACATATCACTGTCACTTTTCGTCTGTGTATTGAGAGTGAGACAAGCATAGAAGATATGCTGAAAAGTATATTCAAATACGTGCATACTTTGAATGCACCCGCTGATTGATAAGCAGTATTTCAAACTTTCTGTGAACATTATTAGAAATTGTACAACAACCACATGCGTTGCAAAGCATGCGGATGTAGAGAGTAACATAAAAGTCATATAACGGTAGCCATAAACACAGTACTTGCCTTTAAAATACGATTCATATTTCACCCCGGATTGGAAAAATCACGCCATCTTAACCACCGACAAAACTGTTTAAAGGTATGATGTTCTCTCACAATTAATACATAAACAATGGCACCCACACATACATAACCCATTAATTCACCAAAAGGAAACTTCAATTGAAAATATACAATAACAGTAATACAATTAAAAATGTTAAACACCGGGTCATTTTCATGCATGCAGCATTTGTTTCACTTCACGCTTGCTCTGTCTTGCCGGACTGAGTGCCGGAGCATGTGCGTTTTGGCCAGATATCCCATCATGCTCTCTGCTGCTGATGGCACATTGAATATCATCCATTGTGCGAGGCAGAAAATGGCCACCGTACGTTCCTTGCCAGTCGTACGGAATGCACAGTTATCAAACCATCCGAAACCAGCTTGTTCCACCCCTTTTGGCACGGAGACGCTCTCACACATTGTTGCAACATTTATTCCCATATGTTTTGGTATGGAGGGCAGTGCTTGTGTTGCCACGTGATCAACGGCAGATTACTGACAGCTAGCACAGCCAATGGGGGCCAAGTTATGACCGTGAAACACATACATGCACTTCGAAACACCCACCAGTCATCATGACGTCACAAGTGGTTCCTCTCTATTCACGTTTTACGAACACTAATGTGTTTTGTTGGTTCCTCGCTTCAGGGTTTGGTGCTCGTGGATTCCTCTTACATAATGTTCCATCAACGGAGTGTGTGACCTAAGAAAAAACAAATGAATAACGATTCCTCACAATACTCGTAAGTTTGCACATTCCTCTCTCTGGGGGTGCTGTGCTTGTCCTCCCATTCTTTGTCAATATCTCAACTTCCATGGAGTGTATAGCAGCCTCACCCAGATTCCTGGCATCCTCAAGAGTAGCTCTATTATGTGTAAAAATCTTGGTCCAATCAGTGCACTTTTTAAACGTCCTCGCTTTGGTGTCAAAAGTACAGCTTCCTCTTAATGGAGAGTGAGAAAACAGGTGTGTGTGTGTGTGTCTGTATACACACATTAATTTCTAGTGTACTGTGTTACTGGAAAGCATTATTGTCAGGTAGACCATCTATCAATGTTAAATAAACGAGAAAAGTGGAAACTAGAAAGAGAATATGCTACCAAGCTGTGTTTCAATCGAAGAAAATGTAGAACAGGGTGGGGATGTCACAGGGTGCTGACAGGTTATTAGGGGGTTTTGTAAACCAAATCCATTTTCAAAAGTTTAACCGCAATGAAGGAAAATTCAATTATGTGTGTGAGGGAGGTCAATAAGTTATTATAAAACATAACATTTAGAAATATCATACAAATACTACAGGTTTTTTTCTATATTTTCTAAAATATCTTTTGAAGTGTTAATTGACTGCTATTGACACTGTCCCTTACTACACATTCCATACTACTTTTGATGATACAGATATTTATATAAGGCAAGCAAAATGCATAGTATTCAATAATAGTGCAGATGTGGAAGGAATGTGAATGATGATGTCAAAATCACAGATGTTTGTCTAAATGGGAGGCCACACCAGTGGCACCTCAATTAGTACTCCAGCAGTTTGTTTCTTTATACAGCATATTTGGAGAAGATACAATTCAAGTTACAAGTGCATCAATATATGCTGTATAAAACACAACTTATTACTAACTTCATTCACCCTGTACAGATATAGAAGTTTTCCTGTGAAAGAACTTTAGAAAGTCTAAAAAATCTTCTAAATACTTGCAGCTACTTAGATTTCTGCAAATAAACAAGCTGAACGAGTGTAACAGTTGCTGTTCATGTTCTGTGAATTTATCCTTCACTTCTTCTTTCTTCTTCTGTTGTACTACAGCCCTTGGTAGGCTCTGGCATCCCAAACAATCTTCGTCCACCTCGTTCTCTCTTGAGCTTCAATCTTCCAATTAAGTACATTCATCCTTTTTAAATCATTCTCAACCACATATATCCATCTTCCCCTCGGTCTTCCTACTGGCCTTGTTCCCCCATAGTTTCTGGTTTAATACCAAGCATAGTAACCTGTCCTCCATTCTCGTCAGATGTCCTGCCCATCTTAAACGTTGTGATTTGATGTATCTCCCCACATGTTCATGTTGGATCAACTCTTCGAGCTCCATGTTATTCCTGCTTCTATAGGATCCATCTTCATTCTTAATGATGCCAAAAATCTTTCGTAAGATTTGTCTTTCAAAGCACATGACCTTGATTTCTGCTTTGTATGCAAGTTTCCAGGATTCTCCACCATAAGCTATCACCGGTCTGACGAGTGTCCTATATAATATTAACTTTATATTATATTCATGGAGCGGCTTTTGGACTTGAACAATTCTACATGTGCATAATATTGTCTGTTTTCAGCCTGGATCATATGGTTAACTCTCTCTTCTTCTATATTTTAATGTAGAAGTGCTTCAAGGTAGGCAAAATTGGAAACACCTTCAGAATAGTATGTGCCTACGTTCAGAACCACGGGCTTTCATCTGGTTGGCGACTTGGACATTCTCATATACACACATATATATATATATATATATATATATATATATATATCTTGTTTTGGTTTCATTAATTATTAGTCCAGTTTCTCTGGATTTGCTATCTATCTTTAAGAAAGTGCCTTCAAGATTTTAAGGGACCTGTGATATTATCACAATATCATCAGCATAAACGAGTATGTGAATTCTTTTTGTAGAATATACTCCCCTGTTTTTACAGTGGACCAATAATATCATGTAGCACAATAATACAAATTAAAGTGGACAGCGCATCCCCTTGTCTCATCCCTGTTCCAATTTTAATAGTTTTTAATATCTCCAGCTACTGGGTATTTTCTCTTGGTCCCATATCATGCAAACTAACTGGTGGACTTTACTCCAGAGTGCATCTCCACCAGTCTTAAATACCTCTATGATGCAATCACTGGTTCCGGCCCACATAGACCAACTTTTGCCATGATTATACATTTTGCATGTGACATGATATTGTTACATTGGCTGTGTCTCCCCACCACGTCTTATATCCACAGCTACTCTTTTATAGTGCCATTTCGACATGAAATTGGCATAATATTGTTATCAGGGAATCCTTTATTTTCAGTTTCATATGACCATGAGATTGGTAATGCCGCCACATCTAGATGTTAAAACCTAAGAATAAATTGTTATCAATTTAGAGTTAATGGTAATAGCAGCACCCCCACCCCCTTTTACAACTAACATTACTCTAGGAAGCACTTCACAAATCTAGCTCCTTGAAAGTCAGTTTTAACTCCATTTAAGGTGAAATTTAGCTGTTTATGCACATCAGGTTTGGCAACACTGTGAGGTAAGGCCGTGAAGCAGGCAAGGAGAAATGCAAGAGGCTTATGGGAGTATTTTTTTATTTGTTTTCTTGGGAATATTAAACTTCCGATGGAATAGAAAATCATATCAATGGAAAGAGGGCAGTTTGAAGATGTGTTTGACAAGCTGAAAATTCGAAACCTCCATTTGATTAGCTGTAACTTGATGTTGAAGTTGATTCGCCATAAGGAATACATGGGATTCCGAAAATTCTTATTCATCATATTTTTCAAATATCGTGTCCAGCTTAATAATCAACATAAGAAAATGCTTCCACTCGCAACATGGACAGAAATTCATTCTCTTGATACACCCAAGTAGCAGTGCCCATTCAGACAATATTTAAATAAATGCACAATTGGTGCGTAACTGTACCTCCTCCCCTTAATGTCACCCATGACAAGTAGCATATTATGTCTATTTGTGCCTTCATTTAATGAGTAACTCATCATAGAATTTTTCCTTGTGCAGCTCTTTTGCATCCTCGGTAGGTGCATAAGCGAAAATGATGGAGATGTTGTAAACCTTACCTTTAAGTCTGATTTTACTCAGTCAACAATTTACTGGTGTAAATTCCATAAATGATTGCCTAACTTCTTTATTTATTATAAAGCCTGTACACCTGTGCCCTCTAGTTTTGACACCACTAAACAAAACTGTGCAGTTTTTCTTGTCTATCTGACCTCTCCCAAGCCATCTTATTTCTTGCAGTACCATAACATGCAATTTATTCTTTATGAATTCATCAACAATTTCTGACAATTTGCCAGCCTGTAGCATTGTTTGCACATTCCATGTCACATCCTGAGATCATTTGCCTTAATTTGTAGCTGTGTTCGTTGTCTAGTTTCATACTTTAACCGAGGCTTATTGTTGGGTTAGTGGACATCAGGCAATTTTCCAAAGATTGGGTTGTCAGCCCAACCTGGAGGACCAGGATTTGTGTTGGGTTTACTCCCCTAGAGGAATTGGCTTCACCATGCTTTACAGAGCTCTCTCTACCCATGTTTTTCTATCAGTTTTTTCCTTCCCTTAGCCTTTGGGCTAATCCCTACCCACAACACAGTGGGGGCAGCACTTATTTACTGGCGGTGCTTATTCGCCATGTCACCAGGTCATTGTCAAGCATTGTGGTATTTGATGAGTGTAGTCCTGCCATGAACCACACTCCCACGCTCTGATGACATAACCGACTTGGTTTGGGGTGACTCAGGTCTTGCCAACATTGTCCCTAGTCTGCATATCTACTGACCGTTCTGCTATCCACCACCCTGCGGACCCACCTAGTTGCTGTGGCCTACTTTGGGTTATATGAGGCTCAGTCAATAAAAAATGAGGCAGAGGATATTTCACAGTACTTACATAACGAATTGTCTGCCACTGTCTGCATTTATCCCATTGTGACACCAGTCGCAAAATGGCATTCTTGTAGAACTTCTTTAGCTGCTGTTGGAATCAATTGCGCACGTACTCCTTGACGTTATCATCTGATTGAAACTGTTGTATCCGCAGTGCTTTTTGAGCTCACTTAAGATGTGGAAGTCACATGGTAACAAATCTGGACTATAAGGGGGTGGCTCATGACTTTCCACATCCCTTTGTTGCGTTTGCTGTGTGTGCTTTAGCGTTGTCGTGCAATAGGACGACACCACAAGAAAGATGAATGGGACATTTCGATTTGATTGCCTTCCTGAGCTTTGTTAACATTTCACAATACCGCTGGGCACTGACCGTAGCGCCATGCTCCAGGAAGTTGACGAGGAGTGGTCCCTTGTGATCGAAGAAGAATGAAAGCATGACCTTGCCGGCACTAATGTGGATGGTATTAGAACTTTTTTGGTGTAGGGGAAACTGCGTGCTTCCACTGACGACTTTGCTGTTTCGTCTCGGGCTGAAAGTGGTGGCACCAACTTTCGTTGTTGGTAACGATTGCTGAGAGGTAACCCCCACCGTCGTAATGCTGCAATGATTGAAGAGACATATCCATCTGACAGGCCTTTTGTTCTGGTGTCAACGTGTGATTGTGTGGACCGTACCGTGACTAAGCCCCACTGATGCCGAAATGTCGTCCACTGTTAGACGATGGTCTTTCTTGCTCCACTGTTACATGATGGTCTGTCTTGATGAGCTCATCCACCTGCACAACATGCTGGTGTGTGACACGCTTCGGTGCTCCACTCCCGTGTGTCATCCCCGAGTGACATGCATCCTTCGCAAAAGCGTTTGTTCCACTCCTGCCCTCTTGCCTGGGACATACAGTGCCCCCTATATATCCTTTCCATTCGTCGATGGATTTCATGACCCCCTACACCTTCCACTTCAAGAAGCGAAAAACACCCCACTGGTCTTCTTTGAGTGCCTCCATTACGCGTCGCAGTCAAACACGGAATGACTGGACATCCCGGCTGCTGCTTGGTTACCAGATCTTGCACATACCTTGCCAGACACATAAATGCCATCTAGCAGGAAAACTTGCGCGAATCAGTTTCGTCACACCTGCACCTCCATTTTTGGCCCATCGACCGATTTCTAACCATAGTTTTGGCGTAATATCCTCTGTCTCGTTATTTCTTGACTTAGCCTAATACTTCACTAAGTTGTGAATATCAAGGGATCAAGGGGGCTGACGGCAGTGCCAAGAAGCTCAGCCTCCCTGACCCCTGCGGCCCTCCTTGATGGCACAGTGGTAGTGTCGTTGCCTTGTGTTCAAGGGGTCCCGGGTTCGATACCCAGTGGAGGCACATAGTGGTTTGGATCTCACTATAAACTATAGGCCCAGTTCCGTTTAGCCTTACTGTGCACAAAGTGGACTTAAATCACCAAATCAAACCAATCCCTGATCCTGGCTACGGACCTAGCTCAAAATAAAGGATACCAAAATGCAAATATTCAAATAACGTTCATCATCATATTATTATTATTGTTGTTGTTATTGTTATTATTACGTGCAAACATATAAAATGCATTATTTTTAGCTTCAAATAGAACATTGAATCATATTTGTATGCACTCAGAACAGGTGATAGAGATTTCTACATGGAAAAACTTGAGAGCATAATCCTTTCTATTTAGATATACTGTATATTGAAAACAAACAATAATTTAATTCGGCAAATCTACTCACTATCAAATAAAAACTTGACATAACTTGTACAGTAACGTTACATTTGCAAGCAAGAAAATTTTGCAAAATTTCCTTGCAAACCACCAATTTAATTGAAATTTTATTATAAAATCAGACAATTAAGACCAACTTAGTAGTGTGGAATTAACTAAAAAATTTGATTAATAAGCACAAAAATTACAGGAAACATGGATGTGGAAAAATTTATTCCCTGGTTTGGAATTTAATTTAAGATGTAGAGGTGAGGGAAGAAAATGTGTCACTGCTACCAGCCACAATACAAAAATGAAAGTAAAAAATATAAATTGACATGTTCAGGAGAAGAGTACAGAACAAGACACAATGTTATAGCTACAGAAAATGCACACTGGGCACATGCAATGGACATAAAGGATCACTAAAAATATTTGTTCATTTCACACCTTAAGCCGCTTCATTTGAGAACCAAGATGTACAGATGTTTGCATCTTATAGAGCATCAATCTGGACGAGGGGTGCCTACAGGGGGATAATTACGAAGACCGCACCATCAAAATTCTTGGGAGGGATATTTTTCTCCTTTCAATATCATAAAATTCAACATATTTTTCTAAAATATCTGTATAAGAAGGACATCATGCTCCCATGTGTGTGATGAGGTGGAGAGGAACATATTATGATTTGTAATTAATTCACTTTAATTGGTTCCAAGTCTTTTTTGCTCCTAATTGCACCATATTTCATCTGCTAGATGAAGAAAAGGAATAATTTGGAGAAGGGGCAGATCAAGTAAATTGTTCATTAAAGCTAACAAAAATACTTCCAGTAATAGGACAGTATTAGACATGCATTCATGGAGGGATGGAGGTGAGAGTCTTCTTGCAACACTCTCAGGGCAGAGGGTCGCATGAAGGTGGTTGATGTATGTTCAGCAGCAACTATGGCTGCCATGCAGACAAATTTAAGAGATACGGAGTAGGAGTGGAATGAAATATTCTTAATCTGTGCTATTTTGGAGATAATATGATCACACCAAGCTTCGTCCGTTTCTATCTCATTGCTCCCAGTATTCGAACACAGTCCCTCTAGCTGTATGAAGAACATGCATGTGCTGACTTATTCATTTTCTCTGAAGGGAGATGTGCCATAAGGCTGCTTTTTCTTTTTTAGTATTTTATCCCACTTATGTGGTTGTGAAGTTGGTGTTGCATCTTATTCAAGAGCCGGCGAAAAATGAAACTTGTGATGTGCCTACCTTTTAACTTTGATGGAGGGATGGAGGCGAGTGTCTTCTTGCAACACTCTCAGGGCAGAGGTTAGCATGAAGGTGGTTGATGTATGTTCAGCAGCAACCATGGCTGCTAGGAGATGGATCTAGTCGTGCATGTTAATACAGTCCTGAGTGATCGTTCTCATTTCATGGGAAAGAGTGAAGCATATTGGCTCATGATCAGAGTTCAGAACACCCATCTGCCTCGCCACATTTGGAGAAGTGTGAAGTTTTGACCTTCGTAAGTTAGTACATGAGATGAAAGAGGGGGATTTCAGTGTGAGAACCGGTGCAGTGATATAGTAGGAAGGAATGGAATTTTGTTCAGTGAGTGGTTGCAAATCACCAGGCAGGTGTGGAAGAGGTGGGGGGGGGGGTTTCTGTTACAAACGCTGAGGGATATATACAGGGACAGAGAAGGAAATTTAACGTATGTGAGTATGGAAGGCATTCAGACAACAGCTTCAGCTGTGCAACAGACTGCTTCACAACCACATGCTCCTAAAAGCCAAGAGAGACACAAGTAACATTGCCCATCTGGTGCATAGGTTTACAATAGCCTGAAGACTATAGAGAGGTGCTCCCCACAAACATCTATGAAGAGACCCCAAGTTTGTGTTCATGGTCGATAATGTTTGGCCACACCATACTGTTGCTGTAGCCATGTTATGGGTAAGCATTATCAGATTGAGTTGCCCCCTACATCGAAAATCAATGCATGCATGACAAATTGTTTTAATATATGTTAAATGATTTCATTGCACATATAAATATTCACAGGGTGAGGGGGCTGCTTGTGAATAGGTAAAATAAAGTTTCCTCCTCCTTAGCTTTAGCAAACAGAAATTCCCCCACTCTCTTTTTAGTAGTTTTCGCTGCATCTTTAACACGACTGAAACTGCCTTTCTTGTACCCCTCACACTCTGTATAAGGTGAATGAGTGAAAAGGGCATTGGCAGTATGCTTACTAATAGTGTATTTCCCTTGTGTCTTGATCACTTCAGATTTCTCTATAACTGAGCCAGCTCCATGTAATTTGAATTGGAATTTTATTTTCTTCTGTTGACCCTTGATTAAAAGGGCATGAAAAACATCAAGATACAAAATAGAATAATATTTAGTTTAGTACATCATAACAAAATGAAGAAACATTACATCACACATCAAAGTATAAATTGAGGAATACACTTCATTACACTACAACAAAAATACATTAGCATTGCATCTTGGAAATAAGAATACAATTAAAATACATATTTTTAGTACATTGGCCTTGCATCATTAAAATAAGAATAAAAATAAAATACATATTTTTCAGTACGTTTATTTATTTATTTATTGAGAAAATTTCAGATACAGCACAGGTGGCCGTTTTACACTGAAATTGTCAACAATGAGAAAGCAATAATTATAATAAGCATAAAAAAAAATTAAACAAAATAAATAAAAAAATAAAAAATAATTAAGAGTAACAAAACAACATAAAAGTGAATAGCAAATGAACAAAATAATAAGTAAAAGATGGCACTATGTGATATTAATTACAGGCATTTCTTCTGATGGAAGACCGAAAGGCAAACTCGGAGGAAAATATATCAATATTTGAGGGGAGATCATTATATTGTGCTGCAAGTCTGTAAAAGAGAGATCTTTTTTGAATTGCTAGTCTAGGTTTTTTTGTATAAAATAATCTTGTGTTGCGTGTTGTGTGCATAGGTACTCGAAAGTGGAATTCCTCAAGAAGTGTGTTGCAGCAGATTTTGCCATTCACAATTTTGTATAAATAACTGAAATCATTCTGCAAACGTCGCTGATAAGCAGTTTGCAAGTTTAGAAAAGACAGGAGATGCAGAGATGAAAAATTGCGTAATGAGGGAACCCTGTGACGGACTATAGCTAGGAAGAAGTGAAAGACTCAATCGATTCTGGAGAGGTGAGTGGGACATGCCATGGACCAGACGGGAGAGCAGTATTCTATTATTGGGGAGATGAATGATTTGAAGTACAAGGTGAGGGCTGAGATGTCACTAATTTCAATGAAACGGTAGAGTAAACATAAGAGACACATGGCCTTTTTTGTGGTGAATAAAATATGTTCATCAAATGTGAGCTTTTGGTCGAAAACAATGCCTAGGTCTTTGTGAGAGGATACTGCTTTGATGTTATTGCCAGAGATGGAGTGAGATGACTGTAACAAATTCTCCTTGAGTGAGATAGTGAGTGTAGTACACTTGTCAGGATGTAATGTAAGGTCCCATGTCAGGCACCAGGAAGTAAATGTTGGTATGTCATTCTGAAGAAGATGAGTATCGTCGGAAGTAGAGATTTCTCTGAAAATTTTACAGTCATCTGTGAAAAGAAGGTAATTGCTAGAGGGAGCTGTGAGATGGTCGGCAAGGTCATCGACGAATAATATGAACAAGAGAGGTCCTAGAACACTACCCTGTGGAACTCGAGAGAGGACAGGAAGAAAGTTAGAAACAGTTCCTGGAAGAACGACACGTTGTTGGCGATCGCTAAGGTAATCTGTGAGAAGGGTTAGAAATTTGCCATGAATGCTGAATCTATTGCATAATTTGTGAATCAGAAGACGATGACTAACAGTATCAAAGGCTTTGGCCAGATCAAAGTATATTACATCTAATTGTGAATTATTTGAAATGCATTTCATAGCATGTGAGAGTAAAACAGACAGGTTTGTAAGACAGGAGCTACCAGGAAGAAAACCATGTTGCTTAGAGGTTAAGTACGGAGAAACAAATTTGTACAGTCTGTCTTTGATTACTTTTTCACAGATGATGGACAGAGGAGAGAGTAAGGAGATTGGTCTGTAAGATGAAACAAATTTTTTGTTACCACTTTTGTGAATCGGTGTGATGTTAGCTTGTTTCCAAGCTTGAGGAAAGATGCCTTCCGAAAAACATCTGTTCATGAGAATGGGGAGGGGATAGCACAGTTTTCCTGAGGAACATGGTGTTGATATCGTCCGGTCCTAGGGCACGGTGAGCTGAAAGAGACGACAATAGATTCTTCACCTCATCGGGTGTAGTGACAAGCATTGTTAGAGAGGAGGAACAGACTGGTCTTATGTTTGGCAATGCTGCAAGGGAAGACGGGGAGGGGGGGGGGTAGAAGTTGCCATGAAAATAAGCGTTGAAGAGTTCTGGCCTTCGGTCGCCTATCGCACTTTCACTATCATGTGTAATTTCAGCTGGAATCCTACTGTTATTTTTCCTTGAGCTTATTAGATTAAAAAAGTTGTTTGGGTTTTCCGGGATTGTTGCAGTGATATTGTCTATATGTTTCTTATATTTCTTTCGAAGGAGATACTTTGAGTGTCGTCGCAGAGCAGCAAAGGTATTGTGCGTGTGTTCACTTGGGAAGCCCTTGCAAAGTTGCCATGCTCTTGTCTTGTTGGCTAGTACATCCTGCACTTCGGAGTCGAACCAACACGGAAATCTACGAGAAGATATTTTTCCTATAGGCACGTGGTCCGTCACTGCTGCTTGAATGACACCTGTAAATAGGTCAGCTGCCTCGTCGACGGTCCTGTCTTCCAAAAAGCCCCAGGGGAAGGAGTCGAGGGAAAGTCTTATCTCCTCCCACGGTGCTCGGTTCCACAGGTAGCTTTTGTTCTGGATGGAGAGGCGATGACCTCTTCTAGTGGGTGGGAGGATGAGAATAGAAACATCCAAACTGTCGCGGTTGGAGGTCAGGAGGTTCTTACCTGGCATAATACCAATATCGTTTAGGGTGGACAGAACATAATCCAGGTTGCTGTCCTTCCTGGTGTTGAACAAATTATGTTGTTTCAGGTTTAAGCCACAAATGAAAGTTTCAATAAACCATGTGTCGTTCGTACATTTTGCTGTTCCATTCACAGGGTTTTGCCAGTCAATAGAGAGGTTGAAGTCACCGAAAAGCGCAACGTCTCCCAGGGCAACTGCCGCAAGTAAAGAATCTCAACATTCTTCGAGGAGGAACAAAGGACTGTTTTTATGTGGCCTACAGTAAGAGCCAAGGAGAAGATTCTTGGCACCGGTCACTGAAACTTCCACCCACAGTATTTCACAGTTCCTTTTTAAGTCGTGGCGTACTTTGCTTGGCCATTTTGAGTTAACACAGATCATAATGCCCCCACCACGAGTTGCACGATCGTTCCGATATATGGTGAAATGGCTTGCGAATGGCAGCTCACTGTCACAAACGTTTTTTGTCAACCACGTTTCAGTAAAAATTAGGCAGTCATATGCCATGAGTTCACATGCAAAAGTTGCACAGTCGCCAAGCTTATTCTTAATGCTCTGTGTATTTTGGAAATGCACAGAGAAATTTACCACCATTTTCACAGGCCCCAGATTAACATGTATGTCCCCGCAGATCAAGGCCATGCACATGAGGTGAAAGTACCGGACCGGAGTCTCCTTACCTGCTGAGTGTTGTTCCCTGCTGCTGGGCGAAGCCATGGCGGAGACACGCACACATGTCGCCACGAGTGCCGAAAAAGAAAATCTCCTCTGAGCACATCTCCACCTCAATAGTTCATCAGAATCCTTTGACACAGCGGAAGGTATGCTACACTGAAGCCACGAGTACACTATGATTAAACACATCCCGAGAAAAACCACTGAAAACTCTCGAAACACAGGATGACGATCAACACCACTGCTACAACTTGCCGCCATCTTGTATCTTTGCATCAAAATAAGAATACGATTTTTTTTTTAAACATTTATTATTATTATGCTGGAATATCAAGCAGGGGGCTGTTTAGTTCAACTATCATGATGTTTGCTTGTGAAGTGTGTACACAATGAACATGTTTGTAAGTTATATTGTGTTGTTTCATGAATTCTGTGAGACTGTAGAGAGCTCTGTCATTTTTTTTATTATTGTTTGTATTTGTTCATTTTTTGGAGATATAAATTTTATGTCACGAGGCAGCTGGTTGTATAATATCTTCCCGGCATTCATTGCTCATTGTTTTAAGATATTGAGTCTGTGTTGGTTCTGGTAATAATTATCTTTCCTTCTTGTATTGTGGTTGTGCAATTGCTTAGTTTTAGTCATGCTTCTAGTATTTAGAACAAATGTTATAGCTTTATAGATGTATAGAGAGTATATTGTCATTATTTGTTTCTCCCTGAATAACTAACTCTTTGCAAGATTCCCTACAGCTTGGTTTGTACATTATTCTATAGTGCAGGAGGCCTTAAAAAGATTGTTTCGCGGGCTTCCAGCAGACAACAATATGGGGGTGTGTCTGCGAGAACCAATCAGGTCTGCGAATGAGTGAGCCCAGTTGCCACAACTAGCTCGCTGCACCCTTCTGGAAGGGTGAATGACCTCTGCCTCTTGCTACCTCGGCCTGTTTGTTCGGCTGAGGAGCAGAAGACGCTAGAGTATCGACAATAGTGTGTGAGCGACGTCTGCTGTTAGCCTGCGAAACGCTCTTTCTAAGGCCTAGTGCACAATAAGTGCTCTCTTTTGAAGTCTCAGTATTCTGTCAGTATTATTATAAGATGCATCACCCGACGCTATTATGCCATATTCAACATTGGGGTAAATTAGTCCATAATATATGCATTTGTTAATTTCTGTTAAATTATATTCAGGCATTTGTTTTAGCAGGTATAGATTAGATGATAGTTTACTGCAGATGTTGTTAATTTGTTCTTCCCACATTAATTTTTGATCTAGTGTTATTCCCAAAAACTTTACTGAAGATAGAGTTTCTATGAGCACTTTGTCTATGCATAGTGTTTGTGACTCAAAATCCATGTTTCGGATTTTATATCATATCATTTTGTTTTGTTTTGTGGTTGTTTATTATTAATCCGTGTGAAGTTAGGTATTGTGCCAGTTGGTTCATGGTGATAAAAGTGATCATTTGAAGCTTTGTAGCGTCGATACCGATGGCAAACATTGTTGTGTCATCTGCATAGGTGAAAATTTTTGTGTTTGGTTATTCTGGTACATTGTTTATGTACAGAATAAAGAGCAAGGGCCCCAGGATTGATCCTTGGTGTACCCCCATTAACACATTCCTACTTTGTGAGTTAAAGTTAGTGACTATACCATGTATGTTGTAGCTTATTTGGGTAATTTGCATTCTGTCCTGTAGATAAGATTGTATAAGTTCATAAGCTGTCCCTCTTATTCCTACGTTGCTTAGTTTGACCATAAGCAAGTCATGTTTTACCCTGTCCAATGCCTTGGAAAGATCTAGATATATATAGTGATTGCAGCTTTGTGTTTCTGTTATACAGGGTTTCTCAAAAAGTCACTTAACACCCCCGATACAAGGCCACTGCAGCGTGCAACATGGAAATGGTGATGACCAATCGTTATCAGGCCAAGGGAGATGCCACCCGCGGGATCGGCAGCCATCTTGATGTCCGCCATCTTGAATTCAGCTTCAGAATTTTAAATGGGAATTAGGTGATATGATATATCAAATCAGGCTAGAATTTCATGAGAAATGCAATGGTAAAGGTTTTTTCGACGTATCTTTAACCAGTAAAAAGTTATGACTGAATTCTTGTTCCAATTTTCTCCTTTTCGAGGTGTTAGAAAAATGCCTTGATTGTTTAGCGCATCAGTAATGCATCGAGATCAAAGTGATGTCTAGGAAGAGAAGTTTGCATGCCATTGCACACGATTTTAATCAGATACATCCACGAAGAGCTGCGCATTATGAATGGTTGTCGCGAACAATTTACAGTATGACGCTTACATTGAATTAAAAGTCCTTCACAGTGACAAGGCTAATGTTTATGTTCATAAGGAAGTTCATAAACAGAATTGTCATCTGATAAAATAACTGTGGACAGAATCTGCTTCACAACGTTCCCATAGTGTTCTGGTGTTCTTCCCTATTGAAAAAAAAACTTTGTAAAAAGTACCTTCTTCCATACGCAAGGATGAAAAAACCTGTTTATTTAACAAATCCAATAGCCCTAAGCATTTAAAGTTCCGTTGATGAAAAATTGACTAACCAATCGTGTTCCACACAGCACGACACACCATTAACTTACCAGCACTAACCATTCAGCTTTGAACTGTCGAAAATGGTTTATTAGGCCCGTAGCTAGAATTGATCTCCAGGAGGGGCTCACTGGTTATCAGGGCAGGCTTCATTAACAAAGTCCATTGTTTGAAAGTTTGACAGTGTTAAATGAAGGTAGATTATGTATGGTGGAAGGTGTCATTAAGTTAAATACGGTTTAGAAATATCACACATATACTACATTTTTTCTATATCTTTTAAAATATGTTGAAGTGTTAATTGGCTGCTATTGAAATCACACACTCCATACTCCGTTTCGGTGATACAGATATTTGATTGATTGATTTATTTGGTGTTTTAAGTTCAGTTTATGCACAGTAAGTCTAATCGGGACTGGACCTACAATTTAAAGTGGGATCTAAACCACTTGTGCCCTCACTGGGTATCGAACGTGGGACTCCTTGATGACAAGGTGACGACGCAAGCACTGTGCCATCTAGGAGGCCTGATACAGATATTTATATCACACAAGAAAACATGGACAGTATTCAATCATACTGCCTAGCGTACATTCCATCTCCCGGCTGAAGCAATGAAACTCCCCTTCGTTCCCAAAACTTGGGAGCTGTTGACATTTGATGCAGATGTAAAGGGAATTTGAATAATGACGTCTAAGTCACAAATTTCTGTATAAATGGGAAGTCTCAACAGGGGCAACAAAGGTACATATAAAGAAGCTCCTCTGTGAAGGAACTTTCTGAAGTCTAGAGAAGAGAATCTCCTAATTACTTGCCGCTACTTAGACGACTTCTTATAAATATGATGAACGAATGTAATAGCTGCTGTTCATGTTCTGTGAATTTATCCTTCACCAAAGTTGTGAGCAAAATAATATCTGCTGTGTACATTTTCACTCTTCACTGCAATCAAATTATACAGTACAAAATAGTTTTATCTAATGTCAAGGGAGCTGACGGCAGTTCCAGGCAGGGCTCCTGGCTGGCTATGGGCCTGTGTGCAGGCCTTTTAATAGATCCATCGATCTACCTAGAAATTTACCATGAAGAAATTGCCACAATGTCCACACAGTGTGGTCACACTCTGTACTGTTTAAAAACTCTGGAAAAGTGCCATATCCCGTAAACAAGGATGAAAACCCTGTTCACTTAACAAATCCAAGAAGTCCTCACAATTTAAGTTTCCGTTGTTGAATATGGACCAACCATTCCCGTTCTCCATACACTATACCACATCATTAGCTTAACAGCAACAACCATTTGGCTGGAATCTTTCTACTGTAGATTATCAAATCATAGGTATTGAATATTAATTTTATTACCTTCACCGTGAACAAAAAAAATAGCCTCGTCACTGAAGAATTTTTCATTTCCAAGGAAGTGTCACATTATTGTTTGAGATACTTTTCCCAATATTCTTCTCAACTATTTGGTGAATGTCGCTGATTAAAATCATATGCAATGGTGTGTATACTTCTTTCTCTCCTGAGATGTAAGCATGATCTCGATGAGTTCCTAACATGATAGGAGCATTCTAATGCTTTTTTTAACACCTCGAAAACCAGAAAATGGTTACAAGCATGCAGTAATAACTTTTTGCTGGCTAACGATACGTTGGAAACACCTTTGTCACTTCATTTCTCACGAAATTCTAGCCTGATATGAGATTTCACATCACCTCCTTTTCTTTGAAATTTTGCGTTGAATTCAATATGGTGGTAAAGAATATGCCGTACTTGTGCTAGACACACACAGCTAGGGATCTCCTTGTTCCTATCCTATTTCTCTCATGACCAGGATATCTCTTTTACATTTTGTAGAAGGTGTTAAGGGACTTTTGACTTGTCATAGTTCATGTAATGAGGCTTTTATCAGTCACATATTATTTTGTATCTTCTGATCACATTGCAGTCCCAGAATAATTTTTTTACATGTTTTAGAGTATACCTAGAGGGACCAAATATATTTCTTTTCACGATTTTTGGTGATGACTTGTTTTGAGATATTCAAGGTCAAAAGTCAAGGTCAGGTGACAAATTATATTTTTATCCAAAGGTAGGCTTGTTATATATCATTAGAAAGCTTGTTAAATTCCCTGTACAATAAGCTTTATTTGAACTTCCTAGGCGAAATAAGGGCGGAGTTACAGCACATTTAGTACAGCTAAACAGGCTCAAAAAGGGCAATTTATGCGAACTTTGACCTAATTTAACAATTACAAGACAAACAAAACTAAAAATTTTCATAGTTACTAAGTTGCATCCATAGTTTCAACTCCCCAAATTTCATGAAAATCGGAGATGGTCAAGTTGGAAATTGCACATATCTGTTTTGATTTGACATTAAATGACTCGTATATTATTTTTGTTATTTTGGGACAAGCTACATTTAAATAATATGTTAAGTGGCGTATTAGCAATTCCCAGATATCATTCGTGTCAGTTAGTTGGTAAAGGTTCCCAATTTTCCTAATGTAAGATGTATTTAAGATATTCTATATTTTGCTCACATGTATCCCTCCCTACATTGTATTGTGTAACTTTTTGAATATTCTAACCTTTTTCCTTGTATTGTAATTTTTTGAGAGAGAGATGGTCAGAGATAAGCATATGTAGGACTTCAAGCTTTAATGTGATTTGATTGTATGGTCAATTAAGGTTTCTGTACTTTCTGTTATTCGAGTTGGTTCTTGGATTATTTGAGTTAGGTTTTTTGACTTCGAGGTATCCAAGTAATGAGCACTGTTTGTGTGTTGTTTTAGAAGATCTATGTTTATATCTCCAACTATTAATATTTTGTTATATTTTTTGTCAGATAAATTAGCATGTTGTCCAAGGCATTTACAAATAGATTTATGTCACTGTTTGGTTATGTGTATACTGCTATAATCTTAAATGTATCTAACGTGTGTCAACAATAAGAAGAGGAAACACGTCATATCAGTTTTAGCCTTTGCACAATCTAATGCAAGCTAAATTGAACATTTTCATTTCTTATTGAATAAATAGATTATGCTTGGGGGGGGGGGTTCAGAAGGACTTCACCCCTTCAGTTCAGGCCAATTAACTCTAAGACTCAGGCAAATAGCCTTCTCTCTGCTAAGCATTACCATTTCGAGCTTGGGGGCTAAGGTTAGCATACGCCATCGAAGACTATTTTCTAAACAAACCTTTTCTTGTAGGGATGTGACGAAGCTGAAAATTTGCCGATGCCGATGTACTCACTGATAATTTTTGGAACCGATACCGTTGCCGATATTTAACTGATTCCTATACATAAGATTATTAAACAGAAATGGGATGTTATTTTCAGCATGACAAAAAAATAAATTTGCTATGTACATTTCTATTGCATATCATATGTATATACATATATATTCTCAAGAGATGCAAATGTACATTTGCATCTACAAAATGTTATGTGAACTTTTAAGAAGAACATGGATTCTCATGAGATTAAACATGAGTACACAAGCAGTTCTTTGAAATGCAAAATGAATTCCTGTTCTGCCAGATTCAATTTCAGAAACACGAGATTTGGGAGCACTTCAGGAAGTAACCTACTTCTTCTCTTATCACAAATCTGTTCAGCAACACTGAACACTCAATCACTGAATACTGATGCAGCAGGTATGCCCAAGTATTTTTTCAGGACTTGCTTCAGGTTTGAATATTCATTTTTGAATTTCCAATACAACAGTAGATCCTGGTTCAGGAATGTACTGTTTTATTTCCGATTTATAGTTAGGTTGATCCTCTGTATGAGTTTGCAATAATTTTATTACAAAAACTCTACAATAATGACTAATCATAACCAAATTTTCAATAAATCTTACAAAACTAGAATATAAAACTTATTAGAAGGTAAAAACTCTAGTATAATCTAGATTTTTGCCGATGCCGATACTGATGCCGATGTGTCAATTTCGGCCGATTTTCATACATCTGTAATCGGCTTCGGCACATCCCTACTTTCTTGCTATCGAGTTGAAGGGGTGTTGAAACAAAACATCCGTATCTATGATATACCCCAGCAATTTGTTTACTTGGGTTTGGTCATCTTTTGCAACCAAAAATAGTGCCGATTTTTCAAATAAAATGCATTGGCTTACTTGTAATAATGTAGGCAAAAGCAATCAAACATCAAGCAGCATCGTAGAAGGGAGCAAACCACAATTTTTTGGTTGTAAAAGACTACGAACCTCATCTTGAGAGGTACAATGAGTTCAGTGGCTCTAAAAATCAGACCAATTGACTGGAATTAGCCTTGGATTGGCAAGAAAAATACGGCACGGCACACAATGGGAAGTGGCTGTGGAATCGAACTAAAATCACATAATTTGGAAGCAAATTTGGCAGGTAGCTTAAAAATGGACTCAACATGTACTCATGAATTACGTGGTTTTAGAGCTCCTAAAAATAAATAATATTTTTCCTACATAGGCAAACAACCCATTACATTGAATCAATGTAAATGAATCTTCCATGGGAATTTAGTAGAGAGAGGTAGGGTCACTGTCTCAGTCCATGCCAATTGGAAAGAAAACAGAACATGGAAGCATTTACACATGTACACCCGGCCCCAAATGTAATGGTAAAAAAAAAAATTTCCACTGCCGAAAATAAGTTGGCAATGCTGCGCACACCGAGACATTTGTGATAAGTCGCTTGAGGAGCCTCAAGCAAAGTTTTCTCAATGCACAACTTCAGTACCGAAGGTCATGCCACACATCGATTGGCAACTTTCGGGAGCATGTTGTCTGTCTACACACTTCTCCCCAAATGCCTGTTTGAAAATGAATCTTGTGTTCACGTTTTTTCTCTCCAATGTAGATCAGACATGCAGTAATCTTACAATATTGTTTTGGTTCTTATTTTGTTTTGCTTTTATCATGACACGTTTACAATTTATTGCAACTATGAGGATGGATGATAATTAGATTTAATTGATAAAGAAACAGTACAGAGATAGAACTCCATGCCGAGACCAGGACTCGAACTCGGAAGCAAGCAGTAGCCTACCCATGATTTCATCAAGGTGGGTGTTATTTCTAAAGCTTTCTCCAAATGCACGTTGTTTTATAACTGTAATTAAATAATAATAATTAATTAATACTTATAATTAACTAAATAGTTGAATTACTACAAATAATACTACTAATACCCATACCACTATTCAGTAGTAGAGATCTACATAAATATAGTATTTATGAATGCAATAAAATGAAATTACTTTCTAGTCATTGGATTTTTACAAATTCTAGGAGCACGTTTGTTTCTTTGATAAAAATAATTGTCTAGTCAACAAGGTGAGACATTTTAAGTGTGAAGAAAATCCATAAAAGCAAGAGAATATATTGAAATAATCAAAGTATAGAACTCATCCAAGGAGATGCGATGGTCTGGTTGGTAGGGTGTCTGACAACCACACGGGCGATCAGGGTTCGATTCCCGGAATTTGTTGAAATTTTTTACCACTTGTCCCCGATAATTCACATCTGGAATGTCTCACTGTTCTTACCAACAAAATATTTTACAATAGTTAATGTTATTGTCGATTGAAATCAGAAATTTAAACGTGCCAGTGTAAACAATGAAAAGGTGGAATGGTGGCTGTGTATTCTTGTTATTATTATTATTATTATTTATTATCTCAATAGGGTTACAATTAAGCCATACAACATTTCATTTAGAACAATATTAATACAAATAATGACTTGATGCCCTATGTGGTAAAAAATATACAAAAGCTACATCTAAGGAAAAAGAGATGAATTTACATGGTAAAAGGTAAAAAGGTAAAGTGTTCCCCTGTGCTTAGCACCACGCCATGAAGGTGTATAGGGGGTGCGGGGGTAACGCCCCACACTTCCTTGATCGGGTCGTGAGTGAGGGTGATGTGATCTTTACCCCCCTCCCTCCCGGTTTCCCCCAGATATCCATGTTATTCGATGCTGGGTGGGCACCAGGGCCGCTTCCAATGTTAGAAAAGTTCCCAGATTTGAACCGGCCGCGGATCAAACCCAGGACCTTTAGCATGGTAGTCAGATGCGTTACCGACTATGCCACCGCAGCCACGTAATTTACATGAGTATACAGTATAAAGTGTTCTATAGTAGCAATGGAATAAAGAAAGTTTGAGAGTTATACACATTTAGAAGAAAGGAAAATGTAAGTGTGTGTGGGTTTGGGTATGAGTGTGTATGAAATTAATGTTCGAAGCACAAGGATGAAAATTTTAAAACATATGTGTGTGGTGGGAATGGTGTTGAGGGGGTGGGGTGAAGCACTGAAAATAATGTTAATGGAGTTAGAATTTATAGGCATGTGAAAGTTGAAGATGACAGAACTGCCTTTGCTGGTACTGAGTTTGACCTTCGTCGGGAGTGAATTCCAGGTTACCGCTGCTAGGTACGTGAAGGACTTCTGGCCAAATCTGGTTTTGTTAGGTTTGGGGATTACTAGGTCTGTATGTAAGGACGATCTGGTGTTTCGTGTACTGAACTCAGAGGAGAGCTTAATCCTATTATGCAATGGAGATGATTTGTTATGTATACTATGGAATACCTTATTCAGGTAGATGTAATGTATTCTCGAAGTGCCTGTGGGTATGTTGAAAATCTTGCGCAATTGTTGAGAATTATTTTCTTGGGGGTGCATGTGAATAGTTCTTAAGCAATTGTTTTGAAATGTTTCAAGTTTCTTCAGATGAGTTAAGTTACTGCCATAAATAAGACTAGCACCATACTCGAATACAGGACGGATAAAGGAAAAATAGAAATGTCTACTAAGATTTCTATTGAGATATTTACGAATTTTTCGAAATATGTAAACATGGTGATAGATTTTACGAATATGCAGAGGCTGATCAGGCTATATCCAACTGATTTGGCAATGCTGCTGCCACGTGTGTAGTTGTGGCAGAAACTTGAAATCGGCCATGAAACAAGTGTTGTGTCTGAGGTCACAGTTGCCGGAGCGTCGTGTTCGTGCTAGTGAAATGCTGCCGAAAATTAACCATTATTGGGAAGGGTACATCATGGCTCTTTTCCATGCACATTTTTCTTACAACCGAATAGTGAAACAGTGTCGGGAAAATTGTTTAACCATCGGAGTGACGACTGCTAAAGATATTGTGGCCAGGCAAACACAAATGGTGCTCATGGAGAAACATTCGCCAAAAAAGGAGCCTGTTCGAAGTTACCAGCGAAAGTGTCGGCAGAGGTGCTTCGTGGAATTCGTGGAATTGCAGTCCAGGAGAATCCACCACCCCAACGTTACATGGCCCAGAGGTTCAATATGGCCCAGTTCACTGTCAGCGACGTCATTCGTCATCACCTTGGCCTGCGGTGCGTACGTAAGGGCTAGATTCTCAACCTCTTCCTGCACCACATTGCAGAACGAAAGACCAACTGCCGCAAACTCTACAAAAGGCACTCAGGAGGGTCAAAATGGAAGACAGTCGTCACATTGGATGAGGCCTACATTTATATCACGCGTATTTGTAACATTAGGGCAATTACGTACTGTGACACCTCTGGCAAGGGACATACCGAGTTTTACCGCCAGTGCCGAGAATGTTTTCCACAGGGAATCATGATTGTCGCCGGATATGGTTACGAGGGGAAGTTGAAGCTATGTAAAGTGGAGAAAAACATAAAGGTGAATGCTGCCTACTTCCAGGAATCCATTATGGCCCCAATCTATTGGACAGACATCCCTCGTTTGTACAGAGTCAACAAGAACCAAGTGCAGATCCACATGGACAAAGCGTTCAGCCACACCGCTAGATCATCCCTCCGGTTTTATCAGGACATGGATCAGGAAACAGGAATCCATGTTATTCCCTTTCATGACATTTCTGTCAAAAGCCCTGATGCCAGTCCAATAGATTTCTTCGCATTTGGGCTGTTAAGATGATGTCTACAACATCGCCGCCCCCACACACTCACAGGCCTATGGAAAACCTGTAAGGAGGAATGGCAAGCAATTTCTATGCCTGTGCTCAAACGTAGTTTGTTGCAGTGGAAATTGCGATGTCTGGCAATAGTCCATAATGCTGGTGGTCCCATAGAACACAACCGGTGGTGGCAACATGGCTTTTCATAGGGTAAGTACACTTTACATATCAGTCGGATATAACCCGATCAACCTCTGTAGTTATTTATTTGGAGATTAAGATTTAGCTGGGCATCTATAATGATTCCTAGATACTGTAAATGATTGCTCAAAGGTACTGTGGCATCATTAAGGTAATATCTATCGTGTTAGCCGGGATTCCCTTACCGGTGTGAATCACCATAGCCTTCATCTTTACAATGTTAAACTTCAGGTTGTTGACGTTGTACCAATTTAGTACTTTGGGGAATGAGTTTTCCATTTTCTCCTTTACATCTTGGTACGTTTCTCCAACATGGATGAGAAGGCAGTCATCTGCAGATAGAGTAATCGACAAATCTGAATTTATTAGTTTGATATCGTCAATAAATAGGTTGAATAATTTTGGGCCAAGTATAGAATCTTGTGGAATGCCTGAGGACACTGATTGCTCAGTGGAAAGTGAACATCCTACTTTCGTTGAAATGTATCTATTCGCGAGAAGACTTTCCATCCAAAGATTTGTTTTGCTATTGAAACCAAATCTGTTCTTTATTTTTTCTGTTAGCAACTTGTGATCAACAGTATTGAAGGTTTTGCATACGTCCAGGGATATTAATCCAACTAGGAAACTGCTTTTTTTGTCCAGTTCCTCGTGCCATTCATTAATTAGACTAAGTAATAATAATTCCGAGGATACATCCTTCCTGAATCCATACTGTCAATCAGACATCAGATTGTTGACTTCCAGGAAAGTTGTCATTTGCTTCTCTAATACTTTCGCCATAACCCGGCTTAATGTTGGGATTAAGGAAATCGGCCTGTAGTTATACGCTAGCGTAGGAGATCCAGATTTGTGAATTGGAGTTATTATAGAGTGCTTCCATCTCATTGGAAATTGGCCACGTTTGAAGGACGTGTTTATTATGTCGGCGAGGGGCTCTGCTATAAGTGGGGCCAACACCACCAGAACGCTGTTGGGAATGCCATCCGAACCTCCTGCCTTTTTACGTTTAATTTATTAACAATTGCCAAAACTTCATCGACCTTAACAGATTTTAATGTGAATTCTTCAATTTGTTGGACAACAGCTGAATTTGGGTCTTCTCTTGGAATATTTATGTTCGAATTTCGAGGATTAATGTGCGCCGATGCTTTGCAGATATTAGAAAAATGAATATTTAAATAATAAGCTGTGTTGATGGGCTATTCGACATTGTCGACTAGTAAATGGTTAATTGTAGTTTTTGATTCTCTACCCGTGATCTCATTGATAACCTTCCATTTGCAGTTGTTATTGCTAGTGATCTGGTTCACCATATCTCTGTAGTAATTTACTTTTGCCTGCCCAGTAATTGTTGTGCAATGATTTCTAAAAGATTTGTATTGCTCCCACATATAGTCACAAGAAGGATCCACCGCTTTCTTGAACAAGCGGTACTTCTGTGATATTAATTTAATAATTTGAGGGGTAATCCAGGGCTTCCTGCTTTCTCTCACCCCGAGAGTTTTCAAGGGAGCAAATTCGTCGAGTGCAGTCGAAATGAGAGACTGCAGATGACTCACCTTGTCGTCTGTGGTTAAGTCAGGAGATGTACTTGCGTAGAACGGAAGAGAGGACTTGAAGGTGAAAAAATTTGGTTCATATATTTTATGAATTTTACGGGTAGTAATTAGCTGCCTTGGCGTGCACGTTACATTAATTTTGAGTGTGGTGTAAATGAGAAAATGGTCACTATGTCCTAATAGATGGTTCATGTAACTGTGTGCAAGTGAGGGTTGGAGGAATATATGTGGTTGATTAACGATTCCGATGTCCACGTATTTCTTGTAGGCAGAGCAACGAGTTGTTTGTGTCCTAGGAGGGGTAACGTTTCCATTAATGTTTCTGAGTCTTTGTCATCTTTCAGCAAATTTACGTTCATATCTCCAAGGAATATTGATAGATGTCTCGGTGGTAAGCTACTGATCATCCTTTGCAAGATTTTGCACGCCTTTCCAAGCGATCCGGTAGGAGATCTATATCCGCAACCTACGATAACACTTTTATATGTTTTTGCACACGAGACTCGCACCCATAGTCCTTCAAGGTCACTTTCATTGACCGAAATTATGTTAGAGGCAAGAAGGTTGTTCTTAACGAAAAAAGCTGTACCACCTCCCCGGGTGTCTCAGTCATTTCTAAAGAGATGGGAATTAAAAAAGCAGTATAGAGGGTCAGGAATAGATGACTGCCCCACGTTTCGCTCAATGCGATAACATGGAATTTTATGATTTCGGATGTTTATAATTCCGTGAATTTGTTGTCGAGGGACTGAACGTTCAGGTAGCAGACGTGAATGTGGCCTACCCCCTCTGCAAGCTGGACGTCCGGCAGGGTAGGATACAACCTCAAAAGCACTTGCTTCAAAGCTGTCGGCCCCTTGAAATGTGGGTCATCAGTCGGGGAGGGGGTGTCTTCGAAGCTAGCTACTTGGGGTGAAGAATCAGCCATTTTTTGCTGATGTGAATGACCTGGCTGTGACTGCAAGTGTTGCAAACTCAGTATCAACTATGGCGCCATTCGTAAACTGTCTTCATGATATTTGTTCAGTGCATCTGGGGGGACCGCGGAAGATAGGTACGAACTTGTGGGGTGAATTGGTAAAAGTAAGCGGTGTTAAAATTTGAGAATCTGAGGGTGAAATTTAGACATTTCCATATATGAGGTAGATGATATGATAGAATAAATAGCTACTTAAAGACACTTCCAATTTTTACAATGAAAATTTAAATTTAAGAAAAAAATGAAAAATGAAAAAAAAAACACTCGAGAATGACTCAAACTAAAAGGCGGTTGAATAGCAATGTTCCCAGCAAACGATCACTGTGATTTGTGTTAGAGGTGACCAAGTTCATCAAAAGTTGTGATGTAGTGCCTGACATTGTTTCTTTTAACCACAGTGCGTCCATCATGTGGCTCCTGCATATTTCCGATGGCTCCAATTTCACTGCTAGCTGTTCCTGAAAGAGGGAGAAAGCAACATTATCTGTGTTTTCATTCGGGGTCTCCGGAATCCCGAAGATGCGGATACCGTTCCTCCTCTGATACTGCTCGTGATCCACTACCTTTTCTTCTAATTTCGCCAGCTGTTTCTTGACCTCTTGGCTTTCTTCATTCTTCCTCCTAAGCTCTTCCTCGAACTGGTCAACTTTCTCTTTGTTGAAGTCGAGGAGATCTTGTAGACAAACCACCACTGCTTTGGTGATTGAGTCTATGAGGCAATCCTTGATCATCCATAAAATGTCAGGAGATTGCACCACTGACTTCACCTCTTCCGTCACTTGTTTCAGCAAGTTCGGGGAAAAGCATTCCTTGACGATAAGGGGCAGGCTGCCTGCCGATGCCTGCTTCTTCAGAGGTGCCATATTGATTGCACAACACTGCGTTCCAATTCACACGCACATGACAGTTCAATACAAGAGAGCACACTGTGTAAAGATAATCTTATTTTCGTACACGATACTGATCCTACAGATATTGTTTCACGCCAGTAAGATGTTCCTGATGTGTCTTACCATGAATGCTTCGGTGTGCGCAGCATTGCCAACTTATTTTTGGCTGTGCAAAATTTTTTCCTACCATTACATTTGCGGACAGGTGTACTATATTTTGGGAAATGAAAAAATAATTTTAAAAGTATTCCATTTTAATTATATCACAATTAACTTTATTCTCCTTTCATGATATTTCAATAATATGTACTGGATTCTCCCTTATAATGTTTTGATTCAGTTGATCGATCGTCACAGGTGAAACTACCGGGTGTTTCAACAGAAACGCCGTGAATTCAAATGACCCTAAAAAAATATTTAGTATATTCACAATAATAATTTGTATATCTTATGATTGACAAAAGTCTAAAATTTAATTTAATTTATTTTTTATCTGTGTTTGTCAGGTGTTTGTAGTACAGTAGTACAGTATTGGAGGACAGGAGACTTTCACTCCAGCAGAAGATTCAGTTGGAGACCTGGTTTATTGAGTCATGCTTTCTTGTTTCTGTCCAACGACGGTTCCGGCTTGGGAATACGTGTCCTGGTCTTTGTCGGAAACGTTGTCCAATTCGTCAGAAATGCTTCCAGCAAGATGGAGCTAGGACACATACAACTGAACATGTCCTGACCTTCCTTCACTCAAAATTCAACAATCGTGTGATTTCAAATCGCTACACACATTTCTTTCAAAATGGTTTAGAGTGGCCTCGAACTAGCCCTGATTTAAACCCATGTGACTATTTCTTGTGGGGTTTCCTAAAGCAGGAAGTTTTCAAACGAGGACTGCGATCACTAGATGATATGCAAGCAAACATCGAACAGTGTACTGCACAAGTTAGTTGTGCAACCCTTTGTCAGGTATATTGCAACCGAGTGAGAAAAGTGATAAATCGCATAGGTGGACATTTCGAACATATTTTCCATTAAACTTTTGGATTTTCTCTATCAGATTATGTATTTTTTCTTTTGTGTAGTTCTAATAAATATTTTAAAATGAAATTGAAATCACGGCGTTTCTGTTGAAACACCCGGTATGATGTATCACTGTTATTTCCCCACGTAGGAAGTAACTGATAACCAAAGTGCTACTACATTTCAAAATTATAAACTGTTCAGCTATACTGCAACAATCAATGCAAACGTTTTATCTTTTCTTTTATGCTTCTTGGATATATGTTCTTATTTCTGTTAAATGTTTATTTTTAGCATGATTTGAGAAATATTTTATGAAAAAAATCAACTGGCTTGTACTACATTAATTATTTTGAGTATTTTAAGCCCTGCAGCCTTTATTGTACAAGTTTTCTCAAACTGTTGACTGTTATAGAACCTCACAAGAACTTGAAGCAATAATATTCAGTGGTCTCAAAAACCCAATTGTTTTACTTCTTTTGTGGGTTTTTCTGAAGAAAAGAAAGTGGCGAAAACCAGGCTAAAACTTTGTTATACAGCTGAGTCTCTCCGGAAAGAGGCCTCTGAATGAGCATCCCAGAGAAGCAATATTCCCTGTTTTCTGTGACAAATCAACCAGGGCTTCCTTACCTGAGAGGTGAGTCGCAACATTGGAGAACACTTCTTTATCATTCATGTGCTGGAATAACTAACAATCCTACTATTTCACCTTAGATTACCTAGATGGCCCAGAGTATACACTGTTGCTGGGGAATGGTAAAGTAAGTAATTGCTGTGAAGCAGAATAGGATAGAAGAAGTAATGTCTGTTGGTGTAAATGATTTTACATGCTATTGTGAGATACAATTACACATGTTTGTGCAAACATAAAATTTAGGGTGTCGCCTTTGTTACGTGATATTTTCTTGTAATTAATTCAGCGTATTACAACGTTTTGTTTCAGGAACAAAGATGCAAATTTAATGTCATCTGATTTTATCAAAAATTGTGGGAAACCATCAGGAATCATGTGTATTGAAGATATTGAAAATCATCAAACCATTGAATCCAAATCAGTAAGATGTAATAAATAATCTATCGAGAAATCAGTCGGAATTCGTCCACATGAGTACCATCACTGCAAAAAGAGATTTACTCAAAGCAAACACTTGAAAAACCATTTGAGTATCCATGATGGAATTCGTCCACATGAGGGCCCTCAGTGTAAAAAGAGGTTTACTAGAAGTGGAAACTTGAAAATGCATTTGAGAATCCATGATGGAATTCGTCCACATGAGTGCCCTCAGTGCAAGAAGAGGTTTACTAGAAGTGAGCACTTAAAAACGCATTTGAGAATCCATGATGGAATTCGTCCACATGAGTGCCCTCAGTGCAAGAAGATGTTTACTGTAAGTGGAAACTTGAAATGGCATTTGAGAATCCATAATGGAATTCGTTCACATGAGTGCCCTCAGTGCAAGAAAAGGTTTACTGCAAGTGGAAACTTGAAAAGGCATTTGAGAATCCATGATGGAATTCGTCCACATGAGTGCCCTGTTTGCAAGAAGAGGTTTACTGAAAATGGAAGCTTGAAAAGGCATTTGAGAATCCATGATGGAATTCTTCCACATGAGTGCCCTCAGTGCAAGAAGAGGTTTACTGTAAGTGGAAGCTTGAAAAGGCATTTGAGAATCCATGATGGAATTCATCCACATGAGTGCCCTCAGTGCAAGAAGAGGTTTACTGAAAATGGAAGCTTGAAAAGGCATTTGAGAATCCATGATGGAATTCTTCCACATGAGTGCCCTCAGTGCAAGAAGAGGTTTACTGTAAGTGGAAGCTTGAAAATGGATTTGAGAATCCATGATGGAATTCGTCCACATGAACGCCCTCAGTGCAAGAAGAGGTTTACTGTAAGTGGAAGCTTGAAAAGCCATTTGAGAATCCATGATGGAATTCTTGCACATGAGTGCCCTCAGTGCAAGAAGAGGTTTACTGTAAGTGGAAGCTTGAAAAGGCATTTGAGAATCCATGATGGAATTCGTCCACATGAACGCCCTCAGTGCAAGAAAAGGTTTACTGTAAGTGGAAACTTGAAAATGCATTTAAGAATCCATGATTGAATTCTTCCACATGAACGCCCTCAGTGCAAGAAGAGGTTTACTGTAAGTGGAAGCTTGAAAAGCCATTTGAGAATCCATGATGGAATTCGTCCACATGGTGCCCTCAGTGCAAGAAGAGGTTTATGGTAAGTGGAAACTTGAAAAGGCATTTGAGAATCCATGATGGAAATCGTCCACATGAGTGCCCTCAGTGCAAGAAGAGATTTACTATACCTGCCGCAAAATTAGTTTGGTATTGAAAGCTGAAGAAACACGCGTCACAGTGTTGCCATATCATGCGGTACGGTACGGTACGCAGGGCAGCCATCTGACGCTGTGTCGAGGAACATGTGTTATGAAAAGGAACAACAATGATGAAATGTGTTATTGTTTTTCGAGGAAAATGGGGCGCAACAACAATGATGAAATGTGTTACTGTTCTCTCTCTTCATTTCCATTTCCCTTACAACATGAACGAATTAACGAAACGAGCATTGTTTACAGGTTACCTTTTCAATCCATTCTGAAAATATTGAATATATACACTTTCAATAATTATTTCCTTCCGAAGTCGCCGTTAAAGTCTGCTCATCTTTCAATTATACTGCAACTGAATTGCACAAAGTCCAGTTGTTGGGGCATCTGACTTTCACAAGGGAGGCCCGCGGTGGTTTGTGGAACTTTTTCAAATATCACGAGTGGCTCCGGAGTCGACTCAGCCCAAGTGAGTACCTGGGGGTAAAGGCGGTTGGTGAACCACTTCACCGCATCACCTCCATAATATGGCCGAGGTCGAGAATGTGTGGAGCCCTACCTCCACATCCCCATATGCTTCCATACTTTACTTTATTTTGCGTCCATTAATTTTTTTGTGTGAGAATCCCAGAGATTTTATGACTGTCCTTAAAGATGTTTCCCCACCTTGAAAAAGTCCAGAATCTTTCAACAAAATGCGCAGTTTCCCAATATATAATAGTAAATATGGCGACGAATAGCGTCTTGCTGAAAGGTATCTAAATTTGTCACACGTTTACTGATATTCCTCTTCTTTCCTGAGGTTTGCAGTTTTGAAGCCTCGCATTGATTTATTTATATATTTATTTCTACCACATTATATTTTTATTTCCCTGTGATTGTTCTTAGACACGCCGACAGCAGCAGCAGTCCTGTCCAGAACTTTATTTATAGAAATGATTGGACCCCTATTGTTTTTCTCTTGCTCAAATTATTTGCACTCAGAACAAACCATCTCCCGCGTTTGGCCTTTGAGAAGAATTCCTTTTTCTTTTACTGCATGGCCTCTTTGGTACATTCTCATCTCGAGTATTGCCTCCTGTGCTTGGCATTATTCCCACAAGCACATGACACACTCAAGCAGAACACAGAAAATTATGTACAAAAAAAACCCACTAAAACAACATGCTATATACAACAAAGAATACTCTAAATTCAATAAACACTAAACAAACGGACCGGTTAAAATATCACAGCAACGCAAAGCAACAAACAACACGTCCTCTCCCAACAACATGAAAACTGATCGCAGGAAGAATCCCGAGATAAACGTTTACTGTTGCTAAGTAACCAGGGCTTGGGTGAAGCATTTGGAAGATTTTGATTGGCTCGCATGCCAGCAACCCACCCTTCCGCAGTGACGTAGATCCGATTTTTCCACGTGCTTCTCAAGCGTCAATACCAAACTAATTTTGCGGCAAGTATAGTAGTGGAAACTTGAAAAAGCATTTGAGAATCCATGATGGAATTCGAACACATGAGTGCCTTCAGTGCAACTGTTAGTGGAAACTTGAAAACACATTTGAGAATCCATGATGGATTTCGTCCACATGAGTGCCCTCAGTGAAAGAGGAGATTTACTGTAAGTGGAGACTTGAAAACGCATTTGAGAATCCATGATGGAATTCGTCCACATGAGTGCCCTCAGTGCAAGGAGAGATTTACTAGTAGTGGAGACTTGAAAAAGCATTCGAGAATCCATGATGGAATTCGTCCACATGAGTGCCCTCAGTGCAAGAAGAGATTTACTCTAAGTGGACACTTGAAAATATGTTTGAGAATCAATGGCGGAATTCGTCCATGTGAGTGCCCTAAGTGCAAAAAGAGATTTATTTAAAGTAGAAACTTGAAAATCCATTTGTGAATCCATGAGGGAATTCTTCCACATTAATGCCGTCAATGCAATAAAAGATTTACACAAAGTGAAACATTAAGGGAAGCTGGAAAATTCATTTGAGATTACAAAAGCAAGTTGTAGTAAAATGTGAAAATATTTTAATAGTAACTTGAAAATATTCAAGCTCATTTACTTTGATGTTCAACTAATAAATGCAGGCAGTGTAAAAAACTACTACTCACTTTTAGATGCACTTAATGAACCATTTAGTGTTTTCAGGAAATTCGCCATGCTAATAGATCTTTTTAAAAAAATTATATCATCTAAGTCTAATCTCATTCTTGAAACATTCACCATGATATTCGTGAATACCAATATAGAGATATCAAGAATTGATGGTCCAGATGAAAAATTATTTGAGTATTACTGTTTCACACATAATAATAATTAATTATTGATTGTGAAACATTGAGAAAAAATTAGGAACTTCATGGAGGAATTTACTCATGTGATGGTACTCGATGTAAAGAATGATACATTTATTCAAAATTTTGGTGCAAATTCACATGGGAATCATCTATATAAATTCTCTTCATACATAATGCTCTTACTGAAAAAAGAATGAAATGCTTTTGAGTATTTCATATCACACAGAAATAGATTCTTATAGAAATGTCTGCTGGCATTGAACTTCCGACCAGGCTAGAAATTACGGCTGCTAGACTGGATGTGGCAAATAGAGCATGTTCTGATTTTAACTTTGTTCTCTGCTAGATGTATGGCATCAACCTGTCAGAGCAAACATTTGTTTATGTGAATATAATTTGTAAGTTTATTTTAGAGAAGAAAAGCGATTTTTGTCTTTGAATTTTGAATATTGGTTTGGCTATTTTTTTTGTTTGCTGTTACAGCAAAATCATAGTAGTCTAGGGAACACTTTACATGACTTATCGATGTGTACAAACAGGAACCTTGTTTGTATGCAATATGTAATAGAAATTACCAGAACAAACACTTATGTGCAGCAGCATTGCAACATGTGTTTGAAACACTCCAAACTCAAAGTTACCAAACTCTGAAAATCTTTCTCCCCTTATAGTCCATGATCTTGGTGTCAAACTTTCACTTATTGGTACTCTCCTGTTCATAAAATGTGGCACAATTGTTTGAGTTGAAGTTCAGCTTCGTAGGCGATCGTGTCTGGCAGTACAGCTGAAGTAAGTGTACGGAAAGCAGCAGTGTTGCTTGCTATGAAATATTTTAGCCAAATCAAGAGAATTGTGTGTATCTCAGACTCAAAGAAAAGGGCTAATGGAAAGATTTCAGCGTAAATATTAATTAACTGGACTGTCCACGTCTACTATGAAAGTAATGTAAATGAGAAAAATTCGTGAAAAATATATTTAAAAAAAACGCATTTTTGACGTTCATAAAGAAGTGGTTATAACAATGCATTAGAATGCGACATCCCCAGAATTTGGCCTGAGCATGGGTGTTCTTTTTGAGTTTCTCTTTATCCTTGCGGGTAGCCGAAAATGAAAGAAAAGCAACACTAAATAACGAAGAAAAAAAAACGTAATTAGAATAAGCAAGGTGGAAATAGTGCTGTTGTAATTCCTGAAAATGATGCAGATAAGAAAATATTTTGTATTTTGGAAAAAGTTTTATCCTAACCTAGGAGATGAATTGAAATATATATATATTCTCCTTCCCCATCCACTTTGGCAAACAGAATCGCAAAGTCTGACTGAATATGCGATGGGAAGAATAATAGAAATCCGAAAGCAAGAAGTGTTTGTCACAACCAGGGGGGCACATGAGGGGAGATGACCCCCCTCCACACACACACACATCAGTCATCAAGGCTATTAAAAATAAGTCAATGGTTTTCCTCTCATTTAACTTTAACACTAAACAGAATTTTTTTAAAATTCTTGGGCTTACCTTTTTTTACACTTGCACGTTGGTTTCGTAATAGAGCACATAAATAGAATGTTCACTCTCGTATAATCCATACCAGCTAAAAGAAAGTCTCCGTAGATTCCAGAATAATGACACTTATTTTTGAAATAAATAGTTTAAAAATAATACAATATATGTGCCATTGGTTAATAAGATTTGTCGTCGCATAGCAGATTCCGCTATGTAGGCGGAAGTTAGACGACTATGATTATTTAGGGTTTGAAACACTAACTTCCACAAAAGCATGACTTCCCAACGTCTTCATTCATTTTCATGCACAAGCTGGACTTGTATTCTGTCAGCAATGTGCTCAGCATACAAACACTATCTGATGAAGCATATTGCTATCAAATGAATGCAATTAACGAGAAGCGACATCAAAAGTTTCGAGCTGGACAGGAAAAGATGATATCTTATGTGGAAACTACCTGAATAGCTTGGTTACCTCACAGTGGTTTGTGGCCATGTCAGTTGAAGCTCAGCTTTGTAAGCTGAAATCCTAGGTTCGATTCTCCTTGTGGTCGCTTTTTTTTTTTACCAACTTGTAACACATTTATTATTTCATTGTCTATGTATTTCAGTGTTTTAAAGTGTGATGCGAACCACTATGTGACTTGAACAAGTATTGGACATGGGACCTCCTGATTACAAGTCGTCACACCAATTGTAACATTATATTTTGTTATTGTTCGTGTGGCAAGATGAAAATAAAGAAAAAATGACACCCACAGATCTTCTGACAGTGTAGATATTTTTGAGTTTAAAGCATGTTATATTTTCTTCATTGTGTTGCAGCTAAAACTTGCTGCTTACAATAATCAAAACTAAAAATGTGTTGTGAAATACAACTGAAGATGAAATGTTCAATATTTCTTGAAGAAGAGTCACTGAAATTAACTGCAAAATTTTGAGTTAAATAGAACTATTGTTTCGTCATACATATGCTTGTTTGTTTGAGTTTGGAGTTGAAGTCCACTTTATGCACAGCAAAGATAATCGGTACTGGACCAACAGTTTGAAGTGAGATCCTAACCACTATGTCATGTGCCTCCACAGGGTATTGAACTACAATTCCTTAATTGCAGCCTTTGATACTGCTCCAAGAAATCAATTTTCTGATGACTGGTTTTACTTGTCTCAATATAATAAGTAGGAACAACATATTCCTCACTATAAAATGAATTCCCGTTATTTGCCAAGGCAACTTTTTTTTTTCAGTGGGCATGCTATGTCGAGTAACTAAAATGTGAACATCTTTTTATATATTTTTATTTTTAAGAAACAGAAATGTTGACTTTTTGCTAGTTGTGGCTGGCCTCTTTCTCTTGCCGTTTCTATTGTGAATGCGATATTTTGCAGCTAGCTAGATAATATTTCATGATGTAGCAGATGGGGGAGAGATATTGGGTTTGCTTCTAATTACTAATTTTGTATATGCATGCTTACCAAATGGCCTACTGGCAACGCCGTTTTCTGGTAATCAAGGGATTCCAGATTCAATGCACGTAGGTACGGATCCCATTCTAAACATTACTCCCAGTTACAATTACCCTATTCGAACACTAGTGACTTCATAAAAACTTTTTTGTGTAAAAATTGAATTTTACCCCCTTGTAGCTGATGTATGTTTTCTTCAGTTTCTGCCTCACTTTTAGTGTTACTTTGCTCCAGATTGTGAAACCAAATTTTATATCGCAACTATTCCTGGGACCGGGACAGCGTAGCAACCGGTGTGCAATCACACCGTAGAACGATTGTTGATGTTCCTGTTTCCCTACTCGCGTCTTTGGGGAGGAAATTTTTTAACATTGTCGCTTCTTGCCCAAACACTAGGCCTAATTGGTAGACATGTGCGTGGGCAGGCATGACTCACTGCAACAAGGAATGCCCACTTATCCGACCTGCCACATGTCAGGACCCAAGCTTTCGATGCACGGGCTGACGTCATCCCTGCTTGGTTCTTTGCTGGGCGAGATCCACGTGCTTCCAACTGCGGTCGCGGACTAATGACACACCCGCACTTTAGCGGGTATTCGAAGTTCAACCGGGACTTCAAGCGGGCAGTCAGCATGGTTATTCTTGACACAGCGCTAAGGCAATCATTTGATGATCACTGAGGAGACGGTTCAGAGTTCCCAATGAAACCTACATAAGTAGATTCAGCGTTAAATATCATGTGTTTGACATGATTATTTCAAACTCCGTTAAGATACACAAATGATCGAGAAGATTCACAATTTTCAAGTTTGTCGAAATGGCGTATTGGTTAAGGCAGGTGCTTGTGGTAGTGAGGGTCTTACTTTCGATCCCTACTTGAGGCAACTTCATTTTCAAAACTTTTTTTAATTTCTCGTTATATTTATATAAGTAATTAGAACATATTGGTAAATTGAATAAAAAAAAATGTTAACTGATTTACCATTCGTATGAATTCGATTATATTTATTTAAAACTATCCTCTTAGTAATGGCTTAAAAAGAATGTATGCTTGTAAGACCAACAAATCAAGAACATTTATTATATGGATGTTTAATTACGAATTTGCCGACATGTGTGGTGGAGTGGTTACCACAGCGTGCTACGATGCTAGGGATTCCAGGTTCCAATCCCGTCCCTGGCATAGGTGTTCCTTGTGAGTGTAACTTCCTCAGTTACCATATCATCACTCATCCTCATCGTCGCGATGAGGCTAAATGTGAAATCAAAATAAATTGCGTATTTATGAAGAAGAAAGAATACCATTTTTTTTTTTTATGAATTCTGATGCCTTTGAAGTATTTATTACAAAATGTAGGAGGGGAATATTTTGTTTTATAGGTTTGAAAGTTGTCAGTAATTTGATAAATAGGAAGTAGCCTGGATGTTGGGTTGTCTTGTTTAATATCACAAGATAAAAGAGGGACTGAATTGGTCTCTAATAAAACGCGAAGTTGGTTCCACTTGGTTTAGGACCATGCTATAACCGCAGTAGAGACTTGTCCTGTTAAATTTGAATCCTACCATAACAGCTTGTATCTTAAATGAGAAAAGGAGTCGAGCCATACTACGTTCCAACTTTAGGAAATTCAGTTTCTGATATGTATAAGCGCTTTCAAAAGGGCACCCCAAACTATTTACTAGAAGCTAAGAATGCTTCCTATGCCCTTCATGTAATTATAACACCTCTGACATATCCAATTATATGTGACCTAGGTTTGTTGTTAACTATTAAAACATGGTTACCAGTACTACACTATGTTTCCTGTTGTTTGACATTAACTTATAAACGGGAAGTCACTTGCCACTCGTTCACATTTAAAGTTTTTGATTTCTTTTGAGCATCCTTTTCATGCAGTGACATTCATAATTCGATCAGTTTTATCAATATTTGCCTGTAACAGATTTGCAATGTGTGTAATAAGTGTTTCTCTATTCTCTGCTCGCCCCTGCTTCCGACGCCCGTGCTCGAAGTGCAGTAGACAGCGAAGGTCATCGGCTGCCTGCCCACTGTTTAACCACACTGGGTACTGATGGATGCTTGACATCTTTATTGTTGCATGATAGTGGTGAAGTCAGTTTCTGCATTAATTTATTCTTGGGCACTTACTCCTTTGATGATTTTTTTTCATTGAACAGTAGAAACACCTGTAAGCGAACTGAATTGATGGTTTGTGTGTTTTTAGTTCCACTTATGCTAATCAGGACTGAAACTACAGTTTAGTAGGATTTGAACCACTGCTTGAACCAGGTATTGAAGTCAGGTCTAATGCACAGGTTTGGCCTTGATTACACTTTTAGGTTGTGAGGATGGGAGAGAGATTTAGCACCAGGTATGTTTTTAAGATGTATGAAAAATTCATGCATTCTTTATCTGCGCTACTCCTGCATGCATATCGTAGTCAACCATCGTTTTTTGTGTGTGTTGTTAGAAAGAGAGCACCCTGTGTTGCTGCATCTCCTCTTCCCTCCCGACCAGCAGCAGACATGATTAACTAACATTCAAAGATGGAAGTGTATGGGACCGTTTTACAACTTGGTTCCAGTATGTTCCAAACAATGTTTGTTAACTACGTAAATATTTTCAAAATACAAAATAAGGGGGATTTTTTACGTAAAAGTCGGTAAGTAGGAAAGTTTTAAAAATAAATTTGATTCATAATGACACTATGAAGTTGATAAGTAACTATCTGAATTATGATTATAGCTCAAATTAATTACCCAGAGTACTAGATTTTCTTCATATAGGATGAGTAGCAGGCTAAAAATTTCCATTTCTTGTTACCAAAAATGGACATTTTGCCAGTGCAATTTTCAGTATCTTGAAGACATTGTGCATACTATTATTACTTTAAAAAATATTTATAACTGTGAAGAAACAACCTTTTTTCCCCTGTATACACCAGGGTACTTCAAGATTTTCATGCGTACTGCCAATGAGGCCGATGGAACAGTTGGTTGCAGGTCTTGTTGCATTTTTCTTTCAGCGAAGATAATACCTCAGAATAAAAATAATGAGGTTTCATAAGTACTAAAGTAACTTTAGCAAGCCAGAAGCAACTCTCAGGCTGCATTTTGGACAATCCTCCTATGTACTGAATGGTTGTCATTTATATGTTTTATTTGTTTATTTACTTGTGCTTTTCTACTGTTAAACAAGTAAATAAGGAAATACTGGTTTTAGTTTGTAGGAACGATAGGAGAGCATGGTTTCGTGCACTAATTGTGCTTTTTCCCCACTCTCAAGAACATTCTCGACTTCGAATTTATATAGGTTTACAATTTTATTGTAGCTGCATGAAGTGTCCGAAATTGTGCCTAAAATTATGAAAAGACAATTTTTCGGGGAGCAACAAAAAAATACATAATAAAACTGATCTCATGGGTACAAATTAATTTACTCATATCATAGTGATAACTAGGGCTAGGATTTTTATGACCTAAAAATCACCAAAATATAAAAAATAAAATATGCTCTTATGACCCAAAATTTTACAAAATATGCCCTTTTAACTGGACTGTTTCAAACATCAACATCTAAATGCAGACATATTTGCACGTATGTACTATTTTTAGTTCACTTTATGGACCCGAGTTGCAATACACAATGAATACTTTCTCTAAATTTTCAAAGAAAAATGCAAAAGATCTTACTACAGTGGAAAAAAACTCGAGTGAAAATGGGAGTAAGAGCGAATCCACTTCAAAAATGACTATATTTGTTGAAAATTTAAAAATATGCTGAATATGACCGAAAATTCATCAAAATATGCTTATCACGTAGAAATGGCCAAATATGCCCTTAATAAGCACCTTAATTTAATTAGTTTCTTCATAATATGAATGTCTACATGTTCAGGGAACATATTACCCTTACCCTAAAAAAATATTCTGTCATGAAAATGATCCTAGCCCTAGTGATAACTATTATCAAAATAGATAAGTATATCCTTCTTAAAGTATAGACAATTAATTGATTTTAATAATCGAACAACATATTTCAGTCCTTTAATGTTTTGCGCAACACGAAACTACTAAATTCAATATCCAATTGACTGTAGTGTTGAATCTGAAAGACGTCTGCATATAGCGTGCTTGCTGCGTTGCTATGGCAACCAACGTAGTTCGGTACCTAGACGGCGGCGGCAGCACCAGTCCACCTGCCTGTTCCTCATTGGCCAGTTTGTTTTAAAATTTCTGACGTCATCTCAAGCCGTCTGCTAAAATGTTTCCATTGTAGGGATAGGGAGTTATTTCTCTCCCCTAATCTTATTCTCTTTGCCTAATAGCTTCCCCTTTAGATGGGCGAGTCTGATTGGTTCACGACAACAGGGCGGGTATTTCTTCCCATTACGGCGGGCGGACCACGGGCAGCCAATGGATCACCATTTGCAGATCTCTACTAATTGGCAATTTGACCATGAGTTCCTTTGCAGGGAAACGCGGTAAGAGGGAGTCGCTGTCATTAAGACAGTTCCCGCGCCGGATATAAGAGCGACGTGCCTGTAGAACTGTGACATGAATGAAAAGCGTGGAAAATGAAATATAGTGGTGAAAACCAATGTGTGTTAATGTATCTTCAAAGATTTAAATAGTTGGAGACGAAAACCGAAGAAAACCCTGTCAAATAAAACGCACAAATATTATTTTTCTTTGCCAAAAACTCACTATTCCCAGATCACTTCAAGTGGTTTTGCTTGGCCAAGGCCGTAGAACTGCCGATAAACACAAACCACGTGACGCATGTCCATCAGCCAGCCTCGCAAAGCAGGCACCGAACTGCGAGCAACGTGCTGCTTCACTTTTGTGAAAGGAACAGATAATCTCCGTTTCTAAGTACTAACCCTGGTAGGATCAGTTTTTTTTTTCATGCAGAAGAATGAAATGCCATAAACCTGATTAGAGGTTTCAATATGTATGTGTAATTTACGTTTGTCCGTTTGTGTGGCCAAACGTTTGCAGCAGATAGGAAATGACATTCACTTTCACTATTTACAATAGAGTTAAAGTAATGCAGTTCATACAATATGCATATCACTGTGCCACACAACAGCCTCCCGCTAGTTGTTTAAAACCAAAAATGTGCAAATTCGTAATGGGATCTAACGATGTCACTTTACATGAATAGTTTTGAACACAGGGTAAATTTCGTATACTGAAGTCATTATATAGAAAGTTTGCATTTACAATCTTAGTTCCTGAAATTAACATATTTTATACTCTCCTCGCCTTCCTTGTTAAGAGTAATAAAGGAAAGTCCCGTTTTAGTTTAAATACCTTAATTATAATGCAATAATTTTAGAGCTTGATATCCTTTTAATTATCAAATGCTCAAAGAGAATAAATATTTCAAGCACTTTTACATGCTGACCCCACGTCACCCCATTACCAGTTGAAGAACTCCACACCTCTAGGTAGGATTATGGGAGAGAGACTGGCAGTCGGGAGATAGGACAAGGACTTTACAGGGCTGTCGTCCCAAGGAGTGTTATTATTACGTTTGGGTTCTATTGCTGGCAGAGGAAAATGTAATTCGGATCCCATTTTAAACTTAGGTCCAGTTCTGATTATCTTTGCTGTGAATAAAGTGGACTTCAACGCCAAACTCAAAGAAACACGTATATGTATGACGAAATAATATTTCTATGTAACTAGCAATTTTGCAGTTAATTTCAGTGACTCTTCTTCCAAAGATTATCAACGCTTCATCTTCAGTTGTATTTCACAACACGTTTTTAGTATTGATTATTGTTGTAAGCAGCAAGATTTTAACCACAACACGATGAAGCAAATAAAACACGCCTTACACTCAAAATTATCTAAACTGTCAGAAGATCTCTGGTTGTCATTTTTTTTTCATCTTGCCACACGAACAATAACAAAATATAATGTTACAATTGGTGTGACGACTTGGAATCAGGAGGTACTGTGTTTGATACTCGGTCAAGGGACATAGTGGTTCTCATCCCATTCTAAAACACTAAAATACATAGACAATGAAATAATTAATGTGCTACAAGTTGTTAAAAAAAAAGCGCCCATGTGGGGAATCGAACCTAGGATTTCAGCTTTCAAAGCTGAGCTTCAACCGACATGGCCACAAACCACGGTGAGGAAACCAACGGCATATATATTATATTATTTTTAAACTATTTATTTCAAAAGTAAGAGTCATTATTCTGGAATCTACGGAGACATTCATTCAGCCAGTATGGATTATAGGAGAGTGAACATTCTATGTATGTGCTCCATTACAAACCAACGTGCAAGTGTTTTTACAAAAATTCCGTTTAGTATTAAAGTTAAATGAGAGGAAAACCATTGACTTATTGTTAATAGCCTTGATGACTGATGTGTGGTTGGGGGGGGTGGGTTATCTCCTGTCATGTGCCTGCCTCGCTGTGACATAAACTCTTCTTGCTTTCATATTTCTATTATTTTTCCCATCGTATGTTCAGCGTCGAATAACATGGGTACCTGGGGGAAACCCTGGGGGGTCAAGACGGTCTGGGGTGTGATGCTGATCACATTACCCCCACTGACGACCGGATCAAGGAAGTGTGGGGCGTTACCCCCACACCCTCTATACACCTTCATGGCATGGTGCTAAGCACAGGGGAGCACTTTACCTTTTACCTTTTTTATCGTATGTTCAGTGCAGACTTTGTGATTCCGTTTGCCAAAGTGGATGGGGACAGAGTTTATATATATTTGAAGCCATCTCCTGGGCTAGGATAAAACTTTTTCCAAAATAATTTTTTTTTGCATCATTTTCAGGAATTACAACAGCACAAATAAAAAGCAATAGCAGTAAATCTCAAATCGTATGGATATTCTAATCAAGAAAGAGGGAGAAATAATAAGATAAAGAAAATATTTCACTAGTTATAAATGGAACTGAGGTAAAAGACCCAGAAACCATAGCAACAATATTCAATAATTCTCTTGTGAATGAAAACCCAAACAGTAGATTGCAAACAAAATATAAAAATTCGAGGCAACACACTAATGCCATTCAAAACTCTATGATACTGGAAGAAATAAGTACAAATGACCTTGAGAAAGCCATTAATTCCCCAAGTAACAAGAAATCAAGTGATATTGATGTTTGGTCTAACCAGAGTAAAACAATCCCAACATTTAGGAAAAATCCCGACTCCTGAATTTTTTGAAACCCAACACCCCTGGAATTTCCCGAATCTTTGGGAATTCTCTATCTTTCGGCAAACCTAGTTCGTCTAACTGTCTGGGAAAACGCACATTTCATTCTTCCAATACAAGGAAAGAAAAAAACCAATCAGTTGGTCAGTTCTATCGCCCTTTGGCTCCTCTGTCCTCCGTTGGACCAATGGTCAACCATCTTTCATCATCCTTCCCTTTCACATAACACACACCACTGCCAACTCGTATCCTCATTTTCCACTATCTCAGATCCTGTATACATTCTTTGTTGGAGCTTTTTTACTCTATTATTACATGTCTAACCACCCATCACTCATATGCAAGGGACGGAGAAATCTATTATTAATTAATTGTCCAAATTATATAAAATGGAAAGTTGAGTTACTTGTATTGTGGTTTGGTTATACTGGTCATGGGGTGTTGCTGGATTGCAGGGGTTGGGGTAGCCCTACGGCTGCTCTCTCATCTGGGGTGACAAACAAAAGACAAGAAACTGTCGAACTGAGAACAACGAAGGGGGAAAAGAAATGATTGGCTTGCCAGTGAGGAAAGAAAGAAAATATAAAAGCATAACATTAATAATAACAACTAAATAAAGACACGCAGTACAAAATTCATGTATAGGGTGTTTTTTTTAGAGTGATAGAACTTTGAATTGAAATAAAACACATAAAAAAATAAGTTTGAAGCCAATTGTATTTTTATTTGAAAGATAACTTTATGACATTTACTTTTTGAAAATAATTTCCGGCATATGTCCACCACGACTAGCTGTGATGAACTGGATTCGATCAGTCCAATTTTGAACCACTTTTTCAAGTAATTGGGGACGTGCGTCGTTAATAACATGAGTTATGTTGGCTTCCAAAGCGTCAATTGTTGCTGGTTTATCAGCATAAACCAGAGACTTTAGATATCCCAAAGAAAATAATCCAGTGGCGTTAGGTCACATGATCTTGGGAGGCCAATTCACTGATAGCACCGATATTTCCGAAGTGGTCTATACGTTTGGCGAACAGAAAATTGATTTTGGAAATATATTTCCACAATTTGTAAACGTTGTTGTGGCGTCAGTCTTTCCATGATCATTTGCCAATGCTTACTTATATGAAATGACAAAACAACATGTCATCAAAACAAAACAAATGACAGCTATCCCTATCGAAAGTTCTATCACTCTTAAAAAAACACCCTTTATTAACGCTACTGTAATATTTTGAATCCAGTACAAACACCATAAAATATTACAAGACGTAAAACTCCCCATGCACATATAACATGAGGGCGAAATTGGGGGATGTGGGGGTAGGGCCCCACACATTCTCTATGTCAGCCATTTTGAAGGTGATGTGATCACCACGATGCTCCAGTATCATTTACCCTCAGGTACCCATTGAATTGAGGCTAGGTGAGCCCCAGAACCGCATTTATGCAGGCACAAGGCCAGAAAAATTCTGACCTTAGATCATCCACCCAGGGAATCGAATCCGGCTTTCCCGCATGGAAGTCAGGCGCTCAACCACCTTTTCAATATTTTTTTAAGTAAAGGCTCTAAGCGGCAACTTTCCCCATGCAAACCTCATATAAATTATTCTCAATTCTCGTCTTTTTCATTCAGGACAGACAAACACAAACATCCATGTCCGAACCAGGATTCGAACTCTGAACTTCTGGCATCGTAGAGTGCTGTGCTTACCACTCCACAACGAAGGTTGACGCCAACTAGACCATCACAGATCCCATATTTTATTCTACCAAATATTCTCTGCATTTTTTATGCAATTTTATTTCAGATGCGGGTCCACGGTTGGTTGTCAAGGGCGATCGCCCACCCGTCTTAATTGCCAGGTTTTCGGATATATTATTATGCCTAATATTAATATAAGTCCACTTTATGCTCATGATAGATTCATCGGAATTGGGCCTACAGGCTCTGTGCAACATGCCTCAAAAGGGGATCGAACCCAAGACCCCTTAAGAGAATAGCTTCTTGTTTTCTTTGTTTATTTACTTTACTTGTCATCTTGTCTTTCAGTTTACCTTGCCACTGGGAAGAATTATGATAACTACATACAATAATAACCATTTATTCCAGCCCTACACTGTAAAAAAAATACACTTCTTGTACACTTTTGGTACACTTTCTTGCATATAATATGCACAAGATGTGTACTGAAGGTGTTGCAAAAGTGTACTTAAAGTGTTCTAGATGTGTGCGACCCGAAATGACGAAATTTTGTACACTTGTTGCACACTTTGGGGACACATTCAAAGTTGTGTGCACTTCTTCAATGCTTTCTGTACACTTTTGTTTAAAGTAAGTCTGTACACTTCTTGTACACTTTGTAGCACATGATTTCATTTTGTGTTGTTGGTCATATCGATTGTTATTTTATACTTTTTTGACAAATGAATATCTTATGAACATAAATCAATTTCATTATATAAAGCAGTAACACACTTGAAAGCAAGCAACATTAAACAATAACAAAATATAACTACTTTTTTCCTGGAACACATGGAAATCGCATTGCATCATGAAACTATCAATATATTTTTTGTTTAATGTACCAATTTGATAATTGGATAAATCTCATTAAAATTGAAGAAGGAGCAAATTGAATGTTCCGAGGAAATTAATAGATTTTCTTAAATCGAACTATTTATCTTCAAAGCACACCAAAACAGATCGTTAACTTCGGCGGGCTGGTTGTTGCTGGAAACTTGTCATCATCATTATTATGTAACGCCACTTACTTCGCCTTACGGAATCGGGACGATGTGGAATTAAGAATAAATTCAAATTGCGGGAGTAACCGGAACAGACAATTTAGTCCGTGAAACAGTCTGTGCGTGCTCAACGACCATTGTGTCTGTATGTTTTTGTGTGACTATAGGAAATAAATTTGCAGTATTAAAAAGAAGAACCAACCACAGAAGAAAAGAAGCAGTGAGTATCATTTTATTTTACTCTGGAATGTAATGACTTGTTTGTTTTAATGTACTGAATAGTAACTAAATTTTGGTGTAATTTCAAAATAAAATCGTGATCTAAGAAAAGCACATGTATGACACTGTCTATTGCAACTTGAGGTTGCTTAACAACAATAAAGCATTCTATTCTAATATCTTTATGAAAAGTTTCAGAACGTATAGTTTCTTAGCAGCCATGGAACTATTTTTGCAAGAGTCACTACGCGATTTTCTTGCTACAAAATTGCAAAATTTAGGAATAAATCAGATATTTTTATTTGTTTTTGGTTGCAGATAATGTTACTTTGTAATGGTGAAAAAATACAATGGAAGATGGTAAAGGATACAAAAATATGAAACTACCAAATTTATATTTCAAAAATTCAAACAATTTGGTTTCCATTTCCTTTGGCGGGGATAAAAAATCCTTGGCAGGGATAACAAAAAAAAATATTGTACCCGGGTCTAATCACGGCATCCCGACCCGTAGCTAGAGGGGGACAGGAGGGCAACTGCCCCCCCCCCATGAGAAAAATCAAGGAAATGTTTTTTCGCGATAACAATTCGAATTTGAAGAATGAGTTAAGATTGAATGAAGGAGAAAGTTACGGAAACTATTTATGCATGGACGAAGCTTGTTCCTTCGAACTAATGGGAAAAGTTCTACATTTACTGAAAAGCAAGCTTTGGTGTCCATGACTTGACCATGTGTAGCGAAACTTCCAAATATTTGGAATGCCAGGATCTTTTGGGTCAAACTGAAGGCATCTTGTAATTTGAAGCCACTCCCAACCCCTCAATCAAGGTCTGTTGACCTGTGTTTGCCGCTCGCTTTGGGGAAAGTTGGCCCCCAACCATTTCCACATCTGGTTCCAACGCTGACGAGAACCGTTGTTGAGGGACAGAAACAGAAAGAGACTCATTCTTCTTTGCACATTGATGTGTTACGGATGTCTTAGTGTGTTAGAGAAACTTGGAGATATTTTCTTCAGCAACGAGTTGCAAGGTAAGTTTGAGTTTATTTACCTCATCTAACATTAAGTAAAACTCTGTCATGTCACGTGAGACTGACTTTTCAATTCATAGTGGCACGATGGGGCCTCGACCGAAAGGAAGTAATTCCCACCATTTGCCGACAGTGGCGAGCCCAAAGGGGGTTGGTGGGGGTTATAACCCTCCCCTTTTGGCCCAGTATTCCTAAAAAAGGAACATCAAATGCAGGAAAAGATGGCAAAATGAGGGCTGACTACTAAAAAATGTATACCTAAACTCCTCCTTTCGAAAATCCTGGGCACGCCACTGTTTGCCGATACCGATACCCACCGATACCGATACTTGTATAATTCCAGTACAAAGTAACAAAGGCTAGTTACCGAGTCATACTAACTCGTCACATCACTAGGCACGTATCTAGAAATATATAATTTGGGGAGCCAGTCCGAGCCAAGTGTCTCAGAAATATAGCCTAATAATAGAAGTGTTTCTATTTATTACGTTAATAATTATTTGTAACATGAAAATTAATTAATTAGTACTTAATTTCTCCGTTGCGTATGGAGTATTGTTGTATGTAACGACAGGCTAAGAAACGGAGGAAAGACAACGTTTATACTTATTTTGTTCTTTCTATATCTTGACTAAAAAATATTGTTATTACATAAATAGTAAAAAGACGCTATAAAATCAGAGATAAAACAGCAAATATTTATCTTCTGGCTTACGTGTAGTTAAGACCGCTAATATTTGTGTAATAACAACTGTCATGGCAAGGAAATTTATGTCAAAGAAGTAAAAAAATTGAAATTTATTGAATAACAAAAAGAATGATGGTACGTCCATTTGATGAAAAGTAAAGTTCCTGGTAAATTTTTTATGTACATTATTGTAAGTGGTGGTGTACATAAATCTTTAGAAGGGCCTCTCCGATGGTGTTGCCGTCTCCTTGTAATCAATAGACCGCAGAATCGATACTCAGTGGAGGCACATAGGGGTTCGGGTCCAACTTTAAAATGTAGGCCCAATCCCGATTAGCTTATATTTCTTAGTACTGTCATTCGAAACCGTATGTTCCCAATATAATCTCGGCGGAAATTATTGATTGATTTATTTGGTTTATTTTACTTTGCTTCTTGTGCCACTTTTTCCTAATTTGCGAAATGGGGATGAGTGATGATGTGATGAAATTTTGAATATACACTCCCGAATATCCATGCCCAGGCCGGGATTCGAACCCTGATGTCGTAGCGCAATATGCTAACCACTCCGCCACGGGGCTCGGCTTTCGGTGGAAATAAATAGCCATCATTGGCCGATACTGCGGTGGGATTTTATCCAGTGTTTCTAGGAAAATCTATGGAACTTCCTGTGCTGGTCTCCCAATCTGCCACAAGGAAGGATGAACAAACTTTTAAAAAGGACAAATGTTGAGACGAGCTGTTGCCTTTGCCCGCTCTTATAGCCACTGAAAATCTTTGGTATCGGTAAAAGAAAATCAACCGATACTCACCGATGCTGATACCCTCGGTATCGGCTGAGCCCTAGTATATACCTAGACAAAATAACACATTACAATTATTACTTCCATAGTACATAGTATTTTGAAACATTGCTCCTCCCCTACATACACAAAATACATGGATTAGAGCATTGCATCGAAAACAAGAAAGGATTTCAAGATTTCATTGAAAGTAATAATTTGATTCATTGGTTGATTTCATTCATTACTTCTCTTTCTGCCACTTTTGGCTAATCACGAAGATGAGGATCAGTGATAATAATAATGAGTGATGAAACTGGTGTAGGGACGCTCACAAGGAACACTCATGCCCAAACCTGGATTCGAACCAGCAAACTCTCGCTTCGCTAACCACTCTGCCGTGGAGTTCGGCAAGTGATAATTTGGCCAAACCTATACATTTATGTATTCTTCCATGTGCGCCTCTGTAATTTTTTTTTAAATGTATTATGTACCTATAGATCTTGTTCATTCTTAAGGCGGGCACTCTACATGCTGGCAAGGCAAGTGGGGAGCGGGGAAGCGACCAATCCAGCACGACAAGAAACGCAGCAGCCTGTAGAACGAGGTGCGCGTAGTACTCCCTCCCTCCCGATCATATTTCAAATTGTAAGACAATACATTGTTAGGAAGACTTCTGAGTGGAAAAGCAAACAAGTCAACAAATATTTTGCACCTGTTAAAATTATTTCTGTGGCCCGTCAATTTCAAGCTTATTGTGTATCTCCTTTCCATGCTGTTGATATTTTCTATTCTATTTCAGTTCCTGTATGAGATGAAATCCTTGTTTGGCAACGAAAAGATGCATGAAATGAAACAAAAACTGAAGGAACTTGCATCATTCATTGTGTCAATTTATTGTGGACAAACCAGTGATGATTCTGTGAGTACCTACATATATGTATTTACACGTAAGACCATGCATATTTCTTTTTTTTTTCTTTTTTTTTTTGGAAACACAGTATTTGACATAATACATTATTAATTTTTGGATTTTTGAAAAGTGAGAGATAAGCAATGATATGATATCAAGGGCAAAAACTGGAATAAATTTCTAAACGCGAAGTTTTAAATTTAAATTTATTTACAGGCCCAACACTTTCTGGAGTCTGCGTTTTCCTAAGAATTATGTAAAGCAATGTAACATAGTTTCTGAACCAAAATGTGTGATGAAAAAGTCTACAAAAATCCAAGTATGCATGTTGGTTGGAATCGTTAAAAAAAGAAAAAAATCTTCTTTTTCATTGAACTTCCTGAGAATAATCCAGAACGTACCATGAAAGCTATTTGAGGTGCTCTATTTAACATTAATTTTGTGTATTTTTTAAAAAACCAGATAAACTTAATGTATTGTGCGTTTCACAAAGGTGAAGATAAGAATTTCCATTCTAACAGCACATTCATTGTCTTGTGTAATAACTGTGTATATTGACCCAAAATTTGATATTTTTATGTTTTTATATTGGAGAGGATAATACAAGTTCATGAATAGAAGAATAGCATGCATTATCTAAATTAATTGTGATTATAATTTCCTCTTTCGTGTCATTATAATTTGCTAATATTACCTTTAACTTGTTGCATTTGTCTGATACAAATAAATTATTAAAAGTAATTATTGTCTGATTAGCTATATAGCAGAGTGGCTGGGGACAGTTGGTAGGAGTCCCTTTTGGCTAAATTCTCTTTGAAATAATACTCATCAATGCAGCAAAACTTGCCACAATACAAGTCTGGCTGCTAAATAACAAATCATAATATGGCCATATTACCCTTTCCCACTTGGTTTTGGCCTATTGTTTCCTACTCAGGGACTTCCAGAACTATCACCTTTGTTACTATTACAAATGTCATTATTGTTGATTACATTGGCATCATCTGTCCATCAACCATGTAAATATGCTGAATAAAAAAAATGTCTGGTATGTTTCATGGATAATTAGAATTAGAATTAGAATTTCTTTATTCATGGGCGAAGTTCAGCCTTTGGCTGCTCTACCACTTAACCCGCAAAATCTACTACAATAAAACAGACAAAATACAATTACTACTATAACATACGGATTCCATTACATTTTCACTTCTAAATATTTCAGTAATTAACACACTAAAAAGATTAAAAAAAAACAATTTATCTTGATATTTATTAATGTTATTGTTTTCTTGTGCAGCAACTACAGATGTTAAATGGGTTTCTGGGCCTGTGGAGAGAAATGCAACACAGAGAAGAATGCCTGCTTCTGCTATGCACAAAAAGTGAGTGCATACAAGAAACTTTCAATGTTGTTGTAGTTTGCATTAGTTAGTTGGCACTGCAAACCCAAAATTTTACTTAATTTGCCATTGAACTAAGAAAACATGCCTCCCTGGTGGCTGAGCACGTGATGTTTAATTCACTGTATTTCCCCCAAGAGTCCTAATTGAATCAAATTTCTAACCATAACTTACGCTTTTGGTTTGTTTTTTGTTTCATCCATATTGTATAAGCGCTCTGGTCGGAATTTATTCGGCCTACGTATAGGGCCGGTGGCAACCCACCATCGTGAGGAAATTGGGAAGCTCCGAGTGAGTGAGCGTAACCCGGTCAAGAAGACCTACAACGGCTGGGGGTTCGTCGGGCTGATCACCCGTCACCCCAATACTGGTCTAAGATCTCCACGCTATAACAGGTGACGGAGGAACAGTGTGGGAGGGAGACCAGCAGTCGGTAGGTAAGCCCAGGCCCTTCGAGGGCTGTCGCGCTGTGGGTTATGTTATATTGTATAAGCATGATCACATAAAAAAATAGAGAGTAATGTATGAATCTGGAAAGAAATGAACCTTAGAAGAAGTTTTCATGGACAGAAACTGCTTTTTTTTTACATGGTTTCATTTTGTTATATGCAAACACTTTGTGTACGTATATATTTATATATTTATAGTTGCAATTTGTACATTCTTATTGGTTCTTTTCAATTATACTACAGCATTATCTTTTCACTGAGTTAGTGTTTATTACTCCCAGTGTTGTGTGTTTTATATTGTAAAATTATAATGAAGTTTTTTAAAATTAATTTGTTGTCCATTTGAATCACACATAAGCTCTTAAAAGAATTACAGTTAAGTGTAATGTTATTTATATTTTGGACTACTACTAAGCATTTTTGGGTTGATTTAAATATAACTTATATTCAAGTAATGTTTTCTATAAGAAACCTGGCATTTATAAATGTTACATGTACATATATTTCCAGGATGTATCAACTTTTCAAGGTGTTACAAAGGGTTTCGAAAACGAAGCGTCCTACCTTGCGCTGCTTATGGTGGGAAAGGAAGTGAAAGATGTGGTCCTCGTTGCAGGTTTCTACAAAGTGAGGGACGAATAAAATCACTCCCGCCTGCTGACATTTTTACTTGCACTTGTTGGTGCATACTACGTTCTTGAAGTAGATTACCCCAAAGCGTGCACCCCTTTCATGGCAGTGTTGGGGTTTATTTTGTTGGGACATAAATACAAAATGTCTCGGAAGGCTACAATTTTCTGCCAAAAGTTTACAGATTGGCAAAGAGTGAATGTGTAGTTTGTAGCAATGTATGTTGATTGATTGATTTGGTGTTTTAAGTCCACTTTATGCACAGTAAGGCTAATTGGGACTGGACCTGCAGTTTAAAGTGGGATCCGAACCACTATGTGCCTCCACCGGGTATAGAACCCGGGACCCCTTGATTACAAGGCAACGATGCTACCACTGCGCCATCGGGAAGGCTAGCAATGTATGTGTATGTGTGTGTGTGGTGTGGGTGTATAAACATATAAATGGAAAATATAACCTTTGTCTTGTAAAAGAGCTTTTTGTATAATTTGTCTCTATTAATTTCATATAATTACTCATACGTTGTCCATTGTCAAAGGCTTCCACTAATTTTTCAGTGCTGGGTGTATATAGTTAAAGAATGTGTTTTTTTTTACCTCCTCCTTGACAGTGTCTTTTCAATTCTGTAGCATCACACAAAATTTAAGGTTCACAGTTGAAAGTTGTTGCTTTTTCCTCCTTCAATTGTCAAGTTAAATGTGAGTCAACTGTATTTTTATGCTAGAAACTAAGTATGAGTACTGAATTGCGATATATCTCATGTGTGCAAGAAGTGTTTTCAATGTGTTCTGAAAGTGTCGCTCAAGTATTTTCACAAGTGTTCCAAATGTGTAAAGTGTACCAGAAGTGATCAAAAGTAGTTTCTGCAGCACACTTCTTACACACTTTTGGGACACCTTTATATTGGAAGCACTTCTTGCACACTTCCTGTACACTTCATTTGCTGCACTTTTTGTACACTTCCTGTACATTATTGAAGCACTTCCTGTACACTTCTTGTGCACATTTAATGGGTACAAGAAGTGATCAAAAGTAGTTTCTAGGAAGTGTTCCAAAAGTGTGCAGAAAGTGTATTTTTTTTACAGTGTAGAACCATGTTTGTTGCAGAACCATTCTCCAATCTTCAGAACATGTAAGTCAACTTGGTTGATTTGTTTTATTTTACTTCGCTTTTCTGCCACTTTTGGTTAATCGCGATGGTGAGGATGAGTGATGATGAAATTGGTGAAAAGGACACTCACAAAGAACACCCATGATCAGAGTCGGTGATTTGAACCCGGCACCTCTGGCACTGTAGCGCATTGTGCTAACCACGCCAGCAGGGACGTCGTTAGGGGGGGGCACGCGGGGGCACTGGCCCCGGCAAACGTCCACGTGGCCCCGGGAAACTGTTCTGTATTCGCTGGAAATTTTACTTTGATGACAAATATTGCAAAATAATTCTTCAGTAAATTTTGCTTGCAGTTTGAAACACTTCTTCAATTTTCAGTAGCACGAACAAAAGCAAGGCATTTCTGTCTGAACACAAACAGATGTATTGGGAGGGGATGCAGTTAATGGTTTTGTGGTCCGCCCCGGTCAGGGAAGTCTGAGACCTATTCAAAATGCAATTTTTCTCCCTGCTGTACACCAGATCCAGGATCCACCCAAAGCCCGCACTTTCTCTTCATCAGGCCCTGCACTGGCACCGTGGGCGCCGAATGGACGACACAAAAAGGAAGATTTAGCTACGGGTGGCTAGAACTTTCTGGGTTAATTATTTTATGGTTCAGAAAAGATATCCCCATGCGTTTCAAATTCCAAGAACAGATTCAATTGCTTGTCTCTTTTTCGGCGCGGGAATGAATGACATTGCTGTTCCTCTCACATGCACTCAACCCTCCTGCTAATGACCTGCCCTGCAAAGGAGGGGAAAGGCCACTTTCTGAAAATTCGGAGAAACATCGAAGCGGTCGGTTCATCTGTTGATTTGGTGGACAGTTGATATCTGTCAGATAATTTGAAGTAGGATTTGTGTTCAGACCAATGGTAAACTTCTGTGAACGTGAGAAGATAGCATCACGAAGTGTTTGTGATCTCGTTTTCCTACATCGCGAGTAAAATGTCGAATGAGAAGCTGCCAGATTGTCTTCCTCTGGAGACAATGAATCAGGATCGACCAAATATCCAAAATATTGGCTTTCTAAAAGAGAGTCTGACTACCACACAAGATCCTGGGTTCGACTCCCAGGGTGCTTGATCTCATGTATAATGAAGAATAAATCACGTTTCAATTAAGGAAGGAAACTAGGTATGTAGCAATTTTTTTTACAGTCGTCTGCATGCTCTATAAGTATTATGTTATAAAATTTGTATATCTTTCTGACTTTCTGTAGTTTTTCTTCATTTAGCCTCCACCTGCAAATGCGGAAGCTGCTACTGCTTAGGTGACTAGGTTGGCTAGACATACAAATATAATTAATCCCTAGTCATACAGGGAATAATACTTATAATATAATCATGAGTTATGGAGAAGCAAATAACTTATCAAGCATTTTCTGTTTCTATTTGTTGTGCAGTGGTTAACAAGGTGCATTACGATGCCAGGGGTCCTGGGTTCGAGTCCCGGACTGGGCGTGTGTGTTCTATATAATGGCCCTCTCATCAATTTCACATCACTCATTGTCATCTTCATCTTCACGATTAGCCAAAAAGTGTCAGAAGAGCGAAGTAAAATAAATTAATTCAATTATTTATATATTTCTATATTACGCCGCTTTTCTGTCTCTTGGGTTAAATGCGACGATGAGGATGAATGATGAGTCGAAGGAATGGCGATGGGACAGACATGCTACAACCACACCTGTCCAATGTTTCGTAGCGTGTTATACTCAGTGGAATTCTTAGGAAGAAAACTGTAAAAGTAGGGTGAAAAGAAGCAAAGTTGTACGATGCATAAAAAGCCATGTTTAGTTCTTCTAAAACCTTCCAATTATTGAGTTCGTGTTTTAAGTCCACTGTATGCACAGTAAGGCTAATCGGGGATCCGAACTATGTGCCTCCACCGGGTATCGAACCCGGGACCCCTCGATTACAAGGCGGCGACGCTACCACTCCGTCATCGAGGAGGCCGAGAAAAACTTACAATTAGTCAGTAAAATTAATATTGAAGGACAAGGCCTGCGAAGAGTTCTTTCATTCGGTTGTGCGTGTTCATCACATCGAGTCCCATAGTTTCGAGAGCAGAATTTGCTTCCATATCGTTTTCAAGTACTTCCCCAATTGTCCTCACGATGTTGGGACAGCACAGAAATTTTGGAACTAATACAAGCAGGCACATACCCAGGAAGGGGCTCGGGAGCTGCAGTCCTTTCCCGAAATCCTACAAATATCTGATTTTAATAATATGTAGTAGTAATTAAATTTACTTCATTAATAGGATTAAACATCTTGTATATGGTAAGTTGCAATATACCAAGAAATTCATCTTCAGCGCATTTACTCCTCCCCAAACCTTTTCGTCTTTAGATGGCGGCTGCCGATAAGGGATAAACCCCTTCCGAAATCAAATTCTGGCTGCCGGCCTGACCACCAGGGAACGAACCTTAAACCTTTCGATTGATTGATTAATTGAACTGGTGTTTTAAGTCCACTTTATGCACAGTGAGGCTAATCGGGACTGGACCTACAGTTTAAAGTGAGATCCGAACTACTATGTGCCTCCATCGGGAATCGAACCCGGGCAGGTTGTTGAACCTGCCGAACCAAAGACGAGAGAGCAATCATTTGCGAGTGTGGGAACTTTGTTTTATCCAGTGCCATCATATATTATTTTCCACACACAAATAAGATTAATTTTAAGAAATTAGACGTGTGCATATAATTTCTTATCGTCATCATTTCCAAAGTGAACAATCAGACACCATAGAAGACTCAGGCCCGCCCTTTAGAATAGTGCTTAACCCGGTCGCCTTGAACTAAGAGATACCGGATTCGATTCCGGTATGAACTGTATACATGAGATGCCTAGCTTGAACTCATTACGCATACATTTCATATTTGCACTGTTGCCAATACTTTTAAACCTGGTTCCAGGACTTTATATCTAAAACCACGGAAAAGGTTTTATCTTCTTCTCAATTTTCTACCAGAAAATTTACAAATCTAAAGACTAATAACATTGTTCTTGGTGTATAAGCCATTAAGTTAATGAGTTTATTCTGCATTTAGTTTCCCGAATAATGGCTGTGGATTTCGCGAGACTGTTGGGGGTTACAAAAGAAAATGATGTTCCCTTCCAATTTATTGATTGATTGAGTTGGTGTTTTAAGTCCACTTTATACACAGTAATACTAATCGGGACTGGTTCTTCAGTGTAAAGTGGGATCCGAACCACTATGAGCATCCACCGGGTATCGAACCAGGAACCCCTTGATTACAAGACGACGATGCTACCATGCGCCACCGAGGAGACCCTTGCTCATTTTCTTTCCAAGACTATATATACAGTAGCTATAGGCCTATATGGTGTATAGTTTGATAGAAAAAAATCTTACGTTTGGGCCCCCCCAAACTGATCAACCTAGCTACGTCCCTGCACGCCAGCATGGAGGGGAAGTCAGCCTTGTTCCTGTTTGCTTACAGAAGCCTACTAAATCTTGTAGTGGTAGCATCGTCACCTTGTAATCAAAGGGGTCCCGAGTTCAGTACTCGGAGGAGGCACATACTGGTTCGGATCCCACTTTAAACTGTAGGTCCAATACAGATTAGTGTCACTGTGTATAAAGTGGACTTGAACACCAACTCAACAATCAATCAATCAATCAGTACAAGTGTATGTTAAAGGATTATAGATTTTGGATGAAGTGAGGTATACCCGATTGAAATTCATCCCTTTCAACTATAACTTCTGGATCCACTACTTTTCTTTTGTGTGTGTGTGTGTGTGTGTGTGTGTGTGAGATATTTTTCCCCTCCTGCCAGAACTCTTCCACTCGAGGTTGGTTTGAGAGCATGGCCGACTTCCAGATGTCTGGAAGGAATTGCAGTCAAGTTCCAAAAATCACCCCCAAAATATCCAGTTTCGCATTGTTGAAGTTTGGAAGTTTTCAGCCTATTTGGCTCAAGAAGGGGACACATGCCGAGCAGTAGGTCACTCTGAGACTCTCGTTCTTGTAATTTCCTTTCGGAAAGTTGTGTGGACCAGGGGCCTTAGTCTTGACTCTCAATACTTGAGCACAGAAACAACCACTTCATTATCGCTCTAACTCATTCTCGGAGAGAAAATCGTAGTCCTGTCTGGTCGTTAACTAGTACCAACTTCGATAGCTTACAAGTTCTCGCTAACCACTTAGAATATAGTCTGTGATGCACTCAAAACAAGTTTGTCGTAGAGGCTACACCCAAAGAACCAATCAGATTGCGAGAATTAAAATCGAGAGTCGCGAAGAATCGATCGATCTTCCTAAAAATTGATTGTGGTTTGTTTACTGTCTTATGAAGTTGCCCAAATGGTGAAATTGATCATAAATGTAAAACTACACGGAAAAGTAAATAGTGAGTTTATTCGAATAGATAATATTCATGTATGTGAGTGGAACTCCATGAGGATTTTTCGGAAAAAAAAATAAAACAAACCTATGTGCTTACCAAATTTGCTAATAACGTCAAGACTTAAAAAAGAAATAAAAAATTGTACAATGTTATGAATGGCCAGCCCGATTTTTTTCTTTTAATATGTAGTGGTAGTTTTCTTAACTGCATAGAGGGCAGGGAGAGGGAGGGTTGTTTCTTTCAAATTTATCATGAAAAGAGGTGTTTTAGATATGTGCTAACTTCTCGGTCCAAGTTCCGATTGTTTAATTCAAAATTAATCATGGTGCAAAGGTATTTTATCTGTATTAACATATGCTTCATAGTTTTAGTGATTACTTGCTGCATCTCGTGTGAAGAACAATTTTTCCCTTCCATACATACCTACATGATTGTTTGGGAGTGTGTGTGTGAGTACGCAGATATATTCTTGTGGGAACTGGCATATGTTTAAACACCTTTCTTAATGGGACCAAAAAAATTGTTGGGTCTTTTTGCCGGTCCCAACAAGGAAAAGACCATTTCGAGAGTCCTGAGACCCCTTGCGACATGTACGTGAAGTATTTCGAAGGTACCAAAAAGTTCATATTTGTTCGATTAGTGTGTGAACGTCTGTGTTACACTCTGCCACCTGCAGCTGAAATCTGGAAGCTTCACGTCTGTGTAAAAGTGTGGTGTTTAATCGCATCTCTTGGGACCAGGAAGTGTGGGTGTGTAAAATCTTGGATCTATTTCGCATGTATTGGTACCGAACATCCCAGGGGGTTGAGGGGCAAGGAAAGGTACGTGCGGCGGCCAACGGGATTCCCCGCTCATCTCACTGTCTTGTTGCTCCCGAGCTGTCAATGTTGCCAACTTAAAACTTTGAAACCAGATCTGTTTTTCTATTATCTTTAATCCTCCAAGTGTAATTGTAGTTGATTTGTTTTATTTTACTTCGCTTTTTATACCACTGTTGGCTAATTTGCGAAGATGGGGATGAGTGGTGATATCATTAAATTGATGAATCGACTCCTACAACATCCATGCCCAGACCGGGATTCGAACTCGGGAACCCTGGTGACGTAGCACGATGTGATAACCACTCCACTACGGGAGTCGGCTTTAATCCTGCAATCAAACAAAATGCTACAATAGAATTTATTCCTCCAAATGTGACCCTTCTTTATATCAGGTGCGTCGCGTGATAATGTTCGCATGAGCACGTGAACACTCATGTATATGTTTTAAATTACGTACATATTAAATGCACACACACACACATATATTTAATTGAAAAAAATACTTTTTTGATGTTCGAATATATACACACAATTTACTCGGAGTTGACGTCTTTCACGTCTGATAACTTTTTTAGATAGTTGGTAACACTGACTCCTGTGTTGCACAGTTGCGATGAACACAATTGCTGTTTTGTGTGTTGTGAACTGGCAGCTAACGGGCTGTTGGCCACTATACTGCAGAAGTGTTCACTGGTCTGTGCGAACATATGGTGCTGGGAGCCCGGATTCAAGCGGCAATACTTCTTGCATTCGACACCAGAGTGCAGCATATACAAGGCATGCCTAGGGCGACTCGAGACGGTCTGCACTACATAGTTGCAAACTTTAGTGTGAAGTCGCTAAACCTTGCGGATTTTAAATTCCAGTGGGCGCTAAAGTTCACGGAATAGTGACGAGCGACTTTTCTTTAGAAACTAGTCTGCAGGAGTTACATATCTTTCAAGGTTTATATGATTTGCACATGTGCGGCTAAGGGCCATTCAGACTGTGCAACTTTTTTTTAGTAATCGACGTTTTTAATGCAAAAAAATGAAGAACTCTCACCGAATTAAATTGCAAAGGAAAGTGCCGACTACATTTACATCAATTGAACGGGCATTTTTCTGGTAACTATACTCAGAATAGTATGGAGTCCTAGGCCTAAATAGCTGTTACCGTAAAAAAATTTAATTGATGTTAGTAAATTATTTTTACTATTCTCTACGTTATTGGAATATGCTTATTGTGTGAAGAACAAAATATAACTTTCAGAATACTAGAGATGCATTTTTCCTGCTCATAATATTTTCTTCTTTGAAGTTAGAAAGTTAAAATGAAATATGCATAAATTCTCATTTGAAATTAAGTATTTTTTTTTAATGTACATATAAACGCACAAACATTGAAATTTAATTTATTGGTTGGAATAAACCTGATGTAAGTTGTTCTTTACAGCACTTTTTAAAAATATATTTTGCATTTTTCACCAGTAAATTTGATTCAGCAACTTTTAGCGCATGTTGAAGATTTAGCAACTTCTGCATTTCAGTTGTTGGCAACACTGTTGCTGTGGGAGACCTGCAAGGGACACGTTATTTTTGGAAAGGTCAAGTTCCCTTCCTTTTGCGGGGCAATAAAAAAGCCTATGCTCTTTGGCGGCAACCGGCAAAACATGGTTAGAGTGGTGTCGACTGTTGGAGAGCGCGATATCTATTGGCAAGCGGTTGGGTGACCTTATGTGCATTGGCTTTCAGACGTGCGTGCGTGTGTGTGTGTGTGTTGTGCCGTGTGTGTGTGTGTAGTGTAGTGTTGTGTTTTGTACACTATGAATACTGTTAGGAGTTTGAAAGAAACTCCATTTTCGCGAATGAGCGAAGCAGAACGAACTGAAGTAAAAAGGATGGGCCCTCACCAGCCGGACCTCGACATTGTACAAGAGGTAGAATACAAGTAAAATTCACCACAGTGGTTGCAACAGAAATTACTAAAGGAACTGTATCCTCTATAAAGGTAAGTGCCAGCATAATGTAGAATTTAGTTTCTCTTGATATCATTATTTAAGTGCATTGTGCGTCGGTGTGTGGCGTTCAATTACTCGACCCACAGTGAGAATTATTTTTTTTCTGTGTAATATCTAGAGCTCAATTATAGGCTTCGGCCGGTTATCCTTCAGGAGGGAGTTCATGTGCAAATGTATAATTGAAAGTGCATATTTAGAGTGTGTTCTTTGGCCACTTATTCGGACAAATCAGTAAGTAGTCTTGTTTGTAATAGATACATTTAAAAAATATTTTAATATATCTAAAAGAGAATTGTTATTCTTTTTTCATCGGACAGTTCTTGTAATTGAACAATTCACTCGAAGCATGGATGGGCAAAGGACACATTCTGGGCGTTTGTTACCATTTGCACATAGCTATACAAAAAGACTGCCTCTGGAACGATTAGTTTCGTGCAATGCATAAGATCAAGGATGGTAAATATGTTTGATTGATTTTTTTGGTGTTTTAAGTCCAATTTATGCTCAGTAAGACTAATCGGGACTGGACTTACAGTTTCAAGTGGGATTCGAATAACTAAGTTCCTCCACGGGTATCGAACCGAGGACCCCTCGATTAGAAGGCAACGACGGGTAAATATGTTAATAATAAGAGTGTGCCGCGGCATCCTGAGGGGCGCAGGGGCGCTGCGAAATGTTCCAATATTTTCACTGAATTGTTAGTCAGTGCTATGGATGTTTCAAATATGTGCTTATTTAGTACATTTTTACATATGAAATGTTTCTGAATTTGAAATACGTGTTTAATTTTTAACTTAAGGCATGCAATCTTACAAGTAAATGACTGATGCAAGTGTTAGAGAGGGCTACATTCTGGGCGTCGCGGAAAAATCTTGAAACTCTAAGGGCCACGTGAAGCAAAGAAATTTGAGAACCCTTGCATTAAATGGTCAAAAATCAATCTCTCTGAACCATGGCAAAATGATGCTAGGAGGGAAAATACGAAACACGAGGGAAGAAGGAACATATGGAATGTCACATTGATCATAAGCATCCCAACCGAGTTATTGTGGGCGGGGCGAGGTCATTCTGTATAATTCCCAAATATCTTACATACAAAATATTTTTTTTCTGGACTGGACACGTCCTCCCCTCTGTCCCGCTAACGATGCACGTGCTTTCAATGCTGAATGAATGTGGTTGGTTAACATATGGTCGGTGTAATAGAAAGTAGATTGCGAAGTATGGTAGTCTTGCATTTTACATACCTGAGATTGCATGTTATACTAATTAGGTTGCACTAACCATTACTAATTGTAAATTGCGTAATTAAAAGGGTGTTAATTGAATAAAAAAATGTATTACTTCAAATATAGCGTGATTTTTGTGGGAAATAGTTGAAAATAAGTTGAACTGTTATTCCTACTTTTTCAATTGAAGATGAAGTTACAAGGGAGAGGAGTAAATCTCCATTCAGTATAAAAAAAAAATATTGTGAACACCCGTATGTGAACCGCACGCGACGCCACTGCTTTATATGCCTATAACAAATTATTAGTTGGGTTTTACTATAATACTGGTAAATGCAGACAAATCCATTTGAAAAGCTCATTTTCTTCCATTGCCAGGAAACGAAGAGTAGAGTCATCAGATGGTATCAGTAAAAACTCGTTACTTGTCTCCTTTCGGCCATGATGAGGATAAGAATCGAGATTTCTGACCAAAGCAACAAGCGATCTGGCAAAAGGGAGGGGGTGTTCATATCAAAGTGACAAATGACACGATACCTCTGCAAGCAAGCGTTTTTCTCAAATGCACAAACAGACCAAGGCGACACGCTGCATGACATTCATGACTTTCAGAAGCGGAAGCCGACAAGCGACACGTTTCCCTTAAAAACAATGATGCAACATTTCGAAACGAAGAAGCACGGCTCGCCTGTTGCTTCCGTTTGTCAATATCGTGAATTGGGTCGCCTAGGTCTGGTGTTCGGGCTATCACAGTGAATGCTTACTTGAAGAATGAATTTGCTTGTCTTTCTTTTCGCTTGTCACTTCGGTATGAACTTCAGTGTCACTTGCAGCCGTCGTTTGCTACTTGTTGCCTGTCGCTTCGGCTTAAAATCTCTCTGTAAGAAAGCATTCAATGCGTAGGCATGACCACCAGACCGAAGCAACACGATAACGTCCCCAGTGCGTGAAACATGCAAGTGGCACGTGTAGTTTGTCGTGTCACATTTGTTAGAAAGTTTTATTTATTTAAGAATTTTGGTTTCCAAAGCCATTTATCGCTTCGGTTCGAAAATTCCATTAGGACGAAGCGACGAGGAACGAGCGGTTTCTCACTGAAGTCACAAGCAACCCGTGCAGCATAAAAAATGTAAGCAATTATTGAGTATTTGTTTCCAAGTGACACGTGTCGCTTCTCGCTTCGGTCTGGAAGCTTCCCAAGACTCGTACGGGATTCAAACACAGGATCCCTATTCGTAGAACACGGAGACAAACGTTTATACTTCTTGATTGCAATCCTTAACTACATTTAATTTCAATGTAGTTCTTTTTCTAACAGTCGTGTTTGGCAACACTGATAAGTGAAGCGAAGTTTTCACTCTCACCCCTGCTGCGACGGCGAAACCGTGGGCAGAGAGCTGTGGATGTCTTTTTGCGACATTGCATGCTACACGTATTTGACGTCTTCTGTACTCGCTCGCTCTGTTTAACGTGCGACTAGAAGAGGGGTAAAACTCACCACCCGACAACGTCGCAGAGAGAGCACAATCGCTTCCCTGCCAGTCAGTTCACCGCGTATTTTCCCCTGTCTCTGTTGTCTCTTACGCTTGATCTCTCCATTGCGTTATTTTCGCAAAGTAGGAACTGTGTCCTGCTCGTCACTTCGGTTTGCATGTGTATGTTCAAAGTTCAAGTGTAAAAAGATAACATACAAATACTTACGCAGAGATATTCGCATTATTATATCCGTATAATGCATTTTCTTATACATAATTGATTGATTGATTTTGTGTTTTAAGTCCACTTTATGCACAGTAAGGTTAATCGGGACTGGACCTACAGTGGGATCCGAACCACTATGAGTTTCCACCGGGTATCGAACTCGAGACCTCTTGATTACAATGCAACGACGCTACCACTGCGCCATCTTATGCATAAAACAACCGAGAGAACAATGACGTGTACATACATTTGATAATGTTCCCCACCAGAAAAGTTTGAGGTAGGGAAAAACCTCGAGTTGAAGAATCGATTTCATTCTTTTTTGATAAATAATGCCTGGAAACGACACATTTGCCTTCTATGATCTTAATGAAAATATTAAATCCACTGTAGTAAACATTACTTTCAAGATGGCAAAATAAAATGTAAACGACAACACTCTTTCCGTTTCTAAACCTGATAATTTATAGTCGTGTATTTGATTGCACTTTATAATTATAATGCAATTAAGTAAATGGTCACAAAGTATTCAGGTTTAGTGAAAGATAGCGTATTCCTTCCCTCAGTGTGGTCTTTATATAACAATATTTACAAAGTTACAGAAGCAAATGTACTTGAAGGGACAGCGAAGCGTTAGGTAGATTTTATGCCATCAAAATATATGTGGCGGCTGCCTGTGTTCTCCCCTGTGTATGGCAGCGTCCCGTGACACCATTCGAGCAAATGATATGGCTCCACACATTCTCGATCTCTGCCGTAGTGAAAGAGACATGAATGATCAACACCACGCTCTGATGTAATCTAGGGGTCGCGGGTTCGACATGCGGTGGAGGCACATGGCACAGTGGTTCGGATCCCACTTTAAACTGTAGGCCCAGTCCCGATTAGCCTTACTGTGCATAAAGTGGACTTAAAATTCCAATCAATCAATCTCAAAAACCACGCTCTGATGAAGCATTATAAAGGGAAGTCTCCTTAAAATGAACATACACGTATTCAGTAGATTCGACTCTATTGCAGCTCATCTGCGTGAAGGAAAGGTTAACACAGTGCGTTACGACGGTACGTGGTTTCAGGTTCGAATCCCGGCCTGCTCATGGGTGTTCCTTTGACGGTGCCCTTCATCAATTTCATCATATTATTACTCATCCTCGTAGTTTGGATTAGCCAAAAATGAAAAAAAGCTACGCTAAAAATAATCTAATCAAATCTATTCATTTTTTACCTTCCGGCCTCCATAAAGAAGTAGCTACGAAGGCAGAAGCCCTACTTTTGAATCCTGGGTGAGGAATGGATATATCATCATGTTCGTTCTAATTCCACCATTAATGCTCATTAACGATTAACCTACGACGTACAAAAACGCTTAAAATTGACGTAAATATACGTCGCATTCTTCTGTCGCTTCATTAATGTGGATCATTTCTCTATCCTAGGAGGAAAATGTTACTTTAGCAACGTGAAGAATATTCACTTTCGAGGCAATCCAAGGCATTTAGAGGCAGTTGTGTAGCAAGGGGTGGTGGAAGTGCCCGACCGCACGGGTCCTCGCGCGTAAAGGTGCCTCGCGTCGAATGAACTTCATACGAAAAATGTTATCATTAGAAGTGGGGGGGAACATGGAAAACATGTTTTTGTGGGCAATAATATTAAAACACTTATTTATTATTTATCTGGTTTTAAATTCTAATTAAACGTTATAATTTGAATGAATACGTCAAATCAGAAGCATAACATACAGGCAGGCAGGTCATAAGTCCAAGGGGCACGAAAGAAGTAAAAAATGATCGTCGTATTTCTCACGTGAAACAGTTAGCAAAAATTCACGATAACTTGCTTAGACATTTTTACCCATTTATTCTTTCATTGAATAAAAAGCCCGTTGTCTTGTATTCTCTTCTTTCTCTTGACCTTTCACTCCCGATTTTAATAAGTTAACAACAAACACTTCCAGCTGCCAGGAAGCAAGCGTGAGGCATTTAAATGCTCGCGTTTTTTCATTCCTTCGTAAAACAGGCCCGTACCTAGGATTTTTTGAGGAGGTTGGAGACAGATCCGAAAATGTAGAACAAAAGAGAACATCCGAAATGCTGTTGGATTTGTTGAGTTAGGTTATTTTACGTCGATTTTCTGACACTTTTGGCTAACTCGATGATGAGGATGAGTAACGATATGATGAAATTGATCAAGGAACACTCACAAAGAACATCCATGCCCAAACCTGGATTCAAACCCGGAACCCACGGCTTCATAGTGCGCTGTGCTAACCACTCCGTCCAGGTGGTCGACCCTGTTGGGCGAAATGCTGTTGGGAGTACTGGATGTGACCACCAATGTTTCGGTAGTAGTGTTAGCTCGTAGATACAGTGCTAAGTGTACACCCAACTGTAAAAGCAATATGTCCATCTCCATTGTATTTTCATTCAGTCTGTTTTCCACAGTGTCATGATAATGGGATGAAATAGAAACGCAGATGTCAACATAAGCTTCGCATCAAAAGAATCAATGACCCCGTAGAACAACACAAGTTGTAGAGTAAAGAGAGAATGAAAATGGTGGTGAACAATTTGCCTACTATTATCTTTCCTAGTTGTAGAATTGTAGAGTTGCAATGTTATGGTCCAAAGTATCGGGAAAAAATCAACTCGCTGATAACCCCCTCCCCCTATCCGACAATCAGCATTCAGCAACGCAATCGCTTACAGACTAATGTTGTCACAAGGCGTAGAGCTTGGTGCTTATTGTTTACGTTCAATTCTCAGAAGTATGCGAATATTTCTGTCTTCCGCAAACTAACAATATTTTATTTTTTTAGAAATGTTCTTGTACCAGCACCATTGAACAGTAGTGTTGTCCACGGGACGAGACGGGACAGGCTTTTAAAAATTCGAGACGAGACGAGATTGACCATGTGCCCCGAGACAATATAATATTTTCGAGACGAGACAGCATTTCCACGAGACTTCCACGAGACGAGACAGGCCAAAGTCTCGTCTCGTAGGCAACACTATTGAACAGCCGTGAAAATTCTATGGTTAGAAAATAATACATTTGTAAATGAAATGATATACATTAGCAATCATTATTAAAATGAAGAACATGTCTAAATGTGGGTTAACCACCTCCCCACAAATAAAACTCGAAACATTTTGGCAAATACGACTTAAGTTTGAAAGAAATTGGGACAGGGATTTGAAACAATGGACTGTCTCGACTAAATTAAATGTCTTGTAAACACGCATCAATGATTATAAAACAAAAATTACAAGGACAGTTTACTTTCCCTTGGCAGATAAGGTTTAGCATAGTCCTGGCGCAAAAGTTGAAAAAAGGAGGGGAGCGATTGCTCGCCCCCATTTCCCCTTAATTTCCGCCACTGGATGGAGGCCTCGCATTCTAATCTCGTCCAGAGCGTCGCTATATGTTGCTACGCCACTGTTGAGAGAGGATTACTAAATTCAAAATTCCATCTTTCGAAGCGTCATACATGTTTTGTGCACTAGTTTTTATACTTATTGTTAGTTGATTTAATTTATTTGACGTCGCATTTCTACGACTTCTGGCTAATTACGAGGATGCAAACGAATGTCAGAAATGAATGAAGGGACAATCACAGATTTAAGGGTCTTATCAATAGCAACCAATTTTCGCGACGTGTGCAAGTCGCAACTGGACGTGTTCATTGGCAAAATAGGGGTGACGGAACTATGTTCAGGAAGTGGGTTTCGTGAAAATTGTCTGCTGTGGAAACAAAAATGAAATTTCAAACGTAGTAACATCACCACCAAAATATGTAGAGATGTTTACGAATTATGTAAGGGTACAGAATGAAAAAAAATAACCATCCATATACTACTATATAAGCAAACGGAACATATCAGGAAAGTATTCATTACGTCACATTAGTAGATAAACTTGTTTGTAAACCAGGAACTTTATTTTGGATCATTTACTTAAATTGGTCTCCTTAGTAAATCGTATAATCAGCACAAATGCACACAGCAGTAATCAGGATAATATTCACTAGTAATAGTATTCACAATAAAGAAAATGTAGTAACTGAATGTTTTTTGGCATTCTGTATTGTATCGAGGGCGTTTGTAGAATGTGCAACAGGGACCAAAACGTCACAGTTTTCTTCGTTCCACTTCGAAACTGTTTGTTACGAATTGTAAGAGACATCACAAACACAACACAGAAAGCAGTAATGAACTCAGCAAGCGAACCCTAGCAAGCAAAAGCCACAGGGTGGTTTGGTGAGTATTCTACCTGCTTCCCCTCTCGCGTTTGGAATCGTACTTTCCAGCTAGTTTCGTTTCCCTTGCACGGACTTTACCAGTCAAATAATTTAGAACTCCAAGTTACTTGGTGATAAATAAAAAAATGCTACACTAACCCGAAAAAAATACCTTACTTCACAGAATATAATACTAATATGATCCTTGCTTTAACATGGAATTATCATTACCCGCAGACTATATGAGTGTTTCCAAAGATCTGCTGCATATACTCTTTCCCTCATAACAAACATCAACTAAAAAGTAAAGCACGAGCGTTTCTCTATTTGCATTTCGTCTTTGTTTACGTGTAGCACGCAAGGTTAAAGTTTCAGGGTTTGAATCCCAGAAAAGCATGTTTTTGCACTTGTCCTTTCTTGCATCATGATAAGATGTACAAATGTCTCAGCTCGACAGAATTCAACGGCAGAACTGTTCTGCTGCTTGCAGGAGTGAATGTTATCTGCTTCAGTAATCTACACTCCCTTGTTCCACCTGCCAGGCTGGGAGAGTAGTGCTTTCAATTATTTTGACTGGTATGTAATTTTCGCTGCTGGCTACAAGCAAGGTGTAACAAAATCATACCTCATGTGATATTGAATTTGAATTTAAAAATTTTGGGTGCGTCAGCACTAGAGGCCAGCATAGTCTGCCTTTTACCTACCCACTGCCCGCTTGCACGCGATAACAGGTTTACCTGCTCGCCTGACCACGGCAACGAGTCGACTTGCGTCTTTCCCGGGTTATTGGTCTTCAAGGCGCTCTGCGCTTACAAGGTACCTGGGCATTCATCAAGACCCGGGCGCCTGCAAAACCTGCTGGAAGGAAACAGCCCTCCGGCAACATGTCGCTCCAGGTGTTTCATCACCACGTGGACGGCTGCAGCCAGTGTTGCCTACTTACGTAGCTACTAAATCCTACGAAGTCCTAGGAGGAGCTTCTTCTCCAAGGAGAATTTATATACTTAGCAATTTCAGTTCAGCGTAAGCAGTTTTTATCTTATTGCCAGGAAATGCACGCAATATTACAGTTTCATTTATCTAAATGAATGATCGAGCAAACAAAAATCTCCTCACTGAAAACTAATTGTTTTTCATTGCATGGTGCCTTAACCAGGCACGCAGTGGCGCAACCAGAGGGGGCAGGGTGCATTGCTCACAACCTTGGACGGAAATTGTCTAGCGGAGGGGTCAGGGTGGGGATCAAACATTAAAGTACAAGTCTCATCAAGTTCAATGCCGTAGCAAAGGGAGTAGTTGTATTTGTGGTACGGACAGCGCGAGAAAGTACGAACCCCTCTCCAGCAGCTTTGGCCATACTTAAAACTTGCTCAACATGCCCATATGAGTTTTTTTGCTCAAGTGTGGAGCTCTTATAATTCAAGATTTTTGTAAAAAATGCCCTCGGGACTTTTTCAGAAAGTACGAACCCCTCTCCAGCAGATTTGCTATACTTACAAAAGTTGCATCAGCCAGATTTTTGTCAAAAATTGATATATTTTTGGCCACACCAGAAATTAAGCTTATAGTATGTTTTTCTGTCAAAATCCCAGGAATCTTGAATTGATATCTATTGGGTTCTGAGACCGAGTGGAGTGTGGTGCATTGCCTTGTAATCAAAAGGTTCGGGTTTGAGTTCTTATAAAATCTGATGGCAAAATGTTAATATTGTTGTTTTGTAAACAAAGGGGCTTTGGGTTCGAGTCCTGAGAGATGTGGCATTCCATACGTGAGATTTTGCTCTGTTGATAGCTCCCAGATCTTAAATTTGGTAAAAAATTCTCTATTCTCTATTAAGAATCACCATAGTTTTGTTATCTGGGTTTCAGCTCAACAATACGGGGCAAAACTGCATAATCAATACAATAGAATGGAGGTCAAGTAAACATTGCATGCTTTTTCCAATCTTTTGATCAGTCCCATGTTTCGGCCAACAATTAATTATGCATGGCCGGGGGTTGTATGCCAACAGATATAATCTGTATTGCGTTCTTTCAGAGAGGAATAACATATTATTCTTCGTCATTAGATTATATTTGTTGATATTACCTCTATTGTGCATTTTCCGAGGGAAATTACATGTCATTTATCATGGGACTCAAAGAGAAATTCTTATCTACACTGTGTACTCTTTCAGGGAACCATCCATCATATTGAGGAATTGCCTTCTCGGATATTGTCATGCAAAGGTTTGATCTTGTCGCAACAGAATAATTGCAATGGCAAATGTGCTGTGTTAGTAGGTAAAAGCTTTTCTGCTCGTAAGCATAGGTAATATATTTTCTGACGGTAAAGTATTGTTTTATATCCAAAGGGTTTCTGTGTTTAAATCGTGTTTCTAGTTTGAGTTGCTGTTTATGCACAGTAAGGCTAATCGGGACTGGCCCTACAGTTTTAAAGTGGGATCCGAACTACTTGTGCCTCTACCGGGTATCGAACCCGGGACCCCTTGATTACAAGGCAATGACGCTACCACTGCGCCATGGGGGAAGCCCTGAATCGTGCTTCTAAAACTGCTCTGTGACCCGTTCATTTCTTACATCATAAATATATGATTTTTCACCTATGAGAATGACGCTACAAATGGTGTCTTCAGGTAATGCATCGTGGAATTCACAGATAATTTTAATGTTTGTCCTGTCATTCACCACAACTTGTTTTCTTTTTGAAGTGTTGATTACAAACATGGGTCTCCGTGCTTTGAATTCATCTGGTGCGTAGTACAGGTCAGTACTGCCAGTAGTGACGCGCTTGAAGGAAGAAAAAGCCTCATATAATTTAAGAAAATCATCCTTGGACATGTCTAAATTATAATTTTCCCTAGGGAATACCTCATTTCTGCCATTTTTAAGATATATGTTTTTGATGTTGCAGTTATCAAATCTACTTGAATTTTTTTCCTGATTGTTGTGTCTTCCAGTCTGAAACAGTACCACTACAAAATCGGGCATGTCAAATTGAATACTGGAGAATGAATTTGTAGCATCAAACTCATAATAGGTACCAGATGCGGGCTTCTGTACACATTGATATGTATAAAATTGCAGAGGAATCTGTGGATTTTTTAGGATATCTGCTTTGTATTTAAGAGCATAACTGGCTTCATATTCAACAACAGGGATTCTTAGCTCCATAGTCTGAATAATGCACTTGCCCTCATCAGGTAGGGTATTAGGCATAGCTTCTCCTGTAGAATTTAATGTGCTGTACCTCATCAAAGCATTGTTATCATTGGCAGCTCTTCTAAATGTAATTCTTAACCCGCCCTTCCACATAATTTCTTTGTAATCCGAGAAGAATCCTGGCAACAGGCGCATGGGAAACAGCACTGTGTGATTTTTAGATAATATCTTATCACCAGCTTCAAATCCACCTATTTTGTAGTATGGAGCCTCTGTTTTGGATAATTTTAATGTAGCCAAAGCTGTGGAGGTAATGCCGGGATAATCTATTCTGTTTATAACAACGCCATGCTTTCTGACCTCAATTTCAGAGAATAGATGCGGCACAAAATTGTCCACCAATCTTATATTTGAATTTGCCGGAAAATCGGTACCATCCAGCTTTACAACATCAAATTTGATGTATAGATCTGCTCTGTGGGGGTGTATAAATCCGTCCCCTACATCAAGATCAACCTCGATTTCCGTGTTGGGTTGATTTAAATTTGCAAATGTCCTCCTGTTTGGGGGGAATGATTGTAGCTCATAACTCTCAATATTTTCCATTGTATGTATTTTTATTTAAATGTTAATCTCTATGATAGCAGTTGTTGTGGCTCCAGCAAAATCAACTAATTCTTCTTTTTCATTAGTGACCATCAATTCAATGTAATCTATTCTATTATGACACACAGGAAAATATAATGTTGGGGATGGATTGTAGATGATGGGCTTCATGAATTCGGAATTAGGTTTGAATGTTGCAATGATGCCAGTTTGTTTGTGAGTGCCTATGCCATTTGATTTGGTGATCATACCCTCAGCCACATTACAGTGAATATTCAGAGTCTCTATGGCCAAGAATTTGGGTATATTCATAGCAGTATGTTTGATGGCTGCTTCAAGTTTTGTGTTGTTCTCAAATCCCAACAGCTCTCCTATAGTACCCAGATGCACTGTTTCTGTAGCAGATACAATCTCTACTCTGTGAGTGACAGAATTTTGACTTAACACTACACCTCTGGGTAATTGAGCATTTAGAGTGGACAGATTATACTGCCCTGGAGTGATGACAATTTTTTGATCCCCTACTGCAATTGTATTGTTGTGGTGTGTAATATTAGGGATTAGGTACATGCCGTAAAATGCTCTGAGAGCTATTGTTTTGGGATACACTATGTCATCATGCAATTTGAGTTTCAATATTGAATTTTGGCTGGTGAGATGGAATACCCCCATGATGTTTCAGATACCACAAGGCCTTTTGAAAATTTTCAATTGATGGTTTATTTATTTGAGACATATATCTGAGAACAGATAAACACAAATGTCCGCAATTAACATCTTTGAAGTTTTGAACTCGGGCATTATTGTAATAAAGATTAGCTGATTTTAGATATTTTACTAAATTTTCAGGTGGAACACCCCCAAATGAATCAAACACAAATGCCTTACTGTTTACATATTTAAGATAACAAATCCAGTGAGTGCCCTGATTTTTGTACTCATCCAAATTAACAATTCCACACTCTTTGTTGAGTGGTTGTTCTGGTAAAGAATCAGACATGTACACACCTCTAAAATGTTTGATGCCCAGTGGCTTGATTAAAGCTTCAATATCTTGGTTTGTAAGCGGCTCTTGTTTTTTTTAAACTTACTCATGGATCTCTTAACACCTTTGCCTTTTTTCTCCATGGCCAGGTTATGGCGCCTCTGCTCATCTAATTCTGCCTTATTTTTCTTGGCATCTATTACTGTTTTTGCTATGGCAGCTGATCCCCCAGCCAAGCTCCCAACAGCCCCGAGAGCAGCTAAGATGGCAGGGATGGTAAATATAAATCCCCCCACATGTGATTTTTTTCTTGATTGCTGTAATTTTTTTAATTGGGGGGTACTAAGCAACAATTTCATACCATGTCCCTTTGCAAGACAAGAGCTTTTTTTCTTGCGCTGCTTTTTGGTCAAAAGGCTATCAATAGTTTTAAGAGATTTAAGACCTGCATAAGGTATTTGATACATAACACCCTTGGCCTTCATCCTAGGTTTATTATATACATATTCACAGCCCCCACCCCAGTTTTTGTTTGGTGCTCATAGCTATGGTGGTTCCCAATGCTGCTATTTTTTCACTCAAAGAAGCATCTTTGCTTACAAATCTGCCAAATGCAGCCTCTTCTAATTTCTTGTCTGCAACATGTCTCTTGTCAAGATCAGAATGTGTGTTGTATGCTATGTCATGGTCTCTGCAAGCAGCATCTAGGGGATTAACACCAGGATCGCCTCTGTTTAATCTATGATCCAATTTTGTGCCTGGACCACAATACTGATAGCCTGGAATGTGTAGTTCAAATGGCAGCTTGTTTATAATGTCATTAACAAGCCCCCGACCCTCAGAGACATTCCAAAATTTAGGTGGTAGAGTATTAATAATTTTTATGAGATATCCAATCCCCTTAGGGTCATTCACTATAAAATTAGACAATTTTGTGCTTATCATGTCCATAATTCCAACCTTTTCATTGTAAAAATTGTTGTTGCCAGCATTTTCCTCCCCAGCTATCACCAGCAACCTATCTACAAGTTTCCTGACATCATCAACCCAGACAAATTCTTTGGGCAGGGTGTTGTATTGTTTGATTCCACTGCCAGTCTTGATCTGTGACCATATGGGCTTGATTAAATTATTGTATTTTGCTCCACTGCTAGACTTGACTCTTTTTTGTGTGGGATCATTGTTCTGGTATAGAGCATCTGATTTTATTAATATTTCTTTGTAGTGCTCATAATCTTGATCTGTATAGCTGCCAGGCCTTTTCCTAGTCATCAGTTCCCACAATCCAGGTGTGCCGGGATATTTAACAAAACCACCTTTTTCTCCGAGTCGAGATTCTGAATAAACAATCAGATCATCTCCCATAAAAGTTACTCTGAAATTGCCAATTCTATGTATGATGCTCCCGTCAAGCTCTGTGTCAGCATATAAGCCAAAGACCTCATCTTTGTTGTCTTTAGGTGTGGTTAAATATTTTTGAGCAAGAAGACCCAATTCAATAGGATCCTGACTAGCCTCAATTCTTCTAGGAGCAACAGGACTAGGTGTATGAATACTGGAAAGTGGGGTGAATGGATAATCTAAAATGTTCCTTGCAGCTACAGGTACAAGCTCCGTGATCAAATCTTGATTTTGCTCTGTAACAGTTTTGATATTCTTACCTAAATTATTAATAGCATCAATTACAGGCTGTTCTGTTTGTTTGTGTTTTTCATAAATTCCCCGGTTCTCTGATTTCCATCCCTTAAATCTTTTTACAAGATAATCTCTTAACTTAAGATCATCAATGACTGGTCGTTTCATGGTTATTTATATATGTTTCAACGTCTAGAAAATCGTTGATTTTATTTCTATATTTGCCAGTATTAGGTGTTCTTGTCATATCAATTGTGACAAACCCATAACTGTCCTGGTTCCAGCACTTGCTGCAAAACTTGGAAAAATCATTGTAGCTCAAGTCTCCACCTACATATTCATCATGTATGTGTTTGAGGTTGGTATGATCTTGATGAAACACACATATAAAATTGCTGTTGTCTCGGATCAGCTGCTTCGGTATTTTTGAAAAAGTCTGTGCCAGGTAGAAACAATCAATGTTTTTGTGTCGGCCCTGTGTAAAGAAATTTCTAACCTTGTTTTGATTATCCAGTATAACGTCATCAAACACAACAACAGAATTATCGAGACATTCATCAAGTGGCTTAACATCTGGTTCAAAAGTGGCAATATCCAATCCATCATATAGCTTCATCAGCTGCTGATATTTTAATTGTTCCAAGCTCTTAGAGAAAACATACAAATGCCTGTTTTTCCAATCTAACCAGTTGGGTGCCAATAAAAAATTATCAACCATTAGTGTTGTTTTACCACAAGCAGATGGCCCAACAATAAGACATCTAATATTATCAGGCAGCAACTTGCCATTTCTCTTAATCTGCTGTTCAGGTTCTGGCAGCCTTTTTATAACATCCCAGGTGCTCATATTATCACTTTGTTTGCATCGATCCAGCTGTGTTCTGGGAGTCCTAGCCATTTGACAAGTAACTTGTTGCCTTTTCTGCGGATGATTTTTTCTATGAGATATGTGTCAGGCTGTTTAGTTTTGCTGAGCTCTTGTTCATAGAACCTGCCTTTGAGAATTTCTCCTCGGTGATCTTTTATTATATATGTGTTAAGGGTCCCAGGTTTAACTTGAACCACTGTAAATAATTCGGTGCTCCAGTTTCTTGTAAAGCCTCTTTTGAATAAGTGCTTATATTTGCTGATTCTTACTTGATCACCCACCCTGTATTTGGCTTTTCTTGTTGTTGGCTGGTATCTAGGATAATAAACAGTCCTGATCAATTTTTGCTCATCAGATGAAGTTACTTCAGAGGGTTTCATGTTGATTGTGGAATGGACAGAATTGTTATATTTATGTAGAAGTTCTGGAAGAATATTAATCCATTTATAATTACCTTGGAGGGTAAATTGTTTATACATAAGATTTTTTAGGGTTTTGTTGAATCTCTCTACAATTGAGGCTTTGAGATCACTGTAACTCGAGTAATGTTTTATTGCCTGGCTTTTAATAAATTGTTGGAACACAGAATTATAAAATTCTTTGCCATTATCTGTTTGCAAATAGCGCGGTGATCTTCCACTCTGATTCATGATTGTCCTGATGGCTTCTGTAACACATTTTCCAGTCTTGGATTTGAGTGGCACAGCCCAGGCAAATTTTGAAAATGTGTCTATTACAGTAAGTAGATACTTGTAGCCCTTGTTGATTTTGTCTAAGTTTTTCAGCTGTCCACTTGCCTTCTCAACCAAGTCACACTGCCATAAATCATCTATGCCTTTTGTGACTACTGGCAGTCTCTTATAATTATGTCTGGCTTGTCTGTGTAATTCATCAACAATAATTTGTCTAGACATAGTATGTAAACAAGAATATTGCAACTAATGGGTGTTCAGCAGCTGAGACTGCAGGATTTTCTAAATATAATTTGTCCCCTATTTGTATTTTAAATTCCAGAGTACCATCATCTTCAGCATAGGCTGTTTCTAATGTATTGGGGTCTGTAAAATCCTCTAACTCTACACTGGTAATTTTTATTTTGTTATCAGCATTTGTTATTGATAAGGTAGGGTAGTGGTGTGCCTGTGGTTGATGCCAATATTTGATCTTGATTGGTCTCAGTGTGCCCCCAACAAAAAACTGGTAATAAAATTGTGCAGGGGACAGCATATATATTTTGCCACCTGGTGTAAATGGAGAATCATATTCTTTGTTGGGGATGCTGTACAATTCAAGAATTACTGTATGTTTTGGATTCTCGATTATGCCTGTTATTTCCTTTTCTGCTGTAAGCAATCTGCTTGTTACAGATTCAAGGTGCTCATTGATGGTCCTAACAACATCATCGTGGCCTGGCTTGATTTTTATGTCCACAACAAGTTTCTTGTATTGTTGCACAATCTCTTGAAGCTGGGTGGCAAAAACAGACAGAGCATTTGCTTGATTGGATTCCATGGTCCCTAGCTGTTGCTTGATATTAGCTACAATTTGTTGCAAATTTTCAACAACTGCCAATTTCGAATTTTGAGCAGTAAGATCATGGACCTGTCTTCTGATATCCTCAAACAGGGCATGCAGTTCATTAATATGTTGATTGGTTGGTAGAGTGGCCACTGTCTGAGTGAGTTGTTTGATCTCTGCTTGGATATTCTTGATATCTTCTGATTTCAATATGCGATTCACTGCTCTCTTAATATTTTTAAGTTCCTGTGATGTAGGAAGATTTGATACTGTATTTTGCAAAGATTCAAGTGCCAATTTCACATTATTTAATTCAGATGCATCAGCCACATTTTGCATGGCATTTTGGAGCAGGGCTATATCTGCCTGAGTGGGTGTTGATCGTTGTAAAATTTCAAGTTTTGTTTGAATATCATCAATCAAATGATGAAAATGAGATAGTTCAGATTCAGTGTTGAGGTTTTCAAGCTTTGTGATTTGTTGCTGGACACTGACAAGTGTATCTACAATACCGGGCAGGCGAGATTCTAGTACATTTGCCAAATCACTTTGCACTGCTGCTATTGTACCTTCAAGATGGGTTATGGTACTTTGAATTTTTCCAAAATCTTCATATGTTTCAAGTTGCAGCTTAATATTTGCAACACTCCGAGTTATTGCATTCAAAGCATCAGAAGATGGCAAGTTGTTCATAAAATTTTCAAGTGTCTCAATTTTTTCTTTAACCTCGGCTATGGCATTGTGCAGAGGATCCAGATTAGGTATCTGGAGTGATTGAATCTGTTCCTTGAGAGTGGAAATCACTAGATCAAAATCTTCTTGTGATTTTATGCTTTTGACAATTGTTTGGAGCTGTGCCTGGACATTATTTATCTGCTCTTCCAATTGTTGTTTCAATTGCTCAGAGTTGGTGGCCTGGGTCTTAAATTTGGCTTGAAGAGCTGCTACAGCTTCTTCTAAACTTTGAAAATTATCTAATGTGGCCAAGTCAGTATATTTCTGAAGCAGCACTTTGAGTTCAGAATCAATTTTAAGAAGAGGGTCCATGCATTGTGATTGTAAATTTGTAATTTCTAGTTGAAGACTGGCATTGAGTGTGGTTTGTAAAGCTTGCAAATCACTTCTTAATTTCTTGACTCTGACATCAAGCATCAGAATCTCATCACTGTGATCTTCATGTCTTGTATGGCCAAATATATCATTAGGCATTTTCTTTTAATGGTTATTTATTATAGAGTATCTGATTCTTAATTCTATAAAAAAGGGTATAAGCTTGTCATAGGATCCAGGGACCTCAATATATAAGCAGTCACCAGCAGAAACAGTATATACAGTGCCAGAAATCATGTTTGAGTGCTTAATTCTATAAATATTTCTCCCTACTGAAATCTTGACATCACCCTCAGGGGTTGTAATAAATTGCAATTGCCCACCTACAGGTAATTGGTAATGATTTAAATTATTGTTAAATATGTACAATATTTTACCTGTTTCTTCATCATTATCTGTAAGTATGCTGTTCAGATGAATAATTAACAAGCCACTCAGTTTAGACATTACAGATTGTAAATCAGGAGAGGGTTGTGGTATCGGCAGCTCCATAATAGCCTGTTTTTTGAACCCAAATAAGTTCATAGGCATGTTTATTTATTTCAAATCATGCTCTGTAATTGGGCATTGTTTGCCACTTTTCAAATCACAATGCCCCCAAGGTAAAGTATGCATGCCGCATGATAAAATGCATCTCTTATCATCATGTGGGTCCAGAGCCACTTTTGTTACAATATTTGAAGTCAGCAAGTGATTCTCACTCTGAATTCTATTTTCTGATGTTCTGATTGAACTCTGTGATTTGATGCAATTTTTATAATCTTCAAATTCGAGATCTTTTTCCACAGTAACTCTGCCAACGCCCTTGGCCTTTTTGGCAGCAACACCACTACATGTTTTAAAACTGTACACCTTGGCACTTAACCCAGCAAATTCCACAATAACATCACCAAGTGTCTCATCTTTTAACTTGCCGGGCACCTTTTTGTTGTGGGGTTGAACTAATGTATGTTCACTGGTATCAAAGTATTGAAACAATTCAGGCTGTGACATATCTTGATAAACATCTTCTGTTTGAATTTCAAGAATAAAACTATCCGTGTCCATGTACAATAATTTTACACGATCACCATAAAAAGGTTTCAGTACATCATAATACAATATTAACATATGTAATTTGGACAATTCCAATATCACAGCCCCTACATAAATAGGTTTATCAAACTTGATCTTTGTTTTCATCATGTTGAAAAGAGCCATGTGCTCATCATAAATTCTTCTGTAATTGAAGTTGGGCTTTGCAACCAATTTTTTGCTCCGGCTGGGGTCAGTAATTATTTTAACATCGGTATGTTTCCTGACATTTTCAATTGTTTTGCCATACACTGAATTCACCATCAATTTAAACAAGCTCTTATCAAATTGGCTCTTTGCAGATGTTCGAAGCTCCGTGTTTGTGTCAATATAAGGTTTCAACCATCTTGAGTGCCTGAACCTTAAGACTTTTCTAACTTTGGTTACTTGGACACCATGTTTCATCAGGAACTGGAGGTTTTTGTAATATATGACATATCCCTGTTTCGGCTCCAGGGTCATCATGAGCTTCTTCTGTTTAGAGCCAGGTGAGCACTGAACCTCGGGAATTGGGGGCAGATCAGAAAATTTGTTGTGCAAATGATCTGGAAATATCACTTCAGTCTCTAAGAAGAGGCCATATTCACTGTCATCAAAGTCCTGAAGATCTTCAATATTGAAATCTTCGACCCACTCAAGCCCTGCATATGGCAGTTTTTGCATCATGGCGTGACCATAGAGGTTGTTTGCATCCACATAAAGTATATAATTTGATGGCCGTGCTGGATCATAATCAGGCATATACTTGTTATTTGCTCTGGCATATCTCTGGGAACATTGCACCATCCCTCCTCTTATACATTTCTCCATAAACAGATACATATCTTGATCGTGGATTAGATCCAATGGCTTTTTGGTATTGAAAAACGTTGCGGCCCATGCTAGGCCTGGGGCACTGTAAAAATACACTGGGTCCAGTCCATAATTTTGCATGGAAGATTTTCTGAATGCTTGCAATATATCAGCTAAGAGAGTGACATCAAGTTTCAAATATGCCATGTGATAATCACGAAATGTCTTGCATTTTAAACTCTTCCACATCAATTTGGCATGGTGATAATCTTCATCAGTAATTCCAGATCCTCTGATTTTGCTGTAAAATGCTTCTTGTGGTGGCAGGGAACACTCATCAAATTTAGAAAAATCTGTGACATGGTCGTATGGATATACACCCTTCCGCCTAATTAATTTCAGGTCCAGATTTGGAAACGAGGCACGTGTGATTTTCAAGTCATCATCAGATAATTGAGTGGTCAGTGTAGCCAGGCTAGCAGGTAAAAATCTGTAAGAATCAAGAAATCTTATGTGAATAGGAACACCATCAACTTTAATTATCTTGCTAATAGATATATATTTCTCATCATTTTCAGCTAAAATATTTAAATTCTGCTTCTCAAACCCCTCGTACCTGATCAGATGATGGAAATCATAATTGGATGCTCCATGGCAAAATATGGGGATAAATCTTGGTCTCTTGATCTTAATATTACAGCTATTACACAGGGCCTGTTTATATCGACCATCTGTATGAGAATGGTGATGAACCTTGATATTTGTATCTGAAAATTCACAATCACATACAGGGCATTTTTCTGCATTGTTGAAATCTTCAATCTGTTCCTCTGTTAAAGGCAGCATAGGCTTTGATTTTAATAAGATGTTAGATGCTATGTCACGGCACTCATTTTCTATTCTTTGTGCAAATATTTTGATGGCATTTGGTCCCATGTATAAGTATGGCTCACTAACAACACCATCCCGTACAACTACATAACAAAAGCTGGAAGGTTCATGTAGCTGGTACGGTGTAATTGATGATTCTTCTGGATCTGGGCTACAGAATGCAAGAGATTTGAGATTTGATTCAGAATCCCAGACAATATATGCTGGGTGTTCCAACAAGGCTTCATACTTTTTGAATTCTGCTTTTTCACTTGGATTGGGCATCACCATATGAACAGGTTTATGGTTGCCACAGTATTTCAGATGCTCAATTAACTTGTTTTTAGCAATTTCTGCATTCTCTTCCCGAACCCCCTTCACCATTTTTTGACCATCAAATACAGTTAAACATCTTCTGCACAACTTAAATATTTTTTTATATTTGTCTAGTTGTGTTCTTACTAAAGCTTCAAGATTATGTATCAGAGTGTAATGATATGAGCCATCCCCTTCAATTAAGAGCAGATCAATCGGAATTGCAGATTCATCATCAAGTGTACTGATTCTGAGAGGTGCTATCGGGCAATTGCCAGTGGAACAAGTAAATACATTAATAGATAATTGTTTGCCATCGATGTGCCTGGCCCTTTTTTCAAATTTATCAATATTCTGAACAGACATTGGATATTCCAAACCCTCCATTACATCGTCAAAAAGATGTTCATGCTGTTTGTAATAACTTATTCTCTCAGGATTCCTTGAAACTGGAAACAAAGCAGCTAATATACACCATAAAAAGCATTTCTGGTCAGTATTTTCTATATTAACCACGGCTCTTTTGTTTTTGATATTAGCAGGCAATGGCAGATATGTAGATCCTTGTAATGGGCTGAATTCAGAAATATTAACATATAACTTGTGTGATGAACCGCATAGGCTCCATCCGGACTCTTTTGCCGCAAATTCAGAGTGTTTGATGTTTAATTGATCTATTAGCCTGCTTATTATTTTGTCTGAATTTGAATTTGAATATACAGGTACAGTTTCTGTTAAGTGGGGCTGTGTAAATTTTGTGCCGTTTGGTTTCTTATATTGTACAAACAATTTGAGGGAGAGCTTATAAGAGCCATTTTGTGCATTAAGAATTGCCTGGAGATTAGGATTTATACTGTTCAAGAAATTCTCAATGCCACATCTTGGCTCTGATACAAACTTGTGATCCCTTAATTGGCCGTTAAAACTGCTACGGATAGGTTCATGGCGTGGCTGCTTTGCTGCTCTGGCATTAAGAGCTGCTTCGTGCCTTCTTTTCAGACCAGATGTTGATGGTTGTGGGGGCAATGCTGATGACTGTGCAGAGCAAGTATCTTTATGTTTATATGTGAAATATTGCATGTTATATTTTCTATTGCATTTGGGGCAAATTTTTGTGGGAGTTCTGCTTTTGTCTGGATTACAAATTTTTTGATGCTTGGCCCAATTGGGGCTGGATATATTCTTATTGCATTGATTACAATGTTTTTGATTTGGCATTTTTGTTGTTGTTTATTATATACAATTTCCTGGGTTTCAATTCAAAACTTTATACTGAATAAAAAATATCAGTTGGGGTTCAGCACTGCACTTTGTGTGTGTGTATGTATATATGTGTGTATACACTTAATATTTTTGGCTTTGGTATTTATATACAATTTCTTGGGTTTTAAATCTAATCTCTATGCTGGATCAGTTGGGTTCAGCACTGTGCTTTGTATGTGTGTATGTATATATGACATTACTTGGGTTATTCCGCCAAATTATATGCTTCAAGTCTCCAATCCAGCAATGGTGAAGAATCTGCACTGTACCCTGGCTTTTATAGTTTTACAGAGCCAATAGAAACACTGTAGGGGTACATTCAGAAACATGAGCTATTCTCTAACATTTTTGCCGAAGTACTTTCTTCTGAATGAACCTCCCGTTTTTCTGCTGAGCATACATGCAATCCGTACCGCAGCGCCTCCACGCTTAGGAGAGCGGAATTGTCTGGAACTAATCGATGCAATCCATACCGCAGCGCCATTGCCTCCCGGCGCGGCGGTGGACAACTCTGGAACTAATCGATCAGAATAAAACTGCCGGAGCTCGCTCTAATAAGACTCAATGCGGGCAAATAGAACTGTGCACCGTGCGGAAAGTATCGATCCCACCGCTTTGGGGCCGTCATGCGCACATATTGTTCAAGTATTGATTTTATACCCTCTCGGCGCATGATTTTATATATGAACAGATTACAACAAAGAAACTGAATATAACAAATGCAAAATATCCTAGTTTCTATTCAATCCTTTTATCTGAATTGAAGAAACCAACAATTCTCATATCCCCATACCGCCGTATGCTTGTCCTATTATTTTACTAATAGGCAATGTTCTTGAAGAGTCCTAATAGGCAATGTTCTCAAAGAGGCCTAATAGAACAAGATACGGCGGTATGAGAAAATATGTAAATTAAAGATATTTTAGTAATATACGACGTCTAAGAAAGGAATATTCAGCTCCAAAGTACTTTGTTTATTGCTTGCTACCAGTTCCCTATTACTGGCAAAAGAAGTTAAAAATATTGACATAATGAAAAAAATAGACTTGTTCCCAAGTATTCACCGAGTTCAGGCATTTGCACATAGATGGCTCTGTTGTCACGGAGCAGTTCTAGAAGAATTAAATTGTTTTAATATTAGTTGAGCCTGGTATCCAATTGAACTTAAACCAGAAGTAAATATGTATGTGTATGTGTGTATGTATGTGTGTGTGTGTGTATGTGTGTGTGTGTGTGTATGTGTATATGTATGTAGGTGTATGCATGTGTATGTGTGTGGATAGCCTAGTTTTAAGTATGGCCCAAGAGGGGCATATTTTTAACAAATTTATGGCCAACAATCTCACAGAAGTGCTTTTTGTAAGTGTAGCCTCATCAATCTGAGGGGGTCATACTTTCTCATGGAATCCATGAGGGCTTTTTCATAAAAATCTTGGATTATACGAGGGTTTCACACTTGAGCAAAAAGCTCATATGCTCATGTTAAGATAGTTTTAAGTATAGCAAATCTGCTTGAGGGGGGGTTCATACTTTCTTGAGTTTATCCCACCGTAAATACAACTACTAAAGGGGTAGCGGGAGTCGGCCCTGAGCGCCGAATGATCTAAGTGAGAAAAGTTTTAAAACAGAAAATGCTATGGCGGCCCGTGATATTATTTGCTATTAATGTTGGTTTGTTACGAGTTGGATGAATTAATTATGTAATACGTCGCTCCATGTGAAAAGAAAATATTGTAGATGGAAATTTTACATGCCACATGTATGTACATTCGGAATGCATTTATCATGCACTTTCTTTCTTTCAAAAATAGTTTGTGTGATTGTTTTCCATTATTAGCTAACGTGAAATTGACGTGTTGAAAAAAAATATTTCTAATCCTCTGTTTCAACACAAATGCGTGAGAACCGACTTCTACCCCCTTTTTGCGTGATTTATGAGGATAATAATGCCTTTCATGCTACTTTATTACTGTTATTGTGATTGTTGTTGTTGTTACGTTTATCCAAGTACTTGCCCCCCCCCAAAACGAGGGTAACGGCAATGCCCCTGGCTGGCTACGGCCCTGGTGTTCGCAGTAGAACAGTGTGTTGTTTGACTCGCGACCTCAGCGTCAAACGTGACATGTTTCAGTCCTGCCCTATATCACTATATATACGTATATTGGTTATTTACGACATATACTTATGGATCCTGTGCCACGGAAAACCTATTTCAATGTGTGTGTGCGGGGGGGGGGGGGGTTTCAACATTCGTAAATCTCATTTCATTGGTGATGTGGCTTACGAAGCTTTGAGTTCCCTTTTTTAAGTAGTGAAAATCTATTGCAGTTGGCTACACTGCAGAACGGTGTGGGCCCGGTGCAGTTTCTACTCGAAGCAACTACGTCATGCAGAGGGAGGGGTCTGCAGTTGATGGAAAGAACGAACTGAGACCTACTAGGTATCGTAAGACTGCGGGTACCCGGCGGGTCTACAATGCCTGCCAGGAACGATCTGGGCAGGTGGGCATACAAGCTGCTCAAGCGAGGGTGTTGCGCAGGTTGCATGGCATTTCAGGAGCGATGTCTCGCGAACGGGTCTGCTCCAGGTCTTGTGCAGGCCTCTGGTCAGCACTTAGGCTATTTTGAACCCGTCGCAATATACGGAGTCCAGCTCCTTACCATAACTAAAATAGCATAATTGCACTGTCGTGTTACTAAATTACAAAATTTTTCTGACTTTCGTTAAAAGCTGAGGCTGCAAAGTGGCACTCAGCACACACAAGGACAAAAAACAGGACAAGACACACAAAATTATACTAGCCATAGTGCCAGTCGCCAGAGCCTCGTTCGTTTGCAAAATGTAGTGTAGGGTGTACTAATTGACAATTGGGTGTACTACGTTGAAGGCCACCCCTTACACCCCACCTCAAGTGATATAACATGACGATTATTATTATTATTATTACAGATTAATTATTCGTTAAAATTAACATCAACAAGATAGCAAACAATGAACTATGAATCAACAAAATTAATATCAGCGTTTGCCTTTTCTTTGACGGTTTACTCAGGAAACTGACCAGTGATCCAATATTTTGTTCCCAGTTATTTAAATTCATTATTTTATTATTATTATTATTATTATTATTATATTAAAATCTTGTATCTACAAAGAAAATAAAAAAAGAAACATAAGGACATAACCCGTAGCGTGAAACAAAGGGTGGCAGGGACTTCGAAATGCAAAAGTTAACTTTCGTACTTGGTTCTTAGAGAAAACGTGCGTAATATTAATTTAACGAATGGTTTGTTCAATGAATGATTAATAATTGTGACAGACAGGCGGAGCAAGGGGCGAAAATCCCGTGGATAGAACGAAATTACTATTTACATTGGGAACCATCAAACGTGATGTAGTTACCTAACAACCACTGCATACCCAACCCAAATCTTGACAAATTAAAAGTAAAAGCGAGCAAATGTAGAAATATTATGCAACAGAGATTGGTCCATCATTCCCAGCTGAATTGTATTCCTAGACATCTCTCACAAGTGACTTATCAAAAGTTTCATCTCCACATGATTTTACAAAACTCTACCTCTCCAATTCTACTTCCCTCTCCAGAGGTATACCATGTTCGATTCCCGGTGGAGGCACATAGTGGTTCGGATCTCATTTTAAAACTATAGGTCGTGTCCCATTTAACCGATCTGTGCATAAAAGTGAACTTAAAACTATACATTAAAAAACTCGAGAGATATTCCGATCTCCGCACGGAGTGCTTAGCAGGGAGTTTACGAAGCCAATGGTAACGAGTTCGCATCTCCCCCTGGAGATGGGTGTTCTTTGTAAGTGTTCCTGCATCAATTTCCTAATTTCTTCCTATCATCACTCATCCTCATCGTCGCGATTAGCCAACGTGGTAGAAAAGCGACGCTAAATAACAAAATCGAATCATTCCAGACACACACACACACACAAACAACATACATACACTGAAGAGACTGAATAGTAAGAAATGTTTTGACATTTCTTTTCACAAGTATGTGAGTTTTACATTGAAAGTAACTTAAATAATGCTTTGCGATGCGCCCAAGATATGTAGATCCGTCACTGACAGTCATTTGTTTTCTCCTCTCTCTTCCTCCACATCGCTTTTAGCCGAGTACCGCCGTGTTGCCAGTTTCCTTCAATGCTTCGTTGTCAAAAGCTTCAAAAACGATAAATATTACATCTCTACTTTCGATGTCTAAGGTCCATGATGATTCAAATGCTTAGCACTGAATAAAGGCGACGACCATCTGTTCAAGAATGCTGAACATTTTGACAACGCAAGGGAAGGATTACACTGTAAAGAGATGCTTGCATCACCCACGCTCCGACTGCTCCCTTACTGTTGAAATTATGCACGTAGTGTTTGGGATACCACTTTTTAACAGTAGGTCAGCACCGATTAGCCCATCTTTGCATAAAGTAAACTTAGAACTCAAGTTAGCGTGATCACAGGTTCGGTTACCGAACATTTCGGTTTCTTGAAAGCAATAGGGAGCTACGTAAAATAGAGAATAAAGATAACAGCGTAAAGTAACAGGCTTTTGTTATTCAAGGTCTATTTCCCCACGAAGTTTATTCATCGTAACTTTTATGGAGATGATTATTTTTATATAAGATAGGTGCGACGCCAAGGGCCCGGGTTCGAATCCTGGTCGGGCTTGGTTGTTTGTGAATGTCCATTCATCAATTTCATCCTTTCATCACTCATCCTCATCTTCGCAAATTAGCCAAGAGGCACAAAACGCGAAGTAAAATAAACTAAATCAATCAATCAATCAATTATATAAGATAGGCGGGAAAATATTAACAAAACAGGCTGTTATTGTGTTTCACACTAAACGGAGTTGAATTCTGTTACTGGGTGATAGACGGATGTGTTATGATATGCCAGCTGCAAAGTTAAGAACAGTGGCGTATCTAGAAGGAGTTTTAGAGCAAAGTAGTCTTCTTTTTGCTCACCTTTCCTAAAAAAACGTCATAATTTAGGAAAAGATGATATGATCTAGGAGTGGTAAGAAGTAACTCATAATCCCTTTACTGCATTTGTGAGTACGCCAGTGAAAGCTTGGGGAATACTGCTGCAAATGGAGAGAGTTCCTTAAATAACGATAACAGAAGCGAGGTGTAGTGCATGGCTTTCCTGCAAGAGCCTAAATGTCAACCTCTCTTCCACGTCCTGGACTCAGGGAGGGGTGGAGGGCTTATAGCCTAGGTTATCCTAGGCTATAACCTAGGGCCACACAAAAATGAGACGCTGAAGGGACAGAAGTGAAGACCATGGACTATTAACATTTCTTAATGTGATAATGGCAAATTAAAACATGCCAAATCCTATTACTTGCTTATTTCGTGAACGAAGGACTATCTAGCGCTTAAATAAGTTCTTACACCATGACCTATTTTCAAACGTCACCTAGATCATACAAACAATATGTACCGATATTGTTTCAATGTTTTGAACTTTACAAGTGTTATTAGTACAGAGCATGCAGTTAGTGAAAATGAAGTACCATGATATCAAAATTATTAATAAAAATGTCTACAGTGCCCGAAAGAAAGGATAGCCTAGGGGCTCAAATTCTATATACTATCCCGCTCTGCATGGGCTGCATTTTGCAGACGATTTGGGCATTGACGTCTAGACTCACATTCAGTCTGTTTGTTGCGTACTGTCCAAACATTTTTGTCATTGCCCTCGCACCAATTCCATCCTAATCTTAGCGATTGACCAAATGAATCAGAAGCGAGAAGTGAAATTAGTTAAATCAATCTGTAGATAACAGCAGAAAATGGCTGTGCCTTCCTCAAATTGAAGATTCCTATCGCAAATATCCCATATAACATGAAGGATAGGATGAATGATGAAACAGATTGTTGGAACAACACAATTTCAAGTCCAGGTTTTCCAGAATGCGAACCTAGGACCCCAGTTTTGTAGCACGGTACGCTAACCATTCAGCCACAGAGCCGACCTGGAATACTTTTTTTATTATTATCTAGACCTCAAAATAATATGTTAATGTTGAATCAATGCTTTTTCTTGTTCACATGACATCACCTCCAAATTAGCCGCGATTGAAGGGTGTGTGAAACCCTAAACATCGTTTTGTATAGTCTGATAGATAGTCTGGTCATTGTTAAGAGACTAAACAAAATGCAGGACTACATTTAGAATATAATCGTTATATTTGCACCTTCAATCACTGCCACAATCACTGTAGGTGCAATGTCTATAAAGTGTGTTTACAACATGCTCCGAAACGTTTGCCGGAATCATTGCAATGGGTGTGATTTCGCGCAAACAATTGTGGGGGAAGTTGTTGGCTGAATATCATCCAATGGAAACAGCCGCTGAGGCTCTAATGGTGATCGAACGCCGGACCACATCATTACATGTGTTACTGTTACCACTACGCCATTGGGGACAAATGCGATAGCAGACAACATTCACACCATTTCGCCATCTTTATTTACAGTTGAAGTTAATTGTACAGCAAACTTGAACCATATTGGGAGTACTGCATTCCCAACTAATTGCCCCCATGCACACGCCACTGTTGCTTGTGTATATAAGTGTTCACTCACTTACAAGCGAAACCGAAACTCGGGCTCTCAGCAAGACAACTCCAGGCGCCGTGAAACAGATAACGGTTGAGCCACTGATGTTCGTTGGAACCTGCATTTCTACAGTCGTGGCCTTCGTCCCACTGCTTTGGTTGCGTTGAAGTATTTTGACAGGTGTCCGTATTTCGTTGCAGGATACATGCAAGACTTAAGAGAAGAATGTTAATGATATGCATATGATATAAAATGGTGATTAATTATATTTTTCGGAAATTAATACATGATTTCTCTTCTGCAGAGTGTAAGAAATTTTTCTTCCGATAAAATTAACAACGAAGTAGTAAAAATATATTTAACCAGAAATCAATGAAGTGAATAACAGCCTTTGCTTTTATTTACCTTTTGATATATTACCAAAGCAATTACCGACCTTTTTTTTAATACTGCTGATACTGTGCGTAAATCCAGTCAGTACTCCTGCCCCCAAAATTATATGTTTACTGTCTCTTTATATATATATCTCTGCCTCTAATTAATTATATATTTGCCACGTAAGGCAGATGAAACTGACATAGGAATTCGAACCCAGAATTTATTGTGTTCAGATAATGAGTCGACCGACATTTAACAATCGTGACGTCCTTTAACTTCTTTAGGCAGAAATAGCCTAGATATATAAAACAACGTTTCGATTATAATTTTGTTGGTTAAAGTTGGATAATTTTTCGTTAAGTAACGAAAACGTTTTGCTCGTTTCCGAATAGCACCTTACAGTAAACAAATTGATTGATTTATCGAATTCGTGTTTTAAGTCCACTTTACATACAGTATGGACAGGACTAGACCTACAGTTTAAACCGGAATCCTAACCATGTTATGCCTCAACAACTGGTTATCGAAAAAGGGACCCTTTGATTACAAGGCGGCGAAGTTACCACTACGCCAACAGGGAGTCCCAGTAACCAATATATATGAGTACCAAGACAAGTAACAGTGTAAAATTTACTTTCTTTTGGTCTATAAAACACCCGATATTAACACAATTTCAAAAAACATCTTTTTCATATGAAGCAAATTAAAACTGATTTGTGAGGGCATAGGACTGCGCACGTGGGTTGCCAGTGGTGCATGAACACCTCCAAATGCGTCCTCAAAAAATTAATAATGTAGAAACAACCATTATAATAATGAAAATAATGTTTCCCCCTGCTGTCTTGAAATTTTAATTTTAATGGTCGGACCTTTCTAAAGTTAAAGATAGAAGAGTGAAACGACTTGTAGCCAAATATATGCTCTTCCCTAAATTTAATCTGCTCTTGCCTATCCTCTTCTCTACTCTGCTTCATAAATAACAAACGTGTCCTGAGGCTAACACTCTCTTCATTTTCGTCAGTTAATTTTTGAACACTCTGTGTAATTTTACTCTTCCTCCTTGATATTTTCCTTTTCTGACAGTACGCAGCATATCTTAAAAAAAAAATATTCTAAATGCAACTCAAATTTCGTAAATTCTTCTTCGCTCATTCCCGTGCAAGATTTATGGTACCACTTTTTACAAAAACTACATTCTATTGCCCCCTCATAACAAAGTTCCTTGCCGCAGCATTCAAGTATTTTATTCCAGCCTATTTCGGTTGCTTCGTCCTGAGACTGAGAGATCGACGTTCGAACCATATTCGTAACACTGACCTACTTATCGCTAGCTCGCTAATCCCTTAATCGTGTACAGCTGCAACGAAAGAACCTGCTCACCCCATCAAACTTTACAGCTTTTTTCACTTTCTTACGTAGGACACAAATATCTTACACACAAATAATCCTATCTCAACTTATTATTAACAAGATTTCTTAAGTTTAATGTATTATCTCCAAAAATAATCAGAAGGAACTCCCGGTACAAGGCACCATGTAGCGTTATACAAAATTGATTCGAAAATGATTTTTTGGCTCAGTCGGTAACGCGTCTGACTACCATGCTAAAGGTCCCGGGTTCCATCCCCGGCCGGTTCAAATCCGGGAACTTTTCTAACGGTGGAAGCGGCCCCGGCGCCCACCCAGCGTCGAATAACATGGGTACCTGGGGGAAACCCTGGGGGGTAAAGGCGGTCAGGGGCGTGATGCTGATCACATCACCCCCACTCACGACCGGATCAAGAAAGTGTGGGGCGTTACCCCCACACCCCCTATACGCCTTCATGGCGTGGTGCTATGCACAGGGGAACACTTTTACTTTAGATGATTTTTTTCGTGGACTGACGTCAAAAGCGAAACAGTAAATAAAACCGACAGTGGATTTTTATATTTAAATTTATATATATATAAATATAAATATATACAGGGTGTTTCTAAAGGTCGTTTACAACGCTTGGGAGGTGATTCCTCACACGAAAACAAGCAAAAAGTCTAAGTTCCATTTTTACGACTGAGGCTTCGTTTCCGAGATAGGAGCCTCGCAAAAGGTGACAAAGTGAACGTCACACCTAACTGGGACGAATACTATCACAGATAGAGAGGCGGTTCCAAGGGAATCATAAAGGAATCGTATGTGCTCAGTCCGGAAGTCACTATGAAAAGTTCACTACACGCATGCGCAATGTAGTCCTCAAAGGAATTGGGGATTTCCAGCAACAACAATGCATGGAAAAGGTATGTAACGCAGCAAGAAGGACCGTGACAATGAGAAATGCGTTCAAGACAACACATCCCGACCTCAAACATCAAAACATGACCACCGAACACAAAATCCGAAAAGTTGAGCACGGTTGCATACCCCAGTTACACGCGAGGAATGAACGAATCATGTCATGTGGCATACGAGAGACAGGAGGAGGGAAAGAAAAACACAATATCAGATGATTGCGACAACGTGTATTTTTACACGCGACAACTACGTAATATCCCCCCCCCACACACACACAACAAACAACAAATGCTACAATATCTTACGCACAGACAGTCCGTGTCACTGTACACCAACTGAAGATGTCACTTTCACCACACAAAGGGGGTGGGGAGCAATACCAAAAGTGTTCGCACGCGATCATTGTGACGTAAAAGAGACCAGTTTTGGAAGCGCTGCACAGGCAAGTCTGGCTCTCGTAGTCTACGTTTGACCTTCATGACTGCTGTTCCCGCGAGAGGAGCTCGAAGGGTTGGTTCTCTCCGGCAGTCGTCCCAATCGTGTTGCAGGTGCTGGGATATGATCAGCAGTTCGCTCTAGGTTGTCATACGCATTGAAGAGTACTAGTATGTTGCATTGAAAGAAGTTGACGTGGTGGAGTGGGCAAGTCAAGTATCGCAACAATTGGTCTGTGGTGTTCGTACGGTGATACGGCCAATTTGTGCAGTGTGCCAGTGTTAAACAAAAACAATACTTTGCAGTTCCAGCTCCCTATTACACAGATGGCTGCGTATACGACCCAGCAGCTAGCAGACATGCATCTCATGTATGGGGAGGCACGTGGTAATAGCCGTGAGGCAAGGCGTCTTTATGGAGAACGCTTTCCACATAGACGTTTACCGTCTCACACCTTCTTTCAGGTAGTGGACAGTCGACTGCGTGAAACAGGGTCAGTGTTACCACCGCGACAAGAAGTTGGAAGACCCCGAAGTGTACGCACACATCAGTTTGCAGAAGATGTGTTAACAGCGGTCGCAGAACATCCTGGCACCAGTACGCGAGTGCTCGCTCGGGCACGAAACACGTCTCATGTGAATGTTTGGCGAGTGTTGTCAGATGAAGGAATGCACCCTTTTAAACTGCAGAAAGTACAAGAACTGTTACCTCGTGACTTTCGCCCTCGTACGGAGTTTTGCCAATGGTTGTTGCATCAGCTGGACACAAACCCTCACTTCGGGGCAAACGTATTGTGGACAGATGAAGCCATTTTCACCAGGATGGATGTCTTCAATAGTAGAAACAGTCATGTATGGGACTTTGACAACCCACATGCACTTTTTGTGGCCCATCACCAGCACAGGTTTTCAGTGAATGTGTGGTGCGGGATAGTACATGATCATTTAATTGGACCATACATTCTCCCTGTTCGCCTGAATGGTCGCACGTATCATGCATTTCTTAGTGAGGTTCTGCCTGAACTGTTGGAGACCGTACCTTTGGCACTGCGGCAAGAAATGTGGTACCAACACGATGGTGCACCAGCTCATTTCGATCGTAATGTACGACATTTCCTGCATGACGTGTTTCGCAATAGGTTCATTGATAGGGATGAGCCTGTGCCTTGGCCACCGAGGTCGCCAGATCTCAACCCTCTCGATTTTTTCTTCTGGGGAGAAATGAAAACCCTCGTATACGACACACCTGTCACATCAGCTGAGGACCTCGTTGCTCGCATCAACGTCGCCGCCGCGACGGTAGCAGATACACCTGGCTTGTTTGCTCGTACTCGACAATCCTTGATTCGTCGCTGTCATCTCTGCGTAGAAGTAAACGGCAGACATTTTTAAAACCGTCTGTGATTATTGCCCTCGGCAAATACCAGTGAGAACACTTTTGGTATTGCTCCCCACCCCCTTTGTGTGGTGAAAGTGACATCTTCAGTTGGTGTACAGTGACACGGACTGTCTGTGCGTAAGATATTGTAGCATTTGTTGTTTGTTGTGTGTGTGGGGGGGATATTACGCAGTTGTCGCGTGTAAAAATACACGTTGTCGCAATCATCTGATATTGTGTTTTTCTTTCCCTCCTCCTGTCTCTCGTATGCCACATGACATGATTCGTTCATTCCTCGCGTGTAACTGGGGTATGCAACCGTGCTCAACTTTTCGGATTTTGTGTTCGGTGGTCATGTTTTGATGTTTGAGGTCGGGATGTGTTGTCTTGAACGCATTTCTCATTGTCACGGTCCTTCTTGCTGCGTTACATACCTTTTCCATGCATTGTTGTTGCTGGAAATCCCCAATTCCTTTGAGGACTCCATTGCGCATGCGTGCAGTGAACTTTTCATAGTGACTTCCGGACTGAGCACATACGATTCCTTTATGATTCCCTTGGAACCGCCTCTCTATCTGTGATAGTATTCGTCCCAGTTAGGTGTGACGTTCACTTTGTCACCTTTTGCGAGGCTCCTATCTCGGAAACGAAGCCTCAGTCGTAAAAATGGAACTTAGACTTTTTGCTTGTTTTCGTGTGAGGAATCACCTCCCAAGCGTTGTAAACGACCTTTAGAGACACCCTGTATATATATATATATATATATATATATATATATATATATATATATATATATATATATAAACATATATATATAAATTTAAATATAAAAATCCACTGTCGGTTTTATTTACTGTTTCGCTTTTGACGTCAGTCCACGAAAAAAAATCATCTTCGAATCAATTTTGTATAACGCTACATGGTGCCTTGTACCGGGAGTTCCTTCTGATTATTTTTGGAGATAATACATTTAACTTAAGAAATCTTGTTAATACTAATAAGTTGAGATAGGATTATTTGTGTGTAAGATATTTGTGTCTTACACTGAAAAAAATAAAGGTGTGGAAACTCACCTTTTGGGGTGAGTTTGGCTTGTCACAAATAGACGTCCCCAAAAGGTGAGTTTCGACACCCCATATTAGGGTGAGTTTTCTCACCCTATTTTACAGTGTGTTTTTCCTCCCATAGGGTGAGTTTTCTCACCCTAGTATAGAGTGTGTTTTTCCTCCCATAGGGTGAGTTTGCTCACCCTAGTATAGTGTGTTTTTCCTCAAATAGGTTGAGTTTTCTCACCCTAGTATAGAGTGTGTTTATCCTCCCACAGGGGGAGAGTTTTCTCACCCTAGTATAGAGTGTGTTTATCCTCTCATAAGGGTGAGTTTTCTCACCCTAGTATAGAGTGTGTTTATCCTCTCATAAGGGTGAGTTTTCTCACCCTAGTATAGAGTGTGTTTTTCCTCCCATAAGGGTGAGTTTTCTCACCCTAGTATAGAGTGTGTTTTTCCTCCCATAGGGTGAGTTTTCTCACCCTCGTATAGAGTGTGTTTTTCCTCCCATAGGGTGAGTTTTCTCACCCTAGTATAGAGTGTGTTTTTCCTCCCATAGGGTGAGTTTGAGGGGTTCGTGAGGAAGAGGTAAATGATCTTCGTTTAGTATAATAATGCTTACCTTTAACCTTGAAGAATCAGTCAGATCTTTTCTATCTTATCCAATATGAATTCAGAATAAGATAGAGCAATCATAACTTCATTGTAATTTCTTCCCAGATGGTAAATGTATCAAAGTAGAGAAATGCAATGTTAACTCTTGCATTGTATAATATACGACATCACAGGGAAAACAGTGTTTCTTCATTTAATGCGTTTAGATTTTAATGTGATTATTTGTCTTCTTTATAAAAAGAATACCATTCAATTCAGCATTAAATTTTGGCAAAGCTTAAAAATCTTAGAGGAAACTAGATGCGGCACGCTCACCAAGGTATTCATGTAGAAGAACAAGCCATCCATAAATTACATGAAGCTTGCAAGGAATATTATGTATCGATTTCTAAATCATACAAAAAAGCCGCAACTTTTAATGTACATACATATTTTCCAATAAGTCTTTTTTGAGACTTCCACTTGATGCTTAGAAGCCAATTGGGACTGGATATATGTACAGTCACATACACTGCTGGGTTGTAATGATTTAATTGAAAGTCAATGGTGCTGTTACAACCCAGAAGTGTCCTTGAGTGTACAATATAACATGAAGGGGATTGATCTTAAGAAGTCACACCCGTTAATTAAAAAATAACAACTTTTTTCTGTACTGTTTGGAAAGCAACACTCATGCTCACATACATTGCTAGGATAAATAAATGGCATACTTAACACAACACAATACTGTATACTTGTATATCCGTAGATAAATTTTATGTATGCGTTGGATGCAAGTATATACATACATGGTAAGGGGATAATCTCTGAAAAATACTACCTTGCCACACATTAAGCAATAATTCAACCTTACCTTTCCTTTGCTGTTGGTTCTGCACACTCAGTTCAATGCCACAATCATTACAATGTGAGTGCTTTTCGGTGCTTTTAGAACCTATTTCAGTACTTTAATAAATTAATTAGAAAAGAAAATGTACATTCTTAAGAAGGCAGAGCAAATTTAGTAGAAGTTATAAATGTTCATATACATAATTTTTAACCACTCTATTTCAAATACAGAGCTTAATTTTTTTCGCCCCAAAGATTAGGTTGAAGAAATAAAGTTACCAGTTAGCAAAAAATTCAACTTTATTTACAATATTCGTACATTTCATCTTGCAATAATTCAACATAGTTCTCACAATTTTATCCAAAAAAAGAGGAATGATTTTTCAGTAACAATTTTACTTCATTGCTAAAAATATGCATGCTGTATTGCTTTAAAATGTCTGTATGGAAAGGCGTCCATGATCTGAAAGGAGAAAAAAATGTAAGAGTAAATAAGAATATAACCAAGAATGCATTTAGGTCAGTGTGATAGTTTAGAATGTACTTATAACATTTATGAGTCTTAATAATTCCCTGAAAAGTATACTAGTGATGTGTGCATACAAAGTAATTCAAGCTTGAGTAGCCAGCCTTCGTGGATGAGTGGTTACGAAAGCATGCTAAAACGCCTCGGTTGTCGAGTTCGAATCCCAGCCTGAGCACAGGTGTTCTTTGTGAGTGTCCATTCATCCATTCCATCATATCATCACTCATCCTCATCTTCGCAATTAGCCCAAAAGTGGCAGAAATGCGAAGAAAAATAAACAAAATCAATCAGTCAAGCTGCTCAATTGAAAGATTGAGTTGGTGTTTTAAGTCCACTTTATGCACAGTATGGCTAATCGAGACTGGACCTGCGGTTCAAAGTGGGATCCGAACCACTATGTGCCTCCACAGGGTATCGAACCCGGGACCCCTTGATTACAAGGCAACGACCTACCACTGCACCATCGGGGAGGCCCTCAAGCTGATCAGTTTCTACATTGAATGCAGTAGCGCTAAATTGGCAATTTATTTTACACAGCATTTCCCATAATATTTAAAGCTCGTGGGGGGGGGGGGGGTTAAACCCAGTAACCCCTCTTGTGTACGCCACTGATTGAATGAACAGATGGAGAGACTAAGATTATGTCACCCTATTATGCAAAGGTAATATAAACATGCATGCTTTTATTTCATAAGCAAGGGCCTATACAAGGAGGGTGATGATGAGGCTATAAACAGGCAGGAAAAAATATCGAAATGAGGGCTGACTACTGGGCACGCCACAGCATATAACTGGAAATGGCACACTTTAGGATAATATTTTGTGCTGAAACATCGGTGTCGGGAGATGGAGGTGGAACATATCCGTTGACCCCCCACCCACCCCCTGGAATTGCCATCGGCCATTTCAAGTCACAAAACGCAGAAGTTGTTATAACATAAATAATGTTTAGAAAGCTTTTATTGAAAAGTTAAAACTTAAAGGTAAAACAGAATAACTGTGCATTTCAGTACACTAACTGTGTAAAATGTAAAAAAAAAATAATAAGGAAAAGTTGTACTTGATATTCATTCATCTAGTAGTCCTCCCAAAGGATTTAATAATAGTAATAATAATATTAGTAATATAATTTTATTTTTTGTTACATTAGTTATTACTGGAAAATTATTATCATAACCATGATTCTTATTGTTAATATTTGTTCTACTATTAAGTTAAGTCAATGGGTTGCCCCCCAATACACACACACAAACACAAACACCTTTCTGGTGTCTCCTAAGAGCTCAAACACTACCACTCAATGTTGATGTGAAAAATAATTTTTTACTAATTTTTGAGTGTTTAGCTTTAGCTTTCTTGTGTTTCTGTTAGTTCTGCAGGGTGCGAAATCCTGGGGGGACAGGGGGTTTCCCACCACCAACAATCTTGGCCTTAAAAATCCCCCCACCAAAAATTTCGGGGGGAAGATTTTTTGTTATAACAAATGAAAGATAAGCAATTACTTTTAATTTCAAATATACTGTACTAAGAATAATATCGAAAACACACACAAATTAGTGTAGTTGTGAGTATTGAATGCTTTCTCTCTCAAGAGATCATTAACAAATCTACACCAATACGCACAATTAAAGTAAAACAAGAATGCAAGAAAATTATAACTATGAAATCTAATTGATTTATATTAACATAAAGCACAAAAAAAAACAAAAACTTACACATAATAAAAGCACTTCAACTATTTCATAATTTATAACATCTTTAACCAAGTTACTAAAGGAATTAGTTGGCTGCTTCACAATATCTGATATGTATAAAAGTAACAAATTAATTTACTTTTAATTATACACATATGAGGCAGAGGGGGGAATGTAGATTAAGAACTTTCTTCCCCCACCAGTTTTCAATGATTTCGCACCCTGTAGTTCTGTCCTGTCAAAGTGTATGTGTAAACATCATGTAGCGAAAAGGCAAAAAGATTTTATTTATTCTGTACATTATACTAGCATGTAACAGTCACAGTGCCAGAAGGAGAAGTGAGTGGATGCCTCATTCCATCCCTTCACCCAGCAGACAAGAGACACATACCCTTGACAATTTTAAATATTTTCTATAGAAACAAGACCTAGCTATATGAAAGTTCAACTCTCCAAAAATAAAAGCATGGATATGATTCTGTTTTGAAGTAGCAGAAATAAAGTTCTATTGAAAGTTTTGTAGGCTACGAAAGAAATACATAAAGATTATAACTTGTATATTTATGCTAAGGTGCATTTTGGAAATGCATATCCAAAGATTATTAATTACAAAATGAAAGGTGTGTATGTATGGTTCGCACACGCAGCATTATATTTTACGTTCCTAGTTCTATTTATGTGATTCTGACATTTTCAGATTACATACAGGTTAATTGATTTATTTACTTACATTTCCATTTACAAAATCAGGATCATCTTCAAACATCAGAGGTGGTTATTTTAGTTAAACAGCATTCAATGTCTGAAATAAGGAATACATTTAAATTAGATTAATCTTGAAAGTAGCAAAAATTTAACTTCTTCAATACAGCAGCTTATTGTACAACTATATTTGTTAATAGATGGAAGACTATTTGAAGCGTTCAAGTGGATTTAACATATAAAAGTTAATTATCATGCAAAGTTAGTATCATTTGGATCTCCCCAGCAATTTAAATTCTCCTAAGGAATGTCTATACATACAGTGGAAGATTGAATGAAAGAAACCCAGAATGATGAAAGTATAGATATTTTTCAAATAAGAATTAATTTCTTTATCTGTTTGTTTTCTTCTACATAACTTCTCAAAATGAATTTAATTTCCAAGGACAAAATGTGTATGTAGGCTTTTACAGGGTAACTGATAGCCAATAAATGTAGCATCACAGACCCTCACTTTGCAAGTTGAAAAGAGAAAACAAATAAAATGTATGAATTACTTACTTCATCCCACATCCACATGAACACTAAATTGTACACAAGCAGCAATCAATTCTCAGAACTTAAAGATGCTGACACAGAAGTATATTTGCTGTGTGGTCTAGTCAACCATATTTTTTTCACTAATCCTCCATGAAATTAATTGTGTAACAAAGATATTAGGAAAGGTATGTAAAGAGTGAGATGAATAAATATTTCCAGGAAAAGTTCAATGCAGTTCAATTCCTTAAATACACATGGGACGTCAAAAAATATTGAAAATTATGAACAACTTGCCTGGTAATATTTCAACATCTCGCTGTACACATTGTGTAATTAGTATGCCATATCAATTTGAAAATACTTCTTAAGACAGCCACAACAAAGTTTTACACTCCAGCCTACACTGTGTATAACTATTAGTACCGTCCTTCCCAGTGGCGAACACTCCCTTTGAAACAGAAATAACCGAAGCTATGAGACACCCACCCACCCTTTCCTATTTCCAGATTTGTTGTTTGAATTTGTTTTTAAGACCAATTTAATCACAGGAAGGCTAGTCGGGACTGGACCTAAAGTTCAAAGTGAGATCTGAACCATTATGAACCACTACCGAGTATCGAACCTCGGACTCCTTGATACATGTATTTAAGTATGCATGTACTTTTGACACTTTAATTTTCTTTTCACACTCACTATGTTGACTAAATGTTCAATACTAGCTGACCACCTCTAGCGTGCGCTACACCTGGGTACATATAGTGGTTGCCACTGGTCCTCCCATCTCAGCATATAAGCTTACTTCCTAAGCGACCTCTGTCATTTCAAGTTCCTACAGCTTAAAACTTATGAAAATAATGAATAATAAATTCCCTTGAAAAAAAGAACAAAATTAGATTTGAACTGCTCTACTTACAGTGCATATCTGTGTAAACCCAACCCATGCAGGATCCTTGAAAAACTGCTCTCAGCAAAGAGTGGCGTAATGTTCAGTGTAGGTTGGAACTAAGGCAAGTGTGTTTGTGGGCATTATCCGTATCCACTGCTCTATGCATGGCACATTCCTGAAAAGGAGTTGAAAATTAAAATAATGCTTAAAATTTTATGTTACACAACCATATTTATGTGTAAAAGAAATCTAAGACAACACTCTAAAAGAAATTCTAGCTGCTGCTTGAAATTGTAAGTTTCCTTAACTTAAATTGTTAATGTTTAGAATCCTCCAAGGACCGAAGATTTGAAGATACTATGGACGCACGCTACAGAAAACCTCACGAATATCAACGTCTGAGTGTGGGAAGGCGATCATTGCTCCCGAAAATTAATGTCATTGTATATTTAACTTTCACGCCCTTGCTTACAATGTGTCTTTTTTCCTTTAAAAAATTGTGATATTAGACGCAATCGACTACAACGAATGAATGAAGTGAGTTTAAGCAGCACCTTATAAATCTTATAAACTCTTACAGAAGCCTGTTTTGTAAATAATATTTCCCATGGAAATTAACTTTACGTCCCACAGTATCCCACTGCATTATTTTGGCCTCTTTACTTAAAAATCAATTACAAATCCCTCTGGGGTACGTTCCGACAGCCAATAACGAAAGATTATGAATTGTGTGCAATAAGTTACTTTACAACCTTAGGAACATCACACACCAAACGAAGGTGTCAGTCGCAGTCAGAATAGTCGACACCAAAGGTGGCTCTAGCCCACCACGAAATATTTTTGGCCCATCTCTTCCTAACACAAATAGCCAACAGTTAAAAATTAGGATTGCTTACATCACATCAATAATCACACAAGGTCAGAAGAACACAAAGAGAGAGGGTGAAAGAGACCGAAAGATACATTGACAGCGAATGACAGAGAACAGAAATAGAAGATGGAAATGGGAAAGAGAGAAGGAAGCGTAGAAAGATAAAGGGAAAAGGTAAAGAAGAATAACGGAAATGGAAACAGAGGAACCAAGAGAGCAAAGAAAAATTGAAACATATGAAAAACGGAGAAAGAAATAAAGATGATAGAGAATCCTAGTAGCAGTGATAATTGTAGTACGGTCAACCTTTGTGACGTTGTCCCCCCAAACATACACATATTCTGTTTAAAGTATGTCATAAGATTATCCTTTGTTTGTACCGGATTGTATCGCATTTACTTTCGTTTGCAACATTACAGCGTTCGAGTATTCACAAATTGAACTTGGGGTGGGGGGTGGGGGGCTTCGGGAAGCCCGTACAGTTTTATCCCAGCGCATTTTTTCGATTGTAACGTAACGGTTTGAGAGTAAATTAAATCAAAATTTGAAGTCCCCTCACCCCCAATTATAAAGTGGAGGACAAAAATATTACGCTTGTATCATTGAAATAACTAAACTAAACAACTAAAAGCTCCCCATCATGGAGGAAGAAAAAATCAAGCAACTACTTGGATAGAATTTCGTTTGTGCATTTGAAATTTTATTTTTTATCCTTATAGTTTTCCAGTTATTTCTCTCCAAAAATGGGAGTGGGAAGAACGGAAACGAACTTAAACCATGATTTCTCAGTCTCCGTAACCATAGGCGTAAATTGGCGGGGACAAGGACCCCCAAAATTTTCACATTTGTTAAAATCTTCAAGTTAGGCGACCTGAGGAGCAAAGTAATAAAGAGTAATATTTGTGATTTCGCTAGATATTTATGAAACAATCCCTGGACGCTATTTTTATGAGATGGAAAATTTTTCATGACTCTTCCCCTAATCTCCCAAAGTTAAGCCTCAGATTTCATTCTTCCCTTTCAAAAGTAGGCTCCAGGTTACGGGGCTCAAATCATGACGAATCTTAGCACGTCGAGCTGCAACGCCAGGGCTCCCGGGTTCGAATCCCGCTTGGGCATGGTTGTTTGTAAATGTCCATTCATCAATTTCATCATTTCATCACTCATCCCCATCTTCTCAAAATTAGCCAAGAGGCACAAACCGCGAAGTAAAATAAAACAAATCAATCAAATAAAATCAAACCATGACGAATGTCAATCCTCGGACGAGGAATATTGAAAGGGCTCACACTGCATGCTAAACAATGTCCTCTCACCGTGTACTGTCATTATTTCGAAATGTGAAACAAATTTTGGTCTAATCATTGCGGATACGACAATCTGAGCATATATGTATAAAGAAAACTTACAGTGTAAAAATATTGAAAACGTTATTGAACTTGCTTACCTTTGAATGTTGCTTTCTTATCTCCACTTTCAAATACCCACTCAGCGGACAAACTATTCTGGCCAGTGGCCACAGACGACCTCACAAAAAAACAACGGCAAGGCTATTCTGGGATGACTTCCTGCTGGTCCCAGACGTCCTTCGATTGGTCCCCACGAAAAGCGCGCGGTATACGACGCGTGACTCGTAACAAAAGACACTGAAAGTGAATGTCCTTCAAACAAAGCAAAAATCTTTGGGGGTGGGGGTGGTTTACTCTGTTGTTTGTGGCAGGCGCATCCACCGGGAGGGCTATGGGAGCGATCTCCTTTCCCAACTGCCAGTTCTTGGATATGATATTATACCTGATATTTTTGAGACTCAGATGTTCCGCCTTATATCCCCAAATTTAAAAGGCTCGAGAATATTTATAAAATAAGTCAACTTTATGATCAAGATAAGCTAATCGGAAAAGACACTACAGTTTAAATTTGTATTGAATCACTGTGCAATATGCTTCAAAATGAAATCGAACTGAGACCCCTTGAGGGAATAGACTTTTGTGTTCTCTGCGTATTCACTATATTTCTCACATGTGCCCATTCAGTTTACATTGTGGCAATAGGAGGTCAAGAGGAATTATGATACAATAATAACCACCTATTCCACTCCTCGACCTCTATTTTTGCAAAGGAATTATCCATCTTCTAGAACACAAAAAACAGCTTCGTTCCTGTTTACAGTATAATATGTTGTTTATATATATAGCAGGGCAAGTGTGTGTTAGAATTGAGGTTCGGTGAGGTGAGGCATTCGAATGAAATTCGCCCCTCCCAACTGTAACTTCTGGATCCGCCACTGTTTGTGGCAATTTGAAAGCGCTCTGTGGATACCAAACTCCTAAGAAAATAAAGGACAGAATTTCTTTCCTCCACAAATTGATTGAGCTGGTTTATTTTATTTCGCTTTTGTGTCACTTTTGGCTAATCGCGAAGATGAGGATCAATTGATGATATGATTAAATTCATGAAGGGACACTCACAAAGAAAACACATCCCCAGGCCTGGATTCGCTGCGCTACCCACACCGCCATGGAAATTGGCTTTCCTTCATAAGGTTAAGTACTTCATAATAATATTAAAGTAGAATGTAATATTGTAATTCTCATCCAGAAACAGCCCTATAGAAGAAGTCGGGAGGATAAGGACAGTTGATTCAGGTTCCGCAACAAACAACTTCAAACTTTCCCAGAACTTATTTGTTAATAGTTGACATTGATACTATCGAATACACATGATTAGTTGACCAAAAATCTAGATTTTTACCACCTAAAAAACTAATGTGAACATGAGAATGTTATTTTTGTCGCTTTTATATAAAGAAATGTTCAAACTGAGTTTATTGTGTAATGCTGGTTATTATCAGTTCGTTACAATAATCTGTAATGAAAATTTGTATAATAAGAAATGAGTATTTAATATCTTATTGTTGAAAATATTGTCTTTGCATTTACTGTAGTGTCCTAATATACTGATTGGAACAAAGAACTCCAGAAAATATAACTTATATAGTGGTCGTTACCAAAGAAAATGTACTCTTCCTGCGGGATTTGTAAGCAATAAGTTCTTCTCAATAAGGGGACCCCCATGGACAAGGTGCAGAGCTGTGGTGAAACGCTCTCGCCACTTGGGGTCCAGGTTCGAGCCTGGGTGAGTGACTGTTTGGTTTGAGTTGGTGTTTTAAGTCCACTTTATGCACAGTAAGGCTACCGGGACTGGACCTACAGTTTAAAGTGGAATCCGAACCACTTGTGCCTCCACCGGGTATCGAACCCGGGACCCCTTGATTACAAGGCGAGGACGCTACCACTGCGCCATCGGGGTGTGAATGACTGTTGAAATGGCCATTTCCATAAGATAAATTATTTTCCTGTATTTGTACATATTGCCAATGGACATGAGAACTTACGAAAAATAACATTTTTAAAAAAAAAAATCCAGGTAAGTAGTATCAAAAATACTTACCGTCGTTTTTCATCGATTTTCTGTCATTTTTAATTATGATTAATGTCTTTTTAATTCATTTCGAGGGGTGACGCTATTGTTATTTAATCAAGCGACACGTGTCGGGGGTGGAGGAGGAGATGAGTCATCGATGACTCATGCACACGTGTGAGTTTGAAATTAATGGTTTTCCATTAGTGCACAAAAGATACTATTATGTATTCCGTTTTTGACCTAAGCTAACCTTTTGTTGTATATTATATATGCGTTTCTGCCGGATATGAGTCACAGATGATTTATACAGACGTTGGAGTTTGGAATTAATGGTTTCTCCATTAAGGTACAAAAGACACTATTGTGGAGTTCGTTTTTACTCTAACCTAACACTATTGTTGTATATTATATATGCGTTTCTGCCGGATATGAGTCAGGGGTGCTTTATGCACACGTGGGAACTTGGAATTAATGGTTTTTCCATTAAGGTACAAAAGACACTTTTGGCCTATTCTGGCCATTTTGGCGTCGGTGGTGAGGCATATTTGGTATAATTAAGAGTAGTGTCAATATGTACCTCTGACGACAACTTTGATTTCTTGACCAAACGACCACAAAAAGTTGAAAAACTCACTTTCTCTCCCCGTTCCGCGCCTCATTTAGTACGCTGACGACGTTTCACGGGGGCAAAAAGGCAGTGATGAGTGAAAGATGAGCTCTCATCCTCTCATCCTCTCATCTTCTTATTCTCTCATTCTCTTATTTTCTCATTCTCTCATCCTCTCATCCTCTCATCCTCTCATTCTCTCATCCTCTTATTCTCTTATCTTCTTATTCTCTCATTCTTTTATTTTTTGAAAGATGAGTGCACCTTATCGTAATTATCCAAGTCCGGGACCCAAATGTTTATATATATCGTGATCTTCGTAAACCTCTCCTCTCATCTTCTCATCCTCTTATTCTCTCATTCTCTCATCTTTTGAAAGATGAGTGCACCTTATCGTAATTTTCCAAGTCCGGGACCCAAATGTTTATATATATCGTGACCTTCGTAAACCTCTCTCTCGGGGGAAGGATGTGGCATACACACACACACACACACACACACACACACACACACACACACACACACACACATACATACACACACACACACACACACACACACACACGCGTATGCCTCTTATTATTTCCGTATTGTAACACAAACAAACAAACAAAATAATAATTGTTGTTTTTTAGGATACCTGGCCCCTATAACCTCGCCAGGGGTGCGTGGTAACGGCGAAATCATCACGAGTTTAGATTTGTACTGCGAATGTTGTCAAAAATTTAATCAATGTTGTTTATTCTCGATGCTAGAATCTTACATAGATTATTCTCTAAAAACGAAAATTGATAATCCTATGCCAAGCCCCCAAGGCATTCAGGCAATTTCTAATGTTCGCGTGGATAGCGACGCTCGGTAGAATTTTTCCTGTCCCCTGTGGAGCAATTGTGTTTCGTCGCCCAATGTAACATTTTCATCACGGACCAAACTATCCACAGCAACCCCTCCCCGAACCCATTCACCTTGCATCCTCTTTCGCCCGAAGAGATTCTATTTTTTTTCAGCTTTCCCACGGTTCTGAATGAAGAATCCATCACATCCCCGATAACAATAGAATCAGAGGGGGATGTGGCGGAAGCAAACACAGCAGCATCTTCCGCTTTTTGAGTTTTATACTGGGAATCGTTTGTTTCACACACCACACCCTGACGGGGCGTGGAATAGAGGCCGAGGGGAAATGATCGACAATACATACATGGGTGGAACTATCAACGTCCCGTTTATTGTTATTTGTCCCCCACAGGATATTGTGCGCATCACAAAATCTTTTGTTGAAAAAAATATAACATGAGTAAATCAGTCAACAAGGGTTTTTATTTGCTAGGACATTGACTATAGCGCTCATTGTGTTTTCACCAAAGAGAGTCGCGTGGAGTAGGAAGGAGAGAAGGAGAAAAAAGGAGAGGAGTTCCTATATAACCTACCAGTTTTTTTGTACGTCATTATCATAGTGAACGTCAATCGTGGCAGTTCAGTATTTTTTAATTTGTTTGTCTGGTAGTATACATATATATCATCGTGGAAGTTTTAGTGAGCTACAGGTTTTATTTTGAAGTTTCTCTATCTCTCTTGAAAGGTGAACGTCAATCGTGGCAGTTCAGTATTCTTAATTGTTTATCTGGCAGTATACATATATATCATCGTGGAAGTTTTAGTGAGCTACAAGTTTTTATTTTGAAGTTTTTCTCTCTATCTCTGTTGAAAGGTAAGTTTTTATTTTTTCATGATATATTAATATTTTTTGTTTTTGCGTCTGACACACACATATTCAGAGGAGTCATAAAAAATTGACACACACTTACATGTCGTATATTTTTAACCTCCTACAACAGTGCACACACACATACATACATACATACATACATACATACATACATACATACATACTGTTCGCGTCTAATATATATGTGGAAGGAAAAAATATCTAGCATTTTTCAACTTTTTTTCCTTCTGTTTCAGTGCGCTTTCCACTACCATCACCACAACCCCCCCAAAAAATTTCTCTGTATACATATATAAATAACAGAGAGAAAAAATGGAACCGCAACCAGGTCCCTCCGGTCTTTGCGGGAAAGTGGCATGTCGCAACTGTGGAAAGTTGATTTCTAAACCTAATATTGCTAGGCATTTGAAAAAATGTCGTCTACCGGATCATGATGTCGTAGTCCCGCCGGCAAAGAAACCTCGCATTGATGAGCGTGAGGAGGGTGCTTTGAATAAAAGTGCACGTATCATAACGTATAAATCTGGAAGGGATGAAAAGTGTGACTCGAGCATCTTCCTCAACAATGTGAAATCTCTGGTAGTCGATAAATTACGTGATTGCCTCGTCAATGTTGCAATTAAAATTCATCTCGTCTTGACCCTGCTGTATGAGAAAGTTGTCTCGTCCGAGTCAAGCACTTTCAGCTTTTACGTAGGGTGTGAAAGCTTACACGATGACAATAACGAGAATCTTGACGAGATAGTGACACGGCTATTTGAGCACTTGACACAAAAACAAGAAGAGTTTGAAGGTAGAGGAAGTGGATGGAGTCTTTGCGGTCGCAGCCACATGTTAGAACTTCGAGTCTGCAATTTCAAACCATTACGCAGCACTCAAAAAAAAACAAAAAAACAAAAAAAGCAAAATGCAGTGTTGAACATACAAAGTAATGATCAGAAGAGTTTCCTATGGTCTGTCATCGCCGCATTACACCCAGCTAATAATGTTCACCCCGAACGCCTGTCCAATTACAGAGGATACGAGGGAAGATACGAGAATATGATGAGAGGAATTTCCTATCCTGTGCCCCTGAATAAGATCAATCAATTTGAAAAAAACTATAGAGAGGAAAAAGGAGAAGATATCGATATTTCTGTGTTTGGGGTTGACGATTGCGACAACATTCGTGTGTTAAGACCTGCTAGAAGCCAGAATAATGTAATTCGACTCTTGCTTGTAGATGGCCGTTACAGTTTGATACGGAATTTCTCAGGATTAGTAGGAAGACAGATCACCAAGCATCACGATAAGATCGAAATTTGCGATCGATGCTTGAGAATTTTTCGCAAGGGAAAGAAGATGAAAGAACAGCACAAGTGTTTTGGCTCCGTGAATGCAGAACCCGAAGATGTCATGCCGGAACCCGGAACCAAGATGAAATTTCAGAAACACCAGGCTCTTCTCCACCATCCCGTCGTCCTTTATGCCGACTTTGAAAGCTTCCAAGTTCCTATGACGTCTTGCGACCCTGATCCCTCTACCTCAAGCACGACCCAAATTTTTCACCACGAGCCTTGCAGTTTCTCCATCTACGGAGAAAAATTGAATGATGTCATCTTGTATTGCGGACCCGATGCGGCAAAACATTTTGTTGAGAAGATAGCGGAATGTGCGAGAGAACTTGCACCCAGGCTGAAAGGCTCTTACGTTTCTCCACCTGCTCTCACGACGGAACAACAACAGAGACATGACGCGGCGACAAGATGCGAGGAGTGTAACCAGGCTTTCACCCCCGAAAATTACAAGGTCGTCCACCATAACCACCAGAATGGATTATTTCTAAGCACCATCTGTAATTCGTGCAATCTTAAAATTAAGGAGTCGCATTTTGTTGCCGTGTTTCTGCACTACACGGAGAAGTACGACACACATCTCTTCGTCAAAGAGCTCCACAACATAACTTCTCGAATCAGCATCATTCCGAGAACGAGTGAGAAGTATATTACAGTGAGAGTGTGGATCCCTCTCGAAGAAGGAGGAAGTGTGGAAGTGCGAATCCTAGACTCTTACAATTTCCTGTCCTCCAGCCTCGCAAGCCTTGCATCTCAACTTGGCGACGAAGATCTTGTGGCCACCAAGCAAAAATGTTTTTCGGGGGGAGATGAGAATTTGAATCTGTTGCGTCGCAAGGGTGTCTACCCCTACGAGTACGTCAACGATTTCGAGAAATTTGACGAGACGGAACTTCCACCCCGGGGGGTATTTTATTCTCATCTCATGGAGGACGTCTGTTCCGAAGAGGACTACGAACACGCTCGTAGTGTATGGACGGCATTCAATTGCCAAACTTTTCGCGATTATCACGATCTCTATCTCAAATTGGACGTAACACTTCTGATGGATATTTTCGAATCGTTTCGTAAGAGATGCATCGCGATATACAAGTTGGATCCTGCGTATTTCTTCACCACGCCGGGATTGACTTGGGAATCGATGATGAAATACACATACGTGGAACTGGGCCTCATCGCAGAGAAGGAACAGTATGCTTTCATGGAGAGTGCGATACGGGGTGGCATCGTCCAATGTCCCCGACGCCATGCTCAGGCAAACAATCCTCATACGCCTGGTTACGATGCATCGAAGCCCAACACCTACATTGTCTACTGGGATGTCAACAACCTGTACGGCCACTCCATGTCCCAGTGTCTTCCCATCAGCGACTACGGGTGGATGACCGAAGAGGAACTCTCCTGCGAAGATTTTCTCAACTGGAGGGAAGATAATGAATGGGGTTGTTTCTTGGAAGTGGATCTCGATTATCCCGAAACGCTTCACGAGAAACATCACGGATTGGCCCTGGCCCCCACCAAGGAGAAGCCACCTGGAGGATCGGAGCCAAAACTCATACTAAGCATGGAGAACAAGCGGAATTACGTTCTGCACTACCGACTCCTCCAATTTTACATAAGTCACGGCTTGCAGTTGAAGAAAGTTCATAGAGGATTGAAGTTCCGACAGAGCAAGTGGCTCGAACCGTACATAGCCGAGAACACGCGACGCAGAGCGCAATCGACATCGCCTGCAGACAAGGATCTGTACAAACTGTTCAATAACGCCATCTACGGCAAGACGATGGAGAACGTGCGTAATTACATCGATGCAATGTTGGTCACGGACGAAAAAAAATTTGAGAAGATCGTCGCGTCACCCTACTTCAAAAACTTCACTATTTTCGACGAGAATCTAGTATTTGTTGAGAGGAACAAGAAGCAAGTGATGCTCAACAAGCCGATTGCCATAGGTGCCACTGTTCTTGAACTATCAAAATTGCACATGTACCAATCGTACTACGATCAGTTTCAACCCTTTTATGGAGATAACATCCAAATATGTTACATTGATACGGATAGCTTTATTTTTCTAATCCAAACACCAAGCCTCGAACATGATCTGACTAAGATGAAGCATCTGTTTGATTTTAGCAACTTACCATCAGGCCATCACTTGCATTCGACAGAAAACAAAATGACGATTGGAAAGTTCAAAGATGAAGCGGCTGGTAATTACAGCAGGGAATTTGCGGGGCTTCGTGCCAAAATGTACTGTGTAAAGATTACAGAAGAAAAAGAGATCAAGAAGGCGAAGGGGGTGGGAAAAATAAGTACCAGCAAATTTAGCATGCAAAACTACAAAGAATGCCTTTTTCATGGTAAAAGGCAACTCAGCACCGATCATCGCATTGCAAGTAAATTGCATGATTTGTACACGACGCGCGTAACCAAGGTCGCATTGGATGCAACGGACAACAAGTTACGTGTTCTCGATTGTCAAATCCACACGCGAGAGTGGGGGCACTACAATAAAAGCTATAAATGTGGCGTGTGTTAACCGTAACCTCATAGCCATGAAGTCCGCTGTGTTTTTGCCATTCTTCTTCAAAAACATACGGAGGAAAAGAATGAAAGAGGGAGCCCTCGGGCGATGAAAAATAAGAGTTGAATTTAATGAGCCTCGGTTTGGAGCGGGCTTAACAACATAATAACAGGTTACAACTTTTCATCGCCCGAGGGCTCCCCCTTTCATTCTTTTCCTCCGTATGTTTTGAAGAATAGCAAAAAAGCACAATGTGTTAAATAACTAACAAGGACAATGAATCTCTTTGGTTTTCGCAAACAAAGCAACATGGACACTGCATCACCAATTTCCAATAACCTCTTACCTTCCGTGTTATCTAAACTCAATGGTCTACTAATTGTACATCTTAATAGTATATGGACGGAAATAAATAACGATGTGGGCAAGATGTTTTATGTTTTTAATAACAATTTACATTTCTATGAAATTCCGATCGACGGGAAACTTCAAATCACCGTGAATCCGGAGAACACAGGCGAAATCAAAATTTCTACCGGCAAGAACATTTTTCGAATGAAGCACGACAAGATACTTTCTAACATGTCGTACGATGTGTCTGCAGGAGATTATCTTTACGTGGAACTCCTAGGAGATTACGACAAACTTATTCCTCTCTTCGTAGAATTACGAATTGTCTATCCTATTATAAATAACCGTTAACCAAAAATGCCTAACGACATTTTCGGCAACACCAAGCGTGTAGACCATGCAGAAGAGATTCTCATGCTGGACGTTCGAGTTAAGAAGTTGAGGACCGATTTGATCGCTTTACAGGAGACCTTAAACAAAAGTTTAGAGTCTGAGATCGCTACGCTCCAAACGCAATGTCTCGATCCCATTCTGAAAATCGATTCCGAACTGAAAACACTGATAAAAAATTATGTCGACGTACCTTCTTACGACAACATTCAAAATATACAGTTGAGCATGGATTCGCTTCAAAATGATTTGGCCAAATTACAGCAATTTCAATCGAAAAATGAAGATTTGGAAAAATTGAAACTCGAAATCGAAGAGCGAACTTCCGCAATAGAAAAGAATTTCTCTGAACTTCAAACCGTCGTGAATGATATTGATGTAGAACGCTTGCAGGTCGTTGTTTCCAAATTACAAGAAGAATTCACCGGCACGTTGGAAGAAATTAAATCCAAGTTGCAGACTTTGGAAGATACCATGACGAACCTACCATCGTCGGACGAACTGCAGGTCATCGGTAAAAGCGTCGCGAACATAAAAATTCAATTGGAGGCCTATCAAGATTTCGAACACATTCAAACCACCATCGCTACGCTTCAGGCGTCCTTGGAATTGATCAACGAAGAAATTAAAAATATTCACGCTGAAGCAAGTGTGTTGACGAGTATTCAGGACACGTTGAGCACGGTTCAGCAGAAGATCCAATATTTGGAAAATTTGAACGTCGAATCCAATCTTACTCATTTTCATCACGTACTGGACAACATACAGGGTGACTTGGAATCGTTACGAACGAGCGTGCCTTCGAGCGAAGATTTGGAAAAATTGAAAACGGCGGTGACGGCACTATCAGATTCGAGTGACATCAAAAGTTCGTTGAGCGATCTCGAGAGTAAAGTGGCCAATCTCCCTACCTCCAAAGAATTACACGCTTTGAAAAGGAACATATCACGTATGCTGAAACGACTGGAAACGGAAACGGCGAACGTGGAACAGATTCGAGACGAACTTGCTTCGCTGGTGTCGACGCTGCCCACTTCGCAGAGCGTCGCCGACCTTCACACGCAGTTTACAGACATGCGAATCATCGTGAACGATCTTACCGAGAAGAGCTCGAAATTGAATCAAATCGAGAACATTCAGAACATTGTCGTCAACATCAGAGATCAAGTTGGAGTGCTGGAATCAACGCAGGAATCGACGCTGGCCTCTTTCGGTGCCAAGTTGCAAGAACTCAACGAAAGCTACAAGCAGTTGAACGTGGAAGTGAAAATCAAGCCGTCATTTTCTACCGTAACGGATACCATAGTCGAACATTTGTTGCCCGTACAAAACACACTGGGTCAGCTTCACAGCAACCTCGTTAGCGTCGATACTAAATTCGCTAAACTGCATTCTCTGCAAGCCATCGAAATCAACAGTGTACCCAATCAACAGAGAATCTCCACCTTCGTCGAAGGTAACAAACTGTACATGCTACATCCTTATCATCCGTACTATAAGTTTCTCCTCGATGGCACGATTCAGATAAACGAATTTTCGTACTGGTCTCACGGCAGAAAAGCTAGCGTTCCCACCATGACTTTGATATCGAATCGTGGTGTCCAGAAAGCAGGAAACATTCCTCTGGCACGTTGGAACGAAACGCGCAACATATATGAAATACACGAAGACGAAGATCTCACCGTTTTCGACGTGAGTGCCGGCGATAAGCTGATCATTCAAAACACGAGCGAGGTGCCACCCTCTTTGAATCCCATCACGCTGGTGCTTCTCTTCAAACGTAATCTCTAAAAATAATAAAAATGTCTAGGCAAGCCATCGTCCAAGAATTGCATAAACCTGCACGCCGCAACTACAAACGTTTGGCTGTGGTAACCAAGGGAATCGACGACCTCTGGGAAAGTGACCTCGTCGAAATGAGTAGCGGCAAGTTAAAAAACGTGCATAAATTGAACAAGGGCAACAAGTACCTCCTCACCGTCATAGACACATTTTCGAAATTCGCATGGGCTCTACCTTTGAAGGCGAAAACAGGAATGTGCGTCACGGAAGCATTCAAGACAATTTTTCGCGAAAGCGGCGGCAGACGACCTCGGTTTCTGCACACGGACAAAGGGAAGGAATTTTACAATGCCGTATTCCAAAAGTTTATTCGGAAACACAACGTTCAACATTACTCGACCTTCAGTGACGTCAAGGCCAGCATCGTGGAAAGATTCAATCGCACTCTGAAATCGCGCATGTGGTCACGCTTCACGCTTCAGGGAAGCTACAAGTGGGTCACTATTCTTCCGGAACTTGTTAACGACTATAATCACACACGGCACGCAACGATAGGCATGAAGCCAGCTGACGTTACCAAGTCTGACGAGCAACGTTTAATTTCTAGCGTTTACTGTCCAAAGTACACGCCCACGACAAAAAAAGCTAAATACAAAATTGGAGAACAGGTGAGGGTCAGTAAATTGAAGCGAACGTTCGACAGGGGTTTCACACGAAACTGGAGCACTGAACTTTTTACCGTGGTTCGAGTTCTACCCGGGAACCGTCACACGTATATAATAAAAGACAGTGGCGGTGAAATTTTATTGGGGCGCTTCTACGAGGAGGAACTCTCTAAAACTAAATACCCCGACACGTACCTTATCGAAAAAGTTTTGCGCAAGAGAGGCAACAAACTTTTGGTGAAATGGCTGGGACTTCCGGAAACAAGTTGGATCGATTCAAACGAAGTGATTCTATGAGTACGTGGAATGTTGTGAAACGTTTACCTAATTCGGAAAGTCAAACGAGGAAAAAGAACGGTGAATTGCTTCCCGACAGCATCCGCTGTCTGATCGTAGGACCTTCGGGGTGTGGGAAAACGACACTGCTCGTGGACAATTTTCTCCTCGCACCGAATTGGTTAGATTGGAAGAACAGGCACCTGTACGTGTTCTCGAAAAGTTTGGAGCAATCCAAATACCAGCAACTGATGAAACTGTACGATGGTCTGGACATTGCAACGTTTGCCTCGGAAATAAAACCACTCGACGATTGTCGTGAAAATTCAGTCGTTGTGTTCGACGACGCCATCCTGGAAAATCAAAATGAAATTCGCAACTTTTTCACGCAAGGTCGTCACAAAAGGAATGGATTGCTTCTACCTAGCTCAAACGTTTTCCAAAATTCCAAAACAGTTAGTACGCGACAACGCTAATTTCATATGTTTGTTTCGTCAAGATCACACCAACCTCAAGCATGCGTACGATGACTACGTAGGCGGAGACATGAACTACAATCAATTTTCGGAAGGCTGCTGCTCTACTTGCTGGAACGGTGACGATTTCGGATTCGCTACGATCGACATGACGAGGAAACCCAACAACGGAAAATACAGAAACAAAATCAACGACTTTCTAAACGTTGCAACGTTGTGAGAAACGACGTATATAAATAACGTCATGACGAAACGAAAAATCGAAGACGAAAATCTCAAGCTTCGCGATTACCTCGCGAAACGCTTCAAAGGTTGGAAATCCGAAAATCGCGGATTCTACGAAGAGAAGAAACGTCAGGATCAACCTGTGATCGATGCCATCAGCGGTCTAGGTAAAGAAATTAAAAGTGTCACGGAACAAAATAAAAATTTGATCAACGAACTCGTACCGCTCGCAGCTAAAAGTTACGCTGTACCCACGCCTATTTCAAGCATTCCTTCGACGCCGTTCGAACTGAAGGATGCACCGGCACGACGTCGAGCCATAGGCAGCACGTCTTCGGATAAAATCGAGTTGGGACCTTTGGCACGAGACTACCTGAGCACGGGGAAATTCGACAAGGATGAAGTGTTCGGATTGTATCCCAGCATGGAAACCAGCGAAGGCGGCGGTGTGGTGTGGAAGATTGGGAAATCGAAGGTGACCTTCGAAGGCAACGACATTAAAGTCAATTTAGGCGACAAGGATAGTTGGAACAGGTATCCGGGTACGGTGGGACTGTGGGAACTCGTTGCCAAAAAGCAGCCGAAAGATTACACCGACGAAGATTACCAGAGTTACAAGGAAATTCTGATCATGACGGATGCCTTGTACCAAAACAACGACGCCTCGCAGAATAGGGTGAAATCGAGCAGCGGCGAGAAGTACAGGAATCTCATCAAACCGATTTGGAACCAGGTCAAAACAGGCAGCGGGGTCAAACGCTACAACACGTTACCCAAAGAATTCGTTTGGGTGGACGACGTGAGGAAACTCGTGGACCGATTGTTGGTGATAGCCGGCGAAGAGAATGCAGGCAACCGTAATTTCTACAACGAGAAGGTTGGCATCGTGGACATGATCAGCACGAAACTTTCCAACTTCATCGTGAACGACGACAAGGGCATAGGTTACCTCATCAAAATCATCAACACGCTGCCTCCGAAATTCTGGAACGTGGCCGAAGGAAAGGGACTCGTAAACGACATCATCAACAAGTTACCTTTCGAGATGCATCTACCTGGCTACCAGTACTGCGGACCGGGTACCAAACTCGAGAAAAGATTGGAGAGAGGAGACAAGGGTGTGAATCCGTTGGACGCCGCATGCAAAGATCACGACATCGCTTACAACACCACGCAGACGGATCTGGATGCACGTCACGAAGCAGACAGAAAGTTAGAGCACGCAGCTTTCGAAAGGTTCGTGAGCAGAGACGCATCGCTGGGTGAACGGGTCGCCGCACTAGGCACCACCATCGCCATGAACACGAAACAAAAATTGGGGTGGGGTATATAAATAACATCCAGTAAAAAAAAACAACATGGCTTGCATAACTGATTTGCCGCACGAACTACTATCTAAAATATTCAAAAAGGTAGTTAACGGAGATGTTAATAAACTTGTAATCATGGGAAGAACGACGCCGGAATTTCGCATCCCTTGTGAAATGGTTCTCAAGGACCATCTTCGGGAGATCAGCGGCCTGAGGTGTGGTGATCTCAACATTCTGCTTTCGGCTGCAGGGGAAAAATTAAACGATAGGTTGGACGAACTGCACGAGGCAATGCATGGAAGAAGACGGTATACTGATGATTGGTACAAGTCTATGCAGGAGAGGGAAGATATCATTACGCACATCATCGCGTTCTCCGAAGCACGAACTTTCTTCCTCTGTTAAAAAAATAATAATATATATACGTGTCAAAAAAAACTTGATATATAAATAACACACATCGTGAAAAAAATAATCTTCGGTATATATAAATAACACACATCGTGAAAAAAAAACAATTAAATTTCTCTAACACACACACTGAAAATTTTCTCTTCTTCGATATGACAACTGAAAAAATGAGTGATCTCCAAGCATTAAAATAAATGCTAAATTTGTCAGTCGAGTATGTAAAAATTCGGGAATTGGAAGTCGACAAATCTTACACGATAACTTCCGGTTCAATTGTTTCTACCCAGTATGGTCCCAAGGTACGCCTGTTGCTCAACGCACAATACAGTCTATTTTTACCAGATCGATACGCTAACATGTTATCCGACGAGAAGCTATCTATTTTAATCGAGAACAAAACTCGAATCGTGTACAAGGGGGCAAAGGAACTTCTTGGCAAGAAAACGAAGCACGTAATAGAATTTGTGTAGCAACTGCGAGGCCTTGAAAATATATAAATAACATACCGTAAAAAAACTACACAAGAAAAAATCTCAGAATATATATAAATAACATACCGTGAAAATAACACATAGAGCATCAACATGAAGCCCAAGGGTGTCGTGTACCAGATACCATACTCCAATCTTAAAAATCTAGGTGCCCTCGATGGGTTACTCACCAAGAAACAACGCGAGAAGAAACGTTCTTGCTTGTCGAAAGGACATGGAATGAAATTACTGCTCAGCACACCTCAATTGAGACGGTTGCAGCGTTCGCGGAAACAGCAAAAGATCGGAGGTTTCATATTCAGCATCCCGGCCATCCTAGCAGCATTGGGGGCCGTTGGAAGTTTGGCTGGCGGAAGTGCCGCCATCGCGAAAACCGTCATCGACTCAAAGAAGAACAAAGCGGAATTGGAAGAACAGAAACGTCACAACCGGGCCATGGAGAAGAAAGGATGAAAGGGCGTGATGAAGAAGTTTAAAAAAAAGAAACAGAAGCACTCACCAACCGAGACATTGAATCTCTGATCGAACCGTTACAAATCAAACACTTCAGAGGAGTTTTCATGTCCGACTCGTTACCTTCAAGCGTGAAAAGAAGAGAATGCGGAGTAGTCAACTTGGACGGTCAAGAAAATCCAGGCACGCATTGGATATGTTACCACAAAAATGATGATAAAGCATTCGTTTTCGATTCTTTCGGAGGTGTTCCACCTACAAATTTAATTCATTATCTGAAAACGAGCAAAACCTCTATATACTACAACGACGAACGCATTCAAGATTTCGGAGACGTGAACTGCGGTCATCTCTGTCTCTCCGTGCTCGCGTTTCTCTCTAAAATAAATAACCCTACGGTCGAAGATTTCCAGAAAGTACTGTGGAACCTGAAACAGCATCACTAGGATGGGCGTGTTCCATCTCACGAGCGAATCTTCAATCTTGAAACTCACGCTGCACGACAACATTGTCTATCCTAAATCCGTGGCTCTGCGTGCATTCTACAGCATGTACCTCATACCTAATGTTACGCAGCACAACAACAAAATTAGCGTCGGAAGCGAACACATCGTCGTCACGCCAGGACAATACAATCTTTCCACTTTGCAAGCTCAGTTACCCAAAGGCACATACTTTTCTCAAAATTCGGTCACTCACAGAGTGGAAATCCTATCCGCGACGGAGACCGTGGACCTGGGCACCATGGGAGAACTTTTAGGTTTCGAGAACGACACCAAACTCGAAGCTGGCATCAAGCACACAGCAACCAACATTCCTAAATTCTTGGCCATAGAGACTCTGAACGTACACTGTAACGTGGCAGAAGGTATGATCACGAAATCCTCGGACGGATTGTTAGGAAGTCACAAGCAGACGGGAATCATAGCCACTTTCAAACCAAGTTCCGAATTCATGGAACCGATCATCTACACGCCCTCTTCGCCGATCTATTTTCCAGTATGTCGCAACCGCATAGACGACATAGAGTTGGTGGTGACGAACGGGAAAGGAGACGTGGTGGATTTCGCAGGTGCAACAACTACTGCCATCGTGGAGATCAACGTATAATAAATAACCATACATGTAAAATGGAGCAAATCGAAAGTTACGAATTGCAATCTTTCCCTCCCAACCGTCGCACGTTTGCCAATCTGAACGAAGCGAACAGGGAGATCGAATACGACGTGGACGTAGGCGACGGGTTTATTCATCCTCACAGAGCGGACCTCTACCTTCAATTCGACGTGGTGAAGAAAGAAAGCGGAGACGCGTTTCCTGCAGCAGCAAACTTGATACTCGTGGACAACTTCGTGCCTCACCTGTTCTCGCAGGTGGAGGTGAGGAAACACGGTACCGTCATCGACAGAATAGATTATCCAGGCATCACGTCGACGGCGGTGGGAACTTTGAAATTATCCAAAACGGACGCAGCGTACTACCAGGCCGGGGGATTCGAAGCCGGGACCAAAATATCGACGAAAAGTCACACAGTGCTCTTTCCCATGCGTCTGCTTCCAGGATTCTTCTCGGACTACAAGGAGATCATGTGGAAGGGAGGACTGAGAGTCACGTTTCGAAGAGCAGCCAACGACAACGACGTACTGATGCGATACGCTACTTTAGGTCCGGACGGCACCACGCCGATAGCCAACACTTTACCCGAAGCAGCGAAATGCGTCATCCGAAGCATGGAATTGAGAATGCCGGTGGTGGAATACGAAACAAACTACGCCCTCAAGTACAAAGCGGAGATCTTGAAAAGTCCCCAGGTGCCGATTCACTTTCACGGTTACCAGTGCGTGCAAAAGATGGCATCCGGAAGTCACATGGAATTCGACGTGACGACGCAGTTCAACAACATACAGTTCGACATGCCAGATTTCGTCGTAGTGCTCTTTCAGACCGGGAGGGACAAAAATCAGGAAAAAGATTCCAGCAAATTCGACGACTGCAAGATCAAGAACGTTTATCTCAAGAACGGCAGGAACGAAGTGTTCCCGCGCGAGAATTACAACCTCGACATGACCAAAAACAATTACCTCAAACTTTACGAAGCGTATTCGGCTTACAAACGCGTGACCGAGGGAAGCGTGGACATGTACTACACGCCCAGCGAGTTCAAAGCACGGAGACCCATGACCGTCATCAACACATCTAAGAGAAAGAAGGTTGTGGTCAACGATCGAACCAACATCAAGGTCGTCTGCGAGTTCCACGATGCCTTGCCCGAGGATACCCTATGCAGTGTCATCCTGATTGCAGAGAAGTCCTTCGCCTACGACGTGAAGAACGAGAGGGTCACAGAGCAGTTTTAACAAGTTTTTAACATCTTTTCTTGCACAATAAGAAATTTTCTGCACTAGCACAATCAGTTACAATAGCACAATACGAATTTCACTAGTTCAGATCAGTTACAAATGTCAATTTCATTAGTTATCAGTTACAATATCTTTTTCATCACTATAGCACGAGACAATCAGAAAATTTGCACAAAAAAATTTGTTGTTGTTTTTACACGTGAAAATTAACAATAACATTTTTTTTTATCGTTTCAGATGCTGTCGAAACATCAAAAACACATACACACACACTAGAAAAAAAGCATGCAACTTTATTTGTAACACACACATACATTCTCCATCTTCATCAAGAAAATATTATAATAAACATAATTATTTTTATCTATATCTCACAATAAAACTCTATATCCAAAAATATCACAACATCAAATAACACTAGAGTCGTTAGTACACGTTGCATGCATTACGGAGGTCCTCTGTAGGGTTTCATGGAAGTTTGGGGAAAAAAAAAAAACACGTGAAACCCTACAGAGGTGCGGTAATCTATAACCGCAGCCATTAGAAAACTTTTACATTTTTGGTTGGGCACCACGCACCCCTGGCGAGGTTATAGGGGCCAGGTATCCTAAAAACAACAATTATTATTTTGTTTGTTTGTTTGTGTTACAATACGGAAATAATAAGAGGCATACGCGTGTGTGTGTGTGTGTGTGTGTATGTATGTGTGTGTGTGTGTGTGTGTGTGTGTGTGTGTGTGTGTGTGTGTGTGTGTGTGTGTGTGTGTGTGTGTGTGTGTATGCCACATCCTTCCCCCGAGAGAGAGGTTTACGAAGGTCACGATATATATAAACATTTGGGTCCCGGACTTGGAAAATTACGATAAGGTGCACTCATCTTTCAAAAGATGAGAGAATGAGAGAATAAGAGGATGAGAAGATGAGAGGAGAGGTTTACGAAGATCACGATATATATAAACATTTGGGTCCCGGACTTGGAAAATTACGATAAGGTGCACTCATCTTTCAAAAAATAAAAGAATGAGAGAATAAGAAGATAAGAGAATAAGAGGATGAGAGAATGAGAGGATGAGAGGATGAGAGGATGAGAGAATGAGAAAATAAGAGAATGAGAGAATAAGAAGATGAGAGGATGAGAGGATGAGAGCTCATCTTTCACTCATCACTGCCTTTTTGCCCCCGTGAAACGTCTTCAGCGTACTAAATGAGGCGCGGAACGGGGAGAGAAAGTGAGTTTTTCAACTTTTTGTGGTCGTTTGGTCAAGAAATCAAAGTTGTCGTCAGAGGTACATATTGACACTACTATTAAGGATCTGGATTTACCCGAATTCAACCGGTGTCGACGCGTTCGATCGGAGGTAGAAGATATTATAACACATGTTCGCTTTAAAGGCGAAGAAATTGAACGATGTATTCTATATGAAAACGAAGTATGCGAGCGGAATCCATGTTATTAATATTAACCTGTTATGGAAGAACCTGTTATGTGGTTGCATTCATCGGCACCCTCAAACCGCGCGCGTTCATGGATACGCGTGGCAGGAAGAAAGGGTCGCCATTGTTACGGCCCCCTTCGCTTGGTCTTCTTCCGAAGTTGAATGGAAGTCAAGTGTCGCCAAATTTTTACACACGAGTATTGATTTTCTTTGAGGTTCCAATTTTATTTGGTGGAAGTAATCTACGCGGTATTTCTGCCGCCTTTCGTAACATTGCAAAGACTATTTGACCAAAACCGTAAGGAATTTGGCTGAACTAAGAACATTCAGTTCCAGTATCTACAAGTTAAAGTGGATGGCATCCACTATTTGCCCTTATTTCGGGGTTGCGAACCACGGACCATTTGATTATTGCCTTATATACATCAGGATTCACGTAAAATTGACCAGATGTTTTTACTGTTAGGGACAATATTTCGCATTTTTTGTGTATTTTTACTCAGAAAACGCTATTTGAACGATTCAAGCAAGAGTTCGCATGGCAATTTAGACACACAAACTGTGTTTCTTCAACTTTAGCTGAAATTTAGGTTTATTTTTAATACTGGGGTGGATTATTTACTTTTCAAGTACCTTTTTTTTTTTTTTTTTAGTAACCTAATACCACTTTTTATAAATGAAACAAATGGTTTCTACACACGAAATTTTTATTTTCACAAACTAGTCTACTACAAAGTATGTAATACATCAAGCTTTTTCAATTGTTACATATAATTCTACTACAAAGTAGCGTTATACTAACGCTTTTTTTATCTCTAATATAATTTCTTCACAAGTGCGATATTCAGGCTGATTGTTTTTTACTGTTCACTCAAAATTCTGCTATCCATGTTCACATTTTACCCAAGTACTCTGAGGCTAATGAACCTCCAGCTACTACAAAGCTCTGTGCCCTGATTAGGCTCTCACAGCATCCACACTGTTGATAAAGTCAAGAAAATGCATTTGTAAATTTTTTTCTCACTATGCGGTCATTCTTTTTCAAATCTTTCCCAAAGAAAGATAGAAAGTATTCCATAGTTAGATTTCTGCTGGCATAATAGAGGAACATAATACAGTACAATCCGCACACACTGGACAACGGATTCTGAATAACTGTTCTGTTTATACACCAACAAAGGCACCTGCGTTTCAAAAACGCTGTCACAGAAGCACTGGGGTTTTCACCAAAACTGTCAAAATATGTTCCGTGGCAATTCGAATCAATGTACAGGGCAGTCCAATGTATTCCAGGCCCCGAATCTCTGTCTGTATTGATAATCAGGGAAGCTGGAAGCTTGATATTTTTCGGTAACGTATTGTCTGCAAACACTCCAACGAAGCTTTCAGATAGAACACTGTCTTGATGTACTGTCATGGCAATGCTTATGGTATCCATTTTGCAGCCGAATTCAATGAATATAAGTTCTCGTCTGACGACGAGATGCTGCCTTCTTTGTAGTCTGATGACGAATTGTTCTCGTCTTGGGTTGAGGCACATGCAGGTACAACGTGCTGAATGAAACTGTAGTGGTGTAGAAACTGACCGTACAGGTGCGCGTTTCTCAGAGCACAAACTATTTTTCTCAGGCGGTGGTTCTTCTCACAGCAGGTATAGGTAGGGAAACTTAGTAGAGCTGATTTAGGGCATCCAAGCTGCTCCAAGTTAATCACAGTGCGTTGAAGTAAGGTAGAAAGGAAATGGCACTTTTCTGCGCCAAAGGAATAAATGCCTGCGGCATTTTCGGTACAGCAGGATAAAATAGTGGACATATTGGTAAAATTCACTTCTCCAGCTTGCCAAGAGAGGCCGTGCACATTTTGAGTTTCCCATAAATTTTCATTTTGTATTCAGATATCGAGATCATCCCATGCGCACGGAGGTTTAAATACCCATGATTGCAAACAATTAGAATCTGGATCCACAACAGCTATTTCTTTCGGAATATATTTTCCATGATTATCCCGAAATCCTATAAAATCGATAACGGCTCTCATATTGTGATCCTACTTTGAGGCCGACAGTCACTCAAATGAAGGCTTATTTGCTATAATCAGTATATATGGCGCGGTTCTTGTCAATTTGTACCAGAGAATCAAATTCTCCATAAATAACACAAGTGACTGAGGAGGGAAGTGCCGAAGCAAAAGAGACCTTTAATGTCACACTACTGTCGCGAATTAAGTCCCAGGTGGAATCAATTTCCATGGTTGGTGAAAGAATAAAGGCATACAGGGCAAATCCATTATCGTAGTCCTCACGCGATATACCGTTCCCACTATCAGAAAAATAAAGAGAAGTACCAGAGAATAATGAGTAATATGCTTGAACGATATTTTTGTCACTAAAATTGAGTGCCAGAGGCTGACTTGGGATAGACTTATTACCAATTTGAAACTGAAGCGAACTAAGATTGAAATGCTGAAAGTTGAAAGGGTTAGAGTCAAATCTACCATTGAAAGAGCTATTCGATACGAATCCTACTATGATACGTTTAGGTACTGTACCTAAAAAGATGTTATCCAGATTGTAGGAAGTGATATTTTGAGGCAGTGTGATTGATTTTACTTCTACTCGTGTTATAGGGTACTTTGCTGTTGCTTTTTCAAGGGCTTCACTGTGAGCTAAGCCTACATGAGGGCTAATTGTCACACGGCGAACAAATAAGGAGACATCTTGTAACTGAACTCGATATTCTGAATTCCCACTAGTTATTAAAGCAAACGCATCGATTGTTCTGTGCAATTTAACTCGCATAGACACTTTGTTCATTAGAAGGCGGGGCTGAGAGGTAATATCTGTATGAAGCCGACCATACATTTCGAAACTACGGCTACCTGTTGCAAAAGACATGCGTTTCTCAATTCCTTTGTTTTCTGTTAGATTTTCTAGTTTTCCAGGAGTATCGCGATACCAGAGAGAGGCAGTGAGGTGAGATTTTTTAGCTTCGTTCGAGTAATTCAATAAAGTTTCAATGTAAGCACGGTAGGCATATGATCCAGAGGAGGATGAAATCAATTTGTCGTTCAACATTACGTCAACTTGAGAAAAGAGTGAATGTAGAAAATTGTTCACGGGGGAAACCAAGTTATCTGGAGCCAAATTTGCTCCATCCGGTTTAGTAATTTTACATCTCACATACAAATAAACATGCGAAGGGTCCAAATATTCATCGCCGCCCCCAACTACTGAAAATTCGACTGGAGAATCTGAAGTTAGCGTTGAAAGTGGGCGATATTCAACTAATGCTGAATTCTCTATACTTGTCTGAGTGAGTGGAATTGTAAACAAATCAAGTTCCGAGTTTGTACAATCACAGGAGCCAGGATGTAAGAACGACATGGTGGTTAGCTATCGAAAATATCTCTGTTTACCCTACGCCTTCTCTTTTTGAACTGAGAAGGTACTAGAGGGATGCCAAATTTTATAGTTGCACCCTTCCGTTTTCTTTTTCCGCTACCAGAGAGAAGTTGAGAAACTTTTTGTTCTGCCTTGCCTCTCAATGTTTCTCCAGCTTCGCCTAACCGAGTTCTAATCGAATGCTTTACCGGCTTATTTTCCAGCACATCCCCCACTACTTGCATCCCAGTTGTCAGTGCTTGTTTTCCTAAAGTTTTAGCGCCTTGTTTGAGTAATGGAATAGCCAGACGGAACAACCCCTTGAAGATAGATCCTAACCCGTGTCCCCTTTAAAAGGGTGGACCTGAGTAATATGGGAGTCCCGAACCGGCCTGCTCGAGATAGTAATTGCGGTACAGTTCGCCTCTGTCGTATTTCATTTTCTCTTAAAATGAAGTTTAACGGTCAACTCCCCAAATGCAAATGAAGGTTTACGACCAGCATTGTCCCTTAAAAGGATTTCAATGGTGTCGAAATAATGCTTTGATGCTGATAAATAATGAACAGGATTGAAAATAATGCTTTGTGAACGTCCATACGGAACAGAAGGTATTGTAAACATTCTGAAAAGTGGAGCTTTAGTATCTCCTACTATCTGGTGACTTACTATGTCGCTGTACACCATAATTTGTTGTGGAACGCCAATACTTAAATTTGGTTGTTTCGAAGCTTGTGATTGCTTCACAATATTTCTATCTGGTTCAAAGCCCAACTGTAATGCTAAGATGGGCGAAAATTTGAGTGTGGATAATTGAGAATCGTAGTTTCCTTCGACAGAGTTTGCGGAGTAATTGCACCTGAAACGAAAAAGCCCTTCTCCTATGTGATTTTCATTCAAAACTTGTAACACAGAGTCTACAGTGGGATAATATCCAGGGGGCACGACCGTTTTTCCACTCTGCCTATTTGCCTGACCTGGCTGTGAGTTTTGAACTGTCCATGCAATCTCATTTTCCCCTTTCATAACATTGTAAAGACTATTAGTAAAGTGGACTTCAGAGAGCCCTACAACCCATTCTCCAGAATTTAAGTTGATTGGATATGCAAGTTTGGTACTAAAATGAGAAGGTGTATTGTTTCTGAAAAGTTTCTTGGACGCATTTGAAACCAAAGTGACGTAATATTCATTGTCACTGCCTTCAGCGATCATTGTTCCGCTTTTTTAAAATGTAATGTTACGCTCGACGCTCCAAACTGAAATGGGAGAGGGGTGCCGTGCTCTGATTTTAATAGTATTTCAATTGTTTCAATATATTGTTTTTCAACTTTTATGTATTGTCGTGGTTCGAAAATATAACTTTTCTTTGCTCCATATTCATAGTCTACAGTGCTGAATGATCTTATCACGGGGCCGATATTTGGTTGAGATTTCACAATATTTGAGCAAATGTGAATCTCGTGTGGAATATGAAAATCCATGTTGCATGGATACGTGGAACAGGTTCGTACTATCCCTGATCCCATATCAGAATGTATAAGTTCCTTTTTCTCTGGAACAGATAACGAATAACCAAACACTGGAACCAAGGAAGGCGACAAAAGTACTTTCATGCTTTCATCATGTTCCAAAGTTGTTTGCACGTAAATTGTGTGTTTATGTGCATCGTATCCTAAAGTTACATGTTGAGCAAGCACTTTTCGTTTTGGAGGAGGAATATTCGAAAGCAACAAAGAAATATTGGAATAAAATCCTTCTCGGACCACACTTTCACTGTAAAACACTTCGTCTCTGTTTTTAGGTTTATATTCATATATAATAATATTGTTATCTCCAGCTATATTATAGAAACTACATGTCATATGTACTTCAGCTACAGCAACGACCCACTTTTGATCCAATTCGATTGACTCACTCAACTTTGTACGAAAGTGAGCAATTGTGTTGTCTGGAAACAAGTCTAAACTTGCATTGGAGGGTAAAGTAAGATAGAAATCGTCTCGTGCCATAGTGTCAACTAACCTAAACTTGAGTAATATCAGAAATAAATACCCATGATCTCATGGCTCTGGGATACCCCCGCCAATGTACAAACGCCTTATTTCCTTTTCGTTTCAATATTTTTTCAATAATAAAAGGTCTATTTGGATCCAAGTTAATTTTCTGTAATTCAGGTTCGTAAAATATCCCTTCTATAATTTCTCCGTTCCAATCTTTGATTCTATACGTTGGGGGATCAGTACTTATTTGTTTGTCAACGACAAAAATTTCCTGTGTCCAATTAGGCAAATAACCTTTTTCGAATTTGAGCTTGTTTTTACTTATTCTTACATAATTACCAATATTAAATTTAAATTTGATATTTTCTTTTGGTTTAACGCGCAAGCGAGACCACACTTGCAAAGCATTATCAAAATTTACTTCTGCAGGCGCCATTTTTATGGATCTATGGTAAGAATGATTGTAGGATTTAACAATTTTAGCTAGAATATCAATATATTTGTAGGTATTATTTGCAGTGAAATGCTTATACAATTTTGATTTCATAGTACGTATAAATCTTTCGACCACGGCTGCTTTCATTTCAGAATTAACACTGTAATGTTGCACATTATACTTGTGAAACACTTTCTTCACATGAGCGTTGTAAAACTCTCTGCCTTTGTCTGTCTGACAATACACGGGAGGATATTCCAACATATTTATAATCTTTGTGATAGCCTTTGCCATAACCTCGCCTGATTTGTTTTTTACTGGGAGACAGTACGCTTGTCTTGAAAACACATCAATTGCACAAAGAATGTATCTAAAACTGTCGTTAAATCGAGCGATATTTTGCATGTCAGCTAAATCCATTTGAACAAGTTCAAGAGGAGCCGTAGCTTCGTAACGTTTACGAGGGAAAATTTTACGAGCAGGAACATGTAAGGTATACGCATCCTGTTCTGACAACCAGTTCTGAATTTGAGTTCTAGATTGTGTTGAAGCCTTAGATAATTTTTCACTATTAGAAAAAGAAGTAGGAAGTTTATGAGTATAGTACAAAGTTTTCAGATCCATATTACAAGTCTTCCCAAATCAATTCAGGTTTCCTTTTTCTTAAAGGGGGTGGAGGCGTGTGTGTAACAATATATTCGCGAGGGATGTTTAAAGAGTGAAGAATGCGTTCGAACTGATCTTTTCCTATTGGTTCCCTGCTTTTTTTACGTGGGCGTACAACTTCGTTAATCAAATCGACTATATTGGAATTTTGATATAATTTCCCATGCATGGTGACTGTTCCTTGAGAATCCCAGCTTATGTTCCGAGAAGCAAGCAATCTTTTCAATAACAATTCTGTCTTTTTCTGGAGTGTTTTAGGCACCGAAGCAATAATTTCTTCTTTGAGTGTGGCAGTTTGTGGAGGTTCTTTTCGCTCTGTATCTACATGTATTTCTTGTTCTTCTATCACGGGTAAATATATCTGACTGGGACTCGTATGTTGTAAGTATCTTCGAAGAGCCTGTTGGTATAATTTCCATTTTTCGGGTTCACTATAATCTTGCCTTGCCAATATAGCATGAATATCAGAATCTAACCGCGATTCGTGCATTTGTGAACGAGCGGCAGAAGCTTGCATTGCGGCTCCTGCTTCTTCAGGTACCAGTATCATTTTTTTTACACTCATTTGTTAAACAAGGCACTTCCTAAGGCTGCGATAATAGGGCCAATAAGAAAAGGTAGAAATCCAGCTCCTTTTTGTATAAGTAACTTTTTCTTCTTTTTAAGCGAAGTGCTCTTTGCAGCTAGCTTTCGTAGAGTGACTTTAAATTTTTGGAGCTTAGACTTTTGTACTTTTGAAAGTGGAACATTCCCTTTTATTGTATTGGCAGCACATTGACCGAGAACGCGTACTAGATCGGGGGACGCACGGTGCAACAATAGTTTACGCAGCTGAGGGTTGGATTTGCACAAAACTTTGAGCGCTGGAGCGTGTTGGTTCAGTTGTGAGGTCATTCTGAAGTACGCACCAGAAATGACTTGTTTGCGTGCTTTCCTGCCGCATATATAGTTAATTGTTCGTCTGGAAATATATGCGCCCTCATTCTTAATATTTCGGGACTCTGTTGTGTCATATCGAACATTAAATAGCTATGAGGTTTCTCTGTTGCATCTTCGAATGCTTGCAAAACACTTCTACTTTCGTCAGGTTTGAATTGTCGTGCCAAATAATGTATTTGTTGCTTATCTCGAGGGTTCTTGAAATACACAATGTAATGCGCGTTCAAGCTTATATCCCGCATCTTTGCACCTTTATGAAATAAATTTTGTACAATAAATATAACACTCATGTTCTTGTGGTGAGAATACTTGGTAAAAATGTCTGCTACTGAAGAATCTTTTCCACTCTCGTTCATCAGATCGTCAATAATAATTAATCCTGGAGATTCAATATCCATATTAGCAATATCGGGTATTCCTTCAACAAACTGAATATTGGTGTCTTGACACAATTTAAGATTTGGTCTAACAGCACCATACGCCCAGAGTATCGATTTCGGTACTCGAGTAAACATTTCATTTTTATAAAATAGTAACTTATCCACAAATGTAGTCTTCCCGCTCTGAGAAGGGCCGCACACAATCATAGCAAACGGGTGACCAAAGCGAAAATCCATTGTAAAATGAGCTTTGTTCCAACGTGAGCGTTTATTTTATGTTCTCTTGCTTGAACAGCAAACACAAAATGGCTGACCTATGCGATGTAGTCAGTATAGGTGCCAATATTTTCTCTGTTGACTCTATTCGGCGCTTAAAATGCATTTTGTCTACAAAATACGTATCCTTCCGACATTCACATTCCGGGGGAACATGAAATATAGTTTCTATGTTTATAGCAAAATGTACTTTTGATTTGTTCATTTTTCGTTTCAAAATAAAACTAATGCTTGTTACGTACATGCGGAACATTTTATCTTTACATCTCGTACGGTAAAAAAAGAGATGGGGAACATCTAAATCTAAAATATACTCGAAAATACTCTGACATAAGGTTGACGGCTATCTGAGATCAAAATTTTCAAGCTTTCTCTCATGCATAAAGTGGCTCTAGGAATCACTAAGCCTCAATAAAAATGGAAACATGCAGTAAAAGCACTTGGAGAGTTGTGGTGATCACATCATATGAAAAACATGCAAGAACAAGAATATATGGAACCCTACTCATATATTTAGGAAAATTTACCTACCCTAACAGTAAAAAAATACCGAGGAAACTCTAAAATAAACAAACTTTCCTACGAAGCAAACCAAAAATACCGTAGTGGAAGTCAATAAACCCTAACAACAACAACAAGATTCAACAACTACATCAAAACAAAAAACAACAATAATAATAATAATAATAATAATAATAGTAATAATAAAGTTTGTGGGTACAGTTTTACTTAAAAGTACTTCTTCCTTAGTGATTAGAGAAATTCTTTAAATAAAGAACAAAACTCAAAGTTAAGAATTAATAAATATAAGATACAAAAGACAATAAATAGAAAAATTAATAAAAGAAGTTGAAAAAATTATCTTTGCAAGTCTAAACTGGAATAAACACTCCTGCCAGAATAGATGAAATTGTGATATTAGAGTAAAAATGGAAATAAACTTTTAAAATAGCAAGTTAAAAGTTGAAAAATGTCTTTGTGAGTCCAAAATTTAATAAAAAATGTTGTCTGAATAGAAGAAATTGTGATATTAGAGTAAAAAATGGAAATAAACTTTTAAAATAACAAGTTAAAAGTTGAAAAATGTCTTTGTGAGTCCAAAATTTAATAAAAAATGTTGTCTGAATAGAAGAAATTGTGATATTAGAGTAAAAAATAAACCTAAATTTCAGCTAAAGTTGAAGAAACACAGTTTGTGTGTCTAAATTGCCATGCGAACTCTTGCTTGAATCGTTCAAATAGCGTTTTCTGAGTAAAAATACACAAAAAATGCGAAATATTGTCCCTAACAGTAAAAACATCTGGTCAATTTTACGTGAATCCTGATGTATATAAGGCAATAATCAAATGGTCCGTGGTTCGCAACCCCGAAATAAGGGCAAATAGTGGATGCCATCCACTTTAACTTGTAGATACTGGAACTGAATGTTCTTAGTTCAGCCAAATTCCTTACGGTTTTGGTCAAATAGTCTTTGCAATGTTACGAAAGGCGGCAGAAATACCGCGTAGATTACTTCCACCAAATAAAATTGGAACCTCAAAGAAAATCAATACTCGTGTGTAAAAATTTGGCGACACTTGACTTCCATTCAACTTCGGAAGAAGACCAAGCGAAGGGGGCCGTAACAATGGCGACCCTTTCTTCCTGCCACGCGTATCCATGAACGCGCGCGGTTTGAGGGTGCCGATGAATGCAACCACATAACAGGTTCTTCCATAACAGGTTAATATTAATAACATGGATTCCGCTCGCATACTTCGTTTTCATATAGAATACATCGTTCAATTTCTTCGCCTTTAAAGCGAACATGTGTTATAATATCTTCTACCTCCGATCGAACGCGTCGACACCGGTTGAATTCGGGTAAATCCAGATCCTTAATTATACCAAATATGCCTCACCACCGACACCAAAATGGCCAGAATAGGCCAAAAGTGTCTTTTGTACCTTAATGGAAAAACCATTAATTCCAAGTTCCCACGTGTGCATAAAGCACCCCTGACTCATATCCGGCAGAAACGCATATATAATATACAACAATAGTGTTAGGTTAGAGTAAAAACGAACTCCACAATAGTGTCTTTTGTACCTTAATGGAGAAACCATTAATTCCAAACTCCAACGTCTGTATAAATCATCTGTGACTCATATCCGGCAGAAACGCATATATAATATACAACAAAAGGTTAGCTTAGGTCAAAAACGGAATACATAATAGTATCTTTTGTGCACTAATGGAAAACCATTAATTTCAAACTCACACGTGTGCATGAGTCATCGATGACTCATCTCCTCCTCCACCCCCGACACGTGTCGCTTGATTAAATAACAATAGCGTCACCCCTCGAAAATGAATAAAAAAGACATTAATCATAATTAAAAATGACAGAAAATCGATGAAAAACGACGGTAAGTATTTTTGATACTACTCAGGTAGTTAATAAGAAGCGTTAATGTGAAGATATGAAGGACGTATCATCCAAAATACAATAAGTAACTTCATTTTTTTTTTAACTAGTCGTTGAATGCAGGGACTTGCACAACTAATAAAACTGTATCTTAGATAGTGGTAAGCAGGTATAATGCTGTTTTTTTCTTTCTCACTGGCAGGGAGACACGTCATTCGAGGTATTACATATATCGATTGTCTTCGACTGTTGACTAGAACAATATAATTAAAGCATGGGCGTCGCCAGAAATTTTTAAAGGAAGATCAACCGTTGGTATAAAATTTATTATTATTATGATTATTTTGATTGATTGATTTGATTTATTCTACTTCACTTTTGTGCCACTTTGGCTGAAACCGAGAACAATTTAAAATGAAGACAAGACCGAGAGTGACAGCCGTCTGTATAATCGAGACTTATACTGTCCGAAAGCCTTGTATTGTTCAAGGGTTTGGTAAATCGTAGTGTAAATTATTTTTAGAATTCGTTATAATCAAAATTTCTTTAATATGCAAATTGATTTACTTTTTATTTAAAGATGTTAAATTTTCTAAAACTTATGTTTTTAAGTCCTATTACTAAATGTCGTTAAACATTTCTTATATATTTATCATTGAGATAATCTAAACGAAACCGAGGCTTTTCCTTCGGGAAAGAAAGAGCAACGAGAACGAGTCTGCTTACCGCGACGTCTGGCGAAGAAGGAAAGAGGCCAGACAGGTTCCTTCATTCACTACTCTCCCGACTCTCCTCTCAGCTTGTAACCTAAATTAATGTTCCACTTTTATTAATTTTTGTAAAAGTAATCCTATGTTGAATTGCATTGATTCACTTCAGTTCACCATATTTTGAGAAATCTTACGTGTCAGTGTAATGCAAACTGTCTGTAATAAGTAAGCCGTGACAGAGCACGTTTAATAGTAGACTCAAGGATTTTTCTACAGAATGCTTGACGATCAATTAGTTGGCTTATGAACAGGTCCACACATATATACAAACCAATAATAATAATACTCTCTTGATTTAGTAGGCGACGTGCGCGTAGATTACAAGGAAGAGGAATTCTTTATAGGGGTGGTCAGGCCAACAATAAAATTTAAACAGTAATATTAATAACAATAATAATTATCATGCTTATGATTATTATTGTTATAAACTAATTGAAATAAAAAAACTTTATTCCAAAATTATTATCATTACTATTATTATTATTATATCCTCCTTGGGGAGAATTTTCTTCTCGATCCACTTGATAAATGAATTTCCAGCGCAACAGTAACTTGACTGAAATGCATATAGTAATTAAATGTTGTTATTAACTTCTATAATAATAATAACCCGTGACTCTACAGCCCTCGAAGCGCCTTGACCTATCTCCCGGCTGCCAGTCTCCATCCCACAATCCTACCTAGAGGTGTGGAGATCTTCAACCAGTAATGGGGTGACGTGGGGTCAGCACGTCGAACCCCCAGCCGTTATAGGAGATATCCGTGACCGGGTTACACTACTCACTCGTAGCTCCCGAATTTCCTCACGATGGTGGGTTGCTACCGCTCTTATGCACAGGCCGAGAACCCAGAGACTGGACCCAGGCGGACTCGAACCCATGCCGTCGGAGCCCAAAGCACAGCGCCTTAGACCGCACTGCCACGGACGAGGACAATTAACTTTTCTACAATTTGTTCAAGAAAAAGCTTTCAAAGCTAGTTAGAAATTTTAATCACAGCGTTTATCAGCGGAATATAATCGTGTACCCGAAATAAAACACTGCTTCGACTTGTAATGTCATTTCCAGGGAAGACTTCAGGTTTGGTGCTTTGACGCGTGACGCGCACAGCAAGGGGTTGCTCGTTACAAAGGAGAGAAAGTCCTGAAACGGAACTTTGGATTATATTCACGTGTGGTATTCAACACGTCGTTGCAAAATGTATTTGTTGCCACATCTATTTCAAGACAGTGGCTCAGAAAGGGAACCAACTTGCCTCATTCAATGTAGCGTATATTTGGAAATGAAACAAGAATAATAAATTGGAACTGCGTTTATGGTATTATGTGCTCATTGAAATTAATTAGCCTAACCAAAATTTCTTTTGAATACTTAGAAAAGCGGACTAATTTAGAAGCTTTTATGATTTTTGTTTGTGCTGCTCTAAAGATTTCAAAGATATGGATAAGCATTTTAGGTTGTACATTGACTGTGATGTAGGGGGTGGGGGAAAAATAATGAAAGTTGCATGTCTTCTGGAGTTGCGGTCCCTTGCAAGGATAAAACGCAAAGTGGGATGAAACATTTCCTACTAGACTAATTTTTGTTGGCGTTACCGCACTTAGCATACCTTTTGAATAAATGCAAAAGATAGTCGTTGGTGTAGTAAACTACGAAGCAGAGGGTTCTAGGTTCAAATTTTGGGTAAAGGTTGAATATGTCCTTTTCATTGTCTCATCAGTGTTATCCTCATCGTTACAATTAAACCATTCGTCAAATTGCAAATTGAAGTATTCGTCACATGTGATATTGGTGGCGTACATAAGTTGTTTGGCAGAGAACTTTAAAAAAAGAATTTCAAATGCAGGAAGGATGGGAATTCTAGGAACATGACTATAACACAGGCCCGTAGCCAGGATTTTATTTCGGGAGGGGGGCTCATCCCTTATCAGCACAGGCGTCGCCAGAAATATTTGCAGAAAGGGGACAGGCCATTGATAAAACTTGATTGGTAGAAAGAATAATGACAACAATAATTATTACCAGTTTACTACGGTTATAATTATCATTTTACAATAACAAGTATTATAAGTTATTGAAAATAAATTCATTTTAATCCAAATTATTTGTTATTATTATTATTATTGTGTAAATGGAGAGAGACTGCTACTCGATCCACTGTGTATATCAAACACATTGCCCATTTGTCTTACATTTTGTACAGTTAGTGTACTGAAATTCATAGGTATTGTATTTTGTTATTAACCGTTACACATTCCGTTAGAAAAAGGCTTTAAAAGTTTTTCCCAAATTTTACTCATAAAGTTTATATTGTATGGCTTGTCACAAAGAAAACTACAATTTTTGAGAGCTGGTGGATCAATTTATTCTTTGGATAAAATGATAGAATATAAAATATAAACTGGTTCCTCTATTATACACTAAACTTTTTTCGATCTAATGTTTAATCCTGCTAAGTAAGTAAAATGTCTGCACTATTTAAATTAGATATTTGTAGGATTTCGGGTGGCTTCAACCTCCTTAGCCCTCCCCCTGGCTATGTGCCTCATAACAAGAAGGCATAACCCTTCTCTTATTGTCATAATCCTTTACGATAATCCCAGTGACTTCGGAAATATTAAATTTTTAATTGTGGTGGGGTCACATTTGAAACATTAGGTTTATTTTACATCTCGGCACAGAGAATTGTCTTGACGCCTCTCGTTAAACTTACTGTAAAGTAGTAAGGTTAAACAAATTATTTAAACGTTAAAAAATAATTCCAATTACATTGAGTACTCAGTATGTGTACTCCTGGTGTTATATCTGTAATCTGTGTTTTGCATAAGAGCTTCCACCTAGCCGAAAAAAATAATGAAATAAGAATAGGAAAAGTGTAATGCAGCCCGACAGATAAGCGTTATGAATGAACACTAGAAATACCGACTCCAAATAACAAAATGTACTTCTCCAAGATAACATTGATAATGAAGGCACATTATATTTTCATGATAAAATAACTACAAAGATACAGTCATACCTTACTGAAGGTTCGAACAACAAAAAAGAAGAAATATTGTAAACAAAAACACACAGCTTTTTATGCCTTAATTTGTATGCACTTGCACGGTTGCATATGTCACACGTTCTTTCAGGCTATAAACATGTATTTCCTTTGTTTAAGTGCAGTAAGAAATGTAGCAGCAAATCTAAACCTCAATATGAAATGTGAGAGGAAAAATCATATTTTTCTTTCGGCTCAAATTTTGTTAATTACTGACGTAAAGCAGTGAAATGGTACTTGAAAATATGAAATGACTATTCAAATAGATTATTTCTGAAATTTACATGTAACATACAGGTATTTATTTCGTACACTTTCTAATTATAAAAACATCACAGGGATCTCAAAACTGATAGGTTTATTCCAAGGTCCGTCGACCGCTAGTATCTCCCGCAGGAACAACGTCGACGGACCTTGGGTTTTCGACCTATTTTGAAAGTATTTCATGAGTTGGTCACTCGAACCAGCGCCACTTGCAGTACAGCGCCTCTGTTGAATATTTAGAGAACTGCTACAGGGTGGTAATTTGTTGGGAAAAGGGTTCAGCAGGTAGACAAATTGCTGGGAGAGCCTGGCAGGGGGTCCAGGACCACAAACGTTGTTATGCCGGCAAGATTCTTTCGCTATGACAAGGCCTGTGAGTGGATTTTCAGTGGGAAAGTTTGTACATGTGGCATCACGGTGCAGCCGAAACTCACCCAAAGAGGTGTATAGGGAAGGTTTTCACGACAGATCTGCACTCACCCTAGGGTAGGGAGGAGAAACTCACTCAAAAGGGTGAGGATTCCGAGTATTCTGACCTTCGAAGCCTCCAAAGAGCGAAACTCACCCCAAACACACCTTTTTTTTTGCAGTGTACGTAAGAAAGTGAAAAAAAGCTGTAAAGTTTGATCGGGTGAGCAGGCTCTTTCGTTGCAGCTGTACAGGATTAAGGGATTAGCGAGCTAGCGATAAGTAGGTCAGTGTTACGAATATGGTTCGAACGTCGATCTCTCAGTCTCAGGACGAAGCAACCGAAATAGGCTGGAATAAAATACTTGAATGCTGCGGCAAGGAACTTTGTTATGAGGGGGCAATGGAATGTAGTTTTTGTAAAAAGTGGTACAGTCATGTTCAAAAAATCTGTCGCTTGGATTTTTTCTAAGTCCAACGTCTTACGAAATTATGTTGGTAGCTCTGAAACAAGGAAGTGTTGTGAAATATACGATCCTCCAATCAGAGTGAAGTTCGATTCTGAGGAGCAGGAGGCGTGACTCACAATGCAGCATTTCCAAATATGAGATAACGTCCCCATTGGTTAAATATTGTTTCAATAATGCGAATCGGCAGAAAGATTGCGCAAAAGTTTACTTTGTCGTTTTAATACTTTTAATCGTTTCAAATTAGTATTAAATTGTCCCAATTATAGTTCAAGAGCTTAATATAATGTATTCATGTATGTGTTTGACAATCATATATCACTCATTAGAACAATTTTCACATTGTTTTCACTACGTGAGATGACATTTCATTTACATTTACGATAAAATAGTGGTTTGGGTGTAATAACAGTTTTCATTAATTAATTTAGAGATGCAATTTTATTTGTTGAGTTAATGATTAGGTTAATTCGTTATTTCTCGCAAAAAGAGGGAACCACAGCTGAAAGAAAATACACAACTTGTATTATTTAGGTCAAGAGTTCGTTTTAACATCACTTTTTGCACACATAGGCTAATCACGACTCGGGATACATTTAAATTGGAATCTGAAACATTATGCGACCTGACTGGAACTCGGAAAAGGACACACCGATTACAAGACGTCGATACATTACCACTTGGTCTGGCGAACGCCAATAATAATGAGGGGTTGTGGGAGTAGGAGAGGGGTGACGGAAAGTAGAAAATAAATAGTATTTTTGGGGGTATTTAATGTTATATTTATACACATACAAACCTAAGAAAATATTTATTTCGATACATGTGTGTGGGGGGTGGGGAAGGGGGAAAAGAGAGGGACAGAAAGATATTGGGAGAGATGGGACGAAGAGGTGATTGTGGAAAATGTTTTATTTGACGTTCAGTAATAAAAACAATCAAATCAATGATGATTATCTTATAAATACCATATTTAATGTAAATTTGTTTTAAAAATGGGGGCGGAGAGCTGTTTGTTTTACGTTCAGTGCAGGATAACAAGTGGAGACACATAGTGGTTCGTATCTCACTTTAAACTGTAGGTCCAGGCCCCATTAGCCTATTTGTGTATAACGTGGATTTAGAATTCAGTAGAAAATAACGTCGATCTAGTATTTTGGATTTTAGTTGCGTTGAGACCACTAAAATTTCCAAGAAACCTGTCCTCATATTACCATTTTGAAAGAGATAGAGTTAATTGTATAATCTTTCGTTGTTAGTTTCAAAGAAGACTAATTCAAATAGTAACAATGGAAACGAATAAAGCTTACGAAAAGTTTTTGCCACCGTGCGGATTTGAACCTACGACCATTAGAGTGACAACCCAGTGCGATAACCACTACCGCACGAGTAGTGAGTAGTGAGTTAAGACCAATTCGTTCAATATGCATTAGAAATATAACCCCCACCCGCCTCTTTATAAACAACACACCCAAACGCTCCTTTGTAGCAAATGAAATAAAGGTGGTATGAATGTCACAAAACATTTAAGCAAAATCTACTATATTTACGACGCAATCGTTTTACATGGAGAAGCTACAGCTTCGAGAATTGAGGTTGTGGTTTGACTGTAATTGTAGGATACCCCATATCGATAAGCCAAGGCTCTATTGTGCACTAGATTGGTTCATTTGTAGTGACGTGCTCAGGAATTTGTAAAGAGGTATGTGAATATAAAAAATGTGTTAATGCAAATTTTTTAAACAGTGAACTCATAATTTAATATCTCTCTGTCCATCTCATTATCCTACTTAGGAACTAATTAGTATTGCAGGAGTCATACTGAAAAGAAATCTCACGTGACAATGACGAGAAATTAGATTTACGGAAGGAATAGTTTTCATATTTTAAAACCTCGAAGGGCCATGGGCTATCTCCCGACTGTCAGTCTCCCTTCCACAATCCTACCTAGAGTTATCTTCAACTGGCAACGAGGTGATGTTGGTCAGCACGTCGAACCCTCAGCCGTTATAGAAGATATCTGAAACCAGGTTACACCAGTCACTCGTAGCTCCCCAATTTCCTCACGATGGTGGGTTGCCACTGGTCCTATACAGATAACAGGCCGAGAACCCAGGACGACTCGAATCCATGCCGTCCCGCTGCAGTCGGAATCCAAAGCACAGAGTCTTAGACCGCACCGTTACAGAGGAGGAGAGTTTTCATATTTTGTTTCTTATAAATGTCGACAATACATTAAATATATTACGCACCAAAAATTAGTGTAAAAAAATAGCCGGTTCTATAAGAGATTCGAACCTTCGATCTTCACTCAACTAGGCCCCTATTTTTAACAATTTCCCATTTTCTCACTCAATAACCTTCGTTGAACGTTTGTCTTAAGAGTCGTTAGCAATCTTGTAAACCTTATTAACCTATCTGCTGTCTATCACAACTGTATTTTACAACCTGGAGTAGATTTTGATGTCTGCAATTTATAACTTGACTTTCGTGGTAAGTAATTCTCTACCGTCTACTATATAATAAATAAATCAAAGTCTACATATCTCATATTTTGTAAATGCGAAATGTCATTGTTAAATGTTAGAAACTATTTCTTATTCCACCGTTAGTTCCATATTAGCCACAGCATTCTGGAAACCAGCGTGAAACGTGTTTCCCACACTTCCAAGGTAAGGTGAACCCTTATCAGTTGCATTGGATGCCTGTGAACATGTTACTTCATACGTCATGGTACTGTGGTGGATTTCTTCCCCTTTTACCTTGAACGGAAGTTATCCCCGACTGGGCACGACGAATCAATCACAGAAAAGCAGACTGTCTAGTAAATCGCATGCCATGTATTATTTTGAGCTCCTAGGTTTTGGAAAGTGAAATGAAAAAAGTATGAACATTAATTCATAATGGTTGACTTCTTTGGGTATTATTTCATGACTCTTTTCTACTTACTCCAATGAAACTTTTGTCTACTGTTTTCAGTAGATCAATAGGTGTTTTGAAACATCTATGTTAAGATTTTTTAAATTTGAATTACAATTTGTGTGCCTGAAAACTTAGGGTATTTTACACCCGTCACGCTATACGGGGTCCAGCCCCTTATCATGACAAAAATAAAAGCGTGTCTGAAAACTAAAATATCCTTACCTGGGTTAAAAGCTGAGCCTGTAAAGCGACAGACAGTCAGCACAAACAAGGACAACACACACGCAGTCCTACAAAGATTATACTAACAGTAGGTCCAGTCACCAGAGCCTCGTTAGTCTGCAAAATGCAGTTCAGGGTGTACTAAATGGAAGTGAGGTTGGTTTAAATTTTAAATAGATATAAAAACAAATTGTTAGTGAGGAGGAATAAAAAGTTATATTTACAGCTAACATGCTGAGCTAAACACACTACAAGGGTGTAAGGGATGACCTTCCACGAAGTATGTACACCCAATTGTTGCTTCCACGTAGTACACCCTGGACTTCAGTTTGCAGACGAACGAGGTTCTGGCGACTGGCACCATGGTCAGTATAATTTTCTGTGTTGTCCTGTGTTTGGTCCTTGTCGGTGCTGAGTGCCTCTTTACAGCCTCAGCTTTTAACCGAATTCAGAATATTTTAATATTTTAGTTACAACACGACGTTACAGTTATGTTATTTTAGTTCTGGTAAGGGGCTGGACCCCGTATAAAGTGACAGGTGCAAAATAGCCTAAGTGCTGACGCACCCAAAATTTTGAATTCAAATTGAAATTCAAACACACTACATGCAATACTACATGCGGTACTGAAGAGAATATTTCACTTGTAGTTCCTCAACTGTAATTACACATTAGGCCTACTGAAAGTGTTCAGTAGGAAATCATTGATTTTGAGTAGATTTCCGAGAGACACAGTAGAGTACTACAATTGATAACAGTAGATTCTGTCTACTATAAACAGTAGAAATTACGTAGGTTTATAACGACGATGAGAATGAAACAGAGGTAAAAACAATGATAATGAAATGCAGAAGCGACCTGGAGCCAACAGGAACGTATAATGTCTGGCAGCGAGACGCAAGAGTTGATCAAGCGATTGTAGCATCAAATTTAGCTTAGAGCTCATAATTGATATTTCTACATGAGCTCAACATACAAGTTACATACAATGAGAGAATTGAATTGAGTTTACATCTCACGTGATATGAGTCGAAACTATTGTTGCAATTTGAACTGTGAAGTGAATCAATATTCAATTCGATTAACTAGTGAATTATGATGTGCTGAGATTTTGTAACGAGGTGTGCCAAATGGCTGACAGTATAATAACTTATGGACACATTCATTTAATATATTTGAACAATCTTATAACGTACGATTTTGCATGACATTTTATTACTTGAATCTACATCACTTCATTGCAAAGGCTACAAGGCATTTTATGGATTGTAAAATTCTGTGTTCGATTCACCGTTCGGTTAACTCTGCGATTTTTATTTCTTATTAAACCGAAAAATTATTTATTGCATTTTACTTATTACGAAAATTCGTATATTATTTGCCTTGCGAAATGTAGAGAATATATTGTTTTTCATGCTTTTTACAAAAATACAACTATGCATGGTGAACAAAAAATAATGTAATATAAATACTATTCACAAAAGGATGTCAATAATATTTATTTGTTTTGTTTCTTGATAATTTTTCCCTAAAATAAAAATGTATAACTTTCGCTGTACATGACATTTCGTCGAATATGACACATGGATCATTTTTATGCAAATCCTAGTAAAATGATGAGAAATTCAAAAACATATTCTGAAAAATTATTTTAAAAAATAACATTGAAAAATCATTAGAAAGGAGTGTTATTTTTAAAAAAATATATATAACATTTTTATTTCTTTCAATTATTAATTAAATACAATACTTAGTTGCTATATATAATAATAATAGGGGTAATCGAACAGAAGTCAAACTTATAATCTTCGGCGTGTAATACTGATAGCCTATCACCGAACCACTTTACCATCATAAAATAAATTGAAGTTTTTTTCTCGGAAATTACTGGCTAGTGCACGCTGGAACCTTGCCATTCGAATATCTACACTACCACTACAAGGGCCTCCCCCATGGCGCAGTGGTAGCGTCTTTGCCTTGTAATCAAGGGGTCCCGGGTTCGATACCCGGTGGAGGCACAAGTGGTTCGGATCCCACTTTAAACTGTAGGTCCAGTCCCGATTAGCCTTACTGAGCATAAAGTGGACTTAAAACAGCAACTCTAAACTACCACTACAAGAAGCCACGTCACAACCTCAATTCTCGAAGCTGTAGCTTCTCCATGTAAAACGATTGCGTCGTAAATATAGTAGATTTTGCTTAAATGTTTTGTGACATTCATACCACCTTTATTTCATTTGCTACAAAGGAGCGTTTGGGTGTGTTGTTTATAAAGAGGCGGGTGGGGGTTATATTTCTAATGCATATTGAACGAATTGGTCTTAACTCACTACTCACTACTCGTGCGGTAGTGGTTATCGCACTGGGTTGTCACTCTAATGGTCGTAGGTTCAAATCCGCACGGTGGCAAAAACTTTTCGTAAGCTTTATTCGTTCCCATTGTTACTATTTGAATTAGTCTTCTTTGAAACTAACAACGAAAGATTATACAATTAACTCTATCTCTTTCAAAATGGTAATATGAGGACAGGTTTCTTGGAAATTTTAGTGGTCTCAACGCAACTAAAATCCAAAATACTAGATCGACGTTATTTTCTACTGAATTCTAAATCCACGTTATACACAGATAGGCTAATGGGGCCTGGACCTACAGTTTAAAGTGAGATACGAACCACTATGTGTCTCCACTTGTTATCCTGCACTGAACGTAAAACAAACAGCTCTCCGCCCCCATTTTTAAAACAAATTTACATTAAATATGGTATTTATAAGATAATCATCATTGATTTGATTGTTTTTATTACTGAACGTCAAATAAAACATTTTCCACAATCACCTCTTCGTCCCATCTCTCCCAATATCTTTCTGTCCCTCTCTTTTCCCCCTTCCCCACCCCCCACACACATGTATCGAAATAAATATTTTCTTAGGTTTGTATGTGTATAAATATAACATTAAATACCCCCAAAAATACTATTTATTTTCTACTTTCCGTCACCCCTCTCCTACTCCCACAACCCCTCATTATTATTGGCGTTCGCCAGACCAAGTGGTAATGTATCGACGTCTTGTAATCGGTGTGTCCTTTTCCGAGTTCCAGTCAGGTCGCATAATGTTTCAGATTCCAATTTAAATGTATCCCGAGTCGTGATTAGCCTATGTGTGCAAAAAGTGATGTTAAAACGAACTCTTGACCTAAATAATACAAGTTGTGTATTTTCTTTCAGCTGTGGTTCCCTCTTTTTGCGAGAAATAACGAATTAACCTAATCATTAACTCAACAAATAAAATTGCATCTCTAAATTAATTAATGAAAACTGTTATTACACCCAAACCACTATTTTATCGTAAATGTAAATGAAATGTCATCTCACGTAGTGAAAACAATGTGAAAATTGTTCTAATGAGTGATATATGATTGTCAAACACATACATGAATACATTATATTAAGCTCTTGAACTATAATTGGGACAATTTAATACTAATTTGAAACGATTAAAAGTATTAAAACGACAAAGTAAACTTTTGCGCAATCTTTCTGCCGATTCGCATTATTGAAACAATATTTAACCAATGGGGACGTTATCTCATATTTGGAAATGCTGCATTGTGAGTCACGCCTCCTGCTCCTCAGAATCGAACTTCACTCTGATTGGAGGATCGTATATTTCACAACACTTCCTTGTTTCAGAGCTACCAACATAATTTCGTAAGACGTTGGACTTAGAAAAAATCCACGCGACAGATTTTTTGAACATGACTGTACCATAAATCTTGCACGGGAATATATATAACTGTGTTTTATAGGTGAGGTTTTAACATACAATAGTTATACAATAAAGGCAGTATTAGTAAATCATCCAGGCCCAGGTACCTGGCATCAACGGTTTATAAACGTTTTCCGGAATACGTTGAGCGGCCAGCTTCCAGAATAGATTTGTTGAGATACTGTAACATTTTTTTCAATAACTCTTTGTACCTACCGTACATAATTTTTTTTTCTTGTTGTAACCAATGTTGCCTACTACACATGGCAAGAAACTACCTACCCTGTCGTTATTTATTTATTATTTTATTGTTACTATATATTTTTAATTTCATCACTCCAGACGTTAACTTCCTTAACGCGCTTAGTAAATATACTCAAACACTAAACACACTAATCAATGAACACACTGAAGCACTAAACACATGGAGGGAGTTGGGGGGAATATAAACCTGGATGGTGACTAAAATCCAGTTGTATGTCTTCTATCTTCCTTTAGTTCCGCTGTCTAGGGGTCCCGGGTTCGAATCCCGCTCGGGCTTGATTGTTTGTAAATGCCCATTCATCAATTTCATCATTTCATTCCTCATCTCCATCTTCGCAAATTAGCCAAGAGGCACAAAACGCGAAGTAAAATAAACTAAATCAATCAATCATTCAGTAAATTCGACTCTACTGCAGCTAACGGCCCCCATGGCTGAGTGGTTAGCACATCGTGCTACGTCGGCAGGGGTCCAGGGTTCGAATCTCGGGCTGAGCATAGATGTTTGTGATTGTCCATTCTTCAATTTCATCATATCATCATCATTCCCATTGTCGAAAATTAGCCAAAAGTGACGCACAAAGCGAAGTAAAATAAAGTAAATCAATCGGTCAATCTATTGCAGCTGACCTTCGTGGGGAAAGGTTAGCACAGCGCATTACGACGCTACTTCGGTGTTCCTTTGTGGATGCTTTTCATCAATTTCATCGTATCATTACTCATCCCCATAGTTTCGACTAGCCAAAAGGGGTAAGAAAAGCGACGCTACAGAATAATAATCTAATCAAATCCACTTTATTTTGTTCATTTTTTTTATCTTGCTGCCTCCAGGAAGGAGTGGCTACGAAGCCAGAAGCCCTAATTTAGAATCCTGAGTAAGGATATGCCATTGTGTTCCTTCTATCATTTATATCTGCATTCCAGCATTAATGGTCATTAACGATTAACTAATGAAAAGCGACTTAGATTAACATTAATAGGCTATACGTTGAATTTTTCTGCCGCTTCATTAATGTGGATCATTTCACTATCCTAGGGGAAAATGTTACTTGAGCAACGTAAGAAATACTTGCATTCGAGGCAATGCAAGGCATGGGAGGGGGATTACTAAATTCAAAATACCATCTTTCGAAGAGTCACATATATTCTATGCAGTTTATGCTACACTGAGATCATTTTATTGTTAGTTCATTTAGTTTATTTAACGTCGCATTTCGTACCATTTCTGGCTAATTACGAGGATGCAAATGAATGTTAGAAGTGGAGAAGGGACAATCACAAACATATAAGGCAAACCCCACAGAGGATGATTATGTATGGCAGTTGGCAGTGGCTGAAAACAAAAATAAAGTATTTAAATTTTTCCTTCCGAATTTTTATGTGCTGTTTTATGTGCATTCATTACATTTCAAGCTCTTCTTGGTGATTTTGTGTTTCTACCGCCTTGAATTTCTTTGGCCGTTATCTCTTTGTATCGATGTCACGGACCCAAACAGCACAGGTGACGTCACAGAAAGTTCAGTAGTGCGTCCCAAATGGCACAACGTTACCGTAATACTTCAACATATTATGCGCCGCTCAGTGTTCTGTTTTTTACCCTATAGCTACGCCGAACAACCGATTGGGAATTTTAGGTAGAAAATTAAAACCTTAACCTCCAAAAGTATCATATTAATATGAAAGATTAATCTTAGAAAATGAAAGAAACTCTTCATCAAAGTTTTAAACTATATAATTGTAGTTATAAAAACCTACCGATTAAATTCTATTCTTACACCAATATCCATATTTTGAAACGTATTTTTATAGAAATAAATTACGGCTTTTCAACAACACTTTTAATGTCAGTTAAAATATATTCATATTTTCAATCATTGATTGACGCATAGTCGTAACGTAATTTCCTGAGAAATATGGTGTGAAAAGATTAATTCCCCCACTTCTAAAGGTTCGACTCTGTGGTCGAGTGCGTAGAGTGACCGTACACTCCGAGTTCGAGTCCCGTCAGCCTGGACGAGGCTGTTTTGTGAGTGTCTCTTCATCCATTTAGCATTATCATGATCCATCGTCGTGAATAGTCAAAAGTGGAAGAAAAGCGACATAAAATAAATATGAAATTCAAATGACTTCCAAACAACACTGGCCTGGCAGACGACAAAGCTTCGTATTGTCCATAAACTCCACAAATGAATCTCGCAGTCCATCACCCCTCCCCCCACTCCCCTTTTAAGCAGAGGATCATTTCGTGGGCTCATAACTGTACAAATATAAGACATAAAATAGAACAAAGGAGGTTTCAGGGGTGACCAGTAGCATAGCAGCAGCTTCCTCAATGCAGGGAAGGGGGAGGCTAGGGGCCTGGAAATGTTGTCTATGCCTTGAAATATTGGAAAATTTCACGTACATATTCGATCCCCGGCCGGTTCAAATCCGGGAACCCAGCGTCGAATAACATGGGTACCTGGGGGAAACCCTGGGTGGTAAAAGAGGTCAGGGGCGTGATGCTGATCACATCAAACCATTCACGACCGGATCAAGAAAGTGTGGGGCGTTACCCCCACACCCCCTATAGGCCTTCATGGTGTGGTGCTATGCACAGGGGAGCACTTTACCTTTACCTTTTACATATTTTTTTACACTAATAAACCGGTCTAAATTATCCGTTTTAACCCTAAATTGAGTGAAGAACATTTCCTCGGTCGGTTCACAATGAGAGCTTTCCTTCATATTGAGTATATATGTTCTAAAATAATACTTTCGACAGAAGCAAAAGTTTAATGGTGTGTAAAGTGTGTGTCGAATTGTGTTGTTCTCTTTGGCGTAGAATTCTCAACCTACGGCTCTTTGAATGCACAAATTTTAAACAATATTCACTGTACAACTTCTCTCTCTAACTGAATGTAATGTATTCGCTATATGTTATACGTCTAATAATAATAATAATAATAAATGCATGTTAACTGAATCAAGTCTTTTTCGGTATTATGTGCTTTCGGTTACCTAGAAATCTTAAATATCGATCTTTATGTGTGAGACGAGACTTCTTGCACCTGCCTGGAGGAAATCTGTGGACGCTAACTAAACTGATTGGGGAAACTTCAACTTCCCTGCGAAAGCCAAGGCTTTTCAAGAAGTTTTTCATTGAATGACACAATGTCAGTGTATGGAGACTCATTAATTTTTGAAAGATAAGCAGAATGAAACGATACCAAAATTAATGAACAACCATGAGTAGAAAAATTGCGAAAAGAATAAAACACAAACATTTTCAGCACAAATAGAGGTTACATGGAAAGAACGCAGTAAAGATACAGCTGTTCCCTGTGCATTGCGCCACGACTGAATATCATGGGAGTGTGGACTGTGGAGTTATAGGGCATAATATGATAAGGTAACCTGATTACTGCAACAATTCTATGCTGTCTTCACCCGAAAAATATACGCAATGTTAGTGGTATAGGTGACTTCGCACACACCACACTGCGAGAGGAGGGGGCCCGTGCCTCAAGACTACATTCCGAAACCGGAAAGTCAAAGAAAGAAAATAATTATGATGATAGATTGAATTCTTCAAGTGCATCCGATTTGAAACACATTTTATTAAATAATTCTGAATTATGCGTACGTATTATGTGTGCCCATATTTCTATTATTCATTTAAATTATGAAACTAATTAGTATATTAATACTTGCTATTTAATCAAGTTAAAACATCATGACACTTTGAAGAATGAGTTGAAAGGTGCTTAGACTTAAAATGTGCTAAGGTGACAGAGAACAGGCGATTGGTTTACAAGCTGTTAACGAACAGTGATATCTCTTTACATGTAATCATCACGATCTCTCGCACAAACACTGCGTCATAAAGGAAACAATAAAGAAAGATTCTGCCGAACTACTGTCCAATTAAAAATTATGGCTACTGGAGTTTGCACTCAAATTAAAAATTAAACACTTAACTTATTGAATTTTGATTTAAGCTAAAAAAAAACTATTTTTTATTTCAAGTATGCTTTGAATTTCTTATCGTCGTGAGAACAAAAAAACTGCAGCTTTTTTGTTGTTTTTGAAACTATGCTCTCTTCGAGATTCTGTAATTATAAAAAACTTGTGATCCAATCGGGACTAAATTTAAATACGTAGCTCTACTGGTTAATTTTTAATTGGAGTTCAAACTCGAGTCTCCATAATGTTTAATCCGACTGTAGACAATCATTCGCTCTCAGGCCATATGCCCTGAAAGCAGAGAAAGCAGGAATGGCATAGTCTCCCTTCCTTCCGTACTTTCAAGCGCCAACCCTCGAATCAGCCACGAACGGCGTCACCCAACCCCTCCCCTCCCTTGACGTCCCCTCGCACTCAAGCAAGAAGCACAGCGTCGGAGATCCAATTGCTTACATGGATGGGCCAATCTTGAGGGTCTCAAACAATTATTAAAATTCTGGTTTGAAAGATTGCGATAATACTTTTTCACAATTTTCCGCAAAGTTTAGCTAAATCTAAATAATAAACGCGATAATATGGAGTCATGAACATCGTGTTTGTATCTTCATCATTTTATCATTCCACCTCATTGTCTCGATTCTTCCACGAAATAGACCAGCGGCGAAAAATAAACAAAATAGAAATAGCTATGTAGGGAACATTTTAATTGAATAGTTCGCAAATTCTTTCAAAATAATGTGACGTGTAGAAACGTTTATATTACAATCGAAGCAAGCAAGAAATATTTTTTTGCAAAATTGAGGGGAAAACCGGCAATTTTGACCAAATATTTAGTCTAAAACTTCTACTAAAGTAAAAAATTGTTAACCGTAAGTGGCTGCTGGGAGCTCAGAGTTTAATCTTGATTTATTTGGGAGAGGCAGAAAATTCCTCGTCTAACCACCCACTTCCCCCAAGCACAAAGTGTGCCTGTATAAAATGAGTTGGCATAATAGTCCTTCCATTAATAATGGCCATTGTTTGATTGCACATATTTTTCAGACATCTGTATTTAAACTGACTTGCAAAAACGTTTTAGCATGATTTTTTTTTTTACATTTGTTGAACAAAGAAAACATTGTTAACTGGACACCCCTGCCTCCAGTTTGTTTCACGACTGAGTTGATTGAAAACCTTGTCCGGTCAACTTAAGTAGCTGTTTTGTAGGGATATGAGAAAACAAATGCAGAAGTTATGAACTTTGAGCATCTCAAGAATTCTCAGAATTCAAGATTAATGAATTTTTACTTAGAAATGCAGAAAGTGATTAAAAACAAATTCTCAGGAAAACTTATTACATGTGTTTACAAATTATTTATCTCGGTCAATAAGACTTATGAGCGAAAAATATGTGCGACTTCCAGAAAAGATAATAATGATTTGAGATTTCCGCGCAACATGCAACACAGTGGCGACAAACGATAAAATAGTGAACATGTACACATTTTTGTAAGTACTGTATACTGGTTGTATACATTCTGAAACAATAACGTCTAAGATTACATCAACTTCATACATTCTATCTTTCCTTTTCCCGCTACTTAAATAACTTTTCGTTAAGTGCTTTGCTTAGCGTAATTTGCATTGGATACCAAACTCTAGATTGAATTATTCTTCTAATAAATTGTTGACTATCAGCCAAGACATCAGAAAGGAGTATTTGTCGTATTAGAACTTTCCTAATTTTATGTCTCCCTTCTGACACTTTTGATTAATTGCGACGATGAGAACGAATGATGAAGACAAAAAATGATTTAAAAAAAATTTAAAATTTGTTTTAAGTCAACCTCTTAAACTTACAGTTTAAAGAGCCACTCCACAATGTGCCTCCGCAGGGAATAGAACCTAGAACCCCTTGATTACAAGGCAACAGTGTTACCCACTGCACGATACACTACACAAAAATAACACATTCATTCCCAAACAAGGGCTGTATGCTTTATGTGAATAATGTGGCCTTAAAATTAAAACAAAAACTAAAAAAAGAAAGGAAGAAAGCAGAAATAAACTCAAGGGGTTCAACCTTGAACCGTTGATGATGATATCTACATTCTGTCATTTGACATCTGAAACCTTTAGTCGGTTTCCGTTGAGGAGGAAACGGCGTAACACGCTGTGAAGCCTCAGGTTCCTACGTACCTGGTCAGGCGGGCGTGGATGTATCATTGTGTGTTCCATAACCATTTCATCGGTTCGTCATTTATCCTCATCGTCGCGATTAACCAGATAGGTAGAAAATGGGCGTAAAATAGAAATACACTGGAACCCTTAGTTTAGTGTTGACATTGGCGATGCATGGCAACTGTAAGCACAAACATTCGTGTATTAGACGACCAAGATTTGAAATGTGTGATCCTTTTCGAAGAATTCAATTGCCACTTTTTGCACAGAAAGGCTATTCGAGACTGAACCTACAGTCTAAAGTAGAATCCGAAACACTGTACCACGTGTCCCCACCGGTATCAAACCTGTGACGCGACCCCTTGATTACAAGGCGACGACGCTATCGTTTTCCAAGACCACAGCAAAACGTCCTTTTGCTGTATACAGTCAACGGCAAAAATTATAGCAGGCAAGATATCAATAGTTTTTTTCCATTATTTACTTTCCCAGACAGGGCTTTTTTTTAAGAAGCTGTAGGACGATTCCGTTCCTTGAAAATCACATTGAGGAACACAGACTTAATTAACATAATGATGAGCAATTTGTCTATTATTACATTTGCCTTCGATTGTGCGCACAACACAGGAATTCTGCATTTATCGCAAGATACACAGTAAGAGCGATGGAAACCTGGCAAGTGCTTCTACATATAACATCTAAAAACAACACCGAGTGGTTTCCCCCATCCCTTGTCTGCGAGAGGCTTAGTGGGCATGGTTGCCACTGCTTCAGAAACACATTCAAGCCGTGTGGGAAGAGAAAGAACTAGGAACGCTCACTCCCGTGTTCTCTCAGCGTTGCTTCACGAAACGTATAACAGAAATATTCTCAATTTAAACTTTGTAAACCAACTTTATGCTTTAATGTTGAAAAAATAACGTTATTTAAAAGCAGCGAAGTTAATCATAAAAGATGAAGGTCTGGCAACTTTAGATACCGATAGAAGAGAAACAAGATCGCCTGCTTGACAGTAAGGTTGTCCTGTCTCCTGGTTGCAACGTTGCAAACGCAAGCTGCAGAAAATGCAAGCTCTTCGAAAGAAGTTTAGAAAACACTTTTTTTATAATCAATCGGTCTACAAACCGAAGGCAATAGCAATTGAATAGAATGGCCATATTTCCACGCAACACCTTTACTTTTTACTCTACCTTTTTTTTTGTCTGAGAGCGTACCGGGGGTGGGGTCTGTAGACTCCCCTAATACATGAGCAATATTCAAAGAAATTTAAATGCAGTATTCATTCATTCATTCAGTATAGGTTTTATACGCGTGACTTACAAAGTACGAAATTACCTTGCATATAATTTTGTTGGTGATTTGTCACATTTTACATTGTTATAACAATTTTCTTCTGCGATAAACAAGTGCTTAGCTTTCCTTAAGCTGTCATTGAATATAAGTCAACTAAGGAGAAAACCGAAATCCTCAGCATTGTACCAACATGTGACACAACACGACATTAGATAAACTTCATAATACAACGACCTCGTACTCTAAACTAAACCAATGAAATGTTCAGGTTATAATAATATGGCTACCGTTCCAAGTATTTTTTTTGTGAAAGTATTGTGGATTGTGTGGATTCATACGAGGTGAAGGTAACTAATTTGTACCGTCTGGTTAACCACGACGCGGATATTAGAGGACATGCAGAACGGAAGAAACGGGATGTTTCCTGCAAGTTATCAAAGGTTCTGGTCAAATAATCGTCTGCAATAAGTGAGAAATAATTCCAAAGGGCGGAATCACAGCCTGATTTACTGAAATTGTTGTTCTCTGCTTGCTTTCCTACTCAATAACATGCAACTCGGTATCACTAGAATTCATGAATGTTGACGAAAAGAAGATTTAAATAAGATAAGGCATTTTGCCACCCCAAACTCGTGCACCCCAAGGTCCGGGCTGAGAAGTTAAGGCAAAATAAATTAATTAAATGAAGGGCTCTGGTATAAAACATGGTAAGTGACATCTTACCATGTACATCTTACATGTACTATCTTACAAAAATGATCAAAATGTCACAAACAGTTCAATCTGTTCTTTATACTTAATTTTTTGCGATTTTCTTGTCACCTGAAGTGAAACGAAGGAAGGTTTTTCACCGTAACACTGGATTGCTCAATATCTCTCGAAACGATCTCCTCTCAGCGGATGATAGTGCATGAGAACTATTGGGAGCGGAAAGGTCCAAGGGCAATTTGCAACGGGACCATTTCCCCAACAATCTCTCTTTCAAAAGATCATTAACAGATCTACAGCAATAGCAACGTATTCACAATTAAAGTGAAACAAGAAAGGACAATAAATATAAGAATGAAACCTAATTGATTTATATTAATAGAAAAACTAAACACAATGTTTCAAGTGTTACGCCGACATCCGTGGCGGAGGTATTCCGCGACGAGGCGAGATAGATAGCAGACGTGTCTAGCGAGCGCTCCCGAACATTCGTCAAGTAGAGTAGAATCAACAAGCGGAATTAGTTTCTACAGACAGGTGAATATTATATTAACAGCAGAGCGAGCAGCTCAGTATCAGTGATGTTAAGTGAACGTATGTAATTTCTCAGACATGCCGGTCAAAAGGTTAAACACTTTGCAATTTTCCTTCGCCCGTGTGCAGCAAAGACCGACCACGCTCGCCATTCATGAATGGATGAGAGATGTAGTGAAATTCCGCGTAGCGGACGTTTTGAGTATCGAAGTAGACTTCGTAAAACACTAAGTGTTTGTTAAAGTAAGCACCGAACAATTTTGCACGGAAATAATAGCACGTAGTAAAGGAACTTTCGTATTCACAGACGACACGGGAGAATATGATATACCAGTACATAGAGCAGACAAACCTGTCACAATCGTTCATCTAGTGCCCATGGAATTACCAGACAGTGCCATAACAACTGAAATGTCCAAATACGGAATAGTACAAACAGTACGAGATGAAGTTTATTCCACCTCTCTCCCCTACTCAGTCAGAACGGGCAGGAAGATAGTACGCATCATCCTACAAAAACCGGTGCCATCTTACATTATGTTAAATGAAGAGCGTTATTGGACCACGTATGAAGGGCAACCCAAACTCTGTTTTAGATGTAATGCACAGGACCACTTACATCATGAGTGCCAGCATAGGGTGGCAAGGTCGACACGTACTGCTGGAGTAGTATAAAAGTATATACTACTGGGGCGAGAAAGTATGAGCAGGCAGATTTGGCTACACTTAAAACTAGCTCAAGATGTGCATATGAGCTTATTGCTCAAGTGTGGTACTCTGTCTAACCCAAGATTTTTGTAAAAATGCCCTCGGGAATTTCCCGGGAAAGTATGACCCCCCTCAGATTGATTTGCCTACACTTACAAAAGCTACATCTGTGAGATTGTTGTCCATAAGCTTGTTAAAAATATGGTCTTCTTGATATTGTTTTTGCTACACCTAAAACTAAGCCAAAAATGCTCATAAGAGCCACCCACACCCACCCACATACACCCACACCTACCCACACCTACACATATTTACTTCCGGTCCACTTCCGGTCACTTCCTGTCCACTTCCGGTCACTTCCGGCACTTCCGGTCCACTTCCGGTTTATTTGACAGACACCTGTGTTTTTTAGGTTTATTAAGTATAGAGTTTTGATTTGAACCCCAAGAAATTTTATATAATAAACCAACAACAAAAATGCCAAAGCCAAAAATATTTACACACACACACACACACACACACACACACACACACACACACACACACACACACACACACATATGTGTAAACGTGGTCTTATAAGGCCCGAGTGAGTGTACATATGTTGTTGGAACCACTATAATTTGATAAATTAGCATAATCAATTTCATTTTAAAATGTCGAGACCATGCATGTGATTACAAATACCACCGTGGTTTTTGAAAATTATCATTTATGCATTTTTCCTGACGAAAAAATGGTTACTATTCTTGTTGGAACCTGGTACCAATATCACCTGTCTGATTTACGTGTTGTAATTTTAATACAATTGCATCCGTTGTGGGTACCATTCAATATTGCAAAACCCGTCCAACCAATCACAATTCTTGTAGGTCACATGATTTCTTCATGTGTGTAAGCAGCTACGTGCCATAACGAATTGGGCAATAGTTGTGAAACGCGCTTTACGGCGTCAATTGAGAGTGCGTAGCTTGCATGTATCTGTCGGCGCAGAGCATTCGGAAGGGGAGGGGGAAAGCAAGAGTTCCTCTCGCGGCGGAGTAAGGAAGGGATTGACTGCGGCGCAGTCAGTGGCGTACTTAAGGAGTTTTTGCCCCACTCTGGAATTGAGAAAATAATTACATTTACCCTAATCGCTGAATCTAATTTTTACTTTGCATACTTTTTTGTGTTGTTTGAAGATTTCAGAAATCAAAGCAGGCTTGTGCGGCCTATCATGCCGCAACTGTGTGAAACGAAGCTCTTTATTGGAACGCTACCAAGCGAAACGCAATATGTAACAAGCGACAACAGATACGTATCCCTTGGAATTGAACCCTCAGTAATCAATTCGACCTTTCGCATTGATGCGACAGGGCAAGCTGCACATGTCGGTTGCGGGTCGATGCATTAGGTTTTTCAAGCATGAGCGGTGAATTTCTTGCTTTAGATTGAAGTCGCCAGTGTTCGTGGGTGTCCGGAAGGGGGGCAAGGGGGGCCGTGCCCCCCCGGAAAATGAAAGTCAAACAAATTATATATTTCACACATATAATTTCATTTCAGCCACAATAATAAGTGTTTATTAATGCACGAACATGATAAATTCAAATGTAAGCAATGTTTTTTGAGGGAACATTGGGGAAAATGTGGCTTATTTGCGCCCCTGGAAAAATACCTTCCTTGCCCCTCCCTGGAAAAAAAAAAACCTGCTGACGTCCATGCCAGTGTTGCCTGTTGGTTGTCGCCTGCCACTTGTCGCTTCGATCTGAAGTCTCCTTGAAGGGGTCAGGGGAAGAATTCTGACGGAGGCGACAAGCGACAGTGTGCTTCCACATCGATAAGAGACACGGGTCCCTTTTGTCTTGTAGACTAAAACATTCACCGCCCGTGCACGACAACAAGTGGAGGCGTCACGATGCACAACATTGATAAAATAGCAAGTTTGAGTGACACAACCAAGCGACATGCAATATTTGCAGCTTACTGTGCTGTATCAGTTCGAAACGTAGCATTGATTACCGAGGCTTGTCGCTTGTCGCGTTACGCTTCGGTCTGGAATCTGCTTAAACGGCAGGCGACTGGCGACATGGAAATTTTATACCAAAGCAACAAGCGACATTAGAAAATTCAATATAAGGCAAAACATTCACCGCGCATGCGAGAACAAAAGTACGAAGCGACATGATGCACAGTATTAACAAAACTGGCAAATCAGAGCGACACGCAAGCTACAAGCGACACCTGCATCCTGTCGTGTCGCTTCTGTTCGAAAGGTTCAATTCATTACTGCTGGTTCGCTTCCAAGGGGCAGGTGTTGGTTGTCGCTTTCGTGTGAAATCTCTCTTACAAAGCAAAAAAGCTGCAAACGACAGACGACAAGTGACAGGCGACAAGCGACACGGAGAATTCACACAGAAGCTACAAGCGGCAAGCGATACTAGCACAGTTAGTTTAAATTCAAACATTCACCGCGCATGAGCTAACAACAGCACGGTATTGAGAAAATTGCCTAATCAGAGTGACACATGCAACTTGTCCTGTCGCTTTCTGAATGCTGGTTTGCAAGTTAAGCGTGTCACGTGCCTCTCGCCTCTGAAAGCTACAGCAAGCCATTGTTTTATTAAATTCTCCTCAGGGAAGAAAGAGAATGCTTATACAAATACAGTCTCCGCAGATCATTTACGAAGCCACTCATTATATATGAAACTCTATTTTCTGTGAACACTCAGCGTGCACTATAATCTACCGAAGCGGCCCTAACAATTTATTTGCTGGAACTAGGATCTCACTTTCTTCATCGTTGTGAAGGGTCACTCCCAATAGAATTGTTACGATTTTGTCTCTCTGCGTGAGAACAGAATTTGGAGACTATAGTCGACAAAAAAATTACTTCTGTTGGAGTTATTAAGTTTGTGGAGGAGGGTGGTGCTTCAGATGGCTGTTCCATGTAGACTGTACATTTGAACAAAACGAGCAAAGGAAAAAAGTCACTTATTTCATTTCTTTGTAAAATGAATTAAGTGTTAATTTACCAGAAGTCCAGTACAGTAAAACTATCCAAGTTTATAATGGTGTGAGTCTTAATCGACATTTTAATTAAACCTTTCTTCACAAACTGATTCAAAATTGAATAGGGCAGTGGTTCCCAAAGTGTGATCCGCGGCGCCCCGGGGTGCGATATTTTCACTGAAATGCCACTTACTTGTTAGTCTACAGATGGTTTTAGATATGATTGTTCCAAACATTTGCTTATTTGGTCCTTTTTACATAAACAATGTTTATGAATTTGAAATATGTGCTTATTTTTTAACTTAAGGCAAGCAACCTAACATCACTAACTTTGCGTTGCAAGTTTTAGATAGGCCTATGCCTACATTCTGACTTGGGCACCGCGGAAAAATTTTAAAACTACGAAGTTTGGGATCCCCTGAGATAGGGCATAATTGTAATACTCGTAATGAATGATTGACGTATAAACTTGATGTGAAGCGTACAGAAATATTTGCTTCGCGAATGGAGCGAACAATAAAACGTTTTATAAATCTCATTCCTTGCAACCACCCAATCACAGTAACTGTTGATCACCTGACCTCTACTTCCACGTCACCCATGAAGTCTGCTGGTGTTTCTTTGCGTCCTAGCACAAGCATTTCGTTTTCGCGCCTTTTTTACCGGACGCCCGGTCCTTTCTTACTTCGGTAGTTCTTCTCGCAGTCAAGTAGGAGGGGTACGAGTTCCACCTAAGGCCTCCCCGATGGCCACGTCGACCTCCGTGGCGGACTGGTTAGCACGGCGCGCTACGACGCCAGGGGTTCCGGGTTCGAGTCCCGGGTAAGGCACGGGTATTTGTGTTTGTCCAAATGAGAAAAACTGAAAATTGAGAATATCCGAGAAATGAAAATCTTGAGAATATACTGAAAAACGGGGGATGCTTCCGGTTAGGGGTATTCCTTAAAAAATGGCGTAGTGGTTGCTTCGTCGCCTTGTAATCAAGGGGTCCCTGGTTCGATACTCGGTAGAGGCATTTCGTGGTTTGGATTCCACTTTAAACTGTAGGTCCAGTCCCGATTAGCCTTACTGTGCATAAAGCGGACTTAAAACACCAACTCAAACAAACGAGTTCCACTTGCACCAAAAGCAAGCATACAGTCAAGAAGTTTAAATATCGTATGTCTTCATGTCGTTACCCAGTCTCAAACGCAGGATAAAAAAGAAAACACGATTAAGAAAAAGAAATGAACCAATGTTCTCGAGGCCGAGTTGGGAGAAGTATATTATGGTAAATAATCATATTGTAGTCACGGACACTTCTGTGTTGTAGCAACACTATTGACTTTCAATGGAATCATTACTACCCAGAAGTGTCCGTGACTGTACAACCCTAAACTGATGTTGAGTCACATTTTGTTGGTATGTCGACTAAGAAACTCTCATAACATGTCGCAATAAAACAAGTGGCTTCACCAAACTGAGGTAGAGGCGAACAAATCATTATTCTGCACTGTTATCTCAAGAGTCCGATATTAGCAACAGAGGGAGACATTTCTTAGTCACAAGAAATGTTTTCAATTCACTACTTATAAAAAGTATATGGTGTCGTCTTGGCAGAACGAACTGACCTGACTACAAAAGCACAAGAAGCTAACTGTCTCGATTATTGCGATCATACAGTCTAGTTTCATTATTGTGTGTAGTTTTACCAAATAATCTTGAAAGAAACAGTTTGGATCGACGTATACACGGAACATTTCCAACCAATGGCAGCACAAAACATGTCGCTACTAATACACAGCGACTTAGTGCAACAAAACATGCCTACGAGCATAAAATGAACAATATCTATTTTATGGTGGTATTTTAAGACTTAAGATTTTAATGTCGTTGGAAAGGTGTAGAGCTCTTAATACAAACAATACTAATAAATAATATGAATGTGAAACATGCAAGGGTAAAGTAAAGTGCATTACAGCGTTGCATGGATGTAGTTGTAAGGGGCCACATATTATATCTCACTTAATGTCCCACTATTTTGGAACATTTCTTGATTTAAGGCAGTTATTTGGAAAATATTGTCCGTCGACGAAGCTGCTATGCCTGCAGTGATCTTTAGAAGACAGAAAATCTCAGTCCGGATACGAATGCATCAGCTCAATCTATGGCGTAAACTCGTTTGTAATTGTTAATCGGCCCAGATTTGAAAGCACCACTGATGCAAGGCCTGTTGTTGAGTGAGCGTGTCATCCGTTTCTTTTCCTACCTACTAATTTATGATGGCGGACCCCACGCAAAAAGTGCATAATTTTAAAGAGTGGGAAGTTGCATGAATGTTTACTATACAGGGTGTCGCAAAACTCTTTCAACAACGCTTGGGAGCTGGTAGATATCATAAAAACAAGTAACTTTTCCCTATAAAGTTTACCTCGAAAGCGCTTATCCTGTACGTATGCAACCCAACACAGCAAACGCTTGCTCTGACATAACTAGCAGGGGCGCGTGGCAGGGTTGCCACTAGCGTTCCTCGTTAAGAGAGACGACTTAAAAACAACAACTTGGAAGTCTTGCTTGAGCAAAATCCAAAACATTAATGATACTTGCGATGTTGCAAGAAGGATTCACAGTAATTATAAACTGACCAAAACAAATAATGGGCAGACTGAAATTCAAGATTACTCATTCTAAAATATCTCCATAATTGATTGATTGATTTGGTTTATTTTAATTCCCTTTACTGCCACCTTTGGCTAATCGCGAAGATGAGGATGATATGAAATAACAAATGACACCAATGTCTAGACCAGGATTTAAACCCGAGACACCTGGCGCCGTAGCGAGCTGTGCTAACCACATCACCACGGAGTGTTTCGTACATCATGCAATATCAACAATTACAAGTGACACGTGTTATAGGGGAAATCTACGAACGAACAAATGTATAGGGGTTAGAGCTGGCACTCTCCCATGGTGGAAAGACCGCAAGGTGAATGCAACGCGGTCCTGAAAACTCGCCCTTCTGGCGTATGACGTCATCTGAGATACACAGGTGGGAAAGAAGTAAAGTTTGTTTAACAAAACAACAGTATTTCATGAACTTTAGAATATTTTGAGGGAATATTTAAGAAAGTATACATCTTCTGAAGTAAAAAATAAACAAACTAAAATGTTTTTTGTATAGTATGATTTCTATCAGTTAGTCGTTAAACTTCCACCTTGCAGTGAAAAGTATTCTTTAATAATTACGCTATCTGATTTCCATCAACCTAGCGTGCAGCATTCTTCTGCGCTTTTTATTGGGTCATATGTACAGGTAGATATCTCGGTGGTCGAGCGTGTTGAGTGGTATACTGGTAACCTACGTAGCGAGGGATCCGGGTTCGATTCCCTGTGCCTGGTGTAAGGTGTGACTTTCGTGAAGGGTAGAAATTCCACGTGCCAAAGGCCTGGGCCGCATTCTGCAGAATTACGAGGCTCTGGAGCCCAGACACACAGGCAGCATAATCCTTTGCTTTGTGTTGACATGTTTGCCCTGCGGACCACAGCAGTTCTAGTATTTGTCTCGATTGTAATCACTGGCGTAGGCAGAAGAGGGGGAGGCTTGAAGGGACTAGAACCACTCCGAAATTTTGAGAAAAATCAACATTTTCAAATAAAGCAGTGAGAACTCGGTTGGAAACCCAAGTGAGTGCTAAATGCAATGGCCAATGTGCTGACGTGTCCATAATTTAAATAAATCAATCAAGTATGTTCAAGTTCTGGCCTGGGCATGAGTGTACCTTTGTAACTGTAACTCATAATTCACCTTTGTCGTCGCCAATAGTGGCTGAAAACATATGTAAATTAAAGAATGTAAACACAAACACGCTGTTGCAATTCTGACCACCTCTCTTACATTGAAGCAATTTTTTAATCTTTTCTCCAGGCCAGTGCTTCTCAACACCGCTGTTATGTACTACCTGGTTAGTAGAGGCAGAATGAGAATGAAATACCGGCAGTTTCATTTTTAGTGTTTAGAAGAAAGTTACAAAATTCAGAACTAAATTATAATATTTAGAACTAATTTGTAATATTTGAAACTATATCAACTCTTTTGGTTTATGAATAATTTGTGTCTTATAAATATATGAATATTAATTTATGAATAATGAATAAAATACGCAAATAAAAAGGTTGATTTAGTTCTAAATATTGTAACTTAGTTCTAAACACTAAGAAAAAATCTGTCGGTACCTCACTCTACGTCTACTCTGGTTTTCTGGGGTAACACATACAAACACATAAGGAGGGAGGAAAACCCGTTTGTGCCTTATTTACTAAAGTTGCCTCTACGTTCAATAGGCTCTAGGTTTAGCCCCCCACCTCAAATGAAACCACAGGTATGCTGCTGTACCACTTTTTTCAAATTCGTAAGGCAAAAATATTAGGAATTATAACTGATTTCTGTAGCTTCAAATTATTTTGGGGTGGAATAAAATTATTAAATTGGAATACACTAGAGAGGTTGAAAGTGAAAAATAATTTTGCATGTGAAACAGTGTGAGTAAAACATTTTAAACGCTGATCTATAAAATTAGCAGGTAGATCTGCACATAAACATTTTTAATATATCAAATAAGCAATATTTGATCAAAATAAGAGTTATGAGACTGGAAACGGAATGAAGAGACAATCATTGAATTCAATATTTTGGAAAATTTTACCTTCTGTCTTTTCTATGAAATTTTCCTTCGTAGTAGCAATTTTCTTCTGAGTACAGGTTATCATGAGCAAGATATTTTGAATGAACTAACAATAACATCCAAAAAGTTTAAAATACATTCTCCTCAGTCGATTTGATTATTGAGACAACTGTTATTTTCCGAGGTAAAATTAGTTTAAGTTTTCCATGAACTTTAAATTTTCAATCGAATTTTTCCAGTTTCTGAAATCTCTAACACCATATTTGAGGCTGGTCTAGGACTCCTATTTACATACTCCCACACAGAGTGAGAGAGGGAGCTGATATGCACTGCATGGTGCCTTCAGGTCGGCAGTTACGGCGAGATTTTCAACATATCAAGCAACAACTGTCACCATTGAATCTAGACTTGCAACTAATTATTTTGCTTACACTTTTTCATTTGTTCCCTTGTTTAATGAAATCAATAAATACTGTTCAATATTTACTTATGCATAGCAAGCGAAAGTTCATGTCATCTTACACAATGTTATGATTCTTAATTTAGAGCCAGTATATTTTCCTAAGTTTCTATATTCTTTCCGTAAAGTGAAACGGAAGTTTTCAGTACAGAAAGAAATATATTGTGCGTCGTTGCCTTGTAAATTAGGGATCCCAGGTTCGACGGGTTCGATACCAGGTGGAGGCACATAGTTGTTGGGATACCACTTTACACTGTAGGTCGAGTCTCGATTGGCTTTACTGTGCATAAAACAGACTTTAAAACACCAAATCAATCAATATACTGTAAAATCAATAAATGTAAATCATATTCTTAGTTCTTAAATTCTTATTTATATTTTATTGCTCGAACAAATTAACATTGCTCAAACAATTACATTACATTTACATGTAAATGTAACGTAATCGTCTATTTCGAGTGTTATTGTCGATTTGTAGTACCTGAAAAGTTTCAAAAAAAAGAACAGAATAGTGTGTTAACTAACTGCTACGATCCTAGCTGTAGTTCAATACCAATTCAGGATAACAAAACTGTTGGAAAACAAACTTTGTATCGAAACTTTCCAGGATTTATCCATGCTCTTAAGCCGCGTTTACACCGGGGTTGCTCACACATGTTACCAGCAAATGTCGTTAATATTTCGAAAAACGCTTGTGAATTTCTTATCAACATCTCATGTTTTCAACAGATTTCCCGTGTTGGAAACAGAAATGTTGTTATCCACTAGAAGTCGCTACAGATCAAAGGCACTTCCCCTACAATTAGCTCCTGTCCGCAGTGAAGGTCTCACCCAGAATCTTCGGTCTTATCTGTTTCGACAAAATGACACATGCTGCCACAGAGAGTACAACGTCCTCCACGGTCGGCATCTTGCAGCCAAAATGTTAACAAAAGTTATTAACAAAAGTAAAGTGAAAGTAGTGTTATGGCTACCAACATTTTGACAACATCTGTTGTTAACCGTGTTGGTAACAAAAAGTTCATAACGTTTGCAGGGAACATTTGGTGTAAACGCGGCTTTATCCATCCCGTCCCCCTTTCTCCGTAACGGTTGCCATTTGGCAGACACTCTTTATTCCTCGAACCCCTACACATGCAGGATCTTCTGTGGCTAAAATTTATACACGCGCGTTGCATAACTGCACTATCGTGGTTTTTGAGAAAAGAATTGTTGTAGAAAGGACGTTAAAATTCCCGTGATGAGAGTATTGATCGAGGCAGAAACTGTAGTTGAACCTGATACGCTTTGTTATAGTTAGGCCTAGTGGCCGTAGCGGTTAAAAAGTTGGGTGATTTGTTAATTACAAAAAAAATGTTTTTCCTACTTTTGTAAAGCGCCAAGATCATGCTTTTTTACTAGAGAATGTCTGTGTTCCTTGTAACTATTCTTTTCTATTCAAACTTACGTAGTTGTGGAGCAAAAAACTGTGCATGATGACTAATTGCGACTTAAATATAGGGAGAAATGCAGAGCTCATATTCGCGATTAGTCAAAAGTGACAGAAAAGAAAAGTGAACTACACCAAAACAATTAATAATGTCCAATTACCATCCTTTTCTCCGTTATTTAGTTAACGATACGATACGCAGTCTCAAGGTCATGTTTCATGATGCCGGGGAAAAGATATTCAGCTTCTGAAATGTCACTTAAACACGTGGGTAATAGAATTCAAAACTATACGCTCCCCTATCCCTTCCCCTCACACACATATGCAAGCGCAGACTAATTTATTTTGGAGTGTTAAGGGGTGTTTCAGTAGCCTATCTGGACAATGTTACCTTAATTGTCATACGTTCATTTCCCCCTTTCACAGAAACCATTTTACCTTATGGTTTATGGGTATGCATAATCACCTTAGCACAGGTTTTGCTATTATTGTGACGGTATTTATACTATTTATATGTGCCGCCACTGAAAATCGAGTCCGAGACATCTTTATTACGGTGACTGCTATATCAGTTTTGCAACCCCCCCCCCCCCCTTTGCTGAGGAACTGATTAATGAGGCTATATATAAAACCAGTAGCGTAATTTCTCGTGCAGTTTGTAGTACGCTAAATATTTACACATAAAGAAATCTAATTAGAATTCAGTAACACAATTGTTATGCAAGAAAAACTGCATGCTATGTCGAATAAATTGAATAAGAAGAATATATAGTCGAAATTATCTTGTACTTTGCCAAAATGTGTGTCTTGGAGTCTGACCCTGAACTGTATTTATCAGACTAACGAGTGTCTGGTGCCTGGGTTGTGTCGTCCATATAGGTTTGTGATTGTCACTTCATCAATCTGATCGTATTACCATTCACCCTCATCTTCGCAATTATCGGCAATGAATATTTGAAAGAAGCGCTGATCCAGAAACTCAGTTTTCATTTCTTCAGCTTTGGTTTCAAGTTTGGTCCTGAAAATTGGTTAACTCGGATTTGCGACCAGCCAAAGGGATGGCCTTTTTCCTATGGCCCATTTCTTTCAAGAACTTTAATAAATAGTCGGGCTGTTTGCTTTGCTTTATATCCAGTGTAAGCTTTATATCCAGTGTAAACTCACTTTTCTCGGGGGCCACATATCTTCGCTTACCTAGGAACCTTCGAATCCTTTATTAAATCTGTTTACAATTTTAAATCTCCTCTCCTTGTCTTCTTTCGTTTATATTTGAATTAAACTTTCAATTTTACTTCCAGGTTATTAGTTCTTACTAGTGTTGGGCAATATATAGTCACGATATTTTAGAACATATATCGTGTCAGCGATATATCGTCACGGCATTTGGCGATATACCATTTGCCTCCCCCCAATAAATCAAGATTACATTCTGATCTACCAGCAGCCTCTTACGGTTAACAACATTTTACTGTAGTATGCAATTTTAGACTGAATATTTGGTCTATTTGGTACTATTTGAGGGCAATTGACCTGAAAGCGAATGATTGTCTACAGTCGGATTAAACATTATGGAAACTCCAGTTTGAGCTCCAATCAAAACATTAACCAGTAGAGCTACGTATTTAAATTTCGTCACGATTGGAACACAAGTTTTTTTAATTACAGAATCTCAAAGAGAGTGTAGTTTGGAAAACACCAAAAAAGCGGCATTTTATTTGGTTCTCACGAGGATAAGAAATTGAAGGCATAATTGAAAAAAAATAGTTATTATAGCTTAACTCACAATTCAATAACTTAACTGGCTAATTTTTAATTCGAGAGCAAACTCGAGTAGCCATAATTTTGAATTGGATTGTAGTTCGGCGGAATCTTTCTTTATTATTTCATTTATGACGCAGTGTTTGTGCAAGAGATCGTGGTGATTAGATATAATGAGATATCGCTGTTCGGGAACAGCACATGTTAACGGCTTGTAAAGCAATCGCCTGTTCTCTGTCCCCTTAGCACTTTTTAAGTCTTAGTGCCTTTCAACTCATTCAGCAAAGTGTCATGATGTTTTAACTTGATATATAAATAGCAGATATTAACATACTAATTAGTTTAATAATTTAAATGAATAATAGAAATATGGGCACACATAACACGTACGCAAAATTAAAAAGTATTTAATAAATTGTGTTTCAAATCGGAGAAATTTGAATTCAATTTATCATCATAATTATTTTCTTTCTTTCACTTTCCGATCTAGGAATGTAGTCTTGAGGCTTGGGCCCCCTTCTTTCGCAGTGCGGTGTGTGCGAAGTCACCTATACCACTAACACTGCGTATATTTTTCGGGCGAAGAGAGACAGCATAGAATTGTTGCAGTAATCAGGTCATCTTATCATATTATGCTCTATAACTCCACAGTCCACACTCCCGTGATATTCAGTCATGGCGCAATGCACAGGGAACAGCTGTACTTTACTGCATAGACAGGTCCCTAGCTTCCCCCTTCCCTGCATTGAGGGAGCTGCTGCTATGCCACTGGTCACCCCTGAAACCTACTTTGTTCTTTTTTATGTCTTATATTTTGTTCAGTTATAAGCCCACGAAATGATTCCCTGTTCAAAAGGGACGTGATGGGGGGGAGTTATGGACTGTTAGGTTAATTTGTGCAGTTATGGACAGTACGAAGCTTTGTCGTTGGCCAGGCCACTGTTTTTTAGAAGTCATTTGTATTTGATATTTGTTATTTATTTTACGTCTCTTTTCTTCCACTTTTGGCAATTCACGACGATGAACCTTGATTATGTTAAATGGATGAAGAGACACTCGCAAAACAGCCTCGTCCAGGCTGGCGGGACTCGAACCCGGAGTGTACGATCACCCAACGCACTCAACAACAGAGTCGAACTTTTATAAATGGGGGAATTCATCTTTTCGCACCATATTTCTCAGGAAATTACGTTACGACTATGCGTCAATCAGTGAGTGAAAATATGAATATATGTTAATAATAAGTTGAGACAGGATTATTTGTGTGTAAAATATTTGTGTTGACGTAAGAAAGTGAAGAGAAAAAGCTGTATAGTTTCATCGGGTGAACAGGCTCTTTCGTTGCAGCTGTAAGGGATTAAGGGATTAGCGAGCTACCGATAAGTAGGTCAGTGTTACAAACATGGTTCGAACGTCGATCTCTCCTTCTCAGTACGAAGCAGCCGAAATAGGCTGGAATAAAATACTTGAGTGATGCGGCAATGAACTTTCTTATGAGGGAGCAATAGAATGTAGTTTTTTTTTTATGTGGTACCATATAGGCAAGAGTAGAATAAAAAATTTGACATGTTGTATCATAATGTGGAGGAAAGTAAACGAACCATGAAAGAAATGAGCGTCCGGCTGGAAGATAAATTGGATAAGTTAGAAATTAAAGTATATTAATTGAAAGAGTAATGTAGTTTAATGTTCCATTTGTAACATTTTGACTATCTACTCCGTCCGCAGTCAACCACTGGTCACAGGTCTTCTTGTACTGCATTTGACATGTTTAACTCAATGTAGTTCGGCGAAAAGAAAAAAAGAAGCAAGCACTTCTTATCGCTATCTTGCAGGAGGGCGAGGGACAGAGCAGAAACGTTTTTAATCCTCTTAGCTTCTTACAGAAGGCCTGGTTTTCCTGCATTTACTTGGGCCTCTCCGATGGCGCAGTGGCAGTTGGCGTCTGGCTCGAGCAGTGGTCTGAGACGGTTGTGTTTGCGCGTCTCTCTAATAGCTCGAAGTCACGTAGCGCGTATTACTCGCGAGTCCGGTTGAAGTGAACCACGGCGACGCTGCCAACATGGTAATCAAGAGATTGAATACACTAAAACTGAACTTCAGTCAAGTGCGAAGGAAACCAACTTCGACGGAAATACACAATTGGATCAGCAAGACCATGAAATTGAAACCGGAACATGTCGTAAGTATTGAAGTAGACAATTATAGACGTTGTATCTTTCTGAAACTACTATCGAAAGTAGTGTGTGAACAGTTGTTACTGCAGTCAAACGGAGAATATAAATATAGTGACGAAGACGGGGATTGTCCAGTGCTTGTTACGTGGGCGGATGCAAATTACGTGATAGTTAGAGTGCACGTTGTCCCGAGTGAACTGTCCGATGACGCCATTCGATCGGTCCTGAGTACGTACGGTCAGATAATATCCTTGGACGATGAACGGTATTCCAGTGATCACATTTATCCGGTAAGAACTGGCCGTAAAATCGACAAAATGAATCTAACTCGTGCGATTCCATCGTACGTCACAATCAGTGGCGGACGATACTGGGTGACATATAGCGGGCAAGACCGTACTTGCAGTTACTGTGACCTTAGTGACCATTTTTACGTTACCTGTCCGTCCCGACGTCGTCAAATGGAGAAACCCGAAGATACGTCCTATGCCGGGGCGGCGCGTCCTGTCCCGAGGAATGTGCCGGCTGATGAGAAAATGATGACCCCGACACCTACTATACTACCTGTGCATCTGAAACGCTCCGGAGACCAGGAAAATTAGAACAACGTACAAGCTTCACTACAGGGTGTACCTAAAAATACCGTAACAGATTCCACTTTACCACCCAGTGTAGAAAACAAGACAACAGCAGACGTTCCTAACCCCGTTAGTGTGGACCAAGTTAATGTCAACCAAGCAGCCCACGTAGCAGAGAAGAATGGGGAAGAAACAATGGACGTTACCCTCAAGGTGCCCAATAGTCCGATGCAGCAGGCAGATGATGACCATGCAGGTGAAGGTGGGAACTCCGAGACGGCGTCCCCCGCATCAGGCACTCTTCCGAAAACAACGAAGGAACCAAAAAAGAAGAAGAAACGTAGTCTCCCTAACCACTCCGCCACGGGGCCGGCGCAGGCAAGGTTGAGACCAACCTCTTCTCAGCCTTTCATATACAAGATTATGAAACTTCGAGTGACGTTATGAGGTAGTAACATTGCAGCAATGTGTCCTCTGCGTCTCTGTGTTGATTCAGTGACATTTTTCTTTGGAATCTCTTCCCGTCAGCATGTCATTGTAAAATACGAGTGTATTTGTTCTGACAGACAGTTGTAACTCGTGTACAGTAAAATATATCACATATTCCTTTATTCTTCCTAGCTTACTAGAAACATACTTTGTACATTTTTCAAACTTTACAAAATATTTCCTCTTTAATATGCTGTTACAACTTACATTTGAAACTTCTTTCGTGTAATATTCATTTTGTTGCAGCCCACCTCCCCCGTGGCGGAGTGGTTAGAACATCGCGCTACGACGGCAGGGGACCCGGGCTTGAATCCCGGCCTGGGTATGGATATTTGTGAATGTCCGTTCAATCCTCCGTACTTTCACGTGTCGCCAAAATAGAAAAACGCAAATACAATCTATACTTGGACTCCCTTTTCGGTTGCCGTGTTCTTGTGGATCCATCGCTGTTCTTTTGTTTTCAATCCAGCGCGTAGTTAGGTTGTAATATACAGGTGGGTCCATTATACTTGTTTCGGCGATTTGAAGTGTGACGTCAGCAGGAGTAGGTTATTACGTACTCTTGAATATCAAATTCAATTAACGGTTTCACCTTATTAATGTTGTGTTATATATTTAATATTATTTTCTAATTATTTTTTTTATTTTCTACCTATTAAAAAGAAATTTTATCGATAATGATGCATGATTTTTATATGAAGTTCACTCACAAATGAACCAACATGTCCTGATCAAGACTCGAACCTTTAAACTACAATTTTGCCCGACCCTGTGGCCGAGTGGTTAGCACATCGCGCTGCTACGCCAAGGGTCCCGGGTTCGAATCCCGGTCGGGCTTGGTTGTTTGTGAATGTCCATCATCAATTTCATCATTTCATCACTCATCCCCATCTTCGCAAATTAGCCAAGAGGCACAAAACGCGAAGTAAAATAAACTAAATCAATCAATCAATTTAAATTTCAATTTCGGAATCGCGAGTCGACCACTCAACCAACCGAAGCGACTGCCAGAGGCAGTGGCGGCGATTGGGTTCCAAAATTAGGGGACAAGGTGTAAAAAGTGGGGGTGGGGGCAAGGAAAATTTACTTTCCCTTGGTACATAAGATTTAGCATAGTGCGGGGACAAAAGTTGGAAAAAGTGGGTGGGGGCAACTACACCCCTCGACCCCCTAATCGACGCCACTGGTCAGAGGCTTTTTCGAGTCCCTTACCTCTACCTCATAGCGCTGATGGAACCAGTCGGCTGTTGCCTCAAACATGGCCTAAAGGAATACGTAGAAAGGTAAACTGAAGTGACATCCATCCCAGTCACTAATGATTCCGTCCATGATATCTGAAATCGTATCCAAGTTAAACGATTTATGCTGAGCCCTGAATGTCTATGGTACAGTGATTCGGACCTCATTTTCAACTCTATATCCAGTCCCAATTAACCCCGATTAGTGGCTCTAATCGGTTTGGCGTCTGACTGCCACACGGGATACAAGAGTTCTATTCCCGGTGTGGGTGATCTAAATTAGGATTTTTTTCCGGCCTTGTCACCGAATTAAGCGGCTCTGGGGGCTATCCAGCTTCAAATTAGTGTGTACCTGGAGGCAAACCTACAGGTTAAAGGCGGCGCTGGTGCTGATCACAACACCTCCAAAATGGCCGAGATCGAGAATGTGTGGAACCCTAACCCAGTTCCCCTGAATGTGGCACGGTGCAGTATGCACGGGGAAGTTACCTTTACGTTACCAAATCCTTTCAACTAGACAGAGATACGAACAGAGGGTCTGTTAAAAAGGTTGTTATGTATTATTACAATATAACTTAATTCCAGTCGGGAAGGACCTGGACGCCTTGTAAAAAATGAGTACCAGGTACGATTCCTGGCGAGACACATTGAACCGTGATTTGAATCCGACATTTGAGAATAAAGTGAATTTGAAACCAATTTGGCTAATCAGAAAGACTAATTCCAGAATCACGTAAAGATTTCTCAAAATTGTAAGGGCAATTACGCTGTAAATGTATGGGAATTACAAATCTATTTATTAATTCTATAATATAACACATGGGGGAAAAATATAAGGACAGATAGAAGAGGGAGAAATAAGGGTGGAACAGAGAACACTGGAAGCTAAGCATCTTGATTCCGTGGCGCCGTCTTGTCCGAATCGAATAACCGTTGCAAGAGACTTAACGATTTGAGAGATGGTTTGATAAGGTACCATCTGCTGCAGCCTGACTAAGCTTTTCTGTTGTTTGGTGTAGTCACTTCAGGCCACTGGCGTACGCACAAGGAGGGGGGGCTAAATGGGCTACAGCCCCCGATATTTTTATAAAATAAACAAATGAAAGCAGAAAAGTCGGGAAACCCTCCATTAAAGTAATCCCCGATAACCATTGTTGTCTTTGAATAACTTTTAAAACGAAGGTTTAAAATCGTATTTGGAGCTCATATCTGATAAAAAAAGGGACATTATCGAAATTGACTTACAGAGATGTAGCTTATTCTATGATCCAAGAAAAGATATAATCTCTGAACCAGCGTTCATATTCAGCTGTAGATATTGGAACAATTTTGATATAATTCACATAAACTTTGAGTGACGTGGCAATGTGTTGTGGAGTTTCTTTGTAGGTGCGAAGATTTTTAACTATTGACGCACACATCCTTTCGCTTACAAAGTTTGCCTGACATCTCACACACCTTCACAATTATCTAAATACCATGTATGTGCATTTTATGGGACTGTATGCGAAAATATACCTGAGTCTTCAAACCGGCTATTCATATTATTCACGAAAGAAGAAAATGCTTTGGAACATGGTTATCCTTAACTCCGAAACTATCGTCCTTCAAGGTGAATCAATTGTTTTCAATGCGTAAAGAGTAGCCATGTCTAAATATCTAAGGAACTGAACTGACGAGACGGAACTGAACGGTTCCAGATAATCACGAACCGGAAGCCGTTCCGGTCCGCTACGGTCCATTAAGAGCCCTGACCTCACCTTATGCTTCGTCTGTGTTTGTAAAATAACAATCTACGTGTAAATATTTTGTGCCAAACTTCCTTTGTTTTCGTTTTTGTAATCGGTGTAAAATGGGCGCACAGTACTGTAGGTACTAGGTAAATAAACAAATAATGTGGTGTCCTGAACTACGTTATTTGGGTTAAAGGTATTTTACCAGTATTGTATGAAAGACGGAATTGTCCATTTCCATCATGAAACTGTGCGCAAGGGCAGGAAACAATAAACTGAGAAAAGAAGAGCGCGTCCAACAGCAAGGCGCCTTGAATTCCAGAGGTTAGGTTACGATGAACAGAAATGTATAGCTTACACTACGTACAACACGGGTTAAAATATTGAAATAATATATATTAGTATTTTAAACGATAGTTTTGTAAGACAGTAAATAAATTCTCAAGTCCGACTTCGCCACCCACCAAACACCCCCTCGGGTCCCAGCTGTGAGTCGCGCCCCATAGGTTGAGAAACGATGCGATCCAATGCCTTATTCCCCTTAGCATTTGAGTCGGACAGAAACAAGTTTGGGAAGAATGCTTCTGCAAGCTGTGTCAGTGTATGTCTCCTGGAAGTCTGGAGAAGGGTCGGCGAAGAGTAGGAATCAAGGAAGGAGAAAGATAACGTTTGCTTCCACAAATTAAACTTGCAGTCAGTGGCGTGCCCAAGGAAGGGGATTAGTGGCGGTTATAACCCCCCGTTTGGCCCAGCATTCCTAAAAGAAAAATGTCAAAGGTAGGAAAATATGACAAAATGAGGGCAGACTGCCAAGACAAAGTATACGTAACGCCTCCTTTTGTAAACTCCTGGGCACGCCACTGCTTGTAGTAGCATACTTTTATTTGCATTCTCTTATTTTAAGTTAGCAGTTGCACCAGCAGGCAAGTTGTCCTTCACTATGTTTATAACTATGCCATATGCAATACAAAATTTAAGGATTGAAAGAAAATCGCTAAGGAGACCTAGGACAACGGCAGAATATAAAATTGCACGGCGTACTTGGGCGACAACATAAAGGGGATAAGTTCTATACAACCTCTCACCTCACTGAAAGCAATAAACGATCTTTCAAACCCATATATTTTATCTTCATATGTTTTTATGGGTATCACTGTAGTTGAGCCTGTGACATTTTGTAAGCTAAGCCTAATGGCGGCAAGCGACTAAAAAGTTGGGAGTTGTGTTAATCACGGAGGAAAAAAAAGTTTCTCGTACATTTTTAAAGCGCACACATCGCGCTCTTTTACTAGCAGATATCTGCGTTTCTTATCGCTTTTATTTTCTATTCAAACTCATGTAGTTGTGGAAGAAGGGTTTCCTTTAAATAACAGTGCGTGATGACTAATTCGACTAAAATATCGGGATAAAACTAGAGTTCATCTTCATCTTCGCGATTTGCCAAAAGTGGAAGAAAAGTGAAGTAAAATCAAATCAATTAATCAATTAGTAGTGTGTCATTACCGGTCGAGCATCCTTTTCTCCGTCGTTATTTAGATAACGATACGATACGCAGTCTCATTCATGCATCATGATGCCGGGGAATACATATTCAGCTTCTGGAAATGTCACTTATACATTTGGTTAATGAGTTTTTCAAATATACGCTCTCCTTTCTCTCTCCTCCCCCTACACATGCGCACGTGCAGACTAATTCATATGGGAGTGCCTAAAGGGTTGTTTCAGTTGACTATCTGGACAATGTTAGCCTATTTGTCACAAGTTAATTTTCCCCTTTCACAGAAACCATAAGGTGTGTGAAGATGAAATTTTAACTTATGGTTTATGAGTATGCGTTTTCACATGAGCACACGTTTTCTTATTTTTGTGAATATATTTACGTTATTTACACATAAATAAATCTAATTAGAATTCAGTAACGCAACTGATATGCAAGAAAAACTGTATGCCATGTCTAGTAAATGGAATAATAATAAAGAGAATATTGATCTATTTTACCTACTTTGTGATGAATACTATAAATGTTGTGAGGTTGAAAAGTTTGTACTTCGCTAAAACACGGGACGTTAGAGATTTTATTGCCACAGCCAATTCCTGACGCGCACTTCTTCTCTGTGGAGGCAATGGAAACTGTTTGAGGAAATCTAATAAAACAGGGGAAAGTCAAAATTCTACAAATAACTAAGTTGGTACTTTCTTCATCATTCCTTGGCACTTTCTATTTCTTTTCAACCGATAGCTGCACTGAGTTCACTATTCGAAGAGAAATGTACAAGAACCAGATAATTATTTATTATTACCCACACAGATTGATTTGATGGCACCCAACAAATGTCAAACATTTCGATAATTTCCATCATTGTTGTTTCTACTGCTTGACCACTCTAGAACAGATCCTATTATTTTTTTCTGTTTTGACTTAAAATAAAATAAAGTGCATCCATAAAATATTTAGGGTACAATGACTATCTTTCTTAAAAACATCTTGAAGACCAAGCTCGAACAGTGAATGACTGTCATTCCATTCAAAGTACACGTTCAGAGGGGGAAATTTTCTTCCCATGGTTGAGACTGAAAATATTAATGTAGAGCAGGGCATGGGAAAAATAGAGGGGGGAAATTCCCCGGTTCACCCCTTCATTCGAATACTGCTTCATCCATCCGATCCTATTATCATTCACCTTCATCTTCGTGATTAGCCAAAAGTAGAAGAAATGCGACGTCAAAAAAATCAAATCAATCGGACCCTACTTCAAACCCTGTTTTTTCTAACGTAGACTGTTGCACCACTACAAACATCGCACTGATTACGTAGATCATTTTGCAAACTATTGTGGGTATTGTTAGCATTGTATTATTATTGTTTTGTCAAAATAGTTTGCTTGACACTCGTTAAGCAATCAAGGATTTCCTCTTATCACTGATGAATCCCGAACGAAGGGTCATCTTTCTAGGCGGATTCCAGCTTTGGCTGCAAGTCGTTTCACTCTTCTGTCTTTAACTTTAGAAAGATCCGACCATTAAAATTCAAATCTCGAGACAGCAGGGGCATTATTTTCATTGTTATAATGGTACTTTCTACATTCTTAATTTTTTGAGGACGCATTTTGAGGTGTTCATGCACCACTGGCAACCACCGTGCGCACTCCTATGCCCTCACATATCAATTTTAATTTGCTTCATATGTACAAGACGTTGTTTGAAAGTGTGTTAATATCGGGTGTTTTATAGACGAAAAAGTATATATATATATATATATATATATATATATTGGTTACTGGGACTCCCTGTTGGCGTAGTAGTAAACATCGTTGCCTTGTAATCAAGGAGTCCCGTGTTCGATAACCACTTGAGAGATAAAATGGTTCGGATCCCAGTTTAAACTGTACGTCTAGTCCCGATTAACCATACTGTAAGTAAAGTGGACTTAAAACACGAACTCGATCAATCTATCAATTTGTTTACTGAAAGGTGCTATTCGGAAATGAGCAAAGCGTTTTCGTTACTTAAGAAAAATTATCCAAATTTAACCAACAAAATTATAATCGAAACGTTGTTTTATATATCTCGGCTATGACTGCCTGGAAAAGTTAAAGGACGCCACGATTGTTAAATGTCAGTCAACTCATTATATTAGCACAATAAATTCTGGGTTCGAATTCCTATGTCAGTTTCATCTGTATATGTGGCAAATAAATAATCAATTAGAGCCAGAGATATATAAAGAGACAGTAAACATATCATTTAGGGGGAAGAGGTACTGACTGCATTTACGCACAGAATCGGCAGCATTAAAAAAAGTCGGTAATTGCTTTGGTAATATATCAAAAGCAAAGCAAACGTTGTTATTCACTTTGTTGATTTCTAATAGTGTGTTTTGTGGTACTACTGGCTCATAAAGTATGAACCCCCCTCAGGCAGATTTGGCTACACTTAAAACAAGCTCAACATGCTCATATGAGCTTCTTGCTCAAGTGTGGAACCCTGTCTAATCCAAGATTTTTGTAAAAATGCCCTCGGGAATTTCCCGTGAAAGTATGACCCCCCTCAGATTGATTTGCCTACACTTATAAAAGGCACTTCTGTGAGATTGTTGTCCATAAATTTGTTAAAAATATGCCCCTTTTGATATTTTTTTTTGGCTACACTTAAAACTAGGCCAAGATGCTCATAAGAGCTACTCACATACACCCACACACACCCACACCCACCCACACCCACACATATTTACTTCCGGTCCACTTCCGGTTCACTTCCGGTACACTTCCGGTTTGCCTACTTCCGGTCCACTTGTGGCCTATTTCTGGTTTATTTATATTGCATCATGTTTTGCAACAAATTATTACCCAATATTAAACAATAAATTATTAGACATGTGTTGTTTTCTGATTGGATGGTTATGACATAATGTGATGATGTGTTATATTCTGATTGGCTTATTATTTCAGATGCTTTCAATGCGGTCTGTGCTTAGGCTATATAAAGAGATTTTGCATTGCATATCAGCCAGTATTGTGAGAGTTGTTGAAGAGTAAGGGTGTGTTGTTGCAGTGCTGCTCATATTTTTTTAAACACAAAAATATTGCAAATTTATATAAATTGAATTACAAATCTATTTGATTTAATATACAGAATTTTTGACAACCTGTCTTAGGTTTATTAAGTATAGAGTTTTGATTTGAACCCCAAGAAATTTTATATAAATACCAAAGCCAAAAATATTAACACACATACACACATACACACACACACTAAATATACAAAACACACTGCTGAACCCAACTGATATTTTTTATTAAGCATAGAATTTTGATTTGGACCCCAGGAAATCTTATATAATAAACAACAACAAAAATGCCAAATCAAAAATATTGTAATCAATGCAATAAGAATATATCCAGCCCCAATTGGGCTAAGCATCAAAAGAATTGTAATCCAGACAAATGCAGAACTCCCACAAAAATATGCCCTAAATGCAATAAAATATTTAGCAAGGCATATTTCAATAGACATGTGGGCTCTTGTTCTGCACAGTCATCAATATTGCCCCCACAACCATCTACATCTGGTCTGAAAAGGAAGCATGAAGCACCTGTTAATGCTGGAGCAGCAAAGCAGCCACGCTATGAACCCATCCATAGCAGTTTTAACGGCCAATTAAGAGATCACCGTTTTGTATCACAGCCAAAATGTGATATTAAGAATTTTTCGAACAGTATAAATCCAGATGTGCAGGCAATTCTAAATGCACAAAATGGCTCTTATAAGCTGTCCCTCAAATTGTTTACACAATATAAGAAGCCAAATGGCACAAAATTTACACAGCCCCACATAACAGAAACTGTACCGGTATATTCAAATGCAAATTCAGACAAAATAATAAGCAGTTTGATAGATCAATTGAATATTAAACACTCTGAATTTGCAGCAAAAGAGTCTGGATGGAGCCTATGCGGGTCTCCACACAAGTTATATGTTAACATTTCTGAATTCAGCCCATTACAAGGATCTACATATTTGCCATTACCTGCCAATATTAAAAACAAACAAGCCGTGGTTAATATAAAAAATAATGATGAGAAATGCTTTTTGTGGTGTATTTTAGCTGCTTTGTATCCAGTTTCAAGGAATCCTGATAGAATAACTTATTATAAACAACATGAAAATGATTTTGATGAAGCAATGGAGGGTTTAGAATATCCAATGTCTGTTCAGAATATTGATAAATTTGAAAAAAAAAGGCCAGGGATATTAATGGTAAACAATTATCTATTAATGTATTTATTTGTTCTACTGGCCGTGGCAATTGCTTGATAGATCCTCTCAGAATCAGTACACTTGATGATGATTCTGCTGTTCCGATTGATCTGCTCTTAATTGAAGGGGATGATACACGCCATTATACTCTCATACATAATCTTGAAGCTTTAGTGAGAACACAACTAGACAAAACTCATACAATATTCAAGTTGTGTAGAAGATGTTTAATTGTATTTGATGGTAGAAAAATGGTGAATGGTGTTTGTGAAGAGAATGCAGAAATTGCTAAAAACAAGTTAATTGAGCATCTGAAATACTGTGGCAACCATAAACCTGTTCATATGCTTATGCCTAACCCAAGTGAAAATGCCAAATTCAAAAAATTTGAAGCCCTGTTGGAACACCCAGCATATATAGTCTGTGATTTTGAATCAAATCTCAAACCTCTTGCATTCTGTAGCCCAGATCCTGATGAACCTTCAATTACATCATACCAGTTACATGAACCTTCTAGCTTTTATTATGTGGTTGTACAGGATGGGGTTGTTAGTAAAGAAGATATATACATGGGAGCAGATGCCATCAAAGAATTTGCACAAAGAATAGAAAATGAGTGCCATAACATAGCATCTAATGTCTTATTAAAATCAAAACCCATGTTGCCTTTAACAGAGAAACAGATTGAAGATTTCAACAATACTGAAAAATGCCCGGTATGTGATTCTGAATTTTCAGATACAAATATCAATGTGAAACACCATTCTCATACAGATGGTAAATTCTTAATGGCCCTGTGTAATAGCTGTAATATTAAGATCCAGAGACCAAAATTTGTCCCCATATTTTGCCATGGTGCATCTAATTATGATTTTCATCATTTGATCAGGTACGAGGGGTTTGACAAGCAGAATTTAAATATTTTAGCAGAAAATAATGAGAAATATATAGCTATTAGCAAATAATTAAAGTTAATGGTGTTCCTATTCACTTAACATTTCTTGATTCATACAGAATTCTGTCTGCTAGCCTGGCTACACTGGCCACTCAATTATCTGATGATCAATTCAAAATCACATGTGCTTTCTTTCCAAATGAGGACCTGAAATTAATTAGGCGGAAGGGTGTATATCCATATGATTATGTTACAGATTTTTCTAAATTTGATGAGTGTTCTCTGCCACCACAACAAGAGTTTTACAGCAAAATCAGAGCATCTGGAATCACTGATGATGATTATCACCATGCCCAGTTGATGTGGAGCAACTTAAAATGCCAGACATTTGGTGATTATCACAAGGCATATTTAAAACTTGATGTGACCCTCTTAGCTGATATACTGCAGGCATTCAGAAAATCTTCCATGCAAAATTATGAGCTGGATCCAATGTATTTTTACAGTGCTCCGGGCCTAGCATGGTCTGCAATGTTTTTAAACACTAAAATGCAATTGGATCTGATCCAGGATCAAGATATGTATCTGTTTATGGAACAATGTATAAGAGGGAGCATGGTGCAATGTTCTCAGAGATATGCCAGAGCAAATAACAAATATATTCCTGATTATGATCCAGCACTGCCATCAAATTATATACTGTATGTAGATGCCAACAGGCTCTATGGTTATGCCATGATGAAAAAACAGCCATATGCAGGGCTTGAGTGGGTCGAAGATTTCAATATTGAAGATCTTAAGGATTTTGATGACAGTAACTATGGCCTGTTCTTAGAGGTTGATCTGACAATTCCTGATGATTTACACAACACATTTTCTGATCTGCCCCCAATTCCTGAGGTTAAGTGTTCACCTGGCTCTAAACAGAAGAAATTGATGATGACTCTAGAGCCGAAACAGGATTATGTCATATATTACAAAAACCTCCAGTTCCTGATGAAACATGGTGTCCAAGTGACCAAAGTTGGAAAAGTTTTGAGGTTCAGGCACTCAAGATGGTTGAAACCATATATTGATACAAACACAGAGCTTCGAACATCTGCAATGAGCCAATTTGATAAGACCTTGTTTAAATTGATGGTCAATTCTGTGTATGGCAAAACAATTGAAAATGTCAGAAAACATATTGATGTTAAAATAATTACTGACCCCAGCCGGAGCAAAAAATTGATTGCAAAGCCCAACTTCAATTACAGAAGAATTTATGATGAGAATATGGCACTTTTCAACATGAAAAAAACAAAGATTAAGTTTGATAAGCCTATTTATGTAGGGGCTGTGATATTGGAATTGGCCAAATTACACATGTTAAAATTGTATTATGTTGTGTTGAAGCCTTTTTATAAGGATCGTGTAAAATTGATGTACATGGACACAGATAGTTTTGTTCTTGATATTCAAACAGAAGATGTTTATCAAGATATAGCACAGCCTGAATTGTTTAAATATTTTGATACCACTGAACATTCAAAAATTAAACCCCACAACAAGAAGGTGCCTGGCAAGTTAAAAGATGAGACACTTGGTGATGTTATTGTGGCATTTGCTGGGTTATGGGCCAAGATGTACAGTTTTGAAACATGTAGTGGCACTGTTGCCAAAAAGGCTAAGGACATTGGCAGAGTGACTGTGGACAAAGAGCTTGAATTTGAGGATTACAAAAATTGCTTCAAATCATGTAGTACAATCAGAACATCAGAATCCAGAATTCAGAGTGTGGATCACTTGTTGACTAGCAATATTGTAAGAAAAGTGGCTCTGGACCCACATGATGATAAGATATGCATTTTGTCATGTGGCATACATACTTTACCATGGGGTTATTGTGATTTGAAAAGTGGCAAACAATGCCCAATTACAGAGCATGATTTGAAATAAATAAACATGCCTATGAACTTATTTGGGTTCAAAAAACAGGCTATTATGGACCTGCCAACACCACAACCCTCTTCTGATATAATATCTAAACTAAGTGCTTTGTTAATTATTCATCTGAACAGCATATTTACAGATGTTGATGATGAAACAGGTAAAACATTGTACATATTTAACAATAATTTAAATCATTACCAATTACCTGTAGGTGGTCAATTGCAATTTATTACATACCCTGAGGGTAATGTCAAGATTTCAGTAGGGAGAATATTTATAGAATTAAGCACTCAAACATGATTTCTGGCACTGTATATACTGTTTCTGCTGGTGACTGCTTATATATTGAGGTCCGTGGATCATATGACAAGCTTATACCTTTTTTATAGAATTAAGAATCAGATATTCAATAATAAATAACCACTAAAACAAAATGCCTAATGATATATTTGGCCATACAAGGCATGAAGATCACAGTGATGAGATTCTGATGCTTGATGTCAGAGTCAAGAAATTAAGAAGTGATTTACAAGCTTTACAAACCACACTCAATGCCAGTCTTCAACTAGAAATTACAAATTTACAATCACAATGCATGGACCCTCTTCTTAAAATTGATTCAGAACTGAAAGTGCTGCTTCAGAAATATACTGACCTGGCCACATTGGATAATTTTCAAAGTTTAGAAGAAGCTGTAGCAGCTCTTCAAGCCAAATTTAAGACCCAGGCCACTAACTCTGAGCAATTGAAACAGCAATTGGATGAGCAGATAAATAATGTCCAGACACAGCTCCAAACAATTGTCAAAAGCATAAAATCACAAGAAGATTTTGATCTAGTGATTTCCACTCTAAAAGAACAGATTCAATCACTCCAAATACCTAATCTGGACCCTCTGAACAAAGCCATAGCCGAGGTTAAAGAAAAAATTGAGACACTTGAAAATTTTATGAACAACTTGCCATCTTCTGATGCTTTGAGTGCAATAACTCGGAGTGTTGCCAACATTAAGCTGCAACTTGAAACATATGAAGATTTTGGAAAAATTCAAAGTACCATAACCCATCTTGAGGGTACAATAGCAGCAGTGCAAAGTGATTTGACAAATGTACAAGAATCTCTAGCGTCTCGCCTGCCTGGTATTGTAGACACAGTTGTCAGTGTCCAGCAACAGATCACAAAGCTTGAAAACCTCAACACTGAATCTGAGCTATCTCATTTTCATCACTTGATCGATTATATCCAAACAAAACTTGAAATTTTACAACAATCAACACCCACTCAGGCAGATATAGCCCTGCTCCAAAATGCTATGCAAAATGTGGCTGATGCTTCTGAATTAAATAATGTGAAATTGGCACTTGAATCTTTGCAAAATACTGTATCAAATATGCCTACATCACAGGAACTTAAAAATATAAAGAGAGCAGTGAATCGGATATTGAAATCAGAAGATATCAAGAATATCCAGACAGAGATCAAACAACTTACTCAGACAGTGGCCACTCTACCAACTAATCAACATATTAATGAACTGCATGCCCTGTTTGAGGATATCAGAAGACAGGTCCATGATCTTACTGCTCAAAATTCAAAATTGGCAGTTATTGAAAATTTGCAACAAATTGTAGCTAATATCAAGCAACAGCTAGGGACCATGGAATCCAATCAAGCAAATGCCCTGTCTGTTTTTGCCACCCAGCTTCAAGAGATTGTGCAACAATACAAGAAACTTGTTGTGGACATAAAAATCAAGCCAGGGCATGATGATGTTGTTAGGACCATCAATGAGCACCTTGAATCTGTAACAAGCAGATTGCTTACAGCAGAAAAAGAAATGACAGGCATAATCGAGAATCCAAAACATACAGTAATTCTTGAATTGTACAGCATCCCCAACAAAGAATATGATTCACCATTTACACCAGGTGGCAAAATATATATACTGTCCCCTGCACAATTTTATTACCAGTTTTTTGTTGGGGGCACACTGAGACCAATCAAGATCAAATATTGGCTTCAACCACAGGCACACCACTACCCCACCTTATCAATAACAAATGCTGACAACAAACCAAAAATCACCAGTGTAGAGTTAGAGGATTTTACAGATCCCAATACATTAGAAACATCTTATGCTGAAGATGATGGCTCTCTGGAATTTCATATACAAATAGGAGACAAATTATATTTAGAAAATCCTGTAGTATCAGCTGCTGAACACCCCTTAGTTGCAATATTCTTGTTTTCATATTATGTCTAGACAAATTATTGTTGATGAATTACACAGACAAGCCAGACATAATTATAAGAGACTGCCAGTAGTCACAAAAGGCATAGATGATTTATGGCAGAGCGACTTGATTGAGATGGCAAGTGGACAGCTGAAAAACTTAGACAAAATCAACAAGGGCTACAAGTATCTACTCACTGTAATAGACACATTTTCAAAATTTGCCTGGGCTGTGCCACTCAAATCCAAGACTGGAAAATGTGTTACAGAAGCCTTCAGGACAATCATCATTCAGAGTGGAAGATCACCGCGCTATTTGCAAACAGATAATGGCAAAGAATTTTATAATTCTGTGTTCCAACAATTTATTAAAAGCCAGTCAATACAACATTATTCGAGTTACAGTGATCTCAAGGCCTCAATTGTAGAGAGATTCAACAAAACCCTAAAAAATCTTATGTATAAACAATTTACCCTTCAAGGTAATTATAAATGGCTTAATATTCTTCCAGAACTTCTACATAAATATAACAACTCGGTCCATTCCACAATCAACATGAAACCCTCTGAAGTAACTTCATCTGATGAGCAAAAATTGATCAGGACTGTTTATTATCCTAGATACCAGCCAACAACAAGAAAGGCCAAATACAAGGTGGGTGATCAAGTAAGAATCAGCAAATATAAGCACTTATTCAAAAGAGGCTTTACAAGAAACTGGGGCACTGAATTATTTACAGTGTTTCAAATTAAACCTGGGACCCTTAACACATATATAATAAAAGACCACCGAGGAGAAATTCTCAAAGGCCGGTTCTATGAAGAAGAACTCAACAAAACTAAACAGCCTGACACATATCTCATAGAAAAAATCATCCGCAGAAAAGGCAACAAGTTATTTGTCAAATGGCTAGGACTTCCAGAACACAGCTGGATCGATGCAGACAAAGTGATAATATGAGCACCTGGGATGTTATAAAGAGGCTACCAGAACCTGAACAGCAGATTAAGAGAAATGGCAAGTTGCTGCCTGAAAATATTAGATGTCTTATTGTTGGGCCATCGGCTTGTGGTAAAACTACACAAATGATTGATAATTTTTTATTGGCACCCAACTGGTTAGACTGGAAAAATAGGCACTTGTATGTTTTCTCTAAGAGCTTGGAACAATTAAAATATCAGCAGTTGATGAAGCTATATGATGGATTGGATATTGCCACTTTTGAATCAGATGTTAAGCCACTTCATGAATGTCTCGATAATTCTGTTGTTGTGTTTGATGACATTATACTGGATAATCAAAACAAGGTTAGAAATTTTTTTACACAGCGGCGGCACAAAAACATTGATTGCTTCTACCTGGCACAGACTTTTTCAAAAATACCGAAGCAGCTGATCCGAGACAACAGCAATTTTATATGTGTGTTTCATCAAGATCATACCAACCTCAAACACATACATGATGAATATGTAGGTGGGGACTTGAGCTACAATGATTTTTCCAAGTTTTGCAGTAGGTGCTTGAACCAGGACAGTTATGGGTTTGTCACAATTGATATGACAAGAAAACCCAATAGTGGCAAATACAGAAATAAAATCAACAGTTTTCTAGACATTGAAACATATATAAATAACCATGAAAAGGCCAATTATTGATGATCTTAAATCAAGAAAATATCTTGTAAAAAGATTTAAGGGATGGAAATCAGAGAACCGAGGAATTTATGAACAACACAAACAAACAGAACAGCCTATTATTGATGCTATTAGTGAATTAGGTAAAAATATCAAAACTGTTACAGAGCAAAATCAAAATTTGATCACAGAGCTTGTACCTGTAGCTGCAAGGAACATATTAGATTATCCAATCACCCCACTTTCCAGTATTTATACACCTAGTCCTGTTGCTCCTCGAAGAATTGAAGCTACTCTGGATCCTATTGAATTGGGTCTTCTTGCTCAAAAATATTTAAGCACACCTAAAGACAACAAAGATGAGGTCTTTGGCTTATATGCTGACACAGAGCGTGATGGTAGCATCATACATAGAATTGGCAATTTCAGAGTAACATTTATGGGAGATGATCTTATTGTATATTCAGAATCTCATCTTGGAGAAAAAGGTGGTTTTGTTAAATATCCTGGCACACCTGGATTGTGGGAACTGATGACTCGGAAAAGGCCTGGCAGCTATACAGATCAAGACTATGAGCACTACAAAGAAATATTAATAAAATCAGATGCTCTATACCAGAACAATGATCCCACACAAAAAAGAGTCAAGTCTAGCAGTGGAGCAAAATACAACAATTTAATCAAGCCCATATGGTCACAGATCAAGACTGGCAGTGGAATCAAACAATACAACAGCCTGCCTAAAGAATTTGTGTGGGTTGATGATGTCAGGAAACTTGTAGATAGGTTATTGGTGATAGCTGGGGAGGAAAATGCTGGCAACCACAATTTTTACAATTGGTTGGAATTATGGACATGATAAGCACAAAATTGTCTAATTTTATAGTGAATGACACTAAGGGGATTGGATATCTTATAAAAATTATTAATACTCTACCACCTAAATTTTGGAATATTTCTGAAGGCCGGGGACTGGTTAATGACATTATAAACAAGCTGCCATTTGAACTACATATTCCAGGCTATCAGTATTGTGGTCCAGGCACAAAATTGGACCATAGATTAAACAGAGGTGATCCTGGTGTTAATCCCCTAGATGCTGCTTGTAGAGACCATGACATAGCATACAACACACATTCTGATCTTGACAAGAGACATGTTGCAGACAAGAAATTAGAAGAGGCTGCATTTGGTAGATTTGTAAGCAAAGATGCTTCTTTAAGTGAGAGAATAGCAGCATTGGGGACCACCATAGCTATGAACACCAGACAAGAACTGGGGTGGGGGTTGTGAATATATATATATAATAAACCTAGGATGAAGGCCAAGGGTGTTATGTATCAAATACCTTATGCAGGTCTTAAATCTCTTAAAACTATCGATAGTCTTTTAACCAAAAAGCAGCGCAAGAAAAAAAATTCTTGTCTTGCAAAGGGCCATGGTATGAAATTGTTGCTTAGTACCCCCCAATTAAAAAAATTACAACAATCCAGAAAAAAATCACATGTGGGGGGTTTCATATTTACTATCCCGGCCATCTTAGCAGCACTTGGGGCTGTTGGGAGCTTAGCTGGAGGATCAGCTGCCATAGCAAAAACAGTAATAGATGCCAAGAAAAATAGGGCAGAATTAGATGAATTGAAGCGCCATAGTAGTGTGATTTGTGATATAACCAGCACCACTTACAAGTGTACAAATGATGAGCTCATATAATTAAACAGCCCGATTTGCTCACACATAAAATTATGCCAAGATGCCCTTATTCCCCAATTCTTCAAGTGTGATATGCTCTTAATTCTAAGAATTTTGAATCCTAGTGTACATATGATGACCCCTCTCAGATTGATTTGCCTACACTTATAAAAGGCACTTCTGTGAGATTGTTGTCCATAAATTTGTTAAAAATATGCCCCTCTTGATATTTTTTTTGCAGTCGGTAACGCGTCTGACTACCATGCTCAAGGTCCCGGGTTCGATCCCCGGCCGGTTCAAATCCGGGAACTTTTCTAACGATGGAAGCGGCCCCGGCGCCCACCCAGCGTCGAATAACATGGGTACCTGGGGGAAACCCTGGGGGGTAAAGGCGGTCAGGGGCGTGATGCTGATCACATCACCCCCACTCACGACCGGATCAAGAAAGTGTGGGGCGTTACCCCCACACCCCCTATACGCCTTCATGGCGTGGTGCTAAGCACAGGGGAGCACTTTACCTTTTTTCTTCTTTTTACACCTAAAACTAGGCCACACACACCCACACCCACCCACCCACCCACCCACACACACACACACACACACACACACACACACACACACACACACACACACACACATACACACACACACACACACACACAGCATATTGTTGAACCCAACTGATATTTTTTATTAAGTATAGAGTTTTGATTTGAACCCCAGGAAATTTTATATAAATACCAAAGCCAAAAATATTCACACACATACAGACACACACACAAAATATACAAAGCACACTGCTGAACCCAACTGATATTTTTTATTAAGCATTAAATTTTGATTTGAATCCCAAGAAATTGTATATAATAAACAACAACAACAGAAAATCTTCCATGCATAATTATAAGCTGGATCCAATGTATTTTTACAGTGCTCCGGGCCTAGCATGGTCTGCTATGTTTTTAAACACTAAAATGCAATTGGATCTGATCTGATCCAGGATCAAGATATGTATCTGTTTATGGACAATGTATAAGAGGAGGCATGGTGCAATGTTCTCAGAGATATGCCAGAGCAAATAACAAATATATTCCTGATTATGATCCAGCACTGCCATCAAATTATATACTGTATGTAGATGCAAACAGCCTGTATGGTTATGGTATGATGAAAAAACTGCCATATGCAGGGCTTGAGTGGGTCGAAGATTTCAATATTGAAGATCTTAAAGATTTTGATGACAGTAAGTATGGCCTGTTCTTAGAGGTTGATCTGACAATTCCTGATGATTTACACAACACATTTTCTGATCTGCCCCCAATTCCTGAGGTTGAGTGCTCACCTGGCTCTAAACAGAAGAAATTGATGATGACTCTAGAGCCGAAACAGGATTATGTCATATATTACAAAAACCTCCAGTTCCTGATGAATCATGGTGTTCAAGTGACCAAAATTGGCAAAGTCTTAAGGTTCAGGCACTCAAGATGGTTGAAGCCATATATTGTTACAAACACAGAGCTTCGAACATCTGCAATGAGCCAATTTGATAAGACCCTGTTTAAATTGATGGTCAACTCTGTGTATGGCAAAACAATTGAAAATGTCAGAAAACATATTGATGTTAAAATAATTACTGACCCCAGCCGGAGCAAAAAATTGATTGCAAAGCCTAATTTCAATTATAGAAGAATTTATGATGAAAATATGGCACTCTTCAACATGAAAAAAACAAATATTAAATTTCATAAGCCTATTTATGTAGGGGCTGTGATATTGGAATTGGCCAAATTACACATGTTAAAATTGTATTATGATGTGTTGAAACCTTCTTATGGTGATTGTGTAAAATTGATGTACATGGACACAAATAGTTTTGTTCTTGATATTCAAACAGAAGATGTTTATCAAGATATGGCACAGCCTTAATTGTTTATATATTTTGATACCAGTGAACATTCAAAAATTCACCCCCACAACAAAAAGGTGCCTGGCAAGTTAAAAGATGAGACACTTGGTGATGTTATTGTGGCATTTGCTGGGTTAAGAGCCAAGATGTACCGTTTTGAAACATGTAGTGGTGCTGTTGCCAAAAAGGCCAAGGGCATTGGCAGAGTAACTGTAGACAAAGAGCTTGAATTTGAGGATTACAAAAATTGTCTCAAATCATGTAGCACAATCAGAACATCAGAAAATAGAATTCAGAGTGTGGATCACATATTGACTAGCAATATTGTAAGAAAAGTGGCTCTGGACCCACATGATGACAAGAGATGCATTTTATCATGTGGCATACATACTCCACCATGGGGTCATTGTGATTTGAAAAGTGCCAAACAATGCCCAATTACAGAGCATGATTTGAAATAAATAAACATGCCTATGAACTTATTTGGGTTCAAAAAACAGGCTATTATGGACCTGCCAACACCACAACCCTCTTCTGATATGATATCTAAACTTAGTGCTTTGTTAATTATTCATCTGAACAGCATATTTACAGATGTTGATGATGAAACAGGTAAAACATTGTACATATTTAACAATAATTTAAATCATTACCAATTACCTGTAGGTGGTCAATTGCAATTTATTACAACCCCTGAGGGTAATGTCAAGATTTCAGTTTGGAGAAATATTTATAGAATTAAGCACTCAAACATGGTTTCTGGCACTGTATATACTGTTTCTGCTGGTGACTGCTTATATATTGAGGTCCCTGGATCCTATGACAAGCTTATACCTTTTTTTATAGAATTAAGAATCAGATATTCAATAATAAATAACCACTAAAACAAAAATGCCTAATGATATATTTGGCCATACAAGGCATGAAGATCACAGTGATGAGATTCTGATGCTTGATGTCAGAGTCAAGAAATTAAGAAGTGATTTACAACCTTTACAAACCACACTCAATGCCAGTCTTCAATTAGAAATTACAAATTTACAAACACAATGCATGGACCCTCTTCTTAAAATTGACTCAGAACTCAAATTATTGCTTCAGAAATATACTGATTTGGCAACATTAGATAATTTTCAAAGTTTAGAAGAGGCTGTAGCAGCTCTTCAAGCCAAATTTAAGACCCAGGCCACTAACTCTGAGCAATTGAAACTGCAATTGGAAGAGCAGATAAATAATGTCCAGACACAGCTCCAAACAATTGTCAAAAACATAAAATCACAAGAAGATTTTAATCTAGTGATTTCCACTCTAAAGGAACAGATTCAATCACTCCAAATACCTAATCTGGGCCCCTTGAACAATGCCACAGCCGAGGTTAAAGAAAAAATTGAGACACTTGAAAATTTTATGAACAATTTGCCATCTTCTGATGCTTTGAGTGCAATAACTCGGAGTGTTGCCAACATTAAGCTGCAACTTGAAACATAAGAAGATTTTGGAAAAATTCAAAGTACCATAACCCATCTTGAGGGTACAATAGCAGCAGTGCAAAGTGATTTGACAAATATACAAGAATCTCTAGAATCCCGCCTGCCTGGTATTGTAGACACACTTGTCAGTGTCCAGGAACAGATCACAAAGCTTGAAAACCTCAACACTGAATCTGAACTATCTCATTTTCATCACTTGATCGATGATATCCAAACAAAACTTGAAATTTTACAACAATCAACACCCACTCAGGCAGATATAGCCCTGCTCCAAAATGCTATGCAAAATGTGGCTGATGCTTCTGAATTAAATAATGTGAAATTGGCACTTGAATTTTTGCAAAATACTGTATCAAATCTGCCTACATCACAGGAACTTAAAAATATTAAGAGAGCTGTGAATCGCATATTGAAATCAGAAGATATTAAGAATATCCAGACAGAGATCAAACAACTTACTCAGACAGTGGCCACTCTACCAACCAATCAACATATTAATGAACTGCATGCCCTGTTTGAGGATATCAGAAGACAGGTCCATGATCTTACTGCTCAAAATTCAAAATTGGCAGTTATTGAAAATTTGCAACAAATTGTAGCTAATATCAAGCAACAGCTAGGGACCATGGAATCCAATCAAGCAAATGCTCTGTCTGTTTTTGCCACCCAGGTACAAGAAATTGTGCAACAATACAAGAAACTTGTTGTGGACATAAAAATCAAGCCAGGCCATGATGATGTTGTTAGGACCATCAATGAGCACCTTTTCTGCTGTAAGGAATCTGCTTGTTACATTCAGAAGATGGCAAATTGCTCATAAAATTTTCAAGTGTCTCAATTTTTTCTTTAACCTCGGCTATGGCATTGTTCAAGGGGCCCAGATTAGGTATTTGGAGTGATTGAATCTGTTCCTTTAGAGTGGAAATCACTAGATCAAAATCTTCTTGTGATTTTATGCTTTTGACAATTGTTTGGAGCTGTGTCTGGACATTATTTATCTGCTCTTCCAATTGCTGTTTCAATTGCTCAGAGTTAGTGGCCTGGGTCTTAAATTTGGCTTGAAGAGCTGCTACAGCCTCTTCTAAACTTTGAAAATTATCTAATGTTGCCAAATCAGTATATTTCTGAAGCAATAATTTGAGTTCTGAGTCAATTTTAAGAAGAGGGTCCATGCATTGTGTTTGTAAATTTGTAATTTCTAATTGAAGACTGGCATTGAGTGTGGTTTGTAAAGGTTGTAAATCACTTCTTAATTTCTTGACTCTGACATCAAGCATCAGAATCTCATCACTGTGATCTTCATGCCTTGTATGGCCAAATATATCATTAGGCATTTTTGTTTTAGTGGTTATTTATTATTGAATATCTGATTCTTAATTCTATAAAAAAAGGTATAAGCTTGTCATAGGATCCAGGGACCTCAATATATAAGCAGTCACCAGCAGAAACAGTATATACAGTGCCAGAAACCATGTTTGAGTGCTTAATTCTATAAATATTTCTCCAAACTGAAATCTTGACATTACCCTCAGGGGTTGTAATAAATTGCAATTGACCACCTACAGGTAATTGGTAATGATTTAAATTATTGTTAAATATGTACAATGTTTTACCTGTTTCATCATCAACATCTGTAAATATGCTGTTCAGATGAATAATTAACAAAGCACTAAGTTTAGATATCATATCAGAAGAGGGTTGTGGTGTTGGCAGGTCCATAATAGCCTGTTTTTTGAACCCAAATAAGTTCATAGGCATGTTTATTTATTTCAAATCATGCTCTGTAATTGGGCATTGTTTGGCACTTTTCAAATCACAATGACCCCATGGTAGAGTATGTATGCCACATGATAAAATGCATCTCTTGTCATCATGTGGGTCCAGAGCCACTTTTCTTACAATATTGCTAGTCAATAAGTGATCCACACTCTGAATTCTATTTTCTGATGTTCTGATTGTGCTACATGATTTGAGACAATTTTTGTAATCCTCAAATTCAAGCTCTTTGTCAACAGTTACTCTGCCAATGCCCTTGGCCTTTTTGGCAACAGCACCACTACATGTTTCAAAACGGTACATCTTGGCTCTTAACCCAGCAAATGCCACAATAACATCACCAAGTGTCTCATCTTTTAACTTGCCAGGCACCTTTTTGTTGTGGGGGTGAATTTTTGAATGTTCACTGGTATCAAAATATTTAAACAATTCAGGCTGTGCCATATCTTGATAAACATCTTCTGTTTGAATATCAAGAACAAAACTATCTGTGTCCATATACATCAATTTTACACAATCACCATAAAAAGGTTTCAACACATCATAATACAATTTTAACATGTGTAATTTGGCCAATTCCAATATCACAGCCCCTACATAAATAGGCTTATGAAATTTAATATTTGTTTTTTTCATGTTGAAGAGTGCCATATTTTCATCATAAATTCTTCTATAATTGAAATTAGGCTTTGCAATCAATTTTTTGCTCCGGCTGGGGTCAGTAATTATTTTAACATCAATATGTTTTCTGACATTTTCAATTGTTTTGCCATACACAGAATTGACCATCAATTTAAACAGGGTCTTATCAAATTGGCTCATTGCAGATGTTCGAAGCTCTGTGTTTGTAACAATATATGGCTTCAACCATCTTGAGTGCCTGAACCTTAAGACTTTGCCAATTTTGGTCACTTGAACACCATGATTCATCAGGAACTGGAGGTTTTTGTAATATATGACATAATCCTGTTTCGGCTCTAGTCATCATCAATTTCTTCTGTTTAGAGCCAGGTGAGCGCTCAACCTCAGGAATTGGGGGCAGATCAGAAAATCTGTTGTGTAAATCATCAGGAATTGTCAGATCAACCTCTAAGAACAGGCCATAGTTACTGTCATCAAAATCCTTAAGATCCTCAATATTGAAATCTTCAACACATTCAATCCCTGCATATGGCAATTTTTTCATCATAGCATAACCATAGAGGCTGTTGGCATCTACATACAGTATATAATTTGATGGCAGTGCTGGATCATAATCAGGAATATATTTGTTATTTGCTCTGGCATATCTCTGAGAACATTGCACCATGCCTCCTCTTATACATTGTTCCATAAACAGATACATATCTTGATCCTGGATCAGATCCAATTGCATTTTAGTGTTTAAAAACATAGCAGACCATGCTAGGCCCGGAGCACTGTAAAAATACATTGGATCCAGCTTATAATTATGCATGGAAGATTTTCTGAATGCCTGCAGTATATCAGCTAAGAGGGTCACATCAAGTTTTAAATAAGCCTTGTGATAATCACCAAATGTCTGGCATTTTAAATTGTTCCACATCAATTGGGCATGGTGATAATCTTCATCAGTGATTCCAGATGCTCTGATTTTGCTGTAAAACTCTTGTTGTGGTGGCAGAGAACACTCATCAAATTTAGAAAAATCTGTAACATAATCATATGGATATACACCCTTTCGACTAATTAATTTCAGGTCCTGATTTGGAAACAAAGCACATGTAATTTTGAATTGATCATCAGATAATTGAGTGGCCAGTGTAGCCAGGCTAGCCGATAAAATTCTGTATGAATCAAGAAATCTTAAGTGAATAGAAACACCATTAACTTTAATTATTTTGCTAATGGCAATATATTTCTCATCATTTTCTGCTAAAATATTTAAATTCTGCTTGTCAAACCCCTCGTACCTGATCAAATGATGAAAATCATAATTGGATGCACCGTGGCAAAATAGAGGGACAAATTTTGGTCTCTGGATCTTAATATTGCAGCTATTACACAGGGCCATTAAGAATTTACCATCTGTATGAGAATGGTGTTTCACCTTGATATTTGCATCTGAAAATTGAGAATCACATACCGGGCATTTTTCTGCATTGTTGAAATCTTCAATCTGTTTCTCTGTTAAAGGCAACATAGGTTTTGATTTTAATAAGATATTAGATGCTATGTCATGGCACTCATTTTCTATTCTATGTGCAAATTCTTTGATGGCATCTGCTCCCATGTATAAATATTCTTTACTAACCACACCACCCTGTACAACCACATAATAAAAGCTGGAAGGTTCATGTAATTGATAAGATGTAATTGAAGATTCCTCAGGGTCTGGGCTACAGAATGCAAGGGGTTTGAGATTTGATTCAAAATCACACATTATACATGCTGGGTGTTCCAACAAGGCTTCAAACTTTTTGAATTTTTGCATTTTCACTTGGCTTTGGCATCACCATATAAACAGGTTTATGGTTGCCACAGTATTTCAGATGCTCAATTAACTTGTTTTTAGCAATTTCTGCATTCTGTTCACAAACACCATTCACCATTTTTCTACCATCAAATACAATTAAACATCTTCTACACAACTTGAATATTGTATGGGATTTGTCTAGTTGTGTTCTGACTAAAGCTTCAAGATTATGTATCAGAGTGTAATGATTTGTGCCATCCCCTTTAATTAAGAGCAGATCAATTGGAATAGCAGATTCATCATCAAGTGTACTGATTCTGAGAGGATCTATCAAGCAATTGTCACGGCCAGTAGAACAAATAAATACATTAATAGATAATTGTTTGCCATTGATGTGCCTGCCTTTTTTTCAAATTTATCAATATTCTGAACAGACATTGGATATTCTAAACCCTCCATTGCTTCATTAAAAATATGTTCATGCTGTTTATAATAACTTATTCTCTGAGGATTCCTTGAAACTGGATACAAAGCAGCTAAAATACACCACAAAAAGCATTTCTGGTCATTATTTTTTATATTAACCACGGCTGTTTTGTTTTTGACATTGGCGGGTAATGGCAGATATGTAGATCCTTGTAATGGGCTGAATTCAGAAATATTAACATATAACTTGTGTGAAGATCCGCATAGGCTCCATCCAGACTCTTTTGCTGCAAATTCAGAGTGTTTAATATTCAATTGGTCTATCAAACTGCTTATTATTTTGTCTGAATTTGCATTTGAATATACCGGTACAGTTTCTGTTATGTGGGGCTGTGTAAATTTTGTGCCATTTGGCTTCTTATATTGTGTAAACAATTTGAGAGATAGCTTATAAGAGCCATTTTGTGCATTTAGAATTGACTGCACATCAGGATTTACACTGTTCAAAAAATTCTTAATACCACATCTTGGCTCTGATACAAACCGGTAATCCCTTAATTGGCCATTAAAACTGCTATGGATGGGTTCATAGCGTGGCTGCTTTGCCGGTGAAGCATTAACAGGTGTTTCATGCTTCCTTTTCAGACCAGATGTAGATGGTTGTGGGGGCAATATTGATGACTGTGCAGAACAAGAGCCCACATGTCTATTGAAATATGCCTTGCTAAATATTTTATTGCATTTAGGGCATATTTTTGTGGGAGTTCTGCATTTGTCTGGGTCACAATTCCTTTGATGCCTGGCCCAATTGGGGCTGGATATATTCTTATTACACTGATTGCAATATTTTTGATTTGGCATTTTTTGTTGTTGTTTATTATATACAATTTCTTGGGATTCAAATCAAAATTCAATGCTTAATAAAAAATATCAGTTGGGTTCAGCAGTGTGCTTTGTATATTTTGTGTGTGTGTCTGTATGTGTGTGAATATTTTTGGCTTTGGTATTTATATAAAATTTCCTGGGGTTCAAATCAAAACTCTATACTTAATAAAAAATATCAGTTGGGTTCAACAATATGCTGTGTGTGTGTGTGTGTGTGTGTGTGTGTGTGTGTGTGTGTGTGTGTGTGTGTGTGTGTGGGTGGGTGGGTGGGTGTGGGGGTGTGTGGCCTAGTTTTAGGTGTGGGCAAAAAAAATATCAAGAGGGGCATATTTTTAACAAATTTATGGACAACAATCTCACAGAAGTGCCTTTTATAAGTGTAGGCAAATCAATCTGAGAGGGGTCATCATTTGTACACTAGGATTCAAAATTCTTAGAATTAAGAGCATATCACACTTGAAGAATTGGGGAATAAGGGCATCTTGGCATAATTTTAAGTGTGAGCAAATCGGGCTGTTTAATTATATGAGCTCATCATTTGTACACTTGTAAGTGGTGCTGGTTATATCACAAATCACACTACTCGCCATAACCTGGCCATGGAGAAACAAGGCAAAGGTGTTAAGAGAGCCATGAATAAGTTTAAAATAAACAAGAACCGCTTACAAACCAAGATATTGAAGCTTTAATCAAGCCACTGGGCATCAAAAATTTTAGAGGTGTGTACATGTCTGATTCTTTACCAGAACAACCACTCAACAAAGAGTGTGGCATTGTTAATTTGGATAAGTACAAAAATCAGGGCACTCACTGGATCTGTTATCTTAAATATTTAAAAGATGAGGCATTTGTGTTTGATTCATTTGGAGGTGTTCCACCTGAAAATTTAGTAAAATATCTAAAATCAACTAATCTTTATTACAATAATGCCGGTGTTCATAATTTCAAAGATGTTAATTGTGGACATTTGTGTTTATCTGTTCTTAGATATATGTCTCAAATAAATAAACCATCAATTGAAAATTTTCAAAAAGCCTTGTGGTATTTGAAACATCATGGGGGTATTCCATCTCACCAGCCAAAATTCAATATTGAAACTCAAATTACATGATGATATAGTGTATCCCAAAACAATAGCTCTCAGAGCATTTTATGGCATGTACTTGATCCCTAATATTACACACCACAACAACAAAATTGCAGTAGGGGATCAAAAAAATTGTCATCACTCCAGGGCCATATAATCTGTCCACTCTAAATGCTCAATTACCCAGAGGTATAGTATTAACTCAAAATTCTGTCACTCACAGAGTAGAGATTTTATCTGCTACAGAAACAGTGGATCTGGGTACTATAGGAGAGCTGTTAGGCTTTGAGAACAACACAAAACTTGAACCAGCCATCAAACACACTGCTATTAATATACCTAAATTCTTAGCCATAGAGACTCTGAATATTCACTGTAATGTGGCTGAGGGTATGATCACCAAATCAAATGGCATAGGCACTCACAAACAAACTGGCATCATTGCAACATTCAAACCTAATTCTGAATTTATGGAGCCCATCATCTACACTCCATCCCCAACATTATATTTTCCTGTGTGCCATAATAGAATAGATTATATTGAATTGGTGGTCACTAATGAAAAAGAAGAATTAGTTGATTTTGCTGGAGCCACAACAACTGCAATCATAGAGATTAATATTTAAATAAAAATACATACAAGAAGAAAATGGAAAATATTGAGAGTTATGAGCTACAATCATTCCCCCCAAACAGGAGGACCTTTGCAAATTTAAATTAACCCAACACAGAGATTGAGGTTGATCTTGATGTAGGGGATGGCTTTATACACCCCCACAGAGCAGATCTATACATCAAATTTGATGTTGTAAAGCTCGGCGGAACAGATTATCCGGCAAATTCAAATATAAGATTGGTAGATAATTTTGTGCCGCATCTGTTCTCTGAAATTGAGATCAGAAAACATGGCGTTGTTATAAACAGAGTGGATTATCCCGGCATTACCTCCACAGCTTTGGCCACACTAAAATTATCCAAAACCGAGGCTTCTTACTACAAAATAGGTGGATTTGAGGCTGGTGATAAAATTATATCTAAGAGCCACACAGTGCTGTTCCCTATGCGCCTGTTGCCAGGATTCTTCTCAGATTACAAAGATATTATGTGGATGGGTGGTTTAAGAATCACATTTAGAAGAGCTGCCAATGATAATAATGCTTTGATGAGGTACAGCACATTAAACTCTACAGGGGAAGCTTTGCCTAATACCCTACCTGATGAAGGCAAATGCATTATTCAGACTATGGAGCTAAGAATCCCAGTTGTTGAATATGAAGCCAGTTATGCTCTTAAATACAAAGCAGATATAATAAAAAATCCACAGATTCCTTTACAATTTTATACATATCAATGTGTACAGAAGCCTGCCGCTGGTACTTATTATGAGTTTGATGCTACAAATTCATTCTCCAGTATACAATATGACATGCCGGATTTTGTGGTGGTACTGTTTCAGACTGGAAGACACAATAATCAGGAAAAAAATTCAAGTAGATTTGATAACTGCAACATCAAGAACATATATCTTAAAAATGGCAGAAATGAGGTATTTCCTAGAGAAAATTATAATTTAGACATGTCCAAGGATGATTTCCTTAAATTATATGAAGCATTTACAGCATACAAAAGGGTCACTACTGGCAATACTGACATGTATTACACACCAGATGAATTCAAAGCACAGAGACCCATGTTTGTCATCAACACTTCAAAAAGGAAACAAGTTGTGGTTAATGACAGGACAAACATTAAAATTATCTGTGAATTCCACAATACACTCCCTGATGACACTATATGTAGTGTTATTCTCATAGGTGAAAAATCATATGTTTATGATGTAAGAAATGAGAGAGTCACAGAGCAATTCTAGAAGAATTACATTATCTTAATACTAGCAAAAAGCTCATATGAGCATGTTGAGCTTGTTTTAAGTGTAGCCAAATCTGCCTGAGGGGGCTTTATCGAGCCAGTAGTACCACAAAACACACTACTATTTCTGGTTAAATATTTTTTTTACTATTTCATTGTTGATAATTTTATCGGAAGAAAAAATTCTTACATTCTACAGAAGAGAAATCATGTGTTAATTTCCGAATAATAGTCACCATGTTATATCATATGCATCTCATTAACATTATTCTGTTAAGCCTTGCATGTATCCTGCAGCGAAATAGGACACCTGCCAAAATACTTCATCGCAACCAAAGCAGTGACTCAAAGGCCAAGACAGTAGAAATGCATGTTTCAACGAATGTCAGTGGCTTAACCGTTATCTGTTTCACGGCGCCTGGAGTTGTCTCGCTGAGAGCTCGAGTTTCGGTTTCCCTTGTAAGTGAGTGAACACGAGTAGCCCATACTTATGTATATACACAAGCAACAGTGGCGTGTGCATAGGGGCAATTAGTTGGGAATACAGTACTCCCAATATGATTCAAGTTCGCTGTATTATTAACTTCAACTGCAAATAAAGATGGCGAAAAAGTGTGAATGTTTTCTGCTATCGCAATGGACATTTCCACTTCGACATGAAAAACGTTTTAAATCCATTCATTTTACAGATTCTGACACAAACATGAGACGTGCAAAATATCTCGGCGATATTTGTTTCGGTTCTCGAGAAACACGACTTCAAACACCGCTGAAATTCACCTCCTACGTCACGGATTTGAAAACGTCCTCTCCACAGACAGGAGGTCCTCTGACGTCATCACTTAGAAATGCGTGCAGGCGGGGCTTCTGCTCGTCCCGTCAACTTAGCATGAGCCGCGGAAGCGACGGAAAATTCCCTTGTTACTGTGTAAACAAGTATCTTACAAATTCCAGTGCAAAAATCTGTGCTCCATTTCTTGGAGATGAATTATGCCCTAGCAGTATAGTAGTATTTACTATAATTCAGCCACTCGGTAGAGAGTTTTCCCATTAGGGTGACAAAGCAAACCTTTTAACAGTCAATGGCTGAACACGTGAACAGCCTTGTTCATTGCGAATACATAGGTTAGTTCTGACTGGCAAGAACTTAATGTTATAGGAATGCCTTTTCTGGAATTACAATTATTTTCGTCATAATATTTTCTTCACAAATTTTAAGATAATAGTTTTAGAACACACTGGTTTACACGCCAATTTCTGCAATATAAGAGGTGATACGGTATAAAAAGGTACGGTGAGCTTTTAAATTTCCTGTAGTAAATGACAGTTTTCTTCAGTTAATATATATATATTGCAAATTTTTGTATTTAGCCTACTTTTACGTCGCTTTTCCGTTCACTTTGTTTAACCGCAACGAGGAGAACGCATGGTTATTTTATTATGTATCATCTCTAACATCACATTTCTTCCGCCTTTTGGCTAATTGCTACAATGAAGATGAATAACTACAAGCAGTATTCGAAGTCGGGGTGCAGGAGTACACCCCCCACATACACACACTACCACCAACTGCACAATCTAAGTATCACCCAAGCTGCCATGATAAGAGACGAACTTTTTCTTCTGTCCCATCTCATTTCGAAAACATTCACTTGTCCCATCTCCTTTTATGAGACGAGACGGAACATGCCTCGTCTCGTAGGCAACACTAACATTACCAATAGAAGCATCCCCCTAGCTGTCCCCAAAGTCTCGAGCAAACATCCTCCCATGTAACAATTTCCAGTTCAATGAAATGTCACTCACAAGGAAACATCCATGCCCAGGTCGAGAGTCAAACCCTGTAACATGCGACTTCCTCAGATACATCATGAATTTTCTATATAATAATTACAACGCCAGTTCATTCCTGGTAATTCTGACTCTACAGTTTGGTTTGCATATATAAGCAGGATAATATTTAGTTTTCGAGGGCTGTACCGTCGAAACGAGTACTCAAAATAAAAATAATAAAAAAAATATTAAGAAAGTTTTCTTTTGTATTTATAATGATAAGCTCTTGCATTCGTTGTTAATTCTATATTTTTCTGGACTTGAGACGAGAACGAGAATTGCCCTCCCAAACCGAGACGGATGTTTATAAATTGAGACGAGACTGTCAATGAGACATTTACAAATCAACACGAGACAGACATTTACAACTCTCAACGAGAACGAGACCAAGGCTGCAATGTCTCGTCTCGTTAAGATCCTTAGTGGTGAAGTTGTGAACCAAAAAATTAATGAGTTCGGGGTAACGAGATGAGGCGGCTTTTTTCGCAGTACAAAATTCAAAATAATTATATCGTACCATTTCAGTATGGGATATTGTTATACACATGGGCGTATATATAGTTCACGGGGGGGGGGGGGAGGGATGGATCAACTTTTGGCATGATTAGGGTTGCTTTATTTCGTAAGTGAAAATCCAGGACACTGCTGGTCGGAAGCTTGTTGGGGAGCATGGGGGGAGGGGATGTTGGACCCGACAAAGTTGTGTGTTTGTAGTCACGAAGTCACGCTACTTAAGTATTGATACTTTTCTGTTCATCTTGTGTCACTACGTTTTTAAGAACCAAATTTCTTTAATATGATTCGAGGGGGAAAAAATAACTGATTTGACAGTCTCAATGCAGTTTCTTATCGCAGAAATTCCGAAACTATCAGGAAATTGCAGATATTGATCTGCAGTCCCATCTGGTGAGTGGAATTATGAAATTTCCTTCCCATCCGTATAACGTCCTATACGTCTCTAATTTAAGACAATGAAATAAGTCCGAGGGAATTTTTTATGAACAAGCAGATAGAACAAGGAAACTGGTAATTTTAGTGAACCAAAAAAAGAGGGGGGTTTGACCCGTTGAATCCCCCTTAAATACGCCCATGGTTATACACATTATTTCCTTGTATTGATTATACATAAACTAAGTATAGATATGTACTGTGCAACTAATGTAATCTTCTCAGTGTATTTTCTCTTATCTGCACAAAAATATTTGATCATAATTTGCGCAACAGAAATGGAACACAAACTGAAATTGCTTTATGGAAAAGAAAGTTAAATAGGCTTTATAAATAAAGTGAAGAATGTGAAAATTCCTATTTTACACTACATAGGTTACGGTAAATATCGATAAATATAAGTTTAAAAAATATTTTTGAGTGTCTGGTCAGCAACCAATTTTATAAGCAATATTTTTCGCATGGCCTGAGAACACACACGCAGCTGAACCCTTTAATTTATCTTGCACGTGAGCAGCACGGATATTTCATAGAAGAATGATCATTACAAAGCATAGCTTTCCTTTCTCCTATCGCTCCTTCTTCCATTATTTAAATCGGTACAAATTTGTAAAACTGCTGCACGTGTTCGCTCACCGTGGGCTACCCATCCGGAACTGGACGCTCGAAGCAGACGACAAACGAGCTCTCCCTAAAGAGTGACGTAGTAACATGGCGGCGGCGTGTTTTCAGCGCAACGCTAGCCTCGCAACTTTGGAAGTCTCGTTTCTGCCTTAAACTGGACGCAGAGAAACGCAAGAACTTGCAGAGGTCATTTTTCCAAGGTGTACTTTTTAAAATTGTTGTAAAAAAAATTGAGTGGAAATGTTGTCCCCAATGGCGTAGTGGTAACGGTATCACATTTAATGGTGCGGTTCGGCGTTTGATCACCATTAGAACCTCAGCGGCTGTTTCCATTGGATGATATTCAACCAACAACTTCCCCGAAAATTGTTTGCGCGAAATCACACCCATTGCAATGATTACGGCAAACGTTTCGGAGCGTGTTGCAAACACTTTATAGGCATTGCACCTTCAGTGATTGTGGCAGTGATTGAAAGTGCAAATATAACGATTATATTCTAAATGTAGTCCTGCATTTTGTTTAGTCTCTCAACAATGACAAGACTATCTATTAGACTGGATAAAACGATGTGTAGGGCCTCCCACATTCCTCAATCGCGGCTAATTTGGAGGTGCTGTGATGTGAACAAGAAAAAGCATTGATTCAATATTAACATATTATTTTGAGGTTTAGAGAATGATAAAATATGACGTGTGTAACACTCGTGAAATAATTCGTTCCCTATTTATTAATGATGATAATTTTGCAATTATTTGCAACAAAAGAAGAAATTATTCATTAAAAAATTGCTTCTTGAATTTTAATGTTAAAAAGTATCAATATCTATTCGTGTTACTGATTGGGAATGATCTACCAAAAGCGCGGATTTTCATAAATGACTAGCATGTGAGTCAATATGGGAAAACAACCGTCTCCTCGAATTAATAGCACGGAGTTAGTATAGAAACTAGAGCCCCTGGTAGCAGCAGATTTTTCATTTATCCTTTATTAAAGTTCAAGTTGCTGCTTCTCATATAGTACATGCATGCGAAATATTGAGGACAGAGTGCTGAAAACAATTCTCCCCTCATTCTTTGTTGCTACTAGCATTTCTAGTTTTAGATGAGAGTATTTACGTTTTGAACGAGTTTCCCCCCTTCCCTTGAAGCAACAATGCGGCGCATTCAGCAGTCTTTCAACAACCACCCCTTCGCCCTCTGTGATGTCCCCAACTTAAAATATATATTAGCTTCAAGTACATTAACTTGACATGACATTTGTGTGAAAATGTAAAACAATTTACCAATTGATTTTAGGCGAGTTTAACCACAAATATTTAATTTTCGATAGTTATAACTGCGAAAGTCAGTTAACAAAGCAACACCTTTAATCCACAATCATGCAATTATAATTTATTTTATTTTAACGGTTATCCCATTTTTCATATGTCCCTGGTCATTAACACTGTGTTACACATACATATCTGTAAGTTCAGTTGGACGGCAGAAATACAACAACTTGAAGTATGGGGGCATACATACTATTCACCTTGAAACCACATCAAGTTGAGGTATTGATACCGATATGGTTGAATGCTCGGCGGAGACCTGAAGGCGCCAATGCAAGTCTTATTCATCTTGCCACTTATATCGTGTGCGTCTCGAGAATCACTCCTGCAAGCACAAAGTATTTCAGGTCGGCTCTGTGGCTGAATGGTTAGCGTAGCGTGCAACAAAACTCGGCGTCCTAGGTTCGCATCCTGGAAAACCTGGACATGAAATTATTTTTGTTCCAACAATCTGTTTCATCATTCATCCTAACCTTCATGTTATATGGGATATCTGCGAGAGGAATCCTCAATTTGAGGAAGACACAGCCATTTGCTGCTGTTATATAGAGATTAATTCGACTAATATTACTTCTCGCTTTTGTCTCTTTTGGTCAATCACTAAGATTAGAATGGAATTGAAGCGAGGGCAATAACAAGAATGTATGGGCAGTACGCAACAAACAGACTGAATCTGAATCTAGACGCGAAAGCACCGATTGTCTGCAAAATGTAGCCCATCCAGAGCGGGATATATAGAATTTGGACTATCCTTTATTTTGGGCACTGTAGACATTTTTATTAATAATTTGTTCTCATGGTACTTAATTTTCACTAACTGCATCATGCTCTGTACTAATAACACTTCTAAAGTTCAAAACATTGATACATCTGATTAAAAATTACTCATTAAACTTCGTTTTCCTTTGAAACAGCCACTTTCAATATATATTTCGCCAGACAACACTAATACCGCACACGCACTAAAGGAAAACGAATCAACACTACCTTATGGTAGCCACACTGCAAGAGAACCGGTAAATCGTTAAACAATGATGTTGATTTTGGTCGCCAATATCCCCCCAATTGACTTTTATTTGTTGGCATTCAAAATGTTTACATTAGTTTTTTTTCGAGGAACAATTACTTATATTCGAACAATAGAGTTGTACATACTGTTTGTATGATCTAGGTGACGTTTGAAAATAGGCCATGGTGAAATAACTTATTTAATTGCTAGATAGTCCTTCGTTAACGAAATAAGCAAGTAAAAGGATTTGGCATGTTTCAATTTGCCATGGTTTTCACTTCTGCCCCTTCAGCATCTCATTTTTGTCTGGCCCTAGGTTATAGCCTAGGATAGCCTAATGGCAACCCCCCTTCCTCCCTGAGTCCAGGACGTGGAAGAGAGGTTGACATTTAGGCTCTTGCAGGAAAGCCATGCATTACACCCCGCTTCTGTTATCGTTATTTAAAGAACCCTCTCCATTTTATTTGCGGGCAGTATTCCCCACGCTTTCAGTGCCGTACTCACAAATGCAGTAAAAGGGATGTGAACATAAGGTGGTTATAAAGGAGTCCCGGGTTCGAATCTCGGTGGAAGCACGTGTGGTTCGGATTCCACTTTAAACTGTAGGTCCAGTCCCGATTAGCCTTACTGTGCATAAAGTGGACTTCAAACAACAAATCAAATCAAATCAAATCAAATCAAATCATAAGGGGTTATCAGATATTTCTTACCACTCTAGATCATGCCATATTTTCCTAAATTTTATTTTTATTTTATTTTAAGGAAAGTTGAGCAAAAATAAGACTACCTAGCTCTAAAACTCCTTCTAAATACGCCACTGTTCTTAACTTTACAGCTGACATATCATAACACCCATCTATCACCCAGTAACAGAATTCACCTCCGATTAGCGTGAAACACAATAATAGCATGTTTTGTTAATATTTTCTCGGCAATCTTATATAAAATTAATCATCTCCATAACAGCTACGATGAAAAAACTCCGTGGCGAAACGGCCATGAATAACAAAGGCCTCTTAAGTGGTTTCCTTATAAGTTGACACGTGGTCAGCACATCGAATCCCTTTGCCGCTGTTATCTTTATCCTCTATTTCACGTAGCTCCCAAATTGCCTTCAAGAAACCGAAATGTTCGGTAATGGAATTGAGTTCTAAGTCTACTTTATGCAAAGATGGGCTAATCGGTGCTGACCTATAATTAAAAGTGGTATGCGAACCACAACGTGCATAAGTCCAACAGTAAGGGAGAGGTCGGAGCGTGGGTGACGCAAGCAGCTCTTTACAATGTCATGCTACCCCTGCGTTGTCAAAATGTTAAGCATTCTTGAACAGATGGTCGTCGCCTTTATTCAGTGCTAAGCATTTGTATCATCATGAACCTTAGACATCGAAAGAAGAGATGTAATATTTTTTCTTTTTTGAAGCTTTTGACAACGTAGCAATGAAGGAAACTGGCAACAAGGCGGTACTCGGCTAAAAGCGATGTGGAGAGGAGAAAACAAATGACTGTCAGTGACGAATCTACATATTTTTGGCCCATCGCAAAGCATTATTTAAGTTGCCTTGAATGTAAAACAAACACACTTGTGAAAGGAAATGATAAAACATTTCCTCCTGTTCAGTTTCTTCTATTTATGTATGTTGTTTGCGTGTGTCTGCAAAGATTTGATTTTGTTATTTAGCATCGCTTTTTTACCACTTTGGCTAATCGCGACGATGAGGATGAGTGATGATAGGATGAAATTAGGAAATTGATGCAGAAACACTTACAAAGTACACCCACGTCCAGGGGGAGATGCGAACCGTAACCATTGGCTTCATAAACACTGTGCTAAGCAGTCCGTGCGGAGATCGGAGTTTTTTAATGTATAGTTTTAAGTTCACTTTTTTGCACAGATCGGTTAAATGGGACACGACCTATATTTTTAAAATGACATCCGAACCAGTATGTGCCTCCACCGGATATCTAACATGGTATACCTCTGTAGAGGGAGGTAGAATTGGAGAGGTACTGTTTGGCAAAATCATGTGCAGATGAAACTTTCGATAAGTCACTTGTGACAGATGTTTAAGGATACAATTCAGCTGGGAATGATGGACCAATATCTATTGCATAATATTTCTACATTTGCTCGCTTTTACTTTTAATTTGTCGAGATTTGGGTTGGGTATGCAGCGGTTGTTAGATAACTAAATCACGTTTTATGGTTCCCAATGTAAATAGTACTTTCGTTCTATCCACGGGATTTTCGTCCCTGTCGCAATTATTAATCATTCATTGGACAAACCATTCGTTAACTTAATATTACGCACGTTCTCTCCGAGAACCAAGTACTAAAGTTAACTGTTGCATTTCGAAGTCCCCCCCACCTTTCGTTTCACGCTACGGGTTAAGAATTTCAAATAAGACGTCCTTATGTTTCTTTGTTTGATTTTCCTTGTAAATACAAGATTTAACGAAGAATAATATAATATATAATAACGAAATATTGGATCACAGGTCTGTTTCCTAACTAAATCGTCAAAGAAAAGCAAACGCTGTTATTAATTTCGTTGATTCATAGTTCATTCTTTGCTATCTTCTTTATGTTAATTCTAGCGAAAGAGAAAACTATTTCACTAATTAATCTTTAATAATAATAATAATCGCCATGTTATATCACATGAGGTATAATTTTGTTACACATTGCTTGCAGCCAGCAGCGAAAATTACATACCAGTCAAAATAATTGAAAGCACTACTCTCGCAGCCTGGCAGGTGGAACAAGGGAGTGTAGATTACTGAAGCAGATAACATCCACTCCTGCAAGCAGCAGAAGAGCTCTGAAGTTGAATTATATCGAGCTGAGGCATTTGTACATCTTATCATGATGCAAGAAAGGACAAGTGCAAAAACATGCTTTTCTGGGTTTCAAACACTAAAACTTTAACCTTTCGCGCTACACGTAAACAAAGACGGACTGCAAATAGAGAAACGCTCGTTTTTTTTTTAATTTTTAGTTGATCTTTGTTATGAGGGAAAGGGTATATGCAGCAGATCTTTGGAAACACTCATATAGTTTGCAGGTAATGATAATTCCGTGTTAAAGTATTATATTCTGTGAAGTAAGGTATTTTTGGGGGGGGGGGGTCAGTGTAGTATTTTTTTTGTCACCAAGTAACTTGGAGTTCTAAATTATAATTTGACTGGTACAGTCCGGCCAAGGGAAACGAAACTAGCTGGAAAGTACGATTCCAAACGCGAGAAGGGAAGCAGGTAGAACACCACCCTGTGGCTCTTGCTTGCTATAGCAAAAAACCTGCTCAGACCAGCAAAGCCTGTGCACCGTACTCCTGCGAGGAGAGGAGGGGGAGAGTGGACCAGGCTCCCTTATGGTACGAGCTGAACGGAAGAAGGGAAAGCTGCGCTGGGACATTTCGTCCATGGTTTTTTCCTTGTGGTCGCTCTGTAGGGTTCGCTTGCTGTGTTTATTACTGCTTTCTGTGTTGTGTTTGTGATGTATCTTACAATTCGTAACAAACCGTTTCGAAGTGGAACAAAGAAAACAAAGCCGTATTGGTTCCTGTTGCACATTCTACAAAACACCCTTGATATAATACACAATACCACAAACCAATCAGTTACTACATGTTCTTTACTGTATTTATAATAGTTTGCATAATAATACTGTTGATACAATTCTGATTACTGCTGTGTACAGTCGGAGAAAGAATTACCTGGGCCACGGGACCTAGAATTTCGTAACGTCTTAAAGCCTGTTGTTTATGCAACCCAAATAACAAAATATTCGCTTAAGTTTGTCTGGTGGATCTGAGTTCTCGGGAAGGATTGAGCATTGATAGCATGAGTCACATGACTCATGCCCCAGCAACAACAAACAACAGCTGGGTACTACGTGGTCTCGAGAAGAACATTTCAGCAACTGGTTTCTTAACAAGATCTACTCGTAAGAAAATATTTCTCGAGTGACACTAGTCATTGTCAAGAAGGTTCACTGAAATGATGGTTCTCATCACAGGTCACATGCCACACGCTAATTGTTTAATTCCAGTTTATGCACTGGGCCTACAGATTAAAGTGGGATCCGAACCAAATGTTCCTCTATCTGGTATTGAATTTGGAAGACTTTAATTACATGTCGAAGACGTTACCACTACGCCATCGGAGAGGCAATGGGACGCCTTGAGAAAGAGACGAGTGAAACCATATTTGGCGAAAATTTTAAAAATAACACAATATTTTGTGTTCACAGTTTCGAACCGTGGGAGAGGCATATATTTTTTTTGTCCCATCGTCCATTTCACGAGTTTATAATTCTTCCTCACCGACACGATTACCACCAGTGGGAGAAGAAAGGCGAAGTAAAATAACTGAAACACAAATAAAAGGAAAAAGCGAAACAAATTTTATCCATAATATTCTGCAGTCACTTCAGTCGTGTTCAAGGAATGCTGCCTTTAAAGAGAGCAGTGGTCTCTAACTTGTCTTTTTCCCTTCCTTTGTGCTCTCGATTCCCTCTGTCACGATTGGTCTAAAACTAATTAATGCGACGTTAATTAAACAATCCAAACAACGAAACAATGCATAATCAACTGCTCAACATTCCAATTTTTTTCGAATCGGAAAACAATTGAGATGCAGTAAAATGAAGCAAGAAGCAGTAATAAACTGGGATTTTGGTACGGTATAGAATTAAATCGGTGAAGATGTTCCATTTGATTGGATTTTTGTTATTTAGTGTCGCTGTTCTTTCACGTTTGGCAAATAGCGACGATGAAGATGAGTAATGAGTGATGATATGATGACATTGATTAACGAACACTCACCAAGAACACCCATGACCAAGCCGAGATTCTAACCAGGGGCCCATGCTGTCGTAGCGCGCTGTGCTAACCACTCCGCCACAGAGGTTGGTTAGGAGTGGACATTATACCATATTTTGTGTGCGAAATTGGGATCAATCAATGGAATGACTAGGCATATTATATTATTAATATATTCATATCATAATATCACGTCATATTATTCGGCACGAAGTAACATCATAGACATTCAATCTTGCATTATTGCCTTTCAACTATTTCTTCGACTTCAGGTTAATAACATCAATAAGATAAATTATTGAACAAATGATAATGAATGTGAGATATTGACAGTTATTACGAATTATCTGACATAAGCAACATTAAGCATACTCGGTGGGCAAGCTCATTAAGTGGTCAACCTTCGATCTCGTCACCAAAGTTCCCGGATTTGAGTACCGTCCTTGTCACAGGTGTCTGAGTATTTCGTCATTATTTTCATGTAATGGTCACTAGTCCGCGACTAGGAAGAAAAGTGATGTTACTTAACAAAACAAATAAAAATAAACATGATCGAAGAGTACTTATTTCATCTCTCACGAAATCTCCTATAAAACCGGGATATATGAAATATATGTATCTTCACATACTTTTTCGATTTCTATATTTAACTAGCCGAGACCGAGAATGGAAGAGCAATTTTCAGTTCGAGAAACCGAGAGACGGAGACATTGTAAAGTCTTGTTTCTTTCTTGACATCTCCCTAATTGAGTTGTTGTTCTGTTCGTTATTGGCTTTGTATTGGCAATTATTGTCATTATTCCTCCCTTGTAGGTAAACCATAACGACGATTGATGAAATATAGTAGAGCAGATAAAAGGCAAGAACAAGAGAGTCATGCGTGCCCGGGACTTCAACCCAGAACCTTACGTAACGAGATTTGAAATTCTGGAGAAGGCATCTGTGTTTCGCTTGGCTTTCTCTTTCCTCAACTTCTGTTATTTTACCATGCACATATAATTAAAATGGATCTAAGAAAATACATTGCGATCCATAATTGTGTTGGTTAGATGCTATAAATATGAACTCCAACATGGAATAAATTATTCCCTTTTGATTGATTGATTTAGTTTATTTTACTTCGCGTTTTGTGCCTCTTGGCTAATTTGCGAAGATGGGGATGAGTGATGAAATGATGAAATTGATGAATGGAAAGTCACAAACAACCAAGCCCGACCAGGATTCGAACCCGGGACCCTTGGCGTCGCAGCGCGATGTGCTAACCACTCGGCCACAGGGTTGGGCAATTATTCCCTTTTGTATGTGGTTGAACATGAAATTTTCTTACACTGTGACAATTTCTTTTTTTTTTTTAGTTTTTCTGCACAGATAAGCTAATCTGGACTGGACCTTCAGTTTAAAATGACATTCGAACTACTACGTGCATCCACCGTGTATCGAACCCGGGATCCCTTGATTATATGGTGACGACGGTATCGTTGCGCCATCGAGGAGGCCCCGTGAGAAAATATTATTCACTCGATCTATACAATAATTTATTTAAACATTTACATTTTCGTTTTCTTCTTTCTTTTTTAAGTACTCTTCTACGACTCTTTTTTGTCTTGGAATTTCTTTTTTTCAGGAAAAAAATAATACATGCAGGCTGTATACCCCCCCCCCCCTCCGTGCAAATAGATAGAAAGCTCACTGTCGAGAACTAATTTATAAATAACGTAACCATTAGGAAACAATTCGAACGTTAACTGATATAACTGCAGATGAAACAATACTTACAGACGCTAACGAAATATCTATTCTTGTATAAGCTCACAGGCAACAGGTATGTGGTGAGACATTCACTCTTGCTAACTACGAGCGAAGGTCACGGAACCAAAGGGTGGCAAAGAGGCGTCTGCTCTACGAAACTAGGGTTAGCAGACGAGGCCCGTGTTCCTGTTGTTAATGACGTACGAAATAAGGAGGAACACAGCTTTCATATCAAACTAGACCCGTGTTTTGGTCCCGTCATTGCATGTAAAACACTTTCCCGTCGTGGCCTTGAAGGCCTACATAAAGGTTTCTCTGCAAGAAAGATAACTTACCATTGAGGGGAAGTAAAGTGTGTGTGTGTGTGTATCAAGGTCCTTCAACTTTCGTATTCTTCTTCATTTTAGAACGCGTACTGTATCGTCGATTTAATCCAATCTAGCCGTTCTAGGTTCTGTTTCTGTTCGGTAATGTCACATTGTCTTCCTGCTTATGTTATTCGCGACGAAGCTTCTGGTTTCGATAATCTGGAGGATTGTGTTGGTTGGTTGATTTGGTGTCTTAAGCCCACTTTATGCACAGTAAGACTACTCGGGAATGCTCCTACAGTTTAAAGTGGTATCCAAACCACTATGTGCCTACTACAGCGCCTTGAATAACGTAGTGTGGGAAACTACCCAAGAAACTGGTTCCCCGAGACGATGACAAGTAGATGGCAGTGCGATCGACCCAGGTGCTAATTTTGTTATGAAAGTAATGCGGCTTAGTTAGTTTTTGGAATATATTGTGTAGATTTGTTTCTCTAGAAAGGCGGTAAGTGAATTGATGGAAACAATTATATTTGTGGAGTGATTTGCAGTCACGAAATGGCATTAATTTGGAAAGAAAAGTAAAATAAAATTAATAAATAAATAGCATGCGTAACACAAGAAGAAACATCGCAATGTGATTCCGGACGTCAGGTCTTGGACTGTGTATTAGAGTTTATTTTTCTATGTTATTAGAATATAAATAGTATCCTGAGAGATATTTCATACCGAGGCGACAAACCACAAATGTCGCTTGAAAGCGAGCAGTCGGAAATCAATGCAGCCTTTCGAACCGTAGGGACAAAAGCTCTGACTCCACAGTTTCCTCAAGGAGATTTTACACCAAAGCGACACGCGACAAACGATACGAGGATTTCACACCAAAGCCACACGGGTCATTCGGTCCAAGGCAACTTTCATACCGAAGTGACACAATCACAAAGTGACGAGCCAATCAAGAGCAACATTTAATATCGTAGCGGCATGACGGGAAGCACAGGCCAGCGTTCGGTTGGTGAAATCCTCTAGCGATGAGTGTCGCGTGCCGCTTGTCGCTTTGGTGCGCAATCTTACTAAAGCAATGCCCGGTTCGCTCAACCATCTTTAAAACGTTCTTAACGAGTTGATAGTTAACGCATCACTAAAATCTTAGCAGCCTGTTAAACTTTTAATGTTCGCTCAAGCGATTGTATAGGCCCGTTAACTAACGACATGTTAGAGACGTTTTGCTTTGATGCCTTACTATTCTCATACTTTGATACGAGAAATGCAACGTTTTCATTGGCTGCACCGTGGACAGTAGACTGTGCGTAAGCGGATTTGGGCTTTTTGTATGAAATCCCAGGAACAAAAATAAATAAAGTAATGTGTAACACAAATATATGTTTAAGAAATGAATGTTAGTTAGGTATTTACGTCCGCACACCGAAAATATTATGTATTAGGATTAACAGTTACATTGTAACTTCGTAAGTTAGATTTAAATGCCTACCGACTGCCAATACAAGATCATAAATATATATATAAATAAAAATTTCTGTTATAGGTTAGGGTAATCTGTTTGAAGTTTTATAAATTTAATTGTATTAAAATGGCATTGCAAAAGAGGCCTAAAGGTGGAAATGAACGTGTGTTTGCTATAATAATTTTCCTCAACAAAAGAGAACATTTCACGAAATGTACACCATGCATAACTTAACTTACTATGCCATGGCAATTAAATAATATGTAAATATTGCAAGTCACTTCTATTGGCATTGCAAACAAGAAATCTACTGTTTCCAAATAATCACTGACAAAAAATGAAGGCACGTAAAATGTTTAACCAGTATGATTACCGTTCATGCATATGTACAAGGGAGGTTTCTGAATCGTTGTGTTTTTGTCTCGTACAAATATTTTTCAAAGAAAAAATATATATAATACAATACGATATTTAATATTTGATTTATCATAAATGGTAAAAAGGACAAGTACACTGTTAGACAGTATCCTCACCACTTGTACGAACGTACCGTGCAAAGAATAATTTCCGAATGCGTGGTAGTGTGTTTTACAAATATGCATACTTTTACAATGTCCATGCACGAAACTACATTACCAGAAACAGCTTAGGATTAAGCTTTTTTCTTAATGAAACATACATGTGTACTACGGTATTTTACATTATGTTTAGTTATTCATTATGTGATGAAATTGTAGTCATTCAGAAAATGTACCTTGTACATGGAACGGTTGATTAATATGATATTTTATTTGAAATTTGATTTATCGTAACTGGTAAAAAAAAAAACAAGTGCACTGTTAGACAGTACCATTACCACTTGTATTGTACGTATGTACAAGGAAAAATTTCCGAATGGATGGTAGTGTGTTTTTCAAACAAATATGGATACTCTTACAATTTCCATGCACGAAACGACAACACCTTTGACCTGCTTAGGACCTGAAGCTTTTTTCCTTAATGAAACATATATGTGTAGTACGGTTCTTTACAATATGTTTGGTTATTCATTATGTGATGTAATTGTAGTCATTCAGAAAATGTACCTTGTACATGGAACGGTTGATTAATATGATATTTTACATTTAATTTATCATAACTGGTAAAAAATATAACGAGTGCACTCAGACAATATCATTACCACTCGTACGTATGTACAAGGAATAATTTCCGAATGGATGGTAGTGTGTTTTATGTCAAAATGTCACAATGTCCATGCACGAAACTATATACCTGAAACTGCTTAGGATCTCAAGCTTTTCTTCTTAATGAAACAACATATGTAAGCTATATTACGCGATGAGATGGTAGTCGTTCGTAAATGTACCTTGTACATGTAACGGTTGATTTTTTTTCTATTTTTAAGTGCTCTTTCAGTTTGTTATGAATACGATTTAATTTCCATTTGCACCGTTATATGTCAGCCCATTTTCAATATACTGCATAATAATTGTTTTGATTATGTGATTATATTAAGACTCACGTTATATTAAATAACATGTTTTATTATACAGTACTTACGTACAGCTACGAGCTAAATAAGTAAATAGGTTAGGCAGGGTTTCTTTATTTCTGTACTTGGTTAGGTTAGGCAGGTCAGGTTTGGTGCTTTTAGCATCTCCAGTTTGCTACAGCTGTCCCTAGCCGCTTGTGATTCAGAATATAGAATGATGAACATTTGTGTCAAGCATTCTCGTCACTGCAAAATCATTTTTTTCCATTATGTTAATTGAAGTAGGTGGATAATAATTTGAAAAGTTCGAAGAAACAATTCCCTACTACTTTGAAAGATTGCAAGTTACGTTGTGTAATGTCACAAATTTATTTTGCACTAAAGGAGAGTACAGGACGTGTATTATCTATTTCTAGGACAGTTGCTTCATTTTAATTTTATCTCTTACGTTTTCTGACATTTTTCAGTTTAAAAAATAACATAAAATTTGAATGGTAGTTATAAGCAGACATAAGCATAAACACAATAAACCACGACTTTCTCCAGTTTCTATGTGATCCACTGGAAAACGGCGTGGACGACGACACCGAATATTTTGGTGAATAACTTCACCTTATACAAATTGAAATATGCAAAAGGAGGTTACATTATTTTAAAAAGTCATGAGATATTTTGTGTTTATGGTTACAGTGCATTAAAGGTGGAAGCCCAATATGCATTTTAAAAACACCACGTTCGTATAATTAACTATAAGCATATATTTTTGGCTCGACAGGCAAAATTAATAAAATTTGAATAATGTGTGATGATCACGATGCCATTATTGACAAAACTTGAAAAAGTATATTGATACAATATTTCTCATTTAACTTACATGTGATTTCTGATTTGCAGTACGAATTTATAATATGAAATACGAAATGGGAAAATTATTTTTGCTGTAGAAAGACATGGTATGGAAATAATGTGTTCAAATCGGTTTGGGATAACATTTCAACACAACAGCTGGCATACGCAATTTCTCCATCTTATTTCCGACACAACACAACGCGCTGTTAAGCACTTTAATGAAGCAAAAGAGTGCCTTTAGATTTAACGACGACATTAGAGGTCTGTTAGCCTTAACGAAGGTTGGAGAAATGCCTCAATGTGCTAATGTAGCGTTAACTTGATTTAACGCTTCTTTAAAATTTAACGCGCGTTGAGCGAACCGGGCACAAGACACTCATTCCATTGCACATGCGCGAACAACAAACCACGGCAACATGTTGCAAGCTATTGAGGAAATGGCCCAGTTTGAGCGACGCAGAAACGACAAAGCGACACGTGTGGCTTATCGTGTAGCCTAGATCTGTTGTTGTAATGGGCGGTTTATCGTGTCGCCTATCTGTTGTTCGCAAGCAAAGCTTGCTAATAGACTGAAGGCACAATGTCGCTTGTCACTTAGTTGGGAACTCCCCCTGTAGCGCGTCGCTTCGGTCTCAGCACCCTTCCTTTAAGGAGCTTTCCGACCGAAGTGACAAGTAGCACGCGAATATACCATATGAACGTGTCGTTTGCTGTTTGGACCCTCATGTGCAATGAATACTATTTTACAGTCTGGAAGTGTGTGTCACTAGTGTGACAGTGTGAACATCCCGTGTCGCTTGTCCCATTGGTTTGAAAGTTGCTTTACACTCATGTCGATGGCACTAAGAAAGTTTTGTGGAGTTCCCCTTGTCGTTTCATGCAATCATCATTAACATCATCGCCGCGATTAGTTTAAAGCGGAAGAAAAGAGAGAGTAAATATCAAAACTACAAATGATTCAGTGTGTATATCTTTAAAAGAAATGATGATGATAATAATAATGAACCTAATTCATACACAAAAATTTAGTTGCCAAGAACACAAGCGTATTTTTTCTCCCGTATTATTAACGAAAGTATGACGATAACAGGACGTAGTCGACTGTCTAGAATGTTCGTTAATATCTTCGCGACCACTGTACCAAATATCATAGCAATTATCACATTAATAGAAATGCTTCATGTAAAAGAATCAGACGTTGCAGCGAGAACTCCATTTACTTCCATTATAAGCAGTCGAACACCAAGCACCGGGGTCAACACCAGCGCTTCTAGCGGATCATTTTCGAGAGGAACCAGCCACAGAGCGCAGAACCATGCCGTTTTCCACACTACGTTATTCTAGCCGCTGTAGTGCCTACACATTACTTTGCTGCTAGATATTTGCATGCTAAGATGTAGGAAATGCTACATTTTCAGTGTGTGGAATTAAGATTTATTTCTGATACGAAGAATCGGAGAAAGGAGTAGTGAGTAAAGTATCACCTCACATGTTTGAATTATAGCCCCCTCCCCCCCACACACAGGATATCGGCCGTGGTTTTTATAACGAAATATAACATGGATGAATTGTGTCAAGAAAAACTGGAGCCTATTCACATCCCTACGGAACTTGGAAGAAAGTCCACATAGAAATTAGAAAGTTCTGTTCCGACAAAATCGGGACGTATAGTAAATGAAATAGCAAAGTGCTACCTTGTGCTTTGCAGTAAGCCATGAAGGACTGTAGGGGGTGCGGAGTTAGGGTCCCACACTTTCTTGTTACGGCCGAAGGTGGGGATAATGTGATCAGCACCACGCCCCTGGCCGCCTTTACTCCCCCCCCCAAGTTTCATAGAGGTACCCACTTTATACGACGCTGGGTGGGCGCCGGAGCCACTTGAACAGGTGGACAAAATTTCAATTCTCCCCAGTCGGAGATCGAACTCAGATCTCTCGCATGGTAATCAAACTCCCTAACGACCGAGCTACCGCGGCACATATAGTATAGTAGCCTTTGTAATTAAGGCAAGAATTATTTTAGCGTTTCATTCAACGGTTTTAGGGGAATCATAGGCTATAACTCTTGTCGGTTCTGCGACCTAGCTTGAGAAAAGGCGATTTTATGACGAACAACATTCCACCTGATGTCACGTGACTTTCCTACATTTCCTGTGTCTGTTGGCTATTGCATGAAAGACGAGTTGCTCCTTGAGACAGACAGAATCACCCGATCACCTAAAGGTGCAATGTGTGTTGCCTACCTTTCCGGCATTATTTACTGCCATTAAAGTCTTATGGGGAAGAACTTTTTTCCACCACTGTACATTTGTGCTAATTATACGATTTACTAAGGATACCAATTTAATTGAATGACCGAAAATGAAGTTCCATGTTTACAAACAAGTTTATCTACACTGAAAAAAATAAAGGTGTGGAAACTCACCTTTTGGGGTGAGTTTGGCTTGTCACAAATAGACGTCCCCAAAAGGTGAGTTTCCACACCCCATATTGGGGTGAGTTTTTCTCACCCTAGTATAGAGTGTGTTTTTCCTCCCATAGGGTGAGTTTCCTCACCCTAGTATAGAGTGTGTTTTTCCTCCCATAAGGGTGAGTTTTCTCACCCTAGTATAGAGTGTGTTTTTCCTCCCATAAGGGTGAGTTTTCTCCCCCTAGTATAGAGTGTGTTTTTCCTCCCATAAGGGTGAGTTTTCTCACCCTAGTATAGTGTGTGTTTTTCCTCCCATAAGGGTGAGTTTTCTCACCCTAGTATAGAGTGTGTTTTTCCTCCCATAAGGGTGAGTTTTCTCACCCTAGTATAGAGTGTGTTTTTCCTCCCATACGGTGAGTTTTTCTCACCCTAGTATAGAGTGTGTTTTTCCTCCCATAGGGTGAGTTTGAGGGGTTCGTGAGGAAGAGGTAAATGATCTTCGTTTAGTATAATAATGCTCACCTTTAACCTTGAAGAATCAGTCAGATCTTTTCTATCTTATCCAATATGAATTCAGAATAAGATAGAGCAATCATAACTTCATTGTAATTTCTTCCCAGATGGCAAATGTATCAAAGTAGAGAAATGCAATGTTAACTCTTGCATTGTATAATATACGACATCACAGGGAAAACAGTGTTTCTTCATTTAATGCGTTCAGATTTTAATGTGATTAATTGTTTTCTTTATAAAAAGAATACCATTCAATTCAGCATTAAATTTTGACAAAGCTTAAAAATCTTAGAGGAAACTAGATGCGGCACGCTCACCAAGGTATTCATGTAGAAGAACAAGCCATCCATAAATTACATGAAGCTTGCAAGGAATATTTTGTATCGATTTCTAAATCATACAAAAAAGCCGCAACTTTTAATGTACATACATATTTTCCAATAAGTCTTTTTTGAGACTTCCACTTGATGCTTAGAAGCCAATTGGGACTGGATACATGTACAGTCACATACACTTCTGGGTTGTAATGATTTAATTGAAAGTCAATGGTGCTGTTACAACCCAGAAGTGTCCTTGAGTGTACAATATAACATGAAGGGGATTGATCTTCAGAAGTCACACCCGTTAATTAAAAAATAACAACTTTTTTCTGTACTGTTTGGAAAGCAACACTCATGCTCACATACATTGCTAGGATAAATAAATGGCATACTTAACACAACACAATACTGTATACTTGTATATCCGTAGATAAATTTTATGTATGCGTTGGATGCAAGTATATACATACATGGTAAGGGGATAATCTCTGAAAAATACTACCTTGCCACACATTAAGCAATAATTCAACCTTACCTTTCCTTTGCTGTTGGTTCTGCACACTCAGTTCAATGCCACAATCATTACAATGTGAGTGGTTTTCGGTGCTTTTAGAACCTATTTCAGTACTTTAATAAATTAATTAGAAAAGAAAATGTACATTCTTAAGAAGGCAGAGCAAATTTAGTAGAAGTTATAAATGTTCATATACATAATTTTTAACCACTCTATTTCAAATACAGAGCTTAATTTTTTTCGCCCCAAAGATTAGGTTGAAGAAATAAAGTTACCAGTTAGCAAAAAATTCAACTTTATTTACAATATTCGTACATTTCATCTTGCAATAATTCAACATAGTTCTCACAATTTTATCCAAAAAAAGAGGAATGATTTTTCTGTACCAATTTTACTTCATTGCTAAAAATATGCATGCTGTATTCCTTTAAAATGTCTGTATGGAAAGGCGTCCATGATCTGAAAGGAGAAAAAAATGTAAGAGTAAATAAGAATATAAGCAAGAATGCATTTAGGTCAGAGTGTGATAGTTTAGAATGTACTTATAACATTTATGAGTCTTTGCATACAAAGTAATTCAAGCTTGAGTAGCCAGCCTTCGTGGATGAGTGGTTACGAAAGCATGCTAAAACGCCTGGGGTGTCGAGTTCGAATTCCAGCCTGAGCACAGGTGTTCTTTGTGAGTGTCCATTCATCCATTCCATCATATCATCACTCATCCTCACCTTCGCAATTAGCCCAAAAGTGGCAGAAATGCGAAGAAAAATAAACAAAATCAATCAGTCAAGCTGCTCAATTGATAGATTGAGTTGGTGTTTTAAGTCCACTTTATGCATAGTATGGCTAATCGAGACTGGACCTGCGGTTCAAAGTGGGATCCGAACCACTATGTGCCTCCACAGGGTATCGAACCCGGGACACCTTGATTACAAGGCAACGACCTACCACTGCACCATCGGGGAGGCCCTCAAGCTGATCAGTTTCTACATTGAATGCAGTAGCGCTAAATTGGCAATTTATTTTACACAGCATTTCCCATAATATTTAAAGCTCAGGGGAGGTTAAACCCAGTAACACCTCTTGCGTACGCCACTGATTGAATGAACAGGTGGAGAGACTAAGATTATGTCACCCTATTATGCAAGGGTAATATAAACATGCATGCTTTTATTTCATAAGCAAGGGCCTATACAAGGAGGGTGATGATGGGGCTATAAACAGGCAGGAAAAAATAGCGAAATGAGGGCTGGCTATTGGGCACGCCACAGCATATAACTGGAAATGGCACACTATCTTCAAAAGTAAGAAATTACTTTAGGATAATATTTTGTGCTGAAACATCGGTGTCGGGAGATAGAGGTGGAACATATCCGTTGACCCCCCACACCCACCCCTTGGAATTGCCATCGGCCATTTCAAGTCACAAAAAGCAGAAGTTGTTATAACATAAATAATGTTTAGAAAGCTTTTATTGAAAAGTTAAAACTTAAAGATAAAACAGAATAACTGTGCATTTCAGTACACTAACTGTGTAAAATGTAAAAAAAAAAATATATATATAATAATAAGGAAAAGTTGTACTTGATATTCATTCATCTAGTAGTCCTCCCAAAGGATTTAATAATAGTAATAATAATAATAATATAATTTTATTTTTTTGTTATAATAGTTATTGCTGTAAAATTATTATCATAACCATGATTCTTATTGTTAATATTTGTTCTACTATTAAGTTAAGTCAATGGGTTGCCCCCCAATACACACACACAAACACAAACACCTTTCTGGTGTCGCCTAAGAGCTCAAACACTACCATTCAATGTTGGTGTGAAAAATAATTTTTTACTAATTTTTTAGTGTTTAGCTTTAGCTTTCTTGTGTTTCTGTTAGTTCTGCAGGGTGCGAAATCCTGGGGGGACAGGGGGATTTCCCACTACCAACAATCTTGGCCTCAAAAATCCCCCCACCAAAAATTTCCGGGGGGAAGATTTTTTGTTATAACAAACGAAAGATAAGCATTTACTTTTAATTTCAAATATACTGTACTAAGAATAATATCGAACACACACAAATTAGTGTAGTTGTGAGTATTGAATGCTTTCTCTCTCAAGAGATCATTAACAAATCTACACCAATACGCACAATTAAAGTAAAACAAGAATGCAAGAAAATTATAACTATGAAATCTAATTGATTTATATTAACATAAAGCACAAAAAAACAAAAACTTACACATAATAAAAGCACTTCAACTATTTCATAATTTATAACATCTTTAACCAAGTTACTAAAGGAATTAGTTGGCTGCTTTACAATATCTGATATGTATAAAAGTAACAAATTAATTTACTTTTAATAATACACATATGTGGCGGAGGGGGGAATGTAGATTAAGAACTTTGTTCCCCCACCAGTTTTCAATGATTTCGCACCCTGTAGTTCTGTCCTGTCAAAGTGTATGTGTAAACATCATGTAGCGAAAAGGCAAAAAGATTTTATTTATTCTGTACATTATACTAGCATGTAACAGTCACAGTGCCAGAAGGAGAAGTGAGTGGATGCCTCATTTCATCCCTTCACCCAGCAGACAAGAGACACATACCCTTGACAATTTTAAATATTTTCTATAGAAACAAGACATAGCTATATGAAAGTTCAACTCTCCAAAAATAAAAGCATGGATGTGTTTCTGTTTTCAAGTAGCAGAAATAAAGTTCTATTGAAAGTTTAGTAGGCTACGAAAGAAATACATAATGATTATAATTTGTATATTTATGCTAAGGTGCATTTTGGAAATGCATATCCAAAGATATTAATTACAAAATGAAAGGTGTGTATGTATGGTTCGCACACGCATTATATTTTACGTTCCTAGTTCTATTTATGTGATTCTGACATTTTCAGATTACATACAGGTTAATTGATTTATTTACTTACATTTCCATTTACAAAATCAGGATCATCTTCAAACATCAGAGGTGGTTATTTTAGTTAAACAGCATTCAATGTCTGAAATAAGGAATACATTTAAATTAGATTAATCTTGAAAGTAGCAAAACTTTAACTTCTTCAATGCAACAGTTTATTGTACAACTATATTTGTTAATAGATGGAAGACTATTTGAAGCGTTCAAGTGGATTTAACATATAAAAGTTAATTATCATGCAAATTTAGTATCATTTGGATCCCCCAGCAATTTAAATTCTCCTAAGGAATGTCTATACATACAGTGGAAGATTTAATGAAAGAAACCCAGAATGATGAAAGTTTAGATACTTTTCAAATAAGAATTTATTTCTTTATCTGTTTGCTTTCTTCTACATAACTTCTCAAAATGAATTTAATTTCCAAAGACAAAATGTGTATGTAGGCTTTTACAGGGTAACTGATAGCCAATAAATGTAGCATCACAGACCCTCACTTTGCAAGTTGAAAAGAGAAAACAAATAAAATGTATGAATCACTTACTTCATCCCACATCCACATGAACACTAAATTGTACACAAGCAGCAATCGATTCTCAGAACTTACAGTTGCTGACACAGAAGTATATTTGCTGTGTGGTCTAGTCAACCATATTTTTTTTTCACTAATCCTCCATGAAATTAATTGTGTAACAAAGATATTAGGAAAGGTATGTAAAGAGTGAGATGCATAAATATTTCCAGGAAAAGTTCAATGCAGTTCAATTCCTTAAATACACATGGGACGTCAAAAAATATTGAAAATTATGAACAACTTGCCTGGTAATATTTTAACATCTCGCTGTACACATTGTGTAATTAGTATGCCATATCAATTTGAAAATACTTCTTAAGACAGCCACAACAAAGTTTTACACTCCAGCCTACACTGTGTATAACTATTAGTACCGTCCTTCCCAGTGGCGAACACTCCCTTTGAAACAGAAATAACCGAAGCTATGAGACACCCACCCACCCTTTCCTATTTCCAGATTTGTTGTTTGAATTTGTTTTTAAGACCAATTTAATCACAGGAAGGCTAGTCGGGACTGGACCTAAAGTTCAAAGTGAGATCTGAACCATTATGAACCACTACCGAGTATCGAACCTTGGACTCCTTGAAACATGTATTTAAGTATGCATGTACTTTTGACATTTTCATTTTCTTTTCACACTCACTATGTTGACTAAATGTTCAATACTAGCTGACCACCTCTAGCGTGTGCTACACCTGGGTACATATAGTGGTCGCCACTGGTCCTCCCATCTCAGCATATAAGTTTACTTCCTAAGAGACTTCTGTCATTTCATGTTCCTACAGCTTAAAACTTATGAAAATATGAATAATAAATTCCCTTGAAAAAAGAACAAAATTAGATTTGAACTGCTCTACTTACAGTGCATATCTGTGTAAACCCAACCCTTGCAGGATCCTTGAAAAACTGCTCTCAGCAAAGAGTGGCTTAATGTTCAGTGTAGGTTGGAACTAAGGCAAGTGTGTTTGTGGGCATTATCCGTATCCGCTGCTCTATGCATGGCACATTCCTGAAAAGGAGTTGAAAATTAAAATAATGCTTAAAATTTTATGTTACACAACCATATTTATGTGTAAAAGAAATCTAAGACAACACTCTAAAAGAAATTCTAGCTGCTGCTTGAAATTGTAAGTTTCCTTAACTTAAATTGTTAATGTTTAGAATCCCCCAAGGACCAAAAATTTGAAGATACTATGGACGCACACTACAGAAAACCTCAGGAATATCAGCGTCTGACTGTGGGAAGGCGATCATTGCTCCCGAAAATTAATGTCATTGTATATTTAACTTTCACGCCCTTGCTTACAATGTGTCTTTTTTCCTTTAAAAAATTGTGATACTAGACGCAATCGACTACAACGAATGAATGAAGTGAGTTTAAGCAGCACCTTACAAATCTTATAAACTCTTACAGAAGCCTGTTTTGTAAATAATATTTCCCATGGAAATTAACTTTACGTCCCACAGTATCCCACTGCATTATTTTGGCCTCTTTACTTAAAAATCAATTACAAATCCCTCTGGGGTACGTTCCGACAGCCAATAACGAAATATTATGAATTGTGTGCAATACGTTACTTTACAACTTTAGGAACATCACACACCAAACGAAGGTGTCAGTCGCAGTCAGAATAGTCGACACCAAAGGGGGCTTAGCCCACCACGAAATATTTTTGGCCCATCTCCTCCTAACACAAATAGCCAACAGTTAAATGGAAAAGAGAGAAGGAAGCGTAGAAAGATAAAGGGAAAAGGTAAAGAAGAATAACGGAAATGGGAACAGAGGAACCAAGATAGCAAAGAAAAATTGAAACATATGAAAAACGGAGAAAGAAATAAAGATGATAGAGAATCCTAGTTGCAGTGATAATTGTAGTACGGTCAACCTTTGTGACGTTGTCCCCCCAAACATACACATATTCTGTTTAAAGTATGTCATAAGATTATCCTTTGTTTGTACCGGATTGTATCGCATTTACTTTCGTTTGCAACATTACAGCGTTCGAGTATTCACAAATTGAAGCCCGTACAGTTTTATCCCAGCGCATTTTTTCGATTGTAACGTAACGGTTTGAGAGTAAATTAAATCAAAATTTGAAGTTCCCTCGCCCCCAATTTTAAAATGAAGGACAAAATCATTACGTTTCTACCATTGAAATAACTAAACTAAACAACTAAAAGCTCCCCATCATGGAGGAACAAAAATCAAGCAACTTCTTGGATAGAATTTCGTTTGTGCACTTGAAATTTTATTTTTTATCCTTATAGTTTTCCAGTTATTTCTCTCCAAAAATGGGAGTGGGAAGAACGGAAACGAACTTAAACCATGATTTCTCAGTCTCCGTAACCATAGGCGTAGATTGGCGGGGACAAGGACCCCCAAAATTTTCACATTTGTTAAAATCTTCAAGTTCGGCGACCTGAGGAGCAAAGTAATAAAGAGTAATATTTGTGATTTCGCTAGATATTTATGAAACAATCCCTGGACGCTATTTTTATGAGATGGAAAATTTTTCATGACTCTTCCCCTAATCTCCCAAAGTTAAGCCTCAGGTTTCATTCTTCCCTTTCAAAAGTAGGCTCCAGGTTACGGGGCTCAAAGATAGGGACACCATGACGAATCTTAGCACGTCGAGCTGCAACGCCAGGGCTCCCGGGTTCGAATCCCGCTTGGGCATGGTTGTTTGTAAATGTCCATTCATCAATTTCATCATTTCATCACTCATCCCCATCTTCTCAAAATTAGCCAAGAGGCACAAACCGCGAAGTAAAATAAAACAAATCAATCAAATAAAATCAAACCATGACGAATGTCAATCCTCGGACGAGGAATATTGAAAGGGCTCACACTGCATGCTAAACAATGTCCTCTCACCGTGTACTGTCATTATTTCGAAATGTGAAACAAATTTTGGTCTAATCATTGCGGATACGACAATCTGAGCATATATGTATAAAGAAAACTTACAGTGTAAAAATATTGAAAACGTTATTGAACTTACTTACCTTTGAATGTTGCTTTCTTATCTCCACTTTCAAATACCCACTCAGCAGACAAACTGTTCTGGCCAGTGACCACAGACGACCTCACACAATGGCAAGGGCAAGGCTATTCTGGCTATTCTTGGATGACTTCCTGCTGATCCCAGACGTCCTTCGATTGGTCCCCACGAAAGCGCGCGGTATACGACGCGTGACTCGTAACAAAAGACACTGGAAGTGAATGTCCTTCAAACAAAGCAACGATCTTTGGGGGTGGGGGTGGTTTAGATAAGGGCCATGGGAGCGATCTCCTTTCCCAACTGCCAGTTCTTGGATATGATATTATACCTGATATTTTTGAGACTCAGATGTTCCGCCTTTTATCCCCAAATTTAAAAGGCTCGAGAATATTTATAAAATAAGTCAACTTTATGATCAAGATAAGCTAATCGGAAAAGACACTACAGTTTAAATTTGTATTGAATCACTGTGCAATATGCTTCAAAATGAAATCGAACTGAGACCCCTTAAGGGAATAGACTTTTGTGTTATCTGCGTATTCACTATATTTCTCATATGTGCTCATTCAGTTTACATTGTGGCAATAGGAGATCAAGAGGAATTATGATACAATAATAACCACCTATTCCACTCCTCGACCTCTATTTTTGCAAAGGAATTATCCATCTTCTAGAACACAAAAAACAGCTTCGTTCCTGTTTACAGTATAATATGTTGTTTATATATATAGCAGGGCAAGTGTGTGTTAGAATTGAGGTTCGGTGAGGTGAGGCATTCGAATGAAATTCGCCCCTCCCAACTGTAACTTCTGGATCCGCCACTGTTTGTGGCAATTTGAAAGCGCTCTGTGGATACCAAACTCCTAAGAAAATAAAGGACAGAATTTCTTTCCTCCACAAATTGATTGAGCTGGTTTATTTTATTTCGCTTTTGTGTCACTTTTGGCTAATCGCGAAGATGAGGATCAATTGATGATATGATTAAATTCATGAAGGGACACTCACAAAGAAAACACATCCCCAGGCCTGGATTCGCTGCGCTACCCACACCGCCATGGAAATTGGCTTTCCTTCATAAGGTTAAGTACTTCATAATAATATTAAAGTAGAATATAATATTGTAATTCTCATCCAGAAACAGCCCTATAGAAGGAAGGGGGAGGATAAGGACAGTTGATTCAGGTTCCGCAACAAACAACTTCAAACTTCCCCAGAACTTATTAGTTAATAGTTTACATTGATACTTTCTAATACACATGATTAGTTGACCAAAAATCTAGATTTTTACCACCTAAAAAACTAATGTGAACATGAGAATGTTATTTTTGTCGCTTTTATATAAAGAAAGGTTCAAACTGAGTTTATTGTGTAATGCTGGTTATTATCAGTTCGTTACAATAATCTGTAATGAAAATTTGTATAATAAGAAATGAGTATTTAATGTCTTATTGTTGAAAATATTGTCTTTGCATTTACTGTAGTGTCCAAATATACTGATTGGAACAAAGAACTCCAGAAAATATAACTTATATGGTGGTCGTTACCAAAGAAAATGTACTCTTCCTGCGGGATTTGTAAGCAATAAGTTCTTCTCAATAAGGGGACCCCCATGGACAGGGTGCAGACCTGTGGTGCAACGCTCTCGCCACTTGGGGTCCAGGTTCGAGCCTGGGTGAGTGACTGTTGAAATAGCCATTTCCATATGATAAATTATTTTCCTATATTTGTACATATTGCCAATGGACATGAGAACTTACGAAAAATAACATTTTTTTAAAAAAAATCCAAATAGTTAATAACAAGCGTTAATGTGAAGATATGAAGGACGTATCATCCAAAATAGAATAAGTAACTTAATTTTTTTTTTAACTAGTCGTTGAATGCAGGGACTTGCACTACTAATAAAACTGTATCTTAGATAGTGGTAGGCAGGTATAATGCTGTTTTTTTCTTTCTCACTGGCAGGCAGACACGTCATTCGAGGTATTACATATATCGATTGTCTTCGACTGTTGACTAGAACAATAGAATTAAAGCATGGGCGTCGCCAAAAAATTTTAAAGGAAGATCAGCCGTTGGTATAAAATTTATTATTATTATGATTATTTTGATTGATTGATTTGATTTATTCTACTTCACTTTTGTGCCACTTTGGCTGAAACCGAGCACAATTTGAAATGAAGACAAGACCGAGAGTGACAGCCGTCTGTATAATCGAGACATACTGTCCGAAAGCCTTGTATTGTTCAAGGGTTTGGTAAATCGTAGTGTAAATTATTTTTAGAATTCGTTATATTCAAAATTTCTTTAACATGCAAATTGATTTACTTTTTATTTAAAGATGTTTAATTTTATAAAACTTTCGTTTTTAAGTCCTATTACTAAATGTCTTTAAACATTTTTTATATATTTATCATTGAGATAATCTAAATATGATAACGTAAAAACCTCTTTGTGTGAAATACGTAGGAAAACACTGGCAACAACCCAATATCCGATTGGTAGTTCCGAAATCTCCTTGGATGAAAATGTGTTGAGACTCTCCGACGGGAGCTTCCTTATGCTTGACCTGACAGTGGACAACAAAAAGAAATGTCTGGTGATTGCAAGTAACAGTGGGAAGAAATTATTAATATCTTGTGATTCTTTCTACCTTGATGTTGCCCAGTCCCAAGTCTAGAAATAAAAGTGCGAGGGAAGGTTCTTATTGATAATCATACTGTGCGCTAATCCCACTAACACCTGATATCTTATGCGCTAGTCCCACGAAATCTTGCTGTGCGCTAACCTCACGTGCGCTCCTCCCACGTAATCCGAGAACGAGTCTGCTTACCGCGACGTCTTGCGAAGAGACCAGACAGGTTCCTTCATTCACGACTCTCCCGACCTAATCTGTGTACCCGACTCTCCTCTCAGCTTGTAACCTAAATTAATGTTCCACTTTTATTAATTTTTGTAAAGGTAATCCTATGTTCAATTGTATTGATTCACTTCAGTTCACCATATTTTGAGAAATCTTACGTGCCAGTGTAATGCAAACTGTCTGTAATAAGTAAGCCGTGACAGAGCACGTTTAATAGTAGACTCAAGGATTTTTCTACAGAATGCTTGACCATCAATTAGTTGGCTTATGAACAGGTCCACACATATATACAAACCAATAATAATAATAATCTCTTGATTTAGTAGGCGACGTGCGCGTGGATTACAAGGAAGAGGAATTCTTTATAGGGGTGTAAACAGTAATATTAAAAACAATAATAATTATCATGCTTATGATTATTATTGTTATAAACTAATTGAAATAAACCAACTTTATTCCAAAAGTATTATCATTACTATTATTATTATTTTATCCTCCTTGGGGAGAATTTTCTTCTCGATCCACTTGATAAATGAATTTCCAGCGCAACAGTAACTTGACTGAAATGCATATAGTAATTAAATGTTGTTATTAACTTCTATAATAATAATAACCCGTGACTCTACAGCCCTCGAAGGGCCTTGACCTATCTCCCGGCTGCCAGTCTCCATCCCACAATCCTACCTAGAGGTGGGGAGATCTTCAAACAGTAATGGGGTGACGTGGGGTCAGCACGTCGAACCCCCAGCCGTTATAGGAGATATCCGTGACCGGGTTACGCTACTCACTCGTAGCTCCCGAATTTCCTCACGATGGTGGGTTGCTACCGGTCCTATGCACAGGCCGAGAACCCAAAGACTGGACCCAGGCGGACTCGAACCCATGCCGTCGGAGCCCAAAGCACAGCGCCTTAGACCGCACTGCCACGGACGAGGACAATTAACTTTTGTACAATTTATTCAAGAAAAAGCTTTCAAAGCTAGTTAGAAATTTTAATCACAGCGTTTATCAGCGGAATATAATCGTGTACCCGAAATAAAACACTGCTTTGACTTGTAATGTCATTTCCAGGGAAGACTTCAGGTTTGGTGCATTGACGCGTGACGCGCACAGCAAGGGGTTGCTCGTTACAAAGGAGAGAAAGTCCAGAAACGGAACTTTGGAGGATATTCACGTGTGGTATTCAACACGTCGTTGCAAAATTTATTTGTTGCCACATCTATTTGAAGACAGTGGCTCAGAAAGGGAACCAACTTGCCTCATTAAATGTAGCGTATATTGGAAATGAAACAAGAATAACAAATTGGAACTGCGTTTATGGTATTATGTGCTCATTGAAATTAATTAGCCTAACCAAAATTTCTTTTGAATACTTAGAAAAGCGGACTAATTTAGAAGCTTTTATGATTTTTGTTTGTGCTACTCTAAAGATTTCAAAGATATGGATATGCATTTTAGCTTGTACATTGACTGTGATGTAGGTGGTGGGGGAAAAGTAATGAAAGTTGAATGTCTTCTGGAGTTGCGGTCCCTTGCAAGGATAAAACGCAAAGTGGGATGAAACATTTCCTACTAGACTAATTTTTGTTGGCGTTACCGCACTTAGCATACCTTTTGAATAAATGCAAAAGATAGTCGTTGGTGTAGTAAACTACGAAGCAGAGGGTTCTAGGTTCAAATTTTGGGTAAAGGTTGAATATGTCCTTTTCATTGTCTCATCAGTGTTATCCTCATCGTTACAATTAAACCATTCGTCAAATTGCAAATTGAAGTATTCGTCACATGTGATATTGGTGGCGTACATAAGTTGTTTGGCAGAGAACTTTAAAAAAAGAATTTCAAATGCAGGAAGGATGGGAATTCTAGGAACATGACTATAACACAGGCCCGTAGCCAGGATTTTATTTCGGGAGGGGGGCTCATCCCTTATCAGCACAGGCGTCGCCAGAAATATTTGCAGAAAGGGGACAGGCCATTGATAAAACTTGATTGGTAGAAAGAATAATGACAACAATAATTATTACCAGTTTACTACGGTTATAATTATCATTTTACAATAACAAGTATTATAAGTTATTGAAAATAAATTCATTTTAATCCAAATTATTTGTTATTATTATTATTATTGTGTAAATGGAGAGAGACTGCTACTCGATCCACTGTGTATATCCAACACATTGTCCATTTTTTCTTACATTTTGTACAGTTAGTGTACTGAAATTCATAGGTATTGTATTTTGTTATTAACCGTTACACATTCCGTTAGAAAAAGGCTTTAAATGTTTTTCCAAAATTTTACTCATAAAGTTTATATTGTATGGCTTGTCACAAAGAAAACTACAATTTTTTAGAGCTGTTGGATCAATTTATTCTTTGGATTAAATGATAGAATATAAAAATATAAACTGGTTCCTCTATTATACACTAAACTTTTTTCGATCTAATGTTTAATCCTGCTAAGTAAGTAAAATTAATTACCTCTATGCACTATTTAAATTAGATATTTGTAGGATTTCGGGTGGCTTCAGCCTCCTTAGCCCTCCCCCTGGCTACGTGCCTCATAACAAGAAGGCATAACCCTTCTCTTATTGTCATAATCCTTTACGATAATCCCAGTGACTTCGGAAATATTAAATTTTTAATTGTGGTGGGGTCACATTTGAAACATTAGGTTTATTTTACATCTCGGCACAGAGAATTGTCTTGACGCCTCTCGTTAAACTTACTGTAAAGTAGTAAGGTTAAACAAATTATTTAAACGTTAAAAAATAATTCCAATTACATTGAGTACTCAGGATGTGTACTCCTGGTGTTATATCTGTAATCTGTGTTTTGCATAAGAGCTTCCTCCTAGCCGAAAAAAGTAATGAAATAAGAATAGGAAAAGTGTAATGCAGCCCGACAGATAAGCGTTATGAATGAACACTAGAAATACCGACTCCAAATAACAAAATGTACTTCTCCAAGATAACATTGATAATGAAGGCACATTATATTTTCATGATAAAATAACTACAAAGATACAGTCATACCTTACTGAAGGTTCGAACAACAAAAAAGAAGAAATATTGTAAACAAAAGTACACAGCTTTTTATGCCTTAATTTGTATGCACTTGCACGGTTGCATATGTCACACGTTCTTTCAGGCTATAAACATGTATTTCCTTTGTTTAAGTGCAGTAAGAAATGTAGCAGCAAATCTAAACCTCAATATGAAATTTGAGAGGAAAAATCATATTTTTCTTTCGGCTCAAAATTGTGTTAATTACTGACGTAAAGCAGTGAAATGGTACTTGAAAATATGAAATGACTATTCAAATAGATTATTCCTGAAATTTACATGTAACATACAGGTATTTATTTCGTACACTTTCTAATTATAAAAACATCACAGGGATCTCAAAACTGATAGGTTTATTCCAAAGTCCGTCGACCGCTAGTTTCTCCCGCAGGAACAACGTCGACGGACCTTGGGTTTTCGACCTATATTGAAAGTATTTCATGAGTTGGTCACTCGAACCAGCGCCACTTGCAGTACAGCGCCTCTGTTGAATATTTAGAGAACTGCTACAGGGTGGTAATTTGTTGGGAAAAGGGTTCAGCAGGTAGACAAATTGCTCGGATAGCCTGGCAGGGGGTCCAGGACCACAAACGTTGTTATGCCGGCAAGATTCTTTCGCTATGACAAGGCCTGTGAGTGGATTTTCAGTGGGAAAGTTTGTACATGTGGCATCACGGTGCAGCCGAAACTCACCCAAAGAGGTGTATAGGGAAGGTTTTCACGACAGATCTGCACTCACCCTAGGGTAGGGAGGAGAAACTCACTCAAAAGGGTGAGGATTCCGAGTATTCTGACCTTCGAAGCCTCCAAAGAGCGAAACTCACCCCAAACACACCTTTTTTTTTTTGCAGTGTACTAATGTGACGTAATGAATACTTTCCTGATATGTTCCGTTTGCTTATATAGTATATGGATGGTTATTATTTTTAATTCTGTACCCTTACATAATTCGTAAAGATCTATACGTATTTTGGCGGCGATGTTACTACGTTTGAAACTTGATTGTTTTTTCAACACACTCACACACACACACACACCAGATGTCATTTTAATGGCGCCCACGGACCACGGAAACGTATAGAGGACATCAAAACAAACAACTTTACTCAATACCATTTTTCTCGTTGGTGCATCATTTCGGCACTACAGTCGTTCAAAAAAGCCCGTTTTGCCGCCTGATTGGAAATGGGTAATACTAGAGCACATTTGCAACATATTTGACCCTATGCACAGGGGGTCGGAAATCAATGGGTTTCGAGATATTGCAGTTTGTAGATTTTCGTGACATATTCCGATTTGCGACCAAAAAAAACTACTAATTGTGAAAAAAACTACTACACACTGGGCACTTAATTGACACGTTGCTAACAGCTGAAGAATGGGTGACTACTGGGGGGGGGGGGAATCATGCCGAAAATTGCCATACCCACAGAAAAAAATGTCATTGGAGCACACGTCATGAAGAAATTTGAAATTATAGTTTAAATCAGTAGGGTAATCGGGAGGATTCAAATTCACACTTGGTACGAGGCCTATTATTTTTATTAATTTAAGCACAATGGAAAACCTATTTTGATGATGTTTTTGTCGATTTTATATTATTGCAAATCTGTGTTTTTTCACCTCACACTTGGTACGAGTGGTACGAGGCCTATTGTTTTTATTAATTTAACCACAATGGAAAATCTATTTTGATGATGTTTTTGTCGATTTTATACTATTGCAAATATGTGTTTTTTCATCTCACACTTTGTACGAGTGTCATAATTTTTTACGAGTTAAAGTACGTAACTTAACTTCTGGTCTACTTCCAGTCTACTTCTATTGCATCATGTTGCGCAACAAGTTATTACGCTATATTGCGATGGCTCGTAAGGGTAAACTATTGCATAATGTTGCGCAACAAGTTATTACGCAATATTATGATGACCCCGTATCTGACGTGTTGTTTTCTGATTGGTTGGATTATGACGTAATGGGTGTTTTGTGATTGGTTGGTTATGACGTAATGCGATTATGTGTTGTTTTATGATTGGTTGGATTATGACGTAATGCGATGACGTGTTGTTTTCTGATTGGCTCACTGTTTCTGATGTTTTCAACGCGGTCCGCGCTTAGGTTATTTAAATGCGAAAGCATTACAGATCAGTCAGTATCGTGAGAGTGTTTGAAGAGTGCGGACGTGTTGTTGCAGTGCTGCTCATAATTTTTTTGTTAAAAGTTAAGAATTTAATTTATTTTAAAGCTACATAGCTCATAGTAATTTCGAACAGCTTGAGTTTTGGTGTGATCAGATATTACTTGTTATCTCCGAAAATTCTGTATAAATAACATAGCTGAAAATTTTATCGTAATACAATTATTTTATTTTGAAGGTGGTTCAAATTGTTTTTCACACAGATTGAATTTGTATGAATTTGTATTTGTATTGAATTTTGTATTTTTTCCCAAGAAAATTTATATATAAATACCAGAGCTGAAAAAAAATTATTATAATTATAACTATAGTCTTTTTTAAGTTACATTCTATCAATTATCGTAAGTTTAAAATAATCTTATTGAATTTTGAGTTGATTGTGCGTCTTATTGTTATTTACTTAAAGCATATTAAAAAAATGTGATCTACCAATTTCATCGAATGTGTTATTTGTGGAAAATCAATCTCCAAAAGTAATATTAGCAAGCATAGGGCAAGATGTAGCGAAAGAGGTTCGAAAATAAATCGTTCGTTACCTACTAGGCCTTGTACTCAATGCGAAAAAATAATTAGCATTGCACATTTAAGTAAACACATGAAAATTTGCAAAGCATCAACCGGACATGGAACATTGAAAACAAAAATTGATCATCCTGAAACTGAAGCTTCTACTTGCAAACAAATTAAGATGTCTAATGACCAAAAGCCGATTAGATCTGCATTCAACAACCAACTCCAGGATTTCTGTTTTACTTCAAACCCACGCTGTGATATTTCTAGTTTCTTGAGTGAAATTAAAACATCTATCATAAATATTCTGAAAAATAAACTAGAAAACAACTCCATAAAAGTATATGTTGATCTAATTTGTGAATATGAGAAAAACCAATAGTACAAGAAATGATTTTTTTTTATAAAACGAAAAACCACGTTCTTTATTTGGCAGACATTGAGATAATTTGAACGTTTTTATTCTAAGCTTAGTAGTGAATTGATTAGGAAACACGATCAATTCCAGGCTAAGGGATCAGGTTGGTCTTTATGCGGAAGTCCTCACAGGTTAATCGCTTATGTAAACAAATTTACACCTTTTTCTGCTTCGAGCTATGTTCCACTTCCGGTGGAAATTCAGCATAAGAGAGCTGTGCTAAATATTTATAACACCGACAATAAGTGTTTTATGTGGTGCATTTTAGCGGCACTTCACCCGGTTCATTGTTAAAATAATCCATGTCGGGTTAGTCATTACACACAATATATCAATGAGATTGAATATGCTCTGACAGGCATCGAATACCCTGTTGCTATTTCCGACATAACAAAGTTTGAAAACAGGTTACGAAATGGAGAAGGAAAACGATTAGCTATAAATGTATATTCATATACTTCAATTAAGCATTTTGTGCATCCTGTTAGGATAACTAATATTGTTGATGACGAAGCCATGGAAATCAATCTGCTTCTTATTGCTGACAATAATGTTCATCATTACACGCTAATTCGTTCACTCTCCCGCTTAGTCAGATGTCAAACAACCAAGCGTGATGCACACATCGAAGTTTGTCCAAGGTGTTTAACCGTATTCGAGGATCGTGACCGACGTAATTACCAAGATTTCAAAAATCAAGAAATTGCCAAACAAAAACTTGCTGAACATAAAGTCTACTGTGGAGTCAACAGACCGGCTCGCATGTTAATGCCCGAAGCAAATGAATTAAAAGAATTTAAAATGCACAAGGCCTTGTTGGAACATCCGGCCATCATCATTGCGGACTTTGAGGCTTTTCTCAAACCATTGTCTTACTGCGATCCGGATCCCGAATTGTCTTCCACAACACCGTACCAGCTTCATGATCCAAATAGTTTTGGATATGTTGTTGTTTGGCAGGATAGGATAAATAAACCATATATATATCGCGGACCTAATGTTATTGAACTCTTTTACAAAAAGATGGTGGAGGAGGTTGAGAAAATTGGCAGCTTCTTATGTAAATCGAAATCAATGCTTCCACTATCAAGCGATGAACTTCAATCTTACAATAACATTGAAACGTGTCCGGTGTGTGATCAACATTTCACGGATGAGAATCGGAAAGTATTTCACTATAATCATTTTACCGGAAACTACATTAGTGGAATCTGTAACACCTGCAACCTCAAGATCCAGAAGCCCAAATTCGTACCAATATTTTTTCACAATGGATCCAATTACGACTTCCAATTCTTAATTAGAAATCTTGGATACGATACGCAAAAAATAGATACGAATGAAATCATAGAGATGAGGTTTCTAGATTCTTTTAGATTCCTATCGGCAAGTCTCGATGCTTTAGCGAGGAAACTTACTGACGAACAATTTAAAATTACAAAAGCTAGTTTTCCCAACCTACACCTAGAACTGATTAAACGTAAAGGCATTTATCCTTACGAATATGAAACTGATGAATCTAAATTTGACGATGACACTCTCCCATCTCAAAAAGAATTCTTCAGTCAACTGAAAAAAAAAACCGGAATCACGGACGAAGAATACGAACATGCGAAATTAATATGGAAGGAATTGAGATGCAATACTCTCGGCGATTATCACGATGCGTATCTCAAATTAGACGTAACAATACTTGCTGATGTTTTCCAAGTGTTTAGAAAAACAGCAATAAATATTTATAAATTAGATCCGGCATACTTCTACAGTCTTCCTGGTTTGGCGTGGTCTGCTATGTTGCTCCAGACCCGGATCAAGTTGGAATTGATATCGGACGTGGACATGTTACTTTTTATAGAAAGGGGGATACGTGGGGGATAGTGCAATGTTCGCAGAGGTACGCAAACGCAAACAATATTCACATGTCTGAGAATCAATACGATGCAAATCGACCAGCGAATTACATACTTTACGCTGACGTAAACAATCTCTACGGGTTCGCAATGATACAGAAACTTCGATACGGAGGATTCGAGTGGCTGGATCCTATTTCAATTGATATTAATCGTTTCGATGATCGTGAATTTGGTCTGTTCATTGAGGTAGACATTTAATTTCCAAATAATTTGCATGCTATTTTTTCCGATTTACCTCCGGCTCCCGAAATTAAATGTCCACCTCATTCTAATCAAAGCAAGCTTATGTTAACTCTAGAGAGAAAAGAGAGATATGTCGTCCACTACAAGATACTCCAGTTTTTTATTGGGAAGGGTGTTCAGGTAGTAAATGTGAGAAGAATTCTCAAGTTCAAACACTCTCCATGGTTAAAATCTTATATTGAGACCAACACGAGACACAGAACAGCTGCCATTTCAGAATTAGATAAAGATTTTTATAAATTTATGAATAATGCCGTTTATGGAAAAACAATGAAGAACGTCAGAAAGCATATAGACATAAAATTGGTTTCAGATAACAATAAATGTAGATAATTAGTATCTGATCCCAGATTCAAATCGCGAAAAATTTACAAGAATTTGGCACTTTTTAATCTAGATATAAAATTGATAAAATTCAGAAAACCTATTTACGTTGGCGCAACGGTTCTCGACTTGTCGAAATTGTACATGTTCGAATTTCACTATAATATTATGAAACCCTTCTATAATTATAAGCTGTCAATTTTGTACATGGACACCGAATAGTTTTATTTATGACATACAAACATCTAACCTCTACGAAGATCTTAAACATCCTTCCATGCTTGGGTATTTCCACACTTCTTCCTACCCTCAACCCAACAGATTTGGAATTCCTTCCCACAACAAGAAGGTTCTCGGCTAGTTCAAAGTTGTGTGTAACGGTGATATTGTTGTTGAGTTCGCTGGTTTGCGTTCGAAGATGTATACATTCAGAACAGAGAGCAGAGTTACAAAGAAAGCAAGAGGAACGTGCAAAGATACTGTGGAAAACAAACTAACATTCCAGGATTATATTTGTTGTCTTTCTTCACAGTCGAGGATACTTCGAGAGGATAATAGAATACAAAGCTCAAACCATGAGGTTACAACGAATAAAATAAAAAAAGTAGCCCTGGATCCACACGACGACAAGAGGTGTATTCTTGAGTGTGGAATCCATACTTTGCCTTTGGGGCACTTTAGTTTAGAAGTTAATAATAATTGCACTCAGCACGTGAAAAAAAATAAACCTAACATGAAACTAAAATTTTGAAAATAAAAAAAAATCTACACGTAGTTTAATGAATGCATTGATCAGTATAAAATTGAATCTGAATTTGAGGATTTTTCAAAATGTTGGCTTTGTATTTGAGAGCATAATTCGATTCATATTCAACTATAGGCATTCGCAACTCCATAGACTGGATCAGACATTTCGCAGCTTCGGGTAAACTAGCCTCATTAGTTGTTCCATCTGCATTCAAAGTTTTGTATCTCATGATGGCATTATGATCATTGGGTGCTCTGCGAAATATGACACTCAAACCACCTTTCCACATAATTTCTTTATAATCAGAGAAGAATCCAAATAGCAATCTCATGGGGAACAGTACTGTGTGACTTTTTGCTTGAATTTTTGTTCCAGCTTCGAACCCACCAACTTTATAATATGCACTCTCTCATTTGGGCAGTTTCAATGTCCCCACTGTAGTGGAAGTAATTCCAGGGCAATCAATCCTGTCAATCACTGTACCATGCTTTCTGACTTCAATTTCAGAAAATAAGAATGGAACAAAATTATCTATAAGTTTCATATTAGCCCCAGGGAGGGGATATTCTTCACCATTACTTTGTTTTACAATATCAAATTTTATATACAGATCAGATCTATGTGGATGAATGAACCCATCCCCTACTGTGATGTCATACTGTATCTCTTTGTTGGGCTGATTCAAATTTGCAAATGTTCTTCTGTTTGGAGGGAAGGACTCATACCTCTCGATATTTTCCATCTTGGTATTTATTTATATATTTTAAATATTAATTTGTATTATCGCAGTGCTATTAGCACCGGCAAAATCGATGATCTCATTTTTCTCATTCGTAATTGTTATCTCTATGTAATTAATTTTATCAATAGCAACAGGGAAATAGACTGGTGGGATTGGGGAATAGAAGATAGGTTCCATAGATTCCGAATTCGGTTTAAATGTAGCAATGATACATGGCAATCGAATTTTCTTCTGCTTTGATAATCATACCTTTGGCAATGTTGCAGTGAATATTCAATGTCTCAATAGCTAAGAATTTTGGTATAAATTTACCTATGTGTCTAACACCTGGTTGTAATTTGCTTTGTTCTCAAATCCTAAAAGTTCCCCCATGGTAGATAAGTCCACTGTTTCATTGGTAGTTACAATCTCTACTCTGTGTATTACAGAATTTTGAGAAAGCAAGACAGTGGTTGGAAGTTCAAATTGTAAAGTAGATAAGTTATACTGTCCAGGAGGAATAATTATTTTTTCATTACCTACTAATATAGTATTGTTGTAGGTAGTTACATTCGGAATCAGATACATACTGTAGAATGCTCTTAAAGCTATGGATTTTGGATAGATAATATCATTGTGAAGATGTAGTTTCAAAACCGAAGTCTCGCTGGAGAGATGAAAAATTCCCATATTTAATATATAATACAGCTCTTTGAAAATCTTTTAATTTGATGTTTGGTATTTTATTTAAAATTCTGAGCATCGTAATGCAAACATGGCCACATATAATTTGATCGAAATCTTGAATACGATCGTCGTTGTAATAATTCTTAACATGTTTTAAGTAATGAAATAATTCTGTAGGGAGTATCCCTCCGAAAGAATCGAAAATAAAAGCATTGTCATTTTGTTTATAATAGCATATCCAGTGAGTACCAACGTTTTCGGACTTCTCCAAATTCACCACGCCACATTCTCGAGGGTGAGGACTACCTTTAGGGAGAGAAACAGACATAAACCCCCCCTGAAGTGTTTAATTTTAAATATTTTAATTAAAGATTCAATGTCTTGGTTGGTAAGAGCTTCTTTTTTTTTTAATTTTCTGAGTCCTCTAGATTTCACACCTTTGCCTATTTTTTTCTCCATGGCAAGATTATGACGCTTTTGCTCTTCTAGTTCTGCTTTATTTTCTTTTCGAATCAATGACAGTTTTGGCAATCGCAGCACTACCTCCAGCCAAGCTCCCAACTGCCCCCAATGCAGCCAGGATAGCTGGAGTGCTGAATATGAATCCACCATTGTGTGTTTTCTTTCTTGCAGTTTGCAATCTTTTTAATTGTGGCGTACTGAGTAATAATTTCATTCAATTTCCTTTGGCTATACATTGCCTCTTCTTTTCTTGTTGTTGTTTTAGTTAAAATCCAATTAAGTTTTAAATTTTTAAGATCATGATACGGTATTTGGTACACAACTCCTTTTGGTTTCATGTTGCTGTTGTTGTTATTATCATATTTCACCCTAATTTTTGTTTTGTATTCATAGCAATAGTTGTACCCAATGTTGTTATTTTTTCACCCAATGATGCATCTCTGCTTGTTAATCTTCCAAAAGCTGCCTCTTCCAGTTTTTGATCAGCCACATGACGATCATTCAGATATTTGTGTGTGTTGTATGCAATATCAAGTTCTTTACAAGCTGCATCCAGAGGATTAATACCACTGTCCCCTCTTTCTATTCGTTTCTCAAGTTTTGTACGAGGACCACAATATTAGTAACCAGGTACGTGTAACTCGAACGGAAGTTTATTAATAATCATTCACTAAACCTCGACCCTCTGATATATTCCAGAATTTAGGAGGTAGAGTATTGATAATTTTAATTAAGTATCCGATACCTTTAGGATCGTTTAGAATAAAATTATCTAATTTGTCACTAATCATGTTTACAATACCCATTTTCTCATTATGGAAATTATTGTTCCCACCATTTTCCTCTCCTTCTATAACCAACAACCTATCTATAAGTTATCTCACATCGTTTATAGATACAAATTTCTTAGGTAGAGTATTGTATTGTTTTATACCACTACTGGTTTTGAGTTGATTCCAGATACGTTTAATCAGATTTTTGTATTTATCCCCGCTGCTCGATTTTACACGCTTTTGACTAGCATCGTTATTTTGGTACGAAGCATCAGAGAGTGTCAAAATTTCAGAATAACTTTGATAATCATCTTCTGTAAAAATTTTTGGTTGTTTTTTGGTAATGAGCTCCCATAGACCTACGGTACCAGGATATCTGGACCAGCTGTTTCTCCCACCCAAATTATTTTTTATGTTATCCCCTTCAAATGTTACTTTAGACTTGTAAATTTTCCATACTACGCCTTCATTACCCTCCATAGTTGGATACAATCCAAATACTTCATCTTTTTCGAATTTTCCTGTACTCAAATAATGCCTTGCCAGGGGACCCAACTCGATTTTCTTTGATTCTTCTATAGCTACTTTAGCAGGTGGTTCCTTAAGTACCAGAGGAGTGTGGATACTAGATAATGGCGTAGGAGGGAAATCTGCATAATTTTTAGCAGTAAGAGGTACCAATTCATTGATGAGGTTTTTATTTTGTTCTGTCACACTCTTAATCTCTTTACCAAGACCACTGATTGCATCGATAATAGGTTGGTCTTGACGCTTGTGTTGTTCGTAAAAATCTCGATTCTCTGATTTCCAAGCTTTGAAACGTTTGGACAAGTACTCTCGTAATTTCGAATTATCTTCTATTTTATGTTTTGTCATATGTTTGTTTTTTGATTAATGGTTATTTTATATCGTTTCAAAGTTTAAAAAGTCGTTGATTTTATTTCTAAACTTACCATTGTTAGGTTTCCGAGTCATGTCGATAGTAACAAATCCAAAATCGTCGCTGTTCCAACAAGATGAACAGAATTTTGAAAATTGGTTGTAATTTAAGTCTCCTCCCACATAATCATCGTAGTATACATGTTTCAAATTAGTATGATCTTGACGAAACAAACAGATTAAGTTTGTATTATCTCGTAGTAATTGTTTGGGAATTTTGGAATAAGTTTGAGCTAAATAAATAGTCTATTTCTTTGTGACGACCCTGTGTAAAAAGATTTCTAATTTCATTCTGATTTTCCAGAATAACATCATCGAATACTACAACAAAATTTTTCAAACATTGGTCGAGAGGTTTTATTGTTGATGCAAATGTAGCTATGCCCATTCTCTCGTACAGCTTCATGAGTTGTTGGTATTTCGGTTGTTCTAAACTCTTTGAGAATACATACAAGTGTCTATTTTTCCAATCTAGCCAATTGGGGGAAGCAAGAAATTATCAACCAGCAAAGTGGTTTTTCTACAACCTGATGGGCCTGCAATGAGACATCTTATGTTATCAAGTAACAACTCTCCATTTTTTATTAGTTTCCACTACATCTGGTAAACGCTGTACCACATTTCATGTTGGTGTCAAAGAATCACCTGGTTTGCTTCTATCCAACTTTTGTCTTGCAGACCTAACCATTTCACATACAATTTGTTATTTTTCTTCTTCAATATTTTCTCGATTAGATATGTATCTCGATATTTTGTTTTACTGAGTTCCTCTTCATAAAATCTCCCTTTCAATATTTTGTTATGATTATCTTTTATGATATATGTATTTCTATTCCCTGGTAAAACTTGAACCACTGAGAATAACTCCGTACTCCAATTTTTAGTAAAACCTTTTTCGAATAACTGTTTATATTTACTGACCCTTACCTGATCCCATATTCTAAACTTTGGCGTATTGGTAGTGTATGTATATTTTTTTACAATAAACAGTAGAAATCAATCGTTGCTCATCAGATTTGGTTACCTCAGCAGGTTTCATGTGAATAGTACTGTGTACTGTATTGTTGTAATCATGAACTAGCTCGGGTAAAATTTGCACCCACTTATAATTACCCTGTAGAGTGAATTGTCTCCACATGGGATTTTTTAATGTCCTGTTGAATCGCTCCACTATACTAGCTTTCAGATCACTGTATGTAGAATAATGTTTAATATAATGTTGTTGCATTAACTTAGCAAATGTAGAGTTGTAAAATTCTTTACCTCTATCTGTCTGTAAATATTTTGGTATCCTTCCCTCACTAAATATCGACTTAAAAGCCTCGGTAACACAAGTACCAGTCTTGGATTTTAGGGGAACAGCCCATGCATATTTGCTAAAAATATCAATAACTGTAAGCACATACTTGTAACCATGACTTATCTTATCCAATTTTTTTAAAGTCCCCCTTGGAGGGACCATCTGGATCAGATCAGCCTGGAAGAATTCATTTATACCTTTTGTTACTACACTTAATCGCTTGTAATTGCGACGGGCTAGTTTGTGTAATTCATGAACTATATCTTGTCTTGACATCGAGTCCGAAGTGAGAATATCGCATAAAATGGATTGTCCTCAGGGTATAACCGCTTTATGTCAAATACTAGCTTGTCACCAATTTCAATATCAAAAACTGATAATTGTTCGTCGTCATGTACTTTATATTTATTCGTAGACTCAACCCAGTATGCAGTAGGTACTTGAACTGCCTTGTGTATACCATCTTTTCGCACTATAGTAAACTGAGGAACTTCAATATGTTTTCCATGTTTTAGAAAACTAAATTTCAGAAATCGTAAACTAATATCAACAAAAAATTCATGTACCTGAGTGTACGGATATAATTTGTAAACATTGCCAGCATTGGCGTACGTCCAGTGCCCTCGAGCATTTGGAACACTTTGTAACCTGACAATTTCCATAGAATAAAATTGAGGAGTATCTACGTCATCTAGTCTGCTTAATACTGGTTCCAAGTGTTCGTTGATAGTACGAACCAACTCATCGTAGCTAGGTTTGATATTTACATCAACACACAGTTGTTTATATTCCTCTTTGAGAACGTGAAGTTGAGTAGCAAAACCTGATAAAGCAGATTCTTGACTTGCTTCAAGAGTAGTAATTTGTAACGTAATATCTCTACGCCTCAAGATCTTTCGATGACCTTGAAATGACCTTGAAACTTCAAATTCGAATATCTCCTGAACCGGAAGTGCTAGATCGGAAATAACAGTATATTCAAACTCTTCACCTCAAGATCTTTCGATGACCTTCAAAAAACCTTGACTTTGAAAACTTCAAATTAGAATATCTCCGGAACCTGAAGTGTACAGATAAACATGAAAACCGTTACATATCGATATCAATGAGGAAAACATGTGGTGAACACGGTTAAGAATTTCCGGGATAATTACATGGGGTTCATATTAGTCAGAAATAAACGTCAGAAGACTGTTACAGATTTTCGGCAAGTTTACAGATTAGACAGTAGAACCGTTAGGATCGGAGATAACTGTTGTGTCATGCTTGCGTATATAAAGAACGGCGTTCTCTCCACCAGACAGTCTTCGTGAAATAATTATTGTACAATCATGGACGTACAGTTTTCCGCTGACGATCTGTTAGTGCTATATCGTGACGGATATTACACAACACCTACACAATTACGGGAAGTGTTGGTGAACATTGCGCAGAAAATCATCGCGGGAGAAAGTATCTCATTGATCGAGGAGTATGACCACTTACTACGGACAGTGACAACATCCGCACCCGATCTTTCAGGAGGAGGATGTACAGGTATTCCCGAAGAGTCCCCAGGCCCCCAGACGACACCCGATCCTGTATCCCGAGTCACCAAGGAGAAGCAGATAGCCGTCGCATCCGACACAGGAACTTCTAGAAACGCTGCATCCAGATCACACCCGGAGCCTTTGCCAGGACCGTCATGGAGACCGGACCCCTTACCACCAGCAGAACAGCCATCAAATGGGAAAGGTAAGAAAAGGAAACGTGCTTCAGTGCCTCGTGAACAGATAGGGAATATAACATTACATAACATTCAAGAACGTGAATATCCTAAATTCCGTTCCAAGGGACGACGTGTTGAATTCAGTTTCTCACACCCACCAGAAAATGTCGATCCTCACACTTGGATTCGCGAAGGTGTTGAAAATCTTCTCACCTACGTTAAAAAAGACACCAAGGATGAAGACAAAATAGGTTTAACTTTGTCTAACATATCTGACCCAACTGTGAAAGATAGTTATATCGGGTGGCATAGATGTGATCAGTTACATAGTGACATGGTGTGGAACATTATGTTCAAAATATTGCAAAGTGCGAAAACGTTCACTGATACTGACCACTTAATTTTACGAGCAGACCATGTCAATATACCTGTTGGAGGTGGTGGGGGTACTCGAACATATTGTTTACCTAATTATATGTTAACCACACAAAAGAGAAGTACCGTCGGTGTGCCAAATAGAAAAAACCGCTCTGTTAAGCTGAAGCGCTGGTCATAGGGAAAGCCTATGCTGATAACGACCCTTTCTATACTCAATACAGAAGAAACAGAAATCTTCTCAAACCTGTTTTCGAAATTATGCGAAAAGCAAATGTAGATATGACAGACAATACGTGTGCCGGAAGTGGGATTCCCGAACTGAGAAAATTTCAGCAAGTTCTCCTAGAGTATAAGATTATTGTATACAACAATCTTCGTGATGTTAAAGATGTTTTGTTTTAAGGACTGGTTGAAAACGCTTCCAAATTTACATACCTTCTCTACGATAACCTCAGACAGCATTATGATGTGATAGTGAACCGTGTTGGAGCATTTGCGGCAAAGCAAGAATGTCGCGGGTGTAACGAACTCATATTTCAGAAAGCTCATAACCATCTGTGGAAACAATTATGTTCTATGTGTCGTTCAACTCCACCGTGTGTGCCTGAACAGGGTGTTCGCAGAATATGTTAAACATGTAACAGAATTTTCAAAAATGAGAACTGCTTCACGAATCATGTTTCTACACCGTTCCGAAACGGTACTGTCTGCAGCGAAATCCAACAGTGTCCCCGATGTTTCAGAATTATTCTTACGAACAATAGATATGAGAAAGTACATAGATGCAACATGAAATATTGTACGGTATGTAATTGTGTGAAACCTGTAAATCATTTCTGTTACATGTCTATACCGAAACCTAAACAGAACTCAAAATTTCTATTTGTGTTTTACGACTTTGAATACTACACTGACATTCCTTATCTTGAGAAAGAAAAACTTTTCTTCACGTTCCGAAACTTATTGTGGTGCAGACGGCTTGTCACGCATGTTACAAAAAAGAGGATTTAACGGTTCCATGTTCTGTTTGTGGAACAAGAGAGTTTATATTCTGGGATTACCCTGTAGACACATTCCTGTCCTATCTGGAATTGCAGCATAAGTTTTCCGACATAACCATCTGTGCACATAATGCACGAGATTAGGATTGCACATTTCTATTACGGAGAATGTTAGAGAGAGAAATGAAACCTCGTGTCATCTTAGAGGGTACCAAAATCATCAGCATGACATACCAAAATCTTCATTTTGTGGACAGTCTCAACTACGTTCAGACAAATCTTGCAGGCTTTTCGAAACTTTTCGGTTTGCCTGTTCAGAAAGGATATTATCCGCATTTGTGGAACACCTACAAGAACAGAAATTACATTGGACCGATGCCTCCTCCTTCTGCATACGGTTATGAATACATGATAACAGTTGAAGATCAACACCGTTTCATGTCTTGGTATGACGCCGAATGCATGCGAAACATACCTTTCAACAACAGAAACCAACTTCTCCAATACTGCATCAAGGATGTTACCCTGTTGAGACAAGGATGTTCGAAGCTGAGACAGAATTTCCTAGACATATGCAAAATAGACATTTTCAAGGATTGCCTCACAATAGCATCTGCCTGTTCACTAATTTACAGACAGAAATTTATGCCTGCTAACACTATAGGAATAATTCCTAAAGGAGGTTACCATCATGCAGATCAAATGTCGAAGTCTGCATTGAAATGGTTAACCTACGTTGAAGAACAGAATGATATAATACTTCTTCGCGGCGGACGTACTCGTGAAAAATATGTCATAGGAGGACGTTACAGAGTGGACGGCTATCACGAGGAGACGCAGACAGTGTATGAGGCCCTGGGCTGTTACTGGCATGGTTGTCAACGTTGCATATCCGTTAACAGGGATATGTATCCGAAAGATGACGATGAAGATGAAACCGATCAGGATAGTAACAGTCAGAAACACAGTGACATGTTGAACACTGCAGCCTTCAGATACGAGACAACATGTCGTAAACTTGCGGCTTTACGTTCTGAAGGATACCATGTCGTCACTATGTGGGAATGCGATTTCAACAAAATATTGAAAGCAGATCCTGAACTGAATAGATATCTATCGACACATCCTATTGTCTGCTGCATTCCTTTAAATCCACGAGACGCCTTATATGGAGGAAGAGTTGAAACAGTCAGGACTTATTACAAGATAAAGGAAAACGAGAAATTGCAGTACAACGATTTTACAAGTTTGTACCCTTATGTGAACAAATACTGTGCCTATCCTGTTGGACATCCTACAATATTTCTAGGAAATTCTGTTCCTTCGGTAAATGAGGTTTTGAACATGGAGGGACTCATCAAATGTACTATTCTGCCACCGAAAACCCTTTTACATCCTGTTTCACCTACAAAAATGCACGGAAAACTGATGTTTGTATTGTGCAAGGAATGTGCTTTCAGATTAAAATGTGAAGGTACATGCAGCCATTCCGATGATCAACGTGTACTTTCACGAACTTGGGTCATAGCCGAGGTGCGTAAAGCTTGCAGTTTAGGCTACAAAGTACTGTCAGTGTCGGAAGTGTGGAAGTATGAAACATCGATGTACGACCCTGTCACAAAGACTGGAGGACTTTTTTCTGGTTATGTCAACAGCTTCTTGAAAATAAAACAGGAAGCGAGCGGGTGGCCTTCATGGTGTCAGAACGACGAGGATAAGAAGAAGTACATACAGGAATATTTTGATAAGGAGGGTATTCTGTTGGAAGAAAACAGTATCGAAGTCAATCCCGGGAAACGTACTCTGGCTAAACTCTGCCTTCATTCTGTATGGGGCAAGTTCTGCAAACGGGACAATCTTTCCCAGACAACCATCATCAAGGAGTCGAAAGATTTCCTCGACAAAATGATTGACCACCCCTAGACAGGTGACGCACTAGGAGAACTCACCGATGAATTGGCAGATTTCAGCCCCGATGCGGTTTGTGAACAGTTTGTTTCAACGGGACCGAAAAGTTACAGCATGAAAATAACAAAACCGTTCTCCGAAGCACAGTATATCTGTAAAGTGAAAGGGATTACATTGAATACCTCCACATCGGAATTGGTTAATTTCGATACCATGTGCGACATGATAAACAATGAGAAACCTGAAGTTATGGTCGAAAATATTTTCAGAATCAGAAGAACAAAACAGTTCTAAGTCATCAGTACAAATGAAAAAAGCAGTTTCAGCCAGTATTGTTGAAACGACGATTCGACCATGAACATTTATCGTTTCCTTTCGGATACTGCGCAGACTAACGGTCCAGAGTTCGAACCCTTTGTGGGGCTGACATAAAATCTGTTTGCAGACTGACAGATCTTCATTTTTCTTCAGAATCTGTAAGACGTTTCTTCAGCATGATTCCTAAACTTTCTCATCCTTTCACCATGATGGTTTGCGGAGCATCATGAAGCGGAAAAACTACTTTTGTGACAAATATGGTCGATTCCATCGTTCATCTTGTAGAAGGATCCGTCAAAAAAAATCATATGGTGTTACGATCAGGAGAACAGTATTCCGCAAAGTCTTCGAGATGTGCAATATCATAAAGGTATCGTCGATTGGCAGTCGTGGAACGGGAAAACCCCAACTCTCATAATCCTGGATGATCTTATGATGGTTGCACAAGGGGAAAAAGTAGCCGACCTTTTCACAAAGGAAGCCATCACAAAAACATTTCGGTGGTGTTCATAACACAGAATCTTTTCCACCAAGGAAAAAATTGCAGGGACATTTCGTTGAACGTGAAGCACTTTGTTATTTTTAAAAATCCTCGAGATATGAACCAATTCACTGTTTTTGCACGACAACTTCATCCTCACCGCATGAAGGAACTCGAAAAAGTATATATAGATGCTACCACGCAACCGTACAGTTATTTGTATATCGATCTCTCACAGTCAACACCGGATCCTTTACGTTATCAGACAGACGTTTTCAACCAGAATTACTCAACTGTATATGTTCCTCAGGAATGCTTAAAACATCGAGATGAGGAAAACGAGGAAGACACGTACCAATTCACGTTCTAACAGGAATAGACATTCGACTTCTTTCAAGAAACATTCACCTTTCTTGCACGTGTTGAAAAATTCACCGCCCAAAATCCGTAAATCATTATTGAAAAGTGCTCCGAAAAAGACAATACGTTTCATCAGCGAATGCTGCCTGAACGTTTTAAAAGGAAACGTGAAAATTAAACCGTTCGCAAAACGTCGTCTGACACCTTACAAGTTGGTCATACGCAATCTAGTGAAACCGAAAGTGAACATCGAGAAACGCAGAAAGCTTCTTGTTCAGAAAGGAGGATTTCTACCTTTACTTCTAGGCTCCTTGTTATCGGGTCTTCTCGGTACTCTCATTCCTCATTGAGAAATGATATCTTCTTACAAAAAAATGATCGTCCTTTCACCGGAACAGTTAGCACGTATTCGTGGTTCCGAATTGTCTGTAACTCAAAAATTATCCGTTCTAGATAAGAAGATGAATGATATTCTAAAAATGAAAAATATATCAGACGATCAAAAATGGCGTCTTTACAGAAAGGAACTGGACGAGTATTTATGGCTGAGTCGAAAATCCAAAGAACCATTACAGATTCCTATTGTTCAAGATAACGACGGTTCTTCTACTATTTCACCAGAATCGACGTATTTTCCTCAGAACCTGGCAGAGACATTACCCCGTAATACACGTCATCAGTTACAGAATATCATCGATGAGTACCAATCTACGGTACAACATTTGATAGACGAACGTCAGGAAAAAACACTTCCGGATCCGAAAACGTTGAACTTCTCATCGTCGCCAACGGAAAGCCCTGGACCGTCTCATCGACAGAAGAAGAAGAAGAAGAAAGTGACCGTCCGTGTTTCCAGGAAAACTACACCTTTTCTGAGAACACCTGACGCTTACAAACTGGTTCCTCTGAGAAAAAGCCGTAGACAGAGAGATCGGTCATGGGAGTCCCTAAGTTGAAACACAATAAAATTCTCACGAAAATATATTACGATCCCCGACACCATGCTTCATTCTCATCTGTAGATCGTCTGTGGAAAGCGGTACGGGATAAAAATATATCCCGCGATACGGTGAAAAAATGGCTGATGCATCAGGAAACCTACACTCTCCACAAACCTGCGAGAAAAAGGTTTCCTCGAAATCATTACAATGTATGGAACATAGACATGCTTTGGGAAGCTGATCTCAACGACATGACATCGATTCAAAAACATAACGACGGATACAAATATCTTCTGACAGTGATAGACGTATTTTCAAAATATCCCTTTGCATTACCGCTAAAAAATAAAACAAGCAATTCGGTAACCGACGGAAACCTGTCACACTACAGACCGACCAAGGAACGGAATTTACAAATTCTACATTCCAGAAATTTTTAAAAAATGAACATGTACAATTCTCGACAGCAACAAATTATCCTGTGAAAGCAAGTGTAGTGGAACTTTTCAACAGAACATTAAAAGAACGGATGTGGAAATATTTCACCTCAAAACAAACAAGACGTTATGTAGATATTTTACCGCATCTTTTCGAAGGTTACAATACAGCGATCCACAGTTCCATAGGAATGGCCCCTCGAGATGTCAACGAAACAAACGTTTACATTGTGTGGAAACGTCTCAACAAACCTGACAAACATGTTCAGCGAACACCCGTACCTGTATACATATTAGACGACTTAAATGAAGGTACATTTTACAAACACGAGCTGCAGAAAGTTTATTCGGATCCTGAAGAAGAGTATAAAATTGATAAGATTTTGAACACCCGGGGAAAAGGTAAACATTTGGAATACCTGGTTCGTTGGCTCGGATATCCGCCTAGTTTCGATTCATAGATCAAGGCATCTTCCGTAAAACAGTTATCGGGAAAACAATTTCCAAAACATATTTATATCAAAATATAACGTTACTGCGATCCAGTGAGCCCTTTGTGTTCGGCGAGAATGGACGATAATTTCTACGTTTACCTCCTATCATCTGCATCGGAGGAATATTTTCCAAGCAACACACTTACCCATTTCACCGTAAAACCTGCTAAACGGATCGATCTGTCTCCAGAATTGTGGGAAGTCGGATTGGCAGAACTACATTATTCAACTCTATACGACAATGTTTTGGAAACTGATTCTGGAATGTTAACTTTTCCTGTTCGGACATATGCAAGTGCTAAGGACCTGATCTCTACCATCACAGAATCTCTTCCCGACGACCTGGAAATAAGGAGATCCGTTCTCGAGAAATTCTGGCATTTTTTGACAGAACCGCAATGGGGATCTACTGTCTGTGCGGATAACACACTCTATATTAACGAAGAACCATTTTATTTTCCTGCAACAACATACACGATAGAGGATCTGATTTATTTCCTCAAAACAGACCCTGCTAATGTAGCTGTTCCTACTCATCTCAGGTTTCTCTTCAAAGAGGCCGTGTACAAACATCTATCCGTGATAGAGGTTCCGAAGCTTGAACCTGACGATGCTCCAACAAATACCGTTACACCCATAGACGAAACTGATGACTATGCTAAATTTCGATACGACATATTGAAATCTATTTATTCTACGCACGCAATGTCCAATAGCGTTGTGGATAAAAACCCATATATATTCATTTACTCCGATCTGGTGAAACAACAATTGGTCGGGAGAGAAATGGTACGTCTCTTGCGTCTTACCCGAAAACAGTGTTTGTACACAAATACATCTTGCACAGTACCCGTACCCCATGATACATTCGACCCGATTCATTTCGTTCCTCTGGATAAAGCCTCTTTCGAAACAATAGAAATTGCGTTGTTCGATAGAAAAGGAAATCTCCTACCTTTGAGAACTGGGTCCGTACCCACAATCGCTGTTTTACATTTTCGTAGAAAAGCAAAGTCCTTTTAAAAAACAGTAGACCACTATTTCTCTTAGTCTTTGTCGAAAAGCGAATGAATCATCATGAATTCGCAGACCAAATATTACAGTAACCAAATCCGTGGAGGATTTGGCCCCATCTACCGTTCAACTAGAAATCAAAAAGGGAGAGGATTGGGGTCACTTTTCGCAGGACTGTTTAGAATGGTGAAACCTCTACTCTGGAGCGGTGCAAAGACGATCGGAAGAGAAGCTTTAAAAACAGGCGCTAACATTATCACCGACATTGCAACAACCCAACAAACTCCGAGAACTATTGTTCGTCAACGGGTACGTGAAGCGGGTCAAAATCTTCAAAGTAAAGCACAACGGAAAATCGACTCTCTGGTAGGTTCAAGTTTAAAAACAAAACCTGCAACAAGAATTGTTAAATTGTTAAATTGTTGATGTTAAAACGTTCAGCCACCCGTATTAGAACATCTACGATCCGTAAAAAACGAGCATCCAAAAAACGAAGGAAAACATCCGCAAAATCTAGGAGAACACGTAAAAGAAAAATGAAACAGAAGGTCTCAGGGAAAGATATTTTTGGATAACGATGGAGGATAACATGTACATGATCTCGCAATTTGTCATACCGGGGGCAGGAACTGATTTTCTCGATCTTTCATCTGCCTATCTCCGTCTGCAAACGCAAATGGTTAAACAGGATGGAAGTCCCATGAGTGCTTCCGAAACCGAAAATGCCCTCACAAAAAACTGCGGGTCGTTAATTATCTTCTCCATTCACTCTTTTCCCAATGTACAGCGACTCTCAACGGCATTGCTGTAACAGCCGCCGATAACAATTATTACGCATATAGCACAACGGAAAATCGACTGTCTGGTAGGTTCCGGTATAAGAACGAAACCTGCAACAAGAATTGCTCAGTTGATGTTAAAACGTTCAGCCACCCGTATTAGAATATCTACGATCCGTAAAAAACGAGCATCCAAAAAACGAAGGAAAACATCCACAAAATCTAGGAGAACACGTAAAAGAAATTCAAACAGAAGGTCTCAGGGAAAGGTATTTTTGGATAATGATGGAGGATAACATGTGCATGATCTCGCAGTTCGACCTTTTCCGGAAAAAACCTATTCAGCAAAATGTGGAAAAAAAAGTACACAGCCACCTACAAACCTATCGCTTCCATCGATAATCAGAATATAATTCAGTTTGTCATACCGGGGGCAGGAACTGATTTTCTCGATCTTTCATCTGCATATCTCCGTCTGCAAACGCAAATGGTTAAACAGGATGGAAGTCCCATGAGTGCTTCCGAAACCGAAAATGCCCTCACAAAAAACTGCGGGGTCGTGAATTAACTTCTCCATTCACTCTTTTCCCAATGTACAGCGACTCTCAACGGCATTGCTGTAACAACCGCCGATAACAATTACGCATATAAAGCGATCTTCGAAGCAGCTATCAATTACGGTGGCGATGCCGCAAACACGCATCACACGAATGCCCTGTGGTATTTGGACACACCTGAACATCAAGATAAAATCACTGCCGACAACACAGGTTACACCACCAGGAAAGAATTTTTCCAGTACGTTCCGACAACCGGAAATCCTACAGAAGTGACAGCCGTGGTCGAACTTATGGGAAAACTTCACATAGATTTCTTCCACCAGTCTAAATACCTGATCAACGGTGTTGAAGTACGCATCGATCTAGCTAGATCACGTGACGCTTTTTACATCTGGGGAGACCAGACATCACCTACAGTCAGAATAAAAATTTTAAAGGCTGTTCTCGAAATAAATCACATCATTCCTACTTCTACCACCAGTTTGGCCATAGACAGAGCACTCACTTACGCTCCTGCTCATTATCCGTTCACCAGAAGCGTCATCAAAGCTTATTCTTACGTTGCCGGAACGCAGCAGATTTCGATCGATAATGCTTTTCAAGGTCCTTTTCCGAATGTTGTTCTTTTTGCTATGGTATCCACCGCCAGCTTTCTCGGAGAGAGTAAGAAAAATACGTTCGACTTTAGAAGTTATAACCTATCTTCTTTCCATCTTGTGAAAAATGGAGAACTCGTACCTTGCGAACCTTTACGGATCACCACAGGAGGAAACAGCGGATTTATAACACGTGCCTATCAAACTCTATTTTCCGGTACAGGCATTCATCACGCCAATTACGGACACCAAATCACACGGAAAATGTTCGAGAACGGATTCTTTTTCCTGATTTACGACATAACGCCAGACTCTTCAGGAAACGACACGCACACTAGTCTCCAGGAACAAGGTATCATCGGAGCCGAAATGCAGTTTTCTCCTCAGCTGACGGAAAATATAACATGCCTTTTGTATGCTGAATTTGAATCTGCAGTAGATATACCTAAAGATAGAAGTGTTATCGTCCATCAGTGAGACAGAATTTTCTATAAATATGTGTGCCTGTGTTTCTGACTCACAGTGTTATCGAAACAACTCCGATGTAAACATTATGCTGCTTGTGATGGAAAAACCCACCAAAGTGATAACCCGTACTATTAAGCATAGTAATGTTTCTTCGAAAGTGACAACTTCAAAACCTGTGAACATACAATTGTTTCCCGAACTACTTGACAGCAGCACTGGAAGCATGGAAATGACCAAAGACAGACACATTATTATACATTATTGAAAACATAAGCAGCATGAACACGTCGCAGATCAGACAGATTCTATCTCGTATCTGTTCCACCAGAAACATTTAAACGGTGTTTACCCGAGAGATCTTATACCTCGGACGTTTCCTAAGCCGGCCTTGACATTCGCAAACACTGACAAGTCCGACTCCCGGGGGTACACACTAGGTGGCCTTCTATTTCGACAATGTGGCCGAGTATTTCGATTCATACGGATTTCATCCTTTCTATCAAGAATTCGTAATTTTCCAGAATAGTCATTCCTCGGTCTGGACTTACAACAACATTCCCTTACAAGGGGTATTGGCCACAACATGCGGTCATTACTGTTGTGTGTATGCTTATTACAAAGCACGTCACGTTACAACCAAGGATTTCATCCAGACATTTCCACCAGGTATCAGTAAAGATGGATATATCCTACACCGTTTTCGTCAGATCTTCAAATGTTTACCCCATTCCAAGTGTCCCAGAGGGGAACAAACGTGTTGTTCTATCCACACGATCCGGGCTCGTGTCATGAAGAAATCTATTTAAAATGTGTGCTGCGTATCTTTCTCTCAGTGCCTTCGAGACAGTTCTAGTGAACACACCATGGAACCTCCTGCTGTTTCTATAATGGAGAAACACGACAAACTTGTGACACGCATGACCCATCAGGATGATGTTTCCAAACGTAAACCTCGCAAATGTGTGCAACCCATTAAATTAGAAACCGTTACTATCAAGAACGAGACGGCTGACGAGGGAATGGATGTGACTACGGACTGTGATTTCATGAATAGACGTAGGGAAATTGGTTTTTCCAAAGACAAAATCGAGTGTCCTAAACTACATGACGTAGTTGCAAACACACATTTTCTGAACAAGGAAAAAAACAAGTACGTAGCCATAGGATTCGAAAAGTAATCCCCTTTCAATTTAGTGTGGGAGCTTTTGCAACAGGAGAGATCACCCGTACGCATCGATTCTAAATAGATTAGAGAACTGTGTGCTTTAAAATCTGACTTACTAAATTACGTCGACACTGCTCGACGATTCAATTATTTGGTTACTGGAAATATCACCGTTAGTGGTGTAAATTTTTTCGGGAAACGTTGTATCTCGATGTATCAACATCATTAACCGGATGCTTTTATTTTCACAGCCTCTGAACTACATTTATTTTTGTGTAATCTTTTTACCTCTGCAAAAATTAATGAACGAACGTTATCATAAATTACAACCCGAAATCGAGGCTTTTGTATATTGTATAAAAAAGAATATGGCTTCAGAAAAAAAGAAGTACCCGATGTAGTGAACTATTTTTATGTACTTTGGTACAACGAACTGATGATTGAAATATATCTTGAGAACAATCTTGGACACACATTGGCATTGTAAATAAAATCTGTTATATATTTGCTGTTGAAAACTATCCATTGTATTTCATAAAATTACCATTATCGATGTCCATATGTAAATATATTTCACATTGTAATCGAATCATATTGTTAACCTATATCTACAATTATAAATAAAACATTTGTAAATGTTCAAAAAATCTTTTATTTCTCGTACTTATTACAATAAGTACTGTACATCTTCGAGACATTTTCAACTGCACACTTTTTTTTTACGTTTTCACATTTACTATGTTCTCTGCATTTTCCTGTAGTCTTCTTCACACTATCCAATTTTGGACATTCAAGTTCTTCGATGTTGCGGAGAGATATTTTACCCATACGTTTTTCTCCAAGTAATTTTTCCAACCATTTTATTTTCTCCATACCTTTGACGTACACTTCCTGATTCACAAGCATAAAATATAAAACGTCTCCTAATTTCTCATACGGTAGCCACCCATCTCCCCAGTTCAAACCGTGTTTGTTGGTACGGAGCCAGTAATTCACTCGGCGATACTTTTCACACAACAAGTGCAAACCATATGGAGATTTCACTAAACAGTCAAATGCGCTGTCGAAAGGAAATTTTAAAATCCCCACTTCTTTCCACACAAATTCTCCTCCTGCTCCGCGAAGACCTTGAACGTCCAAAAAACAAGCTTCCATTTTGTTCAAAAGGTGAAAACAGTTAAAATATCTTCAATGCTGCCCCGGCATACGGCACACTTGTCCAATTGGGAAGCACAGAATCCGCAGGAAACAAAATGTGGACACGGAAGAATTAAAACACTGCATGGATTCTCAAAACATATTTTGCACACTGTCACGGAATCTACACTAGGTTTATCGGATGTTTTCTCAGCAGTCTCTATACTGTCACAATACTTGCAGCTCTTGGAGTTACGATGTAACGCCGCAACACTCTGTATGAAAGGACACTGGGGTATCAACATGTAATGTCCTAGAATCGGACAATATTTGGATGTCCAATCGCAAAGTCCGTACGAACAATGACAACACAATACCTTGTCGCTAAAGCCTGAATATTAAAATCCTGCAGTCACTAATTCTTCCGGAGTCTGACATAATCCTATAGGCCACTTTCTGTATGTTCTGTATCTCGAATTCACTGATAGGTAATCGATAACATACGGGTCGGTGACAGTTCAGCAATCGTGGTGAGTAAACACTCTCATACAAGGTAAAAACGAATTAAATCGGTTTCTGTGGGTGACAGGGTCCTTGGCATCGGCTATGAAGGTTGAGCCAGAATATTCTCAAAATAAGATACTGTAGGTGACGGGGTCCTTGGTATCGGCGATAAAGGTTCAGCCAGAATATCCTCAGGATCGTCGGGGAACAACCGTCTGCGAACACCGAAACCTTCGGGAGGAACCACAGGGAAACAAGGATGACCTTCTAAGTTAAGTAACAATGGACGATCACAGCCAGAACACCACATGGAATTTCTGTCTGCCAACAAAGAAAGCCACTCTTTCACTCTCTTCTTCAAAGCTTCGCCCAACTCTTCCTTCCTGCGACGTAGTTCGCAGATACACCCGTGACTCGGAAATCCTGTTCTCTCGTCACCTCTTCTTTTCCTCTCTTCTATCTCCTTCAAAGTCTCGCAGCGACGGTGAATTCTTTTTCCTAATCCGTTGACCAGGTAACATCCACACACAGGGAGATTCAGGTATCGCTACATACATAAACGGGAAATAACTCAGCAACCGATGCAGGACCGTTCGATCGCTGTCCAGATCGCCGCAAGACCGAACAAGTTCCCAGAACTCCTCGTAGCTGACCTCGTAGAATTTCACACCATTATCAGACAGACGTGTACCGCTTACATCCATCCTCACATGATACTATTATCCTCTATCCTTTCTATTTATACCTTTTTCCCCCCTACGTCACCATTTCCGTTAAACAAACTTCAAACTACAAGGCTACGCCCAAAACATGTTCGGGCATGTTCCATTCAGACAGAAAACAGTTACACCCACTTCCTGGAATTTCAGACTCATCAACGGTCTCAAACAGGAAACGCCCCCCAAAAATAGCCACCCATCTCATCAACAACCGGAAACCCATGACAATCTCTCATTAACAACAGGAAACACTTCCCGCAATCTCAAACTTATCAAAGCCCTCAAACCGCAAACGCCCCCCAAAACAAACCGTCAATCAACTCCCGACCGGAAACACTTATCAATCTCCTCATTAACAACATGAAACCCATATCATAATGCCCCGCCCCTTTTTCCCAACAACCAATCAAAACGCTCAAAACCCCCACCCTTGCTTGCCCACACAGCTTGGTCATCAATTGATCTTTGATCGATCTTTTCCAATCAATTGATTTATCGACCTCAACGCGGGTGCATAACTACTGTCGTCACCTTGTAAGCAAGGGGTTGCCGGGTTCGATTCCCGGTGAAGGAACATAGTGATTTGAATCCCACTTTAAAGTGTGGGTCCAGTCCCGATTAGCCTTTCTGTGAATTAGATGAAGGAATGTTGTAGCTGTTCTTTTTATTCTGTGAATTTAGCCTTCAAGTTTTTGAGCAAAATACATATAGCATCTACTGTCTACATTTTCAATCGTTACTAAACAAATTTCACAAAGTAGTTTTATCAAACTTCAGAGACTATTTTTCGCCGTTCCCCACTGACAGAGGTTTCGTTTTGAACAATGGACTCCGTTGCTTCAGGGGGCAAACACCCAACATAGGGGCGAGGTTGACCTGCAGTAGCGGATAAGTGTCATAAATCCAGGCCTAGGAATGAAGGTTGATGCAAGGGAGGGACAATAAAAATTCTGTAATTTGCTTTGCTTGCTGACAGGAAGTTTTGCAGGAAAAGCTGAAAAGGAAAACGGCAGACTTTGAATGAAAGAGGGACAGTGAACACAAGTTATTTGTATTATTCGCCGACACACAAGCTTCCATTTCGAAGGTGAGGCTATCAGCAGCGAAGTTATTAGAGGGTTGGAAGCAGTGACGACGCCAGAGGGGCAGGGGGACGCCCCATGTCAGACACTTCGCCCCCACCCGGGCCCCCCAGCTGAAGTTAAATAAATATCGAATAATAAGAGAGTTCATTTATAAGAGTATGACGATTTTCACCTTTTCAAAGTGGTGTATTCTGCATGATATCACTTTCCTGCTTATAATACCAACTTGATTAACAAATATTAATTTGCTTCGTCAAAGATTCGAGCGCCGACGTGGGCATAGGTGATTTCTCATTCATTTATGTCCTGTAATAGCCGAGATTAACCTAAGTTTTAACCAGTCTTAAGAACTGGGAAAAAGTGTTGAATGTGGATGATTTTAAAACATCACGAATATTTTCAGGACCACAAGACATCATCTGTAGTACGGGTAAATTATTCTAATCGTGGTCGTTAGTGACAACGCTAATTATTAAAATACATTCAAAGTTGATTCAAGATTTGGTTGGTTGGTTGATTTGCCGTTTGAAGTCCACTTTATGCACAGTAAGGCTAATCGGGACGGGACTTATAGTTTAAAGTGCCTCCACTGGGTATCGAACCCAGGGCCAAAGGTGATCGGAGAAAAACCGTCACTACATGTCAGTTGTTGTGGATTCATCGCGGTGTCTTACTATTCAGGGACTTGAATTTCGAGATGATGACTCTGAGGAAACCTTAACAAAGGGGATTTTTTTCGATACTCTTGAAGCTAATGAGGGGATATTATTTGGGAATGTATTGAACGTGAACCTTAAAATGCAAATTACATTTAAAATTCGATTCAAAACATATCGCGGGCAGGTAAAAGAACGCTTATTAGGATTTGCCACTCTGCAATCATTAGATGCAAGTTCGCTCTTTCTCGTACATATCAAAATCGAAGAACTTTTTCCCACGAACACCATAGGTTTCTGTAATTGTGTAGCACTGACATACGTTGGAGTGGTAGAGTAAGAGTAAATATTGCCAGGGTCAGAATATTTCTTGAATTATGAGATAACTGTAACCTTTGTCTGATTTTTTATCCTGTGATAACATTTCCCTGAAAGGTGAAACACAAATTTTGCACAAAACTCTTCAGCGTTACGAAGATGGTTGTCCTTAAAATCTTTGAAAAGGCTTGCTCGAAACAGGATGCTGGATGCAAACTGCCTCATTTGGCTGTTCTTGCCATTGAGAAGAAATGTCAAGTCCTGGACGTACCAAAGGTGCGCAATGTGTTCTCCAAAGCACATAGAGCAGAATTCTCCTACAGGAGAATTGCACTTCACTAAGCGCCTCACATTGTTTCTAATACTTAAGAAGATTCATTTCTTCCAACGTCACGTTTATTTTGCAAGAAAATTAAACTCTTAGAAGCATTATTTTCATAATTTATATTATTATCTTATAACTTAAATATTTATATCAGTAGTTTCATCTCAAGAAAGACGATGAATTATAAAATTATGAATGTATTTCAATACTGAAATAGGCCACTAGAGACAACGCAACTTACCAATAAAAAAGAATTAATGTCTTTATTAAAATGAATCATGTGGAGATAAACTTGTAATCAAGAAGTAAATTTAGGCAGTAAACGTCCACTCTAAATAAAAGACACACACAAAAAACCATACATGAATATAATAATAATTATAATAATAATAATTATTAATATTATAATTATTTTTATATAAGTATATATATGTGTAGTGTTTTCGGGCGTTTTAATGTGACTGCCCCCTTACAATATTTTGTTGCCAGGCTTCCCCGCCCCGTCAAATTTCCCTGGCGCCGTCACTGGTTGGAAGTAAATTTATTAGGACGAGGAATGTAACATTAGCTGTTGACAGTGTTGCACCAAAGGACGTGATATATACTACTGTTTGTATAAATGATAGGAAATTTAAGCAAAAAATTATAATTGTTGAGACATGAGAGTTGTTTCCTTCATTTGATCTTAGGAAGAGGTTTTCTGAGACAGAGTGGGATTATTTTACACATACATGGGAAAGGGTGGTTGTTTAAAGATAGAGACGTATTTTGCACATTTTTTAAAAGTTCAGATAAAACGAGAATTTAGCCTTACTGTTATGAAAAGAAATAATGCAGTACGGGGAAATAATAACTTCACATTTTTCGCACCTGGTGGGATGCAACACAAGAGTATTGCAGGAAGTCTATTTTTTTAAGTCCACTTGATTCGCAAATAGGCTAAATCGCGAGCCGACCTACAGTTTAAAGTGCGATCCGATCCACTTTGTGCCTCCATTGAGTATCGACGCGAGGACCCTTCATTACAAGACCTCGACGTTATTACTACGCCATCGGGAAGGCACCCAATTTACACAAATATGTTGATTCCAATAACACGTTATATGCATAATCTGATAATGATGCACTTTGGGTGCATCTAAACATATTTTTTTCAACTATAGCATGTCTAAAAGAATCATTGAAGTTGGGATTTTTATAACTTCAGGAGGCACGGCTCTGTAAACGTGCGATATAAACTTAATGCAGGTTTGCCTTCCATACGTGGTGGTTTTGTCACGTTTCTTCGCTTCGTAAAACATACACTTTTGCAGGAAAGGCTTCTTGCATCCTCCTGGGGCCTTGCTCTAGCTAAACAAAAAATATATTTGTTTAGCATAATCGAGGTTTACATATTCCTGCCGAACTTACTAGAAAACATGGATTCTATTGGGATCATACTGCTTTGAATGACAGTATCAATGAAGTTTTATGTACGCTACTACTTATAATAATGAGCATAAAATATTAATCACGAACTTTATTTTTCGTCAACTGGATGTAACATATTTTTTTGTTATTCAGCAAATATTCAATTCATCACCTTTTTTGACATTAATTTTCTTGCCAGGACAGCTGTTTTTATGCAGATTTTGACGATGTTAACTACACGTAAGCTAGGTATTAGTTAATATTCGTGCTGTTATATTACTATTCTTCTAGCATCTTTTTGTAACATGTCATGCAATAACAATAATAGAATTGATTAATTTACATATTCAAGTGAATAGACCTATGAATTATATTAATGCATTAATTTAAACATTACTTAATTGTTGTCGTTAATGTTATTATTATCATTTTTTCTGAAACACTTGGCTCGGACACCCTCCCCCGACATATATTTCTAGATGCGTGCCTGCCGAAGGATAAATTAGATCAAGCGGTGGTGGTACCGGACTTGGAGGCTAAAGGGAAAACAAAGAAGTATGTGCGTCATAAGCTGGGCATAAGAAACAGCACAATATCACAAAGAAACACTTTTTGAAACTTATGTCATAAAAGATGTTTAACAATATTAAGAACAATAAATGCTGTTGTTACGTTTCCTTTTGATTTAATTTTGTATAGATGGAATGATTCAGTAGGAATGTTCAATAACAGTATTCAAAAATTGCGAGTAATCAGTGAGTGTCCAATGTTGACTCGTATGCAGAAATGTGACATAAAGGTGGCCTTTTGGCAGACGATCTAATTTTATGATTTTAGCCTTGGTAATGTTTCATTTCCTTCCTGTACGTGAACCGGATGTAACCGTGTTTCCAACCACGTTGTTTATTTATTTATTTATTTATTACTAAACACAACAGGCGAATGCCCAATTACAGTGTTCTACATTTCTTATTTATCTTTACACTCAGTATATCAGATCTTTACCACCATGTACAATATATATAAGATACAGATATAATATATTATAAATTACATAAAATGTGGAAATAAAATAAACAAGGATAAATCAAGGATAGAAGTTATTTACATTAAAGAAATATATTAATTGTGTGTGTAATAAATTACCTGTGAATAATTGACACACTAGAAAGTACGTACATATATGTAATTGAGTATAAACTACGAAGGAAATATATATTTACAAATATTGCGTTTATGTTTACATTGTTGACATTTATTCTTCCATTCCTTGAATAACATTTTTGAATGTCCCAATAGGCATGTGAAATATGTCTAATTTTGGTTCCCTTTCGGAACATCTGTTGTACAGTTCACACATCCTCCTGATAGGTGATTTATTTATAATGTTCGATCTTCTGTTACTACAGTAAAAGAGGCCCCCTTTGGATCGTGTCTTGGAGATAGGAACACGTATGTGTATTTGTTCTAGAAGATGTTGCACTTGAATATTATTGTTCATGATTTTGTACAAGAAACAGAGCAATTGCATCTTCCTTCTTTTGCTGAGAGAAGGCAGGTTGTGGTGTTTACAGAGGGAAGTGTATGATTCGTATCGGGGATATATGCCTGTTTCTTTATAAGTGGCGTACCTTACGAATTTAGACTGCAGCATTTCTATTTTATGCGTGTAGTTTTTGTCCTGAGGAGCCCATATTTCTGCTGCATATTCTACTTTGCTTCGGACTAAAGCGTTAAATATTATTTTCATTATTTCTTTGTTCATAAACTCTTTACTCATTCTAATTGCGTACCCTAGGTTCCTGTGTGCCTCATTTACGACCCTTTCAACATGTGTTGCAAATGTAAGTTTTGAATCAAATGTAACTCCTAGATCTCTCATCTCGTTAACCCTTTTAATTTTTGTGTTATTTATTTTGTAATCGAATTCAATTTGCTTTCTGTTGCGCGAGTATGTCATCGTGCAGCATTTTGCTATGTTCAGATTAAGATCATTTATTTCGCACCACTTTGTTACTGTATTGATTTCACTTTGTAAGGATTTGCAGTCATCAATATTACAAATAGTCTTACCGAATTTCAAGTCATCGGCGTATAAGAGTCTGAATGAGTCACACAGGTACTTTGGTAAGTCATTGATTAGAATTAAAAATAACAGAGGTCCGAGATTCGAACCCTGGGGGACTCCTGAGAAAACTGCGAACTCTTCTGTTAAAATTCCATTATAAGATACGTTCTGCTTACGGTCTTTTAGATAAGAAGCAAAGAAATTTAGTGCTGGTTTGGAGAGGTCGTAACACGAGTGTTTACTCAACAAGATATCGTGGTTTACTCTATCGAAGGCTTTGGATATATCTGTATAGATGACATCTACTTGCTTTCTTTCTTCTAGATTAGTTGCTACGAAATGACTTAGGAGGGATAGGTTCGTAACAGTGGATCTACCCTGGACGAAGCCATGTTGGTTGGCAGATATTACTGGGGATATGTGTGACAACAATCTTTGATAAATAATACTTTCGAAAACTTTTGCGGGCGCAGGCAATAAAGATATGGGCCTATGCTCTTCAATGTTACCGGTGCCACTATTTTTGGGTACGGGACGCACTGTAGATGTTTTCCATTTCCTGCGAAATACAGATGTGGTTAGGGAAAGATTGAATATTTTCATTAAGGGTAGGGCTAATAAGCTTGCACAACCTTTTAACACGTAGGGCGGAATGCCGTCAGGGCCACAAGATTTCTTTGGTTTTAACTTTTTTATTGCCTTTTCAACATCATCAATACTGATTGCGTTTAGTACAAATTCTTCGCCTACGTCTATCTTTTGGTGGTCGTCGATTAAATTGCAGTCGTAATTCGCGGGCGTGCTCTTATAGGGGGAAAGGAAATGCTGGACGAAGGCGTTCGCAATTGCCTCGTCATCGTCTAGTGTAGTGTCATTGTATTTGAGGGGCATGGACGTATTTTTCCTCCCTTTATTTTGAACGAAGGACCAAAAGTGTCTAAAATCGAGTTTTATATAATTTTCTGTTTCTGATATGTAATTCCTGTAAGCTTTTTCAATTTGCCTTTTGGTTATTTTGCGGAGAGTTTCAAACTGTGCACGATGAAAGTTGGTATTACCAATTCCACGTTTCCATTTCTTATGGTGGTGGGATTTGCTTTTAATATTTTTAATTATGCCACTGGTGAACCAACTAGGATATCGTGATGTTATGGATTTCTTTTTGTACGGGACGGTAGCTTCGAAAACTTTATCCAGATTTTCGTAAAAGATATCAAGCGCGTCATTTACATTCATTTGATTGGATATTTCTTCCCAGTTGATGGTAGCAATTTCACGGTACATTACTTCAAAGTTTGCTTTTTGGAAATTACGCATGCTAATTGTTCTCTCTTTATTTGCTTTAACATGTTTCGAAACAAAGAATTCGATGCTAAGTTGGGGGTGATGTTCATCCTCCGGTACTAACGTTTCAGTTTCTTTACAGACCGACACGTTTTGGATGTTAGTCAGAACTAAGTCTAGTGTTTTGTTGTTGGTGTTTAACACATTATTTACACTACTTAAATTGTAGTAAGACATAAAGTTGGAGAGAGTTTTAGATTTTTGCGAGCTTTTGCTGAAATCATAATTAGAACCTGTTACTTCCGGCAAGTTAAAATCACCTACGAGGAGTATGCGTGAACTGGGAAGACATACAGAATAAATCGCTTCATAAAACGCTTCATAAATTGAAATAGTACACAAGGGTGGGAAATATACTATGCATATATACAGAGACATAATATCGTTAATTACAGTTTTTTCGAGGACACATTCAATTGGTAGGTCAGCTAATTCTATGGTGGTTGATCTGTATTTGTTTTGTATTCCTAAAATAACCCCCCCTCCATCCTTTTTTCCCAAGGTTTTCATTTTCCGGTCACATCTAGTTACGCCATATCTGTCATCAAACAGCTCACTGTCCCTGATGCCAGGTACCAGCCAGCTTTCGACTACAGCCACTGCAGCATAGTCGTTGGCAAAAACGCTTTGAGAGAAAGTCCTGATTTTCGTACGGAGTCCTCGGGTATTTTGAAATGCTAGATTAAATAATGCTTTACTCACCGTCTCTTTCCCTTTTTCTGGGGATGACCGTTGACTGCCTGTCCATCATTGGGTGGAATGACCTCTCTCCCTATTGTTGTTCCTTACCCTCGGGTCCCGACGGGAAGAGAGGGTGGATGCGGATGGCGAACGTTGCTTCGGTCCCTGCCCTCCTGCTGCTCCAGCTGCCGTCGCGGCCTCCGACGGAGGCGCGGAAGGGGTAGGTGGAATTCCTTTGTCACGTTGACGAGAGACAGGTACTTCGTCCGGTTGCATACTCTCCAGGTCGCCGAGTGTGTAACGCCTCCCGTCGATGAACAGATACCGAAACTGCAGGTATGCATACTTTCCTTGATTCCTGGCCTCGATCATGTGGTACTGGAGCTTCTTCCGTTCTTCTCGAACCTTTGCAGAGTAGTCCTGCTCCAAATACACACGGCTTCCTTTCAGTTCTTTGCTGTTGCGTAACACTTCTTCTTTCTTTTTGTCAGACAGAAATTTGCATATCACAGGTCTGTTCTTGTTTCCTTGCTTTTTCCCGAGACGATGCACACGATCGAGATCGAGCTCACCGAGGGACACTTTGAGCTTTCCTTCGATCAGTTCCCGGATTTTTGCCTCGGTCGTGGCATACGATTCGCGATCTTCTTCCTCGATGCCATGAAACACGAGATTTTGCCTTCTCGACCTGTTCTCTTGGTCCTCAACACGCCATTCTAAAAACTTACAGTATCCCTGTAAGTCACTCACTTCGTCTGCCAACTTATCCATATCCTGTTCCATGCTTGTGACTCTGTCCACCAGCTTGGTGACCGTATCTTTCATTTCCTTGATTTCATTCATAATAGCCTCGTTCGAACTTTGGAGAGACTTGAGGATATCACGGATTTCACTTAACTCGCTTCTGTCTACTTTCGGGGGACCGGGGTTTAGCTCGACGCCGCCAACAATTAATATCGTCAGTAACACCAAGCCGTAAGCTTGATAACATTTCGACGATTTAACACTGTCACTGGAGGATTCTTGTCGTGTCTTGAGGAAAAATCTCGATGCACAGAAGAGTCCGATCCGTGCTCGGTACACGGCCAACGACACACCCATTTCCGCCAATGTCAGGTAGCGCACCCCGCAGCTAGGACCTCAAGAAAACACGTCTGCACTCTTCGGTGACTTCTCGGTTGTTTCGCAAGAAGATGTAAAAGTGAAATATACATTCCTGATATTACTACGACCCCAAATTTTAACTGTTTGCCTAACCTAACCTTACCGTGAATGGTTTGTGGGGCTATGCATGAATGGTTTTTGGGGCATTTTACATTTATGAAGTTTGGAAACACTGCATACCCACTGATGATCCACAACACTAGTCAAGCTGTGCCCGCCATATTGTGTGTTACACAAGCAAAAAAAAAGGAAGAACAATAATTACTCGTAATGTGAAAAATTGAAATTATTTTAGTGAAAAAAGCATAATTCCACCTTGAATACATAAGTATGAATGTTAAAAATGACAAAATAAATGAGTGTGAGGTGTTGTGCCCATACGAAACTGGTACCATTGTGGCTTCTAATAATATAAATATTGATGCTAAAGATACCCAAAAATTAATAACATTATTAATACTGTGGTGTGTGTTCGTACTCTTGCAAGGGCCAATGCAGATATAGTGGAACCCCAATTTTACGTCCCCGTATATTATATTTTGTCACATTATACATTCAATCTTGATGAGCCAACACAGCAGAATGTTATAAAATTTTCCTGCATTTTAAGTTTTTCCGGCTTGGTTCCCTGAAAAATGTTAAATCGAGGTTCCACTGTACATTGTAAAATTGTTTTTCACTACCAGAGACTTGCATAGCAAATATGTGGTTGAGCTATGTGATCAGAACTATGATTCAGTTTGAACTTGTTTTTTTTTGTTTTTTTTTCATAGTGTTAGTCATCTACCTCGGACACAATGATGAAATGCATGGTGGGACTGAATCTCCCAGTCAACCCATTTGCTCATTACCACCACCCTAGCAAGCAAGATCTCCAATTTTTAATGGTAGTTACTGGTGGATGTGACTCCCCCCCCTTCCCTGTCTCATAACTCATTTTTTCTGATAATGTCATTGCTCATATAGAGGTTGATCCACTGATATTACTAATTAGGGTAAATTACAGTTCTGTACATTACGAAACTCTTTCATCATTATTCTCCTAATCTCGTCTGAACTTGAAGCAACATGTATGCACCACTCAAGACACCATTGTTGTCAATTCTTCTGAACAGGGTACCTGAAAGAATGGAATGGTGGGATGTCATTGATTTTCTGAGGGAAGTTGTTGGTGTCATAAAGATTGAGGACAGAGCTTCCACAAGACACTTGAGCTGAAACTTCACGGACACGAATACAGGGTGTTTCCGGGCTGATGATACAAACTTTCAGGGATGATGAAGAAGAGCACATGTATCAATTTGAGATAAGAAATCATGATCCGGAAACGCCAAAACTAATGCGATATTTAATTCTGACCTACACTACTCTAATGGTGTGTCAGGGTTCAACTTGCAAGCCCCCAATTCAACACACTTGTACTAAGTTGTACTCATGCAACACAATAATCAGCAAATACCTGTAAAATTACTGGTGCACTGGCATCTTCTGCTCAAACCCCGAGAAACACATCGTCCGTTATTCAGGCAGTGACTAGGTCTACATGATTCAACCCAAGAATTCGCCATTCGACACCTTGTGTGAGATCTGCGTGTGTTTCAAATACACAACAGATGTCCTCCCTTCCAATCTGCAGAATTTTGGTTTTATGTCTTTACTTCTTTTAACCATAATCACTCAAATTCAAGAAATATTGTGAAAAGAATGAAGAAAATTCTGTTGTGCTACTCTGTTCAATTTTGATGTTATTTTGTTTGTTATTCGTTACTATAGTGACTGTAGAAATTGGTTAATATACTAATTTTGTTAACTAACATTTGAAAAGTTAATTTTATTTAAAATATTGCAACAAACTGCTCCACACAGGGGACAGTTGCAACGGACTGTTTGCGAATCTTCTGAGCTCCTACCCTGATCATCTTCGTGCTGTGAAAGAAGCAAATGGCTGACATACTAACTTTTAATTTTGTTTTTGTGGCCGCAGTTGTCGTGGGGAGCATTTGGTGTTTCCGTGATTTTTTGATTGTTGTTGCTTTTTACTGTGGACCCCTGGCAAGGGGTTATTTCCCACCCTGTATTTGTCTTGTGTAGTATCGGTGGTGTGTATGTATGTGTCTTGTGTTGTAGTTGTGCTGTCTAGTATGTTTGTGTAGTAGTTGTGCTGTCTAGTAGGTTTGTTTTGCGTAGTAGTTGTGCTGTCTAATTTGTTTGTGTTTGTCTTGTGTAGTAGTTGTGGTGTGTTTGTGTTTATATTGTGTTATAGTTGTGAAGTGTTTGTGTGTGTCTTGTGTAGTAGTTGTGCTGTCTAATGTGTTTGTGTTTGTCTTGTGTAGTAGTTCCTCCATTCATATTGGGGGTTAGTAGTGCAGGTGCACCGGTTCAAAGCCCGAAAGTGGGGCTCGGTGGGGCTCGCCTTAATGGTTTGCTCTTGTAAGGCATAAGCCCCATTTTCTCGCAGTGTTGCCAACACCTTACTCGAAAAAATCACCAAGGTTTTTTTTTGGTCTAACCTAACCTAAAGCAAGGAGCTGGCAACCTTGCTTGAGGCTTGCCTTACAGTGCATAAAGCAATTTTTGCCAACCTACTGGTACTTTTGCCATAGCCTTTTACAAAAAAGAGAGAGGAGAGAGAGAGAGGGGGAAGAGTTAAACAACCGACAGCTGCCAACACCTACCTACAGCTTTTTTTTTCTTGGTCTAACCTAACCTAAAGCAAGGAGCTGGCAACCTTGCTTGAGGCTTGCCTTACAGTGCATAAAGCAATTTTTGCCAACCTACTGGTACTTTTGCCATAGCCTGTTACAAAAAAGAGAGAGGAGAGAGAGAGGGGGAATTGAACAACCGATAGTGCTGCCAACACCTACCTACAGCTTTTTTTTCTTCCTACTTAGCAAAAGCTACTATTTTTTTTTGAGGCTTAGCCAATTTATATACTGGCGTAACATACACACACTGGGCAAGGAGAGCCGGCAACAAACACGCACTGCCGTAAAAGAGAGAGAGATGGGTGGATGGCAACACAGTATGTGTGTGCGTGTGTGTGTATAATATGTAGCATTATTAACTAGAGTGTGTTGGCAACCCACTTACAACTAAAAAAAAATAGAGATGCCAACGTTGCTGTAAGATGAAGAGAGAGAGAGAGAGAGAGAGATTTATGGCTGGCAACAGTGGTGAGCGAATGCACCTTATTGTAAATTTTTTCCAAGTCCCAAAAAAAAAAGAAAAAAAAAGAGAGAGGCCAATGTTTATATATATCGTGACCTTTGTAAACCTCTCTCGGGGGGAACGATGTGCCACACACGCGCACGCGCGTGCCTTTTATTATTTCCGTATTGTGACGCAAACAAACAAATAATAATTGTTGTTTTTTAGGATTCCTGGCCCCTATAACCTCGCCAGGGTGCGTGGTGCCCAACCAAAAAAAAAGTAAAAGGTTTTCTAACGGCTGCGGTTCTAGATAACCACACCTCTGTACAGTTTCACGTGTTTTTTTTTTTTCTCAAACTTCCATGAAACTCTACAGAGGACCTCCGTAATGCATGCAACGTGTACTAACGACTCTAGTGTTATTTTGATGTTGTAATATTTTTGGATATAGAGTTTTATTGTGAGATATAGATAAAAATAATTATGTTTATTATAATATTTTCTTGATGAAGATGGAGAATGTATGTGTGTGTGTTACAAATAAGGTTGCATGCTTTTTTTTCTAGTGTGTGTGTATGTGTTTTTGATGTTTCGACAGCATCTGAAACGATAAAAAAAGAAAGAATTTTATTGTTAATTTTCTTGTGTAAAAACAACAACAAATTTTTTTGTGCAAATTTTCTGATTTGTCTCTCCTGCTATAGTGCAAAAAAAGATATTGTAACTGATAACTAATGAAATTGACATTTGTAACTGATCTGAACTAGTGAAATTCGTACTGTGCCATTGTAACTGATTGTGCTAGTACTAAAAATTTCTTATTGTGCAAGAAAAGATGTTAAAAACTTGTTAAAACTGCTCTGTGACCCTCTCGTTCTTCACGTCGTAGGCGAAGGACTTCTCTGCAATCAGGATGACGCTGCATAGAGTATCGGCAGGCAGCGCGTCGTGGAACTCGCAGACGACCTTGATGTTGGTGCGATCGTTGACCACAACCTTCTTCCTTTTTGTGGCGTTGATGACGGTCATGGGTCTCCGTGCTTTGAATTCGCTGGGCGTGTAGTACATGTCCACGCTTCCCTCGGTCACGCGTTTGTAAGCCGAGAACGCTTCGTAAAGTTTGAGGTAATCGTTTTTGGTCATGTCGAGGTTGTAATTCTCGCGTGGGAACACTTCGTTCCTACCGTTCTTCAGATAAACGTTCTTGATCTTGCAGTCGTCGAACTTGCTGGAATTTTTTTCCTGATTTTTGTCCCTCCCGGTCTGAAAAAGCACTACGACGAAATCTGGCATGTCGAACTGTATGTTGTTGAACTGCGTCGTCACGTCGAATTCCATGTGACTTCCCGACGCCATCTTCTGCACGCACTGGTAACCGTGAAAGTGAATCGGCACCTGCGGACTTTTCAAGATCTCCGCTTTGTACTTGAGGGCGTAGTTCGTTTCGTATTCCACCACCGGCATTCTCAATTCCATGCTCCGGATGACGCATTTCGCTGCTTCGGGTAAAGTGTTGGCTATCGGCGTGGTGCCGTCCGGACCCAAAGTAGCGTACCGCATCAGTGCGTCGTTGTCGTTGGCCGCTCTTCGAAACGTGATCCTCAGTCCTCCCTTCCACATGATCTCCTTCTAGTCCGAGAAGAAACCAGGCAGCAGACGCATGGGAAAGAGCACCGTGTGACTTCTCGTCGATATTTTGGTCCCGGGTTCGAATCCCCCGGCCTGGTAGTACGCTGCGTCCGTTTTGGATAATTTCAACGTTCCCACTGCCGTCGACGTGATGCCTGGATAATCTATTCTGTCGATGACGGTGTTGTGTTTCCTCACCTCCACCTGCGAGAACAGGTGAGGCACGAAGTTGTCCACGAGTATCAAGTTTGCTGCTGCGGGAAACGCGTCTCCGCTTTCCTTCTTCACCACGTCGAATTGAAGGTAGAGGTCCGCTCTGTGAGGATGAATGAACCCGTCACCTACGTCCACGTCGTATTCGATCTCCCTGTTCGCTTCGTTCAGATTGGCGAACGTGCGACGGTTGGGAGGGAAAGATTGCAATTCGTAACTTTCGATTTGCTCCATTTTACATGTATGGTTATTTATTATACGTTGATCTCCACGATGGCCGTCGTAGTGGCACCTGCGAAATCCACCACGTCTCCTTTCTCGTTCGTCACCACCAACTCTATGTCGTCTATGCGGTTGCGACATACTGGAAAATAGATCGGCGAAGAGGGCGTGTAGATGATCGGTTCCATGAACTCGGAACTTGGTTTGAAAGTGGCTATGATTCCCGTCTGCTTGTGACTTCCTAATAATCCGTCCGAAGATTTCGTGATCATGCCTTCGGCCACATTGCAGTGTACGTTCAGAGTCTCTATGGCCAAGAATTTAGGAATGTTGGTTGCTACGTGCTTGATGCCAGCTTCGAGTTTGGTGTCGTTGTTCTCGAAACCTAAAAGTTCTCCCATGGTGCCCAGGTCCACGGTCTCCGTCGCGGATAGGATTTCCACTCTGTGCGTGACCGAATTTTGAGAAAGGTATGTGCCTTTGGGTAATTGAGCTTGCAAAGTGGAAAGATTGTATTGTCCTGGCGTGACGACGATGTGTTCGCTTCCGACGCTAATTTTGTTGTTGTGCTGCGTGACATTAGGTATGAGGTACATGCTGTAGAATGCACGCAGAGCCACGGATTTAGGATAGACGATGTCGTCGTGCAGCGTGAGTTTCAAGATTGAAGATTCGCTCGTGAGATGGAACACGCCCATCCTAGTGATGCTGTTTGAGGTTCCACAATGCTTTCTGGAAATCCTCGATCGTAGGATTATTTATTTTAGAGAGAAACGCGAGCACGGAGAGGCAGAGATGACCGCAGTTCACGTCTCCGAAATTTTGAATGCGTTCGTCGTTGTAGTATATAGAGGTTTTGTTCGTTTTCAGATAATGAATTAAATTTGTAGGTGGAACACCTCCGAAAGAATCGAAAACGAATGCTTTATCATCATTTTTGTGGTAACATATCCAATGCGTGCCTGGATTTTCTTGACCGTCCAAGTTGACTACTCCGCATTCTCTTCTTTTAACGCTTGAAGGTAACGAGTCGGACATGAAAACTCCTCTGAAGTGTTTGATTTGTAACGGTTCGATCAGAGATTCAATGTCTCGGTTGGTGAGTGCTGTTGTTTCTTTTTTTTAAACTTCTTCATCACGCCCTTCCCCCCTTAGTAGTATAAAAGTATATAGGATGAGGACCACTTACAAGTGTAGAAAAGGAGAGGCTATTTGATTGAACGATCCGATTTGCTTACACTTAAAACAATGCCAAGAGGGGCCTATACCCCAATTCTTCCAGTGTGATATGCTCTTAATTTTAAGAATTTTGAATTCTAGTGTAGAAAGGGTGAAGCCCCTCAGACAGATTTGCTTATACTTAAAACTATGCCAAGTTCCCATATGATCTTATTGCTTATAGTGTGTTTTTCTGTCAAAATCCCAGGAATTGAATTCTAGTGTAGAAATGGTGATCCCCCCCCTCAGATTGATTCTGCCATGTATATTAATATAAAGCTTATAGCTACTGGGTTCTGAGGCCCAGTGGAGTGTGGTGCATAGCCCCATGGTTTTTATTGCCTTGTAATCGGGAGGCTCGGGTTTGAATCCTGATAAAATGTGAAGCCTCTCCTGATGGCAAAATGTTAATATTGTTGCCTTGTAATCGGGAGGCTCGGGTTTGAATTCTGATAAAATGTGAAGCCTCTCCTGATGGCAAAATGTTAATATTGTTGCCTTGTAATCGGGAGGCTCGGGTTTGAATCCTGATAAAATGTGTAAGATTGAAATACATGTTGCAAAATAATATCTCCATATGTGAGATTTTGAGAATAATTATTGCTAGTTGATAGCTCCCAGATCTGAAAACCTGGTAAAAGTGTTATACAACAGCATAAAAAAGCAAAATTATTTTATATTTCGGGATCACCCGAGCCTAGGTTTTGCTGTTGTTTGGGTTTAAAAGCACCAGCTCAGCCATTAACTGCTGTTATAATTGTTTTGACATATTGTCCATAGTTCTGTTTTTTCGGACCAGGAAATTTTATATAAATAAACAACAAAAATGCCAAATCAAAAATATTGCAATCAGTGTAATAAAAATATATCTAGTTCTCATTGGGCTAGGCACCGGCATATTTGCAACCGTAAGAAAAGCAGAAAGGCCACAAAAATGTGCCCAAGATGCCATAAAATATTAAGCAAGGCATATTACAAATGGCATAGGTGTAATTCTTATGTACTGTCATCAGCATTGCCCCCGCAACCATCTACATCTGGTCTGAAAAGAAAGCACGAAGCACTTGTTAATGCTGGACCTGCAAAGCAGCCACGCTATGCACCACCTATCCATAGCAGTTTTAATGGCCAATTAAGAGATTACCGGTTTGTATCAGAGCCAAGATGTGGCATTAAGAATTTTTTGAACAATATAAATCCTGATGTGCAGGCAATTCTAAATGCACAAAATGGCTCTTATAAGCTGTCCCTCAAATTGTTTACACAATATAAAAAGCCAAATGGCACAAAATTTACACAGCCCCACATAACAGAAACTGTACCGGTATATTCAAATGCAAATTCAGACAAAATAATAAGCAGGTTGATAGATCAATTGAATATTAAACACTCTGAATTTGCTGCAAAAGAGTCAGGATGGAGCCTATGCGGCTCATCACACAAGTTATATGTTAATATTTCTGAATTCAGCCCATTGCAAGGATCTACATATTTGCCATTACCTGCCAATATTAAAAACAAACAAGCCGTGGTTAATATAAAAAATAATGATGAGAAATGCTTTTTGTGGTGTATTTTAGCTGCTTTGTATCCAGTTTCAAGGCATCCTGAGAGAATAAATTATTACAAACAACATGAACATGATTTTGATGAGGCAATGGAGGGTTTAGAATATCCAATGTCTGTTCAGAATATTGATAAATTTGAAAAAAAAAGCCAGGGATATCAATGGCAAACAATTATCTATTAATGTATTTATTTGTTCCACTGGCCGTGGCAATTGCTTGATAGAACCTCTCAGAATTAGTATAATTGATGATGATTCTGCTGTTCCGATTGATCTGCTCTTAATTGAAGGGGATGGCACATATCATTACACTCTGATACACAGTCTTGAAGCTTTAGTGAGAACACAACTAGACAAATCCAATACAATATTCAAGTTGTGCAGAAGATGTTTATGTGTATTTGATGGTAAAAAAATAATAAAAGGGGTTTGTAAAGTGAATGCAGAAATTGCCAAAAACAAGTTAATTGAGCATCTGAAATACAGTGGCAACCATAAACCTGTTCATATGGTGATGCCCAATCCAAGTGAAAATTGCAAATTCAAAAAGTTTGAAGCCTTGTCGGAACACCCAGCATATATTGTCTGTGATTTTGAATCAAATCTCAAACCTCTTGCATTCTGCAATCCAGATCCTGAAGAATCTTCAATTACACCATACCAGCTACATGAACCTTCCAGCTTTTGTTATATAGTTATACGGGATGGTGTAGCTAGTGAGCCACACTTATACATGGGACCAGATGCCATCAAAATATTTGCACATAGAATAGAAAATGAGTGCCGTGACATAGCATCTAATATTTTATTAAAATCAAAGCCTATGTTGCCTTTAACAGAGAAACAGATTGAAGATTTCAACAATGCAGAAAAATGCCCGGTATGTGATTCTGAATTTTCAGATATAAATATCAAGGTGAAACACCATTCTCATACAGATGGTAAATTCTTAATGGCCCTGTGTAATAGCTGTAATATTAAGATCAAGAGACCAAGATTTGTCCCCATATTTTGCCATGGAGCATCCAATTATGATTTCCATCATTTGATCAGGTACGAGGGGTTTGACAAGCAGAATTTAAATATTTTAGCTGAAAATGATGAGAAATATATATCTATTAGCAAAATAATTAAAGTTAATGGTGTTTCTATTCACATAAGATTTCTTGATTCTTGCAGAATTTTATCTGCTAGCCTGGCTACACTGGCCACTCAATTATCTGATGATCAATTCAAAATCACATGTGCTTTGTTTCCAAATCAGGACCTGAAATTAATTAGGCGGAAGGGTGTATATCCATATGACTATGTTACAGATTTTTCTAAATTTGATGAGTGTTCTCTGCCACCACAACAAGAGTTTTACAGCAAAATCAGAGGATCTGGAATCACTGATGAAGATTATGACCATGCCCAATTGATGTGGAACAATTTAAATTGCCAGACATTTGGTGTTTATCACATGGCATATTTAAAACTTGATGTCACCCTCTTAGCTGATATATTGCAGGCATTCAGAAAATCTTCCATGCAAAATTATAAACTGGATCCAATATATTTTTTCAGTGCCCCAGGTCTAGCATGGGCCGCAATGTTTTTGAACACTAAAATGCATTTGGATCTGATCCAAGATCAAGATACGTATCTGTTTATGGAGAAATGTATAAGAGGAGGGAAGGTGCAATGTTCTCAGAGATATGCCAGAGCAAATAACAAGCATATTCCCAATTATGATCCAGCACGGCCATCAAATTATATAGTGTATGTAGATGCAAACAGCCTCTATGGTCATGCCATGATGCAAAAACTGCCATATGCAGGGCTTGAATGGGTTGAAGATTTCAATATTCAAGATCTTCAGGATTTTGATGACAGTGACTATGGCCTATTCTTAGAGGTTGATCTGACAATTCCTGATGATTTACACAACAATTTTTCTGATCTGCCCCCAATTCCCGAGGTTAAGTGCTCACCTGGCTCTAAACAGAAGAAGCTCATGATGACACTGGAGCCAAAACAGGGTTATGTTATATATTACAAACACCTCCAGTTCCTGATGCATCATGGTGTTCATGTGACCAAAGTTGGAAAAGTTTTGAGGTTCAGGCACTTAAAATGGTTGAAACCATACATTGATACAAATACAGAGCTTCGAACATCTGCAAAGAGCCAATTTGATAAGGGCTTGTTTAAATTGATGGTTAATTCTGTGTATGGCAAAACTATTGAAAATGTCAGAAAACATACCGATGTTAAAATAATTACTGACCCCAGCCTGAGCAAAAAATTGGTTGCAAAGCCTAATTTCAATTATAGAAGAATTTATGATGAAAATATGGCACTTTTGAACATGAAAAAAACAAAGATTAAGTTTGATAAACCTATTTATGTAGGGGCTGTGATATTGGAATTGGCCAAATTACATATGTTAACATTGTATTATGATGTGTTGAAACCTTTTTATGGTGATAATATAAAATTGATGTACATGGACACGGATAGTTTTATTCTTGATATTAAAACAGAAGATGTTTATCAAGATATGTCACAGCCTGAATTGTTTAAATATTTTGATACCAGTGAACATACAATAATTCAACCCCACAACAAAAAGGTGCCTGGCAAGTTAAAAGATGAGACACTTGGTGATGTTATTGTGGAATTTGCTGGGTTAAGTGCCAAGATGTACACTTTTGAAACATGTAGTGGCGCTGTTGCCAAAAAGGCCAAGGGTATTGGCAAAGTAACTGTTGAAAAAGAGCTTGTATTTGAAGATTATAAAAATTGCCTCAAATCCCAGAATTTAATCAAAACATCAGAATCCAGAATTCAGAGTGTGGATCACTTATTGACTTCAAATATTGTAAGAAAAGTGGCCCTGGACCCACATGATGATAAGAGATGCATTTTATCATGTGGCATACATACTTTACCTTGGGGGCATTGTGATTTGAAAAATGGAAATCAATGCCCAATTACAGAGCATGATTTGAAATAAATAAACATGCCTATGAACTTATTTGGGTTCAAAAAACAGGCTATTATGGAGCTGCCAACACCACAACCCTCTTCTGATATGCTGTCTAAACTGAGTTTCTTGTTAATTATTCATCTGAACAGCATACTTACAGATATTGATGATGAAACAGGCAAAATATTGTACATATTTAACAATAATTTAAATCATTACCAATTACCTGTAGGTGGGCAATTGCAATTTATTACAACCCCTGAGGGTGATGTCAAGATTTCAATAGGGAGAAATATTTACAGAATTAAGCACTCAAACATGGTTTCTGGCACTGTATATACTGTTTCTGCTGGTGACTGCTTATATATTGAGGTCCCTGGATCATATGACAAGCTTATACCCTTTTTTATAGAATTAAGAATCAGATATTCAATAATAAATAACCACTAAAACAAAAATGCCTAATGATATATTTGGCCATACAAGGCATGAAGATCACAGTGATGAGATTCTGATGCTTGATGTCAGAGTCAAGAAATTAAGAAGTGATTTACAAGCTTTACAAACCACACTTAATGCCAGTCTTCAATTAGAAATTACAAATTTGCAATCACAACGCATGGACTCTCTTCTTAAAATTGATTCTGAACTCAAAGTGCTGCTTCAGAAATATACTGATCTGGCAACATTAGATAATTTTCAAAGTTTAGAAGAAGCTGTAGCAGCTCTTCAAGCCAAATTTAAGACCCAGGCTAACAACTCTGAGCAATTGAAACAGCAATTGGAAGAGCAGATAAATAATGTCCAGACACAGCTCCAAACAATTGTCAAAAGCATAAAATCACAAGAAGATTTTGATCTAGTGATTTCCACTCTAAAAGAACAGATTCAATCACTCCAAATACCTAATCTGGACCCTCTGAACAATGCCATAGCCGAGGTTAAAGAAAAAATTGAGACACTTGAAAATTTTATGAACAATTTGCCATCTTCTGATGCTTTGAATGCAATAACTCGGAGTGTAGCAAATATTAAGCTGCAACTTGAAACATATGAAGATTTTGGAAAAATTCAAAGTACCATAACCCATCTTGAAGGTACAATAGCAGCAGTGCAAAGTGATTTGGCAAATGTACTAGAATCTCGCCTGCCCGGTATTGTAGATACTCTTGTTAGTGTCCAGCACCAAATCACAAAGCTTGAAAACCTCAACACTGAATCTGAACTATCTCATTTTCATCATTTGATTGATGATATTCAAACAAAACTTGAAATTTTACAACAATCAACACCCACTCAGGCAGATATAGCCCTGCTCCAAAATGCTATGCAAAATGTAGCTGATGCATCTGAATTAAACAATGTAAAATTGGCACTTGAATTTTTGCAAAATACAGTATCAAATCTTCCTACATCACAGGAACTTAAAATATTAAGAGAGCAGTGAATAGGATATTGAAATCAGAAGATATCAAGAATATCCAAGCAGAGATCAAACATCACACTCAGACAGTGGCCACTCTACCAACCAATCAACATATTAATGAACTGCATGCCCTGTTTGAGGATATCAGAAGACAGGTCCATGATCTTACTGCTCAAAATTCAAAATTGGCAGTTGTTGAAAATTTGCAACAAATTGTAGCTAATATCAAGCAACAGCTAGGGACCATGGAATCCAATCAAGCAAATGCTGTCTGTTTTTGCCACCCAGCTTCAAGAGATTGTGCAACAATACAAGAAACTTATTGTGGACATAAAAATCAAGCCAGGCCATGATGATGTTGTTAGGACCATCAATGAGCACCTTGAATCTGTAACAAGCAGATTGCTTACAGCAGAAAAAGAAATAACAGGCATAATCGAGAATCCAAAACATTCAGTAATTCTTGAATTGTACAGCATCCCCAACAAAGAATATGATTCTCCATTTACACCAGGTGGCAAAATATATATGCTGTCCCCTGCACAATTTTATTACCAGTTTTTTGTTGGGGGCACATTGAGACCATTCAAGATCAAATATTGGCTACAACCTCAGGCACACCACTACCCCACCTTATCAATAACAAATGCTGACAACAAACCAAAAATCACCAGTGTAGAATTAGAGGATTTTACAGATCCCAATACATTAGAAACAGCATATGTTGAAGATGATGCCTCTCTGGAATTTAAAATACAAATAGGAGACAAATTATATTTAGAAAATCCTGCAGTATCAGCTGCTGAACACCCCATAGTTGCAATATTCTTGTTTTCATATTATGTCTAGACAAATTATTGTTGATGAATTACACAGACAGGCCAGACATAATTTTAAGAGACTCCCAGTAGTCACAAAGGGCATAGATGATTTATGGCAGAGCGACTTGATTGAAATGGCAAGTGGACAGTTGAAAAACTTAGACAAAATCAACAAGGGCTACAAGTATCTACTCACTGTAATAGACACATTTTCAAAATTTGCCTGGGCTGTGCCACTCAAATCCAAGACTGGAAAATGTGTTACAGAAGCCATCAGGACAATCATCAATCAGAGTGGAAGATCCCCGCGCTATTTGCAAACAGATAATGGCAAAGAATTTTATAATTCAGTGTTTCAACAATTTATTAAAAGCTGGTCAATAAAACATTATTCGAGTTACAGTGATCTCAAAGCCTCAATTGTAGAGAGATTCAACAAAACTCTAAAAAATCTTATGTATAAACAATTTACACTTCAAGGTAATTATAAATAGATTAATATTCTTCCAGAACTTCTACATAAATATAACAACTCTGTCCATTCCACAATCAACATGAAACCCTCTGAAGTAACTTCATCTGATGAGCAAAAATTGATCAGCACTGTTTATTATCCTAGATACCAGCCAACAACAAGAAAGGCCAAATACAGGGTGGGGGATCAAGTAAGAATCAGCAAATATAAGCACTTATTCAAAAGAGGCTTTACAAGAAACTGGAGCACTGAATTATTTACAGTGGTTCAAGTTAAACCTGGGACCCTTAACACATATATAATAAAAGATCACCGAGGAGAAATTCTCAAAGGCAGATTCTATGAACAAGAGCTCAGCAAAACTAAACAGCCTGACACATTTCTCATAGAAAAAATCATCCGCAGAAAAGGCAACAAGTTACTTGTCAAATGGCTAGGACTCCCAGAACACAGCTGGATCGATGCAAACAAAATAATAATATGAGCACCTGGGATGTTATAAAAAGGCTGCCAGAACCTGAACAGCAGAATAAGAGAAATGGCAAATTGCTACCTGATAATATTAGGTGTCTTATTGTTGGGCCATCTGCTTGTGGTAAAACTACACTAATTTTTTGATAATTTTTTATTGGCACCCAACTGGTTAGACTGGAAAAACAGGCACTTGTATATCTTCTCTAAGAGCTTGGAACAATTAAAATATCAGCAGCTGATGAAGCTATATGATGGAATATGGTGGAATTTTGGAATATTTCTGAGGGCCGGGGTTTGGTTAATGACATTTAAACAAGCTGCCATTTGAACTACACATTCCAGGCTATCAGTATTGTGGTCCAGGCACAAAATTGGATCATAGATTAAACAGAGGGGATCCTGGTGTTAATCCTTTAGATGCTGCTTGTAGAGACCATGACATAGCATACAACACACATTCTGATCTTGACAAGAGACATGTTGCAGACAAAAAATTAGAAGAGGCTGCATTTGGTAGATTTGTAAGCAAAGATGCTTCTTTAAGTGAAAAAATAGCAGCATTGGGAACCACCATAGCTATGAGCACCAAACAAAACCTGGGGTGGGGGTTGTAAATATATATATAATAAACCTACAATGAAGGCCAAGGGTGTTATGTATCAAATACCTTATGCAGGTCTCAAATCTCTTGGGCCTATTGATAGCCTTTTAACCAAAAAGCAGCGCAAGAAAAAAAGCTCTTGTATTGCCAAGGGCCATGGTATGAAATTGTTGCTTAGTACCCCCCAATTAAAAAAATTACAGCAATCAAGAAAAAAATCACATGTGGGGGGATTTATATTTACCATCCCTGCCATCTTAGCAGCACTTGGGGCTGTTGGGAGCTTGGCTGGGGGATCAGCTGCCATAGCAAAAACAGTAATAGATGCCAAGAAAAATAGGGCAGAATTAGATGAGCAGAGGCGCCATAACCTGGCCATGGAGAAAAAAGGCAAAGGTGTTAAGAGAGCCATGAATAAGTTTAAAAAAAACAAGAGCCGCTTACAAACCAAGATATTGAAGCTTTAATCAAGCCACTGGGCATCAAAAATTTTAGAGGTGTGTACATGTCTGATTCTTTACCAGAACAACCACTCAACAAAGAGTGTGGCATTGTTAATTTGGATAAGTACAAAAATCAGGGCACTCACTGGATCTGTTATCTTAAATATTTAAAAGATGAGGCATTTGTGTTTGATTCATTTGGAGGTGTTCCACCTGAAAATTTAATAAAATATTTAAAATCACCTAATCTTTATTACAATAATGCCCGTGTTCAAAACTTCAAAGATGTTAATTGTGGACATTTGTGTTTATCAGTTCTTAGATATATGTCTCAAATAAATAAACCATCAATTGAAGATTTTCAAAAAGCCTTGTGGTATCTGAAACAGCATGGGGGTATTCCATCTCACCAGCCAAAATTCAATATTGAAACTCAGATTACATGATGACATAGTGTATCCCAAAACAATAGCTCTCAGAGCATTTTACGGCATGTACTTGATCCCTAATATTACACACCACAACAACAAAATTGCAGTAGGGGATCAAAAAATTGTCATCACTCCAGGGCAATATAATCTATCCACTCTAAATGCTCAATTACCCAGAGGTATAGTGTTAAGTCAAAATTCTGTCACTCACAGAGTAGAGATTGTATCTGCTACAGAAACAGTGGATCTGGGTACTATAGGAGAGCTGTTAGGCTTTGAGAACAACACAAAACTTGAACCAGGCATCAAATACACTGCTATTAATATACCTAAATTCTTAGCCATAGAGACTCTGAATATTCACTGTAATGTGGCCGAGGGTATGATCACCAAATCAAATGGCATAGGCACTCACAAACAAACTGGCATCATTGCAACATTCAAACCTAATTCTGAATTTATGGAGCCAATCATCTACACTCCATCCCCAACATTATATTTTCCTGTGTGCCATAATAGAATAGATAACATTGAATTGATGGTCACTAATGAAAAAGAAGAATTAGTTGATTTTGCTGGAGCCACAACAACTGCAATCATAGAGATTAACATTTAAATAAAAATACATACAATGGAAAATATTGAGAGTTATGAGCTACAATCATTCCCCCCAAACAGGAGGACATTTGCAAATTTAAATCAACCCAACACAGAAATTGAGGTTGATCTTGATGTAGGGGATGGCTTTATACACCCCCACAGAGCAGATCTATACATCAAATTTGATGTTGTAAAGCTCGATGGAACAGATTATCCGGCAAATTCAAATATAAGATTGGTAGATAATTTTGTGCCGCATCTGTTCTCTGAAATTGAGATCAGAAAGCATGGCGTTGTTATAAACAGAGTGGATTATCCCGGCATTACCTCCACAGCTTTGGCCACATTAACATTTTCCAAAACCGAGGCTTCTTACTACAAAATAGGTGGATTTGAGGCTGGTGATAAAATATTATCTAAAAATCACACAGTGCTGTTCCCCATGCGCCTGTTGCCAGGATTCTTCTCAGATTACAAAGATATTATGTGGAAGGGTGGTTTAAGAATTACATTTAGAAGAGCTGCCAATGATAATAATGCTTTGATGAGGTACAGCACATTAAACCCTACAGGAGAAGCTCTGCCTAATACCCTACCTGATGCAGGCAAATGCATTATTCAGACTATGGAGCTAAGAATCCCAGTTGTTGAATATGAGGCCAGTTATGCTCTTAAATACAAAGCTGATATAATAAAAAATCCACAGATTCCTCTGCAATTTTATACTTATCAATGTGTACAGAAGCCCGCAACTGGTTCTTATTATGAGTTTGATGCTACAAATTCATTCTCCAGTATTCAATATGACATGCCTGATTTTGTAGTGGTACTGTTTCAGACTGGAAGACACAACAATCAGGAAAAAATTCAAGTAGATTTGATAACTGCAACATCAAGAACATATATCTTAAAAATGGCAGAAATGAGGTATTTCCTAGAGAAAATTATAATTTAGACATGTCCAAGAATGATTTCCTCAAATTATATGAAGCATTTTCGGCATTCAAAAGGGTCACTACTGGCAATACTGACATGTATTACACACCAGATGAATTCAAGGCACAGAGACCCATGTTTGTCATCAATGCTTCAAAAAGGAAACAAGTTGTGGTGAATGACAGGACAAACATTAAAATTATCTGTGAATTCCATGAGGCATTACCTGATGACACCATATGTAGTGTTATTCTCATAGGTGAAAAATCATATGTTTATGATGTAAGAAATGAGAGGGTCACAGAGCAATTCTAGAAGATATTTGCTCTATTATCCTGTTGTACAACACACAAACCTCAACTGTATATCAGCTAGCAGTAAATATCTCATGTGTGGGCATATTATTTTGTTGTATGTATTTCAATCTTTCATATTTTATCAGAACTCAAACCTAGAGCCCCTGATTACAAGGCAACAATATTAACACTTCTCCATATGGAATATATCCATATTTTACTGGGTTCTGAGACCCTAATACAGACAAAATTGGATTTTGACTGCAATGAATTATTCTCCAAGCCTTGCCTAGGCTCTTATTATCAGAATAATACAAAACTAGAATTGCTTTCAGCATGAAAAGCAGTTCATTGCTACTGTGTCAGAAAATATGTATCTTTATCTCAATAATCTTTGTTACACTTTTACATGTTGCACAGAAAATGTGTATCTTTATCTCAATAATCTTTGTTACATTTTTACATGTCACACAGAAAGATTAATGGCCCCTTCAGTGTATCACACAGAAATATTATTAATGCCCCCTTTTAGCTGTGTAGATTATATCTCTTGCGTGCCGGCAAGACATGCAAGCAATTAATTATGCTTACCCGCTCTTCTCCTATTGTATTGAGCGAGTGGTTATAAAACATGAGAAAATAAGGAAACTGAGAAATTCAGTTTTTGTACAATATATTGTTGTAAAATATTTTTTACCAGGTTTTCAGATCTGGGAGCTATCAACTAGCAATAATTATTCTCAAAATCTCACATATGGAGATATTATTTTGCAACATGTATTTCAACCTTACACATTTTATCAGAATTCAAACCCGAGCCTCCCGATTACAAGGCAACAATATTAACATTTTGCCATCAGGAGAGGCTTCACATTTTATCAGGATTCAAACCCGAGCCTCCCGATTACAAGGCAACAATATTAACATTTTGCCATCCGGAGAGGCTTCACATTTTATCAGGATTCAAACCCGAGCCTCCCTATTACAAGGCAACAAAAACCATGGGGCTATGCACCACACTCCACTGGGCCTCAGAACCCAGAAGCTAAAAGCTTTATATTAATATACATGCCAGAATCAATCTGAGGGGGGGGATCACCATTTCTACACTAGAATTCAATTCCTGGGATTTTGACAGAAAAACACACTATAAGCAATAAGATCATATGGGAACTTGGCATAGTTTTAAGTATAAGCAAATCTGTCTGAGGGGCTTCACCCTTTCTACACTAGAATTCAAAATTCTTAAAATTAAGAGCATATCACACTGGAAGAATTGGGGTATAGGCCCCTCTTGGCATTGTTTTAAGTGTAAGCAAATCGGATTGTTCAATCAAATAGCCTCTCCTTTTCTACACTTGTAAGTGGTCCTCATCCTATATACTTTTATACTACTCCCCTTTCTTCTCCATGGCCAGGTTGTGACGTTTCTGTTCTTCCAATTCCGCCTTGTTCTTCTTCGAGTCGATGACGGTTTTCGCGATGGCGGCACTTACGCCAGCCAAACTTCCAACGGCCCCCAATGCTGCTAGGATGGCCGGGATGCTGAATATGAAACCTCCGATCTTTTCCTGTTTCCGCGAACGCTGCAAGCGTCTCAATTGAGGTGTGCTGAGAAGTAATTTCATTCCGTGTCCTTTCGACAAGCAAGAACGTTTCTTCTCGCGTTGTTTCTTGGTGAGTAACCCATCGAGGGCACCTAGATTTTTTAGATTCGAATATGGTATCTGGTACACGACACCCTTGGGCTTCATGTTGATGCTCTATGTGTTATTTTTTCACGGTATGTTATTTATATATAAATGTTCTGAGATTTTTTTTCAATGGATGTTATTTTATATATACTCCGCGTAGCCCCGTTACACAAATTCTATTACATGCTTTGTTTTCTTACCAAGAAGTTCCTTTGTCCCCTTGTACACGATTCGAGTTTTGTTCTCGATTAAGATAGCTAGCTTCTCGTCGGATAACATGATAGCGTATCGATCTGGTAAAAATAGACCGTATTGTCCGTTGAGCAACAGACGCACCTTGGGACCATACTGGGTAGAAACGATTGAACCGGAAGTTATCGTGTAAGGTTTGTCGACTTCCAATTCCAGAATTTTTACATACTCGACTGATAAATTTAGCATTTGTTTTAATGCTTGGAGGTCACTCATTTTTTCACTCGTCATATCAAAGAAAAATTTTCAGGGGTGTTAGAGAGAAATTTAATTTTTATTCACGATGTGTGTTATTTATATATGTATTTTTTCACGAGATTTTTTTTGTATCGAATATTTTTTTAACAGAGGAAGAAAGTTCGTGCTTCCGAAAACGCGATGATGTGCGTGATGATTTCTTCCGTCTCCTGCTTAGATTTTCTCCAATCATCGGTGTCCCGTCTTCTCCCCTGCCTCGCCTCGTGCAGTTCGTCGACAGAAGAGTGTCGAGATCACCGCACCTCATTCCACTGATCTCCCGAAGACGGTCCTTGAGAACTATTTCGCATCCCATGTGAAATGCCGGCGTCGTTTTAGCTATGATCACAAGTTTATTAACATCTCCGTAAACTACCTTTTTGAATATTTTAGATAGTAGTTCGTGCGGCAAATCAGTTATGCAAGCCATGTTGTTTTTTTTACTGGATGTTATTTATATACCCCACCCCAATTTTTGTTTTGTGTTCATGGCGATGGTGGTACCCAGTGCGGCGACCCGTTCACCCAGCGATGCGTCTCTGCTCACGAACCTTTCGAAAGCTGCGTGCTCTAACTTTCTGTCTGCTTCGTGACGTGCATCCAGATCCGTCTGCGTGGTGTTGTAAGCGATGTCGTGATCTTTGCATGCGGCGTCCAACGGATTCACACCCTTGTCTCCTCTCTCCAATCTTTTCTCGAGTTTGGTACCCGGTCCGCAGTACTGGTAGCCAGGTAGATGCATCTCGAAAGGTAACTTGTTGATGATGTCGTTCACGAGTCCCTTTCCTTCGGCCACGTTCCAAAATTTCGGAGGCAACGTGTTGATGATTTTGATCAGGTAACCTATGCCCTTGTCGTCGTTCACGATGAAGTTGGAAAGTTTCGTGCTGATCATGTCCACGATGCCAACCTTCTCGTTGTAGAAATTACGATTGCCTGCATTCTCTTCACCGGCTATCACCAACAATCGGTCCACGAGTTTCCTAACGTCGTCCACCCAAACGAATTCTTTGGGTAACGTGTTGTAGCGTTTGACGCCGCTGCCTGTTTTGACCTGGTTCCAAATCGGTTTGATGAGATTCCTGTACTTCTCGCCGCTGCTCGATTTCACCCTATTCTGCGAGGCGTCGTTGTTCTGGTACAAGGCATCCGTCATGATCAGAATTTCCTTGTAACTTTGGTAATCTTCGTCGGTGTAATCTTTCGGCTGCTTTTTGGCCACGAGTTCCCACAGTCCCACCGTACCCGGATACCTGGTCCAACTATCCTTCTCGCCTAAATTAACTTTAATGTCGTTGCCTTCGAAGGTCACCTTCGATTTCCCAATCTTCCACACCACACCGCCGCCTTCGCTGGTTTCCATGCTGGGATACAATCCGAACACTTCATCCTTGTCGAATTTCCCCGTGCTCAGGTAGTCTCGTGCCAAAGGTCCCAACTCGATTTTATCCGAAGACGACGACGTGCTACCTATAGCTCGACGTCGTGCCGGTGCATCCTTCAGTTCGAACGGCGTCGAAGGAATGCTCGAAATGGGCGTGGGTACGGCGTAACTTTTAGCTGCGAGCGGTACGAGTTCGTTGATCAAATTTTTATTTTGTTCCGTGACACTTTTAATTTCTTTACCTAGACCGCTGATGGCATCGATCACAGGTTGATCCTGACGTTTCTTCTCTTCGTAGAATCCGCGATTCTCGGATTTCCAACCTTTGAAGCGTTTCGCGAGGTAATCGCGAAGCTTGAGATTTTCGTCTTCGATTTTTCGTTTCGTCATGACGTTATTTATATACGTCGTTTCTCACAACGTTGCAACGTTTAGAAAGTCGTTGATTTTGTTTCTGTATTTTCCGTCGTTGGGTTTCCTCGTCATATCGATCGTCGCGAATCCGAAATCGTCACCGTTCCAGCAAGTAGAGCAGCAGCGTTCCGAAAATTGATTGTAGTTCATGTCTCCGCCTACGTAGTCATCGTACGCGTGCTTGAGGTTGGTGTGATCTTGACGAAACAAACATATGAAATTAGCGTTGTCGCGTACTAACTGTTTTGGAATTTTGGAAAACGTTTGAGCTAGGTAGAAGCAATCCATTCCTTTGTGACGACCTTGCGTGAAAAAGTTGCGAATTTCATTTTGATTTTCCAGGATGGCGTCGTCGAACACAACAACTGAATTTTCACGACAATCGTCGAGTGGTTTTATTTCCGAGGCGAACGTTGCAATGTCCAGACCATCGTACAGTTTCATCAGTTGCTGGTATTTGGATTGCTCCAAACTTTTCGAGAACACGTACAGGTGCCTGTTCTTCCAATCTAACCAATTCGGTGCGAGGAGAAAATTGTCCACGAGCAGTGTCGTTTTCCCACACCCCGAAGGACCCACGATCAGACAGCGGATGCTGTCGGGAAGCAACTCACCGTTCTTTTTTTTTCTCGTTTGACTTTCCGGATCCGGTAGACGCTTCACCACGTTCCACGTACTCACAAGATCACTTCGTTCGCGTCGATCCAACTCTTTTCCGGAAGTCCCAGCCATTTGACAAACAGTTTGTCACCTTTCCTACGCAATACTTTCTCGATGAGGTACGTGTCGGGGTGTTTCGTTTTAGAGAGTTCCTCTTCGTAAAATCTTCCTTTCAAAATCTCGCCGCTACTATCTTTTATTATATACGTGTGTCGGTTTCCGGGTAAAACTCGAACCACCGTAAAGAGTTCCGTGCTCCAATTTTTTGTGAATCCCTTCTCGAAGGTGCGTTTGAATTTGCTGATCCTCACCTGGTCTCCAATTTTGTATTTAGCTTTTTTTGTCGTGGGTGTGTACTTTGGACAGTAAACGGTAGAAATTAAACGCTGCTCGTCAGACTTGGTAACGTCAACTGGCTTCATGCCTATCGTTCTGTGTACCGTATCATTATAGGTGTCGACGAGTTCCGGCAGGATGTCGACCCATTTGTAATTTCCCCGAAGCGTGAATCGTTTCCACATGTGTGTTTTCAAGGTTCGATTAAATCTTTCCACGATGCCGGCTTTGATGTGACTGAAGGTCGAATAATGTTGAATCTTGTGTTTTTGAATAAACTTTTGGAATACGGCGTTGTAAAATTCCTTCCCCTTGTCTGTTTGCAGAAACCGTGGTTGTCTGCCGCCGCTTTCGCGAAAAATTAATTTGAATGCTTCCGTGACGCACGATCCCGTTTTCGCCTTCAAAGGTAGAGCCCATGCGAATTTCGAAAATGTGTCTATGACGGTGAGGAGGTACTTGTTGCCCTTGTTCAATTTATGTACGTTTTTCAAATTGCCGCTACTCATCTCCACGAGGTCACTTTGCCAGAGGTCGTCGATGCCCTTGGTTACCACAGCCAAACGTTCGTAGTTGCGGCGTGCAGGTTTATGCAATTCTTCGACGATGGCTTGCCTAGACATTTTTTTAGAGATTACGTTTGAAGAGAAGCACCAGCGTGATGGGATTCAAAGAGGGTGGCACCTCGCTCGTGTTTTGAATGATCAGCTTATCGCCGGCACTCACGTCGAAAACAGTAAGATCTTCGTCTTCGTGTATTTCATATATGTTGCGCGTTTCGTTCCAACGTGCCAGAGGAATATTTCCTGCTTTCTGGACACCACGATTCGATATTAAGGTCATGGTGGGAACGCTAGCTTTTCTGCCGTGAGACCAGTACGAAAATTCGTTTATCTGAATTGTGCCATCGAGGAGAAACTTGTAGTACGGATGATAAGGATGCAACATGTACAGTTTGTTACCTTCGACGAACGTGGAGATTCTCTGTTGATTGGGAACCCTGTTGATTTCGATGGCTTGCAGAGAATGCAGTTTAGCGAATTTAGTGTCGAAGGTGACGAGATTACTGTGAACTTGTCCGAGTTTATTTTCGATGGGCAGCAAATGCTCGATTATGGTATCCATTACGGCAGAAAACGACGGTTTGATTTTTACTTCCACGTTCAACTGCTTGTAGTTTTCGTTGAGTTCTTGCAACTTGGCACCGAAAGAGGCCAGCGTCGATTCCTGCGTGGATTCCAGCACTCCAACTTGATCTCTGATGTTGACGACAATGTTCTGAAGGTTCTCGACTTGATTCAATTTCGAGCTCTTCTCGGTAAGATCGTTCACGATGCTTCGCATCTCTGTAAACTGCGTGTGAAGGTCGGCGACACTCTGCGAAGTGGGCAGCGTCGACACCAGCGAACTAATTTCGTCTCGAATCTGTTCCACGTTCGCCGTTTCCGTTTCTAGTCGTTTCAGCATTCGAGATATGTTTCTTTTCAAAGCGTGCAATTCTTTGGAGGTGGGGAGATTGGCCACCCTACTCTCGAGATCGCTCAATGAACTTTTGATGTCGCTCGATTCGGATAGTGCCGTCACCGCCGTTTTCAATTTTTCCAAATCTTCGCTCGAAGGCACGCTCGTCCGTAACGATTCCAAGTCACCCTGTATGTTGTCGAGTACGTGATGAAAATGAGCGAGATTCGTTTCAACGTTCAAATTTTCTAAATATTCGATCTTCTGCTGAACCGTGCTTAACGTGTCTTGAATGCTCGTCAACGCTCTTGCTTCAGCGTGAATATTTTTAATTTCTTCGTTGATCAATTCCAAGGACGCCTGAAGCGTAGCGATGGTGGCTTGAATGTGTTCGAAATCTCGATACGCCTCCAATTGAATTTTTATGTTCGCGACGCTTTTACCGATGACCTGCAGTTCGTCCGACGATGGTAGGTTCGTCATTGTATCTTCCAAAGTCTGCAACTTGGATTTAATTTCTTCCAACGTGCTGGTGAATTCTTCTTGTAATTTGGAAACGACGACATGCAAGCGTTCTGCGTCTATATCGTTCACGACGGTTTGAAGTTCAGAGAAATTCTTTTCTATTGCGGAAGTTCGTTCTTCGATTTCGAGTTTCAATTTTTCCAAATCTTCATTTTTCGATTGAAATTGCTGTAATTTGGCCAAATCATTTTGAAGCGAATCCACGCTCAACTGTATATTTTGAACGTTGTCGTAAGAAGGTACGTCGACATAATTTTTTATCAGCGTCATCAGTTCGGAATCGATTTTCAGAATGGGGTCGAGACATTGCGTTTGGAGCGTAGCGATTTCCGACTCTAAACTTTTGTTTAAGGTCTCCTGCAAAGCAATCAAATCGGTCCTCAACTTCTTAACTCGAATGTCCAACATGAGAATCTCTTCCGCGTGGTCTACACGCTTGGTGTTGCCGAAAATGTCGTTAGGCATTTTTGGTTAACGGTTATTTATAATAGGATAGACAATTCGTAATTCTACGAAGAGAGGAATGAGTTTGTCGTAATCTCCGAGGAGTTCCATGTAAAGATAATCTCCTGCAGAAACATCGTACGTAATGTTAGAAAGCATCTTGTCGTGTTTGATTCGAAAAATGTTCTTGCCGGTAGAAATTTTGATTTCGCCTGCGTTTTCCGGATTGACGGTGATTTGAAGTTTCCCGTCGATCGGAATTTCGTAAAAATGTAAATTGTTGTTGAAGATGTAAAAAATTTTGCCGACGTCTTCATCCAATTTCGTCCAAATGCTGTTGAGGTGAATGATCAACAGACCGTTGAGTTTAGGTAACACGGAAGGTAAGACTTCATGATCTGGTATGGTTTCCATAATGATCTGTTTTTTGAAACCGAGCAAATTCATAGGCATGCTGGTTATTTAAGAATACGGCCAAAGTTTTTTTTGTAATGACAGTCAAAGTGTTTTTTTTTACTGAGTAACAAAATGTTTTTTTTTGAGTTAGTGAAAATTGTTGTGTGTGGTGGTGAGTGCTAATTATTTGCACTGTGCGCAATTCTTATTTATTTCTAAACGACGATGCCCCCAAGGCAATGTGTGAATACCACACTCGAGGACGCACCTCTTATCGTCATCGGGATCCAGCGCAATTTTTCTAACTTTGTTTGTGGTGATGATATGGTCGACGCTCTGAATGCACTGTTCTGCTCTTAGAACCGACGACCTGGTCTTGAGGCAATCGACAAAATCCTCGAATGTAAGATGCTCCCGAACCACCTGTCTGCCGACACCCTTGGCCTTTTTGGTAACGCTGCCCTCGGCTTTGATGGCATAGGCCTTGGCGCGAAGACCTGCAAACTCGAGAATTACATCACCGTCCTTCTCGTCTTTGAGTTTGCCAGGCACCTTCTTGTTGCGGGCCAGGATACCGTACTTGTTTTGCTGGGGATAGCCCGAGGTGTCGAAGAGGTTAACCAAAGATGGAACTGTGGCTATATCCCCGTACGCGTCGTCCGTGCGAACGTGGTACACCAAGCTGTCCGTGTCCGTGTAGAGTAGGCTGATATTGTCGTTATAGTGCTGGCGTAGTTTCCCATAATATATTTGAAACATGTGCAGCTTGCTCAGGTCTAATACTGAGGCGCCAACATAAATTGGCTTGTTGAGCATCACCTCGCTCTTCCTCATATGCACCAGAGCAAGCTGTTCATTATAAATGGTCCTCGATTTGAATAACGGGTTTGCTACGAGCCTGCGACATTGTGCTTTGTTTGATATTAGCCTCACATCTACACGATTCCGTACATTCTCCATGGTTTTCCCGAACACCGCATTGTTCATGAGCTTGAAGAAATCCTTATCAAGCTCGGACGTGGCTGCGGTGCGGTGTTTGGTGTTGACTTCAATATATGGACGCAGCCACGGAGAATGCTCGAACTTGAGGATGCGGTGAACTGCGTGGACCGTGACCCCTCGCTGCATCAACCACCGGAGATTCTGGTAGTGCAGGACGTAACGCTCTTTGGGCTCGAAATCCATGACGAGCTTCGTCTGGTTGGAATCGGGTGGACACTTGAACTCGGGTGCAGGGGGAAGATCGCAGAACAAATCCTGCAGCTTCTCGGAGAATTGCAGATCAACCTCGGCGAAGAACCCATGTTCTGAATCATCGAAACCTTCAACGTCAAAGTTGGAGGGGTCAGCCCACTCGAACCCTCTAAAGGGGAGTGGCTGCATCATGGAGTGTCCGTAGAGGTTATTGACGTCCGTGTACATGATGTAGCTGGACGGTTGTGAGGGGTCGTAGCCGGTGGTCATGTGGTGATTGTTGGCGCGCGAGTGTCGCTGCGACACCTGGACCATGCCACCCCGGATAGCGCGTTCCACAAACAGCACCATGTCATAATCGGAAAGAAGATCCAGCTCGATCTTCGTCACCAGAAACATGGCTGACCACGCCAGTCCGGGGAGACTATAGAAGTAGGCGGGGTCCAGCTGGTAGATCTTCATTGCGGTCGCACGTAACGTCTGGAACACGTCGGCGAGGAGCGTCACATCAAGTCTGAGGTAGGCGTCGTGGTAGTCCCCGAGAGTTCGACAGCCCAGCTCGCGCCACATGGACTGGGCATGGTGATATTCTTCGTCGGTGATGTTCGAGCCTCGTAGCTGACTGTAGAACTTCGCCTGGGGAGGTAGCGACGTCTCCGCGAACTTGGAAGGGTCTGTGATGTATTCGTAGGGATAGACCCCCTTACGCTTGAAGAGGCCGGCGTCCAAGTTCGGAAAGTTTCCGGAGGTAATGAGCATTTGCTCGTCGCTAAGCTTCCCTGCGAGAGCATCGAGGCTTGCTGGGAGGAACCTCAGGGAGTCGAGGAAGCGAAGCTCGACGGTAGAGCGTGATCCTGGGATTCGAACCCACTTGCTCAAGCTAATGTAACGCTCCTCGTTCTGCGCCAGGACGTTGATTCGCATGTCGTCGTACCCAAAGTGAGGCACCAGATGGTGGAAGTCGTATCCCGATCCATTGTGAAAAAACACAGGGGTGAAGCGCGGGTCCCGGGCCATGAGGTTGCATCCGTTGCACCAAGGACCAACGTACCTACCGTTAAAGTGATCGTGGTGTTGGACTTTACGGTTGTTGGCGGTGTACTCCTTGACGCAGACAGGGCAAGCGATGGCCTCGTCGTGTCTACGTTGATCGTCGGGGGACAGTGGGAGCATAGACTTGGGGGCCAACAGTACCTTCCCTATCTCGATGGCCTCGACAACCATCCTCTCGAGGAAGTGTTTGGCTGCGTCGGGGCCACGGTACACGTAGGGCTCGGAGGCGATGTGCTGGTCACGTCGCACCACAACGTATGCGAAACTGGATGCCTCGTGGAGTTGGTAAGGGGTGGTGGAGGAAACTTCGGGATCTGGATCGCAAGTGGACAGGGGTTTGAGGAAGGCCTCGAAATCCGCGATGATGATAGCGGGATGCTCCACCATGGCACCGTGCATGTGGAAATGCTCCACGGCGCCAGGTTTGGGCAAGACTGCCACACCCGGCTCGTTGGCATTACAATAAAGTTTGTGGCGAGCGAGCTTCTCTGCAGCGATGTTGGGACCTCTGATGCGCTGATAATCCTGCTGTTCTTGATTATGAAATGTAGACAAGCACCTGAGACACACCTCGACGTGGTGACTATCACTGCTCAGTTGGCTCGAAACAAGCCGAGAGAGCGAGCGAATGAGGGTGTAGTGGTGATGGGTCTCGTCCTTGATGAGCAGAAGGTGAATTTCTCGAGCATCATCGTCGTCTACGTCGCTCACCCGGATAGGGTACACCACATTTTTGTTCTCGGTGAGACCGTAAACGTTGATGGCCAACCGAGGGTTGTGTGTACGGGCCTCGAACTTGCGAATATCCGGGACCTCCACCGGGTAGTCGATCCCGACCATCGCATCTTCCAGCTCTGGCTCGTAGGGTAGGTAGTGGTTAACTCGGCGTGGATGGTTTTTCCAGTGGACAGGGTGCAAAGCTGCAAGCACCGACCAGAGAAAGCACTTGGCGTCACTGTTCTGAATGTTCAGGACGGCCTTTTTTGCCACAATGGTAGGTGGTAAGGGGACGTAGCTGGAGGCGGAGAGAGGCACAAACTTGCAAAGTTTGACGCACAGTTCGTGAGGCTCGCCACACAGCGAACCCCCCGAGCCCTTAGCTTGATGTTCTTCTTGTTTTGCCACCAGCTCCTCGGCAAACTGGTTGTAGATGACCTCGAGGTTATCGACATCCGCCAGATGCAACGTCTTCGCCTTGGTGTTGTGGCAGAAGCTGTAAATTTCATCAGACGGCTTCTTGTACTGGCAACGTAGCGATGCGTAGAATTTGGTGGAGTGCGTTGCAAGCGCATCACCGAGGATGGAAATAATTTTGGCTTGCACGTTCTCCAAAAAGCTACGCACGTCGCATGAGCCCTCCGAAGTGAGGACAAAGTCCTCTAACAAACGCTCGAAAACAGACCGGTCTGCTTTCATCGCAGGCTTGACGCGTTTCGTGGGTGGTGCATTGATGGAGGCTGCTTCTGCCTTCCTCTTGGTGGAGGTCGAAGGCTGGGCCCCAGATGTACTTTTGCTTAGACAAGTAAGCTTATGCTTCTTGGCATACGCAATTGTGATGTGTTTATTGCATCCGGAACATAGTTCAGTGGCAGCCAAATGCTTGCCTGGCACGCAGGTACGACAATGTCTTGCAAAATGTTTGCTTGATATGGTTCTCTTACACACAGGGCAACTTTTCATGGAGCGCATTTTTTTGGGGGGTATGTTTATTTATATGTGATCTGTTGGTGGTAGAGTGTTTACAAAAAAATGCCTTATGAGAAAAATTTTGTAGGCTAATTCTAATTAGTGTTAGTTTGAGGGGTTTATTTATATATGGGTGGTGTTGTTTTCCTTAAATATGTGTTTTAATAAACCCTGTAAAAAAATTTAAAAAAATATATAAGAAAAATATGATTGTAGATAGAAAAAAGCACAATAAATATTGTATGCATGTGTAATTCTATTTAGCTTATTTTTGCTAGACACGAATCTTCTTCAGATTTTATTGCCCATTAGTATATTTTTCTACCAATCTAGTAGAGGTATGAAACTGAAAATGTTCTTGTTTAAGCACTAATTATTATGTTTCCAATAGGAGTCCTATGGGACGTAGAACCTTGTAACTTTGCTCTATGTATATACTAGTGCTTTTCCAACATGTTCACAAAACCTTAGAACCTTCACAGACAAAAAAATAAAGTTTCCCTCTGTGTACATGTATAATTCGAATCCCACTGTAGGTCCAGTCCCGATTAACATTACTGTGCATAAAATAGACTTAAAACAACAAATCCAACCCAGAGTATCAACAAATTTAAAAAAATAAAGTTTCCCCCCCCTGTGCACTTGTATAATTTTAAACTCCAAGTTCGATACCCGGCGGATCCCACTGTAGGTCCAGTTTCGATTAGCCTTACTGTGCATAAAATAGACATAAAAAAACAAATCCAAACCAGAGTATCAACAAATTAAAAAACATAAAATTTCCCCCCCGTACACTTGTATAATTTAAAACACCAAGTTCGATACCCGGCGGATCCCACTGTAGGTCCAGTTTCGATTAATATTACTGTGCATAAAGTAGACTTAAAACAACAAATCCAACCCAGAGTACACGCGTCAATACCATCCACCATGAGTAAACTAACATGATCATGATCATCGTCCCTCCGATTGTTACTTCACTTTTATGTTATTCGCGATGAAGAATAGTTTTTTCAAGCGCACGTTATGTATGCTCATATTTTTTTTTGTTTAGCGTAAATTTCGATGTTTAATCAAAACACCACTTCCTGTTCACTAACGCAACTCGCAATTATTACACACACATGCAAGAGAAATAACAAGAAACAAAACTTACCTACAAAAAGCTGTTAGCAATTTAACACACACAAAACAGTTGTATAATCGCGTGCAGTTGCAAAAAAAAACGTTACTCTTCTCTACAGAAACTTTCACGCTACTGTGTTTGATCTGACCTACATCCACACCACAGAAACAAAAGTCATCTCTCCCCCTCCCGTCGTCGCATCCGGTTGCGATGACAATATAAGCAAAACTAGGTCGTGTCAGTATTGCCAACTCGCTAGGCCTCTGAGTTTAGGGCGACCCGACTTGTGCGAGGGTTGGGGTGCAGCCGAACACCGTCGCCGCCCACCATCAACTCGAACTAGACGGCATAGAAGTGGTGCGTTACCTTTTCGGGAACCTCTCCTCGCACACGCTGAAGTATGTTTCGTTGTATTTCAACCTGGGGGGAAGATGATGCCCGAGGGCGAAACCGTGCAGACGCTCTACGAGAAAAACAAGATAGAAGAGATTCGAACTTAGGTGAACCAATTTTACGTTCGAAGGCCGTACGGGAACGCAGCCGTTAGAGAACCTTTACTTTTTTTGGTTGGGCACCACGCACCCCTGGCGAGGTTATATAGGGGCCAGGAATCCTAAAAAAACAACAATTATTATTTTGTTTGTTTGCTTGCGTCACAATACGGAAATAATGAGAAGCATATGCGCGCGTTTGTAAGCCGAGAACGCTACGTAAAGTTTGAGGTAATTGTTTTTGGTCATGTCGAGGTTGTAATTCTCGCGCGGGAACATCGTTTCTCTCTCTCTCTAAGAGAGAGAGGTTTACAAAGGTCACGATATATAAACATTTTGGTCCCCGGGACTTGGAAAAAAATTACGATAAGATGTATTTATTTACTCATCACGCTGTGTCAGCGTAATAAATGAGGCGCGGAACGTGGAGAGAAAGTGTGTGTTACGCCAGTATATAAATTGGCTAAGCCTCAAAAAAAAAAAAAAAATAGTAGCTCTTGCCAAGTAAGAAGAAGAAAAAAAAAGCTGTAGGTAGGTGTTGGCAGCTGTCGGTTGTTTAACTCTTCCCCCTCTCTCTCTCTCCTCTCTCTTTTTTGTAAAAGGCTATGGCAAAAGTACCAGTAGGTTGGCAAAAATTGCTTTATGCACTGTAAGGCAAGCCTCAAGCAAGGTTGCCAGCTCCTTGCTTTAGGTTAGGTTAGACCAAAAAAAAAACCTTGGTGATTTTTTCGAGTAAGATGTTGGCAACACTGCGAGAAAATGGGGCTTATGCCTTACAAGAGCAAACCATTAAGGCGAGCCCCACCGAGCCCCACTTTCGGGCTTTGAACCGGTGCACCTGCACTACTGGGGTTAGGCGTAGAGCTGACAACTCTGCACTGTAAAAAGCCATGTCAAGAATCAGCAATATAAGGCCATGGATGTTCCCAAGGTAAAATATTCCGGAGGTAAAATAGTCCCCCGTTCGGATCTCCGGGTGGGGACTACTTTGGGAGGTCCCTGGACTAAGGATAAGATCTACGTTAGGTATAAGAAAAATATTAAATTAGGCACCTGGAATGTTCTGAGCCTTTACCGGCCTGGGGCATTTCAGTGTACAGTGGTGGAAAAAAGTTCTTCCCCATAAGACTTTAATGGCAGTAAATAATGCCGGAAAGGTAGGCAACACACATTGCACCTTTAGGTGATCGGGTGATTCTGTCTGTCTCAAGGAGCAACTCGTCTTTCATGCAATAGCCAACAGACACAGGAAATGTAGGAAAGTCACGTGACATCAGGTGGAATGTTGTTCGTCATAAAATCGCCTTTTCTCAAGCTAGGTCGCAGAACCGACAAGAGTTATAGCCTATGATTCCCCTAAAACCGTTGAATGAAACGCTAAAATAATTCTTGCCTTAATTACAAAGGCTACTATACCATATGTGCCGCGGTAGCTCGGTCGTTAGGGAGTTTGATTACCATGCGAGAGATCTGAGTTCGATCTCCGACTGGGGAGAATTGAAATTTGGTCCACCTGTTCAAGTGGCTCCGGCGCCCACCCAGCGTCGTATAAAGTGGGTACCTCTATGAAACTTGGGGGGGGGGGGAGTAAAGGCGGCCAGGGGCGTGGTGCTGATCACATTATCCCCACCTTCGGCCGTAACAAGAAAGTGTGGGACCCTAACTCCGCACCCCCTACAGTCCTTCATGGCTTACTGCAAAGCACAAGGTAGCACTTTGCTATTTCATTTACTATACGTCCCGATTTTGTCGGAACAGAACTTTCTAATTTCTATGTGGACTTTCTTCCAAGTTCTGTAAGGATGTGAATAGGCTCCAGTTTTTCTTGACACAATTCATCCATGTTATATTTCGTTATAAAAACCACGGCCGATATCCTGTGTGTGGGGGGGAGGGGGCTATAATTCAAACATGTGAGGTGATACTTTACTCACTACTCCTTTCTCCGATTCTTCGTATCAGAAATAAATCTTAACTCCACACACTGAAAATGTAGCATTTCCTACATCTTAGCATGCAAATATCTAGCAGCAAAGTAATGTGTAGGCACTACAGCGGCTAGAATAACGTAGTGTGGAAAACGGCATGGTTCTGCGCTCTGTGGCTGGTTCCTCTCGAAAATGATCCGCTAGAAGCGCTGGTGTTGACCCCGGTGCTTGGTGTTCGACTGCTTATAATGGAAGTAAATGGAGTTCTCGCTGGAACGTCTGATTCTTTTACATGAAGCATTTCTATTAATGTGATAATTGCTATGATATTTGGTACAGTGGTCGCGAAGATATTAACGAACATTCTAGACAGTCGACTACGTCCTGTTATCGTCATACTTTCGTTAATAATACGGGAGAAAAAATACGCTTGTGTTCTTGGCAACTAAATTTTTGTGTATGAATTAGGTTCATTATTATTATCATCATCATTTCTTTTAAAGATATACACACTGAATCATTTGTAGTTTTGATATTTACTCTCTCTTTTCTTCCGCTTTAAACTAATCGCGGCGATGATGTTAATGATGATTGCATGAAACGACAAGGGGAACTCCACAAAACTTTCTTAGTGCCATCGACATGAGTGTAAAGCAACTTTCAAACCAATGGGACAAGCGACACGGGATGTTCACACTGTCACACTAGTGACACACACTTCCAGACTGTAAAATAGTATTCATTGCACATGAGGGTCCAAACAGCAAACGACACGTTCATATGGTATATTCGCGTGCTACTTGTCACTTCGGTCGGAAAGCTCCTTAAAGGAAGGGTGCTGAGACCGAAGCGACGCGCTACAGGGGGAGTTCCCACCTAAGTGACAAGCGACATTGTGCCTTCAGTCTATTAGCAAGCGTTGCTTGCGAACAACAGATAGGCGACACGATAAACCGCCCATTACAACAGCAGATCTAGGCTACACGATAAGCCACACGTGTCGCTTTGTCGTTTCTGCGTCGCTCAAACTGGGCCATTTCCTCAATAGCTTGCAACATGTTGCCGTGGTTTGTTGTTCGCGCATGTGCAATGGAATGAGTGTCTTGCTATAGTAAGATTGCGCACCAAAGCGACAAGCGGCACGCGACACTCATCGCTAGAGGATTTCACCAACCGAACGCTGGCCTGTGCTTCCCGTCATGCCGCTACGATATTAAATGTTGCTCTTGATTGGCTCGTCACTTTGTGATTGTGTCACTTCGGTATGAAAGTTGCCTTGGACCGAATGACCCGTGTGGCTTTGGTGTGAAATCCTCGTATCGTTTGTCGCGTGTCGCTTTGGTGTAAAATCTCCTTGAGGAAACTGTGGAGTCAGAGCTTTTGTCCCTACGGTTCGAAAGGCTGCATTGATTTCCGACTGCTCGCTTTCAAGCGACATTTGTGGTTTGTCGCCTCGGTATGAAATATCTCTCAGGATACTATTTATATTCTAATAACATAGAAAAATAAACTCTAATACACAGTCCAAGACCTGACGTCCGGAATCACATTGCGATGTTTCTTCTTGTGTTACGCATGCTATTTATTTATTAATTTTATTTTACTTTTCTTTCCAAATTAATGCCATTTCGTGACTGCAAATCACTCCACAAATATAATTGTTTCCATCAATTCACTTACCGCCTTTCTAGAGAAACAAATCTACACAATATATTCCAAAAACTAACTAAGCCGCATTACTTTCATAACAAAATTAGCACCTGGGTCGATCGCACTGCCATCTACTTGTCATCGTCTCGGGGAACCAGTTTCTTGGGTAGTTTCCCACACTACGTTATTCAAGGCGCTGTAGTAGGCACATAGTGGTTTGGATACCACTTTAAACTGTAGGAGCATTCCCGAGTAGTCTTACTGTGCATAAAGTGGGCTTAAGACACCAAATCAACCAACCAACACAATCCTCCAGATTATCGAAACCAGAAGCTTCGTCGCGAATAACATAAGCAGGAAGACAATGTGACATTACCGAACAGAAACAGAACCTAGAACGGCTAGATTGGATTAAATCGACGATACAGTACGCGTTCTAAAATGAAGAAGAATACGAAAGTTGAAGGACCTTGATACACACACACACACACACTTTACTTCCCCTCAATGGTAAGTTATCTTTCTTGCAGAGAAACCTTTATGTAGGCCTTCAAGGCCACGACGGGAAAGTGTTTTACATGCAATGACGGGACCAAAACACGGGTCTAGTTTGATATGAAAGCTGTGTTCCTCCTTATTTCGTACGTCATTAACAACAGGAACACGGGCCTCGTCTGCTAACCCTAGTTTCGTAGAGCAGACGCCTCTTTGCCACCCTTTGGTTCCGTGACCTTCGCTCGTAGTTAGCAAGAGTGAATGTCTCACCACATACCTGTTGCCTGTGAGCTTATACAAGAATAGATATTTCGTTAGCGTCTGTAAGTATTGTTTCATCTGCAGTTATATCAGTTAACGTTCGAATTGTTTCCTAATGGTTACGTTATTTATAAATTAGTTCTCGACAGTGAGCTTTCTATCTATTTGCACGGAGGGGGGGGGGGGGTATACAGCCTGCATGTATTATTTTTTTCCTGAAAAAAAGAAATTCCAAGACAAAAAAGAGTCGTAGAAGAGTACTTAAAAAAGAAAAAAGAAAACGAAAATGTAAATGTTTAAATAAATTATTGTATAGATCGAGTGAATAATATTTTCTCACGGGGCCTCCTCGATGGCGCAACGATACCGTCGTCACCATATAATCAAGGGATCCCGGGTTCGATACACGGTGGATGCACGTAGTAGTTCGAATGTCATTTTAAACTGAAGGTCCAGTCCAGATTAGCTTATCTGTGCAGAAAAACTAAAAAAAAAAAGAAATTGTCACAGTGTAAGAAAATTTCATGTTCAACCACATACAAAAGGGAATAATTGCCCAACCCTGTGGCCGAGTGGTTAGCACATCGCGCTGCGACGCCAAGGGTCCCGGGTTCGAATCCTGGTCGGGCTTGGTTGTTTGTGACTTTCCATTCATCAATTTCATCATTTCATCACTCATCCCCATCTTCGCAAATTAGCCAAGAGGCACAAAACGCGAAGTAAAATAAACTAAATCAATCAATCAATCAATCAAAAGGGAATAATTTATTCCATGTTGGAGTTCATATTTATAGCATCTAACCAACACAATTATGGATCGCAATGTATTTTCTTAGATCCATTTTAATTATATGTGCATGGTAAAATAACAGAAGTTGAGGAAAGAGAAAGCCAAGCGAAACACAGATGCCTTCTCCAGAATTTCAAATCTCGTTACGTAAGGTTCTGGGTTGAAGTCCCGGGCACGCATGACTATCTTGTTCTTGCCTTTTATCTGCTCTACTATATTTCATCAATCGTCGTTATGGTTTACCTACAAGGGAGGAATAATGACAATAATTGCCAATACAAAGCCAATAACGAACAGAACAACAACTCAATTAGGGAGATGTCAAGAAAGAAACAAGACTTTACAATGTCTCCGTCTCTCGGTTTCTCGAACTGAAAATTGCTCTTCCATTCTCGGTCTCGGCTAGTTAAATATAGAAATCGAAAAAGTATGTGAAGATACATATATTTCATATATCCCGGTTTTATAGGAGATTTCGTGAGAGATGAAATAAGTACTCTTCGATCATGTTTATTTTTATTTGTTTTGTTAAGTAACATCACTTTTCTTCCTAGTCGCGGACTAGTGACCATTACATGAAAATAATGACGAAATACTCAGACACCTGTGACAAGGACGGTACTCAAATCCGGGAACTTTGGTGACGAGATCGAAGGTTGACCACTTAATGAGCTTGCCCACCGAGTATGCTTAATGTTGCTTATGTCAGATAATTCGTAATAACTGTCAATATCTCACATTCATTATCATTTGTTCAATAATTTATCTTATTGATGTTATTAACCTGAAGTCGAAGAAATAGTTGAAAGGCAATAATGCAAGATTGAATGTCTATGATGTTACTTCGTGCCGAATAATATGACGTGATATTATGATATGAATATATTAATAATATAATATGCCTAGTCATTCCATTGATTGATCCCAATTTCGCACACAAAATATGGTATAATGTCCACTCCTAACCAACCTCTGTGGCGGAGTGGTTAGCACAGCGCGCTACGACAGCATGGGCCCCTGGTTAGAATCTCGGCTTGGTCATGGGTGTTCTTGGTGAGTGTTCGTTAATCAATGTCATCATATCATCACTCATTACTCATCTTCATCGTCGCTATTTGCCAAACGTGAAAGAACAGCGACACTAAATAACAAAAATCCAATCAAATGGAACATCTTCACCGATTTAATTCTATACCGTACCAAAATCCCAGTTTATTACTGCTTCTTGCTTCATTTTACTGCATCTCAATTGTTTTCCGATTCGAAAAAAATTGGAATGTTGAGCAGTTGATTATGCATTGTTTCGTTGTTTGGATTGTTTAATTAACGTCGCATTAATTAGTTTTAGACCAATCGTGACAGAGGGAATCGAGAGCACAAAGAAAGGGAAAAAGACAAGTTAGAGACCACTGCTCTCTTTAAAGGCAGCATTCCTTGAACACGACTGAAGTGACTGCAGAATATTATGGATAAAATTTGTTTCGCTTTTTCCTTTTATTTGTGTTTCAGTTATTTTACTTCGCCTTTCTTCTCCCACTGGTGGTAATCGTGTCGGTGAGGAAGAATTATAAACTCGTGAAATGGACGATGGGACAAAAAAAATATATGCCTCTCCCACGGTTCGAAACTGTGAACACAAAATATTGTGTTATTTTTAAAATTTTCGCCAAATATGGTTTCACTCGTCTCTTTCTCAAGGCGTCCCATTGCCTCTCCGATGGCGTAGTGGTAACGTCTTCGACATGTAATTAAAGGCTTCCGAATTCAATACCAGATAGAGGAACATTTGGTTCGGATCCCACTTTAATCTGTAGGCCCAGTGCATAAACTGGACTTAAACAATTAGCGTGTGGCATGTGACCTGTGATGAGAACCATTATTTCAGTGAACCTTCTTGACAATGACTAGTGTCACTCGAGAAATATTTTCTTACGAGTAGATCTTGTTAAGAAACCAGTTGCTGAAATGTTCTTCTCGAGGCCACGTAGTACCCAGCTGTTGTTTGTTGTTGCTGGGGCATGAGTCATGTGACTCATGCTATCAATGCTCAATCCTTCCCGAGAACTCAGATCCACCAGACAAACTTAAGCGAATATTTTGTTATTTGGGTTGCATAAACAACAGGCTTTAAGACGTTACGAAATTCTAGGTCCCGTGGCCCAGGTAATTCTTTCTCCGACTGTACAGTTAATGAGATAGTCAAGTATAAATTAGATGTAGTAGCTGTCCAGGAAGTTAGGTGGCCAGGAGAAGGGAATTGTAAAACTAAAAATTATACTTTTTTCTATGGTGGTACTGAAAATCATAATTTTGGAACAGGCTTTTTCATAAATAATATAATTATCTCGGCTCTTAAAACAATAGAATTTATTAATGATAGGATATCATATGCAGTTTTACAGGCTAGGTGGTGTAAAATTAAACATACATGCACCAACGGAAGATAAAGATGATAATACTAAAGATGATTTTTATACAGAGTTAGAACAGGTCTTTGATAAATTTTCTCAGTATGATATGAAAATTCTGTTAGGTGACTGTAATGCACAGATTGGGAAAGAAGAGACATTTAAACCCACGATTGGTAAAGAAAGTCTTCATGAATTAAGTAATGATAATAGTAGTAGTCAATATGTACCTTTGACAACAACTTTGATTTCTTGACCCCACGACTGCCAAACCCTCAAAAACTCACTTTCTCTCCACGTTCCACGCCTCATTTATTGCGCTGACGATGTTTCACGGCGCAAAAAAAGCCGTGATGAGTGAAAGATGAGCTCTCATCCTCTCATCCTCTCATCCTCTCATCCTCTCATCTTCTTATCCTCTCATCCTCTCATCCTTGAAGGATGAATGCATCTTATTGTAATTTTCCAAGTCCCGGTCAAATGTTTGTATATCGTGACCTTTGTAAACCTCTCTCTTTCGGGAACGATGTGCCACACACACGCATACACACGCGCGCGTGTGTATCACTTTCTCCCCACGTTCCGCGCCTTATTTATTGCGCTGACGATGTTTCACGGCGCAGAAGAGCAGTGATGAGTGAAAGATGCACTCTCATCTTCTCATCCCCTCATCTTCTCATCCTCTCATCCTCTCATCCTCTCATTCTCTCATCCTCTCATCCTCTCATCCTTTGAAGGATGAATGCACCTTATCGTAATTTTCCAACCCCGGCGGGACCAAAAATGTTTATATATCGTGACCTTTGTAAACCTCTCTCGGGGAACGATGTGCCACACGCGCGCGCCTGCCTCTTATTATTTCCGTATTGTGACGCAAACAAACAGATAATAATTGTTGTTTTTTTAGGATTCCTGGCCCCTATAACCTCGCCAGGGTGCGTGGTGCCCAACCAAAAAAAGTAAAAGGTTTTCTAACGGCTGCGGTTCTAGATAACCACACCTCTGTAGAGTTTCACGTGTTTTTTTTTTCTCAAACTTCCATGAAACTCTACAGAGGACCTCCGTAATGCATGCAACGTGTACTAACGACTCTAGTGTTATTTTGATGTTGTAATATTTTTGGATATAGAGTTTTATTGTGAGATATAGATAAAAATAATTATGTTTATTATAATATTTTCTTGATGAAGATGGAGAATGTATGTGTGTGTGTTACAAATAAGGTTGCATGCTTTTTTTTCTAGTGTGTGTGTATGTGTTTTTGATGTTTCGACAGCATCTGAAACGATAAAAAAAGAAAGAATTTTATTGTTAATTTTCTTGTGTAAAAACAACAACAAATTTTTTTCTGCAAATTTTCTGATTTGTCTCTCGTGCTATAGTGCAAAAAAAGATATTGTAACTGATAACTAATGAAATTGATATTTGTAACTGATCTGAACTAGTGAAATTCGTATTGTGCTATTGTAACTGATTGTGCTAGTACAAAAAATTTCTTATTTGTGCAAGAAAAGATGTTAAAAAACTTGTTAAAACTGCTCTGTGACCCTCTCGTTCTTCACGTCGTAGGCGAAGGACTTCTCTGCAATCAGGATGACACTGCATAGGGTATCCTCGGGCAAGGCATCGTGGAACTCGCAGACGACCTTGATGTTGGTTCGATCGTTGACCACCACCTGCTTTCTCTTAGATGTGTTGATGACGGTCATGGGTCTCCGTGCTTTGAATTCGCTGGGCGTGTAGTACATGTCCACGCTTCCCTCGGTCACGCGTTTGTAAGCCGAGAACGCTTCGTAAAGTTTGAGGTAATCGTTTTTTGTCATGTCGAGGTTGTAATTCTCGCGCGGGAACACTTCGTTGCGTCCATTCTTGAGATAAATGTTCTTGATCTTGCAGTCGTCGAACTTGCTGGAATCTTTTTCCTGATTCTTGTCCCTCCCGGTCTGAAAGAGCACTACGACGAAATCTGGCATATCGAACTGTATGTTGTTGAACTGCGTCGTCACGTCGAATTCCATGTGACTTCCCGATGCCACCTTCTGTACGCACTGGTAACCGTGAAAGTGAATCGGCACCTGTGGAGTTTTCAAGATCTCCGCTTTGTACTTGAGGGCGTAATTCGTTTCGTATTCCACCACCGGCATTCTCAATTCCATGCTCCGGATGACGCATTTTGCTGCTTCGGGTAAAGTGTTGGCTATCGGCGTGGTGCCGTCCGGACCCAAAGTAGCGTATCGCATCAGTGCGTTGTTGTCGTTGGCCGCTCTTCGAAACGTGATCCTCAGTCCTCCCTTCCACATGATCTCCTTGTAGTCGGAGAAGAAACCGGGCAGCAGACGCATGGGAAAGAGCACCGTGTGACTTTTCGTCGATATTTTGGTCCCGGCTTCGAATCCCCCGGCCTGGTAGTACGCTGCGTCCGTTTTGGATAATTTCAACGTTCCCACTGCCGTCGACGTGATGCCTGGATAATCGATTCTGTCGATGACGGTACCGTGTTTCCTCACCTCCACCTGCGAGAACAGGTGAGGCACGAAGTTGTCCACGAGTATCAAGTTTGCTGCTGCGGAAAACGCGTCTCCGCTTTCCTTCTTCACCACGTCGAATTGAAGGTAGAGGTCCGCTCTGTGAGGATGAATGAACCCGTCGCCTACGTCCACGTCGTATTCGATCTCCCTGTTCGCTTCGTTCAGATTGGCGAACGTGCGACGGTTGGGAGGGAAAGATTGCAATTCGTAACTTTCGATTTGCTCCATTTTACATGTATGGTTATTTATTATATGTTGATCTCCACGATGGCCGTCGTAGTGGCACCTGCGAAATCCACCACGTCTCCTTTCTCGTTCGTCACCACCAACTCTATGTCGTCTATGCGGTTGCGACATACTGGAAAATAGATCGGCGAAGAGGGCGTGTAGATGATCGGTTCCATGAACTCGGAACTTGGTTTGAAAGTGGCTATGATTCCCGTCTGCTTGTGACTTCCTAATAATTTGTCCGAAGATTTCGTGATCATGCCTTCCGCCACGTTGCAGTGTATGTTCAGAGTCTCTATGGCCAAGAATTTAGGAATGTTGGTTGCTACGTGCTTGATGCCAGCTTCGAGTTTGGTGTTGTTCTCGAAACCTAAAAGTTCTCCCATGGTGCCCAGGTCCACGGTCTCCGTCGCGGATAGGATTTCCACTCTGTGCGTGACCGAATTTTGAGAAAGGTACGTGCCTTTGGGTAATTGAGCTTGCAAAGTGGAAAGATTGTATTGTCCTGGCGTGACGACGATGTGTTCGCTTCCGACGCTAATTTTGTTGTTGTGCTGCGTGACGTTAGGTATGAGGTACATGCTGTAGAATGCACGCAGAGCCACGGATTTAGGATAGACGATGTCGTCGTGCAGCGTGAGTTTCAAGATTGAAGATTCGCTCGTGAGATGGAACACGTCCATCCTAGTGATGCTGTTTGAGGTTCCACAATGCTTTCTGGAAATCCTCGATCGTAGGGTTATTTATTTTAGAGAGAAACGCGAGCACGGAGAGGCAGAGATGACCGCAGTTCACGTCTCCGAAATTTTGAATGCGTTCGTCGTTGTAGTATATAGAGCTTTTGTTTGTTTTCAGATAATGAATTAAATTTGTAGGTGGAACACCTCCGAAAGAATCGAAAACGAATGCTTTATCATCATTTTTGTGGTAACATATCCAATGCGTGCCTGGATTTTCTTGACCGTCCAAGTTGACTACTCCGCATTCTCTTCTTTTAACGCTTGAAGGTAACGAGTCGGACATGAAAACTCCTCTGAAGTGTTTGATTTGTAACGGTTCGATCAGAGATTCAATGTCTCGGTTGGTGAGTGCTGTTGTTTCTTTTTTTTAAACTTCTTCATCACGCCCTTCCCCCCTTTCTTCTCCATGGCCAGGTTGTGACGTTTCTGCTCTTCCAATTCCGCCTTGTTCTTCTTCGAGTCGATGACGGTTTTCGCGATGGCGGCACTTCCGCCAGCCAAACTTCCAACGGCCCCCAATGCTGCTAGGATGGCCGGGATGCTGAATATGAAACCTCCGATCTTTTGCTGTTTCCGCGAACGCTGCAAGCGTCTCAATTGAGGTGTGCTGAGAAGTAATTTCATTCCGTGTCCTTTGCTCAAGCAAGAACGTTTCTTCTCGCGTTGTTTCTTGGTGAGTAACCCATCGAGGGTACCTAGATTTTTAAGATTGGAGTATGGTATCTGGTACACGACACCCTTGGGCTTCATGTTGATGCTCTATGTGTTATTTTCACGGTATGTTATTTATATATATATTCTGAGATTTTTTCTTGTGTAGTTTTTTTTTTTTTACGGTATGTTATTTATATATTTTCACGGTCTCGCAGTCGTTACATAAATTCTATTACGTGCTTCGTTTTCTTGCCAAGAAGTTCCTTTGTCCCCTTGTACACGATTCGAGTTTTGTTCTCGATTAAAATAGATAGCTTCTCGTCGGATAACATGTTAGCGTATCGATCTGGTAAAAATAGACTGTATTGTGCGTTGAGCAACAGGCGTACCTTGGGACCATACTGGGTAGAAACGATTGAACCGGAAGTTATCGTGTAAGGTTTGTCGACTTCCAATTCCTGAATTTTTACATACTCGACTGACAAATTTAGCATTTGTTTTAATGCTTGGGGATCACTCATTTTTTCAGTCGTCATATCAAAGAAAAATTTCAGTGTTAGAGAGAAATTTAATTGTTTTTTCACGATGTGTGTTATTTATATATATCGAAGATTATTTTTTTTCACAATGTGTGTTATTTATATATCAAGTTTTTTTTTTGACACGTATATATATTATTATTTTTTTAACAGAGGAAGAAAGTTCGTGCTTCCGAAAACGCGATGATGTGCGTGATGATTTCTTCCGTCTCCTGCTTAGACTTGCGCCAATCTACTGTGTACCGTCTTCTTCCCTGCCTTGCCTCGTGCAATTCATCTAACCTATCGTTCAATTTTTCCCCTGCAGCCGAAAGCAGAATGTTGAGATCACCGCACCTCAGGCCGCTGATCTCCCGAAGATGGTCCTTGAGAACTATTTCGCATCCCATGCGAAATGCCGGCGTCGTTTTAGCTATGATCACAAGTTTATTAACATCTCCGTTAACTACCTTTTTGAATATTTTAGATAGTAGTTCGTGCGGCAAATCAGTTATGCAAGCCATGTTGTTTTTTTTACTGTATGTTATTTATATACCCCACCCCAATTTTTGCTTTGTGTTCATGGCGATGGTGGTACCCAGTGCGGCGACCCGTTCACCCAGCGATGCGTCTCTGCTCACGAACCTTTCGAAAGCTGCGTGCTCTAACTTTCTGTCTGCTTCGTGACGTGCATCCAGATCCGTCTGCGTGGTGTTGTAAGCGATGTCGTGATCTTTGCATGCGGCGTCCAACGGATTCACACCCTTGTCTCCTCTCTCCAATCTTTTCTCGAGTTTGGTACCCGGTCCGCAGTACTGGTAGCCAGGTAAATGCATCTCGAAAGGTAACTTGTTGGTGATGTCGTTCACGAGTCCCTTTCCTTCGGCCACGTTCCAAAATTTCGGAGGCAGCGTGTTGATGATTTTGATCAGGTAACCTATGCCCTTGTCGTCGTTCACGATGAAGTTGGAAAGTTTCGTGCTGATCATGTCCACGATGCCAACCTTCTCGTTGTAGAAATTACGATTGCCTGCATTTTCTTCGCCGGCTATCACCAACAATCGGTCCACGAGTTTCCTAACGTCGTCCACCCAAACGAATTCTTTGGGTAACGTGTTGTAGCGTTTGACGCCGCTGCCTGTTTTGACCTGGTTCCAAATCGGTTTGATGAGATTCCTGTACTTCTCGCCGCTGCTCGATTTCACCCTATTCTGCGAGGCGTCGTTGTTCTGGTACAAGGCATCCGTCATGATCAGAATTTCCTTGTAACTTTGGTAATCTTCGTCGGTGTAGTCTTTCGGCTGCTTTTTGGCGACGAGTTCCCACAGTCCCACCGTACCCGGATACCTGTTCCAACTATCCTTGTCGCCTAAATTGACTTTAATGTCGTTGCCTTCGAAGGTCACCTTCGATTTCCCAATCTTCCACACCACACCGCCGCCTTCGTTGCTTTCCACGCTCGGATACAATCCAAACACTTCATCCTTGTCGAACTTCCCCGTGCTCAGGTAGTCTCGTGCCAAAGGTCCCAACTCGATCTTATCCGAAGACGTGCTGCCTATGGCTCGACGTCGTGTCGGTACGTCCTTCAGTTCGAACGGCGTCGAAGGAATGCTCGAAATGGGCGTGGGTACAGCGTAACTTTTAGCTGCGAGTGGTACGAGTTCGTTGATCAAATTTTTATTTTGTTCCGTGACACTTTTAATTTCTTTACCTAGACCGCTGATGGCATCGATCACGGGTTGATCCTGACGTTTCTTCTCTTCGTAGAATCCGCGATTCTCGGATTTCCAACCTTTGAAGCGTTTCGCGAGGTAATCGCGAAGCTTGAGATTTTCGTCTTCGATTTTTCGTTTCGTCATGACGTTATTTATACACGTCGTTTCTCACAACGTTGCAACGTTTAGAAAGTCGTTGATTTTGTTTCTGTATTTTCCGTTGATGGGTTTCCTCGTCATGTCGATCGTAGCGAATCCGAAATCGTCACTGTTCCAGCAAGAAGAGCAGCGTTCCGAAAATTGATTGTAGTTCATGTCTCCGCCCACGTAGTCATCGTACGCGTGCTTGAGGTTGGTGTGATCTTGACGAAACAAACATATGAAATTAGCGTTGTCGCGTACTAACTGTTTTGGAATTTTGGAAAACGTTTGAGCTAGGTAGAAGCAATCCATTCCTTTGTGACGACCTTGCGTGAAAAAGTTGCGAATTTCATTTTGATTTTCCAGTATGGCGTCGTCGAACACGACGACTGAATTTTCACGACAATAGTCGAGTGGTTTTATTTCCGAAGCGAACGTTGCAATGTCCAGACCATCGTACACTTTCATCAGTTGCTGGTATTTGGATTGCTCCAAACTTTTCGAGAACACGTACAGGTGCCTGTTCTTCCAATCTAACCAATTCGGTGCGAGGAGAAAATTGTCCACGAGCAGTGTCGTTTTCCCACACCCCGAAGGACCTACGATCAGACAGCGGATGCTGTCGGGAAGCAACTCGCCGTTCTTTTTTTTTCTCGTTTGACTTTCCGGATCCGGTAGACGCTTCACCACGTTCCACGTACTCACAAGATCACTTCGTTCGCGTCGATCCAACTCTTTTCCGGAAGTCCCAGCCATTTGACAAACAGTTTGTCACCTTTCCTACGCAATACTTTCTCGATGAGGTACGTGTCGGGGTGTTTCGTTTTAGAGAGTTCCTCTTCGTAAAATCTTCCTTTCAAAATTTCGCCGCTACTATCTTTTATTATATACGTGTGTCGGTTTCCGGGTAGAACTCGAACCACGGTAAAAAGTTCTGTGCTCCAATTTTTTGTGAATCCCTTCTCGAAGGTGCGTTTGAATTTGCTGATCCTCACCTGGTCTCCAATTTTGTATTTAGCTTTTTTTGTCGTGGGTGTGTACTTTGGACAGTAAACTGTAGAAATTAAACGCTGCTCGTCGGACTTGGTAACGTCGGCTGGCTTCATGCCTATCGTTCTGTGTACCGTATCATTATAGGTGTCGACGAGTTCCGGCAGGATGTCGACCCATTTGTAATTACCCCGAAGCGTGAATCGTTTCCACATGTGAGTTTTCAAGGTTCGATTGAATCTTTCCACGATGCTGGCTTTGATGTGACTGAAGGTCGAATAATGTTGAATGTCATGTTTTTGAATAAACTTTTGGAATACAGCGTTGTAAAATTCCTTCCCCTTGTCTGTTTGCAGAAACCGTGGTCGTCTGCCACCGCTTTCGCGAAAAATTGTCTTGAATGCTTCCGTGACGCATGTTCCCGTTTTGGCTTTCAAAGGTAGAGCCCATGCGAATTTCGAAAATGTGTCTATGACGGTGAGGAGGTACTTGTTGCCCTTGTTCAATTTATGTACGTTTTTCAAATTGCCACTGCTCATCTCCACGAGGTCACTTTGCCAGAGGTCGTCGATGCCCTTGGTTACCACAGCCAAACGTTCGTAGTTACGGCGTGCAGGTTTATGCAATTCTTCGACGATGGCTTGCCTAGACATTTTTTTAGAGATTACGTTTCAAAAGAAGCACCAGCGTGATGGGATTCAAAGACGGTGGCACCTCGCTCGTGTTTTGAATGATCAGCTTATCGCCGGCACTCACGTCGAAAACGGTAAGATCTTCGTCTTCGTGTATTTCATATATGTTGCGCGTTTCGTTCCAACGTGCCAGAGGAATGTTTCCTGCTTTCTGGACACCACGATTCGATATCAAAGTCATGGTGGGAACGCTAGCTTTTCTACCGTGAGACCAGTACGAAAATTCGTTTATCTGAATCGTGCCATCGAGGAGAAACTTGTAGTACGGATGATAAGGATGTAACATGTACAGTTTGTTACCTTCGACGAACGTGGAGATTGTCTGTTGATTGGGTACGCTGTTGATTTCGATGGCTTGCAGAGAATGCAGTTTAGCGAATTTAGTGTCGACGCCGAGCAGATTACTGTGAACGTGTCCGAGTTTATTTTCGATGGGCAGCAAATGCTCGACTATGGTATCCGTTACGGCAGACAACGACGGTTTGATTTTTACTTCCACGTTCAACTGCTTGTAGTTTTCGTTGAGTTCTTGCAACTTGGCACCGAAAGAAGCCAGCGTCGATTCCTGCGTGGATTCCAGCACTCCAACTTGATCTCTGATGTTGACGACGATATTCTGAAGGTTCTCGACTTGATTCAATTTCGAGCTCTTCTCGGTAAGATCGTTCACGATGCTTCGCATCTCTGTAAACTGTGTGTGAAGGTCGGCGACGCTCTGCGAAGTGGGCAGCGTCGACACCCGCGAACTAATTTCGTCTCGAATCTGTTCCACGTTCGCCGTTTCCGTTTCTAGTCGTTTCAGCATTCGAGATATGTTTCTTTTCAAAGCGTGCAATTCTTTGGAGGTGGGGACATTGGCCACCCTACTCTCGAGATCGCTCAATGAACTTTTGATGTCGCTCGATTCGGATAGTGCCGTCACCGCCGTTTTCAATTTTTCCAAATCTTCGCTCGAAGGCACGCTCGTCCGTAACGATTCCAAGTCACCCTGTATGTTGTCCAGTACGTGATGAAAATGAGCAAGATTGGATTCGACGTTTAAATTTTCTAAATATTCGATTTTATGCTGAACCGTGCTCAACGTGTCTTGAATGCTCGTCAACGCTCTCGCTTCAGCGTGAATATTTTTTATTTCTTCGTTGATCAATTCCAAGGACGCCTGAAGCGTAGCGATGGTGCTTTGAATGTGTTCGAAATCTTGATAGGCCTCCAATTGAATTTTTATGTTCGCGACGCTTTTACCGATGACCTGCAGTTCGTCCGACGATGGTAGGCTCGTCATGGTATCTTCCAAAGTCTGTAACTTGGATTTAATTTCTTCCAACGTGCCGGTGAATTCTTCTTGTAATTTGGAAACGACGACGTGCAAGCTTTCTACATCAATATCGTTCACCACGGTTTGAAGTTCGGAGAAATTCTTTTCGATTGCGGAAGTTCGTTCTTCGATTTCGAGTTTCAATTTTTCCAAATCTTCATTTTTCGATTGAAATTGCTGTAATTTGGCCAAATCATTTTGAAGCGAATCCACGCTCAACTGTATATTTTGAACGTTGTCGTAAGAAGGTACGTCGACATAATTTTTTATCAGCGTCTTCAGTTCGGAATCGATTTTCAGAATGGGGTCGAGACATTGCGTTTGGAGCGTAGCGATTTCCGACTCTAAACTTTTGTTTAAGGTTTCCTGCAAAGCGATCAAATCGGTCCTCAACTTCTTAACTCGAATGTCCAACATGAGAATCTCTTCTGCGTGGTCTACACGCTTGGTGTTGCCGAAAATGTCGTTAGGCATTTTTGGTTAACGGTTATTTATAATAGGATAGACGATTCGTAATTCTACGAAGAGAGGAATAAGTTTGTCGTAATCTCCGAGGAGTTCCATGTAAAGATAATCTCCTGCAGACACATCGTACGTAATGTTAGAAAGCATCTTGTCGTGCTTGATTCGAAAAATGTTCTTGCCGGTAGAAATTTTGATTTCGCCTACGTTTTCCGGATTCACGGTGATCCGAAGTTTCCCGTCGATCGGAATTTCGTAGAAATGTAAATTGTTATTGAAGACGTAAAACATCTTGCCCACATCGTCGTCCAATTTCGTCCAAATACTGTTGAGGTGAACGATCAGTAGACCGTTGAGTTTGGATAACATGGAAGGTAAGAGGTTATTGGAATTTGGTGGTGCACTTTCCATGTTGATCTGTTTCCGGAAACCAAAAAGATTCATTGTCCTTGTTAGTTATTTAAATTTTCTATATGCTGTGCCCCTTTGTAGATCGAATAAAAAGAAGAGAAGATTTTATCTACGGCGATGCAATTCAAAAGACTCGAACGTGTAATTATGTCATTAGATCAGGATGAAGAAGAAAAAAATAAGAGTTGAATTTAATGAGGCCTCGTTTAGAGCGAGCTTAACGACATAATAACAACTTCCAACTTTTCATCCCCCGAGGGCTCCTCTTTTCCTCCATATGTTTTTGAAGAATGGCAAAAGACACAGCGGACTTCATGGCTATGGGGTTACGGTTAACACACGTCACATTTATCGCTTCCATTACAGTGCCCCCACTCTCTCGTGTGGATTTGACAATCGAGAACACGTAACTTGTTGTCTCTGGCATCCAATGCGACCTTGGTTACGCGCGTCGTGTACAGTTCGTGTAATTTATTCGCAATGCGATGATCTGTGCTGAGTTGTCTTTTACCTTGAAACAGGCATTCTTTGTAGTCTTTAATGCTAAATTTGCTGGTACTTATTTTTCCTACCCCTTTCGCTTTCTTGATCTCTTTTTCTTCTGCAATCTTGACGCAGTACATTTTGGCACGAAGCCCCGCAAATTCGCTGATGTAATTACCAGCCGTTTCATCTTTGAACTTTCCTATGGTCATTTTATTTTCTGTCGAATGCAAGTGATGGCCTGATGGTAAGTTGCTAAAATCAAAAAGATGCTTCATCGAACTCAGATCATGTTCGAGGCTTGGTGTTTGGATTAGAAAAATGAAGCTATCCGTATCAATGTAACATATTTGGATGTTATCTCCATAAAAAGGTTGAAACTGATCGTAGTACGATTGGTACATGTGCAATTTTGATAGTTCAAGGACGGTGGCACCTATGGCAATCGGCTTGTTGAGCATCACTTGCTTCTTGTTCTTCTCGACGAATACTAGATTCTCGTCGAAAATGGTGAAGTTTTTGAAGTAGGGGGACGCGACAATCTTCTCAAATTTCTTTTCGTCCGTGACCAACGTTGCGTCGATGTAATTACGCACGTTCTCCATCGTCTTGCCGTAGATGGCGTTATTGAACAGTTTGTACAGATCCTTGTCTGCAGGCGATGTCGATTGCGCTCTGCGTCGCGTGTTCTCGGCTATGTACGGTTCGAGCCACCTACTCTGTCGGAACTTCAATCCTCTATGTACTTTCTTCAGCTGCAAGCCGTGACTCACGTAAAATTGGAGGAGTCGGTAGTGCAGAACGTAATTCCGCTTGTTCTCCATGCTTAGTATTAGTTTTGGCTCCGATCCTCCAGGTGGCTTCTCTTTGGTGGGGGCCAGGGCCAATCCGCGATGTTTCTCGTGAAGCGTTTCGGGATAATCGAGATCCACTTCCAAGAAACAGCCCCATTCGTTATCTTCGCTCCAGTTGAGAAAATCCTCGCAGGAGAGTTCCTCTTCGGTCATCCACGCGTAGTCGCTGATGGGAAGACACTGGGACATGGAGTGGCCATACAAGTTGTTGACATCCCAGTAGACGATGTAGGTGTTGGTCTTCGATGCATCGTAACCAGGCGTATGAGGGTTATTTGCCTGAGCATGGCGTCGAGGACATTGGACGATGCCACCGCGTATCGCACTCTCCATGAAGGCATACTGTTCCTTCTCTGCGATGAGTCCCAGTTCCACGTTGGTGTATTTCATCATCGATTCCCAAGTTAATCCCGGCGTCGTGAAGAAATACGCAGGATCCAACTTGTAGATCGAGATGCATCTCTTGCGAAACGATTCGAAAATGTCCATGAGAAGAGTCACGTCCAATTTGAGATAGAGATCGTGATAATCACGAAAAGTTTGGCAATTGAAGGCCGTCCACACACTACGAGCGTGTTCGTAGTCCTCTTCGGAACAGACGTCCTCCGTGAGATGAGAATAAAATGCCTCCCGGGGTGGAAGTTCCGCCTCGTCAAATTTGTCGAAATCATTGACGTACTCGTAGGGGTAGACGCCCTTGCGACGCAACAGATTCAAATTCTCATCTCTCCCCGAAAAACATTTTTGTTTGGTGGCCACAAGATCTTCGTCGCCATGTTGAGCTGCAAGAGTAGCGAGGCTGGAGGACAGGAAATTGTAAGAGTCCAGGATTCTAACTTCCACACTTCCTCCTTCTTCGAGAGGGATCCACACTCTCACTGTAATATACTTCTCGCTCGTTCTCGGAATGATGCTGATTCGAGTCGTTATGTTGTAGAGCTCTTTGACGAACAGATGCGTATCGTATTTTTCCGTGTAATGCAGAAACACGGCAACAAAATGCGACTCCTTAATTTTAAGATTGCACGAATTACAGATGGTGCTCAGGAATAATCCATTCTGGTGGTCATGGTGTACGACCTTGTGATTTTCGGGGGTGAAAGTCTGGTTACACTCCGCGCATCTTGTCGCCGTGTCATGTCTCCGCTGTTGTTCCGTCGTGAGAGCAGGTGGAGAAACGTAAGAGCCTTTCAGGCTGGGTGCAAGTTCTCTCGCGCATTCCGCTATCTTCTTAACAAAATGTTTTGCCGCATCGGGTCCGCAATACAAGATGACATCATTTAATTTTTCTCCGTAGATGGAGAAACTGCAAGGCTCGTGGTGAAAAATTTGGATTGTGCTTGAGGTAGAGGGATCAGGGTTGCAAGACGTCATGGGAACTTGGAAGCTTTCAAAGTCGGCATAAAAAACGACGGGATGGTGGAGAAGAGCCTGGTGTTTCTGAAATTTCATCTTGGTTCCGGGTTCCGGCATGACATCTTCGGGTTCTGCATTCACGGAACCAAAACACTTGTGCTGTTCTCTCATCTTCTTTCCCACGCGAAAAGTTCTCAAGCATCGATCGCAAATTTCGATCTTATCGTGATGCTTGCTGATCTGTCTTCCTACTAATCGTGAGAAATTCCGTATCAAACTGTAACGGCCATCTACAAGCAAGAGTCGAATTACATTATTCTGGCTTCTCGCAGGTCTTAACACACGAATGTTGTCGCAATCGTCAACCCCAAACACAAAAATATCGATATCTTCTTTTTTTTCCTCTCTATAGTTTTTTAAAAATTGATCGATCTCATTCACGGGCACAGGATAGGAAATTCCTCGCATGACATTCTTGTATTTCCTCTCGTATCGTCTGTAATTGGACAGGCGTTGGGGGTTAACATTATTAGCTGGGTGTAATGCGGCGATGACAGACCATAGGAAACTCTTCTCATCATTACTTTGTATGTTTAACACTGCATTTTCCTTTTTTTTGCTTGTTTTTTTGAGCGCTACGTAAGGGTTTGAAATTGCACACTCAAAGCTGTAACGTGTGGCTGCGACCGCAAAGGGTCCATCCACTTCCTCTACCTTCAAACTCTTCTTGTTTTTGTGTCAGGTGCTCAAATAGCCGTGTCACTATCTCGTCCAGATCCTTGTGATTGCCCTCATGCAAGTCTTCACACCCTACGTAAAAGCTGAAAGTGCTTGTCTTGGATGAGACAACTTTCTCATACATGAGGGTCAAGACGAGATGAATTTTAATTGAAACATTGACGAGGCAATCACGTAATTGATCAACTACCAGAGATTTCACATTGTCGAGGAAGGTGCTCGAGTCACATTTTTCGTCACCTCCAGATTTATACGTCATGATGCGTGCACTTTTATTCAAAGCACCGCCTTCATGCGCATCAATGCGAGATTTCTTTGCCGGGGGGTTGACATCATGTTCAGGTAGACGATATTTTTTCAAATGCCTGGCAATATTGGGTTTAGAAATTAATTTTCCACAGTTACGACATGCCACTTTCCCGCAAAAACCGGAGGGACCTGGTTGCGGTTCCATTTTTTTCTCTGTTATTTATATATACAGAGAAATTTTTTTTTGGGGGGGGGTTGTGGTGGTGGTGGTATGGGGAAAGCGCACTGAAACAGAAGGAAAAAAAATAGATCAAAAAAGCTGAAAAGTGCTAGATATTTTTTCCTTACAAAAAAATGCATATATATATTAGACGCGAACAGTGTGTGCACTGTTGTAGGAGGTGTGTGTCAATTTTTATGACTCCTCTCAATATGTGCGTGTGTGTGTGTCAGACGCAAAACAAAAGAAATATATATCGTGAAAACAAAATAAAGCACACTTGAAAAAAAAACTTACCTTTCAAGAGAGATAGAGAGACTTCAAAAAACTTGTAGCTCACTAAAACTTCCACGATGATATATGTATACTGTCAGACAAACAATTAAGAATACTGAACTGCCACGATTGACGTTCACCTTTCAAGAAAGATAGAGAGACTTCAAAATAAAACTTGTAGCTCACTAAAACTTCCACGGTGATATATGTGTATACTATCAGACAAACAATTAAGAATACTGAACTGCCACGATTGACGTTCACTATGATAATGATGTACAAAAAGAGAAACTGGTGTGTTATATAGGAACGGGGAGTTTGTTGCCGTTTGTGTTTGCCGAGGGTGGAGTCGTCCACTGCGGAAGCGGATGGCAATAAACACCGTTGACAGTTCCACCTTATGCGTGTTTGTCATGGTATTCGATCATTTTTCCTCAACCAGATTCACTTCGGGCGGAAGCAGATGCGAGATGATTAGGTTCGGGGAGTTTGTTGCCGTTTGTGGTTGCCGAGGGTGGAGTCGTCCACTGCGGAAGCGGATGGCAATAAACACCGTTGACAGTTCCACCTTATGCGTGTTTGTCATGGTATTCGATCATTTTTCCTCAACCAGATTCACTTCGGGCGGAAGCAGATGCGAGATGATTAGGTTCGGGGAGTTTGTTGCCGTTTGTGGTTGCCGAGGGTGGAGTCGTCCACTGCGGAAGCGGATGGCAATAAACACCGTTGAGGCTTCGCATAGGATTATCGATTTATGTTTCATGGAATAATCTACGTAAGATTCCAGCATCGAGAACAAACAACGTTGATTGAATTTTTGGCAGCATTTGCAATACAAATCCAAACTCGTGACGATTTTCGCCGCCACGCACCCTGGCGAGGTTATAGGGGCCAGGAATCCTAAAAAAACAACAATTATTATTTGTTTGTTTGCGTCACAATACGGAAATAATAAGAGGCAGGCGCGCGCGTGTGGCACATCGTTCCCCGAGAGAGGTTTACAAAGGTCACGATATATAAACATTTTTGGTCCCCCCGGGGTTGGAAAATTACGATAAGGTGCATTCATCCTTCAAAGGATGAGAGGATGAGAGGATGAGAGGATGAGAGAATGAGAGGATGAGAGGATGAGAGGATGAGAAGATGAGGGGATGAGAAGATGAGAGTGCATCTTTCACTCATCACTGCTTTTCTGGGCCGTGAATCATCGTCAGCGCAATAAATAAGGCGCGGAACGTGGGGAGAAAGTGATACACACGCGCGCGTGTGTGTGCGTGTGTGTGGCACATCGTTCCCGAAAGAGAGAGGTTTACAAAGGTCACGATATACAAACATTTGACCGGGACTTGGAAAATTACAATAAGATGCATTCATCCTTCAAGGATGAGAGGATGAGAGGATGAGAAGATGAGAGGATGAGAGGATGAGAGGATGAGAGGATGAGAGCTCATCTTTCACTCATCACGGCTTTTTTGCGCCGTGAAACATCGTCAGCGCAATAAATGAGGCGTGGAACGTGGAGAGAAAGTGAGTTTTTGAGGGTTTGGCGGTCGTGGGGTCAAGAAATCAAAGTTGTTGTCAAAGGTACATATTGACTACTACTGATAATGGTATAAGATTGATTACTTTTGCAACCTCAAAGAATTTAATTGTGAAAAGTGCCACTTTTAAACATAAAGATATCCATAAATATACCTGGTCTTCTCCAGATGGTAAAACTCATAATCAGATAGATCATATTCTCATTGATAAGAGAAGGCATACTAGTATAATTGACGTTCGTACACATAGAGCTGCTGACTGTGCCAGTGACCATTATTTAGTAATTGCTAAATTAAGAGAAAGACTCTCAGTGATAAATATGAGAGTTGTTGAAAGGTTCCCAATATAGCTATTTCGTTCTTTGATTATTGGGCTGCTTTAAATAGAATTCTTGAAGGCAACGAGAGCAAGTGAAATATTCATTCGAGAATTAGACTGCAACAATCACTAGCAGATATAACAATATACCGCGTTTGGTAGAACCTGTCCCGCTTCCCGCGCTAGGGAGCGCTCGACAGTTTCGGTGCCAATGAGAAACGAGGAAAGAATCGTCTGCTGGGCAGCGAGGAGCGAATGGAAGCCAGAAGAGAGGCGCTTACGTAGACGCTGTTGCGACGTTGCGTATTTTAATTGGCTGCCTGGCTTTGACTTTCCCCAACACCGAGAAAAGCCAGGGAGCAACTAGCGCGGGAACCGGGACAGGTTCTACCAAACGCGGTGTAATTAAAAATAAAAGGGGGGCGTTTTGGGGTTCGAACCTAGGTTACGTTAATTATTAGGCATGTATGTTCGTTCATGTAATGAGAAATTAAAATGTACCATTAGAATTAGACACGGTATTATTCATCGTGTCGACGGTCCAGAATTCGGCCGATGGAGAAGGACAATTAAGTTCCTTATTCATCGGTCTTCATTTACTAGTCAAATTTTACCATGACAATTAGGGATCAGAAATCGGAAATCAGAAATCAGAACACTGGACACTGAAATATGTTACGACATAATATTTAATACATCACTGTAGAAATACTTACAACTTCGCTCGCCTACTGAAGCACCATTAAAAAAAACACACTCTCGCTGACCCGCGATGCACCGGGTCAAAACAAGTTAGCAGCGCAGACCGCTGATGTTCGATGTTTTACATAAACGCTGTATTTCAAGCACCATTGCCTAACCAGTTAAGTTAAAGAAGTTTGAAATCACAAAGCTAGGAGTCTAAACTTGGTCCAGAGAAGAGAAAACAGTTTCTCTCTGACCTACAAAGGTGCTGAAATGAAAGTCTCTATCTGAAAGTTTTAACTGTGAATGAATGTTCCAAAAACTGTCTCTAATCTGTGAATATCGAACTGCTAAATCGAAGTGTGTCTGTCGAACTCTCTATTTCAACTGCCTCTGCTAAGTCCTTACTTCGTCTTTTCCTTCGTTCCCGGAAGAATTGTCCTTCACTCTATTGGCCGTCGAACTTTTAACTCGGCCCACACGTGGTCACTTCTGCATGTAAGGGCGAGAATCTGTACACACGAGGGGCGATAGGGGCGATAATCGTGTAGCACAAAAACACAATAGCACCTTGTTTGAGAGCTGATCTCGAGAATGAAAAATATCTGTTCTAATTAATTTTTATCGCTAACAACTCAATTTTTATTGCTCGCAACTGGGACACTTCGTTAAAGTTATGCCTTCCTTAGCTGCCAAAATCCCACTGAAGCGAAGAGATACGAAGAGAAATGTTCTGGCCGGGTTGGAGTTGAAGATTCTGTACTATTCACTCTTGTCACTGAGCTGTCACTGAGCCAGATGGCCTGGCGGTGATCGTGGAAGTTATGACGTCTCGTCCAGGCGGCCATGTGTAGGGAAATTGTCTCGATTCTGAGCCTGGCCACCTGCAAACTCTCGCGAGAACAGAGGATCTTTGTTTCCATCGAGGGAGAAAGTCTTCTTGGGGGTTTTAAATTTTAAATGCCTGAAGTTCCAGGTGATTAGCTCCTTCTCGGCTTGAATTTATGTTGACATCGGCTGAGTTCGGATGAATTTGGACGGGACAGATATGGGAGTTTATTGCGAGACACACTGGTTCCTTCACCTTGGAGTAGGGGCGGTGATATATGCGGGGCTTCATGGGAAAGAACGCTGGTTCCTTGAGACATATCAGCCGTCTCTTCTCAGAGAGCAGAAAAATGAGATCTTGGGGGAGAACGCGTAGAAAGACCGATGGAAATTGTAGATGGAAATTGTAATTGGCACATCGGTTATTCAGAGTTGTCTGTTTCCATCCGAATCGTGCCGCGCCAAAAGCAAGTTCTGAGCAACCCAGCTGGCCGCTGGCGGCAAAGTGTCGGGAATCGTCTCAAGCAGATAGACCTTCAGTGAGCACACAGGCAATGAATTCGGTTTCTGGTGAAGTGACACTTATATATATACAAGACCAGGAACGTGACCGGGGATGGAGGGTTGGGACAAGATATACTTTGTTAAATTTGGACCAAGTTGTCTGTTTTTACCATGTATTTAGTAACAATGGTTTTGCTCGCTCCGGACTCTAAACATTTGTTTATATGGCCGCAACTCAAGGTTATGCTTTTTACTTTAAAGTTAGCACTCAGTTTTCCAAGAAATATATTTACTAAACATTTCTTGCTCACTCCGACACGCATTGCGAACCGTTCTTACTAGTCACATCCATCTCATACTTATTTAGAAAGAACATGCGACTTAAATGGATTTTGTCAGTTTCAAGAAAATCCTGCTCACTTGCTCACTCCTCTCCCAATGTCCCATTTACAATTTTGTTTTGCTTTGCTCGAAATACATATTGCTTTATGACGCTCATGCACACTTCTCCTTGTTTAAAAAAATATTTCTTAGGTATTAATAAAAATTTCCTAATATGAGATACAAATGACGTCATATTCCTTCTCGACCCGGTCATAAACTATCCAATTATGATTCATGTTTCATCACTGTGTAAATATTAAAACAAAAAGTAAAGTCATTTTATCGTCAAACAATGAAATTGTTATGTAACACTTAACTGAGAAATGTTTATTTTCTATAGTATATGCCTTGCTCTCTCTAGAAATTCGAACAAATAGGCACATAATGTATGAAATTGACTTTGGCCCAACTTGGATACATTTCTGCTGACGGCCTTGATTAAGTTCTCAAGTTAGTGTTGTAATGATTCAGGTTTTAGTATTGCAATCAACATTCTTCCCTTCGTCTCACTTCTTGCGCATACTGTGTGCTAACGGGAACTCAAATTTCAAACAAATTCTAATAAGCATGAACAAGATAAAGCTTGTGTGGAATCAAGTAACAATGGATTAGGAAAGGCAGAACTGGTCTTCGATTGGCACCGGGTGTAGAGGCTATTAAAAAAAATAATTTGACTTCACGTAATGGAAGTTTTCAGTTTTTCAATGTAACGCAGCTGCTCTGCATATCCATGGAAAGGTACACTCTATAGTCCAACAGCCATTTGAAGACCAGAGCCTATCAAATGGGTTCTTCGTTGAGCGCATTCAGTCCCATCGACGCTGTTATCAGACGTTCTCAATAGGAGCCAGATCGTCCTTATTTAAAAAAAGAAAAGTGCACCACGCCATGAAGGCGTATAGGGAGTGTGGGGTTAGGGCCTCACACTTTCTTGATCACGGCCGAAGGTGGGGGTGATATCATCAGCACCACGCCCCTTGCCGCCTTTACCCCAGAGTTTCCTCCAGGTACCCACTTTATACGACGCTGGGTGGACGCCAGAGCTGCTTGAAGAAGTGAAAAATTTTCCAGTTCTCCCCCGCCTGGAGAACCTTATTAAGTCTTTGAATTATATTAATTGTGTTGCGTCATCACCCAAATTTTGGAGCTCTCATCTAAGTTCGAACCCGGGACCGCAGATAATACGCGGGAGACCTTTTCATGGTAAGAGTATGATAATTGCAATGGAATGAGAACTCAGGAGCTAGATATTTGGCAGCCTAGTAGCAGGGTGACATAATATTTTGACCCCAAAACGGGACATCCCAAGGAGATCAGTGTACCTCCTCCCCTCCTGAAAAATCAGTTAGGCCTAATTATAAAATTATTGTTATAATTAAAATATTATTATTATTATTATTTTATTATTTGAAATATGATCTCTCGTTGTCAAAAGGTATTATTTATTATTTTCTCGGTGTGACTTACACAGTATATCTGGTTCCTTCTGATCAACCTTTGATGTTAGCCCTACGCAGAAGTTGGGGAGTGCCAGAAGTATGTATTAGAACAATCAATCTTCTTGAAAGCGGCTTTATTTTTCACCAACCGTTTGTACATCTCCTCAAAAACCTTACCCCACACATCTGACGCGAGATTTGCCACTTGTTTTTGTGGTTTGTGTCTTGTCCCAAGTTCATATTGAAACTGCATATACGCTTCTTGGGCATGCTTATGCACTCTCTACAAATAACGGATCACACGCAAAACAATACAACTTTTTTTAGCATGAAATGTCTCAACTTTATACTTGGTTTTCAAGCTAACCCCTAGGCTTTTCTAAAATGGTACAAATAGTGTTTTTAAATAATATCGAAGGGACAACCGGGACATGCCTCTCAAACGGGACTGTCTCTTTCAAAACGGGACGTACTGAAACCCTATATAAATGACAACATAACTAAGGACCTAATGAGTGAACTGTTAGAAGGCACTCCAATATCAAAGTTTCCATTTCCATGTAATACACCTCAGAAACTATGTTCTTGAAGGACATTGATGATAAGTCCATAGTTAGTACATATTCTGCGAGGTTGTTAGTTATTCTGCGATTTGTCCATTAAGTACCGATGCTCCTATACAGCCGGTTCTTACTGTTGCTTTTAGACGCGCCTGAGCTGACGTCTTCCGCGAAAAATTAAATAAAACTATAGTAGCTATTATTTTCTTCCTCTGTAACTGAATCATCACGTTATCGTATTTACGGCTAGAACAGAAGGGGGAGAGGGTGTTCCTTGGCTCTCTAAGTCACTCGCTCGCTCCTTCTGAATTCCAGAGATTTCGAACCATCAACATGCGCATGTAATTTGATATGATCGAACAGTAACGTGAAGATGAACGGTGGCCAATTATCCACCCTATAACACACCGACTGTGCTGCAGCGTTTCTATATGGAAAGACTCGCGCACTTTCGGCGTGGCCTTTGGCCACGTCTTGTACTCTCGCATGCTTGACCTTCAGCCACGTTGTGGGCGCAATCATGTTATAGATGGGGTTCCTCAATTATCGTAATGATTTTGAAGATGCGTGCATGTTGTATTGGATGAAGGGAAACAAGTGTATAAGTTCGCTTGCGTGTGTATATGCTCTAATACGTATTTTACAAATATTTAACACATATTATTGTCTAGTTTCATTGTAATAAACTGGGTACATATGGTCCGTTTCAAAATATTTAGATATTTCATATAAACGAATTAAATAGCGACATGTCTCGTGCGCTCGCTGACGTGGCTCGCTTATTTGAAAAGTTTTGAACATAACGTTATGTGTGTTCGGCCTATTGTTTACTTTCTTAATAATAAGCTGGGTAAGTAAAAACAGTTTCAAGTTAGTTAGTTGGATGTTTTCTGTAAACGGATTCAATAGGGACACTAAATTGGAAAAGCAATATTTACGTATTTTGTCATTTTCACAATTTAAAAAGTAATTGAAAAATAATTGTTTTCCGTCATTCCCCTCGAATTCCACCTCTCCTCTGTAATAAATTATGAGGCTCATATTTTGAAATTCGAACAGTCTAGCATAATTCACTTAGTAGTTTCTGGGGTGAAAATAAAGTTCCCTAGCAACGTCTGTTGCCATGGTCAACAACACGCAAGTTAAGCTCTGAAGAATTGTTTGTCATTATACCTCCAAACATTTAGTTAAAACAAGCACGATGTAGATATTATCGCATTGAGTGTATCAATATCTAATTGTATCTGGACTGAAACATCTTCTTATGTAGATGTCAAACTTGTTTGAAGCTCCTTCTCAAAACCAACAGTGTGTGTGATTTGTGAGAAATAATGTAGCTTCACAATAAAGACATGAATCAAACAAGTTAGTTAGTTGGATGTTTTGTATAAACGAATTCAATAGCGACACTAAATCGGAAAAGCAATATTTTACGTTTCTTGTCATTTTCACATTTTTGAACGTAAATGAAAAATAATTGTTTTCCCTCATTCCCTTCGAATTCCTACCTCTGTAATAAATTCTGACGCTCATATTTTGAAATTCGAAAATTTGACATAATTCAGTTACAGTAGTTTCCGGAGTGTAAATAAACTTTCTTTAAGTTCCCTAGTACCCATTTTTAAGATAACACACTAATTATATACTGCACAAACCTTGAAACCTAACTTACGGTGAAGGTAATTCTAGTTATATCTAACATACTATCCATCTATAGCTATACTTCTAATAAACTCGCTATTCAATGTTCATTTGTTTTCTAAACAATAAAATATATGAAACATACGTTATATTCTTTTGACAGATACAGCCCATAATGTTCTATGGTATATTGTTAGAATCTCTTATTGTGCACAAGAATAATTTTTAAACAACATGAGCTACAATATTAGTTTTCATCTGGTAGTCAATTCCCCTCACAAAATTTATTTTCCGTAAGGTATGGACAGTTGATACGAGTCATATTTTACGTGACGTTACTACTTGAAAAATATGACATTAAGGTAACATTTTCAATGTCTGCTTCCAAGTTCAATTACAGGCATGGCTAACACAACTGTATTGCATGTCTAAACAATTCATTAAAATAACCATGATTTATCGAATTTTGAGTACTAATTAAGTAAGTTATTCATGACTGTTTATGTTATCTCTGAACTAAATCTTCTTATGTCACTCTTGTCTGATGCATGTTTTCTAACTAGGAATTTAATCATATGTGATGGTCATTATCTCGAAGATAATAAAAAAGTTTTCGAAGGCACTAAAAACTCTCAACTAAGCACAGAAAGATACAAAGTGCAAGTCATTTTAATTGTTATTATTTTCTTGGACACCATGTGTCGCCTCAGTCTAATATGACCGTGTATATTTTTAATCTAGCATTGCAACATCTGCGCTTGCATTAACCAGTGCGATTCATAAAAAATCGAAACATATGCGGGAGATTTGTTGTTATTTTAGATATCAAGATTAACTATTTTCAAATTTAGTTTGCAATTAGAAAAATATGTAAAGAAAGTATGTGAATTTCAAATTTAATTGTATGTAGAAGTTGTTAAAGGCATGAAGGAAAATTGGCGGATTTCTAGCTCCTGGACGAAAAACAGACGTTGCTAGGGAGTATGAAACGGGCATTTTCACCCTTTGAAAAAGGCTAAGTGAGCTTCTCGTGCTCTCGCCGACGTGGATCGTTTATTTGAAAAGTTTTCAACGTAATGTTATGTGTGTTTGGGCTCTAATATGGTACACATATTGTCTATTTCCTTAATAATAAACTAAGTAAGTAATAACCGTTTCAAGCTTAGTTAGTTGGATATTTTGTATAAACGAATTCAATAGCGACACTAAATCGGAATAGCAATATTTTACGTCTCTTGTCATTTTCGCATTTTTAAACGTAATCGAATTCCTGCCTCTCCTCAGTAATAAATTCTGACGCTCCTATTTTGAAATTCGAAAAGTCTAGCATAATTCACTTACACTAGTTTTCGAGGTTAAAATAAACTTTCATTAAGTTTCCTAGCAACGTCCGTTTCCATGGTCAACAACAAGCACGGCAAGCTCTAAAGAATTGCTTGTCATTATACCAGGCCTCCCGCACTGGTGCAAAAATCCGAACAAGGTTAATTTCGGAATTCATTTGTTCGTGCATGAATTAACCAGCTACCAGACGGCACCACCATCGATGTTAAATCCTAATTTTCTCATTAAAAATTTAGTTTATGTATCTATTAATCAATGATGATCACTTGTACGTGATTTTGTATTTTATTAAATGCCTTTCCCTTCTTAAACATGTATAAGAAAAATCGTATTTTTAAAGTCACTAGTTCTACATGACGTAACATCGTTCCATATGATTTGTCATGGACGTACACTAACTATTTTAATAAGAATGTAGAAGAACAAAAAATAAAAACAATGGCTTATTGTGCAGATTTTTATTGTAAAAACTGTCAGAAGAGGAATCCAGAGCTGTGTTCGTGATCTGTCATATCCTGAAAGGTTAGTTATTTATGAATGCTGTTCGCTCTTTATGTAAAAATAATTTCCATAAAGTTAGTTTCCACGGAGAATAATTCCTAGCATGTCTTCGTATTCTGTATTTTGCTTCATTTAAGTAAAAGGACATGTGTTAAAAAAAACGTCTGAAAGATTAAAGGTTCGATTTTGTAACTTAATGTTATTTATAAGTTACACAGGAGGATAGGAAGCCAACGAGAATAGTAGGAATGACTTAAAGTTTGTTTGAAGTTCGGAAAAGCTCATTTGTGCATGTTATAATGCAGAAAGTTGCAAGTTATCGCGCTCCTATTCGCTTCTGCATGAAGTTTATTTCTTCTAGCATATAAAACTTTGTCAACATGTACAGGAGATAAAAAAGCGTGTAAATATTAAAGCAATGAAACCTAAGGTAACGGTTCCTATCGTTCTATGATTTTTTTAAAAATTCTCTTAGCAGGAAGACTTATTATCGTAGAAGTTTAGCAATCATTGTCACACGAAATTTGAACCTTTCTTAAAGTAATTAGCACTCTTTGGATTTTTTTTAAAAAATATTTATGTTGAAAAAACAACTTAAAAATTACCTTACGCAAGCTTGCACGCTTCCCAAGGACAATGTATTTTCCATTGACAAGGGACTGTAAGTATCGTAGACTAGTGGGAATTAATGTAGAAGTAAATCGGAACCTTAGTAAAATGAATTTAGGGAATTTATTTATAATGCTAAGAGAACCAAACCTGGCCTGCCTAACCTAACTACGAAAGCATACATTGAACCAAATCATAAGTAATCACTAGTTTTGGAAACGAAATGAGTGTAACTAACCTACATGTGCAATATATGCAAAATATTTTACGAACATTTACACATGTGTTACTGTAAAGAAAAATCCTTTCTCACTGGTGCCACGGGAGGAAGATTTTGTGTTTCAAATCGCATTTTAATCTATGTGCTTTAATCCAACCCTACAGAATTATGGATGTTACTCCTATTATTAATAATAATATAATAATATATTATGTTGATGGAATCATCTAATTATACCTGTAGTTAATATTATTGCTGTAATAGCTCTTGTTGCTGGTCATGGGCTTTGATCTACTATATGGTATGGGTGATTTTCATTTGTTGACATATTTCCTGTCCTGGTATATTCTTCAGAAATATGTTGTGTCATAACATTTTTCTTGAAAGCACTCCCGGGAATAGATTCCATGATCCATTTAATGACAAAAAATGCATTGTTAGCCAGTTGTAGGTTAGGCAGTAAGCTTCAGGGACTCTTTCTAAAAGATAATGTGGTAAAACTTTGCTTCATGTGTTAGGAAGTTTAGTGCAATATCTATAACATTTTTTATTTGCATTACCACACACTGTATGGTGCCAGAAGAAGTAGTTACGATGAGAAATAATGTGAAAATTGAGTAAAAATAAATCAATTGAATGGTGACAAGCTCATAAGATTTTGCGCAATTGTTGAAGGAGTTATCATAGAATGGACCCTTATACATTTGACACTACTTTATTCAACAGATACAGATAGTGATCTAATGCATATTCATTTTCAGTAACTTTTCTTTGTGTTGACACGCTTTGACCTTAGCTCACTAACAACTCTTGCATCTTGGAATTTATCTTTTTTGAGTGACATAAAATGCAGAATGCTTTGTCTTGCATAGTTATATGTTTCTAAAATAATTTTTCGTCTTTTATTTTTCTTATAGAGCTGAGATATAGTTGGAGAAAATATGGCGAAAGGACTTGAGGCACAAAACATACAAAAGCTACAGAGTTTGTGGAGACAATTTTTCAGATAAAATGTTTATGAATTCTAATAGAAATAAGTTAGTGCATGATGCATACCCAGATGTAGAACCAAGTAAGTATATTGCATTTCTTATGGAATAACATTGTCATCAGTTATGTGGCTCATGCATAAGAAATTGTATTTTCCCTTTTCTGCATTAAAAAAATATATGCTTTAGAGATAAATTTTGCTTAAAGTACATAACACCTAACAACACGATACATTGTTTGAGGATGTTAGAAAGAAATGTATTTAATGTTTCACTAAATATTCCAAGCAGGATGGATGAAAAATATATGATTTTCAGCTAAACAGTCCTGTAAAATATTTGAAAAGTTTGATTAAAGGCAATAAAATGCACATATTTTTCTGTTTGAGACTATACATATGTGAACCTACTATGGAAATGTTTGTTGAGTGTGTTAATGATGCTTTAATAATTTCAGTAACTTTTATTCCAGTGAAAGTCTGTAGGACCTCAAGGAGATTATCATACCTTATGCAAAATATATTAATTACTAGTGATTCAATAAATATATATATATACACCTGAATAACAACGTGTTTGTTTATTTTCCCTTACATTTGTTATTAGCAATATAATATAATGTTCTACATTTCCATAGTATGAGTATTAAATCATTAAGAGTAATGTACTTACTCTGAAACTGTTCTCTTCTTCTGGAGTATTTCAACATGTATATTCATTCTTGGTGAAGTATAACATGTCACCATAGTGAGTGTCCGACCAAGAAACCTATCAGTATGACACAATGGTTTGTCTAATGGAATTTCATTAACAATATTATGATAATATTCAATACAGTGGAAATTATTTGATGTAGAGTTTTAAGGATTTCTTATAGTCTTTTACTTTATATTCCATATGTTTAATGCTAACAATATAATGTATGTGTATAATTGGAAGTAAGATGCTTGAAATAAATTTTGGGACTTGTAGGCATAATGACCATATTGGGCCATTCAATGTATGTGAGGAAGAATCCTCTTATCTAATATCCTTACATGAGTTTGAACTGTTCTTTTAGGTCTACTTTATGCACAGAAAGGTTAATTTGGTTGAAACTACCGTTTAAAGTGGGATCCGAACCACTATGCGTCTCCATATAGGTACAACTTCGTGATGGGGTTGTTGCTATATAGACATTCTAGGTTAACTTGTGTAAGGTGTGACCTTTTCTTACTCTATTTTCCCATAACTATTCACTATCATCATCATAGTAGTTTTTACAGAGAAATTGACTGATATAATTAAAACAATTACAATTTTATTCCAGAAATTATTCTGTTTGATAACTTCCCCAATGAGCTGTGTCACTCATAACTATTATTTTATTCTATTCTCTCATGGCAGATGGCACTGAACTAGTTTCTATGTCGTATTGTCCAAAATACTATTTCATCTACAGAACACTGAATGTAAGTTGTGATAGAAATTAACTGTAGTGTAAAATATTTACTTTCATCTACAGCATAACATAACCCATGGTTCTACAGAATAGTTTCTCAACCTATAGGGTGCGACCAACTCCTGGGTCCTGAGGGGACATTTGGTGGGTCGGGAAGTTGGTTCCGAAACTTTGTTAACTGGGTCTTAAAAACCTATTACCTTAAATTACTTAGATATATTGTTTTAACAATTTAAATTCAGGCCGTGTTGTTGTAAAAGAGCAAATATACAGGTATGATTATAGACTAGGTGCACACCCCTACAAAGTAATTCCGCTGGTTCCCATCTTATGGTCTCATGAAGTGTAATATCCTTCAAGGTGGGTCCCCGACTGAAAAAGGTTGAGATCCACTGCTCTACAGCCCTGGAAGGTCCTTGGCCTATCAACTGACTGCCAGTCTGCCTCCCACAACCCTACCTAGAGGTGTGGAGATCTTCAACCAGTAATGGGGTGACGTAGGGTCAGCACATCGAACCCTCAGCTGTTATAGGAGATTTCCCAGACTGGGTTACGCTACTCACTTGTAGGTCCCAAATTTTTTTAGGATGGTGGTTAAGTTTGGAAAACAAGTACTGACTGACTATATGTATATACCTTTTATTCCAGTATATTTCATACCTACAAGCCGCCAGCCGATTTGTAATGGTTTCGTTACATGAATAGCGTTAATGTTCCATCAGTAGTTTTTAATATACGTTTTATGATTTATTCTTATTTCATGAGACAAAACCTTCGAATCCTCTCTTTTGTTTCCCTGGCATTTTCAGCATCATACCCCCCCCCCCCCTCGCATGGTACTCCACTGATATTAATTGCAGAGAAAGTGGATGCATTTGTCTTTCATTTTATGAGGCCATAGACAAATGAATGGAATTTTCTACGTTGGTAAATCAGAAGTGTCTACATCTTGCGATTGAATATGGTAGGCCTACACAAGGGAGAAAATTACAGTGATGGCACCAGAAACAGTTGCTGGTATTAAGCATGCTGTATCCTGCAGATTGCCACACACGTTAAACTGTGCAGCAATTGTTATGAAGAGAAAGATACAATTTGGGAAATGTTGCAACATGGCTCGAGTGCCCTTTAGAACACTTTTGGTAGCGCAATGATCCGCTCACCCCACCCTTCCATTCCTGCTTTTATTTTCTGCTAATAATTCGGGACATATCTCGTAAGGTCGTAGTATTTATTTTATATAAGTTCATAAAAATGTTCTACAAGGATAAATACCATTGTTCGGTTAATGCAGGGGTCCTGGGTTCGAATTCCTGTTAGAGCTTTCTTTGTGTCATCAATTTTTCATAGCATCGTCGCGATTAGCCTAAAATTGGAAAAATGCGAAGCTAAATAAACAACGACGAGGGAGGGGTAAAATGCATTAATCTACGAACAAAGTAATCGCTGTAGAGTTTACACAAGATAAAATCGCGATTTGCCCAAAATGTCAGAAAAGTAATACGCGGACCATTTTTCATGCTCAACGGAATGATTTACGTGCTGGAATTTCAGGAACTTGAAATTATTTTCGTATGTTGTGCTTCTGGGCTACTTATTCTGTATATCTCGTAACTTAGATGTAGAAATCATTCAAACGTAACGTGCATTAACTGAACAATGGTATTTATCCTTGTAGAACATTTTTATGCACTTATATAAAATAATTAATTCGACCTTACGAGATATGTACCGAATTATTAGCAGAAAATAAAAGCAGGAATGGAAGGGTGGGGTGAGCGGATCATTGCGCTGAGACGCATTCAACTGTCACTGCCAAGAGTAAGATATGATTGGCGGAGAGGTTGCTATGACAACGCTTTACGTTTCGAAACAGCCATAGGGTGGCTCCACATGTCCGGTTTGGTATACGCACAGATTACAAAGGAGAGATAGGAAGTAAGCGATCTTATTAATCTGTGATTATACCTCTAAACATTTAGTTGAAACGAGCACGATGTAGATAATCTCGCAGTGAGTATACCAATATACATATACGTAATTGTATCTCGACTGAATCTTCTTCTTGTAGATGTCATCCTTGTTTGAGGCACCTTTTCAAAACCAGGAGTTCATTCATCTGTGTGTGATCTGTGAGAAATATAATGTTAAGAATTAAAGGAAACAATGTGAGCAAAAAGAAAAGCCATGGAAACGGTTGCTAAGGACGTGAAAAAAGGGCATTTTCAGCCTTAAGAAAGGGCCAATTGAGCGATTTTTGAATTTTCTCTGCTTTTTGGGACAATTTCATGGGGGGGCGGTCGTAATCGGGCATTTTTTGCCTCCGGGCCTTCCTTCATGGAGAACATTTATGTCAGTGAGTGGTGGGATTGGGGCTATATATATATATATATATATATATATATATATATATATATTTATATATATATATATTTATTGGACTCGCGTACTTTCGACGTGGCTCTTGGCCACGTCTTGTACTCTCGCATGCGTGACCTTCGGCCACGTTGTGGGCGTGATCATATTATAGATGGGGTAAAATGTCTGCATGTTGTATTGGATGAAGGGGAACAAATGTATAAGTTCGCTAATTTTAAAAGTGTCGAAAGTTACTTTATGTGTGTATGGGCTCTAATAAGGTACAAATATTCAAAAGAGTATTGTCTAATTTCTTAATAATAAACTGAGTAAGTAATAACTGTTTCAAGATAATTAGTTGGATATTTTTGCATCAACGAATTCAATAGCGACACTAAATTGAAAATGCAATATTTACGTCTTTTGTCATTTTCACATTTTTGAACGTAATTGGATAATAACTGTTTTCCGTCATTTCCCCCAAATTCTGACGCTCGTATTTTGAAAGTGCCTCCCCCATGGCGCAGTGGTAGCGTCATTGCCTTGTAATCAAGGGGTCCCGGGTTCGATACCCGGTGGAGGCACAAGTGGTTCGGATCCCACTTTAAACTGTAGGTCCAGTCCCGATTAGCCTTACTGTGCATAAAGTGGACTTAAAACACCAACTCAAACTCGTATTTTGAAATACGAAATGTCTAGTATAATTCACTTACAATAGTTTTTGTGGTGAAAATAAACTTTCTTTAAGTTCCCTAGAAACGTCCGTTTCCATGATGAACAACAAGCACGGCAAACTCTCTAAATAATTGTTTGTTATTATACCTCTAAACATTTAGTTAAAGCAACCACGATGTAGATAATATTTTCGCATTGAGTTTACCAATATATACGTAATTGTATCTGGGCTGAAACTCCTTATTATGTAGATGTCACTCTTGTTTGATCCACCTTTTCAAAGCCAGGAGTTGATTCAGCTGTGTGTTGTATATCTGTGAGAAATATAACGTATCTCGACAATTAAGAATTGAAGGAAACAATGTGTGCTGCAAAAAATGTCCGTGGCAACGGTTGCTAAGGACGTGAAAACAGAAGGGCTATTTGAGCTATTTTTTAATTTTCTCGGCCTTTTGGGACGATTTCATGGGGTGTCGTAATCGGGCATTTCTCGCCTCCGGGGCTTCCTTCATGGAGAACATTTGTGTCAGTGAGTCAGTGGTGGGATTGGGGCTTTATATATGTTGGATAACTCGGCCTTTCATGTACAATTTTCTGAAACTTTGAGTGAAGTTACGAGCTAGTGTAGCTATGTTTGTATACTCTGTCCCGAGAGTGACTCGAGAGTGCTCGACCAATTAACGCGTGAGAGGGAACAGGGGAAATGGGAGAAAAAGGGATTTTAAATTCGTCGTTGAAATCTTCGGTGATACTTATTCTAAAGTTAAAGGTAAATATAATCTACGTGCATTGAATCATGCTGTGAAGGTACACAGTGGTCAAAGGTGGAGCTCTCCCACGGTTGAAAGACCACAAGGTGAATGCAACGCGGTCCTTCTCCCTCTCCCTTCTGAAGCATGACGTCATATGAGTTGCAGAGGCGGGTCCCGTTCCTCTGTAGGCAGGGAAGAAGTGAATTGGTGTTTGCAAAACAACAATATTTCATGAGCTTTAGAATATTAGGAGGGAACATTTAGGAAAGTCAACATCTTCTAAAGTCCAAAATTTAGCACTAAAATATTTCTCTAGAGCATGGTTTACTTTAGTTAGTCGTTAAACTCACGCCTTGGAGTAAAAAGTATTCTTTGACAATTAGGCTATTATATCAGTCCTTCTGATTTTTATCAGCCAGGCGTCCAGCATTTTTCATTGCTTTGTATGGGTCATACGTAGATAGCTCGGTGGTCGAGCGTGTTCAGTGGTATACTGGCGACCTAGGTGCCAATGGATCCGGGTTCAATTCCCAGCGTGGGGTGTAAGGCGTGACGTTTGTGAAAAGTACGAATTCCACGCAGTAAAACCCTGGACCGCATTCTGCAGAATAATGAGGATCTGGAGCCCAGATGCACGGACAGTATAATCCTCTTCCTCTGCGGTTGCGTGTTGGCGCCCTGCATGCTGAGTTGCCATTCACAACATCTGTTTTTAACTAGGGTGTAGAGACTTGAGTCCTCAGACGACAGCAGTTCTAGTATTTGCCTCGACTGTACGTAATCACTGGCGTAGGCCGAGGGGTGATGGTTGAAGGGGCTACGGTCCACTCCGAAAGTTTAAGAAAACCAACATTTTCAAATAAAGGCAGTGAAGAACTGGGGAATGGGGTACCAGAGTGAGTGTTAAATGTGCTGACGTGTCCATAATTTAAATAAATCAATCAAGTATTTTTAAGTTCCGGCCTGCATGAGTCTACCTTTGTAAGTGTAACTCATAATTCATCTTCGTCGTCGCCAATAGTGGCTGAAAAGCGATGTAAATATTAATGAATGCAAACATAAATTCTAGCTCTACGCTGTTGCAATTCTGACCACCTCTCTTACATAAATCAATTTTGTATACTTTTTCTCCATGTCGATGCTTCTCAACATTATCTGGTTAGTAAAGGTAGAATGAGGATGAGAGAAAGGGAGATGTTTCCAGATGTTTCCAGCTTTGGCTGCAAATCGCTTCTCCCATCTGGCTAGAACTCGAGAAAGACCAAACTGTTAAAATTCAAATTTGGAGGCAGTACGGGAGATATAACTTTCATTATTGTAATGGTTGTTTCTACATATTTTATTTTTTGAGGACACATTCCAGGATGGTCAGGCACCATTGGCACCCCCTGTGCGCAAGACTATGCCCTCACATATCAATTTTCATTTGCTTCATCTGTAGAAGAAAGTATTGACGGTAACCAAAATTAGCGATGTTGTTTGAAAGTGTGTTAATATCGGGTGTGTTGTAGAAGAAAAGAAAGCATTATTTACACTGTTACTCTTCCTTGTACTCGTATTGTGTTTCGTTTGTTAACTGAGACCTCCCCGTTGGTGTAGTGGTAACGTCGTCGCCTTGTAATCAAGGGGTCCCGGGTTCGATAGCCGACGAAGGCATAGGAATATAGTGTTTCGGGTTCCACTTTAAACTGTAGGTCTAGTCCCGATTAGCCATACTGTGCATAAAGTGTACTTAAAACACAAAGTCAATCAATGAATCGTTTGTTTACCGAACGGTGCTACTCGAATATGAGCAAAGCTCGTTCGTTACTTACGAAAAATGCTTCTACTTTAACAGAATTATAATCAAAACGTTTTATACATTTCAGCTATGATTGCTTGGAAAAGTTGAAGGACGTTAGGATTGTAAAATCTCGGTGGACTCATTATCTTAGCACCAAAATTCTGGGTTGGAATTCCTATGTCAGTTTCGTCTCTGTAATGAGGCAAATAGGAAATAATTTGGAAATTTCCTCTGCCCCAGGTGTCTCTGCAGCGGCCGAACGAAAGCAAGTCTCTACGCAATCAGTCAATATGGAGGACTGACTAACGAACGCGTGCGAGGGAATGGGATTGTGGTAAAGGTGAACAACGACCACCCTTTCCAGCAGCGCTCCGCTTACTCACTCTTCCCCTTTCTTGCGCAGCCTTGCTCCATAGATACCCGGGACAGAGTATAGAGAGAATTGGAAGAGACAGTGAACATGCCATTTTGGTGGCAGAAGTACTCACTGCATCTAAGCACAGTATCGGCAGTTTTAAAGAAAACAATGGCATCTATTTTCGTTGGTAATACATCAAAAGGTAAAGAAAAGCAAATGCTGTTATTCACTTTGTTGATGTCTGGTTAAGTATTTTCCTATCTCGTTGTTGTTAACATATCGAAAGAGAATTATTTTTTACTCTGCAAAAGATAAATCGTAATTTTGTCACGCCTTGCATGTATCCTGCAGCTAAATATTGACAACAGTAAAAACGCAACAAAACCAGTTTAACAAAGGGCTTTGGCCACGTGTGTAGAAATGAACGTTCCTTTCAACGAAACTCTCACAACTCGACCGCTATCTTTTACTGGCGCCCAGTGGCGGCTCGTGGTGAACCAAAGTGGATGGCGACAGCTCATAAATTTGCTCTTCTTGTAATGTGAGTTTAATTGATTAATTTCGTATATAACAGCCAACATGATAAGAAATTGATATATTCGTCTTTACCGAATATCATGCTTTGCACGTTTGCACATATTATGATAAATTAATAATTATTTAACAGTAATGCGAAGATTACGAAGAAGAAATAGAGTTCTAACAGATTTAGTTGTTTGTTTTTTAACTTAACAGAGGGGAAAATTGATAAGCACAATGACGAATATTTACGTGCATTGAACGTGAAAATTTCTAGTAAAAATGTTACACAAAAAACGTTTCCTGTCCAACATGACTAATTGATATATGAAATATGGCAGCAAAGTAAATATCTCACTGGAAAGGTGATATCTGCGTTACCAGAAGCCCAAGCTCTACAGTAAAAACTTCAAACTTACCAGAAATCTTCTTCAGACATGCTTGTTCACCAGAAATCTTCTTCAGACATGCTTGTTCACCAGAAATCTTCTTCAGACATGCTTGTTCTAGATTCAAATTCGGTCTAGGCCGGCCTAGGTTTTTATGTTTATTTTATTCATCTAGACTTCTGGGAGAAAAACTTCGCACCAACAAGTTCTCCACATAGCTCATGGCAACAAACGCATAACTACAGCACACTACCGAAAAAGCTTCACTTTTCCATGGAAAACGAAGAAACAACAAGCAAAGAGAATCGAGTATTCTCTTTGCAACTGTTGCAGACTGGCAACTATGCTCACTTTACGCGGGATTGAAGAGTCTGTGGGTACCGGTAGAATGGCGGTCTCGAGGTGAAGACGTCATAGAAATTTGTACAATTTTGTATCTTACCGTTTGGCAGTAATAAATAGTTGTTATTGTTAATATATGCGTCGTCGTATCTGTAAGATCCTAGAAACGGAACTACAGTGGTAGCAGAGCATGGTTAGCAGAATGGCAGACGTGAGTAAGATAGAATTACTGAACAATGGCAACTATCATGTCTGGGCACTAAAGGTAAGTGCAGTGCTGCGAAGTAAGGGATTGTACAAGGACGCAATATTGAATGATGAACCAACAGAAGAAAAAGCTAGAATTGTTTGGGAAAAGAAAAATGACGAAGCTTTTGGTGTCATAGTCGTTACTTTATCGCCCGACCAGGCTGGACTGTTCATTAACGAGACATGTGCAAAAACAGTGTGGGATGAACTTAAACGCATTCACACGGGAAACACACAGGACAAAATAATAGATATAGGTGTGGAAATGAAGAATATAAAAATGGGTGAGAAGGAAAGTGTTGACGAATATGTTTTGAGAGCACGAAACATAATGTCAAAAAGTGCTGCATTGGGTCAACCAATTACGACACGAGAAGTAGTGTATCATATTGTACGGGGTGTTCATCAAAAGTATGAAAACGTCGCAGCAGTATTACGAGCACAAAGGGGTGCGACCATTGAAGAAGTGCAAGATACCTTAAAAGAAGAAGAGGTTAGGTTGCATAAAATGGACTACAATGAAAAATCCGAACAGGCATACAAGGCACGGGATAAGAAGTATTGGAAGAACAAAGAAGCTGTGCGAAGATGCTGGACGTGTGGAAAAGTAGGACATTTTTCGAAAGAATGTTGGCACAATAAAGAAGGTGGGAAAGCTCAAGCTAGGAGACCTTCTACGTCTACCTCTGCATCTACATCTTCTAAAACACCGAAGGGAAAAATGAAACAGACGGGATTCACATGCGAAGACAACATGGAAGCTGCTTACAGTGTATACGACATGCAGGAAGACAGAAGAGAAGTGCAGGTATGGTGTATAGATTCTGGTTGTACATCTCACATGACAAATAAAGAAGACTGGCTGATAAATAGAAGAGAAGTGCAAAGTGAAGTGCAACTTGCGGAGGAAGGAAAATCGATGGAGGCCAAAGTGCAAGGTGACATTAAGGTATCAACAGTCACAAATGATGGCCAACTTCACGATGTGTGTATTTATGATGTATTATATGTACCTGATTTGCGTTTGAATTTATTGTCAGTTAGAGGTTTGGTGAATCATGATAATGAAGTGTTGTTTTCCAAAAATAGTGCAAGGATAATTGACAAAAATGGCATGTTAGTGGCAGAAGCAGAGGAAAAGAATCGTATGTACACGTTACAAACTTATGTAAGATCAGATGTAAGTCATTGTAAGGATGCATGCTTAAGTATGGAAACTAATGTAAACAATGAAAAATACATGTGGCACAGAAGATTAGGTCACTTGAATGAAAAATATTTAAATAAAATGAAGGACAGTGATATGGTAAGAGATTTAGATTTTAAGCAAACTTTAGAAAAATTAGAATTGTGTGATGCATGTACAAAAGGAAAAATTGTACAACTTCCTTTTAAACAAAGCAATGATGTATGTGAGAAACCACTAGATTTGATACACATGGATTTATGTGGACCTGTAGAAAAAGAGTCATTGGGGGGTGCTAAATACATGTATGTTATTGTAGATACTTACAGTAGAAGAGTGTTTGTATATTTTCTCAAAACTAAAGATGAAGCTTTTGATTACTTTGTAAAATTTAAAAGCCAATATGAAAAGGAAGCTAACAATTGTATAAAAAGTGTAAGGTCAGACAATGGTACTGAGTTTGTTAACAGTAAATTTCAAGAGTTGTTTAACAAAGAAGGTATTGATCACCAGTTAACTGTTCCATACAGTCCACAAAGTAATGGTATTGCTGACAGAGCAAACAGGTCACTACTAGATATGGGAAGAACAATGTTAATTGATGCAAGGTTACCCACAGAATTTTGGGCTGAAGCGGTTGCAACGGCAGCGTACATCAAAAATTGTATACCTACCAAGGATGGTGGCACAAAAACTGCAATGGAAAAATGGACGGGAAGGAAGCCTACAGTAAAACATATGAAAGTATATGGATGTGTGGCATACAGATACATTCCGAAGAAGTGTAGAAGCAAATTTCAACCAAAGGGAGAAAAGGAAATATTTGTTGGGTATTCCAGAAAAAGGAAAGCATACAGGCTGTACAACCCCAAAACGAAACAAATACATGAAGCTAGAAGTGTTGTGTTTGATGAAAGAAACTGTGGAGGCTTACTGATGAATTGTAATTTGGAAGAGCAACTAGAATTCAACAACTTGAAGTATAAACATGATGAAGACAGGGAAAGTAAGCAATATGACACAGCAATGTCCATTTGCATGAATCGAAGGTAGAAGAAAGAGGACCGGACATATTTCTTGACTTAACACCTGAAGATCTACCAGAAGAAAAACAAACAGATGAGTTAACCATAGAAGACAGTGGAGCCAAAAGAAGTGGACGGAAGAAAGGAGAAACAAACGAAGTGTTAAAAACAAGACACAAAGAAAATTTGAAAAGAAATGAAGATCAACTCAAAAGTCTAGGTGTGAAAAGATCTGAGAGGATAAAAGCAAGAGAACAAACAAATTTTGCACAAAATATCGTACCACAAACCTTCGATGAAGCTATGAGTTCAGCGTACAGTGAAAATTGGAAGATTGCAATGAACGAAGAGATGCAAGCATTGGAATCACATAATGTTTGGACATTAGTTCCCAGAGAGGAGAACATGAAGGTTGTAAGAAGCAAATGGGTATTTAGTACAAAGGAGAACATGGATGGGACAATATACAAAAGAAAAGCAAGATTGGTGGCAGTTGGTTGCGGACAGAGAGAAGGGCTTGATTATGAGAGTTCGTTTTCACCAGTAATAAGAATGGAATCAGTACGTGTATTGTTAACTGTGGGAGCACATTACAAAATGAAAGTAAAACTCTATGATGTAAAAACTGCATATTTATATGGTAATTTAAGGGAAGAAATATACATGGAACAACCAGAAGGTTTCATGGAAGAAAGGCATAGAAACAAAGTATGTAAATTACAAAGAAGTTTGTATGGGTTACCACAATCAGGTCTTTGTTGGAATGAGAAACTGAATTAAGTTCTCAGCAAAATAGGTTTCAAAAGACTGGAAAGTGATCCTTGTATCTATAAACTGACAGGAAAAGAACTTTTGTACATAGGAGTATATGTTGATGATTTTTTGGTAGTAGGTCCAAATAATGAAAGCATAGATAAGATAATGCAAATAATTCAGAAATATTTTGTAATTCAAGAGAATAATAGCTTAAGTTCCTTTTTGGGTATGGATATAATTGTAACTGAAGAAGGTTATCAGTTGTCACAAAAGGGTTATATTTCAAAAATATTAAAGAAGTATGAACTTCATGATTGTAATCCAGTGAAAACACCAGGTGATTTGAACCAAGATTTGCATAATTTTGAAGAGTCAAAACCAGTTGATACAACAAAGTACTTACAAATGTTAGGTTCTCTTATGTATTTATCTGTAGGGTCAAGACCAGATATAGCTTTTTGTGTGAGTCAATTGTCAAGGTATAGTAAAGATCCAAGGGAAATACATCTAGCAGCAGTAAAAAGAGTATACAGATATTTGAAAGGTACGTGCAATTATGCATTAAATTTTTCAAGTGAAGGTGGTAAGCTTGAATTATGCACGGATGCAAGTTGGAGTACAGCAGTAGAAGCAAAATCTCGTACTGGCTATCTTGTCAAGGTTGGAAACTCAGTCATCAGCTGGAAAAGCAAATTACAGGATTTGGTTGCTTTGTCTACTTGTGAGGCAGAATTGATTGCATTATGTGAAGGTTTGTGTGATATAAAATGGGTCATAAGTTTAATATCAGAATTAGATGTTGGAAATTTTGTAAATAGACCAGTGATTGTTAAAACTGATAGTAAATCAGCAATTGATTGGATCTCAAGTAACAATGTAAAGGCAAGAACTAAACATATAAATAGAAAATATATTTTTGTAAAACTGGATGTAGCAAATGGGAATGTGTATCTTCAACATGTAAATTCAGAAAATCTAGAAGCTGATATACTAACTAAAAATGTGACTAAATCAAAAATGGAGAAAATATGTAAGGGCATATACATGTAAAATAATTTAATATTAGCTAGTGTATGTGTAAAAGTAGAAATACTATAGTTAGCGCGTAATGTTCGCAAAGGGGGGAATGTTGCAGACTGGCAACTATGCTCACTTTACGCGGGATTGAAGAGTCTGTGGGTACCGGTAGAATGGCGGTCTCGAGGTGAAGACGTCATAGAAATTTGTACAATTTTGTATCTTACCGTTTTGGCAGTAATAAATAGTTGTTATTGTTAATATATGCGTCGTCGTATCTGTAAGATCCTAGAAACGGAACTACAGCAACAAGTGCCAATGCTATCGTCTTCCCATGCAGTCATTTTATTGCCTCGGGGTTGCCAGACAATTTTGCCAAATTTTCAGAAATTCGTAGTACACAGGTTCCTGTAGCGGCTCTTGGTGAGTTTAGATGACTAGTTTCTAATTTATTTAACAGCCGGCTTGAAAAGATATTGTGAAACTTTGTCACACTATCAGGGTTTTTTCAAAACGTGCTAATCAAAACATGTAATTAAATCTAATTTTGTGAGTAACACGAAGCTGTAGCCGACTTCCGTGGCTATAAAAAGCCATGGATCCTGGGTTCGAATCCCGGCCTGGACATGGGTGTTCTTTGTGAGTGCCCTTCCATCATTTAATTATCACTTATCCTCATCGTCGTGATTACCGAAAAGTAGCAGAAAGCGACGGTAAATAACAAATATCAAGCACCTGTGTGTACTTTTTCAGTTACCGATATTTTCTTTAATCATTGGAAATTGCATTATTTATTGCTCTTTGGAATACAGAATGATTTCTTTCGACGGTTGGTAATTTTCTTTCTTACGTTAACTTCGTTGCTTCTGGCAACTCTTCATTGTTTACCGTTCTCCGGAGAGAGGGCCAGTTTCGCCTAGGGGGTTGGTTTCGGACGACAAACCCTCCGTCCTCCCTGCCCATTCCCAGCCACAGATCTCGCGCGTGTTATTCCGCAAGTTCCTTTGCCTCTTACCCCTCGCGGCAGCGCCTGAAATTGCTCTACGTCTCCTAAGGTGGGAGGACGCCGCCCTGCCAGATTTCTCTCGAAGTTCCGTATTCCCCCGCACGGTGGCGTGCAAACTTCGCAATTGTCGCGGAAGAATTAATACAGAACCGACTAACCAACGATCTATAAGCAACAGAATATTTGTAATTCAGACAATGTAAAAGATAATATATAAATGTTAAAGTAATGTTTGTTCACTTGCGATTACACACGGCAGTGCGGCGTCCGTATCGTCCTTATGAGCGGCCGCCCCTGCTGGCGCCTAAGCGTCTGGACTCTGGAGTTGTTTCGCCCAGACATGTGTGCTGGATCTACTGTGAGAGCTCGAGTTTCGGGTTCACTTCCAAGTGAACGAGAGTAATGTATGCACCCAAGCATCAGTGGCGTGTGCATGGGGATAGTTATAGTTGGGAACAAATACTCCCAATTGATTCAAGTTCGCTGCACAATTAACGTGAACTGCAAAGAAAGATGGGGAAATAGTATGACTGCTGTCCACTATCGCAAGTCACGTAGTGGTAACGGTATCACATGTGACGATGCGGCGGTCTGGCGTTCGATCCCCATTAGAGCCTCAGTGGTTCAATTTCCACTGGATGATATTCATTGCGCGAAATCACACCCACCGTCATGCCCACGATTTCGGCAAACGTTTTGGGGTGTTTTTTTAACACACTTGATAGGCATTGCGCCTACAGTATTTGTGGCAGTGACTGAAGGTACGCATATAACGATTACATTCTAAATGCAGTTCTTCTTCATTTTGTTTTAGTCTCGTAAAAATTACCAGACTATCTATCAGACTATCTAAAAAGATGTTTAAGGCCTCACACACTCTTCGATCACGGCCAATTTGGAGGTGATGTGATAAGCACTACGTTCCTGTCGTCTTTACACCCCAGAGTTTTACCTCTAGTTACCCACCATTTATTTGAGGCTGGATGAGCTCCAGTCGCTTTACGCGGGGACAACGGCGGAAACATTTCGACCTTAGATCATCCAAGGGACTCCCGTGTGGCAGACAGGCGCCCTACTGACTAGATTACATTATATTGTGTATAACCATTATTTATTTGAAATCAGCCCCTCCCCCACGCCCTTAATTAAAATGATATATTGTTAGCACTAGCTTACCGGGGGGGGGGGGATTCCAGGCCAACCAAATTCTCAACTGTGGACATTTGTATTTAAAAAATGAAGATAAATTTAAATACGTTGCAATGGTCCCTACCAATATTTCTGAATTACCTCTGCTCATACAATGATGAAGGTAACGTACATGGGAAGGAAAATTCACGCTGTGGGCTTATCAGTATGTTCCGCCATGAAACTTGTGCCTGTGGTTGGTTATTATGGTAATTAATGTAGTTATTATAATTACTTGAGAGCAGCACATACGAAAACAAGAAATAGCATTGATTCATCATTAACATGTAATTTTGAGGTCTAGTGAATGATAAAATGTGTGTGACACTGGTGCAATAATTGGTTCACATGATGGTCATTTTGCAATTATTATATTTGTTATATAAGTTATATGAACAACAAAAGAAGAAATGATTCATTAAAAAATTGTTCCATGAATTTTAATGTTAAAAAGGAAAAAAATGTCTGGGCCTCTGAGACCCCCTCAGGTATGTTAATTTCTTGTACACCAGGGGAATCTAGTTATAAGAAAAACCAAACTTCTTCCAGTCTTAACTGTAGTTCTTTTGTAAGACAATGGTTTTATGCTTGCAATCATGCATTATATGGTATTGCTGCAAGGGTTCTTCGCTTTAGTCAGATTCCCATTCATTCAACAATTTGGATGCCACCTTTCCCTTCTATCTTTTACTCCTGAGCTAGAATACAATTCAAATGTAGTCGAAAAAAGTTATAGGCTAGGTGATGTAATTTGTACCTCTTTCATCTTCGATTCCTACAGATCATAAAATTGTAAAGTCACGACTTCAATAACACAAATAATTTTTGTCGGAATAACAGTTTTAAGTAAGGTATAAAAATGGCTACAAATTGGCCGTGCTTCAACTCTAGATATTAGAGAACCAAGCAAATCATTTGAGCAGGTAAAAATACAAAATACGTATGTTGATAGGATATACGTATTGTAGAACAAAGTGAAAACTATAAAAACCAGTGAAATTGAAATAAATAATCTACATTTCTCAAGTAAGCAAAAAGGAAAGGAAAAGTAACGCACAATTTTTGCAGTAATGATAAAATATTACTAATTGCGAGAGCTTAACCGTGAAACGATTGCCCCGTCATCGATATGGAGACACACGGGAACGAGTCATACAATTCGACAAAGACTGCTAGGCCTCTATTTTGACATGAACCAAGCTTCGTAAGTTCTTTTTAACAAACATTGTTTCAATGTGCGCGAGCTACACCTCCGCAGTTCTATTCACTGGGAATGACCTACTAAAAGCGTGAATATTCAAGAAAGGCTAGCATGTGAGTCAATGTGTGAAGAACCCCGTCTCCTCGGATTAAAAGCGCGGAGTTAGAGTAGAACCCAGAGCCACCTGATAGCAGATTTTTTGGCGGATGGAGTGGGGGAGGGTTGCACGTAATATTTCGTTTATACTGTAGGAAAGTTCAAGTCCGTGCTTCTCAAGTAAGACATACATGCCGAAATATTGAGGACAGCGACAGAGTGCTGAAAACAACTTTTCCCACCCTTTTTTTATTGTTACTAGCGTTTTGGATAAGATTGATTGATTAATTTTTTTGTTTCAAGTCCACTTTATGCACAGGAAGGCTAATCGGTTTTTGGATAAAAGTATTTACATTTTGAAGGCATAGTTTCCCTTCCCTTGTAGGAATAATGCGGTGAATTCAGCAGTCCTACAACAGCCACCCATCCGCCCTCTGTGATGTCTCAAATTGAAAATATGTAATACCTTCAAGTACATTAACTTGCCATTTGCATAAAAGTAAAACATTTTAACAGTAGTCTTTAGGTGAGCCTACCTACAAAGATTTAATTTTCCATAATTGTAATTGCTACGGTCAGTTAACAAAGCATACACCCTTAATCCACCATCGTGGAATTAACAATTCTTTTCGCATGCATATCTCAAAGTTCGACTACAGAACAATTAATTAACTTGGTGTTTTTAGTCCACTTTATTCACAGTCAGGTTAATCGGGACTGGACCTACAGTTTAAATTGGGATCCGAACCACTAGTGCCTCCACCGGGTATCGAACCCGAGACCCCTTGATTATACAGAAACACAATGACCGGAAGTATGGGAATAAATAATATCACCCACGAAACAGCAAAATCAAGTTAAGGTTTTGCAACTGATGTGGTGAATGCTCCGTGCAGACTTGAAGACGCCAATGCAACAGTCTCTTTTCATCTTCCCAGTTATATCGTTTACGTCTCGGGAATCACTCCCGCAAGCACAAGGTATTTCAGTTCGGCTCTGTGGCTGAATTGTTACCGTAGCGTGCCACAAATCACGGTGTCCTAGGTTCGCATCCAGGTTAAAAAAACTGGACATGAAGTTGTGTTTGTTCCAACAGTCTGTTTCATCATTCATCCTAGCCTTCATATTATATGCGACATTTGCATGAAGACACAACATTTGCTGCTGTTATCTACTTATTGATTTGATTAGTTTAAATCTCGCTTCTGTCTCTTTTGGTCACTCGCGAAGATTAGGGTGAAATTGAAGCCAGGCAATGACGAACACGCATGGGCGGTTAGCAACACACAGACTGAGTGTGAGTCTAGACGCCAAAGCCCGTTTGTCTGCAAAATGCATTCTCGGTACTAATAGCACTTGTATAGTTTAATATATCGATACATCTGATTAAAAATATTCATTAAACTTCGTTGTCCTTTAAAACTGCCACTTTCAATATGTATTTCGCCATATAACACAAATACCGCACACCCACTAAAGGAAAACGGTAGCCACACTGGACGCGAATCAAGAAACAAGGATGTTGATTTCAGCCTTCAATATCTCTCCACTTGACTTTTAATTGTTGGCATTCAAAATGTTTACATTCGTTCATTTCGAGGAACAATTGTTTATATTCGAGCAATAAAATTGTACATATTGTTTGTATCACGTGACCTTTGAAAATATGGTCATGATGTAAGAACTTATTTAAGCGCTAGATACTCCTTCGTTCATGAAATAAGCAAGTAAAAGGATTTGACATGTTCTATTTTGCTATTATAACAACGTTAAGAAATTTTAATAGTCCATGGTCTTCTTCGCTTCTGCTCCTTCAGCTTCTCATTTTTGTGCGGTCCTAGGTCAACCCCCCGTCCTCCTTCCTTGAGTCCATCGTGTCATACGTAAAAGAGACGTTGACATTTTGGCGCTTGAAGGAAAGTCATCCCTTACACCCCGCTCCTGTTTGTGGGCAATATTCCCACCCTTTCAGTGGCGTGCCTATAAATTTAGTAAAGGGATATGAGCATAGAGGTTATGAGTTATTTCTTACCACTCCTGAATCATGCAATTTTTTCCTAAATTTGACGTTTTCTTAAAAGGAAAGTTGCTCTAAAACCCCTTGTACGAGTAGATAGGCAGCTGTTCCATAACTTTCCAGCTGGCATATCATAACCCAGTGACAGAATTCGGCTCTGTTTAGCGTGAAACACAATACAAGCTGACGTAGTAGTTAGGATAACAGACTGATTCTTCAATATTTTCCCGCTCATCTTATCAATTAATCATCTATATAACAGTCGCGATGAATAAACTCCGTGGCGAAACTGCCCTTGAATAACAAACGCCTGTTGATTGGTTGACACGTGGTCAGAACATCGAATCGCATTGCCGCTCTTCTCTGGTTTTCCCGATCGGATCCCACTAATTCACGTAGCTTCCCAACTGGCTTCAAGAGCCAGAAATGTTCGAGCTCCCACCGGTAAATAAATCTGTTATCACGCTAACTTGAGTTCTAAGTTTACTTTATGCAAAGATGGGCTAATCAGGACTGGACCTACAGTTTAAAGTTGTATCCGAACCACTGTGTGTCTCCCCCGGGTATCGAACCCGGATCTCCTTGATTACAGACCGAAGAAATTACCCCAACTACATAGGGCAGGTCCTATATGTTAGGCACTAACCGTTAGACTGCTTCAAAGCACTTTGAAAATCGTGGATTTAGTACGGAAATAATATTGATAAAGCAAACACAGTTACAGTAATCTTTGCAGTAATGAATTACCAGTAAATCTTTTGAACAAACCAAAGAAAAGTTTCGCAAAGATACTCCGCAACAGCGTCTTTCAGCCCTGAAAGATGGGTCAAACGTTCCTTTTGTAGCATTTTGACTATCTATTCCGTCCGCAGTCAACCACCGGACACAGGTCTTCTTGTACTGCCTTTACAATGTAGTTTGGCGAAAGGAAAAAAAAAAAGGCACGCAGTTCTTATCGCTTTCTTGCAGGAAGGGAAAGTGACAGAGCAGAAACGTTTTTCATCCTCTTAGCTTCTTAGTTCTTACACAAGGCATGATTTTTCCTGCATTTACTTGGGTCTCCCCGATGGCGCAGTGGTAGCGTCGTCGCTTTGTAATGAGAGGTCCCGGGTTCGATACCCGGTTGAGGCACACAGTGGTTTGGATCCCACTTTAAACTGTAGGTCCAGTCCCGATAAGCAGAAAGTGCTATTCAAACACCAAATCAATCAATCCTCCATTTACTTGAAAGGTGAAAACGTATCAGCACCAAAGGACGGAATTAGCCGAAGAATGATTGAAAGTCGAACTCCACCTAAGAAAAATAGAGAGAATGAATTAGATGTTTAAGCTTGACCAAGCTGAGAAAAATCCACTGGCCCTGTTATTTAATTTTCAACAGTAAGGGAGCGGTCGGAGAGTGGTGACGCAATGAGCTCTTTACCATGTGATCCTGCCCCTGCGTTGCCAAAATGTTCAGCATTCTTCAACAGATGGTCGTCACCTTTATTCAGTGCTAAGCATTATCATTATGAACGTTACACATCGAAAGTCGAGATGTAATATTTATCGTTGTTGAAGCTTTTGATAACGAAGGAGTGAAGGAAACTGGCAACACGGCGGTACTCGGGTTAATGCGGAAGAGAGAGGAGAAAACAAATGAATGTCATTGACGGATATACATATTTTGGACCCATGGCAAGCATCACTTAAGGCCCCTTCAATGTAAAATACAGAAGTATGTGAAATAAATGTCAAAACCTTTGCTGCTATTCCGTTTCTTCAATGTATGTATACATTGTTCGTGCGTGCGGGCCCCTGGAAAAAAATGATTTTGTTATTTAGCGTCGCTTTTCTAAAGAGTGTGTCTAATCGCGACGATGAGGATGAGTGATGATAGGATGAAATTACGGAATGGATGCAGCAACACTCGCAAAGAACAGCCATGCCCAGGAAGATTCGAACCCGTTACCCCTGGCGTCGTAAACTCTGTGCTAACCACTTCGTACGGAGGTCGGTAAATCTCTGGATTTTTTACGGATAGTTTTAAGTTCATTTTTATGCACAGGTAGGCTAAATGGGACTGAACCTAAAGTTTTAAAATGAGATCCGAACCACTATGTGCCTCCACCGAGTATCGAACAAGGTATACCTCTGAAGAGGAAGGTGGAATTGGAAAGGTAGAGTTTGCTATCCCGTTGTTGTTAGTTATTGCGAAAGAGAAAACTATTTCACTCTGCAAAAGGGGCAATCATAATTAATCTCTAATAATAATAATCGTCATGTTATATGTGGCATGAGGTATCATTTTGTTACACCTTGCTTGTAGCCCGCAGCGAAAATTAGATACCAGTCAAAATAATTCTTACGCACTACTCTCGCAGCCAAACAAGTGGGAGAAGGGGAACGATTGTAGATTACAGCAGCAGATAACACCCACTTGCGCAAGCAGTAGAAGCAGTCTGCCGTTGAAATATCGAATTGGAACATTTGTACAGTCTCTGACACTACTGGTTTGTAATTGTCCAATTGAAAGTCAATGAAATCGTTACAACCCAGAACTGTTCGTGACTGTACAGCTTGTCATGATGCAAGAAAGGATAAGTACAAAGCATGCTTTTCTGGGATTCGAAACCTGAAACGTTACCCTTGCGCGCTGTACGTAAATAAAAACGGACTGGAAGTAAAATTTAGATCTGACATTTTTGTTAATCAGGCTCACCAGAATATTATGAAGAGAAACACTCTTGTTTTAATTTATAGTTGAAGTTTGTTGTGAAGGAGAGAGTATAAGTAACATATCTTTGGTCTTTGGAAACACTCATGTAGTCTGCAGGTCATGCTAATTTCGTGTTAAAGAAAGGAACATACTAGTATTACATTTTCGGGTTAGTGTAGTATTTTTTTTTATTTGTCCCTAAGTAATTTGGAGTTCTCGATTATAATTTGGCTGGTGTGTCTTTAGAGGCTCTCCCCGATGGTGTAGTGGCAACTTCGTTGTCTTGTAATAAAGATGTCCTGTGTTCGATGGAGACACATAGTGTTATGATTCAACTTTAAACTGTAGGTCCACCATGACTAGCCTATTTCTACACAAAGTGGATTTATAATAAAAACTCAAGTCAATTTAAATCACCTGGTTCGTCTAACCTATTATGCACAAAACATCAACAAAACATAGGACAGCTCTATTATTCAGAAATCCTGGTAACGACGAATTGTCCATTGCCAGTGGCGGCAAGGGGGGCACTTCCTCCCTTTTTTTGCAACTTTTGTGCTAAACCTTATATACGAAGGGAAACTAAACTGTTTTTGCCACCTTCCCCCCAGTTTTGGCACCTGGCACCCCAGTTTTGGAGTCCAATTGCCGCCACTATCCATCACCATTTTCATTCAGTCTGTATTACACAGTGTGATAATATTGAATTGAAATACTGACATCAATAAGCAGAGACCATTGCCCGCTTCGAACTAACGTAATTTACTCCTAAAAACAACATAGGATGTACAATAGAATGAAAATGTAATGAAAATAGCGTTGGGCAATTTTCCTACCATTATCTTTTCCGTTGACTGTGCCTTGGAAGTGTCAATCCCAGAATAAAATGCGTAGGGCAGCCAGTTATAGATTTTAGATACCAGCTTTCAGTGTATCGCAATACAGGTCACATCGAAGATGTAGAAAATATTTGTTTGATGCCAATACTTGGGGGTCTGCTATATTGATATTTCCAGCAGCCCTAATAAGTATCACGTTTCTTACAAGTTGTATTTATTTTGTAATCAGACAACGTCCTGCATTTCTGCACTTCTGTAGGTCCAGTTCCGATTAGCCTATCTATGCATAAAGTGGCCAAAAATACAAACTCAAAACTAAAAATATATGGGGGGTGAACGTGGGTTCGTTTTTTTTACTAAATTGGGAATCAACGCAAAAGGGATAAGCCTTATGAAAATCATGCAACTTTAGACAAATTAAGTATTACTTCTATTTATACTAAGTAATTTTATGGCACTTTTGTTTGTATTGGGATAACCGTGGCGATCTTATATACTTCTAAACTGTGAATCTGCCGTCATTTTAATGTTTTACTAATATATAAGGGGGATCAACTGAAACCCGTTCAGTGGTCATAATTCGTGAAATAAATTTTATTTCGAGCTGAAACTGGTACACTGTCTAGAGGCGTCTATGGTTAGCGCTCAGTAAAAATATTGTTCAGAAGAAGTCACCATGAGCGTTGAGACACTTGTCCCACTGTGTCACTAACTTACAAATGCCGTCCATGTAAAATTGCGAAGGCTGAATCTCAAACCAATCACGCACAGCGTCCTGAACTTCAGCGTCAGACTGAAATCTCTGATCTTTCAAAGCCTTCTTTAGAGGCCCAAAGATGTGAAAGTCACAAGGTGAAAGGTCAGGGCTGTAGGGCGGGTGTCGCAACATTTCCCACTTGAATCGTTGAAACAAATCCTGCACTTGGTTTGCAACGTGTGGACGCGCGTTGTCTTGCAACACAATGACTCCAGCGGTCAATAAACCAGGCCTTTTGTTTTTGATGGCTCTCCGTAACTGTGTCAAGGTCTCACAGTAGCGTGCGGCGTTGATGGACTATCCTGGTTCCTTGAAGTTGAGCAATAATGGTCCATGGCAATCAAAGAACACAGACGCCATAACTTTCCCCGCAGACGGTTGCGTCTTGAACTTTTTGGGACGTGGAGATGAGGGGTGTTTCCACTGCATTGTGGAAGACTTTGAACTCGGTTCAAAATGATGGCACCAAGTTTCATCCTCAGCAACAATGCGCTGCAAGAAGTCGTTACCTTCCAAATGGTAACGTGACAAATGTTCAATGGAGCATCTCATACGCTCCAACTTTTGGTCCTCTCTCAATACCCTGGGTATCCAATGCGCGCACACTTTATGATAACCCAGAGCTTTCACAATTTTGTGAGCAGTACCATAAACCATGTTTAACTCGTTCGCTATGGATCGAATACTCATGCGTCTATCTGCAGATATTGCCGCATTCACCTTTTCACACATGTCTTCTGTGGCAACAACATGGGCTTGACCAGGACGGGGATAATCAGTGGTTTGTTCACGCCCCTTCCGAAACATTCTTGCCCAGTCCACCACTGTTGTTTTGGACACGCATGCATCACCATACACGTCTTTCATACGCCGGTACACTTCAGCTGGTTGACAACCTTCGGAACTCAGAAACTGGATGACAGCACGCTGGTCCTGTTTGGACGGATTGGGGATGTTGAACGCCATCTTTCACTCGTTATACCTGCAAAACGGAAACACGTATAAACAACATTCCTACACCCAACACAAAGGGACATTAGCCATTACACACTATTGGACAAACAATATCCTCCTACACACTATACCAATAATACATGGAACGAACGGGTTTCAGTTGATCACATGGAATGAACGGGTTTCAGTTGATCACCCCTTATATTAGTTTAAGCGTATCCTTCTCTCACTGACACTGCAGAATGCACAGTCAAACAGCTAAACCATAGGAAGGGGGACAGGGGCGTGACTTTTCGTGATAGGGAAACGACGGGTCAATTTTCCATTTCGGCTAATTATAACACACATAATACGTAACGTCGTTAACTTGTAATGAAATGGTTCGATACTCGGTCGAGGCGTAGCCAGTTCAAACTTTAAACTGTGGCCCAATCCAAATTAGCCTTTTTGTGGTACTTAAAAAGTGGAATTAAAACAAATTCAACAAGAACCACCACATAATATTGTTTGTTACTGAGACACTTTTAACTGATTATTGAAAATTTTCCCGTTTTTCTTACTTGATTTGGTTATACATAGTTCAGGGCACGGTGTCCCATAATGCACCACCTCCAACTTTTCGGTAGAAGTTCTTCAACTGAATGAAAAAAGATCCCTAATCGAGTACTTACCTGCACCACTGCAAATCGGTGGCTCGTCTGGTTTGTCATCCATGGCGGTCATTTTCAATATAGACCCTACTTTCACTCGAGATAGCAGAAGCACCACACGAAAGAACAGAATGACACAGGACGATGGCCACAGTAAAGAAAACACGTGTCCGCAGCAGACACGCTACGCTACCAAATAGCACCCTCTTCCTCACCCTATTTGCAGTGTTACATACGCTCTATATTTCGGAGTTACTGATCACATGCCGGATATGCCCAAGTATTGGTTGGTGAATTTACTTATAATAATATACCATACGGCCATTGATCATTGACTAACTTTATATGGTAATTTGTTGATTACTGAAAAGTTTCACACATGAATAATCGTACAGAGTTAGGTGGTTCTACGGATGCATGTAAAATTCTGGAATTTAGAACACTTTTGGACAGCGTAGACGAGTTCTTTCCAACACCCTTGCCAAGGACAAACGCGGGCCTGGAATCGCTTGCTTTCGACTTTTTATTTAGCGTGAAGGGGGATGGACAGTGACCATGTAAGAACTGCATAAAGCATGACGTCCACTGAGACGCGGAGAAACTCAGCAAATGAACACGACAGACCCGTTTCCGGCGTCTCAGTGGGCGATAATCTGTAAGATAACCTGCCAAAATTTTCGTGCTTCGGTTTCGCGCGTTTCACTGTAGTGGGCGTTACACCATTTGATTTAAGTAGAAGCAGACAGCAGATCTGATGCCGGAAATTTGCATGTTTCGCCGCGTCTCAGTGGGCGTCAAGCTTCGGTCTCTTCCTTTTAACGCGATCAGCTAACCCGCGTGGCTGAGCGAGCCGGTTTATGTTTGCAGGCAATGCGACTGCAAATAGGGGAACTGAAAGGTCTGCACATGTAAATATGTTGTAGAAATTAATTCCCTTCTAAGGTGTTAAATGCATTGAAAAAGATGAACTTAAGATACAAAAATGTTAAAAAAACGCAAATGGTGCTTACTCCGTTTTTTTTACCGCACGCTTGTGAAAAAAAAGGGGGAGATGTTTTCACAGTGTGTCTCGGTCATCAGCTGTGGCTCTGTTCTACACAACTCAATCGCCCGTCTGCTAGCTCACTGCCTGTTGGGGCAAAGAATATATACAAACCATAATAATATTAATAGTGATAATAATAAAATCGTCTTTACTAGAGCGGGCGTGTTTCGGCCGTCTCTATCGCAAAGATAACAATGAGTCGAAGTGGTTGGTAGATGAGAGAAAATAAATACAGACGCGCACAAATATTCTCGTAGGGCCTAACGTTAGTACCTCTACTACTCAACCTTACAAGATATAAATGAATGTCACCATTAAAGAGAGTACTTTATGTTGGTTACCGAAGATACCGAAAATGTCGGTTCTCAGTATATCGATATTTAGAGGTCATATTTTCGAGTACAGATAACGGATATCGATGGTTTCAGAAACCGGCCTCCGTGGCGGAGTGGCTAGCACAGCGCGCTACGAAGCCAGAGATCCCTGGTTCGATCCCTGGCCAGAAATTGGCTGTTTGTGCGAGTCTCTTCATGAATTTCATTAGGCTATATCATCACTCGTCCTCAACGCAATTAACCGTAGGTGGCAGAAAGCGAAGTAAAATAAACCAAATCAATCAATAGTTTTAACAGCACTAAATATACCCCGTTATGTGACCATTTCAGGATATTTTTTTTAATTTTGCCTGCGCTATATGCACCAACAAGTTAAAAACAAGGAAATGAAGTAATTAGCTCGAAGCGGATTACATAAAAAATAACTCCATCGTAGATTCCAGCCGAGGCTACTCCCTTAATACCGTGCCACAGTAACCATCAGCCATGGAATCACTTCTTGGTGAACAAGGGCAATTACTTTAACATATTATTATTAATAATATTAAATAGAATAGGATTATACCCAGTGGCGGCGATTATGGGGGCGTAAGGGTAGTTGCCTCCTCCCAAATTTTGGCACTTTTTACCCCCGCAACTGCGTCCTCTAATGAAATTTCCTGACATGAGTATCTCCACTTCAAAAGCAATGGAATAAAGAAATAAGTAAGTTAAGAATGGATGACCACAATTAGAGGCAAACCAAAAGAGTGACCATGTGAGAAGTCGACCCCATCCTTGAAATAATTTGATTTCGATCAGTCAAGTATGAGTTTTTGAACATTTAACAACGGTTTAGATGAAAATCTTTATATTACATGAATGCGTGCGTTTCGTTGGTTCTCTTCCTACCGCGCCCATTTGCCATTTGCTTTCTCCGCAACATAAAGGTTGGGGGACCTTCGAGATTCGAACCCGAGGCCACATGATCAACAGCCTGACATGATTTGTCCAGATGTCGGCTCGTTGTGTCCCGTCGCACGGTAAAACTAAGAAAGGAGCTCCCTCTCCTATCAGTAGAAAGACAACTTCGCGAAGTGTTCGCGGAGACTTCGTGACGTGAGGTGATGCTCATTACTACGGCTAAAAGGGGATAAAACATCACCCTTGTTGCTGCAATCAATGGCAGAATTGCGATCCAGTCCCATGTCTTCATCTTTGCTTATGGGTGCGAGAAATCCCCCCCCCCCACTTCCTTTCCCTTCTCATTTCAAGTGCTGGAGAGTAAACTTATACCTTGCAAGTGTCAGTCTCAGAATATTACGAGTATAGAGTGAGTTTTAGATACCCTGGTTCAATATCTCGAACTACCGGTTACTTCAAAGATGCAGAAAGTACCGGAAAATAACGAAGGTACCCTTTCGATATATCGATATTTCGTTGTTTCCAATACCTGAGATTCCGGTATTTTCAAGTAACGGTAAATCAATAACTCCACCATCTTTAAAAAGTATAACGTTTCTTATCATTCATATTTATTTTCTAATCACACACTTATACTTATGTACACATGTGGAGGTTGTGTACCTGTGCAGTGCTTCTTTCGGAAGAAAGTATTCAGGTACTGTTTCTAAATTCGTAAGCAACACAAAAGAAACATCCGAAGTTAATAAACAACTATTTATACTCGGTTATTTACAGCGCGTTCAATTTAAAATTGAAAAGGAAATTAATACTTACTCTCATGATGCTTTTCCGGTGGGTTCAATTTTAAATTGAACGCACTGTATATTTTACGTGACTTTTCTTCCTGTTTTCTTAATCGCGACGATTTTACATTTAGGTACTACAAATTAATAATTTTGTATATTCACACGTCAACCTGCTATTATCCTTCACATTTATATGTTTTTACTTTTTCAGTGACTCACTGGCAATTGCCATATTGCACCGTCGAAAATCTAAGCAAAAGAAGGGCGAAAGAAAATGTTATCGCACTGCGTCTCGGTTTTATTTAGGGTTGAAACCGTTGCACATTACTCTAACGCGTCTGAACTGGATCTCCTACATGCCCCAAAGGAACGATTGATTGATTAAATTGCTTTACTTTACTTCCGTTTTTGTGCCACTCTTGGCTAATTTTCGAAGTTGAGGATGAGTGATCATATGATGAAATTGATAAATGCACACTCACAAACTTCTGTGCCCAGGTCAGGATTCGAACCCGGGACCCCTGGCGTCGTAACGCGATGTGCTAACCACTTTGCCTTCTGGTGCCGGTCCAGAGGAACGAGTAGAAGTGGTTAGTTATCTAAATAACTTACATAAGTTTGTTGGACGAATAAATTGGTCGCTGCAGAAAATGGACATTGCTTTGCGTTGATTAGAAAAGAGTCTCAAAATATTTTATCATATATACTTGCTTCAAATTAGCAATCTCGTTACATAATTTTGTACAAGCTTCATGCTTTTCGCGTCTTTAAATATGTTGGCTAAAGAAGAGTAGTTGGATAGCCTCAGGCTGAATTTTTTAAAAGAAAAGACGAATTGATATAAAGTTAAAATATTTTCTGATCATTTTATAAATGTATTTAACAGTTCTGCTGTACACTCAGCGGCGAAAGAAACAGTAAGCGAATTGTCCACCACCATTTTTATTCGGTCTGTATTACACAACGTGATGATACTGAATTGAAATAATGACGTCAATAATCAGAGAACATTGCCTGCATCGAACCAACATAGTGTCATTCCTTAAAACAACAGAGGATGTAAAATAAAAAGTAATGAAAATAGCAATGGACAATTTGCCTACCATATCTTTGCCGTTGGCTGTACAAAGTAAAAAGAAAACACTCTGTGGTGGGTTCCTTTATTTTCCACAGTGGGCTTTCAGAACGCCACAGGCGATAGCTAATGCTGTGCAACTTGCTTCTTGACCTCCCCTGCTGGCAGCGTCAGCGGAGTAAAGGATGGCGCCAGGAAGTCTCATCCCGCGTTCGGAAAAGCTACAGACGCAAAATTGCGTTTGCATTTGCTTCTAGTCACTACGTACTTCGTTTTTGCCATCGTTGGTAACATCTGTCCATCAAACTTGGTCCATCATCCACTTAAGTAGGATATAATTGAAGTCAATACATGCGAACTACAAAGCAAAACGAATGAGTCTAAGGTTGGGGGTTCAATGTTGTTTCATCGTGTAATATAGCCTACGCGTCAAAGCAAAAATTTAGTCAAACCACATTCATCTGTGGTTTAACTTTGTTTTAAGTCCGCGTTTTGCATGATAGGTTAATCGGGAAGGACCTAGCCTACAGTTTAAAGTGGGATTCGATCCTCTGATCAATCTGCCCCAAGCAGGCATGAAAGTTCGATCTCGGAATCCCTTGATTACAAAGCGACAGCGTTGGGCATGAAACAATCAGGGAGGCTCATATCTTTGAAACGGAAGGCAGAATATGGGTGTAACATCATCATATTGACTCTTCGTCGTTGCCTTGTAATCAAGGGGTACCGGGTTCGATGCCTGGTGGAGGCACATAGTGGTTCGGATCCCACTTTAAACTGTAGGTCCAGTTCTGATTAGCCTTACTGTGCATAAAGTGGACTTAAAACAGCAAATCAATCAATCAATTCTGACTTCTTCTTTTTGCTTCGTGTACATGGTGTGAAATCACTGGTTGAGGGGGACAAATATCTTAATCTACACGCACGTGCGCGCTAATAATATGTATACGTAAATAAATACAACATTACTAATTACCAAATCACTAAATATTTAAAAATAACATTATTAAATACATTTAAAGGATTTTTTACTTTTATAAATATCAGATTTGCATAAAGTAGCAAACTGATTTCTTTACTAAGTGGTTAAAGATGTCATTTAATTTCAAAATTGTTGAAATTGTTTTATTATGGTACAGCTGAAAGATTGAATTGGTTTATTTTACTTCGCTTTCTGCCACTTTTGGCTAATCGCGAAGATGGAAATGGCTGATGTACAATGAAACCGATGAAGGGACACTCACAAATAACCATGCCCAGACCGGGATTCGAACCCTGGACCTCAGGCGTCGTAGCACGCTATGCTAACCACTCTTTTTTTTATTTCCATTTTAAATCAAACAATACAGTAAATCTTTACAACTCTTACAGGTATGTTATTCAAGTATTACATTTAAAAAGTTGGCATAATGTGATTTTCTATAATCTAAAGACATTAGTTCATATTCTTGTATTAGAGTTAGACCAAAGTCCAAGTAATTATAATTTTTTCCCACAGGAAATAAAAACATTAGGTATTGTGCTATTAACCACTGAACTGATTTTTGCTTTGTACTTGGGAACAAATGAAACTCTGGTAAGGTAATGTCTTTTGCTGATACTTGGTTAGGTGAAGTGCGACAAATTCTGCTGAGCATTGTTCTTAATTTTCACCAAGCTGTGACTGCTTTCTTACATTCTGTTAACTTATGGATAATCGAATCTGGAACATGACAATTATAACAATTTAGTAGTGTTATTTGTGGTACTACTGGCGCGAGAAAGTATGAACCCCCCTCAGGCAGATTTGCCTACACTTAAAACTTGCTCAACATGCCCATATGAGCTTTTTGCTCAAGTGTGGAACCCTGTCTAAGCCAAGATTTTTGTAAAAATGCCCTGGGGAATTTCCCGGGAAAGTATGACCCCCCTCAGATTGATTTGCCTGCACTTACAAAAGGCACTTCTGTGAGATTGTTGTCCATAAATTTGTTAAAAATATGCCCCTCTTGATATTTTTTTTGGCTACACTTAAAACTAGGCCAAACGTATTAACACACACACACACACACACGCGCGCGCGCGCACACACACACACACACACACACACACACACACACACACACACACACACACACACACACACAGCACATTGTTGAACCCAACTGATATTTTTATTAAGTATAGAGTTTTGATTTGAACCCCAAGAAATTTTATATAAATACCAAAGCCAAAAATATTAACACACATACACACGCACACAAAATATACAAAGCACACTGCTGAACCCAACTGATATTTTTTATTAAGCATAGAATTTTGATTTGGACCCCAGGAAATCTTATATAATAAACAACAACAAAAATGCCAAATCAAAAATATTGTAATCAATGCATAAAGAATATATCCAGCCCCAATTGGGCTAAGCGTCAAAAGAATTGTAATCCAGACAAATGCAGAACTCCCACAAAAATATGCCCTAAATGCCATAGAAAATATAGTCTGGAATATTTCACATATAAACATAAAGGTACTTGTTCTGCACAGTCATTAACATTGCCCCCACAACCATCTACATCTGGTCTGAAAAGGAAGCATGAAACACCTGTTAATCCTAGAGCAGCCAAGCAGCCACGCTATGAACCCATCCATAGCAGTTTTAACGGCCAACTTAGAGATAACCGGTTTGTATCCTGATGTGCAGGCAATTCTAAATGCACAAAATGGCTCTTATAAGCTGTCTCTCAAATTGTTTACACAATATAAGAAACCAAACGGCACAAAATTTACACAGCTCCACATAACAGAAACTATACCGGTATATTCAAATGCAAATTCAGACAAAATAATAAGCAGTTTGATAGATCAATTGAATATTAAACACTCTGAATTTGCAGCAAAAGAGTCTGGATGGAGCCTATGCGGATCTCCACACAGGCTCTATGTTAATATTTCTGAATTCAGCCCATTACAAGGATCTACATATCTGCCATTACCTGCCAATATTAAAAACAAAAGAGCCGTGGTCAATATTGAAAATAACGATGAGAAATGCTTTTTGTGGTGTATTTTAGCTGCTTTGTATCCAGTTTCAAGGGATCCTGAGCGAATAAGTTATTATAAACAACATGAAAATGATTTTGATGAAGCAATGGAGGGTTTAGAATATCCAATGTCTGTTCAGAATATTGATAAATTTGAAAAAAAGGCCAGGGATATTAATGGTAAACAATTATCTATTAATGTATTTACTTGTTCTACTGGCCGTGGCAATTGCTTGATAGATCCTCTCAGAATCAGTACATTTGATGATGATTCTGCTATTCCGATTGATCTGCTCTTAATTGAAGAGGATGATACACGCCATTATACTCTGATACATAATCTTGAAGCTTTAGTCAGAACACAACTAGACAAAACTCATAAAATATTCAAGTTGTGCAGAATATGTTTGTCTGTATTTGATGGTAGAAAAATGGTGAATGGTGTTTGTGAAGAGAATGCAGAAATTGCTAAAAACAAGTTAATTGAGCATCTGAAATACTGTAGGAATCATAAACCTGTTCATATGCTTATGCCTAACTCAAGTGAAAATGATAAATTCAAAAAGTTTGAAGCCTTGTTGGAACACCCAGCATATATAGTCTGTGATTTTGAATCAAATCTCAAACCTCTTGCATTCCGTAGCCCAGATCCTGATGAACCTTCCATTACACCATACCAGTTACATGAACCTTCTAGTTTTTATTATGTGGTTGTACAGGATGGTGTTGTTAGTAAAGAATATTTATACATGGGAGCAGATGCCATCAAAGAATTTGCACATAGAATAGAAAATGAGTGCCATAACATAGCATCTAATGTCTTATTAAAATCAAAATCCATGTTGCCTTTAACAGAGAAACAGATTGAAGATTTCAACAATACTGAAAAATGCCCGGTATGTGATTCTGAATTTTCAGATGCAAATATCAAGGTTCATCACCATTCCCATACAGATGGTAAATTCTTAATGGCCTTGTGTAATAGCTGTAATATTAAGATCCAGAGACCAAAATTTGTCCCTATATTTTGCCATGGTGCATCCAATTATGATTTTCATCATCTGATCAGGTAAGAGGGGTTTGACAAGCAGAATTTAAATATTTTAGCAGAAAATAATGAAAAATATATTGCCATTAGCAAAATAATTAAAGTTAATGGTGTTCCTATTCACTTAAGATTTCTTGATTCATACAGAATTTTATCGGCTAGCCTGGCTACACTGGCCACTCAATTATCTGATGATCAATTCAAAATCACATGTGCTTTGTTTCCAAATCAGGACCTGAAATTAATTAGGCGGAAGGGTGTATATCCATATGATTATGTTACAGATTTTTCTAAATTTGATGAGTGTTCTCTGCCACCACAACAAGAGTTTTACAGCAAAATCAGAGGATCTGGAATCACTGATGAAGATTATGACCATGCCCAGTTGATGTGGAACAATTTAAAATGCCAGACATTTGGTGATTATCACAAGGCATATTTAAAACTTGATGTGACCCTCTTAGCTGATATACTGCAGGCATTCAGAAAATCTTCCATGCAAAATTATAAACTGGACCCAATGTATTTTTACAGTGCTCCGGGCCTAGCATGGTCTGCAATGTTTTTAAACACTAAAATGCAATTGGATCTGATCCAGGATCAAGATATGTATCTGTTTATGGAACAATGTATAAGAGGAGGCATGGTGCAATGTTCTCAGAGATATGCCAGAGCAAATAACAAATATATTCCTGATTATGATCCAGCACTGCCATCAAATTATATACTGTATGTAGATGCAAACAGCCTGTGTGATTATGCCATGATAAAAAAACTGCCATATGCAGGGCTTGAGTGGGTCGAAGATTTCAATATAGAAGATCTTAAGGATTTTGATGACAGTAACTATGGCCTGTTCTTAGAGGTTGATCTGACAATTCCTGATGATTTACACAACACATTTTCTGATCTGCCCCCAATTCCTGAGGTTAAGTGCTCACCTGGCTCTAAACAGAAGAAATTGATGATGACTCTGGAGCCAAAACAGGGTTATGTCTTATATTACAAAAACCTCCAGTTCCTGATGCATCATGGTGTTCAAGTGACCAAAATTGGCAAAGTTTTGAGGTTCAGGCACTCAAGATGGTTGAAGCCATATATTGATACAAACACAGAGCTTCGAACATCTGCAATGAGCCAATTTGATAAGACCTTCTTTAAATTGATGGTCAATTCAGTGTATGGCAAAACAATTGAAAATGTCAGAAAACATATTGATGTTAAAATAATTACTGACCCCAGCCGGAGCAAAAAATTGATTGCAAAGCCCAACTTCAATTACAGAAGAATTTATGATGAGAATATGGCACTTTTCAACATGAAAAAAACAAAGATTAAGTTTGATAAGCCTATTTATGTAGGGGCTGTGATATTGGAATTGGCCAAATTACACATGTTAAAATTGTTTTATAATGTGTTGAAGCCTTTTTATAAGGATCGTGTAAAACTGATGTACATGGACACAGATAGTTTTGTTCTTGATATTCAAACAGAAGATGTTTATCAAGATATAGCACAGCCTGAATTGTTTAAATATTTTGATACCAGTGAACATTCAAAAATTAAACACCACAACAAAAAGGTGCCTGGCAAGTTAAAAGATGAGACACTTGGTGATGTTATTGTGGCATTTGATGGGTTAAGAGCCAAGATGTACAGTTTTGAAACATGTAGTGGCGCTGTTGCCAAAAAGGCCAAGGGCATTGGCAGAGTGACTGTGGACAAAGAGCTTGAATTTGAAGATTACAAAAATTGCCTCAAATCATGAAGCACAATCAGAACATCAGAATCCAGAATTCAGAGTGTGGATCATTTGTTGACTACAAATATTGTAAGAAAAGTTGCTCTGGACCCACATGATGATAAGAGATACATTTTATCATGTGGCATACATACTCTACCATGGGGTCATTGTGATTTGAAAAATGGCAATCAATGACCAATTACAGAGCATGATTTGAAATAAATAAACATGCCTATGAACTTATTTGGGTTCAAAAAACAGGCTATTATGGACCTGCCAACACCACAACCCTCTTCTGATATCATATCTAAACTAACTGCTTTGTTAATTATTCATCTGAACAGCATACTTACAGATGTTGATGATGAAACAGGTAAAACATTGTACATATTTAACAATAATTTAAATCATTACCAATTACCTGTAGGTGGTCAATTGCAATTTATTACAACCCCTGAGGGTAATGTCAAGATTTCAATAGGGAGAAATATTTATAGAATTAAGCACTCAAACATGATTTCTGGCACTGTTTATACTGTTTCTGCTGGTGACTGCTTATATATTGAGGTCCCGGGATCCTATGACAAGCTTATACCTTTTTTTATAGAATTAAGAATTAGATATTCAATAATAAATAACCACTAAAACAAAAATGCCTAATGATATATTTGGCCATACAAGGCATGAAGATCACAGTGATGAGATTCTGATGCTTGGTGTCAGAGTCAAGAAATTAAGAAGTGATTTACAAGCTTTACAAACCACACTCAATGCCAGTCTTCAACTAGAAATTACAAATTTACAAACACAATGCATGGACCCTCTTCTTAAAATTTACTCAGAACTCAAATTATTGCTTCAGAAATATACTGATTTGGTTACATTGGATAATTTTCAAAGTTTAGAAGAAGCTGTAGCAGCTCTTCAAGCCAAATTTAAGACCCAGGCCACCAACTCTGAGCAATTGAAACAGCAATTCGAAGAGCAGATAAATAATGTCCAGACACAGCTCCAAACAATTGTCAAAAGCATAAAATCACAAGAAGATTTTGATCTAGTGATTTCCACTCTAAAGGAACAGATTCAATCACTCCAGATACCTAATCTGGACCCCTTGAACAATGCCATAGCCGAGGTTAAAGAAAAAATTGAGACACTTGAAAATTTTATGAACAACTTGCCATCTTCTGATGCTTTGAGTGCAATAACTCGGAGTGTTGCCAACATTAAGCTGCAACTTGAAACACATGAAGATTTTGGAAAAATTCAAAGTACCATAACCCATCTTGAGGGTACAATAGCAGCAGTGCAAAGTGATTTGACAAATGTACAAGAATCTCTAGAATCCCGCCTGCCTGGTATTGTAGACACTCTTGTCAGTGTCCAGCAACAGATCACAAAACTTGAAACCTCAACACTGAATCTGAGCTATCTCATTTTCATCACTTGATCGATGATATCCAAACAAAACTTGAAATTTTACAACAATCAACACCCACTCAGGCTGATATAGCCCTGCTCCAAAATGCTATGCAAAATGTGGCTGATGCTTCTGAATTAAATAATGTGAAATTGGCACTTGAATCTTTTCAAAATACTGTATCAAATCTGCCTACATCACAGGAACTTAAAAATATTAAGAGAGCTGTGAATCGCATATTGAAATCAGAAGATATCAAGAATATCCAGACAGAGATCAAAAAACTTACTCAGACAGTGGCCACTCTACCAACCAATCAACATATTAATGAACTGCATGCCCTGTTTGAGGATATCAGAAGACAGGTCCATGATCTTACTGCTCAAAATTCAAAATTGGCAGTTATTGAAAATTTGCAACAAATTGTAGCTAATATCTAGCAACAGCTAGGGACCATGGAATCCAATCAAGCAAATGCTCTGTCTCTTTTTGCCACCCAGCTTCAAGAGATTGTGCAACAATGCAAGAAACTTGTTGTGGACATAAAAATCAAGCCAGGCCATGATGATGTTGTTAGGACTACCAATGAGCACCCTGAATCTGTAAAAAGCAGATTGCTTACAGCAGGAAAAGAAATAACCGGCATAATTGAGAATCCAAAACATACAGTAATTCTTGAATTGTACAGCATCCCCAACAAAGAATATGATTGACCATTGTGCTGTCCCCTGCACAATTTTATTACCAGTTTTTTGTTGGGGGCACACTGAGACCAATCAAGATCAAATATTGGCTTCAACCACAAGCACACCACTACCCCACCTTATCAATAACAAATGCTGACAACAAACCAAAAATCACGAGTGTAGAGTTAGAAGATTTTACAGATCCCAATACATTAGAAACATCTTATGCTGAAGATGATGGCTCTCTGGAATTTCATATACAAATAGGAGACAAATTATATTTAGAAAATCCTGTAGTATCAGCTGCTGAACACCCCATAGTTGCAATATTCTTGTTTTCATATTATGTCTAGACAAATTATTGTTGATGAATTACACAGACAAGCCAGACATAATTATAAGAGACTGCCAGTAGTCACAAAAGGCATAGATGATTTATGGCAGAGCGACTTGATTGAGATGGCAAGTGAACAGCTGAAAAACTTAGACAAAATCAACAAGGGCTACAAGTATCTACTCACTGTAATAGACACATTTTCAAAATTTGCCTGGGCTGTGCCACTCAAATCCAAGACTGGAAAATGTGTTACAGAAGCCATCAGGACAATCATCAATCAGAGTGGAAGATCACCGCGCTATTTGCAAACAGATAATGGCAAAGAATTTTATAATTCTGTGTTCGAACAATTTATTCAAAGCCAGTCAATACAACATTATTCGAGTTACAGTGATCTCAAAGCCTCAATTGTAGAGAGATTCAACAAAACCCTAAAAAATCTTATGTATAAACAATTTACACTTCAAGGTAATTATAAATGGATTAATATTCTTCCAGAACTTCTACATAAATATAACAACTCGGTCCATTCCACAATCAACATGAAACCCTCTGAAGTAACTTCATCTGATGAGCAAAAATTGATCAGGACTGTTTATTATCCTAGATACCAGCCAACAACAAGAAAGGCCAAATACAGGGTGGGGGATCAAGTAAGAATCAGCAAATATAAGCACTTATTCAAAAGAGGCTTTACAAGAAACTGGAGCACTGAATTATTTACAGTGGTTCAAGTTAAACCTGGGACCCTTAACACATATATAATAAAAGACCACCGAGGAGAAATTCTCAAAGGCAGATTCTATGAAGAAGAACTCAGCAAAACTAAACAGCCTGACACATATCTCATAGAAAAAATCATCCGCAGAAAAGTTATTTGTCAAATGGCTAGGACTTCCAGAACACAGCTGGATCGATGCAAACAAAGTGATAATATGAGCACCTGGGATGTTATAAAGAGGCTGCCAGAACCTGAACAGCACCTTAAGAGAAATGGCAAGTTGCTGCCTGATAATATTAGATGTCTTATTGTTGGGCCATCGGCTTGTGGTAAAACTACACTAATGATTGATAATTTTTTATTGGCACCCAACTGGTTAGACTGGAAAAATAGGCACTTGTATGTCTTCTCTAAGAGCTTGAAACAATTAAAATATCAGCAGTTGATGAAGCTATATGATGGATTGGATATTGCCACTTTTGAATCAGATGTTAAGCCACTTCATGAATGTCTCGATAATTCTGTTGTTGTGTTTGATGACATTATACTGGATAATCAAAACAAGGTTAGAAATTTCTTTACACAGGGACGACACAAAAACATTGATTGCTTCTACCTGGCACAGACTTTTTCTAAAATACCGAAGCAGCTGATCCGAGACAACAGCAATTTTATATGTGTGTTTCATCAAGATCATACCAACCTCAAACACATACATGATGAATATGTAGGTGGGGACTTGAGCTACAATGATTTTTCCAAGTTTTGCAGTAGAATCGCTGGAACCAGGACAGTTATGGGTTTGTCACAATTGATATGACAAGAAAACCCAATAGTGGCAAATACAGAAATAAAATCAACAATTTTCTAGACATTGAAACATACATAAATAACCATGAAAAGGCCAATCATTGATGATCTTAAATTAAGAGATTATCTTGTAAAAAGATTTAAGGGATGGAAATCACAGAACCGAGGAATTTATGAACAACACAAACAAACAGAACAGCCTATTATTGATGCTATTAGTGAATTAGGTAAAAATATCAAAACTGTTACAGAGCAAAATCAAAATTTGATCACAGAGCTTGTACCTGTAGCTGCTAGGAACATATTAGATTATCCAATCACCCCACTTTCCAATATTCATACACCTAGTCCTGTTGCTCCTCGAAAAATTGAAGCTACTCTGGATCCTATTGAATTGGGTCTTCTTGCTCAAAAATATTTAAGCACACCTAAAGACAACAAAGATGAGGTCTTTCGCTTATATGCTGACACAGAGCGTGATGGTAGCATCATACATAGAATTGGTAATTTCAGAGTAACATTTATGGGAGATGATCTAATTGTATATTCAGAATCTCATCTTGGAGAAAGAGGTGGTTTTGTTAAATATCCCGGCACACCTGGATTGTGGGAACTGATGACTCGGAAAAGGCCTGGCAGCTATACAGATCAAGACTATGAGCATTACAAAGAAATATTAATAAAATCAGATGCTCTATACCAGAACAATGATCCCACACAAAAAAGAGTCAAGTCTAGCAGTGGAGAAAAATATAACAATTTAATCAAGCCCATATGGTCACAGATCAAGACAGGCAGTGGAATCAAACAATACAACACCCTGCCTAAAGAATTTGTGTGGGTTGATGATGTCAGGAAACTTGTAGATAGGTTATTGGTGATAGCTGGGGAGGAAAATGCTGGCAACCACAATTTTTACAATTGGTTGGAATTATGGACATGATAAGCACAAAATTGTCTAATTTTATAGTGAATGACACTAAGGGGATTGGATATCTTATAAAAATTATTAATACTCTACCACCTAAATTTTGGAATATTTCTGAGGGTCGGGGGCTGGTTAATGACATTATAAACAAGCTGCCCTTTGAACTACACATTCCAGGCTATCAGTATTGTGGTCCCGGCACAAAATTGGAGCATAGATTAAACAGAGGTGATCCTGGTGTTAATCCCCTAGATGCTGCTTGTAGAGACCATGACATAACATACAACACACATTCTGATCTTGACAAGAGACATGTTGCAGACAAAAGATTAGAAGAGGCTGCATTTTTAGATTTGTAAGCAAAGATGCTTCTTTGAGTGAAAAAATAGCAGCATTGGGAACCACCATAGCTATGAACACCAAACAAAAACTGGGGTGGGGGCTGTGAATATGTATATAATAAACCTAGAATGAAGGCCAAGGGTGTTATGTATCAAATACCTTATGCAGGTCTTAAATCTCTTAAAACTATTGATAGTCTTTTAACCAAAAAGCAGCGCAAGAAAAAAAATCTTGTATTGGAAAGGGCCATGGTATGAAATTGTTGCTTAGTACCCCCCAATTAAAAAAATTACAACAATCTAGAAAAAAATCACATGTTGGGGGTTTCATATTTACTATCCCGGCCATCTTAGCAGCACTTGGGGCTGTTGGTAGCTTGGCTGGGGGATCAGCTGCCATAGCAAAAACAGTAATAGATGCCAAGAAGAATAAGGCAGAATTAGATGAATTGAAGCGCCATAACCTGGCCATGGAGAAACAAGGCAAAGGTGTTAAGAGAGCCATGAATAAGTTTAAAAAAATCAAGAGCCGCTTACAAACCAAGATATTGAAGCTTTAATCAAGCCACTGGGCATCAAAAATTTTAGAGGTGTGTACATGTCTGATTCTTTACCAGAACAACCACTCAACAAAGAGTGTGGCATTGTTAATTTGGATAAGTACAAAAATCAGGGCACTCACTGGATTTGTTATCTTAAATATTTAAAAGATGAGGCATTTGTGTTTGATTCATTTGGAGGTGTTCCACCTGAAAATTAGTAAAATATCTAAAATCAGCTAATCTTTATTACAATAATGCCCGTGTTCAAAACTTCAAAGATGTACGTGTGGACATTTGTGTTTATCTGTTCTCAGATATCTGTCTCAAATAAATAAACCATCAATTGAAAATTTTCAAAAGGCCCTGTGGTATTTAAAACATCATGGGGGTATTCCATCTCACCAGCCAAAATTCAATATTGAAACTCAAATTACATGATGATATAGTGTATCCCAAAACAATAGCTCTCAGAGCATTTTATGGCATGTACTTGATCCCTAATATTACACACCACAACAACAAAATTGCAGTTGGTGATCAAAATATTGTCATCACTCCAGGGCAGTATAATCTCTCCACTCTAAATGCTCAATTACCCAGATGTATAGTATTAACTCAAAATTCTGTCACTCACAGAGTAGAGATTGTATCTGCTACAGAAACAGTGGATCTGGGTACTATAGGAGAGCTGTTAGGCTTTGAGAACAACACAAAACTTGAACCAGCCATCAAATACACTGCTATTAATATACCTAAATTCTTAGCCATAGAGACTCTGAATATTCACTGTAATGTGGCTGAGGGTATGATCATCAAATCAAATGGCATAGGCACTCAAAAACAAACTGGCATCATTGCAACATTTAAATCTAATTCTGAATTTATGGAGCCCATCATCTACACTCCATCCCCAACATTATATTTTCCTGTGTGTCATAATAGAATAGATTACATTGAGTTGATGGTCACTAATGAAAAAGAAGAATTAGTTGATTTTGCTGGAGCCACAACAACTGCAATCATAGAAATTAATATTTAAATAAAAATACATACAAAAAAAATGGAAAATATTGAGAGTTATGAGCTACAATCATTCCCCCCAAACAGGAGGACATTTGCAAATTTAAATCAACCCAACACAGAAATTGAGGTTGATCTTGATGTAGGGGATGGCTTTATACACCCCCACAGAGCAGATCTATACATCAAATTTGATGTTGTAAAGCTCGATGGAACAGATTATCCGGCAAATTCAAATATAAGATTGGTAGATAATTTTGTGCCGCATCTGTTCTCTGAAATTGAGATCAGAAAACATGGTGTTGTTATAAACAGAGTGGATTATCCCGGCATTACCTCCACAGCTTTGGCCACACTAAAATTATCCAAAACCGAGGCTTCTTACTACAAAATAGGTGGATTTGAGGCTGGTGATAAAATTTTATCCAAGAGCCACACAGTGCTGTTCCCTATGCGCCTGTTGCCAGGATTCTTCTCAGATTACAAAGATATTATGTGGAAGGGTGGTTTAAGAATCACATTTAGAAGAGCTGCCAATGATAATAATGCTTTGATGAGGTACAGCACATTAAACTCTACAGGGGAAGCTTTGCCTAATACCCTACCTGATGAAGGCAAATGCATTATTCAGACTATGGAGCTAAGAATCCCGGTTGTTGAATATGAAGCCAGTTATGCTCTTAAATACAAAGCAGATATAATAAAAAATCCACAGATTCCTTTACAATTTTATACATATCAATGTGTACCGAAGCCTGCCGCTGGTACTTATTATGAGTTTGATGCTACAAATTCATTCTCCAGTATACAATATGACATGCCGGATTTTGTGGTGGTACTGTTTCAGACTGGAAGACACAATAATCAGGAAAACAATTCAAGTAGATTTGATAACTGCAACATCAAGAACATATATCTTAAAAATGGCAGAAATGAGGTATTTCCCAGAGAAAATTATAATTTAGACATGTCCAAGGATGATTTCCTTAAATTATATGAAGCATTTACAGCATACAAAAGGGTCACTACTGGCAATACTGACATGTATTACACACCAGATGAATTCAAAGCACAGAGACCCATGTTTGTCATCAACACTTCAAAAAGGAGACAAGTTGTGGTTAATGACAGGACAAACATTAAAATTATCTGTGAATTCCACGATACACTCCCTGATGACACCATATGTAGTGTTATTCTCATAGGTGAAAAATCATATGTGTAAGAAATGAGAGAGTCACAGAGCAATTCTAGAAGAATTACATTATCTTAATACTAGATATACAAGTTGAGCCTGGTGCCCAATTGAACTTAAACCGGAAGTAAATATGTGTGTGTGTGTGTGTGTGTGTGTGTGTGTGTGTGTTAATACGTTTGGCTTAGTTTTAAGTGTAGCCAAAAAAATATCAAGAGGAGCATATTTTTAACAAGCTTATGGACAAAGATCTGGCAGATGTAGATTTTGTAAGTGTATGCAAATCAATCTGAGGGGGGTCATACTTTCCCGGGAAATTCCCGAGGGCATTTTTACAAAAATCTTGGCTTAGACAGGGTTCCACACTTGAGCAAAAAGCTCATATGGGCATGTTGAGCAAGTTTTAAGTGTAGGCAAATCTGCCTGAGGGGGGTTCATACTTTCTCGCGCCAGTAGTACCACAAATAACACTACTCAATTTGGAGAATTACTGAAACCATACTTATGACATCTATCTGCCGTTACAATTACTTGTTGAATCACTTTGTACCATATAGATAATGGCTTGTTCGTTAGATGTGTCGCCGTTACATTGTTCCATATTTGTTTCCAATTGTATTTGGGATTCTCTTTCGATTCGAACTGTTATTATATTTGCGTTAAGTTGTTCTCTGTAAATCTTTCTGACAGAAGGACTGTCATGAGTATGTTGCACAGTTCTATAAAATGTATGAATAGCGATCTCGGTATAAAACTTTAATTCTCTGGGAATGCTTTGTATGTCCATTGGTGCTATTAATGGTGCATCTTTTAACACTGTAATTATTATTTGTTGCGTAGTGGAGTCAATTGGAGAATATGCCGCTGAAAGACCGCTTTGAATAAATAATGCTCTTGATTGTATCGCCACACTCTTTAAGTTCATACCTCCCCTCTTTTCCGGGAGATATAGCTCGCTCACGGCCACGCGGAACATCGAGTCGTGCCAGAGGAATTTGCCAACCTGTTGCTTTACCCTAGATATTTGCTTCGCTGACAAGGTCAATGTCTTGGATAGGTACCAAAACTTCGATAAGGCGTAGAAGTTTACGTATCTCACTCGAGATTTCAAACAAAGAAACCAGAGTTGATTTGCACGTAAAGTATATATAACTTTTTCGGTCACTATCCGACTATTATGTTCGATGGTATCTCGGATATTTGTATAAAAATGTATACCTAGTATTTTCACTTTCTGTGCTACACGTACACTAGTGTTATTACTAAACAAATTGTTGACTCCCAAAGGTAACAAAAACGTTTTGTTTAAATTTAGCTTTGCACACGAGACATTTTCGAAATATTTCAAGTACTTTTGTGCATTTTCCAAATCCCTTTCGCTATTTAACAATAACGTAATGTCATCCATAAAACTACTAACTTGAATCGTTTTAGACATGACAGAAATGCCCTCATTTATTTCTTGTAATCTTTTAAGTAAGGCAACTAGTGTTACTACATATAATGCACTACTGAGTGGACTTCCTTGTAAAACACCTCGTTTCATTTGAAATGTTTTTGTAAGACACCCATTAAGTTTTAGTTTTAACTTACTGTTTCCGTACAAAATTTGTATCCATTTTATAAAGGTATCTCCGAAACCAAAAGCCCTTAAAACACTGTACATATATTTATGACTAACTCTATCATAAGCCTGTGAGAAATCCACTGTTAAAATTGCTTTGTTGACTTGCTGGTTTTGTGTTGTAATAATTACATCACGTATAGTTTGTAATAAATGATGAATTGTTCTTTGAGTGTTACATGCGTATTGTGTGTCCCCTACTAATTTATGCATGTAAGGAATTAGGCGGATGTTTATGCATCTACTGATAATCTTGATATCGCTACTTAGAATTGTAATCGGGCGGTAGTCAGTAACCACTTTAGGTTTCGGTTTTTTTGGAACGAAAACCACAATTCCTGTTCTACTTGAGGACCCTAATTTCCCACTCTGTAATACATCATTGACCCATTGCGTAAAAACATCCCCAATTAGATTCCAAAAGGTTTGGTAAAAGTCTGAAGGCAGGCCACCTTCTGCCGTTGATTTATTTCTGGCCGCTTTGAAAACTGCATTTCTTACTTCAGTCTTCGTAAAGGGTTTGCTAATTTCCGTTCGCTCTTCTTCAGTTAATCTTTCTGTTACTTGGTTCGTAAAGTCCCAATTGGAGTCTTCGAGATTATGAGCTTGGCCCATTAAATTTAAATAATATTGTAAGAATGTATTCTGAATTACTCTGGGATTAGCTGCAATCTCTCCTGTGTCATCTGTTATCTCTGTTATTAGGTGACTTTTAACTTGTCTATGCTCTTGTAAAATATGATATAAATTTGCCTCTTCATCATTGTCCAAGGGTAGCTTTTTGCTTTTAATTTTTACAATGTTTCGGTGTAGAGAGAGTAGTTTTGATTTCATCTCGTTAATGTAAGGCATATTTACATTACCTTGTAATGCTAGACTTTGTAAATCATGTAACACGGCATAATAGTAATTATACATGTTGTTAGAATCTCTACTTTTTTCTATACTATACATTTTACTAATATAACGAAATTTTGGTTTTACAATGAATTCCCACCAGTCTGTTAGGGTCTTACTGGTTGATCTACGCTTAACTAGCTCTAGCCAAGTGTCCTTTATTAGCAGTTCATAATTTTTATCCACCAATACTGAACAATTAAGCATCCAGTATCCTCTTGCCATACATGATTTGTTTTGTTCCAATTTTATTTTTAATATTAAGGAACTATGATCACTGAAACAAACAGGAAACACACTTACACTTTGTACATTTTCTTTATAACCCTTCGCTATATAAAATCGGTCGATGCGTGAAGAACTTTGAGTTGTAAAATGTGTAAATCCTGGTTGGTCTCTATGGTTACAACTCCATGCATCTTGTAACTTTAAGCCCTTTGTTAATTCATATAGTGCCCGGGAAAAATTATAGCCTGGTTGTTGATCTTGCCTGTCTAGGACGGAATTGAAATCGCCAGCCACTAACGCATTTAATGTATGGGATGTTAATTCTGGACTTAAGATTGTTGAAAAGAAATGTTCTCGTTCATGCTTATTATGACTTCCTGAAGGCGCGTATACATTGCATAAAAACAAAGGACCTAATTCCGCACTTATTAATCTTCCTGATGGGTGGAAGGTGACATTATGTAAATCAATTTCTTGCTGCAGCGCTATTGCTGTGTCTTGATATGTGGCAGTAAAATTATTATGAACCTTGTACCTTGCCAAGGATGAAAAATTGTCAATGCCTACTTCTTGTAGGAAATCTTTATCAATATCCGACTGTGACAAAAAATCATTTAACGCCATTAGTTTATTCTGACTTTGTAATTTGTTAAGGTTGATCGTTGCTAATGTAAATATGTACATTAGGGATGTCAGGATCTTATTTAAGCAATGCATTAATAATTTTTAGTACTTTATGCTTTGCAATTGTTCCACTTTTGACGCTGGGCAGACTCACTCATATCTCTTCGTCACTACCTGAGACAAGAACTGTAGGCATTTCTGTATCACTTGGTTTATGTGTCCCTGCCCCTATTAGTTCAGTAGTGTATATTAGTTGTTTCAACGCAGTACTTAGTAGGTATCCTCTTTTTTTAACTAATTGAATATCACTTTTTGACATATTTTGACAATTTTTTGTCGATGTTTTAGCGTTTAGCGATGTTTTTAGTACAATTTTCACTATACCCATTTTTCCCCCACTCGTACTTGGTAGGTATATTATGATCTTATGTGATACAACTTAACCTATCCTTTTTTTACGATTATTTAATTTTTTTACGATCCTAAGTGATATAACTTAACCTATCATTTTTTTTATTTATGCACTGTTTGAACGTCATCATTTGAGGATCATATTTTGTAGGTATTTTTTTTTTTATCAATCGAATATAAGTTTTTGACATATTTTGACAATTTTTTGTCGATGTTATAGCGTTTAGCGATGTTTTAGTACAAATTTTCACTGCACTCATTTTTTTCCGTTTATACTTGGTAGGTATATCACGATCTTACGTGATACAACTTAACCTATCCTTTTTTTACGATTTTTTTAATTTTTTTACGATCCTAAGTGATATAACTTAACCTATCATTTTTTTATTTACGCACCGAACTAACCTACAAGAGACTCTGTTTGTTTTAATATTTCAGTATTATAAGGTTTTCACAAATTTTATATAACCTAAAATGTGTTGGATGTTGATTTTTAGTATGTGGCAATTTTTTATGAATTTTAAAACTGCTCTGTGACCCTCTCGTTCTTCACGTCGTAGGCGAAGGACTTCTCCGCAATCAGGATGACGCTGCATAGAGTATCCTCGGGCAAGGCATCGTGGAACTCGCAAACACCCACTCTACAAAAATTCTACTATATGATCTTTCACTGGCTAAACTAACCTACAAATAGGAATTGGCAGCACTGACTTATAAACCCACTGGGTCTTCTTGGCATGTTTTTTCATGATGTGTTGCCAGGCTATTGGGCATCTTGGCGTATACAATGTATATATTTTGAGAGGGGGGGTTATAGCTTTTTATGCTGTACGAATACTAAAAACTTGACAGTGACAACCAACAGAGTAAATAAACCTACATGCAGAAACTAACAACACTAGTTTCTGACAGTGAATTTGAAATAAAATATTAAACAAAATACATGAGTAAGCACTGTGATTACAAATAATACCAGTGTTATGCCCCCAACTCCAACTGGGCAACTGGGGGAAAATAATTGTACAACAATTTGTACCTAATTGTACAATACTTGTACCTAATTGTACAACATATACCCAGACATAAAAGAGAGAGCCTTCCCGTAACTTACTTCATGCACAATTTATATGTTTTTACAACTGTGAAAAGAAAGCATATGTGTTCTGTATGCACACATTTATTCTTATTTTTCGAAGTTGAATGAAGCACGTGTTTTTACGCTCTCGTAATACTGACCTTGCCCCACTGATTTTAAATTGCTTCCATTCGCTTTTTTTTTCGTGTTATTTCCGCATGCACGCAACATTCGCTTTCAATAGACAGAAGGAGTTTTAGTATAGCAGGCTCCGAGTTTTACAATTTATTAAATTAACAAATAATTTATGTAAGAATATACTTGTACTTACCGAACACAAAATAATAAAAGCACATGTGAATGTTTGCGTGTGTTCATGTTATATGACGACTGAGTAAAAAAATAATGTTGACTCCCCGAAAGATAACAGTTCTCGGTTCGACATCAGATGCATGCAAATTTTATGTTTTGCTCTCCAAAATCTTGATTTTTATGTTTGTGCTATTTGTCATACAGCAGAGGAGAAGAGGGGAGAGGGGAGGGGAGGGGGTACTATTAGCGCCATCTATTAGCAAACAATAGAAATAAAAAGTAGGGTCAAACTTTTTCAACACCCAAAAATTTTAAACGTCCTCGCGTAGTAATACGATCTAGCTGAAGATGTTTGAAGGAGTACTCTTAGTCGACGAAGCTAATTGCTAGGGCCCATATATTGCTAAAATGTTCTTTGATTTGCATATTTCTTATACCGCCATATGTTGTTCTAGTTGACTTCTTCCAAAAAAATGCTAATTAGCGAGAGTTAATTAAGCAAGGCAAGTAAAAGAAGCAAATAGGACAATATGTGCCGGCGTGGAAATATGTAAAAATTCGATTCAGAGGTGGATCGAATTAAAATTGGGGGATATTTTGCATTTTTTCCCTATAATGTACAAAACATTTACCGTACATAATCTTTTCCATTTACAACAGTATAAAATAAGAGGAATGTGTGACAATATCCATATTAATTAGGAAGGTATGTTGTATGCTAGGTTAGCTAATTGCGTCTTCTACAGCTTCACTGTATAGAGGAAAGATGGAAAAAGAGAGTTCTACAAAAACTAACGCTCTTAACAATATTGTACGCCCCGTGAAAATTATATATAAATAAGGCATAATCGTATTATCTGCTTTCATGTCAGATTTTCCCGACCTGTGAGCTGTAGTGTTTAGGCGACAAGCGGCCCGCTCAAATATAATACCGTTGACAATATTGTACGCCCCGTGAAAATTATATATAAATAAGGCATAATCGTATTATCTGCTTTCATGTCAGATTTTCCCGACCTGTGAGCTGTAGTGTTTAGGTGACAAGCGAGGCGCTCAAATATAATACCGTTGACAATATTGTACGCCCCGTGAAAATTATATATAAATAAGGCATAATCGTATTATCTGCTTTCATGTCAGATTTTACCGACCTGTGAGTTGTAGTGTTTAGGCGACAAGCGGCTCGCTCAAATATAATACCGTTGACAATATTGTACGCCCCGTGAAAATTATATATAAATAAGGCATAATCGTATTATCTGCTTTCATGTCAGATTTTACCGACCTGTGAGCTGTAGTGTTTAGGTGACAAGCGAGGCGCTCAAATATAATACCGTTGACAATATTGTACGCCCCGTGAAAATTATATATAAATAAGGCATAATCGTATTATCTGCTTTCATGTCAGATTTTACCGACCTGTGAGCTGTAGTGTTTAGGCGACAAGCGGCCCGCTTAAATATAATACCGTTGACAATATTGTACGCCCCGTGAAAATTATATATAAATAAGGCATAATCGTATTATCTGCTTTCATGTCAGATTTTCCCGACCTGTGAGCTGTAGTGTTTAGGCGACAAGCGGCCCGCTTAAATATAATACCGTTGACAATATTGTACGCCCCGTGAAAATTATATATAAATAAGGCATAATTGTATTATCTGCTTTCATGTCAGATTTTCCCGACCTGTGAGCTGTAGTGTTTAGGCGACAAGCGGCCCGCTTAAATATAATACCGTTGACAATATTGTACGCCCCGTGAAAATTATATATAAATAAGGCATAATCGTATTATCTGCTTTCATGTCAGATTTTACCGACCTGTGAGCTGTAGTGTTTAGGTGACAAGCGAGGCGCTCAAATATAATACCGTTGACAATATTGTACGCCCCGTGAAAATTATATATAAATAAGGCATAATCGTATTATCTGCTTTCATGTCAGATTTTCCCGACCTGTGAGCTGTAGTGTTTAGGTGACAAGCGGCCCGCTCAAATATAATACCGTTGACAATATTGTACGCCCCGTGAAAATTATATATAAATAAGGCATAATCGTATTATCTGCTTTCATGTCAGATTTTCCCGACCTGTGAGCTGTAGTGTTTAGGCGACAAGCGGCCCGCTCAAATATAATACCGTTGACAATATTGTACGCCCCGTGAAAATTATATATAAATAAGGCATAATCGTATTATCTGCTTTCATGTCAGATTTTACCGACCTGTGAGGTGTAGTGTTTAGGCGACAAGCGGCTCGCTCAAATATAATACCGTTGACAATATATTGTACGTATATTGTATTGTATAGGAGACTAGAAGCATATAATTTGGCGAAAAAAAAACCCAAAGTAAGGTCATAGAAAATAGTTAAAAAAAAGTGAGCAATTATATTTTGCATTGCACAGCATTTGGTATTAAATAACATACCCCCAAAAAATCTCTGCATTATGCGTTCTGAAAAAAATTGCCCTACGTGCCAAATTACTGTGTCAAGTAAAAATTTTCAAAAGGCACTGTCGTACTTGTGTGCCGGGAAAGCGAATATGTGCGACCAAACTGTGCTCTAAGTGTGGAAACAATTTTTCTATTGACTACTTCAAGCGACACCAGCTTACTTGCAAGAGCACTGGAACATCACTACCGCAACCTTCCAAGCGAAAGGTAGAAGTAACCTCCCTCGATGCATCGCCACCTACCAAATGCGTCAAGCTGACGAAGAAAGCAGACCGAATTGCGTTTGAGCATTTATTAGAAGACTTTAACATAACATCAGACAGCTTCTGCGATGTGCGTAGTTTTCTGGAGAGCGAGCGAGCTAAGATAATATCCATCCTCAACGATGCATTGGCTACATACTCCACTAAATTCTATGCCGTGCTATGCTGCAAGTATAAGAAACCGTCTGATGAAATACCGGTTTTTTTTTCACAATGGCTCGGGATATGATTTCCATCACTTGGTTACACATCTAGGGTACGACAATGCGAGAATCAATGTCCTGGCGCAGAACGAGGAGCGTTATATTAGCATCAGCAAGTGGGTGCCGATCCCCAACTCAAGCAACAGCATCGAGCTTCGATTCCTCGACTCTCTGAGGTTCCTCCAGGCAAGCCTCGATGCTCTTGCTGGGAAGCTCAGAGACGACCAACTAGCCATTACTACATCAAGTTTCCCAAACTTAGATGTCGCACTCATCATACGTAAAGGGGTCTACCCCTACGAATACGTCACAGACCCTTCCAAGTTCGAAGAAGAGTTGCTGCCACCCCATGATAAGTTCTACAGCCAGTTGAGAGGTTCAGGTATTACCGACGAGGAGTACAAGCATGCTCAGTCTATGTGGGTCGAGTTGGGTTGCCGAACTTTCGGTGATTACCACGATGCATACCTGAAGCTTGATGTGACGCTTCTAGAATGTGCGACGTTTGTTGTGGTGGGATCATTGGGGGAAATGTGATTCTCCCAATATGTCATCTGACTTACTAGCATATGCGATACGAAGAACAGGTGTGTATGTGACTTACTAGGATTAGGCTCATGGTAATGAGGTCCTAGTAGCTGAAACGTTGTCGGGGTATTTTGCAATTTTTTTCAAATATGAACACGTTAAACTGGACTGTCTCGGATTTTGAGTTTTGTATTCGCCCCGAGAAAATTCTATATAAAATAACATACCTGAAAATTATATTCACAGTAGATTCATTTTTTGAGTTTTGTAATTACCCCAAGAAATTCTATATAAAATAACATACCTGAAAATTGTATTTACAGTAGATTGAATTCTTGAGTTTTTGTATTCGCACACAAGAAATTCTATATAAATAACATACCTGAAATTCTATTTACAGTAGATTGAATTTTTGAGTTTTGTAATCACTCCAAGAAATTCTATATAAAATAACATACCTGAAAATTGTGTCGCTATATACTAGACTTTTTGATTTCTGTGATTTTGGAGAAAGCAATGGCATCCACCACCAGTTTCAATCGTAAAAATGATAAAACTGAATGTGTTACTTGTGGGAAGCTAATCTTAAGGAACAATTTATCGGTACACAGGGCAAGATGTAGCAAAACAGGTTTGAGAATTAATCGTTCGTTACCTTCTAAGCCCTGTGCTCGATGCGGAAAGATGATCAGCATTACAAATTTAAGTAAACATCTCAAAATTTGCAAACCATCGACCGAACAAGGAACATCGAAAAGGAAAATCGATAATTCAGAAACGGAAGCTTCCACTTCCAAGCAAATTAAATTATCTAATAAACGCAAACCAATTAGATCTGCATTTAACGACCAACTCCAGGATTTTTCAATTAAGTCAGAACCAGGTCGTGACATCCTTAGTTTCTTGGATGAAACGAAAACATCTGTACTAAATATTTTAAAAGATAAACTTGAAAACAACTCTATAAAAGTATACGTTGTTCTGTTTTCTGAATACGAGAAAGTTGATGGCACAACGAGTATTTTTTATCATCGTACAAAAAACCAGACTCTTTATTTGGCAGACGTCGAAAATTTGGACAACTTCTATTATAAAGTTTCCAACGAGCTGGTTAAGAAACATGACGATTTCGAGGCTAAAGGGTCGGGATGGTCTCTATGTGGAAGTCCTCACACGTTAACTGTTTACGTGAACCAATTCTCGCCTCTTCGCGCTTCCAGCTACGTTTCTCTTCCACCGAACATTCAACACAAGAGGGCTGTGTTAAATATACAGAACAGCGATAAAAAGTGTTTTCTTTGGTGTATATTGGCTGCACTGCATCCTGTTCATTGGTCAAATCATCCAGAACAAGTTTCTAATTACAAACAATACGAGACCGACTTTCAAAGTGTAATGTCTGATATTGAATACCCGGTGACATTGTCGGATATAACAAAATTCGAAAATCGTGCAGGAAAACGCATCGCTATTAATGTGTATTCCTTCACGTCAGATAAATATCTTGTACATCCCGTCAGGATAAGCGATATCGACGATGATGATGCTCGTGTGATTAATCTCCTTCTCATTTCAAACGAGGATGTTCATCACTACACGCTAATTCGTTCACTATCACGTTTGGTCAGAAGTCAATCAACCAAGCATGCAAACAACATCGAAATTTGTCCGAGATGCCTAACCACGTTCGACGATCAAAAACAACTCGATTATCGAAAATACACCGGACGTCAAATTGCTATCGAGAAACTTGCCGAACATAAAATTTACTGCGGCGACAACAGACCGGCTAGAATGTTGATGCCTGAAACGAACGAAGTCGAAGAATTCAAAATGCACAAGGCATTGTTGGAACATCCTGCAATCATCGTCGCAGATTTCGAGGCGTTCCTCAAACCACTCTCCTACTGCGAACCGGATCCCGAACTTTCCTCCACAACGCCGTACCAGCTTCATCAACCTAATAGTTTCGGCTATGTTGTTGTGCGACGTGATAAAATAAATGAAGCATATATATACCGCGGGCCAAATGTAATCGAACACTTCCTGGAAAAAATGGTGGAGGAGGTTGAGGTAATTGGTAGCGTACTGCTTACATCAAAACCGATGGCACCTTTAACTGAAAATGAACTTCAAAATTACAATTCCACTGAGGTGTGTCCGGTATGTGATCAAAGTTTCACTGATGAGAACAAAAAAATATTCCACCACGATCATTTCAGCGGAAACTACATAGGTGGAATTTGCAACACGTGCAATCTTAAAATCCAGAAACCTAAATTCATCCCCATATTCTTTCACAACGGAAGCGGATATGATTTTCACCACCTTGTGAGACATCTTGGCTACGATCCGAAACGTATAGGTGTCTTGGCCGAGAATGAAGAACGCTACATTAGTCTCAGCAAGCAAGTGTCGATTCCGGGAACGAAAAATACAATCGAGATGCGCTTCCTGGATTCGTATAGATTTCTCTCTGCAAGTCTGGATGCTTTAGCGAACAAACTCACCGACGATCAATTTAAAATAACTAGAGCTAGTTTTCCCAACGTAGACGTAGAACTCGTTAGACGTAAAGGGATTTATCCTTACGAATATGTCAGTGATGGTTCTAAATTTAACGACGACGCTCTTCCACTTCCAAGAGAATTTTACAGCAGACTCAGAGAGAAAAAAATCACGGACGAAGAATACCAACACGCGCAACTCATGTGGGAGAAATTAGAATGTAGGACACTCGGAGACTACCACGATGCCTACTTAAAATTAGACGTGACGATACTCGCGGATGTTTTTCAAGCGTTCAGGAAAACGGCAACGAATATTTATAAATTAGATCCAGCGTATTTCTACAGTCTACCAGGATTAGCGTGGTCGGCAATGTTATTCCAGACAAAGGTCAAGCTGGAACTGATATCGGACGTTGACATGTTGCTATTCATCGAAAGAGGGATACGAGGTGGAATGGTGCAATGCGTACAGAGACATGCAAAAGCTAATAACGTACACATGAAAGAAGATTACGATTCAAATCGAGCATCGAATTACATCTTGTACGCCGACGTTAATAATCTCTACGGACATGCCATGGTTCAGAAACTTCCTTACGGGGGATTCGAATGGTTAGATCCCACTTCGATAGACATTATTCATTTCGACGATAGCGAGCGTGGTTTCTTCGCAGAGGTAGATCTCCAATTCTCCGACCACCAGCACGACACGTTTTCGGATTTGCCTCCGACTCCCGAAATCAAATGTCCACCCGACTCGGTTCAAGACAAGCTTTTGTTAACATTGGACCCTAAACAGAGATACGTCGTCCACTACAAGAATCTCCGGTTTTTGATTGGGAAGGGTGTTCAGATAGTAAATGTTAGAAGAATACTAAAGTTTAAACATTCCACGTGGTTAAGACCTTACATAGAAACTAACACACAACATAGAACAGCTGCCACTTCCGATTTAGACAAGGATTTTTTTAAATTAATGAACAATGCGGTGTACGGAAAGACCATGGAGAATGTTAGAAAGCACGTAGACGTGAAATTAATTTCCGATAAGAATAAATGTCGGAAGTGGATAGCCGATCCTAGATTCAAGTCGAGAAAAATTTACAACGAGAATTTAGCACTTTTCAATCTACATATAAAATTGATGAAATTCAGAAAACCAATTTACGTTGGCGCAACGGTTCTCGACTTGTCGAAACTTTACATGTTCGAATTTCATTATGACGTGATGAAACCCTTCTACAATGATAAAATATCGCTTTTGTACACGGACACCGACAGCTTCATTTACAGCATACAAACACCTAACCTATACGAGGACATAAAAAATCCTTCCATGCTTGATTATTTCGATACTTCTGCGTACCCTCAACCCAACAGATTTGGAATTCCATCCCTCAACAAAAAAGTCCTAGGTAAACTGAAAGATGAATGTAACGGTGATATTATTGTCGAGTTCGCGGGTTTGCGTTCGAAGATGTATGCCATGAGAACAGAGAGTAGCGTCACGAAGAAAGCAAAAGGTGTGGGCAAAAATACGGTGGAGAACAAACTCACCTTCCACGATTACATCGATTGCCTTTACTCACAATCGACGATACTAAGCATAGAACAAAGAATCCAAAGTGTAGACCACGTGATTACAACAAACAAAGTTAGGAAAGTAGCATTAGATCCGCATGACGATAAAAGATGTATTTTGTCTTGTGGAATCCACACGTTGCCTTGGGGACACTATCGTTTAGAAATTAGTAAAAATTGTAGGCAATGCAAATGAAAAAAAAATGAACTTAAATAACTATAACTAAAATAAAAAAAATTAACTATCTCACATACACAATAAATAACTAGCAAGGACAATGAATCACTTTGGTTTCCGAAAGCAAACAATGGAGACTGTACACCACACGGCAGATCATGAATTTCCACCTTCCATGTTATCTAAACTCAACGGTCTGTTGATCAATCAATTTTCGGAACGCTGACGATTTCGGATTCGCGACGATCGACGTGACGAGAAAACCCAACGACGGAAAATACAGAAACAAAATCAACGACTTTCTAAACGTTGCAACGTTGTGAGAATAAATAACCAGCATGCCTATGAATTTGTTCGGTTTCAAAAAACAGATCATTATGGAAACCATACCAGATCATGAAGTCTTACCTTCCGTGTTACCTAAACTCAACGGTCTGTTGATCATTCACCTCAACAGCATTTGGACGAAACTGAATGACGATGTGGGCAAGATGTTTTATGTTTTTAATAACAATTTACATTTTTACGAAATTCCGATCGACGGGAAACTTCAAATCACCGTGAATCCGGAAAACGCAGGCGAAATCAAAATATCTACCGGCAAGAACATTTTTCGAATCAAGCACGACAAGATGCTTTCTAACATTACGTACGATGTGTCTGCAGGAGATTATCTTTACGTGGAACTCCTCGGAGACTACGACAAACTTATTCCTCTCTTCGTAGAATTACGAATCGTCTATCCTATTATAAATAACCGTTAACCAAAAATGCCTAACGACATTTTCGGCAACACCAAGCGTGTAGACCATGCAGAAGAGATTCTCATGTTGGACATTCGAGTTAAGAAGTTAAGGACCGATTTAATCGCTTTGCAGGAGACCTTAAACAAAAGTTTAGAGTCGGAAATCGCTACGCTCCAAACGCAATGTCTCGACCCCATTCTGAAAATCGATTCCGAACTGAAAACGCTCATAAAAAATTATGTCGACGTACCTTCTTACGACAACGTTCAAAATATACAGTTGAGCGTGGATTCGCTTCAAAATGATTTGGCCAAATTACAACAATTTCAATCGAAAAATGAAGATTTGGAAAAATTGAAACTCGAAATCGAAGAACGAACTTCCGCAATAGAAAAGAATTTCTCTGAACTTCAAACCGTCGTGAACGATATTGATGTAGAACGCTTGCATGTCGTCGTTTCCAAATTACAAGAAGAATTCACCAGCACGTTGGAAGAAATTAAATCCAAGTTGCAGACTTTGGAAGATACAATGACGAACCTACCATCGTCGGACGAACTGCAGGTCATCGGTAAAAGCGTCGCGAACATAAAAATTCAATTGGAGGCCTATCGAGATTTCGAACACATTCAAACCACCATCGCTACGCTTCAGGCGTCCTTGGAATTGATCAACGAAGAAATTAAAAATATTCACGCTGAAGCGAGAGCGTTGACGAGCATTCAAGACACGTTGAGCACGGTTCAGCAGAAGATCGAATATTTAGAAAATTTGAACGTCGAAACGAATCTCGCTCATTTTCATCACGTACTCGACAACATACAGGGTGACTTGGAATCGTTACGGACGAGCGTGCCTTCGAGCGAAGATTTGGAAAAATTGAAAACGGCGGTGACGGCACTATCCGATTCGAGCGACATCAAAAGTTCATTGAGCGATCTCGAGAGTAAAGTGGCCAATCTCCCCACCTCCAAAGAATTGCACGCTTTGAAAAGAAACATATCTCGAATGCTGAAACGACTAGAAACGGAAACGGCGAACGTGGAACAGATTCGAGACGAAATTAGTTCGCTGGTGTCGACGCTGCCCACTTCGCAGAGCGTCGCCGACCTTCACACGCAGTTTACAGAGATGCGAAGCATCGTGAACGATCTTACCGAGAAGAGCTCGAAATTGAATCAAGTCGAGAACCTTCAGAACATTGTCGTCAACATCAGAGATCAAGTTGGAGTGCAGGAATCCACGCAGGAATCGACGCTGGCTTCTTTCGGTGCCAAGTTGCAAGAACTGAACGAAAACTACAAGCAGTTGAACGTGGAAGTGAAAATCAAACCGTCGTTTTCTGCCGTAACGGATACCATAGTCGAGCATTTGCTGCCCATCGAAAATAAACTCGGACAAGTTCACAGTAATCTGCTCGGCGTCGACACTAAATTCGCTAAACTGCATTCTCTGCAAGCCATCGAAATCAACAGCATACCCAATCAACAAAGAATCTCCACGTTCGTCGAAGGTAACAAACTGTACATGTTGCATCCTTATCATCCGTACTACAAGTTTCTCCTCGATGGCACGATTCAGATAAACGAATTTTCGTACTGGTCTCACGGTAGAAAAGCTAGCGTTCCTACCATGACTTTGATATCGAATCGTGGTGTCCAGAAAGCAGGAAACATTCCTCTGGCGCGTTGGAACGAAACGCGCAACATATATGAAATACACGAAGACGAAGATCTCACCGTTTTCGACGTGAGTGCCGGGGATAAGCTGATCATTCAAAACACGAGCGAAGTGCCACCCTCTTTGAATCCCATCACGCTTGTGCTTCTCTTGAAACGTAATCTCTAAGAAAATGTCTAGGCAAGCCATCGTCGAAGAATTGCATAAACCTGCACGCCGTAACTACGAACGTTTGGCTGTGGTAACCAAGGGCATCGACGACCTCTGGCAAAGTGACCTCGTGGAGATGAGTAGCGGCAATTTGAAAAACGTACATAAATCGAACAAGGGCAACAAGTACCTCCTCACCGTCATAGACACGTTTTCGAAATTCGCATGGGCTCTACCTTTGAAGGCGAAAACGGGATCGTGCGTCACGGAAGCATTCAAATTAATTTTTCGCGAAAGCGGTGGCAGACGACCACGGTTTCTGCAAACGGACAACGGTAAAGAATTTTACAACGCCGTATTCCAAAAGTTTATTCAAAAACACAAGATTCGACATTATTCGAGCTTCAGTCACATCAAAGCCAGCATCGTGGAAAGATTTAATCGAACCTTGAAAACACACATGTGGAAACGATTCACGCTTCGGGGAAATTACAAATGGGTCGACATCCTGCCGGAACTCGTCGACACCTATAATGATACGGTACACAGAACGATAGGCATGAAGCCAGCTGACGTTACCAAGTCTGACGAGCGGCGTTTAATTTCTACAGTTTACTGTCCAAAGTACACACCCACGACAAAAAAAGCTAAATACAAAATTGGAGACCAGGTGAGGATCAGCAAATTCAAACGCACCTTCGAGAAGGGATTCACAAAAAATTGGAGCACGGAACTCTTTACGGTGGTTCGAGTTTTACCCGGAAACCGACACACGTATATAATAAAAGATAGTAGCGGCGAGATTTTGAAAGGAAGATTTTACGAAGAGGAACTCTCTAAAACGAAACACCCCGACACGTACCTCATCGAGAAAGTATTGCGTAGGAAAGGTGACAAACTTTTGGTCAAATGGCTGGGACTTCCGGAAAAGAGTTGGATCGACGCGGACGAAGTGATCTTGTGAGTACGTGGAACGTGGTGAAGCGTCTACCGGATCCGGAAAGTCAAACGAAGAAAAAGAACGGCGAGTTGCTTCCCGACAGCATCCGCTGTCTGATCGTAGGTCCTTCGGGGTGTGGGAAAACAACACTGCTCGTGGACAATTTTCTCCTCGCACCGAATTGGTTAAATTGGAAGAACAGGCACCTGTACGTGTTCTCGAAAAGTTTGGAGCAATCCAAATACCAGCAACTGATGAAACTGTACGATGGTCTGGACATTGCAACGTTCGCCTCGGAAATAAAACCACTCGACGATTGTCGTGAAAATTCAGTTGTTGTGTTCGACGACGCCATCCTGGAAAATCAAAATGAAATTCGCAACTTTTTCACGCAAGGTCGTCACAAAGGAATGGATTGTTTTTACCTAGCTCAAACGTTTTCCAAAATTCCAAAACAGTTAGTGCGCGACAACGCCAATTTCATATGTTTGTTTCGTCAAGATCACACCAACCTCAAGCATGCGTACGATGACTACGTAGGCGGAGACATGAACTACAATCAATTTTCGGAAGGCTGCTCTACTTGCTGGAACGGTGACGATTTCGGATTTGTGACGATCGACATGACGAGAAAACCCAACGATGGAAAATACAGAAACAAAATCAACGATTTTCTAAACGTTGCAACGTTGTGAGAAACGACGTATATAAATAACGTCATGACGAAACGAAAAATCGAAGACGAAAATCTCAAGCTTCGCGATTACCTCGCGAAACGCTTCAAAGGTTGGAAATCCGAGAATCGCGGATTCTACGAAGAGAAGAAACGTCAGGATCAACCCGTGATCGATGCCATCAGCAGTCTAGGTAAAGAAATTAAAAGTGTCACGGAACAAAATAAAAATTTGATTAATGAACTCGTACCGCTCGCAGCTAAAAGTTACACCATACCCACACCTATTTCGAGCATTCCTTCGACACCGTTCGAACTGAAGGATGCACCGGCACGACGTCGAGCCATAGGCAGCACGTCGTCTTCGGATAAAATCGAGTTGGGACCTTTGGCACGAGACTACCTGAGCACGGGGAAATTCGACAAGGATGAAGTGTTCGGATTGTATCCCAGCATGGACACCAGCGAAGGCGGCGGTGTGGTGTGGAAGATTGGGAAATCGAAGGTGACCTTCGAAGGCAACGACATTAAAGTCAATTTAGGCGACAAGGATAGTTGGAACAGGTATCCGGGTACGGTGGGACTGTGGGAACTCGTCGCCAAAAAGCAGCCGAAAGATTACACCGACGAAGATTACCAAAGTTACAAGGAAATTCTGATCATGACGGATGCCTTGTACCAGAACAACGACGCCTCGCAGAATAGGGTGAAATCGAGCAGCGGCGAGAAGTACAGGAATCTCATCAAACCGATTTGGAACCAGGTCAAAACAGGCAGCGGCGTCAAACGCTACAACACGTTACCCAAAGAATTCGTTTGGGTGGACGACGTTAGGAAACTCGTGGACCGATTGTTGGTGATAGCCGGCGAAGAGAATGCAGGCAACCGTAATTTCTACAACGAGAAGGTTGGCATCGTGGACATGATCAGCACGAAACTTTCCAACTTCATCGTGAACGACGAAAAGGGCATAGGTTACCTGATCAAAATCATCAACACGCTGCCTCCGAAATTTTGGAACGTGGCCGAAGGAAAGGGACTCGTGAACGACATCATCAACAAGTTACCTTTCGAGATGCATTTACCTGGCTACCAGTACTGCGGGCCGGGTACCAAACTCGAGAAAAGATTGGAGAGAGGAGACAAGGGTGTGAATCCGTTGGACGCGGCATGCAAAGATCACGACATCGCCTACAACACCACGCAGACGGATCTGGATGCACGTCACGAAGCAGACAAAAAATTGGAACATGCAGCTTTCGAAAGGTTCGTGAGCAGAGACGCATCGCTGGGTGAACGGGTCGCCGCACTGGGTACCACCATCGCCATGAACACGAAACAAAAATTGGGGTGGGGTATATAAATAACATACCGTAAAAAAAAAAACTTGATATATAAATAACACACATCGTAAAAAAATAATCTTCGGTATATATAAATAACACACATCGTGAAAAAAAAGCAATTAAATTTCTCTCTAACACTCTGACAACTGAAAAAATGAGCGATCTCCAAGCATTAAAACAAATGCTAAATTTGTCAGTCGAGTATGTAAAAATTCAGGAATTGGAAGTCGACAAACCTTACACGATAACTTCCGGTTCAATCGTTTCTACCCAGTATGGTCCCAAGGTACGCCTGTTGCTCAACGCACAATACAGTCTATTTTTACCAGATCGATACGCTAACATGTTATCCGACGAGAAGCTATCTATTTTAATCGAGAACAAAACTCGAATCGTGTACAAGGGGACAAAGGAACTTCTTGGCAAGAAAACGAAGCACGTAATAGAATTTGTGTAACGACTGCGAGGCCTTGAAAATATATAAATAACATACCGTAAAAAAACTACACAAAAAAAATCTCAGAATATATATATAAATAACATACCGTGAAAATAACACATAGAGCATCAACATGAAGCCCAAGGGTGTCGTGTACCAGATACCATACTCCAATCTTAAAAATCTAGGTGCCCTCGATGGGTTACTCACCAAGAAACAACGCGAGAAGAAACGTTCTTGCTTGTCGAAAGGACATGGAATGAAATTGCTGCTCAGCACACCTCAATTGAAAAGATTGCAGCGTTCGCGGAAACAGCAAAAAATCGGAGGTTTCATATTCAGCATCCCGGCCATCCTGGCAGCATTGGGGGCCGTTGGAAGTTTGGCCGGCGGAAGTGCTGCCATCGCGAAAACCGTCATCGACTCGAAGAAGAACAAGGCGGAATTGGAAGAACAGAAACGTCACAACCTGGCCATGGAGAAGAAAAAGGGGAAGGGCGTGATGAGAAAGTTTAAAAAAAAGAAACAGAAGCACTCACCAACCGAGACATTGAATCTCTGATCGAACCGTTACAAATCAAACACTTCAGAGGAGTTTTCATGTCCGACTCGTTACCTTCAACCGTCAAAAGAAGAGAATGCGGAGTAGTCAACTTGGACGGTCAAGAAAATCCAGGCACGCATTGGATATGTTACCACAAAAATAATGATAAAGCATTCGTTTTCGATTCTTTCGGAGGTGTTCCACCTACAAATTTAGTCTATTATCTGAAAACGAACAAAACCTCCATATACTACAACGACGAACGCATTCAAGATTTCGGAGACGTGAACTGCGGTCATCTCTGCCTCTCCGTGCTCGCGTTTCTCTCTAAAATAAATAACCCTACGATCGAGGATTTCCAGAAAACATTGTGGAACCTCAAACAGCATCACTAGGATGGGTGTGTTCCATCTCACGAGCGAATCTTCAATCTTGAAACTCACGCTGCACGACGACATCGTCTATCCTAAATCCGTGGCTCTGCGTGCATTCTACAGCATGTACCTCATACCTAACGTCACCCACCACAACAACAAAATTAGCGTCGGAAGCGAACACATCGTCGTCACGCCAGGCCAATACAATCTTTCCACTTTGCAAGCTCAATTACCCAAAGGCACATACCTTTCTCAAAATTCGGTCACGCACAGAGTGGAAATCCTGTCGGCGACGGAGACCGTGGACCTGGGCACCATGGGAGAACTTTTAGGTTTCGAGAACGACACCAAACTCGAAGCTGGCATCAAGCACGTAGCAACCAACATTCCTAAATTCTTGGCCATAGAGACTTTGAACGTACACTGTAACGTGGCGGAAGGCATGATCACGAAATCTTCGGACGGATTGTTAGGAAGTCACAAGCAGACGGGAATCATAGCCACGTTCAAACCAAGTTCCGAGTTCATGGAACCGATCATCTACACGCCCTCTTCGCCGATCTATTTTCCAGTATGTCGCAACCGCATAGACGACATAGAGTTGGTGGTGACGAACGAGAAAGGAGACGTGGTGGATTTCGCAGGTGCAACAACTACTGCCATCGTGGAGATCAACATATAATAAATAACCATACATGTAAAATGGAGCAAATCGAAAGTTACGAATTGCAATCTTTCCCTCCCAACCGTCGCACGTTTGCCAATCTGAACGAAGCGAACAGGGAGATCGAATACGACGTGGACGTAGGCGATGGGTTCATTCATCCTCACAGAGCGGACCTCTACCTTCAATTCGACGTGGTGAAGAAAGAAAGCGGAGACGCGTTTCCTGCAGCAGCAAACTTGATACTCGTGGACAACTTCGTGCCTCACCTGTTCTCGCAGGTGGAGGTGAGGAAACACAATACCGTCATCGACAGAATAGACTATCCAGGCATCACGTCGACGGCAGTGGGAACGTTAAAATTATCCAAAACGGACGCAGCGTACTACCAGGCCGGGGGATTCGAAGCCGGGACCAAAATATCGACGAGAAGTCACACGGTGCTCTTTCCCATGCGTCTGCTGCCGGGTTTCTTCTCGGACTACAAGGAGATCATGTGGAAGGGAGGACTGAGGGTCACGTTTCGAAGAGCGGCCAACGACAACGACGCACTGATGCGATACGCTACTTTGGGTCCGGACGGCACCACGCCGATAGCCAACACTTTACCCGAAGCGGCGAAATGCGTCATCCGAAGCATGGAATTGAGAATGCCGGTGGTGGAATACGAAACGAACTACGCCCTCAAGTACAAAGCGGAGATCTTGAAAAGTCCGCAGGTATTGATTCACTTTCACGGTTACCAGTGCGTGCAGAAGATGGCGTCGGGAAGTCACATGGAATTCGACGTGACGACGCAGTTCAACAACATACAGTTCGACATGCCAGATTTCGTCGTAGTGCTTTTTCAGACCGGGCGCGATAACAATCAGGAGAAAGATTCCAGCAAGTTCGACGACTGCAAAATCAAGAACCTTTATCTGAAGAATGGACGCAACGAAGTGTTCCCGCGCGAGAATTACAACCTCGACGTGACCAAAGACGATTACCTCAAACTTTACGAAGCGTTTTCGGCTTACAAACGCGTGACCGAGGGAAGCGTGGACATGTACTACACGCCCAGCGAATTCAAAGCCCGGAGACCCATGACCGTCATCAACACATCTAAGAGAAAGAAGGTTGTGGTCAACGATCGAACCAACATCAAGGTCGTCTGCGAGTTCCACGATGCCTTGCCCGAGGATACTCTATGCAGCGTCATCCTGATTGCGGAGAAGTCCTTCGCCTACGACGTGAAGAACGAGAGGGTCACAGAGCAGTTTTAAAATTCATAAAAAATTGCCACATACTAAAAATCAACATCCAACACATTTTAGGTTATATAAAATTTGTGAAAACCTTATAATACTGAAATATTAAAACAAACAGAGTCTCTTGTAGGTTAGTTCGGTGCGTAAATAAAAAAATGATAGGTTAAGTTATATCACTTAGGATCGTAAAAAAATTTAAAAAATCGTAAAAAAAGGATAGGTTAAGTTGTATCACGTAAGATCGTGATATACCTACCAAGTATAAACGGAAAAAAATGAGTGCAGTGAAAATTTGTACTAAAACATCGCTAAACGCTATAACATCGACAAAAAATTGTCAAAATATGTCAAAAACTTATATTCGATTGATAAAAAAAAAATACCTACAAAATATGATCCTCAAATGATGACGTTCAAACAGTGCATAAATAAAAAAAATGATAGGTTAAGTTATATCACTTAGGATCGTAAAAAAATTAAATAATCGTAAAAAAAGGATAGGTTAAGTTGTATCACATAAGATCATAATATACCTACCAAGTACGAGTGGGGGAAAAATGAGTATAGTGAAAATTGTACTAAAAACATCGCTAAACGCTAAAACATCGACAAAAAATTGTCAAAATATGTCAAAAAGTGATATTCAATTAGTAAAAAAAGAGGATACCTACTAAGTACTGCGTTGAAACAACTAATATACACTACTTAGTTCTAAACATTTTTCCTCTTTTCCTAAAAAAGGGTTCGGTTGAATAGGGTTTTCTCTCTTGGGCTTAAGCTTTACTTCTACTGCTGTACTTACCACGTCATCCTTTTTTTGTTGCTTCGGACGTAAGGTCATATGGACTGTAGCATTTCTCCTCGCATCCCTGGCGGATCGTGAGCGGGGTTTCTTGGGGGTAGGTTCTGGAAATTCTGCTTCTGCTAACATCGAACTTGTTGGGATTTGGGGGTCTTGATTCGGGAATTCGAATAGGGTAATTGGAACTATAGATTCGTTCCCACTTACACTTTCACTTGCACTTTCGTGCACACTTTCCTTGTTCCCATCACTTGCATTATCTTCTTTCTGATTTAACTGTGGGGGTTTGGGAATCTTAGTACTTGCCTTGGTCACGTTGTCTTCAGTGACTACCATCTGCTCGTGTTGTTCCTTGTGGTCCTCTGGTGTAGCCTGTCGGTATGCCGGTACTGGTAAAATGGTTCGGGTATTCTGGTCTTGAGCAGTTGATTCCCTAGGAGGGTGTGAAGAACTGGGGAGTGTATTAACCACCGCTGCAGTGTATCCAGCAAGTAGTGTAATTGGCTATATTATAAACCCGAGAAAGTATGAGCCCCCCTCAGGCAGATTTGGCTACACTTAAAACTAGCTCAAGATGTGCATATGAGCTTATTGCTCAAGTGTGGTACTCTGTCTAACCCAAGATTTTTGTAAAAATGCCCCCGGGAATTTCCCGTGAAAGTATGATCCCCCTCAGATTGATTTGCCTACACTTATAAAAGGCACTTCTGTGAGATTATTGTCCATAAGCTTGTCAAAAATATGGCCCTCTTGATATTGTTTTTGCTACACTTAAAACTAGGCCAAGATACACCCATCTACACTCACACCCACATACACACATATTTACTTCCGGTTTATTTCCGGTCCACTTCCGGTTTAAGTTCAATTGGACACCAGCCTCAACTTGCATATCTAGTACTAAGACAATGTAATATGCAGAGGCCTTCTAGAATTGCTCTGTGACTCTCTCATTTCTTACATCATAAACATATGATTTTTCACCTATAAGAATAACACTACATATAGTGTCATCAGGGAGTGTATCGTGGAATTCACAGATAATTTTAATGTTTGTCCTGTCATTAACCACAACTTGTTTTCTTTTTGAGCTGTTGATGACAAACATGGGTCTCTGTGCTTTGAATTCATCTGGTGTGTAATACATGTCAGTATTGCCAGTAGTGACCCTATTGTATGCTGTAAATGCTTCATATAATTTAAGAAAATCATCCTTGGACATGTTTAAATTATAATTTTCTCTAGGGAACACCACATTTCTGCCATTTTTAAGATATATGTTCTTGATGTTGCAACCATCAAATTTACTTGAATATTTTTCCTGATTATTGTGTCTTCCAGTCTGAAACAGTACTACCACAAAATCTGGCATGTCATATTGTATACTGGAGAATGAGTTTGTAGCATCAAATTCATAATAGCTACCAGTGGCAGGCTTCTGCACACATTGATATGTATAAAATTGTAAAGGCACCTGTGGATTTTTTATTATATCTGCTTTGTATTTAAGAGCATAACTGGCTTCATATTCAACAACCGGAATTCTTAGCTCCATAGTCTGAATAATGCATTTGCCTTCATCAGGTAGGGTATTAGGCAGAGCTGCCCCGGTAGAGTTTAATGTACTGTACCTCATCAAAGCATTATTATCATTGGCAGCTCTTCTAAATGTGATTCTTAAACCAACCTTCCACATAATATCTTTGTAATCCGAGAAGAATCCTGGCAACAGGCGCATAGGAAACAATACAGTGTGGCTCTTGGATATTATTTTATCACCAGCTTCAAATCCACCTATTTTGTAGTAAGAAGCCTCGGTTTTGGATAATTTTAGTGTGGCCAAAGCTGTAGAGGTAATACCAGGGTAATCCACTCTGTTTATAACAACACCATGTTTTCTGATCTCAATTTCAAAGAACAGATGTGGCACAAAACTGTCTACCAATCTTATATTTGAATTTGCCGGATAATCTGTACCATCGAGCTTTACAACATCAAATTTGATGTATAGATCTGCTCTGTGGGGGTGTATAAAGCCATCCCCTACATCAAGATCAACCTCAATCCCTGTGTTGGGTTGATTTAAATTTGCAAAGGTCCTCCTGTTTGGAGGGAATGATTGTAGCTCATAACTCTCAATATTTTCCATTTTTTTGTATGTATTTTTATTTAAATATTAATTTCTATGATTGCAGTTGTTGTGGCTCCAGCAAAATCAACTAATTCTTCTTTTTTATTAGTAACCATCAACTCAATATTATCTATTCTATTATGGCTTACAGGAAAATATAATGTTGGTGATGGAGTGTAGATGATCGGTTCCATAAATTCAGAGTTAGGTTTGAATGTTGCAATGATGCCAGTTTGTTTGTGAGTGCCTATGCCATTTGATTTGGTGATCATACCCTCAGCCATATTACAGTGAATATTCAGAGTCTCTATGGCTAAGAATTTAGGTATATTAATAGCAGTGTGTTTGATGGCTGGTTCAAGTTTTGTGTTGTTCTCAAAGCCTAACAGCTCTCCTATAGTACCCAGATCCACTTTTTCTGTAGCAGATACAATCTCTACTCTGTGAGTGACAGAATTTTGAGTTAACACTATACCTCTGGGTAACTGAGCATTTAAAGTAGTCAGATTATACTGCCCTGGAGTGATAACAATATTTTGATCACCAACTGCAATTGTGTTGTTGTGGTGTGTAATATTAGGGATCAAGTACATGCCATAATATGCTCTGAGAGCTATTGTTTTGGGATACACTATATCATCATGTAATCTAAGTTTCAATATTGAATTTTGGCTGGTGAGATGGAATACCCCCATGATGTTTCAGATACCACAGGGCCTTTTGAAAATCTTCAATTGATGGTTTATTTATTTGGGACAGATATCTAAGAACAGAAAACACAGATGTCCACAATTAACATCTTTGAAATTTTGAACACGGGCATTATTGTAATAAAGATTAGTTGATTTTAGATATTTTACTAAATTTTCAGGTGGAACACCTCCAAATGAATCAAACACAAATGCCTCATCTTTTAAATATTTAAGATAACAGATCCAGTCAGTGCCCTGATTTTTTTCTTATCCAAATTAACTATGCCACACTCTTTGTTGAGTGGTTGTTCTGGCAAAGAATCAGACATGTACACACCTCTAAAATTTTTGATGCCCAGTGGCTTGATAAAAGCTTCAATATCTTGGTTTGTAAGCGGCTCTTGTTTTTTTTAAACTTATTCATGGCTCTCTTAAAACCTTTGCCTTGTTTCTCTATGGCCAGATTATGGCGCTTCAATTCATCTAATTCTGCCTTATTCTTCTTGGCATCTATTACTGTTTTTGCTATAGCAGCTGATCCCCCAGCCAAGCTCCCCACAGCACCAAGTGCTGCTAAGATGGCCGGGATAGTAAATATGAAGCCCCCTGTATGCAATTTTTTTCTAGATTGCTGTAATTTTTTTAATTGAGGGGTACTAAGTAATAATTTCATTCCATGGCCCTTTGCAAGACAAGAATTTTTTTTCTTGCGCTGCTTTTTGGTTAAAAGACTATCAATAGTTTTAAGAGATTTAAGACCTGCATAAGGTATCTGATACATAACACCCTTGGCCTTCATCCTAGGTTTATTATATACATATTCTGGGATTACATAGCTTAATTAAGTAGCTTAAATTTATTTAATTTATCACAAACCCACCCCAGTTTTTGTTTGGTGTTCATAGCTATGGTGGTCCCCAATGCTGCTATTTTCTCACTTAAAGAAGCATCTTTGCTTACAAATCTACCAAATGCAGCCTCTTCTAATTTTTTGTCTGCAACATGTCGCCTATCAAGATCAGAATGTGTGTAATATGCTATGTCATGGTCTCTACAAGCAGCATCTAGAGGATTAACGCCAGGGTCACCTCTGTTTAATCTATGGTCCAATTTTGTACCGGGACCACAATACTGATAGCCTGGAATGTGTAGTTCAAATGGCAGCTTGTTTATGATGTCATTAACCAGCCCCCGACCCTCAGAGATATTCCAAAATTTAGGTGGTAGAGTATTGATAATTTTTATAAGATATCCAATGCCCTTAGTGTCATTCACTATAAAATTAGACAATTTTGTGCTTATCATGTCCATAATTCCAACCTTTTCATTGTAAAAATTGTGGTTGCCAGCATTTTCTTCCCCAGCTATGACCAGCAACTTATCTACAAGTTTCCTGACATCATCAACCCACACAAATTCTTTAGGCAGGGTGTTGTATTGTTTGATCACACTACCTGTCTTGATCTGTGACCATATGGGCTTGATTAAGTTGTTGTATTTTGCTCCACTGCTAGACTTGACTCTTTTTTGTGTGGGATCATTGTTCTGGTATAGAGCATCTGATTTTATTAATATTTCTTTGTAGTGCTCATAATCTTGATCTGTATAGTTGCCAGGCCTTTTCCTAGTCATCAGTTCCCACAATCCAGGTGTGCCAGGGTACTTAACAAATGCACCTCTTTCTCCAAGATGAGATTCTGAATATACAATTAGATCATCTCCCATAAATGTTACTCTAAAATTGCCAATTCTATGTATGATGCTACCATCACGCTCTGTGTCAGCATATAAGCCAAAAACCTCATCTTTGTTGTCTTTAGGTGTGCTTAAATATTTTTGAGCAAGAAGACCCAATTCAATAGGATCCTGAGTAGCTTCAATACTTCGAGGAGGAACAGGACTAGGTGTATGAATACTAGAAAGTGGGGTGATTGGATAATCTAATATGTTCCTAGCAGCTACAGGTACAAGCTCTGTGATCAAATTTTGATTTTGCTCTGTAACAGTTTTGATATTTTTACCTAATTCACTAATAGCATCAATAATAGGCTGTTCTGTGCGCTTGTGTTGTTCATAGATTCCTCGGTTCTCTGATTTCCATCCCTTAAATCTTTTTACAAGATAATCTCTTAATTTAAGATCATCAATGATTGGCCTTTTCATGGTTATTTATATATGTTTCAATGTCTAGAAAATTGTTAATTTTATTTCTATATTTACCACTATTGGGTTTCCTTGTCATATCAATTGTGACAAACCCATAACTGTCCTGATTCCAGCACCTACTGCAAAACTTAGAAAAATCATTGTAGCTCAAGTCACCACCTACATATTCATCATGTATGTGTTTGAGGTTGGTATGATCTTGATGAAACACACATATAAAATTGCTGTTGTCTCGGATCAGCTGCTTCGGTATTTTAGAAAAAGTCTGTGCTAGGTAGAAGCAATCTATGTTTTTGTGTCGGCCCTGTGTAAAAAATTTCTAACCTTGTTTTGATTATCCAGTATAATGTCATCAAACACAACAACAGAATTATCGAGACATTCATGGAGAGGCTTAACATCTGGTTCAAAAGTGGCTATATCCAGACCATCATATATCTTCATCAAGTGCTGATATTTTAATTGTTCCAAGCTCCTAGAGAAGACATACAGATGCCTGTTTTTCCAGTCTAACCAGTTGGGTGCCAATAAAAAATTATCAATCATTAGTGTAGTTTTACCAGAAGCCGATGGTCCAACAATAAGACATCTAATATTATCAGGCAGCAGCTTGCCATTTCTCTTATTCTGCTGTTCAGGCTCTGGTAGTCACTTTATAACGTCCCAGGTGTTCATAGTATCACTTTGTCTGCCTCGATCCAGCTGTGTTCTGGGAGTCCTAGCCATTTGACAAGTATCTTGTTGCCTTTTCTGCGGATAACTTTTTCTATAAGATATGTGTCAGGCTTCTTAGTTTTGCTGAGTTCTTCTTCATAAAACCTGCCTTTGAGAATTTCTCCTCGGTGGTCTTTTATTATATATGTGTTAAGGGTCCCAGGTTTAACTTGAACCACTGTAAATAATTCAGTGCTCCAGTTTCTTGTAAAGCCTCTTTTGAATAAGTGCTTATATTTGCTGATTCTTACTTGATCACCTATCTTGTATTTGGCTTTTCTTGTTGTTGGCTGGTATCTAGGATAATAAACAGTGCTGATCAATTTTTGCTCATCAGATGAAGTTACCTCAGAGGGTTTCATGTTGATTGTGGTGTGAACTGAGTTGTTATATCTATCTAAAAGTTCTGGTAGGATTGTGAGCCATTTATAATTACCTTGGAGGGTAAATTGTTTATACATATGATTTTTAAGGGTTTTGTTGAATCTTTCTACAATAGAGGCCTTGAGATCACTGTAACTAGAGTAATGTTGTATTGGCTGGCTTTTAATAAATTGTTGGAACACAGAATTATAGAATTCTTTGCCATTATCTGTTTGTAAATAGCGCGGTGATCTTCCACTCTGATTGATGATTGTCCTGAAGGCTTCTGTAACACATGCTCCAGTCTTGGATTTGAGTGGCACAGCCCAGGCAAATTTTGAAAATGTATCTATGACAGTGAGTAGATACTTGAAGCCCTTGTTGATCTTGTCTAAGTTTTTCAGCTGTCCACTTGCCATCTCAACCAAGTCACACTGCCATAAATCATCTATGCCTTTTGTATCCACTGGCAGTCTCTTATAATTATGTCTGGCTTGTCTGTGTAATTCATCAACAATAATTTGTCTAGACATAGTATGTAAACAAGAATATTGCAACTATAGGGTATTCAGCAGCTGATACTACAGGATTTTCTAAATATAATTTGTCTCCTATTTGTATATTAAATTCCAAAGAGCCATCATCTTCAGCATAAGATGTTTCTAATGTATTGGGGTCTGTAAAATCCTCTAACTCTACACTGGTGACCTTTGGTTTGTTGTCAGCATTTGTTATTGATAAGGTAGGGTAGTGGTGTGCTTGTGGTTGTAGCCAATATTTGATCTTGATTGGTCTAAGTGTGCCCCCAACAAAAAACTGGTAATAAAATTGTGCAGGGGACAGCATATATATTTTGCCACCTGGTGTAAATGGTGAATCATATTCTTTGTTGGGAATACTGTACAATTCAAGAATTACTGTATGTTTAGGATTCTCGATTAGGCCAGTTATTTCTTTTCCTGCTGTAAGCAATCTACTTGTTACAGATTCAAGGTGCTCATTGATAGTCCTAACAATCTCATCGTGCCCTGGTTTAAGTCTTATGTCCACAGCAAGTTTCTTGTATTGTTGCACAATTTCTTGAAGCTGCGTGGCAAAAACAGACAAAGCATTTGCTTGTTTGGATTCCATGGTCCCTAGCTGTTGCTTGATGTTGGCTACAATTTGCTGTAGATTTTCAACAACAGCTAATTTTGAATTTTGAGCAGTAAGATCATGGACTTGTCTTCTTATATCCTCAAACAGGGCATGCAGTTCATTAATATGTTGATTAGTTGGTAGAGTGGCCACTGTCTGAGTAAGTTATTTGATCTCTGTCTGGATATTCTTGATATCTTCTGATTTCAATATGCGATTCACAGCTCTCTTAATATTTTTAAGTTCCTGTGATGTAGGCAGATTTGATACAGTATTCTGCAAAGATTCAAGTGCCAATTTCACATCATTTAATTCAGAAGCATCAGCCACACTACGCATAGCATCTTGAAGCAGAGCTATGTCTGCCGGAGTAGGTGTTGATTGTTGTAAAATTTCAAGTTTTGTTTGGATATCATCGATCAAGTGATGAAAATGAGATAGCTCAGATTCAGTGTTGAGGTTTTCAAGTTTTGTGATCTGTTGCTGGACACTGACAAGGGTATCTACAATACCAGGCAAGCGGGATTCTAGAGATTCTTGTACATTTGTCAGATCACTTTGCACTGCTGCTATTGTACCCTCAAGATGGGTTATGGTACTCTTAATTTTTCCAAAATCTTCATATGTTTCAAGTTGCAGCTTAATGTTGGCAACACTACGAGTTATAGCACTCAAAGCATCAGAAGATGGCAAGTTGTTCACAAAATTTTCAAGTGTCTCAATTTTTTCTTTAACCTCAGCTATGGCATTGTTCAGAGGGTCCAGATTAGGTATTTGGAGTGATTGAATCTGTTCTTTTAGATTGGAAATCACTAGATCAAAATCTTCTTGGGACTTTATGCTTTTGACAATTGTTTGGAGCTGTGTCTGGACATTATTAATCTGCTCTTCCAATTGTTGTTTCAATTGCTCAGAGTTGGTAGCCTGAGTCTTAAATTTGGCTTGAAGAGCTGTGACAGCTTCCTCTAAATTTTGAAAATTATCTAATGTAGCCAAATCAGTATATTTTTGAAGCAGCAATTTGAGTTCAGAATCAATGTAAAGAAGAGGGTCCATGCATTGTGATTGTAAATTTGTAATTTCTAGTTGAAGACTGGCATTGAGTGTGGTTTGTAAAGCTTGTAAATCACTTCCTAATTTTTTTACTCTGACATCAAGCATCAGAATCTCATCACTGTGATCTTCGTGCCTTGTATGGCCAAATATATCATTAGGCATTTTTGTTTTAGTGGTTATTTATTATTGAATATCTAATTCTTAATTCTATAAAAAAAGGTATAAGCTTGTCATAGGATCCTGGGACCTCAATATATAAACAGTCACCAGCAGAAACAGTATATACAGTGCCAGAAACCATGTTTGAGTGCTTAATTCTATAAATATTTCTCCCTATTGATACCTTGACATTACCCTCGGGGGTTTTAATAAATTGTAATTGACCACCTACAGGTAATTGGTAATGATTTAAATTATTGTTAAATATGTACAATGTTTTACCTGTTTTATAATCAACATCTGTAAGTATGCTGTTCAGATGAATAATTAACAAACCACTTAGTTTAGATATCATAGATTGTATATAAGGAGAGGGTGCTGGTGTTGGCAGGTCCATAATAGCCTGTTTTTTGAACCCAAATAAGTTCATGGGCATGTTTATTTATTTCAAATCATGCTCTGTAATTGGGCATTGATTGCCACTTCTCAAGTCACAATGACCCCATGGTAGAGTATGTATGCCACATAATAAAATGCATCTCTTATCATCATGTGGGTCCAGAGCAATTTTTCTTACAACATTTGTAGTCAACAAGTGATCCACACTCTGAATTCTGCATTCTGATGTTCTTATTAAACTCTGGGTTTTGAGACAATCTTCATAATCTTTAAATTGGAGCTCTTTGTCAACAGTTACTCTGCCAATGCCCTTGGCTTTTTTGGCAACAGCACCACTACATGTTTCAAAACTATACATCTTGGCCCTTAACCCAGCAAATGCCACAATAACATCACCAAGTGTCTCATCTTTTAACTTGCCAGGCACCTTTTTGTTGTGGGGTTGAATCTTTGTATGTTCACTGGTATCAAAATATTCAAGCAATGCAGGCTGTGACATATCTCGATAGACATCTTCTGTCTGAATATCAACAATAAAACTATCTGTGTCCATGTACACCAGTTTTACACGATCAGCATAAAAAGGCTTCAGCACATCATAATACAATTTTAACATGTGTAATTTGGCCAATTCTAATATCACAGCCCCTACATAAATAGGCTTATCAAACATAATCTTTGTTTTTTTCATGTTGAAAAGTGCCATATTCTCATCATAAATTCTTCTGTAGTTGAAATTAGGCTTTGCTATCAATTTTTTGCTCCGGCTGGGGTCAGTAATTAATTTAACATCAGTATGTTTTCTGACATTTTCTATAGTTTTGCCATACGCTGAATTTACCATCAATTTAAACAATGTTTTATCCAATTGGCTCATTGCAGATGTTCGAAGCTCTGTGTTTGTATCAATATATATTTCTTCAACCATCTTGAGTGCCTGAACCTCAAAACTTTGCCAACTTTGGTCCCTTGAACACCATGATGCATCAGGAACTGGAGGTTTTTGTAATATATGACATAATCTTGTTTTGGCTCTAGAGTCATCATGAGCTTCTTCTGTTTAGAGCCAGGTGAACACTTAACCTCAGGAATTGGGGGCAGATCAGAAAATGTGTTGTGTAAATCATCAGGAATTGTCAGATCAACCTCTAAGAATAGACCATAGTCACTGTCATCAAAATCCTTAAGATCCTCAATGTTGAAATCTTCAACCCACTCAAGCCCTGCATATGGCAATTTATCCATCATAGCATAACCATACAGGCTGTTGGCATCTACATACAGTATATAATTTGATGGCAGTGCTGGATCATAATTGTGAATATACTTGTTATTTGCTCTGGCATATATCTGAGAACATTGCACCATGCCTCCTCTTATACATTGCTCCATAAACAGATACATATCTTGATCTTGGATCAGATCCAATTGCGTTTTAGTATTCAAAAACATTGCAGACCATGCTAGGCCTGGAGCAGTGTAGAAATACATTGGATCCAGTTTATAATTTTACATGGAAGATTTTCTAAATGCCTGAAGTATATCAGCTAAGAGAGACACATCAAGTTTTAAATATGCTTCATGATAATCACCAAGTGTCTGACATTTTAAGTTGTCCCACATCAACTGGGCATTGTTATAATCATCATCAGTGATTCCAGATGCTCTGAGTTTGCTGTAGAACTCTTGATGTGGTGGCAGAGAACACTCATCAAATTTAGAAAAATCTGTAACATAGTCATATGGATATACACCCTTCCGCCTAATTAATTTCAGGTCCTGATTTGGAAACAAAGCACATGTGATTTTGAATTGATCATCAGATAATTGACTGGCCAGTGTAGCCAGGCTAGCCGACAGAATTCTGTAGAAATCAAGAAATCTTAAGTGAATGGGAACACCATTAACTTTAATTATCTTGCTAATAGCAATATATTTCTCATCATTTTCTGCTAAAATATTTAAATTCTGCTTGTCAAACCCCCTCGTACCTGATCAGATGATGAAAATCATAATTAGATGCACCATGGCAAAATATAGGGACAAATTTTGGTCTCTGGATCTTAAATATTACAGCTATTACACAGGGCCATTTTGAATTGACCATCTGTATGAGAATGGTGTTTCACCTTGATATTTGTATCTGAAAATTCAGAATCACATACCGGGCATTTTTCTGCATTGTTGAAATCTTCAATCTGATCCTCTGTTAAAGGCATCATAGGTTTTGATTTTAATAAGATATTAGATGCTATGTTATGGCACTCACTTTCTATTCTATGTGCAAATTCTTTGATGGCATCTGCTCCCATGTATAAATATTCTTCACTAACAACACCATCCTGTACAACAACATAATAAAAACTAGAAGACTCATGTAACTGGTATGATGTAATTGAAGATTCATCAGGATCTGGGCTGCAGAATGCAAGGGGTTTGAGGTTTGATTCAAATTCACAGACTATATATGCTGGGTGTTCCAACAAGGCTTCAATTTTTTTGAATTTGGCATTTTCACTTGGACTAGGCATCACCATATGAACAGGTTTATGGTTGCCACAGTATTTTAAATGTTCAATTAACTTGTTTTTAGCAATTTCTGCATTCACTTCAATAACCCCATTTATTATTTTTTTACCATCAAATAGAGTCAAACATCTTCTGCACAACTTGCATATTCTATGAGTTTTGTCTAGTTGTTTTCTGACTAAAGCTTCAAGACTGTGTATCAGAGTGTAATGATATGTGTCCCCTTCAATTAAGAGCAGATCAATCGGAACAGCAGAATCATCATCAAATGTACTGATTCTGAGAGGTGCTATCAAGCAATTGCCACGGCCAGTAGAACAAATAAATACATTAATAGATAATTGTTTACCATTGATATCCCTGGCCTTTTTTTCAAATTTATCAATATTCTGAACTGACATTGGATATTTTAAGCCCTCCATTGCTTCATCAAAATCATGTTCATGATGTTTATAATAACTTATTCTCTCTGGATTATTTAAAACTGGATACAAAGCAGCTAAAATACACCACAGAAAACATTTCTCATCATTATTTTCTATGTTAACCACAGCTTTTTTGTTTTTGATATTGTCAGGTGGAACACATATGTGGAACCTTGTAATGGGCTGAATTCAGAAATATTAACATAGAGCTTGTGTGGAGTTCCGCATAGGCTCCATCCTGATTCTCTTGCAGCAAATTCAGAGTGTTTAATATTCAATTGCTCTATCAAACTGCTTATTATGTTGTCTAAATTTGCATTTGAATATACAGCTACAGTTTCTGTTATGTGGGGTTGTGTAAATTTTGTGCCATTTGGTTTCTTATATTGTGTAAACAATTTGAGAGACAGCTTATAAGAGCCATTTTGTGCATTTAGAATTGCCTGCACATTAGAATTTACACTGTTCAAAAAATTCTTAATATCACATCTTGGCTCTGATACAAAACGGTGATCCCTAAGTTGGCCAGCAAAACTGCTATGGATGGGTTCATAGCGTGGCTGCTTTGCTGCTCTAGCATTAACAGGTGTTTCAAGCTTCCTTTTCAGACCAGATGTAGATGGTTGTGGGGGCAATGTTGATGACTGTACAGAACAAGTACCCATATGTTTATATGTGAAGTATTCCATGCTATATTTTCTATGGCATTTTGGGCATATTTTTGTGGGTGTTCTGCATTTGTCTGGATTACAATTCCTTTGGTGCTTAGCCCAATTAGGGCTGGATATATTCTTATTGCATTGATTACAATATTTTTGATTTGTCATTTTTGTTGTTGGTTTATTATATAAAATTTCTTGGGGTTCAAATCAAAATTCTATGCTTAATAAAAAATATCAGTTGGGTTCAGCAGTGTGCTTTGTATACCTAGTGTGGGTGTGTGTGTGTGTGTATGTGTGTTAATATTTTTGGCTTTGGTATTTATATAAAATTTCTTGGGGTTCAAATCAAAATTCTATGCTTAATAAAAAATATCAGTTGTGTTCAGCAGTGTGCTTTGTATACCTAGTGTGTGTGTGTGTATGTGTGTTAATATTTTTGATTTGGCATTTTTGTTGTTGGTTTATTATATAAAATTTCTTGGGGTTCAAAACAAAATTCTATACTTAACAAAAAATATCAGTTGGGTTCAGCAGTGTGCTTTGTATACCTAGTGTGTGTGTGTGTGTGTGTGGGTACGCAGATATATTCTTCTTAGGACCGGCGTATCTTTAAACACCTTTATTAATGGGACCAAAAAAATTGTTGGGACTTTTTGCCGGTCCCAATAAGGAAAAGGCCATTTCGAGACTCCTGAGACCCCTTGCGACCTGTACGCGAAGTATTTCGAAGGTACCAAAAAGTTAATATTTGTTGGATTAGTGTTTATGTGGCTGTGTTTCACTCTGCCACCTGCTGGTGAAAGCTGGTACCTTCAAGGCTGTGTAAAACTGTGGTGTTTAATCGCATCTCTTGGTACCGTGAAGTGTGGGTGTGTAAAATCTTGGATCTATTTCGCATGTATTGGTACCGAACATCGCAGGGGGTTGAGAGGCAAGGAAAGGTTCGTTCGGCGGCCGACGGGATTCCCCGCTCGCCCGACCGTCCTGTTGCTCCCGAGCTGTCAATGTTGCCAACTTAAAACTTTGGAACCAAATCTGTTCTTCCATTATACTTTAATCCTATACTCAAAAAATACTCTACAAGATAATTTCTTCCTCTAAATGTGACTTTTTTTATGTACCCATAACAAATTATTAGTTGGTTTTAATATAACACTAGTAAATGCACTATAAATGCATTTCTAAAGCACATTTTCTTCCATTGCCAAGAAACAAATAGCAGAGTTTTCAGATTTTATTGGTAACATCTCGTTACTTGTTTCGGTCATGCTGAAGAAAAATGAATTGATAACGAAATAATAATAATATTTTTTTATAGAAATAAGAAAATCTGTTCAAAAGTGACAACCGACGGGGCAATAGCACCGGAGGGGGGGGGGGTATATCGAAGTGACAAGTGACACAGGTACCTTGGTGTATATGGAAGTCTTCTCATATCCGCCAACAACAGACCAAGACGACATGATGCATAACATTCATGGAACTTTCAGACCGAAGTGGAAAGCGACAAGTGACACGTATCGCTTTGAGACAATTGCAACACTAATGAATTCAACATTTCGAAACAAAGCAATGTGACAAGTTGCACGTCTCGCTTATTGCTTCCGTGTTGCACAGAATGGGCAGTTTTCTAAATATCGTGAATTATGTCGCATCGGTCTGGTGTTCGGGCTTTCGCATTTTAATGCTTTCTGATAGACTAAAGTTGCCCGTGTGTCTTGTCACTTTTTACTTCGATGTGAACTTTAATTGTCACTTGCCGCCGTTGTGTGATACTTGTTCCCTGTAGCTTCGGTTTGAAGTCTCTCCGTAAGAAACCATTCAACGCGTGGCCACGACCCCAGACGGGAGAAACACGGCAACGCTCATTGCGAGAAACACGTAAGCGACACGTGTTGTTTGTCGTGTCGCATTGGTTCGAAAACGACGCAGGGGTCCCGGGTTCGAATCCCGGCCTAGGCATAGATGTTTGTGAGTGTTTATTCATCAATTTCATCATGTCATCAGTCATCCCCATTTTCGCAAATTAGCCAAAAGTAGCATAAAAAGCGAAGTAAAATATAACAAAATAGCATTGGTTCGAATGTTTCATTTATATTTTATCGAATATTTCATATATATATAAACGCTCATATTAAGAATAACAGTGTGTACAAACTAAGGGGTTCATACCGAAGTAACAAGCAACACGCACCTCTTAAGAATATAAGCAAGCATACCAGAAGACGCCACCAGATTAGAACGACGCAATGCGACTCGACATGTGCACCTTGTCATGTCACTTCGAAACGTCACATATACTTTTGAGTGTTTGTTTCCAAGTTATATGCTTCGCTTCTCACTTTGGTCTGGAAGCTCCCTAAACTCGTACAGGATTCGAACACAGAATCCACATTGTAGAGACGGAGACAAGTGTTCATAAGTCTAAAAGCTAAGTGCTTGGTCTGAGTCCTTAACTTCAATGTAGTTCTTTTTCTAAGGACCGTGTTTGGAAACACTGTTGCTTTATGCGATCCACCTCTGCGGCCACTGCGCCGTGCATGAGTTTCTTTGCTACCTTGCCACACTTTTTGTCGTCTTCACTTCCCGCCCTCTCTGCTTAAAGTGCGACTTGAAAAGTTGATAAGCTCCACACCTGACAACGTCGCGGGGGAACACAAGTACGCTCCCCTCTTGCAGAAAAGGATCAACGCGACTTGCTAAGCTGCCCGTTATCACGTTCATCTATCTCTCCATTGCGTATCAGCTTCACAAAGTAGGAAACCCATTATTTCGTATGTTGAAGTTGATAGAATTCCATTTAAGTTACATTCTGTGTCCTGCTCTTGTTGTCGTGTTGTTTATGTGCGTGTATTCAAGAGAAAATATAAATAGATAACATACAAATTCTTACGCAGGGATATTCGAATTATTATATGCGTATCATCCTTAATGCACATTCTTACTTACATAAAACAACAGAGAGGACAATGAAATAAGGGTATCTTTGCTAATGTTCCCCAAGAGACAACTCTGGGGAAAGGGGAAAACCTCGAGTAGAAAACATTGATTTTATTCCTCTATGATAAATAATGCCTGGAAACTACACATGTACTTACCATCTACGATCATAAAGAAAATATTAATTCCATTAATTTTAAAATGACAAGGTAAAATATAAACAATATAAATACTCTTCCCGTTTCTAAACGTGAATAATATGTAGATATTTATTTGATTGAAATTAAAATAAATTATGTAATAAAGTAAAGGGCCAACATAAAATTCAGTTTTAGTAAAAGGAAGCGTGTTCATTTCCTTAGTGTGGCTTTATTGAGACAATATTTACGAAGTTACACAAGCAAATGTACTTAGAGGAACAGCGAAGCCCTAGGCAGAGGTTATGCCATTAAAATGTGTGTGGGCGAGTGCTACAAAAGGTAAAGTTCTTTCTTGTGCATTTTACGGTGCTACCTTTCAAGCAGAAGATATGGCTCCACACATTCTCGATCACGGCCGTACTGTGGGTGATATTATCAACAGCACGGTCCGTTGAAGGGATAGTAAAAAATGAAAGCTATGTAGTTAAAAACTTCCCCTTAAAACAGTATATGCGGTGGAGCCATATAGTGGTTCGGAACCCACTTTAAACTGTGGGTCCAGTCCCGATTAGCCTAACTGTGCATAAAGTGGAATAAAAACACCAAATCAATCGATCAATCAATCAATGCTTATATGTTCTCATTCAGTAAATTCGACTCTATTGCAGCTGCCAGCCATCATGGCGGAGTGGTTCGCACATTGCGTTACGTCACCAGGGGTACCGGGTTGGAATCCCGGCCTGAGCATGGATGCTTGTGAGTGCCCATTCATCATTAACGATTAACCGAAGAAAATCAAATCAGATTAACGTTAAAGGCTATACGTTGCATTTTTCTGTCGCTTCAGTAATGTTTAACATTTCACTATCCTAGGGGATAATTTTAGTTAAGCAACGTAAGGAATATTTACATTCTAGGCAATCCAAGGCATGGGAAGGGATAATAAATTCAAAATACCGTCTTTCGAAGCGTCACATATATTTTATGCAGTTGTGTTTGCACGTTGAACATTTTATTGTTAGTTGATTTATTTTATTTAACGTCGCATTTCTACCATTTCTGGCTAATTGCGAGGATGCCAATGAATGTTAGAAATGGATGAAGGGACAAACATATAACGCAAACCCCACAGAGGATTATACTGATTGTGAATCCAAGCGCTAGAACCTCCTTCTTCTGCACAATGCAGTCGAGGTTGTACTACGTGGAAGAGAGGTTGACATTTGGATGTATTGAACATTTTATTGTATTATAATTGTCAGATATACAATGTTACAAAGTAACACACTGTATCTAGGAAACTGTAATATATCAAGAGACAGCCACTCGGGATCACAGGATCATAAAATATGCTGACAGCACTAAACTTAACTCTCCTAAGCAACTAGCATGTTTAATTTTTACAATTAGAATTCTAAACAGTGGCGACGATTAGGGGGAGCGAGGGAGGCTGTTGTCCAGTTTTTTTTTGCCACTTTTCCCTCACACTATGCTAAATCTTATGCACCAAAGTAAACTGTCCTTGCCCCCCCCCCCCCAGTTTTGGAACCCAATCGCCGCCACTGATTCTAATGACAATTCTACGTTGTTAGGTTAGGAGAGGAGATTTAGGGCTCTTAGCAACCAATTTTCGCTTCGTGTGCACGTCGCATTGCAGCACGTTCTCCGGTCTCTCTTGTCACTGCTGTGTGCCGTATTCTATGACATTCTGATATTGTCCTCGCATTTCTTAGAACTTTTCTTTCAATCCTCGATTTTTATTGCATACAACAATGTGTACAATATTCACGATGACAACTTGCCTACTGCTGCGTTTGCAAACTGGAAGTAACAAAATGCAACTAAATTTTACTGCTGTAATCTAATTTTGTATTGGTATAATTGTTACTTTCCCTTGCTCATCCCTACTCTTCGAGGCCTGTTGTCCGGACTTCGAGGCGCCAAGCATTGTTTCCCTCTGAAGTTCAAATGCTATGGAAGAATAAAGCTTTGAATTCAGAGCATTTAGAAGGAAAACGTTTAAGTAAATTTTGTATTTTATTCTAACAATATTAATATAAATAAATAAACTACATAAACATGTGTAGAGTAAGTGAATTATTTTAGATCAACAAGTTACTTTTCCTGGATATTCAGGTAAAGAACTAAAGAGTTGTTGCAAGTCACTTTGTAAAAAGACAGACTAACCGGGACTGGACGGGATCCGTACCAATATGGGCCTCCACCGGACATCGAATCGAGACTCCTTCATTAATATATATATATATATATACAGGGTGTTTCTAAAGGTCGTTTACAACGCTTGGGAGGTGATTCCTCACACGAAAACAAGCAAAAAGTCTAAGTTCCATTTTTACGACTGAGGCTTCGTTTCCGAGATAGGAGCCTCGCAAAAGGTGACAAAGTGAACGTCACACCTAACTGGGACGAATACTATCACAGATAGAGAGGCGGTTCCAAGGGAATCATAAAGGAATCGTATGTGCTCAGTCCGGAAGTCACTATGAAAAGTTCACTGCACGCATGCGCAATGGAGTCCTCAAAGGAATTGGGGATTTCCAGCAACAACAATGCATGGAAAAGGTATGTAACGCAGCAAGAAGGACCGTGACAATGAGAAATGCGTTCAAGACAACACATCCCGACCTCAAACATCAAAACATGACCACCGAACACAAAATCCGAAAAGTTGAGCACGGTTGCATACCCCAGTTACACGCGAGGAATGAACGAATCATGTCATGTGGCATACGAGAGACAGGAGGAGGGAAAGAAAAACACAATATCAGATGATTGCGACAACGTGTATTTTTACACGCGACAACTGCGTAATATCCCCCCCCCCCCACACACACACAACAAACAACAAATGCTACAATATCTTACGCACAGACAGTCCGTGTCACTGTACACCAACTGAAGATGTCACTTTCACCACACAAAGGGGGTGGGGAGCAATACCAAGAGTGTTCTCACTGGTATTTGCCGAGGGCAATAATCACAGACGGTTTTCAAAATGTCTGCCGTTTACTTCTACGCAGAGATGACAGCGACGAATCAAGGATTGTCGAGTACGAGCAAACAAGCCAGGTGTATCTGCTACCGTCGCGGCGGCGACGTTGATGCGAGCAACGAGGTCCTCAGCTGATGTGACAGGTGTGTCGTATACGAGGGTTTTCATTTCTCCCCAGAAGAAAAAATCGAGAGGGTTGAGATCTGGCGACCTCGGTGGCCAAGGCACAGGCTCATCCCTACCAATGAACCTATTGCGAAACACGTCATGCAGGAAATGTCGTACATTACGATCGAAATGAGCTGGTGCACCATCGTGTTGGTACCACATTTCTTGCCGCAGTGCCAAAGGTACGGTCTCCAACAGTTCAGGCAGAACCTCACTAAGAAATGCATGATACGTGCGACCATTCAGGCGAACAGGGAGAATGTATGGTCCAATTAAATGATCATGTACAATCCCGCACCACACATTCACTGAAAACCTGTGCTGATGATGGGCCACAAAAAGTGCATGTGGGTTGTCAAAGTCCCATACATGACTGTTTCTACTATTGAAGACATCCATCCTGGTGAAAATGGCTTCATCTGTCCACAATACGTTTGCCCCGAAGTGAGGGTTTGTGTCCAGCTGATGCAACAACCATTGGCAAAACTCCATACGAGGGCGAAAGTCACGAGGTAACAGTTCTTGTACTTTCTGCAGTTTAAAAGGGTGCATTCCTTCATCTGACAACACTCGCCAAACATTCACATGAGACGTGTTTTGTGCCCGAGCGAGCACTCGCGTACTGGTGCCAGGATGTTCTGCGACCGCTGTTAACACATCTTCTGCAAACTGATGTGTGCGTACACTTCGGGGTCTTCCAACTTCTTGTCGCGGTGGTAACACTGACCCTGTTTCACGCAGTCGACTGTCCACTACCTGAAAGAAGGTGTGAGACGGTAAACGTCTATGTGGAAAGCGTTCTCCATAAAGACGCCTTGCCTCACGGCTATTACCACGTGCCTCCCCATACATGAGATGCATGTCTGCTAGCTGCTGGGTCGTATACGCAGCCATCTGTGTAATAGGGAGCTGGAACTGCAAAGTATTGTTTTTGTTTAACACTGGCACACTGCACAAATTGGCCGTATCACCGTACGAACACCACAGACCAATTGTTGCGATACTTGACTTGCCCACTCCACCACGTCAACTTCTTTCAATGCAACATACTAGTACTCTTCAATGCGTATGTCAACCTAGAGCGAACTGCTGATCATATCCCAGCACCTGCAACACGATTGGGACGACTGCCGGAGAGAACCAACCCTTCGAGCTCCTCTCGCGGGAACAGCAGTCATGAAGGTCAAACGTAGACTACGAGAGCCAGACTTGCCTGTGCAGCGCTTCCAAAACTGGTCTCTTTTACGTCACAATGATCGCGTGCGAACACTTTTGGTATTGCTCCCCACCCCCTTTGTGTGGTGAAAGTGACATCTTCAGTTGGTGTACAGTGACACGGACTGTCTGTGCGTAAGATATTGTAGCATTTGTTGTTTGTTGTGTGTGTGTGGGGGGGGGGGGATATTACGCAGTTGTCGCGTGTAAAAATACACGTTGTCGCAATCATCTGATATTGTGTTTTTCTTTCCCTCCTCCTGTCTCTCGTATGCCACATGACATGATTCGTTCATTCCTCGCGTGTAACTGGGGTATGCAACCGTGCTCAACTTTTCGGATTTTGTGTTCGGTGGTCATGTTTTGATGTTTGAGGTCGGGATGTGTTGTCTTGAACGCATTTCTCATTGTCACGGTCCTTCTTGCTGCGTTACATACCTTTTCCATGCATTGTTGTTGCTGGAAATCCCCAATTCCTTTGAGGACTCCATTGCGCATGCGTGCAGTGAACTTTTCATAGTGACTTCCGGACTGAGCACATACGATTCCTTTATGATTCCCTTGGAACCGCCTCTCTATCTGTGATAGTATTCGTCCCAGTTAGGTGTGACGTTCACTTTGTCACCTTTTGCGAGGCTCCTATCTCGGAAACGAAGCCTCAGTCGTAAAAATTGAACTTAGACTTTTTGCTTGTTTTCGTGTGAGGAATCACCTCCCAAGCGTTGTAAACGACCTTTAGAAACACCCTGTATATTGCTTAATACGTTAGATGAATCAGATGAGTTAGATTTTCTTCAACTTTTATTTTAAATCCTTACGTTGAAATAGGCTAGTCATGCTAGACCTACATCATAACACTATATGTCTCCATCGAGCACAGGACCCCTTGATTACAAGGCAAATTTCACAGAATTTAGTACCAGTATTTTCCAAGGGCGGCCTCTCCTGAGACTTTTGGAAAGAGTTCATGTAATTCGAATGGTGAAATTGTAGCGACATTTTATGACTAACATATTTTTTCTGTGATTTACAGGACGTAAGTTACAGAAACTATTATTATTATTATTTGCAGTAGGGTTACATTTAAACTTAGTCTATTTTACACTGACTTTCTAACAAAAAAAACTTTCATGTCCTACACGAATTAATATGTTAAACATACAGTTATAGTAGTGTTATTTGACCTATTATAAACCCGGGAAAGTATGAACCCCCCTCAAGCAGATTTGGCTACACTTAAAACTAGCCCAACATGCCCATATCAGCTTTTTGCTCAAGTGTGGAACTCTGTCTAATCCAAGATTTTTGTAAAAATGCCCTCGGGAATTTCCCGGGAAAGTATGACCCCCCTCAGATTGATTTGCCTACACTTACAAAAGCTACATCTGCCAGATTTTTGTCCATAAGCTTGTCAAAAATATGCCTTTTTGATATTGTTTTGACTACACTTAAAAGTAGATGGAAAATAGCGGAGCTGGATCGTCCGGAAGAGACTTAGCCTTTTATGCTGAATATTTTAAGGCACCTTCACGATAAAGAGATTTTGCATTGCATATCAGCTAGTATTGTGTGTGTGTGTGTGTGGGTATGTTGTTGCAGTGCTCCTCATATTTTTAAAAAAATACAAAAATATAGCAGATTTGTATAAATTGAATTATAGGTTTGTTTGATTTAATATACAGAATTTTTTATTATTCATATCAAACATATTTCTAATATATTGAACAAAGGGTTTATATCAGTAGTAGTATTTGTGATAGGATGAGCACACTTAAAGCGTACAAAAGAAGAGCTCATTTGATTAAACAGCCCGATTTGCCCACACTTAAAATTAAGCCAAGATGCCCATATGCCCCAATTCTTCAAGTGTGATATGCTCTTAATTCTAAGAACTTTGAATCCTAGTGTAGAAAAGAAGAATCCTCAATAGACAGATTTGCCCACACTTAAAATGATGTCAAGTACCCATATGATTTTATTGTTTATAGTGTGTTATTCTGTCAAAATCCCAAGAATCTTGAATTCTAGTGTAGAAATGTAGAACCCCCCTCAGACAGATTAGCCCACGTGTGTAAAAGCTATATGCCCCTCTTGATATTTTTTTGGATACACTTAAAACTACGCCAAAAAGCCACACACACAGACACACATGCACACACAAATACACACACACACACACACACAAAGCACACTGCTGAACCCAACTGATATTTTTTATTAAGTATAGAGTTTTGATTTGAACCCCAAGAAATTTTATATAAATACCAAAGCCAAAAATATAAACACACACACACACACACACACACACACAAAGCACACTGCTGAACCCAACTGATATTTATTATTAAGCATAGAATTTTGATTTGAACCCCAAGAAATTTTATATAATAAACCAACAATAAAAAATGCCGAATCAAAAATATTGTAATCAATGCAAAAGAATATATCCAGCCCCAATTGGGCAAAGCATCAAAAGAATTGTAATCCAGACAAATGCAGAACACCCACAAAAATATGCCCTAAATGCCATAGAAAATATAGTCTGGAATATTTCACATATAAACATAAAAGTACTTGTTCTGCACAGTCATCAACATTGCCCCCACAACCATCTACATCTGGTCTGAAAAGAAAGCATGAAGCACCTGTTAATGCTAGTGCAGCAAAGCAGCCACGCTATGAACCCATCCATAGCAGTTTTAACGGCCAATTAAGGGATTACCGGTTTGTATCAGAGCAAAAATGTGGTATTAAGAATTTTTTGAACAGTATAAATCCTGATGTGCAGGCAATTCTAAATGCTCAAAATGGCTCTTATAAGCTGTCTCTCAAATTGTTTACACAATATAAAAAGCCAAATGGCACAAAATTTACACAGCCCCACATAACAGAAACTGTACCTGTATACTCAAATGCAAATTCAGACAAAATAATAAGCAGTTTGATAGATCAATTGAATATTAAACACTCTGAATTTGCTGGAAAAGAGTCTGGATGGAGCCTATGCGGAACTCCACACAAGCTCTATGTTAATATTTCTGAATTCAGCCCATTACAAGGTTCCACATATGTGCCTTTACCTGCTAATATTAAAAACAAAAAAGCTGTGCTTAACATAGAAAATAATGATCAGAAATGCTTTTTGTGGTGTATTTTAGCTGCTTTGTATCCAGTTTCAAGGCATCCTGAGCGAATAAGTTATTATAAACAACATGAAAATGATTTTGATGAAGCAATGGAGGGTTTAGAATATCCAACGTCTGTTCAGAATATTGATAAATTTGAAAAAAAGCCAGGAATATCAATGGTAAACAATTATCTATTAATGTATTTATTTGTTCTACTGGCCGTGGCAATTGCTTGATAGCACCTCTCAGAATCAGTACATTTGATGATGATTCTGCTGTTCCGATTGATCTGCTATTAATTGAAGGGGATGACACATATCATTACACTCTGATACACAGTCTTGAAGCTTTAGTGAGAACACAACTAGACAAATCCAATACAATATTCAAGTTGTGTAGAAGATGTTTAATTGTATTTGATGGCAGAAAAATGGTGAATGGTGTTTATGAAAAGAATGCAGAAATTGCTAAAAACAAGTTAATTGAGCATCTGAAATACTGTGGCAATCATAAACCTGTTCATATGGTAATGCCTAATCCAAGTGAAAATGCAAAATTCAAAAAGTTTGAAGCCTTGTTGGAACACCCAGCATATATAGTCTGTGATTTTGAATCAAATCTCAAACCCCTTGCATTCTGCAGCCCAGATCCTGACGAACCTTCAATTACACCATACCAGTTACATGAACCTTCCAGTTTTTATTATGTTGTTGTACAGGATGGTGTTGTTAGTAAAGAATATTTATACATGGGAGCAGATGCCATCAAAGAATTTGCACATAGAATAGAAAATGAGTGCCATGACATAGCATCTAATATCTTATTAAAATCAAAAGCCATGTTGCCTTTAACAGAGAAACAGATTGAAGATTTCAACAATGCACAAAAATGCCCGGTATGTGATTCTGAATTTTCAGATGCAAATATCAAGGTGAAACACCATTCTCATACAGATGGTAAATTCTTAATGGCCCTGTGTAATAGCTGTAATATTAAGATCCAGAGACCAAAATTTGTCCCTATATTTTGCCATGGTACATCCAATAATGATTTTCATCATTTGGTCAGGTACGAGGGGTTTGACAAGCAGAATTTAAATATTTTAGCTGAAAATAATGAGAAATATATTGCCATTAGCAAAATAATCAAAGTTAATGGTGTTCCTATTCACTTAAGATTTCTTGATTCATACAGAATTTTATCAGCTAGCCTGGCTACACTGGCCACTCAATTATCTGATGATCAATTCATAATCACGTGTGCTTTGTTTCCAAATCAGGACCTGAAATTAATTAGGCGGAAGGGTGTATATCCATATGATTATGTTACAGATTTTTCTAAATTTGATGAGTGTTCTCTGCCACCACAACAAGAGTTTTACAGCAAAATCAGAGCATCTGGAATCACTGATGAAGATTATTATCATGCCCAGTTGATGTGGAACAATTTAAAATGTCAGACATTTGGTGATTATCACAAGGCTTATTTAAAACTTGATGTGACCCTCTTAGCTGATATACTGCAGGCATTCAGAAAATCTTCCATGCAAAATTATAAGCTGGATCCAATGTATTTTTACAGCGCTCCGGGCCTAGCATGGTCTGCAATGTTTTTAAACACTAAAATGCAATTGGATCTGATCCAAGATCAAGATATGTATCTGTTTATGGAACAGTGTATAAGAGGAGGCATGGTGCAATGTTCTCAGAGATATGCCAGAGCAAATAACAAATATATTCCTGATTATGATCCAGCACTGCCATCAAATTATATACTGTATGTAGATGCAAACAGCCTGTATGGTTATGCCATGATGAAAAAACTGCCATATTCAGGGCTTGAGTGGGTCGAAGATTTCAATATTGAAGATCTTAAGGATTTTGATGACAGTAACTATGGCCTGTTCTTAGAGGTTGATCTGACAATTCCTGATGATTTACACAACACATTTTCTGATCTGCCCCCAATTCCTGAGGTTAAGTGCTCAACTGGCTCTAAACAAAAGAAATTGATGATGACTCTGGAGCCAAAACAGGGTTATGTCATATATTACAAAAACCTCCAGTTCCTGATGCATCATGGTGTTCAAGTGACCAAAATTGGCAAAGTTTTGAGGTTCAGGCACTCAAGATGGTTGAAGCCATATATTGATACAAACACAGAGCTTCGAACATCTGCAATGAGCCAATTTGATAAGACCTTCTTTAAATTGATGGTCAATTCAGTTTATGGCAAAACAATTGAAAATGTCAGAAAACATATTGATGTTAAAATAATTACTGACCCCAGCCGGAGCAAAAAATTGATTGCAAAGCCCAACTTCAATTACAGAAGAATTTATAATGAAAATATGGCACTTTTCAACATGAAAAAACAAAGATTAAGTTTGATAAGCCTATTTATGTAGGGGCTGTGATATTGGAATTGGCCAAATTACACATGTTAAAATTGTTTTATAATGTGTTGAAGCCTTTTTATAAGGATCGTGTAAAACTGATCTACATGGACACAGATAGTATTGTTCTTGATATTCAAACAGAAGATGTTTATCAAGATATAGCACAGCCTGAATTGTTTAAATATTTTTATACCACTGAACATTCAAAAATTAAACGCCACAACAAAAAGGTGCCTGGCAAGTTAAAAGATGAGACACTTGGTGATGTTATTGTGGCATTTGCTGGGTTAAGAGCCAAGATGTACAGTTTTGAAACATGTAGTGGCGCTGTTGCCAAAAATGCCAAGGGCATTGGCAAAGTAACTGTTGACAAAGAGCTTGAATTTGAAGATTACAAAAATTGTCACAAATCATGTACCACAATCAGAACATCAGAATCCAGAATTCAGAGTGTGGATCACTTGTTGACTACAAATACTGTAAGAAAAGTGGCTCTGGACCCACATGATGATAAGAGATGCATTTTATCATGTGACATACATACTCTACCATGGGGTCATTGTGATTTGAAAAGTGGCAATCAATGCCCAATTACAGAGCATGATTTGAAATAAATAAACATGCCTATGAACTTATTTGGGTTCAAAAAACAGGCTATTATGGACCTGCCAACACCACAACCCTCTTCTGATATGATATCTAAACTAAGTGCTTTGTTAATTATTCATCTGAACAGCATACTTACAGATGTTGATGATGAAACAGGTAAAACATTGTACATATTTAACAATAATTTAAATCATTCCCAATTACCTGTAGGTGGTCAATTGCAATTTTTTACAACCCCTGAGGGTAATGTCAAGATTTCAGTAGGGAGAAATATTTATAGAATTAAGCACTCAAACATGATTTCTGGCACTGTATATACTGTTTCTGCTTGTGACTGCTTATATATTGAGGTCCCTGGATCCTATGACAAGCTTATACCTTTTTTTATAGAATTAAGAATTAGATATTCAATAATAAATAACCACTAAAACAAAAATGCCTAATGATATATTTGGCCATACAAGGCATGAAGATCACAGTGATGAGATTCTGATGCTTGATGTCAGAGTCAAGAAATTAAAAAGTGATTTACAAGCTTTACAAACCACACTCAATGCCAGTCTTCAACTAGAAATTACAAATTTACAATCACAATGCATGGACCCTCTTCTTAAAATTGACTCTGAACTCAAATTGCTGCTTCAAAAATATACTGACTTGGCCACATTGGATAATTTTCAAAGTTTAGAAGAAGCTGTAGCAGCTCTTCAAGCCAAATTTAAAACCCAGGCCACCAACTCTGAGCAATTGAAACAACAATTGGAAGAGCAGATTAATAATGTCCAGACACAGCTCCAAACAATTGTCAAAAGCATAAAATCACAAGAAGATTTTGATCTAGTGATTTCCACTCTAAAAGAACAGTTTCAATCACTCCAAATACCTAATCTGGACCCCTTGAACAATGCCATAGCTGAGGTTAAAGAAAAAATTGAGACACTTGAAAATTTTATGAACAACTTGCCATCTTCTGATGCTTTGAGTGCAATAACTCGGAGTGTTGCCAACATTAAGCTGCAACTTGAAACATATGAAGATTTTGGAAAAAATCAAAGTACCATAACCCATCTTGAGGGTACAATAGCAGCAGTGCAAAGTGATTTGACAAATGTACAAGAATCTCTAGAATCCCGCCTGCCTGGTATTGTAGACACACTTGTCAGTGTCCAGCAACAGATCACAAAGCTTGAAAACCTCAACACTGAATCTGAGCTATCTCATTTTCATCACTTGATCGATGATATCCAAACAAAACTTGAAATTTTACAACAATCAACACCCACTCAGGCAGATATAGCCCTGCTCCAAGATGCTATGTGTGGTGTGGCTGATGCTTCTGAATTAAAGATGTAAAATTGGCACTTGAATCTTTGCAAAATACTGTAACAAATCTGCCTACATCACAGGAACTTAAAAATATTAAGAGAGCTGTGAATCGCATATTGAAATCAGAAGATATCAAGAATATCCAGACAGAGATCAAACAGCTTACTCAGACAGTGGCCACTCTACCAACTAATCAACATATTAATGAACTGCATGCCCTGTTTGAGGATATCAGAAGACAGGTCCATGATCTTACTGCTCAAAATTCAAAATTGGCAGTTGTTGAAAATGTGCAACAAATTATAGCTAATATCAAGCAACAGCTAGGGACCATGGAATCCAATCAAGCAAATGCCCTGTCTGTTTTTGCCACCCAGCTTCAAGAGATTGTGCAACAATACAAGAAACTTGTTGTGGACATAAAAATCAAGCCAGGCCATGATGATGTTGTTAGGACCATCAATGAGCACCTTGAATCTGTAACAAGCAGATTGCTTACAGCAGAAAAAGAAACAACAGGCATAATCGAGAATCCAAAACATACAGTAATTCTTGAATTGTACAGCATCCCTAACAAAGAATATGATTCACCATTTACACCAGGTGGCAAAATATATATGCTGTCCCCTGCTCAATTTTATTACCAGTTTTTTGTTGGGGGCACACTGAGACCAATCAAGATCAAATATTGGCTTCAACCACAGGCACACCACTACCCCACCTTATCAATAACAAATGCTGACAAAAAAACCAAAAATCACCAGTGTAGAGTTAGAAGATTTTACAGATCCCAATACATTAGAAACATCTTATGCTGAAAATGAAGGCTCTCTGGAATTTCATATACAAATAGGAGACAAATTATATTTAGAAAATCCTGTAGTATCAGCTGCTGAACACCCCATAGTTGCAATATTCTGGTTTACATATTATGTCTAGACAAATTATTCTTGATGAATTACACAGACAAGCCAGACATAATTATAAGAGACTGCCAGTAGTTACAAAAGGCATAGATGATTTATGGCAGAGCGACTTGATTGAGATGGCAAGTGGACAGCTGAAAAACTTAGACAAATTCAACAAGGGCTACAAGTATCTACTCACTGTAATAGACACATTTTCAAAATTTGCCTGGGCTGTGCCACTCAAATCCAAGACTGGGAAATGTGTTACAGAAGCCATCAGGACAATCATCAACCAGAGTGGAAGATCACCGCGCTATTTGCAAACAGATAATGGCAAAGAATTTTATAATTCTGTGTTCCAACAATTTATTAAAAGCCAGTCAATACAACATTATTCGAGTTACAGTGATCTCAAGGCCTCAATTGTAGAGAGATTCAACAAAACCCTAAAAAAATCTTATGTATAAACAATTTACACTTCAAGGTAATTATAAATGGATTAATATTCTTCCAGAACTTCTACATAAATATAACAACTCGGTTCATTCCACAATCAACATGAAACCCTCTGAAGTAACTTCATCCGATGAGCAAAAATTGATCAGGACTGTTTATTATCCTAGATACCAGCCAACAAGAAGAAAGGCCAAATACAAGGTGGGTGATCAAGTAAGAATCAGCAAATATAAGCACTTATTCAAAAGAGGCTTTACAAGAAACTGGAGCACTGAATTATTTACAGTGGTTCAAGTTAAACATGGGACCCTTAACACATATATAATAAAAGACCACCAAGGAGAAATTCTCAAAGGCCGGTTCTATGAAGAAGAACTGAACAAAACTAAACAGCCTGACACTTATCTCATAGAAAAAATCATCCGCAGAAAAGGCAATAAGTTATTTGTCAAATGGCTAGGACTTCCAGAACACAGCTGGATCGATGCAAACAAAGTGATAATATGAGCACCTGGGATGTTATAAAAAGGCTGCCAGTACCTGAACAGCAGATTAAGAGAAATGGCAAGTTGCTGCCTGAAAATATTAGATGTCTTATTGTTGGGCCATCGGCTTCTGGTAAAACTACACTAATGATTGATAATTTTTTATTGGCACCCAACTGGTTAGACTAGAAAAACAGGCACTTGTATGTTTTTTCTAAGAGCTTGGAACAAATAAAATATCAGCAGTTGATGAAGCTATATGATGGATTGGATATTGCCACTTTTGAATCAGATGTTAAGCCACTTCATGAATGTCTCGATAATTCTGTTGTTGTATTTGATGACATTATACTGGATAATCAAAACAAGGTTAGAAATTTTTTTACACAGCGGCGGCACAAAAACATTGATTGCTTCTACCTGGCACAGACTTTTTCTAAAATACCGAAGCAGCTGATCCGAGACAACAGCAATTTTATATGTGTGTTTCATCAAGATCATACCAACCTCAAACACATACATGATGAATATGTAGGTGGTGACATGAGCTACAATGATTTTTCTAAGATTTCCAGTAGGTGCTGGAATCAGAACAGTTATGGGTTTGTCACAATTGATATGACAAGAAAACCCAATAGTGGCAAATACAGAAATAAAATCAACAATTTTCTAGACATTGAAACATACATAAATAACCATGAAAAGGCAAATCATTGATGATCTTAAATTAAGAGAATTTATGAACAACACAAACAAACAGAACAGCCTATTATTGATGCTATTAGTGAATTAGGTAAAAATATCAAAACTGTTACAGAGCAAAATCAAAATTTGATCACAGAGCTTGTACCTGTAGCTGCAAGGAACATATTAGATTATCCAATCACCCCACTTTCCAGTATTCATACACCTAGTCCTGTTGCTCCTCGAAGAATTGAAGCTACTCTGGATGGTAGCATCATACATAGAATTGGCAATTTCAGAGTAACATTTATGGGAGATGATCTCATTGTATATTCAGAATCTCATCTTGGAGAAAGTGGTGCTTTTGTTAAATATCCCGGCACACCTGGGTTGTGGGAACTGATGACTAGGAAGAGGCCTGGCACCTATACAGATCAAGATTATGAGCACTACAAAGAAATATTAATAAAATCAGATGCTCTATACCAGAACAATGATCCCACACAAAAAAGAGTCAAGTCTAGCAGTGGAGCAAAATACAACAATTTAATCAAGCCCATATGGTCACAGATCAAGACTGGCAGTGGAATCAAACAATACAACACCCTGCCTAAAGAATTTGTCTGGGTTGATGATGTCAGGAAACTTGTAGACAGGTTATTGGTGATAGCTGGGGAGGAAAATGCTGGCAACCACAATTTTTACAATGAAAAGGTTGGAATTATGGACATGATAAGCACCAAATTGTCTAATTTTATAGTGAATGACACTAAGGGGATTGGGTATCTTATAAAAATTATTAATACTCTACCACCTAAATTTTGGAATATTTCTGAGGGTCGGGGGCTGGTTAATGACATTATAAACAAGCTGCCATTTGAACTACACATTCCAGGCTATCAGTATTTTGGTCCCGGTACAAAACTAGATCATAGATTAAACAGAGGTGATCCTGGTGTTAATCCCCTAGATGCTGCTTGTAGAGACCATGACATAGCATACAACACACATTCTGATCTAAACAAGAGACATGTGGCAGACAAAAAATTAGAAGAGGCTGCATTTGGTAGATTTGTAAGCAAAGATGCTTCTTTGAGTGAAAGAATAGCAGCATTGGGAACCACCATAGCTATGAACACCAAACAAAAACTGGGGTGGGGGCTGTGAATATATATATAATAAACCTAGAATGAAGGCCAAAGGTGTTATGTATCAAATACCTTATGCAGGTCTTAAATCTCTTAAAACTATTGATAGTCTTTTAACCAAAAAGCAGCGCAAGAAAAAAAGCTCTTGTCTTGCAAAGGGCCATGGTATGAAATTGTTGCTTAGTACCCCCAATTAAAAAAAATACAACAATCCAGGAAAAAATCACATGTGGGGGGTTTCATATTTACTATCCCGGCCATCTTAGCAGCACTTGGGGCTGTTGGGAGCTTGTCTGGGGGATCAGGTGCCATAGCAAAAACAGTAATAGATGCCAAGAAGAATAGGGCAGAATTAGATGAATTGAAGCGCCATAACCTGGCCATGGAGAAACAAGGCAAAGGTGTTAAGAGAGCCATGAATAAGTTTAAAAAAAACAAGAGCCGCTTACAAACCAAGATATTGAAGCTTTAATCAAGCCACTGGGCATCAAAAATTTTAGAGGTGTGTACATGTCTGATTCTTTACCAGAACAACCACTCAACAAAGAGTGTGGCATAGTTAATTTGGATAAGTACAAAAATCAGGGCACTCACTGGATTTGTTATCTTAAATATTTAAACGATGAGGCATTTGTGTTTGATTCATTTGGAGGTGTTCCACCTGAATTTAGTAAAATATCTAAAATCAGCTAATCTTTATTACAATAATGCCCGTGTTCTAAACTTCAAAGATGTTAATTGTGTACATTTGTGTTTATCTGTTCTTAGATATATGTCTCAAATAAATAAACCATCAATTGAAAATTTTCAAAAAGCCTTGTGGTATCTGAAACATCATGGGGATATTCCATCTCGCCAGCCAAAATTCAATATTGAAACTCAAATTACATGATGATATAGTGTATCCCAAAACAATAGCTCTCAGAGCATTTTATGGCATGTACTTGATCCCTAATATTACACACCACAACAACAAAATTGCAGTTGGTGATCAAAATATTGTCACCACTCCAGGGCAGTATAATCTGTCCACTCTAAATGCTCAATTACCCAGAGGAATAGTATTAACTCAAAATTCTGTCACTCACAGAGTAGAGATTGTATCTGCTACAGAAACAGTGGATCTGGGTACTATAGGAGAGCTGTTAGGCTTTGAGAACAACACAAAACTTGAACCAGCCATCAAACACACTGCTATTAATATACCTAAATTCTTAGCCATAGAGACTCTGAATATTCACTGTAATGTGGCCGAGGGTATGATCACCAAATCAAATGGCATAGGCACTCACAAACAAACTTTCATCATTGCAACATTTAAATCTAATTCTGAATTTATGGAGCCCATCATCTACACTCCATCCCCAACATTATATTTTCCTGTGTGCCATAATAGAATAGATAACATTGATTTGATGGTCACTAATGAAAAAGAAGAATTAGTTGATTTTGCTGGAGCCACAACAACTGCTATCATAGAGATTAATATTTAAATAAAAATACATACAAAAAAAATGGAAAATATTGAGAGTTATGAGCTACAATCATTCCCCCCAAACAGGAGGACATTTGCAAATTTAAATCAACCCAACACAGAAATTGAGGTTGATCTTGATGTAGGGGATGGCTTTATACACCCCCACAGAGCAGATCTATACATCAAATTTGATGTTGTAAAGCTCGATGGAACAGATTATCCGGCAATTTCAAATATAAGATTGGTAGATAATTTTGTGCCACATCTGTTCTCTGAAATTGAGATCAGAAAACATGGTGTTGTTATAAACAGAGTGGATTATCCCGGCATTACCTCCACAGCTTTGGCCACACTAAAATTATCCAAAACCGAGGCTTCTTACTACAAAATAGGTGGATTTGATGCTGGTGATAAAATTTTATCCAAGAGCCACACAGTGCTGTTTCCAATGCGCCTGTTGCCAGGATTCTTCTCAGATTACAAAGATATTATGTGGAAGTGTGGTTTAAGAATCACATTTAGAAGAGCTGCCAATGATAATAATGCTTTGATGAGGTACAGCACATTAAACTCTACAGGGGAAGCTCTGCCCAATACCCTACCTGATGAAGGCAAATGCATTATTCATACTATGGAGCTAAGAATCCCAGTTGTTGAATATGAAGCCAGTTATGCTCTTAAATACAAAGCAGATATAATAAAAAATCCACAGATTCCTTTACAATTTTATACATATCAATGTGTACAGAAGCCTGCCACTGGTACTTATTATGAGTTTGATGCTACAAATTCATTCTCCAGTATACAATATGACATGCCGGATTTTGTGGTGGTACTGTTTGAGACTGGAAGACACAATAATCAGGAAAAAAATTCAAGTAGATTTGATATCTGCAACATCAAGAACATATATCTTAAAAATGGCAGAAATGAGGTATTCCCTAGAGAAAATTATAATTTAGACATGTCCAAGGATGATTTCCTTAAATTATATGAAGCATTTACAGCATACAAAAGGGTCACTACTGGCAATACTGACATGTATTACACACCAGATGAATTCAAAGCACAGAGACCCATGTTTGTAATCAACACTTCAAAAAGAAAACAAGTTGTGGTTAATGAGAGAACAAACATTAAAATTATCTGTGAATTCCACGATACACTCCCTGATGACACCATATGTAGTGTTATTCTCATAGGTGAAAAATCATACGTTTATGATGTAAGAAATGAGAGAGTCACAGAGCAATTCTAGAAGAATTACATTATCTTAATACTAGATATACAAGTTGAGCCTGGTGCCCAATTGAACTTGGACCGGAAGTAAATATGTGTGTGTGTGTGTGTGTTAATACGTTTGGCCTAGTTTTAAGTGTAGCCAAAAAAAAATATCAAGAGGCGCATATTTTTAACAAATTTATGGACAACAATCTCACAGAAGTGCCTTTTATAAGTGTAGGCAAATCAATCTGAGGGGGGTCATACTTTCCCGGGAAATTCCCGAGGGCATTTTTACAAAAATCTTGGATTAGACAGAGTTCCACACTTGAGCAAAAAACTCATATGGGCATGTTGAGCTTGTTTTAAGTGTAGGCAAATCTGCCTGAGGGGGGTTCATACTTTCTCGTCCTGGTTGTACCACAAATCACACTACTATTTATGCAAATCGTATATAATATATACAGAATATAAATTGAAAATGTATTCTAAAATAACATAAGATGTAGTAGCAGCAGAAGTAGTAGTAGTAGTATCAATAATAATAATAATAATAATAATAATAATAATAACAATAATACTGTTTCAATGACTCTTCCCTCCCTGAGAAAAAGTCCTGCGATCTTCCTTGGTATATTTCTTTTTTAACACGGAATTAGAATTACCCTCAGACTATGTATATGAGTGTTTCCAAAGATCTGCTGCTTATACCCTCTCCCTTGTAACAAACTTCAACTAAAATTTAAAACACAAATGTTTCTCTTCGTCATATACTGGTGAGCCTGATTATAAAAATGCAAGATTTAAATTTTACTTCCAGACCGTCTTTGTTAACATGCAGCGCGCAAGTGTAACGTTTCAGGGTTCGAGTAACAGAAAAGCATGTTATGTACTTGTCCTTTCTTGCATCATGACAAGCTGTACTACAAGCGCTCGAGTTCGATATTTCAACTTCAGAGCGCTTCTGCTGTTGTTGGTGTCATATGCTTCAGTAATCTACAAACGTGCCTCTTCTGCCACTTGTGCAATTACGCGTAAAAGAAGGTTTCCTACATGACACGTAAATTACACGTAAAATACGTATAAAACTTAAGGTTCGTAAGAAACTAGAATAAACTTAACAATTTTAAGAAAACATGGTTTTTCGATGGTTGTATGATTATGTATGGGAGTTGGCAGTGGCAGAAAACAAAAATAAAGTATTTGAAAATTTTCCTTCCGAATTTTTATGTGTTCTTTTATGGGCATGAATTACATTTCAAGCTCTTCTTGGTGAGATTTTTTTATCGCCTTGAATTTCTTTCACCGTTATCTCTTTGTGTCGATGCCACGGACCCAAACAGCACAAATAGCATAGAGCGTCCCATATGGGGCAACGGTAGCGTCAACATATTATGTGCCGCTCAGTGTTCTGTTTTCTAGCCTATGGCTACGCCGAACAACCGATTGGGAATGTTAGGTTTAAAATGAAAGCCTTAACCTCCAAAAGTATCATATTAATATGAATGATTAATCTTAGAAAATGAATTAAACTCTTCAACTAAGTTTTAAACTATATAATTGTAGTTATAAAAACCTACCGATTAAATTCTATTCTTACACCAATATCCATATTTTGAAACATATTTTTATAGAAAGAAATTAAGGCTTTTCAACAACACTTTTAATGTCAGTTAAAATATAATGATATTTTTAATCACTGATTGACGCATTGTCGTAACGTAATTTCCTGAGAAATATGGTGTGAAAAGATTAATTCCCCCACTTCTAAAGGTTCGACACTGTGGACGAGTGCGTTGAGTGACCGTACACTCCGAGTTCGAGTCCCGTCAGTCTGGACGAGACTGTTTTGTGAGTGTCTCTTCATCCATTTAACATAATCATGATCACTCGTCGTAAATAGTCAAAAGTGGAAGAAAAGCGACATAAAATAAATATGAAATACAAATGACTTCTAAACAACACTGGCCTGGAAGACGACAAAGCTTCGTATTGTCCATAAACTCCACAAATGAATCTCCCAGTCCATCACCCCTCCCCCCCCCACTTCCCTTTTAAACAGGGGATCATTTGGTGGGGTTATAACTGTACAAATATAGGACATAAAATAGAACAAAGTTGGTTTCAGCGGTGACCAGTTGCACAGCAGCAGCTCCCTCAATGCAGGGAAGGGGGAGGCTAGGGACCTGGAAATGTTTTCTATGCCTTCAAATATTGGATAATTTCACATACATATTTTTTTACACTAACAAACCGGTCTCAATTGTCCGTTGTAACCCTAAATTGAGAGAAGTAAATTTCCTCGGTCTGTTCACAATAAGAGCTTTCCTTCATATTGAGTATATATATTCTAAAATAATACTTTCGACAGAAGCAAAAGTTTAATGGTGTGTAAAGGGTGTGTCGAATTGTGTTGTTCTCTTTCGCGTAGAATTCTCAACCTACGGCTCTATGAATGCACAAATTTTAAACAATATTCACTGTACAACTTCCCTAACTGAATGTAATGTATTCGGTAAGTGTTATACGTCTAATAATAATATAATAAATGCATGTTAACAGAATCAAGTCTTTTTCGTTATTATGTGCTTTCGATCCCCAATAAATCTTAAATATCGATCTTTATGTGTGAGACGAGAACAAAAAAAGGCAGCTTTTTATGTGTTTTTCAAACTATGCTCACTTCGAGATTCTGTAATTAAAAAACTTGTGGTCCAATCGTGACGAAATTTAAATACGTAGCTCTACTGGTTAATTTTTAATTGGAGTTCAAACTCGAGTCTCCATAATGTTTAACCCGACTGTAGACAATCATTCGCTCTCAGGCCATATGCCCTGAAAACAGAGAAAACAGGAATGGCATAGTCTCCCTTCTTTCCATACTTTCAAGCGGCAACCCTTGAATCAGCCACGAACGGCGTCACCCATCCCCTCCCCACCCTGACGTCCCCTCGCACTCAAGCAAGAAGCACAGCGTCGGAGATCCAATTGCTTACATGGGCCAATCTTGAGGGTGTCAAACAATTACCAAAATTCTGGTTTGAAAGATTGCGTTAATACTTTTTCACAATTTTCCGCAAAGTTTAGCTAAATATAAAGAATAAACGCGATAATATGGAGTCATGGACATCGTGTTTGTACCTTCATCATTTTATCATTCCACCTCATTGTCTCGATTCATTCACGAAATAGACCAGCGGCGAAAAATAAACAAAATAGAAATAGCTATGTAGGGAACATTTTAATTGAATAATTCGCCAATTCTTTCAAAATAATGTGACGTGTAGAAACGTTTATATTACAATCGAAGCAAGCAAGAAATATTTTTGTGCAAAATTGAGGGAAAAACCGGCAATTTTGACCGAATATTTAGTCTAAAATGTCATACTAAATTAAAAAGTTGTTAACCGTAAGTGGCTGCTGGGAGCTCAGAATGTAATCTTGATTTATTTGGGAGATGTAGAAAGTGCCTCGTCTGACCACCCACTTCCCCCAAGCACCAAGTGTGCCTGTATAAAAGGAGTTGGCATAATAGTCCTTCCATTAATACTGGCCATGGTTTGATTGCACATATCTCTCAGACATCTGTATTTTAACTGACTTGCAAAAGCGTTTTGCACGATTTTTCTTTTACATTTGTTGAACAAAGAAAACTAGGAAACATTGTTAACTTTTCGACCATTTCTTACATTAACCTTTTGATTCCCAAGGCCATTTTCACATGTAACCCCCTTGGTCCCGAGCCGATTTTGAGTAAAATGTAGAGTTTCAATTAAATGAGTGTAGATCGGAGGCTAATTGCCCTAGAGAGATGAGTGATATCCCGTTGTATGCGGAATGAACCAGAGATTCAGACTATATGAAATTTATGCAAATTAGGCGTATATGTGGCGATTAACCCGATAGGTAGAAAATGGGTGTAAAATAGAAATACACTGGAACTCTTAGTGTTGACATTGGCGATGCATGGCAACTGTAAGCACAAACATTCGTGTATTAGACGACCAAGATTTGAAATGTGTGCTACTTTTCGAAGAATTCAATTGCCACTTCTTGCACAGAAAGGCTATTCGAGACTGAACCTACAGTCTAAAGTGGAATCCGTACCACTGTACCACGTGTCCCCACCGGTATCAAACCCACGACCCCTTGACGCTATCGTTTTCGAAGACCACAGCAAAACGTCCTTTTCCTATATACAGTCAACGGCAAACATTATAGAAGGCAAAATATCCATTGTTTTTTTCCATTATTTACTTTCCCAGACAGGGCTTTTTTTAAGAAGCTGTATTATTATTATTTTTATATATTATTTGAAGTAGGGTTACACTTAAGCTTACAGTATTTTTACACGGGAAAATCACATTGAGGAACAGAGAATTAATTAACATAATGATTAGCAATTTGTCTATTTTTACATTTGCCTTCGATTGTGCGCGCAACACAGGAATTCTGCTTTTATCGCAAGTTACACAGGAAGAGCGAGAGAAACCTGCGAAGTGCTTCTACAGATAACATCTAAAATCAACAGCGAGTGGTTTCCCCCCATCCCTTGTCTGCGAGGGCGAGGGACTTAGTGGGCATGGTTGCCACTGCCTCAGAAACACATGCAGGTCGTGTGGGAAGAGAGAGAACTAAGAACGCCCCCTCCCGTGTTCTCTATGCATTGCTTCACGAAACGTATAACAGAAATATTCTCAATTTAAACTGTGTATACCAACTTTATGCTTTAATGTTGAAAATTAACGTTATTTAAAAGCAGCGAAGTTAAGCATAAAAGATGAAGGTCTGGCAACCTTAGATACCGATAGAAGAGAAGCAAGATCGCCTGGTTGTCCTGTCTCCTGGTTGCAACCTCGTACATTGCAAACGCAAGCTGCAGAAAATGCAAGCTCTTCGGAAAAAAGTTTAGAAAACACTTTTTTTCTTAATCAATCGGTCTACAACCGAAGGCAATAGCAATTGAATAGAATGGTCATATTTCCACGCAACAACTTTACTTTTTACTCTACATTTCTTTTTGTCTGAGAGCGTACCGGTGGTGGGGGGTCTGTAGACTCCCCTAATACATGACATGAGCAATATTCAAATAACTTTAAATACAGTATTCATTCATTCATTCAGTATAGGTTATATACACGTGACTTACAAAGTACGAAATTACCTTGCATATAATTTTGTTGTGGATTTGTCACATTTTACATTGTTATAACAATTTTCTTCTGCGATAAACAAGTGCTTAGCTTTCCTTAAGTTGTCATTGGATATAAGTCAAATAAGGGGAAAACCGAAATCCTCAGCATTGTACCAACATGTGACACTGGCGACACGACACAAAATTAGATAAACTTCATAATACATACAACGACCTCGTACTCTAAACCAAACCAATGCAATGCTCAGATTATAATACCAATAATATGGCTACCGTTCCAAGTATTTTTTTTTTGTGAAAGTATTGTGGATTGTGTGGATTAGTACGAGGTGAAGGTAACTAATTTGTACCGTCTGGTTAACCACGACGCGGATATGAGAGGGCGTGCAGAACGGTAGAAACGGGATATTTCCTGGAAGTTATCAAAGGTTCTGGTAAAATTATCGTCTGCAATAAGTGAGAAATAATTTTCTAAAGGGCGGAATTACAGCCTGATTTCCTGAAATTGCTGTACTCTGCTTGCTTTCCTATACTCAATAACATGCAACTCACTATCACTACAATTCACGAATGTTGAAGAAAAGAAGATTTAAATAAGATAAGGCATTTTGCCACCCCAAACTCGTGCACCCCAAAGTCCTGGCTGAGAAGTTAACTTGAGGTCCAGCGCTCAGTAACTGAACGTAAAACTAAAATTACAGTCAAAATAAATTCATTAAATGAAGGGTTCTGGTGTAAGACATGGTAAGTGACATCTTACCATGTACATCTTACATGTACCATCTTACCAAAATGATCAAAATGTCACAAACAGTTCAATCTTTTCTTTATACTTGATTTTTTTGTGATTTTCTTGTCACCTGAAGTGAAATGAAGGAAGGTTTTTTCACCGTAACACTGGATTGCTCAATATCCCTCGAAACGATCTCCTCTCAGCGGACGATAGTGCATGAGAACTATTGGGAGTTGAGAGGTCCAAGGGCAAGGTGCAACGGTGGCATTTCCCCAACAATCTCTCTTTCAAAAGATCATTAACAGATCTGCAGCAAGAGCAACGTATTCACAATTAAAGTGAAACAAGAAAGGACAATAAATATAAGAATGAAACCTAATTGATTTATATTAATAGAAAAACTAAACACAATGTTTCAAGTGTTACGCCGACATCCGTGGCGAAGTGGTTAGCATAGCGTGCTACGACGCCTGAGTTTCCGGGTTCGAATCCCGGCCTGGGCATGGGTATTTGTGAGTGTCCCTTCATCGGTTTCATTGTATATCAGTCATTTCAATCTCCGCGATTAGCCAAAAGTGGCAGAAAAGCGAAGTAAAATAAACCAATTCAATCAATCAATCTTCCATAATAAAACAATTTCAACAATTTGGAAATTAATTGACATCTTTAACCACTTAGTAAAGAAATCAGTTTGCTACTTGATGCAAATCTGATATTTATAAATGTAAAAAGATAATTGCTTTAAATGTATTTAATAATGTTATTTTTAAATATTTAGTGATTTTGTAATTAGTAATGTTGTACTTAATTACGTATACATATTAGCGCGCACGTGCGTGTAGATTAAGATCTTTGCCCCCCTCAAACAGTGATTTCACACCATGTACACGAAGCAAAAAGAAGAAGAGTCAGTATTGATTGATTGATTTTGTGTTTTAAGTCCACTTTATGCACAGTAAGCCTAATCGGAACTGGACTTACAGTTTAAAGTGGGATCCAAACCACTATGTGCCTCCACCGGGCATCGAACCCGGTACCCCTTTATTACAATGCGACGACGAAGAGTCAATATGATGATGTTACACCCATATTCTGCCTACCTTTTCAAAGATACGGGCGTCCCTAATTGTTTCATGCCCAACGCTGTCGCTTTGTAATCAAGGGATTCCGAGATCGAACCCTCATGCCTGCTTGGGGTAGATTGATCAGAGGCTCGAATCCCAATTTAAACTGTAGGTCCTTCACGATTAGCCTGTCATGCAAAACGTGGACTCAAAACAAAGTTAAACCACAGATGAATGTGGTTTGACCAAAGTTTTGCTTTGACACGTAGGCTATATTAAACGATGAAACAACATTGAACCCCCACCCTTCACTCATCCGTTTTGCTTTGTAGTTCGCATGTATTGACTTCAATTATATCCTACTTAAGTGGATGATGGACCAAGTTTGATGGAAAGATATTACCAACGATGGCAAAAACGAAGTACGTAGTGACTAGAAGCTAATGCAAACGCAATTTTGCGTCTGTAGCTTTTACGACCGGGGGATGAGACTTCCTGGCACCATTCTTTACCCCGCTGACGCTGCCAGCAAGGGAGGCCACGAAGCAAGTTGCACAGCATTAGCTATCGCCTGTGGCGTTCTGAAAGCCCACTGTGGAAAATAAAGGAACCCAGGAAAGAGTGTTTTCTTTTTACTTTGTACAGTCAACAGCAAACAAATGGTAGGCAAATTGTCCATTGCTATCTTCATTACTTTTTATTCTATATCCTGTGCTGTTTTATGGAATCACACTATGTTGGTTCGAAGCAGGCATTGCCCTCTTCATATGACGTCATTATTTCAATTCAGTATCATCACATTGTGTAATACAGACTGAAAAAAAATGGTGGTGGACAATTCGCCTACTGTTTCTTTCGCCGCTGAGTGTACAGCAGAACTGTTAAATACATTTATTAAATGATCAGAAAATATTTTAACTTTAGATCAATTCGTCTTTTCTTAAAAAAAATCAGCCTGGGGCTATCCAACTACTCATCTTTAGCCAACAAATTTAAAGACGCTAAAAGCATGAAGCTTGTACAAAATTATGTAACGAGATTGCTAATTTGAAGCAAGTATATATGATAAAATATTTTGAGACTCTATTTAATGAACGCAAAGCAATGTCCATTTTCTGCAGCGACCAGTTTATTCGTCATAGAAACTTATGTAAGTTAATTAGATAACTAACCACTTCTACTCGTTCCTTTCGGCCGGCGCCAGAAGGCAGAGTGGTTAGCACATCGCGCTAGGACGCCAGGGGTCCCGGGTTCGAATCTAGGCCTGGGCATGGAAGTTTGTGAGTGTGCATTCATCAATTTCATCATGTTATCACTCATCCTCATCTTCGCAAATTAGCCAAAAGTGGCACAAGAAGCGAAGTAAAGTAAAGCAATTTAATTAATCAATCGTTCCTTTGGGGCAGTTAGGAGATTCAGTTCAGACGCGATTGAGTAATGTGGAACGGCTTCACCCCTAAATAAAACCGAGACGCAGTACGATAATATTTTCTTTCGCCCTTCTTTCGCTTAGATATTCGACTGTGCATTATGGCAATTGCCAGTGAGTCACTGATAAAGTAAGAACATAAATGTGAAGGATAATGGCAGGTTGACGTGTGAATATACAAAATTATTGCTTTGGAGTACCTAAATGTAAAATCGTCGCGATTAAGAAAACAGGAAGAAAAGTCACGTAAAATATACAGTGCGTTCAATTTAAAATTGAACCCACCGGAAAAGCATCATGAGAGTAAGTATTAATTTCCTTTTCTATTTCCTTGCCTCTTCGTTCCACACCAAGCTACGTGACTATTCAGCCGCCGTGTTACCATTACAAACAAAAAAATGCATTGCGTTAGGTATTCGTAAATGGGGGGGACTGCGGTACAATTTTAAATTGAACGCGCTGTATCTAAATAATTGAACATAAATAGTTGTTTATTAACTTTGGATTTTCGTTTTGTGTTGCTTGCGATTTAGAAACAGTACCTGAATACTTTCTTCCGAAAGAAGCACTGCACAGGCACACAGCCTCCACATGTGTGCATATGTATAAGTGTGTGATTAGAAAATAAATATGAATGATATGAAACGTTATACTTTTTAAAGATGGTGGAGTTATTGATTTACCGTTACTTGAAAATACCGGAATCTCAGGTATTGGCAACAACGAAATATCGATATATCGAAAGGGTACCTTCGCTATTTTCCGGTACTTTCTGCATCTTCGATGTAACCGGTATTTCGAGATATTGAACCCCGGTATCTAAAACTCACTCTATACTCGTAATATTCTGAGACTGACACTTGCAAGGTATAAGTTTACTCACCAGCACTTGCCCGACCCTGTGGCCGAGTGGATGTTGACCTCCGTGGCGAAGTGGTTAGCAGAGTGCGCTACAACGCCAGGGGTTCTGGGTTCGAGTCCCGGGTAAGGCATGGGTATTTGTGTTCGTCCAGTTGATAAGAAACAAAGAAAATGTAAGAATTGAAAAGTGTAAAAGTGATAAAATCAGTGAATGGTGGGGGATACCTCCGTGTAGGGGGTATTTCCTTTTTAAAAAAAAAAGTGGTTAGCACATCGCGCTGCGACGCCAAGGGTCCCGGGTTCGAATCCCGGTCGGGCTTGGTTGTTTGTGAATGTCCATTCATCAATTTCATCATTTCATCACTCATCCCCATCTTCGCAAATTAGCCAAGAGGCACAAAACGCGAAGTAAAATAAACTAAATCAAATTTAAAAAAAACTCTCCAGCACTTGAAATGAGAAGGGAAAGGGGGAGGGGGATTTCTCGCACCCATAAGCAAAGATGAAGACATGGGACTGGATCACAATTCTGCCATTGATTGCAACAACTAGGGTGATGTTTTAGCCCCTTTTAGCCCTAAATGAGTATCACCTCACCTCACGTCACGAAGTCTCCGGGGTGTTACTTCGCGAGGTTTTCTTTCTCCTGATAGGAGAGGGAGCTCTTTTTTTAGTTTTACCGTGCGATGGGGCAAAACGAGCCGACATCTGGGCAAAGCATGTCAAGCTGTTGATCACGTGGCCTCGGGTTAGAATCTCGACCGTCCCCCAAACTTTACGTTGAAGAGAAAGGAATTTCAAATGGGTGCGGTAGGAAGAGAACCAACGAAACGCACGCATTCATGTAATAAAAAGATGTTCATCTAAAACGTTGTTAAATGTTTAAAAACCCATACTTGACTGATCGAAATCAAATTATTTCAAGGATGGGGTCGACGTCTCACATGATCACTCTTTTGGTTTGCCTCTAATTGTGGTCATCCATTCTTAACATACTCATTTTTTTATTCCATTGATTTTGAAGTGGAGATGAGTTGAGTGTCAGGAAATTTCATTAGAGGACGCAGTTGTGGGGGCAAAAAGTGCCAAAATTTGGGAGGAGGCAACTACCCCCACGCCCCCATAATCGCCGCCACTGTGTATAATCCTATTCTATTTAATATTATTAATAATAATATGTTAATGTAATTGCCCTTGTTCACCAAGAAGTGATTCCATGGCTGATGGTTACTGTGGCACGATATTAAGGGAGTAGCCTCGGCTGGAATCTACGATGGACTTATTTTTTATGTAATCCGCTTCGTGAGCTAATTACTTCATTTCTTTGAGGTTAACTTGCTGATGTATATAATGCACCGTAAAGCAGGCAAAATTTTAAAAAAATATCCTGAAATGGTTGCATAATCGGGGTATATTTAGTGCTGCTGAAACTATTGATTAATTTGGTTTATTTTACTTCGCTTTTCTGCCTCTTAATTATAAAGTTGAGGATGAGTGATGATTGATTGATTGATTTAGTGTTTTAAGTCCACTTTATGCACAGTAAGGCTAATCGGGACTCGACCTACAGTTTACAGTGGGATCCGAACCACTATGTGCCTCCACCGGGTATCGAACCCAGGACTCCTTGATTACAAGGCGAAGACGCTACCACTGCGCCATCGATGAGTGCTGATATAGCCTAATGAAATTGATGAAGAGACTCGCACAAACACCCATGCCCTGGCCAGGATTCGAACCAGGGACCCCTGGCGTCGTAGCGCGCTGTGCTAACCACTACGCCACGGAGGCCGGCTGCTGAAACCCTCGATATACGGGATCCATTATCTGTACTCGAAAATATGACCTCTAAATATCGATATACTGAGAACCGACATTTTCGGTATCTTCGGTAACCAACATAAAGTACTCTCTTTAATGTTGACATTCATTTATATCTTGTAAGGTTGAGTAGTAGAGGCACTAACGTTAGGCCCTACGAGAATATTTTTGCGCGTCTGTACTTATTTTCTCTCATCTACCAACCACTTCGACTCATTGTTATCTTTGCGATAGAGACGTCCGAAACACGCCCGCTCTAGTAAAGACGATTTTATTATTATCACTATTAATATTATTATGGGTTCTATATATTCTTATGTTGAGTATGTTCTTATAGTAGTGATTATTCTAAGCAAAGATCCTCTTAAAGGACGCAAAGTGTTCACTCAAATATTAATACATTTTGTCAAAATGTTAACAATTCGACATTAACAATGCTTTAAATTGCAATTGATTTTGTAATGTTTAAAAATGTTATAAGAATAAATTTAACTTTATCCATGTCTATATGTCCCGTTTTTTTTATTTTAGAAATCTCGCAACCCTACTTACAGGGGAAGAGGGAAACTACGTTCAAAACGTAAATACTCTCATGTAAAACGATAGTAACAACAGAGAAGTAGGGGAGAAATGTTTTCAGCACTCTGAACTCAATATTTCACATGCATGTACTACATGAGAAGCAGCAAATTGAACTTTCCTAAAGGATAAATGGAAAACCTGCTGCTACCAGGCGGCTCTGGGCAGGGAGTCGTAACGTAACGAAATGGAACGGTATTTTCAATTACGGTTTCCGTTACGTTACAACCAGAAACAGAATAACTTTTTTCGTGAACAGAAACGTTACCTCAGGTATATAAACATTACGTTACAGGTGTGCATAACGGTACCGAACCATAACTGATCTCCAAAGGAGTAGGTCTTTACGTGACACTTTAACGTTCCATCCATTGCCGGCAACCAGTAACGTTACAGGGTAAGAAAGAGGTTCGTCACGTATTGACTAGTAACTTTAGTGTGTGTGGAAAGTGATAGTAACGTTACTATTAACCAGTAACTTAATTGAGGTCACGGCTGTAAAAACGTTACACTCCTTTTTTCAAAGCAACAACGTTATTTATAGCTGGTATCATACAGACGTTCCGATGTGCAATACCGTGTCCGATGCCGTGTTCCGGAGAGAATAACATAGGTCTCTCGTATAATTGTGCTCGTTACTTTTGTAACGTTACAGTTCTTTTCCTCCACAAAAGTCTGTTTCCAAAAAGTGATACACATGTCCGTTACGAATAGCAAATACCGTTATCGAAGGCGTTTTCGAAGAAGCCTCATAATTATCATCGGCAGCATACTAACATTACAGTACTTTGACCCCTTGAAAGTCACTAAGTTATAATACGTATTTTCGTTTTGGATGTCAGTGAAAAAATTAAATTGTAAAACAAAACGTTTGAAAACATCCGTAAACAAGATTCGGCGTGACTAAAGTTCTGGTTATTGGAATTTACTTATTAACTATGTATTTATCACAAATATATTTCTTTTCTGCATACTTAATCGCTTTATGTGAATTTGTTCTAATTTGATTATTTATGCGAGATGAATTTTAACATGTACGTTCACTTTATACGATAGCAAAGCAAATGTTTGTTGAGGGAAAACGTTTATATATATCTATATCTATCTATCTATCTATCTATCTATCTATCTATCTATCTATCATATCTCTGTCTCTCTCTCTCTCTCTCTCTCTCTCTCTCTCTCTCTCTCTCTCTCTCTCTACATGTGTTACATCATTTTTTTTAAAAAAAATACAGTTGTTTGGCGATGAGAATGATTCGTGCTTAGATTAAGTTGCTGAAGGACGAAACATAAAGGACCAACCATGGTCGAGCCAAAAAATCATCCGTGCCACGCGTTCGTCCACCTAAGCGAGAGGCAAGCTTTCTCCTATCAGAAGACGAAAAATAATTGCTTGTTGCGCGACCTTGAGAAGGCGAACCGAACTGATAGCAGCAGCACCACGCAAAATCGGAAAATCTGAATCCTGAAACTTTGTACATGTGACCTTCGATCACGAAGCATCCGAGTAGACAACGCCTTGGGGCGATATGAAAGGCACTTTTGGCAAGTAGAAAATGCATAGAAACGAAATGTTAGATGGAATTGTTGTACGAAACAAACGAAACCGCGTTTGTGCAACTGGTCTGTAGCTAGACAGGGCCATTGGACTCTCAAGAAGTCAAGAATTGTGTGGAAAGTGATTCTCAAAACTAAGCGAATAAAAGGACAGCATATTTTATCATTTACAAGGGCCCTCATCCGCTTACAATTTTGAAAATTACTTTCAGTAATTCTTGTCTTCTTGGACAGGAGGTGCATTAAACTTTTTGGTGTAGAAACAGACAGAACGCCCGCCTACCTACCACGTTTGAAAGAAGGGCATAGACAGACAAGTAAGTAATTTTCAAGAACGCAAGAAAGGCAGTCGACATGGACATTGACCAACGTGTGACTGAGAAATACAATCGGAACAAAGGACAAGATTATTCAAGAAACAGTAATTTTATAAAACTTCCTATCATTAACTCAAACTCAGTTCATTCTTTTATCCTCTTTTGTTTGTTATACTTTTGTATTATTCATGTTTTATATCGCTTTTCTGCCACTTGTAGATAATCGCGACGATGAAGATGAATAATGATCATATTAAATCTATGAAGGGATGCTTACAAAAAAAACAGCCATGCCCAGATGTCTACTCGAACTTGAAATGTTTGGTACCGAGTATATGAGTGGATCACTAAACGACTTCAGCCTTCGAGGCTATGGTTTCAGTTGCAACATGCAGTATAATTACGTTTCTACTACTCTGAATTGAGCAAAGCATGTGGTATGTATCCTTCATTTTACTTAAAAAGCCCCCTTGATACATGAGATACTACAAATAATTTCAGGCATACCCTCGAATTCTGATTGCCTGGCACTTTTTTTTTTAACTAAGTAATGAAGTGACGTTTATATTCATATTAGGCCTACGACTAGCTCGAACTAAAAACTCTTGTGAAATACTGTGTATATGTTATCCTTGTGAAGTGAGGAACTTCATATTTTGCTAAGAAAATATATGTATGAAAAATTATATTTGTAGCTACTACTTGAAGAATTCAAATTATTATTATGATGGAAGTTCAACTTACGTATACTCTGCATATAATGTTATCGGAGAGGAGTTTTTGTCTCGCAGTCAATTTATTTTTAGTTGAGGAACTCGAGAGTAAGTTGGAAATATATAATGACCCACGTTGTGGTGTGTTGTTCGATTAATCGGAATTGGAGTGAGAGAAATCTGTGGTTAAGTTCATTCAACACGTCAATTTGTAACTGTGAATGCAAGTTTTCTTTGATTTAGCAGGAAATCAGTCTGCTATTGTTGTAAGTAATAAATGGAAATATATATATATTCTGCTCGAGTAGGAATCCGCAGCCGTTATCCGATCAATCAGTTTCTGTGTGTGAAACTTCTGTCTAGGAAAGCTACATACAATTTGCTTTTAATAACAGCAGCTTCAAAATAACCTATCCATTCTTGTCATGCCAAGTAATGTTTGATTTTGATTTGTTATATTTAACTTTGGTTTTATGCCACTTTTGGCTAATCGCGAAGACGAGGATGGGTGATGAAATGACAAAATTGATGAAAGGACATCACAAAGAAAATAATGCACAGGCTGGGATCCGAACTCGGGACCTGTGGCGTCGTATTGCACTGTGCTAACCACTTCGCCACGGAGCTCTGCAAAGTAATGTTTGACCATACATCGTTCATGAAATAAAAACATAACATATACAGTGGCTCACATTAGTAATCAAATACGTAGCATTTTGCTGCATTTCTTAACAATATTTGAAAATTAACAACATGTACATAAATATAAACGATGGTGAAATATTTATACGCATTTCTTAAAGTTATATGTAACTTTTTTTTTTAAATTTTGGGTGCGTCAGCACTTAGGCTATTTTGCACCCGCCACGTTATACGGGGTGCAGCCCCTTACCATAACAAATAACATAACTGTAATGTCGCATAAATGAAATATTAAAATATTCTGACTTAGGTTAAAAGCTGAGGCTGTAAAGAGGCACTCAGCACATATGACAGAAAGCAGGAGAACACACAGAATTATACTGGCCATAGGGCCAGTCGCCAGAGTCTCGTTAGTCTGCAAAGAGCAGTCCAGGGTGTACTACGTGGAATGAAGTTGAGGATTGAATGTAATACGTGGAAGGTACCTTACACCCCTGTTACGTTTTCAAATCTGAAAATAGTTATTTATGTTTGGGTGTGAAAAAAGAGATCACTTTAATATTCAGACAAATCGTGAAAGCCTTCCGTTTCTGTTAAGCTACGTTTCCATTCTGACAAGTTCCAGACCCATGACGCGCAACATGTGCCGGCGCATGTTGCGCGTCATTTAGTGCACTGTTTCCAATTCAAAACTACTTCTGCAAAATACGCCCGCAACAACACCGGAGTGCAGGACTTGAGTGTAGCGTTGTCCCATTGTGCTTTAGAGTAGTCAGTGTTTCTTCTCTTGTAGTGTAATAATTTGCTAGTGATTTAACTTGTGTAAAGATGAACAATACAACTATGGCGGTTTTTTTGGTTATGGCAGGCGCGTACCATGAACTTGTAAAAAAAAGAGGCGAAAACGACCTAGATGGTGGATTAGAAGTTTTCTAGCGAAAAGAAATTCGGAAGGAGCGTATAACTCGTTGATGAGAGACTTACATCTTCAAAGTGGATACGGAAACTTTGTAAGAATGACTGGAAGTGATTTTGCATTGTTATTAAATCTTGTTGGACCACAGATTGTAGTCGCGTCGTCTGTTTCTACTCTAGTACGCATGCCCCAGGAACTTGCTGCAGGCTGTTTCCATTGTCCGCGGCGCAAGTTGTGCGTCTTAATCGTTTGGGGCAATTTTGTCCCCGGCACTTGCGCCGCGGCATGTTGCAGACAGTTTCCATTTCAACAAATGCTTGGCACATTCAGCGTCGCATGCCGCGCGTCATGTTGCACGGCAAATTTGTGGTAATAGAAACGAGGCTTTACATAGTTTTTTTTACTGGTCAACTACAGTGCGGGGAAGGAAGAATTGATGCTACTTCCTGACTACCTTTGTTACCAGTAGCTGCATTGCTACCTGACTGAAGTACGAGAAAAATGGGTAACAAAAACAAAAATACAACATTTGAAGAATGGCAGCTATTTACTTTTACCGTACCTAACCAAAGGGTACAGGGAAATTGAAAATGTTAAGTAGTACATGTAAGCGTACCGTGGGTGATGCAATAAAACGTAATGAAAAGCAAAATGAGGGAGATTCCGTATCTCAGAAAATTCAACCAAGAGAAATAGGAGAACGAAATGAACGAGCTTCAGTATAAAAAATCAAGACCCTTTCCTCATCCCCACCCCCTTTCCAAACCAAGAGCTCCGAAAGCAGCTGTGCAACTTGGAGCAGGCATTGGGACTGCTGTACGATTCAGTAGCGTTTCGTCCGAAAGCGAAATTTCTAGAAAAATGCTTCAGTTCGTCTGCGACGGTTTAATGAGTTGCGTTTCGTTCGAGCCTGGCTGATGATGAGTCACACCTTGACTAACCACTCGCAGCGATGGAATTGGTGACTAGTATACCTCGGTTTACAACTTTTAGAACTAATTTGCATAGACAGCGCAGTGCAGACTCAAGACAAATTGTCGAGAGAGAGGTCCCGGGTTCGATACCCGGTGGACGCACAAGTGGTTCGGATCCCACTTTAAACTGTAGGTCCAATCCCTATTAGCCTTAATGTGCATAAAGTGGACTTAAAACAACAAATCAAATCAAAACAAATCGTCGAGAGGAAGTGAACTTGGATCTAGAAATTTTAGTCATGGCAGATGGTAACACTTTCTTACTATCTGACAACTACGAAGGTGAGATTTGCAATTTCCAGAGGGAAAGAAATATTAAAACAAAAAAAAAATATTTTCTTCGATGGAGCATTTAAGAGTGTTAGCAAGAGTTTGCTTCATTAAACACTATTAGGATGGTAGCCCTCGGACGAAACGCTACTTGGTCAGGTAACCGTAAGCTGCCTGTTCCTGGAATTCGGACGCGAAACGCTACGCCACGTGCTGTACACCTGGCGGTTCAGAAAGCGAAGATGAGTATGAGCGACAAATGCTGAAACTGATGAAGGGACACTCGCAGAGAACACTCATGTGCAGGTCGGGATTCGAAACCGGGACCCCTGGCGTCGTAGTGCGCTGTGCTAACCACTCTGCCACGTAATATTTTTTATTTACTCATTTTTAGTTACTTCCTTTTAAACTAACTAACTAACTCTCTAGCTTTCTTAAACCCGAATGTTCATGGCTGCAGTAACACAGGCCTTCCATCTGTCCCTATATTGAGCAAGATCTATATACTCTTTTCCATCCCTACCGATTTCCTTTAGGTCCATCTCAACGTTGTCCCTCCATCTTGGTCTTGGCCTTCCTATAGGTCTCTTACCATCAGGTTTCCCAACAAGAATCCTATAAACTCCTCTTTCCTCTCCCATTCGTGCCATATGGCCTGCCCACCTAAGTCTTCTTGATTTAATCAGTCTAATAACATCTGGACATGAATACAAATTATGTAGTTCTAAAATTTTGTAACCTTCTCCACTCACCTGTCTCCTCATCCCTTTTAGGTCCAAATATTTTCCTAAGAACCTTATTTTCAAATACTCTCAATTTATGTTCCTCTTTCAATGTAAGGGACCAAGTTTCACATCCATATAATACTACAGGCAAAATTACTGTTTTGTATATTTTAACTTTTAGTTTCTTAGTTATTAAACTAGAAGACAAAGGTTTATGAAGAGAGAAGTAACATGCATTTCCTGAATTAAGCCTACTTTTTATTTCCTCTTTAATATAATTTTCATTGGTTAATATTACTCCTAAGTATTTGAATTTGGAAACTGATTCAAACGAGTTGTTATCAATAATTAGATTTTGATTATTACCTAACCCTTGGTTTCGGCCTGTAAGCATATATTTAGTTTTCTCTTTGTTAACTTCCAAACCTGTCTTTAGCAGTTTTGAAAAGTATTTTAGCATTATTCTTAATTGTATTTATATCATCCCCTAATAAGTCTACATCATCTGCATATGCTAACAACTGAGTCACACCATTTAATTTTAGTCCTTCGTTAGTTTCTGTTACCTTCCTAACAGCATATTCTAAGGCAAAATTAAAGAGCAATGGAGATAATGCATCTCCTTGTTTTAACCCATCATGAATTGTAAATTTGTCAGACACATAAATACCCACACGAATTTTACTTTCTGTTTCACTGGTGCATACTTTTATCATAATAACAAGCTTCTTAGGTATTCCAAATTCGACTAATATATTATATAATTTATCTCTTTTGACCGAATCATATGCTTTTTCGAAATCAATGAATAGCTGATGGACATTTTGATTATATTCCAACTTTATTCAAGTGACTTCCTTTTACCTACGCTAAAAAAAGAAATTAAAAAAAAATGAATATTAGTCTTTTTTTCAACATGTCTATTGAGAATGTAAATGATCTGTCAATTTTTTATTTTGTCAGGAAACCTTTAAAGTTTGACATTATAGTTATTGGACCTTTGTCGCCATTGCACTGAAAGTTTACATCATTGCAAAGGTTGATATATCTATCTACCAGATAGAACACTGGAATTGAATGAGATTAGGTAGTTGTTCTGTAATGGAGATAACACAATTCCATTATAACTTTGTCATTCGGTAAAATAATCGATTACTTTGATTTCACTATTATTCAAAATGTATCTATCTGTTAAAAGCAAAAGTAAGAACCGAAGTCCACCATGCCAGCAACACTACTACTTCTAAGCAGCTCCCACAATTGACTGAGGTTAGAATGAAAGTTTGTCTTGTTTTAAGTTCACTTGTATGCACAGATAGGCTAATTGGGAGTGGACCTACAGTTTAAAGTGGGAAATGAAACACTGTGCCTTCACCAGGAATCGAACCCGGTTAGAATGCAAGTGGTTTCTCATACTCAGATGGCAATTGTAGTTGATTGAGGGAAATTGTAGGCTGCAATTGTTTCATCTCTTATCGTCTGATGTCTACATACAAGCAATTTGGTATATTGAGTGTGTTTTTCGTTCATCTACGCAATATGGCAGCAGCCACGAGAATGCAAACTCAAGACAGGCACACAAATTTGGAAGTAGTAAATACTGTATAGATGAATGAACAGGGCAAAATTTAAATTAACACACAAGTATTGCTTTCGAAAATCTTAGCATGCTGTGGAGCAAATTGTGGTTTTGCATTAAAGGGAAGACACGCGAATACCACTACTCACTCGTGCATGCAGTGATCGAAGTGGTAGTTTGTAGCTAGGGTGAAACGAGCCTTGGAAATCGGTCGGGAAGTTGTTTGTTATTGTTTCACATAATGTGTAGGTAGTCACACGTAGTCTGAGAAACAGAAAAGTCACACATACAAGAACCTTGCTTGCAGGCCAAGGATAATAATCCTGGGGAAGTGGCGCTACCAGCTCCTATTTTCCAAAATTTGGCACGTTAGGTATTACACCAGATGTGGCATTTGGGTATGATACATTTTTATTATATTCCTGTGGAGATTCGAACAGTGTTCTCGGCTTGCGAGCCAGCGTAAATCGGCGTTAGCGTCCAATGTTTCGAGCGCATACATTGCTCCCATCATAAGGTAGAGAGCATCCTGCTTAGAGCAATGTATGCACTCCATTAGCTTGAGAAAATCTAAAATAAGAGGAATTCCTATCCCTGTTCTCGTGTTGATATTTCCTGGCAAATAAGAGGCTGTCGCGGTCTATTGCCGCGCTATACATTGAAGAAACAATGCTTTCTAATGACCGCCATGTTGGGCAGATTTCAGTTGTATATTGGCATTTGTCTTATTCGTATATTTTCAAGTTAAGAACTTGGATTAAATTATTTATAGTTAATTGTTTTTATAATTCATGTATATATTACGTTTCTTTATATTTTATAATATTATTCACGTATTTTTTTTTTACTTTCTTTTTCGCGTATTTTTGCAACATTTATTCAGAATTTATAGGATTCCAAATAATATATGCAACGTTTTCATTGTTTTTGAAGCACAAGTTAAGTACATTTCTTCTTAATATCGATTTTTGTTCAACAATGTACAAGATTGAAGTAATTTGTCTTCCTTATAAACTAAATATTTATTTAATCATTTTTTTATGTACAAGGGCAAGTATGATTTATTTGATAAAAACAGTTTAGTTATTTCTATATAGTTTAATATTGTAATATTATAGCAAAGTATTTCTCCCTCGTTTTCAATAAAATATCGTATTCCTATTGGCTGTTTATGTTAGGAGTAGGGGAACCACGCTTCGTGTTCTTCGCGATGTAAAAACTTCCACGTTGGCATTTTTAATTGTTGCCAACCTTAACTTTAGCTTACTATCGCTAATTAACATTGATGTGTTATATAAATTATCAGTTTTTCTTGTGTTATTTTATGTGATAAGTTTGTATTGTAAGTTAGAACAATCTGTTATGCTGCACCTCGCGCTTGAGGTAGCAGTTGAGGTCTTGCTTTCAACTGTGAAGGAGGTGCGCGGACTCTCGTGTTAAATAAATTGCTTATGACTGCCTGCGAGCGTGCATGACCCAATAAGTTATAACTTTTAACTTGTGCGAATCAGTATGCACGCGCGCGATTCGTGATTAAAGATTTTGGACATTTTAATTATAAAGTATTTGGAATTTTATTTACTGTCACGTGTCGCAATTCGGTGGTTTCCTTTCTGAAGGAGCGATGTGTTGCCAATTCGGCATACCCTGGAGTTACGAGTGGTGGCACGTTGCAGCTTTATACTCCGAAGTCGATACCAAAGGTTCATGGACGTCTGCAGGATTTTTTTTTCCAGGGAGGTGCAAGCAAGGTAGTTTTTTTTCCGGGGCGGGGGTCAAACAAGGTGCATGTTCCCCCATAACAGTGTTGTCTCCTCAAAAACCATTGCTTTAATTTGAAGTTATCATGTTCATGCAATAATTAACATATATTATTATAGCTAAAATGCAATTGCGCGATATATATAATTTTTGGTTGACTTTCCTTTTCCAGGTGGGTCGTGCCCTTGCCTCTTTTTCGGACATTCATGCAAAGGTTCTATTTTTATTTCGCATCTACCACTTTATGTTAATCGCGATGATAAAGGATGTGATAGGTGATGGAAGTGGTATAAAGACAAATGACCCATCCATATTTTCTAATCCGACATTAGACTTCGCAGTGTATTACGCTAACTAATTTGCCACGGGATCGGCTTCTTCGTGTTTGTCTGCTCATCAAATGATTGATTAGTTATTCAAACTATATAGGTAGCAAAGCTATATAAAATAACGAAACAGAAAAAAAATCCACTTGACGTCTTGTAGTACTATCATCAACCTACAATTTCATGCTCTCAAATCCACACAGAAAACTTCTTGTGGCATTAGTTTTACGGAATGGCCTTCGGGAATAAAGATCGCCCATTTCCTGGTTCAGCTCGAAACAATTCAGGTGCCTTATCGAAGCTGCTCTTCAGCACGCAGGGTTTCTAACCTACTTCGCCGTAATTCAGTTGTTGTATCTTGTTTAATATGATGTATTGTAGAGCCAACCGCAGATTAAATAGGAGGAAAAAGACTTTTTCCGACGGAAAATAAGTTGGCAATGCTGCGAACACCGAGGCATTCTTGATAAGACGCCTGAGGAGGGTCGAGAAAACTTTCCTGAAAAAGCGCAACCCCAGTATCGAAGGTCATGCTACACGTGGATTGGCAACTTTCGGGAGCATGCTGTCTGTCTACACAATTCTACCCAAATACCTGTTTGAAAATGAATCTTCTGCTCGCATTTTATTTTTCAAATGTAGTTCTGACATTGTAGTCATTTTGCAATTATTTTTATTTGTTCTTATTTTGCTTTGCTTTTATGTCACTTTTATAATTAATCGAAACTATGAAGATGGATGATAAATAGATGAAATTGATGAAGAGACACCTAAAAAAGATATTTACAGACCAGGACTCGAACCCGGAACCTAAAGCGGATAGGTTGGCGGGGGGGGGGGGGAGACCGTCAATAACTCCCGGCCACGAACTGGCTTATAATTTTTGTAATTTCTCAGGAGTATTTTTTGTTCTGTTCATGCATAATGCCTGCTTTCGGAAACTTAATTTATAAGTGACACACTTCGTTCGTTGGGGACAAGCCACGTATTGTTTGAGAAGAGGGACACATCTCGTTCATATACTAGATACAATCATGGACTATACTTGAAATGGCCTCCCCGATGGCGCAGTGGTTGCGTCGTCGCCTAGTAATCAAGGGGTCCCGGGTTCGATACCCGGTGGAGGCACAAGTGGTTCGGATTCCACTTCAAACTGTAGGTCCAGTCCCGATTAGCCTTACTGTGCATAAAGTGGACTCAAAACACCAAATCAATCAATCATATACGTGCTAAACACTACTTTCGGAGATCAGATGGACATGGCAATTTTGATATACAAGTTGCATTTTTTCTACTTAGATTATTTATGTCCAAATTTTATCCTAATAGATAATCTCGCAACAACGCAAAATGTTTAAATTGACTCGAATTCACAATGGCTCATATACAGTGTGTTTATAAATGAACGGTGCGTCTTCAAAAATTAATAATTAATCTATTTATTACCTTACACGGGCAAAACTTACACCGTAATCAGCAGCAACTGTCCAAGTTTATATAACTTTATTTAAATTGGTATAAAGATAGTATAAATTTGTGCATCTGACGACAACTCTGATTTCTTGACCAAACGACTACAAAAAGTTGAAAAACTCACTTTCTCTCCCCGTTCCGCGCCTCATTTATTACGCTGACGATGTTTCACGGGCGCAAAAAGGCAGTGATGAGTGAAAGATGAGCTCTCATCCTCTCATCCTCTCATCTTCTTATTCTCTCATTCTCTTATTTTCTCATTCTCTCATCTTCTCATCTTCTCATCTTCTCATCTTCCAAAATGTTTGTAGATCGTGACCTTTGTAAACCTCTCTCTCGAGAACGATGTGCCACACACACACACACACACATACACACATACACACATACACATACACACATATACTCATTTTCTCTCCACGTTCCGTGCCTTATTTATTACGCTGGCGATGTTTCAGGACGCAGAAAAGCAGTGATGAGTGAAAGATGAGCTCTCATCTTCTCATCTTCTTATTCTCTTATTTTTGAAGGACCAAATGTTTGTAGATCGTGACCTTTGTAAACCTCTCTCTCGGGAACGATGTGGCACACACATACACACGCGCGCGCGCACACACACACTTATATTATAACACAAACAAACAAACAAAATAATAATAATTGTTGTTTTTTAGGATTCCTGTCCTCCATAACCTCGCCAGGGTGCGTGGTGCCCAACCAAAAAAGTAAAGGTTTACAAATAGGAATTGGCAACACTGACTAGTCGCTTCACAAATCTTTTGTTTTTTAAAAAAAAATTGCCATATGATATTTCAGAGGCGAGGCTAACCTACAAATAGGAGTTGACAGCGTAGCCTTCTAAGATGATAAGTATGCGGTAAAATGAAGAAGAAGAATTAATGACGCTAACCGGCGGTGCAGTGTTAATGCTTTCTCTTCTTCTTCTCTCTTTTTTTTTTGTATTTTCTAGCATACTGATCTATTGCATGCTAACCAAACCTCTTGGGAGGTGGGCCACGGGTCCTCCACATGTATGTATGTATGAAATGCGATTTGGGGGAGGCCAAATTTTAAATTTACAGCTTAATTAATCTGCATGCATGCTTAATGTTTGATTTTTTTGTTTCTAGTTCGACATGAGATACACACAATTTTATTTTTTGAAGTACAGTTAATATTACCTAGGTTAATCTGTGACATACAACTAGCGATCGACACGACCACCTGACACACAGACACAGAGAGAGTGAGCAAATTTAAAATGTGATCTATCGTGAATTAAACTAAGCTCCCTCACCCACCCACATATAGCCTTACAGGTGACTCAAAAGCAGAAATTGGTCATAGCGTGACAGGTCGATCTATCGTGAACTAAACTAACCTCCCCCACTCATACATACACACTATGTCTTACAATAAGTAAGGCTGCTATATCACATGTAAGGGCTGACGGTTGCCAACACACACAAGATTTATTGCAAATTTTATTAACCTACGACATAAGCCATGGACACACACACACCAAGCCTTCCAGATAGGCTATAAGCAACTCACCTCTTGCAATTGTATAACGGGGAAAATTAACCTACAGCTAGCAACACTGTTTGAGCTGCTTTCGACGAGTAGTGTTACCAAACTTATTTTTTTGCAAATAGGCTCTACAGCTAGAGGCTTGAAACATATACCCTACCAGAGTATGCCAACTTACCTCATGTAAAAATATTACCTAGTACGGGTTAAGCTGTGACATACAACTAGCGAACGACACGACCACCTGACACACAGACAGAGAGAGTGTGATACAGCTTATACGCAGTTTTTCCTACACACGTACTGGGTTTAAAAGATAACTTGCAACAACCATTTCACTCACCTCCTATCATATAATAAAATTACCACAGGTTTTTGATACTTGCTGCCAGAACATGGTGGTTTTAGACTGGAAATTCAGCCCGATTATTCTATTTGTGCAAGAGAAAAATGATGATGCCTGCATTTGGAATATATAATTCTTCTTACGGTATTTTGCGTGCCCCCAGTAACCTTGCTTTCGATTCACGGAAGCTATGACGTGTATTTCCTGTTTCGCGAACATACGAGAACCTTTCACAATGTCGCATCAGATAATATATTGCAAGAGCGAGTTGGTTGTGTATATAAATCTAGTCTTGGGGAATGGACATGAATATAATGTCAAAATTATTGCATAACTTAAAAAGAACATTTATTGCACTGCGCTTTCTAGCAAAGGTAAATGTGGAATGCCCCGGCCCCTCAGAGATTCGAATACTGTTAGTTAAACAGCAAGTATTGTCATATGGACTGACGATTATTATTTTTTTAAAAAAACAGACCTCGTAGTAAGTTATAACCTGAGCTGTCTTGCAAGTCTCTCGAGTTTGATATCTGGTGAAGGAATATGATGCCACTATAAACTGTATACAAGATATACCCAGTCCCTGGCATGAGATGGACGAGGTCCTATACAGTTGTACAATGGTTGTTCTTTTTATTAAAGCATAGCGCTTATTTACATGTCAGCGCAACATGCATGCAAAGAAGGGAGGGAGACCATAACGGATAATTCTTATTTCGATTTCAATATTTTTGCTAGTCACGCTATCTAGACGAACACTGGAAGATGGGCAAAAGCGAGGGAAAGAGAGAAATGTTACTTTTTGCCTCTCTGCCTGTGTGTGATATACTAGTTTTACATGCATACGGCTGTATCGTGAAGCGAGGCCGAAAATAATTTTTGAAAGCAGTCTCGAGCATCTTCGCGTTCAGCCAACAAGAGAAATAAAACATTACACATGGGTGTGGGGCGCAACAGCCACAGTACGGTAATGTGCATGGATGTTAAAACTTTTGGGTTTTTCTGAATAGACATACATATCAGTTTTGCAGTCTCCAGATGGGACCGGAGCTTATTCTTCATTTGGACAAGGGGGTTCAGATCAACTATAATTTTTGTTCACATCAAAATGAAACAAAGGATTTTACTCCACTGCTTACTTATTCAATATTTTTATTATTGTAAAGAATGGGGCGGTGTGTCTTATTGTATATAGTCTTCCAACAACCACCTCGGGGGGCGTAAATTTATGTTTCTGCATGTATGCAAAATGCACTTAACTTCAGTTGTGAAGTTTGTTTTGCTGTTGTGATTAAATACTAAACCAAAATCTTATTACATAACTTTGAAGTATATTTGTTAATACGATCTATATTATATCATCGCTATAGGTGGTCCATATTATGCGCAGGAGAATTTTTAAAAAATGTCTTGTTTCTCGAACCTGTGACCTGCAGATTTGCTTTTGCTGGCAACAGAAACAGAAAATGGCACTATGTTATTCTATACTGATACAGGTGTACTGTAATCATAACAATTTTCTAGTAACAAAACAACAACTATGTCGGAAAGAAATGGTGGGGGGCTTGTCTGTGTGGGGTCTTATTAACTACTTCACATCTGTACCCGCACAACTCATCGACTACAAAGCAACAATGTTAGGAAGTGTGTGCATGGTCCCAAAAATACAAATTTAAAATCACTAATGAGACATGAACTCCCTTCACTGGTGTGTATTTGAATATGCGAAAATGAGGTACTTTGAATAACCACAAAAAAACTTGCAACGGTATAGAGAAGGGTCACAACTTCAAACTTTAGACGATTTTTCGTTAATCTGCAAAGGGCCAGGGCGTACGGTAAATTGATTTTATTGAAAAAGTATGCAGAAGCAGTGTTGGAAGCAGTTTGAAGACTGAAACGGCTATGGAAGGACACTTATTATAATGTTAATATTTCAGTATAATGTTTTCAGAATTGCTTTTCGATAATGTTCGGTACTTAATTTAATCAATTGTTAGACAAAACATACATTCGAATTCAAGGACGGAAAATATGAACAGCGAATGAATGCTTTAGAGTAGATGTGATATTTAAAGGAGGTGATTATTTTTTTACTTTCTCAATTCAAAACAAAAATTCATGAATATTATTATCATTGAATGGTTGGTTAGGTGCTCGGTTTACCTTGTCCCTCCGAACGAAAGATGGAATGTATACAAGCCTGTGCCTCCTAAGTTTATCGCGGCTATGAGGATAAATCGCGAAATGAAACGAACTGGAAATTTTCAATATATATATATTTTTTATAACATACTTCACTAAGGAGGTCAAATGACAAGTTGGATTGCTATCTTTTTTATAATTTGTTAAATTTTATTACGAACGAGGAAAGAATGCATGGCACTTAATGCTGTAATGTTATTGATTAGATCATCGTTTATCTTGTCCGCATCGATTAATTTTCTTATGTTCTTTTTTTTGTCTTTTCGTCGCGTCCATCTCTTCTGTTATCACAATCGAGACTTCCAGATTATTATTTTTTCTCCCTGCAATTTTAGAAATGTAATTTTTCATGATCATCCAGCGAACGCCTGAGACATTTCAGCAAAATGTCGATTATTCAATGGATGTTGTAAGGTTCCATGTTTTTTTTCACTATCTCTTGTTTGGTCGATTTTGAATTTGGGAGTTATTTTTTTTTATTTTGCCTTTCGCGACATGTTCGACTAATCGTGACAATACGTTTCAACCTTTCTGCATAAACGTTGAAACGTTTTAACGAACGAACGTTGAACCAAAAAAGGTTTTCTCAAACGTTTAGACGACTACGAAAACGTTGAAATGTAAAATATTGTTGCATTGTAATCAAAAAAATTCGTTGAATATGCCTAACCTAAAATAAAATTGAAGAATTAATAGAGTTAAACATTTGCCACTCTGAAATAGCGACGGCTATCATAACATTATTTTCAGCAGAATAATAATGACAATATTATATATATTAAGGATTAGGCCCGAGGGATTCCTATTCACTACACTCGTTTCTAACCTGTCCATACTGGAAACCGAAAACACAAGTACGAGACACTAACTTGGGAGAGGACATGCAAAAACTCTGCGGGGCTCATCTTAAAAACTTCAGTAGATGTTTGTCATAGAACTCCCTCCTTAAATTCGATTCGAAAGGCACAAATATTCCGGTTTTTGAATAAGAAGCGCATATGCCTTCGGAAAGAGAGAAGAAGAAATAAATAAATCAACTCATGCATATTCTTCATGTACGTACGCTTGGTGACAAGAAACAGTATTTTTTTTCTCTTCAAGAAATTGTTTTCAACTTTTTGCTAGGTGACCCAACAGGAGTGGACGAAATAGCTTATTCATTCAAACTGGAAGCTTGCTTTTTTTTCAACAATGGAAAAACACATTATTTCCAGTGAAATATCGACTCAACTACCTAGAATGGCTACCACGGGCTTGGTGACTGAATACTAAAAAACTATCGAGCGACTTACTTCACAGCAGTGTCACTTAGTTTCAACAAGAACAGTTCAAGGTTTCCCGGGTGTCCTGCAAGGTTCGGCATTTATTTTTTTTAATAGCAAGCAGATGAACTGGCCTTACAATATGAAGACCCCTCTCACTGTGTCGGTTTTAGTTATTTTCTGGTAATTATGTCTTGCCGATGGCGTTGTTGCTTTGTAATCAAAAAAATGCTAGGTTTCGATTGATACCTGTTGGAGGCGCATGGTGGTTTGATTTACAGGCCCAATCCCGATTTGCCTTTCCGTGCATAAAGCAAACTTAAAGCTGCAATTCAATCAATGATTCACTGGTAATTATATTCTTGTGTCAAGTACATCCCCTCTCTAGGAACTTTTAACATATATACTGCTTGTTAAATAATATTGTGTTTCTGATTTTTTCATCCTCATAGTCATGAATGATCCAAGAGAAAAATATATTGTGCTGACATTCGAAACATGCAATAAAAATGTATGATCAAAAAGCTAGCGAAAAGAATAAACAGTGAAGGTAATACACACAAGATTCGAGCCGTATGGTTTGAACAGAATTAGATACAAAATTGGATTGATCTTGCTCATTTATAGGGTGAGAGATGGAAGGCTTCTGTTGCTAAACCTTCGGGTTTAAGAAGACAAGAGAATTAGTTGGTTAATACCGAGCTATTAGGAACTGGCATTCTTGAAACTTCATGCTGCAAGCCTCGTCCTCTACACGTTTATTTCCGACATAATCCTCACTCTCGTTATGCTTTTTTTACAGATAACATCAAAAGCCGTGACATGCGATTTTCTGGCTTTTTCATTCACAACATGGATATTCATGTTTCTCATCACATCGCAATAATAAGGATACTCAATACCATATAGGGTTTGGCGAGTCTCAGAGCTCCAGGAAAAAATAAACTCCTGTAGGATTTTCCGTGTAGCAGTGAGACACGCTAGTACCGTAAATTAAACTGCACATAATTTAGATTTTATTGAAAAGCAAGCAGAAGCCGTGTTGGGAGCACTTTGAAGACTGGAACGGCTATGCAAGAACACTTATTATAATGTAAACATTTCAGTATAATATTTCGAGAATTGCTCTTCGGTACTTAATTTAATCAATTGTTAGACAAAACACAACATTTTGAAATGAGAATTCCTTTTTTGGTACTTGAGAAACTATTTAACACTCTTTGTAAAGCTGTATACACTATTTCCAATTTTTTGAGCCTGAAATTGTGGTGAAATCTTTTTTCTGTTCCTACAATAGTTAGCCCAGTTTTTTTAACAGTACATCTACAAATTCCATGGAAGTGTACCAGTTATCAGTAGTTACATTTCTGTTGGTATCAAAATTAGGTTTACACAGTCTTACTACAGCCTGCCTATGTATAGAAAGCTTTTTCTCGTTTTCACATAACTCTAACCTATCTGTTCTAATGTGTTTTGATTATTAGTTCTAGTTATATTAGCACCAAGCGAATAGCAAGCTTGAGAATTGACATTAAATTCACTCAGAACTTGCAAAATTGCTTTCAGGGTTGACAAATCTCATACAACTCGGAAGTACTGCAAATCTAGCTGATGACATGGTTACTCGAAATATGTCCTGTTTCGTCTGTAGCAAAAAAAAATCAAAAGTTTTTGTTGTTCTATTTAAAATTATATTGTAAATAAGAAGTCCAAGGAAGCTTTTCAGTTCTGTAAGAGCACAAGTTGTGAGCACAACTCTATCAGAATTAACGTATTTCTTTCTCACATTTTCAATTTATTTTTTTTGTCTATTTTAGCATGTTCTCCTGCATAGTGTCTGTGATAATGTAGCCCCATGCATCAACTGGAACTACTTTGTTTCTTCTTTGTAGTTAGGGGTGAAACAAAAAAAATATATATATTCCGGGACTCTGGTATGTTTCGTAGTCTCCACTGAAGATCTCTTGAATCTACTTTTTATCATAAAAATATTTGTCACTTACTGTATCAGGTCCACTGTTTTGGTTGTCTTCATCACCGTCAACTGACACATATGAATCGGTATCATGATTGCTTTGAATATATTCTTCGTCCTCTGTATTGGAAAAATTCAATATCTGACACATTACTTGAAATCTCGGCAAGCATATTTGCAAGTTTCTGTTCGAAGTTCGGATCACGAAAGAAGAGGTCGTATTGCCTGATATGTTCTACATTTTTTTTATTTAACTCACAGTACATACACAAACACAGTCGTGACGTTCGCTAAAACCGACACAGTGAGAGGGGTCTTCATATTGTAAGGCCAGTTCATCTGCTTGCTATTAAAAAAAATAAATGCCGAACCTTGCAGGACACCCGGGAAACCTTGAACTGTTCTTGTTGAAACTAAGTGACACTGCTGTGAAGTAAGTCGCTCGATAGTTTTTTAGTATTCAGTCACCAAGCCCGTGGTAGCCATTCTAGGTAGTTGAGTCGATATTTCACTGGAAATAATGTGTTTTTCCATTGTTGAAAAAAAAGCAAGCTTCCAGTTTGAATGAATAAGCTATTTCGTCCACTCCTGTTGGGTCACCTAGCAAAAAGTTGAAAACAATTTCTTGAAGAGAAAAAAAATACTGTTTCTTGTCACCAAGCGTACGTACATGAAGAATATGCATGAGTTGATTTATTTATTTCTTCTTCTCTCTTTCCGAAGGCATATGCGCTTCTTATTCAAAAACCGGAATATTTGTGCCTTTCGAATCGAATTTAAGGAGGGAGTTCTATGACAAACATCTACTGAAGTTTTTAAGATGAGCCCCGCAGAGTTTTTGCATGTCCTCTCCCAAGTTAGTGTCTCGTACTTGTGTTTTCGGTTTCCAGTATGGACAGGTTAGAAACGAGTGTAGTGAATAGGAATCCCTCGGGCCTAATCCTTAATATATATAATATTGTCATTATTATTCTGCTGAAAATAATGTTATGATAGCCGTCGCTATTTCAGAGTGGCAAATGTTTAACTCTATTAATTCTTCAATTTTATTTTAGGTTAGGCATATTCAACGAATTTTTTTGATTACAATGCAACAATATTTTACATTTCAACGTTTTCGTAGTCGTCTAAACGTTTGAGAAAACCTTTTTTGGTTCAACGTTCGTTCGTTAAAACGTTTCAACGTTTATGCAGAAAGGTTGAAACGTATTGTCACGATTAGTCGAACATGTCGCGAAAGGCAAAATAAAAAAAAATAACTCCCAAATTCAAAATCGACCAAACAAGAGATAGTGAAAAAAAACATGGAACCTTACAACATCCATTGAATAATCGACATTTTGCTGAAATGTCTCAGGCGTTCGCTGGATGATCATGAAAAATTACATTTCTAAAATTGCAGGGAGAAAAAATAATAATCTGGAAGTCTCGATTGTGATAACAGAAGAGATGGACGCGACGAAAAGACAAAAAAAAGAACATAAGAAAATTAATCGATGCGGACAAGATAAACGATGATCTAATCAATAACATTACAGCATTAAGTGCCATGCATTCTTTCCTCGTTCGTAATAAAATTTAACAAATTATAAAAAAGATAGCAATCCAACTTGTCATTTGACCTCCTTAGTGAAGTATGTTATAAAAAATATATATATATTGAAAATTTCCAGTTCGTTTCATTTCGCGATTTATCCTCATAGCCGCGATAAACTTAGGAGGCACAGGCTTGTATACATTCCATCTTTCGTTCGGAGGGACAAGGTAAACCGAGCACCTAACCAACCATTCAATGATAATAATATTCATGAATTTTTGTTTTGAATTGAGAAAGTAAAAAAATAATCACCTCCTTTAAATATCACATCTACTCTAAAGCATTCATTCGCTGTTCATATTTTCCGTCCTTGAATTCGAATGTATGTTTTGTCTAACAATTGATTAAATTAAGTACCGAACATTATCGAAAAGCAATTCTGAAAACATTATACTGAAATATTAACATTATAATAAGTGTCCTTCCATAGCCGTTTCAGTCTTCAAACTGCTTCCAACACTGCTTCTGCATACTTTTTCAATAAAATCAATTTACCGTACGCCCTGGCCCTTTGCAGATTAACGAAAAATCGTCTAAAGTTTGAAGTTGTGACCCTTCTCTATACCGTTGCAAGTTTTTTTGTGGTTATTCAAAGTACCTCATTTTCGCATATTCAAATACACACCAGTGAAGGGAGTTCATGTCTCATTAGTGATTTTAAATTTGTATTTTTGGGACCATGCACACACTTCCTAACATTGTTGCTTTGTAGTCGATGAGTTGTGCGGGTACAGATGTGAAGTAGTTAATAAGACCCCACACAGACAAGCCCCCCACCATTTCTTTCCGACATAGTTGTTGTTTTGTTGCTAGAAAATTGTTATGATTACAGTACACCTGTATCAGTATAGAATAACATAGTGCCATTTTCTGTTTCTGTTGCCAGCAAAAGCAAATCTGCAGGTCACAGGTTCGAGAAACAAGACATTTTTTAAAAATTCTCCTGCGCATAATATGGACCACCTATAGCGATGATATAATATAGATCGTATTAACAAATATACTTCAAAGTTATGTAATAAGATTTTGGTTTAGTATTTAATCACAACAGCAAAACAAACTTCACAACTGAAGTTAAGTGCATTTTGCATACATGCAGAAACATAAATTTACGCCCCCCGAGGTGGTTGTTGGAAGACTATATACAATAAGACACACCGCCCCATTCTTTACAATAATAAAAATATTGAATAAGTAAGCAGTGGAGTAAAATCCTTTGTTTCATTTTGATGTGAACAAAAATTATAGTTGATCTGAACCCCCTTGTCCAAATGAAGAATAAGCTCCGGTCCCATCTGGAGACTGCAAAACTGATATGTATGTCTATTCAGAAAAACCCAAAAGTTTTAACATCCATGCACATTACCGTACTGTGGCTGTTGCGCCCCACACCCATGTGTAATGTTTTATTTCTCTTGTTGGCTGAACGCGAAGATGCTCGAGACTGCTTTCAAAAATTATTTTCGGCCTCGCTTCACGATACAGCCGTATGCATGTAAAACTAGTATATCACACACAGGCAGAGAGGCAAAAAGTAACATTTCTCTCTTTCCCTCGCTTTTGCCCATCTTCCAGTGTTCGTCTAGATAGCGTGACTAGCAAAAATATTGAAATCGAAATAAGAATTATCCGTTATGGTCTCCCTCCCTTCTTTGCATGCATGTTGCGCTGACATGTAAATAAGCGCTATGCTTTAATAAAAAGAACAACCATTGTACAACTGTATAGGACCTCGTCCATCTCATGCCAGGGACTGGGTATATCTTGTATACAGTTTATAGTGGCATCATATTCCTTCACCAGATATCAAACTCGAGAGACTTGCAAGACAGCTCAGGTTATAACTTACTACGAGGTCTGTTTTTTTAAAAAAAATAATAATCGTCAGTCCATATGACAATACTTGCTGTTTAACTAACAGTATTCGAATCTCTGAGGGGCCGGGGCATTCCACATTTACCTTTGCTAGAAAGCGCAGTGCAATAAATGTTCTTTTTAAGTTATGCAATAATTTTGACATTATATTCATGTCCATTCCCCAAGACTAGATTTATATACACAACCAACTCGCTCTTGCAATATATTATCTGATGCGACATTGTGAAAGGTTCTCGTATGTTCGCGAAACAGGAAATACACGTCATAGCTTCCGTGAATCGAAAGCAAGGTTACTGGGGGCACGCAAAATACCGTAAGAAGAATTATATATTCCAAATGCAGGCATCATCATTTTTCTCTTGCACAAATAGAATAATCGGGCTGAATTTCCAGTCTAAAACCACCATGTTCTGGCAGCAAGTATCAAAAACCTGTGGTAATTTTATTATATGATAGGAGGTGAGTGAAATGGTTGTTGCAAGTTATCTTTTAAACCCAGTACGTGTGTAGGAAAAACTGCGTATAAGCTGTATCACACTCTCTCTGTCTGTGTGTCAGGTGGTCGTGTCGTTCGCTAGTTGTATGTCACAGCTTAACCCGTACTAGGTAATATTTTTACATGAGGTAAGTTGGCATACTCTGGTAGGGTATATGTTTCAAGCCTCTAGCTGTAGAGCCTATTTGCAAAAAAATAAGTTTGGTAACACTACTCGTCGAAAGCAGCTCAAACAGTGTTGCTAGCTGTAGGTTAATTTTCCCCGTTATACAATTGCAAGAGGTGAGTTGCTTATAGCCTATCTGGAAGGCTTGGTGTGTGTGTGTCCATGGCTTATGTCGTAGGTTAATAAAATTTGCAATAAATCTTGTGTGTGTTGGCAACCGTCAGCCCTTACATGTGATATAGCAGCCTTACTTATTGTAAGACATAGTGTGTATGTATGAGTGGGGGAGGTTAGTTTAGTTCACGATAGATCGACCTGTCACGCTATGACCAATTTCTGCTTTTGAGTCACCTGTAAGGCTATATGTGGGTGGGTGAGGGAGCTTAGTTTAATTCACGATAGATCACATTTTAAATTTGCTCACTCTCTCTGTGTCTGTGTGTCAGGTGGTCGTGTCGATCGCTAGTTGTATGTCACAGATTAACCTAGGTAATATTAACTGTACTTCAAAAAATAAAATTGTGTGTATCTCATGTCGAACTAGAAACAAAAAAATCAAACATTAAGCATGCATGCAGATTAATTAAGCTGTAAATTTAAAATTTGGCCTCCCCCAAATCGCATTTCATACATACATACATGTGGAGGACCCGTGGCCCACCTCCCAAGAGGTTTGGTTAGCATGCAATAGATCAGTATGCTAGAAAATACAAAAAAAAAAGAGAGAAGAAGAAGAGAAAGCATTAACACTGCACCGCCGGTTAGCGTCATTAATTCTTCTTCTTCATTTTACCGCATACTTATCATCTTAGAAGGCTACGCTGTCAACTCCTATTTGTAGGTTAGCCTCGCCTCTGAAATATCATATGGCAATTTTTTTTTAAAAAACAAAAGATTTGTGAAGCGACTAGTCAGTGTTGCCAATTCCTATTTGTAAACCTTTACTTTTTTGGTTGGGCACCACGCACCCTGGCGAGGTTATGGAGGACAGGAATCCTAAAAAACAACAATTATTATTATTTTGTTTGTTTGTTTGTGTTATAATATAAGTGTGTGTGTGCGCGCGCGCGTGTGTATGTGTGTGCCACATCGTTCCCGAGAGAGAGGTTTACAAAGGTCACGATCTACAAACATTTGGTCCTTCAAAAATAAGAGAATAAGAAGATGAGAAGATGAGAGCTCATCTTTCACTCATCACTGCTTTTCTGCGTCCTGAAACATCGCCAGCGTAATAAATAAGGCACGGAACGTGGAGAGAAAATGAGTATATGTGTGTATGTGTATGTGTGTATGTGTGTATGTGTGTGTGTGTGTGTGTGGCACATCGTTCTCGAGAGAGAGGTTTACAAAGGTCACGATCTACAAACATTTTGGAAGATGAGAAGATGAGAAGATGAGAAGATGAGAGAATGAGAAAATAAGAGAATGAGAGAATAAGAAGATGAGAGGATGAGAGGATGAGAGCTCATCTTTCACTCATCACTGCCTTTTTGCGCCCGTGAAACATCGTCAGCGTAATAAATGAGGCGCGGAACGGGGAGAGAAAGTGAGTTTTTCAACTTTTTGTAGTCGTTTGGTCAAGAAATCAGAGTTGTCGTCAGATGCACAAATTTATACTACTCGAGAGGGGGTAATTGCCCCTCTGTGCCCCCTTGCAGGTGCTTTTCGCCGTCTGGAAGAAATAGTGCACGAAAGACGTGAAAACTAAGTCCATCTTGAGTATCCTTTTGTTTTGCTACTCTTAGATTCTGCAACCTTTCTTTCTATAGTCCAATGTTTGCCTTCCTTACCTCCTAGAATTGATTTCTGTACAAGTTTGAGGGCTAATCTCCCCTGCCCCCTGTCGTTGTGCCACTGCACCTTCTTCCGCCGTTGTTCCTTTGTGAACTTTCATCGGCTTCAAAATACTTCATTTTCTTCAAGAGCATAACATCGTTTAATAACCGGCGATATGATGCCTCTACCCTAAATTTCTGGATTAAAGTATAATAATATAGGGGCATGGAAATCTGGAAAGGGGGGGGGGAGGATGGCCACCTCTACCCTTTGGAAAACGAATGTCAGCTAAAAGTATATATTTCACACGTATAATTTGATTTGTCATAGTAATTTACATTAATTATTATAATGGGGATGCAGGAATGCGATAATTTCGAATTCAAGTGGTGTTTCTTGAGGGGGCAACACTATTATCGGGTTAATATGCATATGGCATATTTCCCTGCGTCTAAAATATCGACAGATGTCCATGATTAGGGGGGTGCATTTGCCCCCCCCCCCTTGCACCCCGTGCGTACGCCTATTGCTACTCATTTCTACACTAGTTGGAAGCTTTATTCAATTTCGAGCCAAAAATGTAATTTAATATCAAATCAGGGTTGTTAAACGTCCAAGAACCCATAAATTCTAATGGGTTCTATTGGGTTCCGCAACAAGACCGGAAACTTTTTTATCGCACAGTTTAAATTCGGTCAAGTTGCGTATTCTTTCATTTCAATGTGGAACTTAGACCGTCTTTAAATTGATCCGGAAAGAAGGTCCCTGTGCCGTATTTCAATTGATCAGGAGAAAATGTCCCTGGAACGAATTGAAATACATAAAGAGGCTCTTTACAGTCCTGATCCATTTATGTTTGCTAATATTCCCTGCTGAACCGGAATTGAATTGATTTAAAATTCCTGGCCCTTTAACAACCCTGGTTGAAATTCATTTTTTTACAAACAACCATATTTTTCACGGCTATTTCACATTAATCCCATACGATATACTGAGTTATTTTTCGCAATGTTCCAATGAAAGGTAAGAGATTTTGGCTATTCCTTTTTCTTCCTTGATGTTAAATAGATTATATTCGTCACGCGCCTATAACGTTACTAGCTAATATTTGTGAATTGTTCTTTCCTTGTAACGTTAACATCTACCATACTGAATTTATTTACGTTATTTATGCAGATGGTATGTACCCAACTGCATTTTGTTCCGTTCCGCTACAGTGGTTTACATTTTGCTACATTCCTATGTAACGTTAGTTAATCATATTGCCTTTCACTTCATTCCGTTACGGAGGATTGCATTCATTACGTTCCTATGTACCGTTATTTACTACCATGTTGCATTTCGTTACGTTCTTGTAACGCTAGTATATACCACAATGCATTTCGTTACTACTTTCCTTGTAACGGTAGTATATACCAAATTGCATATTACGTTATGTTCCAATGTGCTCATTTCGTTCCGTTCCTTTATAACGTTAATATCTACCATAATACATTTTGTTACGTTCTCTGTAACGTCAGTCTATAACATATTGCATTTCGTTACGTTACATGGGTACCAGCAGCTGAACCATACTCTTCCTCCTACAAAATGGAACGTACCGTGTAACGCAAATTGGGTACGTTACGACTCCCTGGCTCTGGGTTCTACTCTAACTCCGCGCTATTAATTCGAGGAGACGATTTTCTTCACATATTGACTCACATGCTAGCCTTTCATGAAAATCCGCGCTTTTAGTAGGTCATTCCCAAGCACTGACATGAATAGATATTGATATCTTTTAACATTAAAATTCAAGAAACTATTTTCTAATGAATCATTTCTTCCTTTGTTGTTTATATTAGTGCAGTTATATAATAATTATAATAATTGCAAAATTATAATCATTAATTAAAAGGGAACCAATTATTGCACCAGTCTTACACACATATTTTATCATTTTCTAAACCTCAAAGTAATATGTTAATATTGAATCTATGCTTTTTCTTGTTCACATCAAATCACCTCCAAATTAGCCGCGATTGAAGTTTGTGTGAGGCCGTACACATCGTTTTATACATTCTGATAGATAGTCTGGTCGTTGTTGAGAGACTAAACAAAATGCAGGACTACATTTAGAATATAATCGTTATATTTGCACCTTCAAGTGTGTTTACAACACGCTCCGAAACGTTTGCCGTAATCATTTCAATGGGTGTGATTTCGCGCAAACAATTGTGGGGGAAGTTGTTGGCTGAATATCATCCAATGGAAACAGCCGCTGAGGCTCTAATGTTGATCGAACGCCGGACCGCATCATTACATGTGATACCGTTACCACTACGCCATTGGGGACAATTGCGATAGCAGACAACATTCACACCATTTCGCCATCTTTATTTGCAGTTGAAGTTAATTGTACAGCGAGCTTGAACCATATAGGGAGTACTGTATTCTAACCAATTGCCCCCACGCAGACGCCACTGTTGCTTGTGTATATAGCCTATGTTCACTCACTTACAACCGAAACCGAAACTCGAGCTCTCAGCGACACAAATCCAGACGTTTTGGCGCCTGAAACAGACGTTCGTTGGATCCTGCATTTCTACAGTCGTGGTCTTTGTCCCACTGCTTTTGTTGCGATGAAGTATTTTGACAGGTGTCGGTATTTCGCTCCAGGATACATGCAAGGCTTAACAGAAGAATGTTAATGATATGCATATGATATAAAATGGTGATTAATTACTATTCGGAAATTAATACATGATTTATCTTCTGCAGAGTGTAAGAATTTTTTCTTCCGATAAAATTAACAACAACGAAATAATAATAAAAAAAAATAATCAGAAATCAACAAAGTGAATAACATCGATTGCTTTTATTTACCTTTTGATATATTACCAAAGCAATTACAGACTTTTTTTAATACTGCCGATACTGTGCGTAAATGCAGTCAGTACCCCTTTCCCAAAAATGATATGTTTACTGTCTCTTTATATATCTCTGGCTCTAATTAATTATTTATTGCCACGTAATACTGATGAAACTGACATAGGAATTCGAACTCAGAATTTATTGTGCTAAGATAATGAGTCAACCGACATTTAACAATCGTTACTTCCTTTAACTTTTCCAGGCAGTCATAGCCGAGATATATGAAACAACGTTTCGATTATAATTCTGTGGGTTAAATTTGGATAATTTTTCGTAAGTAACGAAAACGCTTTGCTCGTTTCCGAATAGAACCTTTCAGTAAAAAGAAATTATAGATTGATCGATTTGGTGTTTTAAGTCCACTTTACATACAGTATGGACCGGACTAGACCTACAGTTTAAACTGGAAACCTAACCATGTTATGCCTCAACTGGTTATCGAACCCAAGGACCCTTTGATTACAAGGCGGCGACGTTAACACTACGCCAACAAGGAGTCCCAGTAACCAATATATATATATATATATATATATATATTGGTTGTATAAACTTTATCCCCCCTATGTTATCGCTAAGTACGCCGTGTTATTTTATATTCTACCGTTGTCCTCGGTCTCCTTAGCGATTTTCTTTCAATCCTCAAATTTTGTATTGCATATGGCGTAGTTATAAACATAGTGATGGACAACTTGCCTGCTGCTGCAGCTGCAAACTTAAAATAAGAGAATGCAAGTAAAATTACGTATTGCAAGTTTAATTTGTGGAAGCAAACGTTATCTTTTTCCTTCCTTGATTCCTACCCTTCCCCGACCCTTCTCCAGACTTCGAGGCGCCATACACTGACACAGCTTGCAGAAGCATTCTTCCCAAACTTGTGTCTGTCCGACTCAAGTGCTAGGGGGAATAAAGCATTGGATCGTATCGTTTCTCAATCTATGGGGCGGGACCCACAGCTGGGTCCCAAGAGGGTGTTTGGTGGGTCGCAAAGTCGGGCTTGAGAATTTACTTTCTGTCTTACAAGACTATTACATTTAAAATACTAGTATATATTGTTTCAATATTTTAAATTCAACCCATGTTGTCCGTAGTCTAAGCTTTACATTTCTGTTATGTGCACCCTACCATTGCTTTTCACCGGCATCTCTCAATTTCAGCTTTTAAAATTCTATATGTATGGCACTTTTCTAGAATGAAGTATGTGTAATTTGTTTAAGCAAGCGTAAAAGAGGACTTCGTAAATTACTCGATGTTAGCAAAAACACGTACTATTATAAACTGGGTGCACACCCCTTCAAGTAATTCTGCCGGCACCCATACTTGTGGGTTCCGTGAAGTGTAATATTCTTCAGGGTGGGTCCCGAACTGAAAAAGGTTGAGAACTACCTGATTAGAGGCCCTTGAAAAGTTTGATTCACTGATTGATTGAGTTTATTTTACTTCGCTTTTCTGCTACTTCTGGCTAATGGCGAAGAAAATAATGAGTGATGAAATTCAAAAAGAGACTCTCACAAAGAACCCCAATTCCCAGGTCGGGAATCGAACTAAGAACTAGTGGCGTGCTACCCACTTCGTCACGCAGGGCGGTGCACTAAAGGAAAACTTGGAATTGGAAGTAAATTCCGCACAGAAATGCGTACAGAGTAAGTGAATGGTGGGTGACGTTTTCTGAATACTGTTGGAAATAATTAAAGAGTTGATTTAAGTCCCGAGAATGAAGAGAATTCGTTCAAACCTAATCGGGTTTGGACGGAATTGAAGCAAATATGAGCCTCCACCGGACATGAATTCGAGACCCTTGATAAAAAGGTGACAGCATTACCAGTGCACCATCAATATAAGCGACTTGAAAACATATTGCCCCTTTGCTCGTTTCAAGATGACTGTCAGTTAGAGTCAGCGCCAGGGTGCAGGTGCAGTCCTCGAGGTCTTTCAGAGCAAATTTAGAGAAAACCGAATGACATATAGTACAGACAGATGCCTTTTATCATTTTTCTGAAAATTTATCCAAATGCTGTTTATACGGCCTTACTAAAAAACCTTGCGAAAAACACTTCGTTATGTGTTCATACATTGCTGAAGACATTATTAGAGTTCACAATCAAAATTATTTGGTTATACCATACAGTGTTGTAACGAGGCTAGAAAAAAACATTTTACCTATCGTATATTAATTTTAAAATGTGACTTTTTGTCGTAGTTTTTTAAGTTTGTCCAGTTGCTTATGCCAAATTACAGGAAGGTAAAAGCTTTAATAACATAAATTGGGGGAGAAATTATCTCACACAAACTAATTTCGAAGCATTAGGTGACTGTAACATCTAGAAACAATAGATTTCGTGAATATAACTTGCCTGATAATTGCAGGACAAACCACATTGTTGGAAATTGATATTGCTGAAATTAATGTCGAATTATAAGGAACGATTGATTGATTTATTTGCTTTATTTTAATCCGCTTCTTGTGCCACTTTTTGCTAATTTGCGAAGATGGGGATGAGTGATGATATGATGAAGTTGATGAATGGACACTCACAAACATCCAGGCCAAGGCCGGGATTGAACCCTGGGCCCCTGGTGTCATAGCGCGATGTGCTAACCACTCCACCACGGGGGCCGACTTATCAAGAACGAAACAAGTTTCAAAATATTAAATTTCGTATGTAAATAAATTATCGAATGCATAGTCCGCGTATGCGTATGTTGTAAAATTCGAAAGTCTTTTGTTTGGTCACAGGCCGGAGGGGGGTTATAATATGGTGGAGCAGTGGTGGCGATTAGGGGGGGCGAGGGGGGCACTTGCCCCCTGTTTTTCGTCACTTTTGCCCTTGCACTGTGCTAAACCTTATCTTCAAAGGGAAATATTGTCTTTGCCCCCGCGGTTTTGGAACCCAATCGCCGCCACTGGGGTGCAGCATTTCCTTTCGTCATTCGGAGCTGTGCCGTTATCCTGTAAACACATTGTCTATGTTAACTTGACGCTCACGTGTCGAACAACCACGAAATTGTTTTTTCATTTTTTAATTTCTTTTGTTTTAGTGAATTGTTTTGGTCTTCTTGTGCTTATGTGATTTTTTCTCATGATGGACAATACACACATATTGTAATGTCTCCCTTGCCCTCCGTGAGCACGCCTATGAGAAGGATTGTTACTGCTGTGGCTTTCCATCCAAACTATGATTTAGAACGGTCTTCTTATCCTGAACAGGTATTGAACTTTTGAAAGATCCTAGGTGATTACTTTGAAGATCTGCCTCTTAAAGGAGGAGTTCAATGATGCATGGATTCAACAAACACAGAAACGCTCAGGTCGTTACCTGACTCAACTTTTATTCATTTTTATTATTTTACTTCACTTTTCGGTCACTTTTGACTAATCGCGACGATGAGGATGAAGTTGATGAAGTGACACTCACATCCATGCCCAGTCCAGAATTCGGAACATTGGACGCCGGGCGACAAGTAAATCGAGTTCACAACCGTTGACTTCGTAGTGACCATTTATCTACTCGTCATTAAATGGACACTGACGTCATCAAAGCTGCTACCTTCGAGATATAAATAACCATCAAGACTTAAGTTTCGGTGGTGATAAATTGTAGACAGTTGTTGCTTCATTCTGCGTGCAACATTTCATCGTAACCTAACCCCTCGATTTCAATGCACCGTGCTGTTTGACACGCTCTTCTTTTCAACAGTTCACTCATTAGGTCCTTAGTGATGTTGTCATTTATATAGGGTAACCGTAATGGGACAGTCCCGTTTGAGAGGCGTGTCCCGGTCGTCCCTTCGATATTATTTAAAAACACTATTTGTCCCGTTTTATAAAAGTCTAGGTGTTAGCTTGAAAACCAAGTATAAAGTTGAGACATTTCATGCTAAAAAAAAGTTGTATTGTTTTGCGTGTGTTCTGTTATTTGTAGAGCAGTGCATAAGCATGCCCAAGAAGCGTACATGCAGTTTCAATAGGGACTTGGTTCAAGACACAAACCAGAAACTCAAATGGCAAATCTCGCTTCAGATGTGTGGGGTAAGGTTTTCAAGAAGATTTATAAACGGTTGATGAAAAAATATAGCTGCTCTCAAGAAGATTGATTGTTCTGATAAATACTACTTACACTCCTCAACTTTAGCGTAGCGCTAACATCAAAGGTTGATCAGAAGGAACCAGAAATACCGTGTAAGTCACACCGAGATTATAAAAACGACAGTTCATATTTCAAATAATAATAACGATAGTATAATTATAACAATAATTTTATAATTAGGCCTAACTGATTTTTCAGGAGGGGAGGAGGTAAACTGATCTTGGGCTGTCCCGTTTTTGGGCCAAAATATTATGTTCACCCTACTACTAGGGCGCCAAAATATCTAGCTTCGGGGCTCTCATTCTATTGTAATTATCATACTGTTACCATGAAAGGTCTCCCGCGTATTATCCGCGGTTACGGGTTCGAGCTCTGGTCAGAGTTCCAAAATTTGGGTGATGACTCAAAAGAATGAATATAGTTCGGAAAACTTAATAAGAACGATCTGGCTCCTATTGAGAAAGTCTGATAACAGCGGCGAATGGGACTCAATGCGCTCAACGAAGAACCCATTGATAGGCTTTGGTCTTCAAAAGGCTGATGGACTCCATGGCTATGCAGAGCACCTGCGTTACATTGAAAACTGAAAACTTCCATTACGTGAAGTCAAATTAACAATTTTGTAATAGCAATTTTGAAGTAATAAGCATAATCTTGAGTTTCGGGTCATAGAAACAAATGTTTAGAGTGTGAGCGAGCAAATCAATTGTTACTAAATACATGGTAAAAAACAGACAATTTGGTCCAAATTGAACAAAGTATATTTTGTCCCAATCCTCCATCCCCGGTCACGTCCCTGGTCTTGTATGTATACGTGTCAGTTAGAAACCGAATTCATTGCCTGTGTGCTCACTGAAGGTCTGCTTGAGACGATTCCCGACACTTTGGCGCCAGCGGACAGCTGGGTCGCTCGGAACTGGCTTTTGCCGCGGGCACGATTCGAATGGAAACATATAACTCTGCTAGTAATTGTTGCAGTCTAATTCTCGAATGAATATTTCACTTGCTCTCGTTGCCTTCACGAATTCTATTTAAAGCAGCCCAATAAATCAAAGAACGAAATAGCTATATTGGGAAACTTTCAATAACTCTCATATTCGCAGCCAGAATATTTTACAATAACAGGTGTTAATTGTATTTTTGACTGTAAACACGAGAATCTAATACAAATCTTCCCACATTTTTCATCACGTTTCAATGAAGTCAAAAATTACAATGTTCAAACTTTCTTTTAATACTTTTCTAGTTATCCAAGTTACAAGATGTGATTTCTCAACGATAACTTTGTTGCAACATTAATATATTTCTGTCATTGTAATCAGCATTTCTTAGCTACGGTATAGTAAACGTTCATGCAACTTCCCACTCTTTAAAATGATACACTTTTACGTGAGGTGAGATCCCGCCAACATAAGTTAGGATTTGAGGAACAGAAACGGATGACAAGCTCACTCAACAAGAGGCCTTGCATCAGTGGTGCTTTCAAATCTGGGCCGAATAACAATTACAAAAGTCAGATCAAGTTTACGCCATAGATTAAGCTGATGCACTCGTATCCGGACTGAGATTTTCTGTGGTTTCTACAAACGACTGCAGGCATAGCAGCTTCGTCGTTGGCTAGTATTTTTCAAATATTCATAAATCAAGTAATTGTCCAAAATAGTGGACATTAAGTGAGATAGGAAGTGTGTGCTCTAACAGCTACATTCGTGCAACGATTTAATAAATTTTATTTTACCTTTACATGATTCACATTCATATCATCAATAAATATTCCACACCTTTCTGACAATTAATATTATAATGCAATTTCTGAAGTGCAATAATGAACGTGGTATGGTGTCTGACTATCACGGGGTGAGCTACCTAGGATTTTATTATTAATTAATTCAATACTTCGAATCAATATTTAGCCATTTGCAGTTTTTTATGACAGGTCTGCTCATGAGAAACCGTTGAAGGGAAAAGTGAACTGTGCACCGTATCCGACGAAGAGAAAGTAAACTTTTCGTGTTAACTAACTAACTCCTTTATTACGAAGAATATTTTTTTATAGGATAAATCTCTAACATGCCCACACGTACGTATTCGTTTAGGTCTCTGGTTTGAATGCTTATTTAGAAAAATAAATAACAGAAATAAAAGTTTCATCGATGTAATTAAATGTTACGAAGATTACAAATGTTACAAATTTCATCCTGTCATCACTCATCCTCGTCGTCGCGATTAGCCAAAAGTGGTAGGAAAGTGACGCTAAATAACAAAATCAAATCTTTCCAAGACCGCGAACACACAAACAACATCCATACATTGAAGAAACTGAATAGCAGCAAAAGTTTTAACATTTCCTTTCACGTGTGTGTATCTTTATTTTTCCCTTTCACCCGAGTACTGCAGTGTTGCCAGTTTCCTTCAGTGCTTCATTGTCAAAAGGTTTAACAACGATAAATATTACATCTCTACTTTCGACGTGTGAGGTTCGTGATGATACAAATGCTCAGCACTGAATAAAGATGATGACCGTGCTGAACATTTTGGCAACGCAGGAGCAGGATTGCATGGTAAACTGTTGATTGCTCCCTTACTGTTGAAAATTATGCAACAGCGCCAGTGGATTGTTCTTATCTTGATGAAGCTACTTTTCTTGGGTGGATTTCGAAATCAAATCAAACTTGGGCGAATATACGAGTTATTCACTTCATTCGCTGCTGATACGTTTTCGCCTTTCAAGTAAATGCAGGAAAAGCACGCCTTGTGTGAGAAGCTAAGAGCATTAAAAACGTGTCCGTTCGTCCCTTCCCCTCTCTGTAAGAAAGCAATAAGAATTGCGCCCTTTGTTCTCTTCACCCAACTCCATTCAGTTAATCATGTCAAACACATTACAAGACCTGGGCTCGGTGGTTTACTGAGGACGGAATAGGCAGTAAAATGTTACAAAATGAATGTTTGGCCCATCTTTCAGAGCTCAAAGACGAGGTTACGAAGTATCTTTGCGAAACTTTTCTTTGGCTTGTTCAAAGTATTTACTGGTGATTCTTTACTGCAAAGATTACTGTGGCTGTGTTTGCTTTATCATTTTTATTTCCGTCATGTCATGATCGGAGCTTCGAAACAGTCGAATGGTAAGGGCCTAACATATAGGGCATCCCCGATTTAGTAGTAGTTAATTCGTCGGCCTGTAATCAAGGAGATACGGGTTCGATACACGGGAGAGTGGTTCGGATACCATTTTTAACTGTAGGTCAATCCTGATTAGCCTATCTTTGCATAAAGTATATTTAGAACTCAAGTTAGCGCAATCACAGAACATTTCGGTTTCTTGAAGGCAATTGGGGAGCTACGTGGACTAGCAGGTTCCGATCGAGAAAACCAGATAACAGCGGCAATGCGATTCGATGTGATGACCACGTGTCAACCAATGAGGAAGTCTATTAACGGACCGGTGTTATTGAAGGAACCTTTTGCCACGGAGTTAGTGCATCGTAACTGTTACGGAGATAATTAATATATAAATTGAGCGGGTAAATACTAATAAAACAGGCTGTTATACTAACCACTACATCGGCTTGTATTGTGTTCACGCTAAACGGGGTTAAATTCTGTTACTGGGTGATAGACCAGTATTATGATGTGCAAGCTGCGAAGTTATGTAACAGTGGCGTATCTAGAAGTAGTTTTAGAGGGACGTAGTCTTATTTTTGATCAACTTTCCTTTCAAAACACGTAAAATATAGGAAAAGATGGCAGGATCTAGGAGTGGTAAAAATGACTCATAACTCCCTTATGCTCACATTCCTTTACTACATTTATGTGCACGCCACTGAAAGTTGGTAAATACAGACCACAAATGGAGAGGGTTCCTTATTAGCGATAACAGAAGCGGGGTGTAAGGGATGATTTTCCTGTAAGCACCAAAATGCCAACCCCTCTCCACGTATTACAGCCTGTACTCAGGAAAGGGGGGGAGGGTTGCCACTAAGCTATCTTATGCTATAACCTAGGGTCGCACATAAATGAGGCCCTAAAGGGGCAGAAGTGAAAAAGACCATCGACTATTTTCTTAATGTTGTGATAATAGCAGATTAGAACATGTCAGATCACTTTTACCTGCTTATTTTATGAATGAACGTAGAAGGAAGGAGTTTCTAGCGGTTAAATAAGTTCTTACATGATGATCCTATTTTCAAAGGTCACGTCATATAAACAATATGTACAATTGTTCCTCGTAAAAACGAATGTAAACATTTTAAATACCAAAAATTAAAAGTCAAGTGAAGTGGAGAGATACTAACGGTCCAAATCAACATCCTTGTTTCTTGGTTAATTCGCGTCCAGTGTGGCTACCGTAATGTAATGTTGGTTTCTGTTCCTTTAGTGCGTGTGCAGTATTAGTGTGGTATGGGGAAATGCATATTGAAAGTGGCAATTTTAAAAGAAACTGAAATTTACTGAATAATTTATAATCAGACGTCTATATTTTAAAGTTTACAAGTGTTATTAATACAGAGCACGCAATTAGTGGAAGTGAAGTACCATGAAAACAAAACGGTTAATAATAATAATAATAATAATAATAATAATAATAATAATAATAATAATAACAATAATAATATCGACAGGGCCTAAAACAAGGGATAGTCCAGGAGCCCAAATTTTATAAATCCCACTCTGCCTGGACTACAGTCAGTCTGTATTGCGCACTGTCCATACGTATTTGTTATTGCCCGCGCATCAATTACAACCTAATTTTCGCGATTGGGTAAAAGAGACAGAAGGGAGAAGTAAAATAAATCAAATCAATCAGTAGGGAAAAAAAGTAAAATCCTCCCCTGTGCTTTGTACCACGCCATGAGGGCATATACGGGGTGTGAAGTTGGGCCCCACACTTTCTTGATCACAGCCGAAGCCCTGGCCGCCCCCAGAGTTTCCTCCAGATACCCACTTTGTACGACGCTGGGTGGGCGCCAAGGCCGCTTGAACAGGTGGAAAAAATCCCGGTTCTCCCTCGCCTGGTAGTCAGACGCCCTAACGACCGAGTTACCGCGGCAGTATAAAACAGCAGCAAATGGCTGTCTGTACCTTTCTCACATTGAGCATTCCTGTGGCAAGTCTCCCATATAATACGAAGGTTAGAATGAACGATGAAACAGACTTTTGGAACAAACACAACTTCTATCCAGGATACGAACCTAGGAGACAGAGTTTTGTAGCGCGTCATGCTAACATTTCAGCCACAGAGCCGAACTGAAATACTTTGTAATTGGGCGAGTGATTCCCGACACTTACACGATACAACTGGGAAGATAAAAAAGGACTGTTGCATTGGCGCCTTGAAGTCTGCGCAGAGCATTCAACCATATCAGTTACAATACCTCAACTTGATTTCATGGTTTCAAGGTGAATAGTATGTTGTGTTTCTGCCGTACAACTTAGAGATTTGCATCAATAACATAGTGTTAATGCGCAGGGATATGTGAAAAATGCCAACGTTGGGAATATCCGATAAAATAGAAGAAATGATAATTCAAGGATCGTGGATTAAGGGTGTTGCTTTGGTAACTGACTGCCGCAATTATAACTATAGAAAATTAAACGTTTGTAATTAAACTCGCCTAAATATTCTTGGTAAATTGTTTTGCATCTCCATACAAATTATTTAAACCCATCGTTTCTCAACCTATGGGGCGCGACCCACTGCTGGGTCCTGAGTGGGCGTTTGATGTGTCGCGAAGTCGGGCTCGAAAATTAATTTATCGTGTCTCATAAAACTCTTATATTTAAATTACTAAGATATATTGCTTTAACAATTCAAATTTAACCCGTGTTGTACGTACATACTCTAAACTCTGCATGTCTATTATTTACGCTCTACCATTGTTTTTTACCGGCATCTCTCAATTTCAGCATGTGTTATTAGTTAGACTATAGTAAATTAGTGTTTTAAATTACATATTTACTTTTCTAGAATGAAGTATGCGTAATTTGTTAACGAAAGTGTAAAGGAGGTTTTCTTAAAGAACTCGATGTTAGCAAAAATATGATTATAAACTAGGTGCACACCCCTTCAAGTAATTCTGCCAGCGCCCATTTTTATGGGTTTCGTGAAGCGTAATATCCTTCAAGATGGATCCCGGGCTGAAAAAGGTCGAGAACCACTTATTTAAAGATAATATATATTTTCAGTTTGAGACACCACAGAGGGTGAAGTGGCGGTTTTTGAAGGACTGATGAATTTGCCGCATTATTCCTACAAGCGAATGGGTGGGGATATGTGCACAAAATGTAAATACTCGTATTTAAAACGCCAGTAACAATAAAGAAATAGAGAGGAAATTGTTTTCAGCACTCTGTCCTCAATATTTTGTATGCATATACATAAGAAGCACGGACTTGAAGTTTCTTATGTAATAAATGAACAATTATGTGCAACCCTCCCCTCCTACCACCAGAAAATCTTTGGCACTCTGCTACCAAGGGACTCTACCATAACTTTGCGCTTTTAGTCAGAGGAGACGTTTCTTCACACATTCACTGACATACTAGTCATTCACGAAAATCTACGCTCTTGAAGGTCATTCCCAATCAGTGACATTATGAATAGAAGTGCGGAAATATAGCTCGCACACTTTGAAACAGTGTTCATTAAGAATAACCCAGGAAGCTTTCACGTCGAACGGTGCTGAAACTTAGTTCACGTCAAAATTCACGTCTTGTCGAATTGTATTACTTGTCCCCATCTGTCTCCACATTGCGTGAATTTTACCGTGAACGAATCGATCACGGTTAAGCTCTGGTAATTAGTAATATTTTATTATTACTGCAAGAATTGTCCATTACTGATAGGCCTAATACGTGAATTTCATTCCATGCCCGTTACCTTTATCATTTTATGAACAAAAGTAATTCAGAAACATTGGTAGGTATCATCCACAAGGAACAATGTCATTAATTTTATTTTTAAGCAAATATTCACAGTTGAAAATTTGATAAACAAGAAATGGTGGGCCTGTCCCTCTGGGAATCCAGTCTCAATCAACTTTTCTATGAGCAAGTGAACTATGAAGAAGAACGCTGTTCCCTCGTCATAGTACAGGATCACCGACCTGTGCTCGGAACGAGGCACCGGGGCTGATACTTTCTCAATTTCACTAGGCCACCCAATATATTTTTTTAAAAATTGAGACGTTTCGGCACAGGCGAAAGTATTAGATTTCCCAGTTAATCCGTCCATGATAAATGTACATTGCATAGGCTATTTTACGCTTAATGGAGAGAGTTTCTTCTATCTCTGTGTCTCATTTTGGTTATTTGACGTTTCTCTTCACCGTAGAATGATGAAGTAATGCCATAATAATCGCACAAACACAATGAATCGTCACATTGTTATAAAAATGGCAGCGTTCAACGTTGGCTTCGATTTAGGGGACAGTTGCTCCCCATTTTTTGCCTCCGGACTATGGCCTCTTAATGCTAGGCCTTGTCTACGAAGAGAGAGTAAACTTTCGTTGTCCCCCCCCCCCCGTTTGGCACCAAAAGTTGCCAAAAGGCCACCACTAGCCCTAAACATACACTTGGGAGGTTCTATCTATACCCCTTAAAAATATGTTGTTAACCCCCCCCAGAAAGAAATTTCTGGATACGTGCCTGATTGCAAGCTTATTTTGTGTAAGTAAATGTTTTCTTTTCCTTCCCTGATTCCTGCTCTTTGCTGACCCTTCTCCAGACTTCGAGGCGCCATGTACTGAGACAGCCTACAAAAGCATTCTTCCAAAACTTGTTTCTGTTCGACGCTCAAATGCTAGGGGGGAATAAGGCATTAGATCGCATCGTTTCTCAACCTATGGGGCGCGACTCACAGCTGGGTCCCGAGGCGATGTTTGGTGGGTCGCGAAGTCGGGCTCGAGAATTGATTTACTGTCTTAAAAATCTATTAAATTACTAAGATATATTGTTTCATCATTTTAAATTCAACCCGTGTTGTACGCAGTCTACATTTCTGTTATGTGCACCCTACCATTGCTTTTTACCGGCATCTCTCAATTTCAGCCTTTTAAATTATATATGTATGGAACTTTTCTAGAATGAAGTATGTGAAATTTGTTTAAGCAAGCGTAGAAGAGGGCTTCTTAAAGTACTCGATATTAGCAAAAATACGATTATAAACAGGGTGCACACCCCTACAAGTAAATCTGCCATGCTTGTGCGTCCCGTGAGGTGTTGTATCCTTCAAGGTTGATCCCGGACTGAAAGAGGTTGAGAACTACCTGATTAGAAGTTTCAAGATGACTGTCAATTAGAGTCAGCGCCAGGGTGCAGGTGCAGTCCTGGAGGGCTTTCAGAGCAAATTTAGAGAAAACCGAATGACATACAGTACGGACAGATGCCTTTATCAATTTTCTGAAAATTTATCCAAATGCTGTTTATACGGCTTTACTAAAAAACACCTCGTTACGTGTTGCCGAACGACGTTCATACATTGCTAAACACATTATTAGAGTTCAGAATCAAAATTATTTTGTTATGCGATACAGTGTTGTAACGAGGCTACAAAAAGCCATTTTACCTAGGCCTGATCATCGTATATTAATTTGAGAATGTGACTTCTCGTCGTACTGTCCACTTGCTTATGCCAAATCACAGGAATGTAAAAGCTTTAATAAGATAAATTGGGGGAGAAATTATCTCACCCAAATGAATTTTTGAAGCATTAGGTCACTGTAACATCTAGAGAGAATAGATTTGGTGATTATAACTTGCCTCATAATTGCAGGACAAACTACATCGTTGAAAGTTAATATCACTGTCGAATTATCAAGAACGATTGATTGATTGATTTGCTTTATTTTACTTCGCTTTTTGTGCCACTTTTGGCTAATTTGCAAAGATAGCGATGAGTGATGATATGGTGAAATTGATGAATGGACACCAAACATCCATGTCCAGACCCAGACCGGGATTGAATCCGGGGCTCCTAGTGTCGTAGCGTGATGTGCTAACCACTCCACCACGGGGGCCGACTTATCAAGAACGAAACAAGTTTTAAAATATTATATTTCGTATGTGGAAATACTGTATTTGCCCCCCCCCCCCGGTTTTGGAACCGAATCGCCGCCACTTAAGCACAAGAAGACCAATTCAATTTTCTCATGATGGACAATACACACATATTGTAATGTCTCCTTTGCCCTCCGTGCGCACGCCTATGAGAAGTATCGTTACTGCTGCGGCTTTCCATACAAAGTGTGATTTAGAACGGTCTTCTTATCCTGAACAGGTATTTAACTTTTGAAAGATCCTAGGTGATTACTTTGTAGTTCTGCCTCTTAAGGGAGGAGTTGAATGATGCATGTATACAATTGATGAATAACCCAACACACAGAAACTCTCAGGTCGTTATACCTGACTCAACTTTTTATTCATTTTTATTATTAACTTCACTTTTCGGCCACTTTTGACTAATCGCGACGATGAGGATGAAGTTGATGAAGTAACACTCACATCCATGCCCAGTCCAGAATTAGTGTTGCCCACGAGACGAGACTTTGGCCTGTCTCGTCTCGTGGAAATGCTGTGAAATGCTGTCTCGTCTCGAAAATATTTGTTTGTCTCGGGACACATGATCAATCTCGTCTCGTCTCGAATTTTTAAAAGCCTGTCCCGTCTCGTCCCGTGGGAGCCGGCGACAAGTAAATGGATTGATTGATTGATTGATTTAGTTTATTTTACTTCGCGTTTTGTGCCTCTTGGCTAATTTGCGAAGATGGGGATGAGTGATGAAATGAAGAAATTGATGAATGGACATTCACAAACAACCAAGCCCGACCGGGATTCGAACCCGGGACCCTTGGCGTCGCAGCGCGATGTGCTAACCACTCGGCCACAGGGTCGGGCACAAGTAAATCGAGTTCACAACCGTTGACTTCGTAGTATCTTATTCTACAGACGAAGCCGTTGATCCCCGTTTATCTGCTCGTCCCCCCTTCGAGTTTGCGTGATCAAAGGTTTATTTACCGGTGGGAGCTCGAACATTTCCGTCGTTCGAAGTTCTGACCACGTGTTAACCAATTAACAGGCATTTGTTATACAGGGACGTCTTGCCACGGAGTTTATTCATCATAACTGTTATTGAGTTGATGAATAGGTAAGATGGGCGGCAAAATATTAACAAAACAGGCTAATATCCTAACCACTAGATCAGCTTGTACTGTGTTTCACGCTAAACAGAGCCGAATTCTGTCACCGGGTGATTCAAGCGTGTTACGATGTGCCAGCTGCAAAGTTATGTAACAGTGGCATATCTACAAGGAGTTTTAGAGCAACTATCCTAAAAAAAACGCCAAATTTAGGAAAAGATTGCACGATCTTGGCGTGGTAAGAAATAACTCATGCTCACATCCCTTTACTACATTTATGGGTACGCCACCGAAAGTGTGGGGAATACTGCCCACAAGTGGAGATTTCCTTATGTAACGATAACAGGAAACGTGGTGTAAGGGATGACTTTCCTCCAAGCGCTTCTCTTCCACGTATTACACCCTGGACTCACGGAAGGGTGAGCTGGGGGTTGCCACTAGGCTATCCCAGGCTATAACCTAGGGCCGCACAAAAATGAGACGTACATGGAAGAAGTTTCTAGCACTTAAATAAGTTCATACATCATGACCCTACTTTCAAAGGTCACGTAATAAAATAATATGTACAATTTTATTGCTCGAATATAAACAGTTGTTCCTCGAAAGATCGAATGTAAACATTTTAAATGCCGACAATTAAAAGTCAAGTGGATAGATATTGACGGTTGAAATCCTTGTTTCTCGGTTCGCGTCTGGTGTGGCTACCGTAATGTAGTGTTGGTTTGGCTTCCTTTAGTGCGTGTGCGGTATTAGTGTTGTATGGCGAAATACATATTGAAAGTGGCGGCTTTAAAGGAAAACGAAGTTTAATTAATCATTTTTAATCAGATGTATCGATATTTTAAACTATAAAAGTGCTATTAGTACAGAGCATGCAATTAGTGGAATTCAAGTACCATGATAACAAAATTGTTAATAATAATTATAATATTGTCGACAGTGAACAAAACAAAGGCTATCGTAAGGGCCCAAATTTTATAAATCTCGCTCTGTCTGCACTACATTTTGCAGACAAACGGGGCTTTGGCGTCTAAACTTACAATCAGTCTGTGTGTTGCATACTGCCTATGCGTATTTGTTATCCTTCGCATCAATTTCGTCCTAATCTTTGCGATATGCCAAAATAGACAGAAGAGGAAGTAAAATAAATGAAATCGATCAATAAATAACAGCAGCAAATGACTTTTGTGGTTTCAAAAGTGAATAGCATGTATTCCCTTACTTCTGGTCATTGTGTTTCTGTATAATCAAGGGGTCCCGGGTTCGATACCCGGTAGAGATACATAGGATTCCACTTTAAACTGTAGGTCCAGTTCCGATTAGCCTTACTATGCATAAAGTGGACATAAAACACCAAGTCAATCAATTGTGTTTCTGTAGTCGAATTTAGAGATATGCATGCGAAAAGAAATGTTAATTCCATGATGGTGGATTAAGGGGGTTGCTTTGTTAACTGACTGTAGCAATTACAATTATGCAAAATTAAATCTTTATAGGTAAGCTCACCTAAAAACTTCTGGTATTTTTTTACATTTTTATACAAATGGCAAGTTAATGTACTTGAAGGTTTGAGACATCGCAGAGTGTGGATGGGTGGTTTTTGAAGGACTTCTGAATTCGCCGCCTTACTCCTACAAGGAAAGGGGGAAACTATTCGTTCAAAATGTAAATACTCTTATCTAAAACGTTAGTTAGCAATATAGAAAGAGGGTAGGAGAAAGTTGTTTTCAGCACTCTGTCTTTTTAATATTTCGGATGCTTGAGAAGCACGGACTTGAACTTTAAAACAAAAAAAAATGAAAAATTACTTGCAACACCCCCTCTTTCCCCCAAAAAATCTGCTGCTACCAGGGGGCTCTGGTTCTACTCTAACTCCGCGCTTATAATCCGAGAAGACGGATTTCTTCACATATTTACTCACATGCTAGTCATTCAGAAAATCCGCGCTTTTAGTATGTCATTCCCAATGAATAGAACTTCGGAGGTATAGCCTCGCATACTTTGAAACAGTGTTTGTTAAAAAAAAACCAATGAAACTTGAATCACGTCAAAATAGAGGCCTAGCAATCTTTGTATTCCTCCTCCCCATCTGTCTCCATATCGATGGCGGGGCAATCGTTTCACGGTTAAGCTCTCGCAATTAGTAATATTTTATCATTACTGCAAGAATTGTGCGTTAGCTTTCCTTTCCTTTATGCTTACTTGTGAAATCTCGATTATTTATTTCAATTTCACTGGCTTTTATAGTTTTTATTCTTATTTTTAACATACGTATATTGTATTTTAACCTGTTCAAAAGATGTAACTTGTTTCTCTAATATGTAGACTTGAAACACGATCAATTTGTACTATTTTTATACCTTACTTAAACCTGTTCTTCCAACAAAAATGAATTGTGTTATTTAAGTCACGACTTTACAATCTTAAGATCTGTAGGAATTGAACAGGAAAGGGTCTCAAATTACATTAGCTTTACCTTTTATCGGCTACATTTGAATTGTACTTATTCTGCCTCAAGAGGAAAAGACAGAAGAGGATAGGTGCCAGTCAAAATGTTGAATGAATGAGAATCTGACCAAAGAACCCTTGCAGAAATATTATATGTATAAGACATGATTGCATGCATGAAACCATTGTTTAACAAAAGAACTGCAGTTAAGACTTGAAGAAGTTTTATATTATCCCTAGCTTATCCCTGGCGTACAATAAACGTAGACAGACTACTTACATAAGGGAGGCCTCAGAGGCCCACTCATTTTCTTCTTCTTTAACATTAAAATTCAAGAAACAATTTTTTAAATGAATCATTTCTTCCTTTGTTGTTCATATAGCTGCAGTTATATAATATTGCACGAGTGTCACACACAAATTTTATCATTCACTAAACCTGAAAATAACATGTTAATGTTGAATCAATGATTTTTTTTGTTTACATATGAGCAGTTCTATAGCTGTTATAATAATTACATTAATTACCATAATTACCAACCAATTGTACACTGTTACAAGGTACACAAGTACCTTGGCGGAACATACATCTGTATTAGGGCTGATAGGCCCTCAAATTAAATTTTCCTCGTAGGTACGTTACCTTCATCATTTTATGAACTAAGGCAATTGAGAAATATTGGTAGCGAGCATTGTAATTGACTTTAATTTATTTTCAATTTTTTTATACAAATATCAACAGTTGAAAATTCGATAAAAAAGAGGTGGTGGGTTTGGAGTCTCTCCTTCCCCCCTGCCCATCACGGATAAGCTATTGCTAACAATAAATCATTTTAATGAAGAGCGCGGGGGAAGTGGCTGTAGTGAAACTAAGTAGGTTATACACAATACAGTAGGGATCCTGGCTCCCACGGGAGTCCCGTGGATGATCTAAGGTCATTTTTTTTCAGGCCTTGTCCTTGCATAAAACGGCTCTGGAGCTAACCCAGCCTCAAACAAACGAATGCCTAGGGTTAAACTTTGGGGGGGGGGGGTTAAAGGCGGCAAGAACGTGTTGCTGATCACATCACCTCCAAATTGGCCTAGACTGAAGAGTATGTGAGGCTCTACACATCTCTTTAGATAGTCTGATGGTCTGGTCATTGCTACGAGACTCAAACAAAATGCTGAAGGACTACATTTAGAATATAATCGTTATATTTGCTTTTTACCTTCAATCACTGCCACGAGCACTGTAGGTGCAATGCCCATCAAGTGTGTTTTCCGAAACGTTTTCCGAGATCATGGCGGTGGATGTGATTTCGCACAATGAATTGGGGGAAAGTTGTTCGTTTAATATCATCCAATGGAAAGTGAACCACTGAGGCCCTAACGGGGGGGGGGGGCAACAGCGGATCGCATCATTTCATGTGATGCCGTTACCACTACGTCATCGGGAACAATTGCAATAGCGGACAGCAGTCACACTATTTCCCCATCTTTCTTTGCAGTTGACGTTAATTATTTGTGCAGTGAACTTGAAAGAAATAGTACTTATTTCCCAACTAACTGTCCCATGCACACGCCACTGTTGCTTGGGCTTGTTCACTTAGAAGCGAAACCGAAATTCGAGCTCTCTAGAACACAAGTGGCGATACAACTCCAGAAGGTTTTGCGCCAGGGACAGAGAACGGTTTAGCAACTGAGGTTCGGTTGGAACCTGCATTTCTACAGTCGTGGCTTTGTTCCACTGCTTTGGTTGCAATGAAGTATTTTGACAGCTGTCTGTATTTCGCTGCAGGGTTGTTGCAAGGGGTAATAAAAGAATGTTAATGCTAGTATTACCTCGTGTGATATAACATGGATTATTATCTCTCTTTGCATAAAATTAACAATTGCAAGATAGCAAAGTATTTAATCAGAAATCAACAAAATGAATACAGCATTTACTTTTCTTTACCTGTTGATGTATTTATTACCAAAGGAATTAGCTGTCTTTGTTTTTAAATACTGCCGATACTGTGCGTAAATGCAATCAGTAATCCTGCTTCCAAGATGGTATGTTTACTGTCTCTTCCAACGCTCTCTATTTCTAACTATTTACTTATTGGCCTCCTTAGGCAGATGAAACTGATATGCGAATTCGAACCCAGAATTTTTGGAGCTGTGATTATGAGTTGCAGTCATAGCTGCGATATATAAAAGAAAGTTTAGATTACAATTCTGTTAAAGTAGGAGAATTTTTCGTAAGTAACGAAAGCGCTTTGCTCATATCAGAATAGCACTTTTCAGTAAACAACGAGTGATTGATTGACTTTGTGTTTTAAGTGCACTTTATGCACAGTGTGGGTAATCAGGACTAGACCTACAGTGTAAAGTGAAATCCGAACCACTATGTGCCTCCACCGGCTATCGAAGCCGGGACCCCTTGATTACAATACGACGACGTTACCACTACTCCAACAGGGAGGTCCCAGTGAACAAACAAACACAATACGAGTACAAAGAAGTGTAACAGTGTAAAATTTACTTTCTCTTGTTCTACCTACTAAACACCCGATATCATCACACATTCAAACACCATTCTTATTATTATTCAATTTGTTCGACATAGCATGCAGTTTTTCTTGCATAACAATTGTGTTACTGAATTCTAATTAGATTATTTATGTGTAAATATTTAGCGTACTACATACTGCACGAGAAATTACTCTACTCGATTTATATAGGGCCTCCTTAATCTGTTTTTCGGGAGGGGGGTGCAAAACTGATATAGAGGTCACCGTTTTGCTGGTGTGTATTAACGCTATTCGTATAGTAACATTATCGGCCTGTAATGAAGATGTCTCCGATTCGATTTTCAGTGGCGGCACATATAAATAGTGTAAATACCGTCACAACTCACAATAATAGGAAAAGCTGTGCTAAGGTGATAATGCATACCCATAAACAATAAGGTCAAATATTTATCTTCATATACCTAATGGTTTCTGTGAAAGGGGGGAAATGAACGCATGACAATTAAGCTAACACTGTCCAGATAGGCAACTGAAACACCCCTTAACACTCCCATGCATGCATATGTGTGTGATGGGTAGGGAGAGGAGAGCGTATAGTTTAGAATTCCATTACTTACGTCTTTAAGTGACATTTCAAAAGCTGAATATCTGTTCCTCAGCATCATGAAACATGACCTTGAGACTCCGTATCGTATCGTTAACTAAATAAGGACGGAGAAAAGGATGGTAATTGGACATTATTGATTGTTTTGGTGTACTTCACTTTTCTTTTCTGCCACTTTTGACTGATCGCGAAGATGAGGATGAGCACTGGTTTTCTCTCTATATTTTAGTCGCAATTAGTCACCGTGCACAGTTTTTTAAAGTAAACGCTTCCTCCACAACTACATACGTTTGAGTAGAAAAAAATAGTTACAAGGAACACAGACATTTGCTAGTAAAAAAAAGCGTGATCTGCGCGCTTTACAAAAGTACTAGCAACATTTTTTCTTGGTAATTAACAAATCACCCTACTCTTTAACGGCTACGGCCACTAGGCCTAACTACATATAACAAAGCGTCACAGATTCAACTACAGTTTCTGCCTCGATCGATACTCTCATCACGGGAATTTAAACGTCATTTCTACAGCAATTCTTTTCTCAAAAACCACGACAGTGCAGTTATGCAACGTGCGTGTATAAATTCCAGCCACAGAAGATCCTGCATGTGGAGATAAAGAGTGTCTGCCAAATGGCAACCGTTGCGGAGAAAGCGGGACGGGACGGATAAAGCCGCGTTTACACCGAATGTTACCTACAAATGTTATCAACATTTTGTTACCAACACGGTTAAGAACAGACATTGCCAACAAATTTTGGTTGCCATAACACTACTTTTACTTTATTTTTGTTAATAACTTTTGTTAACATTTTGGCTGCAAGATGCCGACTGTGGAGGAAGTTGTACTCTCTGTGGCAACATGAGTCATTTTGGCGCAACAGAGAAGACAGAAGATTCTGGATGAGACCTTCACTGCGGGCAGGAACTAATTGTAGCGGAAGTGTCCTTTGATCTTTATCGACTTCTAGTGGATAACAACATTTCTGTTTCCAACACGGGAAATCTGTTGCTAACGTGAGATGTTGATAAGAAATTCACAAGCGTTTTTCGAAATATTACCAAAATTTGCTGGTGACGTGTGGGAGCAACCCCGGTGTAAACGCGGCTTAACAGCATGGATAAATCCTGGAAATTTTCGATACAAAGTTTGTTTTCCAATAGTTTTGTTATCCTGAATTGGTATTGAACTACAGCTAGGATCGTAGCAGTTAGTTAACACTGTATTCTGTTCATCATTTGAAACTTTTCAGGTACTAAAAATGGACATTAACAGTCGAAATAGACGATTACGTTACATTTACATGTAAATGTAATGTAATTGTTTGAGCAATGTTAATTTGTTCGAGCAATAAAATGTAAATAAGAATTTAAGAACTAAGAATATGATTTACATTTATTGATTATAAAGTACATTGATTGAGTTGGTGTTTTAAAGTCTGTTTTATGCACAGTAAAGCTAATCGGACTCGAACTACAGTTTAAAGTGGTATCTGAACAACTATGTGCCTCCACCGGGTATCGAACCCATCGAACATTTACTGCAGCTGCGCTACCAGCAGATGCCACCAGAAAACAACGACGTGACGGGAGACGTGCACGTTGTCATGTCGGTTCGAAAGGTTTGAAAAGTTGCATTTGTTATTGAATGTTTGTTTCCAAGTGACAAGTGTCGCTTCTCGCTTCGGTCGGGAAGCTCCCCAAGACTCGTACGGGATTCGAACACAGGATCCCTAGTCGTAGAACACGGAACCAAGTATTTATACTTCTCAAAGTTAACTGCTTGATCGCAATCCTTAACTACATTCAATTTCAATGTAGTTATTTTTTTAACATTCGTGTTTGGCAATACTGATAAGTGAAGCGAAGATTTTATTCTCGCCCTGCAGCCACGGCGAGACCCTGGATGTCTTCTTGTGACGTTGCTACACGTATTGGACGTCTTCTGTAATCGCTCGCCCCCTGTGTCTGTTGTCATGGTATCTTACGCTTGATCTCTTCATTGCGTAAGTTTCACAAAGTAGGAACTGTGTCCTGCTCCTTACTTCGGTTTGTGTGTCTGTGTGTTCAAAGTTCAAATATAAAGAGATAACATACAAATACTTACGCAGAGATATTCGAATTATCATATGCGTATAATGCATTTTCATATACATAAAACAACCGAGAGAACAATGAAATGTACATTTGATAATGGTCCCCAACAGAAACTTTGAGGAAGGAGAAAAACCTCGAGTTGAAAACATCGATTTCATTCCTTTTTGATAAATAATGCCTGTAAACAACATGTACAACCTTAGTGACAATGAAGTTCGACCAGTCACAAATATAGGAGTGCGTTGTGAAAGAAGGAGAACACATGCATATGCTGAACATATTTTATTCATCAGGCTACATGGAACAAAGGAAAACACATGCATATGCTGAACATATTTTATTCATCAGGCTACATGGAACAAAGGAAAACATAAATTTCCGCTGCAACGCAGCAATGTATGGTGTCCACACAAAATAAAACATTTTCGTCCATCTACACGTGACATTGAAGTTCGACCACTGTTAGAGGGGATCCTGTTTACCATGGTGTGACGCCGCCCTGTCGGCGAATAACTGTGGCAATGCGTCGGGGCATGCTGCGGACGAGTCGTTCAAGGTATTCCACATCGATGCGGTGCCATTCCTCCTGCAGGCAGGCGATAAGAGCAGCCACTGTCGTGGGTCCCCTCTGTTGCACACGTCGCTTAAGAACACGCCACACATTCTCAATGGGCGAGAGGTCGGGACTCGATGGTGGCCATGGCAGAGTTCGCACGTGATGGCGAGTCAACCATTCTCTTGTCAGCCGCGCTGTATGAGGCCTGGCATTGTCGTGTTGAAAGATGAGACGCCGCCTGTGGAACAGGTGCCTTCGCACTGTGGGAAGGCGTGTATAGGCGTGTGCATTAACAATGCCCTCACAAACGTGTAGTGGGCCAACCCCAGATGCCGTCATGCATCCCCATACCATCACTGACGCAGGTTTATGTACCCGACGTGCATAACATTTTGCTTCATTCTGTTCCTCCTTCCGACAAATGACTGTTTTCCGTATTTTCCCGTACACAACATTGAAAATGGATTCGTCCGTCCACAAAACCCTGTTCCACTGCCAAAATGTCCATCCCCGGTACATTCGTGCCCACCGTAGTCGATTGCCTTTGTTCAACATGGAAAGGAAGGGTTTACGTTTCGCCTTGTACACTCGGTAATAGCATCGCTGTAGGTAACGGCGAATGGTTCTGGTTGACACTTCAATGTGAAAGCGTTCTCGAGTCCACAGTCGTAATTCGGCCACGGAAACATGATTGTTGGTCTGGATATAGCGCCTAAATATCCGTAGGTCACGCACGCTCAGCAAGCGTTTTCGACCGGGGGCCTTACCTGGCTCTGTAGTACCCGTATTTTGGTGGTGTTTGATGATGCAGTGGACGGTTGACTTGGGTAAGTTCAGTTGGCGCCCAATTTCCCGTTCACTGAGTCCACCCCGTTGCAACTCCACCACTCTTCTCCTCACGGTGTTGTCAATAGGTTTGCCCCTGGCCATGGTGATGATGCACTGCTGTTCCTCGGTGCACAGCACGCGCTTATATACGTCGGACTCCCTTATCGTGTCCGTGACGTCATGCTTCCGTCGAATGCGCCACTATCTGGAATTTTTCGTATGGGTCTGGTGCCTGGTCGAAGTTCAATGTCACGCGTATAGTTCCCCGTTTTCGTTCTTTACGTGACCTTGGGTGCAACATGCTGGGATCACGATTCTTGCCTGCTCACACGCTTCCTCTTACACACATGCGTCACTTCTGCGGGTCACCCATTCCACAGCCTATGCCTCTGTGCATTTAATCACGTATTCCTTTCTGATCGAACTTCATTGTCACCAAGGTTGTACTTGCCTTCTATGATATTAATGAAAATATTAATTCCAATGTAGTAAACACTACTTGCTAGATGGCAAAATAAAATGTAAACGACATAAATACTCTTCCCGTTTCTAAACCTGATAATTTATAGCCGTGTATTTGATTGCATTTTATAATTAATAATGCAATGAAGTAAATGGTCACACAGTATTCAGGTTTAGTGGAAGATAGAGCATTCCTTCCCTCAGTGTGGTCTTTATAAAACAATATTTACAAAGTTATAGAAGCAAATGTACTTGAAGGGACAGCGAAGCGTTAGGTAGATTTTATGCCATCAAAATATATGTGGCGACTGCTACAAAAAAGTAAAGTTCCCCCCTGTGTTATAACGTTATTAGTTGTTTTTGGACTTTTAACGTCGCAGTTTCGTTTACGCTAGAACTACTTAAGAAAACCCAAGGATTCTTTACTGTTTTTTCCTTTTTTTTTGATTTATTACAAACTTTTAAAATAAACTAGCGGTTAATAAATCTTTAATTTGCCCTGGAAAGCTGGAGGGCTTTGTTTTACATAGTTAAAACTAATACAAAAATTACCTCCAGTTGCTTTAGATTAATCTTAGGTTAGTAACATAGATTAATAAACAGAAAATAAACACTTTAACCTCAATTAAAAGAATATGGTCGACCTACTTACGAAATTTACTCAGCGCTGCGCTTTCACTTTGACTGTAATCAACACTTCCGATATAAAAGTACACATCTCGAGAGCTCTCGACACTAGGGGGGGGGGGGACACTATTGGCAGAAGCTCCTTGATGACTTCTTTCCCTCGAAGATCTTTGACGTCTATCCCTCGAAGTAATTCACCGTCGCATTCATAGTTCAAAGGTCGGACTTGGTATCTACGTCGTCATCTCGATTAGCAATTCTCAGTTCACAACTACACACTTGCAGTGTTCTTTTCACTTTTTGCGCTATAAAAGTTGCCACGAGAAAACAGTCTGTATTTAAATAAAATTCCGCGCGCTCTTTTCCCAATCACGCGAACGTTCAGATCTCCGGGTCACAGATCACTGTTAACTGTCCACTAGGCAAACGACATCTACAAAACAGTCCCCGAATATCTAACTGCAACTTACTGCCTATAGCACTATCAAATTCGCGAATTCTCCATATAAAGAGATCTCGACGCCAACTGCTGCATGTAAACTTCTGCAGCCAACGCGCGAAGCAACGCGGCCTTTCACTCAAAGGCTCTACAAACACTGCTCGAAAAACTTCCCCGCGTTTTTCTTTGTCCCTTTGTCTTAGCATAGTAAGGACAGTTCATTTTCCCCGAGGGGCGTTAATCTCTCTAACCTCTTTCTTCTCGGAAGAAATAAGCAGTCATCAAAATAATCTGTTATAAATGCCCCCTCCACTGAAGAGACATTAGATGGACTGATCAAGAAGAGCTAATGTCTTTTAGAGTCTATTCATCTCCTTGAATTTTTTGACCAGACCTCGTATATACATTTTTCACACTCACATTACAGTTAACTTTTTTTTTTTTTTTAAAAAAATACACATAACTATATCGATATTCCTTTATATGTAGCACAAAAATATTTATAAGGTATGATTTTCAGTTATCAAATGAGTAAATAATATTCTAATTACAATGATTTCACGTGAATTCACGACAATAAAAAATCAAATATTTACTCTTGAATTCACACATAAGCACCATGTGTATTCATTCATCTAAGCACTATTAACATTCTACACAAAATTTCCAATGTATATATATATATCATCATAGTTCACCTATCTTTATACCTTACATAAAATCAACTTTCAATCATTACCACTATACGGTCTATCAATCCAGTACAAGTAACATTAATCAATAACATTTAGTCTTGCAGGTTTTCGAATTTTTTTCAACTGACTTACATAAATTTCTCTCTTACTGTTACTACAATTCCATAATTTTAAATTTTCCACATGTTGTGATTCAATTATTAATAGAGCGGTTACAGGCGGGTAAGTGTAGAATATTATAAAAATATTTTGATTTCTATCTTTACAAAATATCATCATACTTCATGAAATTAACCTAACAGTAAACCTCCTTTCTCTTGTCATGATCTTTACCTTTCATTTCTTCTTTCTTCTTTAAGGTATCAGCATGCTCAAAGTACTAATTTCAGGAAATTACATCTTATCATACGTCGCTTATCTTCTTAACAAACTATTTCTTAACTTGCAACAGAATTCTGGACATAATCTTTCACTTAAATATCAGCATGTTCTTTATTACGTAACTACAATAATTTTCGGTTCGCCTTCGACCTACTATTTTTCATTTCTGGTCCGCCTTCGACCTTACATTTATGTGCCTCTCTCGCACTATATCTTAATACACACTGACTTTTAGCTCATATAGCTATGCCCAAGAACTCTCAATATCCTGCTATTAATGCAATCTCCTCGTTTGTTAACGCTATTTCATCTTGATCTCTGAAGAATTTCCCAATTGACTTCTTTTGAGCACATCTGTACAACCTTCTTTCTCGTTCGTTCTTCACTCTTTATTTTGCAGCATCATTAACAGTTTTGAGGTTTACTTTCATATTTCTATCTTCCTTTTCTTTTTCTTATTACAAAGTTTTTTTTTTTTCAATTTTACAATATCTACCCGCTCATTGACAATAATAACATTTACCAGCACTTCTATCAACCATCAATATTTTTTTTTTTTCTCATTGAACCACAACTAGTTTTCACATAATTTATACAAAACAATTGACTTTCAATAACTTTCTCTTTTCATTTTCTCAATTTTCAATATACTTGACTCATAACAACATACACACATTTTTTTTTTAACAGCTTATTTACATTTGAACAATTTCCATCATTTTATCAAGATTTACATAAACTAGTAATTTTCAAAATGCTCATCAGATGAATGCATTGCTCTCTTTTCTGGTTTCATCTCTTTCATACTTGTGTCTGATCCTTCTGCGCTGACATTCTTAGATCTTTTACGAACTTTCTTCTTCGCTTTCACTGACGGTTCTTCAATTTTCTTTGCAGCTTTCAATTTATTTCTCTTCATTTTCTTCACTTTCTTTACTGAACTATATCTAGGTCTCATCCTAATTTTCTTCCGTTTACTGATCAGAGTCATTTCCAGTATCGTCACGTCTAAAGTTACACATTCTTGCAGTTTAGAAAACCTATCATCTTTCTCAGTATTTTCGTGAAAACTTTCATCTTTACTTATCAGTTCGGGAGCTAACTGTATCCCAAAATGTAACTCGTCAACTTTTTGACTTTTCAATCCCAACTTCCAAACTCGTTCCTCAAGAACCTGTACTTTTTCATCTGTTTCTCTGTGTTCATTTTCTATAGCCACTTGTACTAGATCAGAATTATCCTCTATCATTTCGCTTTTCTCACGGACCTCATTACAATCATCTTTCACTTCATCTATCACGGCGTGACATGATGCATTATTATCCTGAATAACGTCCTCCATTGTTTCTATCCTACATATTTGTTTACAAAGATCTTGTATCTTTTCAGCATTCTTTTGATTTTCACAGCAACTCGCTTTTATTTGAATTGGTTCGTCTTTGACAACGACCATATTACGCCGCGGACTGGCAGACCGTCCCAAAGCACTGACTTTCTGCTGATCATTCTCTTGTGCCCTAACTTCTAATTTCTCTACTTTTTCTCCTAATCGGTCGCTTATTTCCCGAAAAGTGCGTTTAGTCTGCTCTATACTCTGATATAGGAAATCAAATCTTTCATCCTGTTCTAACTTGTTTCGTTCCATAATTTTAAGTAGTTCCCGTTTATCTCTACTCCGCTCTAGCTTATCTTCTTCCCTAAATCTAAGCTGATCCTTTCTCATGCTTAACAAAATAGATTTCAAATCACAGCTCTCATCAAAAACTACATCTTCCTTTTCTTTAAATTTGTCCACTACTTTCGAGACACCCTGTGAAATTTCATTGTCTTTTCCCTTTCTAGACGTTTCATTCTCCAGCTGATCTCGACAACGCTTACAAGAAAAATTTCCTCAGGCTTATCTTGAAATTTTTTAAACTCCTCTTCACTCATATCTTCGCATTTTCTGTGCGACCATTTCTTACACAATGTACATTCAACAGCGCAATCAATGTCCAGTCTTTTCCCGCAGCAATCTAACACGGTATCCCAGGGAATTTCGGGGGCCTGATCCTTCTCATAAGGTGACACTGTTATACGATTCATGTTGTCGTTTCTGCCGACCTACTTCTCCCCTTTCCGATAACACAAAACAAGGAGGTGTCAGTTGTTTTTTTGTTTTTTTTTCTTCTTTAAGCCTAACAGCTGACGCGCTCAACTTCGCTTGACGACAGAATGTCTGGACAGGGGTGTATGTTTTCTTTGAACCAATAAGTAATAGCCGTTCCCGTGTTTCTTACATTATAAAAAAATCAATGTTTACAAATAAACACACTCGACAGTTTACAAACAATGCTCGCTATTATTATTATTATTATTTTCTCAGCAATATAATCCAAAGCAGTTCCCGGTGGTTTCGGCACCATATAACGTTATTAGTTGTTTTTGGACTTTTAACGTCGCAGTTTCGTTTACGCTAGAACTACTTAAGAAAACCCAAGGATTCTTTACTGTTTTTTCCTTTTTTTTTGATTTATTACAAACTTTTAAAATAAACTAGCGGTTAATAAATCTTTAATTTGCCCTGGAAAGCTGGAGGGCTTTGTTTTACATAGTTAAAACTAATACAAAAATTACCTCCAGTTGCTTTAGATTAATCTTAGGTTAGTAACATAGATTAATAAACAGAAAATAAACACTTTAACCTCAATTAAAAGAATATGGTCGACCTACTTACGAAATTTACTCAGCGCTGCGCTTTCACTTTGACTGTAATCAACACTTCCGATATAAAAGTACACATCTCGAGAGCTCTCGACACTAGGGGTGGGGGGACACTATTGGCAGAAGCTCCTTGATGACTTCTTTCCCTCGAAGATCTTTGACGTCTATCCCTCGAAGTAATTCACCGTCGCATTCATAGTTCAAAGGTCGGACTTGGTATCTACGTCGTCATCTCGATTAGCAATTCTCAGTTCACAACTACACACTTGCAGTGTTCTTTTCACTTTTTGCGCTATAAAAGTTGCCACGAGAAAACAGTCTGTATTTAAATAAAATTCCGCGCGCTCTTTTCCCAATCACGCGAACGTTCAGATCTCCGGGTCACAGATCACTGTTAACTGTCCACTAGGCAAACGACATCTACAAAACAGTCCCCGAATATCTAACTGCAACTTACTGCCTATAGCACTATCAAATTCGCGAATTCTCCATATAAAGAGATCTCGACGCCAACTGCTGCATGTAAACTTCTGCAGCCAACGCGCGAAGCAACGCGGCCTTTCACTCAAAGGCTCTACAAACACTGCTCGAAAAACTTCCCCGCGTTTTTCTTTGTCCCTTTGTCTTAGCATAGTAAGGACAGTTCATTTTCCCCGAGGGGCGTTAATCTCTCTAACCTCTTTCTTCTCGGAAGAAATAAGCAGTCATCAAAATAATCTGTTATAGTGTATGGCACCGTGCCGTGACACCATTCGAGCAAATGATATGGCTCCACACATTATCGATCTCTGCCGTAGTGAAGGAGACATGAATGATCAACACCACGCTCTGATGTAATCTAGGGATCCCGGGTTCTACACGCGGTGGAGGCACATGACACAGTGGTTCGGATCCCACTTAACTGTCGGTCCAGTCCCGATTAGCCTTACTGTGCATAAAGTGGACTTAAAATTCCAAATCAATCAATGAATCAAAAACCACGCTCTGGTGAAGCATTATAAAGGGAAGTCTCCTTAAAACGAACGTATTCAGTAGATTCGACTATATTGCAGCTGACCTTCGTGGAGGAAAGGTTAACACAGTGCGTTACGACGGTACGTGGTTTCGGTTCGAATCCCGGTCTGCTCATGGGTGTTTTTTGACGGTGCATTTCATCACATTATTACTCGTCCTCGTCGTTTGGATTAGCCAAAAATGAAAAAAGCGACGCTAAAAATAATCTAATAAAATGTATTCATTATTTACCTTCCGGGTTCCATGAAGAAGTGGCTACGAAGCTAGAAGCCCTACTTTTGAATCCCGGGTAAGGAATGAATATGTCATCGTGTTCGTTCTGATTCCACCATTAATGCGCATTAACGATTAACCTACGACGTAGAAATACGCTTAAAATAAACGTAAATATACGTTGCATTCTTCTGTCGCTTCATTAATGTAGATCATTTTACTATCCTAGGGAAAAAATGTTAGTTTAGCAACGTAAAGAATATTCACTTTCGGGGCAATCCAAGGCATTGAGAGGCAGTGGGGAAGCAAGGGGTGCGAGAAATGCGCGACCACACGGGGCCTCGCGCCTAAAGGTGCCTCGAGTCGCATTAGCTTGATACGAAAAATGTTATAAATAGAAGTGGGGAAAAAAAACATGTGGGCAATAATATTAAACTATTCTGTATTCATCTGGTTTTAAATTCTAGTTAAACGTTATAATTTGAATGAATACGTCAAATCAGGGGCATAACATACAGTCAGGCAGGAATAAGTAAAAAATGATCGTCGTTTTTCTCACGTGAAACAGTTAGAAACAATTCACGATAACTTGCTTAGACATTTGTTCCCATTTATTCTTTCATTAATAAAAAGCCCGTTGTCTTGTATTCTCTTCTTTTGCTTTACCTTTCACTCCCGATTATAATAAGTTAACAACAAACGCCTCCAACTGCCACGAAGCAAGTGAGAGGCATTTGAATGTTCGTGTTGTTTCATTCCTTCCTAGAACAGGCCCGTACCTAGGATTTTTTGAGGAGGTTGGAGACAGATCCGAAAATGTGGAACAAAAGGGAAGATCCGAATTCCTGTTGGATTTGTTGAGTTAGGTTATTTTACGTCGATTTTCTGACACTTTGGCTTATCGCGATGATGGGGATGAGTAACGATATTATGAAATTTATCAAGGAACACTCACAAAGAACATCCAAGGCCAACCCTGGATTCGAACCCGGAACCCACGGCTTCGTAGCGCGCTGCGCTAACCACTCCGTCAAGGTGGTCGACCCTGGTCGGCGCAATGCTGTTGGGAGTACTGGATGGGACCACCAATGTTTCGGTAGTATTATTGTACGAGCTAGTGCTAGCTCGTAGATACAGTGCTAAGTGTACACCCAACGGTTAAAGCAATACGTCCATCTCTTTTGAATTTTCATTCAGTCTGTTTTCCACAGTGTCATGATAATGGGTTGAAATAGAAACGCAGATGTCAACATAAGCTTCACATCAAAAGAATCAATGACCCCGTAGAACAACACAAGATGTAGAGTAAAGAGAGAATGAAAATGGTGGTGAACAATTTGCCTACTATTATCTTTCCTAGCTCTAGATTCTAGAGTTGCAATGTTATGGTCCAAAGTATCGGGAAAAAATCAACTCACCGATAACCCCTCTGCCCCCTATCCGACAATCAGCATTCAGCAACACTATCGCCTACAGACTAATGTTGTCACGTGGCATAGAGCTTGGTGCTTATTGTTTACATTCAATTCTCAGAAGTTGAATAGTATTGTGTTCCGCAAACTAAAAATGTTTTCATTATTTTAGAAATGTTCTTGTATGTACCAGCACCATTGAACAGCCATGATAATTCTATGGTTAGAAAATAATACGTATATTAATTAAATTATACGTATTAGCAATCATTATTAAAATGAAGAACATGTCAAAATGTGAGTTAACCTCCCCCCACCCAAAATAAACATTTTCGAAACACGACTTAAATTTGAAAGAAATAGGGACAGGGATTAGAAGAAATGGACTGTCCCGACTAAATTGGAATGTCTTGTAAACATGCATCAATGATTATAAAACAAAAATTACAAGGACAGTTTACTTTCCCTTGGTAGATAAGGTTTAGTAAAGTGCTGGCGGAAAGGTGGACTGCTCGAACCCACTTCCCCTTAATTTCCGCCACTGGATGCGGAAACAGCTCGCAGCGTTTTTCCAAAGCTTGTTTTTCTATGAAGTTCAAATGCTATGCAAGAATAAAGCTTGGAATTGAAAGCGTTTTGGAGGAAAACTGAAGTAAATTTTGCATTTAATTCTAACGATGTTAATACAAATAAATAAATTATGTAAACATGTGTAGAATTAGTGACTTAGTTCAGATCGACAAGTTACTGTTCCTGGATATTAAGGTAAAGAGATAATGGGTTGTTGCAAGTCTACTTTCTGAACAGATGAACTAATCGGGACTGAATGGGATCCGAAACAATATGTGCCTCCACCGGACATCGAATCCGGGAGCCCTTAATGAAGGTCCGTAGAATCATTCTTCCTCCCCGTCTGAGAAGGTCCCGTCATAACTGTTTTTTTTTAACAACCCCCGCGGTCGAGAATTCTGTGACGTCATCGCGGAAGCACTTGCCTTCCTTCGCCAGTCTTTTTACATGGAAGCGCATTGGAGACACGAATGTTTTCAATTAATATACAGACCTATATGTATGATATTGTTTTTGGAATTATTGTATGCAACGTCGTATTTAGGGAGAGGGTTCTGGGGTCAAGCTCCCCCGGAAAACTTGCGAAGTAGCTACTTCTATAAGTTTAAGTTGTAATTGAGTACCTAATTTCCTGAAATGACAGACGTGATAGATGTTGTGTTTATATATTTACTTTGGATGCAATAATATAATAATAATAATTATATATTATTATTATCGCAAGTTAGCCAAAAATGGCCCAAAAAGCGAAGTAAAATAAAGCATTTCAATCAATATCAATAAATCAATAAAAATAATAATCTCGGGTCTCGTAGCAGTCAGACGCCCTACCGACTTAATCACCGCAGCTCCCTGCCTCTATTCACAAATCATCCATAATTATTACATAATACTAATTATTATTCCTTTTTTATGAAAGTCAACCCTTTACTTACTCGGCCATAGATCCGGCTATTCTTTGTCTTTTAACATAGTATTATTAGCAGATATTGTAATACCAAGACATTTTTGTGTGATACATATTATACTATTATATGCGATACAATTGACCAACGTTCAAGAACCCTTCCCGGAATATATTTCTAGATAAGTGTCTGCATCCATGTCATACCCCAGAAATAAAATAAAAGATATAATGAGTTAAATATTTTGTTGTAACTACTGGAAAATATTGACACCTCGTCGTTGTTTGAAATGAATTTGTCAAGGCAGAGGAGAAGTTTCCTTCCGAGGTGACGTTACAAGTTTACGACCCCCACACCTCGCGGAAAAGGGGCTGTTGTGGACAGACCTCTTCAAGCGAGGTAGGAGAAAGTCTTCACGGACCTTGCCCTTAATAAAAACCTTGATTAGAAAGTGGCATCGTTCTTAGTCCACCATTTATATATGTATAGAAAGATTTCAACACTGGGAAATATACAATATTACAGGATTGTAAAAAACAATTATAAAATCACTGTAAAATTTAAGAACGATAAGGAGTTACTAGGATTTCCGAATAATTCGTTCCGAGTAATGTTTTTGTCCTAAAAACTTAGAAGAATCAGGTAATTAACTAGAGGTTTTATTTTAAATCTACTTTATGTACAAATAGGTTAGTCATAGTGGACACCTACAGTTTAAAGTTGAATCATAACACTATATGCCTCCATCGAACACAGAACCCCTTGCTTACAAAGGGACATGTGAAAAATGCTAACGTTGGGATAACCGTTAAAATAAAATAAATTATATTTGCATGATGGTGGATTAAATGTGTAGCTTTAGCTGACTATCGCAGTTATAACTATCGAAAATTAAATATTTGTAGTTAGGTTCGCCTAAAATCTATTGGTTGTTGGTTGATTTGGTGTTTTATGTTCACTTTATGCACAGTAAGGCTACCTAAAATCTATTGGTAAAATGTTTTACATTTTCACACAAATGTCAAGTTAATGTACTTGAAGATTATATATAGTCTAAGTTTGAGACATCACAGAGGGTGGAGGGGTGGTTGTTGAAAGACAGCTGAATTCGCCGCATTATTCATACAAGGGGAGAGGGAAACTCTGCGTTCAAACCGTAAATATTCTCACCTAAAACGCTAGTAGCAACAAAGAAAGAGGGGAGAATTGTTTTCATCTCTCTGTCCTCAATATTTAGCATGCATGTACTAGTACATGAGAAGCAGCAACTTGAACTTTCCTAAAGTATAAATGAAAAATCTGCTGCTACTAGGGGGCTCTGTATACTGGGTTCTACTCGTAACGGTGTTTTCACATGTTGACTCACATGCTAGTCATTCATGAAAGTCTGTGCTCTTAGTAGGTCATTCCTAATCAGTGACATGAATAGATATTGATATTTTTTAACATTAAAATAAAAGAAACTATTTTCTAATGAATAATTTCTTCCTTTGTAGTTTATATTAGGTGCAGTTATGTAATAATTACAATAATTGCAAAATTATCATCATTGAAAAAAAGAGAACCAATTGCACGAGTTTTACACATATTTTATCATTCTCTAAACCTCAAAATAAAATGTTAATATTGAATCAATGCTTTTTCTTGTTCACATCACATCACCATCACCTCCAAATTAGCCGCGATTGAAGGGTGTTTGAAGATCTACACATCGTTTTATCTAGCCTGATAGATAGTATGGTCATTGTTAAGAGGTAAAAGAAAGGTAAAGTGCTTCCCAGTGCTTAGCACTACGCCAGGAAGGCGTATAGGGGGTGTGGGGGTAACGCCCCACTGTTAAGAGACTAAACAAAATGCATGACTATATATATATATATATATAATATATATATATATATATATATGGTTCTAATTAATTACTTATTTGCCACATACGACAGATGAAATCGACATAGGAATTCGAAGCCGAATTTATTGTGCTAAGAAAATGAGTCGACCGACGTTTAACAATCATTACGTACTTTAACTTTTCCAGGCAGTCATAACCGAGATATATAAAACAACGTCTCAATTATAATTCTGTTGGTTAAAGTTGGATAATTTTTCGTAAGTAACGAAAACGCTTTGTTCGATTCCGAATAGAACCTTTCAATAAACAAATTGATAGATTGATCGAGTTCGTGTTTTAAGTCCACTTTACACACAGTATAATTAATCGGGACTAGACCTACAGTTTAAACTGGAATCCGAACCGTTTTATGACTCAACTGGTTATCGAACCCTCCGGGACCCCTTGATTACAAGGCGACGACGTTACCACTACGCCAAAAGGGAGTACCAGTAACCAATATATATATATATATATATATATATATATATTATGAGTACAAAGAAGAGTAACAGTGTAAAATTTATTTTCTTTGCTCTATTAGACACCCGATATTAACACACTTTCAAACAACATCTTGTACATATGAAGCAAATTAAAATTGATATGTGAGGGCATAGGAGTGAGCACGGGGGTTGCCAGTGGTGCATGAACACCTCCAAATGTGTCCACAAAAAATTAAGAATGTAGAATCAACCATTATAATAATAATGAAAACAATGTCTCCCCTGCTGTCTCGAAATTTTAATTTTAATGGTCGGATCTTTCTAAATTTAAAGCCAAGAGAGTGAGACGACTTGCAGCCAAAGCTATCCTCTTCTCTAAGTTTAAGCTGCTCTTGATTATCCTCTTCTCTACTCTGCTTCATAAATAATAAAAGTGTCGTGAGGCTAACGCTCTCTTTATTCTCGTCAGTTAATTTTTGAACACCCTGTGCACTTTTACTTATCCTTTTCTGACAGTGTGCAGAATATCTTGGAAGGAAAAAAATCTTCTATGCAACTCAAATTTGGTAAATTCTTCTTCGCTCATTCCCGCACAAGATTTATGGTACAACTTTTTACAAAAACTACATTCCATTGTCCCCTCATAACAAAGTTCATTGCCGCAGCCTTCAAGTATTTTATTCCAGCCTATTTCGGCTGTTTCGTCCTGAGAAGGAGATATCGACGTTCGAACCATGTTTGTACAGTGTCTCTCAAAAGTTTTAGGACAACGACATTTTAAACTAGGCAACCCAATTTACTCAAGGCGTTGGTGGGTTGCATGTAGAGTTAGGCTCAATTTCAGGGTTGCCACATGCACATTAGGTATTTATAAAATACGCGAAAGAAAGATATCCAAATATTATTGCATAAAACTAGAAAAAAATCAGTATTACATTTGTTGCAATACTCTCAGAAAGAAACAACGTCGATTTCCTAGTATTTCATTGTTGATGAGTCTACACAAAGGAAAAGTGGAGAGAGGAAACGAAAGGGAAGAATCGAGAGAAGAAAAGAGAAAGCAATAGGAGAAGAGGAAAAGTAAAGAAGGGAAGAAAATAGAGGACGGAGGAAGTGGATAGGAGAAGTAACAAGGAGAAAGGAAAAAGATGCGAGGGGAGATGTGGAAAATGGAGCAAAGAGGAGAGAAGAGAGGAAGGAAAGCGAGGTGATGGAAGAGGAGGAAAGGAGTTTGGAGAGGAGAGGAGGAGACGAGAAGAGGGGAGTGGAGAGTAGAGTAAAAGAGAGAAAGAGAGAAGAACGAAAAGATGAGGAGAACAGTGCCGTGGAGTCGGATTGATTGATTGATTTAGTTTATTTTACTTCGCGTTTTGTGCCTCTTGGCTAATTTGCGAAGATGGGGATGAGTGATGAAATGATGAAATGGATGAATGGACATTCACAAACAACCAAGCCCGACCGGGATTCGAACCCGGGACCCTTGGCGTCGCAGCGCGATGTGCTAACCACTTTTTTTTTTTTTTATTACATTTTGCAATTTATTACATTACATTTGCAATTTACATTTCAACTCATTGGGCAAGTAAACATTACAGTAAGAAAATTAGCATACAATCTATTTCTTTTACAGTCAGGTATCCTGTGGTATTCTTGATGGAGGTAATTTACAAATTGTATATTAAAATCTGGTTGCCGATATGTCGATAGGAAATAGGCATAGTGTCCTAGGAGCCATTGTACACTTTTACGTTTTGTTTTTGGGTAATATTCAAAAGCTGGATATAAAAGAATATCTAGAGAGATGTTATACACTGATGTTCGACAAATAGTACTCACAAGTTTCCTTATATAAAGCCATGATGTTTCTATTATTTGGCATTCACTCAGTCTATGGATTAAACTATCAGATACATTACATTTGGCACACATTGGCGTATTTATTAATTTAAGATCATAGAGTCTCTCTCCAGTGATTAATTTTTGGTGGACAATTATATACCATGCTGATCGGATTCGTGATGTAAGATGGTGAGCCTGAATATTATTCCATATTTCTCTCCACTTCATTCTGGGATTTTGCTCAATAATTTTACATGTTGGTTGTTCTAATTTACATAGTCTGCGATATATTTCCGATGTCACTGGTATTGTTAATATCGGAGATTGTAATAGGGCATAACTAATATCCACTATTGTTGACTTAAAATACCATAAAGTGTCTACCAGTCTAGTAATATCAATAGGAGCCTCTAGTGAAATATAGTCCAAAGCGCTTCTCAAAACTTTACTTGTGAGGCTGAGTGGATGCTGAATCAATGTCTGCGTGTCAGCTTGAATACGTAAGGCCTGGCATTTGAGTTCTATATTCACAAGATTCATTCCTCCCTCGGCAAAAGGCAAACAAAGTAATACATGTTTCACCCTCAATATCTGACCATTCCAAATAAACCAATTTACTGCACTCTTAAGTTTATTTATATCTAACTGCCGTAGTGGAAGGATTTTTGCCATGTACCATACCTTTGACAGTGCATAGACATGTACAAAGGTCACCCTTGACTGTAAACTAAGGCTGCGAAATTTATTTGTTTGTAATATCGCTTTAACCCCAGTTAATACTCTATCATAATTTAATTGGATCATACTTTGGATAGAGTGCGTATATATTATACCTAGTATACGTATCATTTGTACAACCTTAAAATTACCTCGCTGCGAGTGAGAATGAACCAAATTTAAATTCAAAATGGACGATTTTTCGTGGTTTATTTTTAATCCCGACCATTTTCCAAATTTCTGTAATACTTGACATGTTTCATCAATATCAGACTGTTCATTTATTAATACAGTAACATCGTCAGCATACGCTAATACCTTAATGGTAGTAGAGTGTATGTTAATTCCTTGAACTTTTCGGCCTATTTCACACAGAATGGGTCTCAGTGCAATACAAAACGCTAACATCGACAAAGGATCTCCTTGCCTTACACCTTTATAAATATAGAGTTCTTTTGTCAGAAAACCATTTATTTGAATTTTTGCTGTTGCATGACTATAAAGACTTTTAAATACTGAAAGAAAATGTCCACGTATACCGTAGCCCTGCAAAACGTTAAATAGATATTCATGATTTATCGTGTCAAAAGCACGTTCAAAGTCTAATGCTAATATAGCATTTTCAGAGTTTTTGTTCTGTAGTCTATAACATGTAATTATTTCACGCATCGTTTGTAAAACATTTGTGATTTTCTTATTTAAACCAAAAACATATTGATCCTCTCCTACTAATGTGTCGACATAAGGCATAAGTCTGCCAAGCATACATCGCGCCAATATTTTATAATCCGTACAAAGGAGGGTGATGGGTCTATAATGACCAGGTTCGCTTGGTTTTGGACATTTTGGGATTAGAATTATAATACCCGTATTGGAAGATTTACCCATTTGATACTTTCTAAACACTGCATTTATCCAATCCGTTATTGTTTGACCCATCAATTTCCAAAAGGTTTGATAAAACTTATTGGGTATCCCATCCCAACCAGGAGCTGAAAATGATTGCCCTACCTTAACCGCTCGAAACACTTCCTCACTTGTATATTCTTTGTTTAAGTTTTCACTTTCTTCATCTGTAAAAACCTCTGATTCGGATGCCAATTCATCCATTAAAGCTCCATTATGTGACGCTGGTTGGGAATATTGTTGCTCAAAATAATTATAAATGCAATTACGTATTTCAGGGGCTGAATTGATCTTTGTTCCCCCATTATCAAATATTTCACTAATACATTGTCTTTTAGCATTTTTTCTTTCATGAATTACATGGCTGATAGAGGCGACCTCATCGTTGTCAAAATGAGGAAGTCTACTACGAATTTTGACCCCTTGACGCCTTTCTGCAGTCATTTTTAACAATACAGCTTGTATACGTTTGACTTCAGTTTGCACTTTTTTCCCGTCTGTTGCTTGCTGAATTTGTTCACGCAATACCCTGTAGTAAAAATTATATTTATTTGTCCACTCTCTCGACCGTTCCTTACAGTAACTGATACAAAATCTTTTTATACCCGGTTTGAGAATCTCCTCCCACCAGCGGATTATATCTATCCTCCTCAGACGGTGTGTTATCCATCTCGACCATTGGTCATTAAATGCTTGTTGGAAATTTTTCTCATTAAGAATTGAAGCATTTAATTTCCAACAACCGTACCCTCTCGGGACTATTGGAATGTCCACATTTATCATCATAATGACAGCACTGTGATCTGAAAAACATGTAGGTGTTATACTGATGGACTTTACGTTCTGACGTAATGTGGGTGTGACATAAAATCTATCCAAACGGGATGCACAATTGTCACGTATATACGTGAAACCCCTCTGCCCAAAACATTTGTCACTCCAGACATCTGTGAAGTTACAGCCAGTTACTAATTTTTGCAATGAATTCGACGTGTTAAATCCAGGTCTTTGATCCTGCGGATACAATACACAATTGAAATCTCCCCCACATATTATGTGTTCTCTCCTACCCTGCATTTCAACAGCAACTTCCTGCGCAAAAAACTCATCCCTTTGTTTTCTATACTGTGACCCGGATGGAGCATATATGTTATATATCCATACATTTGCAACTTTTGCTGATATGATTCTATTATTAGGATGACATACCACATTTGTGAGGGGAACCGTATTACGTGTTAACAAAGCTGTTCCTGTCGATTGGAAATTTGCATTATTATGAACTCTTATCGTTGGGGAAAAATTGAAATTCATTTGTCCACATTCTTGGAGAAAGACAATATCTAATGATGCTTGTATAATAAAGTCCTCTAACGCCGCCTGTTTTGTAAGTGATTTCATTTTGTTTATATTTATTGTAGCAAAACGAAGGGTCGTCATCATAAATACTATGAACAAAATTTTTGGGATTGGGTATTCCCAATACTTATACTTCCACCTTTGCCCCATCTAAGAGTAATAATTCTTACACTATTTTTATATGCCCCTAATGTTATACACCAAAAATTAACAAACACACTAACAATATTATTTTAGTAGGGGGGGGGAGGAAATACCCCTTCCCTTTGTATACCTTAATCCATAAATATCTACCACCACACAATACAATATCATTAACTTTCTGACAGTCCATATAAAAATATTCATTCCAAATAATACTATTTTCTAATCTTAAAGTGATTACCTGTATCCAGTATTCACAAACTTTCATGGCCTATCGGACTTGGATCAATAACCATGTCTTGGACATTTGTTTTTACATGTCGCAATGATCGTCTTTTCGTCCGATTGCTGCCTGACACTTTCCTTATACTCTTTGGTCGTTTTTGTGAGCCGGAAACCGAACGACCCGTACTACTTTGGACACTTCCACTTTCACTATCAGTTTCCGAATCTTTTTCCTGTTCAGCTTCTTGTCTGAAGTCCTTTTGCTTGGTCTGATTCTGCTTCCTCTCCTTGTTGCTCTGTAGCACTTCATCACTCGATTCCTCTTGCACTTTAGTTATGTCTTCTTGTCGTCTTAGTGGTCCACCCTTCTTCTGCTCCATAGTATCCAGGGACATTTCTTCACTTTGTCGTGTAAGTTGAACATTTAACACAGGTTATTTTGGTTGATCTTGCATATTTTCTTCAGTTCCTTCCTTGGTCAAAGTTTGTTGATCATTCTTGTGAATATTTTTCTCTTCCTGTATACGTTTTCCCTGTTGAAGCCCTTCTATCACAGTCAGTTGTGCTGATTCTTGACTCACATTTATATCTTCGTGTGTAGATGTAGACGGTGCAATTGCTTCGCTATAGGACCGAACTGCACGACCCATGACTTTGAACACTGTTGGTTTCCGTAAGGTACAATTAAACCGCATGTGATCACTACTACCACAACATTCACAAGTCGGGATTTGACCATTATATACTACATGTGCCGTATATTGGCATATTTTCACAAAGGAGGGAATTGGCTTCTTAATTGCCATCAAAACCTGACGCACCCCATTATACACTTTGTACCTAAATTTGTCACTCCAAGTTTCTGCTTTCAATTCATCGATTGTCCCATATTCACTCAGTTTTTCACGAATTTGTCGTTCTGGCACTTCCAAAGGAAGATTAAACACTCGAACCGGCTTCAAAATTCGATTCGCATCACTCAGTTTCACTTGTGTCACAGCTCCACTACTATAATAAAAATTCACTTCACCAGTATTTTCTTCGAATATTTTTCTCATTTTTCCCGGACGCACTAATTTCAAAAATACACATTTAATCGTCGTGGGAATTTGTATGGCTGCAATTTCATCCACACTCAGTATGAATTTATCATGAATAAATTCATGTACTTCCAAAGGACTAGGTTTCAAAGTTCCCGTTTCAAAACTGATTTGTATCGTATTTTCGCGATCCATTCTATATTTTACTTTTGTCCAATTCTTCACTAGCACAGTTCAACAGCACACCCTCTCCCACACGTACGTACCGATATCGCGCTGAACTTTCACTTTTCCTAAAAGCACAGAGCTCGTACAGCACGACCTACCTGTTCCGCGCTAGGCGCGAGACTTCAAAGAAAATGAGTCGACCGACGTTTAACAATCATTACGTACTTTAACTTTTCCAGGCAGTCATAACCGAGATATATAAAACAACGTCTCAATTATAATTCTGTTGGTTAAAGTTGGATAATTTTTCGTAAGTAACGAAAACGCTTTGTTCGATTCCGAATAGAACCTTTCAATAAACAAATTGATAGATTGATCGAGTTCGTGTTTTAAGTCCACTTTACACACAGTATAATTAATCGGGACTAGACCTACAGTTTAAACTGGAATCCGAACCGTTTTATGACTCAACTGGTTATCGAACCCTCCGGGACCCCTTGATTACAAGGCGACGACGTTACCACTACGCCAAAAGGGAGTACCAGTAACCAATATATATATATATATATATATATATATATATTATGAGTACAAAGAAGAGTAACAGTGTAAAATTTATTTTCTTTGCTCTATTAGACACCCGATATTAACACACTTTCAAACAACATCTTGTACATATGAAGCAAATTAAAATTGATATGTGAGGGCATAGGAGTGAGCACGGGGGTTGCCAGTGGTGCATGAACACCTCCAAATGTGTCCACAAAAAATTAAGAATGTAGAATCAACCATTATAATAATAATGAAAACAATGTCTCCCCTGCTGTCTCGAAATTTTAATTTTAATGGTCGGATCTTTCTAAATTTAAAGCCAAGAGAGTGAGACGACTTGCAGCCAAAGCTATCCTCTTCTCTAAGTTTAAGCTGCTCTTGATTATCCTCTTCTCTACTCTGCTTCATAAATAATAAAAGTGTCGTGAGGCTAACGCTCTCTTTATTCTCGTCAGTTAATTTTTGAACACCCTGTGCACTTTTACTTATCCTTTTCTGACAGTGTGCAGAATATCTTGGAAGGAAAAAAATCTTCTATGCAACTCAAATTTGGTAAATTCTTCTTCGCTCATTCCCGCACAAGATTTATGGTACAACTTTTTACAAAAACTACATTCCATTGTCCCCTCATAACAAAGTTCATTGCCGCAGCCTTCAAGTATTTTATTCCAGCCTATTTCGGCTGTTTCGTCCTGAGAAGGAGATATCGACGTTCGAACCATGTTTGTACAGTGTCTCTCAAAAGTTTTAGGACAACGACATTTTAAACTAGGCAACCCAATTTACTCAAGGCGTTGGTGGGTTGCATGTAGAGTTAGGCTCAATTTCAGGGTTGCCACATGCACATTAGGTATTTATAAAATACGCGAAAGAAAGATATCCAAATATTATTGCATAAAACTAGAAAAAAATCAGTATTACATTTGTTGCAATACTCTCAGAAAGAAACAACGTCGATTTCCTAGTATTTCATTGTTGATGAGTCTACACAAAGGAAAAGTGGAGAGAGGAAACGAAAGGGAAGAATCGAGAGAAGAAAAGAGAAAGCAATAGGAGAAGAGGAAAAGTAAAGAAGGGAAGAAAATAGAGGACGGAGGAAGTGGATAGGAGAAGTAACAAGGAGAAAGGAAAAAGATGCGAGGGGAGATGTGGAAAATGGAGCAAAGAGGAGAGAAGAGAGGAAGGAAAGCGAGGTGATGGAAGAGGAGGAAAGGAGTTTGGAGAGGAGAGGAGGAGACGAGAAGAGGGGAGTGGAGAGTAGAGTAAAAGAGAGAAAGATAGAAGAACGAAAAGATGAGGAGAACAGTGCCGTGGAGTCGGATTGATTGATTGATTTAGTTTATTTTACTTCGCGTTTTGTGCCTCTTGGCTAATTTGCGAAGATGGGGATGAGTGATGAAATGATGAAATGGATGAATGGACATTCACAAACAACCAAGCCCGACCGGGATTCGAACCCGGGACCCTTGGCGTCGCAGCGCGATGTGCTAACCACTTTTTTTTTTTTTTATTACATTTTGCAATTTATTACATTACATTTGCAATTTACATTTCAACTCATTGGGCAAGTAAACATTACAGTAAGAAAATTAGCATACAATCTATTTCTTTTACAGTCAGGTATCCTGTGGTATTCTTGATGGAGGTAATTTACAAATTGTATATTAAAATCTGGTTGCCGATATGTCGATAGGAAATAGGCATAGTGTCCTAGGAGCCATTGTACACTTTTACGTTTTGTTTTTGGGTAATATTCAAAAGCTGGATATAAAAGAATATCTAGAGAGATGTTATACACTGATGTTCGACAAATAGTACTCACAAGTTTCCTTATATAAAGCCATGATGTTTCTATTATTTGGCATTCACTCAGTCTATGGATTAAACTATCAGATACATTACATTTGGCACACATTGGCGTATTTATTAATTTAAGATCATAGAGTCTCTCTCCAGTGATTAATTTTTGGTGGACAATTATATACCATGCTGATCGGATTCGTGATGTAAGATGGTGAGCCTGAATATTATTCCATATTTCTCTCCACTTCATTCTGGGATTTTGCTCAATAATTTTACATGTTGGTTGTTCTAATTTACATAGTCTGCGATATATTTCCGATGTCACTGGTATTGTTAATATCGGAGATTGTAATAGGGCATAACTAATATCCACTATTGTTGACTTAAAATACCATAAAGTGTCTACCAGTCTAGTAATATCAATAGGAGCCTCTAGTGAAATATAGTCCAAAGCGCTTCTCAAAACTTTACTTGTGAGGCTGAGTGGATGCTGAATCAATGTCTGCGTGTCAGCTTGAATACGTAAGGCCTGGCATTTGAGTTCTATATTCACAAGATTCATTCCTCCCTCGGCAAAAGGCAAACAAAGTAATACATGTTTCACCCTCAATATCTGACCATTCCAAATAAACCAATTTACTGCACTCTTAAGTTTATTTATATCTAACTGCCGTAGTGGAAGGATTTTTGCCATGTACCATACCTTTGACAGTGCATAGACATGTACAAAGGTCACCCTTGACTGTAAACTAAGGCTGCGAAATTTATTTGTTTGTAATATCGCTTTAACCCCAGTTAATACTCTATCATAATTTAATTGGATCATACTTTGGATAGAGTGTGTATATATTATACCTAGTATACGTATCATTTGTACAACCTTAAAATTACCTCGCTGCGAGTGAGAATGAACCAAATTTAAATTCAAAATGGACGATTTTTCGTGGTTTATTTTTAATCCCGACCATTTTCCAAATTTCTGTAATACTTGACATGTTTCATCAATATCAGACTGTTCATTTATTAATACAGTAACATCGTCAGCATACGCTAATACCTTAATGGTAGTAGAGTGTATGTTAATTCCTTGAACTTTTCGGCCTATTTCACACAGAATGGGTCTCAGTGCAATACAAAACGCTAACATCGACAAAGGATCTCCTTGCCTTACACCTTTATAAATATAGAGTTCTTTTGTCAGAAAACCATTTATTTGAATTTTTGCTGTTGCATGACTATAAAGACTTTTAAATACTGAAAGAAAATGTCCACGTATACCGTAGCCCTGCAAAACGTTAAATAGATATTCATGATTTATCGTGTCAAAAGCACGTTCAAAGTCTAATGCTAATATAGCATTTTCAGAGTTTTTGTTCTGTAGTCTATAACATGTAATTATTTCACGCATCGTTTGTAAAACATTTGTGATTTTCTTATTTAAACCAAAAACATATTGATCCTCTCCTACTAATGTGTCGACATAAGGCATAAGTCTGCCAAGCATACATCGCGCCAATATTTTATAATCCGTACAAAGGAGGGTGATGGGTCTATAATGACCAGGTTCGCTTGGTTTTGGACATTTTGGGATTAGAATTATAATACCCGTATTGGAAGATTTACCCATTTGATACTTTCTAAACACTGCATTTATCCAATCCGTTATTGTTTGACCCATCAATTTCCAAAAGGTTTGATAAAACTTATTGGGTATCCCATCCCAACCAGGAGCTGAAAATGATTGCCCTACCTTAACCGCTCGAAACACTTCCTCACTTGTATATTCTTTGTTTAAGTTTTCACTTTCTTCATCTGTAAAAACCTCTGATTCGGATGCCAATTCATCCATTAAAGCTCCATTATGTGACGCTGGTTGGGAATATTGTTGCTCAAAATAATTATAAATGCAATTACGTATTTCAGGGGCTGAATTGATCTTTGTTCCCCCATTATCAAATATTTCACTAATACATTGTCTTTTAGCATTTTTTCTTTCATGAATTACATGGCTGATAGAGGCGACCTCATCGTTGTCAAAATGAGGAAGTCTACTACGAATTTTGACCCCTTGACGCCTTTCTGCAGTCATTTTTAACAATACAGCTTGTATACGTTTGACTTCAGTTTGCACTTTTTTCCCGTCTGTTGCTTGCTGAATTTGTTCACGCAATACCCTGTAGTAAAAATTATATTTATTTGTCCACTCTCTCGACCGTTCCTTACAGTAACTGATACAAAATCTTTTTATACCCGGTTTGAGAATCTCCTCCCACCAGCGGATTATATCTATCCTCCTCAGACGGTGTGTTATCCATCTCGACCATTGGTCATTAAATGCTTGTTGGAAATTTTTCTCATTAAGAATTGAAGCATTTAATTTCCAACAACCGTACCCTCTCGGGACTATTGGAATGTCCACATTTATCATCATAATGACAGCACTGTGATCTGAAAAACATGTAGGTGTTATACTGATGGACTTTACGTTCTGACGTAATGTGGGTGTGACATAAAATCTATCCAAACGGGATGCACAATTGTCACGTATATACGTGAAACCCCTCTGCCCAAAACATTTGTCACTCCAGACATCTGTGAAGTTACAGCCAGTTACTAATTTTTGCAATGAATTCGACGTGTTAAATCCAGGTCTTTGATCCTGCGGATACAATACACAATTGAAATCTCCCCCACATATTATGTGTTCTCTCCTACCCTGCATTTCAACAGCAACTTCCTGCGCAAAAAACTCATCCCTTTGTTTTCTATACTGTGACCCGGATGGAGCATATATGTTATATATCCATACATTTGCAACTTTTGCTGATATGATTCTATTATTAGGATGACATACCACATTTGTGAGGGGAACCGTATTACGTGTTAACAAAGCTGTTCCTGTCGATTGGAAATTTGCATTATTATGAACTCTTATCGTTGGGGAAAAATTGAAATTCATTTGTCCACATTCTTGGAGAAAGACAATATCTAATGATGCTTGTATAATAAAGTCCTCTAACGCCGCCTGTTTTGTAAGTGATTTCATTTTGTTTATATTTATTGTAGCAAAACGAAGGGTCGTCATCATAAATACTATGAACAAAATTTTTGGGATTGGGTATTCCCAATACTTATACTTCCACCTTTGCCCCATCTAAGAGTAATAATTCTTACACTATTTTTATATGCCCCTAATGTTATACACCAAAAATTAACAAACACACTAACAATATTATTTTAGTAGGGGGGGGGGAGGAAATACCCCTTCCCTTTGTATACCTTAATCCATAAATATCTACCACCACACAATACAATATCATTAACTTTCTGACAGTCCATATAAAAATATTCATTCCAAATAATACTATTTTCTAATCTTAAAGTGATTACCTGTATCCAGTATTCACAAACTTTCATGGCCTATCGGACTTGGATCAATAACCATGTCTTGGACATTTGTTTTTACATGTCGCAATGATCGTCTTTTCGTCCGATTGCTGCCTGACACTTTCCTTATACTCTTTGGTCGTTTTTGTGAGCCGGAAACCGAACGACCCGTACTACTTTGGACACTTCCACTTTCACTATCAGTTTCCGAATCTTTTTCCTGTTCAGCTTCTTGTCTGAAGTCCTTTTGCTTGGTCTGATTCTGCTTCCTCTCCTTGTTGCTCTGTAGCACTTCATCACTCGATTCCTCTTGCACTTTAGTTATGTCTTCTTGTCGTCTTAGTGGTCCACCCTTCTTCTGCTCCATAGTATCCAGGGACATTTCTTCACTTTGTCGTGTAAGTTGAACATTTAACACAGGTTATTTTGGTTGATCTTGCATATTTTCTTCAGTTCCTTCCTTGGTCAAAGTTTGTTGATCATTCTTGTGAATATTTTTCTCTTCCTGTATACGTTTTCCCTGTTGAAGCCCTTCTATCACAGTCAGTTGTGCTGATTCTTGACTCACATTTATATCTTCGTGTGTAGATGTAGACGGTGCAATTGCTTCGCTATAGGACCGAACTGCACGACCCATGACTTTGAACACTGTTGGTTTCCGTAAGGTACAATTAAACCGCATGTGATCACTACTACCACAACATTCACAAGTCGGGATTTGACCATTATATACTACATGTGCCGTATATTGGCATATTTTCACAAAGGAGGGAATTGGCTTCTTAATTGCCATCAAAACCTGACGCACCCCATTATACACTTTGTACCTAAATTTGTCACTCCAAGTTTCTGCTTTCAATTCATCGATTGTCCCATATTCACTCAGTTTTTCACGAATTTGTCGTTCTGGCACTTCCAAAGGAAGATTAAACACTCGAACCGGCTTCAAAATTCGATTCGCATCACTCAGTTTCACTTGTGTCACAGCTCCACTACTATAATAAAAATTCACTTCACCAGTATTTTCTTCGAATATTTTTCTCATTTTTCCCGGACGCACTAATTTCAAAAATACACATTTAATCGTCGTGGGAATTTGTATGGCTGCAATTTCATCCACACTCAGTATGAATTTATCATGAATAAATTCATGTACTTCCAAAGGACTAGGTTTCAAAGTTCCCGTTTCAAAACTGATTTGTATCGTATTTTCGCGATCCATTCTATATTTTACTTTTGTCCAATTCTTCACTAGCACAGTTCAACAGCACACCCTCTCCCACACGTACGTACCGATATCGCGCTGAACTTTCACTTTTCCTAAAAGCACAGAGCTCGTACAGCACGACCTACCTGTTCCGCGCTAGGCGCGAGACTTCAAAGAAAATGAGTCGACCGACGTTTAACAATCATTACGTACTTTAACTTTTCCAGGCAGTCATAACCGAGATATATAAAACAACGTCTCAATTATAATTCTGTTGGTTAAAGTTGGATAATTTTTCGTAAGTAACGAAAACGCTTTGTTCGATTCCGAATAGAACCTTTCAATAAACAAATTGATAGATTGATCGAGTTCGTGTTTTAAGTCCACTTTACACACAGTATAATTAATCGGGACTAGACCTACAGTTTAAACTGGAATCCGAACCGTTTTATGACTCAACTGGTTATCGAACCCTCCGGGACCCCTTGATTACAAGGCGACGACGTTACCACTACGCCAAAAGGGAGTACCAGTAACCAATATATATATATATATATATATATATATATATTATGAGTACAAAGAAGAGTAACAGTGTAAAATTTATTTTCTTTGCTCTATTAGACACCCGATATTAACACACTTTCAAACAACATCTTGTACATATGAAGCAAATTAAAATTGATATGTGAGGGCATAGGAGTGAGCACGGGGGTTGCCAGTGGTGCATGAACACCTCCAAATGTGTCCACAAAAAATTAAGAATGTAGAATCAACCATTATAATAATAATGAAAACAATGTCTCCCCTGCTGTCTCGAAATTTTAATTTTAATGGTCGGATCTTTCTAAATTTAAAGCCAAGAGAGTGAGACGACTTGCAGCCAAAGCTATCCTCTTCTCTAAGTTTAAGCTGCTCTTGATTATCCTCTTCTCTACTCTGCTTCATAAATAATAAAAGTGTCGTGAGGCTAACGCTCTCTTTATTCTCGTCAGTTAATTTTTGAACACCCTGTGCACTTTTACTTATCCTTTTCTGACAGTGTGCAGAATATCTTGGAAGGAAAAAAATCTTCTATGCAACTCAAATTTGGTAAATTCTTCTTCGCTCATTCCCGCACAAGATTTATGGTACAACTTTTTACAAAAACTACATTCCATTGTCCCCTCATAACAAAGTTCATTGCCGCAGCCTTCAAGTATTTTATTCCAGCCTATTTCGGCTGTTTCGTCCTGAGAAGGAGATATCGACGTTCGAACCATGTTTGTACAGTGTCTCTCAAAAGTTTTAGGACAACGACATTTTAAACTAGGCAACCCAATTTACTCAAGGCGTTGGTGGGTTGCATGTAGAGTTAGGCTCAATTTCAGGGTTGCCACATGCACATTAGGTATTTATAAAATACGCGAAAGAAAGATATCCAAATATTATTGCATAAAACTAGAAAAAAATCAGTATTACATTTGTTGCAATACTCTCAGAAAGAAACAACGTCGATTTCCTAGTATTTCATTGTTGATGAGTCTACACAAAGGAAAAGTGGAGAGAGGAAACGAAAGGGAAGAATCGAGAGAAGAAAAGAGAAAGCAATAGGAGAAGAGGAAAAGTAAAGAAGGGAAGAAAATAGAGGACGGAGGAAGTGGATAGGAGAAGTAACAAGGAGAAAGGAAAAAGATGCGAGGGGAGATGTGGAAAATGGAGCAAAGAGGAGAGAAGAGAGGAAGGAAAGCGAGGTGATGGAAGAGGAGGAAAGGAGTTTGGAGAGGAGAGGAGGAGACGAGAAGAGGGGAGTGGAGAGTAGAGTAAAAGAGAGAAAGATAGAAGAACGAAAAGATGAGGAGAACAGTGCCGTGGAGTCGGATTGATTGATTGATTTAGTTTATTTTACTTCGCGTTTTGTGCCTCTTGGCTAATTTGCGAAGATGGGGATGAGTGATGAAATGATGAAATGGATGAATGGACATTCACAAACAACCAAGCCCGACCGGGATTCGAACCCGGGACCCTTGGCGTCGCAGCGCGATGTGCTAACCACTTTTTTTTTTTTTTATTACATTTTGCAATTTATTACATTACATTTGCAATTTACATTTCAACTCATTGGGCAAGTAAACATTACAGTAAGAAAATTAGCATACAATCTATTTCTTTTACAGTCAGGTATCCTGTGGTATTCTTGATGGAGGTAATTTACAAATTGTATATTAAAATCTGGTTGCCGATATGTCGATAGGAAATAGGCATAGTGTCCTAGGAGCCATTGTACACTTTTACGTTTTGTTTTTGGGTAATATTCAAAAGCTGGATATAAAAGAATATCTAGAGAGATGTTATACACTGATGTTCGACAAATAGTACTCACAAGTTTCCTTATATAAAGCCATGATGTTTCTATTATTTGGCATTCACTCAGTCTATGGATTAAACTATCAGATACATTACATTTGGCACACATTGGCGTATTTATTAATTTAAGATCATAGAGTCTCTCTCCAGTGATTAATTTTTGGTGGACAATTATATACCATGCTGATCGGATTCGTGATGTAAGATGGTGAGCCTGAATATTATTCCATATTTCTCTCCACTTCATTCTGGGATTTTGCTCAATAATTTTACATGTTGGTTGTTCTAATTTACATAGTCTGCGATATATTTCCGATGTCACTGGTATTGTTAATATCGGAGATTGTAATAGGGCATAACTAATATCCACTATTGTTGACTTAAAATACCATAAAGTGTCTACCAGTCTAGTAATATCAATAGGAGCCTCTAGTGAAATATAGTCCAAAGCGCTTCTCAAAACTTTACTTGTGAGGCTGAGTGGATGCTGAATCAATGTCTGCGTGTCAGCTTGAATACGTAAGGCCTGGCATTTGAGTTCTATATTCACAAGATTCATTCCTCCCTCGGCAAAAGGCAAACAAAGTAATACATGTTTCACCCTCAATATCTGACCATTCCAAATAAACCAATTTACTGCACTCTTAAGTTTATTTATATCTAACTGCCGTAGTGGAAGGATTTTTGCCATGTACCATCCCTTTGACAGTGCATAGACATGTACAAAGGTCACCCTTGACTGTAAACTAAGGCTGCGAAATTTATTTGTTTGTAATATCGCTTTAACCCCAGTTAATACTCTATCATAATTTAATTGGATCATACTTTGGATAGAGTGCGTATATATTATACCTAGTATACGTATCATTTGTACAACCTTAAAATTACCTCGCTGCGAGTGAGAATGAACCAAATTTAAATTCAAAATGGACGATTTTTCGTGGTTTATTTTTAATCCCGACCATTTTCCAAATTTCTGTAATACTTGACATGTTTCATCAATATCAGACTGTTCATTTATTAATACAGTAACATCGTCAGCATACGCTAATACCTTAATGGTAGTAGAGTGTATGTTAATTCCTTGAACTTTTCGGCCTATTTCACACAGAATGGGTCTCAGTGCAATACAAAACGCTAACATCGACAAAGGATCTCCTTGCCTTACACCTTTATAAATATAGAGTTCTTTTGTCAGAAAACCATTTATTTGAATTTTTGCTGTTGCATGACTATAAAGACTTTTAAATACTGAAAGAAAATGTCCACGTATACCGTAGCCCTGCAAAACGTTAAATAGATATTCATGATTTATCGTGTCAAAAGCACGTTCAAAGTCTAATGCTAATATAGCATTTTCAGAGTTTTTGTTCTGTAGTCTATAACATGTAATTATTTCACGCATCGTTTGTAAAACATTTGTGATTTTCTTATTTAAACCAAAAACATATTGATCCTCTCCTACTAATGTGTCGACATAAGGCATAAGTCTGCCAAGCATACATCGCGCCAATATTTTATAATCCGTACAAAGGAGGGTGATGGGTCTATAATGACCAGGTTCGCTTGGTTTTGGACATTTTGGGATTAGAATTATAATACCCGTATTGGAAGATTTACCCATTTGATACTTTCTAAACACTGCATTTATCCAATCCGTTATTGTTTGACCCATCAATTTCCAAAAGGTTTGATAAAACTTATTGGGTATCCCATCCCAACCAGGAGCTGAAAATGATTGCCCTACCTTAACCGCTCGAAACACTTCCTCACTTGTATATTCTTTGTTTAAGTTTTCACTTTCTTCATCTGTAAAAACCTCTGATTCGGATGCCAATTCATCCATTAAAGCTCCATTATGTGACGCTGGTTGGGAATATTGTTGCTCAAAATAATTATAAATGCAATTACGTATTTCAGGGGCTGAATTGATCTTTGTTCCCCCATTATCAAATATTTCACTAATACATTGTCTTTTAGCATTTTTTCTTTCATGAATTACATGGCTGATAGAGGCGACCTCATCGTTGTCAAAATGAGGAAGTCTACTACGAATTTTGACCCCTTGACGCCTTTCTGCAGTCATTTTTAACAATACAGCTTGTATACGTTTGACTTCAGTTTGCACTTTTTTCCCGTCTGTTGCTTGCTGAATTTGTTCACGCAATACCCTGTAGTAAAAATTATATTTATTTGTCCACTCTCTCGACCGTTCCTTACAGTAACTGATACAAAATCTTTTTATACCCGGTTTGAGAATCTCCTCCCACCAGCGGATTATATCTATCCTCCTCAGACGGTGTGTTATCCATCTCGACCATTGGTCATTAAATGCTTGTTGGAAATTTTTCTCATTAAGAATTGAAGCATTTAATTTCCAACAACCGTACCCTCTCGGGACTATTGGAATGTCCACATTTATCATCATAATGACAGCACTGTGATCTGAAAAACATGTAGGTGTTATACTGATGGACTTTACGTTCTGACGTAATGTGGGTGTGACATAAAATCTATCCAAACGGGATGCACAATTGTCACGTATATACGTGAAACCCCTCTGCCCAAAACATTTGTCACTCCAGACATCTGTGAAGTTACAGCCAGTTACTAATTTTTGCAATGAATTCGACGTGTTAAATCCAGGTCTTTGATCCTGCGGATACAATACACAATTGAAATCTCCCCCACATATTATGTGTTCTCTCCTACCCTGCATTTCAACAGCAACTTCCTGCGCAAAAAACTCATCCCTTTGTTTTCTATACTGTGACCCGGATGGAGCATATATGTTATATATCCATACATTTGCAACTTTTGCTGATATGATTCTATTATTAGGATGACATACCACATTTGTGAGGGGAACCGTATTACGTGTTAACAAAGCTGTTCCTGTCGATTGGAAATTTGCATTATTATGAACTCTTATCGTTGGGGAAAAATTGAAATTCATTTGTCCACATTCTTGGAGAAAGACAATATCTAATGATGCTTGTATAATAAAGTCCTCTAACGCCGCCTGTTTTGTAAGTGATTTCATTTTGTTTATATTTATTGTAGCAAAACGAAGGGTCGTCATCATAAATACTATGAACAAAATTTTTGGGATTGGGTATTCCCAATACTTATACTTCCACCTTTGCCCCATCTAAGAGTAATAATTCTTACACTATTTTTATATGCCCCTAATGTTATACACCAAAAATTAACAAACACACTAACAATATTATTTTAGTAGGGGGGGGGGAGGAAATACCCCTTCCCTTTGTATACCTTAATCCATAAATATCTACCACCACACAATACAATATCATTAACTTTCTGACAGTCCATATAAAAATATTCATTCCAAATAATACTATTTTCTAATCTTAAAGTGATTACCTGTATCCAGTATTCACAAACTTTCATGGCCTATCGGACTTGGATCAATAACCATGTCTTGGACATTTGTTTTTACATGTCGCAATGATCGTCTTTTCGTCCGATTGCTGCCTGACACTTTCCTTATACTCTTTGGTCGTTTTTGTGAGCCGGAAACCGAACGACCCGTACTACTTTGGACACTTCCACTTTCACTATCAGTTTCCGAATCTTTTTCCTGTTCAGCTTCTTGTCTGAAGTCCTTTTGCTTGGTCTGATTCTGCTTCCTCTCCTTGTTGCTCTGTAGCACTTCATCACTCGATTCCTCTTGCACTTTAGTTATGTCTTCTTGTCGTCTTAGTGGTCCACCCTTCTTCTGCTCCATAGTATCCAGGGACATTTCTTCACTTTGTCGTGTAAGTTGAACATTTAACACAGGTTATTTTGGTTGATCTTGCATATTTTCTTCAGTTCCTTCCTTGGTCAAAGTTTGTTGATCATTCTTGTGAATATTTTTCTCTTCCTGTATACGTTTTCCCTGTTGAAGCCCTTCTATCACAGTCAGTTGTGCTGATTCTTGACTCACATTTATATCTTCGTGTGTAGATGTAGACGGTGCAATTGCTTCGCTATAGGACCGAACTGCACGACCCATGACTTTGAACACTGTTGGTTTCCGTAAGGTACAATTAAACCGCATGTGATCACTACTACCACAACATTCACAAGTCGGGATTTGACCATTATATACTACATGTGCCGTATATTGGCATATTTTCACAAAGGAGGGAATTGGCTTCTTAATTGCCATCAAAACCTGACGCACCCCATTATACACTTTGTACCTAAATTTGTCACTCCAAGTTTCTGCTTTCAATTCATCGATTGTCCCATATTCACTCAGTTTTTCACGAATTTGTCGTTCTGGCACTTCCAAAGGAAGATTAAACACTCGAACCGGCTTCAAAATTCGATTCGCATCACTCAGTTTCACTTGTGTCACAGCTCCACTACTATAATAAAAATTCACTTCACCAGTATTTTCTTCGAATATTTTTCTCATTTTTCCCGGACGCACTAATTTCAAAAATACACATTTAATCGTCGTGGGAATTTGTATGGCTGCAATTTCATCCACACTCAGTATGAATTTATCATGAATAAATTCATGTACTTCCAAAGGACTAGGTTTCAAAGTTCCCGTTTCAAAACTGATTTGTATCGTATTTTCGCGATCCATTCTATATTTTACTTTTGTCCAATTCTTCACTAGCACAGTTCAACAGCACACCCTCTCCCACACGTACGTACCGATATCGCGCTGAACTTTCACTTTTCCTAAAAGCACAGAGCTCGTACAGCACGACCTACCTGTTCCGCGCTAGGCGCGAGACTTCAAAGAAAATGAGTCGACCGACGTTTAACAATCATTACGTACTTTAACTTTTCCAGGCAGTCATAACCGAGATATATAAAACAACGTCTCAATTATAATTCTGTTGGTTAAAGTTGGATAATTTTTCGTAAGTAACGAAAACGCTTTGTTCGATTCCGAATAGAACCTTTCAATAAACAAATTGATAGATTGATCGAGTTCGTGTTTTAAGTCCACTTTACACACAGTATAATTAATCGGGACTAGACCTACAGTTTAAACTGGAATCCGAACCGTTTTATGACTCAACTGGTTATCGAACCCTCCGGGACCCCTTGATTACAAGGCGACGACGTTACCACTACGCCAAAAGGGAGTACCAGTAACCAATATATATATATATATATATATATATATATATATATATTATGAGTACAAAGAAGAGTAACAGTGTAAAATTTATTTTCTTTGCTCTATTAGACACCCGATATTAACACACTTTCAAACAACATCTTGTACATATGAAGCAAATTAAAATTGATATGTGAGGGCATAGGAGTGAGCACGGGGGTTGCCAGTGGTGCATGAACACCTCCAAATGTGTCCACAAAAAATTAAGAATGTAGAATCAACCATTATAATAATAATGAAAACAATGTCTCCCCTGCTGTCTCGAAATTTTAATTTTAATGGTCGGATCTTTCTAAATTTAAAGCCAAGAGAGTGAGACGACTTGCAGCCAAAGCTATCCTCTTCTCTAAGTTTAAGCTGCTCTTGATTATCCTCTTCTCTACTCTGCTTCATAAATAATAAAAGTGTCGTGAGGCTAACGCTCTCTTTATTCTCGTCAGTTAATTTTTGAACACCCTGTGCACTTTTACTTATCCTTTTCTGACAGTGTGCAGAATATCTTGGAAGGAAAAAAATCTTCTATGCAACTCAAATTTGGTAAATTCTTCTTCGCTCATTCCCGCACAAGATTTATGGTACAACTTTTTACAAAAACTACATTCCATTGTCCCCTCATAACAAAGTTCATTGCCGCAGCCTTCAAGTATTTTATTCCAGCCTATTTCGGCTGTTTCGTCCTGAGAAGGAGATATCGACGTTCGAACCATGTTTGTACAGTGTCTCTCAAAAGTTTTAGGACAACGACATTTTAAACTAGGCAACCCAATTTACTCAAGGCGTTGGTGGGTTGCATGTAGAGTTAGGCTCAATTTCAGGGTTGCCACATGCACATTAGGTATTTATAAAATACGCGAAAGAAAGATATCCAAATATTATTGCATAAAACTAGAAAAAAATCAGTATTACATTTGTTGCAATACTCTCAGAAAGAAACAACGTCGATTTCCTAGTATTTCATTGTTGATGAGTCTACACAAAGGAAAAGTGGAGAGAGGAAACGAAAGGGAAGAATCGAGAGAAGAAAAGAGAAAGCAATAGGAGAAGAGGAAAAGTAAAGAAGGGAAGAAAATAGAGGACGGAGGAAGTGGATAGGAGAAGTAACAAGGAGAAAGGAAAAAGATGCGAGGGGAGATGTGGAAAATGGAGCAAAGAGGAGAGAAGAGAGGAAGGAAAGCGAGGTGATGGAAGAGGAGGAAAGGAGTTTGGAGAGGAGAGGAGGAGACGAGAAGAGGGGAGTGGAGAGTAGAGTAAATGAGAGAAAGAGAGAAGAACGAAAAGATGAGGAGAACAGTGCCGTGGAGTCGGATTGATTGATTGATTTAGTTTATTTTACTTCGCGTTTTGTGCCTCTTGGCTAATTTGCGAAGATGGGGATGAGTGATGAAATGATGAAATGGATGAATGGACATTCACAAACAACCAAGCCCGAACGGGATTCGAACCCGGGAACCTTGGCGTCGCAGCGCGATGTGCTAACCACTCGGCCACAGGGTCGGGCCGTGGAGTCGGAAATGTAAGACAGGACAGGAGATAAGAGGAGTGGAGAAGAGTGGGATGGAGACAAGAGGCGAGAAAAGTAGGGAAGGCGGTATGAGATAAAAGTAGAGGAGAAGGAGGGGAGAGAAGAAGAAGAAGTTAAGAACGGAAGGGACTGGAGACGAGAGGAGAGAAGGGGTAGTTGCAGAAAATACGTCTCGGCGTCAAGAACTGATGCATTGATAAAATTATCGACATGAAACATTCATTAACATTTTATAATGTATTGGAGAATGTATTAGATCGGTGCGAAATTCCTTTTGGCCGAGTTCAGAGCAAGATAAAATTTTCCACGTAAGATCTTTGATTTTACCTGCGATTATACCACTAAAAACATGAATGTAATTTTCATATTTATAAGAATTATCCAATTTTTCTCCTCTTCTCGGTTCGTTGAAATTGAGATTTTGTTATTTAACATTTCCCCTCCCCCCATCGTTAATTTCAAACTGAATCATTCCGTTTCATACGGCGTGGACAATGAACGCAATGGGATATGTCTAAAACGTACGAAAAGTTTCTGCCACCGGAGGGGTTTGAACCTACGACCATCAAATTATCAATCCTTAACGGTAACCACTGCCCCACAAGCTTTCGCTCCTGAACACAGCTAGAAGGAGCTGACCAATGTGAAATGCAGATGCAACCCCCCTCCTACATGTCATGTGCAAAGAATACTTTTTTGTAACAAAGAAAACGAAGGCAATACGGCTCGGCGAAAACATTTAATGGAGAATTGCACATGATGGTAACTTTTCAGTCGATGTTTGTGAAGGTATCTTTGCATTGAACTCGAGTGGAAAAAGGGGTAATATTAGTGTGTCCTGGTTGATTGATTGATTTAGTTTATTTTACTTCGCGTTTTGTGCCTCTTGGCTAATTTGCGAAGATGGGAATGAGTGATGAAATGATGAAATTGATGAATGGACATTCACAAACAACCAAGCCCGACCGGGATTCGAACCCGGCACCCTTGGCGTCGCAGCATAGTGTGTCCTGAATTGCCACAAATATAAATGGTTATTTCATTAATATTTGTCAATGTCTTTGAAGCAGACCACAATTATCGTTAGAGTATCATAAGTCAAGATCTGATACGTGAAAATATCCTTTTGTTCGTGTGTCAATTCATTTATTTGTTTATTTTTTTTAGTAAATTCCAGTTTTAGAACAATCTAGCCACTATACACTATTATTACAAACAATGTTGCCATGCTCTTGTTTAATAGAAGGATAAATATTTTTAAAAAGAAAAAGAAAGAACACCTCGTATGGGGGATCGAACCTAGGACCGCTTACAATACTCTCAAGAACTCTAACCAATACATTCATCCGTTTTCTTTTTTTTTTTTGTTACTTACTTGTTTTCTGATTTTACTTCTGCTTTGAATATAGTACCCTGCTTCGGCTTGCGAGCTCTGGGTTTATGGTACCAGACCGACCAGTCACTCGTAAGTCTTAAGTTAGCTAATTTGTGAAACAAGAAATAAACCACTGATATCTAATTTTACCTTGTATTGGAAAAAATACACATTAAAATCCAATAGTCACTACATTTTACAAAACCGTGATATCAACTTTTCTTCTAATGCTGTTCTTGTGCCAGAGAATGTGATGTGTGATTATAAAATTATTTTAGCGACGCTCGTATAAAGTTTTAACAATCGCGGGAAACCCGCAACGCGACGTCCGACGGCACTACTCCTAACCGAGGAAATCTTTCCGCGCCGAGAAAGTTAATGTTACTCCTTTTCTGTTACCAACCGCACTGTTCTCGTTCATTTTGCACCACTCACCCCATTGCAACTCTAAGTCTGTGATTGGTCTTTGCATAATCACACTATGCAATGTTATGCCAATAGCATTCAAGCTCTTAACTGCCTAGCGACAGCTTCTATTGCGCCACTATGCAAAACACGTTCACGGTAATCCAACACTCTTCCTACGCACTATTCCTGTTCCTTCAAATCACCCTTTCGTCCTACGTGTGCGTTATTTTACGTGACCCAAAGTAATCGGTCACAATCTGCCCCTCCCTGGGCAAAAATAAAAATTTCGAGTCAAATGAGGAATTTTTATTTCTGTAGGTTGGTCCTAAATGATCAGTTCTATTTACTTTGGTCACTTGACTTCCTCGGTTGGTTATTCACTTTTTGAACACTCCTCGTATAATCACTACACACGCATCATCATTCCCTATCACCACATTGTGTTGGCAAAATTTATATTTGAATTTGACATTTATTTTATACAGCACAAAATATAAAAGTACAAGAGATAATATAAAAGTACAAGAGATTATACAATATTAGGTAAATCCCTTATTTTCCACCATCCTTTATCCTTTGAAGTAGTACATTGTTTACCTAATAAGAATTAATACATAATAATATATCAAGTTCTTATGAAACACTTTTCTCTAAATACACCAATAATATAACAAATACATAGGAACCTATATTCCAATATTTATCTAAAATATAAAATTTTCTTTTTTCTTTTTTTTACATAGAATAACTCTACAACACCCTTCCTTTCATTACACTTAAAAAAACCTAACATTCTTATCCTAAAAATTAAACTTTAAACATATTAACATTTATACAAGCAACTACACTACACTTTTCTTTTCTAATCAACTAATTACTAAATATTCTTCGAATTCTCATTGAAAGTTCTAAAACTTAGTACCTTCTAAATCCAAATTAAAAGTATTTTTTCGGTTTTCAAAACCTAGCCTATTACAATGTAACATTCAATTTTTTACAGTACTCAATTTTCTTTTCCCTTGAACACCTCCATAACTTAAGGTTTTCTACATGTTGGTCACTTACCAACTCCTCAGTATCACAATCCAATAGATCAAAAACTCCATTTCTAGTTTGTTTCATACAATAATAAGGTCCTCTAAACAAGTCAAAATATTTAGCAATCTTTTTATCAATTAATGAACTATGCTTATGAGTCTTCAAAAATACTAAATCACCTTCTACAATTTCAGTTCTACCTACTTCTTTTTCAGCATGTTTATCTACAAATTTCTGTCTTTTTTCACAAGTTTTGACTTTCACCATTTTTAGTTTATTACTCCAGTTGACATTAATTTCATTTTCGATTCCAAATGTAGCTTTCAAATTTCCATCAATCTGTTCATTTAAATGTACTGAGACAGGAGCTTCTCCTAAAGTTTCATTTATGGAATAATTCAATAAGTTAACAATTTTACTAACATACAACGGCCAATCTTTATGCATGTCTTCACAATATATTCTCATGAGTCGGTTAATCTCCTGGTGAGCACGTTCTACTAAATTGGTTTTAGGATGATAACTGCTGCAGTAATATATCTCAACACCAAACTCTTTTGTTTTCTGTTTGAACTGTTTACTAATAAAACAAGACCCTCTATCGCAAATCAATCTTTTCAGTATACCCAAATGAACAAAGTAACAATTAACCAGCTTATCCAGAACTTTCTCTGTAGTAGCGTTTGGTATAGCGTAAGCAACTAAATACCTAGAAAACCCATCCAACACTGTTAACAAAAATTTCTCTCTACGAGGCCCAGTAGGCAACTGGCCTTGCAAATCTACAAATACTTGCTCCCTTACGGTATTAATGACATGCATACCCAATTTGGCTTTAACAGGGTGTTTATCTGGTTTAGTTTTAGCACATATAACACAGTCATTTATCCAATTTCTCACATCCTTTCTCATCCCTCTCCAAACAAATGATTTTATCAGTCTATTTACTACTTTATCAACACCAAAATGTCCACATTGATCATGATAAACCTTAATCACATCCGCTACAAAAATTTTTGGCAAACACAATCTCCAATTTTCCAGAAAATGGTAATTTCTAGTCAACAGAACACCCTCTACTAGTTTATAAAATTTGTTTACATTTATTATTCTTGATCTCATAACATTTCCCTCTACATTTTCCAAAATACTAATGATTTCCTTCAATCTCTCATCTTCCCGTTGCGCCTGTTTTAATTGTTCCTTAGAAAAAGGTAAATTTTCAAGTTTCAAGTTACCAATTGTGTTAACAAACACTTTTTCTATTTCAAATTCCGGGTTGTTTCTTGACAATAAATCAGACAAATTATTTTCCACTCCTCTAACATAAGTTACTTTAAATTTGTGTTTTCCTAATTCTAACGACCATCTACACAACCGCAGATTCCAGTGTTTAGCGGAATTCAGCCATTGTAGTGCTTTGTGATCAGTTAAAACCTCAAACTCCAGACCTGATATATACATTTCAAATTTCTTTATGCAAAATAACACTGCTAGACATTCTAATTCAGTAATGCTGTAATTTTGTTCAGCTTTAGTCAATTTTCTACTTACATAGTGTATCACCTTCTTACATTCACCCTCCATTTGAAACAAATAACCACCAATAGCGACTGAAGATGCATCACAACTAATATAGAATTTTTTGTTAAAGTTAGGGTGACATAACATAGTTTCATTAGCAATTACCTCTTTCATTTTACCGAAACTTGCTTGTTCTATCGCTCCCCATTGCCATTTCTTATTTTTATGCAACAAATCAGCTATAGGAGCTATAATATTGGAAAAATGAGGTACAAATCTCTTCAACCATGTGAAACTTCCCAGTAACTTCTGTATCTCCTTTTTGTTTCTAGGTTCTTGCAATTCTAAAATGCTTTTTACTTTTTCAGGATTGGCCCTCACACCAGAACCAGAGATAAGGTGTCCTAAGAACATAACTTCCTTCTTACAAAATTCTGTTTTTCTTAACTTAACTGTCATTCCAGTTTCGTGCAATTTTTTCAATACAATTTGCAAATGTTTTACATGATCTTCAAAAGTACTATCAAAAATTAATAAATCGTCAACATATATTATACAAAATTCTGACACATTTCCCAAAACATGATTCAAAGCACTAGTAAAGGCAGAAACGCCTGTCGTAATTCCAAAAGGTAATTTCTTAAATTTGTACATTTTCCCCTCAAAAATAAAAGCCGTACATGCCTTACTTTTTTCTGTAAGTGGTATCTCAAAATAACCTGCCGACAGATCAAGAGAGGTAAAATACGTCTTTCCATTGAAATTTAACAAAATCTCGTCTAATTTAACTACTCTGTTTTGTTCTAGTCTTATCTTTTGATTGGTTGCACGAAAATCTACCACAACTCTTTTTTCATCACTTCAAGGCTTAGGCACTACCAAAAGTGGATTTAAATATGGTGAGTGACCCAATTCTACAATATCATCTTTCTGCCACTGTTCAATTTGTCCTCTCACTTCATTTTTCAATGCAAAAGGTACAGAATAGAATTTTCCCACAACTGGTTCATCGTCTATTAACTTGATGTCATATGTAAACTTATTACAAGTGCCCGGTCTATCAGAAAAAACATCTATTAGAGGAGACAATGCATCCAACAACTCCATCTTTTGTTTACTAGTTAATTCTTCAGAAAATTGTATTCGTTCACGCAAATCATTCACTGTAGCATCTCTTTGGTCTTTAACTTTCGTAGTTAGCAACACTTCAGCTCTCTCAGTATATTTCAAACAATCATCTGTTTCCACTTGTACGCGACTCACATTGGCTTCCTTTTCACATTCTTCCTCTTTATACTGTGTGGGTAAAAACTTAATAACGTTTCTTCCAACTTCTGTATTAAAAAACATCTTCTTTTCTTGAAAGTCTAGCACCCCTTCTATCGTGAACAAAAAATCGCTTCCTAATATCACTGGTAGATTAAGGCTCCTTCATACATTTGACGAAAGTCGAATCTGAGGAAGAAGAAGAAAAAAGGAGGGTCATGTGGGTTGGTTTTTGCGTGGCTTACTCTGTAACGTATCTCGGACGTAACCGAGTACGTCACGAGATTGGCAGTCTTCACAGTTTGCTTGGGTCTCAGCTTCTACTTCCTCGTAGAGCTCCGACACAGTAAATAGTCCCTAACGAACATACACAAGTTATGTTAAAGAAACAGCGAAATGATTTTAAAAAAGTATAAAAGATCACCTACACATGGAAACAGATCTTCATATGAGATCGTTGAAGATAGGCATTTGCTGTTTACTGTTCACGGCTGACGGGAGGGCAGTTAGGGAGGGGAGTACCTGAGGAGAAACAAACACAATCGCTTGCAAGGGACGAAGGACGAAAATTTGTTTGTTGTGAAGCAGTTCACCGACCATCTGGCGCGCAGGCGAGCGAAGAAAGCAAACATGAATTATCGTTCTTTTAACACGTAACGAATTTTTCATGGATAGTAAATCCGTAATTTGATGACAAAAGATTCTCAAACATTCATGAAATGGAAGATAGTAAACACAGCCGCGCTTTCATGTCTTGAATCTTGGATATATCATTATGTGGGAGAGGCAGGGAGGGGAAAAGGCACTTTCTCTCTCTCTCTCTCTCTCTCTCTCTCTCTCTCTCTCTCTCTCTCTCTCTCTCTCTAATCTTCCATAAAGAGCAATGAAAGAAAAATCGCAAACTGTTCCTGTTTTGTACCTACAGTTCCTAAATAGAAATTACAATTTTTGTAACTATAATTGGCGTACGCAGAATTTTGTCGCGAGGTATTTCAAGTTTGTTAAGATTTTAGTATTTATAGTAATAATAACAATACATTGTTTTTTGATTGATTGATTGATTTGCTTTATTTTACTTCGCCTTTTGTGCCACTTTTGGCTAATGTGGTGATGATATGATGAATGAACATTCACATACAGTGGCGCAGGAACGGGGTGGGGGGTACAGGGGTACATTGTACCCCCAATTTTTTAAAGGGGGTACTGTACCCTAGTAAATCGAGTTGTAGCCCCTTTTGGTAATTTTACAGCAGACGGAAGGTACTATTTCAATTCACCCAATAAAAAAGTGTATATTGTTTATAATTTATGAGCATTATCTTTCTTACCACAGAAATTCAATCCATTGCAAACTTATTCTACTACATTGTGCTTGCTACTAGTTAGTTCATTGACCTGTGTTCTTGGTAACCTCCTTAAGGAGATGAAAATTGTTTAAAATGTGTGTGGAACGATGGAACTATATTTGCTCTCAGAAAATCATGCTGCAGACGAATGCTAAAGAAGTGGTCTCGTCGATTCGAAGATAAGATACAAATCTTCATCAGAAGAGTATATGACTGACTCCATTTTCTTTTGAATGTTTAAAATGTAATTTTTCGAAACGAAATATTTACACAAACGAGACGAGACACGACAGACCAACTTGGGGGGTACAATGTACTCCTGTACCTCACCCATATTTTTCATAACTTTGTAAGATGGTGTACGGAAAACTATACTTAAATCTATATTTTAAGATATTTTTTTGGAAATAGAGTCCCGATTAGCCTATTTGAGCATGAAGTGAATCTAGAATAAGTTTTAATAACTTGAGAGTGGAAACCGAAACAAAAATAAGCACAAACAAGAACGAGAAGGACCTCACCACACAGGAGATGAGATGAGGTTGTGACAATTCTCGACTCATCGCATAGCGATATCACTCCTAGGTGAAATTAAATTTTTCCTAGACATTTAAACAGGATGCAACTTTATCAGGGGGACTTATTTTTACCTATGTATTAGGGTATACTTATAATTGGATATTAATTGCTTATAATCTAATTGTGATATCGAATGCAACACAAACACAAAGCCATTTTAAGTTAAACCCTAAAGTCAAACTGTACATTACATTAGTCAGATGAATGAACGACATAAATGAGATTCACTGCAGGTTCTATTGGTATATTTTGGATTGGATGGATTCACAAGGTGTTTGATTAATTTATTTTATTTATTTTACTTCGCATTTCTGTCACTTTTGGCTAATCGCGAAGATGAGGATGAGTGATGATATGATGAAATTGATATACACTCACAAATAACATCCATGCCCAGGCCGGGATTCAAACCTGGGTCCTCTGACGTCATAGCGCGCTATTCTAACCCCCATCGTCACGGAGGCCGGCGAGGTGGGAATGCGTTTTGGATTTTCTCTGTAGATGCGAAAATTTTTAACTGTGACGCGCACATGCTTTTGCTTACATTAAAGTTTACCTTTTCACATAAACGAGAAATTGACATGTCACCCAAAAAAACACGCATGCACCTGCATTCAATACCATTACATACGAAAATAAACCTTGGCCTGCTCTTCATATTGTCCACCAAGGATTGAAAAGAAGAAAAAAAGTCTTGAGCAAATAACTTTCCTAGTTTCCTCTGAGATCTGAAGGATTTCAGTTTTGTATATGTAATGATAAAGTGCTTGTAGAGTGTCATTAGGTACAGCTAATTGTAATTATATAAGAAATAAATGCTTTGTCAAATGTTTCACAAATATTTCAAACTTAGACTTCTTACGAGTTGATCGGGAACCATCTCAACTCGAGTTTTATTTTCTTTTTTAATTCAACGCCCTGTAGGTGTCTGAGAAAATACCAAATACATGGCTTCTCAAAGGCATTGGATGTGGTACACATCTGCCATAAATTGTTTAAGATATTTTTATGCGTAGCTATGGCACTTTAAAATTAGAATGAAAAGAACTGAAGTGGAACGCCATAAGTATTATATATTTAATAATGTAATTTCTATATCCATTGGGTGGGAGATGATTATTTCTGGTTGGGGTGGCCCAAGATCCTCCTCATCCCCTTTAATCTCAACCTGCATTAAAATGAATAGATGTATCTTTGTTCGCAATTTTCACAGTTAAAACTCCGGATTTTCCGTTTCGTTAAATTAAAACAAACCCCGAACGAGGTCCAGAGCTTTATATGTTTCAGAATTTTTATCTGGTTTTAAAATCTGTTTTTTTTTTTTAAATTCTAAGAAAACAAAGAAAAAAATATTTATGCAAAATATGCATTAAATAACACGAATGTGTGTGTTGTTCTAAAATATAATATTTCACATTATACTTAGATATCAAGGACGTATTTAACGGGGGTTCCTGATCCCCCTCCCCGAAAGACTTAACAAGTAGTAAAAGTAAATAATCTAAATGTTGTTTAGCTTTTGTTCGATGATTATTTCCGCTGAATTTATTGGAAGCAAGGAATTTGACGCATACAGCTTTGAAGGGTTCCAAACATTTATGGACACTACTAATATCATCCATAAAATATTAATCAGGAACTTTACTTTTCATTAATTGGACCCAACTCCATTTTGGTTATTTAATAAATATTCAATTATTTTTCTATTTGACATTAAATTCCTTGCCAGGGCAGTTGTTTTTATGCAAATCTTGTCGATCTTAACTATACGTAAGCTAGATAATGAATACGTGCTGTTATATTGACAAATTTATTTTACTATATTTTACCTATTCATGTAATAATAATAATTCATTATTAATTAATTTACATATTTAATTAATATTTTAATTTAATTAAATATAATTATTATTATTATTGTGACACTTGGTTTGAAGTAGTATGTGTGTGTGCGTATATATATATATGGGGGAAAATGAAGGGAGGGTGAATTTTGTACCCCCCAAATGCAAAACGTTCCTGCGCCACTGCTCCCATACAACGATACCCAGGCTAGGATTCGAACCCGGGACCCCTGGCGTCGTAGCGCGATGTGTTAACCACTCCGCCACGGGAGCCGGCAATACATTCTTTTTATTATAACATTTATTAACAATAGTAATCTAATAATATGAACTGTTAATATTTTCGTGTGACACTAGTTAGTTTAAAACAGAGCACGAATTAAACATTTCTTCAGTTTGCCCAGTCAGTGATCACAACAGGTTCATTGAATGGACAGTGTTCCATAAGATATACACATATCATTCTGATCATGTACAATTAACTACACGTATGCTAAAATTGTAGTTTTACAACTTTGCTTTTACAACGATCAACGCTCACACTGGAAGAGCAAAGTTGTGCGCTACTGAATTAGTAGTCTTTCTGTATTATTTTCTGCAGATAAAGTTTATTTCGTGGTGAAGAGTAATGAATGGGATGATGAGAACAGACATTGCCATCTACATTGCAGGGAACGGAGTAGACTGGTTTTTCTCGAGGTACATTTATTGTTCTTGCTTAAGTAACGGTTTCTTATGTATATATACCGGGTGGGCCAGACTCAATTAGGCAGCTTTTGATTAGATGTTATTTTTATTTTTTCTTCATTTTATTTTTATTGACAAATGTTAACAATTCCAACGGCTACAAAATTGTTACAAAAATGGAATCACACACACATAAGTCATTGATTTTTAAGATAGTGGTCGACCTGGGCACCATCTAAGTCAACACAGGCTTGTAGACGCAAAGCAACATTTTCACACGCCTTCCTACACATGTTAACCTGAACATTCTTGAACTCCTGAACAATTACCTCACGCATATGCTGCTCACTGTCAATGGGATTAGCGTACACCTTGTGTTTGAGGTAACCCCAATGGAAAAAGTCTGGTGGGTTGATGTCGGGTGATCGGGCTGGCCAGTCCACAGGCCCTCGACGGCCAATCCAGCGATCAACCTCGTTCACAGCATACCGTATGATGCAGCCATCTATTGACAAAAAATGTACTTTCCAATTTTTTCCGTATGCTGTTAGATTTATTGGTTACTAATGTTCGAAAACTGCCTAATTGAATCTGGCCCACCCTGTATACTATTCCAATCTTTGCTTATTTGAAGTACAAATAACAAGAAAAGAAAAAAATCTGACAAACAGATAAAAAATTACTGGGCTACAAAAAATAAAGAAATCATACACGGACAGAAACAATGAGCTTCTTAAATATTCATGAACAGCAGTGCACGTAGATACACTATGTAATACAATAAGAACAAATACATGACAACGAAATTCTCACAATAATTGGAAAGCGCCCTGTGTTTCTGTACATTACGTTACATAAGCTAATAATACTTTGCGAACAATTTATATGACAAAATCAGTCTCAAAGGTAAACATATTCTCTGTTGCTATACAAAACGCCTCCTGTGCACTGTAATACATAAATAAGATCAAATTCATGAAGAAATTAGCCTCTAAATAATTACTATAGTAAAATCTGTTGCTGTACGTTATGTGTAGGCCTCCCAGAAATAACTACTTCCAACTATGCCACAAACAGTGCATACGTTACCTACAAAGGTTACCTCGTTTAGAAAGATTCTCCTTCTTGATCAGTTTGCCGGTGTTTTTTTTTCTTCCCTTCTATTTTGGGCTTGGATTATTCTCGTGGGATTTCGGATCTGCATTGAACATGTGTGCCGTGGATAGACAAGTTTTGGTAGTAGACACTCAACATAGAATTGTTGTAGCTGCGTTTCCATATTCTTCTTCCAGAACTGATCATCTATCTGGATGTATTCTATTTTAACACCTTTCTGTGTCCACAGACCAAAGATACAGTACCTTCTTCCGTGTAATAATTACTATTACCCTACACGTGGTAATAGTAATTATCTGTGGTGTTCACGATATTGGCGTTAAGCTCTTCGTCAAATTTTCAGAAAGTTACTTTCTTCGTCTTGATGGCATGTGCAGGTGTTACATGTTTGACAGAAAAGGGACACTTAATTTCGATAATTGCATAACGAAATAAATGTTAGATACAGTGAAGTTTCAGATAGATATTGTATACATATTGTTATGAGTTGTAGTATGCATAAACCACCTTTGTAATATCATTCAAAGCCGTGCTATCCCAATATAATCCTTGCTTTCCAATAAGTCCAGTCTCTTCAGATAAAGCTAACAACCATCATATACAACAAATGCTAAACGAGTATTGTTATTATTTTATTACTTGGTAATCTTTTCGTTTGGGGGAGGGGGTCCAGACGCCCTAAATAAATCCTTTATGTCTTTCAAAGCCTTATGATCTCAATCCTAATCATTGCCTTCCAAAATATTCAGAGTAAAAATAGTAGTACTTGATAAGTATTTCGGGTGCTATACTTCAAAGCCGTATTATATTTATAGCTATAATCCTTCCCTCCAATACGCGTTCAGAGGAAATTATCCATCGAATATGCAAAAATTGCTAAAGGAGTATATTTACATTATTTAATTTTAGTACTTCATAATCCTTTCGGGGGGTCCGGACCCCCAGCAAACTTGTTCTACGTATTATAGCGTAATATTTGCCAAGGACACCGGTTTAATTGAATTACTCAAAATAACGTTACTGGTTTACGTACGTACAATGTAAACGTCTAATGGAAACCGATAAATACTTCCCCATTTGATGATATAGTAAACGAATAGGTATTATTTATATTTCATTCTGAACCCTTCCACAATACGTGAACGTCTGTGTAGTTATTTTGCCGGCGATTTTGTAGCGCTTGAAACTTCATTGTTCTCGGAGCCCACATCTTACGTCAAACACACTTGCTGCCGTCACCCATATTTTGCAATTGAACACGTCCAGTTGACGCACGCACACTTCCCCCTGTCTCTCGTGATCGTGTTTTGTCTTCGAGCTATTTTGTTGTATCCCTCCGCGTTCTACTGTGGGTGGAGTTTAGAACGCTTGTAACTATCTGCACGAGATGTCGCCACAGTGCAGGGACACTTTTACGTATTGCAAGGGTTTCGTTTTCCTCAAACAGTCTCAAAATAGGAAAACTGACTTCTAGAGTGATGATGTTAATGTCAAGTACAATGAACATTGCATGTCCCCAACAAAACAGTTTTCCATAAGCTTGTGTGGTTAACGAGATAATTGCATGTGAAAATTACGGTTTTTCCCATTTTTATGCCCAATTTACTTATTAAGCAGGGCCTTTTTTAAAATTTCTGCTTTGTAGGAATCACGCAGCCATATTTTCTGAAGGATAGAAAACAAACCCCGAGGTCCTATCTTTGCTCGTAACTGAAAAATCTGTTTAAAACGGAACGTCTGCACTGCGCGTTTTCGTCAATGTATGAAGGAGCCTTAAGATCTTTAACCACTACAAACTCCATTAATAATTCAGCTCCTTCCAGGTTAAGTATAGTCACTGTTTTTTCCCAGAACTCTAGATTTCTTTTTTCCTGTGTAGTCAATCAAAATTAAATTATCTACTTTTGTTAATGAAGGTCTTGTCACCTCAGATGTGACCTTTTTCCATGTCTTCTCGGACATTATCGAAATCATACTTCCGGTGTCTACTAAGCATGTCACTTGAAGTTTATTGACCTTAGCTTTCACGCAGACTGAATGTTTAATCTTTCTTCTGTTAGCCGAACTATTCAAAATTTCTTCATTAATTGCACTATCTTCATCCACTAAATCTTCATACCACCTCACGTCAATTTCACACACTTGTAATAAACTCTTTTCTAAAAGCATTACAAATTCTCTCATTGCTAGTTCATTGCAATGCACCAAGTCTTGTCGATAATTATAACCATTTCCCATCGTCTTCTCATATTTATCTAAGTTAATTTCTCCGTTATCCTTCAAAAACAAGCTATCTAGGCTGAGCACTTGAACTTTTTCTCTTTTTCCCAACTCTTTAATCACTCTGTTAAAGAATGTAAGTTTTTTCCAATGATCATAACTGCTATCATTCGCCACTGCAGGGACAGGAGGAACCGTACACAAAACAATCTCTTCACTCTTATTCTCCAATAAGTCTACTAACTCTACGTAGGATTTCTTAAAATCTTCCTTTTTCCTCTTTTTAAGACATCATTTGTACCTATTAAAACTAACACTTTATAGAACTTCATGCTATGTTCTATTTTCCTTAATTTTTGTAACAAGTCATCAACTTTACACCCACTCTCACACAAACCGACATATCTTCTTCCTTCTCGGTTAAATTTCACTGATCTGTTTAACACAACGTTCGCAAATCTCACTAATTGACTGTCTCCCATCAATTCATAATCTTCAAGTACACATTTTTTCTCAACTTTCTCCACTGCTGTTCTTCGTATACTATTCTTGCACTGATTAGCACTAAAACTCACTTTATTATCTTCTTCTTTAAAGTTATTCAGAGTTTCATCTTCCACTGATTTCTCTGATTCGAAGTCTACTATAGTTGGTGAGGTGCAACTTTTTCTATTACTTCCATTTTCCAGTTTATTTACTAACATACGAAGACTATTCCCGACTATCTCAAAATTCGGAACACATTCACTACACAAATCACTAGGAGACAATTCCTTATTGTTAACTTCCTCCAAAAATGATTTCAACTCGCCTATTTTAGTTACTAACTTCTCCCTCAATGGAGGCTCATGAACTTCAGCTTTCACAACTAATATATTATTCATTTCTTTCTCGGGGTTATTTTTACTATTTTTCACTACATCACTGTAAAGAAACGTTTGATTTACTATCGCCTGTCCGTTATCAGTTGTATTTTCGGTTCTTATTTTATCAGCCACTATCCGAGAAAAATCACGTGACTCTTCCATTACTCGTTTTTTGAACTAGTACGGTTTGCGGTAGAGTTATTAAAACCTTGGCCATTAACCGGTACATTTCTAGAAATTTCCTTTCCTTCCCTATTTGCTAAACTATTTCTAGTTTGATCTTCCTGTCTTCTCTCAAAGTATTCATATCTTCGAGGTGTCGGCGAGAAACGAGCTTGCTGTGGAAATCGCCCTTGGTAAGGAATTGGCGCTGTTCCAACATTAGTAGTTACACTTCCATTATTTCCCAGTGGAGTTATTCTATTTTGCCCATAAAAATTTCTAGCGTTTCTTTTGACTTCTACATTCCTCACAGCATATCTCCCTTCATTCTGCCTGGCTCCTCTCACTTCACCTCTTCTTTCTTCTGTCATTCTTTGTCCTGAGTTTTTCCGTCCAGCCCACAAAATTTCATGCCTTCTTATAATGTCTGCGGCCGAATTCAAAGTTTTGCATTTTGCTGCCAGCAACATTTCTCTTAGTCTAAAAGGTAACTGATTAGCGACCAAACTAACACACTTGTCTTCTGAAAGTGAAGATTGTAGCAATTTCAACTGTCTCACATTATCCCAGTAGAATTCTTCCATTGCTTTTCCGCGTCCAGGTATAAATTTCTGCGTTAATATCTCTGTCAATTTTGTAGATTTCACATCTTCAGATTCAAACTTCCTTAAGAACTTCTTTTTGAAGTGCTCATAATCACTGTACTTAGACTTAGTTTCTAAGAACCATAACTTTGCTGTCTTAGTTAACACAAAAGGAAGTACATGTAAATACTGATATTCCTTCACTCCCATTGAAGTGAAACTTTCTTCGAGATCTTGCAAGAATTCAGACGGTAGCAAGTCGTCCATTTCACCTGAGAACTTTTTCAACTTTGTTATATCACTATATTTGATAGGGCTTTCTTTTACTTTCTCTTGCTTTCTCTTTTCCTTTCTTCTATTTCTTTGTTTCTTCCTTCGATACGTTTTATTATAGGAATCGGAGTCTTCTGAGCTGGCACTCGTGGAAATATGTATCTTACTCCTAGCACCTTTCTTCAAACTTTCTTCATCACTTTCATCACTAGGAGACGACTCGCTTTCTCCGTCACTATCACTCCCTCTTTCTTTCTTAATCACCCTTCGTACTGGTAGTTTAACAACACTTCCCCTAGACTTTTCTACACTAAGTCTATCTCTACGACCCCTACTTTCACTACTTTCACCGGCAAATTTCAAAACTTTCTCTACACTTTCACCCGTCATTTCTTCATTTCTCTCAAAAACTAACCCTTTAAAACGCTTCACTTCTTCCTTAAGAGCATCGATTCTGTTATGTATTTCTCTCTCACTTTCTTTCAATTTCTTTTCAAACACTTCAACACTTTCTTCGTTATTCCTTTCTAACAAAAGTATTCTTTTTGAAATAACCTGAACCTCATTCTCTATCTCTCTTTGTTGCACTTTCAACAATTCATTTTCACTTCGCAGATTATCACATTTCAATTCAAGGTCACCTCGATTTATTTTACACTTATTCTTAACATTACTCAATTCTTCCACTTGTATCTTTAATTTTCCTTCTGACTGTGCCACTGCAATTCCCATTTCTTTCTTCATCTCTTCATGCGCCTTGTTACACCATTCACGATGCAACCGCAACTCTTCCCTAACACATTCCACACTAACTATTTTACTTTCTAACACTTGAAAACGCTCGATCATTTCACTCTTATCTTCTTCACTTTGTTTCACCATACATTCTAACTTCTCGTTTTGTTTTTCAAATTTCACATCCATTTTCTCGGAGTTCACTAACAACCGTCGGAGCATTTCCATCACATTTGCATTACTCATATCATCCCTTTTCTGATATTCCGACACTACATCCTCCCCCACGGATTCATTTTTCTCCGCTCCACTGCACTTTGCACATGTAAACACTTTTTCCTTCTCATTCACAAAAGACTCGAACTCAACATCAGTCATACTTTCACATGATTTATGCTTCCAAAGTTTACACTCGCTACATTCTATGCTTCCATCTTCGCTCAGCATCTTGCCACAACACTCTAAAGTAATGTCCCAGTTAACTTCAGGGGCGTCATCTCTTAATTTAGGGGCAACAGACTTTCCTCTAGCCATTTCTTTTTAATTAAACACAGCACCACAACACGCAGGAAAAAAAAAACATAACGCTCTCCTGGCTAGTCGATGCACAACGTCACTTTTCCTCCAGCTGTGATCAAGCACAACAAGGTCAACGCAGATATAAACAATCAAAACTACTTACCTCCTCTCAAACACAACACACTTTATCCAACTCACTAGGAAATGTAAGGCTCTTCCCCGAAGAATTTAGAAAATTTAGAAGTAAATTTAGGATAATTTAGAATTTAGAAATTTAGTGAAATTAAAACTAACTTTCCCGGGTTTAAAAGGCACCAATTTCATCCGTTTTCTTTTTTTTTTTGTTACTTACTTGTTTTCTGATTTTACTTCTGCTTTGAATATAGTACCCTGCTTCGGCTTGCGAGCTCTGGGTTTATGGTACCAGACCGACCAGTCACTCGTAAGTCTTAAGTTAGCTAATTTGTGAAACAAGAAATAAACCACTGATATCTAATTTTACCTTGTATTGGAAAAAATACACATTAAAATCCAATAGTCACTACATTTTACAAAACCGTGATATCAACTTTTCTTCTAATGCTGTCCTTGTGCCAGAGAATGTGATGTGTGATTATAAAATTATTTTAGCGACGCTCGTATAAAGTTTTAACAATCGCGGGAAACTCGCAACGCGACGTCCGACGGCACTACTCCTAACCGAGGAAATCTTTCCGCGCCGAGAAAGTTAATGTTACTCCTTTTCTGTTACCAACCGCACTGTTCTCGTTCATTTTGCACCACTCACCCCATTGCAACTCTAAGTCTGTGATTGGTCTTTGCATAATCACACTATGCAATGTTATGCCAATAGCATTCAAGCTCTTAACTGCCTAGCGACAGCTTCTATTGCGCCACTATGCAAAACACGTTCACGGTAATCCAACACTCTTCCTACGCACTATTCCTGTTCCTTCAAATCACCCTTTCGTCCTACGTGTGCGTTATTTTACGTGACCCAAAGTAATCGGTCACATACACTACTTTCTTAATTATTCTGTCGCCTCAATATTGTAAACGTTATCCTACAAGGAAAAAAAAGTTCAATACTCTCATATTGCTCTGTACTTGTATAATTACTTTATACACATGCATTTGAAATCTTACTCTGAATTTATTTCTTCGTATTAGTATATCTAAGGTTGTGAATATATTTTATTTGTAATTTTATAACGGTTACATGAACATCTACGAAATAGTTCCTTATAACTTGGTATCTGTAAAGAGATACATTCAAGTTTTCAAATGATTTTAGACCACTAGATTTTGGCAAGGGATTAGGCCTATGGGTGATCCGTGTCCAGTCATCATTGCTGAAACAAACGTTTGAAAACTCTGTGGAATTTTCATTCTGAGATAAGTTGCCTTATTTGCTACATGTATGCGAACTACACTCTGTCCCACTTATCTCTGGAGCAGGTGAACGAAACAAGTATCTTAGCAGCGATGAACATATGAGAGGAATGGAATTGCATGGAGGGAGGAGATCCACTGCAGTTACCAGCCTTTCCAGCAGCGTGTACTGCCTCGCTCTGTCCACTCGATCCCCCTTCCCCTCTTTCCCCTTCTCTTCTGCTATGCGCGGCTTTGCACCTAGACATGCTGGGACAGAGCACAGTTAATTGTTTTCGCAAGAAGTATCTATGTGTGCCACACATTTAATTCTTTCTCACATGAAAAAAAATGTTGTCAATTTGCATTGAGGGGGTAGTTTCACAGTTACAAACTATTTTGGCCTTGATAAGAAGTTTAGTGTAAATAGTAATTTTGTTTATATTTTTTAAAAATAATTTAGGTCTATGGTTGAAATCCTCATATTTAGGGCTTGAACTCGTCACCTAAGAGGTTAAGGACTCGGTCCTGTTCTTTGTGATTCCTGGCAAACAAAAATGCTTATTGAATGAATATTCGGATAGTAATATAGTATGCTTTATCGTGTAACATGTAAGATACCTACTGGGATTACCGCGTAGTAGGACAACCGATCCATGAAAAACAAAATATAATTGAATGGTTTGTTTAATATAGATAAATATTTTTTTATTAATTTTTCCTCATTCCCTTGTTTTTCTTATTTTAACAATAACGCATGGCTCAACAGCTCTCGCAGGGCCTTGGCCTATCTCCCGACTGCCAGTCTCCCTCCCACAATCCTTCCCGTGATCTTCAATCAGATGGGGTGACGTGGGGTCAGCACGTCGAACCCTCAACCATTATGGTGGTTATTCACCTGATGTTTATATTTTCGTTCCTTTTCGGTACGGTCGGGACCCTACTTCTGGTTTTGAAAGATTAACATGGATTATAAAGATGTTAGGGTAATATCTTGCAGAAAAGACGACAATCATTGCGTGGCTGTTGGTTGCAATATGAGGTCCAGAACGAATAGTTTTTGTCAAGTATCAATCTTTTTTCGACAGAAGACCAGATACGAAAACTCAGTGGATTCAGGCAGTAATGTAAAAAGGCTGTGAACCACGACATGAGAAAGTAGGCCTTAGACACGTCACTTCATCGCCGTTAAATAAACCCAATGAAATATTTAAGTGTTTTTAAATTATGATTTTCTAATGCACATATGTTGGCATAACAAATTTAAAAGATGTACATTTTTACAACCATGCATGTTATTATCTGTGGAAGAAAGAACAATTAAGAGAGCTGTGTTCTAGTGGATACACAATATCGAAAAATTATCCATTCTGATATAATCAGAGTACATTTCAGTTTTTTTTTGTTTTAAGTACACTTTATGCACAGTAAGGCTATTCGGGACTCAACCTAGAGTTTAAGCCACATTGTGCCTCCACCAGATATCGAATCCTGGGACACCTTGATTACACGGCAGCGACGTTACAGCTACGCCATCGGGAGGCTTCGGAGTATTTGAATGTTTGTAAATAATGTAAGCTTTATTTCAACCTGCCGAATCATCCAACTTCCTGCATATTCGTATCATGTGTGGAATTGCCTGTTTTTTTTTTCGTTTTCGTGGAATTAAAAATCAACTGGCATAGCTATATATGTTAATGATTAATTAGAATGATAATTATAAAGAATGAGAAGTGGCCAAACATAAATTAGAATGAACTTAAAATACACGTTTATGTAAAAATTGATCTGTGGTTTTATTAATGAGAAATAAAATGTGCACTTTATAACTATTAGGCTAAGTAGAATATCTTTGTTTTTCATCGGTGTATTTAATCTTCCTTTTACCTTTAAGAATTTATTATTATTTACTTCTTTTTTAATATATAAAATCTGTAGCTTAATTTATAAGCGAATGAACTTTCTTTTTTAATGTATATACCAACGAAACCATTGGGTTCGATACCCGGTGGAGGCACATAGTGGTTCAGATTCCACTTTAAACTGTAGATCCAGTCCCTATTAGCCTTACTGTGCACAAAGTGAACTTGAAACATCAACTAAAAAAAAAAAAAAAAAAGGAACCATTGGTAGAGGATCAACATTGTCTCAGTAAAGATTTCTATTGTTCCATAAATCTTCATCCAATGTCTCCGGGAACTGGTCAATTTCTTCGAGGTACGAAGAAGAAATTGTATCTTTAATTCTCTGACACTTAAAAATTTCAAGTGATCCATTTTGAATCCGCTCCTTTATAACAACGTAAGCTCGAAGACAATCTGTATTCCACTAGCTTATATTGGAAACTTTGTCAAACCGGAAGTTTTTTTATCGCCTTCGATAATCGAATTGTCTGATGGACTATTTTTTGTTTACCCAGGAACATCCCCCTTAGGAGATTTACGAGACCGGGTTACGCTACTCACTCGTAGCTCCCCAATTTCCTCACGATGGTGGGTTGCCACCTGTCCTATATACAGGCCGAGAACCCAGAGACTGAACCCCGGCGGACTCGAACACATGCCGTCCCGCAGTCGGAGTCCAAAGCACAGCGCCTTAGACCGCACGATCACGGTGGACTTTTCTTATTTTACTTTTGGCTAATCGCGAGGATGAGGATAAATAATGAATAGAAAAATAAAAAGAAGGTCACGCACAAAGACAGGACCAGGTCCTTAACCTCTTAGGTGACGAGTTCAAGCCCTAAATATGAGGATTTCAACCATAGACCTAAATTATTTTTAAAAAATATAAACAAAATTACTATTTACACTAAACTTCTTATCAAGGCCAAAATAGTTTGTAACTGTGAAACTACCCCCTCAATGCAAATTGACAACATTTTTTTTCATGTGAGAAAGAATTAAATGTGTGGCACACATAGATACTTCTTGCGAAAACAATTAACTGTGCTCTGTCCAGGGACGTCGTTAGGGGGGGGGCCGGGGGGGCACTGGCCCCCCGAAACGTTCACGTGGCCCCGGCAAACTGTTCTACATTTGCTGAAAATTTTACTTTCATGACAAACATTGCAAAATAGTTTTTCAGTATTTTTTTCTTTCAGTTAGAAATACTGTTCTTAATTTGAGTAACACGAACCTCGTTTTCCTGGTTCTAGCTATAGTGGATGTCAGTGTAGGAACCTAGAACTTCGTTGTTTCTCGGAATTTTGAGGGAGCGGTCTTTCCACCCCTAGCATTCACAGGTCAACAACAGGCAGGGTTGGGCGTTGAGTGTTGCCGTTGCGTCAAAAGAATGTTTTGAGCTTGAGTAGATTGAAGAACGACCGCTTGTGCAGAGGTAAACCACATATATGAAAACGGTTACAACTGGTCCCGAATCAGAGCGCAATACACGCTAAATAAGTATAATGGTGGCAGGATGCCTCATATCTCCGGGTAAGTAGTATTATTCGCACCAAATATCTATTCTACTATTGAAACAGTCTAAAACACGCAACGTGTTAAAAGTAATTATCTTCACAAACTGTACGATTTCTCGAGTCGCATATTTTTCTCGATATCGTGAAGACAGATTTTGAGAATCCTCCCTAACAAATGATGCCTCCCCGATTGCGCAGTGATAGCGTTGTTGCCTTGTAATCGAGGGGTCCCTGGTTCGATACATGGGTGGAGGTACACAATGGTCCGGATCTTACTTTAAACTGTAGGTCCAGTACCGAGTAGTCTTACTGTGCATAAAGTGGACTTAAAAACACCAACTCAACTCCTTGACAAACTTTTCGAAGAATCGAAATTTTAAACAAGGACAAGTAAATACATTTTTGTAATTTTGAAGTAACATTATTATTATTATTTTGGATATTTTTGGTTCGTATGAATCTGCCTCACACAGTAAGCTTATTTTGTTGAGTCAAGTACAATAACAAACCCTTGCAATAAGTCACTGGAAAGACATGTGAGGTTGCACATATATTTAAGCATCTATAAGTAAATAATAACCCGTGGTTCGACAACCCCGGAAGGGCCTTGGTCTATCTCCCGACTGCCAGTCCCTCCCACAATCCTACCTATAGGTGTGGAGATCTTTAACCAGTAATGGGTGACGTGGGGTCAGCACGTCGAACCCCCAACCGTTATAGGGGATATTCGTAAAGAATAATTATATTCTTGTGGTAAGGAGTCGTTGTCAATTAACAAACGTTTTTGATTTATTCCATCAGCATTATTTAAAATGTAGTGGTATACTTAAATGAGGCATTTTTCTTGTGTTGCAGAGCAGGTTCAGTTTTTGGAGTACCGTTCGAAGAATTTGAGAATATTGAAGTTTTGTCATCGGGACCACCCCCGAATAATTATCTGTGGATGTTTTACAGGTATCATCGTATTTAAGAAGGTAATTTTTCCGGTGCAACTTTCCTCCGTACAACATGTCTTTTGCCACTCAAGCTGAAGAGCCGATTCATAGGTGCAACGACCTTGGCAGAAATAAACTCTGATTGGCACCATGTTGACAAAAGACTCAAGTCCCGCAACCGACAGAACTCGAAGCGCTCGGATCCTACGGTGACATACACTTTGGTTGAACACAAACGGATGCATTGGTAGGAAATGCAGGGATTTTATGGGCCGTGTCTTTCTGGGAAGTCGGGGAGCTTTTATAAACCCACTTTCCCTTCATGCACACCAGGGGGCCTAAGCCAGGTCACCCCTTCCCACAAAATCTTCTCTTCATCTGGCTCTGGTTATCGGCCGCGCCGAAACGCACTGCAGGTAGCTAGGACTTTCTGGGTTAATTACTTTATGGTTCAAATTGCAAGAGACAAAATTCTACTGTTTGTCCCTTTTCTGGCGGGAGATGAATGACAAAGATGTCGCGGTTCCTTCAGGTTCCCACACTCAACCCTTGTGTTCATAACCTGCAATGAAGGGACTTTATATCCTTCCTTGGTAACTTTCCACTCATTTTCAAGGAAGCATCTGCTTCTTTTTGCCCTACTGTGTTGATTGGTCGACAATTGATGACTGTCAGCTAGTTTGAAGAACAGTTTGATCCAAGAAGTGGTTTCATAGTTAGCTTCTGTAAACGTGAGATTCGGGTAGGATCACGGAGTGCTTGAGATCTCATTTTCATGCATTACGAGTGAAATTTCGATTGATTTGGTTCATTTAACTTTGCTCATCTGCCACATTTGGCTAATTGCGAAAATGGGGATGAGTGATGATATGATTAAATTGATCAATGGACACAACAAACACCCATGCTCAGTCCGGAATTCCTGGCATCATAGCACGATGTGCTTAACCACTCCGCCACGGGGGTAGGAGAAGTGAAATTTCGAGTGTGAAGCTGCCAGCTCGTTTTCCTCTCGAAAAAATTGAAGTAGGATCGACTGATCGACCAAATGTCCAACACATTGACTTTCTAAATTGGTGCCACACAGGAGACATGGTTTGACTCCCAGGGCGGTTGATCTCACATGTGATGAAGAATAAGTCACATTTCAATTAAGGAAGGAAACGAGGTATGTAGTCAACTTTATATAGTAGTGTGCATGCTCTAGAAATAATGTTTCAAAATTCTGCATATTTTGTAATTTTTCTTTATTTAGCGTTCACCTGGGTTGTCTATAACTTCTATGGGTTCTATTGGGTTCCGTTTCAGGACCGGAACCTTTCTTCTCGCACAATTTAAATTCGGTTCTAATAGTGTATTGTTCCATTAAAAAAAGGTTACTGGATCGTATTTAAATTGATCGGGAAAATATTTCTGCACCAAATTTTAATTGATCCTGGATAGAAGGTTCTTAGACAGTGTTTAAATCCAGCCGCAAAACAAGGTTCCTGCACCGTATTTAAATTCATACAGAAAAAGGTTCCTGGACCGAATTGAGGCCTAGAACCCATTTACACTTGCTGATTTTCTCTCCCGGGTGTGAAATGAATTTATTTACAATACCTGGACCATTAACAAACCTGGGATTGTTAAAGATTAGGGAACGCATACATTCTAATTTGTTCTATAGGATTCCGTTATAGGACCGGAACCTTTTCTCTCGCACAATCTAAATTCGTACCAAGTTGCGAATTGTTTCATTTCAATACGGAATTTTGACCCTATTTAAACTGATCCGGAAAAATAATGTTCGTTGACCGTATTTGAATTCTTCAGGAAATAAGGTTCCTGGAACGAAATTAAATAAATTCATCTGGAAAAAATTCATGGACCGAATTGAAAACGTTACAGATGAAGAGGTTCTTTACAGTCCAGAACCCATTTACGCTTGCTAATTTTCTCTCCTGGATGGGAATTCAATGTATTTAAAATTCCTGGACCTTTAACAACTCTGGCCTCCACCCACAAATGCAGACGCTGTGGCTGCTGCTTAGGCGGGAAAGTTGGCTAGACATACAAATAAAATTAATCCAAAGTTATATAGTGAATAATAGTTACTTACATAATAATATCATGAAATATGGAGAGCCAAATTACTTATCAAGCATTTTCTGTTATTTGTCTATCCTAGTGGGAGCGAAAATCTTTTGCCCTTGCTGGTGAACTCGGTTCCTGCAAATTCAAGACGGCATTTTCTAATTTTCATTTCTATTTGGGCCGACAACTCCGTGGTGGAGTGGTTAGCAGGTTACGCTAATGTCCCATGTTCGAATCCCGGCCTGAGAATGTGCCTTCTTTGTGATGGTCCTTTCGTCAAGTTAATCTTAACTCATTCTCATCTTCACGATTAGCCAAAAAGTGTCAGAAAAGTGAAGTAAAATGAACCAAGTCAATCAATAATTTCTATTTCGTTATTTTACGCCGTTTTTTACCTCTTGGGTTAAATGCGACGATGAGATTGAATGATGATCCGAAGGAATAGCGATGCGAGACATGATTCAACCACACCTGTCCAAGGTCCGAACCTTGGACCTCTGGTTTCGTAGTGCGTCATGCTCATGTTTCGGGAGTGGAATCCTTTGAATGAAAAACTATAAAAGTAGGGTGAAAGAAAACAACATTGTATTGTGCAAAAAAGCCATGTTTAGGTCCTCTAAAGAAAACTACAGTTATTCAGTAAAATTAATTTTGAAGGACAAAGCCTCCGAAGTGTTTTTCCATTTGGTGACGCGTGGTTATCACATCGAGTCCCATCTAGTTTTGAGAGTGGTTCGCTTACATATTGATTTCAAGTAGCTTCTCAATTGTCTTCACGATGTTAGGCCATCACAGAAATTTTGGAGTTTCTACCAGGGATGGAACCCTGAAAGACTAGAGCGCAATAATTTGAGCGCGCGGAAATTTTGTTGTTTCTATGCCATCATATATTCAGTTTTGCACGCGCAAAGAAGATTACTTTTAAGAAACTAGATGTGAGCATAAAATTTCATATATATCGTCATCATTCTCCAATGTGTACAGTACGACGCCACAACAGACTCGTGCATGTCCCATGGAATAGTGGTTAAGGGTGTCGCCTTGCACTAAAGGCCACCGGATTCTATTCTGGTATAAACAATATACATTGGATGCCTATCTTGAACTCATTACACAAATATTTCATTTTCGCACCGTTGTCATACTTGTGCACCTGATTCCAGCACCTTTTTTATATCTAAACTGACGGAAGAGGGTTTTCTGTACTTCTTAATTTTCTTCGAGCAAATTTACAAATCTAAGGAGTAAGGTCTAATGAAATTGTTCTTGGAGTCTCAAAAATCTGACATAAGAGAAAATACATGGATTTTTGAAGACTATCTAGAAATTGTTGGGGGCTACAGGAGAAAATAATGTTCTCTTCCAACAATTTTTATATATATATATATATATATATATATATATATATATATATATATATATATACACACACATACTGTACATATACTTATGTAGGCCTATATGGTATATTAATAGTTTGTTAGTTTTTAATGGTTTGATAGAAAAAAAATCTTAAGTTTTGGGCACCCCCGAACTGATCAACCTAGCTACGTCCCTGGCTCTGTCCCAGCATGTCTAGGTGCAAAGCCGCGCATAGCAGAAGAGAAGGGGAAAGAGGGGAAGGGGGATCGAGTGGACAGAGCGAGGCAGTACACGCTGCTGGAAAGGCTGGTAACTGCAGTGGATCTCCTCCCTCCATGCAATTCCGTTCCTCTCATATGTTCATCGCTGCTAAGATACTTGTTTCGTTCACCTGCTCCAGAGATAAGTGGGACAGAGTGTAGTTCGCATACATGTAGCAAATAAGGCAACTTATCTCAGAATGAAAATTCCACAGAGTTTTCAAACGTTTGTTTCAGCAATGATGACTGGACACGGATCACTCATAGGCCTAATCCCTTGCCAAAATCTAGTGGTCTAAAATCATTTGAAAACTTGAATGTATCTCTTTACAGATACCAAGTTATAAGGAACTATTTCGTAGATGTTCATGTAACCGTTATAAAATTACAAATAAAATATATTCACAACCTTAGATATACTAATACGAAGAAATAAATTCAGAGTAAGATTTCAAATGCATGTGTATAAAGTAATTATACAAGTACAGAGCAATATGAGAGTATTGAACTTTTTTTTTTCCTTGCAGGATAACATTTACAATATTGAGGCGACAGAATAATTAAGAAAGTAGTGTATTGGTTAGAGTTCTTGAGAGTATTGTAAGCGGTCCTAGGTTCGATCCCCCATACGAGGTGTTCTTTCTTTTTCTTTTTTAAAAATATTTATCCTTCTATTAAACAAGAGCATGGCAACATTGTTTGTAATAATAGTGTATAGTGGCTAGATTGTTCTAAAACTGGAATTTACTAAAAAAAATAAACAAATAAATGAATTGACACACGAACAAAAGGATATTTTCACGTATCAGATCTTGACTTATGATACTCTAACGATAATTGTGGTCTGCTTCAAAGACATTGACAAATATTAATGAAATAACCATTTATATTTGTGGCAATTCAGGACACACTATGCTGCGACGCCAAGGGTGCCGGGTTCGAATCCCGGTCGGGCTTGGTTGTTTGTGAATGTCCATTCATCAATTTCATCATTTCATCACTCATTCCCATCTTCGCAAATTAGCCAAGAGGCACAAAACGCGAAGTAAAATAAACTAAATCAATCAATCAACCAGGACACACTAATATTACCCCTTTTTCCACTCGAGTTCAATGCAAAGATACCTTCACAAACATCGACTGAAAAGTTACCATCATGTGCAATTCTCCATTAAATGTTTTTGCCGAGCCGTATTGCCTTCGTTTTCTTTGTTACAAACAAGTATTCTTTGCACATGACATGTAGGAGGGGGGTTGCATCTGCATTTCACATTGGTCAGTTCCTTCTAGCTGTGTTCAGGAGCGAAAGCTTGTGGGGCAGTGGTTACCGTTAAGGATTTCATACCAACTCCAAGCATTGATCAATTATGACAGCGTTAGGAATGGGTCCACAAGGGCATAATCAATTTCAATACCAAATCCGACCATTTTTAATTCATCACAGAGTTAGGGATTGGTCCACCTGTGCAATAATCGATTTCAATACGAACGCCAACCAGTGGTCAATTATTACAGCGGTAGGAAAGGGTCCACCAGGCCAAAATCAATATCAATGACAACTCCAACCTCTGGTCAATTTTCACAGCGTTAGGATTGGCTCAACTAGAGCATAATCAATTTCGATAGCAACTACAACCATTGATCAATTATTACAGCGTTAGGAATAGGTACACAAAAGCATAATCAATTTTCATACCAACTCCAAGCATTGATCAATTATGACAGCGTTAGGAATGGGTCCACAAGAGCATAATCAATTTCAATACCAAATCCGACCATTTTTCAATCATCACAGAGTTAGGGATTGGTCCACCTGTGCAATAATCGATTTCAATACGAACGCCAACCAGTGGTCAATTATTACAGCGTTAGGAATGGGTCTACAAGGGCATAATCATTTTTATTACAAACTCCAATCATTGTTTAATTGTTACAGCGTTAGGAATGGGTCCACAAGGGCATAATCAATTTCAATACCAACTCCAACCATTTGTAAATCATTACAGGTTTAAGAATGGGTCCACCCGGTTCTAATCAATTTTAATACCAACTACAAAGAGTGGTGAATTATTACAGCTTTAGGAATGGGTTTACCAGGCCATAATAAATTTTAATACCAACTCCATACAGTGATTAATTATTTCAGCCTTAGGAATGGGTCTACCAGGCCATATTAAATTTTAATATCAACACCAAACAGTGGTCAATTATTACAGCGTTAAGAATGGGTCCATCAGGTCATAAACATTTTCAAATCCAACTCCAACTATTGGTCATTTATTACAGCGTGAGGAATGCCTCCACAAGGGCATAATCAATTTCAATACCAATTCCACCCATTGGTCAACTATTACAGCGATAGGAATGGGTCCACCAGGGCATAATCAATTTTAATACCAACCCCAACCATTTTTCAATTATTACAGCGTTAGGAATGCTTACCCAAGGCCATAATCAATTTTCAGTACCGACTCCAACCATTGGTCAATTATTACAGCGTTAAGAATGGATCAACAAGGGCATAATCATTTAAAATACCCACTTCAACTAGTGGTCAATTATTACAGTGTTACGAATGGGTCCACAACGGCATAATCAATTTTAATACCAACTCCAAACATTGGTCAACTACTACAGCGATAGGAATGGGTCCACCAGGGCAAATCAAATCCAACTTTTGGTCAATTATTACAGAGTTAGGTATGAGTCCACCCGGTCATAATCAATTTCAATACCAACTCCAACAAGTGGTCAATTTTTACAGGGTTAAGAATAGGTCTACAAGGGCATAATCACTTTCAATTCCAACTAAAATCATTGGTCAATTATTAAGGCGTTAAGAATGGGTCCATAATGGCATAATAATTTTCAATGTCAACTTCCGCCATTGGTCAATTATTTCAGAGTTAGGAATGGGTCCCCCAGAGCATAATCATTTTCAATACCAACTCCAAACATTACCAATTATGACAGTGTTGGGAATGGGTCCACACGGGCCTAATCAATTTTAATACCAACTCCAAACAGTGGTGAATTATTACAGCGTTAGGAATGGATCCACTACGGCATAATCAATTTCAATACCAACTTCAACCATTGGTAAATTATTACAGCGTTAGGAATGGGTCTACCAGGCCATAATCAATTTTAATATCAACTCCAAACAGTGGTCAATAATTACAGCGTTAAAAATGGGTCCATCAGGTCATAAACATTATCAATACCAACTCCAACCACTGGCCAATAATTACAGCGTTAGGAATGGGTCCACAAGGGCCTAATCATTAATTTAAATTCCCACTTCAACCATTGGTCAATTATTACAGCGTAAGGAATGGGTCCACCAGACCTTGAGCAGTTTTAATACCAACTCCAACCATTGGTCAATGGTTACAGTGTTTGGAATGGGTCCACCCGGGCATAATCAATTTTAATACCAACTCCAACCATTGATGAATTATTACACCGTCAGGAATAGGTCCACCAGGACGTATTCAATTTCAATATCAACTCCAGCCATTGGTCAATTATTACAGCGTTAGGAAGGGTTCCACCTGGCCATAATCAATTTTAATACCAACTTCAACGATTGGTCAATTATTATAGCGTTATGAATGGGTCCACCCGGGTATAATCAATTTTCAAACCAACTCCAACCATTGGTCAATTATTACAGCGTTGGGAATAGGTACACAAAAGCATAATCAAATTTCATACCAACTCCAAGCATTGATCAATTATGACAGCGTTAGGAATGGGTCTACAAGGGCATAATCAATTTCAATACCAACTAAAACCATTGGTAAATTATTACAGCGTTAGGAATGGGTCCACTCGGTTCTAATCAATTTTAATACCAACTCCAAAGAGTGGTGAATTATTACAGAGTTAAGAATGGGTCTACCAGGCCATAATAAATTTTAATACCAACTCCATACAGTGATTAATTATTTCAGCCTTAGGAATGGGTCTACCAGGCCATATTCAATTTTAATATCAACACCAAACAGTGGTCAATTATTACAGGGTAAGAATGGGTCCATCAGGTCATAAATATTTTCAATACCAACTCCAACTATTGGTCATTTATTACAGCGTGAAGAATGGCTCCACAAGGGCATAATCAATTTTAATACCAACCCCAACCATTATTGAATTATTACAGCGTTAGGAATGGGTACTCAAGGCCATAATCAATTTTCAGTACCAACTCCAACCATTGGTCAATTATTACAGCGTTAAGAATGGGTCCATCAGGTCATAAACATTATCAATACAAATGCAACCACTGGTCTTTAATTACAGCGTTAGGAATGGGTCCACAAGGGCATAATCATTTAAAATACACACTTCAACTAGTGGTCAATTATTACAGTGTTACGAATGGGTCCACAACGGCATAATCAATTTTAATACCAACTCCAAACATTGGTCAACTACTACAGCGATAGGAATGGGTACACCAGGGCAAATCAAATCCAACTTTTGGTCAATTATTACAGAGTTAGGTATGAGTCCACCCGGTCATAATCAATTTCAATACCAACTCCAACAAGTGGTCAATTTTTACAGTGTTAAGAATAGGTCCACAAGGGCATAATCACTTTCAATTCTAACTAAAATCATTGGTCATTTATTAAGGCGTTAAAAATGGGTCCATAATGGCATAATAATTTTCAATGTCAACTCCCGCCATTGGTCAATTATTACAGAGTTAGGAATGATTCCCCCAGAGCATAATCATTTTCAATACCAACTCCAAACATTATCATTTATGACATTGTTGTGAATGGGTCCACCCGGGCATAACCAATTTCAATACCAACCCCAACCATTGGTCAATTATTACAGCGTTAAGAATGGGTCCATCAGGTCATAAACATTTTCTACCAACTCCAACCATTGGTCAATTATTACAGCGTTCAGAATGGGTTTACAAGGGCATAATCATTTATAATACCAACTCCATTCACTGTTTAATTGTTACAGCGTTAGGAATGTGTCCATTACGGCATAATCAATTTCAATACCAACTCCAACAATTGTTAATTATTACTGCGTTAGGAATAGGTCCACCCGGGCCAAATCAATTTTAATAGTGATGAATTATTACAGCGTTAGGAATGGATCCACTACGGCATAATCAATTTCCATACCAACTCAAACCATTGGTAAATTATTACAGCGTTAGGAATGGGTCCACCCGGGCCTAATCAATTTTAATACCAACTCCAAACAGTGGTGAATTATTACAGCGTTAGGAATAAGTCTACCAGGCCGTAAATAATTTTAATATCAACTCCAAACAGTGGTCAATTTTTACAGCGTTAAAAATGGGTCCATCAGGTCATAAACATTATCAATACCAACTCCAACCACTGGCCATTAATTACAGCGTTAGGAATGGGTCCACAAGGGCATAATCATTTAAAATACACACTTCAACTAGTGGTCAATTATTACAGTGTTACGAATGGGTCCACAACGGCATAATCAATTTTAATACCAACTCCAAACATTGGTCAACTACTACAGCGATAGGAATGGGTACACCAGGGCAAATCAAATCCAACTTTTGGTCAATTATTACAGAGTTAGGTATGAGTCCACCCGGTCATAATCAATTTCAATACCAACTCCAACAAGTGGTCAATTTTTACAGTGTTAAGAATAGGTCCACAAGGGCATAATCACTTTCAATTCTAACTAAAATCATTGGTCATTTATTAAGGCGTTAAAAATGGGTCCATAATGGCATAATAATTTTCAATGTCAACTCCCGCCATTGGTCAATTATTACAGAGTTAGGAATGATTCCCCCAGAGCATAATCATTTTCAATACCAACTCCAAACATTATCATTTATGACATTGTTGTGAATGGGTCCACCCGGGCATAACCAATTTCAATACCAACCCCAACCATTGGTCAATTATTACAGCGTTAAGAATGGGTCCATCAGGTCATAAACATTTTCTACCAACTCCAACCATTGGTCAATTATTACAGCGTTCAGAATGGGTTTACAAGGGCATAATCATTTATAATACCAACTCCATTCACTGTTTAATTGTTACAGCGTTAGGAATGTGTCCATTACGGCATAATCAATTTCAATACCAACTCCAACAATTGTTAATTATTACTGCGTTAGGAATAGGTCCACCCGGGCCAAATCAATTTTAATAGTGATGAATTATTACAGCGTTAGGAATGGATCCACTACGGCATAATCAATTTCCATACCAACTCAAACCATTGGTAAATTATTACAGCGTTAGGAATGGGTCCACCCGGGCCTAATCAATTTTAATACCAACTCCAAACAGTGGTGAATTATTACAGCGTTAGGAATAAGTCTACCAGGCCGTAAATAATTTTAATATCAACTCCAAACAGTGGTCAATTTTTACAGCGTTAAAAATGGGTCCATCAGGTCATAAACATTATCAATACCAACTCCAACCACTGGCCATTAATTACAGCGTTAGGAATGGGTCCACAAGGGCCTAATCATTAATTCAAATTCCCACTTCAACCATTGGTCAATTATTACAGCGTTAGGAATGGGTCCACCAGACATTGAGCAGTTTTAATACCAACTCCAACAATTGATCAATGGTTATAGTGTTTGGAATGGGTCCACCCGGGCATAATCAATTTTAATACCAACCCCAACCATTATTCAATTATTACAGCGTTAGGAATGGGTACTCAAGGCCATAATCAATTTTCAGTACCAACTCCAACCATTGGTCAATTATTACAGCGTTAAGAATGGGTCCATCAGGTCATAAACATTATCAATACAAATTCAACCACTGGTCTTTAATTACAGCGTTAGGAATGGGTCCACAAGGGCATAATCATTTAAAATACTCACTTCAACTAGTGGTCAATTATTACAGTGTTACGAATGGGTCCACAACGGCATAATCAATTTTAATACCAACTCCAAACATTGGTCAACTACTACAGCGATAGGAATGGGTCCACCAGGGAAAATCAAATCCAACTTTTGGTCAATTATTACAGAGTTAGGTACGAGTCCACCCGGTCATAATCAATTTCAATACCAACTCCAACAAGTGGTCAATTTTTACAGTGTTAAGAATAGGTCCACAAGGGCATAATCACTTTCAATTCCAACTAAAATCATTGGTCAATTATTAAGGCGTTTAAAATGGGTCCATAATGGCACAATAATTTTCAATGTCAACTCCCGCCATTGGTCAATTATTACAGAGTTAGGGATGGGTCCCCCAGAGCATAATCATTTTCAATACCAACTCCAAACATTATCATTTATGACATTGTTGTGAATGGGTCCACCAAGGCATAACCAATTTCAATACCAACCCCAACCATTGGTCAATTATTACAGCGTTAAGAATGGGTCCATCAGGTCATAAACATTTTCTAGCAACTCCAAACATTGGTCAATTATTACAGCGTTATGAATGGGTTTACAAGGGCATAATCATTTTTAATACCAACTCCATTCACTGTTTAGTTGTTACAGCGTTAGGAATGTGTCCATTACGGCATAATCAATTTCAATACCAACTCCAACAATTGTTAATTATTACAGCGTTAGGAATAGGTCCACCGGGCCAAATCAATTTTAATAGTGATGAATTATTACAGCGTTAGGAATGGATCCACTACGGCATAATCAATTTCCATACAAACTCAAACCATTGGTAAATTATTACAGCGTTAGGAATGGGTCCACCCGGGCCTAATCAATTTTAATACGAACTGCAAACAGTTGTGAATTATTACAGCGTTAGGAATAGGTCTACCAGGCCGTAAATAATTTTAATATCAACTCCAAAAAGTGGTCAATTTTTACAGCGTTAAAAATGGGTCCATCAGGTCATAAACATTATCAATACCAACTCCAACCACTGGCCATTAATTACAGCGTTAGGAATGGGTCCACAAGGGCCTAATCATTAATTTAAATTCCCACTTCAACCATTGGTCAATTATTACAGCGTTAGGAATGGGTCCTCCAGACTTTGAGCAGTTTTAATACCAACTCCAAGAAATGGTCAATGGTTATAGTGTTTGGAATGGGTCCACCCGGGCATAATCAATCTTAATACCAACTCCAACCATTGATGAATTATTACACCGTCAGGAATAGGTCCACCAGGACGTATTCAATTTCAATACCAACTCCAGCCATTGGTCAATTATTACAGCGTTAGGAATAGGTCCACCTGGCCATAATTAATTTTAATACCAACTTCAACGATTGTTCAATTATTACAGCGTTAGAAATGGGTCTACCCGGGCAAATCAACTTTAAAACCAACTCCAACTATTGATCAATTATTACAATTCTACACAAGAGCATAATCGATTTCCATATCAACTCCAACCATTGATCAATTATAACAGCGTTAGGAATGGGTCCACTAGGGCATAATCAATTTTAGTACCAACTCCAACCATTGTTCAATTATTACAGCGTTATGAATGGGTCCACCCGGGCATAATCAATTTTAAAACCAACTCCAACCATTCGTCAATTATTACAGCGTTAGCAATAGGTACACAAAAGCATAATCAAATTTCATACCAACTCCAAACATTGATCAATTATGACAGCGTTAGGAATGGGTCCACAAGGGCATAATCAATTTCAATACCAAATCCGACCATTTTTAAATCATCACAGAGTTAGGGATTGGTCCACCTGTGCAATAATCGATTTCAATACGAACGCCAACCAGTGGTCAATTATTACAGCGGTAGGAATGGGTCCACCAGGCCAAAATCAACATCAATGACAACTCCAACCTCTGGTCAATTTTCACAGCGTTAGGATTGGCTCAACTAGAGCATAATCAATTTCGATAGCAACTACAACCATTGATCAATTATTACAGCGTTAGGAATAGGTACACAAAAGCATAATCAATTTTCATACCAACTCCAAGCATTGATCAATTATGACAGCGTTAGGAATGGGTCCACAAGAGCATAATCAATTTCAATACCAAATCCGACCATTTTTCAATCATCACAGAGTTAGGGATTGGTCCACCTGTGCAATAATCGATTTCAATACGAACGCCAACCAGTGGTCAATTATACAGCGTAAGGAAAGGGTCTACAAGGGCATAATCATTTTTGATAAAAACTCCAATCACTGTTTAATTGTTAGAACCTTAAGGAATGGGTCCACAAGGGCATAATCAATTTCAATACCAACTCCAACCATTGGTAAATCATTACAGCGATATGAATGTGTCCACCCGGTTCTAATCAATTTTAATACCAACTACAAAGAGTGGTGAATTATTACAGCTTTAGGAATGGGTTTACCAGGCCATAATAAATTTTAATACCAACTGCATACAGTGATTAATTATTTCAGCCTTAGGAATGGGTCTACCAGGCCATATTCAATTTTAATAACAACACCAAACAGTGGTCAATTATTACAGCGTTAAGAATGGGTCCATCAGGTCATAAACATTATCAATACAAATTCAACCACTGGTCTTTAATTACAGCGTTAGGAATGGGTCCACAAGGGCATAATCATTTAAAATACACACTTCAACTAGTGGTCAATTATTACAGTGTTACGAATGGGTCTACAACGGCATTCTCAATTTTAATACAAACTCCAAACATTGGTCAACTACTACAGCGATAGGAATGGGTACACCAGGGCAAATCAAATCCAACTTTTGGTCAATTATTACTGAGTTAGGTATGAGTCCACCCGGTCATAATCAATTTCAATACCAACTCCAACAAGTGGTCAATTTTTACAGCGTTAAGAATAGGTCCACAAGGGCATAATCACTTTCAATTCCAACTAAAATCATTGTTCAATTATTAAGGCGTTAAGAATGGGTCCACAATGGCATAATAATTTTCAATGTCAACTCCCTCCATTGGTCAATTATTACAGAGTTAGGAATGGGTCCCCCAGAGCATAATCATTTTCAATACCAACTCCAAACATTATCATTTATGACAGTGTTGTGAATGGGTCCACCCGGGCATAACCAATTTCAATACCAACCCCAAGCATTGGTCAATTATTACAGCGTTAAGAATGGGTCCATCAGGTCATAAACATTTTCTACCAACTCCAACCATTGGTCAATTATTACAGCGTTAAGAATGGGTTTACAAGATCATAATCATTTTTAATACCAACTCCAATCACTGTTTAATTGTTACAGCGTTAGGAATGTGTCCATTACGGCATAATCAATTTCAATACCAACTCCAACCATTGTTAATTATTACAGCGTTAGGAATAGGTCTACCCGGGCCTAATCAATTTTAATACCAACTCCAAACAGTGATGAATTATTACAACGTTAGGAATGGATCCACTACGGCATAATCAATTTCCATACCAACTCAAACCATTGATAAATTATTACAGCGTTAGGGATGGGTCCACCCGGGCCTAATCAATTTTAATACCAACTCCAAACAGTGGTGAATTATTACAGCGTTAGGAATAGGTCTACCAGGCCATAAATAATTTTAATATCAACTCCAAACAGTGGTCAATTTTTACAGCGTTAAAAATGGGTCCATCAGGTCATAAACATTATCAATACCAACTCCAACCACTGGCCATTAATTACAGCGTTAGCAATGGGTCCACAAGGGCCTAATCATAAATTTAAATTCCCACTTCAACCATTGGTCAATTATTACAGCGTTAGGAATGGGTCCACCAGACCTTGAGCAGTTTTAATACCAACTCCAACAATTGGTCAATGGTTATAGTGTTTGGAATGGGTCCACCCAGCATAATCAATTTTAATACCAACTCCAACCATTGATGAATTATTACACCGTCAGGAATAGGTCCACCAGGACGTATTCAATTTCAATACCAACTCCAGCCATTGGTCAATTATTACAGCGTTAGGAATAGGTCCACCTGGCCATAATCAATTTTAATACCAACTTCAACGATTGTTTAATTATTACAGCGTTAGAAATGGGTTTACCCGGGCAAATCAACTTTAAAACCAACTCCAACTATTGATCAATTATTACAATTGTACACAAGAGCATAATCGATTTCCATACCAACTCCAACCATTGATCAATTATAACAGCGTTAGTAATGGGTTCACCAGGGCATAATCAATTTTAGTACCAACTCCTACCATTGATCAATTATTACAGCGTTATGAATGGGTCCACCCGGGCATAATCAATTTTAAAACCAACTCCAACCATTCGTCAATTATTACAGTGTTAGCAATAGGTACACAAAAGCATAATCAAATTTCATACCAACTCCAAGCATTGATCAATTATGACAGCGTTAGGAATGGGTCCACAAGGGCATAATCAATTTCAATACCAAATCCGACCATTTTTAATTCATCACAGAGTTAGGGATTGGTCCACCTGTGCAATAATCGATTTCAATACGAACGCCAACCAGTGGTCAATTATTACAGCGGTAGGAATGGGTCCACCAGGCCAAAATCAATATCAATGACAACTCCAACCTCTGGTCAATTTTCACAGCGTTAGGATTGGCTCAACTAGAGCATAATCAATTTCGATAGCAACTACAACCATTGATCAATTATTACAGCGTTAGGAATAGGTACACAAAAGCATAATCAATTTTCATACCAACTCCAAGCATTGATCAATTATGACAGCGTTAGGAATGGGTCCACAAGAGCATAATCAATTTCAATACCAAATCCGACCATTTTTCAATCATCACAGAGTTAGGGATTGGTCCACCTGTGCAATAATCGATTTCAATACGAACGCCAACCAGTGGTCAATTATTACAGCGTTAGGAATGGGTCTACAAGGGCATAATCATTTTTAATACAAACTCCAATCATTGTTTAATTGTTACAGCGTTAGGAATGGGTCCACAAGGGCATAATCAATTTCAATACCAACTCCAACCATTTGTAAATCATTACAGGTTTAAGAATGGGTCCACCCGGTTCTAATCAATTTTAATACCAACTACAAAGAGTGGTGAATTATTACAGCTTTAGGAATGGGTTTACCAGGCCATAATAAATTTTAATACCAACTCCATACAGTGATTAATTATTTCAGCCTTAGGAATGGGTCTACCAGGCCATATTAAATTTTAATATCAACACCAAACAGTGGTCAATTATTACAGCGTTAAGAATGGGTCCATCAGGTCATAAACATTTTCAAATCCAACTCCAACTATTGGTCATTTATTACAGCGTGAGGAATGCCTCCACAAGGGCATAATCAATTTCAATACCAATTCCACCCATTGGTCAACTATTACAGCGATAGGAATGGGTCCACCAGGGCATAATCAATTTTAATACCAACCCCAACCATTTTTCAATTATTACAGCGTTAGGAATGCTTACCCAAGGCCATAATCAATTTTCAGTACCGACTCCAACCATTGGTCAATTATTACAGCGTTAAGAATTTGTCCATCAGGTCATAAACATTATCAATACCAACTTCAACCACTGGTCATTAATTACAGCTTTAGGAATGGATCAACAAGGGCATAATCATTTAAAATACCCACTTCAACTAGTGGTCAATTATTACAGTGTTACGAATGGGTCCACAACGGCATAATCAATTTTAATACCAACTCCAAACATTGGTCAACTACTACAGCGATAGGAATGGGTCCACCAGGGCAAATCAAATCCAACTTTTGGTCAATTATTACAGAGTTAGGTATGAGTCCACCCGGTCATAATCAATTTCAATACCAACTCCAACAAGTGGTCAATTTTTACAGGGTTAAGAATAGGTCCATAAGGGCATAATAATTTTCAATGTCAACTTCCGCCATTGGTCAATTATTTCAGAGTTAGGAATGGGTCCCCCAGAGCATAATCATTTTCAATACCAACTCCAACCATTATCAATTATGACAGTGTTGGGAATGGGTCCACCCGGGCCTAATCAATTTTAATACCAACTCCAAACAGTGGTGAATTATTACAGCGTTAGGAATGGATCCACTACGGCATAATCAATTTCAATACCAACTTCAACCATTGGTAAATTATTACAGCGTTAGGAATGGGTCTACCAGGCCATAATCAATTTTAATATCAACTCCAAACAGTGGTCAATAATTACAGCGTTAAAAATGGGTCCATCAGGTCATAAACATTATCAATACCAACTCCAACCACTGGCCAATAATTACAGCGTTAGGAATGGGTCCACAAGGCCTAATCATTAATTTAAATTCCCACTTCAACCATTGGTCAATTATTACAGCGTAAGGAATGGGTCCACCAGACCTTGAGCAGTTTTAATACCAACTCCAACCATTGGTCAATGGTTACAGTGTTTGCAATGGGTCCACCCGGGCATAATCAATTTTAATACCAACTCCAACCATTGATGAATTATTACACCGTCAGGAATAGGTCCACCAGGACGTATTCAATTTCAATATCAACTCCAGCCATTGGTCAATTATTACAGCGTTAGGAAGGGCTCCACCTGGCCATAATCAATTTTAATACCAACTTCAACGATTGGTCAATTATTATAGCGTTATGAATGGGTCGACCCGGGTATAATCAATTTTCAAACCAACTCCAACCATTGGTCAATTATTTCAGCGTTGGGAATAGGTACACAAAAGCATAATCAAATTTCATACCAACTCCAAGCATTGATCAATTATGACAGCGTTAGGAATGGGTCTACAAGGGCATAATCAATTTCAATACCAACTAAAACCATTGGTAAATTATTACAGCGTTAGGAATGGGTCCACTCGGTTCTAATCAATTTTAATACCAACTCCAAAGAGTGGTGAATTATTACAGAGTTAAGAATGGGTCTACCAGGCCATAATAAATTTTAATACCAACTCCATACAGTGATTAATTATTTCAGCCTTAGGAATGGGTCTACCAGACCATATTCAATTTTAATATCAACACCAAACAGTGGTCAATTATTACAGCGTTAAGAATGGGTCCATCAGGTCATAAATATTTTCAATACCAACTCCAACTATTGGTCATTTATTACAGCGTGAAGAATGGCTCCACAAGGGCATAATCAATTTTAATACCAACCCCAACCATTATTGAATTATTACAGCGTTAGGAATGGGTACTCAAGGCCATAATCAATTTTCAGTACCAACTCCAACCATTGGTCAATTATTACAGCGTTAAGAATGGGTCCATCAGGTCATAAACATTATCAATACAAATGCAACCACTGGTCTTTAATTACAGCGTTAGGAATGGGTCCACAAGGGCATAATCATTTAAAATACACACTTCAACTAGTGGTCAATTATTACAGTGTTACGAATGGGTCCACAACGGCATAATCAATTTTAATACCAACTCCAAACATTGGTCAACTACTACAGCGATAGGAATGGGTACACCAGGGCAAATCAAATCCAACTTTTGGTCAATTATTACAGAGTTAGGTATGAGTCCACCCGGTCATAATCAATTTCAATACCAACTCCAACAAGTGGTCAATTTTTACAGCGTTAAGAATAGGTCCACAAGGGCATAATCACTTTCAATTCTAACTAAAATCATTGGTCATTTATTAAGGCGTTAAAAATGGGTCCATAATGGCATAATAAATTTCAATGTCAACTCCCGCCATTGGTCAATTATTACAGAGTTAGGAATGATTCCCCCAGAGCATAATCATTTTCAATACCAACTCCAAACATTATCATTTATGACATTGTTGTGAATGGGTCCACCCGGGCATAACCAATTTCAATACCAACCCCAACCATTGGTCAATTATTACAGCGTTAAGAATGGGTCCATCAGGTCATAAACATTTTCTACCAACTCCAACCATTGGTCAATTATTACAGCGTTATGAATGGGTTTACAAGGGCATAATCATTTATAATACCAACTCCATTCACTGTTTAATTGTTACAGCGTTAGGAAGGTGTCCATTACGGCATAATCAATTTCAATACCAACTCCAACAATTGTTAATTATTACTGCGTTAGGAATAGGTCCACCCGGGCCAAATCAATTTTAATAGTGATGAATTATTACAGCGTTAGGAATGGATCCACTACGGCATAATCAATTTCCATACCAACTCAAACCATTGGTAAATTATTACAGCGTTAGGAATGGGTCCACCCGGGCCTAATCAATTTTAATACCAACTCCAAACAGTGGTGAATTATTACAGCGTTAGGAATAAGTCTACCAGGCCGTAAATAATTTTAATATCAACTCCAAACAGTGGTCAATTTTTACAGCGTTAAAAATGGGTCCATCAGGTCATAAACATTATCAATACCAACTCCAACCACTGGCCATTAATTACAGCGTTAGGAATGGGTCCACAAGGGCCTAATCATTAATTCAAATTCCCACTTCAACCATTGGTCAATTATTACAGCGTTAGGAATGGGTCCACCAGACATTGAGCAGTTTTAATACCAACTCCAACAATTGATCAATGGTTATAGTGTTTGGAATGGGTCCACCCGGGCATAATCAATTTTAATACCAACCCCAACCATTATTCAATTATTACAGCGTTAGGAATGGGTACTCAAGGCCATAATCAATTTTCAGTACCAACTCCAACCATTGGTCAATTATTACAGCGTTAAGAATGGGTCCATCAGGTCATAAACATTATCAATACAAATTCAACCACTGGTCTTTAATTACAGCGTTAGGAATGGGTCCACAAGGGCATAATCATTTAAAATACTCACTTCAACTAGTGGTCAATTATTACAGTGTTACGAATGGGTCCACAACGGCATAATCAATTTTAATACCAACTCCAAACATTGGTCAACTACTACAGCGATAGGAATGGGTCCACCAGGGAAAATCAAATCCAACTTTTGGTCAATTATTACAGAGTTAGGTACGAGTCCACCCGGTCATAATCAATTTCAATACCAACTCCAACAAGTGGTCAATTTTTACAGTGTTAAGAATAGGTCCACAAGGGCATAATCACTTTCAATTCCAACTAAAATCATTGGTCAATTATTAAGGCGTTTAAAATGGGTCCATAATGGCACAATAATTTTCAATGTCAACTCCCGCCATTGGTCAATTATTACAGAGTTAGGGATGGGTCCCCCAGAGCATAATCATTTTCAATACCAACTCCAAACATTATCATTTATGACATTGTTGTGAATGGGTCCACCCGGGCATAACCAATTTCAATACCAACCCCAACCATTGGTCAATTATTTCAGCGTTAAGAATGGGTCCATCAGGTCATAAACATTTTCTAGCAACTCCAAACATTGGTCAATTATTACAGCGTTATGAATGGGTTTACAAGGGCATAATCATTTTTAATACCAACTCCATTCACTGTTTAGTTGTTACAGCGTTAGGAATGTGTCCATTACGGCATAATCAATTTCAATACCAACTCCAACAATTGTTAATTATTACAGCGTTAGGAATAGGTCCACCGGGCCAAATCAATTTTAATATTGATGAATTATTACAGCGTTAGGAATGGATCCACTACGGCATAATCAATTTCCATACAAACTCAAACCATTGGTAAATTATTACAGCGTTAGGAATGGGTCCACCCGGGCCTAATCAATTTTAATACGAACTCCAAACAGTTGTGAATTATTACAGCGTTAGGAATAGGTCTACCAGGCCGTAAATAATTTTAATATCAACTCCAAAAAGTGGTCAATTTTAACAGCGTTAAAAATGGGTCCATCAGGTCATAAACATTATCAATACCAACTCCAACCACTGGCCATTAATTACAGCGTTAGGAATGGGTCCACAAGGGCCTAATCATTAATTTAAATTCCCACTTCAACCATTGGTCAATTATTACAGCGTTAGGAATGGGTCCTCCAGACATTGAGCAGTTTTAATACCAACTCCAACAAATGGTCAATGGTTATAGTGTTTGGAATGGGTCCACCCGGGCATAATCAATCTTAATACCAACTCCAACCATTGATGAATTATTACACCGTCAGGAATAGGTCCACCAGGACGTATTCAATTTCAATACCAACTCCAGCCATTGGTCAATTATTACAGCGTTAGGAATAGGTCCACCTGGCCATAATCAATTTTAATACCAACTTCAACGATTGTTCAATTATTACAGCGTTAGAAATGGGTCTACCCGGGCAAATCAACTTTAAAACCAACTCCAACTATTGATCAATTATTACAATTGTACACAAGAGCATAATCGATTTCCATATCAACTCCAACCATTGATCAATTATAACAGCGTTAGGAATGGGTCCACTAGGGCATAATCAATTTTAGTACCAACTCCAACCATTGTTCAATTATTACAGCGTTATGAATGGGTCCACCAGGCCAAAATCAACATCAATGACAACTCCAACCTCTGGTCAATTTTCACAGCGTTAGGATTGGCTCAACTAGAGCATAATCAATTTCGATAGCAACTACAACCATTGATCAATTATTACAGCGTTAGGAATAGGTACACAAAAGCATAATCAATTTTCATACCAACTCCAAGCATTGATCAATTATGACAGCGTTAGGAATGGGTCCACAAGAGCATAATCAATTTCAATACCAAATCCGACCATTTTTCAATCATCACAGAGTTAGGGATTGGTCCACCTGTGCAATAATCGATTTCAATACGAACGCCAACCAGTGGTCAATTATACAGCGTAAGGAAAGGGTCTACAAGGGCATAATCATTTTTGATAAAAACTCCAATCACTGTTTAATTGTTAGACCGTTAGGAATGGGTCCACAAGGGCATAATCAATTTCAATACCAACTCCAACCATTGGTAAATCATTACAGCGTTATGAATGTGTCCACCCGGTTCTAATCAATTTTAATACCAACTACAAAGAGTGGTGAATTATTACAGCTTTAGGAATGGGTTTACCAGGCCATAATAAATTTTAATACCAACTGCATACAGTGATTAATTATTTCAGCCTTAGGAATGGGTCTACCAGGCCATATTCAATTTTAATAACAACACCAAACAGTGGTCAATTATTACAGCGTTAAGAATGGGTCCATCAGGTCATAAACATTATCAATACAAATTCAACCACTGGTCTTTAATTACAGCGTTAGGAATGGGTCCACAAGGGCATAATCATTTAAAATACACACTTCAACTAGTGGTCAATTATTACAGTGTTACGAATGGGTCCACAACGGCATTCTCAATTTTAATACAAACTCCAAACATTGGTCAACTACTACAGCGATAGGAATGGGTACACCAGGGCAAATCAAATCCAACTTTTGGTCAATTATTACTGAGTTAGGTATGAGTCCACCCGGTCATAATCAATTTCAATACCAACTCCAACAAGTGGTCAATTTTTACAGCGTTAAGAATAGGTCCACAAGGGCATAATCACTTTCAATTCCAACTAAAATCATTGTTCAATTATTAAGGCGTTAAGAATGGGTCCACAATGGCATAATAATTTTCAATGTCAACTCCCTCCATTGGTCAATTATTACAGAGTTAGGAATGGGTCCCCCAGAGCATAATCATTTTCAATACCAACTCCAAACATTATCATTTATGACAGTGTTGTGAATGGGTCCACCCGGGCATAACCAATTTCAATACCAACCCCAAGCATTGGTCAATTATTACAGCGTTAAGAATGGGTCCATCAGGTCATAAACATTTTCTACCAACTCCAACCATTGGTCAATTATTACAGCGTTAAGAATGGGTTTACAAGATCATAATCATTTTTAATACCAACTCCAATCACTGTTTAATTGTTACAGCGTTAGGAATGTGTCCATTACGGCATAATCAATTTCAATACCAACTCCAACCATTGTTAATTATTACAGCGTTAGGAATAGGTCTACCCGGGCCTAATCAATTTTAATACCAACTCCAAACAGTGATGAATTATTACAACGTTAGGAATGGATCCACTACGGCATAATCAATTTCCATACCAACTCAAACCATTGATAAATTATTACAGCGTTAGGGATGGGTCCACCCGGGCCTAATCAATTTTAATACCAACTCCAAACAGTGGTGAATTATTACAGCGTTAGGAATAGGTCTACCAGGCCATAAATAATTTTAATATCAACTCCAAACAGTGGTCAATTTTTACAGCGTTAAAAATGGGTCCATCAGGTCATAAACATTATCAATACCAACTCCAACCACTGGCCATTAATTACAGCGTTAGCAATGGGTCCACAAGGGCCTAATCATAAATTTAAATTCCCACTTCAACCATTGGTCAATTATTACAGCGTTAGGAATGGGTCCACCAGACCTTGAGCAGTTTTAATACCAACTCCAACAATTGGTCAATGGTTATAGTGTTTGGAATGGGTCCACCCAGCATAATCAATTTTAATACCAACTCCAACCATTGATGAATTATTACACCGTCAGGAATAGGTCCACCAGGACGTATTCAATTTCAATACCAACTCCAGCCATTGGTCAATTATTACAGCGTTAGGAATAGGTCCACCTGGCCATAATCAATTTTAATACCAACTTCAACGATTGTTCAATTATTACAGCGTTAGAAATGGGTTTACCCGGGCAAATCAACTTTAAAACCAACTCCAACTATTGATCAATTATTACAATTGTACACAAGAGCATAATCGATTTCCATACCAACTCCAACCATTGATCAATTATAACAGCGTTAGTAATGGGTTCACCAGGGCATAATCAATTTTAGTACCAACTCCTACCATTGATCAATTATTACAGCGTTATGAATGGGTCCACCCGGGCATAATCAATTTTAAAACCAACTCCAACCATTCGTCAATTATTACAGTGTTAGCAATAGGTACACAAAAGCATAATCAAATTTCATACCAACTCCAAGCATTGATCAATTATGACAGCGTTAGGAATGGGTCCACAAGGGCATAATCAATTTCAATACCAAATCCGACCATTTTTAATTCATCACAGAGTTAGGGATTGGTCCACCTGTGCAATAATCGATTTCAATACGAACGCCAACCAGTGGTCAATTATTACAGCGGTAGGAATGGGTCCACCAGGCCAAAATCAATATCAATGACAACTCCAACCTCTGGTCAATTTTCACAGCGTTAGGATTGGCTCAACTAGAGCATAATCAATTTCGATAGCAACTACAACCATTGATCAATTATTACAGCGTTAGGAATAGGTACACAAAAGCATAATCAATTTTCATACCAACTCCAAGCATTGATCAATTATGACAGCGTTAGGAATGGGTCCACAAGAGCATAATCAATTTCAATACCAAATCCGACCATTTTTCAATCATCACAGAGTTAGGGATTGGTCCACCTGTGCAATAATCGATTTCAATACGAACGCCAACCAGTGGTCAATTATTACAGCGTTAGGAATGGGTCTACAAGGGCATAATCATTTTTAATACAAACTCCAATCATTGTTTAATTGTTACAGCGTTAGGAATGGGTCCACAAGGGCATAATCAATTTCAATACCAACTCCAACCATTTGTAAATCATTACAGGTTTAAGAATGGGTCCACCCGGTTCTAATCAATTTTAATACCAACTACAAAGAGTGGTGAATTATTACAGCTTTAGGAATGGGTTTACCAGGCCATAATAAATTTTAATACCAACTCCATACAGTGATTAATTATTTCAGCCTTAGGAATGGGTCTACCAGGCCATATTAAATTTTAATATCAACACCAAACAGTGGTCAATTATTACAGCGTTAAGAATGGGTCCATCAGGTCATAAACATTTTCAAATCCAACTCCAACTATTGGTCATTTATTACAGCGTGAGGAATGCCTCCACAAGGGCATAATCAATTTCAATACCAATTCCACCCATTGGTCAACTATTACAGCGATAGGAATGGGTCCACCAGGGCATAATCAATTTTAATACCAACCCCAACCATTTTTCAATTATTACAGCGTTAGGAATGCTTACCCAAAGCCATAATCAATTTTCAGTACCGACTCCAACCATTGGTCAATTATTACAGCGTTAAGAATTTGTCCATCAGGTCATAAACATTATCAATACCAACTTCAACTACTGGTCATTAATTACAGCTTTAGGAATGGATCAACAAGGGCATAATCATTTAAAATACCCACTTCAACTAGTGGTCAATTATTACAGTGTTACGAATGGGTCCACAACGGCATAATCAATTTTAATACCAACTCCAAACATTGGTCAACTACTACAGCGATAGGAATGGGTCCACCAGGGCAAATCAAATCCAACTTTTGGTCAATTATTACAGAGTTAGGTATGAGTCCACCCGGTCATAATCAATTTCAATACCAACTCCAACAAGTGGTCAATTTTTACAGGGTTAAGAATAGGTCTACAAGGGCATAATCACTTTCAATTCCAACTAAAATCATTGGTCAATTATTAAGGCGTTAAGAATGGGTCCATAAGGGCATAATAATTTTCAATGTCAACTTCCGCCATTGGTCAATTATTTCAGAGTTAGGAATGGGTCTCCCAGAGCATAATCATTTTCAATACCAACTCCAACCATTATCAATTATGACAGTGTTGGGAATGGGTCCACCCGGGCCTAATCAATTTTAATACCAACTCCAAACAGTGGTGAATTATTACAGCGTTAGGAATGGATCCACTACGGCATAATCAATTTCAATACCAACTTCAACCATTGGTAAATTATTACAGCGTTAGGAATGGGTCTACCAGGCCATAATCAATTTTAATATCAACTCCAAACAGTGGTCAATAATTACAGCGTTAAAAATGGGTCCATCAGGTCATAAACATTATCAATACCAACTCCAACCACTGGCCAATAATTACAGCGTTAGGAATGGGTCCACAAAGCCTAATCATTAATTTAAATTCCCACTTCAACCATTGGTCAATTATTACAGCGTAAGGAATGGGTCCACCAGACCTTGAGCAGTTTTAATACCAACTCCAACCATTGGTCAATGGTTACAGTGTTTGGAATGGGTCCACCCGGGCATAATCAATTTTAATACCAACTCCAACCATTGATGAATTATTACACCGTCAGGAATAGGTCCACCAGGACGTATTCAATTTCAATATCAACTCCAGCCATTGGTCAATTATTACAGCGTTAGGAAGGGCTCCACCTGGCCATAATCAATTTTAATACCAACTTCAACGATTGGTCAATTATTATAGCGTTATGAATGGGTCCACCCGGGTATAATCAATTTTCAAACCAACTCCAACCATTGGTCAATTATTACAGCGTTGGGAATAGGTACACAAAAGCATAATCAAATTTCATACCAACTCCAAGCATTGATCAATTATGACAGCGTTAGGAATGGGTCTACAAGGGCATAATCAATTTCAATACCAACTAAAACCATTGGTAAATTATTACAGCGTTAGGAATGGGTCCACTCGGTTCTAATCAATTTTAATACCAACTCCAAAGAGTGGTGAATTATTACAGAGTTAAGAATGGGTCTACCAGGCCATAATAAATTTTAATACCAACTCCATACAGTGATTAATTATTTCAGCCTTAGGAATGGGTCTACCAGGCCATATTCAATTTTAATATCAACACCAAACAGTGGTCAATTATTACAGCGTTAAGAATGGGTCCATCAGGTCATAAATATTTTCAATACCAACTCCAACTATTGGTCATTTATTACAGCGTGAAGAATGGCTCCACAAGGGCATAATCAATTTTAATACCAACCCCAACCATTATTGAATTATTACAGCGTTAGGAATGGGTACTCAAGGCCATAATCAATTTTCAGTACCAACTCCAACCATTGGTCAATTATTACAGCGTTAAGAATGGGTCCATCAGGTCATAAACATTATCAATACAAATGCAACCACTGGTCTTTAATTACAGCGTTAGGAATGGGTCCACAAGTTCATAATCATTTAAAATACACACTTCAACTAGTGGTCAATTATTACAGTGTTACGAATGGGTCCACAACGGCATAATCAATTTTAATACCAACTCCAAACATTGGTCAACTACTACAGCGATAGGAATGGGTACACCAGGGCAAATCAAATCCAACTTTTGGTCAATTATTACAGAGTTAGGTATGAGTCCACCCGGTCATAATCAATTTCAATACCAACTCCAACAAGTGGTCAATTTTTACAGCGTTAAGAATAGGTCCACAAGGGCATAATCACTTTCAATTCTAACTAAAATCATTGGTCATTTATTAAGGCGTTAAAAATGGGTCCATAATGGCATAATAATTTTCAATGTCAACTCCCGCCATTGGTCAATTATTACAGAGTTAGGAATGATTCCCCCAGAGCATAATCATTTTCAATACCAACTCCAAACATTATCATTTATGACATTGTTGTGAATGGGTCCACCCGGGCATAACCAATTTCAATACCAACCCCAACCATTGGTCAATTATTACAGCGTTAAGAATGGGTCCATCAGGTCATAAACATTTTCTACCAACTCCAACCATTGGTCAATTATTACAGCGTTCAGAATGGGTTTACAAGGGCATAATCATTTATAATACCAACTCCATTCACTGTTTAATTGTTACAGCGTTAGGAATGTGTCCATTACGGCATAATCAATTTCAATACCAACTCCAACAATTGTTAATTATTACTGCGTTAGGAATAGGTCCACCCGGGCCAAATCAATTTTAATAGTGATGAATTATTACAGCGTTAGGAATGGATCCACTACGGCATAATCAATTTCCATACCAACTCAAACCATTGGTAAATTATTACAGCGTTAGGAATGGGTCCACCCGGGCCTAATCAATTTTAATACCAACTCCAAACAGTGGTGAATTATTACAGCGTTAGGAATAAGTCTACCAGGCCGTAAATAATTTTAATATCAACTCCAAACAGTGGTCAATTTTTACAGCGTTAAAAATGGGTCCATCAGGTCATAAACATTATCAATACCAACTCCAACCACTGGCCATTAATTACAGCGTTAGGAATGGGTCCACAAGGGCCTAATCATTAATTCAAATTCCCACTTCAACCATTGGTCAATTATTACAGCGTTAGGAATGGGTCCACCAGACATTGAGCAGTTTTAATACCAACTCCAACAATTGATCAATGGTTATAGTGTTTGGAATGGGTCCACCCGGGCATAATCAATTTTAATACCAACCCCAACCATTATTCAATTATTACAGCGTGAGGAATGGGTACTCAAGGCCATAATCAATTTTCAGTACCAACTCCAACCATTGGTCAATTATTACAGCGTTAAGAATGGGTCCATCAGGTCATAAACATTATCAATACAAATTCAACCACTGGTCTTTAATTACAGCGTTAGGAATGGGTCCACAAGGGCATAATCATTTAAAATACTCACTTCAACTAGTGGTCAATTATTACAGTGTTACGAATGGGTCCACAACGGCATAATCAATTTTAATACCAACTCCAAACATTGGTCAACTACTACAGCGATAGGAATGGGTCCACCAGGGAAAATCAAATCCAACTTTTGGTCAATTATTACAGAGTTAGGTACGAGTCCACCCGGTCATAATCAATTTCAATACCAACTCCAACAAGTGGTCAATTTTTACAGTGTTAAGAATAGGTCCACAAGGGCATAATCACTTTCAATTCCAACTAAAATCATTGGTCAATTATTAAGGCGTTTAAAATGGGTCCATAATGGCACAATAATTTTCAATGTCAACTCCCGCCATTGGTCAATTATTACAGAGTTAGGGATGGGTCCCCCAGAGCATAATCATTTTCAATACCAACTCCAAACATTATCATTTATGACATTGTTGTGAATGGGTCCACCCGGGCATAACCAATTTCAATACCAACCCCAACCATTGGTCAATTATTACAGCGTTAAGAATGGGTCCATCAGGTCATAAACATTTTCTAGCAACTCCAAACATTGGTCAATTATTACAGCGTTATGAATGGGTTTACAAGGGCATAATCATTTTTAATACCAACTCCATTCACTGTTTAGTTGTTACAGCGTTAGGAATGTGTCCATTACGGCATAATCAATTTCAATACCAACTCCAACAATTGTTAATTATTACAGCGTTAGGAATAGGTCCACCGGGCCAAATCAATTTTAATAGTGATGAATTATTACAGCGTTAGGAATGGATCCACTACGGCATAATCAATTTCCATACAAACTCAAACCATTGGTAAATTATTACAGCGTTAGGAATGGGTCCACCCGGGCCTAATCAATTTTAATACGAACTCCAAACAGTTGTGAATTATTACAGCGTTAGGAATAGGTCTACCAGGCCGTAAATAATTTTAATATCAACTCCAAAAGTGGTCAATTTTAACAGCGTTAAAAATGGGTCCATCAGGTCATAAACATTATCAATACCAACTCCAACCACTGGCCATTAATTACAGCGTTAGGAATGGGTCCACAAGGGCCTAATCATTAATTTAAATTCCCACTTCAACCATTGGTCAATTATTACAGCGTTAGGAATGGGTCCTCCAGACATTGAGCAGTTTTAATACCAACTCCAAGAAATGGTCAATGGTTATAGTGTTTGGAATGGGTCCACCCGGGCATAATCAATCTTAATACCAACTCCAACCATTGATGAATTATTACACCGTCAGGAATAGGTCCACCAGGACGTATTCAATTTCAATACCAACTCCAGCCATTGGTCAATTATTACAGCGTTAGGAATAGGTCCACCTGGCCATAATTAATTTTAATACCAACTTCAACGATTGTTCAATTATTACAGCGTTAGAAATGGGTCTACCCGGGCAAATCAACTTTAAAACCAACTCCAACTATTGATCAATTATTACAATTGTACACAAGAGCATAATCGATTTCCATATCAACTCCAACCATTGATCAATTATAACAGCGTTAGGAATGGGTCCACTAGGGCATAATCAATTTTAGTACCAACTCCAACCATTGTTCAATTATTACAGCGTTATGAATGGGTCCACCAGGCCAAAATCAACATCAATGACAACTCCAACCTCTGGTCAATTTTCACAGCGTTAGGATTGGCTCAACTAGAGCATAATCAATTTCGATAGCAACTACAACCATTGATCAATTATTACAGCGTTAGGAATAGGTACACAAAAGCATAATCAATTTTCATACCAACTCCAAGCATTGATCAATTATGACAGCGTTAGGAATGGGTCCACAAGAGCATAATCAATTTCAATACCAAATCCGACCATTTTTCAATCATCACAGAGTTAGGGATTGGTCCACCTGTGCAATAATCGATTTCAATACGAACGCCAACCAGTGGTCAATTATACAGCGTAAGGAAAGGGTCTACAAGGGCATAATCATTTTTGATAAAAACTCCAATCACTGTTTAATTGTTAGACCGTTAGGAATGGGTCCACAAGGGCATAATCAATTTCAATACCAACTCCAACCATTGGTAAATCATTACAGCGTTATGAATGTGTCCACCCGGTTCTAATCAATTTTAATACCAACTACAAAGAGTGGTGAATTATTACAGCTTTAGGAATGGGTTTACCAGGCCATAATAAATTTTAATACCAACTGCATACAGTGATTAATTATTTCAGCCTTAGGAATGGGTCTACCAGGCCATATTCAATTTTAATAACAACACCAAACAGTGGTCAATTATTACAGCGTTAAGAATGGGTCCATCAGGTCATAAACATTATCAATACAAATTCAACCACTGGTCTTTAATTACAGCGTTAGGAATGGGTCCACAAGGGCATAATCATTTAAAATACACACTTCAACTAGTGGTCAATTATTACAGTGTTACGAATGGGTCCACAACGGCATTCTCAATTTTAATACAAACTCCAAACATTGGTCAACTACTACAGCGATAGGAATGGGTACACCAGGGCAAATCAAATCCAACTTTTGGTCAATTATTACTGAGTTAGGTATGAGTCCACCCGGTCATAATCAATTTCAATACCAACTCCAACAAGTGGTCAATTTTTACAGCGTTAAGAATAGGTCCACAAGGGCATAATCACTTTCAATTCCAACTAAAATCATTGTTCAATTATTAAGGCGTTAAGAATGGGTCCACAATGGCATAATAATTTTCAATGTCAACTCCCTCCATTGGTCAATTATTACAGAGTTAGGAATGGGTCCCCCAGAGCATAATCATTTTCAATACCAACTCCAAACATTATCATTTATGACAGTGTTGTGAATGGGTCCACCCGGGCATAACCAATTTCAATACCAACCCCAAGCATTGGTCAATTATTACAGCGTTAAGAATGGGTCCATCAGGTCATAAACATTTTCTACCAACTCCAACCATTGGTCAATTATTACAGCGTTAAGAATGGGTTTACAAGATCATAATCATTTTTAATACCAACTCCAATCACTGTTTAATTGTTACAGCGTTAGGAATGTGTCCATTACGGCATAATCAATTTCAATACCAACTCCAACCATTGTTAATTATTACAGCGTTAGGAATAGGTCTACCCGGGCCTAATCAATTTTAATACCAACTCCAAACAGTGATGAATTATTACAACGTTAGGAATGGATCCACTACGGCATAATCAATTTCCATACCAACTCAAACCATTGATAAATTATTACAGCGTTAGGGATGGGTCCACCCGGGCCTAATCAATTTTAATACCAACTCCAAACAGTGGTGAATTATTACAGCGTTAGGAATAGGTCTACCAGGCCATAAATAATTTTAATATCAACTCCAAACAGTGGTCAATTTTTACAGCGTTAAAAATGGGTCCATCAGGTCATAAACATTATCAATACCAACTCCAACCACTGGCCATTAATTACAGCGTTAGCAATGGGTCCACAAGGGCCTAATCATAAATTTAAATTCCCACTTCAACCATTGGTCAATTATTACAGCGTTAGGAATGGGTCCACCAGACCTTGAGCAGTTTTAATACCAACTCCAACAATTGGTCAATAGTTATAGTGTTTGGAATGGGTCCACCCAGCATAATCAATTTTAATACCAACTCCAACCATTGATGAATTATTACACCGTCAGGAATAGGTCCACCAGGACGTATTCAATTTCAATACCAACTCCAGCCATTGGTCAATTATTACAGCGTTAGGAATAGGTCCACCTGGCCATAATCAATTTTAATACCAACTTCAACGATTGGTCAATTATTACAGCGTTAGAAATGGGTTTACCCGGGCAAATCAACTTTAAAACCAACTCCAACTATTGATCAATTATTACAATTGTACACAAGAGCATAATCGATTTCCATACCAACTCCAACCATTGATCAATTATAACAGCGTTAGTAATGGGTTCACCAGGGCATAATCAATTTTAGTACCAACTCCTACCATTGATCAATTATTACAGCGTTATGAATGGGTCCACCCGGGCATAATCAATTTTAAAACCAACTCCAACCATTCGTCAATTATTACAGTGTTAGCAATAGGTACACAAAAGCATAATCAAATTTCATACCAACTCCAAGCATTGAACAATTATGACAGCGTTAGGAATGGGTCCACAAGGGCATAATCAATTTCAATACCAAATCCGACCATTTTTAAATCATCACAGAGTTAGGGATTGGTCCACCTGTGCAATAATCGATTTCAATACGAACGCCAACCAGTGGTCAATTATTACAGCGGTAGGAATGGGTCCACCAGGCCAAAATCAATATCAATGACAACTCCAACCTCTGGTCAATTTTCACAGCGTTAGGATTTGCTCAACTAGTGCATAATCAATTTCGATAGCAACTACAACCATTGTTAATTATTACAGCGTTAGGAATTGGTACACAAAAGCATAATCAAATTTCATACCAACTCCAAGCATTTATCAATTATGACAGCGTTAGGAATGGGCCCACAAGAGCATAATCAATTTCAATACCAAATCCGACCATTTTTCAATCATCACAGAGTTAGGGATTGGTCCAACTGTGCAATAATCGATTTCAATACGAACGCCAACCAGTGGTCAATTATTACAGCATTAGGAATGGGTCTACAAGGGCAAAATCATTTTTGATAAAAACTCCAATCACTGTTTAATTGTTAGAGCGTTAGGAATGGGTCCACAAGAGCATAATCAATTTCAATACCAACTCCAACCATTGGTAAATTATTACAGCGTTAGGGATGGGTCCACCCGGTTCTAATCAATTTTAATACCAACTCCAAAGAGTGGTGAATTATTACAGCTTTACGAATGGGTCTACCAGGCCATATTCAATTTTAATATCAACACCAAACAGTGGTCAATTATTACAGCGTTAAGAATGGGTCCATCAGGTCATAAACATTTTCAATACCAACTCCAACTATTGGTCATTTATTACAGCGTGAGGAATGGCTCCACAAGGGCATAATCAATTTCAATACCAATTCCACCCGTTGGTCAACTATTACAGCGATAGGAATGGGTCCACCAGGGCATAATCAATTTTAATACCAACCCCAACCATTATTCAACTATTACAGTGTTACGAATGGGTCCACAACGGCATATTCAATTTTAATACCAACTCCAAACATTGGTCAACTACTACAGCGATATGAATGGGTCCACCAGGGCAAATCAAATCCAACTTTTGGTCAATTATTACAGAGTTAGGTATGAGTCCACCCGGTCATAATCAATTTCAATACCAACTCCAACAAGTGGTCAATTTTTACAGCGTTAAGAATAGGTCCACAAGGGCATAATCACTTTCAATTCCAACTGAAATCATTGGTCAATTATTAAGGCGTTAAGAACGGGTCCATAAGGGCATAATAATTTTCAATGTCAACTCCCGCCATTGGTCAATTATTTCAGAGTTAGGAATGGATCCCCCAGAGCATAATCATTTTCAATACCAACTCAAACCATTGATAAATTATTACAGCGTTAGGGATGGGTCCACCCGGGCCTAATCAATTTTAATACCAACTCCAAACAGTGGTGAATTATTACAGCGTTAGGAATAGGTCTACCAGGCCATAAATAATTTTAATATCAACTCCAAACAGTGGTCAATTTTTACAGCGTTAAAAATGGGTCCATCAGGTCATAAACATTATCAATACCAACTCCAACCACTGGCCATTAATTACAGCGTTAGCAATGGGTCCACAAGGGCCTAATCATAAATTTAAATTCCCACTTCAACCATTGGTCAATTATTACAGCGTTAGGAATGGGTCCACCAGACCTTGAGCAGTTTTAATACCAACTCCAACAATTGGTCAATGGTTATAGTGTTTGGAATGGGTCCACCCAGCATAATCAATTTTAATACCAACTCCAACCATTGATGAATTATTACACCGTCAGGAATAGGTCCACCAGGACGTATTCAATTTCAATACCAACTCCAGCCATTGGTCAATTATTACAGCGTTAGGAATAGGTCCACCTGGCCATAATCAATTTTAATACCAACTTCAACGATTGGTCAATTATTACAGCGTTAGAAATGGGTTTACCCGGGCAAATCAACTTTAAAACCAACTCCAACTATTGATCAATTATTACAATTGTACACAAGAGCATAATCGATTTCCATACCAACTCCAACCATTGATCAATTATAACAGCGTTAGTAATGGGTTCACCAGGGCATAATCAATTTTAGTACCAACTCCTACCATTGATCAATTATTACAGCGTTATGAATGGGTCCACCCGGGCATAATCAATTTTAAAACCAACTCCAACCATTCGTCAATTATTACAGTGTTAGCAATAGGTACACAAAAGCATAATCAAATTTCATACCAACTCCAAGCATTGAACAATTATGACAGCGTTAGGAATGGGTCCACAAGGGCATAATCAATTTCAATACCAAATCCGACCATTTTTAAATCATCACAGAGTTAGGGATTGGTCCACCTGTGCAATAATCGATTTCAATACGAACGCCAACCAGTGGTCAATTATTACAGCGGTAGGAATGGGTCCACCAGGCCAAAATCAATATCAATGACAACTCCAACCTCTGGTCAATTTTCACAGCGTTAGGATTTGCTCAACTAGTGCATAATCAATTTCGATAGCAACTACAACCATTGTTAATTATTACAGCGTTAGGAATTGGTACACAAAAGCATAATCAAATTTCATACCAACTCCAAGCATTTATCAATTATGACAGCGTTAGGAATGGGCCCACAAGAGCATAATCAATTTCAATACCAAATCCGACCATTTTTCAATCATCACAGAGTTAGGGATTGGTCCAACTGTGCAATAATCGATTTCAATACGAACGCCAACCAGTGGTCAATTATTACAGCATTAGGAATGGGTCTACAAGGGCAAAATCATTTTTGATAAAAACTCCAATCACTGTTTAATTGTTAGAGCGTTAGGAATGGGTCCACAAGAGCATAATCAATTTCAATACCAACTCCAACCATTGGTAAATTATTACAGCGTTAGGGATGGGTCCACCCGGTTCTAATCAATTTTAATACCAACTCCAAAGAGTGGTGAATTATTACAGCTTTACGAATGGGTCTACCAGGCCATATTCAATTTTAATATCAACACCAAACAGTGGTCAATTATTACAGCGTTAAGAATGGGTCCATCAGGTCATAAACATTTTCAATACCAACTCCAACTATTGGTCATTTATTACAGCGTGAGGAATGGCTCCACAAGGGCATAATCAATTTCAATACCAATTCCACCCGTTGGTCAACTATTACAGCGATAGGAATGGGTCCACCAGGGCATAATCAATTTTAATACCAACCCCAACCATTATTCAACTATTACAGTGTTACGAATGGGTCCACAACGGCATATTCAATTTTAATACCAACTCCAAACATTGGTCAACTACTACAGCGATATGAATGGGTCCACCAGGGCAAATCAAATCCAACTTTTGGTCAATTATTACAGAGTTAGGTATGAGTCCACCCGGTCATAATCAATTTCAATACCAACTCCAACAAGTGGTCAATTTTTACAGCGTTAAGAATAGGTCCACAAGGGCATAATCACTTTCAATTCCAACTGAAATCATTGGTCAATTATTAAGGCGTTAAGAACGGGTCCATAAGGGCATAATAATTTTCAATGTCAACTCCCGCCATTGGTCAATTATTTCAGAGTTAGGAATGGATCCCCCAGAGCATAATCATTTTCAATACCAACTCCAACCATTATCAATTATGACAGTGTTGGGAATGGGTCCACCCGGGCATAACCAATTTCAATACCAACCCCAACCATTGGTCAATTATTACAGCGTTAAGAATGGGTCCATCAGGTCATAAACATTTTCTACCAACTCCAACCATCGGTCATTTATTACAGCTTTAAGAATGGGTTTACAAGGGCATAATCATTTTTAATACCAACTCCAATCACTGTTTTATTGTTACAGCGTTAGGAATGTGTCCATTACGGCATTATCAATTTCAATACCAACTCCAAACATTGTTAATTATTACAGCGTTAGGAATAGGTCCACCCGGGCCTAATCAATTTTAATACCAACTCCAAACAGTGGTGAATTATTACAGCGTTAGGAATGGATCCACTACGGCATAATCAATTTTCATACCAAATCCAACCATTGGTAAATTATTACAGCGTTAGGAATGGGTCCACCCGGGCCTAATGAATTTTAATACCAACTCCAAACAGTGGTGAATTATTACAGCGTTAGGAATGGGTCTACCAGGCCATAAATAATTTTAATATCAACTCCAAACAGTGGTCAATTTTTACAGCGTTAAAAATGGGTCCATCAGGTCATAAACATTACCAATACCAACTCCAACCACTGGCCATTAATTACAGCGTTAGGAATGGGTCCACAAGGGCGTAATCATTAATTTAAATTCCCGCTTTAACCATTGGTCAATTATTACAGCGTTAGGAATGGGTCCACCAGACCTTGAGCAGTTTTAATACCAACTCCAACCATTGGTCAATGGTTACAGTGTTTGGAATGGGTCCACCCGGGCATAATCAATTTTAATACCAACTCCAACCATTGAAGAATTATTACACCGTCAGGAATAGGTCCACCAGGACGTATTCAATTTCAATACCAACTCCAGCCATTGGTCAATTATTACAGCGTTAGGAATAGATCCACCTGGCCATAATCAATTTTAATACCAACTTCAACGATTGGTCAATTATTACAGCGTTAGAAATGGGTCTACCCGGGCAAATCAACTTTAAAACCAACTCCAATCTTTTGGTCAATTATTACAATTGTACACAAGAGCATAATCGATTTCCATACCAACTCCAACCATTGATCAATTATAACAGCGTTAGGAATGGGTCCACTAGGGCATAATCAATTTTAATACCAACTCCAACCATTGATCAATTATTACAGCGTTATGAATGGGTCCACCCGGGCATAATCAATTTTAAAACCAACTCCAACCATTCGTCAATTATTACAGCGTTAGGAATGGGTCCACCAGGTCATAATCAATATCAATGACAACTCCAACCTTTGGTCAATTTTCACAGCGTTAGGATTGGCTCAACTAGAGCATAATCAATTTCGATAGCAACTACAACCATTGATCAATTATTACAGCGTTAGGAATATGTACACAAAAGCATAATCAATTTTCATACCAACTCCAAGCATTGATCAATTATGACAGCGTTAGGAATGGGTCCACAAGAGCATAATCAATTTCAATACCAAATCCGACCATTTTTCAATCATCACAGAGTTAGGGATTGGTCCACCTGTGCAATAATCGATTTCAATACGAAAGCCAACCAGTGGTCAATTATTACAGCGTTAGGAATGGGTCTACAAGGGCATAATCATTTTTAATACAAACTCCAATCACTGTTTAATTGTTACAGCGTTAGGAATGGGTCCACAAGGTGTAACGTGTTGGTCGCGTACGAGAAAAAGGCAATGAAGCCTCGTGGGAAGCGTGCAAGACAGGTCCGGGATCAATTAAGGTACGCGCTCCAAATTAAGCAACAACCAACAGTTACAAGTCACAAATTTGTTGAGGTTAATGGCCAGCGTTTATCCCGCCACCTCAGTCTCAAAAGAGAACCAATCAATAAGAGTGGGCAAAAAAGAAAAGAAAGGGATATAATCCACTATGCGCACCCCACCTAAAACCAATCAAAATGGGCATATTAACAAAAATATGTTCACACAATATCGTGGAAAATTTACTCTGGTTTGGTTATTCACTAAAGAGTCCTGCAATACGAAGGGACACACTAATCAATCATAAAATATATAACCAATACTACTCAATTAAATTCACCACTTCATTTCTTACCAACAGTAACCTCATTACTTCTTTTCTCGTGAAGGTTTCTAAAGAAAGAATAGGGCAGTGTGCAAGGTTCAAAGACTTGAGTCAAAAATTTATTAGATTTAATCTCAAACAAGACCGATTAAAATCTCAATTAACAACCAACATGAGAAACAATTTATCATGCACATACCCACTTTAACTTCCTTAAAAATCATTCCAATTATAGCTTCGAGAAATCGTCCATTTGATCTACGATCTGTGATTTGACATATTAAGAATATATTACAAATCTAAACTGTAACAAGAACGTGAATGTAATTCCAATTAAATCCTTTCAATTATACACATCGTAAATCTATTAGTACACGAGATCAAATACTCACAATTGATTAACAAGTGATCCACTTTTGCCACCTTTCTCTTTCTTACAATAAATTATAGAACCCTTCTATCTTTACTTTGATTCTCCCAGTACTTTAATTTAATTTGTGCCACCCTCGCATTAATTACTTAGTGATTAAGGATTCGCAATGGTGAATGGTAATTTGTCACGCGTATGCCTTGCTTAATTTTTATGTTGCGTAAACGTCGCAAGTTCCATCTTTCCCTTTTTTTATTGTAACGCAATAGATCTAACAACTCGTTGCTCATTAATTAGTTAAATGTGTGTTAGTTTGCGATTTTGAATAGGTTATACTTTTGTCGCCCTTTCTTTCCCTTTTTTACTTATTTAAACTTTGACTCAGTCATAATAAATGTACACGGATCTGTCACAGTTCACGATTTGCACTTCGCAGAAATAAGGGGGAAGTTGACACTGTACATACCTCCGTTAAACTGCTCAAAAATGTTCCAAGGAACAATACCACTCTGCTATGGGCGATACGTCAAACGAAACTCTGGCTTCCTTCTCGTTCTGTCATCAGAGCGTGGGGGTAACGTCTGGAAAAGTCCATCGACTCGTTCCTCAGTCACAATCCTGTATACTGGTCCGCGTTGTTGGAGACTGGCGTAATCTGACAAGGCTCCGGTAAAGTTCTCACTCCAATCAAATGCGACTCCATTTACGCGTGTTAAGTTCGTCTAGAAAAATGCAGTTCTGCCTCATGTTAATTTGTAAGCGGCAAAAGTGTGAGACACGAAGGCACTTATAATACTTGGCGTAGAATTCAGAGAGAGAGCGTATCCAGTAACGTTGCGTGCAAACAAATTAAAAGGTTAAGTCTCGCCCGCGAGACAACTTGCACACTTAAACACGCCTCATACCACAGAGAAGATAATTTTATTTATCTTCTCTGTGCTCATACTCTCTCTATCTTCCTCTCGTGACCCAAGTCACGTTGGTTGTTTCGCGAAGCTCTGCGAAGTCGGAACTGTACTAAGTTTGCCTGCTCGAGAAGCGAGCGCCGAGCAAAAGGTCAGTAGAGACCTCTAGCGGGGACTAGCATAACCAACAAAAGACAAAAGAGACGCAAGGCGTACGAAGAATGAGGAAGTGTGAAGCTTTTCCACGCGAAATTATTACGTAAAACGTTTTAGTACGAAAAGCGTAGGAAAAACGTCACAAAGGGCATAATCAATTTCAATACCAACTCCAACCATTGGTAAATTATTACAGCGTTAGGAATGGGTCCACCCGGTTCTAATCAATTATAATACCAACTCCAAAGAGTGGTGAATTATTACAGCTTTAGGAATGGGTCTACCAGGCCATATTCAATTTTAATATCAACACCAAACAGTGGTCAATTATTACAGCGTTAAGAATGGGTCCATCAGGTCATAAACATTTTCAATACCAACTCCAACTATTGGTCATGTATTACAGCGTGAGGAATGGATCCACAAGGGCATAATCAATTTCAATACCAATTCCACCCATTGGTCAACTATTACAGCGAAAGGAATGGGTCCACCAGGGCATAATCAATTTTAATACCAACACCAACCATTATTCAATTATTACAGCGTTAGGAATGGGTACCCAAGGCCATAATCAATTTTCAGTACCGACTCCAACCATTGGTCAATTATTACAGCGTTAAGAATTTGTCCATCAGGTCATAAACATTATCAATACCAACTTCAACCACTGGTCATTAATTACAGCGTTAGGAATGGGTCCACAACGGCATAATCAATTTTAATACCAACTCCAAACATTGGTCAACTACTACAGCGATAGGAATGGGTCCACCAGGGCAAATCAAATCCAACTTTTGGTCAATTATTACAGAGTTAGGTATGAGTCCACCCGGTCATAATCAATTTCAATACCAACTCCAACAAGTGGTCAATTTTTACAGCGTTAAGAATAGGTCCACAAGGGCATAATCACTTTCAATTCCAACTAAAATCATTGGTCAATTATTAAGGCGTTAAGAATGGGTCCATAAGGGCATAATAATTTTCAATGTCAACTCCCGCCATTGGTCAATTATTACAGAGTTAGGAATGGGTCCCCCAGAGCATAATCATTTTCAATACCAACTCCAACCATTATCAATTATGACAGTGTTGGGAATGGGTCCACCCGGGAATAACCAATTTCAATACCAACCCCAACCATTGGTCATTTATTACAGCTTTAAGAATGGGTTTACAAGGGCATAATCATTTTTAATACCAACTCCAATCACTGTTTAATTCTTACAGCGTTAGGAATGTGTCCATTACGGCATAATCAATTTCAATACCAACTCCAACCATTGATAGTTATTACAGCGTTAGGAATGGGTCCACCCGGGCCTAATCAATTTTAATACCAACTCCAAACAGTGGTGAATTATTACAGCGTTAGGAATGGATCCACTACGGCATAATCAATTCCAATACCAATTCCAACCATTGGTAAATTATTACAGCGTTAGGAATGGGTCCACCCGGGCCTAATGAATTTTAATACCAACTCCAAACAGTGGTGAATTATTACAGCGTTAGGAATGGGTCTACCAGGCCATAATCAATTTTAATACCATCTTGAAGCAGTGATTAATTATTTCAGCCTTAGGAATGGGTCTACCAGGCCATAAATAATTTTAATATCAACTCCAAACAGTGGTCAATTTTTACAGCGTTAAAAATGGGTCCATCAGGTCATTAACATTATCAAAACCAACTTCAAACACTGGCCATTAATTACAGCGTTAGGAATGGGTCCACAAGGTCCTAATCATTAATTTAAATTCCCACTTCAACCATTGGTCCAATTATTACAGCGTTAGGAATGGGTCCACCAGACCTTGAGCAGTTTTAATACCAACTCCAACCACTGGTCAATGGTTACAGTGTTTGGAATGGGTCCACCCGGGCATAATCAATTTTAATACCAACACCAACCATTGATGGATTATTACACCGTCAGGAATAGGTCCACCAGGACGTATTCAATTTCAATACCAACTCCAGCCATTGGTCAATTATTACAGCGTTAGGAATAGGTCCACCTGGCCATAATCAATTTTAATACCAACTTCAACGATTGGTCAATTATTACAGCGTTAGAAATGTGTCTACCCGGGCAAATCAACTTTAAAACCAACTCCAACTATTGGTCAATTATTACAATTGTACACAAGAGCATAATCGATTTCCATACCAACTCCAACCATTGATCAATTATAGCAGCGTTAGGAATGGGTCCACTAGGGCATAATCAATTTTAGTACCAACTCCAACCATTGATCAATTATTACAGCGTTATGAATGGGTCCACCCGGGCATAATCGATTTTAAAACCAACTCCAACCATTCGTCAATTATTACAGCGTTAGCAATAGGTACACAAAAGCATAATCAAATTTCATACCAACTCCAAGCATTGATCAATTATGACAGCGTTAGGAATGGGTCCACAAGGGCATAATCAATTTCAATACCAAATTCGACCATTTTTAAATCATCACAGAGTTACGGTTTGGTCCACCTGTGCAATAATCGATTTCAATACGAACGCCAACCAGTGGTCAATTATTACAGCGGTAGGAATGGGTCCAAGGCAATTACAAGGCAAGAGGTAAGGCACCAATAGTTCATATTTGCCAAAATTTACGCATATCTGTTCATTTTCGTGGGTTAATTATGGTGATTTCAAAAAGTATCAGATATTATGCAGGTTTACCTTACTGTGAAATACAATCTTTACTCATTAACAAATTATGATTAATGATTAATTATAATGCTTCCATTATCGATAAATTTATTATCATTTACGCAAAACCATCGATTACACTTTAAAACTTTATTTCTTTGGCTGTGTCATTTTCAGTTGAAAGCAAAACCAGACCATTAAGGCATTCCTGACTCATAGTATTGCGTAAATAGGTTCCTATAATTTTAAATTTAGAGAACGATCTCTCTGCCTTTGCTACTGTGAGAGGAACAGAAAGGTACAGTCACGATCACAACACATTGCAGGGAACCCAGTATTTCAGGATCTATGTGTCCCATTTTTATTTCCGGTGACCGTACATGAAACAAGCTGTTCACCATCACAATAGCTGGAAGTCAGTGAATTATGTTGCATCACAAGGAGATGAGCAAGCTCTATCACATCATTCATGCACTTTATCTTACGTTTGAAAGAACTTCGGATAATATTTATAAATAAAATAAATGTTAGGATATGCTTTTCAATTTTCTTCAGGTTCTTTGCGAAGCTCGGTGTATATAGATCTTGACATAAAGAGCGCTGTATCACTTTAATGTGTCTACGATCCCTATTTAACGATTTTCCAGTTGTAAGCAAATTGTGTCTAATATCGGGTAAAATATTGAAACGTTGAACCAACTCTCTCGGTTGGCAAGTCTTTGGACAGAGTCCGTCATAGTGATTCTTTATCTTTTTGATTCTTTTGTTAGAGAATTTATGTGAAATCCTCCTGTTTAGAACATATTTTAATCATTTTAACAATTGATTCAAATGTTCCCTCGAAGCTCAGTCATTTCTAAGAGCGTTACGTGAGAGATAGTAAGCAGCCGTATCAAGACAGTATGTTATTATTGACGTAGAAGTGAGACTCATCTGCTCCAAGACTTTACATTGAACAGTCAATAATTTTTTTATTTTTTTTATTTTGATTTAGTTTATTTTACTTCGCGTTTTGTGCCTCTTGGCTAATTTGCGAAGATGGGGATGAGTGATGAAATGATGAAATTGATGAATGGACATTCACAAACAACCAAGCCCGACCGGGATTCTAACCCGGGACCCTTGGCGTCGCAGCGCGATGTGCTAACCACTCGGCCACAGAGTCGGGCAATAAAAAAATGAAACTCATTACTGCAGACGTGCAACTCCACGAAACCATCAGCTTTGGGCCTCACACGTCACTATAATCTACCTGCGCGAAAAACCCTTACAGTCTCCCGGCGTTTCGGGGCCTCTTTACCTCGAGGGCCCCAGGGCACAGCCATGGCTGCCCCGGCTTAGTTACGCCCCTGCATACCGAGATTAATTATTACCTTTTGACATCGGGAGATCATATAATTTATTGTTTATGATGTATTATTTTAAGTTGTCCATACTTTAATAAATAAAAATAATACAGTAATAATATTCAAATAGGCCTAACTGATTTTTCAGGAAGGGGATAAATTGACCTCCTTGAGATGTTATGGTCACCCTACTGAAAAGAGTATCACTGATGTTACACCTTATATAAATACAACATACCATATAAGAGCGATTCAAGGGCCTCCCCGATGGCGCAGTGGTAGCGCCGTCGCCTTGTAATCAAGGGGTCCCGGGTTCGATACCCGGTGGAGGCACAAGTGGTTCGGATCCCACTTTAAACTGTAGGTCCAGTCACAATTAGCCTTACTGTGCATAAAGTGGACTTAAAACACCAACTCAACAAGAGCGATTCAAATGAAAGTGATCCAAGCCGGTGTTTTATGCGGGGAAATAAGTATATTTATTCTTATACAGTGCAGAAAGAGAACCATGCACACACAGAAGCAAAAGGAGCTACAGTACTCAGACATATTCACCTCTGTATAAATCTCGTATTGAGACCAGGGGGAACTCAGGTGCAAACCGGAGAGTCCTCCTTGAGTACCGGCAAAACCTTAATTTAGGTTATATAATCGTGGCTATTTGTTTTAAAAAGAGTTACCATAAACCAAATGTTTCATATTAGAAAGGATAACACAAAATGGAAAGAAAGGGGTTTCAGAAAAGAAAAAATAGATGGCAGCACAAAGTAAAATAATATAATAAATTATTAGAGGATAAGTGTCGATTTAGTGGAAGTTCAGTGTGATAGAAAGATGTAATGAAGATAAATGCCAATGTATAAAAGATAGAAAATATATGAAAGAGAAAACAGAAGTGTTTTACATGATTCAACAAGTTCAGACCCACTGTTAATTGTAAGGCACGCAGAAAGAAGTACTCAACGAAAACGAGAATTTAGGGACTCCGAATTTTTAGTAAAGTGAGACACACATAGCTTTGCCGTTGTGCAGATCCAAATTTTCGTTTCGTCTCCCTCTCTCTCAGCATCACGTGTTCTACCCTGCTTGCCAACCTTTGCCATTTTTGCCAAATTGTCATTCCATTACTGGACACACTCGCGCAAACATAATTGAAAACAATTGAATAGCGCTCCGGGTCGCTGTTCACAGCTTTCGACAGGGACGGTAATGTGGCAATATAGCATGACGTAGTGGTTGCTTCTCTTTTTCAGTACATGTTCATTGACTAGCTAGTGTTGCTAACTGTATTCATGAAGCACTAATTATATCACGGAAGGAGAAAGGCAAAGTGGCGGTGAGTTTTGTTGGATTGGAAGCACCATATTTTTATTTTAAGTATTTGACTGGTTTGACGTTGCGTGCGCGTATTGCGTGTGTGTATGTGCAAGTGTATGTGTTTGGTTGGTGAATGTTAAATTCCATAATGCCTCCAGTACTATTGTTCATATTTCATCACTTTAGAATTGCTCAAACGAAATAACTTATGTGGATGCATGAGAATTTCAACTCTCGACTCCGGCACGTGTTCTTGTAGAAATTGTATGACAGAAGCTGTTATTTTTGCTGCTAATGCGATGCATATTGCTTTCTTTGTTAAAATTGGCATCCTTTGATGGGTGACAAGTTTGTAAGAAAGGAAAAAGCCGCGCGGCTTATTGTCTCGTGGCAATATATGAAACGTGGCATCGTTTGTAAATGTACAACAAATGCAGCCGACTGTCGCTCATCACAGAGAGACAATAATACTGCTTAAGGAGTGGTTGTGGTCCAATTGTCGCGGTTTAACACATTTGCAGGTTATTAGTTCTCAAAGCAGCGGCAATGTCAGTCGTGAATCAATCACATATCGTTGCAGTTCCAATACCAGTGTAAAAAAAAGGTAAAGTGTTCCCCTGTGCTTAGCACCACGCCATGAAGGTGTATAAGGGGTGTGGGGGTAACGCCCCACACTTTCTTGATCCGGTCGTGAGTGGGGGTGATGTGATCAGCATCACGCCCCTGACCGCCTTTTCCCCCAGGGTTTCCCCCAGGTGCCCATGTTATTCGACGCTGGGTGGGCGCCGGGGCCGCTTCCAACGTTAGAAAAGTTCCCGGATTTAAACCGGCCGGGGATCGAACCCGGGACCTTTAGCACGTTACCGACTTTTTTATTACTATTATTACCAATTACATTTTATATGAACATGGTTATTTGTTACATAGTGCAACCACTCTCTTTCTCTGTATATGTAGGTACACTCACCGGCAATAAAAATAGGACACCTACACCCTGATATGCAGGCTTCCCCGCAATGCGTTAGGTGTGTTGCCTAACTCTGAGGCGATAGTAGAACTTCTTATTTAAATAGCTCCTATTGAAGTTGGAGCATCGCCGTGGAGTCAGGCAACACAAACAACGCATTGCACGGAAGGCAGCATTTCAGGATCTACGTGTCTCATCTTTATTGCAGATGACTGTACATAATTAAACAACCCCTATTAGAGTTTGACGCCGTACAATACTGTCAGATCTTTACAGCGCGTGGAGGAACAGGCGAACAACCCTTCTGAATGAAGTTTTGCTCGTTGAGAACTTGTTTATCCTGCATGTGGGGAACCACGCAGGACAGAATCAGGGTTGCCACTAGCACTTTCCCCTGTCAAGGTCAAAGTGTGTTTGAGGTCCACTTTATGCTGAAATTGGCTAATCGTGGCTGGGCCTACCGTTTACAGTAGGATCCAAGCGTCCACCAGGAATCGAACCCGAGTTCTGTTGATTAAAGAACACGGTGTTACCACTACGATATCGAGGAGGCCCTGTAGTTCTCTGTCTAATAACATATTAAACAGTGCCAACATGTTATGGAAGCACCTTCATGCTAACACATACACCAACAAAGTGAAGTCGCTAGGGTTGTATCTTTCCATAAGAAAAAAAAAACACTTATCATCATACATACACGCGTCACTTACCGTATTTATGCTTTTGCGTTGAAGACAGGCTTCGTGAATGGTGTCCGAAGTTGTTCACACTTCACTCCTCTCGACTGCCTAGACAGGGGCGTAGTCAAGAATTTCTTTTCGGATGGGGCTCAACTTTGGATGAAAGTGAAAAAAACAGTGTTATGGGGGAGGGGAATACTGAAATTACCATTTAATGTATATTAATTATGAACTACTTTATTAGCCGGGTCGGTGGCCCGCGTATCTTTATAGTACTCTCGCCCTTGGTGCAAACGGTCCCGGGTTCGACTCCTTGTGGGAGCACCACAAAATTGGACGACCGTGGCGGAGTGATTAGCTACGACGTCAGGAGTCCCGAGTTCGAATCCTGGGTGAGACATGGATGTTTGTCTGTTCTAATGAAAAGTGAAGAGTATGAATGGGAAACAAAAATCAAGAAGAAATAAAATTGGATATGAAATGAGTTTTCTTTTTTTTTTTAAGGGAGAGGGGCTTTAAGTGGTCAACTTTCGACGTTCCCGGGTTCGAGTTCAGGTCGTCCGGGCATGGGTTATTTGTGAGTATTCTCATCGCCACGATTAACTAATATTGGCAGAAAAGGGAGAGTAAATAACAAAATAGACAAATCAATACAAGTGGCTTGTTTAGTTATAAAATACTTCTTTTGCCAAAATGTTATCGAAAACATTAAACGCACATAACAACAAACTTAAGATTTTTACCATCTTTACTGGATATGTGCCAAATGAAGTGAAATCTTCAAGGAACACTAAAGTATATAATAAAGTAATACATTCAGGGCCGGCCTTACATAGGAGCAACTCGGGTACTCCCACGCCTCATGGGGCTCAGCGCCAATTAATTATGATTGAAATAATTTTATGTGCACGGTGTATTACGAGTCTATAGGACGTTGATGTTTTCAATTAAGAAATTAATATTACTTTTCCTGACTTTCGTGCATTGTTTTTATGTACTTAAAGTATGTAAAAAATACTGAAACCATATTCTAAAAAAGTACTAAATAAAAGTCATGTTCAAATATTCAAATCAAAAGTAAGCAATATGCACTATTCGTTTATGTATAGAAAAGATCATGAAGTGAAAATATTTTATATGAAACAATTGAATTCATTACAGTGTCAAAATTGAATGAAAAAGTAAACAAACGAGAATTAATGTAAGAATGTTATTGGATGTGAGTAAAACTGCCACTTTAACATGTATAATGACAGTAAACAGTAATTTAGAAACTTTTATTATCCTCCCATAATTCTTGGTTTTATCCTTCAGCATAATCTGCTTGTTCGTCTCAGGTAATAATGCGAAATATATAAATTGTTAATTACTTGGAATAATGTATATAATGTAATCATATAGATCACCTGTACTAAGGAACAAAAATCTCTGATTTTTTTTTCAGTTCTTTGAAAAGATTCGGTTATAGGCCCCTCACCACCTAGGGCACGGTGCCATCACTGAGAATCGAACTCAGAACTTCTTGGATCCAAGGGGACAACTTAGCCATTTCCTATCGGCAAGCCATAAAAATTGTGGCGGTTTTGAGGGCTGGGCGACTGTCCGGGGTGCCAAACCGAGGCTTCCCTCTCAAGTACCGCCAAAACCTTACTTCTGATTATGTCAGCGTGGCTATTATTTTTTTAAGAAAGGAGTTTGGTTTGTGTAGACAAAAATTATTTGATGTTACTGCTGTATAACATAATAAATATATTACAAAATCATGTAGCAATTTAAGCTGAGAGATTACTATTATTTTGATGACATTATGTAGGTAGTCAACAAGCACATACCTACAACAAGGCTATTAGTTTTCGTAATTAAAACCATAAATATATAACATGGTCGTGTTTTTTTATTGGAGAAAAGTGGAAAGTACGGAAATAAGATTGAAAGTTGGGAGCGCCAAACATTCACCTTGCCTGGGTGAAAATATTATCTCGAGCCGCCCTTCCTGTATTCACTTTCATGATTTCTCTTAAATGATTCTTCTACTTGACTCACGTCACATACCTTCAAAATTGCTACAGTCCCTCCAGCTATCTTGGTATTGCGTCTATATTGTCCTGGTTGTCGTTCACCTTGCTTGTTTACAAATCATTTTGCAGTTTCCAACACTTACAGTTCCAAAAAAAAAAAATGTCTTTCGCAATTCATTTCTAATTTGAATGATAATCATGGATGCACATTAAAAACCTTAGCAACAAGAGAAATATTGTTCACATGCAATTGTTGATGTGATCATTATTTACTCAAAACACACATACTCACAGATACATAATATGCAGTGTTTTTATTTCAGTAAAGAAAAGTTCCAATACTCAAGTTAATTTTTTATTGTTGATGTGTTGGTTTGTTATTGTGTTTATTGTAAGAATTTCTCAAAATCACGGTGTTCACAAATTATTGGTCTATTTTGTAAGGTCATATTTTCACCAATAGTTAACAGAAATACATGATACTGCAACCATTTGAGAGATGAATATTTGAAGTTTCACAAAGACCTTAAATGCATTCAATGTGCGGCAGGACAGGTGTCCAAGTGGTACTTCCACTTTCGCCAAATCTTCTCAAGTAGGAGAGAAGATAAAAGAAGTGGAAAAGAGTGATGTGGGGACAAGAGGAGAAAACAGGAGATAATATAATGTAGGATCGGATTAGAAGGAGAGAAGATAATGGGGGAAGAGGAGAAGAGAAGCAGTCCGAGAAAATATTGTCTGAGCATCAGAAATTGCTGCTTTCATCAAATTATCAACATGAAATAATCAATAATGATTCATTGATTTGCTTTATTTTACTTCGCTTTTTGTGCCACTTTTGGCTAATTTGCGAAGATGGGGATGAGTGATGACATGACGAAATTGATGAATGGACACTCACAAACATCCATGCCCTAGCCGGGATTTGAACCCAGGACCCCTGGCGTCGTAGCGTGATGTGCTAACCACTCCGCTACGGGGGTTGGCGAAATAATCAATAACATTTTAATGGCATTCAAATATATTCTCGTGGCGAAATGCGTTTTGGTTGAGAACAGAGCAAGATAAGATCTTCCGTGTGAGATTTTCGATTTTATCGGCGATTAAAAACATGAAATTAATTTTCATATTTATAAGAAGTTTCCAATTTTTCCCAAGTTTCAGCTCGTCGAAATGGAAATTTTATTATTTGACATTTTATTGTTAATGACGAACAGAACAGGATCATTCCATTCCATACGACGTCGACAATGAATACAATGGGATATGACTAAAACGTACGAAAAGTTTCTGCCACCGGATGGATTTGAACCTACTACAGCTAGATTGAAAATCCTTAACGGTACCACTTAACCAGTACCCTACAAGCTTTCGATTCTTCCATTTAAAATGGATAGAAGGAGCTGCCCGATGTGAGATGAACATACAACTCACCTTCTACATGTATTGTGTAAGAAGCACTTGATTGTAACAAACAAAACGAAGGTAGTATGAATCGATGTAAACCTTTAATGGAAATTTGCACATGGTGAACACTATTCATTCGATATTTGCGCAGGTAGTCTTGCATTTAAGTCTTGCATTAACAAAAACAAACAATTCACCACACTCTTCTTCTTCTTCTTCTTCTTTATGCCCCTCACAGCTTGTAGGTTATCAGTCTTGGGCAAAAGTCTAAATATTTTGATGTCTTGAATATGAGCGCACTATTATTAACATCACAATATTGTGATACACTTCACTTTCTCACCACACTCTTAAAAAGCCAGCTCAGAAAAATCTCTCACGCAATCTCTCACTCATATCTATAACCATACGCAGTGGCTTTATAAAATAATTGAGTAGTATAAAAGTATATAATATAAACTCGATAAAGTATGAGCCCCCCTCAGGCTGATTTGGCTACACTTAAAACTAGCTCAACATGCCCATATGAGTTTTTTGCTCAAGTGTGGTACCCTGTCTAATCCAAGATTTTTGTAAAAATGCCCTCGGGAATTTCCCGTGAAAGTATGACCCCCCTCAGATTGATTTGCCTACACTTATAAAAGGCACTTCTGTGAGATTGTTGTCCATAAATTTGTTAAAAATATGCCCCTCTTGTTATTTTTTTTTGCTACACTTAAAACTAAGCCAAAAAATCACCCACACACACCCACACCCACACCCACCCACACACACACATATTTACTTCCGGTCCACTTCCGGTCCACTTCCGGTTCAAATTCAGAGTATTAATATGTTAACCTGAATATTTTAATTGGACACCAGCCTCAACTCATATATCTAATACTAAGACAATGTAATATGCAGAGCCCCTCTAGAATTGCTCTGTGACTCTCGCATTTCTTACATCATAAACATATGATTTTTCACCTATGAGAATAACACTACATATGGTGTCATCAGGGAGTGTATCGTGGAATTCACAGATAATTTTAATGTTTGTCCTGTCATTAACCACAACTTGTTTCCTTTTTGAAGTGTTGATGACAAACATGGGTCTCTGTGCTTTGAATTCATCTGGTGTGTAATACATGTCAGTATTGCCAGTAGTGACCCTTTTGTATGCTGTAAATGCCTCATATAATTTAAGGAAATCATCCTTGGACATGTCTAAATTATAATTTTCTCTAGGAAATACCTCATTTCTGCCATTTGTAAGATATATGTTCTTGATGTTGCAGTTATCAAATTTACTTGAATTTTTTTCCTGATTATTGTGTCTTCCAGTCTGAAACAATACCACCACAAAATCTGGCATGTCATATTGTATACTGGAGAATGAATTTGTAGCATCAAACTCATAATAGGTACCAGTGGCGGGCTTCTGCACACATTGATATGTATAAAATTGTAAAGGCACCTGTGGATTTTTTAGGATATCTGCTTTGTATTTAAGAGCATAACTGGCCTCATATTCAACAACCGGGATTCTTAGCTCCATAGTCTGAATAATGCATTTGCCCTCATCAGGTAGGGTATTAGGCAGAGCTTCCCCTGTAGAGTTTAATGTGCTGTACCTCATCAAAGCATTATTATCATTGGCAGCTCTTCTAAATGTAATTCTTAAACCACCCTTCCACATAATATCTTTGTAATCTGAGAAGAATCCTGGCAACAGGCGCATGGGGAACAGCACTGTGTGGCTCTTGGATAATATTTTATCACCAGCCTCAAATCCACCTATTTTGTAGTAAGAAGCCTCAGTTTTGGATAATTTTAGTGTGGCCAAAGCTGTAGAGGTAATACCAGGGTAATCTACTCTGTTTATAACAACACCATGTTTTCTGATCTCAATTTCAGAGAACAGATGCGGCACAAAATTGTCCACCAATCTTATATTTGAATTTGCCGGATAATCTGTACCATCGAGCTTTACAACATCAAATTTGATGTATAGATCTGCTCTGTGGGGGTGTATAAAGCCATCCCCTACATCAAGATCAACCTCAATCTCTGTGTTGGGTTGATTTAAATTTGCAAAGGTCCTCCTGTTTGGGGGGAATGATTGTAGCTCATAACTCTCAATATTTTCCATTTTTTTCTTGTATGTATTTTTATTTAAATATTAATCTCTATGATTGCAGTTGTTGTGGCTCCAGCAAAATCAACTAATTCTTCTTTTTCATTAGTAACCATCAACTCAATATAATCTATTCTATTATGGCACACAGGAAAATATAATGTTGGTGATGGAGTGTAGATGATGGGCTCCATAAATTCAGAGTTAGGTTTGAATGTTGCAATGATGCCAGTTTGTTTGTGAGTGCCTATGCCATTTGATTTGGTGATCATACCCTCGGCCACATTACAGTGAATATTCAGAGTCTCTATGGCTAAGAATTTAGGTATATTAATAGCAGTGTGTTTGATGGCTGGTTCAAGTTTTGTGTTGTTCTCAAAGCCTAACAGCTCTCCTATAGTACCCAGATCCACTGTTTCTGTAGCAGATACAATCTCTACTCTGTGAGTGACAGAATTTTGAGTTAAAACTATACCTCTGGGTAACTGAGCATTTAAAGTGGACAGATTATATTGCCCTGGAGTGATGACAATTTTTTGATCCCCAACTGCAATCTTGTTGTTGTGGTGTGTAATATTAGGGATTAAGTACATGCCATAAAATGCTCTGAGAGCTATTGTTTTGGGATACACTATATCATAATGTAATCTAAGTTTCAATATTGAATTTTGGCTGGTGAGATGGAATACCCCCATGATGTTTCAGATACCACAGGGCTTTTTGAAAATTTTCAATTGATGGTTTATTTATTTGAGACATATATCTAAGAACAGATAAACACAAATGTCCACAATTAACATCTTTGAAGTTTTGAACACGGGCATTATTGTAATAAAGATTAGCTGATTTTAGATATTTTACTAAATTTTCAGGTGGAACACCTCCAAATGAATCAAACACAAATACCTCATTTTTTAAATATTTAAGATAACAGATCCAGTGAGTGCCCTGATATTTGTACTTATCCAAATTAACAATGCCACACTCTTTGTTGAGTGGTTGCTCTGGTAAAGAATCAGACATGTACACACCTCTAAAATTTTTGATGCCCAGTGGCTTGATTAAAGCTTCAATATCTTGGTTTGTAAGCGGCTCTTGTTTTTTTTAAACTTATTCATGGCTCTCTTAACACCTTTGCTTTGTTTCTCCATGGCCAGGTTGTGGCGCCTCTGCTCATCTAATTCTGCCTTATTCTTCTTGGCATCTATTACTGTTTTTGCTATGGCGGCTGATCCCCCAGCCAAGCTCCCAACAGCCCCGAGAGCAGCTAAGATGGCAGGGATAGTAAATATGAATCCCCCCACATGTGATTTTTTTCTTGATTGCTGTAATTTTTTTAATTGGGGGGTACTAAGTAATAATTTCATACCATGGCCCTTGGCAAGACAAGAATTTTTTTTCTTGCGCTGCTTTTTCGTTAAAAGACTATCAATAGTTTTAAGAGATTTAAGACCTGCATAAGGTATCTGATACATAACACCCTTGGCCTTCATTGTAGGTTTATTATATATAAATTCAGAACCCCCACCCCAGTTTTTGTTTGGTGTTCATAGCTATGGTAGTCCCCAATGCTGCTATTCTCTCACTCAAAGAAGCATCTTTGCTTACAAATCTACCAAATGCAGCCTCTTCTAATTTCTTGTCTGCAACATGTCTCTTGTCAAGATCAGAATGTGTGTTGTATGCTATGTCATGGTCTCTACAAGCAGCATCTAGGGGATTAACACCAGGATCACCTCTGTTTAATCTATAGTCCAATTTTGTGCCTGGACCACAATACTGATAACCTGGAATATGTAATTCAAATGGCAGCTTGTTTATAATGTCATTAACCAACCCCCGACCCTCAGAGATATTCCAAAATTTAGGTGGTAGAGTATTAATAATTTTTATAAGATTTCCAATCCCCTTAGTGTCATTCACTATAAAATTAGACAATTTAGTGCTTATCATGTCCATAATTCCAACTTTTTCATTGTAAAAATTGTGGTTGCCAGCATTTTCCTCCCCAGCTATCACCAGCAACCTATCTACAAGTTTCCTGACATCATCAACCCACACAAATTCTTTAGGCAGGGTGTTGTAATGTTTGATTCCACTGCCAGTCTTGATCTGTGACCATATGGGTTTGATTAAGTTGTTGTATTTTGCTCCACTGCTAGACTTGACTCTTTTTTGTGTGGGATCATTGTTTTGGTATAGAGCATCTGATTTTATTAATATTTCTTTGTAGTGCTCATAATCTTGATCTGTATAGTTGCCAGGCCTTTTCCTAGTCATCAGTTCCCACAATCCAGGTGTTCCAGGATATTTAGCAAAACCACCTTTTTCTCCAAGATGAGATTCTGAATATACAATTAGATCATCTCCCATAAATGTTACTCTAAAATTGCCAATTCTATGTATGATGCTACCATCACAATCTGTGTCAGCATATAAGCCAAAAACCTCATCTTTGTTGTCTTTAGGTGTGCTTAAATATTTTTGAGCAAGACGACCCAATTCAATAGGATCCTGAGTAGCTTCAATTCTTCTAGGAGCAACAGGACTAGGTGTATGAATACTAGAAAGTGGGGTGATTGGATAATCTAATATGTTCCTAGCAGCTACAGGTACAAGCTCTGTGATCAATTTTTGATTTTGCTCTGTAACAGTTTTGATATTTTTACCTAATTCACCAATAGCATCAATAATATGCTGTTCTGTGCGCTTGTGTTGTTCATAAAAACCTCGGTTCTCTGATTTCCATCCCTTAAATCTTTTTACAAGATAATCTCTTAATTTAAGATCATCAATGATTGGCCTTTTCATGTTTATTTATATATGTTTCAATGTCTAGAAAATTGTTGATTTTATTTCTATATTTACCAGTATTAGGTGTTCTTGTCATATCAATTGTGACAAACCCATAACTGTCCTGGTTCCAGCACCTACTGCAAAACTTGGAAAAATCATTGTAGCTCAAGTCCCCACCTACATATTCATCATGTATGTGTTTGAGGTTGGTATGATCTTGATGAAACACACATATAAAATTACTGTTGTCTCGGATCAGCTGCTTCGGTATTTTAGAAAAGTCTGTGCAAGGTATAAGCAATCAATGTTTTTGTGCCGGCCCTGTGTAAAGAAATTTCTAACCTTGTTTTGATTATCCAGTATAATGTCATCAAACACAACAACAGAATTATCGAGACATTCATGGAGTGGCTTAACATCTGATTCAAAAATGGCTATATCCAGTCCATCATATAGCTTCATCAACTGCTGATATTTTAATTGTTCCAAGCCCTTAGAGAAGACATACAAGTGCCTGTTTTTCCAGTCTAACCAGTTGGGTGCCAATAAAAAATTATCAATCATTAGTGTAGTTTTACCACAAGCCGATGGCCCAACAATAAGACATCTTATATTATCAGGTAGCAACTTGTCATTTCTCTTAATCTGCTGTTCAGGTACTGGCAGCCTTTTTATAACATCCCAGGTGTTCATAGTATCACTTTGTCTGCATCGATCCAGCTGTGTTCTGGGAGTCCTAGCCATTTGACAAGTAACTTGGTGCCTTTTCTGCGGATGATTTTTTCTATGAGATATGTGTCAGGCTGCTTAGTTTTGCTGAGTTCTTCTTCATAAAACCTGCCTTTGAGAATTTCTCCTCGGTGATCTCTTATTATATATGTGTTAAGGGTCCCAGGTTTAACTTGAACCACTGTAAATAATTCAGTGCTCCAGTTTCTGGTAAAGCCTCTTTTGAATAAGTGCTTATATTTGCTGATTCTTACTTGATCACCCACCTTGTATTTGGCTTTTCTTGTTGTTGGCTGGTATCTAGGATAATAAACAGTTCTGATCAATTTTTGCTCATCAGATGAAGTTACCTCAGAGGGTTTCATGTTGATTGTGGAATGGACCGAGTTGTTATATTTATGTAGAAGTTCTGGAAGAATACTGAGCCATTTATAATTACCTTGGAGGGTAAATTGTTTATACATATGATTTTTTAGGGTTTTGTTGAATCTCTCTACAATTGAGGCCTTGAGATCACTGTAACTCGAGTAATGTTGTATTGCCTGGCTTTTAATAAATTGTTGGAACACAGAATTATAGAATTCTTTGCCATTATCTGTTTGCAAATAGCGCGGTGATCTTCCACTCTGATTGATGACTGTCCTGAAGGCTTCTGTAACACATTTTCCAGTCTTGGATTTGAGTGGCACAGCCCAGGCAAATTTTGAAAATGTATCTATGACAGTGAGTAGATACTTGTAGCCCTTGTTGATCTTGTCTAAGTTTTTCAGCTGTCCACTTGCCATTTCCACCAAGTCACACTGCCATAAATCATCTATGCCTTTTGTAACTACTGGCAGTCTCTTATAATTATGTCTGGCTTGTCTGTGTAATTCATCAACAATAATTTGTCTAGACATAATATGTAAACAAGAATATTGCAACGATAGGGTGTTCAGCAGCTGATACTACAGGATTTTCTAAATATAATTTGTCTCCTATTTGTATTTTAAATTCAAGAGAACCATCATCTTCAGCATAAGGTGTTTCTAATGTATTGGGATCTGTAAAATCCTCTAATTCTACACTGGTGATTTTTGCTTTGTTATCAGCATTTGTTAGTGATAAGATAGGGTAGTGGTGTGCCTGTGGTTGAAGCCAATATTTGATCTTGATTGGTCTAAGTGTGCCCCCAACCAAAAACTGGTAATAAAATTGTGCAGGGGACAGCATATATATTTTGCCACCTGGTGTAAATGGTGAATCATATTCTTTGTTGGGGATACTGTACAATTCAAGAATTACTGTATGTTTAGGATTCTCGATTATGCCGGTTATTTCTTTTTCTGCTGTAAGCAATCTACTTGTTACAGATTCAAGGTGCTCATTGATAGTCCTAACAATATCATCATGGCCTGGCTTGATTTTTATGTCCACAACAAGTTTCTTGTATTGTTGCACAATTTCTTGTAGCTGGGTGGCAAAAACAGACAAAGCATTTGCTTGATTGGATTCCATGGTCCCTAGCTGTTGCTTGATATTGGCTACAATTTGCTGTAAATTTTCAACAACTGCCAATTTTGAATTTTGAGCAGTAAGATCATGGACTTGTCTTCTGATATCCTCAAACAGGGCATGCAGTTCATTAATATGTTGATTAGTTGGTAGAGTGGCCACTGTTTGAGTAAGTTGTTTGATCTCTGTCTGGATATTCTTGATATCTTCTGATTTCAATATGCGATTCACTGCCCTCTTTATATTTTTAAGTTCCTGTGATGTAGGCAGATTTGATACAGTATTTTGCAAAGATTCAAGTGCCAATTTCACATCATTTAATTCAGAAGCATCAACCACACCACGCATAGCATCTTGGAGCAGGGCTATATCTGCCTGAGTAGGTGTTGATTGTTGTAAAATTTCAAGTTTTGTTTGGATATCATCAATCAAGTGATGAAAATGAGATAGCTCAGATTCAGTGTTGAGGTTTTGAAGTTTTGTGATCTGTTGCTGGACACTGACAAGGGTATCTACAATACCAGGCAATCGGGATTCTAGAGTTTCTTGTACATTTGTCAAATCACTTTGCACTGCTGCTATTGTACCCTCAAGATGGGTTATGGTACTTTGAATTTTTCCAAAATCTTCATATGTTTCAAGTTGCAGCTTAATGTTTGCAACACTCCGAGTTATTGCACTCAAAGCATCAGAAGATGGCAAGTTGTTCATAAAATTTTCAAGTGTCTCAATTTTTTCTTTAACCTCGGCTATGGCATTGTTCAGAGGGTCCAGATTAGGTATCTCCAGTGATTGAATCTGTTCCTTTAGAGTGGAAATCACTAGATCAAAATCTTCTTGTGATTTTATGCTTTTGACAATTGTTTGGAGCTGTGCCTGGACATTATTAATCTGTTCTTCTAATTGTTGTTTCAGTTGCTCAGAGTTGTTAGCCTGGGTCTTAAATTTGGCTTGAAGAGCTGCTACAGCTTCTTCTAAACTTTGAAAATTATCCAATGTGGCCAAGTCAGTATATTTTTGAAGCAGCAATTTGAGTTCAGAATCAATTTTAAGAAGAGGGTCCATGCATTGTGATTGTAAATTTGTAATTTCTAGTTGAAGACTGGCATTGAGTGTGGTTTGTAAAGCTTGTAAATCACTTCTTAATTTCTTGACTCTGACATCAAGCATAAGAATCTCATCACTGTGATCTTCATGCCTTGTATGGCCAAATATATCATTAGGCATTTTGTTTTAGTGGTTATTTATTATTGAATATCTAATTCTTAATTCTATAAAAAAAGCTATAAGCTTGTCATAGGATCCCGGGACCTCAATATATAAGCAGTCACCAGCAGAAACAGTATATACAGTGCCAGAAACCATGTTTGAGTGCTTTATTCTATAAATATTTTTGCCTATTGAAATTTTGACATTACCCTTGGGGGTTGTAATAAATTGTAATTGACCACCTACAGGTAATTGGTAATGATTTAAATTATTGTTAAATATGTATAATGTTTTACCTGTTTCATCATCAACATCTGTAAATATGCTGTTCAGATGAATAATTAACAAAGCTCTTAGTTTAGATATTATATCAGAAGAGGCTTGTGGTGTTGGCAGGTCCATAATAGCCTGTTTTTTGAACCCAAATAAGTTCATAGGCATGTTTATTTATTTCAAATCATGCTCTGTAATTGGGCATTGATTCCCATTTTTCAAATCACAATGACCCCATGGTAGAGTATGTATGCCACATGACAAAATACATCTCTTATCATCATGTGGGTCCAGAGCCACTTTTCTTACAATATTTGCAGTCAACAAGTGATCCACACTCTGAATTCTATTTTCTGATGTTCTGATTGAACTCTGTGATTTGAGACAATTTTTGTAATCTTGAAATTCAAGCTCTTTGTCAACAATTACTCTGCCAATGCCCTTGGCTTTTTTGGCAACAGCACCACTACATGTTTCAAAGCTGTACATCTTGGCCCTTAACCCAGCAAATGCCACAATAACATCACCAAGTGTCTCATCTTTTAACTTGCCAGGCACCTTTTTGTTGTGGGGTTGAATATCCAGATGGCCAGGCAATTCGCTGGTATCGAAATATTCAAGCAATGCAGGCTGTGATATATCTTGATAAATATCTTCTGTCTGAATATCAAGAACAAAACTATCTGTGTCCATGTACATCAATTTTACACAATCACCATAAAAAGGTTTCAACACATTATAATAGAGCTCCAGCATGTGTAATTTGGCCAATTCCAATATTACAACCCCTACATAAATAGGCTTATCAAATTTAATCTTTGTTTTTTTCATATTAAAAAGTGCCATATTTTCATCATAAATTCTTCTGTAGTTGAAATTAGGCTTTGCAATCAATTTTTTGCTCCGGCTGGGGTCAGTAATTATTTTAACATCAATATGTTTTCTGACATTTTCTATTGTTTGCCATACACAGAATTGACCATCAATTTAAACAAAGTTTTATCAAATTGGCTCATTGCAGATGTTCGAAGCTCTGTGTTTGTATCAATATATGGCTTCAACCATCTTGAGTGCCTGAAGCTCAAAACTTTTCCAATTTTGGTCACTTGAACACCATGTTTCATCAGGAACTGGAGGTTTTTGTAATATATATGACATAACCCTGTTTTGGCTCTAGAGTCATCATCAATTTCTTTTGTTTAGAGCCAGGTGAACACTCAACCTCAGGAATTGGGGGCAGATCAGAAAATGTGTTGTGTAAATTATCTGGAATTGTCAGATCAACCTCTAAGAACAGGCCATGGTTACTGTCATCAAAATCCTTAAGATCTTCAATATTGAAATCTTCAACCCACTCAAGCCCTGCATATGGCAGTTTATCCATCATAGCATAACCATACAGGCTATTGACATCCACATACAGTATATAGTTCGATGGCAGTGCTGGATCATAATCAGGAATATATTTGTTATTTGCTCTGGCATATCTCTGAGAGCATTGCACCATGCCCCCTCATATACATTGCTCCATAAACAAGTACATATCTTGATCTTGGATCAGATCCAATTGCATTTTAGTGTTCAAAAACATAGCAGACCATGCTAGGCCTGGCGCACTGTAAAAATACATTGGATCCAGCTTATAATTTTGTATGGAAGATTTTCTGAATGCCTGAAGTATATCAGCTAAGAGGGTCACATCAAGTTTTAAATATGCCTTATGATAATCACCAAATGTCTGGCATTTTAAATTGTTCCACATCAACTGGGCATGGTGATAATCTTCATCAGTGATTCCAGATCCTCTGATTTTGCTGTAAAACTCTTCTTGTGGTGGCAGAGAACACTCATCAAATTTAGAAAAATCTGTAACATAATCATATGGATATACACCCTTCCGCCTAATTAATTTCAGGTCCTGATTTGGAAACAAAGCACATGTGATTTTGAATTGATCATCAGATAATTGACTGGCCAGTGTAGCCAGGCTAGCCGATAAAATTCTGTATGAATCAAGAAATCTTAAGTGAATAGGAACACCATTAACTTTAATTATTTTGCTAATAGCAATATATTTTTCGTTATTTTCTGCTAAAATATTTAAATTCTGCTTGTCAAACCCCTCGTACCTGATCAAATGATGGAAATCATAATTGGATGCTCCATGGCAAAATATTGGGACAAATTTTGGTATCTGGATCTTAATATTACAGCTATTACACAGGGCCATTAAGAATTTACCATCTGTATGAGAATGGTGTTTCACCTTGATATTTGTATCTGAAAATTCAGAATCACATACCGGGCATTTTTCTGCATTTTTGAAATCTTCATTCTGTTTCTCTGTTAAAGGCAACATGGGTTTTGATTTTAATAAGATATTAGATGCTATGTCATGGCACTCATTTTCTATTCTATGTGCAAATTCTTTGATGGCATCTGCTCCCATGTATAAATATTCTTTACTAACAACACCATCCTGTACAATCACATAATAAAAACTAGAAGGTTCATGTAATTGGTATGGTGTAATTGAAGGTTCATCAGGATCTGGGCTGCAGAATGCAAGAGGTTTGAGATTTGATTCAAAATCACAGACTATATATGCTGGGTGTTCCAACAAGGCTTCAAATTTTTTGAATTTGGCATTTTCACTTGGATTAGGCATAAGCATATGAACAGGTTTATGGTTGCCACAGTATTTCAGATGCTCAATTAACTTGTTTTTAGCAATTTCTGTATTCACTTTACAAACCCCTTTTATTATTTTTTTACCATCAAATACAGTCAAACATCTTCTGCACAACTTGAATATTGTCTTAGATTTGTCTAATTGTTTTCTGACTAAAGCTTCAAGATTATGTATCAGAGTGTAATGATATGTATCTTCCCCTTCAATTAAGAGCAGATCAATCGGAACAGCAGAATCATCATCAAATGTACTGATTCTGAGAGGTGCTATCAAGCAATTGCCACGGCCAGTAGAACAAATAAATACATTAATAGATAATTGTTTACCATTGATATCCCGGGCCTTTTTTTTTCAAATTTATCAATATTCTGAACAGAAATTGGATATTCTAAACCCTCCATTGCTTCATCAAAATTGTGTTCATATTGTTTATAATAACTTATTCTCTGAGGATTCCTTGAAACTGGAAACAAAGCAGCTAAAATACACCACAAAAAGCATTTCTCATCATTATTTTCTATATTAACCACGGCTCTTTTGTTTTTAATATTGGCAGGTAATGGCAGATATGTAGATCCTTGTAATGGGCTGAATTCAGAAATATTAACATAGAGCTTGTGTGGAGAACCGCATAGGCTCCATCCAGACTCTTTTGCTGCAAATTCAGAGTGTTTAATATTCAATTGATCTATCAAACTGCTTATTATTTTGTCTGAATTTGTATTTGAATATACAGGTACAGTTTCTGTTATGTGGGGCTGTGTAAATTTTGTGCCATTTGGCTTCTTATATTGTGTAAACAATTTGAGGGACAGCTTATAAGAGCCATTTTGTGCATTTAGAATTGCCTGCACATCAGGATTTATACTGTTCAAAAAATTCTTAATACCACATTTTGGCTCTGATTTAAAACAGTGATCCCTAAGTTGGCCAGCAAAACTGCTATGGATAGGTGATTCATAGCGTGGCTGCTTTGCTGCTCTAGCATTAACAGGTGCTTCATGCTTCCTTTTCAGACCAGATGTAGATGGTTGTGGGGGCAATATTGATGACTGTGCAGAACAAGTACCCATATGTTTATATGTGAAATATTCCATGCTATATTTTCTATGGCATTTAGGGCATATTTTTGTGGGTGTTCTGCATTTTTCTGGATCACAATTCTTTTGATGCTTAGCCCAATTGGGGCTGGATATTTTCTTTTTGCATTGATTACAATGTTTTTGATTTGGCATTTTTATTATTGGTTTATTATATATATTTCTTGGGATTCAAATCAAAATTCTATGCTTAATAAAAAATATCAGTTGGGTTCAGCAGTGTGCTTTCTATATTTAGTGTGTGTGTGTGGGTGTGTATGTGTATGTGTGTTAATATTTTTGGCTTTGGTATTTATATAAAATTTCTTGGGGTTCAAATCAAAACTCTATACTTAATAAACCTATGACAGGTTGTATAAAGCTGATAGCCTACATGCACAAAAGTAGAATAAGTTCAGAAGCACTGGGGCAGATATAAACCCTTTGTTCAATATAATACAAAAATCTGTATATTAAATCAAATAGATTTGTAATTCAATTTATACAAATCTGCTATATTTTTGTGTTTAAAAATATGAGAAGCACTGCAACAACACACCCTTACTCTTCAACAACTCTCACAATACTGGCTGATATGCAATGCAAAATCTCTTTATATAGCCTAAGCACGGACCGCATTGAAAACATCTGAAACAATAAGCCAATCAGAATATAACACATCATCACATTATGTCATAACCAACCAATCAGAAAACAACACATCCCTAATAATTTATTGCATAATATTGGGTAATAATTTGTTGCACAACATGATGCAATTGAAATAAACCAGAAATAGGCCACAAGTGGACTGGAAGTGGGCAGAAATGGCCAGAAATGGCCGGAAATAGACCGGAAGTGGACCGGAAGTGGGCAGAAATGGCCGGAAATAGACCGGAAGTGGACCGGAAGTAAATATGTGTGTGTGTGGGTGTGTGTGGGTGTGTGTGGGTGTGTGTGTGGGTGGGTGTGGGTGTGGGTGTGGGTGTGTGTGGGTGATTTTTTGGCTTAGTTTTAAGTGTAGAAAAAAAAAGAACAAGAGGGGCCTATTTTTAACAAATTCATGTACAACAATCTCACAGAAGTGCCTTTTATAAGTGTAGGCAAATCAATCTGAGGGGGTCATACTTTCACGGGAAATTCCCGAGGGCATTTTTACAAAAATCTTGGATTAGACAGGGTACCACACTTGAGCAAAGAACTCATATGGGCATGTTGAGCTAGTTTTAAGTGTAGCCAAATCTGCCTGAGGGGGGCTCATACTTTATCGAGTTTATATTATATACTTTTATACTACTTAATTGTTACGTTGGTTTGCCACCAGATGACTTTGGTTATGTAAGGGGCGTGGCTACGAAGTACGAAAGGTTGGAGGAGACCAAGCCTCCAGAAGGAACTTCAGTCACTTCACTTCCTACTGATTAGCCGAGGATTTTCTCCTAAGTGTCAAAAAGGACATTACAATGGAGCAAAGACAGGGAGTAGTGGTTTAGTATTTTTCAAGGTTTTTTTTGTAGAGTAGTTAGTTGGTTAATTTTAGTTAAATCACAGCACTCTTTGTTTTCTTTTAAGCCGGGTCCTTTGTAAATAAAATTAATATTTAAAGCAGGTGTTAAATTGAAATAAAGAGAAAATACTTTATATAAAATAAAAGCAACTTGAAGTCGCTGTGATATTAAATGCATAAAATCGAATCATGGTCTAAAGATTCAATTGTGAAATTTGGTTTGTATAATTTTGTTTATGGTTACGTCAGTTAGTGTATGTCATTTGAGGTTTATATTCTATATTCTCACTGATAACACCATTAAGCCTTGTTTCCATGATATGAAAAACTAAATATGCTGACCAAGGCAGTAATTTATTTTATTAAAAACATAAACTAAACGTAATGTTTCAACCTTCTAGCAAGGTCTTCTTCAGACTCTGTATCTGCCTTGGTCAGCATATTTAGTTTTTCATTCTCACTGATTATCTGTGGTGAAATATTAGCTAGTTGCGTCATATATAATTACCAGGGGACGGATTTATATGTACTAAAAATAGCCAAAATATGCATGCAAATATGCACTAAAAAGGCGGAAAAATGCACTTAAAATATGCACTAAAAATTTTCAAAACAACCAATTTTTAGGTTCTGTACACCTTTCATGCAAAAGTAAATGTATCAGTAACTCACTGAACACAATTATAGAAATGAAAGTGTGATCAATTGTGCTATTTAAGATCACCAAAAGATACTAATTTACAAATGTTTTTCGTTTCATGTAACAAAACTATTATATTACACGCATTCCTTTGTCTGGAGGCTTACTCTAAAACTGCATTATTTCAATTTTAATAATATATGTATCTTGTTGAAAACACTATGCCCTTTTCGTTGCATTAATCAATATCTTATTATTTTACATTAGCAGTTCAATACACTAGACGTTATTTATCGATGTTTTAGGGTAGCAGACTCTTGCGATTGTCAGAATGTAAGTCTTTGTATTTCTAAAATTATTTCCATTTCACAAGATGACACTGGACAGTATTTGCTAGTTTCATTTCTTGCGTTGATGTACTGATGTAAAATTGATTTTTCTGTATTCAGAAATTTTAAATAAATAAATTTCAGTTCTGGAATACCCAGGCAAATCCTGGACAGGTCCCCCCTGCAACACCGAACTCACCCCTCTCAGGAACTGCAAACCTGGGTTTCTGGAAGCTATTGCTAACTGCTTCTCCAATTCAGCTATCATAACTTCTCCTAGTATTACCTATTTTCTTTTGAACAATATCGAAAAGAGAATGGATGGACAATGAAAGAAGGAAATCTAATCTTTGTCCTTTCAAAACTATCAACGAAATTTTACCATACTTTTAATTCTTCATTTAATATTCATATTAACTGCATTTTCATTCAAATTAACAACACAATCGTAAATGGTACACATGGTACAACTACAGATGTACCACAATGGTGTGGATGGCCTATTGTGCGGAGATTCAACCTGCAAACACTCCGAATGTGAATCCATCACCTTAACCGTCTATTCAAAGGAATGAATGCTGGATTGGTGCATTTAACGTGCGGTTCTGGTGGCGATAGTGTACACACCAAAAGAAACGTATTATCAGTGGCGTAGCGTTATAGTACGCCCGTACGCCCGGCGTTCCCAGATTTAAAATTTCAAAAATGCGTAAATGCTGTGATTATAAAGTAAAACGTGACTAATTTCATATATGTTTGACCTTCATGGCATTATAATAGCTATTTTTCGCGATCCGCTTGCAACGCTCCACTCTCAACACTCGTTCTAGCATCTCTTTTCAATGCCTTTCCCGGCCGGACGCCGAGCAGGTTCGGCGTACAGGACTCTATATTCCTTGCTGCCTTTCTGGAGGGAAAGCTTCGATTTGTAAAGCACGTGCGTAAATGGTCTCTCTTACGCCAGCGTACGAGACGTCTACCGTGATTGGTTCATGTGACCCTTCCTGCCTTCTGAAACAGACGACAGCGGCAGAATTCCTACCCGGTTCTTCGCTCTTCGCGCTCATGCAACTCGTGCTATGTGATGCTACAATACGCAATATTGACTGACGTAACTTTACCAATCTCAAATATATTCTTAATGCCCACTGCATTGTATAATTTATCGCACGAACAGCGATGTGTATTAGAAACTAAAAGATCAACACAGTTTTTGTCAAATAAGTTGGTGAAGTCCTCGTGGTAGAAATTCAGCCTGTGGCTGCTCTACCACTTAATCCGCAAAAATATTATTTTTTTATTGTATTTTTTCGTTATTATCTAACTACTTAATATTGTGTGAATGGAAATGTTTAGCATTCATTTGAAAACTCTTAACATCGAATGGTCTCTGGAGAAAATTATTTTAAAATGTTTATCAGCATTCTCAAGATGTAATGAACAGTGGTCTGAATTACTAATCGGCACTGTTACGTCAGTAGAGTGTACGATATTTGGATCATCCACTCTGCTTTTCACAGTGCGCCAAGACGACAGAGGTCCCTGGTTCGAATCCGGGCGTGAGCACGGGTGTTCTTTGTCAGTGTCCCTTCATCAATATCATCACTCATATTCATATTCGCAATTAACCAAAAGTGATAGAAAAGCGAAATAAAATAAACCAAATCAATCAGTAGTTGGATCGCCCACAACAATGACGTCTACTGTTGTGCAGAGGCACTTGTGATTCAGGTAGGTTTTTAATGACTTTCGTCATGCAGAAAGATATAAAAAAAGGTATAGAACACCAGAGTTCAAAACATCTGTGGCATAGTGAGGCATCTAATTTTCTAGCTAAAATATGCAATGATGATGTTTTATTGAAAACCCAGCTGACTTCAGGCAAATAATACCTGTGGCGACTAATACCATAAATAAATTATTAAGCAAGAAAGGGCCTTCGGACTTGGCGTTCCCACCCGAAATGTCCATGCTACGCCACTGCGTATTATAGACAGATATTGAACTCAGGCAGCAAACAGTCTGTACTACGAATCTGTGGTTCGCACCTATCGTAACATGAGAGTCGAACAAACTATATTTGTCGCGTGAGATTTAATGGAAAATAATGCACAATAGACCAGAGAATATGAAAAGTATATTTTTTTAACATAAATTGTGATGCTTAAAGATATCGATAAGTAAACAAATCCCACGGATACTATTTCAGTTTCTGTAGGACTGCCATCTTTCTCCTTCCAATTACTTTAATAATAAAATTAGCACTTCAAATCACTACTACTTTCGTGAGGAAAATCACCAAAAATCATGTTTACTCCTCACCAGTATGTTGTTTGAATATTTATCTGCAATCCACCGACAGACATAATCGCAAAAAGTTATTTTATTTTTATCATGCCTAATTTAAGAATAAAATACGCTCACAGTGCATATTTTCATCATCTAACCATCATTCCCAATAGGCATGTGAAATATATCTAATTTTGGTTCCCTTTCCCAAGACTGATAACCTACAAGCTGTGTTTCAATTGTCTTGTTATTTTGAACACAAATAATAGAATGATCCTTCACTAGGTTATACAGCAGTACTGTTGCGTATTTGGGACGTTAGTGTCCAGGCCTATGCAGGCAACATATGTTTTCTGTTACTAAAAATGAAAGCTCTGTTTGAGCATGGTAAATTTACATTTCGGCACTTGATTGTAACAAACAAAACGAAGGTAGTATGAAGCGATGTAAACCTTTAATGGAAATTTACACATGGCGAGCTATTCATTTGCGCAGGTAGTCTTGCATTTAAGTCTTGCATTAAACTCTTGCATTAACAAAAACAAACAATTCACCACACTCCTCTTATTCTTCTTCTTTATGCCCCTCACAGCTAAAAAGTTATTCAAGGAATGGAAGAATATATGTCAACAATGTAAACGTAAACGCAATTTTTGTAAATATATATTTCTTTCGTAGTTTATTCTCAATTACATATATGTACGTACTTTCTAGAGTCAATTATTTACAGGTCCTTTATTATACACATAATTAATGTATTTCTTCAAGGTAAATAACTTCTATCCTTGATTTATACTGCTTATTTTCTTTCCATATTTTATGTACTTTATAATATATTATATTAGTATTTCCTTATATATATATTTGTACATGGTGATAAAGATCTGAAATACTGAGTGTAAAGATAAATACGTTGTGCATTGTACTTAATAATTGAAATATTGTGTTCATGTAGGCTATTTTTGTAGATACTAGTTAGATATTTTATTCCACTCTTTTCAATTAACATGCATTATTATAACTCGGTTTGTTAACTGTTGTATACCAATATAATTTAGCGTTGACATGTTTTATGTTTATTTACATTTCTGCACAATAATATTTCTTATCAAGCTGTAAATTTACAAACTCAAACCAAGAAATGTAGAACACTGTAATTGGGCATTCGCCTGTTGTGTTTAATAATAAATAAATAAATAAATACTAAATATGCACTATAAAATTTACCAGAGTATTCCACACCAAGTGAAATGGATAAATCCGTTGAGAGCATATGAATTCTCCTTAAGGTAAGAAACATGCAAATATGCAAACATCCGCCCCCTAATGATTACAGATATATTCAAGCTTCAATTGTGGATAAAAGTGTTTTGTGTTATTATAAAACAGTGAAGTTATTGAAACGTAATTAAGAAGATAAAACTTATTCAAATCTAGATAGCATGGATGGCTCTGAGCCATCCGGATAAAGTTTCCTGTTTGTAAGAAATTCAACAAATTTCATACAAGTGAGGGGAATGTCTAGCGAGGAATGTAATAATTAGAGGACGTCCAAATGGACATGAACGAAATAGTGGAACGAAAGAATGATACACCTTCAAGTAAAGACGGAGAAATATGGATGTTGAATTGGTTACTAAGCAACAAAAAAGTAAAAACACAAAACGAAATCGAGCAAGAGTTAATGAAAAGGAGGAATCGGTAAATGCACCAAAAATTTTCAAAGCAAACGTAATAGAGAGGACAATGCAATCAAAAGAATCTGAATAAAGATGACTTATATTATCCTGAGCATGAAGGTTCATGTATTGTTCTAGTTGAAGTCGTTGAACACAATGTTGGTTGCTTCAGTGCTATTATGTTAGGTAGTCACTTAAGAGAAGCTAGAATTAAGGTGAATTATGTTTAGGCATCGGGTCCTAATCGTGCAAAGGTTTACTTTTTAAAGTCTAAAGATGCAAATGACTTTTACTGGAACAAAGAGTTCCAGAAGAAGTATAAGGTAAATGTCAAAATCCCGAAGAGTCTTTTACACAGAATGGGACTAATATATGAGTTGCCTTTATATACAGATTTAGAAGAAGTACAAGATGAAGCAGAGGCTGAGAGAAATATTCCAATAATCAAAATGGAAAGAATGAAGATGAAGATTTATCAAGAAAATGGAGAATTTGTGTTTAAACCAACCAAATTGATCAGCGTCACGTTTCAATCACAAAGGTTGCCCTCGCATGTAAAGCTACTCAGTAACATATTTCAGGTACAACCTAAAATCAAACCTGTGATGCAGTGCAGGAATTGTTTCCGTTTCTCTCATAAAAGGATGTTTTTAAATCCAAAGCGTTGTGTCCGAACATGATGATATATGCGCTGCAGTACCTGAATGCATAAATTGCTCAGGAAATCATCTTGCAACTGAGAGGTCGTGCAGTAAGTGGAAAGAGAAATTCAGAAGGTTATATATAGCATATGAGGGCTGTTCATATCAAGAAGCAAGGAGAAAAGTTAGTTCTAGTAGTTCATTTGCGACCGAAAGAAACGATTATTCTTATGCAAACATACTGCATGGTTTCTGTGATAACAACAACTAAAGCAGACTCTTCCTTTGTTCAAACTCCAAGTTAAGCGATTACAATGGGGAACAGATATGAGGTTCTAGCCACTATAAGAGGGACATCAAGAAACTTACATCCCTGGAAATCTCCTCAACCTCAACTTTACAACATGAACAATTATGCTGATCGAAGACTTGGGACGACATTTAAAAGTAAAGAAGTTAAGATAAATAAAGGTATGCAAAATCTAAAGCAGTGTGACAAAGTTAAAATCCAAGAGGAACAAGAAAGACAAGATTATATTTTAATAAATTCTCAAAGTTCTCCAAAGTCAGTGACAGCAACGGAAAAACGAAAATTACAGTCTAACGTCCCACAATATGATTCTCAAAAGCAAATAATGATTAGTGTATTACTAGTTATGGCGAAACTAACGTCGAACATAACTGTGGATGATAATCTTCAGAAAGTTAAAAATATTATAGTCGATTGTGCAAATATAACTTCGCAGTTATTGAAAATAATTGAAGAGCTTGAATCATATGAAAGTGGCCGCGGTGGCTCAGTCGGTAACGCGTCTGACTACCATGCTAAAGGTCCCGGGTTCGATCCCCGGCCGGTTCAAATCCGGGAACTTTTCTAACGTTGGAAGCGGCCCGGCGCCCACCAGCGTCGAATGACATGGGTACCTGGGGGAAACCCTGGGGGGTAAAGGCGGTCAGGGGCGTGATGCTGATCGCATCACCCCCACTCACGACCGGATCAAGAAAGTGTGGGGCGTTACCCCCACACCCCCTATACGCCTTCATGTCGTGGTGCTATGCACAGGGGAACACTTTACCTTTTTACCTTTTTTATCCAATGGAATTTTTGCTCGCTTGCTTCAAGAAAAATTGAGCTCATGAAATTGATAGAAGAGCATCATCCTCTCATTATATGTGTGTGTGTGAAGTATGGGGGGATGGAAGAGTTTCTATTGAAATAAAAAATATCATGCAGTACTTAATCAAAAAGGTGGAAAAGGAGTGGGTATATTTGTACATGAAAGTCTGGCATTCCAACTCAAATCATTTAATCTCAATTTAGTGATCGGGTGGCAGTGGTGGGAATACAAGTGCAAATTTTGGATAAAATATTTACTGTTATCTCGATTTATATACTATGTTCATATACATAGCAAAAAATTGCAGTGAAGCATTTAAGGTCTATAATTAGTTCATTCAAGATTCCTTTAATCATAACTGGAAATTTCAATTGCCACCACCCATTGTGGGGTCGACAGGCAGCAGATTAGTTGGGTCGAACTGTTGTTGAATGGATGGAGGCGGAGCAGTTAACTATAATAAATGGTGGTTCACCTACTCATATGCCTAGAAATGGAAGTAATCCATCATCTATAGACTTAACATTAATTTCAGAAAAGTATTGTGCAGACTTTACATGGGAGGCCGATATGGATCTGAGAGCAAGCGATCATTTTCGATGATATTTTTATTTGGCTTATTGCCATGCAACAAAAGAAAGAATATTAACTATTCGTAAATGGAAAGTATTCAAAGCTAATTGGACTAATTATACTAAACTTTTAAATATATTTTTTCAGAGGATGAAGAATATTACATATGAGGAGTATGTTAAAATCATTTCGGTTGCGATGGATTTTGAGTTGTCCCAGGGTGTTAAAAATAGTCAGCAACACTTCCCAAAGATATACTGGTGGACAGAGGAGTGTGCTGAAGCAAAACTACATAGAGTCGAATTAGCAAAAATATACTCAAGTCAACCAACTCCGGAGAATTGGCTAGCATCAAAGAGATTATGCATAAAAGCAAAAAAGAAAACCATCGAACTTATTTTGTGAAAAATTACACCCAAGCATGAAATTAGGATATGAGTCATTCTATGCCAAATCAACACAGATATGTGCAATTTCCAACCTGACCATCTCCGATTTTCATGAAATTTGGGGAGTTGAAACTACGCATAGAACTTAGTAACTATGAAAATTTTTAGTCTCGTGCGTTTTGTAATTGTTAAATTATTCAAGGTCAAAGTTAGCAGAAATTGCCCTTTTTGAGCCCGCTTAGCTATATGTAATGTGCTGTAACTCCGCCACTATTTCGCCTAGAAAGCTCAAATAAAGCTTATTGTACAGGAAATTGAACAAGCCTTCCAGTGCTATATAACAAGCCCACCTTTCGATAAAAATATAATTTTGTCACGTGACCTTGACTTTTGACCTTGAATATCTCAAAACATGTCATCACCAAAAATCGTGAAAAAAATATATTTGGTCCCTCATGCCATACTATAAAACATATAAAAAATCATTCTGGCACTGCCATGGGATCAGAAGATACAAAATAATATGTTTAACTATGTGACTGATAAAAACCTCATTACATGAACTATGACGAGTCTAAAGTCCTTTAACACCCCCTACAAAATGTAAAGGAGTTATCCTGGTCATGAAAGAAATATGTTAGGAACAGGGAGATCTCTAGCTGTGTGTGTCAAGCGCAGGTCCGGCATATTGTTGACAGCCAAATTGAATTCAACGCAAACATTTCAAAGGAAAGTGGGTGATGTGAAATATCAAATCAGGCTAGAATTACACGAGAAATGAAGCGGCGAAGGTTTTTCCAACTTATTTTTAGGCAGCAAAACGTTATACGCATATCTTTCACTTACGATATATGCACATTATAGTGTTGTCAATATTCCTGTGAGCACACTCGTTGACGTCTCTCACACTCACATAGAACATTTGGCAATGTAGCAGGTGCAACATCATCGCAAGCAGCAAGTATGCCTTCTCTCAGATGGTCAATCCTCATCTACCCATCAATCACCCTAGAAATTTACCATGAAGAATGTTCACATAGTGTGGTCACACACTGTCCTGTTTCAAAACTCTGGAAAAGTGCCATGCCCCGTAAGCAAGGATGAAAAACCTGTTCACTAAACAAATCCAAGAAGCCCTCACCATTTAAGGTTCCGTTGTTGAATATGGACCAACCATTCCAGTTCTCCATACACTATATCACATCATTAGCTTACCAGCAACATCCATTCGGCTGGGATCTGTCTACTGTAGATTAGCAAATCACAGGTATTACGTATAATTTTTATTAACTTTACCGGGAACATAAAAATTAGCATCGTCACTGAAGAATTTTTCATTCCAAAGGAAGTGTCACGTAATTGTTTGAGATACTTTTCCCACTATTCTCCACTATTCAAGTATTTGGTGAATGTTGCTGATTAAAATCATATGCAATGGTGCGTATACTTCTTTCTGTTCCAAGATGTCAGCGTGATCTCGACGAGTTCCTGACACATTAGGAGCATTCTTAATACTTTGTTTTTAACACCCGAAAATGAGAAAATGATTACAAGCATGCAGTAATAATTTTTTGCTGGTTAAATATACTTTTGAAAAACCTTCGCCGCTTCATTTCTCGTGTAATTCTAGCCTGATTTGATATTTCACATCACCCACTTTCCTTTGAAATGTTTGCGTTGAATTCAATTTGGCGGTCAACAATATGCCGGACCTGCGCTTGACACACACAGCTAGAGATCTCCCTGTTCCTAACATATTTCTTTCATGACCAGGATAACTCCTTTACATTTTGTAGGGGGTGTTAAAGGACTTTAGACTCGTCATAGTTCATGTAATGAGGTTTTTATCAGTCACATAGTTAAACATATTATTTTGTATCTTCTGATCCCATGGCAGTGCCAGAATGATTATTTGATATGTTTTATAGTATGGCATGAGGGACCAAATATATTTTTTTCACGATTTTTGGTGATGACATGTTTTGAGATATTCAAGGTCAAAAGTCAAGGTCACGTGACAAAATTATATTTTTATCGAAAGGTGGGCTTGTTATATAGCACTGGAAAGCTTGTTCAATTCCCTGTACAATAAGCTTTATTTGAGCTTTCTAGGCGAAATAGTGGCGGAGTTACAGCACATTACATATAGCTAAGCGGGCTCAAAAAGGGCAATTTCTGCTAACTTTGACCTTGAATAATTTAACAATTACAAAACGCACGAGACTAAAAATTTTCGTACTTTCTAAGTTCCATGCATAATTTCAACTCCCCAAATTTCATGAAAATCGGAGATGGTCAGGTTGGAGGCTGTGTTGATTTCGCATGGAATGACTCATATGTGTGTTAAAAGTTTCGATCGCTCAAAAATCCTCGTACAGCAAATGTAATCCCTTTGAAATCACATTGGAAGACTGAATTTATTCAGAAACTTATACCTACAGTGCCAGACGGAGTAATTGAAAACCAAATCAATTATGTAGTTACACATCAAAACTAGTTCGGCGAAAAGTTTTGTAACTCCAATTTCAAAAGAGGAAGTTTATGAAATCATCGGCAACAGTAGAGAATCTGCTCCAGGGGTGGATGGAATTACTTATTCAATGATTAACCACCTGCCTCATGTAGCGTTAACGGCGATGTGTACAATTTTTAATATCTTTTTAGAGAATGGAAAAGTACCAGAAGATTTGTCCAAACAGTTGATTATTCCAATTTTAAAGACAGGTAAAGACCATAAATTAGGTAAATCATATAGACCTATAGCTTTGACGTCAATTATAGGAAAGATATTTGAGAGACTGATACTAAAGAGAATAGAGTGGTTTGTAGAAAGCAAAAACATATTTCAGTTCGAACAAATAGGATTTCGAAAGGGATTAGGATGCCAGGACGGATTAATTACTCTTTCCTTTTATATTTTTTACTCACTGAAAAGAAACAGAATTGTATTAGCTGCATTCTTAGATGAAATATCAGCTTATGATAATGTAGATATTAATATCCTAATCCAAACAATACAACAGCTAAAAATACCTCAAAACTATGTTTTGATATTATGGAAGTTTTTGAATAAAATATCTGTATATTTCCACTTTTTCAAGTAAAGTAGAGGACCGTATATAACCTGCAAAGGGTTAACTCAGGGAAGTCTTTTACGTCGTTTGTTATTCAACATATATGTGATCGGGATGAAAAGGAAATTAATGCCAGTCAACAGTCAATTATCTTCAATATGCAGATGATATCTGTATCTATATGTCCACGACACAAATTCATACTAATTTTCCTGTTTTAGAGGAACAAATATTGGAAGTGCAAAAGTGGCTTGAAAGTAAAACTCTCAATTTCAATGGAAAAATATAATATTACAATTTTTAGTAAAAAGTGAACACCTCCAATAATTCAATATCTCGAAAAACAAGAATTGCCATTAAATCCAGAGTAAAATATTTAGGTGTCATCTTGGATGAAAAACTAAGCTGGAAGGATCAAACTAAAACTTTCAATTCAAATCAGAAAAAGTGTTTAATTTGTTCAAAGCCATAGCAAATACTAAGCGCTGACGCAGATGCCGACATTTGAGGCCTGTAATGCCCGCTTATTTTTATGGACACATGCAGACATTTATATAAATATTGCAAAATGAGCACTAACCTGTGTTATAAGAGTACGGTTTTAATTTTAGTAGCTTAGTAGCTGTATGTGCTGATGATTTTGGCACGCCCATCTCCTGTGAAACACGGCGTAGAGGTTTGTTTGGAGAACGTTCTAACGCTGCACCAATTTCATCGAGTTTTGCTTAGGTTAGAATCCATCGTTTTTGCTTAGGTGTTTTAAAATTTAATGATCCAGTTTCTCGTAATTTAAGGACAAGATGTCTAACCGTATCTCTATGTGGAGGTGAAACGCCTGGGAATTTCTGTACAAAAAACCTACACACGTCTCGACACGAGTCTGTTTTCACGTAAGTGTCATACATAAAAATTCTTTGTTCTAACGTGAACCTTGAAGCTGTCATTCCAATCGTCTCATTGACACAACACACATACACACTGCAATAACACAAGTAACGGCAAGTAACCAATAATAACACTCTTACGCACAGTACGAAATTAACACGCTCTTGGTTTACATCTGCCTGCCACTATATTCACAGCTCTGTAGTCGCGAAGGAACAAAAAACTTGAGCTAGGAGATTTCGGATTGCAAGGAAGCTCACGAACACCATTAGCTTTTAACGGTTCGTCTGCAGCATAATCTTGATACAGTGTTGCACATTCGAAACCTCCAAACGATCCCCATCGACACAAAACTCTTTCAAGGATATAAACTTAAGCAGGACGTTACTGGTCAAAACTATGATTAAAATGTTTTATTATCTGTGGCTCTTAACATCGTTACTAAAGCGTATTCATTTGTGTATATAAGGGCAGAACTTGGATGAATTACAGAAGAACCTTTGCGTGTTATAACACAGGTTAGTGCTTGTTTTGCAATATTTATATAAATGTCTGCATATGTCCATAAAAATAAGCGGGCACTACTGGCCGGAAATGTCGGCATCTCCGTCAGCGCCGCCCGCCACGCTTCTCCCGATCTCTCGGCTGAAGATCGAAATGAACGCACGGTATTATATATTATATTTTGTTATTTAGTTTTGTGCATAATCTGAAAAGAATGAAGAAAAATTCTGTTGTGCTAATCTGTGGTGCTACTCTATTTAATGTTGATGTTATTTTGTTTATTTCGTCACTACAGTGACCAGGCCTCCCGCACTGGTGCAAAAATCCGAACAAGGTTAATTTCGGAATTCATTTGTTCGTGCATGAATTAACCAGCTACCAGACGGCACCACCATCGATGTTAAATCCTAATTTTCTCATTAAAAATTTAGTTTATGTATCTATTAATCAATGATGATCACTTGTACGTGATTTTGTATTTTATTAAATGCCTTTCCCTTCTTAAACATGTATAAGAAAAATCGTATTTTTAAAGTCACTAGTTCTACATGACGTAACATCGTTCCATATGATTTGTCATGGACGTACACTAACTATTTTAATAAGAATGTAGAAGAACAAAAAATAAAAACAATGGCTTATTGTGCAGATTTTTATTGTAAAAACTGTCAGAAGAGGAATCCAGAGCTGTGTTCGTGATCTGTCATATCCTGAAAGGTTAGTTATTTATGAATGCTGTTCGCTCTTTATGTAAAAATAATTTCCATAAAGTTAGTTTCCACGGAGAATAATTCCTAGCATGTCTTCGTATTCTGTATTTTGCTTCATTTAAGTAAAAGGACATGTGTTAAAAAAAAACGTCTGAAAGATTAAAGGTTCGATTTTGTAACTTAATGTTATTTATAAGTTACACAGGAGGATAGGAAGCCAACGAGAATAGTAGGAATGACTTAAAGTTTGTTTGAAGTTCGGAAAAGCTCATTTGTGCATGTTATAATGCAGAAAGTTGCAAGTTATCGCGCTCCTATTCGCTTCTGCATGAAGTTTATTTCTTCTAGCATATAAAACTTTGTCAACATGTACAGGAGATAAAAAAGCGTGTAAATATTAAAGCAATGAAACCTAAGGTAACGGTTCCTATCGTTCTATGATTTTTTTAAAAATTCTCTTAGCAGGAAGACTTATTATCGTAGAAGTTTAGCAATCATTGTCACACGAAATTTGAACCTTTCTTAAAGTAATTAGCACTCTTTGGATTTTTTTTAAAAAATATTTATGTTGAAAAAACAACTTAAAAATTACCTTACGCAAGCTTGCACGCTTCCCAAGGACAATGTATTTTCCATTGACAAGGGACTGTAAGTATCGTAGACTAGTGGGAATTAATGTAGAAGTAAATCGGAACCTTAGTAAAATGAATTTAGGGAATTTATTTATAATGCTAAGAGAACCAAACCTGGCCTGCCTAACCTAACTACGAAAGCATACATTGAACCAAATCATAAGTAATCACTAGTTTTGGAAACGAAATGAGTGTAACTAACCTACATGTGCAATATATGCAAAATATTTTACGAACATTTACACATGTGTTACTGTAAAGAAAAATCCTTTCTCACTGGTGCCACGGGAGGAAGATTTTGTGTTTCAAATCGCATTTTAATCTATGTGCTTTAATCCAACCCTACAGAATTATGGATGTTACTCCTATTATTAATAATAATATAATAATATATTATGTTGATGGAATCATCTAATTATACCTGTAGTTAATATTATTGCTGTAATAGCTCTTGTTGCTGGTCATGGGCTTTGATCTACTATATGGTATGGGTGATTTTCATTTGTTGACATATTTCCTGTCCTGGTATATTCTTCAGAAATATGTTGTGTCATAACATTTTTCTTGAAAGCACTCCCGGGAATAGATTCCATGATCCATTTAATGACAAAAAATGCATTGTTAGCCAGTTGTAGGTTAGGCAGTAAGCTTCAGGGACTCTTTCTAAAAGATAATGTGGTAAAACTTTGCTTCATGTGTTAGGAAGTTTAGTGCAATATCTATAACATTTTTTATTTGCATTACCACACACTGTATGGTGCCAGAAGAAGTAGTTACGATGAGAAATAATGTGAAAATTGAGTAAAAATAAATCAATTGAATGGTGACAAGCTCATAAGATTTTGCGCAATTGTTGAAGGAGTTATCATAGAATGGACCCTTATACATTTGACACTACTTTATTCAACAGATACAGATAGTGATCTAATGCATATTCATTTTCAGTAACTTTTCTTTGTGTTGACACGCTTTGACCTTAGCTCACTAACAACTCTTGCATCTTGGAATTTATCTTTTTTGAGTGACATAAAATGCAGAATGCTTTGTCTTGCATAGTTATATGTTTCTAAAATAATTTTTCGTCTTTTATTTTTCTTATAGAGCTGAGATATAGTTGGAGAAAATATGGCGAAAGGACTTGAGGCACAAAACATACAAAAGCTACAGAGTTTGTGGAGACAATTTTTCAGATAAAATGTTTATGAATTCTAATAGAAATAAGTTAGTGCATGATGCATACCCAGATGTAGAACCAAGTAAGTATATTGCATTTCTTATGGAATAACATTGTCATCAGTTATGTGGCTCATGCATAAGAAATTGTATTTTCCCTTTTCTGCATTAAAAAAATATATGCTTTAGAGATAAATTTTGCTTAAAGTACATAACACCTAACAACACGATACATTGTTTGAGGATGTTAGAAAGAAATGTATTTAATGTTTCACTAAATATTCCAAGCAGGATGGATGAAAAATATATGATTTTCAGCTAAACAGTCCTGTAAAATATTTGAAAAGTTTGATTAAAGGCAATAAAATGCACATATTTTTCTGTTTGAGACTATACATATGTGAACCTACTATGGAAATGTTTGTTGAGTGTGTTAATGATGCTTTAATAATTTCAGTAACTTTTATTCCAGTGAAAGTCTGTAGGACCTCAAGGAGATTATCATACCTTATGCAAAATATATTAATTACTAGTGATTCAATAAATATATATATATACACCTGAATAACAACGTGTTTGTTTATTTTCCCTTACATTTGTTATTAGCAATATAATATAATGTTCTACATTTCCATAGTATGAGTATTAAATCATTAAGAGTAATGTACTTACTCTGAAACTGTTCTCTTCTTCTGGAGTATTTCAACATGTATATTCATTCTTGGTGAAGTATAACATGTCACCATAGTGAGTGTCCGACCAAGAAACCTATCAGTATGACACAATGGTTTGTCTAATGGAATTTCATTAACAATATTATGATAATATTCAATACAGTGGAAATTATTTGATGTAGAGTTTTAAGGATTTCTTATAGTCTTTTACTTTATATTCCATATGTTTAATGCTAACAATATAATGTATGTGTATAATTGGAAGTAAGATGCTTGAAATAAATTTTGGGACTTGTAGGCATAATGACCATATTGGGCCATTCAATGTATGTGAGGAAGAATCCTCTTATCTAATATCCTTACATGAGTTTGAACTGTTCTTTTAGGTCTACTTTATGCACAGAAAGGTTAATTTGGTTGAAACTACCGTTTAAAGTGGGATCCGAACCACTATGCGTCTCCATATAGGTACAACTTCGTGATGGGGTTGTTGCTATATAGACATTCTAGGTTAACTTGTGTAAGGTGTGACCTTTTCTTACTCTATTTTCCCATAACTATTCACTATCATCATCATAGTAGTTTTTACAGAGAAATTGACTGATATAATTAAAACAATTACAATTTTATTCCAGAAATTATTCTGTTTGATAACTTCCCCAATGAGCTGTGTCACTCATAACTATTATTTTATTCTATTCTCTCATGGCAGATGGCACTGAACTAGTTTCTATGTCGTATTGTCCAAAATACTATTTCATCTACAGAACACTGAATGTAAGTTGTGATAGAAATTAACTGTAGTGTAAAATATTTACTTTCATCTACAGCATAACATAACCCATGGTTCTACAGAATAGTTTCTCAACCTATAGGGTGCGACCAACTCCTGGGTCCTGAGGGGACATTTGGTGGGTCGGGAAGTTGGTTCCGAAACTTTGTTAACTGGGTCTTAAAAACCTATTACCTTAAATTACTTAGATATATTGTTTTAACAATTTAAATTCAGGCCGTGTTGTTGTAAAAGAGCAAATATACAGGTATGATTATAGACTAGGTGCACACCCCTACAAAGTAATTCCGCTGGTTCCCATCTTATGGTCTCATGAAGTGTAATATCCTTCAAGGTGGGTCCCCGACTGAAAAAGGTTGAGATCCACTGCTCTACAGCCCTGGAAGGTCCTTGGCCTATCAACTGACTGCCAGTCTGCCTCCCACAACCCTACCTAGAGGTGTGGAGATCTTCAACCAGTAATGGGGTGACGTAGGGTCAGCACATCGAACCCTCAGCTGTTATAGGAGATTTCCCAGACTGGGTTACGCTACTCACTTGTAGGTCCCCAATTTTTTTAGGATGGTGGTTAAGTTTGGAAAACAAGTACTGACTGACTATATGTATATACCTTTTATTCCAGTATATTTCATACCTACAAGCCGCCAGCCGATTTGTAATGGTTTCGTTACATGAATAGCGTTAATGTTCCATCAGTAGTTTTTAATATACGTTTTATGATTTATTCTTATTTCATGAGACAAAACCTTCGAATCCTCTCTTTTGTTTCCCTGGCATTTTCAGCATCATACCCCCCCCCCCCTCGCATGGTACTCCACTGATATTAATTGCAGAGAAAGTGGATGCATTTGTCTTTCATTTTATGAGGCCATAGACAAATGAATGGAATTTTCTACGTTGGTAAATCAGAAGTGTCTACATCTTGCGATTGAATATGGTAGGCCTACACAAGGGAGAAAATTACAGTGATGGCACCAGAAACAGTTGCTGGTATTAAGCATGCTGTATCCTGCAGATTGCCACACACGTTAAACTGTGCAGCAATTGTTATGAAGAGAAAGATACAATTTGGGAAATGTTGCAACATGGCTCGAGTGCCCTTTAGAACACTTTTGGTAGCGCAATGATCCGCTCACCCCACCCTTCCATTCCTGCTTTTATTTTCTGCTAATAATTCGGGACATATCTCGTAAGGTCGTAGTATTTATTTTATATAAGTTCATAAAAATGTTCTACAAGGATAAATACCATTGTTCGGTTAATGCAGGGGTCCTGGGTTCGAATTCCTGTTAGAGCTTTCTTTGTGTCATCAATTTTTCATAGCATCGTCGCGATTAGCCTAAAATTGGAAAAATGCGAAGCTAAATAAACAACGACGAGGGAGGGGTAAAATGCATTAATCTACGAACAAAGTAATCGCTGTAGAGTTTACACAAGATAAAATCGCGATTTGCCCAAAATGTCAGAAAAGTAATACGCGGACCATTTTTCATGCTCAACGGAATGATTTACGTGCTGGAATTTCAGGAACTTGAAATTATTTTCGTATGTTGTGCTTCTGGGCTACTTATTCTGTATATCTCGTAACTTAGATGTAGAAATCATTCAAACGTAACGTGCATTAACTGAACAATGGTATTTATCCTTGTAGAACATTTTTATGCACTTATATAAAATAATTAATTCGACCTTACGAGATATGTACCGAATTATTAGCAGAAAATAAAAGCAGGAATGGAAGGGTGGGGTGAGCGGATCATTGCGCTGAGACGCATTCAACTGTCACTGCCAAGAGTAAGATATGATTGGCGGAGAGGTTGCTATGACAACGCTTTACGTTTCGAAACAGCCATAGGGTGGCTCCACATGTCCGGTTTGGTATACGCACAGATTACAAAGGAGAGATAGGAAGTAAGCGATCTTATTAATCTGTGACAGTGACTGTAGAAATTGGTTAATATACGAATGTATTAAGTAACATTTGAAAAGTTATTTTTATTTAAAATATTGAAACAAGCTGCTCCACACTGGAGACAGTTGCAATAAATTGGCGACCTAGAGCCAGGATTCGAAAATTGTGAGTTGATAAGAACTGAACTGATAATGCTATAATGAAGAAAAGAGAAGTGCCTTACGTCCTTCAAAGTAGCGTGTGTCTTCAACCGGATCTCAGTGATGTTGCTGAAGTAAGCAACGAAGAGGACAATTCTGGTAAGGAAATGGAGTATTTACGCTGTTGTAAGGTCAAATTTTCTGACACTCGTATGATTAAATGCACGTCATGCAAGAAATGGGAACATGTAAATTGTAGAGGTCTTACAGTTATTCACTGGGTAATATTCAGCTCTATGAAAGAAGACTATTACTGTAAGACATGTAATCCAGAATTCAATCCATTCACTTTAAAATCACACTTGGATACGGTTAATCCCAATATTGACCAAATTTTATCTCCTTTTCACTTGAGTTTGGCCCAACATGAGAATAGGTTGCAAGACAAGTTGCTCCAGAATACCGAAACGCTGGAGAATAGATTACTTCAGAACACTGAAGCTCTGGAAAATAGGTTACTTCAGAACACTGAAGCTCTGGAGAATAGGTTGCAAGACAAGTTGCTCCAGAATAGCGAAACGCTGCAGAATAGGTTACTTCAGAACGCTGAAGCTCTAGATAATATGTTAATTCAGAACACTGAAGCTTTGGAGAATATGTTACAAGATAGACTTGATCAGAACACTGAAACTTTGGAGAATAGGTTACAAGATAGACTTGATCAGAACACTGAAACGCTGCGCGAAAGTTTACAAACAAACTGCCAAGTTTGGGGCACAAAATTGGTTACGTTGCAGCAAAGTACTGAAAAACTGAACGAAGAGCTACAACATGTAGAAAACAAGTTGCAGCAGGTTTCTGATTCTTGTCAATCAGCTAATAGGTTACTAAATGAACGTATAAATAATGAAGTAACTTTATTAAATGCGAAAGTCAGTGATCTTGAATCAAAACTAGACCATCATGATGATGAGTTAAAACAACACGTATCAAACCAGTTGTGCCAACATGAAACTTCTATAAGTACACTACAAACAAATATGAATATTACGCAGGTAAAGTTGCAAGAATTTGATTATATGCTTAGGGATTTAAATGAGAAATGCATTAACTTAAAGCAAAGCGATGTTATTTGTACTAGTATGGTTAGAGACGTTCTACAACCAGATAAAGAATTTAGTAATGTTCATGCACTTACTAATGAACATAGGCACATAGCATGCCAAACTGATACAAGATTAAATTCTAAAATAAAGCATGTTGTTTTTAGTGAACACAATAAATTCGAAACATTTCATACATGTTCTTCTGGCTATGATACATCTGATGCTGAAGTGAATTCTGCAATGGAAAATGTAACCAAATTGTGCAAGGGCAAATCTGCTCACAATAAAAGTAGAAACAAATTTGGTAAAGCTTCCACTTCACAGGGCAAGAATACATATGCATTGCGGCATTGTGTTTTAGATAATACTGAATTTACTAATTGCAATCCTACTGTTGACAAAATCCATTGTACATGTTCACTAAATAACCATTCATGTCTTTCTTCGTTGAACAGCTCTTTACTGTATGATAATAAGCACGTACATACTTGTGGTATTGAAAATAATGCACCTAGTTCTTTATGTGCTACAGACACATCAAAGCAAATTTGTTCTACATCTGACAGAAATTCCATACCTTCTAGAACTTATGTTGCTTGTGATAATAAAGACAATTTCACAGGTCTTGAAACTTCAGTATGTGGTTGCCAACGTCAAAGTACATGTCATTCCTTAATTCATGATCAGTTTCCTGATGACTTAAATGTAAATCATAGTCTTTGTACTAGAACAAATTGTACTTATAACCCGATGTGGCTCAGTCAATTGCCACGTTTTGGAGGAGATGTTTCAAAACAGTCTGCAAGATAATTTATCGAACAACTAACTACAATTTTAAACTTATTTTTATTTTACTGTTGAACATATTAAAGGTTCCACCAATATTGTGGCTGATGCCTTAAGCAGATATCCTGCAAGGGCACAGGGAGATTTATTCACATCGAAACTCTACGTTAATAATACAAATATCGATCTCCTATCCCAAGATACTCCAAAATATTGGGTACAATCTCAACAGAACGATGAGCAGTGTCAAAAGTTAAGAATGGCGATAAACAAAGGAGATTATAAGTTCAAATCAGAGGACAGTTTAGAATGCATGAAGATATATTATAATATAAATCTATTTCGTTTGAACACTGGAGAATATTTGTACCTAAAAAAGCTGTGGAAAAGGTACTGTTTGATCATCATGATTTATGTGGACATTTTGGTTATTCAAAAACGTTCAGAAAGTGTCCAAAATTTTTCTTTTGGCCAAACATGAAAGCCAGCATTAAATTATATCTGAGAAATTGTCTTGAATGTGCCAAGTCAAAACAGAGAGTGCAACGTATCACACGAGAAGATCTACACATATTAACTCCTAAAATACATCAATTCCTTTCATTACATTTGATTGGTCCGTTACCAGCTTCTCAAGGTTATCAATATATACTAAGTATAGTGGATCTTGCAAGTAAATTTATTATGGTTTATCCTTTGCATAAAGCTTCATCTATGGAAATTATCAATAAACTAAACCAATCGTATTTTCATCATCATCCTGCATGTCTAATTATATTAAGTGATAATGGTTCACAATTTAAATCTAAGGAGTGGCGAAGTTTTATTACCTCCAAGTACATCAAGCATATTTTTACTTCGCCATATTCACCACACGCTAATCCAATTGAACGCTACAATAAAGAGATTGTGCGTTTACTGAGGTTATTTTGCAAGGATATTCATAAATCTTGGGCTAAATTTTTGACAAACGTTGTCAAATTGTTGAACAATTCATATTATGAATATATTGGTTTCACACCTACGGAACTATTTTTAAACGATCAAGTTGAAGATAATATAACTAATATTGTCGATTGGCCTGAGAATATTGAAGAATTATCCTGGAACGCAAAATACTTGGAGCTAAAAGAAAAACTCAAAGAACGAAGAAATTCTAAAGGTGTTCAAACAAGCTCTGGCACCAAAAATATTACGTATCAAAGGAGATTTAACCATGATTAAAAATCATGCTAAGAACTCTGCTTTAAACAAAACTATCTACAAATTGTATGATTTATTTATTGGCCAATTCTTGGTAATAGAAGTAAGAAACAATTGTGTGACTGTAATTTCTCTAGATGGAAAGGGAACAAAAGGTAGACAAAACCTAGAAAACATTAAACCTTTTAATTGTTCGGAGGAGAAAGGAAAGGAGTTGTTAAGAATTACTGATTTCTCTTTTTAATTGTACATAAGCGTTGAATTTGTTGTAATTTTGTGCAAAAACGAGTTTAGTTGTTTGCATTGTGTATTTTATTATCATGTTTAAACCAGCATGAAAGTTATTATATCTGTTCTGTTGATCATCATATTATATTTTATGTAAGAACTTATCTTTGGTTTCTATTCTCATCTGTATGGTGTATTTCAATGTATCAAGGACCAGTGTTGACACGAATAAAAGATGGAAGGAACCAGAGAAATTATACAAAGTGTCTCGGTGGAAGAACTATAAGTATAAGAAGGAATATATGTAATATGGTATACCATTATAATGAAGGACTTCATTTGCACATATAGCTTCAAAGGGAAGAAGTGCACTCGTGAAGAATATAACCCTTTAAATGGATATAAGATGGTTATGAAATAGTAATAGTAATGATATTGTAGTAAAGAAGAAATCTATTGAAGATGAGTGTAAAGAAGATGTGTAAAGAATGAGATTGCTGCCAAAGAAGTAGTAGAAGAAGAAGTGAAGATGATACATTGAAGATGTTACGTTTGAAAAATATACGTATTTCTACATGAAAGTATGATGTCAAGGTTTTCAACCGGAGGAGGAGGCTATTGCAACAGTTCTTTATTTCAAATACATTTTTTTGCAATTATATTTTGTGCATAATCTGAAAAGAATGAAGAAAAATTCTGTTGTGCTACTCTATTTAATGTTGATGTTATTTTGTTTGTATTTCGTCACTATAGTGACTGTAGAAATTTGTTAATATACTAATGTGTTAACTAACATTTGAAAAGTTATTTTTATTTAAAATATTGTAACACACTGCTTCACACTGGGGACAGTTGCAATGTCCTACTCGAGTTATGCTTTTATTTTACAAGAATTATTTTCGGCCTATGATAGATTATTCTTTATTGATAATGTGTAACTTGACAGGATGAAAATTGAATTCAATCGATGTGATACAAAGAAAATTCTTGAGAAGATGTTTAGGCGTTATGAACAGCACTCCAAACGTATTAGTATACATGGAAGCGTGTGAATGTTCCATTTCATATAGACAGAGGATGATAGCAGCAAATATGCTCTTCAAAGTAAAAACATATTGTGAACATGCTTTCAACAATGTTCTAAAAACTATGTTCACTACATGAAACAGGAAAAATATCGGAAAGAAACAATACTATTTTGATTCATTTATACAACTTGTTTTCTCAAGAATACCAGGATGTTTTGCAGATGCGTTCACGACGTGTTTTTTTCATTAGATTATCCTAAACAGCCTCTGGATAATATTAATTTCCCTCGTTATTCGCACATATCGGAATATTTTATTCAATCGCAAAGTTATTATATCATATACACAGATGGATCTAAAAGTGAGTCAGGAGTTGGATGTGCAGTGTACGATCCACAACATAATACAGACCTATTTTTTCGGCTTCCACAAGACTGTTCAATCTTACTCAGTTTACAAAGCTTTAATATACGTCCAAAAGTTACATTTCCGAAAGTTCTTAATACTTACTGACTCGCAAAGTGTTTTACAGGCGCTTAAATCCTCATACAAGAGCCTTTACAAATTATCCCCTTACATTATAAATTGTATACGATTAGCCCAAACAATACAAAAATTGGGAAAAACCATTGAATTTACTTGGGTTAAAGCACATAGTAATATTACAGGCAATTCTCATGTAGATGAATGTGCAAAGAAAGCAGTGTGCCTTCCAAATATTACGAACCTATCATTACACTATACGAATCTTCTCCCTAGAGTAAAGAAGAAAATTCTGAATGAATGGTTTGATTGGTGTCGAAATGAACTTACAACAGATGGAGAATCATACAGTACATTTGCTGAATTCAAAACACACAAACCATGGTTTCATCATGTAAGTGGTACAGCGTCTCTCAAAAGTGTTAGGACAAGACATTTGAAAGTAGGCAACCCAAATTACTCAAGGCGCTGGTGGGTTGCGTGTAGAGTTAGTCTCAATTTCAGGGTTGCCATATGCACAATATATATTTATGAAATACGCGAAAGGAATAAAACCAAGTATTATTGTTTAAAACTCTAAATAAATATCAGTATTACCTTTGTCGCAAATAAGAAATACTTTCTGAAAGAAGGAAAATCGATTTTCTAGCATTTCATCGCTGATGAATCTACACAAAGGAAAAGAGGGGAGAGGAAACGAAAGGGGACAACAAATGAGATGAGAAAAGAGAGAGCGAAAGGGGAAGAGGAAAAGTAAAGGAGGGAAGAAAAGATAGGACAGATGTGGATAGGAGAAGTAATGAGGAGAAAATGAAAAGCTGCGAGGAGAGATGAGGAAAATGGAGCAAGGAGGAGAAGAGAGGAGGGAAAGAGATGAGAGGAGAGGAGAAGAGCAGGTTTGAGAGGAGAGGAGGAGACGAGAAGAGGGGAGTTGAGAGTAGAGTAAATGAGAGAAAATGAGAAGAACCAAAAGAAGAGGAGAAGAACCAAAAGAAGAGGAGAAGAGTGCAGTGGAGTCGGAAATCTAAGACAGGAGAGGAGATAAGAGGAGTGGAGAAGAATGGGATTGATACAAGAGACGAGAACAGGAGGGAAGAAGATATGCCATATAAGCAGAGGAGAAGAAGAGGGAGAAGAAGGAGAGGAGAAGGAGAGAAGAGAAAGGAGAAGAGGTATTAGCAGAAAATATCGTCTCGGCGTCAAGAATTGATGCATTGATCAAATTATCGATATTCAATAATATTTTAAAATGTATTGGAGAATGTATTAGTTCGGTGCGAAATGCTTTTTGGCTGAGTTCAGAGAAAGATAAAATCTTCCACGTAAGATCTTTGATTTTACCTGCGATTATACCACTAAAAACATGAATGTAATTTTCATATTTATAAGAATTATCCAATTTTTCTCCACTTCTCAGTTCGTTGAAATGAAGATTTTGTTATATAACATTTCTCCTCCCCCCCCCCCCCATCGTTAATTCCAAACAGAATCATTCCGATTCACACTCCGTGGACACTGAACACATTGTTACAATGTTCTTGTTTAATAAAAAGAGAATTAAAAAAAAAACTCGAACCTGGGACCTCTAGATATCCAGTCCAGAACTCTAACTACCACACCACGCCTTTACCTTCCATTGAAACAACAATTTTTATATAACAGTTGGGCTGAAAAGTTCGTAGGCTAACATAGTAAAAAAAATTTTTTTGACAAAATTCGATTTTATTATTCAATATAGTTGCCTTCGAGGGCGATACAACGATTATAGCGGTCATACAATTTTTCGATGCCATTTTTATAGTACGATTTCTCTTTAGCCTCAAAATAGGCCTCAGTTTCGGCGATTACCTCTTCATCAGTGCTAAATTTCTTTCCAGCGAGCATTCTTTTAAGGTCTGCAAACAGGAAAAAGTCACTGGGGGCCAGATCTGGAGAATATGGTGGATGGGGAAGCAATTTTATTACGGTTGAATATCGCTAAACATTGCTCCGAATCATCAAAACGTTGTTGCTTTTGATCGATTGTGAGCACGCGCGGCACCCATTTTGCACACAGCTTTCGCATGTTCAAATATTCATGCACAATATGTCCAACACGTTCCTTTGATATTTTTAAAGTCTCAGCTATCTCGATCAACTTCACTTTACGATCATTTAAAATTATTTTGTGGACTTTTTTGATGTTTTCGTCGGTAACAGCCTCTTTGGGGCGTCCACTGCGTGCATCGTCTTCGATGCTCATTTCGCCTCGTCTAAATTTAGCAAACCACTTCTCAACGGTTGATTTTCCTGGTGCAGAGTCCGAATAATGTTTATCAAGCCAAGCCTTGGCTTCAACAGTATTTTTTTTCGCCAAAAAGCAAGGCTTTATTAACACACGAAATTCTTTTTTATCCATTTTTTCACAATAACAAAAGCTGCTTCACTTACAATGCTATATCTCACGAACTAATTATCCGGCAGCTGTGAAATTTATACACGTATCTTTTGAAGGTTAGTACTAAGTAAAAATCACATGGATTTAATTCTAGTAACGCCATCTATGAGTCAGCCTACGAACTTTTCAGCCCAACTGTTATTCAGTCATTCCAATATTGTAAATGTCGTTGGATGTGCATGTAGTTGAACTTTTACTTTAATTTTGAATTGCTTTTCTTGTATTACCAGCTATCTTCGAGAAAAAAATCGAAGTAATGTAGAAAAACGAGAATATTGGTAGCTGTTGTGAAAATGCGAGTTATTTATTCTAACTTATTATTGTGATTAGACGTTATTAATGGAAAATATTAGAGGCTTCTACATTGCAGGACGCATTAAGTACGTTTTATGCACAGTAAGGCTAATCGGCTATCGACCTAAAGTTTAAAGTGGCCACATTGTGCTTCCACCAGGTATCGAATCCTGGACTCCTTTATCACAAGGCGGCGACGTTACAGTTACGCCATTGGGGAGACTTCGAAGTATTTGAATGTTTATAAATAATGTGAGCTTTATTTCAACCTGCGAATCCTCAAACTACCTGCACAGCATGTGTGGAAGTGCTTGCATTTCTCGTCTTCGTGAAACAGCTACCAATATTCTCGTTTTTCTTCATCACTTCGAAATTTTTATCTCAAAGATAGCTGCTAATACAAGAAAAGCAATTCAAAATTAAAGGAAAAGTTCAACTACATGAATATCCAACGACATTTACAATATTGGAGTGACTGAATATATAAAAATTGTTGTTTCAATGGAAGGTAAAGGCGTGGTGTTGTGATTAGAGTTCTCGACTGGATATCTAGAGGTCCCAGGTTCTCCTTTTATTGAGCAAGAGCAAGAGCATTGTAACCTTTTTTGTAATAGCAGTGTAAAGTGGCTACATTGTTCTGCATCTGAAATTTACTAAAATAAATTAAACAAATAAATAAATTGACACATAAGTAATAAGTTTTCGGTAGTTATGTGTGGCGGGGGTGTTAGGTATGCATTGTTGTGATGTGTAAGTGCAGGTGCAATTGTTTACATATGAAGGTTAATGTTGGGACAATAGTAAGTTCTTTAGTTGTTTCTTAAAACTTTGATGGCAAATAATGTTAGACAATGGTGCAGGCAGTTTGTTCCATTCCCTTATGCCTGTAACAATGAAGGACTTGTTACAGGTGGTGGTTTTAAGTTTGGGGATTTTTAGATTGTGTTTCTTGTGGATATTATGTTCGACCGAAGTTCTACGAGAGCATATCTTATCGAATAAGTATTTTGGGGGGGCCACTCTTAAGTATTTTGTGCATCAAGGTGAGTGTTAAGTATTTTCTTCTATTGTTAATGTTTAGCCAAGAAAGTTTCTTTAAGTAGGGGGATACATGTTCTTTTCTTTTTAGGTTAAATATGAAACGTATTCAACAGTTCTGAATGTTTTGAAGTTTATAGTTTAGGCCCTGGGAGATATTACTGTACACTGGAGCGCAATAGTCTAGTGTGGATAGAACGAGTGCTTGCATAAGGCGATCTTTAACATTAGCGTTCAGAGTATGTTTTAAATGATTACCAAGATTTAAGTTTCCACATACAGCTTTTCACAATACATTCTACTTGTGCCTCCCAATTTATGTGTCTACCGAACACAATCCCAAAGTTTTTGCATGTATCCACTTCGCTTAGCGGTATACTGCCGAGAGTTGGAGAAGAAGGTGCATAACAGATACTAACGTTATCTGTTGAATTCACCATGTAACTACTTGGAAACAGCAAATAGGCCATATTGGGTAATAGGCTATATTGGGTAAGAAGTGTATCGAAAAGTAGATATCAACGTTTCAGACGTTCTGGCACATGCTCTAGGCCACATCCGCGACCATGCACAACGGCAGCTGCTCAGTTGATGTCTCACAACGCTCGCTGCTGTGTGTTTCCTGTTGTGGTGAGTACTGAATGGGTCATGTCGCGAGTGAAACTGGACGTGAAACGGGACATCGTGCACAGTTGGTGTACTGAAAAGGGCATTACATACAATCAGCTAGGCAAACGGTATGGAATTCATCATGCAACTGTGAAATCTATAATTGAAAAATTTAGTGAACATTATACGTTTGCAGACATGCCGCGACCAGGGCGGAAAAGGGGGGCCCAGTAACCCGATATTGGACCGCAAAGTGGTGAAGTTGATCGCAGCAAATCCATCAATGTCTGTTCGCGATTTGGCAAAAAAACTGGGACGACGATCCGAATGATCCAACGTGTCAAAGCCAGACACAATTTGAAAACCTATAAAAAGCAAAAGGTGCCCAAACAAACGCCGGAGCAGAAGACGAGAGCCAAAACAACGGCTCGCAAACTGTATGACCGCATTGTAAAGACGCCAGAGCAATGCATTTTGATGGACGATCAAACCTAGGTCAAAGAGGACTCGAAAACCCTGCCAGGGCCGCAGTATTATACAACAGGCAGTGCTGTGACTGTGGGTGACTCCGATAAGTATGTGGAGGTGGACAAATTCGGATATAAGGTGCTGGTGTGGCAAGCTATTTGTTCTTGTGGCTTGCGTTCTCCTACGTTTTATACAAAAGCAACCATTAATGCGGAAATGTACAGAAAGGAATGTCTGCAGAAACGCATGTTTCCCTTGTATAAAAGGCATGTTCTCCCCCCCCCCCCCCCACTGTTTTGGCCAGATTTGGCATCTGCCCACTATGCTCGATCCACAGTACAGTGGCTCACTGAGCGGAACATCAATTTTGTTGGCAAACACATCAACCCACCAAACTGCTTACAGCTCCGTCCGATTGAACGATATTGGGGAATTGTGAAACGAATCTTCCGTCAGAAAGGTCAACCTATTCGCAACATGGCTGAATTCAAGAAATACTGGTCTGATGCATGTCGACACTGCACCGCCGATACTGTGCGGAAATTGATGGGTGGGGTCAAACGAAAACTGCATTCATATCTCCGTAATGAATGATAACTGTATTTGCTTCTGTACGTTGTACTCAACACGAGGTGTAGTTTCATAAATACTACTTTCTCTCATTGTTGTCTTCTTCTTTTTGAGTGTGTTTGCCGTCTCCTTGTTGATAACTACTTTTCGATACACTCCTTATTAGGCCATATTGGGTATTAGGCCATATTGGGCATTACACCATATTGGGCATCAGGCCATATTGGGTATTAGGCCATATTTGGTATTAGGCCATATTGGGTTCAAGCACCTTATGCATATAATTGCTACACTCCCATTAGTTCATGCACTATTTGAAAGAAACACTCATCCTCGTGGGAAATTTGTGCTGTGATAGAAGGTTACTTTACTTCCAGTTACTACTAAAAAGCTCAAGAAAGGAGAGGTATTGAAGAATCTGTATGTAGGTAACAAAATCAGTCACTTCCCTTGGTGCAATTGCTGAATGCAGAGGCTTCGGATGCTCCTTTTTCTGTAACTTCCATCGTTTAGTAGGAGCATTACTACGTGTTGCACAAAAAGCTGATAAGGATCACACATTTTACTATTTGTTTAACTAACTAATTCTCTAGCCTTCTTAAACCCGAAGGTTCATGGCTGCAGCAACACAGGCCTTCCATCTGTCCCTATATTGAGCAAGATCTATATACTCTTTTCCATCACTACAGATTTCCTTAAGGTCCATCTCAACGTTGTCCCTCCATCTTCGTATTGGTCTTCCTACAGGTCTCTTACCATCAGGTTTCCCAACAAGAATTTTGTAAACTCCTCTTTCCTCTCTCATTCGTGCCACATGGCCTGCGCACCTAAGTCTTCTTGCTTTAATTATTCTAATAATATCTGGACATGAATACAAATTATGTAGTTCTGAATTATGTAACCTTCTCCATTCACCTGTCTCCTCATCCTTTTTAGGTCCAAATATTTTCCTAAGGATCTTATTTTCAAATACTCTCAATTCATGTTCCTCTTTCAATGTAAGGGACCAAGTTTCACACCCATATAATACTACAGGCAAAATTACTGTTTTGTATATTTTAACTTTTAGTTTCTTAGATTATTATTTGTTTACTATTGGTAAACTAGCAAGGATGTGTCCATTTTGAACTCAACTTTACGAATGGGGTGTCCAACGCCAATGGCATTATATCTTTCCACAGATCATAACTTAATCCCAATGAAGTATTTAATTACTACAGCGTGTCTACTAATATGCTATTACTGCAAGTAACTTTTTTCAGTTTTGCTGAACACTTCACTTGTTCTGCTTCCTCCCCTTAGACATTCTTCCTTTTCTTCATCTAACAGATTAAATATGGTGCACTTCGTAACAAAACTGTCTTTGAACCATTTACTAAGAAAATATGTTCTAACCCCTCCCCCCCTCCTCCTCGCTAACGTAATCGCACATATTGCAGCATGGTGCCAACATGTAACCTTTTTTACATTTATTTTACAGAATTTTACATTTTCATTATTATTTTCAAGAAAAAAATATCCCCCCTCCAAATTTTGATGTCGCAATCCGTGCCATTTTCCCCTTTTGGGCACCCCTGCACACACACAAACAAACAAAGAAGGATGGAAAGACGCACACACCAAATCAGTATCGTCACTGGTGGCACAACATTCCTTAAATTGATTAAAACACTACATTTAAAATAACACATATCTCGCCCTCCTTCGTTGATACTTTGAGCTGCGGAAATAATGTCTAGATGAAAATTTTGTCTCTGGAAGATAATTTCTTCCTGGTGTTTTCACTGCAACTAAACTTCAAAGCAAAGAGTAATAAAAAATCCAGAATTTTAACCTACTCCCAACTATCTAAGTATTACCAGTATTATGGTTCGTGAAAACATACTGTATGAGCATGATGTGATCTAGTATATCATGTGACAGTGTCGCAATGAATCAAAACTGTTGTCTGCAATTTGATTAACAAATTTTCAGGAACCATTACAATTTAACCAGGATTTTTCAATAAAGATAGACAATTCGGAATCTTACCTTTTAAAATTTTCGAAAATCAAAAAAATTAACGAAATTCCTAAATTAAATATAGATGGCAGGAAAACATTTGAGAAATGTACTTCAAATATACTTCAGAACAGCTTTTCTTCAACTCATCAAATAAACAAGCAAATAAAGAATAATTACTAGAAGCGTAAAACTATCAGAGAAAATGGCAAGTCATAAAGGAATTCAAATTAAATACATACAAAACATTTACAATTACAGGAAAAATATAAACTTTCAAAATTAACATACAAGAAACATAACACGTTAGATGTATAAAAACAATAGACAATTATTATTTATCAATATCTATTTAATGTTTCGTATTTGATACATACAAAAACCTGTAATTCGTTATCCTCTGAGGCCATAGACAATTACTATTTATCGATATCTGGCCAATTTAGTGATGGGTCGTGGCAGTTCCTTTTCGGGAGGTAGTTCACCGGAGCTCGCTCACACAAAGGAGTCTTTCAAAGGAACGACGAGACCGCGGAGCATGCTCTCGGACGAGGCAGTTCCTTTTAGAAAGGGCAGTTCACTGGAGCTTGCTCGTTGCAGGAGTCGTTCACAGGAGGAGCTACCATACTAACACAGCTCGAAGTTGGTTTCATGGAAGGGGAGACTACTTCTGGAGTTACAAGTAGTTTGGGCGAAAAGAATTAGGGGTGAGGAATCCGCCTTCGCTCAAGAATGGGAGAAGACATAAACAGCTAAAGGATACAATCTACCGACTGACCGACCGAGGTTCGGGAACTGTTTTCAGGGTGAAGGGGTGGGGGTGAATAAAAATATATTTTAATGGATAATTGAACCCAAGCGGACAAAAAGTCCTCATCAGAAAGAGGAAGGCAAGCCTGAACAAATCGGTGCCGTTAATAAGAGAAAGTTTGGACAAATTATATTCTCCCCTCCCCTCTTCCTTTCCAAAAATGAATTGCTACCCCTTGTCGCAGTGCCTAATGGTAGAGGAGGGAAAGTAATTATACATATTAGGTTAACTGTGACAATTAAACATGGACGCACGCAGTATGTTTTCCGGGAGGAGACAAACGAGGCTTATTTTCTCCCATAATAATCCATCAGTTTGAAATTGTAATTTTCCTTCAACTACCTTCTAATAAAGACATGTCAGCAAGGAAGACCACAGAATAGTAATCCCATATGTCTCACTGGAGCTTCCTTCTACCTATCAAGTTCCTTTTAGTTCTCACGTTGCGAAAACATGTCACAGAAAGGGTTAAAGTGAATAACCCGTCCGCCCCTCCCTTGCTGTTCTGCTACTGTATTTATTTATTGAAATTTCCAGTACAGCAGAAGTAATTTTAAACCAGGAAAAAAATCAGTAAAACAATAGACTAAGATTAAAGAACACAAAAAGAATAACATAAAATAAACAAAAATAAAAAAGCCAAAACAGTACCAAGGTACACAGATCAGTTTCACAAAAGCATTACTTATGTACAATTTTTTCTATGTTGGTGATAAAAGATGAATATTAACTGAATATATCTATTTGGTTTGAGATCATATTGAACTCATTCGGTAGCCTATGGAATAGTGAACGTTGTATGAGTGAGAGCCTGGGAGTTGTAGTGTGGAAAGTTCCCTTGCTCCGTGTTTTATGTCTGGGCACTCTGAGTGACAGTTCGTTGAGTGGGATGTTGCATCTTAACTTTCCATTTATGATCTTGTATAGCAATTTCATAACACAACGTATCTACGAGTTTCTGGAGTATTAATGTGCAGATTTACAAGCAGATCTTTCTTAGGCAGGTGTCTCAGGGCAGGCACTCTATATCGAACGATGGAGGGGGAAAAGCTGAGAACACAGTCGATCTTGGAGGTATGAGAATGGGCAGCCATGTTCCAGATTGGTGAACAGTATTATAGAATGGGGGACACAAATGTTTTGAAGTAAATGGAAAGTGCTGTCGGGATATTGATTTCGGTAAATCTGTAAAGTAGGTCTAGCATACGCATTGACCTTTTTGTGAGGGTTCATATGTGATTATCGAAAGTTAGTTTTGAATCTATGAGGATACCTAGATCTCGGTGTTGTTTTTCTTTTGTTAGAGGGAGGTCGGTGAGTGTATAACTACCTTAGAGAATGTTTTGTTTCAATGAAATTGTTATGTAAGAGCATTTAGAAGGATTTGTGGACAGTTTCCATTGCTTACACCATTCAGAGAATCTGTTAATGTCATTTTGGAGAAGTTGCATGTCTGATGGCTGTTTTATTTCTCTCATAATCTTGCAATCATCGTCAAACATTAGAATTGTGCTTGAGATGGGGGAATTAAAGAGGTCTGTGAGATCATCCAGATATAATACAAATAACAGAGGTCCAAGAACGCTTCCTTGCGGCACACCGGATATAACAGGAAGCCAGTTATAATTAGTTCCAGGAAGTATAACGCGTTGTTGTCTATTTCTTAGATAGTCTTTCACTAACTTTAACGTGTTTCCAGTGATGTTAAATCTGTTAGATAATTTATACAGTAAATATTGGTGATCCACTGAATCAAAAGCTTTGGACAGATCAAAGTACACAACATCCAACTGATTACGATTAGTAATTGCGTTTATGGCATAGGATTGCATAGAAGACAGATTGGTAAGGCATCAAGAATTTGGAAGATAGCCGTGTTGTGCTGGGTTAATGTAAGGGGATGTGAATTTCAGAAGTCTATTTTTTAGAATTTTTTCACAGACAATAGCAAGTGCGGAATGGAGAGAAATGGGCCTGTAGCATGTAGTATCGTTTGCATTGCCAGATTTAAAATTAGGAATGATATTTGCTTTCTTCCATTGAGTGGGAAAGCAGCCTTCATAGAAGCACCTATTGTATAACATTGCAAGAGGAGTAGCTAGTGAGTGAGCTGTTTTTTGAAGGAAAATATTAGGAATATTGTCTAGTCCAGATGCTAGGTGAGAAGAAAAGGAGGTAAGGAAGAGCAAGGCTTCACCTGGTTCTGTAAAGACGGTAGAAAGAGAATGAGAGCAGATAGATTTGATAGGCGGGTGATCCAGCTCTATCATTACCAACCAGCAGCTGAAATGTCATTGTGCGTTATTTCCAAAGGGATGCCTTTGGCTTGTCTCTCTGGATTTATCAATGTCCAGAATCTCTTTGAATTAGTAAGGAGTTTGTTTGTGACTGTGTTTACATAGTCGGTGTATTTCTGTTTCATAAGGTCTTTACTATGCTTTCGAAGAGCTTTGAAAGTGTTGTATGTGTGGGGATTGGGGACACTTTGCAACAATTGCTATGTTCTCCTTTTCTTGTGTAAAAGATGCTGCAACTCTTTGTCAAACCAATGGGGGAACTTCTTACATTTCATTGTCTTATGTGGCACATAGTCCTGAATTACGGCATGAATCACGTCCTTAAACAGTTCAACAGCTTCGGTCACGGTCGATTCGGAAAGCAGGTTCCAATTGAAAAGGTCAATGGCTCGACGGATGTGTCCCATGGCGTTTTCTTCCACAACGAAGTTTTATGCCTGGGGTTGCAGAAGGGGAGCTTCTCTATTTGTTACTATGTTAAGAGTCCGAGGAACGAGGAACGACAACAGAGGAACTGCTCGTTCACTTCGAAGGAGCGAGCAGTTCACAGTTCCCAAGAGGGAATCGTTCAAAAGGAACGGCTCGTTCACCAACGGCCCAAAAAATTAACAAAGTTTATAAAATAAATATAGATGGCAGGAAAACATTTGAGAAACATACTTCAAATGTACTACAGAATAGTTTTTCCTCAACTCATCAAATAAACAAGCAATAAAGAATGATTATTATAAGTATAAAAATAACAAAGAAAATGGCAAGCCCTAAAGAAATTCAAATTAAATAAATACATACAAAATATTTATAATTACAGGAAAATTATAAACTTTCAAAATTAAAAAGAAGAAACGTAACACACTAGATGCATAAAAACGATAGACAATTATTGTTTATTAATATCTATTTAATGTTTAGAATTCCATACATACAAAAGTTTGTAATTCGTTATACTCCGAGGACACACAATATTACTATTTATCAATAACTGGAAAATTCGATTTCCTCTGAGGCCATAGACAATTATTGTTTATCAATATCTCCTTTTGGATGTCATTGAGGGCGTAGACAATTACTATTTATCAATATCTGGCCAATTCGTTCTCCTCTCAGGCCATATATCAATATCTCCCTTTGGATGTCTATTGTGGACGTAGACAATTACTATTTATCAATATCTGGCCAATTCGTTCTGCTGTGAGGCCATAGACAATTATTGTTTATCAATATCTCCTTTTCGATGTCCGTTGAGGGCGTAGACAATCACTATTTATCAATATCTGTCCAATTCGTTCTCCTGTTGAGGCCATAGACAATTATTGTTTATCAATATCTCCTTTTGGATGTCTATTGTGGACGTAGACAATCACTATTTATCAATATCTGGCCAATTCGTTCTGCTGTGAGGCCATAGACAATTATTGTTTATCAATATCTCCTTTTCGATGTCCGTCGTGGGCGTAGACAATCACTATTTATCAATATCTGGCCAATTCGTTCTCCTGTTGAGGCCATAGACAATTATTGTTTATCAATATCTCCTTTTGGATGTCTATTGTGGACGTAGACAATTACTATTTATCAATATCTGGCCAATTCGTTCTGCTGTGAGGCCATAGACAATTATTGTTTATCAATATCTCCTTTTCGATGTCCGTTGAGGGCGTAGACAATCACTATTTATCAATATCTGTCCAATTCGTTCTCCTGTTGAGGCCATAGACAATTATTGTTTATCAATATCTCCTTTTGGATGTCTATTGTGGACGTAGACAATCACTATTTATCAATATCTGGCCAATTCGTTCTGCTTTGAGGCCATAGACAATTATTGTTTATCAATATCTCCTTTTGGATGTATGCTGAGGGTATAGACAATTACTATTTATCAATATCTGGCCAATTCGTTCTGCTGTGAGGCCATAGACAATTATTGTTTATCAATATCTCCTTTTGGATGTATGTTGAGGGTATAGACAATTACTATTTATCAATATCTGGCCAATTCGTTCTGCTGTGAGGCCATAGACAATTATTGTTTATCAATATCTCCCTTTGGATGTCCGTTGAGGGCGTAGACAATCACTATTTATCAATATCTGGCCAATTCGTTCTCCTGTGAGGCCATAGACAATTATTGTTTATCAATATCTCCCTTTGGATGTCCGTTGAGGGCGTAGAAAATTACAATTTATCAATATCTGACCAATTCGTTTTCCTGTGAGGCCATGGACAATAATTGTTTATCAATATCTCCCCTTGGTTGTCTGTTGAGGGCGTAGACAATTACTATTTATCAATATCTGGCCAATTCGTTCTGCTGTGAGGCCATAGACAATTATTGTTTATCAATATCTCCTTTTGGATGTATGTTGAGGGTATAGACAATTACTATTTATCAATATCTGGCCAATTCGTTCTGCTTTGAGGCCATAGACAATTATTGTTTATCAATATCTCCTTTTGGATGTATGTTGAGGGTATAGACAATTACTATTTATCAATATCTGGCCAATTCGTTCTGCTGTGAGGCCATAGACAATTATTGTTTATCAATATCTCCTTTTGGATGTCCGTCGTGGGCGTAGACAATCACTATTTATCAATATCTGGCCAATTCGTTCTCCTGTTGAGGCCATAGACAATTATTGTTTATCAATATCTCCTTTTGGATGTCATTGAGGGCGTAGACAATTACTATTTATCAATATCTGGCCAATTCGTTCTCCTCTCAGGCCATATATCAATATCTCCCTTTGGATGTCTATTGTGGACGTAGACAATTACTATTTATCAATATCTGGCCAATTCGTTCTGCTGTGAGGCCATAGACAATTATTGTTTATCAATATCTCCTTTTCGATGTCCGTTGAGGGCGTAGACAATCACTATTTATCAATATCTGTCCAATTCGTTCTCCTGTTGAGGCCATAGACAATTATTGTTTATCAATATCTCCTTTTGGATGTCTATTGTGGACGTAGACAATCACTATTTATCAATATCTGGCCAATTCGTTCTGCTTTGAGGCCATAGACAATTATTGTTTATCAATATCTCCTTTTGGATGTATGTTGAGGGTATAGACAATTACTATTTATCAATATCTGGCCAATTCGTTCTGCTGTGAGGCCATAGACAATTATTGTTTATCAATATCTCCTTTTGGATGTATGTTGAGGGTATAGACAATTACTATTTATCAATATCTGGCCAATTCGTTCTGCTGTGAGGCCATAGACAATTATTGTTTATCAATATCTCCTTTTGGATGTATGTTGAGGGTATAGACAATTACTATTTATCAATATCTGGCCAATTCGTTCTGCTGTGAGGCCATAGACAATTATTGTTTATCAATATCTTTTTTTGGATGTATGTTGAGGGTATAGACAATTACTATTTATCAATATCTGGCCAATTCGTTCTGCTGTGAGGCCATAGACAATTATTGTTTATCAATATCTCCCTTTGGATGTCCGTTGAGGGCGTAGACAATCACTATTTATCAATATCTGGCCAATTCGTTCTCCTGTGAGGCCATAGACAATTATTGTTTATCAATATCTCCCTTTGGATGTCCGTTGAGGGCGTAGACAATCACTATTTATCAATATCTGTCCAATTCGTTCTCCTGTTGAGGCCATAGACAATTATTGTTTATCAATATCTCCTTTTGGATGTCTATTGTGGACGTAGACAATCACTATTTATCAATATCTGGCCAATTCGTTCTGCTTTGAGGCCATAGACAATTATTGTTTATCAATATCTCCTTTTGGATGTCTATTGTGGACGTAGACAATCACTATTTATCAATATCTGGCCAATTCGTTCTGCTGTGAGGCCATAGACAATTATTGTTTATCAATATCTCCTTTTGGATGTATGTTGAGGGTATAGACAATTACTATTTATCAATATCTGGCCAATTCGTTCTGCTGTGAGGCCATAGACAATTATTGTTTATCAATATCTCCTTTTGGATGTATGTTGAGGGTATAGACAATTACTATTTATCAATATCTGGCCAATTCGTTCTGCTGTGAGGCCATAGACAATTATTGTTTATCAATATCTCCTTTTGGATGTATGTTGAGGGTATAGACAATTACTATTTATCAATATCTGGCCAATTCGTTCTGCTGTGAGGCCATAGACAATTATTGTTTATCAATATCTCCTTTTGGATGTATGTTGAGGGTATAGACAATTACTATTTATCAATATCTGGCCAATTCGTTCTGCTGTGAGGCCATAGACAATTATTGTTTATCAATATCTCCTTTTGGATGTATGTTGAGGGTATAGACAATTACTATTTATCAATATCTGGCCAATTCGTTCTGCTGTGAGGCCATAGACAATTATTGTTTATCAATATCTCCCTTTGGATGTCCGTTGAGGGCGTAGACAATCACTATTTATCAATATCTGGCCAATTCGTTCTCCTGTGAGGCCATAGACAATTATTGTTTATCAATATCTCCCTTTGGATGTCCGTTGAGGGCGTAGACAATCACTATTTATCAATATCTGGCCAATTCGTTCTCCTGTTGAGGCCATAGACAATTATTGTTTATCAATATCTCCTTTTGGATGTCATTGAGGGCGTAGACAATTACTATTTATCAATATCTGGCCAATTCGTTCTCCTCTCAGGCCATATATCAATATCTCCCTTTGGATGTCTATTGTGGACGTAGACAATTACTATTTATCAATATCTGGCCAATTCGTTCTGCTGTGAGGCCATAGACAATTATTGTTTATCAATATCTCCTTTTCGATGTCCGTTGAGGGCGTAGACAATCACTATTTATCAATATCTGTCCAATTCGTTCTCCTGTTGAGGCCATAGACAATTATTGTTTATCAATATCTCCTTTTGGATGTCTATTGTGGACGTAGACAATCACTATTTATCAATATCTGGCCAATTCGTTCTGCTTTGAGGCCATAGACAATTATTGTTTATCAATATCTCCTTTTGGATGTATGTTGAGGGTATAGACAATTACTATTTATCAATATCTGGCCAATTCGTTCTGCTGTGAGGCCATAGACAATTATTGTTTATCAATATCTCCTTTTGGATGTATGTTGAGGGTATAGACAATTACTATTTATCAATATCTGGCCAATTCGTTCTGCTGTGAGGCCATAGACAATTATTGTTTATCAATATCTCCTTTTGGATGTATGTTGAGGGTATAGACAATTACTATTTATCAATATCTGGCCAATTCGTTCTGCTGTGAGGCCATAGACAATTATTGTTTATCAATATCTCCTTTTGGATGTATGTTGAGGGTATAGACAATTACTATTTATCAATATCTGGCCAATTCGTTCTGCTGTGAGGCCATAGACAATTATTGTTTATCAATATCTCCTTTTGGATGTATGTTGAGGGTATAGACAATTACTATTTATCAATATCTGGCCAATTCGTTCTGCTGTGAGGCCATAGACAATTATTGTTTATCAATATCTCCTTTTGGATGTATGTTGAGGGTATAGACAATTACTATTTATCAATATCTGGCCAATTCGTTCTGCTTTGAGGCCATAGACAATTATTGTTTATCAATATCTCCTTTTGGATGTCCGTCGTTTGCGTAGACAATCACTATTTATCAATATCTGTCCAATTCGTTCTCCTGTTGAGGCCATAGACAATTATTTTTTATCAATATCTCCTTTTGGATGTCTATTGTGGACGTAGACAATCACTATTTATCAATATCTGGCCAATTCGTTCTGCTTTGAGGCCATAGACAATTATTGTTTATCAATATCTCCTTTTGGATGTATGTTGAGGGTATAGACAATTACTATTTATCAATATCTGGCCAATTCGTTCTGCTTTGAGGCCATAGACAATTATTGTTTATCAATATCTCCTTTTGGATGTATGTTGAGGGTATAGACAATTACTATTTATCAATATCTGGCCAATTCGTTCTGCTGTGAGGCCATAGACAATTATTGTTTATCAATATCTCCCTTTGGATGTCCGTTGAGGGCGTAGACAATCACTATTTATCAATATCTGGCCAATTCGTTCTGCTTTGAGGCCATAGACAATTATTGTTTATCAATATCTCCCTTTGGATGTCCGTTGAGGGCGTAGACAATCACTATTTATCAATATCTGGCCAATTCGTTCTGCTGTGAGGCCATAGACAATTATTGTTTATCAATATCTCCCTTTGGATGTCCGTTGAGGGCGTAGAAAATTACAATTTATCAATATCTGACCAATTCGTTTTCCTGTGAGGCCATGGACAATAATTGTTTATCAATATCTCCCCTTGGTTGTCCGTTGAGGGCGTAGACAATTACTATTTATCAATATCTGGCCAACTCGTTCTCCTCTAAGGCCATAGACAATTATTGTTTATCAATATCTCCCTTTGGTTGTCCGTTGAGGGCGTAGACAATTACTATTTATCAATATCTGGCCAATTCGTTCTGCTTTGAGGCCATAGACAATTATTGTTTATCAATATCTCCCTTTGGATGTCCGTTGAGGGCGTAGACAATTACTATTTATCGATTTCTGGTCAATATAGCTCTTCTGAGGCATTCGTTTTCCTATTTGTAAAGGAAGGGAGATTGTGTTAGAGTATATCCAATTATTTTTTTTAAATGTATGTATAGGATATTGATGATAAAGTTCAAATCCATTTTTAATCAAATCTAAAAGTTTTCAAATTTTTATTAGATATTTGTCATTTTACACGGTAAAGTTCAAAATTGTTATTATTTTTTTCAGTATGAGAATGTTGCACCTGGTGAAGCTTTGACTATCCGTTTTATATATATATATATATATATATATATATATGTTTGTGTGTGTGGTGTGTGTGTGTGTGTGTGTGTGTGTGAGAGAGAGAGAGAGAGAGAGAGAGAGAGAGAGAGAGAGAGAGAGAGAGAGAGAGAGAGACAGAAAGAATGAATAATATAAGCTTCAGGAACTTCCATATTATTGAGTGTGCTTTTCACTTAAATGTATACTTTTTATCACATTTAATATTAAGAATATTGTATAGGTTTTGATTTTTTAATATAAGAAATGTTTAGATAAAGTTGTTTCGTTCGAGACTGGAGCTTCAGTTTAAAGGCGAACTGAGCAATACACAATTGTTTCTTAGGGAGGATCGAATCCTGGCCTATTGTTATTTGTTACTCTTGGTTATAAGCCGATAACGTTCCCTATACTTCAGTGACGGGGCTCAAATTTGTAATATCCTCCCAACTACTAACTGAAATTAAAGCGAAATCTCGGAAGGGCCAATTTGAAATTCTGGCCGACACCAATAAAGTACGGATACAAACATAACCTATACCGATAACCGATATAAAATTCCAAATTATTCTTAAGGAACTGAATGATTCGTTGACCTCCTTAATAAATGTGTGTTACGAGATGAATTAAGATTTTTCAATGTCAAAAGAAAGCTACGCATTAACACATTTACTTTTAAAGAAAATACTGAATTGAGACTATTACCTTTGTATTAGAGCCAAGCCGATACCACTTTGAACCGATGCCCATACCTTTACAGATTCCCACCGATACCAATGCTCGAAAATTACAAAATCAAAATTTGTTCAAAATATTGATAAATATTGGAGTGTAAATATTCTTCTCCAATTTTATGCATCAATTTACCAAAGAATTTGCTTTAGAATATTCAAGAATGTCATCAGATTATGAAAATAGATTTCATGTAATCGCAAAAATACAGCTTTTCGTGCAAAATTGGTGCACAATAAAAAGGAAAAATTTGAATTTTGCATATTTTTCGGGACAATCTAACTCCGCGAATGAGTTGCGCGTATTTTGCAGACTCAGTGATAGACCAATATGCCTGAAAAATATCGGTTGGTATCGGTAAATGAATTCCAACCTAACCGATACTTTCCGATTCCGATATCACTGGTACCACATCGACATCGGTATCGGCTCAGCCCTAGTTTATATCCATAAAAATTAAATTATAACAAAAGGGCACAATATTGTACTAAATGGTAAGGTATTTATTTATAGACACATCGTATCTGTAATTATTGGTGTTGGGTTGATGCGTAAGTTCGTATAGTTTTTTTTCACCGTGACATAGTATTTTTATTTGATAATAATTTGAGATGGACAAAGACATAAATTAATCAGTAATATATTTTCCTTCATTGTACATGACTGGGCCTGAAAAAATCAGCTGATTCGGGGTCAAGCCAAGTTTCAAGAGCATTTTCGTCACCAAAGGAGCTTCCTTGAAAATTTATGGATTGAGAGCTGTAAAGGTAGCAATCCAAGAGCGCAAGATCGGGTGGAGTAAAGAGGATGTGGAATAACTACCCAACCAAGCTCCGGATAGCAGCTTTTGTCATGTTAGTGGAGTGTGTGTGTGTGTGTGTGTATGTGCATTATCGTGCCGCAGCACTTGATGCTGTCTTCCTGGCCTACTCGCTGATTTGGTTGTTTTCATTTAAAGCGTGGGGTATCCTGAACCTTACTCATGAAATGCAAGTGTTGCACGATGGTTGAATGCTGTAGGGTGCCAGGAGGGGCAACTGCCCCCTAAGAGCCTGCTTTGCCCTCCCCCTGTTAAAAATACGGAACACATTCCTACCTGGAATTCTCACTAATATTTACAATTATATCATGTGTTACTCTAGCATCATAACAAAGACACTTATTGATTTTGTGATTTATTAGGGTGTATGGGGCTCCGTATAATGTCGTATCAGGATTGGGGGGGGGGGGGCGTCCCTTCCAGATTCAGACTTCGAGAAATGATTTCGCGATTTTCAGTATCTAGAACAGTTGTGACATTTTGAGTAGTCTTGTATTAAAGGTGCCTAATGTGTTCGGATGTTTTTCTTGGATGTGTTACTTGGAACTGCTTAAATTTTTGTTTCCCAAGTCTACCTTTTGGTAATAGTGATTCATGTGGTAGAGAGAGGGAATGTATATCTGATTTTTGTTACTTAGGGTTGCTTTTCTGCCACTTCTAGCTAATCGCAACAATGAGTGATGACTTGAAATTGATGAAGAGATACTCATAAACAGTGCTGCAACCACAGGGGTGCAGGGGGCATTGTCCTCCCCCCCGACCTTGGACGGAAGTCCATTCTAGGGGAAGCAAGCATTGAAGTAAAAAAAACAAGACTAGGAGAATCAGAATAGCAGGACAATTGGATGATGGAATTAGTTCTCACGTGTTCCTTGCATTTTTCTTCCAGACGGCCAAGGGCACTTGCAAGGGGCACAGAGGGGCAAGTGCCTCCCTCCTTGATTACAAATTTTATACAAGTAAAAGTACATTTAGTAAAATTTTCTTTCTTATAGTCCAATTTCAGAGCCATAGCTATGGGGCGGCGGGAGTCGGCCCTGGGAGCCAAACGATCTATATAAAAGAAAAATGTTAAAGAGAATGCCATGGCGCCCCGTAAAATTATTTGCGCCCTATTAAAACAATTTCTTTCTATGGAACTTAATATGAAATATTAATTATGACACTAATCCAAGAAGTTATTGATCAATCAAGGGATTCATATTTGTTTGTCAGGTATCAAACACATGTATTTCACCTATAATTCACACAATATTTTGCAAAATGGTTAACATAACCAGTAGGCACACATTGTCTGTAGTGATTCAAGAGTCTCCCCTTTGAAGGAAATAGAGTCCGTGGTGGACTAAGGGACCCATGTTTTAATGTTTTAGCAAGTACAAAAAATGTATTACAATTTTGTACACAATTCATCAAAGTGTAGATAATATGTAACCATTATTATTTAATTAATTCGATTTTTCTTACATAACACAACACAATGGTGTTGTTCGATTCTCGTTAGATTCCTTTGTGCGTAAAATCTTGCATACTGGAAACTAGAGGGAATCTTTATGAAGTATAATTTATAAAGGGCTCCCTTAATCAGTTCTGCAGAGAGACACAAAGCTCTTGGTACATATTAATTGTATATTAATTTTATCGACCTGTAAATATCAAGTAGATACAGTACCTATTAGCCTATTTATGTTAAACTTTATATTCTTTGACAATCTGGAAAGGTCATTATCGAAATATTGTTATTTGATGTTGCTCGAAGTTTTTTTGTTCGTTAGAGTTTCAAGATATCATCCCTTTTCTGTTACTTATCTCTTTTGGGGGAGGGGGCAAGTGCCTCTGTGTACCCTGCTATATCTGCCAATGCGAAACCGTATATTAAAAATTTGCCCCCTCTAGGATTGACTTCGCCCCCCCCCCCCTACAAAGAATTCCTGGCTACGGGCCTGGTTGAATGGTCACAGTTCATCACATTTGCTAATTCTCGAGTCGACTGATGTGGATCCTCGTGGATTAAAGCATTTAAACTGTCTTCATTAGCCTGATGGTCTTCCTGAACGTGGAGAAACGCTTAAGTCAAAAATGCCCTTTTTGTAATGACAAAACCATTTTCTTGCCCTGCTTTCCCCTTTGGCATTCTCCCCGTACAAGGGACAAATGTTGCGAGCCGCCTCCGCTGCCTTTGCCCATATGTTAAATTCAGATACCAAGCGAACAAAATGAAAACAACTAGTTACCATAACAACAACTGCTGTGTGGTCTTAACGCACACGACTGGAAAATGGATATATATGTATATATATATATATATATATATATATATATATATATACAGAGCATTACCTGACATTCGCTACGAGACTCGGCGGCAAGCGGCCCGGCATCAACGCTTCTCCTTCCGCGACAGTCGGCTATTAAAATTACAGTTTTCATATTGTGTATACTAACCTTGACTACAGAAGGTGTTGAAAATGATGTCCATCTGCTGCAACACATTCCTGGCATCTACGAAGGAAATTGGCATTTACAAGTACTGTAATTCTCCCGATTTGTCGTACAATACTCTCTTTTAACGGTGTGCGGATTGTCTTTGTATACTTTATTTTTTAGAATTCCCATTTTTCTTTCGAGGTTTAATATAGTGTCTCTATGTGGAACGGGAACACCAGGAAATTTCGTTGCAAAACGTCGTCGCACTTCTCCACAATTCCTCTTTCCGAAGTAACACTCGACAAGGTAAATCCTTTGTTGTAATATAAACTTTTGTGGTGCCATATTAAGCCACAATGTTCAACACACGGACACGACACAACACAACTTCCGAGGGAGGATTATACTGGCGTCAGTCTGCAACGTCAACAGAAAGGGAAAAAGAGCGAAGGCAGGGAGAGCGAAAAAACAGACTGTGTGCGACTGTTGCGGACCCGTTCACCGGGAGAGAGGAGCTATGATGCCGGGCCGCTTTCCCACCGAGTCTCGTAGCGAATGTCAGGGAATGCTCTGTATATGTATATGTAAAAGTTTGGATATTGCCAAGGTTGCTTTTGGCCTGTAACCGGGGAAGCCAATTGGTTTATTTTCCCTCAAAGGCTTTCCCGTTTGAAAGGTAACAATAAGGCCTTCCGCCCCGGTGGTTGGGGACGGGTCAGTTTGTCGGAGCTATATATACCGGGCTCCGACTTGTTACGGTCTCTCAGATACTCAAAACAGTTGACGGCTCTCAGACACAATGGATTGAGACAGTTTTTTTTATATATACAATTGCACAGAGCCAGATGGATGCATAGAGATGCACAGAGCGAGCGCCGTATGTATAGGGACCTCTGCGTGATTAACTGCGAGGGGGGATTAGCGCTATGCTAAATAGTGCGCTCATAACTCAATAAGGGCGTAGGGACTCTTGCGTGATAAAATCGGCGAGAGCGGGTTAGTGCTATGCTAAATAGTGCATTGGTAGAGTGAAGTTCTGGAAGTCCTGTTAAGTTCATTTCTCTGTTTTGAGGCGAAAGCCAACCGGGAGCAGTTGTAAATGGATTGTAACGGAAAGATGTATATACGGAGAAGGGCAGCGGTGTAAATAAAGGTGTACATACAAGATACATACAAGGTGTACATAAAATATAATGGAGGCTCGTTGCCGAGCATAACGAAGGCTCGTACACAGTACTGAATTTGTTTAATTCAGTACTACGCTCGATAATTTCTCGACCACAGACTGCATGCAATCTAGGACATTGCGTTCTCAGGCACGTTTAAGACGCAATTTGGCTCGCTGCACTTTTTGACCCTCTCTGCACTCACGTGTCTAGTTGGTTACAAAATGCAACACCGAGTCGTTGATTTGATGTCACGTAATGTATTTGGTTGATTGATTGATTTAGTTAAAATTTTGGTACTAGTTAGATATAGCGAAAACACATTAACTCGTTTATTTTCAAATTAATTTCATTTGTACTTACCTCATATGCATAGCGGAACATTTTTCAACTTGGGATTACTTTTTTTTCAATGAAAAAAGCGTTATTTTTAACATTATAAGTATTTATTGGTCGTTGCTAATTGGCGGCCAAATCTTGACTCACGTTGTCTATCGTCAGCTGATATGCAGTGTTACCAAACTTATGAACAGATAAATGCCGCACAAACTATTCACAAAAGGTTTTTAAACGAAAATTGATCCACAAACCATTCATGGAAGGTTAGGTCAGGTTCGGTTATGTTAGGCAAACATAGAAAATTGAATTGGAAAAAAAACCGCTCACACGTCATCTTGTAAAACTACCGCGTGGTTGCTACACTAACACTTATTAACCGAAAAATGATGGTTTTTAGGCTAAAATTGATCCAAAAACCATTCACGGAAGGTTAGGTTAGGCAAACATAGAAAATAAAATTGAAAAAAAAATCCTGCTCACACGCCATCTTGTAAAACTACCGCGTGGTTGCTACACTGATAGGGGGTTAAGAAATCGAACGCACGGAACATTTGATTCACGTAGTCGACGGTAACGGTGGCACGAGCTATCGTGCAACGGAGATACATGAATGTCGAAAATTACATTATTTACCGGCCGAATAAGTTGCACGAATGGAAAAAACACTATTCCCAGCTTCCAAAAGTCCACAGGACCTCAGTTCCGTAAGTACTTTCCCGTCTTTTCTCCTGTAAATTTGAAGAAATGTGTTTTCGCTATATCTAACTGTTACCAAAAATTTTTGGGTTCCGTTGGCACGTATCGCAAATTTGCACCTTTCAGTGTGTACGGGAAAATAGCCTACAATTCTTTCCTAATACTTAACATAATGGGGTGTAAACAAACATTTGGGGAAAATTTAAAAGTTTAAGGTTATGAACGAATCTGCACAGGTAAAAAAAAAAAAAAGTAAAGTGCTCCCCTGTGCATAGCACCACGCCATGATCCGGTCGTGAGTGGTGGTGATGTGATCAGCATCACGCCCCTGACCGCCTTTATACCCCAGGGTTTCCCCCAGGTACCCATGTTATTCGACGCTGGGTGGGCGCCGGGGCCGCTTCCATCGTTAGAAAAGTTCCCGGATTTGAACCGGCCGGGGATCGAACCCGGGACCTTTAGCATGGTAGTCAGAGGCGTTACCGACTGAGCCACCGCGGCCACAGGACAAACATAATTACAGGGTGATTCAAAAGTCCATCGACATTTTCCATATATCGTTAATGAATTGTTTTCATTTACAGATGATTTCATTAGAAGAAAGAACAGCAGTCGTTTCGACTCGTCTGCGAGGAATAACCTATGCACAGATCCTAGGAGATTTCCATCGAAACTTCAAGAAATCAGGTCCTAGCAGGCAAGTCATCAGAAATATGACTCCCCTAGACTTTTGTCTGGGGTTTCATTGAGTCTAGGGTGTGCCAAGTAGAGATCAACACCATAGAGCAACTGACGCAGCGAATAGCTGCAGTATCAGGGGAGATCACGTCAGATATGTTCGGGCATGTGTTCCGGTCTACGCATGAGAGGTGGGTGTTATGCCTAGACTTACAGGACCACCACATTGAAATGTACTAAGTTTGTATTCTATTCTAGAGTACTTTTCAGTAGTACTGTCAATTTTATCTATATAGTGCGTTTTTACTAAAATGTCAAAAGACTTTTGAATCACTCTGTATTAAAAATGTAAGAATACACTAAAAACTTCCTCACAGAAAGAGGAAGAGACCATCTCTTCTATAAAAATCAAAAGATGAAGCTAAGCAGGGATAATAAACAGCTAAGAAGATAAGAACTGTTTGCACTATACGTTGTGATACTTTACAGATACTTTCCTTGCACCAGAGGGGCAGATACATGTAAGTTGAGGTAAGGGAACTCCTCGGTCAAAGCAAATCAATCAATCAATTTCAAGACAGGTGGATGAGAGGCGAGAAAATATTCTATGTGACAGGAATTGGGCAACGAGAAATTATGTCACATTCAGTTAGAATTTCCTATATCTGCTTCACAAACGAATTCATCCGAGAGGCTCCGAACTACATACACTTTCGTGTTACATGCCTTGTTTGGTTTAGAATAAAGATTATCACATATTTTATGTCTAAAAATCGATAAAGAAAGAAGGAATGTAAATTTGTTCTACTATTTATTAAATATCGAATACTTACATTTACTATTTTTCAGTATAGACCCTCCAAGACGTTTCTTCAAGTTGAGTGCTTCGATACTCTTTCAAAGGCATCTTTGGAAACCGTGGCGGTACAACAATTGACATAGAATTTGTAACAATAATTGATTGCATTATAAGTAAATCTTCACCCGTTTCGGATTTTCTACTTCTATTGTACTGTAATGAGACTCATATCGGTCTAGTAACGAAATTAGCGAAGATACAGTGATCAAAACATTTTCTAAAAAATCTAGATAACTACTGTGTAGACCTTACGAGACTTTTCGAGAAAGAGAACGATATAGACCTCTGTAAGATTGAGATGAAACGTAGTTACCGATCCTCTTGGTCTCGTTCCAAACGTTAGTAAATCATAAGCTGTATTTGAAAACCAAAATTAAAGCTATTTCGAGACATTATCAAGAAAGATGTAAGCTTCCTAACTCACAAATGTCTGCATTTCAATACCATTTCTTTAAACATATCATAGCTCATAAAGGACTATGGTTTTGTGTTACAATTTGATTTTATATTTGCTAAAACCACATAATCTCTCAATTATTTTAATAAATAAAAGACAAAAATCAACTTACTAGCTTTCATGTATTACACTACCCATCATTATACATTTTAAAGCAGTAACAGTGATAATGAAATCTCCTTCTTTTTATCAAAGATTTTTGATCATTGTAATAAAATTGTGAATGTTTAAAGAATGACAGTCATAATGGACAGGGAGGCAGAGTTATATTTTAATCTCCCACAATTTTTTGGAAGGGGGTAAAGTAACATCCAAATTGCATCCTGCAAGTAATTTGGCAAACGGAACAGCTTGCCGTTGAAAAATCCCTTTGCATTAAACAAACAAACAAAAACAAAAATATACATTAGCCCTCTTCCAAACTAATTCAAACTACCTGAAACTCACGGTACTACTTGTTAAATTAGTGGATCTGTGTTTTTGGAAAACTTTTAAATGTGGTGAAACAGATTACTCTAGGTTCATAGCGATAAAGTAGAGGGGCTCCAAGTTAATGCTCTTTGTACAGGGTGGAGCATTTTCGACTACACAGTTTGAGGTTGGCAACACTGCAAAACAAATGCATTGGGAGGGCGGTTTCCTCCTGCCTCGTGTACACTGGGACTTTGGATTTCAGTAGGAATGGAGCGTTGGCCTCTACAGCAACGTATATTTTGTGTGGAGCAGTTCGTGTTGACGAAGTCAATTGTAGCGGTGCAGCGTACATTCCGCAGGGAGTATGGTGATCAACAATGCCGTGGACGAGTTCCTAACAGGAAAACAACCAATGAATGGTGGAAACAATGGCGTGAACTTGGAAGTGTTCAAAATAAACCGCATGGGAGAAAAAGAACAGTCAGAACACCAGAGAACATGGGTCATGCGTAGCTTTCTAGACCGTCTTGCACAATGTGTTGCCTGCCAGGGAAGTCATTTGAAAGATGTTATTTTCAAGAAATAATTGTGTGCACATTGTTCATGTATACATTTTCTGTAATCCAAAGGTGCGATGTTTGTTCTAGAAATGAAAAATGAAAGTAAATGTAATCAGCAAATCATCTGTCTTCATTATAAAATAGGTAGTCGAAAATGCTCCACCCTGTATAAGGGGAGGAAAACATTTTCTCCAAACACGTTACCGATTAGATTATATGAATCTAATTGGGGATTGTTATATTTTTAATTAATGTTGACTGAATTGTTAAAATTAATGTTCAGAAAGTAATTACTTTCACTATGAAACATTAATTTCATTTTATTCAAAAAGTTAATTTGGAAATTTTCAAATTTGCGTTTATTGAGAATCTTGGTGTTCGATTTGACATGCATAATCAAATGAAAAAGGGGGAAATATTGCAAATTGATACAATAGTATAAGTATAAGTTGCACATTTTAAAAATTTGCATAGCTTGGTTGCACGTTGTGACTAATTCTGACAATGGTGATAGTGGTGAACAAATAAATATACTTCACCCAGATTTTGATAAATTTAGGTACATAGTACTTCAGACATCCTTGTCCATTCTAGAAGTCATTGATCCTGAAAACTTGTAATGCGATTTCCTTATATTGAAAACCTGTTATACCTTGCCGATTTTATCTCGGGGACAAAATCAGATACAATTTTTATTTGTAGATTCCGTGACTATTGAAGCATCAGACATAAAAGTCGAAAAAAATGTATTTATGTATTTTCACTTCCATACAAAGACGGGAAATAACTATTAACTATTGTAGTTCGCCTTTCAAAACTGGCGGGTTCCCCAGATAATGTCAAAATTCCCACACAAGAGAGAGCACCTAGTCAACGGCTCCCGCAGGGTTTTTTCTTATTACTACTATTATTATATTGATATTATTTTACTACTTCTACTACTATTTATGTTTTCTTAAAAAATACATTTGTAATTTCCATATTCTGTGTATCTGTATATAATATACATAACTGTATACTGACAAAAAACTGTTTTTTATAGTTAGATAATCAGTGTAAAATAGACTGTAATCTTAAATGTAACCCTACTTCAAATAATAATAATAATAATAATAATAATAATAATAGTTGCTGTAACTTACGGCCTGTAAGTCACAGGAAACAACATGTTTTGTTGTACAATATCGCTACAATTTCACCATTCCAATTACATTAACTCTTTATAGAAATCTCAGGGGGGGAATGCCCCCCCGGCCCCTCCCTGCGGGTGCCCTTGCATCTAGTAGCAAAAGTGAGTTGGAAACAGCTAAGGTTAATGAATTACTAAGGAAATATGTTGATTCTCCCTCCTCCTAATCAGCACACATATTGTAGCATAATAGCAAGTATAAACTTTTAAATAAATTTCTGTTCGACGAAAATTCCAAGCCTCCAAAATAGACTGCAATCTTGAGGACCCTACCGTTGAATGTTTAATTGTTAAAGTTAAAATGGATGACGAAACTAACTTGAATATGTGTGTAGTATATGTCCCGCCTGATTCCTCATCTAAAACATACGATACACTGTTTGATCACATAACCTGCAATGGCCGACTGGGTGTCGATTACTTCTGACAGGCGACTTCAATATTCCAGAAATCGTCGGCTCACATTCAGATTTACTAAATTCAGGAAACGCGTGTCTGCATTTGCAAAATTTCCTCGAATTCCATTCATTCAAAAACTGTAACGATGTGTTAAACACTTATGGCAAAACGTTAGATTTCATCATAATCAAATTTGAACTACGTGACTTAAAATGAATGAGCTTCCGATAGTACCTGAAGATAAGCACCATCCTGCACTAATGCTGTGTGCTTCTCACCCACAACCACGCAAAATAAAACCCGAGGAAAGACAAAAACGATATAATTTTCAAAAGGCTGATTTTTTAAAACTATTCAAAGAATTTCAAGTTGTAAACTGGGATGTATTAAGAAATTATAAAGATATAAATTATGCGGTCCGTACATTCTATGGCATTTTAAACTCGGTATTTGATAAATGAGTCCCCTAAACGAACCTCAAGTCGCAACTATATCCATGCTGGTTCACCTGGGAAATAAAAAAGGATATAGCTCTTTAAGCTATGCATCATCGGAAATGGAAAAGACTGATCGGGGATCCCGCTTTTCATGAAGCTAAATTTAAAGAATTGCGGAAGAACATTAAAAAACGCATCTCCTAGGCAAAATCTCCGACTTTATAACCTTGATGCTGTACGGGAAAGGGCAAGTTGATGTAATTTATTCTGATTTTTCAAAGACATTCGATCTTGTTGACCATGATATACTTCTCCAAAAGCTTCAGCATCTTAACCTCTCAGCCCGTGTTTTAAAACTTATCTCCTCCTACCCGAAAGACCGAAAACAGTATGTTAGATATGATAATAGCATGTCTACTGTATTTCAGACCTCCTCGGGTGTCTCGAAAGGATCGAACCTTGGACCACTGCTATTTCTTGTGATTGTTAACGATCTCCCAGAATGCCTGCTACATTCCAAGAAACTCTTGTACGCGGATGACCTGAAAATATTTAAGTCTATAACGAACGATAATGATACCTTCCTTGGAACTGTAAAACGACATTGAAAATCTTGTAGAATGGTGCGCTAAAAACAAACTAAAACTCAATTTTAACAAATGCAAAATTATGACTTTCACTCGAAAGAAACAACCCTACACGCACACTTACACAATGAGTGGCCACACGTTAGACAGAGTGTCAAGTTATAAAGATCTTTGTGTTCAGTTTGAAGAAAATAACAGTTTCCGAGAACACATCGACCGCATTGTAGCAGAAGGGTACCGAAACTTACGGTTTATAATGAGAATGGGAAACGACTTTAAGAAGTTAGAAACATTCCAAAAGCTATACAATACCTCCGTAAGGTCGAAATTGGAATACGCGTCTATCGTCTGGTCCCCACAAAACCTAAATGAAACCAGCAGAATAGAGAATGTACAAAACAAGTTCCTTCGGTTCCTAGGACTGAAAAGAGACGGCGTTTACCCAAAATATACTCCTTATCATACCCTAAAAAAATACTTCAATGTACAGCGTCTCTCAAAAGTGTTAGAAAAAGACATTTGAAACTAGGCAACCCAAATTACGCAAGGCGCTGGTGGGTTGCGTGTAGAGTTAGTCTCAATTTCAGGGTTGCCATATGCACAATAGATATTTATGAAATACGCGAAAGGAATAAAACCAAGTATTATTGTTTAAAACTCTAAATAAATATCAGTATTACATTTGTCGCAAATAAGAAATACTTCCTGAAAGAAGGAAAATCGATTTTCTAGCATTTGATCGCTGATGAATCTACACAAAGGAAAAGAGGAGAGAGGAAACGAAAGGGGACAACAAATGAGAGGAGAAAAGAGAGATCGAAAGGGGAAGAGGAAAAGTAAAGTAGGGAAGAAAAGATAGGACAGATGTGGGTAGGAGAAGTAATGAGGAGAAAAGGAAAAGATGCGGGGAGAGATGAGGAAAATGGAGCAAAGAGGAGAAGAGAGGAGGGAAAGAGATGAGAGGAGAGGAGAAGAGGAGGTTTGAGAGGAGAGGAGAAGAGTAGGTTTGAGAGGAGAGGAGGAGACGAGAAGAGGGGAGTTGAGAGTAGAGTAAATGAGAGAAAATGAGAAGAACCAAAAGAAGAGGAGAAGAGTGCAGTGGAGTCGGAAATCTAAGACAGGAGAGGAGATAAGTGGAGTGGAGAAGAATGGGATTGATACAAGAGACGAGAACAGGAGGGAAGAAGATATGCCATATAAGCAGAGGAGAAGAAGTGGGAGAAGAACGAGAGGAGAAGGAGAGAAGAGAAAGGAGAAGAGGTATTTGCAGAAAATATCGTCTCGGCGTCAAGAATTGATGCATTGATCAAATTATCGATATTCAATAATATTTTAAAATGTATTGGAGAATGTATTAGTTCGGTGCGAAATGCTTTTTGGCTGAGTTCAGAGGAAGATAAAATCTTCCACGTATGAACTTTGATTTTACTTGCGATTATACCACTAGAAACATGAATGTAATTTTCATATTTATAAGAATTATCCAATTTTTCTCCACTTCCCAGTTCATTGAAATGAAGATTTTGTTATTTAACATTTCTCCTTCCACCATCGTTAATTCCAAACATAATCATTCCGATTCACACTGCGTGGACACTGAGCACAATGGGATATGTTCTGTCATTGGAGGGGTTTGAACTTACGACCATCAAGTTGACAATCCTTAACGTAACCATTACCCTACAAACTTTTGTTGTTGAGAGTAGCTACGAGGAGCTGACCAATGTGAAACGTAGATGCAACTCTCCTCCTACATGTAGGCAAGGAATAATTGTTTGTAATAAAGAAAACGAATCGGCGCAAACTTTTAATGGAGAATTGCACATGATGAAAACTTTTCATTCGATATTTGCGGAGATATCCTTGCATTGAACTCGAGTGGGAAATGGGGTCAGCTCCTCATTGGTCAGCTCCACGTAGCTACTCTCAACAACAAAAGTTTGTAGGGTAATGGTTACGTTAAGGATTGTCAACTTGATGGTCGTAGGTTCAAACCCATCCCATGACAGAACATTTTCCTAAGTTTTAGACATATCCCATTTTGTCCAGTGTCCACGCAGTGTGAATCGGAATGATTATGTTTGGAATTAACGATGGTGGAAGGAGAAATGTTAAATAACAAAATCTTCATTTCAATGAACTGAGAAGTGGAGAAAAATTGGATAATTCTTATAAATATGAAAATTACATTCATGTTTCTAGTGGTATAATCGCAAGTAAAATCAAAGTTCATACGTGGAAGATTTTATCTTCCTCTGAACTCAGCCAAAAAGCATTTCGCACCGAACTAATACATTCTCCAATACATTTTAAAATATTATTGAATATCGATAATTTGATCAATGCATCAATTCTTGACGCCGAGACGATATTTTCTGCAAATACCTCTTCTCCTTTCTCTTCTCTCCTTCTCCTCTCCTTCTTCTCCCACTTCTTCTCCTCTGCTTATATGGCATATCTTCTTCCCTCCTGTTCTCGTCTCTTGTATCAATCCCATTCTTCTCCACTCCTCTTATCTCCTCTCCTGTCTTAGATTTCCGACTCCACTGCACTCTTCTCCTCTTCTTTTGGTTCTTCTCATTTTCTCTCATTTACTCTACTCTCAACTCCCCTCTTCTCGTCTCCTCCTCTCCTCTCAAACCTAATCTTCTCCTCTCCTCTCAAACCTACTCTTCTCCTCTCCTCTCATCTCGTTTCCATCCTCTCTTCACCTCTTTGCTCTATTTTCCTAATCTCCCTTCGCATCTTTTCGCCGTCTCCTCATTACTTCTCCTATCCACGTCTGTCCTATCTTTTCTTCTCTCCTTTACTATTCTTTTTCCCTTTTCGCTCTCTCTTTTGTCCTCTCATTTGTTGTCCCTTTTCGTTTTCTCTCTCCTCTTTTCCTTTGTGTAGATTCATCAGCGATCAAATGCTAGAAAATCGATTTTCCTTCTTTCAGAAAATATTTCTTATTTGCGAAAAATGTAATACTGACATTTATTTAGAGTTTTAAACAACAATACTTGGTTTTATTCCTTTCGCGTATTTCATAAATATCTATTGTGCATATGGAAACACTCTGAAATTGGGCCTAACTCTACACACAACCCACCAGTGCCTTGCTTAATTTGGGTTGCCTAGTTTCAAATGTCGTTGTCCTAAAACTTTTGAGACACTGTACAAGAAATATAATTGTACTAATTAATAGATTGAGAGCGGGCCATTTGTGTACTAGGCAACATTTATCCAGAATTGGAATAACGAACAATAAGAAATGTGAATGTAACTGGGAAAGTGCAGATGCACAACATACGATTATAATACTGGAATGCTCAAAATATAATAGCGAGAGAAATATCTTGTATAAAAATTTATATAATCTAAAGGTTCAGTTTCCAACAAATTTGTTAAGTTTGATTGTTAATCCAGATGAGGTTATAGTTATAGTTTGTTATAATTTTTAAGGATGTGTAACATACAATTGTAAAAGGCAAATTGTTATTTTAAAAAAAAACTAATATCTGTAAAATAGGGGGGGATAGACTGACAATTTTAATGTAAAACAATTATGTACATTTTATATGTGTACTGTAATGGACAAAAGCGGCATAAAAGCTGTTAGGTTCCAAATAAAGGAATGAATGAATGAATGAGTTCTCACTGATTATGTTGTCTAATGCCGGTCATGCAAAATGTCAAATAAACCTCATATTGATTTAGCCCTTACATGCATTTTGCGAAACATACAATTTTTACGGCTTAAATCTTAATCATTTTTATTACTAGTCTTCCACTGCTTAATATAAGTTAATTTCTTTGCTTGGTTATTGGACCAACTTCCCTTGTCCTCCGTAAAAGAGAAATATTTCTAAAAGTAAGTAAAACTAAAGGTTAAAAAATTAGAAGCTAGTCATATATCACAGGAATAAAAGTTTGCAAAAGACATAGTAAAAATGGATGGATAAATGAAAGTATGAGTATGTGTATGCACATACGGGTATATTTATTGGATTCTATATGTTGAATTTCAGTAAATATATAATATGTGAGTGTATGAAATCAAAATGTATACTTAGCAAAAACAGTCAAATGTAGTCCAATAATGTTGATGCTATTATTCTTGATGGCCTTTATTTATACTTATTCAGGAGAATGTTCGTGTGTTATTATTATTTATTTATTTGGCAAGAAAGAAGCCTACTTATCTAGGTAGCAGATTTTAATTTATTTCACTAAAGTAAGTTCAGTTTTTTATTACTTTACTATCTATTTCTGGGGTTATGTATTGGTAAATTTCACAAAGTAATATTAACAACTTCATGGAGAAATGGGTGGGATTGAAAGTGAAGATTAGATACTTGTACTCAGGACGATAGCTTTCCTCATTTGCTTTCTTAAAATCCTCCTTTGCTTTTAGTGTAATACGATAATAGTAAGCATGCGAATCCGTAGGATATGTTCAAAGAGGAGTCAAAATCAAAAACTTATATTTTGTAGTGAGTCGTATATTGATTTCAGTTTTACGAATCGCTATAATGAAGAAACTGGTTTAAAATATGTCTTGTCTCGTTTCATGTCATTATAATACGTATATGTTCAGTATTCATGATACAGGAGGTATAAGGGATGGCCTTCTGGTAAGGCACCCAAAGGTGTTACGAGGAATGACGTCTCTCGGAATTATCTAACTATTTATGTACAACATTTAATTACACTTCTACGTGCTTCTACCCTTCGCCGCATATACATATTTTCATTACAAATCCATTATCAACTACTCCCGGTTGCCTTTTGCCCCAAAACACAGAGAAATGCAATTCTCATGAATTCACTCTACGAGCGCACTATTTACCATAGCGCTAAACCGCCCACGCAGTTTATCACACAGAGGTCCCTCCGGTTACGGCGCTTAAACTATGTGTGTATCGTTGCATCCAAAAAACTGTTTTAATCCATTGAGGAACGGAAACTTTCTTTGATCTGAGAGCCTGAAAATCTGTGAGCATAAGAGAGACCGTAACAAGTCGGAACCGGTATTTATACCTCCAACAAACGACCCGCACCCAACCGCCGGTGTAACAACGAATTTGAACTCCCTAGAAAAGTGACTGTACAGTCAATTTTCTACGGAGAAAATGACTGTACAGTCAATTTTCTACGGAGAAAATGACTGTACAGTCAATTTTCAACGGAGAATATATGACTGCCCTTTCCAGATTAAGTCAATTAAGCAGGGGGTGCAAAATCCCCGTAGAAAAATGATTGCCTCTCAATTCTCACTTAAAAGAGGGGGTAACATTTCCCCGTAGAAATGTGGCTACCCCTTAATTCCTTCTTACGTATATTAGAAGGGGGTACAATTTTCCCCTAGAAAGTGACTGCAACCTTAAATCTTTGTAATGTTAGGAGGGGGTACAATTTCAAAGTAGAAATCTGACAGCCCCTAAATTCTGCTTATATTACAAGGGAGTACAAATTCCCCGTAGATAAATGACTGCACCTTAAATCTTTCTTATATTAGGAGGGGGTAAAATTTCCCCGTAGAAATGTGACTGCCACCCTAAATCCTGCTTATATTAGAAGGGGGTACAAATTCCCCGTAGAAAAGTGACTGTCCATTTAAATCCTTCTTATATTAAAAGGGGGTACACTCTCCCCGTAGAAAAGTGACTGTCACCTTAGATCCTTCTAATATTAGGAGGGGGTACAATTTCCCCGTAGAAATGTGACTCCCCCTAAATCCTGCTTATATTAGGGGGGTGCAAATTAGAAGGGGGTAAAAATTATACGTAGAAAAGTGACTGTTACCTTAAATCCTCTAATATTAGGAGGGGGTCCAATTTCCCCGTGGAAATGTGACTGCCCCTCTAAATCCTGCGCATATTAGAAGGGGGTACAATTTTCCCGTAGAAAAGTGACTGTCCCCTTAAATCTTTCTAATACTAGAAGGGAGTACAGTTTCCCCGTTGAAAAGTGACTGCCCCCTTAACTACTTCTAATATTAGGAGATGGTACAAATTCTCCGTAGAAAAGTGACTGCCCCCTTAAATCCTTCTTATATATCAGGAGGAGGTACAATTTTCCCGTAGAAAAGTGACTGCCCCCTTAAATCCTTTTAATATTTGGACGTAGAAAAGTAAAGTCACTGTCCTCTTAAATCCTGCTAATATTAGGAGGGGGTACAAATTTCCCGTAGAAAAGTAACTGCACCTTTAAATCCTTCTAATATTAGGAGGGAATACAATTTCCCCGTAGAAATGTGGCTGCCCTCTTAATCCTGCATATATTAGAAAGGGGTACAAATTTCACGTAGAAAAGTGATTCCCTCTTAAATCCTTCTTATAATAGGAGGGGGTTCCATTTCCCCGTAGAAAAGTGACTGGCCCCTTAAATCCTTCTTATATTAGGACGGGGTACATTTCCCCTTAGAAAAGTGACTGGCCCCTTAAATCCTTCTTATAATAGGAGGGGGTACAATTTCCCCGTAGAAAAGTGACTGGCCAATTAAATCCTTCTTATATTAGGAGGGGATACAATTTCCCAGTAGAAAAGTGACTGCCCCCTTAAATCCTTCTTATAATAGGAGGGGGTACAATTTCCCCGTAGAAAAGTGACTGCCCCTTAAATCCTTCTAATATAAGGAGGGGGTACAATTTCCACGTAGAAAAGTGACTGGCCCCTTAAATCCTTCTTATATTAGGAGGGTATACAATTTCCCAGTAGAAAAGTGACTGGCCCCTTAAATCCTTCTTATAATAGGAGGGGGTACAATTTCCCCGTAGAAAAGTGACTGCCCCCTTAAATCCTTCTTAAATTAGGAGGGGGTACAAATTCCCGTAGGAAATTGACTTCCCCCTTTAACTCTTCTATTATTAGGAGGGATTACAAATTTTCCGTAGAAAACTGACTGCCCCCTTAAATCCTTCTAATATAAGGAGGGGGTACAAGTTCCCCGTAGAAGAGTGACTGCCCAATTAATTCCTTCTTATATTAGGAGGGGGTACAATTTCCCCGTAAAAAGTGACTTCCTCCTTAAATCCTTCTTATATATTAGGAGGGGGTACAAATTCCCCGTAGGAAATTGACTGCCCCCTTTAATTCTTCTATTATTAGGAGGGGGTACAATTTTTCCGTAGAAAAGTGACTGCCCCCTTAAATCCTTCTAATGTAAGGAGGGCGTACAAATTAACCGTAGAAGAGTGACTGCCCTCTTTAATACTTCTTATATTAGGAGGGGGTACAAATTTCCGTAAAAAAGTGACTGTCCCCTTAAATCCTTCTTATATTGGCAGGAGGCACAATTTCCCCGTAGAAAAGTGACTGCCTCCTTAAATCCTTCTAATATTAGGAGGAGGTGCAATTTCAAAGAAGAAATCTGACTGCCCCCCCCCTAAATTTTGCTTACATTAGGAAAGGGTACAATTTCCCCGTAGAAAAGGGAATGAGCCCTTAAGTCCTTTTATATTAGGAGGGGGTACAATTTCCCCTTCGGAAATTGATGGCCCCCTTAATTTCTTATAGTATATGCAGGGGGTATAAATTCTCCGAAGAAATCTGACTGCCCCCTTAAATCCTTCTAATATTAGGAAGGGGGTACAATTTCCCCGTAGAAAAGTAAATGTACTCTTAAATCCTTCTTATATTAAGAGGGGGTACAATTTTCCCTTAGAAAAGTGACTGCCCCTAAAATCCATCCTATATTAAGAAGGGGTACAATTTGCCTGTAGAAAATTGACTGCCACATAAAATCCTTTATGTATTAGGACAAAGGTACAATTTTCACTGACCCTTAAAAACTTCTAATATTAGGAGGGGTATAAATTTCTCCGTAGAAAAGTGACTGTCCTATCAAATTCTTCTTTTATTAGGAGGGGGTACAAATTCCCCGTAGAAAAGTGACTGCCCCTTAAATCCTTCTAATATTAGGTGGGGTTACAATTTCCCGGTAGAAATGTGACTGATCCCTAAATCCCGCTTATATCAGAAGGGGGTACAAATTCCCCGTATAAAAGTGACTGCCCTTAATTCCTGCTTATATTAGAAGGGGGTACAATTTTCCCGTAGAAAAGTGACTTTCCCCTTAAATCCCGCTTATATTAGGAAGAATTTTCCCGTAGAACAGTGACGGCCCGCTTAATTCCTTCTTATATTAATAGGGGGTACAATTTCCCCGTAGAAAAGTGACTACCCCTGACATCCTTTTTATATTAGGAGGGAGTACAATTTCTACCTTAGAAAAGTGACTGGCCCTTCAATCTTTCTTATATTAGGAGCGAATCCAATTTAGCCGTATCATAGGGGCAGTCCCTTAAATCCTTCTTATATTAGGAGAGGGGTAAAATTTCCCCGTAGAAAAGTGAGTGCCCCCTTAAATATTTCTTATATTAGAAGGAGGTAGAGATTCTCCGTAGAAAAGTGACTGCCCCCTTAAATCCTTGTTATAATAAAAGGGAGTAGAATGTCAACGTAGAAAAATCACTCCAGATTTTTACGCAGACGATACCCAGTTATATTTCTCAGATCATTACGTTTCGTTGGAATATAAGCTTCAGTCACTTAATTCTGACTTGAACAATGTCAGTAACTTGTGTGTATCTAACCGTCTTAAAATATATCCAAAAAAATCCATTTTCATGATCTTTGGTTCTAATTATAGAATGTCGTTATTTAAAGATATTAAGATCGAGCTCAAAATATACAATTTGCCAATTGTCAGGAATAACACTGCTAAAAATCCCTCTTAATATCAGAAGGATTTAAGGGGGCAGTCACTTTCCTACGGGAAAATTGTACCCTTATTAATAAAAGAAGAATTTAAGGGGGCAGTCACTTTTCTACGGGGAATTTGTACCCCCTCCATGTATTATAGAGATTTAAGGGCGCAGTCAATTTTCTACGGAAAATTGTACCCCCTCCATATACCGTGTGAGGCACCTAAAAGTACCACCTGAAATAGCGAAGAAACCAGAAACAGTAGCGATGTGAGGTTTGCGGGAAACAATAATATCAAATGGGGCTCGTAAATCGGAGGTATGGGGTGGGTCGAAAAATATGGACAAATGGGGCATCTGGAGCTAAGTCATATTTTTTTTAATGGAATGACATACAATAACATGCATAATATAAAAGAGCACACGCAGAGAAACACAACGCCGTTGGTCTCATGCATCTACTGCACATAGGAACGAAGATATGGCCATGTGAAAATATGTAAACAAACTAACAAGTGGCCCACTTGACCGTCAGTACCACGGCATGTAAGACTTCTCAGGTGCCTGACAGAACTGCCTTTACGCAGAGCAAGTTTTGATAGCAGATCCACGAGATCGTGTTAGTTCATAGCAAGCAGTCGTAGTGGTAAGAGCGAAGATTATGGTGTTCACAAACATAGAAAAAGCGGACATGATCCTGATTTATGTGGAATGCCGAAAGAATGGCTGAGAAGCCTACCGTGTGTACGCAGAGAGATATCCGGACAGACGACAGCCATCTCGACGTCTGTTTGGTAAGTTATTTATTAAATTAAGAGACACCGGAAGTGTAACACCACGAGCACGTGTGCGGAACAAGCCAACTACAGGTGAGGCAGGTGCAACAAATGTTCTCGCCGCTGTTGCTGTGAATCCGCACGTTAGCTCCCGTGAAATTGCCAGGAATGCTGGGATGAGTCAGCGAAGTGTATTGCGCATTCTGCACACACACAAGTTTCACCCATATCATATCTCCCTCCATCAGGAACTTCACGGGAATGATTTTGTGGACCGTGTTCGGTTTTGCACATGGTTGTTACGACACGACACAACCGATTTGTCACGTATCCTCTTCACTGACGAGGCAACTTTTACCAATCTTGGAAATGTCAACCTAAGGAACATGCACTATTGGTCGGTGACAAATCCACATTGGTTTCGCCAAGTGGAACGCCAGCGCCCATGGAGTGTGAACGTGTGGTGTGGTATAGTGGGTGAACATCTCATTGGCCCTTTTTATACAAGGGACACTGAATGCTGACCGATACATACAGTTTTTACAACATGAACTGCCTGTACTATTGGAGGACATACCACTTCAGACAAAGATGAACATGTGGTACCAACATGACGGGTGCCCAGCTCACAGTGCAAGACGCGCTACAGCATGTGTGGAAAATACATTTCCAAATGGTTGGATTGGACGTGGAGGGCCTGTCAAATGGCCGGCTCGTTCCCCAGATTTTCTACCGTTAGACTTTTTCCTGTGGGGAAAGCTGAAGGACATTGTCTACCGGGATGTGCCAACAACTCCAGAGGATATGCAACACCGCATTACTGCGGCCTGTAGGGACATTCCCTACGAGATGCTACATTCTGTGCAACGATCTTTGCGTGGGCGCCTCGTTGCCTGTATCGCAGCTGACGGCCACCACTTTGAACACACACTTTGACAGGTTTTCGCTTCTTACGCAGTGGTTCGTCGACATACTGTCATGGTCATTTTCATAATGCTGTAACACTGTCAAATACATGGTGCTGACGATGTCTACTGTATTTTTTCTTCCTTTAACACGTTCTGTCTTCATCTTGTCCAATGGCTTCCGACATCTCATACTTGTACATGCCGTGGTACTGACGGTCAAGTGGCCCACTTGTTAGTTTGTTTACATATTTTCACATGGCCATATCTTCGTTCCTATGTGCAGTAGATGCAGGAGACCAACGGCGTTGTGTTTCTCTGCGTGTGCTCTTTTATATTATGCATGTTATTGTATATCGTTATATTTAAAAAAAATATGACTTTGCTCTAGATACCCCATTTGTCGATATTTTTCGACCCACCCCATACCTCCGATTTACGAACCCCATTTGATATTATTGTTTCCCGCAAACCGCACATCGCTACTGTTTCTGGTTTCTTCGCTATTTCAGGTGGTACTTTTAGGTGCCTCACGCCGTATATGAAGGATTTAAGGGGCAGTAGGTTTTCTAAAGGGAATTTATACCCCCTCTTAATATAAGAAGGATTTAGGGGGGCAGTCACATTACTACGGGGAAATCGTACCCCCTCCTAATAGAAGGATTTAAGGGGCAGTTACTTTCTACGGGGAAGTTGTACCCCCTCTTATATCAGCAGGATATAAGGGACAGTCACTTTTGTACGGGGAAATATTATCCCCTCCTAATATTAGAAGGATTTGAGGGGGCAGTCACTTTTCTACGGGAATATTGTAAACCTTCCTAATATAAGAAGGATTTTATGTGGCAGTCAATTTTCTTCGGGGAAGTTGTACCCCTTCTTAATATAGAATGGATTTTATTGGCAGTCACTTTTCTACGGGGAATTATACCCCTTTTTAATATAAGAAGGATTCAAGGAGGCAGTCATTTTTCTACGGGGAAATTGTACCCCCTCCTAATATAAGAAGGATTTAAGGGGACAGTCACTTTTCTACGGGGCAATTGTACTTCCCTCTAATATTAGAAGCATTTAAGGGGCAGTCCCTTTTCTGCGGGGAATTTGTACTCCCTCGTAATTTAAGAAGGATTTAAGGGGGCAAGCACTTTTCTACGGCTAATTTGTACCCCCTTCTAATATAAGAAGTATTTAAGGTGGCAGTCACTTCTCTACGGGGATTTTTACTCCCTCCTAATATAAGCAGGATTTAAGTCGACAGTCACTTTTCTACGGGGATTTTTACTCCCTCCTAATATAAGTGGGATTTAAGGGGACAGACATTTTCTACGGGGCAATTGTACTTCCCTCTAATATTAGAAGGATTTAAGGGGCAGTCACTTTTCTACGGGGCAATTGTACTTCGCTCTAATATTAGAAGGATTTAAGGGGCAGTCCCTTTTCTACGGGGAATTTGTACTCCCTCGTAATTTAAGAAGGTTTTAAGGGGGCAGTCACTTTTCTACGGGAGATTTGTACCCCCTCCTGATATAAGAAGGATTTAAGGTGGCAGTCACTTTTCTACGGGGAATTGTACCCCCTTCTAATATAAGAAGGATTCAAGGAGGCAGTCATTTTTCTACGGGGAAATTGTACCCCCTCCTAATATAAGAAGGATTTAATGGGACAGTCACTTTTCTACGGATAAATTATACCCCTCCTAATATATGAAGGATTTAAGAAGACAGTTACTTTTCTACGGGGACGTTGTACCCCTTCCTAATATTGCAAGGATTTAAAAGGGCAGTCACTTTTCTACGGGGATTTTTACTCCCTCCTAATATAAGCAGGATTTATGGGGACAGTCACTTTTCTACGGGGATTTTTACTCCCTCCTAATATAAGCAGGATTTAAGGGGACAGTCACTTTTCTACGGGGCAATTGTACTTCCCTCTAATATTAGAAGGATTTAAGGGGCAGTCCCTTTTCTACGGGAAATTTGTACTCCCTTGTAATTTAAGAAGGATTTAAGGGGCAAGCACTTTTCTACGGCTAATTTGTAATCTCTTCTAATATAATCATGATTAGGGGGCAGTCACATTTCTGCGGGGAAATTTTACCCCCTCTTTTAAGTGAGAATTGAGAGGCAGTCATTTTTCTATGAGGATATTGTACCCCCTGCTTAATTGACTGGATCTGGAAAGGGCAGTCATATTTCTGCGTAGAAAATTGACTGTACAGTCACTTTTCTATGGAGTACAAATTCCTCGTTACACCGGGTGAAATACATACTTTTGAAGGGAGTGTGATATCAAGAAATGCACCGTGTGATATTTGAAAATCCATTGGAAGGAGAATGGTATTACAATAACTTAAACGATGATCATGCAAAGTTAATCATAAAGACAACTAAGAAAAATGTGGCATATTCATGTATAAACGCCAGTTCGTACGTTTTTATTTATAGAGTAAGGACGGGGCAAACGGACACCCTAAGGATATATTGAAAAATAACTATCAAACTGTTTATTGAAAAATTACAATTATGGTCGATATAGGAAGTGTGAACATTGAGCTAACAAATACAGGGTGTCCCACGAATGGCGCAACTGGGAATTAAGAGTGGCGTTACTTTGTAACCGAAACCTGTACATACATAAGTCATACACCAAATGTTAGCCCTGTCCAAGTATATATTTTTAAACATAGAAACAACAAACGGGGTGCAGTGTTGTTCATGCAGTGTTGCCAAATGTAAGTGAAAGTGTAAATTTATTTTTCCACAAAGCATGGAAAATTGCATGTCAAACATTCGTACGGAAATTTGGACGTCAATTTCCACCTTGGGTAGGTGGACTATTTCGCCATCTATAGTTCAGAGAAGAAAACCGATCGTTTTCGCGTATAGCCAATCCTGAAATGCCTCGTAAAGGCGTACCGGTCGAAATGGGTGTTTTAAAAAAAAAATGAGGTACAGTGGCAACACTGTTGATGTTTGAAGGCAACAAAAGGTGTGTTTAGTGATGGTCTATGACATGGAAATACTGGAAACAGAGAAAAGAGAAAATGAAAATTATGGTGAAAAAAGTGTTACTTACCTACTCCTGGCAACCATGCAATGCGATAAGAGCGCCCACCGAACGAGAACAAAAGAATCAGTTAGTTGTGTACTCAGAACTGTTTGAGCCGTGCATTTCGCATTGTTCGTAGGGGAAGATTAGAATTGTTCTGTGAAATGAAGTACTCTTTGGAAGAGAGGGTGTTCATTGTGGAACATTATTTTTGTTCAAAATCGTACGCTAGTGTAAAAACTGTGTTTCGCGAGAAATATCCGAATAACAGTGTTCCAGAAAATTCGACGATATATCGACTTGTTTCCAGATTTCGTGAAACAGGATCAGTTAATGACAAACCCTACCACAGACTACCACCAGTTTTGACACAAGGTGTGCTGCAGGATGTGGAGCAGAGAATATCACAATCTCCCAGGAAATCTGTTCGTAAACTTGCTGCAAAGTCAGGTGTATCAAAAACAACAACTCACCGAGCGTTAAAACAATTGCACCTACGTGCATATAAGGTACAGGCTGTGCAAGAACTGAAGGAAGCAGACAAAGGTGCACGTGTAAGATACTGCCAGTGGTTTAGAAATTTTATTAGAGACAATGGTGTGAATATTTTGGATAAGGTTTTTTTCACGGATGAAGCATGGTTCCACTAAAATGGATATGTCAACAGTCAAAATTCTCGACACTGGTCAAGTAACAATCCCCATTTGTTACATGAACAATTACTTAATCCACAAAAGATCGGTGTGTGGTGCGCGATTTCGCGGAGAAAAATAATCGGTCCATTCTTTTTCAACACAACAGTTGACGGAATAGTTTATCGTGAACTTATCACACAGTTTATTTCTCTGTTGGAACGTGATGGACGTGATTGTTGGTTTCAACAAGACTCCGCAACATGTCACACGTCTAATGAAACTTTAGACATGTTGGCAGAGTTTTTTGGCGATCACATTATAAGCCAAAACTTATGGCCCAGTCGCTCCCCGGATCTGACGTCTCCAGATTTTTTCTGTGGGGTTATTTGAAACAAACATTTTACATTAATAACCCAAGAACACTTGATGATCTAAAAATAATAATTTGCACAGCCATTAACAATATAAACCAATCAACCTTGCATAAAGTTGCTTCCAACATGATAAAACGTGTTGATGAATGCCTCAGGGAAAATGGTTGTCATTTTCAACATCTTTTGTAAAGCTACGCTGCCTGTTACGCGCATTGCATGGTTGCCAGGAGTAGGTAAGTAACACTTTTTCACCATAATTTTCATTTTCTTTTTTTCCTGTTTCCAGTATTTCCATGTCATAGATCATCACTAAACACACCTTTTGTTGCCTTCAAACATCAACAGTGTTGCCACTGTACTTCATATTTTTTTTAAAACACCCATTTGGATCGGTACGCCTTTACGAGGCATTTCAGGATTGGCTATACGCGAAAACGATCGGTTTTCTTCTCTGCACTATAGATGGCGAAATAGTCCACCTACCCAAGGTGGGAATTGACGTCCAAATTTCCGTACGAATGTTTGACATGCAATTTTCCATGCTTTGTGGAAAAATAAATTTACACTTTCACTTACATTTGGCAACACTGCATGTTGTTTCTATGTTTAAAAATATATACTTGGACAGGGCTAACATTTGGTGTATGACTTATGTATGTACAGGTTTCGGTTACAAAGTAACGCCACTCTTAATTCCCAGTTGCGCCGTTCGTGGGACACCCTGTAGTACAATGTATAATTAAAAATAATGAACGTTGCCCTCCAAATTGTTAAATGAACCAGTGTGTGTGTAGCAGTGTCCGTTTGCCCCACCATGGCGGGGCAAACGGACATGTGAGAGGGGCAAATGGACACTAGCTCATTTATGAACTGGCATGTCTCTCAGAAGAAGAACCCACAAAGTATGGGTCAATTCCATTTGCAACGCACTTTACGTGGAACCAGACAGAACACACTAAGCACTGCACCCAGTGTTGACCCTGCTTGTACACAACGTTGCATACACGGCAAACATATTTTGCGGTGCGTTTAACATGCTTTCCCAGTCTTGTTGTTTGATTTGCTGAAGTCAGTTTTTTTTCTCTTTGAGACGAGCGATGAAAGAAGGATCCGTTTTTCGTACCCTGTTCGAGGTGCCAGAAGTTAATGGCAAGTGGTTGAGTTCTTGAAAACTTACTTGGGATGAGGCATCGTCTGTCGCCAAAGGTTCTGGTGATCGCTGATCTTGACCATTCACTTCATGGACAGTTCCAGGAATAAATGCGTGCTCAGGCAGGCGTTGTGGATTAAATGGATGAATCCCACACGCATGAAACCCATTTACTGCATTCTCCACTGTGGCCGCACGATTCCAAGCCTCTGCAAAAATGCCAGCAAAGGCCACTTTATTGATACCATTCCCCGGATTTTTTCGCACGTAAACTCTACAGCCGTCGTTGTAAAATGTTTTAAGTGGCCCAAAGAACGAAACGTTGAGCGGCTGAAGTTTGTGTGTGCTGTGTGGAGGTAAACACAGAAGGTACATGTCATTGGCTAATGCCTTCTCCAGAGTTGGTGGATCTGAACAATGCGATCCGTGTCCATGAAGAATGAGCACTACAGGAGCAGGGGGTTTGACACTAATAAAATGAGCAAACTAATCCCATTGCATGTAGCCACTATCCGAAAGAACAATTTTCGTCCCAGGAGGCATGCCAATTTCATAGTTCTCATTATATCTTTAACCCTTCATGATAACAAAAGGAGGCACATAGTGGCCAGTTGCAGAAACACATGCCATAACACTGATTGTTTCTCCCCTTTCAGAATTCGTTTGGCTCACGACTTCTCTAGCCTCGCATTGATATGACTCGTTTTGGTTTGTAGATCAGTTACATGCCTGTCACGTCACAGTTGTATATGTTGGCAGGTTTGTCCCACATATTGTGTTCGTCTAGCAACTTTGATAAATTATTGTAAAAGATGTTAACACTTGCCTTAAATAATCCTTTAGCGCGAGCATATGACAGAGCCTCTGCAACACACAAGCTGAGTTACTTGTGACGAGCTAAAAATCCTTGTATCCAGTCCTTCCCTGCCATTTGTAGATCATTAAACGAATGTGGCACACCATTTGTAAATGAATACCGATATACCAAACTGCGGAGTTCCTTATAGGTCAGACCATATCCTATAGAATCAAGTTTCAGAAGGTGATCCACCAGTTGTACCTCCACTCCATTTGAAAGCGTAGTGTGCTGGCCAAATTTCGGAATTTGCACGTTGCTACTCACCCGTCTCTGTAAAGTGATCCGCGGAACAGACAATGTTCTTTCGGCTGTAGCTAGAGGCATGCCATCTTGTACTGCATTAACAGCCCTCTGCATATTGTCATCTGTCCAGGAACAGCGGTCTGTGGATCGTTCACGATGTCGCACTATCCTGTAACAAGGACACAATATTTTAGAAAGGCATACATCTGAAGGGTAAAACATGCATTACATACAATTCACACATGCCCTTTCGACTTTGAGTTAAATGTAGATTAGTTGCTGAATTACATAATACCTTATAGTATTTAAATGATATGCACTTTATGCATGTCCGTTTGCCCCAACACAAGCCTGTCCGTTCGCCCCGCCTGTAGCCTTGGGCTTTACATTTTCGAAAAAGCCCACCAGATGGCAGCAGCATGTTGACACAGGCTGTGTATGTCGACGAGGCAATGACATATCGACACTACAAAGCGAAACTTTGGCGGGAGCATCATAATCCAAGCAATCCTTATGTTCCGCACACAGATTTTTGCTGTTTAGGTTTTTGCTAGTACAAATATCCTTACCTGGTCAGGTTTTACGGCTGGATTGGCGTTCTTCTTCAAGATTTCAACCGATGTTCAACACACCTTCTCGCCAACGTTCTGCTTCAAATCACAACGCCAACCGATGCACTGTTGCAAACTTCAAAGCCAAATTATTCGTATTTTTCTTAGGGACTGTCCGTTTGCCCCGTCCTTACCCTATTGCTTCAATTTACGTTTTTTCGCAGCTACGAAAACACAATCAGTAATTGATAATTTAAACTATATGAAACATTATTGCGTGAGAACACCGTTATACAATTTTGCGCACATTTTGCAACTTATGCTCACTGTTTAACATTTCTGTTCGTAAGCCGACCTCCGTGGCGGAGTGGTTTTCACAGCGTGCTACGACGCGAGAGTCACGGGTTTGAATCCCAGCCTGGGCGTTCTTTGTTAGTGTCCTTTCATCAATTTCATCATATCATCACTCATCCTCATCTTCGCAATTAGCCAAAAGTGGCAGAAAAGCAAAGATAAAAAACCAAATTCAAATGAAACTATTGTTCTTAAATCGTAATTATTTATTATTTTCCTATTAACGATGGTTGATTGATTGATTTTTTTTTATTTTACTTCATGTTCGTGCCACTTTTGGCAAATTTGCAAAGATGGGAATGAGTGATGATATGATGAAATTGATGAAAGGACACTCACAAACATTCATGCCCAGGCCGGGAACCACTCCACCACGGGGGACGACCTATTAACAATGACATGAAACTATTGAGAAATAATGATCTCATTTCAAAGCACATTTTCGACATTAATCTTTTTTCACTTATAGTGTAGTGTATGCGTATGATATAAGCGTTTTAACAAAGGTTTACAACCAATAAGGTCACACACACACAAATCGTTCCGGGTTCGATACCCGGTGGAGGCACATAGTGGTACGGATTCCACTTTAAACTGTAGGTCCAGTCCCAATTAGCCTACTGTGCATAAAGTGAACTTAAAACACCAAATCAAACAAACACACAAAAAGCAGAGTGTTGTGTCAAACTTGCACTCCTATACGAAAAGAATCTTTACTTTAAACATATATATACTTTGTAACGTATGTCCCTTTTGCGTGTTTACAAACCTTACATAATTAAAAAATGCAAGTTCAATTTTTAGCCATCGAGGGCGTTACGATTCACGATTGCTCTCTAGTGCTGCCCCTGGCGGCATATTTTTGCGGCTTACGCCCGCTCGTAAATTCCGCTGCACTTGGCAGTTCAGTTCGTCCTTCGTTCTCAACCTCGCACGCCCGCTTCGAACGGCTCGCACCCAGTACGGTGCTCGTCATCTAGTCCCCGCCGGCAAGAGAGTACCCGAACCACGACCTGTTGAACTCACGTCTGCCACGCCGACCGCTGAATGGGAAAAAGGTGAATGGAATGAGTACTGGGACTCTAGTGAAAGGAAGGCATTGCAGATCTACGTGATGTGAATATTCGTGGGGAGGTATGTACAAACAATCTCTAGACCGTGAAAGTGGGAATAAGGTTATTTCCTTACCGTTCGCTGCGTAAGTTTTGGTTACTACGTTCTCTTGGCATAACCTTTCGAAATAAGTGAAATTGCGAGAACATCAATATATTTCCCCCTCCATTTATTTCTGCCCGTGACTTGCCCACCTTTCTTTTTTTGTTGCACGGTGAACATTTTTGTAGCGCCGTAAATCAGCGTACGTTTCCGTGCTAGTGTGGACTTAGTATAACTTACGCGAACCAGCCTTTTTGGTTAAATTTGGCGTTTGTGAAAGTTACAAAGAAGAGCGTGGGGCAATTGTTAATGAACTCTTTTTGGTAAAGTGCCATTGGGCAAAAATAGGAACTTGAACCCTTACAGTGAAACTCGTTGTTCTAAGTGGGACTACCCTTTTTATGCGACGGTAAATGCGGACGTATTGGCACCTGAATCAAATAAAACAAAAAGGACATGGAATAATCGCGATCCCCTGCCTTTTATATCCAAATTGCAATCCAGTCCGCGTAGAGGTAGCACTAAATGATGCATTAAGAAATGGGGACATGCAATAAAAATAAAATACGTGGAGTAAGTTAAAATTTAAGGCCGTTTTGGTCTTTGTCTGATTGAGTAAAGAAGAACGGGACGTTCTTACTAGAATATGCAATGTACACTATTTTTGAGAGATGAATTCTCCTCCAAGTAAATTAATTACGTAGTGTAAGTTGGTAAAGAAACAAGATTGTTAAGCGGAAGCCTTCATTTAAAATTTCCGCTTGTTTGTTAAAATTGAATGGGGAATTTATGTAATGTAGTAAAATGGAGCGCCGGTCGCCCGAACTGTTAATTAATTAATGTGTTATTGAAATCACTCCCAGTATAAATACTTTGGGGTTTGTTGTAGTATTCAAATAATGTACTTGGAAACAATCTTGAAATCAATTATATTTATTAATTGAATTGTGTGGTATCTTAATTTCTGGTGACACGTTCTGAACAGTAAGAATTGCCCGATATGGAAATGGTTACGAAACATTCCTAAATTTAACATAACAAAAAAGAGGGGATGTACATGTGTATAATTTTTGTATAAGTTACTGTAGCTAGAGAAACGAGAAAGGTGGTTACGTTGGAGGAATACCGTTTTGATATTGATTACAGTGAAGAAGGCTAATGTTGCTATTCGCTGTTGGACCCTTGAGAAACTTTTAATGCACGTTGCGTGCTGCACGTGAGTTTCTTTGTTTTCAGGTCTCCTTCCTTTTTGTCTCGTGCTTCCTGTACTCGTCGCCTGTAAACTCCTGCGTCATTGTGCGGAAAGTACGACGCAGAAAGGGGAGGAATATAACTTGTACGTGAAGAGCGGGTCTCGAACCTTTTTTTTTCTTGAAGGTGAATTGCCGCGTGCCGCTTCCAGTTAATTACCGCGTGCAATCTCACTTAGCCCCTCTCCCACGTTACAAATTTTGGCAGCAGAGCTTTGGTTTCTTTTGATCCATCAATTAACTTTATATTTTTTTGTAATAATTGACACGAAATTTTTTTTCCCTCCCATTCATCCCCCCCTTTTTTCGTGTAATTTTTTCCCCCATTTACAGCTTTTGCCATATTTTTTGTTTTTGGTAGCCCTTCAATTAATCCTTGCCCTTCTTTTTTCCAATTGGTGCATAGTTTTTTTCTTACTTTTCATTTGTACGGGGTGTTTACATATTTTCAGATTTCCTTGTTCTTTTGTGCTAGCAATATGACATTCGATGTTCCTCCTCCCTACGCTCCGTCCCCTTTACCTCCACCCTCCCCTTCAACCTTGGATTTTGTAAGTGGTTTATTGTTACCTCAGCCACAAACGCCCGTGCGTGACCTTGTACGCTTCAACGCTTTCAAATTTCTTTTTCAGGATGTGCCATTGTTACAGGGACAAGATATCCCTCTTTTATTTAACTTTTTACTTCGACTTCATAAGATAGTTACTTTGGAATTGCTCGACATTGAGTCGGTTTTGCTATGGGCCTTGCAGTATACCTTGACCCCCCTTACAGAGATTTGGTTGGAAGGACTTTTACAAAAGTTGCCCTGGAATTTATTTAAGTTAATGGTTTGGAACCGGTTGGTTCCATATTCCTTATTGTTGCCCTTTCAGAACGAGGTTTTGCATCGGGTGCAGCAACCGGGTGAAAGTTTATACTCATTTGTTCGCGATATCTATGACGCTTCCCAAATTCTCCCGATAGAATGGTCGGAGTCACAATTAATAGGTACGATCATTGAAGGTATCAATTTTCCAGCTCGTGCATTACTTTTGGGGCATTCCCGTCCACAAACTATTGAGGATTTACTCCTCATGGCCCAAAATATCTGGCAGTCGGAATTAAAATGGAATCTCCAGCGCAAACCGGACACTGTGGACATTTCGGCACATTTGCCTTTGGCAGACGATTCATCAGTATCCGACAATTTGCCCCATCAACCAGTTTCTATTCCATCATGCATGCCAGCGGTAGCGTCATCAACGCGGTCGGGGCAGGATTCCAATTTACCTTTGGCTTCTGGTACAACACAGGTGGATATCCCTCCCTTTTTACTGCATGCCGAATATCCCTTTTTGTTTGAAGGTCACCCGACACCCACGCTGCGGGTGCTTCTTAATAAATATCCCGTTTTGACATTACTTGATACCGCTTCCTCGGTATCTATAATTTCTTCTTCTTTGTTACATACTCTTAAAGGTTCCTTTCCCATTTTTTCTGACCAATCCATTGAATTGCGAGATGTTACTAATCATTCATTTTGTTTATCCTCCTTTTGTTACCTATCTTTGCGACTTGATCGACTTTCTTGGAAATGGCGCTTTTGGGTATCGGATGCTCTCCCCTTTTCCTTAATTTTGGGTACGGATTTTTTGGTTCATGCCAGAGCGACTATTTCTTTTGAGACGAAACTTTTATTTTTTCCTTTTCATCAGGATGGTGTACCTATTGCTTTCCCTGACTCCACCCAGATACATATCCCTTAGGTTCCCCCTGGTTCCTCGCCGAGTTTGCCGGAAACTTCTCATGTCTCAGTTATTAACGATCCCCTTCCCTTTCCCTTAGATAACCAATCCTTACAATCCTTGTTGCTTCAATTTCAGGATGTGGTTACGGAAAAGGTTGGTACTTGTACCTTGGATCCGGTTTCGATACCTGTCGTGTCAGATATCCCGTTTCGATCAAAACCCTTCCAACTTAATCCAGTTCAAACTGATATTATGAGGAAACAGATCGAAGATTTGCAGGCGCAGCACATTATAGAGCCCTGCCGGTCACCTTATTCTAGCCCGGCTTTTCTGGTTCCTAAGAAGAACGGTGCACACCGTTTAGTATGCTCCTATAAGAACCTTAATCACCTGATAGCGTACGATCAATTTCCGCAACCGCGCATTGACTTATTGTTTCAGCATCTTCAATCGGCGGCGGTATTTTCTTGCTAGGATTTATGCCAATCGTTCCATCAGATACGGTTAGATGAGAGGAGTAAAGATTTGACAGCATTTGTCACTTCTTTTGGCCAGTATAGATATACTCGCGTTCCGTTTGGAATTAATCTTGGAACTCATATTGTCAAGGGTTCTTGACGACGTATTGGGAAAGTTTAAATACAAGTTCCTTTTGAATTATGCAGATGATTTATTGATCTATTCACCCGATAAGTCGTCCCATATGGAACATCTTAAAGAGGTTCTTCAAGTTTTGCGATCGGCTGGTCTTACTGTCAACCCGGAAAAATCTATTTGGATGGTACCGGAGATTAAGTACCTCGGCTATATCATTCGTAAAGGCCAGATGGTTATGGATCCGGATCGGATTTCAGCTGTACAGGATATTCCCGCTCCTAAGAGCCAGAAGGGTGTTTCCCAAGTCATGGGTTTACTCTCATACTATTCCCGGTTTCTACCCCAATTCGCTGATCGTACGTATTTTCTAACAGATAAACGTTAGAAAAACGCTCCCTTTGTATGGACTCCCGAAGATCAAACTCGGTTTGATAATTTAAAAGCTGCATTCATTGAACATACGGTCCTTGCCTTGCCAGATTTTACAAAAGAGTTTGTTCTTCAAGCGGATGCTTCAAGTCTAGCACTAGGCGCTACCTTAAACCAACGAGAACTGGATGGCTCATTGCGTCCTATTGCGTTTGCCTCGAGGAAGCGTACAACCTTGGAGCGTAAGCAATCTATATATGAAGCGGAGTGTTGCGCGGTGGTGTTTGGATTCAAGAAATTTGAAACATATTTAACCTCCAAACATTTTGTTCTTCAAACAGATAATCAGGCATTGTCTTGGCTGTTAAAACACCCTGAACAATTTGGTAAGTTTGGTCGATGGCTTTTGTATTTGTCTCGTTTCTCTTACCACGTGGAACATATTTCTTCCGCTAAAAATCCTGTGGCCGACTGTCTTTCCCGCATGCATTCTTCAGATGATTTTGCGGTAACGTCACCTCCTTGTACCAGTTTGGCTTGTGCGGCTCCAAAATTCAACATCATTCCTTTCAATAAATCAGATATTGCGGTTCTTCAGGTTCAGGATTCTGAGTTGTCACCTATTATTACGCATTTGAAGAATAATCAACAGGTTAAACATTATCATTTACATCAGGATCTTTTGATTTGGCAGCCGCCTCGTTCCACTTCTTCTTTAGTTGTTGTTTCTCAAGTGCTCAGACATTTAATATGTCGCTATTATCACGACACCCCTGTCGGTGGTGCGCATTTAGGCGTAAATAAAACCATAAAGAAAATAGCGTCGCTTTTTTGGTGGCCTACTTATCTCTCAGATATCCGCCATTATGTCCGTTCTTGTGACATTTGTCAGAGGGCCAAACTTGCTATCCGTAAGCCTCCGGGCTTATTGTCTTCTGAGGTTATACGACACCCTTGGCGACGTTTATATATCGATTTGGTCGGTCCTCTCGTTCGTTCCACTAAGGGTAATGTGTATATCTTGATGGTGGTGGATGCCTTTTCCAAGTGGGTATCCTTGTTTCCGCTTCGGTCAGCGACGTCCCATCATATTATTGACAAACTACGCACCTTGTTTTTATTGTTTGGTGCCCCATGTGAGTTGGTTTCGGACAATGCCTCCTATTTTCGTTCTAACCTCTTTAATAATTTTTTATTTGAGTCAAATATTCGCCATATTTACACTAGTGCCTATTATCCCAATCCTTCCTTAGCGGAGAGATTCATACGGAACCTTAAGGCTTCGTTGATTTGTTACCATTCTAAGGATAACTCCAAATGGGACGCTCATCAGGAAAGCATAGCTTTTGCCTTCAATACCGCCCATCATGATAGCACTCATACATCCCCATCTAAGATTATTTTTGGTCGAGATATAGATGGCCCGATGAATTTTTTTTGGGAATTACAAACCGACTCTGAATTGGCTGCTCCTCCTTCGCCGGAGCGGGCACATCGCTGGGGTGAGGCTTATCAACATCTATTAAAGTCTTGGCGCTCTCGCCAACTTAAATACGACCCCTCCAGATCCCAGGTTTCTCTGAAGCCGGGAGATATGGTACTTTACCGTACCTTTCCCCATAGTAATGCCTTGCTTCATATATCTTCTAAACTTCAGGAGCGTTGGTCGGGTCCGGCCCAGCTGTTTAAAATGCTGGGTCCGGTTACCGTTATGTTGGTTGACCCAGATACCCAGCAAATGGTCCGAAAGGCCCATGTCTCTCACGTCAAGCCATACATCATTCGAGATATGGAAGTTGATCCCCAACCGGTTGATTTATCGGATTCTGAGGTTGCAGTTACACTTCAGTCTTCCCCTGAAAATCGTTCAAGATTTTTTTTTTGAAATTGTTACAGGTAAGGTCTACTTCATCCAACGTAATTCCTGGCTCATCTCCTTACTTTGTCATTGTATATACATATTATGTACCTTCTTGCAAGTGTATTATTTGTATTTATGTATCAATTTTTTTTAAAAAATCAGTTTTTTTTCTAGTTATGGGTAGATTTGTTCATACCCTTGTCCAGTTATTTGTTCATATTGCTTATTATGCTTTATTGAGAATTGACGCTGTTTATGTCATGCATCCTATGGTTATCCCTGATTTCGCATCTTTTGTAATAGTGCTACCTTCCTTTTCCTTTTCGTAGTAATTTTCCTCATCTCATTTTCCTATTTCTTACTTCTTCCTTCCCACTTTTCTCGTTTTTTGATTCTTGCCTTTTTTCTTTTTTTCTATGTTTTTACTTCTGCGAGGATGGATGTGCTACGAGTGCGTTTTCCGAAAAGTCAATGGTGTACAACTTCCATTACACTAAGCGTAGCCATAAGATTCATATCTATTGCAAAGACCATGGAGGTGAACATAATGCAGTGGTGTGATCGTTTTCTACAAGCAGTGTCGACAATTATCAGGAGTCGAGGTGTATCGACCGGGAGGCGTACACGATGTCCTGTGACCTACGTGCTCAACGACAACAGCTTTGTTTTTTTATAGAGACTTAATGTGTTAGTAGAAATTTATTAGAGTCAATCTCTGATCTGTGGTTTGGATTACGTGTATGTCTTTCTGGTGTATTGATGATTTTTGGGGGTTGTACCAATAGTTTAATGTGTTTTGGATATTATGATGTGGTTGATTATAATGGGCTTATATTGGTGCCCTTATTTTCTTGGGATCAGTGTTTTGCCTTATTTTGGTTAATGGGGGGTTTTGGTTTTCGCTTGTTGGGGGTATTTGTAACGTTTGTCCCTTTTGCGTGTTTACAAACCTTACATAATTAAAAATTGCAAGTTCAATTTTTAGCCATCGAGGGCGTTACGCCTCACGATTGCTCTCTAGTGCTGCCCCTGGCGCCGCTCGTAAATTCCGCTGCACTTGGCAGTTCAGTTCGTCCTTCGTTCTCAACCTCGCACGCCCGCTTCGAACGGCTCGCACCCAGTACGGTGCTCGTCATCTAGTCCCCGCCGGCAAGAGAGTACCCGAACCACGACCTGTTGAACTCACGTCTGCCACGCCGACCGCTGAATGGGAAGAAGGTGAATGGAATGAGTACTGGGACTCTAGTGAAAGGAAGGCATTGCAGATCTACGTGATGTGAATATTCGTGGGGAGGTATGTACAAACAATCTCTAGACCGTGAAAGTGGGAATAAGGTTATTTCCTTACCGTTCGCTGCGTAAGTTTTGGTTACTACGTTCTCTTGGCATAACCTTTCGAAATAAGTGAAATTGCGAGAACATCAATATATTTCCCCCTCCATTTATTTCTGCCCGTGACTTGCCCACCTTTCTTTTTTTGTTGCACGGTGAACATTTTTGTAGCGCCGTAAATCAGCGTACGTTTCCGTGCTAGTGTGGACTTAGTATAACTTACGCGAACCAGCCTTTTTGGTTAAATTTGGCGTTTGTGAAAGTTACAAAGAAGAGCGTGGGGCAATTGTTAATGAACTCTTTTTGGTAAAGTGCCATTGGGCAAAAATAGGAACTTGAACCCTTACAGTGAAACTCGTTGTTCTAAGTGGGACTACCCTTTTTATGCGACGGTAAATGCGGACGTATTGGCACCTGAATCAAATAAAACAAAAAGGACATGGAATAATCGCGATCCCCTGCCTTTTATATCCAAATTGCAATCCAGTCCGCGTAGAGGTAGCACTAAATGATGCATTAAGAAATGGGGACATGCAATAAAAATAAAATACGTGGAGTAAGTTAAAATTTAAGGCCGTTTTGGTCTTTGTCTGATTGAGTAAAGAAGAACGGGACGTTCTTACTAGAATATGCAATGTACACTATTTTTGAGAGATGAATTCTCCTCCAAGTAAATTAATTACGTAGTGTAAGTTGGTAAAGAAACAAGATTGTTAAGCGGAAGCCTTCATTTAAAATTTCCGCTTGTTTGTTAAAATTGAATGGGGAATTTATGTAATGTAGTAAAATGGAGCGCCGGTCGCCCGAACTGTTAATTAATTAATGTGTTATTGAAATCACTCCCAGTATAAATACTTTGGGGTTTGTTGTAGTATTCAAATAATGTACTTGGAAACAATCTTGAAATCAATTATATTTATTAATTGAATTGTGTGGTATCTTAATTTCTGGTGACACGTTCTGAACAGTAAGAATTGCCCGATATGGAAATGGTTACGAAACATTCCTAAATTTAACATAACAAAAAAGAGGGGATGTACATGTGTATAATTTTTGTATAAGTTACTGTAGCTAGAGAAACGAGAAAGGTGGTTACGTTGGAGGAATACCGTTTTGATATTGATTACAGTGGAGAAGGCTAATGTTGCTATTCGCTGTTGGACCCTTTTGAAACTTTTGATGCACGTTGCGTGCTGCACGTGAGTTTCTTTGTTTTCAGGTCTCCTTCCTTTTTGTCTCGTGCTTCCTGTACTCGTCGCCTGTAAACTCCTGCGTCATTGTGCGGAAAGTACGACGCAGAAAGGGGAGGAATATAACTTGTACGTGAATAGCGGGTCTCGAACCTTTTTTTTCTTGAAGGTGAATTGCCGCGTGCCGCTTCCAGTTAATTACCGCGTGCAATCTCACTTAGCCCCTCTCCCACGTTACAACTTCAATGAAACTGGCCAAAAAACCTTTCTACACTCTATGTCACTCATCCATGGTTATTACGTATTATTTTGGAGAAAGAAAATTGTAACCACAGAGAATTTGTTGTAACCAAAGCTCTCAAATTAGGAATAAACATTTCCCCCCAATTGTAACTCTAGACACAGATCTAGATCTGCTCATGTTTTACTTCGAGATTAACCACATACTTTAATTTGAAATAGCATCCATATATATGTCATCACATCAATTCGTAATCCATGAATAGTGGCACCGTATTCAACAGCCTAACACGCCCTGCCATTTTCGCTGCAGACGCCACAAGGCAACGCAATGCGATTTTCAATTCGCGATTAAAATTATCCGATATGCCATCTGGTGAGATTTTCAGGAACCACTTTTACATTTACAACTTTCAACGAGAACGAGACCAAGGCTGCCATGTCTCGTCTCGATAGGATCCTTAGTGGTGAAGTTGTGAACCAACCAATTAACGCGTTCAGGGTAACGAGATGAGGCGGCTTCTTTCGCCGTACAAAATTCAAAATATATCGTACCATTTGAGTATGGGATATTGTTATACACATGGGCGTATATATAGTTCACGTGCGAGGGGGGATGGATCAACTTTTGGTATGATTAGGGTTGCTTTATTTCGTAAGTGAAAATCCAGGACACTGCTGGCCGGAAGCTTGTTGTGGAGCAGGGGGTGCTGGACCCGACAAAGTTGTGTGTATGTAGTCACGAAGTCACGCTAGTATTGATACTTTTCTGCTCATCTTGTGTCACTGCGTTCTTAAAAACCAAATATCTTTAAGATGACTCGAGGGGGAAAAAATAACTGATTTGACAGTCTCAATGCAGTTTCTTATCGCACAAATTCCGAAACTATCAGGAAATTGCAGACATTTGGTCTGCAGTCCCATCTGGTGTGTGGAATTACGTAATTTCCTTCCCATCCGTAACCCGTCCTACGTCTCTAATTTAAGAGAATAAAATAAGTCCGAAGAAATTTTTATGAACAAGCGGATAGAACCGGTAACTCTGGTAATTTTACTGAACCAAAGGTGAGTGGACCCGTCGAACCCGAGACTAAACACTCGGAAGAAAGATATGGGGGTCGGGACTTCCTACAAAAGAAATCACTTCGACCCCCGAAACCCGAGTACGGAAAAGAGATACCTGCTCGTGGAGATCATACTGGCGAAAGTGCCGGGTTACTCTGTGGCCGTCGGGGCGGCGTTCCTCGGGGGTATCCTGTCTGAAAAGATCAGAAAAGAAATGAAAAAACAAAAAATAAATAAAAATAAACAAAAAACTCCTCGTGGAAATCCTGCCCGGGGAGAGTGCCAGGTTCATCTAAGACGGTCGGTGCGTCGAACCTCGGTGGTCGTCCATCTGAAAAGAGTAGAGAAAGGCTGAAAGAAGAAAGAGATACCTGACCATGGAGCTGGAAGACTACGGGAGGAGAGGGTGGTTACTACACCGCTGAGGCTGTCTGAGAGTATTTCTGGAACACACTCTGGAAGTCCGGAATGTTGGAATGTTATCCTTCAGAGCGCTGGATTCCCCAGATGAGGTTCGGGAAGAGATGCTGGTGGTTCTGGGATGACACGAACATAGGTTAGGGTTTACGAGAGAGAGAAGTTAGTAAAAACAACAAAATAATAATAATAATAATAATAAAAGAGGTGAAACCATCCAGTCATTAGGGGGGTCCATAAACTTTATAAATATAAAAGGGGTTTTTATCGGATAAGGAAAACAATTATCCGACGGGAGGAGGGAGAGAAAAACTTTTAAACGTTCTGGCGAAAGGAGTATAAAACGTATACACGAGACCACAAGGTCAAGCTTGTTAAAATGAATGGCATATAACGTTTGGTGAAAATACTCAACAGAGACGTGCGGGAGGGGGTTTCAAACTGGAATTTGGAAGCAAAAATCAAGATATTTATTGTGATCCGCACGTCGACGGTTACTACGGAATTTAATCGGATGAGGCCGGTTGGTTCCGGGTTCGATAACAGTGATACAGGAAATATCCTGTGAGCGCTGCATTCCAAAAAATTAGGATGAAATTAGTTACTGGGAGGTTGGTCACTAACACGTCATGGAGTGGAATATCATGGAGAAGTGAATTGTTCAATTGCTGTATCGCCAACGTCAAGTCCGTCCAGTCTGGAAATACTAGACCCGTACAGTTAACAGACCCGTCCGTAAACATTTTAACCGCAGGGGGTTAGATGTACGCGTCGACCATAGGTCGAGTGTGCATTATCTCATCGTCAAAAATTGATTATCTCATCGTCAAAAATAAGTTGGTCAAATTGGCTGTAATTCAAGAAAACCGTGTGACCGGGAAGTACGTCAATACTGTGACGTGTATGGATTTTACCGTTAAGGAGATTATTTGAAATGAATTTACCAACACCTGCTATAAGTATGCCGTGGCGTGACTGAGTTTTAAGGAGCTTGGGGCCAGAGTGGGACTTTATTTTCATGGAACATCCTTAGGTGGAATTGGTATCAACTAAATTTTGCAAACACGTGACTTGGGGATGTATAGACAGCTCCGTATGGTGACACACGTACAGGAAGTTCGTAAATTTACAAGCACTGGCGATAATTTCCACAAAAAGGGGCGCGCCATTCTGCATCATCCGGTATGTCAATTCCGGAATTCGAATACGGGACCAGTGACCCTGCTGATAGGAGCCCAAATTGATTGCACGGTACACGGGAGAAATCGCGTCCAAAGGGAGCAAGGGAGTCTCCAGTAGGAGATGAAATGATTTCGAATCTACGTCATAGGTGATCAACAAGACATTGATCAGGGTGTAAAACAAACCAACATCAGTGGTGTACAGTGTGTTTATAAATTGGGGGTGCCCTTGAATAAAAATGAGAAGCCAAGTCGGGGTAAGAATATGGTAGGATAATTTATTTATGGACAGTTCCATAATTAAGAAGTCTAGTCGTTCGAACAGCTGGGATGCCTGAAGCATAGCTAAAATGTGCCTTTCTTCGGTATAAATATCACAGAATTGATTGATATGTTCGTCTTTTAGTTCCATAACGGAACGTTTCAAAATTAGCAAAATGTCATGAGCTTTACTAAAGGCTTTGACTTGAATCTGTTTCATAAACATTATTTCCTCAGCAATCGCGTGTTGATTGTCCGCCAGGGTCTGGACGGAAGCTTGCAGGTGGTGGATCGAGAATGTATTAAAAACACTCAAACCGGCACTAAAAAGGTTCAAGAGGTTAAAAATAATTGAACTCTTTCCCCTTGAATGGACCGACGAATTCGACGAGGGAACGCCGCAATTCGGCCGGTATACTGCTAGGGCATAATTCATCTCCAAGAAATGGAGCACAGATTTTTGCACTGGAAGTTACAAGATACTTGTTTTACACAGTGACAAGTGACTTTGCTGTCGCTTCCGCGGCTCACACTAAGTTGACGGGACGAGCAGAAGCCCTGCCTGCACGCATTTCTAAGTGATGACGTCAGAGGACCTCGTGTCTGTGGAGAGGACGTTTTCAAATCCGTGACGTAGGAGGTGAATATCAGCGGTGTTTGAAGGCGTGTTTCTCGAGAACCAAACCAAATATCGCCGAGATATTTTGCACATCTCATGTTTGTCTCATCTTCTGTAAAATGAATGGATTTAAAACGTTTTTCATGTCAAAGTGGAAATGTCCATTGTGTAACGGACATGTGTTGACTTCATTTAAAAGTTGGAACTATTTATAATCATATTATAACGCGTTTGCCTTTTGGGTGTTGATAAGCGCTCTCTCCATGGGCGTCGTTAAGTCAGTCATTTCGCCCTCTGGAAATTGGCATCCTTCATTTCAAGTTGCAAAAAAGCAGGAAATTTGTTATTTTTATTGTTAATAACAGAAATAAATTTTACTTGGTTAGTATTCGAACAGAGTAATCATTGTAAAATATGCATTAGATCGAAAAAATGAGTGAAAAATACAGGAGCCAGGATATTTTTTCATATTCTACCATTTAATTCAAAGAATAAATGTTTCCACAGTTTTCAGAATTCGAGAAATTATAATTTTAGACGAGGTCATACAATATAAAATTTGTATTTTTTCTAACTTCTAAATCCTTTCTTGAACGACACTTGCAAAAGTTAATAACAAAATACAATAACTGTTCATTTCAGTATAGTAACTATGAAATGTAAAAGTATTAATGGAAAATAGTTGTGCTGGATATTCACTCGACTTGTGGATCGAATAGCATGATAATAATAAACAACAATAATAATTAAATTCGAATAAAATATATTCAATTAGGTAGTAATTATTATTATTTCTTTTACTGTTGTTATCGAAGTATTTCAATGTTTATAATTAATGTAAGCTCAATTTCAACCTGGAGAAGTTTTTTTCAAAAACGAAGCTGATGGTAGATCAACATTGCCTTGGAAAATATTACTATTTTCCCTTTATATCTGCATCCAAACGATCCGGTAAATTGCCAATCTTTTCTAGGTACCTTTGTTTCTCTACATCACTCAAAAATTTCAAGTGATCCAGTTTGTTTCCGATTTTTTATAAGAAAATGAGCTCGGTGACGATCTGTATTCCACTTGTTTACATCGGAAAATTCTCCAAACCGGAAGTTCCTTCCCCGCCATCAATAATCGAATTGTCTGATCGATCATTTTTTGTTTACTCAGGAATAACCCCCATAGCATACTACATATAAGTATCTCATGTACACGCACGACGAACTCAAAACATACGAAAGTTTAGATATATTCAATTATTTTGTAAATGAAAGTGGCATGCCATATCAAACTAGTGATGGTATTATTATATTATAACGTATGCTTAAGTGAATCTTTGCCAACAAATCTGCAGAAGTAATGAAATGACACATAACAAATGCTAGTAAATATATGCCTTGTAAATAAATGTACATAGCTAAGTGTACTTAAATTTTATGTAAAATTTGTTAGATTTTCAGTGTGATTTTACTTCGTGTATAATTTGTCAGAGGATAACTAAAATCGAAATTTACATTTGAGAAAATGGTCACATTGAATTCGCACTTTGAAGATTGAATACTGTGTGGTTGCCACCCAGGAGGATAGTTTCTGACACAAGTTATTTTGTATTTGGTTCTGTTGAAGAAATTTGACATTATAATTGGCAAGCTTGAGAAATAGGCGCTCAGCATATGGCAATAAGTGGAATCCACGGGTAAGAAAATTTAAACAAACTTGACCTTTTTTCGAGTGTAGCGGTTTCGACTTAAGCATATGTTCAAAAATGCGAGTGGGCTATTTGTGTTTGTACTTGTGTAGGCAATGAGATTATGTGGGTTCGTTCTGAGTCTTTTTTTTGTAGGTGTCGTGATTACCAGAGCTGTCTCATGAGTTTACACTTTGTTGTGGGGTCTCAACTCACTAAAAGGAAAGTGAGGGCGAAGTGAGGGGGAATGTTCGGCCACAGTGAGCCTATCCCGACATGCTTTAGCCAATGAGTACCGAAATATATAGGGGTTATTCCTGAGTAAACAAAAAATGATCGATCAGGCAATTCGATTATTGATGGCGGGGAAAGAATAATAATAATAATAATAACAATAACAATAATAAATTCTTTATTTACGTAGACCCATATCCATGGGTGTGGAAAACGTCATACAATACTAAATATTACAAATGAAGTAGGATTACAATGAAAAGAACAAAATTCAAACACAAAAATACAAATAAATCATATGGGTTAAACGTAAACAGTTATAAGTGTCACATACTAAACTTATAAAAGAGAAAATCCAAATATAGGAGACATACAATATCAAAAGAAAATGCTTCAATTTACTAATCCAGTTTAACTATTGAATTTCATTGAGATTATATAGAGGTATATCTGTTAAATACTGTTTAATTTCTTTCAGTTTCTTGTGAGTTTCTGTAATTTGTTTGATGTGTGTGGGAAGTTTGTTATGGTATTTTATTCCTGCAACATGAGGTTATTTGTCTGAGAGAACAAGTCTGTGTGCTTGCATGTTGAAGTTCTCTTTTTGACGTGTGTTGTGCTGATGGACGGTCGAATTCTTATCTAATTTACAGTGTTTTAGTACATATTCAATTACTTTGTAAATATATAGGGAATATATGGTCATAATTTTATTTTCTCTAAATAATTCTCTACATGAGTTTCTAATTGGTATTTTGAACATATACCGTATTGCTCTTTTCTGTAGAGCAAGCAATCTTTGAGTGTATTCCTGCGCAGCTCCTCTCCATGCTATTATGCAATATTCTAGGTAAGGATATACAAGTCCATAGTATATATTTGTGTTTATTTCAGACACATGATATTGTGTTAGGAGTTTTAGGAGATATAAGTTTTTCCCTACTTTTTTGCATACATGGTCAATATGATATGTCCATCTTAATTTGTCATCAATAACTAAACCTAAAAATGTAACTGGATTTTCATAATTGATTTGATTATCATCTATTTGTAAGTTTATATTATCAAAATTGGGTTTATTTCCAGGATTGAAAGCCATATACATTGTTTTTTGATAGTTTACATTCAAGATATATGAATTTAAGTGCTGAGTTATTATATTTACTGATATGTAGGTTTGTCTTTCTAATTGTTCTTGTGTATTTGCACTGCATGTTATGGTTGTGTCATCTGCATATGTTAAGATAGTTGTATTGTCAGGGGCGGGTAAGTCGTTGGTATATAGTATGAACAGTAGCGGGCCTAGTATGGAGCCTTGAGGGACTACTGTTTTTGCATATTCAGTGTCAGATATAATTTTGTAAACCACGGAGTTTTCAGTATGTAGTATCTGGGTATGCTGTGGTCTATCCGTGAGAAAAGATTTTATCAGTTTCTATGTATTTCTTCTAATGCCAAGATTGTATATTCTTTGCTTGAGCATAGAGTGGTCTAAGCAGTCAAAGGCTTTGGACAGATCCAGGAAAATAGCACAGGGTATCTCATTATCTTCTAATGCATCTATAATTATCTCAATAAATTGAGAAGTAGCTGTACTTGTCGATTTACCCTTTTGGAAACCATGTTGTAGTGGACTAATTATGTTATATTTGGCACAGAATTCGTATATTTTATTACAAATGATTTTCCTTAACAGTTTTGAAAAAAATGATGTGATCGTTATTGGTCTATAGTTGTTTATTTCTGTCTCCATTCCTTTTTTGAGTATTCGTTTGATTATACTTTTCTTCAGTACTTTTGGGAAAATTCCACTATTGATAGAGGCATTTATAGCATACTGCAGTGGTAATGTAATGTATTGAGAACATTTTTTAATTAGATGATTTGACCAACCATCTGGACCTGCTGATTTCTTATTATTTAATTTTTTATCGTAGTTTCTAGTTCATTTAAGGTTATTTCATCTAAAGAAATGGAGTTCAGTACAGTATTTGATTCAATTTTAGTTGTTTGGGCACTTTTGGGGTCAATGGAACAGTTTCATAGGAGTTTGAGAAATACTTATTGAATGTATCCGCAATGTGTTTAGGGTTAGTTATTTCTACTTCATTTTCAAATAATGTGGTATTTTCATTACGCTTATTGGTTTTCTTGCCTCTTTGCTCATTTATGATATTCCAAATTGTTTTTGATGCATTATTATTTCTGATATTATCTTTGAGGTGTTTGGATTTTTCATATCTTATTAGTTTTTTATATTCATTTTTCTTTATTCTATATGACTCACAAAGTTTGTTTTCGTTAGTTATGCGCATTTTGTCATAAATATCTTTGAGGTCATTCTTTTTGTGTATTATTTCATTTGTTACCCAAGTTTTTGTTTTTTTGTTTGGTTAAACATGCTTTATTATTAAGGGGCATGCAAGATTTATGAAGTAAGTTAATATGGTCAAACTTCCAGTTTGGCGAATTTTCCAACGTAAACAAGTGGCATTCAGATCGTCACAGAGCTTATTTTCTTATAAAAGATCGGCGGAAAATGGAAAATCACTTGAAATTTTTGAGTGATGTAGAGAAATAAAGGTACCTAGAAAATTTCCCGGATCGTTTGGATGCAGATATAAGGGACAATACAAATAATTTCCAAGGCAATGTTGATCTTCTACCATCAGTTTCGTTTTTGAAAATACTTCTCCAGGTTGAAATGAAGCTTATATTAATTCGTAGCATATCCTGTTAGATTAAGAAATATTGACCCTGGCAGACCTTGTCAGCTCCTGCTCAGAAATGTGTAGGGTAAGCCTTTCACAGGAAATGGTAAGAACACTGGCCTTTGGCTAGAGGTGACGGGAGGCCAAGCGAGGGTTTAAATAGGTGTGCATGAGAGCGACAAAAGGTCTTTTAATCTGGAATCATCGGAGAAGCAGGAGCTACTGGTCTTATTTCTAAACCGAACAGGGTAAGCTAGTCTACATCCATTCTGCCATTCGCATTGCTCACTTCAGTCTGAACCGAATCATGAGTTTATTTTAATGATAAGTTAGATATTTGTACCTGCCCGTTCAGGACTGCCTCTACCATCAATAGAATTAATCGGGAGGGGCAAGTTACATCCCTATTTAAGATCCCCGCGTTCATGTTTGAACGCTACGAATTATAAACATTGAAATCCTTCGATCACAACAGTAAAATAAATAATAGTAATTACTAAGGTTAAAATTATTGTTATATACTAATACCTAATTAAATACTTTATATTCGAATATAATTATTATATTATTGTTGTTTGTTTATTATTATCATGCTATTCGATCCCGAGCACAACTATTTTCCATTAATACTTTTTCATTTCATAGTTACTACACTGAAATACACACATATTGTAGTTTGTTATTAACTTTTGCAAGTGTCGTTCAAGAAAGGATTTAGAAGTTAGAAAAAAAATACTCACAAAGTTTATATTGTGTGACCTCATCTAAAATTATAATTTTTCGAATTCTGAAAACTGTGGAAACATTTATTCTTTGAATTAAATGGTAGAATATGAAAAAAATATCCTGGTTCCTGTATTTTTCACTCATTTTTTTCGATCTAATGCATATTTTACATTGATTACCCTGTTCGAATACTAACCAAGTAAAATTTATTTCTGTTATTAACAATAAAAATAACAAACTTCCTGCTTTTTTCAACTTGAAATATAGGAAGCCAATTTCCAGGGTGGGCGGAGGGATCGATTGACCTACCGACGCCCATGGAGAGAGCGCATATCAACAACCAAAAGGCAAATGCGTTATAATATGATTATAAATAGTTCCAACTTTTAAATTTAATCAACACACGTGCGTTAGGCAATTATAATTTTCGAAAGATGTAAAATATTTTCATTTGATTTGATGAAGTGCCAACTGCAGAGCCTACTCCCACGTGTTTGTGTCCAATCTTTTCGCCTTACTGCCTAAATCCACCGATCTTTCAATATCGGGTCTGTCTGAAAACGATGCATAGATACCGGAGAACAATTGTTTGTTCTCTATGTCATGTTGAAACTAAATACCACACAAATATTGTCGCCTTTCCCGAAGACACTACCTTTACACCATTGAATTCAATGTTATTCTTTTCAAAACCAGAAGTGCAGAATCCGCCAGCGCCAAGGAAGCACAGAAATGGAAACATCCGGTGAATAGCGCCCATACCCTGTAAGAAGACGAACACCTTCATTTAAGTTAATGTTTTCATAATTTAAGTTTGCTTGGCTGGGACCCCTGCCCCCCACTCATCATCGAGGGGGGCAATATGCTCTGTTTGCCATCCCAGTCGCGCCGTAAAAATGTACTATTTTTTTCCGCTCATTTTTGGTTCTGAATAAAATTTGAGAATTTTTTTTTTTTACATTCGTTAAATGAACATGGGCTGAAGTTTCCGCTAACAGCAAGAACAAGAAAAGTGCAGTTCCAGCAGCTTTTCTACAGATACACCCGTTCGTATCAATGCTCCACGGAGGGGTTGAGGGGGGGATGGTCGGTGCTCTAAGATAGGAACGGTCTGCAGTTCCGAAATAGATCCAAGCCGACATATTTTCTCGAAACAGGTGTTGTGGAGGAACCAAATATTCTATAAAGGATCCTGGCCTCCCTCCTGCTGTTGCATGTCCACAACCCTGTTGTCCGGAAAGCTTTGTCCACATTGGCGTTTCGAAAGATGATTAAGTTTTTCCTAGCTTTGTCTTGAACTTTTCAGTTGAAGTTTGGTGTTGGTCAGGGTCAGTAGTCAGTTATTCGCGATTAAAATTATCCGATATGCCATCTGGTGAGATTTTCAGGAACCACTCCACGTAGGACACCTAGCTGCGCTTAGCCGTGTTGAAGCCATTCAAAGCATGGGGAACATGCAAAAAAAGTAGCGTATAATCTTTATTTTTTGCTCTAAATCGTATTGTGGTTCAGGACAAGTGAAAAGCTTACATGTGTTTCCACCTCGTGGAATCAACAAAATGAAATGTTTAAATAAATCAGGGAAAACAGAACTGATTGACAAGATTGGCATAACTGAAATGCGGCAAGGAAATTACGAAGAATTTACGGGTCTGTTCACTCTATTCTCCGAAATAATCTTTCGGAAAGATCATTTTATTGCCATGAAAGTAAGTTTTAAATTGTTCTTTATCAATATAACATTTTTTTTCGAAAACAATGTATTATGTATGCAATTTGGAACAGGTGCAAGTCAATTAAGTGCGAAAAAGAATCCATTCATTGCCAGATTGTACAACTGTATAGGTCGAGGTTCATAAGTCTCGTCCATCTCATTCCAGGGACTGCATATTTTGTATACAGTTTATAGTGCCATCACATTCCTTCACCAGATATCAAACTCGAGAGACTTGCAAGACAGCACAGTTCATAACTTATTATTAGGTCTGTTAAAAAAATCGTCAGTCCATATGACAATTCTTGCTGTCCGTGTTGAAATTTTTATGCTGTTTAACCTAACAGGATTAAAATCTTTGAGGGGGCCAAGGACTGAGCTTCTGCATTCCACATTAGCAAAACCTTTATATTTTTAACCTCAATTTACTAATCGGGAAATTCCCCTTAGCCAACCAATCAGCACAAGTCACATGACCCCCCCCCCCCTGTAGGGAGAGAGGGGGCATGACATTCCCGAGCCAGTATTATTGATGTGACATTCTTAACAGGTCAATGTTCATATGCAGCCGTAAGTGCATCGATCTCCACACACGCACACACACACACACATACACACACACACACACTTGGTGCCTCCCCGATGGCGCAGTGGTAGCGTCGTCGCCTTGTAATAAAGGGGTCCCGGGTTCGAAACCCGGTGGAGGTACAAGTGTTTCGGGTCTCACTTTAAACTGTAGGTCCAGTCCCGATTAGCCTTACTGTGCATAAAGTGGACTTAAAACAACAAATCAATCAATCAATCACACACACACTTGGTAATGTTGGAATAAAACTCGCCCATACCTTTATATAGAGTTTCGCCAACCTATCCCTTGGCATGGTCACTCAGATCCTCTGGCACTAATTTCCATACACAAACGTCACTTCCGGTAGGTCAGTGAGACATGCTGACCTTTAATAAAAGCTACGAAAAACCTATGACCTTACTTAGATTCATTAACCAAATCATCTGCTTTGAGTCTCCGATGCTCTGGTAAAGTCTGTTCAGGTTCTATCGTCCACAAGTGCGTTCCCTTGCCAATCCAGCAAAGGTGAGAATAATAGACAGCGACCTTCTATTTATACTCTTAGGCAACCAGTCAGCAGGGGTCACATGACCCGACATGTCATTCTTAACAGGCCAATGTTCATACGCACTTGTAAGTGCATCAATCTCCACACACACGCACACTCAGGAATGTTTGGAATGCAAAGAATTCTCGTGACAAAACTATTGATTTGTCTAAGTAAAAACTAGGTTACATAAGAATTCTTTCAACATTTCTGTTAATATTCAATTTTGTTTGAAGTTACTGCTTAAGAGAAAGTTTTTTAAATTAGAAAAATCTGCAATAGAGGGGGATTTTGAAATTCAACCCTATTCAAAACAAATAAATAACATTCTTTAAAAAAAATAATTAATACATTATTCAATACATATATATATATATAAATAAAATTAACATTCATCACTACACACAATTTGAGTGCTTTACATCCGAAGTACGTATATATATTTTTTTATAAATTTCTTCTAAAAATACACATATACATTTCAGAAGTAAATTAATCATAAATAATTATAAATATATATATTTATTTATTTATTTGGGAAATAATTATATATACTGCACTGCTAATAACTCAAATCAGTATCTGGCCTCCCCCATGGCGCAGTGGTAGCGTCTTTGCCTTGTAATCAAGGGGTCCCGGGTTCGATACCCGGTGGAGGCACATGTGGTTCGGATCCCACTTTAAACTGTAGGTTCAGTTCCGATTAGCCTTACTGTGCATAAAGCGGACTTAAAACAGCAACTCAAGCAACTCAAATCAAGATCTACATTTCAGACATAAAATTAATCAGAATATACACATTTGAGAAATAATTATATACACTGCACTACACAGCACTGTACTACACTGCTAATAACTCAAATCAGTATCTACATTTCAAACATAAAATTAATCAGAATACACATTTAAGAAATAAATATATACACTGCACTACACAGCACTGAACTGCACTGTAAAATAACTCAAAATCACTATCAACACATCTATTTCTTTTTAAAAATATGATAATTGTAAATGTATGCTTAAAATATACTGATTAAGGCTCAAAAAGTGAATTTTGCCCTATAAAAATGAGTAGTTGAACTTTGATAAAAAATATAATTATTTTTTATGCTATAAAAATGGTAAAATTTGGATTTTTTGGATATTTTCCCCTTGGAAAATTAGCTGAATTCGGGACAAAATGAATAAATACAAAATAAATGGTTTCAAACGAAGCAAATACACTACTCGTAGGGTTTCGTAAATGCATTACTTCTACCGCTTTACATTAGATAAAGATAGTTCCTCTGTATTAAAAAATAGAAACACCATATGGGCCAGGCACGTATCCAGGAATTCCTTTCGGGGGGGCTCAACACCATATTTTTAAGGGGTATATAGAGGAGCCCAAGTTAAGAGTTCAGTATGGGCCGTTATGGGCTTTTACTTTTGAGATCCCCACCCCCATTCTGTCAGAAACAAAAGTCGTTAACATGCGAAGAGAAAATAATAAATATGCAAAAAGGAGAGGAAATGTAAGGTTTTGATGGTCTATACCTTCCATTACAATTCAGAACATTCAAAAAATGCGCTTTCCTTTCTTATGTTAAGCGCGATTTGGGGAGTCAAAAATAACAGCCGTCCGCCTGTTGCCACTCGCTGCAAACACGTTTTGGGAAGAGGGAAGGGGGTGGGGAATGGCCAGGCAAAAGTTCGTGAATAGGCTTCCGTCTTGGGGCCAGGTCAAGAAATTTATTATTTGTGTGTGCGCTTTCTCGTTTTGGGGAATTTTTCTCTGAAAAAATGCATATTGTATGCATTGGCGGATCTAGCGGGAATACCCCCGGTTCACTTGCTCTTCCCAAAGGATGACTAAATATTATAAAAAGTTGGATAGCATTATATTAAAAGAACATAAAATGATCGAGCAGTTCTTTTCCAGATAGTAAAGTTTGACGCAAATGCATAAATAGGGAATAGATTTATGAGATACCTATGTAAATTTAATCCGGGACTTGTTGCTTGCAAGTCAATAACGTTAACTGATGGACACAAAGCTAGATCAGTTTAGATTGAATATTTCCAATGTCTATCTCATTCTTTGTTATCATTGTTCACACAAATACAACAGATCTTCATCTATTTCACACCTCTAGTAATTGATTAATTGAGTTTTAAATTCACTTTTCTGCACAGATATGTTAATTGGGACTGGACGGACTTACGGTTTTATGTGAGATACGAACCTATATATGCCTCCACCGGGTATGGAACCCTAATCCCTTAATTAAAATGCGACGACCGGGATGCTTTGGCTTATGCCGGTATTATAATGAACACTGTTCCGTTTCAAATGAGACAGTGCACCGAAAAATGTGAAAGAGGCCTCCCCGATGGCGCAGTGGTAACGTCGTCGCCTCGTAATCAAGGGGTCCCGGGTTTGATACCCTTTGGAGACACATAGTGGTTCGGATCCCACTTTAAACTGTAGGTCCAGTCCCGATTTGCCTTTCTGTGCATAAAGGAAAGAAAAACACTGCGATAAAATAGAGAGCAAGACGTATGAAAAGTATATTCGGAAACAGTTATTTTCAAATCTTCCTCCACGGGCTGTCATTATTCTGGACCAACAGCTGCAAGAATGAACAGCTTCTCACCAAGTCATGCATTCTCGTATGTTCCTGGTCAAAGCACACTATTGTAGGTGCCAGCACCCATGTTGTGACCCCACGCTTTTGATAGGCAATTGTTCTCCCATATTTAAATACATGGGGAATTTGATGCTGAACGTGCTGCTATTACATTAAATTGCAAGTTTAATTTCATCTTAACATCGGAAATTATGTCGGAACATCAGTGCTGTGAAACTAAGAATTTTAATAAGACGATCGTCAATAACAGAAAAGATATCGGAACTAAAAAAAGCCTTAAAATTTGTACAGCACTTGTTTACGTCACTTTGAATTTTCACAATTTAAGTGCTTTATTCTTGTGAATCTGGTAAAGAATAATACATAATAATTCCACGCGACTGCACTTTTTTATAGCTAGTTGTTATTAATACCCGACTCATTCTTTTTACGTGATATCATACTTTTCCTCATGGCTAGTAAATATGGGTCTCTATTTTATACATACACATTTATCGAGAAGAATAGTTATTACAAAAAATATGTTACATTCTGTTTCATATCTCGCAACCTCTAGGACTTTCTTATTTACAGGGCTTATAATTTTAAAAGGACGAAAATACGAGGGGGAAATGTCTGCTTCATACAAAGAAAACATATGTTAATATTAAGTTATCGGATAGGGCATAGAGTAGTGTAATTGATGATACCATAAACCCGAGAAAGTATGAGCCCCCCTCTGGCAGATTTGCCTACACTTAAAACTAGCTCAACATGCCCATATGAGCTTTTTGCTCAAGTGTGGAACCCTGTCTATTCCAAGATTTTTGTAAAAATGCCCTCGGGAATTTCCTGAGAAAGTATGACCCCCCTCAGATTGATTTGTCTACACTTACAAAAGGCACTTCTGTGAGATTGTTGTCCATAAGCTTGTTAAAAATAAGCCCCTTTTGATATTGTTTTTGGCTACACTTAAAACTAAGCCAAGATACACACACACACACACACACACACACACACACACACCTACACACACACACACACACACACACACACACAAAGCACATTGTTGAACCCAACTGATATTTTTTATTAAGTATAGAGTTTTGATTTGAACCCCAAGAAATTTTATATAAATACCAAAGCCAAAAATATTCACACACATACACACACACACACACACACTAAATATACAAAACACACTGCTGAACCCAACTGATATTTTTTTATTAAGCATAGAATTTTGAATTGAAGCCCAGGAAATTTTATATAATAAACAACAACAAAAATGCCGAATCAAAAATATTGTAATCAATGCAATGAGAATATATCCAGCCCCAATTGGGTTAAGCACCAAAAGAATTGTAATCCAGATAAAAGCAGAAATCTCACAAAAATATGCCCAAAATGCCATAGAAAATATAACATGAAATATTTCTCTTATACTTGTTCTGCACAGTCATCAACATTTCCAAATAAAATTGATTGGAAATATTTGTGTGATTGCTCTCTATAATTTAGATTGCAAGGCCATATTTTGTAATTTTCTAGACCAGGAGCTAGACCCTATGCACCAGAAACAGGCCATAAAATGCCTCTCCACAAATTATGTGAGCATCATGGAGCACACAATACACTTTACAATTTTGAGAATCTCAATTTAAATTCAGGAACAAGAGATTTGGATTTGATGTATCTGGAAATATCCCTTTTTTCAAAAAATGTTTGCATCTTGAATCAACCTGCAAACAATATTACATGTTAGGCTGGGCTATCTCAACAGCAGAGGCATGCAGCTTAGTGGTTTCCCGCACTCACACTCTGTAAATACATTCCATGATTTTATTATCCTATTAAAGCACCCAATGCTGCAATTTTTAAATTTTTGCTGAAGAAGATACATGATTATCTCAGTCATGTTCAACATCTGAGAATTGTATGCATCAAAATATTGCAGGTCATGATTGAAATCTGCACCACTATACAACATTCCACTATCTGTTGTAACAAATTCTGCTTTTTGGAACCTATCCAGATGCATCATCAAAAATCTGAAATGTTTCCAGTTTGAGCTCTGATTGGGAAGAATCTCAAAATCATAGAATCTCCCCACACTTGCATGATTTGAAAACCATCCTCCATAATAGGAAAAATCAATATAATAATAAAAAAACAACAAACTGTCTCACAATTCTCCTTCAAGAATTATACTTGTGGTACTCAAAATCAGTGATGTATCTCAAGTTTAGATATTTGAAGCTTTGTGTGCTGTTCAGGGCCCAGTGGAACTCTGTTTCATTATTGATTGAAAATAAATCATACTCTGAGAGTGTTGAGAATCTAATTTTGAAATCAGGAAGAAGAGATTCAGATCTAATATATTTTGCAACATCTCTTCTGTCAAAAAATGACATGAGCATTGATCCTATTGTGCACCTACACAATTGTGGAGAGCAATCATGTAGATATAAACAGAAATTGTACATGGCTCTGTGTACCTCCCGATCAGAATTTGAGGTTGAGATTTGAAGATTGCAAAAAATTGCAGTTTAAAGGTTCAAAATATCTCAAATCATAAAATTTTATCTTCAAACTCAGCAAATACAGAATAATCTCATTTGCATTTATGACCCCTGAGATATATTTTTCCCTTCTAACAAAATCCGCACCAGAAAACACCAAGCCTGTATCTGTGGTTACAAATTCAAAATCATCATAGGATTTCAAATAAGTATCATAATTTAAATGTTTCCAGTTCTCAGATATGTCAAATGGGATATGAAAACAATACATTGATTCAAAATATTTTGTTGTGAACCAATAATTTTTTCTGTAACAATCATAAAAACCTACAAACAGCCCAACAATTCTCCTGTGCAACAGATATATGTATTTTTTCTTCTTGCCCAACAATCCCAGATGTATGCATCCAAATTCATGGTCACTGTCAAGTACCCACCTAAATTCTGTCTCATTTCTAACTGCAAACACATCATATTCACATAAATCGGAAAATGCAAGCTTGAACCTTTCCAACAGTGATTCCGATTGTATATATTGTGACAAATTCCTTCTCTCAAAAAACATTGCAACAAGTGCTGTGTGTTATCCTTCTAAAACAATGACACATTCAAAAATGCAATGCTGTAATTTTTTAAGAGCATGCCCAACACTATGCTTAATAATATTGTTCCTTTGTTGCTGATAATCCCGATTTATTTCCAAATCACACTGCCCGGGATACATGTTTGCTGAACAATATTGCAAAATTGGAACTGTAGCAACTATGTATGTATTATTGGGAGCTTAGATAATTGTTCCCCACACCTGCATGTTTCATTCCAAGAGGTTTTGTCTAGGCACAGTGCAAGGCACTTACTGCTGCAATTTCTGAATTTTTGCCTCAGAAAATACAGAACAAGCTTATTCAGGCATTTGTGCTTTATATACCCAACAAGATCCGGGTGGAAATCATCTGCACTGAACAAGTGCCCATCATCTGTGGTCACAAATTCAATATTCCTATTAAACAGATTGGGATTGGAAATTATTCTATTCAAAAATTTAAAATGCACCCAATTTAAGCTCTGATCAGCCATGAGCTGTAAATCATAATCTTCATACCCATCACAACAATTGCTGTACCAACATTCATCAAACAATTTCAACCTGCAGAAATAATAATAGCTCCCAGTGTGGTGATGCACAAACAATCCACAAATTCTCTTAAACTTGTTGTACATAAATTTTTCAAACTTGCTGATGCTCTTCAGTGACAAGTATTGAAAATTCTTGTCACTGTTAAGAACCCAGTGCATTTCAGTCTCATTCTGAACTGCAAACAAATTATACTCGGACAGGTTCAGGAACCTAAGCCTAAAATCTTGAACAAGTGATTCGGATTTTATGTATTTTGAAATTCCCCTTCTGTCAAAAAATTCTGCATTATGACAAGCTTAGTGGCAATGTGAACAATTCCCTGTCACATTGGCATGTATTTTGTATGTTGTGCGCTTCAAGTGACAGGCATATGCATTCATGCTCACAATTTTTAAATTTTTGCCTAAACTTATACAATAGAATCTCTCTGAAATTTGTATATTTTGAAAATTTGTTGATGCCTGGCTTAAAATCTTCAAGTCGATACAAATTGCCCTCATCTGTGGTGACATATTCAATATGATTCAGGGGTAAAGGTACAGAAATTCTGTTGGTGATATTATAGTGGATCCAGTTTAGACTCTGTGGCATAATTATGTCTATTCTGTACACAAAACAATTCTCATTGCAATTGTTGTACCAGTAATCATCATACATTGCAAATCCACAATGCCAATAATAATACTCTACAGAATAATGCACAAAAAATCCAACAATTCTTTTGCATGTATTGAACATGGATATTTCAAATCTTATTAGGGATTTCAGGGACAGGTAGTGAAAGGCAAAATCACTTGAAAGCACCTATTGCATTTCAGAGAACAGGTCATGCTCGGACAGATTCAAGAACCTAAGCCTGAAATCCCCAATAAGTGATTGTGATTTGATGTATTTTGAAATTGCTCTTCTGTCAAAAAAATTCTGCATATTTAACAATAACAACAACAACAAGATGTTGAACATACGTTGAAACGTTTATATAGGAACAATGGTGGAAAATATCAGAATCAGATTATCTGGATTCTCTGAGTATGACCTGTTTGCAGTTTGCAATGAAACAGAGATGCAGTGGGTGCTTAACAGTGAATTGCCTTTTCACTACCTATGCCTTAAATATATAAGCAAGTTTGAAAAAATTGTGTACAATAATTATGGCAGAATTGCTGGATATTTTGTGAATTTTTACACAGATGATTACGGGTATTATTTCATGCTCAAAGTGTTTAGGAATCACTGGTGGGGAAATTGCTACAATTTGTTTTCAGAGCATAGGATGAGGATAGATTCATATCCAAGCTTGAATTGGATGCATTACAAATTTAGAATATCTACAATTTATAATGATATTGAATTTGTCACAACAGATGCTGGCCATTTGTATAGTGGGGATGATTTTGATCCTGATTGTGTGTGGTACTCTAAACATATATACCTGAATGAGATTATAATGTATTTTATAAGACAAAAATTCAAAGATTGTGATTCTGATTGTATTGCAAAAATTCTAGGTGGGAATAATCTTAGCAGAAGATGCAATTGTGGGAAACAATTGTGGGAAACAATTATTTAAATTAAAAATATTTTCAGACACAGCAGAAACAACAGACACAGCAGGGACAGCAGGGAGTGCAGAAATAGAGCAGAAACAGGATTGAAGGTATAGAATGAATTTTTTGTTCCCAACATATTGACTGTACAGAATAGTGAAAGCCTAGATATAAATATAACCCATAGATATTCTATTGCCCCCACTTGCAAGATGTCTGAAGATTATATTGTAAAATATATAAACAATCAGTATCTTGTCTACAGTATATATGAAACAAATGCAAGAGATTTTTCAGATAATTTTAATCACAGAACTGTTTGTTTTGAAGAGAACCCATATGTCTCCACACAAATTATGCAAGTGAGCATCATAGATGCATTGAATACAAATCAACAACTTGTCAGCATCCTGGGGAATTATGTCACAGAGATAAGCCTTGTAGATTTCAAAATTGTTGTTAAAATTTGAAATAAAAGCACAAAATGTTATGTCAACAAGATTTTCAGACCTGAGCTAAGCACATCCCTGAGCAGTGATGGGATCCTCAGGTTCTGTGACAACATTGTGAGCCCCCCTGAAAATAAGATCAATCTGTTCAAGCTCAATACCCACAAATACAATCAGTTGATCAGGTATGTATACTCTGAGGTTGGGTACTATGATGATTTTTATGTTATGACCCTTGTAGGAACAACAAAAATATATTTTGTAGAATTTCAGGACAAAGCACCTGATAATATCATCACATATGAATACATAGAGAATATAGGATATGCATTCATCAAAAATTCCAAGACCTCAGCAGAAAAATCTAATTATATGAGCTCTATCAACTATGTTGATTGTTTCTCTACAAAAATTATATACATTTCAGAATCTGTAAATGCCATTGTTTCATGCTACCTCCTTTTCAGAACAGCAAAAAATAACACCGAGAGGGTTCTTGCAGTTGAGTGCTTCATGCAACTTGACAGATTGGAATATATTAAATTGAAAAAATTACCCCATCTCATATACAATATTGTTTTGGATGAAACAAGTGACACTGTAATTGTTCACTGTGTAATATCTTTGATGGGCCTTGAATCACATAAAAACAGTTTCATCTCAAAATTTGCAACAATCATAAACAATGAGGCTGTATCGGAATGCATTGAGTAATGGGTTTTCATGATTCTGTTCCTTGCATATTCATGCCAGTGTGTAATTATTAAATATGCAGAATTTTTTTGACAGAAGAGCAATTTCAAAATACATCAAATCACAATCACTTATTGGGGATTTCAGGCTTAGGTTCTTGAATCTGTCCGAGCATGACCTGTTCTCTGTTGGGAATGAAACTGAAATGCAATAAGTGCTTTCAAATGATTTTGCTTTTTACTACCTGTCCCTGAAATCCCTAATAAGATTTGAAATATCCATGTTCAATACATGCAAAAGAATTGTTGGATTTTTTGTGCATTATTCTGTAGAGTATTATTATTGGCATTGTGGATTTGCAATGTATGATGATTACTGGTACAACAATTGCAATGAGAATTGTTTTGTGTACAGAATAGACATAATTATGCCACAGAGTCTAAACTGGATCCACTATAATATCACCAACAGAATTTCTGTACCTCTACCCCTGAATCATATTGAATATGTCACCACAGATGAGGGCAATTTGTATCGACTTGAAGATTTTAAGCCAGGCATGAACAAATTTTCAAAATATACAAATTTCAGTGAGATTCTAATGTATATGTTTAGGCAAAAATTTAAAAATTGTGAGCATAAATGCATATGCCTGTCACTTGAAGCGCACAACATACAAAATACATGCCAATGTGACAGAGAATTGTTCACATTGCCACTAAGCTTGTCATAATGCAGAATTTTTGACAGAAGAGGAATTACAAAATACATAAAATCCGAATCACTTGTTCAAGATTTTAGGCTTAGGTTCCTGAACCTGTCCGAGTATAATTTGTTTGCAGTTCAGAATAAGACTGAAATGCACTGGGTTCTTAACAGTGACAAGAATTTTCAATACTTGTCACTGAAGAGCATCAGCAAGTTTGAAAAATTTATGTACAACAAGTTTAAGAGAATTTGTGGATTGTTTGTGCATCACCACACTGGGAGCTATTATTATTTCTGCAGGTTGAAATTGTTTGATGAATGTTGGTACAGCAATTGTTGTAATGGGTATGAAGATTATGATTTACAGCTCATGGCTGATCAGAGCTTAAATTGGGTGCATTTTAAATTTTTGAATAGAATAATTTCCAATCCCAATCTGTTTAATAGGAATATTGAATTTGTGACCACAGATGATGGGCACTTGTTCAGTGCAGATGATTTCCACCCAAATCTTGTTGGGTATATAAAGCACAAATGCCTGAATAAGCTTGTTCTGTATTTTCTGAGGCAAAAATTCAGAAATTGCAGCAGTAAGTGCCTTGCACTGTGCCTAGACAAAACCTCTTGGAATGAAACATGCAGGTGTGGGGAACAATTATCTAAGCTCCCAATAATACATACATAGTTGCTACAGTTCCAATTTTGCAATATTGTTCAGCAAACATGTATCCCGGGCAGTGTGATTTGGAAATAAATCGGGATTATCAGCAACAAAGGAACAATATTATTAAGCATAGTGTTGGGCATGCTCTTAAAAAATTACAGCATTGCATTTTTGAATGTGTCATTGTTTTAGAAGGATAACACACAGCACTTGTTGCAATGTTTTTTGAGAGAAGGAATTTGTCACAATATATACAATCGGAATCACTGTTGGAAAGGTTCAAGCTTGCATTTTCCGATTTATGTGAATATGATGTGTTTGCAGTTAGAAATGAGACAGAATTTAGGTGGGTACTTGACAGTGACCATGAATTTGGATGCATACATCTGGGATTGTTGGGCAAGAAGAAAAAATACATATATCTGTTGCACAGGAGAATTGTTGGGCTGTTTGTAGGTTTTTATGATTGTTACAGAAAAAATTATTGGTTCACAACAAAATATTTTGAATCAATGTATTGTTTTCATATCCCATTTGACATATCTGAGAACTGGAAACATTTAAATTATGATACTTATTTGAAATCCTATGATGATTTTGAATTTGTAACCACAGATACAGGCTTGGTGTTTTCTGGTGCGGATTTTGTTAGAAGGGAAAAATATATCTCAGGGGTCATAAATGCAAATGAGATTATTCTGTATTTGCTGAGTTTGAAGATAAAATTTTATGATTTGAGATATTTTGAACCTTTAAACTGCAATTTTTTGCAATCTTCAAATCTCAACCTCAAATTCTGATCGGGAGGTACACAGAGCCATGTACAATTTCTGTTTATATCTACATGATTGCTCTCCACAATTGTGTAGGTGCACAATAGGATCAATGCTCATGTCATTTTTTGACAGAAGAGATGTTGCAAAATATATTAGATCTGAATCTCTTCTTCCTGATTTCAAAATTAGATTCTCAACACTCTCAGAGTATGATTTATTTTCAATCAATAATGAAACAGAGTTCCACTGGGCCCTGAACAGCACACAAAGCTTCAAACATCTAAACTTGAGATACATCACTGATTTTGAGTACCACAAGTATAATTCTTGAAGGAGAATTGTGGGACAGTTTGTTGTTTTTTTATTATTATATTGATTTTTCCTATTATGGAGGATGGTTTTCAAATCATGCAAGTGTGGGGAGATTCTATGATTTTGAGATTCTTCCCAATCAGAGCTCAAACTGGAAACATTTCAGATTTTTGATGATGCATCTGGATAGGTTCCAAAAAGCAGAATTTGTTACAACAGATAGTGGAATGTTGTATAGTGGTGCAGATTTCAATCATGACCTGCAATATTTTGATGCATACAATTCTCAGATGTTGAACATGACTGAGATAATCATGTATCTTCTTCAGCAAAAATTTAAAAATTGCAGCATTGGGTGCTTTAATAGGATAATAAAATCATGGAATGTATTTACAGAGTGTGAGTGCGGGAAACCACTAAGCTGCATGCCTCTGCTGTTGAGATAGCCCAGCCTAACATGTAATATTGTTTGCAGGTTGATTCAAGATGCAAACATTTTTTGAAAAAAGGGATATTTCCAGATACATCAAATCCAAATCTCTTGTTCCTGAATTTAAATTGAGATTCTCAAAATTGTAAAGTGTATTGTGTGCTCCATGATGCTCACATAATTTGTGGAGAGGCATTTTATGGCCTGTTTCTGGTGCATAGGGTCTAGCTCCTGGTCTAGAAAATTACAAAATATGGCCTTGCAATCTAAATTATAGAGAGCAATCACACAAATATTTCCAATCAATTTTATTTGGAAATGTTGATGACTGTGCAGAACAAGTATAAGAGAAATATTTCATGTTATATTTTCTATGGCATTTTGGGCATATTTTTGTGAGATTTCTGCTTTTATCTGGATTACAATTCTTTTGGTGCTTAACCCAATTGGGGCTGGATATATTCTCATTGCATTGATTACAATATTTTTGATTCGGCATTTTTGTTGTTGTTTATTATATAAAATTTCCTGGGCTTCAATTCAAAATTCTATGCTTAATAAAAAAATATCAGTTGGGTTCAGCAGTGTGTTTTGTATATTTAGTGTGTGTGTGTGTGTGTGTATGTGTGTGAATATTTTTGGCTTTGGTATTTATATAAAATTTCTTGGGGTTCAAATCAAAACTCTATACTTAATAAAAAATATCAGTTGGGTTCAACAATGTGCTTTGTGTGTGTGTGTGTGTGTGTGTGTGTGTGTAGGTGTGTGTGTGTGTGTGTGTATCTTGGCTTAGTTTTAGGCGTGGGCAAAAAATATCAAGAGGGGCATATTTTTAACAAATTTATGGACAACAATCTGACAGAAGTGCCTTTTATAAGTGTAGGCAAATCAATCTGAGGGGGCTCATCATTTCACAGGAACTTCCCGAGGGCATTTTTACAAAAATCGTGGATTAGACGGAGTACCACACTTGAGCAAAAAGCTCATATGGGCATGTTGAGCAAGTTTTAAGTGTAGGCAAATCTGCCTGAGAGGGGCTCATCATTTCTCGTCCTGGTTGTAGTACAAAACACACTACTTGTGTGTATGTATGTGTGTGTGTGTGTGTGTGTGTGTGTGTGTGTGTGTGTGTGTGTGTGTGTGTGTGTGTGTGTGTGTGTGTGTGTGTGTGTGTGTGTTAATACGTTTGGCCTAGTTTTAAGTGTAGCCAAAAAAATATCAAAAGGGGCATATTTTTTACAGGATTATGGACAACAATCTCACAGAAGTGCCTTTTGTAAGTGTGGACAAATCAATCTGAGGGATCTCATCATTTCACAGGAACTTCCCGAGGGCATTTTTACAAAAATCTTGGATTAGACAGGGTGCTACACTTGAGCAAAAAACTCATATGGGCATGTTGAGCAAGTTTTAAGTGTAGGCAAATCTGCCTGAGTGGGGCTCATCATTTCTCGTCCTGGTTGTATTGTAAATTACACTACTGCATAGTGTATAATAATAAATATTATGCGCTTATCCACTTAATACATTTTCTCTTTGTAATTTGGGTAGTTTCCCCAATTCCTACTCGCAAGTTGCAACAAGAGGAAACATAAAAGCGTAGTGCAAAAATCTATTTTTTTTATTATAGACCCATGGCAGCTAGGGACGACCAAGATAACGTCAAGTTTAGTGCTCATTGTGCATAAATATACTATATTTAGCCCGTCTGAGCTACCCTGTCGTTGCGCTTTATTACATTAATTCTTAGGTTCAGGAGAACGTAATTTTCAGAAACTTATGACTTGCTACATAATCCTTAAGGTTTGCTAAACAATTTTTGTTATCGATTTACACGAGAAATTCTTACCTTCGTTGAAAATAACGTTTGAATAGCCATCCTATCGCGCTCCAATGTAAAGCTTAGGGCAACCAGATGACGAACGAAATTATTTAGGGACACAACAGGGATGGCGCCTCTAGTGGAAAAGTTTGACAGTGAACAGCCCCGTTGACCACTAACTTTTGTTGCGGCGTGTACTACAGCAGACGCTCGATGCGCGCTGGAGCTTTCTTGTACTGCGCACCATGCGGCAACGCTGTTGCCATAAGCCCCATACTGAACTCTTAAGTTGGGCTCACCAATAGTAAGAACCTCACAATTTTGTGTTTAAGACCAGAGGTGTCAATTGGGTTCCAAAACGGGGCGGGGGGGGGGGCGTTGCAAGGAAAGTTTACTTTCTCTTGGTAGCCAACATTAAGAGGCCATAATGTTGAGGCAAAAAAATAAAAAATTGGGAACAACTATCTCTTAAATCGTTGCCACTGTAAGGCTGTCATTTTAATCATAACGTGAAATCGGAACATTTTTTACCACTCGACTCCTCTGTTTCCATGCATTAATATTGTGTGCCGGAACCATCTCAGTATGTGTGTTTAGGGTCCCGGGTTCGAATCCTGGTCGGGCTTGGTTGTTTGTGAATGTCCATTCATCAATTTCATCATTTCATCACTCATCCTCATCTTCGCAAATTAGCCAAGAGGCACAAAACGCGAAGTAAAATAAACTAAATCAAATCAAATCAAAGTATGTGTGTTTGTCCATTTCATGTCATCAGACATAAAAACATCTATGGTGTCTTTGAGTGTTTTTACGAAGCTGTTACACATGCACGGGATGTACAATCCACTCGACAACGCGAGATTCAAATTGTGTGCTGCGAACTGGACGCAGACAGCTCTCGAATATTTCTCTCTGATTCGAGCCTGAACACCACTAACGTGTCTTGTCCTTCCATGTTTGCAGCTCTTATAAAAGCCGAAACCCACCAAATTGTTCAGATTCAGGCCTTAGCACTCACAAGTGTTCAAAAATGCCTGTCACAGCTTCCGCTGTCTTGTCATAAATCGGCACGAAACAAAGGAAGTCTTCTCGAATACAGGTGGATCACGAAACAATTAATGCACAGTGAAAACCCTTCCATTCCCAACACATCTAATGTTTCGTCTCCCAGTATGATGAAATGCTTACTCATTTATCTCCAGTGACGTGCCCAAGGGAGGTTTGGTGAGGTAATAACCCCATTTGACCCAGTATTCCCCCTCTCCCTTCCGAAAATCCTGGGCACGCCTCTCTTTATCTCGGACATTTTTTAAAATCAACTCACCAGAAGTTTTTATCATCGTATTGGAAATTGAAGTAAGATGCGTTCTTCCTGCAGGTTTGGATATGATCCTTTAGGGTGCTGTCGTCTGCCTGCCTTCACACCTAACCTTAACAAGACCCTAATTTTCCATCCTTGTGACTTGGATTTTCAAGACTTAGGAAGGTTTCAGACCGAAGGGACACGCGATACATGTCGATTGGAATGGGCTAATCAACAGCAACGTTTCACGCCGTAGCGACACAAAAGGCCGCACAAACCTAATTTCGATTTGTGAAATCCTCAGGCGACAGGGAGTGAAATCTCCCTTATTAGGCCACTGTCATTGTCACCAAGAAGTAGTAGCTCTTGTTGACCACAGAAAAAAATATCCTCAACCGGTGGGAATGCTCCTCAGTTTTCTTCTCTCCTATATTTTCTGTGCTTGTTCACTATACAGGCAACACCTTACGATTTGATATACACAGGACATGTACTATGTAGACATTTTAACGAAAAATCGGTTGAAGTCAAGGATGGCTAGGTGGCTCAGTTGGTAGAGCCCTGATTTGGGTCCTGGTAGAGCCTGCAATTTCCGCCTAAAATGTCTACATATGCAACATCTTCTTGCTTTCTCTTCTCGACATTCATAAAATTTTCGGCTGTCTCTTTATGGTAGTTAAGTGTTTGAATGTGTTTCGAACCCAGTAGGCTTAAACAAAAGTATTTTTTATACCATGAAATTCTCGGACTGTATATACGAAATTTAGTTCTGGCAAAACTAAATCATCACTCAAAACTTTGATTTTCAGTTGATCTATGCAGTTTATTTCTGTTTTAATAAACCACTCCAATATCCGGTACTGCTGAAATATTTACTTTAGAGAGAGACCTTTGATCTCTTCGGCCCTCGAACCGAAGTAGCACTACACTGAGGCCCCGGAAATTCTGCTGTCGTCAATGTCTTCATTTTCGAATCACTATATCTTATAAAGCAATCAGAGGACGCTGACTGATCTGATCACCAACGACTGTATGAATTGTCACACTTACCTCTGAAATCTCATTAACCGATTCTTTGTACAGATCAACCGAAAAATTGAATCCGCGTATTTATATCCTCATTATATTCTAGAACGTTCCGCAGATAAAACGATTCGTTAATATCGCCAGTAGTTGACTCCTTCTCTCATTCAAGAACGTACCCCCTCCCGCCTTCCAGAGATTAGAAATTACAACGAATCGCCCTAAGTGTGGTGCTACCTTTGTTGTGCAGCTTCCAAATGCTGACAAGTATCTACATAGTGCTCAAGTGCGCTGCGAGAACACCGAAAGCACAAGAAAAGTGTACGTGCAATATTATCAACAACAGGGTTATAGAACATTCTCCGTCTTGCCTCGATAATTGTCATTTCCTTAAATCATCGTCACTTTATTCAAAAAGCCAAAAACCTGATTTTATCTAGTGTAAAATAAAAAAAATCCTGGGGGGGGACTCGAGCCACCTCAACCCAAGCTTGGATACGTGCTATTAACAATAACAGGGTTATAGAACATTCTCCATCTTGTCTCGATAATTATTTCTCCCAAACTATCATCACATTATTCTAGAAGAAAAAATCCTTGTTTTATCTAGTGTAAACAGAAAAAAAACCTGAAGGGGGGCTCGAGCCTCCTGATTCCCACCTTGGATACGTGCTATTGACAATAATAGGGTTATAGAACACTCTCCGTTTTGTCTCGATAATTATTTCTCTCAGATTTATAAATTTATTATCTTCACATTATTCAAGACGCCAAAAATCTAATTTTATCTAGTGTAAATTGAAAAATTTCCTGAGGGAGGGGTGAGCTCGAGCCATTAACTATAACAGGGGTATAAAACATGCTCCGTCTTGCCTCGATAATTATTTCTCTCCTTACATTATTTTCACATTATTTAAGAAGCCAAAAACCTAATTTTATCTAAGGTGTGAAAAATTTCCTGGGTAGAGGGTCTAGCCCCCTGTGCCCCATCTTGGATACGTGCTATTATCAATAACAGGGTTACGGAACATTCTCCGTCTTGCCTCGATAATTATTTCTCTCCTTAAATTATTGTCATATTATTTTATTTCACACCGCAAGAAATCAAAAACCTCTTTTTATCTAGTGTAAACCTAAAACTTTCGGGGGGGGGCTCGAGCCCCCTAAGCCCCCTCTGGATACGTGCCTGATATGGGCCTACACGGCGACGTAAAATGTCATTATTATTAAGATACGTCGCGGTTAAGTGAAGGGGTACCGTTTCAAGCGCCGTTATAATTAGAGATGGAGACAACTATTTTAATTTCCAGGAGGTGCTAGCTTACAACATAGACGAAGGACAATATGATGGGAAGTTGTAACCCCGACGGTTGGGAGATTCTTTGGGGTTAACCAGAAAGTACCGTTTTATGCGACAGTAAAAAAACCAAACGACATTGGCCTGGGCGACAAAAAAAATAAACAACTTGACGGACTGATGTCCTTTCGTACCATGGACAGCTCCGGGGAAGTTGGGGAGGGGGGGGATTTGTAGGCTTTATACTCCCAATCTCGAGGCGAGATAAAAACTTGGAGCCACGAACATATGCAGGAATGTCGTACAGGGCTCCTGGATGGTGTCAGCTTGCAAAACTGTGGGAGGAAAACCGTGTGAATGTTGAATTTGCAATTTCGTGAAGCTAGAGGCTTGACCAACGCTGTGACCACCATGTTACCAAAATGGTGGCGAGAAAAATAAACCGAATTTCAGCCTTCGTGCAAGATAATGTGAGGGCACGATGCCTGTTGCGAGAAACCAAAGCGATCCCAGCATAACTCTGGCCTAAAAAAGTTAAAATAGGGACAGGTCATCGTACGAGGAGTGGGCAATAAAAGCAATGGCCCCCTCTCGGATTGCGGAAGCGGTTTTCGGCCTAGTAGCGGACAGGGCACGCGCTTGACCGCGGGCCACTTTGGTTACGCTACACACCTCGTCGAAGGCGTGTGGAGCGTGGTGCAAACCATGTGCTTCCGGCACCAAGAGAACGCTGACGGGAGCGGCAAGGTCGTATTCGTGACCGGACGAATTACGTCATCGGACAGACTAAGTGACTGGGGTGTACCAGGGTTCTCCCACGCCGGGGACGCGTGCCCCGGTTTGGGGGGGGGGGGCGTGTGGAGGGACATCGTGGGGACGGTAAACCCTGCATTTTCATATGCGTGATAAGAATCAAAGCGGCTTTCGCTTACGAGATCGGTTATATTAATCGCATCTACACTATTAGATTGTATTGGAATGGTTCTACGGCCATTGCAGCAATGGTGACACAGGCAACTAATTAGTAAAAACAAACAAATGGCCAAGAGAGCAATTATTACAAGCGTACGAAACACATAGACGTAGGTAAAGACTTGACGAATCATTTCTTTAAAAGTTAAGGCTTGCACTTGCGGGAAAGACATACTTAAGAATAATACGAAGAAAAATAACGCCATTTTAATAAGTCGGGCGCTAGAGCCCGAGTTCCTCTTACTTGAATGGAACAATAATACGTATATCCGTCGCTTACTTAGTGAAGGCAGACGTCGCCGTATTCACTGTATTATTTATTATTAGTCTTTTTCTTGGCGCAATATCTTTAAATAGAAAACGTATCTCTATATCCCTCGCAGTATTTAATATAACTTGAATTGAATCTGAGCAAAATTGTTACTTAGGTTCGTGAAATTATGTATGTCCGCACAAGCAATAAGATCACCAGTGATACAAGATTTTTGTTTCCCGTGCCGATTAAGGAAGGCGAAAGGAACAAAGGGGGGTGGGAATTAATTGCTTCCACCTGTAATAAAAAAAATGCTTAAAAATGTTAACGTATTTTTAAAACCAGTTAGTCCATCCACACACCAAAAATGGAGAATAAATTTATCTCTATTCATTGAACTTGTGCTAAGCACACGACATAGTAACAAATCAATACGAAAGTCATTGGTGGTTTAATTCGTTCATGCTTCCTGTTTAAACAGAAAGTGTCCCTTCAGATTCGAGCTCGTCAGCTGGACATAAGAGACGCGTAGTTAAAAAAAAAAAAAAAAAAAAGCGCCAGTTATCCTAATTGTTAACTTATCAACTTTGAGACCAGGGAGTCGTAACGTAACTCAATGAAGCGGTATTTTCAATTACGGTTTCCGTCACGTTACAACCAGAAACAGAGTAACCTTTTTCGTGAACAGAAACGTTACCTCAGGTATATGGAACATTACGTTACAGGTGTCCTAACGGTATCGAACCATAACTCATCTGTAAATCAGTAGGTCGTTAGGTGAAGCTTTAACGTTACATCCATTGCGGGCAACCAGTAACGTTACAGGGTAAGAAACAGGTTCGTCACGTATTAACTAGTAACTTTAGTGTGTGTGGAAAGTGATAGTAACGTTACAATTAACCAGTAACTTAATTGAGGTCATGACTGTCAAAACGTTACACTCCTTGCTTCAAAGCAACAACGTTATTGATAGCTGGTAACATACAGACGTTTCGATGTGCAATACCGTGTCCGATGCCGTGTTCCGGAGAGAATAACATAGGTCTGTTGTATAATTGTGCTCGTTACTTTTGTAACGTTACAGTTATTTTCCTCCACAAAATTCTGTTTCAAAAAAGTTATATACATATCTGTTACGAATAGCAAATACCGTTATCGAAGGAGTTTTCGAAAAAGCCTCATAATTGTGATCGGCAGCATAGTAACATTATTTTGACACCTTGAAAGTCATTAAGTTTTGGATGTCAGTGAAAACATTAAATTGTAAAACGAAACGTTTGAAAACATCCGTAAACAAGATTCGGCGTGACAGAAGTTCTGGTTATCGGAATTTACTGATTAACTATGTATTTATCACAAATATATTTCTTTTCTGCATGCTGAATCACTTTACGTGGATTTGTTCTAATTTGATTATCTATGCAAGATGAATTTTAACATGTGCGATCACTTTATACGATATGAAAACAAACGTTTGTTGTAAGAAAACGTTTATATCTATCTTTCTCTCTCTCTCTCTCTCTTTCAGTTTACATGTGTTACATCAATTAAAAAAAATACAGTATGTTTGGCGATGGGAATGATTCGTGCTTAGATTAAGTTGCTGAAGGACGAAACATAAAGGACCAACCAAAGAATCATCCGTGCCACGCGTTCCTCCACCTAAGCGAGAGGCAAGCTTTTTCCTATCGGAAGACGAAAAATAATTGCTTGCTGCGCGACCTTGAGAAGGCGAACTAAACCACAAGGAAAGAAACCTGCGCAGACCCGCGACTCCTGTGCACGGTACTGCCGATTTTAGGGGAGGGGGAGAGTTGACCGGGCTTCCTTATAGGCCGAGCTGAAGGGTAGAAGGGAAAGCTGCGCGGGGACTTTTCGTCCAAGGTTTTTTCCCTTGTGTTCGCTCGTAGCAGCAGCACCACGCAAAATCGGAAAATGTGAATCCTCAAACTTTGTACACGTGACCTCCGGTCACGAAGCATCCGAGTAGACAACACCCTGGGGGGATATGAAAGGCACTTTTAGCAAGTAGAAAATACGTAGAAAGGAAATGCTATATGGAATTTTTGTACGAAACAAACGAAACCGCGTTTGTGCAACTGGTCTGTAGCTAGACAGGGTCATTGGACTCTCAAGAAGCCAAGAATTGTATGGAAAGTGATTCTCAAAACTAAGCGAATAAAAGGACAGTATATTTTATCATTTACAAGGGCCCTCATCCGCTTACAATTTTGAAAATTACTTTCAGTAATTCGTGTCTTCTTGGACAGGAGGTGCATTAAACTTTTTGGTGTAGAAACAGACAGAGCGCCCGCCTACCAGGTTTGAAAGAAGAGCATAGGCAGACATGAAAGTAATTTTCAAGAACGCAAGAACGACAGTCGACGTAGACAATGGACATTGAGCAACGTGTGACTGAGAAATACAATCGTAACAAAGGACAGGATTCTTCAAGAAACAGTAATTTTATAAAACTTCCTATCATTATCTCAGTTCATCCTTTTAACCTCCTTTGTTTGTTATACTTTTGTATTATTCTTGTTTTATATCGCTTTTCTGCCACTTGTAGATAATCGCGACGATGAAGATGAGTGATGATCATATTAAAACTATGAAGGGATGCTTACAAAAAAATCACCCATGCCCAGGTGTCTACTCGAACTTGAAATATTTGGTACCGAGTATATGAGTGGATCACTCAACGACTTCGGCCTTCGAGGCTACGGTTTCAGTTGCAACATGCAGTGTAATTACGTTTCTACTGCTCTGAATTGACCAAAGCATGTGGTATGTGTTCTTCATTTTACTTAAAAAGCCCCCTTGATACATGAGATACTACAAATAATTTCAGGCATACCCTCGAATTATGATTGCCTGGCACTTTTTTTTTTAACTAAGTAATGAAGTGACGCTTATATTCATATTAGGCCTACAACAAGCTCGAACTAAAAACTCTTGTGAAATACTGTGTATATGTTACCCTTGTGAAGTGAGAAACTTCATATTTTGCTAAGAAAATATGTATGAAAAATTATATTTGTAGCTACTACTTGAAGAATTCAAAATATTATGATGGAATTTCAACTTACGCATACTCTGCATATAACGTGGTATAATAGTTATCGCAGAGGAGTTTTTGTCTCGCAGTCAATTAATTTTTAGATGAACTCGATAGTAAGTTGGAAATATTTAATGACCCACGTTGTGGTGTGCTGTTCGTTTAATCAGAATTGGAGTGAGATAAATCTATAGTTAAGGTCATTCAACACGTCAATTTGTAACTGTGAATGCAAGTTTTCTTTGATTTAGCGGGAAATCAGTCTGCTATTGTTGTAAGTAATAAATGGAAACACATATATTTTCTGCTCGAGTAGGAATACACAGCCGTTATCCGATCAATCAGTTTCTGTGTTTGAAACTTCTGTCTAGGAAAGCTACATACAATTTGCATTTAATAACAGCAGCTTCAAAATAACCTATCCATTCTTGTTATGACAAGTAATGTTTGATTTTGATTTGTTCCCCGGTCGGTTCAAATCCGGGAACTTTTCTAACGGTGAAAGCGGCCCCGGCGCCCACCCAGCGTCGAATAACATGGGTACCTGGGGGAAACCCTGGGGGGTAAAGGCGGTCAGGGGCGTGATGCTGATCACATCACCCCCACTCACGACCGGATCAAGAAAGTGTGGGGCGTTACCCCCACACCCCCTATACGCCTTCATGGCGTGGTACTATGCACAGGGGAACACTTTATCTTCTTTTATATTTGACTTTGGTTTTCTGCCACTTTTAGCTAATCGCGAAGACGAGGATGGGTGATGCAATGAAAAAATTGATGAAAGGACATCACAAAGAAAATAATGAAAACAATACTCAGGCTGGGATCCGAATTCGGGACCTGTGGCGTCGCATTTCGCTGTGCTAACCACTCCGCCACGGAGGTCTGCAAAGTAATGTTTGACCATACATTGTTCATGAAATAAAAACATAACATATACAGAGGCTCAAATTAGTAATCGAATACGTAGCATTTTGCTGCATTTCTTCACAATATTTCAAAATTAACATGTACATAAATATAAACAATGGTGAAATATTTATACGCATTTATTAAAGCTATATTCCCAGCTACAGTTTTCTTTTTTAATTTTGGGTGCGTCAGCACTTAGGCTATTTTGCACCCGCCACGTTATACGGGGTTCAGCCCCTTACCATAACAAATAAAATAACTGTAATGTCGAATAACTGAAATATTAAAATATTCTGACTTAGGTTAAAAGCTGAGGCTCTAAAGGGGCACTCAGCACACATGACAAAAAGCAGGAGAACACACAGAATTATACTGGCCATAGGGTCAGTCGCCAGAGCCTCGTTAGTCTGCAAAGATCAGTCCAGGGTGTACTACGTGGAATGAAGTTCACGATTGGGTGTACTACGTGGAAGGTCACCCCTTCCAACCCTGTTACGTTTTCAAATCTGAAAATAGTTATTTATGTTTGGGCGTGAAAAAAGAGATCACTTTAATATTCAGACAAATCGTGAAAGACTTCTGTTTCTGTTAAGCTGCGTTTCCATTCTGACAAGTTCCAGACCCATGACGCGCAACATGTGCCGCTCATGTTGCGCGTCATTTAGTGCACTGTTTCCAATTCACAACTACTTCTGCAAAATACGCCCGCAACAACACTGGAGTGCAGGATCGCAGTGTAGCGTGTGCAGTGCTTTAGAGTAGTAAGTGTTTCTTCTCTTGTATTGTAATAATTTAATAATTTGGTGGTGATTTAACTTGTGTAAAGATGAACAATACAGCTATGGCGAGTTTTGTGGTTACGGCAGGCGCGTAACATGAAGTTCTAAAAAAAAAAAAAAAAAAAGAGTGAAAACAACCTAGATGGTGAATTAGATTGCTAACGGAAGAAAAACTCGTTGATGAGAGACTTACGTCTTCAAAATGGATACGAAAACTTTGTAAGAATGCGCTCGAAACATTGGACGCTAACGTGGATTTAAGCTGGCTCTCAAGTCGAAAACACTTCGTCAGGAAAGCTACACTTCTTTACCCATGAAGATTACTGTTCGTGGCCTGGAAGCAAGGTTCTTGTAACAAACTGCCTCGAGAGAATTATATGTATGACTTTTCTGTTTCTCAGACCACGTGTGACTACCTACAAATTATGTGAAACAATAACATAAACAACTTCCCGACCGATTTCCAAGGCTCGTTCCAACGTCCACTCTATCTACAAACTATCACTTTGATCCCTGCATGCAGGAGGGAGTAGTGGTAGTGTCTTCCCTTTAATGCAAAACCACAATTTGCTCCACAGCATGCTAAGATATTCGAAAGCAATACTTGTGTGTTAATTTAAATTTTGCCCTGTTCATTCATCTATACAGTATTTACTACTTCCAAATTTGTGTGCCTGTCTCGTGGCTGCTGCTATATTGTGTAGATGAACGAAAAACACACTCAATATACCAAAATTGCTTGTATGTAGACATCAGACGATAGGAGATGAAACAATTGCAGCCTACAATTGCCATCTGAGTATGAGAAACCACTTGCATTCTAGCCGGGTTCGATTCCTGGTGGAGGTACAGTGGTTCGAATTCCACTTTAAACTGAAGGTCTACTCCCAATTAGCCTATCTGTGCATACAAGTGAACCTTGGTGACTAGGATACCTCAGTTTGCAACTTTTAAAACTACATTGAATAGACAGCAGAGTGTAGCGCAGGGAGTGCAGACTCAGTCAAATCGTCGAGAGAGGGGTACCGGATTCGATACCCGGTGGAGGCACAAGTGATTCGGATCCCACTTTAAACTGTAGGTCCAGTCCCGATTTGCCTTACTGTGCATAAAGTGGACTTAAAACAACAAATCAAATCAAATAAAATCGTCGAAAGGAAGTGAACTTGGATCCAGAAATTTTAGTCATGGCAGTCAACACTACTACTTCTAAGCAGCTCCCACAAGTGACTGAGGTTAGAATGAAAGTTTGTCTTGTTTTAAGTTCACTTGTAGGCACGCTACACTCTGCTGTCTATTCAATGTAGTTTTAAAAGTTGCAAACTGAGGTATCCTAGTCACCAAGGTTCACTTGTATGCACAAATAGGCTAATTGGGAGTAGACCTTCAGTTTAAAGTGGAATTCGAACCACTGTACCTCCACCAGGAATCGAACCCGGCTAGAATGCAAGTGGTTTCTCATACTCAGATGGCAATTGTAGGCTGCAATTGTTTCATCTCCTATCGTCTGATGTCTACATACAAGCAATTTTGGTATATTGAGTGTGTTTTTCGTTCATCTACACAATATAGCAGCAGCCACGAGACAGGCACACAAATTTGGAAGTAGTAAATACTGTATAGATGAATGAACAGGGCAAAATTTAAATTAACACACAAGTATTGCTTTCGAATATCTTAGCATGCTGTGGAGCAAATTGTGGTTTTGCATTAAAGGGAAGACACTACCACTACTCCCTCCTGCATGCAGGGATCAAAGTGATAGTTTGTAGATAGAGTGGACGTTGGAACGAGCCTTGGAAATCGGTCGGGAAGTTGTTTATGTTATTGTTTCACATAATTTGTAGGTAGTCACACGTGGTCTGAGAAACAGAAAAGTCATACATATAATTCTCTCGAGGCAGTTTGTTGCAAGAACCTTGCTTCCAGGCCACGAACAGTAATCTTCATGGGTAAAGAAGTGTAGCTTTCCTGACGAAGTGTTTTCGACTTGAGAGCCAGCTTAAATCCACGTTAGCGTCCAATGTTTCGAGCACATACATTGCTCCCATCATAAGGTAGAGAGCATCCTGATGAGAGCAACGTATGCTCTACAAACGTTGAACGCTAACGCCGATATAACCTGGCTCGCAAGCTGAGAACACTGTTCGAATTTCCATAGGCATATAATAAGAATGTATCATACCCAAATGACATATCTGGCGTAATACCTAACGTGCAAAATTTTGGAAAATATGGGCTGATAGCGTGTGTGAGAACCAAAGGGACTTAACTCCAATTTATCAAATTTATAGGAGAGGAAATAATGTATTCTTAGGAATATGACTCTTAAACGTGACTCCGCCTTACAGATAAGCATTAGAAGTGGAAAATGTCGATTTACTCCAAATACTCTTCAGAGGAATTTTTTTAACAAAACTGAAAACCGCATTTTTGTAGTTACGTTCCTCTGATTCCCGTAGGACGATAGGTAAAATCATGAGCGATGTTTGAAAGAAGTTGTGTTAAGATGTCAAACATGTAGCCCACAGCCATGCTGTATAAAGAAAGCATAGAGGATAAGCTCCAATCACACTTAATCTAGGCTCACAACAAAGATAGCGGCTGAGTGACCTAGCGTAATGAAAGGCAAAGAAAACAGTTAATCATTGGAAGAAACAATCAGTTTCATATTTAAGATCATTCTATCAATTAATGCAGTAAAAAAGGTAAAGGTAAAGTGTTCCCCTGTGCTTAGCACCACGCCATGAAGGCGTATAGGTGGTGTGGGGGTAACGCCCCACACTTTCTTGATCCGGTCATGAGTGGGGGTGATGTGATCAGCATCACGCCCCTGACCGCCTTTACCCCCCAGGGTTTCCTCCAGGTAGCCATGTTATTCGACGCTGGGTTGGCGCCGGGGCCGCTTCCAACGTTAGAAAAGTTCCCGGATTTGAACCGACCGGGGATCGAACCCGGGACCGACCTTGAGTATGGTAGTCAGACGCGTTACCGACTGAGCCACCACGGCCACTTCAATTAATACAGTTGCTTATAAAAAATAAAAAATGGTCCAAAATGCTTCAAAGTAATTTAAAATATGAGGCGTTGCGGATACGAAGGGCGAACTCAAAAAAGTTCATTGTGAGGGAAATGCATTCCAAGTTGGCAGGCACAGTGCGAACTCCATAAAAGACTTTGAAAATCACGCATGAAACATTCCGATCTACTGTTACCAAGTTTTTGTGAAGCTAGAACTGTGCCTGACAACTTGAAACGCATTTCCCTCACAATGCACTATGTTGAGTTCGCCCTTCGTATCCGCAATGCCTCATATCGTCTCAAGGAAAACTCGAGAAAAGGAATACGCGCATTCTAATTAAAAATCTTTATTTGCATACTAAATAGCAGGCATTTTCACCACATACTTGAAATTAGTTTGAGAAAATCTCAAGTAAGAGGAATTCCTATCCCTGTTCTCGTGTTGATATTTCCTGGCAAATACTCTGGAAGAGGCTGTCGCGGTGTATTGCCGCGCTATACATTTGACGAAACAATGCTTTATACTCCGAAGTCGATACCAAAGGTTCATGGACGTCTGCAGGATTTTTTCCAGGGAGGGGCAAGGAAGGTAGTTTTTTTCTAGGGTGGCAAACAAGGTGCATAACAGTGTCGTCTCCTCAAAAAACATTGCTTCAATTTGAAGTTATCATGTTCATCTTATTTGAAAATCAGATCCTTAGGAAAATATTTGAACCTAAAAGGGATGAGGAGACAAGTGAGTGGAGAAGGTTACACAATTTAGAACTACATAATTGTATTAATGTCCAGATATTATTAGAATAATCAAATCAAGAAGACTTAGGTGGGCAGGCCATGTGGCACGAATGGGAAAGGAAAGAGGAGTTTACAGGATCCTTGCCTCTCTTTCGGACGTCCATGCAAAGGTTCTATTTTTATTTCGCGTCTACCACTTTCGGTTAATCGCGATGATAAAGGATGTGATAGGTGATGGAAGTGGTATAAAGACAATGACCCATCCATATTTTCTAGTCCAGGCTCTAATCCGACATTAGACTTCTCAGTGTATTACGCTAATCAATTTGTCACGGGATCGGCTTCTTCGTGTTTGTCTGCTCATCAAATGATTAATTAGTTATTCAAACTTTATAGGTAGGAAAGCTATATAAAATAACGAAATAGAAAAAATGCACTTGACGTCTTGTAGCACTATCATCAACCTACAATTTCATGCTCACAAATTCACAGAAAACTTCTTGTGGCATTAGTTTTACCGAATGGCCTGGGGAATAAAGATCCCCCATTTCCTGGTTCAGCTTGAAACAATTCAGGTGCCTTATCGAAGCTGTTCTTGAGCATGCAGGGTTTCTAACCTACTTCGCCGTAATTCAGTTGTTGTATCTTGATTAATATGCTGTATTGTAGAGCCAACAGCAGATTAAATAGGAGAAAAAAGATTTTTCCGACGGAAAATAAGTTGGCAATGCTGCGAACACCGAGGCATTCTTGATAACACGCTTGAGGAGCGTCGAGCAAACTTTCCTGAAAAGCACAACTCCAGTATCAAAGGTCATGCTACACGTGGATTGGCAACTTTCGGGAGCGTGCTGTCTGTCTACACAGTTCTCCCCAAACGCCTGTTTGTAGATGAATCTTCTGCTCGCATTTTATTTTTCAAATGTAGTTCTGACATTGTAGTCATTTTGCACTTATATTTATTTGTTCTTATTTTGCTTTGCTTTTATGCCACATTCATAATTAATCGAAACTATGAAGATGGATGATAATTAGATTAAATTAATGAAGACACACCTAAAAAATATATTTACAGACCAGGACTCGAACCCGGAACCTAAAGCGGATAGGTTGTGAGGAAGACCGTCAATAACTCCCGCCACGAACTGGCTTATAATATTTGTAATTTTTCAGGAGTATTTTTTGTTCTGTTCATGCATAATACCTGCTTTCGGAAACTTAATTTATAAGTGACACACTTCGTTCGATGAAGACAAGCCACGTATTGTTTGAGTGGAGGGACACATCTCGTTCATATACTACTAGATACAATCATGAACTATACTTGAAATGGCCTCCCCGATGGCGCAGTGGTAGCGTCGTCGCCTTGTAATGAAGGGATCCCGGGTTCTATACTCGGTGGAAGCACAAGTGATTGGGATTCCACTTTAAACTGTAGGTACAGTCCCGATTAGCCTTACTGTGTATAAAGTGGACTCAAAACAACAAATCAATCAATCATATACTTGAAATGTGACGTGCTAAACACTACTTTCGGAGATCAGTTGGACATGGCAATTTTGATATACAAGTTGCATTTTCTCAACTTAGATTCATTATGTCCAAATTTTATCCTAATAGATAATATCGCAACAACGCAAAATGTTTTAATTGTCTCGAATTCAAATTGACTCATATACAGTGTGTTTATAAATGAACGGTGCGGCTTCAAAAATTAATAATACATCTGTTTATTGCCTTACACGGGCAAAACTTACACCGTAAGCAGCAGCAACTGTCCAAGTTTATATAACTTTATTTACATTTGTATAAAGATAGGAATCGAGAGGGGGCAATTGTCCCTCTGTGCCCCCTTGCAGGTGCTCTTGGCCGTCTGGAAGAAATAGTGCACGACAGATGTGAAAACTAAATCCATCTTCAGTATCCTTTTGTCTTGCTACTCTTAGATTCTGCAACCTTTCTTTCTATAGTTCAATGTTAGCCCCCCTTACACCCTAGAATTGATTTCCGAACAAGTTTGAGGGTTAATCTCCCCTGCCCCCTGTGGTTGCGCCACTGCACCTTCTTCCGCCGTTGTTGCTTTGTTAACTTTCATCGGCTTGAAAATACTTAATTTTCTTCAAGAGCATAATATCGTTTAATAACCGGCGATAAGATTCCTCTACCCTAAATTTATGGATTAAAGTATAATAATATAAGGGCATGGAAATCTAAAAGGGGGGCGAGGATGGCCACATCTCCCCATTAGAAAACGAATGTCAGCTAAAAGTATATATTTCACACGTATAATTTGATTTGTAATAGTAATTTACATTAATTATTATAAGTATAATGGGGATGCAGGAATGCGATAATTTCGAATACAAGTGGTGTTTCTTGAGGGGGCAACACTATTATCGGGTTAATATGCCCCATGGCATATTTCCCTGCTTCTAAAATATCGACAGATGTCCATGCTTAGGGGGAGCATTGCCCCCCCCCCCCCCTTGCACCCGTTCGCACGCCTATTGCTACTCATTTCTACACTAGTTGGAAGCTTTATTCAATTTCGAGCCAAAAATGTAATTTTCAAATCAGGGTTGTTAAACGTCCACGAACCCATAAATTCTAATGGGTTCCGCAACAAAACCGGAATCTTTTTTATCGCACAGTTTAAATTCGGTCCAAGTTGCGTATTCTTTCATTTCAATATGGAACTTAGACCGTCTTTAAATTGATCCGGAAAGAAGGTACCTGAGCCGTATTTCAATTGATCCGGAGAAAAGGTTCCTGGAACGAATTGAAATATTTTAAACATAAAAAGGCTCTTTACGGTCCAGATCCATTTATGCTTGCTAATATTCCCTGCTGAACCGGAATTGAAATGATTTAAAATTCCTGACCCTTTAACAACCCTGGTTGAAATTCATTTATTTACAAACAATCAAATTTTTAACGGCTATTTCACATTAATCCCACACGATATTCTGAGTTATTTTTCGCAATGTTCCAATGAAAGGTAAGAGATTTGGGCTATTCCTTTTTCTTCCTTGATGTTAAATAGATTATATTCTTCACGCGCCTATGACATTACTAGCTTACATTTGTGAATTGTTCTTTTCTTGTAACGTTAACATCTACCATACTGAATTTATTTACGTTCTTTATGCAGATGGTATGTACCGAACTGCATTTTGTTCCGTTCCGCTACAGTGGTTTATATTTTGTTACATTCCTATGTAACGTTAATTAACCATATTGCCTTTCACTTCATTCCGTTACGGAGGATTGCATTCAATTACGTTCCTATGTACCGTTATTTACTACCATGCTGTATTTCGTTACATTTTTGTAACGCTAGTATATACCACATTGCATTTCGTTACTACATTCCTTGTAACGTTAGGATATACCATATTGCATATTACGTTATGTTCCAATGTGCTCATTTCGTTCCGTTCCTTTATAACGTTAATATCTACCATAATACATTTCGTTATGTTCCTTGTAACGTCTGTCTATAACATATTGCATTTCGTTACGTTACATGGGTACCAGCAGTTGAACCATACTCTTCCTCCTACAAAATGGAACGTACCGTGTAACGCAAATTGGGTACGTTACGACTCCCTGTTTACGACTACTACACTGGGCGATACATATAAACACTCTCAGTGTTACTTAACATAAACTTTGCTTCATCTGAGCCTTCTGGAATTTGGTGTGGGTGACTCACAGTGTCACTAAGTGCCACTGTGGTGGTTGGTTCCAAAATAATAATTAGGTCTTTTAACTGTAGGTCCAGGTCCGATTAGTCCATCTGCGCATAAAGTGGACATGGACTTAAAATTCAGTAGGAAAATAACGTCGGTCTAGTATTTTGGATTTTAGATGCGTTGAGACCACTAAAATTACCAATTCTTATAATACGAAATCTGTCCTCATCTTTTCATTTTGAAAGAGAGAGAGAGATAATTGTATAATCTTTCGTAGTTAATTTTTAAAGAAGACAAATTCAAATAGTAACAATGGGGAACGAATAGAGCTTACGAAAAGTTTTTGCCACCGTGCGGATTTGAACCTACGACCATTAGAGTAACAACCCAGTGCGTTAACCACTATCCTACGAGTTCGTTTCTTCATATGGAATGATTATAAGGAAGACGAATTCGTTCAATGTGAATTAGAAATATAATCCTCACCCGCCTATTTATAAACAAAAGGCCCAAACAAACACTCTTTTTTAGCAAATATAAAGAAAGGTGGTATGAATGTCACAAAACATTAAAGCAAAATCTACTACTTTTACGTCGAAGTCGTTTCACATGGAGGAACTACAACTTCGAAAATTGAGGTTGTGACGTGGCTTCTTGTAGTGGTTGGGTAGATATTGGAATCTATTTTTAAAAAATACCACTTCTTTCTAATGATTTTTGAACATTATTTTTGAAAATTATTTTTCAGAATAGTCTTTTTGAATTTCTCATCAATTTACAAACATTTGCATAAAAATCATCCATGCGTTACATTCGACGAAATGTCATAAATTTTTATTTTAGGGAAAATGATCAAGAAACAAAATAAATAAATACTATTGACTTTTTTGTGAATAGTATTTATTTTAATTTTTTTTGTTCACCATGCTTACATGTGTTCTTGTAATAGTATGAAAATTAATATATTTCTCTACATTTCGCAAAGCAAATAATAACGAATTCTTGCAATAAGTAAAATGCAACAAATATTTTTTTCGGTTTAATGAAAAAGAAAATTCGCAGGATTAACCGAACGGGGAATCGAACACAGAATTCGACACCCCACAAAATATCTTGTAGTATTTGCAATGAAGTAATGTAGAGTCAAGTATAAAAATTTCATGCAAAATCGCACGTTATAAGATTGTTCAAATATATTAACTCAATTCAATGTGTCCACAACTTATTATTCTGTCAGTCATTCGGCACATCTCGTTACAATGTCTCAGCATATCACCATTCACTAATTAATCGAATTGAATATTGATCCACTTCACAGTTTATCTCTTGCTTTTTGCTGCCAGACATTCTACGTTCCTGTTTGCTCCAGGTCTCTTCTGCATTTCATTATAATTGTTTTTATCTCCGTTTCATTCTCATCGTCGTTATCAACCTACGCAATTTCAACTGTATACTGTAGACAGAATTTACTATTATCAATTGCCTTACTCTACTGTGTCTCCCGGAATATCTACTCAAAGTCAATGATTTCCTACTGAACACTTTCAGTAGGCCTAATGTGCAATTACAGTTGAACTACAAGTGAAATATTCTCTTCAGTATGCATGTAGTGCGTTTAGCTCAGCATGTTGGCTGCAAATATAACTTTCTATTCCTCCTGATTAACAATTTGTTTTTATATCTATTTAAAATTTAAACCAACCTCACTTCCAAGTAGTACACCCTGTACTGCATTTTGCAGACTAACGAGGCTCTGAACCTACTGCCAGTATAATCATCGTATAGGACTGTGTGTGTTGTCCTGTGTTTTATCCTTGTCTGTGCTGAGTGTCCCTCAGCTTTTAACCAAGGTAAGGATATTTTAGTTTTCAGACACACTTTTATTTTTGTAATGATAAGGGGCTGGGCCCCGTATAGTGTGACTGGTGAAAAATACCCTAAGTTTTGACGCACCCATCAAATTAAAAAAAAAATCTTAACATAGATGTTTCAAAACACCTATTGATCTACTGAAAGCAGTACAGTAGAGAAACTAGAAGTGAAAATAATTTATTCAGTATAGTGTATACAGGGTGTTTCTAAAGGTCGTTTACAACGCTTGGGAGGTGATTCCTCACACGAAAACAAGCAAAAAGTCTAAGTTCAATTTTTACGACTGAGGCTTCGTTTCCGAGATAGGAGCCTCGCAAAAGGTGACAAAGTGAACGTCACACCTAACTGGGACGAATACTATCACAGATAGAGAGGCGGTTCCAAGGGAATCATAAAGGAATCGTATGTGCTCAGTCCGGAAGTCACTATGAAAAGTTCACTGCACGCATGCGCAATGGAGTCCTCAAAGGAATTGGGGATTTCCAGCAACAACAATGCATGGAAAAGGTATGTAACGCAGCAAGAAGGACCGTGACAATGAGAAATGCGTTCAAGACAACACATCCCGACCTCAAACATCAAAACATGACCACCGAACACAAAATCCGAAAAGTTGAGCACGGTTGCATACCCCAGTTACACGCGAGGAATGAACGAATCATGTCATGTGGCATACGAGAGACAGGAGGAGGGAAAGAAAAACACAATATCAGATGATTGCGACAACGTGTATTTTTACACGCGACAACTGCGTAATATCCCCCCCCCCCCCACACACACAACAAACAACAAATGCTACAATATCTTACGCACAGACAGTCCGTGTCACTGTACACCAACTGAAGATGTCACTTTCACCACACAAAGGGGGTGGGGAGCAATACCAAAAGTGTTCGCACGCGATCATTGTGACGTAAAAGAGACCAGTTTTGGAAGCGCTGCACAGGCAAGTCTGGCTCTCGTAGTCTACGTTTGACCTTCATGACTGCTGTTCCCGCGAGAGGAGCTCGAAGGGTTGGTTCTCTCCGGCAGTCGTCCCAATCGTGTTGCAGGTGCTGGGATATGATCAGCAGTTCGCTCTAGGTTGACATACGCATTGAAGAGTACTAGTATGTTGCATTGAAAGAAGTTGACGTGGTGGAGTGGGCAAGTCAAGTATCGCAACAATTGGTCTGTGGTGTTCGTACGGTGATACGGCCAATTTGTGCAGTGTGCCAGTGTTAAACAAAAACAATACTTTGCAGTTCCAGCTCCCTATTACACAGATGGCTGCGTATACGACCCAGCAGCTAGCAGACATGCATCTCATGTATGGGGAGGCACGTGGTAATAGCCGTGAGGCAAGGCGTCTTTATGGAGAACGCTTTCCACATAGACGTTTACCGTCTCACACCTTCTTTCAGGTAGTGGACAGTGGACTGCGTGAAACAGGGTCAGTGTTACCACCGCGACAAGAAGTTGGAAGACCCCGAAGTGTACGCACACATCAGTTTGCAGAAGATGTGTTAACAGCGGTCGCAGAACATCCTGGCACCAGTACGCGAGTGCTCGCTCGGGCACAAAACACGTCTCATGTGAATGTTTGGCGAGTGTTGTCAGATGAAGGAATGCACCCTTTTAAACTGCAGAAAGTACAAGAACTGTTACCTCGTGACTTTCGCCCTCGTATGGAGTTTTGCCAATGGTTGTTGCATCAGCTGGACACAAACCCTCACTTCGGGGCAAACGTATTGTGGACAGATGAAGCCATTTTCACCAGGATGGATGTCTTCAATAGTAGAAACAGTCATGTATGGGACTTTGACAACCCACATGCACTTTTTGTGGCCCATCATCAGCACAGGTTTTCAGTGAATGTGTGGTGCGGGATTGTACATGATCATTTAATTGGACCATAAATTCTCCCTGTTCGCCTGAATGGTCGCACGTATCATGCATTTCTTAGTGAGGTTCTGCCTGAACTGTTGGAGACCGTACCTTTGGCACTGCGGCAAGAAATGTGGTACCAACACGATGGTGCACCAGCTCATTTCGATCGTAATGTACGACATTTCCTGCATGACGTGTTTCGCAATAGGTTCATTGGTAGGGATGAGCCTGTGCCTTGGCCACCGAGGTCGCCAGATCTCAACCCTCTCGATTTTTTCTTCTGGGGAGAAATGAAAACCCTCGTATACGACACACCTGTCACATCAGCTGAGGACCTCGTTGCTCGCATCAACGTCGCCGCCGCGACGGTAGCAGATACACCTGGCTTGTTTGCTCGTACTCGACAATCCTTGATTCGTCGCTGTCATCTCTGCGTAGAAGTAAACGGCAGACATTTTGAAAACCGTCTGTGATTATTGCCCTCGGCAAATACCAGTGAGAACACTCTTGGTATTGCTCCCCACCCCCTTTGTGTGGTGAAAGTGACATCTTCAGTTGGTGTACAGTGACACGGACTGTCTGTGCGTAAGATATTGTAGCATTTGTTGTTTGTTGTGTGTGTGTGTGGGGGGGGGGGGATATTACGCAGTTGTCGCGTGTAAAAATACACGTTGTCGCAATCATCTGATATTGTGTTTTTCTTTCCCTCCTCCTGTCTCTCGTATGCCACATGACATGATTCGTTCATTCCTCGCGTGTAACTGGGGTATGCAACCGTGCTCAACTTTTCGGATTTTGTGTTCGGTGGTCATGTTTTGATGTTTGAGGTCGGGATGTGTTGTCTTGAACGCATTTCTCATTGTCACGGTCCTTCTTGCTGCGTTACATACCTTTTCCATGCATTGTTGTTGCTGGAAATCCCCAATTCCTTTGAGGACTCCATTGCGCATGCGTGCAGTGAACTTTTCATAGTGACTTCCGGACTGAGCACATACGATTCCTTTATGATTCCCTTGGAACCGCCTCTCTATCTGTGATAGTATTCGTCCCAGTTAGGTGTGACGTTCACTTTGTCACCTTTTGCAAGGCTCCTATCTCGGAAACGAAGCCTCAGTCGTAAAAATGGAACTTAGACTTTTTGCTTGTTTTCGTGTGAGGAATCACCTCCCAAGCGTTGTAAACGACCTTTAGAAACACCCTGTATATAATATGTTAAGCTTAATATTTTGACTGTAAATATTACATTTCATTCCCCCTTATTATAATTTTTATTCATATATTTTTGAAAATCTGAACAAAGTAGATGTTTCAAAACACCTATTGATCTACTAAAAACAGTAGACAAAAGTTTCAGAGGAGTAAGTAAAAAAGTGACATGAAATAATATCCAAAGAAGCCAAACATTATGAATTTATGTTACATACTTTTTCTTTATTTCACTTTCCAAAACCTAGGAGCTCGAAATAATACATGGCATGCGATTTACTAGACAGTCTGCTTTTCTATGATTATTTTGTCTTGCCCAGTCAGGGATTACCACCATTCAAGGTAAAAGGGGAAGGGGAAGAAATCCACCATAGCGCCGTGACGTATGAAGTAACATGTTCAGAGGCATCCAATACAACTAATAAGAGTTCACCTGACCTTGCAAAATGTTGGAAACACGTTTCAGGCTGGTGAATGCAAATATGCTGTGGCTAAATCTGGAACTAACGGTGGAATGAGAAAGCGTTTGTAACATTTAACAATGACACTTAGCATTTACAAAATATGAGATATGTATATCTTGATTTATTTATTATAGTAGACGGTAGAGAATTACTTACCGCAAAAGTTTAGTTCTCAATTGCAGTCCTTACAATCTATTCCAGGTTGTAAAATAGGTTCCAGATACGTTAATAATGTTTTCAAGATTGCTAACGACTCTTAAGAGAAACGTTCGACGAAGCTTTTTGAGTGAGAAATTGTTAAAAATAGCGGCCTAGTTGAGTGAAGATCGAAGGTTCGAATCTCTTATAGAACAGGATATTTTTCCCACTAATTTTTGGTGAGTAATGGAATAAATGTATTGTCGATATTTATAAGAAACGAAATATGAAACATATGCTTTGAACTCCGACTGAGGGACAGCATAGGTTCGAGTCTACCTGGGTTCTCGGTCTGTGTATACAGGTAGGACACCTATAGGTAGGATTTTGGGAGAGAGACTGACAGTCGGGAGATAGGCCAAGGCCCTTCCAGAGCTGTCGCGTCTTGGGTTATAAAATATGAAAACTATTCCTTCGGTAAATCTAATTCCTCGTCATTGCCACGTGTGATTTTTTTCAGTATGACTCATGCAATACTAATTAGTTCCCAAGTGAGATAATGAGATGGACAGAGAGAGATATAGGTGAAATTCGTAACCATTCGTAACCCAGCTGATATTAAAATATGAGTTAAATGTTTTTGAAAATGAAGGAGCACTAACACCACTTTACTGTATATCCACATACATCTTTACAATTCCTGAGCACGTCACTCCAAATGAACCAAACTAGTGCACACTAGAGCCTTGACTTAACAATACGTATGGGGTATCCTACAGTTACAGTCACAACCACAACCTCAATTTTCGAAGTTGTAGACACTAATTATAAAACTACTTCGACGTAAATATAATAGATTTTGCTCTAATGTTTTGTGACATTCATACCACCTTTCTTTATATTTGCTAAAAAAGAGTGTTTGTTTGGGCCTTTTGTTTATAAATAGGCGGGTGAGGATTATATTTCTAATTCACATTGAACGAATTCGTCTTCCTTATAATCATTCCGTATGAAGGAACGAACTCGTAGGATAGTGGTTAACGCACTGGGTTGTCGCTCTAATGTTCGTAGGTTCAAATCCTCACGGTGGCAAAAACTTTTCGTAAGCTCTATTCGTTCCCCATTGTTACTATTTGAATTTGTCTTCTTTAAAAATTAACAACGAAAGATTATACAATTACTCTCTCTCTCTTTCAAAATGAAAAGATGAGGACAGGTTTCTTATTATAAGAATTGGTAACTTTAGTGGTCTCAACGCATCTAAATTCCAAAATACTAGACCGATGTTATTTTCCTACTGAATTTTAAGTCCATGTCCACTTTATGCGCAGATGGGCTAATCGGACCTGGACCTACAGTTAAAAGTGAGATACGAACCACTATGTGTCTCCACCGGGTATATGATCCAGAACCTCTTGTTATCCTGCACTGAACTTAAACAAACAGATTCCCGCCCCCATTTCTAAAATAAATTTACATTAAATATGGCATTTATAAGATAATCATTATTGATTGTTTTCATTACTGAATGTCAAATAAAATATTTTCTACAACTAAGATAATCACATCTTCGTCCTATCTCTCCAAATATAATTCTGTTCCTCTCTTCCCCCCTTTCCCCCTCACACACATGCATCAAAATAAATCTTTTCTTAGGCTTGTATGTGTCTAAATATATAATTCAATACCCAAAATAATACTATTTATCTTCTACTTTCCGTCAGCCCTCTCCCTCTCACACAACCCCTCATTATTATAGGCGTTCGCCAGAGCATAGTGGTAATGTATCGACGTCTTGTAATCAGTGTGTCCTTTTCCGAGTTCCAATCAGGTCGTATAATGTTTCAGATTCCAATTTAAATGTATCCCGAGTCGTGATTAGCATATGTGTGCAAAAAGTGATGTTAAAACTAACTCTTGACCTCAATAATGCAATTTGTGTATTTTCTTTCAGCTGTTGTTCCCTTTTTTCCCGAAAATTAACGAATTAACCTAATCATCAACTCAACAAATAAAAATTCAACTCTAAATCAAGTAATGAAAAAGTGTTATTACATCCAAACCATTATTTTATCGTAAATGTAAATTAAATATCATCTCACGTAGTGAAAACAATGTGAAAACTATTCTAATGAGCGTTATATGATTGTCAAATACATACATGAAGACATATATTAAGTTCGTGAACTACATTTTGGACAACTTAATACTAATTTGAAACGATTAAACGCAATTAAAGCAACAAAAAGTAAACTTTTGCGCAATCTTTCTGCTGTTTCACGTTGTTGGAACAATATTTAACCAATGGGTACGTTATCTCATATTTGAAAATGCTGCATTGGTTGAACTTCCTGTGAAGAAGACCGTGAGTCACGCCTCCTGCTCCTCCGAATCAAACTTCACTCTGATTGGAGGATCGTATATTTCACAACACTTCCTTGTTTCGGAGCTACCAATATAATTTGGTAAGACGTTGGACTTAGAAAAAATCCATGAGTAGTGTAATTGGCTATATAACTGGGGCGATAAATGATGAGGTGTTTTGACTGAATAGAAATATTTAAAACTAAGGCAAAATGTCTATAAAATTTTATTGTTACTGTGTAAAACCTACGATTTTTGTAAAAAAAAGCTTCCGAGAAAAGATGACCCCCTCAAATTGATGTGGCTAAACCTGATTTTGCTAAAATTGCTGTTTATAAATTTGTTAAAAATATGGCTTTTCTCAATATTGTTTTAACTACACTTAAAATTAATCCAAGATGCTCTTAAGAGCTACACCTACCTACACACACCCACACACATCTATCTATACCCTCCCACACACACCTATACCTATATATATTTACCCATACATATATATACAAGTCTACTTCTGGTCTACTTCTATTGCGTCATGTTGTGCAACAAATTATTATTCAATATTATGCAGCAAATTATTAGACGTGTGTTGTTTTCTGTTTGGTTGGTTATGATGTAATGGGTGTCTTCTGATTGGATCACTGTTTCAGATGCGGTCCGTGCTTAGGCTATTTAAAGAGTTCTTGCATTACAGATCAGTTAATATTGTGAGAATAGTTGAAGTGTATAGAGGTGTTGTTCCAGTGCTCCTCATATTATAGCTCTGTTTGGTTTGATATACTGAATATTTTATTATTTATATTAAACATATTTCTAGTATACTGAACAAGAATCTTATATTTTATATAAAAGAGTTTGATATTTCTTACATCCAGCTGTAATTAGTTTATATTTAGAGTTTTGGCTTGCAGCTGTTGCAATTTGTTTCCGTGTGTTTTACAAGATCAATACATAACACATGCTATTGGGTCATTGCCTTTCTATGCATGTCTGCACACGCAATTGAGGCAGGTTAGTCTTTCAGTAGGTCACTGCTTTTCTGTCGATCAAGACTTATTCCACCTTCGTGCATGTAAGCTATATTGGTATTACAATTTGTCATAGTTTTATTAAGTATAAAATTTTAATTTAAATCCCAAGAAATTTAATATAATAAACCTAGGATAAAAATTAATAATATTAACATATTAAATATATACAATAATTATACAAAATACACTGCTGAACCTAATTCATATTTTATATTAAATATAGAGTTTTAATTTAAACCCCAAGAAATTTTATAACTAATAACAAAAATGCCAAATCAAAAATATTGTGATCAATGCAATACGAATATTTCTAGCTCTAATTGGGCTAGGCACCAAAAGAATTGTAATCCAGACAAATATAGAACTCCCACAAAAATATGCCCAAAATGTCATAAAAAATATAGTCTGGAATATTTCTTATATAAACATAAAAATAATTGTTCTGCACAACCATCTACATCTTCATCTGGTCTAAAAAGAAAACTTGAAACACCTATTAATTATAAACCAGCAAAGCAGCTCCGCTATGCACCTATTCATAGTAGTTTTAATAGTCAACTAAAGGATTACCGTTTTATATCAGAGTCAAAATGTGATATTAAGAATTTTTTGAATAATATAAATTCTGATGTGCAGGATATTCTAAATAAACAAAATAGCTCTTATAAATTATCTTTCAAATTATTTACACAATATAAAAAATTAAATGGAACAAAATTTACACAGCCCCACATAACAGAAACTGTAGCTATATATTCAAATACGAATTTAAACAAAATAATAAGCAGTTTGATAGAGCAATTAATTATTAAACACTCTGAATTTGCTGCAAAAGAATCAGGATGGAGTTTATGTGGAAGTCCACACAAGTTATATATTAATATTTCTAAATTTAACCCACTACAAGGTTCGACATATCTGCCATTACCTGCCAATATTAAAAACAAAAAAGCTGTGGTTAACATTGTGACTTTTTCCTGCGCGATTTGTACTAAAGAAGTATTACGTCATATTTCGCGTAGGAAAGACCTCACATTTCCTCCTTCGTAGTACGCCTTGCGTCACGCTTGCTTTGTTGGTTGTGCCAGTCGCCGCTAGGTGTCTCTACCTATCTTTGCCCAGTGCTGCATTTACGAACGTGTAAGCTGAATCAGTTCCGATCCGACCGACTCCCACGTAACAGCCAATTCCTCGCAGGGAAACGAACGAGAAAAAAGACGGAGTATGACGAGCGATTAGCGTGGAACGGTGTCTCGCTGGACGAGACTTGCATTTTTCTTGGATTCTAATTGCACGTGCTAGTTTTTGGACTATGTCTCCATACTTCGTACAATCGCCCGAATGTGGATTGTTCTCACAAGCTTCGGCTTTTGAAGTTAAGTAGTGGAAAAGTTACATTTCTTGTGACGAATCAAATACATGTGTTCCGAGTCCAGTTTGACGTATCCACAGACTGTTTGCCGTATTATACAGGATACACGTTACTGCTACTTCTATGGGAACGCCGTCACGCAACCCTGATTTCGAGGAAAGTTGAGTTTCGTTATACCAATGTGAGGGAAAAGACGACCGTATAAGAAAGAAGCCAAACCCTATTAGATTCTCCAGTTGCAGAGTTCTATTGGCCCGATGGAATGGCTTTGAATGGACTATTGAGGTATGTACTGTGTCAAATACTTCTTTTTTGCGCCGTAGCAAATACAGTGAAGTGCGTCGTGTTGAAATACTTTGAATCTCCAGTTTGAATAATTGGAAGGAAGGAGATATAAGTGTCGGTTTATTGGAACTAAGCAAAATGGAATTAATTATGTAATTGTTTGAACAGGTGCGTCGTCGCATTTATTCATCGCGTACAAACAAAAAAGGTAAAGGAGAATATCTAATTTTCTTAATGATAATTGAGCAAGGCGTACGTTAGAGTAAATTATTATTGCGTCTCAGGGGGATGACAGAATGCAATGAGAGATAATGTTTGCCTGGCACGAAAATACTAAAATAAAGTAACAAGAGAGCATCAAAGTAAAAAAAGGGGATGAATTTGTCATAAGAAGGAATAAGAGCCTTTTTTACTGCAATCTGTTGTTAAGAATTTTTACTTGTTAATGATATTTGATATTACGTGATTCTATGGTTTTTGGTTGAATTTATTCATGTTCGTTGTCGTAACTATAACGACCATATGTATGAAACTACGGAGTAAACGTGGGGGAGAAATAATTGTTGAACCAATTTTGGAAATAATCTGGTGTGATTTAAAAGACGGGTTTCTCGTTAATAATTGTTTTGATGTATATGTTTTCATGTTGGGACGTTAATCAATCTTCGCTGCGAGATTAACGCAATAAATTCTGACTTAGAGTCACAAATGAACTTTGCTCTTATTTCCTTTTTTTTTTTGTTCTTTTTGGAACCTTGCTTGTTAATGAAGAACGAGAGTTTACTAGTGTCAAAAGAAAAGATAAATTGATTTGTCAGAGTAGTACACATATTTTTTGTGGTGTTCCGTGTACACACTCGTACACGAATATAGGCACATCTATATTGAAAGGTTGACATAGTGTGAAATTTTCCACGATATTCTGTGACTATACGTTTATTATATACCTTGTTTTTGCTTAGTGTTTTGGGAGGGTCTCATATGTTCAAACAGGTGCACCCCTCCTTGTTCATTGGTTCTCTATAGAGACTGAGGCGGCAGTGATAAACGCTGGCCATTAACCTCAACACTTTAGTGACTTTTGTAACTGGTTAGTTGTTATTCGTTTCTACGAACGTACGATAATTGATCCCGGACCTTTTGCACGTTTCCTTAAATAACTTTCGCTGTCTTTTCTTACGTACGCAACAACCACGTTACAACATAGAAAATAATGATCAGAAATGTTTTTTGTGGTGTATTTTAGCTGCTTTGTATCCAGTTTTAAATAATCCAGAAAGAATAAATTATTATAAACATCATGAAAATGATTTTAATGATGCAAAAGAGGGCTTAGAATATCCAATGTCTATTCAAAATATTGATAAATTTGAAAAAAAAAAAGGCCAGAGATATCAATGGTAAAGCATTATCTATTAATGTATTTATTTGTTCCACTGGTGCTGGGAATTGCTTGATAGAACCTCTCAGAATTAGTACAGTTGATGATGATTTTGCTGTTCCGATTGATTTGCTTTTAATTGAGGGGGATAGCACATACCATTACACTTTAATACATAATCTTGAAACTTTAGTAAGAAAACAAGTAAATAAATCTAATACAATATTTAAGTTGTGCCGAAGATGTTTAACTGTATTTGATGGTAGAAAAATGGTAAATGGGGTTCGTGAACGTAACACAGAAATTGCTAAAAACAAATTAGTTGAACATTTAAAATATTGTGGAAATCACAAACCTGTTCATATGGTGATGCCTAATCCAAGTGAAAATGCCAAATTTAAAAAAATTGAAGCTTTGTTGGAACACCCAGCATATATAGTTTGTGATTTTGAATCAAACCTCAAATCCCTTGCATTCTGCAACCCAGATCCTGATGAATCTTCAATTACATCATACCAGTTACATGAACCTTCTAGTTTTTGTTATATAGTTATACGGGATGGTGTAGCTAGTGAACCACAATTATATATGGGACCAAATGCTATCAAAGAATTTGCACATAGAATAGAAAATGAGTGCCATGATATAGCATCTAATATCTTATTAAAATCAAGACATATGATACTTTTAACAGAAGAACAAATTGAAAATTTCAAAAATACAAAAAAATGTCTGGTATGTGATTGTGAATTTTCAGATACAAATATCAAGGTGAAACACCATTCCCATACAAATGGTAAATTCTTAATGGCTCTGTGTAAAAACTGTAATATTAAGATCCAGAGACCAAAATTTGTCCCAATATTTTGCCATGGTGCATCTAATTATGATTTTCATCATCTGATCAGGTACGAGGGGCTTGACAAGCAGAATTTAAATATTTTAGCAGAAAATGATGAGAAATATATAGCTATTAGCAAGATAATTAAAGTTAATGGTGTTCCTATTCACTTAAGATTTCTTGATTCATACAGAATTTTGTCGTCTAGCTTAGCTACTCTAGCCAGTGAATTATCTGATGATCAATTTAAAATTACTTGTGATATGTTTCCAAATCAGGACTTGAAATTAATTAGGCGAAAAGGTGTATACCCATATGACTATGTTACAGATTTTTCTAAATTTGATGAGTGTGCTTTGCCACCACAAAAAGCATTCTATAGTAAACTCAGGGCATCCGAAATTACTGATGAAGATTATTACCATGCTCAGTTGATGTGGATTAATTTAAAATGCCAGACATTTGGTGATTATCATAAGGCATATTTAAAACTTGATGTAACTCTCATATACTTCAGGCATTTAGAAAATCTTCAATAGAAAATTATAACCTGGATCCAATATATTTCTATAGTGCTCCAGGCCTAGCATGGTCTGCAATGTTTTTGAATACTAAAATAGAATTGAATTTAATCCAAGATCAAGATATGTATCTTTTTATGGAGCAATGTATAAGAGGAGGCATGGTGCAATGTTCTCAGAGATATGCCAGAGCTAATAATAAATATATTTCTGATTATGATCCAGAATTGCCATCAAATTATATACTTTATGTGGATGCTAACAGTTTATATGGGTATGCTATGATGGATAAATTGCCATATGCAGGGCTTGAGTGGGTTGAAAATTTTAGTATTGAGGATCTTGAGGATTTTGATGATAGTAACTATGGCTTGTTCTTAGAAGTTGATCTGATAATTCCTGAAGATTTACACAACAAATTTTCTGATTTGCCCCCAATTTCTGAATTTAAGTGTTCACCTAATTCTAAACAAAAAAAGCTAATGATGACTTTGGAATCAAAACAAGATTATGTAATATATTACAAAAATCTTCGGTTTTGATGCATCATGGTGTTAAAGTGACCAAGGTTGGCAAAGTTTTGAGATTCAGGCACTCAAGATGGTTGAAATCGTATATTGATACAAATACCGAACTTCGAACATCTGCAGTAAGCCAATTTGATAAAACTTTGTTTAAATTAATGGTAAATTCAGTATATGGCAAAACAATAGAAAATGTTAGAAAGCATAGTGATGTTAAATTAGTTACCGACCCCAGCCGGAGCAAAAAATTAGTGGCAAAGCCGAATTTTAATTATAGAAGAATTTATGATGACAATATGGCACTTCTTAATATGAAAAAAACAAAAATTAAGTTTGATAAACCTATTTATGTAGGGGCAGTGATATTAGAATTGGCAAAATTGCATATGTTAAAATTATATTATGATGTGTTGAAACCTTTTTATGGTAATAGTATAAAATTAATGTATATGGATACAGATAGTTTTATTCTTGATATTCAAACAGAAGATGTTTATAAAGATATATCACATCCTGAATTAATTAAATATTTTGATACCAGTGAACATTCAAAAATTCAACCCCACAACAAAAAGGTACCTGGCAAGTTAAAAGATGAGACACTTGGCGATGTTATTGTAGGATTTTCTGGGTTAAGAGCTAAAATGTATAGTTTTAAAACATGTAGTGGTGCTGTTGCCAAAAAAGCTAAGGGCATTGGTAGAGATACTGTAGACAAAGAGCTTGAATTTGAAGATTATAAAAATTGTCTCAAGTCACTGAGGTTAATCAAAACATCAGAAAATAGAATTCAGAGTAAAAATCACTTGTTGACTACCAATATTGTAAGAAAAGTAGCTCTAGACCCACATGACGATAAGAGATGTATTTTATCATGTGGCATACATACTTTACCGTGGGGTCATTGTGACTTTAGAAGTGGCAATCAATGCCCAATTACAAAGCATGATTTGAAATAAATAAACATGCCGATGAATTTATTTGGGTTAAAAAAAAGCTATTATGGACCTGCCGACACCAGCACCCTCTCCTGATATAATATCTAAACTAAGTGGTTTCTTAATTATCCATCTCAATAGCACACTTACAGATGTCGATGATAAAACAGGTAAAACATTATACATATTTAACAATAATTTAAATCATTACCAATTGCCTGTAGGTGGTCAATTACAATTTATTACAACTCCCGAGGGTGATGTCAAAATTTCAGTAGGGAGAAATATTTATAGAATTAAGCACTCAAACATGATTTCTGGTACTGTATATACCGTCTTTGCCGGTGGCTGCTTATATATTGAGGTCCCGGGATATTATGACAAACTTATACCTTTTTTATTGAATTAAGAATTAGATATTTTATAATAAATAACCACTAAAACAAAAAATAAAAATGCCTAATGATATATTTGGCCATACAAGACATGAAGATCACAGTGATGAGATTCTGATGCTTGACGTCAGAGTTAAAAAATTAAGAAGTGATTTACAAGTTTTACAAACCACACTTAATGCCAGTCTTCAACTAGAAATTACAAATTTACAATCACAATGCATGGATCCTCTTCTTAAAATTGATTCAGAACTTAAATTATTGCTTCAAAAATATACTGACTTGGCAACATTGGATAATTTTCAAAGTTTAGAGGAAGCTGTAGCAGCTCTTCAAGCCAAATTTAAAACTCAAACTACCAACTCTGAGCAATTGAAACAACAACTAGAAGAGCAAATTGGTAGTGTCCAGGCAAAACTCCAAACAATTGTCAAAAGCATAAAATCACAAGAAGATTTTGATCTAGTAATTTCCACTCTAAAAGAACAAATTCAATCACTACAAATACCTAATCTGGACCCCTTGAACAATGCTATAGCCGAGGTTAAAGAAAAAATTGAGACACTTGAAAATTTTATGAACAACTTATAACCTTCTGATGCTCTGAGTGCTATAACTCGCAGTGTAGCCAACATTAAGCTGCAACTTGAGACATATGAAGATTTTGGAAAAATTCAGAGTACCATAACTCACCTTGACGGTACCATAGCAGCAGTACAAAGTGATCTGACAAATGTACAAGAAACTCTAGAATCTCGCCTGCCTGGTATTGTAGACACTCTTGTCAGTGCCCAGCAACAGATCACCAAACTTGAAAACCTCAACACCGAATCTGAGCTATCTCATTTTCATCACTTGATCGATGATATCCAAACAAAACTTGAAATTTTACAACAATCGACACCTACTCAGGCAGACATAACCATGCTCCAAGATGCTATGCATAGTGTGGCTGACGCTTCTGAATTAAATGATGTGAAATTGGCACTTGAATCTTTGCAGAATACTGTAGCAAATCTGCCTACATCTCAGGAACTTAAAAATATTAAGAGATCAGTTAATCGCATACTGAAATCAGAAGATATCAAGAATATCCAGACAGAGATCAAACAGCTTACTCAAACAGTGGTCACTCTACCAACCAATCAGCATATTAATGAACTTTATGCTCTGTTTGAGGATATCAGAAGACAAGTTCATGATCTTACAACTCAAAGTTCAAAATTGTCAGTTGTTGAAAATTTACAGCAAATTGTAGCTAATATCAAGCAACAACTAGGGACCATGGAATCCAACCAAGCAAATACTGTGTCTATTTTTGCTACCCAGCTTCAAGAGATTGTCCAACAATACAAAAAACTTGCTGTGGACATAAGAATAAAACCAGGCCACGATGAGATTGTTAGGACTATCAACGAGCATTTTGAATCTGTAATAAATAGATTGCTTACAGCAGAAAAAGAAATAACTGGCCTAATCGAGAATCCTAAACATACAGTAATTCTTGAATTGTACAGTATCCCCAACAAAGAATATGATTCACCATTTACACCAGGTGGCAAAATATATATGCTATGTCCTGCACAATTTTATTACCAGTTTTTTGTTGGGGGCACACTCAGAACAAACAAGATCAAATATTGGCTCCAACCACAGGTACACCACTACCCTACCTTATCAATAACTAATGCTGACAACAAAGCAAAGGTCACCAGTGTAGAGTTAGAAGATTTTACAGACCCCAATACATTAGAGACAGCTTATGTTGAAGATGATTGTTCTCTTGAATTTAAAATACAAATAGGAGACAAATTATATTTAGAAAATCCTGTAGTATCAGCTGCTGAACACCCTATAGTTGCAATATTCTTGTTTACATACTATGTCTAGACAAATTATTGTTGATGAATTACACAAGCCAGCCAGACATAACTATAAGCGACTACCAGTAGTCACAAAAGGCATAGATGATTTATGGCAGTCTGACTTGGTGGAAATGGCCCCTCATGGGGGACAGCTGAAAAACTTAGACAAGGTCAACAAAGGATACAAGTATATACTTACTGTCATAGATACATTTTCAAAATTTGCTTGGGCTATGCCGCTCAAATCTAAGACTGGAAAATGTGTTACAGAAGCTTTTAGGACAATTATTAATCAGAGTGGAAGATCACCACGCTATCTACAAACAGATAATGGCAAAGAATTCCATAATTTGGTGTTCCAACAATTTATTAAAAGCCATTCAATAAAACATTACTCGAGTTACAGTGATCTTAAGGCCTCTATTGTAGAAAGATTTAACAGAACTCTAAAAAATCATATGTATAAACAATTTACTCTTCAAGGTAATTATAAATGGCTTACTATCCTACCAGAACTTCTAGATAAATATAATAATTCAATTCACACTACAATCAACATGAGGCCCTCTGAGGTAACTTCATCTGATGAGCAACAATTGATCAGTACTGTTTACTATCCTAGATACCAACCAACAACAAAAAAACCTAAATACAAAGTTGGTGATCAAGTAAGAATTAGCAAATATAAACACTTATTTAAAAGAGGTTTTACAAGAAACTGGAGTACTGAATTATTTACAGTGGTTCAAGTTAAACCTGGGACCCGTAATACATATATAATAAAAGATCACCGAGGAGAAATTCTTAAAGGCAGGTTTTATGAAGAAGAACTTAACAAAACTAAACAGCCGGATACATATCATATAGAAAAATTTATTCGCAAAAAAGGCAATAAAATACTGGTCAAATGGCTAGGACTCCCAGAACACAGCTGGATCGAGGCAGACAAACTGATACTATGAACACCTGGGATGTTATAAAAATACTACCAGATCCTGAACAGCAGAATAAGAGAAATGGAAAGCTGCTGCCTGATAATATTAGATGTCTTATTGTTGGACCATCGGCTTGTGGTAAAACTACACTAATGATTGATAATTTTTTATTGGCACCCAACTGGTTAGACTGGAAAAACAGGCACTTGTATGTATTCTCTAAGAGCTTAGAACAATTAAAATATCAGCAACTAATGAAGATATATGATGGACTGGATGTAGCCACTTTTGAATTAGATGTTAAACCACTTCATGAATGTCTCGATAACTCTGTTGTTGTATTTGATGATATTATACTGGAAAACCAAAACAAGGTTAGAAATTTTTTTACAGAGGGCCGACACAAAAACATAGATTGCTTCTACCTGGCACAGACTTTTTCTAAAATACCAAAACAACTAATAAGAGACAACAGCAATTGTATATGTGTGTTTCATCAAGACCATACCAACCTCAAACACATACATGATGAATATGTAGGTGGTGACTTGAGCTACAATAATTTTTCTAAGTTTTGCAGTAGGTGCTGGAATCAGGACAGTTATGGGTTTGTCACAATTATATGACAAGGAAACCTAATAGTGGTAAATATAGAAATAAAATTAACAATTTTCTAGACATTGAAACATATATAAATAACCATGAAAAGACCAATTATTGATGATCTTAAATTAAGAGACTATCTTGTAAAAAGATTTAAGGGATGGAAAGTAGAGAACAACACAAGCGTACAGAACAACCTATTATTGATGCTATTAGTGAATTAGGTAAAAATATCAAAACTGTTACAGAGCAAAATCAAAATTTGATCACAGAGCTTGTACCTGTAGCTGCTAGGAACATATTAGATTATCCAATCACCCCACTTTCTAGTATTCATACACCTAGTCCTGTTGCTCCTCGAAGAATTGAAGCTACTCAGGATCCTATTGAATTGGGTCTTCTTGCTCAAAAATATTTAAGCACACCTAAAGACAACAAAGATGAGGTTTTTGGTTTATATGCCGACACAGAAGTTGATGGTAGCATCATACATAGAATTGGCAATTTTAGGGTAACATTTATGGGAGATGATTTGATAGTATATTCAGAATCTCATCTTGGAGAAAGAGGTGGTTTTGTTAAGTATCCTGGAACACCTGGATTATGGGAATTGATCACTAGGAAGAGACCTGGCAACTATACAGATCAAGATTATGAGCACTACAAAGAAATATTAATAAAATCAGATGCTCTATACCAGAACAATGATCCCACACAAAAAAGAGTCAAGTCTAGCAGTGGAGCAAAATACAACAACTTAATCAAGCCTATATGGACACAGATCAAAACAGGTAGTGGGATCAAACAGTACAACACCCTGCCTAAAGAATTTGTCTGGGTTGATGATGTCAGGAAACTTGTAGCTAGGTTGCTGGTCATAGCTGGGGAAGAAAATGCCGGTAACCACAATTTTTACAATGAAAAGGTTGGAATTATGGACATGATAAGCACCAAATTGTCTAATTTTATAGTGAATGACACTAAGGGCATTGGATATCTTATAAAAATTATTAATACTCTACCACCTAAATTTTGGAATATCTCTGAGGGTCGGGGGCTAGTTAATGACATCATAAACAAGTTGCCATTTGAACTACACATACCAGGCTATCAGTATTGTGGTCCAGGCACCAAACTAGATCATAGACTAAACAGAGGTGACCCTGGTGTTAATCCCCTAGATGCTGCTTGTAGAGACCATGACATAGCATACAACACACATGATAATCTTGACAAGCGACATGTAGCAGACAAAAAAATTGAAGAAGCTGCTTTTGGTAGATTTGTAAGCAAAGATGCTTCTTTAAGAGAGGGAATAGCAGCATTGGGGACCACTATAGCTATGAACACCAAACAAAAATTGGGGTGGGGGTTGTAATAAATTAACTAAATTAGCTACAATTTAATTGTGATAGTTAATCCCAGAATATGTATATAATAAACCAAAAATGAAGGCCAAGGGTGTTATGTATCAGATACCTTATGCAAGTCTTAAATCTCTTAAAACTATTGATAGTCTTCTAACCAAAAAGCAGCGCTAGAAAAAAAGCTCTTGTCTTGCCAAGGGACATGGTATGAAATTATTACTTAGTACCCCCCAATTAAAAAAATTACAGCAATCTAGAAAAAAATCACATATAGGTGGATTCATATTTAGTATCCCAGCTATTTTAGCAGCTTTGGGGGCTGTGGGGAGCTTGGCTGGGGGATCAGCTGCCATAGCAAAAACAGTAATAGATGACAAGAAAATAAGGCAGAATTAGATGAACAAAAGCGCCATAATCTAGCCATAGAAAAACAAGGCAAAGGTGTTAAGAAAGTTATGAATAAGTTAAAAAAAACAAGAGCCACTTACCAACCAAGATATTGAAGCTTTAATAAAACCACTAGGCATCCAAAATTTTAGAGCAGTATACATGTCCGATTCTTTACCAGAACAACCACTCAAAAAAGAGTGTGGCATAGTTAATTTGGATAAGTACAAAAATCAGGGCACTCACTGGATTTGTTATCTTAAATATTTAAACAATGAGGCATTTGTGTTTGATTCATTTGGAGGTATTCCATCTGAGAATTTAGTAAAATATCTAAAATCAACTAATCTTTATTATAATAATACCCGTATTCAAAATTTCAAAGATGTTAATTGTGGACATCTATGTTTATCTATTCTTAGATATCTGTCTCAAATAAATAAACCATCAATTGAAAATTTTCAAAAAGCTTTGTGGTATCTAAAACATCATGGGAGTATTCCATCTTACCAGCCAAAATTCAATATTGAAACTCAAACTACATGATGATATAGCTTATCCCAAAACAATAGCTCTTAGAGCATTCTATGGCATGTATTTGATCCCTAATATTACACACCACAACAACACAATCACAGTTGGTAACCAAAAAATTGTTATTACTCCAGGCCAGTATAATTTGTCTACTTTAAATGCTCAGTTACCTAGAGGTATATTGTTAACTCAAAATTCTGCTACTCACAGAGTAGAAATTGTGTCTGCTACAGAAACAGTAGATCTGGGTACTATAGGAGAGCTATTAGGATTCGAGAACAACACAAAACTTGAACCAGCCATCAAACACACTGCTATTAATATACCTAAATTCCTAGCCATAGAAACTTTGAATATTCACTGTAATGTGGCCGAGGGTATGATCACCAAATCAAATGGCATAGGCACTCACAAACAAACTGCCATTATTGCAACATTCAAACCTAACTCTGAATTTATGGAACCGATCATCTATACTCCATCACCAACATTATATTTTCCTGTGTGCCATAATAGAATCGACTACATTGAGTTGATGGTCACTAATGAAAAAGAAGAATTAGTTGATTTTGCTGGAGCCACAACAACTGCTATCAGAGAAATTAATATTTAAATAAAAATACATACAAAAATAAATAAATAAATAAATAAAATGGAAAATATTGAGAGTTATGAGCTACAATCATTCCCCCCAAACCGGAGGACCTTTGCAAATTTAAATCAAGCCAACACAGAGATTGAGGTTGACCTTGATGTAGGAGATGGATTTATACACCCTCACAGAGCAGACCTTTATATTAAATTTGATGTTGTAAAACTCGATGGTACAGATTATCCAGCTAACACTAATATAAAATTGGTAGACAATTTTGTGCCACATCTGTGCTCTGAAATTGAGATTAGAAAACATGGTGTTGTTATAAACAGAGTAGATTACCCTGGTATTACCGCTACAGCTTTGGCCACACTAAAATTATCCAAGACCGAGGCCTCATACTACAAAATAGGTGGATTTGAAGCTGGTGATAAGATAATATCTAAGAGTCACACAGTATTGTTTCCTATGCGCTTATTGCCAGGATTCTTCTCAGATTACAAAGAAATTATGTGGAAGGGTGGTTTAAGAATCACATTTAGAAGAGCTGCCAATGATAATAATGCTTTGATGAGGTACAGTACATTAAATTCTACTGGGGCAGCTCTGCCTAATACTCTACCTGATGAAGGCAAATGTCTTATTCAGACTATGGAGCTAAGAATTCCAGTAGTTGAATATAAAGCTAGTTATGCTCTTAAATACAAAGCAGATATACTAAAAAATCCACAGGCGCCTTTACAATTTTATACATATCAATGTGTGCAGAAGCCTGCCACTGGTAGCTTTTATGAATTTGATGCTACAAACTCATTCTCCAGTATACAATATGACATGCCAGATTTTGTGGTAGTACTGTTTCAGACTGGAAGACACAATAATCAAGAAAAAAATTCAAGTAAATTTAATAACTGCAACATCAAAAACATTTATCTTAAAAATGGCAGAAATGAGGTATTCCCTAGAGAAAGTTATAATTTAAACATGTCCAAGGATGATTTCCTCAAATTATATGAGGCATTTACAGCATTCAAAAGGGTCACAATTGGGAATACTGACATGTATTACTCACCAGATGAATTCAAAACACAGAGACCCATGTTTGTCATCAACACCTCAAAAAGAAAACAAGTTGTGGTTAATGACAGGACAAACATTAAAATTATCTGTGAATTCCATGAATCACTTCCTGCTGACACCATATGTAGTGTTATTCTTATAGGTGAAAAATCATATGTTTATGATGTAAGAAATGAAAGAGTCACAGAGCAATTCTAGAAAACCTCTGCATATTACATTGTCTTAGTATTAGATATACAAGTTGTGCCTGGTCTTGAATTAAAATATTCCAGGTTAACATATTAACATAATAGTACAAAAATATTTTGAATAAGTATTTAACATTATATTACAGTGTACTACTGTATAATCAAAAAACTCTTAAGAGCATCTTGGATTAATTTTAAGTGTAGTTAAAACAATATTGAGAAAAGCCATATTTTTAACAAATTTATAAACAGCAATTTTAGCAAAATCAGGTTTAGCCACATCAATTTGAGAGGGTCATCTTTTCTCGGAAGCTTTTTTTACAAAAATCGTAGGTTTTACACAGTAACAATAAAATTTTATAGATATTTTGCCTTAGTTTTAAATATTTCTATTCAGTCAAAACACCTCATGATTTATCGCCCCAGTTATAAAGCCAATTACACTACTTCCATGCGACAGATTTTTCTAACATGACTGTACGTAATACTTTTATTGTCCCGTCCGAGAAGATAGAACCGGAAGCTCTTTAATGTTTAAAGAATTGCAAGGAGTTCAAGTTCAATGATCCCGAGTCGAGTCTCGTGATCTTTCAATTTTCGTGAGCAGTACGCACAAGGGAGCCAAGCTCGTTCCGAGTTTTGTTGCATCAAAATAACCGAAATCGCAGTAGTGGATGCATCAGTATACACGCGAACTTCTCGGTCAGGTTTATAAGGCAAGAGAACGGGGGCGGTAATTAACGCTTTTTTAGGGCTTCAAAGGCGTCTTGTTGTGGTTGTTCCCATTTGAATCGTTTATTCTTTCTTACCAATGCTTGAAGCAGTACGGCAATGTCCGAGTAGTCCTTAATAAACCGCGGACGTAGGAAGTAAGGCCCAAAAAGCGGCGCACCTGGCGTACGGTTTTAGACTGGACGTAGTGCGTAATAGAGTGTATAATCTTATCTGAGATAGAATAACCGAAGCGGCCAACCCTACTGCCGAGGGCGATAATCTGGGAATAACCAAAGGAACATTTAGACGGGGAACTCGTCGGCAAAACAGTACATATCATCCATGTATGAGGCGAATGTAGAAGAAGCCATATTTGCACAAGCCAACTCAATGCACCGAGTTAAACCGGCGGGACTCGTGCTGGCGCCCATAGCAGCAAAATTGAGTTGAAAATGCCCTTTTCCTGGCACTGTGAATGCAGTATACGGCTTGCTGTCTTCCGACAGGGGTAACTAAAAATAAGAGTGGTGCAAATCAAAATTACAATAGAAACGTTTGCCGCTCATTTGATATAAAGTTTCATTGAGATCGTTCATACTAATAGCATCAAAGATGGTGTTAGAGTTTTGTGAACTTAGGTCCTGTACAATGCGACATTTACCGTTATTCGTATGCACAAGAAACACAGGTGAGTTGTAAGGGGACGTAGATTCCCGGATGACCCCTTGCCGTAAGACGGTGTCGATTTCGTCATTCATTTCTTTCCTTAAATGAATCAGCACCGGGTACGACCTTGACCGGAAAAGAACATCGTCTTTAAGGCGAATTCGTTGTATGTAATTTGTAGCTCTACTTACGTCAGTCTCGGACCAAGAAAAAACGTGGGAATATGTGTTCAAGAGCTGCAATAATTGTTGTTTCTGTATGGGCGTAAGGTCCGGATTTATGTGGAACTGTTTGTCAACCGGAGATGCTTGACTTGCACCTTCGGTTTCTGTCGTGACGTTCACCTGAGCCCGGGTGGGAAATGCCTCGGGACTGTTACGTGTACATTCCCCGGTCTGGTTGACCGGTGCCTCGGTCTGGTTGACCGGTGCCTCGGTCTGGGTAACTGGGATGGGGAGTTCCCACGCTTCAGCAGCGCCAATACGTTGGCCTTTGGGAATCGTAATTCTATGCGTCAATGGATTGCTAATACAGAGAAGGTTGGTCTGAGTATTTAAAATAGCCCGAGGTATTAATAAGCCAGATTTCTGTTGAAACGGCACGTCAGGTTCCAATAACGTGCCGTCATCGGCGATACCTTTCACCAAACGCACGGGAATACAAAGGTGAGAGCGAGGTGTCACTATTATCTTCCACGCCGCGACAAATTCGGGAGTGAGATTAGCCTGTATCATGTGCGCCAGTTTTAGAGACACGTCAAAAGCCCTTTGCGGAGTGGCCGAAGATACGATTTCACTGGAGATCCAAAGCGATATAAGGTGAGACGATTTGTATGGACGTCCAATTTAACCCTCTGATTTGTTAAAAAGTCATTCCCCAGAATTGCACCCTGTTCAAAATCTGGAATAACGCGAAAGGGGTGGCGGAATGTAAATCCACCTATGGAAAACGTTAAGAGCGCGATCTCCTTTACCGCAAGGGGTGTGTTTGCCACACCCTGTATGAGAGTGGGGATCTGAAAACGTTTTGCACTAGCTGGAACGTCCTTGGAACCAATAACGGAAATCATAGAACCCGTATCAAGAAGGAATTTCTGTGATTTGCCGTCCTGTACTGCATTTATGTAAATTAACTGCGCGTGAGGAAAAGTCTGGACAGAGAGACATTTAATCTTGGGGGCTACCTGGACGTCTCGTCTCCAAGTAGCTACTGGCCTTTTAAATCCCTGTCCCTAGCGTGACATACATCAGCTGTATGATAAGGGTAAGCACAGCGAGTACACCTGACCCCGTCGCGGGGTTCGCTGGGTTCACCCCTACCTCGGCGTGCCGGGGTGGGTTCAGACTGGGGTTGTTGGGAATATATGTTATTTCCCCGCCACTGATGGTTTCGGTCAATTCTGGGAGACCTGTTGAAGTTATTATACCGCGGGCGGTGTTGGCCTTGGCTGCGGCCAGAAAATGATCTATTATTATTATTATAGAAGCCCCTTGATGGCTGGCCGCGGTAGTTATTTGGAGGACGGTAGAAGTCATTACGTTTCCCGTCGCCCGGCGACTGCTGGCCGCGAGACAGACTGGAAGGTTCATCCAGCCGTAAAGTCAGACTCTTCAGCTGCTCTTCAAGGTCCGTTTCCGTGTGCAGTGGTTGCGGGTTCGACTCGGCCTCCGTTTTCCTCTGGAGTGAGTCCAGCTGAGCTTGGAGAGCTTTAACCTGTCGGTCGAGTTCCGGGATTCTCGTGGGTGTGTTATCCCGGACAAAAGCGCTGGCGCATTCGGTCGCACGGGGTGCTAGAAGCTCCGTCGGTATTCGCTTCCGACAACAATTCTTGCATTTTTCGTTTCCGAATAAGAAACTGGAATTTCTCAAACACTTTCAGATCTTGTACAAAGGCCGGGACCAACGTATATTCATTTTTATAGGTCTCCCTGATATACTCGGACTGTAGGCCCAAGGTCAGGTGTTTAATTTGCGTAGCAACGGGCATCTCGGGGTCAAGGCGATGTAACATAAGATGCTTGGCACGGACGTAATCCGTGACCGCTTCCCCGTCCTTGTGGAGGCGAGCTTTAATCGTATCCTCCAGCTGCAACTTGTCGACGGAGCCAGTAAACTCGACAATCAGTTGCGTTTTAAGCTGATCATTGGAGATCACCCTGTCGGCCTGCGCTGTTTTCCAAGCTTCAAACCAACGGAGGGCCGGACCCGAAAACAGCGACGGGATCATTTTGATTTTCATTCTCGCATCCCATTCGTTAAGGGTTGCGAGACTCTCGACGCGGTCAAAAAAGCGCCGCACGTCCTCGCCGGCCGTGCTGTTAAATTGCAGGCCGTGAAGCATTAATGGGTTCATAAACCCGGCAAAAGCCTTCCTCGGGCGGGGCTGTGGGACTCGAACCAAGGTACTCTCGGGATGCTCCCGTGTGTGCCGATGAATACAAATCGGGCTCCTAATGGGCTTTGATGCAGCCGTAGGGCCCGTTTTGTTCAAACCAACGCCGACAACGTTATCCACTAGGATCGCGAGATGATCTAACGCCTCATCCAATTCATCCAGGAGGGGAGGGGGGAGTTCGAAATGTGTGGTTAAGAGGATAGTCTACCTCGGTTAACGACATGAAACATGCTAAAACAAATTAGAAACCAACAAAAAAGACAAGTTAAAAATGTCGCAAAATCAGAAAATAAGCTCAGGGAGCATAATTTAAACAAGAATTTGGTCATGCATTTCGCGAGGGGAAATGTATGACAAAAAAAAATGGCCGAGCAAAACTTCCACCAGTAAAGACCAAATATTTGGGGAGATCGTTAAAAGGCTATGACAGCCTTTAGCCACTCGCTTGCTAAGCGAGAGGAACGTTGTAAGAAAAAGGGGGTAGCTCTGATACAGGCAGGGTGAGGAAAGACACAAGGAATGTTCGTTTACCTGAAGCTCCGCTGCAATCTCTTCTCCGCTGGGCCTGGGATCGACGAGGTCCTACTCTGTAATAGAAACGGACGAAGGAGCACTTCTCGGGGCTCCTAAACTCTAGACTCACGTATACCGATGTATTAAATAATATTCTTCAACTTTCCGATCGTTCATTTCTCCTTCTTAACTAACGATAACTAAGGAGTTCTCTCGCGAAAACTGAATCGACGTTAACTAAAAGCAACTAAGACTGAGTACTTTCGCAACTACTGACTTGGATGAAAAATGGGAAACAACTAAGAAAGAGATTTTCTCAGGCGACCTATTTAAATAAAATTCGAACTATCGGTCAATACGACGGTTGACTCGATCGCGTCCTTTGGCAATGGCAATTCTAAGGAAAAAAGCTGATTTCCTGATTCTCATACTGTGTCCGCATAATGCAATGTCAGCCGTTGTTTTCTAACTTCGCTGAAGGTCGCTGTCGTAATTAGCTTTTAAGAAGCTCTTTTTCAATGCTTCAGCAGGACCCTTTTTATAACATGATTAGCTTATTTATTTATGATGCCCGGGTCCTAGGTTCGACTCACGCCTGTGGCGTGATACGGGATATGGATATGAGTAATTGTTAATGCAGTTGGCAAATCTGATCTCTCCAGAACTCTTGCATCGTCGCGCTCAGCGACAGGCTTCTGCGCAGCTAAAGGCCAGAGCTCAAGCTAAACTGAATGTACTATACTGTACTATACTGTCCGCTGCTTGGACTTGCTTATTCACTGTTCTACAAATAGCAGAACACACAGAAAACAACACATCCCTCAAAACGAGCTACCATAAACAGCACGTTGCAGTCTGCTTGAACATTCTTGATGACAATGAATTATTTTGACTCCTATGAACTGCTTGAAATGCAGTCCAGCTGTTTTGCCACAATATTGCCATTTTCAGTACATTGACCAAACGTTGGGCGAACCACTTTTGGTTACTTGGGACCATTACTGAGGTCCTACTCTAAGCTGTTGGAGAGCACACTAGAAGCAGGAGCTCACAATTAGCAGAAGAGGTCTTTGTATCATTCATTGCACCACCTTGGTCACCAGGTGACCTTGAATGGTTCGCTGTGACCTCAGATCAAGCTCAGCAATTTCTTGCTATTTTATTACATTATGTCGCATATGCCACGTGATGGTAGGTTGGAGACTAATATAAAATGATGACAAGTGGGTGTTTCTTTGTTATTCCAAAACTGCAAACCAATTGCATCATCCAGTGAACAAGGCTCATGCAGTAGTTCAAAGGTGAGGGATGAACATGCAATCCAGAAACACTATGAAGTTTTGATTCACCCTGGTCAAGTCAGAACTTAAACCCCAGACTGTGTGTGACCTAACACGTGTGAAAAAACGTAATATAACCTACGCTGAAACACTGGAAACTTAAAAAATTTCTTTGCAATCTTTACGTAATAATATGGTGATATGCATTAATGGAAAAGAAGTCCAACATCCCCCTAATGTTGCGAATGCTTTCAATGAGTATTTTGTAAATGCAGTTCCAAATAGAAGGAATGGGCTTATGGCTGCTCCAGAAGAATGTTCTACATACATAACAGTGAATGACAAATCCTTGTTCATTTCCCCCATTACTGAACAGGAATTAAAGATAATCTTCAGGCATATAAAAAACAAACGATCTTCCGGCATTGATGAAATACCAGACTTCCTAATTAAGAAATGTTATAGTTCCCTATGTCAACCATTACTACATATAATAAACAATTCCATTGAACAGGGTATTTTCCCAGACAGGCTAAAGATAGCTGTTGTTAAACCATTACTGAAGAAAAATGACCCAAAGGATTTATCAAATTACAGGCCCATTTCGCAACTCTCAGTCTTCTCAAAAATTATTGAACATGCAATAATGATGAGAGTAGAAAATTTCTGTAGTAAACACTCAATCTTAAGCTTGTCACAGCATGGTTTTAGGTCCGAACGAAGCACGAAAACAGCATTAGCAGACTTAGTTGAATGTGTCACACAGTCGCTGAATAATTGTAATCACACGGTAGGAGTCTTTTGTGACCTATCAAAAGCTTTCGATTCTGTAAATCAGGAGATATTGCTGTGGAAACTTCAAAAACATGGTATTCGTGGACTACCACAAAAGTGGTTTCAATCTTACCTTACGAATAGAAAACAAATTGTAGAAATCGCTCACACCACAGCAAAAGGATACGTAACACATCAACACTCCACCATGAAAAGTGTAACATGTGGGGTGCCTCAGGGAAGTATTCTTGGCCCTCTTTTGTTTCTTATGTACATAAATGATTTACCAAATGTTATACCTGAGGCGAATGCAATATTATATGCTGATGATACAAATATTATAGTAACAGACACTTCCAAAGATGCTCTACAATCTAAGGCTAATAACTTATTAAACAAATTAGATGACTGGTTTTTAAATAATAATCTACTCCTCAACAGCAAAAAAACAAATTACATTACATTTTCTACAATCCAAACCAGAAACCAAATAAGCCTCAATCTAATATCTGGGAATACACAACTAGAGCCTAGAAAAAATTCAAAATTTCTGGGTATCATTCTGAATGAACACCTTAGCTATACAGAACACATAAACACGCTACAATCAAAATTAAGTAGTGTGTGCTATGCCCTTCGAGAAATGGTAGACATCTCAAGCACCCAAACTGTAAAGTGCCTTTATATGGCAAACTTTGATGCTTTACTAAGATACGGGATTATGGTTTGGGGTAACAAGGGCCACTCCAATGTCCTTTTTATGCTTCAAAAAAGAGTTATAAGAATCATAGCTGGAGTAAAGAAAACTTATTCATGTAGAACTCTTTTCCGTAAACTTAATGTGTTACCTCTCCCCTTCATATACATTTATGAATGCTTAATTTATGTTAAGCAAAATATTTCCTACTTTGCCACAAATGAGGAAATACATGGCCTAAACACAAGAAATAAAGACAAACTTCACATAAAACACTGCCGCCTTAACTTATGTAAGAAAGGTCCCTTAAACTCTTCCATAGATCTCTACAATAAACTACCACAAGATGTGAGGAAAGAACCAAAATTGATGATATTCAAGCACAAGATAAAATCAATGCTTCTGAAGCATGTTTTTTATTCTATAGCTGAATACATGGAAGCAACTTTTACATAAGACAAGTGTACATAATGTAGTATAATCACATATTATTCTTGTAAAATTAAATGTTAAATGAAAGTGGATGATTAGTATCACCTAGAAGTAGGCTGTAATGTTCTATATCTTCTCATGTTATATTTTTTTTGTGATTTTGATATAATACCAGAGTAAGACCCAATTTTCTACAATTTTGGGCTATATATTTTGTATTTGTAAAATCTATTAATGTAGTATTGTATTGACATGTCCTATATTACCATGTACTGTAATTTGTACACACCGGTAGTCCTTGGACGCAAATAAACTAAACTAAACTAAACTATTTAAGACATACTAATGACTCAGTAATGTTTTAATTGGTTGAAATAGTCCTTAGGGTGGGAATTACAAAGTATAATTTAATGTATAGTAATATACTAAACTTTACCACCTTTTCATGTATCCAAAGATATTTCCTAGCATGGATGCAAGTTTCACAGCTGTCTCTCACATTATTTGCTGCAAGGGGTGAACACTCCACTGTGTCATATATGTAATGTCACTTTAAATGTCCAGCACATCCATCTCGAATTTTAATTTCCTCAGACAGAGTTTTAACCTTCCCAACTGTTTATGATCTATGTTGGGAAATGGTGACAGTGTTTTGACAAATGTTTAATTTTTTTTAGCTTCATGGAAGTGTGGCCCTTTTCCACTGTCTCTGAGGAAGTTTTAATTTGAATTTAAAATGTTTGGGTGCATCAGCACTTAGGCTATTGTGCACTCATCACATTATACAGGGTCCAGCCCCTTACCATAACTAAAAATAGCATGATTGCAATGTCATGTTACTAAAATAATAAAATATTCTGACTTTGGTTAAAAGCTGAGGCTGTAGAGGGCCACTCAGGACACACAGGGACAAAACACAGGACAACAGACATAATTATACTGGCCATAAGCTAGTTGTCAGAGCCTCGTTAATCTGCATAAAGTAGTCCAAGATGTACTATGTGGAAGTGAGGTTGACAATTGGATGTACTATGTGGAAGGTCACCCCTTACATTCCTCTCTGAGCAAGTTTTTTACAGCGTTCTTAACTTTCTAATATGTTGGTATGTCCTGTTGAAGTCCCTTTACAATGTACACTTTTAACCTTATTTAACAGGCTTTTACACACCTTTTGTAATGGTCATGTAAGGATATTAGATAAAGGGATTTTCCCCCATATACATTGAAGGGTTCAAAATGACCTGCCACATGTGCAAAATTTTTAACTCATTCATTCATTTATTTTCTGAGGAACTTTGCCATCTTAAGTCAATAATGCCACAGTAAGTAAGTAAGTAAGTAGCAGGGGATTTAGATGCAGTAGTCCCACTTGAATAAGGCATAATCTCATATCTAGAAAAGCTGACCTCACAGATATTACATGAAAAATGTTGTTAATCATTCTTTTAATATATATATTCCAAATGAAATTAGATTGGTTATTTAGTACAGCTGTAATACTACATAACTTGAGCTTGAACTACATTGTATTAAGCTGTGTGAGTTTCTCTACACTAAACATTTGTTTGAGTTCCATTTTCATGTATTAGAAGCTTTCCTTTATCTTTAAATAGAACCAATTTCAGTCACTTATTATTGTTGGTTAGGTGAGTTAATTGTTATATAAGTAATGAGTTTTATTGTTGTAGATAATGTTACTATGGAGACAGCAGACAAACACAAATACCTGTCCCTGAGGATGAAAAATGACTTCAACAAAAGCATCAGATTCCTCAGCTTTCAGTGCACAGTGAGGACAAGAAGGATACAAACATCTTGACACTAGTGAAGAGAATCCATAATGCCATTGGAAGAATCACATGACTTGTTGAAGGTTGGTTTTGTTTGTGTTAAGTACTCTGTATCCAAAGCAAACTGCAAGCTATGAGGTTTTGCCTGTAATTTAAGCATATCTACTTCTAATAGCACTTTCCATACATTCAGGAGAATGCACTTAACAACAGATAAAAGTAAATACAAATGAAATTAAAAACAGTGGACATTTAGTGGCTGAGTATATTGTGTGGTCAACTCATGATTTTGCTTCCACTCAGTAGAAAGAACCCTGACAGGTTCCAGGTTTGAGTCTCAGTCTGTGCATGCCTTCTAATGTATCTTTATGTTTTATCTAATCACCATTCATTCACATCATCATGATTAGATCAAAGAGCCACAAAACTAAGTAAGAAAGTCACAGAAATACACACCCAAAATTACACAGTCTAACATATTCAGACACAAGTTTGTAATTTGGAATATAACTTTACATTTCTGTGTAGTTTTCAGTAGTTAAATATAATACATTTAATATGTGACAAGAGGCAACCTGGACCATTGTATGTGCTTTTTCTGTACACTGCAATGTATTTCATTTGTGTCTTAAATCTAGTTACTAAATACATTTTTCAAATTTGAGAGAGAGAGTAGGGACATGTGAAGACAATTGTGGAAGATTTCGAATAGGAATTTTTGGGTAGTAAATAAAAATAACATCTCTTCTAGATCTGCTATTGATGATGTGGAAATTTGAAAAAGTTAAAAATTTGCAAGAGTTTTAATAATAGAAATAAAAATAATAATTATTATTATTATTATAATCATAATAACAATAAAAAAAACAGGACAAGCTTGCATATTAGGTCAACCAGTCAATAAATCAGACATGGCATAGAATTATCCAACAGATTTTCTGATGGCACTTGTCTGCTATATATTTTATCTTATAAGCAGCTAACCAATAGAGCAGACATGACTCAGGGTGACAATTTGATATACTGAATGAGGAACTGCTGTCGCATGTCATAATCAGACAGCAGTCAACATAAGGGTGATCTGAAGCATCACAACACAACACAACACAGCATCGTGCCACATCTGATGTACTTGGTGATCAGCATAATAATTGAATATGTTGCATGTAATCTATTAATTTAAACAATTTAGTGGGCAACTTTTCTCCATCTCCCCTTTTCTCTCTTCTCTCTCTCTCTCTCTCCTTTAGTCAAAATCACTTAATTCATTCATTGCCTGAAAGGTAAAAAGAGCAACATAAAATAAGGAAAACATGAATTATGAATATCAATTTTAGCAACGTTGATGATTCACTGATAGTTTGTCTAAATCAGTTGATGGACACACATCAATCAAATATGGATTTTTATTTTGATCTGGCCCCACATCCTATATACCTTTAATGGCATGATGCAATACACAGGGGAAAGTTTTGCTGATACTATAGTGGTAGTTCTATTTAAGTAATGAATGAACAAATTAGTTTTAGGTATTGAGTAAGAAAGTTTTAACAGTTTCATTCTTTATTATTCTTTTATCCTCACTTTTGGCTTACTTAAGGGGCATGATGGGTAAAAATAGCCTATGTGCTGATGCATGTATATATAAAAACAATCAAATTTTGTTGTAGGGAATCCATTGCTCTCATTAAGAGAAGCAGGAGAAATGCCTGTGCATCAGATCTTCGAGGAAATAAAAAATTATTTGCCACAACACAGACAATCAGTGAGCTTAGAGAGACACCATACCCACAACAGATGCACTACTTCAGCTGGACCAGGAGGGAAAGGACAAACTGTTAAGGTAAGTGATTGACTTTATTATTCCATTTTTTTTTCTCCCTCCTTAGTGGATTCCTCTTGCTTCTATAACATTTCCTTCATGGACTCAGTTCTTCATTTCTCTCTCATTTACACTTCCACAATTCTTGCTTTAATTTTCCTTCATTTTCTTTGAAAAAGTTCATTATTTCTATCTAACCCCTCTCTCTTCCTTCTATTTAGATAACTTGCTTCTTCCTGTTTCCTTCTATCTGCTTGGAATAAATTAATCACTTCCTCGTCTGATTTGACAACATACTTCTTATTACCCCTTCCTTCTGTATTAAGCCTGCTCAGTGGCTGAGTGTATTTAGTGGCCAACCTTTTACCTCACTACCAAAGTTCCAAGATTCACATTCAAGTCTGGGCATGGCTGTTTCTTAGAGAGTGTTCTTTCATTTATTTTATCAAATTATCATCATTGTCTTCATTGTGATTTGCCAAAAGTGAAAGATAAATGATACTCTCCTATTGCATTGCTCCTCCTTGTGCGACATATTCCTCACTATCTCCCTCTCTATTCTTTTTATCCCTTTCCTTATCCTTAGTAGATTTACAGTTTTCTGTCTTTAGCCCCTCTTCTTGGAGGACACGTTTAATTCTATCAGCATACATTCTTCCTTAAAGACATGTTCTTGCTATCTTGCTCTGTTCTCTTTAGAGGACTCGATTTATTTTATTCCCATCCATTCTCCTTGTAGAACTTTACTTCTGCTGTAACTTCTTTACTCCTTGGAGGAATTGCCATTTACTATATTCCTCCATTCTCCTATCTCCTCTCTTTGCTTTGGAGAACTTGTTTCCTTCTATCATCTTTCTTTCTACTTGAAAGACTTGTCTGGATTTATCTGTTCCTATGTTCCTCTAATCCACTTTGAGGGCTTACTGCTTCCTAACTTCCTCAGTTCTCCTTTTCCCTCCACTTATCTTCATCATTTGTAAAATTTTCATCTTCCTATCTATCTCTCATTTCTATGTACGATTGCCATCTACTATTTTCCTCTCTCTTCCATAATTAATTTGCTTCATTCTATATTTCTGTCTTCTCCTTGGATGAGTGTCTCATCTTATCTTTCTTTGCTATTGGATATATTGATTCCTTTCTCTCCTTTCTCCTTTGAGTGTGTGTATTTCCTCACCTGCCTCCCTTGTTTTTGAATGATTTGCATCCTGTTCATATTCCTCTTCCTTCTCCTTCGAGAATATGTTTCTCCCTACTGCTTCTTCTTCCCCTACTCGTAAAATATCATCTGTCTTTCTCTCTCTCTTCCTTCCTGGAAGGAACTACTCTATCTCATCACCAACCCATGGGTCCTCTATGAAGGATGGAAGGTGAGAGGAGAAAAGCAAGTGGAAGAGAGGAGTTTTTGAGAACTGAGTACTCCATTGAACGATGGAAAGTGTGAGGAGGACAGGAATACACTACTGGAAGAAGGGGGCAGGAAGTACTGAGTCCTTCAAGGACTATGGAAGGTGAAAGAAGGAAATATGATAACCAAGTGAAGTGAGAGAGATAACAAGAACTGAGTCCCTCATGGCGAATGCAATGTGAGAAGAAAATAATCCATCAAATGAAAGAGGGGGATAACAATAACTGAGTCTTGGAATAGAAATGAAGGTCATAGAGGGAAGGTAACTCACAAAGTCGATGGAGGGAGAAATAAAAAACTGAGTCCTTCATGAAGAAAAGAAAAACTAAGTCCTTCTCGGAGAAAGGAAAAACCAAGTCCTTCATGGAGAAAGGAATGTGATAGAAGGAAATGAATCCACCAACTGGAAAGGCTGATATAGGAAGAACTGTGTCCTCTGTGGAGAATGGCAGGTGAGAGAGAGAACAGAATTCCTGAATTGGAAGAAGGGAAAATAGGAGGAACTGAATCCTCCATGAAGAATGGCAGGTGAGAGAATGAAAGAATCCATAATGTGGAAAATAGGAGATAGGAAGAACCAAGTCGTCTTCTTTTTGTAATCCCTTACTTATTACCCCTTTCTCTCTGAAGTTTGTGCTCACCTGCCAGGAGTACAAATGAGAGTAAAGAGTAAACAGCCCTAGAATATTGTTCTATGTCTAAGTGAGCATAGTGGTTGTGGATCTTGGTAATGCTTGACAAACATATGTGCTGATGGACTGTAAATGTGGCCTAATGGTTGATGTCTGGGGTTCGAATAAGGGGTTCGTGACATCAGCACATCCTTTTTTTTCCTTGCTGGATCCCAGTTCTAGCTTCTTCTATTCTCCTTGGATTACTCAGTTTTCCTATTTTCATCCCTTGATCAAAGTGGACTAAATTCCTTCTATCTCTCTCTCCCCTCTCCTTGGTGACTTAAGTTCTTGCAATAACCCCTCTTTCGTTTGCTGGTTTTCATTTCTTCTATCACCTTTCAATCAGCATGGAGGACTTAGTTCTTCCAATATTTATTCATTCTCATGCTAGATTGACTTTCCCTATCTCCTCCATATTCCTGGTATGACACAGTCCTTCCTCTTTTATTTCATTGGTGGATTTACTTCAGTGCAAGTCTGTTTTTCTCTTTCCAAGAGTTGATTTTCCCTATCTTACTGTTCCATCCACATCGTGGAATTCTTCCACCTGTCTCCTTCCTTTCTCCCCCTTGGAGGGCATGGTTCTTCTTATCTCCCCTCTTCCACTTGGAAGATTTCCTTTTTCTGTCACCTACCATTATAATTCTTCAATTTAGTCGATTCATTTCCTTTTATATATTTCCATTTTCAAAGAAGGACTCAGTTCCTCCTCCTATCTCTCCTCTTGCACCTCGTGTATTCTCTTCTTTCTGTTACCTGCCATTCCCCATGGAGGACACAGTTCTTCCTATCTACCCTCTTCCACATTGCTAATAAGAGAATGGATTAAGGCAATCCACCAAGAGATAGTCGGGAAATAGCAAAAATTGAATCCCCATATTAAAACAGAAGGAAATATGAGGAAAGAATACCACGAAGAAGAAGAGGCGAAGGTTTGAAGAATTGAATCCTTCAAGGAAAAGGGAAGTAGAAAGCAGGAATTAAATGCACCAAGAGACAGAATAGCAGATTGCAAAAAATAGGTTCTTAAAGGAAAAGCAGAAGGCATGGGAGGAAATAAATTCAGCAATTACAGGTAAATAATATAGGAAGGATGGAGTCCTTAAATTAGTAGGAAATGTGATAGAAGGAATGGAATCTACTAATTTGAAGAGCTGGAAATAAAAGAAACTGTGTTGTACAAGAAGAATGGAAGGATAAGGGGAAGAGAAGTGGAAATGGAGAGCAATTGAGTCCTCGAATTAGAAGGGGCAGATATGAGAGAAATGAATCAAGCAAGGTAAAGAAAGGGATGCAAGAAGAACTCATGCATCATAGGAGGAGAGAGATAAATAAGTGGAAGGTATTTTACGAATAACAGGGGAATGAGATAGTAAGAAATGAATCTTTCAAGGAGAAGGAAAGGGGATGAGAAGAAGTTATACCAACAAACGGAAGAGGGGTGGATATGAAGAACTGAGTCCAGCAAGGATAGGGAATTTTGAAAAGAGGAAAGCAATTTACCAAGTGGAAAAATGACTATAGGAAGAACTGAGTTCTGCATGGATTATGAAAGGTGAGAGATGGGGAGAAATTCACCAAGTGGAAGAGGAAAGATTGGAATAACTTAGTCCTTCATTGAACAATGGAAAGAGGAAGGAGAACAATAATTCACGAAGTGAAGGAGGGGAGATAGGAATCCCCGTGTCCTCCACAGTGATTGGAAAGTAAAAGGAGGAGATATCGAAAATGTTGAAGAGGGGAGATTGAAGAACTGAATTTTCCATGGAGAAAGAAAGTGAGAGGAAAAAAGGAATAAACCAAGCGGAAGAATGGAATTAAGAAGAACTAAGTCCTATGTGGAGAATTAAAGGTGAGAGGAGGAAAGGAAGTAGAAGAAGGAAGCTAGAAGAACTGAACCCTCCATGGAGAATAGAAAGTCAGAGGCAGAACAGAAGAAATGAAGTGGGAGACGGGAGATGGGAAGAGTCTTGCAAAGAGGAGAGGAGAGATGGAATGAAGTAAATCCTCTATTGGAGGAAGTTTGGAAGAACTGAATCTTACAAGGAGAATGGAAGTTTTGAAAAGGAAGGGAATATACCCCAAGTGGACAAGGGGATATAGGAAGAACTGAGTCTACCATGAAGAATGGAAGGTGACAGAAGAAAGAATGCACAAAGTGGAAGGGATGAGATAGTAAGAACTGTGTCCTTAAAGTATGTACAATAAAAAGTTATTGAATGAAATATATCAACCTAAGGAGAAAGGAGGCTACATGAGGTACTGAGGACCACAAGGTAAAGAGGGGAACAAAGCATGAAGCAAATCCGTCAAGAATCAAGGATGAATATAGGAAAAACTGAGCTCTACAAAGGGTATGGAAGGTTAGAGGAAGAAGGGAATCCACCAAGAGGAAAACGAGAAATGGGAGAAATGGGTCCTGGAAGAAGAAGGAAGGGCATCCACCAGTGGAAAGAGTGGGAGATATGAAGATCTGATTCCTCCAATGAGATAGAAAGGAGATAAGAAAAAGGCCTTGCAAACAGAAATGAGAGAAATGAAAAAAATTGATTGCATGAAGAAAAGGCCCAGTAAGACTAAACAGATTCATCCAAGGAGAAGTTATAGAAAAACTTCAACGAAGAAAAGGAATGAGGTAGGAAGAACTGAGATTTTCAAGAATAAGGAAAGGAGATAGGAAAAACTGTGGCTTCTAAGTGGAAGGAGAAGAGTTAGTGGAATGTATGTATTTTGTTTGGTACTTTTTTCTGGCTACCATGTGGAAGACCTGGGTTCGAATCCAGTATAAGTGATTTGGACCAAGGATTTTTAAATCATTTCCCTGTTTATGTGCGGCTCTGGGACCCACCCAGCCTCGTATAATGGTTACCTGGTTGCAACCTTGAGGAGGGAGGTAATGGCAACCGGGCATGATGCTGATCACATTATACCAACTATGGCCGAGATCAGGAACATCTGGTGCTCTATACCTCCACATCAGCTCAAATGTTTTATGACATGAGTACACATGCACAGGGGTATCATTACCTTCATGTTTTTTTTTCTTTTTTTTACTTAGTCACATTTATTTGAGTTTTGGTGATGAACAGGATCAGTGATGATGAGATGCAATTGATGAAGGGGCACTTATAAAGAACATCCAACCAGACTTTACTCAAACTTGGAAACTTCAATGGCAATTTTAAATTTACCACTTAATGTGTCGGCCAGCAAGCTGGAAATGGAATGAACTGAATTCATTGAGGGGAAAGATTTTGAAGATGGATAATTTTATATCTATTTCAATTGTTGTACTGAGTCCTCCAATGAGAATGGAAGGAGATTGGAGGAAGAGTATCCACTAATGGTAGAGGGAAGATGGAGAGAAATGAGTCCTGAAAGAGATGAATAGGAGTAAATAAACCCACCAAGGAGAAGGGAGGAAGAAAGGAGGAAGCAAATCCACTAAAGAAAAGGGAAGCGGAAAATAAGAAAGAGAGAGTAAAGGAAATCTCTTACCTCAACATATTCTTCTGGTCTTGGTTCACTGGATAAAGAGTAACTGTGTACTTACTCGAAGATCTGAATATCTGTGATTCTTTCTCTTCTTTTTGCAAAGTCAATGGATCCCCTACAACAAAGTAAGAAATGAAGCAGATATCAAATCATATGGATAATGATCATGCAGAATAGATTTTCTAAATTTATTTTTTACTTTCAATTTTAATTTATTTCACTCTGAAATCTTCAGAAACTTCTTAGGTAAATAATGGATTCTCAGGAAGGCCAGTGCTAGTGATTTCTATTCTTTACATACATTCCACATAATTTTATCTGTGCATACAATTTACTTATGAAGAGACTTTGACAAATTGTACATATTTCTAAATTTTGGAAATTTACATCTTCACAACAGCAGATTTCTTAAAGTGGCAGAACAATATTTGCTTGACTCGGATTGTGGAATACTTTTTGTCCCAATAAACACTAAGTTTGATGAGCAATTTAATTTCTTAAATGCATGTTTTTTTGTATCAAATGCTGGATTACAACCAATATTCTTTCCTAAAATAGAATTATTTTAGTAATCAATATTACTAATTACATGGATTCATTAAAGTGCAAATTTCCCTGCTAAAGTAAAATTGTCTTGTGACAAGAAGTGAGAAATGTGAATAGGACATCATAAATGTTCCTGTTTCATTGGGTAATGTGCAAGATGTAACTATGAAGTACGCACTTACTGCAATTATTATCGCATGCAGGGAATCAATATTACAATAACATTGCTAACAGAACTACACAATCAAAATGATTCACCTACTTTAAAATAAGTAGTATATCAACTATGCAGTCATAGTACAATATTTCACAATCACCTCATCAAACTGCCAAGCATGCATTTCTCGTTTTTGTAATGCATTATTGCGAGTAAAGCGAGGAACAACGTTTATACATCCATTTCTTTGCAGGCTTGCAAGTATAGTATATTAATTTAATAGGGTGTTATTATTTTCATAGGATCCCATTATATTCACTCTTTTCCAGCTTCTCTTTCACACTTTCAGTAACCGAAAATATGTGCATACCATATCGCTAAATAATTGTTTCCCCCACTACAGAAATCCCTTGAAAATATAAGATTTAACACTTTATCAAGAGCTTCATATCTCTCCCAACTCCCCCCACTCAAATTTAATACTCAATCCTCTATCCAAAATTTCCATGCCAATTTTAGACTTACTGTTGATATTGAAGAGTGGATATTGCCCATCCCCAAAAACTAATTCTCGGTCCCCACACCAGAATTTCCACAATAGTCTACAATGTAATGGTAATACTCAAGAGTTGAATACCCCCCCCCCCAATTTAATGCTTCATCCACCTAAGTAATTTCCACCATAATCTCAGACTGAACACTTATATTTAAAGGTTTGATATTGTCCCCAAACATTTACTTCTTAATCCCTGACCAGAATTCATGCCAAATTAATATGTAAGAGTTGGATATTGCCCTCCCCCCATTAATAATATTATTCATTACAATTCCCTTGGCAGTATACAAATTACTATTTATATAGCAGCAATGGTTAATTGGTAACATAATTCAACATGTGTTCAATGCTGTAAAATTTCCATCACAAAAATTCCCCTCCTCCCAAAGAAAAAGTTGGGTGGATGCAACATACATCCACAGACCTATATGTGGGCATCTCTGCCCCTAAATACTATATTTTCTCCAACTAATGAAATAAATATGATGATGGACCTAAGGTGTAAAATTCATATATATATTTTAGAAAAATATATAAATGTTGAAAGTCATATTAAAGGATAAATCCCTCCCCCAACAAAAAGTTTGATAAAAGCACCCCTCAATGTGTTAGTTCATTTTCATTTAAATTTTCTTATAGGCGTGTTCTGTGTGTTAGTTATATCTAATTCAAAACAGTTTTTTTTTAAATTCAAAACACACACGGTGATTTTGATAGAGAAAGAGTAGTAAATATATTGCAGAATTAAGTAAATATATGTACACAAATAGAGGCATATTTAATAATAAGTCCCAAGTACATTTTCTTGTTCTTTTTTTCCCCTATTAAATTTTGAAAGCAGGGTTTCAGGTGTGATATATATTTTCTATTTGTATTTCCAGTTCTTTTGAAGTATTTAAATTAGAAGATTATTCATCAATCATAGAAAACTATGCACCAGAATTATCATGGAAACCTTCCAACGCAATATGTGTATTCTGCCATTTTGTATTTGAAACATATATCATACCCTTAAAACAATATTCTGCTATGATTGAAGTTTCAGGGTGTTCAATACACGTGCTTCACCAACCTTTAAGTAATGAAGTGCTGTCTCCATTTAACTCCTGATGGCATTATATGCTCTCACATCACAATTAGGTTGTTTGCATACCTAGCATCTTCATCACACCATGTAAGTGGTAGAACTCTGATGATTTTGTTTCTCTCATTAATAAGCCTCTGGAATTTGTGTCTCCATAGTATCCATACCATATACAAAAATGAAACTCGCTACTAAGTAACAATTCACTCCTCTGATCAACAATGACATTTGAATGACATGAAGTATAGTCATTGCCATTGTTAAGGTTATGCAATGAATGATACCACACAGTGACTCGCACTTCCAAAATGAGTACTACATAATATTATTGAATCTTTTACTCACATTCATTTCTTGTGCAAAAGCAACCACATTAGAAAAGAAGAGACAAAGGAAATGAAACCAACATTAGCAATAGAGCTCCATGTATAATGAGCATACATACTACAGAATAGGAATCCAAGGTTTCAAATGCAAGTCTGCCTGGAAAAGGAAATTTCCACCATGACACAGTTGCATCTCTTGTTTGTGGCCTCAGCCTTCTACCGATTTCCTGCCATAAACTGTATAGTTGTGATTCTTTGTGCTGAAGCTGAAAGACACCAAACTTTATGGTTTACCACCTTTCTTGCTCTTGGATTTTATGATTTAGCTAAGTTGAAAGATGACAAGAAGAGGTAGATTAAGACAAGCAATCTTGTTCTCATCACCATATTCCCTTTTGTTTGATTTGATTTGATTTTTGTTATTTAGCTTCCCTTTTTATTCACCTTTGACTAATTGCAATGGTGATAATGAGTGATGATATTATGTCATTGATGAAGGGACACTCACAAAGAACAGCAAATCAATTAATCAATCAAACTCACAAAGAACACCATGTCCAGATCTGGATTCAAACCCAGGACCCCTGGCATCTTAGAAGGTGGAGTGGTTAGCACATTCCTCTTTATATAAGACAGATTCAAACTTAAGGTAGAAACAAATATTTCGAAATACTTTATTTTTACTTCCTCAAAATCCAGTGAAGGGACTATTGCAGATTTTGTTTGTTTATCATTATGCCAATGTGTTAACAAGTTTCAAGTCATTACCATTGGATGCAGCAGTGTGTGTTTGTTTGTAAGGCTTCAATCCATGTACTATATTTGCCATTTACATAAAAGAATAGCTAATAGTGCTAGTAACAGTTGTGAGTAACGAAACGAGCATCTAACAATAAATGCTCACTCAGAGTGGAATTTGAAGGGGAGATTGGGGCAAGGGGGGTCCTCCTCTGGTTTCTGCATGTTCGCTCTTTGGAAAGACTATGTATCTAATTGATATAATATCTCAATGCTTCAGGATCAGTTAACTGAAACTCTCTCTCCCAAAACACTTGGCACATAATTGATAGAATGTGATGTGTTGTCAAAATCATATCAACTTTGGTGATGTGATTGAGGACTTTGCTGCACAAAAGACAAGAGAAAAATATTATTTGAGAGGCAAGTTAGATTATTTTCTCTTTATTGTATTTATGTGTTCAGTAAAGGTATTTATTTCCCTCTACCATACCATTCCATAAGAAATATTCATACTTTATTGGTACCGATGTGTTGATGTGTTAAGATCAACTCTTGAAGTGGAAATTGTTAAGTGGTGCAATACTTTTCAAGCTTTGGGTACCTGGAAGCATGATTTGAATAAAATCTTCTAACTGGGGGAACACCATCCATCCCCTCGCATACTTCCACTTAGAGCAATTGTAAAGATTTTAAGGAAACACACAAAAAGTCATGCATGACATTCATGCTTGCCAGTGGCATTTTTCCCTGATGGAAAACAACAATGCTACAGTCAGACAGTAGAAGATTGCTCTTAGGATGTGAATATCTCTGAATTCAATTTAATGTCTTTAGTGCAAAGATAGAAAGTATGAAGAGAAGCAACCCAAGAACCAGTACAGTTGGGTCAACTAAAGTTTTTACATGGGAAACTTGGGTTTACATTGGTTCGCAAATTGGGCCAACAGTTGTTAGTTTTAAAAACTGCTTTCTTCTGTCATGACAACTTTCTGTACCCTGTAAATTGTAGTGTGTAAAATAAATTAATAATGATGGTGTTTCTTTCCAAATATTTCAGTTACATCACATACTGAAAATAAAATATTTTGTTAACGAAAGTAGAATCTACTTTAACTTGTAGTTACTCACCAAACCTTTGTGAGATAGTATAGATGAAATATATTTCTGTGTTGAGAATTTTTCTGTTTACCTGTAGCAGAACAAGAACATTCAAACGGATATTCTTGTGGAATATATACAAAATAAGCAATGCTATGTGCAGACTAAATTCCCTGAAATGTGGGGCCTCCTATGCCAACCTATTCATAAGCTGGAGCAAGATTTCCTCGATTCCCAAACACTAAAGCCACTCCTCTTGTTCAGATTCATAGTTGACATTTTCCTTCTTTGGACACATAGCAAACCTTCCCTTACAACCTTCCTAAACCAATTGAATGACTTCACCACCCTCAAATTCACCTGGTTCCACTCCAAAGAAAAAGTGATCTTCCTAGATGTGGATATTCACATTGTGGGCGTTTACTTGGAAACAACCATACCTGTCAAAACTACCAGCCACCTTCAATATCTCCATTACTCCAGCTCTCACTCCTACCAAACCAAAAAGACCAACCCATTCTCCCTAGCCCTCAGGGGCAAGTGCATCAACACATCCCCCTGATCCTGTCAAAACTACAACCTACACCTGCAACTGTGGCTACCCCTCCACCCTCATCAACAAACAAATCACCAGAGCCACTTCCCCCACCCAGACTAAACAACCCAAAACCAAACCCCTTGCATTGATCATCCAGTATCACCTTCACCTCATGAAGATCAAGCACACCCTTCACTCTCTTCTTCCCATTCTTCACATTGACCCTGACACCAGGAATATCTTTCGAGACAAACCCAGAGTCAGGGTTTGAACACTAAGAGAAGTGCAATATACTAGTTGTCCCTGTCCCTCTCCCAGGTACTGGCCCCTCCTGAAAGCTCAGTTCCTGACCTACGAACTGAGGTTTCTTTGTATAACCCTGTAACTAATGATCATAAACATACATTTTTATCATGATTTTCATTCGATGGACTATAAAAAAGGTTCTGTTTGATTTATCTAATGTCAGTGGTTTTGCTGTTATTTGACCAAAAGTCAGCTGCTAAGGAAGCATTCCGGTCATTCGGTGGTTTTCCTTCATTGACTGGTATATAACGTGTTTCATTGAATGAGGCATACTACTGTCACATTATTTTTTTTATTTCTGTCTCCAAAGCCATCACAAAATGAAACTTACACCAAACAGAGACTGCATTTAACTGTGTACCATACTTTATTCCCCACAAAATTGAACTTATAAATGTTATATATATGCAAGGTCAAAGATGACATCATGTGACCTTTAAAATGAAAATTTCCATATTTCCATATAAAGATATTTTTTTGAAAACTATACTCCCTTAGCTTCAAAACAAGCTCAAGGTGAAAGTCATACCATAATTATAAGCAAAGTTGTTTTTTTTATATTTGAACTTGCAGACACATAAATTTCACATTTGTTATAAGGTTGGCAACCCTGCTGCATGAATACCGTATATCACTGAGGGCTAAACTTTTACATATGTAAGTCATGAAAATCTGAAATGGTCTGGTTGATAAGTTCATTTTTTTGTAATGATTTGGCATGGAATAACCCATATGAATGTACATAAAATTTGTTTTAATGAAGATTTATTAATAGAAGCAGTAAAAAAGCCACTAATTTTACTTTATACCCTTTTAGAACATACTCTAAGCTAAAATTTGAAAAAAAAAATGGCATAACTGTAGTGCCTTTTAGTGATAATGCAATTTTTGTAACGTCAGGCATTGACCCAAAACAATCAAAATTATTTACAATACAATATTTTTTTCTGACTCTCAGTGCAAAGGAATCTTGGTGACAACTTTTTAATTTGAATATACATATATCTATGAACTATAGAAAAAACATTAAAGTGATATGTCGATTTGACTCTGAGATATAACTTTTTCTGTCAAGCACTGCAGGCTACAACCATGGCCTCGGCAATGACTGATCCATGCAAATTATGAAATTTTAGCCTCCTGTTTCTCAGTAACTATGAGGTCAACAGGAGAAAAAAATTGCATGTGTTCTTACGTTGGTAGTATTATCAAATACACCAAATTTCATGAAAATCTGTTGGTGGGTTGATTGGCCTGGGTGATTTGACGTGGAATCAGTCATGTACATTTCTACTTCATTATATAATAGTTATCATTACAAATAATTTTAGTAGTTTTTTTCTTTCAGTCTATCACTCTTTTTAAATTCCTTCCTATATGTGAACCTTTGCCTCACCACATTCGAATATCGCACTGGTGGGGTAAAAGTATATTTTCGCCATTAGTTAGAAAAATATATATTACAACAAATATGTTCAAAATGTTAATCTAAGGCATATAGATACTGAAAGAATAATGTTTGAGGTTTGTTAGGTATAAATTTTAAGATTCTGATGCTTTGGTAGCTTAGATATATGGAATCAAAAACTAAGTGTGCACTCTTACCCCACTACACTCTATTATGTGCATCAAAGTAATCAGTGTATATTATTAGGGAACTTACCAAAAATGACTAACTTCAGATTTCATTGTTGTAGTATTCATTCTTAGAAAGTAATTGTGTTACCATGGAGGAGAGGGATTATACTTGATCTTTGTTCTCCAAGTGCTACGCTTACACTCCTCACCCTTAGTGATTCAAACTCATGTTATGTGTACACAATTAATGTGAAGCAGGTGATGATTGAATATTAATGACTAGTACTTTCACCACAGTACTTGTGGCCAAAATCGATTACCATTTCATCAACATGGTGAGGAAATGAAGAAGAATGCTTTTTTCTATTAAGAAATCACATTACAATATTTTGTGTGGTTCTTCTATAAAATGTTCATGTTTCAGACTATGCTTTGGCTGTACAAGGTTGAAGACAAAATTACAAGAAAGAAAATGTGCAGATAAGATAATGCAACACGTGATTGAATAGGAAATATCATTGTCAGCATTAACTTTTCATAAGCATGTCTTTAGTTAGCTATGTCACTATTGTGTATTCATTTATTCCAAAAAGTTCATGTTCTAAGTCATGGCAAATACCTGGAAATTATCAGCCTCTTTTTGTGTTACCTGGTGATGTCATACATTTCAATAGGATGAAAAGTTATAAAAATGCCAAATTCGTCCCTACATTTTACACTATTTTGTCATTTTATTATCACTGTGTATTTTCAAATGTATTTCTTTTTTTTTTTTTGTTTCAGTAGTTGTAGTGATACTTTTAACCTGACAAAATTCATTGGGTTACAGTGTATAAATAATTCTTGTGTTTCACACTTTTCAGATGCATAATTCTTCATGACCTTCAAGACTACCATTCTCATTCATGATATTCTTTTGAATATCACATTGTTTGAAAAATTTATAGTTTTCTCATATTATATATATATTTTTTAGCAAAAGTTCAGGCATAGGTGGGAGGGGCATCATATTTATACCAGCCTAGCATGGGGATTTCTCAGAGAGCGAAATGGTAATGTTGTCACCTTGGCCTAGTGGAAATGTTTTGTCACCTTGTAATTAGGGGCTCCCAGGTTTGATACCCAGTGTAGGCACACTCATTCACTCACAGATTTTACAGAGCAGGGGTTCTTACCTAGAGCCACTCTTCTAGGGAGCACTAAAAACAGGTGTTCAAATTCTCATCAAAGTTCATAGTAGTGAGTCAGAGCATCCATGTGGCATTTGAACCAAGGACTACCTTGGGACAAAACATTTGATTTCATTAAATTTTGTTATTGTTACTTTTCTGCCACTCTTGGATAATCATAACAATGAGGCTGAGTATTATGATGTGACAAAATTGATGAAGGGACAATCACAAAGAATTACCATACCCTGACCAGGATTCGAACCTGGTACTCCTGGTGTTGTAGCATGCTGTGCTAATCACTCTGCCATGGACGTCGGCAGGAGACAAATTAAATTATGACAAAAAAAATGCATAGCTTTTTCACAACCCAAAAAGTGGAAACTTTCAATGCTATTTGAATGTTATTAAATAACTTCAGAATAACTTTATTAATTGTATTCTTATTAAATAAGGATATCTTACTTTCCTATTTTGGCTCACATTGGGGCCCTAATATCTATTTTTGTCAAAGGAAATGTTTTAATGGAACACCATTGTAAACTGGTGCACATGCTTAAATATAATAGAATTCCATTATGAATTTTGATTTTATACCGTATTGGCCTGAATATAAGTCGCACATTTTATCCAAATTTCAATCATCAAAAATTAGTATGTGTCTTATATTCATGACCTTAAAAAAATCATGACATTTCGTCAAATCATATGCTGTTAAAAATGTGCTGATTTCTCATTTGAAATAATTATAATGCAACAATAGCATTGTAGAAACTGGCCGCATTGTAGATACCATGAAGTTATCCAACAATAGCATCGTTGTTTCTAACTGGAACAATAGCATTGTTGTTTCTAACTGGAACAATAGCATTGTTGTTTCTAACTGGAACAATAGCATTGTTGTTTCTAACTGGAACAATAGCATTGTTGTTTCTAACTGGAACAATAGCATTGTTGTTTCTAACTGGGAATTGTAAAAAATGTCGGCATTCTTGATAACGTACTCTTTGATTTTATTAAGAGTGTGTTCGTTCTTCTCTAAGCTTATACAGGTATTCATTTCTACTGAACTGGATCTACAGAAAATGATTACCGGTATTTTCTTTTCTTCCCTTGGCTCATACTTGGGTATCATCTTTTTTTTTTTTATCTTGCTCCTTCAAATTTTAGGGTGCAGCTTATATTTGGGGTGGCTTATATTCGGGCCAATATGGTATTTGGGAACATTAATTAATAGTAAACATTTAATGAAAATTATTAATGCATTTCCGATTTTGCAAGTTTCAAATTTTCAAAATGTTCCTGCACTTCCTATTAGCTGTTCCTTGATAAATTGTGTATCAAATCATCATTAAAAGCATATATAACAACTTTCTATATAATAAGTATTTATAATCTTGTTGTGACTAACAGAAATGGTCATATTTCCAGAAAAGCAAGCAAGAAATATTTTACCAAATCTATTTCTTTCCAAGCTGACAATATTAATTTATCATTGAATCACTATTTTTATGCAGTTCCGTGTGTTCCATGCAGCTATTTAAATAGAAAATGGTAGCGGGGGGACATTTGTTCGACATTTTGGGGTTAGTGGGGGAATGTTCCTATGGTTAAGCATGGTGACAATAAGACAGCTGGGATATGCTTTGTCCATACTGCAAAAATGCAGTTTCAAAGGTGTACAAAATGCATGAGAGATTTATATTTGAGTGCTTTCTGAAAAAGACACTGCATCACCATCAAAGGTCTGTAGTAATCTTATAATCATAATAAGCATATCAAGTGTTTATGGAGCAAGTGCAGAAGAGCAGTAACAGTGAGATATTAGATAGAAATTGGTCTCCTTGTTCTGGAATGATGCCAGTTTAGATATATGACTTCCTTTATGGTTTTGTTTGCTAAAGGAAAACAAATTAATTACAATTAAACTATGGCTTTGGCAAATACTGTATTTAATTCAGTTCACATAAAGGTAAATGACATGAGAATCCCATTTCAACTTTATACTACAGAAACAAGTTTAAATGTGTGTCATTTTTCACTCCTTCAAGCTCCTTAAGCTAATATCTTTTGTATACAACATTATCTATTTGAAGTTGCTTGAATATTTAACTGGTTCATAAATGAAAGAACTACTGTAATGATTATGTTATGACTGCCTTCCTTCAGAGATAAGATAACAATTACACCATCGAAATAACATATTTTTGGTTACCATTTTTTAAAATATGATTTTCTAAAAAAATAATTTAAGTACATGACAAGGTTTCTCTTCTTCTTTCTGTTCCCCTTATCCTTCTTACAGCATCCGAGATGCCTTGACCAAAATGACAGCAACTATTAAAAAAATATATAGAAAAAATACATCACCCATGAGCTAACAGGTTATGCAATGCAGATTTATAAAATATTGATAATATAATTGACACTTAATAACTACATGCACGGCCATGAAAATAGGCAGCTAGGCAGAATTGCGTGGGTGCAACATATGATGTAGCCCTTTCAGCCCCCTTCCCCCTCTGTATATGCCAGTGGGTGGAGATAAGGAGTAGGAAGGAAGAAAGGACAAAACCAGGCCTTAAAGAATAATGGCAGGAGAGATAAGGATTAGGAACAGAGTTAGGAGAAAACAAGGTTTCAAGGAGAATGAAGGGATAGATGAGGTGTGTGGATTGTGATAGTATGAAGCTGAGCCTCCAAGGAGAATAGCAGAAGTTATAAGGGGTATGGAGGAATATAGGAAGAAGCCAGGCATCCAAGGAGAATGGAGAGAGAGAGAGAGAGAGAGAGAGAGAGAGAGAGAGAGAGAGAGAGAGAGAGAGAGAGAGAGAGAGAGATGACAACTGTGGAGGGAAATTGGAGAATGCAATGTACCCAAGAAGAATGGAGGTAGATAAGGAGTAGAGATGGGGAATAGGAATAGATTTAGGAGAAACTAAAGCCTTCAAGGAGAATGGAGGGAAGATGAGGTGCAAGGATTGTGTAAAGCAGGAAGCTGAGCCTCCTAGGAGAATAGGAGAAGTTATAAGGTGTATGGAGGAATGTAGGAAGAAGTCAGGTCTTCAAGGGGAATGGATATAGAGATAAGGAGTACTGAGAAAGATAGGGGATCAAAGATCATATTGAAAATAAAGTAAGAGATGTAAACTAAGGAAGGGAAAAGAAGTGGAAAAGAAGGAAGCCAGTCTCAAGGGAGAATGAATTATAAAATAGAGATTAGTGTAGTTGACAGAAGGAAGTTAGCCCTCCAAAGAGAATGAAGAGAGAAGTAAGGAATATGGAGAGAGAGAGAGAGAGAGAGAGAGAGAGAGAGAGAGAGAGAGAGAGGCGAATGTGAGGCCTCAAAAGAAAATGGAGGGAGATTTAATAAGTAAGGAGGGAGACAGAACCATGCACGGACTCAAATGAATATACAGGAAGAGGTAAGATGTAAGACCTCCAAGAGGAGGAAGTTCCAAGAAGTACATAGGGAAGTAGGAGAAGAAGAGTGGAGGGGGAGATAAGGAGTAGGAAGGGAGACAGAATGCTGCAAGAAAACTGAGGGATACATAACAAGTAGGAAATATGAATATTAGGTGATAAGAAGTAATGGATTAAAAGCTGGGTAATGTAAAGAGGGAGAGAGAAGTAGAGAATTCCTGTGAGAATTGGAGAGGGAGATAGTAAGGGATAAGGCTTATTACTTACCTCACATATGTTGCTCTTGGCTTCGTTAGCAGAAGATGTACGAATGGTTATTAGTAGGTTAGGAGATATAAGTGCCCACTTTGAGCAGTTCAGGATGAAAATAAATGTGAAAAAGACAAAGGGAATGGTTATTGGAAAGAAACCAAGGGGAAATTGATGTGAGAATTGGAGGCCAAAGTATTAAATAATTTGACAGCCTCAGATATATGGGATATATCATAAGCAGTGACATGAGCTGTAGTCAGTTAATCGAAGTGAGCATAGCAATGGCAAAGAAAGCATTTAATAGAAGAGGTGTCTTTTGTGAACCTAAAGAGATAGTGAAGTGTCTCTGGAGTGTAGTGTTTGTTGTTCCTCAGGAACATGGATGCTATGAAGAAGTGAGGAAAAGCAACTAGAAGCTTTAGACATGTGATTATAGAGCAGAATGGAGCATGTGAAATTGACAGGCAAATGAGAACTAAAACTGTATTGGAAGAATTGGTGAAAAAGAGCAACGAAGGAAGTGATCAAGAAAAGAAAAAAAATTGCAAGGACACTGGCTAAGATGGAACTGTGTGCTAAAAGCCCTGGTTAAGGAGTGGTTAATGGAAAAAGGAAGGAGGTATGAGATGATATACGATTCTATTCTATTCTCTTCTATTTAATTAAGTAGATTCTATGCTAACGTGAAGCACAAGGTGCAAGATCAGAAAGTCTGCCAAATTATGATATTCAACTTGACATCATAATGCAGTGCACTTTGTGAAGAAACAGCATGAAATCGGGCATAAAGATTCACACATGTTAAGGTAAGTGCATGAGAAATTTGCGAATGTTTTATATGTACACAATTCTCATATGATCATGATAATCATATCTTGAATCACTTCAGCATAAGTTATGCACACAATGCTTACCTGGCTTACCTGGCATGATTTTGCAAATTGAATTGTGAGGGAAGTTGTTTGTTGAATATTTTCCCTTTAGGCAGAGAACAATGAATGAATAAATTAATGAGTTTTGTTAATGAGTATCCACATTTACATTAAGAAATATGTTCTGACACATTACATGCTTTCAAGATTATAAACTAGGAATTAAAAAATTCCACAATAACAATTTCATTTAATTTCCAACAATATTTTACATATAGTGGTGTTAGAGGAATAGAAAAATTGCACCACACAACAGGGGCAGACCCAGGAAAGGTGGTAAGGTTGATTATGCCCTACCCCAAGATCCTCCTTGGTATAAGCAAAGACTTGAGAAATACCAGCAAAATTTCCAGTTTTCGTTTCTTTTCACCATTGTTTCTGTTTCGTCCTCACAATATATGTTCATGCATGGCATGCACACCTCTAGCCTAATAACAACCAACTGACAATGTAAGGCACTGCTTGACTTAAACATTGATCTTATATAGTGACATGACCAGGGAGGGGGTTGGGGGGTCTTAAGCCCACCTCCATCTGATGGACAATTATTCTTTTTTAAAAAAAAGAACGTCAAAGGCAGGAAAAGATGGCAAAATGAGGACTGACTTCTAACAAAATTACACGTAACTACCCTTTCAAAAATCCTGGGAATGCCACTGATACTGTACATGAGCTAGTAAGAAGAACCCTGTGGAGGCTGGTGCCAACTGTTTCAAGCATTTCTAATAGCAGGAAGCTGATGCAGTAAGTACCAAGTGACAAGCCACTGCTCAGAAATCACCACATTATTGGTGGAAGAGGCCAGTGTGTTTTCACAGCTAAAAGTCGAAGAAACCTCAGGGAGCCACCAGTTTGATCAGAAGGCGTGAGAAACAAAATGCAGGCCACAGGGAGGAAGGAAATGGGGGAGGTTAAGATTTTCAGTGAACAAACAAGGGAGGAGAATGAACCTTCTTCTCTAATGTCGAAGTCCTGGAATTATATCTTGAACCTGATTTCTTTTTATGAGTAATAATATGTAATATGTGAATTCTTGATTTATATTAATTTAAAGATCACTTCAACTCTTATATTAACTGAGGTAATCAATTTGATTTTTAGAAATTGAAAGATCTCTCCAAAGTCAATTACCTGGGTTAGCCCTGCCCAGGAAGTTATTTTGTTGACATCTATCTTAACAAACTCAAAACTTGAGGGAGCCTCCCTGATAGCACAGTGGTAGCGTCATTGCCTCGTAATCAAGGGGTCCCAGGTTCGATACCCGGTAGAGGCACATAGTGGTTCGGATCCCATTTTAAACTGTAGGTTCAGTCCCGATTAGCCTTACTGTGCATAAAGTGAACTTAAATCCCAAATCACTCACTCACTCACTCAAAACTTGAGGAGTGTATAGTAAGAAGCCTAACAAGAGGATACCTTCATAAAATCATAATCATTTCAGGGGTGTAATCCATTTTCTGAAATGCCCATCATGTGTATTATGTGATCAAACATAATACAGTTAGTTCATTTCTATGCAGACAAACCCAATTATAAATTTTGTCTTGGCAATGCAACTACAGCATTCCTTAACATATTCCGAATATGCAATGGGCATAGCCCATCATACAACTACTGTTCAATAATTCACTCATATTGTGAATGCACAATGGGCCATATTAGCACCACATCTCTTGTGCATGTGTATTGTAAGCACTTCTTTCAAATTCCAACCCATAGGTGACCTAAATGTGTTGTTTTCAACACTGCTGAGTCTGATTTGTACTCATGTCATATTACATTGCTTAGCTCTTGAGATTTGCATTGAACAATTTATGTACACATTGTATAAATTCTTCATGATGATTCCACTTCAGAATTTGAATCTGAAGAGACAGTGTTTAGGTTTCTTCTCATTAATTATTTCTATATTGTATATTGAAAATACGTTTTCAATAATTTTTAGTATGTTGTATTTTCCTTTCTTCAAAAAATTGTTACAGAAAAATATGCATAAATGTGAAAAGCGTATATAAAATAAAGCATCTAATGTACGAGTGGAAAATGGACACTTTGATAATTTCAAAAAGCTTTGGGAAAAAGTAATAAACTTAGAAACATATTTTCCATGGTGTTTTATAAACAACCAAAAAAAAAAGCATCGGTCTGCATGGAGAAACATAATATTTTCATGAGAGTTCACTAATTGTTAATGAAGACATATCCACCTGGAACAAGTTAACAGTCTAAAAATAAACCCTGGGATTTTCTCTCCCTGATCAATTCTAATGAGTTATGGATATACATACAAAATATAAATTGAAGAAACCAAAACTGCATGTTTGCATTTTGTGTGTACTGTACAAAAACATCCAATCATATACTCCCAACTCTAAATGAAAACAAAATGCTAAAGATTACCAGACAATGTGTTTGGTTTGAATTGATGTTTTAAGTCCACTTTCTGCACAGTAAGGCTAATCGGGACTGGACCTACAGTTTAAAGTGGAATCCGAACCACTATGTGCCTCCACCAGGTATCGAACCTGGGATCCCTTGATTACAAGGCGACGACGCTACCACTGCACCATCGGGGAGGCCCACCAGACAATGGATACTCTTCTATGTTGCTTTGTTCATCTTTCTTTGCAAACAGAAGCACCTGATAAGCAATTTGAGAATTTAAATTCAGGGTGGAATTTCATGATTATGAAAATAAAATAGGATAATCAATATTTCAGCTTTCCAAGCACTATCTAATGCATTTTGACACCAGTTTTACTCTTTTCACTGATGCAGCAGGAATTGAACTGCTCCCTTCCATAATCGATCCCCAATCTTTCCAATGTTAAAAAAAAAAAGTAAAACATTCTTATAAAATCAGGTAGATGAGCAAAAACTAGGTGCACAAGCACACAAGATGCACTAGACTCAAAATTTTTATAGTTACTAAGAAGTTCCATGCATAGTTTCAACTCCCCAAATTTCATGAAAATCGGAGTTGGTCAGGTTGTGGACTGTGTTGATTTCATATGGAATGACTCAAATACCAAGCATCAAGCAGGAACTCTAACCAAGAACTTGGTATGCAAGATTGCTAGTTGATAACTCAACATGCTTTGCTACTAGGGTGACTATTTTCATATTTTTAATTTCTTTTATATAAAAATATACATAATACGTATCAAAAGTTACATTAAGAAAGAATTGGCAAATAACAGGCGAAGCCTTACAACCTTCATTTTGTCATTAAAATAAAATGTATTTTATCTAAATAAAGCTACAGAGTCCTCAACACATTATAAACCAAACTTCTGAAAATCATAAGCTGCTTCCATTCCACTTTTGATGCACCCTTCTCTACCTCATTGTACTTTATGGTGAGAAAGCTGATTTCGTTAATCCCATTCATCATCATCCTGACAGGCACTTGGGGTTCTCTGCTATCTCCATAGCAATCTTAGCATCAACAACAACAGATCACATTAATTACCTAACAATTAATTCCTCTGATCAACAATCAAATTCAACTTGTATTAAAACTAGTTGTAGACAAATTATGTATATATACTGTAAATAGTAATTGGAAATGAACTGCAATAAAATACTCTATATTCTCACTGACCCGGTGTAACGGGGAATTTGGACTCCGTAGAAAAATGACTGTACAGTCAATTCTCTACAGAGAAAAATGACTGCCCTTTTCAGTTCCCGTCAATTAAGCAGGGGGTAAAATATCCCCGTAGAAAAATGACTGCCTGTCAATTCCCACTTAAAAGAGGGGGTACAAATTCCCCGTAGAAAAGTGACTGCCCAATTAAATCCTGCTTATATTAGGAGGGGGTACAATTTCCCCGTAGAAAAGTGACTGCCCCTTTAAATCCTGCTTATTATAGGAAGGGGTACAATTTCCCCGTAGAAAAGTGACTGCCCCTTATGTCCTGTTTATATTAGGAGGGGGTACAAATTCCCCGTAGAAAAGTGACTGCCCCCTTAAATCCTGCTTATATTAGGAGGGGGTACAATTTCCCCGTAGAAAAGTGACTGCCCCCTTATATCCTGCTTATATTAGGAGGGGGTACAATTTCCCCGTAGAAAAGTGACTGCCCTATTAAATCCTGCTAATATTAGAAGGGGGTACAATTTCCCCGTAGAAAAGTGACTGCCCCCTTATATCCTGCTTATATTAGGAGGGGGTATAATTTCCCCGTAGAAAAGTGACTGCCCCCTTAAATCCTGCTTATATTAGGAGGGGGTAAAATTTCCCCGTAGAAAAGTGACTGCCCCCTTATATCCTGCTTACATTAGGAGGGGGTATAATTTCCCCGTAGAAAAGTGACTGCCCTATTAAATCCTGCTAATATTAGAAGGGGGTACAATTTCCCCGTAGAAAAGTGACTGCCCCCTTATATCCTGCTTATATTAGGAGGGGGTACAAATTCCCCGTAGAAAAGTGACTGCCCCTTTATTCCTGCTTATATTAGGAGGGGGTATAATTTCCCCGTAGAAAAGTGACTGCCCCTTTAAATCCTGCTTATATTAGGAGGGGGTATAATTTCCCCGTAGAAAAGTGACTGCCCTATTAAATCCTGCTAATATGAGAAGGGGGTACAATTTCCCCGTAGAAAAGTGACTGCCCCCTTATATCCAGCTTATATTAGGAGGGGGTACAAATTCCCCGTAGAAAAGTGACTGCCCCCTTAAACCCTGCTTATATTAGGAGGGGGTACAATTTCCCCGTAGAAAAGTGACTGCCCTTTAAATCCTGCTTATATTAGGAGGGGGGAATAATTTCCCCGTAGAAAAGTGACTGCCCTATTAAATCCTGCTAATATGAGAAGGGGGTACAATTTCTCCGTAGAAAAGTGACTGCCCTATTAAATCCTGCTTATATTAGGAGGGGGTACAATTTCCCCGTAGAAAAGTGACTGCCCCTTATATCCTGCTTATATTAGGAGGGGGTACAAATTCCCCGTAGAAAAGTGACTGCCCCCTTAAATCCTGCTTATATTAGGAGGGGGTATAATTTCCCCGTAGAAAAGTGACTGCTCTATTAAATCCTGCTTATATTAGGAGGGGGTATAATTTCACCGTAGAAAAGTGACTGCCCTATTAAGTCCTGCTAATATGAGAAGAGGGGTACAATTTCCCCGTAGAAAAGTGACTGCCCTATTAAATCCTGCTTATATTAGGAGGGGGTACAATTTCCCCGTAGAAAAGTGACTGCCCCCTTATATCCTGCTTATATTAGGAGGGGGTACAAATTCCCCGTAGAAAAGTGACTGCCCCCTTAAATCCTGCTTATATAAGGAGGGGGTATAATTTCCCCGTAGAAAAGTGACTGCCCGTCAAAATCCTGCTTATATTAGGAGGGGGTTTAATTTCCCCGTAGAAAAGTGACTGCCCTATTAAATCCTGCTAATATGAGAAGGGGGTACAATTTCCCCGTAGAAAAGTGACTGCCCCCTTATATCCAGCTTATATTAGGAGGGGGTACAAATTCCCCGTAGAAAAGTGACTGCCCCCTTAAACCCTGCTTATATTAGGAGGGGGTACAATTTCCCCGTAGAAAAGTGACTGCCCTTTAAATCCTGCTTATATTAGGAGGGGGTATAATTTCCCCGTAGAAAAGTGACTGCCCTATTAAATCCTGCTAATATGAGAAGGGGGTACAATTTCTCCGTAGAAAAGTGACTGCCCCTTTAAATCCTGCTTATATTAGGAGGGGTACAATTTCCCCGTAGAAAAGTGACTGCCCCCTTATATCCTGCTTATATTAGGAGGGGGTACAAATTCCCCGTAGAAAAGTGACTGCCCCCTTAAATCCTGCTTATATTAGGAGGGGGTATAATTTCCCCGTAGAAAAGTGACTGCTCTATTAAATCCTGCTTATATTAGGAGGGGGTATAATTTCCCCTTAGAAAAGTGACTGCCCTATTAAATCCTGCTAATATGAGAAGGGGGTACAATTTCCCCGTAGAAAAGTGACTGCCCTATTAAATCCTGCTTATATTAGGAGGGGGTACAATTTCCCCGTAGAAAAGTGACTGCCCCCTTATATCCTGCTTATATTAGGAGGGGGTACAAATTCCCCGTAGAAAAGTGACTGCCCCTTAATTCCTGCTTATATTAGGAGGGGATATAATTTCCCCGTAGAAAAGTGACTGCCCTATTAAATCCTGCTAATATGAGAAGGGGGTACAATTTCCCCGTAGAAAAGTGACTGCCCCCTTAAATCCTGCTTACATTAGGAGGGGGTATAATTTCCCCGTAGAAAAGTGACTGCCCTATTAAGTCCTGCTAATATTAGAAGGGGGTACAATTTCCCCGTAGAAAAGTGACTGCCCCCTTATATCCTGCTTATATTAGGAGGGGGTATAATTTGCCCGTAGAAAATTGACTGCCCCTTTAAATCCTGCTTATATTAGGAGGGGGTATAATTTCCCCGTAGAAAAGTGACTGCCCCCTTATATCCTGCTTATATTAGGAGGGGCTACAAATTCCCCGTAGAAAAGTGACTGCCCCCTTAAGTACTGCTTATATTAGGAGGGGGTACAATTTCCCCGTAGAAAAGTGACTGCCCCCTTATATCCTGCTTATATTAGGAGGGGGTATAATTTCCCCGTAGAAAAGTGACTGCCCCCTTAAATCCTGCTAATATTAGAAGGAGGTACAATTTCCCCGTAGAAAAGTGACTGCCCCTTTTAGCTTTAATATATATGGAGGGGGTACAAATTTCCCCCTAGAAAAGTTACTGTTCTAATAATTAGTTCTTACATGAGAAATTGCATACAAAATGCTACGGAGAAAAGTTGCTGCTTACTCTTTGTTTTATCGGGTACTTATTGGCATCCGCTATTACGTCTCCATTTTGCTTTCTCTCTGTTCTATCGTGGGCGATTCAGCTGCCTTTTCCTTGAAAGTGTGGATTTTTGTGGCAATGCTTCAGCTGGTCGGCTCAAGTTAATGGGACGTCTGCCTTAATTAATCACGTTTGACATAGATATTTACTAGCTTGAAAGAAAATATACTTTATATTTAGTTAATGTGATCAGAGGATTGTAGTAATCAATGTTTTATGCAGCATATAAACTTTCAACGGATAGTCACAAGCCACAGCGAACATAACCACAACTCTATTTCATAATTACACGTACAGAAGGATTAGTTCCACACTGAACTGCTAGCTGACGGGTGCCAGAAATTTCCACTATTACTATCAAAAAGATGTGACTCGTCACTTCCTCCATTATTGTCTCCAAAATCCATGTTTTCTAACGGTGCATGTATAGCCTACGTAGCGAGAAAGTGTGGCTTATGACTATATCACTACACAGATGACCACCTGGTTGGAGAGCCAAAAACTTCAGTGATGTACATATTATACTGCCATTCGAAAAGAAAAATGACAATGTCTCGCACTTTTTGGACAGTGGGTTGCTTATTGTGCATGATGGTATGTTCAACAACAACAACATAAAAATCAAACATGTGGCTTAAGAATATCATCCACTGACTCCTTCATGTGTTAAACATGGTGAATAATATGTAATAGGTTAGTTGCAAACCACAACGAAATTATAAATGTCTGTATTTGATAAAGTTTTTGTATAAATTGAAATACATCACATATTATATTAAAATGCACTACAGCATTATTGAAATACATATTTAGTGAAAAGTGATAAATCATAATTCTCATGCTATATGCATTGTATATTATTTTTTTGTTCAATTTTTTTGAAGTTAAAACAATTGTTTTATTTGACTTGTGTACTCCTGGTGTTTCTGAATCGTATTGATTCTGATCAAAATGTTACAATTAAAACTATAGTCTGTGTGTAGATGTATCTTGTTATTTGTTCCTATGAAAAATGATTAGTGTGTACATAAATATGTTGGTGTGTGTAAGTATGTTTATATGTAATATATGTTTCTGTGTAACAAAATTATGATTTATCAACCTCATAACACGAATAACGTGTGTATTCGATTATTTTAAAAATTGATCAAAGGTTCTATCATAAAATGCATCAATGTAATTTTTAAATTCGAGAGTTACTACTGATATGTGGAAGCAAACACTTTCAATTATATTTTACAAGTTATAAAATATTTCCATGTTAAAATATCGCTTCTACGGGCTCTCGTCGTGCTTTTCAAATAAATATAATTACCACAAGGGACAAAGTGTTTTACTTTTTGTTAGTTATGCATAGATTATATAAGAAGTATTTTTATGATGAGAAACCTATTTATTTGTGACAGTACACACACACATTGTGTACAAATTTGTTGTCCAAAATGTTTCAAGAAAATGCAATTCAAATGTCTTGATTGATGGATTGATTGAGTTAGCGTTTTAATTTATGCACACTAAGTCTAATCAAGAATGGACCCACAGTTTAAAGTTGGATCCGAATTACTATGTGCCTCCACCGGGTATTGAACCCAGGACACCTTTATCACCCTACTCAAATGGTAGACTCATTCAAATATTTTGAACATTCAAATGAGAAAGTTGTACGTAATAATTAAGTCAATGATGAGCCAGATACCAGAGTTATAAAGGCTTAATACGACAATATAGTACATCTAATTTCCCTACTGTTTTGTGAAGTAAATTAAGTAAGCAGCAACTTTTCTCCGTAGCATTTTGTATGCAATTTCTCATGTAAGAACTAATTATTAGAACAGTAACTTTTCTAGGGGGAAATTTGTACCCCCTCCATATATATTAAAGATAAAAGGGGCAGTCACTTTTCTACGGGGAAATTATACCCCCTCCTAATATAAGCAGGATTTAAGGGGGCAGTCACTTTTCTACGGGGAAATTATACCCCTCCTAATATAAGCAGAATTTAAGGAGGCAGTTATTTTTCTACGGGGAATTTGTACCCCCTCCTAATATTAGCAGGATTTAAGGGGCAGTCACTTTTATACGGGGAAATTGTACCCCCCCCTAATATTTGCAGGATTTAAGGGGGCAGTCACTTTTCTACGGGGAAATTGTACCCCCTCCTAATATAAGCAGGATTTAAAGGGGCAGTCACTTTTCTACGGGGAAATTATACCCCCTCCTAATATAAGCAGGATTTAAAGGGGCAGTCACTTTTCAACGGGGAAATTATACCCCCTCCTAATATAAGCAGGATTTAAGGGGCAGTCACTTTTCTACTTGGAAATTATACCCCCTCCTAATATAAGCAGGATTTAAGGGGGCAGTAACTTTTCTACGGGGAAATTATACCCCCTCCTAATATAAGCAGGATTTAAGGGGGCAGTCACATTTATACGGGGAAATTATACCCCCTCCTAATATAAGCAGGATTTAAAGGGGCAGTCACTTTTCAACGGGGAAATTATACCCCCTCCTAATATAAGCAGGATTTAAGGGGCAGTCACTTTTCTACGGGGAAACTATACCCCCTACTAATATAAGCAGGATTTAAAGGGGCAGTCACTTTTCTACGGAGAAATTATACCCCCTCCTAATATAAGCAGGATTTAAAGGGGCAGTAACTTTTCTACGGGGAAATTATACCCCCTCCTAATATAAGCAGGATTTAAAAAGGCAGTCATTTTTCTACGGGGAAATTATACCCCCTCCTAATATAAGCAGGAATAAAGGGGGCAGTCACTTTTCAACGGGGAATTTGTACCCCCTCCTAATATAAGCTGGATATAAGGGGGCAGTCACTTTTCTACGGGGAATTTGTACCCCCTCCTAATATAAGCAGGATATAAGGGGGCAGTCACTTTTCTACGGGGAAATTGTATCCCCTTCTAATATTAGCAGGATTTAATAGGGCAGTCACTTTTCTACGGGGAAATTGTACCCCTCTCCTAATATAAGCAGGATATAAGGGGGCAGTCACTTTTCTACGGGGAAATTATACCCCCTCCTAATATAAGCAGGATTTAAGGGGGCAGTCACTTTTCTACGGGGAAATTATACCCCCTCCTAATATAAGCAGAATTTAAGGAGGCAGTTATTTTTCTACGGGGAATTTGTACCCCCTCCTAATATTAGCAGGATTTAAGGGGCAGTCACTTTTCTACGGGGAAATTGTACCCCCCACCTAATATTTGCAGGATTTAAGGGGGCAGTCACTTTTCTACGGGGAAATTGTACCCACTCCTAATATAAGCAGCATTTAAAGGGGCAGTCACTTTTCTACGGGGAAATTATACCCCCTCCTAATATAAGCAGGATTTAAGGGGGCAGTCACTTTTCTACGGGGAAATTATACCCCCTCCTAATATAAGCAGGATTTAAGGGGGCAGTCACTTTTCTACGGGGAAATTATACCCCCTCCTAATATAAGCAGGATTTAAAGGGGCAGTCACTTTTCAACGGGGAAATTATACCCCCTCCTAATATAAGCAGGATTTAAGGGGCAATCACTTTTCTACGGGGAAACTATACCCCCTACTAATATAAGCAGGATTTAAAGGGGCAGTCACTTTTCTACGGGGAAATTATACCCCCTCCTAATATAAGCAGGATTTAAAGGGGCAGTAACTTTTCTACGGGGAAATTATACCCCCTCCTAATATAAGCAGGATTTAAAGGGGCAGTCACTTTTCTACGGGGAAATTATACCCCCTCCTAATATAAGCAGGAATAAAGGGGGCAGTCACTTTTCTACGGGGAATTTGTACCCCCTCCTAATATAAGCAGGATATAAGGGGGCAGTCACTTTTCTACGGGGAAAATGTACCCCCTTCTAATATTAGCAGGATTTAATAGGGCAGTCACTTTTCTATTGGGAAATTATACCCCCTCCTAATATAAGCAGGATTTAAGGAGGCAGTCACTTTTCTACGGGGAAATTTGCCCCCCTCCTAATATAAGCAGGATTTAAGGGGGCAGTCACTTTTCTACGGGGTATTTGTACCCCCTTCTAATATAAGCAGAATATACGGGGGCACTCACTTTTCTACGGGGAAATTGTACCCCCTTCTAATATTAGCAGGATTTAATAGGGCAGTCACTTTTCTACGGGGAAATTGTACCCCCTCCTAATATAAGCAGGATATAAGGGGGCAGTCACTTTTCTACGGGAAAATTGTACCCCCTTCTAATATTAGCAGTATTTAATAGGGCAGTCACTTTTCTACGGTTAAATTCTACCCCCTCCAAATGTAAGCAGGATTTAAGGGGGCAGTCACTTTTCTACGGGGAAATTTTACCCCCTCCTAATATAAGTAGGATTTAAGGGGGCAGTCTCTTTTCTACGGGGAATTTGTTCCCCCTTCTAATATTAGCAGTATTTAATAGGGCAGTCACTTTTCTACGGGGAAATTATACCCCCTCCTAATGTAAGCAGGATTTAAGGGGGCAGTCACTTTTCTACGGGGAAATTTTACCCCCTCCTAATATAAGTAGGATTTAAGGGGGCAGTCACTTTTCTACGGGGAATTTGTACCCCCTCCTAATATAAGCAGGATATAAGGGGGCAGTCACTTTTCTACGAGGAAATTGTACCCCCTTCTAATATTAGCAGGATTTAATAGGGCAGTCACTTTTCTACGGGGAAATTGTACCCCCTCCTAATATAAGCAGGATATAAGGGGGCAGTCACTTTTCTACGGGGAAATTGTACCCCCTCCTAATATAAGCAGTATTTAAGAGGGCAGTCACTTTTCTACGGGGAATTTGTACCCCCTCCTAATATAAGCAGGAATAAAGGGGGCAGTCACTTTTCTACGGGGAAATTATACCCCCTCCTAATATAAGCAGGATTTAAGGGGGCAGTCACTTTTCTACGGGGAAATTATACCCCCTCCTAATATAAGCAGAATTTAAGGAGGCAGTTATTTTTCTACGGGGAATTTGTACCCCCTCCTAATATTAGCAGGATTTAAGGGGCAGTCACTTTTCTACGGGGAAATTGTACCCCCCACCTAATATTTGCAGGATTTAAGGGGGCAGTCACTTTTCTACGGGGAAATTGTACCCACTCCTAATATAAGCAGCATTTAAAGGGGCAGTCACTTTTCTACGGGGAAATTATACCCACTCCTAATATAAGCAGGATTTAAGGGGGCAGTCACTTTTCTACGGGGAAATTATACCCCCTCCTAATATAAGCAGGATTTAAGGGGGCAGTCACTTTTCTACGGGGAAATTATACCCCCTCCTAATATAAGCAGGATTTAAAGGGGCAGTCACTTTTCAACGGGGAAATTATACCCCCTCCTAATATAAGCAGGATTTAAGGGGCAGTCACTTTTCTACGGGGAAACTATACCCCCTACTAATATAAGCAGGATTTAAAGGGGCAGTCACTTTTCTACGGGGAAATTATACCCCCTCCTAATATAAGCAGGATTTAAAGGGGCAGTAACTTTTCTACGGGGAAATTATACCCCCTCCTAATATAAGCAGGATTTAAAGGGGCAGTCACTTTTCTACGGGGAAATTATACCCCCTCCTAATATAAGCAGGAATAAAGGGGGCAGTCACTTTTCTACGGGGAATTTGTACCCCCTCCTAATATAAGCAGGATATAAGGGGGCAGTCACTTTTCTACGGGGAAAATGTACCCCCTTCTAATATTAGCAGGATTTAATAGGGCAGTCACTTTTCTATTGGGAAATTATACCCCCTCCTAATATAAGCAGGATTTAAGGAGGCAGTCACTTTTCTACGGGGAAATTTTCCCCCCTCCTAATATAAGCAGGATTTAAGGGGGCAGTCACTTTTCTACGGGGTATTTGTACCCCCTTCTAATATAAGCAGAATATACGGGGGCACTCACTTTTCTACGGGGAAATTGTACCCCCTTCTAATATTAGCAGGATTTAATAGGGCAGTCACTTTTCTACGGGGAAATTGTACCCCCTCCTAATATAAGCAGGATATAAGGGGGCAGTCACTTTTCTACGGGAAAATTGTACCCCCTTCTAATATTAGCAGTATTTAATAGGGCAGTCACTTTTCTACGGTTAAATTCTACCCCCTCCAAATGTAAGCAGGATTTAAGGGGGCAGTCACTTTTCTACGGGGAAATTTTACCCCCCCCTAATATAAGTAGGATTTAAGGGGGCAGTCTCTTTTCTACGGGGAATTTGTTCCCCCTTCTAATATTAGCAGTATTTAATAGGGCAGTCACTTTTCTACGGGGAAATTATACCCCCTCCTAATGTAAGCAGGATTTAAGGGGGCAGTCACTTTTCTACGGGGAAATTTTACCCCCTCCTAATATAAGTAGGATTTAAGGGGGCAGTCACTTTTCTACGGGGAATTTGTACCCCCTCCTAATATAAGCAGGATATAAGGGGGCAGTCACTTTTCTACGAGGAAATTGTACCCCCTTCTAATATTAGCAGGATTTAATAGGGCAGTCACTTTTCTACGGGGAAATTGTACCCCCTCCTAATATAAGCAGGATATAAGGGGGCAGTCACTTTTCTACGGGGAAATTGTACCCCCTCCTAATATAAGCAGTATTTAAGAGGGCAGTCACTTTTCTACGGGGAATTTGTACCCCCTCCTAATATAAGCAGGAATAAAGGGGGCAGTCACTTTTCTACGGGGAAATTGTACCCCTCCTAATATAAGCAGGATATAAGGGGGCAGTCACTTTTCTACGGGGAAATTGTACACCCTTCTAATATTAGCAGGATTTAATAGGGCAGTCACGTTTCTATTGGGAAATTATACCCCCTCCTAATGTAAGCAGGATTTAAGGGGTCAGTCACTTTTCTACGGGGAAATTTAACCCCCTCCTAATATAAGCAGGATTTAAGGGGGCAGTCACTTTTCTACGGGGAATTTGTACCCCCTCCTAATATAAGCAGGATATAAGGGGGCAGTCACTTTTCTACGGGGAAATTGTATCCCCTTCTAATATTAGCAGGATTTAATAGGGCAGTCACTTTTCTACGGGGAAATTGTACCCCTCTCCTAATATAAGCAGGATATAAGGGGGCAGTCACTTTTCTACGGGGAAATTGTACCCCTCTCCTAATATAAGCAGGATATAAGGGGGCAGTCACTTTTCTACGGGGAAATTGTACCCCCTCCTAATATAAGCATTATTTAAGGGGGCAGTCACTTTTCTACGGGAAATTTTTACCCCCTCCTAATATAAGCAGGATATAAGGGGGCACTCACTTTTCTACGGGGAAATTGTACCCCCTTCTCATTTTAGCAGGATTTATTAGGGCAGTCACTTTTCTACGGGGAAATTGTACCCCCTTTTTTATTAGCAGGATTTAATGGGGCAGTCACTTTTCTACGGGGAAATTATACCCCCTCCTAATATAAGCAGGATTTAAAGGGGCAGTCACTTTTCTACGGGGAAATTGTACCCCCTTCTCATATTAGCAGGATTTAATAGGGCAGTCACTTTTCTACGGGGAAATTATACCCCCTCCTAATATAAGCAGGATTTTAACGGGCAGTCACTTTTCTACGGGGAGATTATACCCCCTCCTAATATAAGCAGGATTTAAGGAGGCAGTCACTTTTCTACGGGGAATTTGTACCTCCTCCTAATATAAGTAGGATATAAGGGGGAAGTCACTTTTCTACGGGGAAATTGTACCCCCTTCTAATATTAGCAGGATTTAATAGCGAAGTCACTTTTCTACGGGGAAATTGTACCCCCTTCTCATATTAGCAGGATTTTAACGGGCAGTAATTTTTTTACGGGGAAATTATACCCCCTCCTAATGTAAGCAGGATTTTAACGGGCAGTCACTTTTCTACGGGGAGATTATACCCCCTCCTAATATAAGCAGGATTTAAGGAGGCAGTCACTTTTCTACGGGGAATTTGTGCCCCCTCCTAATATAAGCAGAATTTAAGGAGGCAGTTATTTTTCTACGGGGAATTTGTACCCCCTCCTAATATTAGCAGGATTTAAGGGGCAGTCACTTTTATACGGGGAAATTGTACCCCCCCTAATATTTGCAGGATTTAAGGGGGCAGTCACTTTTCTACGGGGAAATTATACCCCCTCCTAATATAAGCAGGATTTAAGGGGGCAGTCACTTTTCTACGGGGAAATTATACCCCCTCCTAATATAAGCAGGATTTAAAGGACCAGTCACTTTTCAACGGGGAAATTATACCCCCTCCTAATATAAGCAGGATATAAGGGGGCAGTCACTTTTCTACGGGGAAATTGTACCCCCTTCTAATATTGGCAGTATTTAATAGGGCAGTCACTTTTCTACGGTTAAATTCTACCCCCTCCAAATGTAAGCAGGATTTAAGGGGGCAGTCACTTTTCTACAGGGAAATTTTACCCCCTCCTAATATAAGCAGAATATACGGGGGCACTCACTTTTCTACGGGGAAATTGTACCCCCTTCTAATATTAGCAGGATTTAATAGGGCAGTCACTTTTCTACGGGGAAATTGTACCCCCTCCTAATATAAGCAGGATATAAGGGGGCAGTCACTTTTCTACGGGGAAATTGTACCCCCTTCTAATATTAGCAGTATTTAATAGGGCAGTCACTTTTCTACGGTTAAATTCTACCCCCTCCAAATGTAAGCAGGATTTAAGGGGGCAGTCACTTTTCTACGGGGAAATTTTACCCCCTCCTAATATAAGTAGGATTTAAGGGGGCAGTCACTTCTCTACGGGGAATTTGTACCCCCTTCTAATATTAGCAGTATTTAATACTGCAGTCACTTTTCTACGGGGAAATTATACCCCCTCCTAATGTAAGCAGGATTTAAGGGGGCAGTCACTTTTCTACGGGGAAATTTTACCCCCTCCTAATATAAGTAGGATTTAAGGGGGCAGTCACTTTTCTACGGGGAATTTGTACCCCCTCCTAATATAAGCAGGATATAAGGGGGCAGTCACTTTTCTACGGGGAAATTGTACCCCCCTCTAATATTAGCAGGATTTAATAGGGCAGTCACTTTTCTACGGGGAAATTGTACCCCCTCCTAATATAAGCAGGATATAAGGGGGCAGTCACTTTTCTACGGGGAAATTGTACCCCCTCCTAATATAAGCAGTATTTAAGAGGGCAGTCACTTTTCTACGGGGAATTTGTACCCCCTCCTAATATAAGCAGGAATAAAGGGGGCAGTCACTTTTCTACGGGGAAATTGTACCCCTCCTAATATAAGCAGGATATAAGGGGGCAGTCACTTTTCTACGGGGAAATTGTACCCCCTTCTAATATTAGCAGGATTTAATAGGGCAGTCACTTTTCTATTGGGAAATTATACCCCCTCCTAATGTAAGCAGGATTTAAGGGGGCAGTCACTTTTCTACGGGGAAATTTAACCCCCTCCTAATATAAGCAGGATTTAAGGGGGCAGTCACTTTTCTACGGGGAATTTGTACCCCCTCCTAATATAAGCAGGATATAAGGGGGCAGTCACTTTTCTACGGGGAAATTGTATCCCCTTCTAATATTAGCAGGATTTAATAGGGCAGTCACTTTTCTAGGGGAAATTTTACCCCCTCCTAATATAAGCAGAATATACGGGGGCACTCACTTTTCTACGGGGAAATTGTACCCCCTTCTAATATTAGCAGGATTTAATAGGGCAGTCACTTTTCTACGGGGAAATTGTACCCCCTCCTAATATAAGCAGGATATAAGGGGGCAGTCACTTTTCTACGGGGAAATTGTACCCCCTTCTAATATTAGCAGTATTTAATAGGGCAGTCACTTTTCTACGGTTAAATTCTACCCCCTCCAAATGTAAGCAGGATTTAAGGGGGCAGTCACTTTTCTACGGGGAAATTTTACCCCCTCCTAATATAAGTAGGATTTAAGGGGGCAGTCACTTTTCTACGGGGAATTTGTACCCCCTTCTAATATTAGCAGTATTTAATAGGGCAGTCACTTTTCTACGGGGAAAATATACCCCCTCCTAATGTAAGCAGGATTTAAGGGGGCAGTCACTTTTCTACGGGGAAATTTTACCCCCTCCTAATATAAGTAGGATTTAAGGGGGCAGTCACTTTTCTACGGGGAATTTGTACCCCCTCCTAATATAAGCAGGATATAAGGGGGCAGTCACTTTTCTACGGGGAAATTGTACCCCCTTCTAATATTAGCAGGATTTAATAGGGCAGTCACTTTTCTACGGGGAAATTGTACCCCCTCCTAATATAAGCAGGATATAAGGGGGCAGTCACTTTTCTACGGGGAAATTGTACCCCCTCCTAATATAAGCAGTATTTAAGAGGGCAGTTACTTTTCTACGGGGAATTTGTACCCCCTCCTAATATAAGCAGGAATAAAGGGGGCAGTCACTTTTCTACGGGGAAATTGTACCCCTCCTAATATAAGCAGGATATAAGGGGGCAGTCACTTTTCTACGGGGAAATTGTACCCCCTTCTAATATTTGCAGGATTTAATAGGGCAGTCACTTTTCTACGGGGAAATTGTATCCCCTTCTAATATTAGCAGGATTTAATAGGGAGTCATTTTTCTACGGGGAAATTGTACCCCTCTCCTAATATAAGCAGGATATAAGGGGGCAGTCACTTTTCTACGGGGAAATTGTACCTCCTCCTAATATAAGCAGTATTTAAGGGGGCAGTCACTTTTCTACGGGGAATTTGTACCCCCTCCTAATATAAGCATGATATAAGGGATCAGTCAGTTTTCTACGGGGAAATTGTATCCCCTTCTAATATTAGCAGGATTTAATAGGGCAGTCACTTTTCTACGGGGAAATTGTACCCCTCTCCTAATATAAGCAGGATATAAGGGGGCAGTCACTTTTCTACGGGGAAATTGTACCCCTCTCCTAATATAAGCAGGATATAAGGGGGCAGTCACTTTTCTACGGGGAAATTGTACCCCCTCCTAATATAAGCAATATTTAAGGGGGCAGTCACATTTCTACGGGAAATTTTTACCCCCTCCTAATATAAGCAGGATATAAGGGGGCACTCACTTTTCTACGGGGAAATTGTACCCCCTTCTCATATTAGCAGGATTTATTAGGGCAGTCACTTTTCTACGGGGAAATTGTACCCCCCTTTTTATTAGCAGGATTTAATGGGGCAGTCACTTTTCTACGGGGAAATTATACCCCCTCCTAATATAAGCAGGATTTAAAGGGGCAGTCACTTTTCTACGGGGAAATTGTACCCCCTTCTCATATTAGCAGGATTTAATAGGGCAGTCACTTTTCTACGGGGAAATTATACCCCCTCCTAATATCAGCAGAATTTTAACGGGCAGTCACTTTTCTACGGGGAGATTATACTCCCTCCTAATATAAGCAGGATTTAAGGAGGCAGTCACTTTTCTACGGGGAATTTGTACCTCCTCCTAATATAAGCAGGATATAAGGGGGAAGTCACTTTTCTACGGGGAAATTGTACCCCCTTCTAATATTAGCAGGATTTAATAGGGCAGTCACTTTTCTACGGGGAAATTGTACCCCCTTCTCATATTAGCAGGATTTTAACGGGCAGTCACTTTTCTACGGGGAAATTATACCCCCTCCTAATGTAAGCAGGATTTTAACGGGCAGTCACTTTTCTACGGGGAGATTATACCCCCTCCTAATATAAGCAGGATTTAAGGAGGCAGTCACTTTTATACGGGGAATTTGTGCCCCCTCCTAATATAAGCAGAATTTAAGGAGGCAGTTATTTTTCTACGGGGAATTTGTACCCCCTTCTAATATTAGCAGGATTTAAGGGGCAGTCACTTTTATACGGGGAAATTGTACCCCCCCAATATTTGCAGGATTTAAGGGGGCAGTCACTTTTCTACGGGGAAATTGTACCCCCTCTTAATATAAGCAGGATTTAAAGGGGCAGTCACTTTTCTACGGGGAAATTATACCCCCTCCTAATATAAGCAGGATTTAAGGGGGCAGTCACTTTTCTACGGGGAAATTATACCCCCTCCTAATATAAGCAGGATTTAAGGGGGCAGTCACTTTTCTACGGGGAAATTATACCCCCTCCTAATATAAGCAGGATTTAAAGGGCCAGTCACTTTTCAACGGGGAAATTATACCCCCTCCTAATATAAGCAGGATTTAAGGGGCAGTCACTTTTCTACGGGGAAACTATACCCCCTACTAATATAAGCAGGATTTAAAGGGGCAGTCACTTTTCTACGGGGAAATTATACCCCCTCCTAATATAAGCAGGATTTAAAGGGGCAGTAACTTTTCTACGGGGAAATTATACCCCCTCCTAATATAAGCAGGATTTAAAGGGGCAGTCACTTTTCTACGGGGAAATTATACCCCCTCCTAATATAAGCAGGAATAAAGGGGGCAGTCACTTTTCTACGGGGAATTTGTACACCCTCCTAATATAAGCAGGATATAAGGGGGCAGTCACTTTTCTACGGGGAAATTATACCCCCTTCTAATATTAGCAGGATTTAATAAGGCAGTCACCTTTCTATTGGGAAATTATACCCCCTCCTAATGTAAGCAGGATTTGAGGGGGCAGTCACTTTTCTACGGGGAAATTTTACCCCCTCCTAATATAAGCAGGATTTAAGGGGGCAGTCACTTTTCTACGGGGAATTTGTACCCCCTCCTAATATAAGCAGGATATAAGGGGGCAGTCACTTTTCTACGGGGAAATTGTACTCCCTTCTCATATTAGCAGGATTTAATAGGGCAGTCACTTCTCTACGGGGAAATTGTACCCCCTTCTCATATTAGCAGGATTTAATAGGGCAGTCACTTTTCTAGGGGGAAATTATACCCCCTCCTAATATAAGGAGGATTTAAAGGGGCAGTCACTTTTCTACGGGGAAAATATACCCCCTCCTAATATAAGCAGGAATAAAGGGGGCAGTCACTTTTCTACGGGGAATTTGTACCCCCTCCTAATATAAGCAGTATTTAAGGGGGCAGTCACTTTTCTATGGGGAAATTGTACCCCCTTCTAATATTAGCAGGATTTAATAGGGCAGTCACTTTTCTACGGGGAAATTATACCCCCTCCTAATATAAGCAGGATTTAAGGAGGCAGTCACTTTTCTACGGGGAAATTTTCCCCCCTCCTAATATAAGCAGGATTTAAGGGGGCAGTCACTTTTCTACGGGGTATTTGTACCCCCTCCTAATATAAGCAGGATATACGGGGGCACTCACTTTTCTACGGGGAAATTGTACCCCCTTCTAATATTAGCAGGATTTAATAGGGCAGTCACTTTTCTACGGGGAAATTGTACCCCCTTCTAATATTAGCAGTATTTAATAGGGCAGTCACTTTTCTACGGTTAAATTCTACCCCCTCCAAATGTAAGCAGGATTTAAGGGGGCAGTCACTTTTCTACGGGGAAATTTTACCCCCTCCTAATATAAGTAGGATTTAAGGGGGCAGTCACTTTTCTACGGGGAATTTGTACCCCCTTCTAATATTAGCAGGATTTAATAGGGCAGTCACTTTTCTACGGGGAAATTATACCCCCTCCTAATGTAAGCAGGATTTAAGGGGGCAGTCACTTTTCTACGGGGAAATTTTACCCCCTCCTAATATAAGTAGGATTTAAGGGGGCAGTCACTTTTCTACGGGGAATTTGTACCCCCTCCTAATATAAGCAGGATATAAGGGGGCAGTCACTTTTCTACGGGGAAATTGTACCCCCTTCTAATATTAGCAGGATTTAATAGGGCAGTCACTTTTCTACGGGGAAATTGTACCCCCTCCTAATATAAGCCGGATATAAGGGGGCAGTCACTTTTCTACGGGGAAATTGTACCCCCTCCTAATATAAGCAGTATTTAAGAGGGCAGTCACTTTTCTACGGGGAATTTGTACCCCCTCCTAATATAAGCAGGATATAAGGGGGCAGTCACTTTTCTACGGGGAAATTGAACCCCCTCCTAATATAAGCAGGATTTAAAGGGGCAGTCACTTTTCTACGGGGAAATTGTACCCCCTCCTAATATAAGCAGGATTTAATTGGGCAACACTTTTCTACGGGGAATTTGTACCCCCTCTTTTAAGTGGGAATTGACAGGCAGTCATTTTTCTACGGGGATATTTTACCCCCTGCTTAATTGACGGGATCTGAAAAGGGCAGTCATTTTTCTCTGTAGCAAATTGACTGTACAGTCACTTTTCTACGGAGTCCAAATTCCCCGTTACACCGGCATTTCCCATGAAGACCTGTTGCCAAATCTCACTGGGAAACTTTACCTTAGTCCGGAGACCGAAGTCCCCTTTCTAGGTGCCAAGATAACGGTTTGATTCCAGGGTGCGTGTGACCGGATCGGTTTTTACCCCTGGCGCATAGCCGACTCGTGCATAAAGTGATGTTGAATAATTAATAATAATGATCAATAATAATAATAATAATAACAATGTAGATAATAGTAATAATTTATGTTAGCCCTAAAGTCCAGCAGGAATCCTTTGCTGACTTAACGTTGAACAAAATATTAATACCAATAGTTATGAGGATATGTATATTATATGTATAAACACAAATCATAGTCAAATCATAGATAACAAAAATGTATATTATATAACACACAAAAATACACACATTACACAACCCCTCACTATCATTCAAGCGTTCACACTCTCTCTCATACCGCAGGGGAAAAATTACATTAAGATAAATACATTGGCCCTTTTTTAGACACCATGCAATATTTAGTATTTCTTATGAGTAGGCATGAACCTTAATCTGCGCATGCAGACATTAATTTGCTTAGAATTATAGTTACTTAGTTTTCATCTGCGCGTGCTCATTAAATTCTGCCAACGAGCATAACACGTAAACTTTCATATTTTTGGAATTTATTAAAACATTTAAATAATTGTTGTAGAATTATCACTAATGCGCCTCGGAACTTCAATAACATTAGGCATGGCACGCAACTCGTGCAACATATATATCAAATACAAGGCACCTACATGTTTACAGAATGAAAAATGAAGACACTGATGCATGAGACCAACGGCGTTGTGTTTCTCTGCGTGTGCTCTTTTATATTATGCATGTTATTGTATATCGTTCCATTTAAAAAAATATGACTTTGCTCCAGATGCCCCATTTGTCGATATCTATATCTGCATATATATTAAGGATATAAGAAGTCAGTCAGTTTTCTACGGCGAGATTGTACCCCTCCATATATATGAAGGATTGAGGGGGGCAGTCAGATTTCTACGTTGAAATTGCACCCTCTCCTAATAATATAAGGATTTGAGGGGGCAGTCACATTTCTACGGGGAAATTGTACAGTACAGCCTTGTAATATAAGAAGAATTTAAGGGGAGTCACTTTTCTACGGGCAATTTGTACCCCCTCCTAATATAAGCAGGATTCAAGGGAACAGTCACTTTTCTAAGGGGAACTGTACCTCCTCTTTATATTAGATGGATTAAAGGGGGCCCTCACTTTTCTACAGAGAGTTTGTACCCTCCTTCTAAAATAAGAAGGGATTAAGGGGCAGTCACTGTTCTACGGAGTATATGTACTTCCTACTAAAATAAGCATGATTTAAGTGGACAGTCACTTTTCTACGGGGAAATTGTACTTCCTCCTAATATAAGTAGGAATTAAGGGAACAATCACTTTTCTACGGGGAATTGTTACGCCCTCCTAATATAAGCAGCATTTAAGGGGACATTCACTTTTCTAAGGGGAATTGTACCCCTTCTATATATTAGATGGATTTAAGGGGGCTGTCACTTTTATGCAGGGAATTTGTACTCCCTCCTAATATAAGCAGGATTTAAGGGAACAGTCACTTTTCTACGGGCAATTTGTACAGCCTCCATATATATTAAGGATATAAGAGGGCAGTCAGTTTTCTACGGCGAAATTGTACCCCTCCATATATATGAAGGATTTAAGGGGAGTCATTTTTCTACGGGGTACCTCCTCTTAATATAAGACCGATTTGAGGGGGCAGTCACTTTTCTACGGGGAATTTGTACCCCTCATAATACAAGCAGGATTTTGGGGGCAGTCACTTTTATACACTTAAATTGTACCCCCTCCATATATATGAAGGATTTAAGGGAACAGTCAGTTTTCTACGGCGAAATTGTACCCCACCATATATATGAAGGATTTAAGGGGACAGTCACTTTTCTACGAGGAATTTGTACCCCTCACAATACAAGCAGGATTTTGGGGGGCAGTCACTTTTATACGCTTAAATTGTACCCCTCCATACATATGAAGGAATTAAGGGAACAGTCACTTTTCTACGGGGAATTTGTAGCTCCTTCTAATATAAGAAGGAATTAAGGGGCAGTCACTTCTATACGGGTTATTTGTACCCCCTCCATATATATTAAGGATATAAGAGGGCAGTCAGTTATCTACGGCGAAATTGTACCCCACCATATATATGAAGGATTTAAGGGGACAGTCACTTTTCTACGGGGAATTTGTACCCTCATAATTCAAGCAGGATTTTGGGGGGCAGTCACTTTTATACGCTTAAATTGTACCCCACCATACATATGAAGGAATTAAGGGAACAGTCACTTTTCTACGGGGAATTTGTAAACCCCTCCTAATATAAGCAGGATTTAAGGGGATATTCACTTTTCTAAGGGGAATTGTATCACCTCTTTATATTAGATGGATTTACGGGGGCAGTCACTTTATGCAGAGAATTTGTAGCCCCTCCTAACATAAGCAACATTTTACAGGGACTGTCACTCCTCTACGGGGAAATTTATACCCCTTTCTAATAGAAGAAGGAATTAAGGGGGCAGTCACTTCTCTAAGGGTAATTTGTACCCCCTCTAAATATATTTTAAGGATATAAAACGGCAGTCAGTTTTCTACGGCGAAATTGTACCCCACCATATATATGAAGGATTTAAGGGGACAGTCACTTTTCTACGGGGAACTTGTACCCCCTCATAATACAAGCAAGATTTTGGGAAGCAGTCAGTTTTCAACGCGGAAATTGTACCCCTCCATATATATGAAGGATTTAAGGGGCAGTCACTTTTCTACAAATAATTTGTTCCCCTTCAAATATAAAAAGGATTTAAGGGAACAGACACTTTTCTACGGGGAATTTGTAGCTCCTTCTAATATAAGAAGGAATTAAGGGGCAGTCACTTTTGTACGGGGTATTTTTACCCCCTTCTAATATAAGAAAGATTTAAGGGGCAGTCAGTTTTCTACGGGGAATTTGTACCCCCTTCTAATATCAGACGGAATTAAGGGGGCAGTCACTTTTCTACGACGTATTTGTACCTCCTCCAAAAATAAGCATGATTTAAGGGGACAGTCATTTTTCTACGGGGAAATTGTACTTCCTCCTAATATAAGATGGAATTAAGGGGGCAGTCACTTTTCTACGGGGAAAATGTACCCCATCCTAATATAAGAAGGATTTAAGGGTACCCTCGTTGTGCGTGAGCTGGTATCGACGAAAATTGGCATGTGTTGAATGGCACCAAAAAACAAATAAAATTTCCTGAGCGAAGGGCACCATGACGTAAATACGAAAAACATTAACTGTCATAGGTTGCATACCCTGAAGGGCAGATGGGTGTCCGTGTGATCTGACGTTAAGTACCACATTTCCCGCTAGGGGCGCCAACAGTGTAGGTTTCCTCATGAAAGAGCGCACGTGTCTGTGCCATTCGTGCTTCAGGTGCTGTGCCAGCAGCAGGTTGTTAAACATTCACGGTTGAATGGAAAGACGTGAGGTTCTTGGACAGTAGTGTTGCGCAAACATTTGACCTAGCAGTGTTACGTGTTAATTGTTAGGCACAGCCCATCGTGTTCTGTGAAGTGTACTAATGTTAACGGCCATAAATACTTGCAGCCCGGTGTAAGGGATGGCTGCATACACGTCCCAAGAGCTGGCGGACGTGCATCTGATTTATGGGGAGGCTGGAGGTAATAGCCGTGCTGCAAGGCGTCTCTATGGGGCACGTTTTCCAAATAGGGTGTTACCATCGCACACCTTATGTCAAACTGTAGACACTCGACTTCGGGAAACAGGATCAGTGTTGCCACCTCGTCGAGAAGTTGGACGACTGCGAAGTGTGCGAACACAACGGTTTGTGGAAGATGTGCTAACTGCAGTGATGGATCATCCAGGCACCAGTACGAAGCGCGCACTAGCCCACGAACGAAACACCTCCCATATGAATGTGTGGCGAGTCCTGCCAGAAAAGGGAATGCACCCGTACAAATTGAAGAAAGTGCAAGACCTTTTACCTCGGGACTTTGGCCCACGTGAGGACTTTTGCCAATGGTTTGTTCATTAAATTGAAACTATCCCCAATTTTCAGAATACGGTACTATGGACTGATGAGGCTATCTTCACGAAAACTGGTGTGTTCAATAGTAAAAACAGTCATGTGTGGGAACATGAAAATCCACATGCACTGCTAGTGGCACATCAGCAGCACAGATTTGCAGTGAATGTCTGGTGCGGGATACTGCATGACCATTTGATTGGACCGGACATTCTCTCTGTTTGCCTATGTGGACCCACTTATCAAGCATTTCTCAGTGAGGTTTTGCCTGAACTACTAGAGGACGTGCCCTTGGCACTGAGACAAAGAATGTGGATTCAACATGACGGTGCACCCCCACATTTCGATCGGAATATGCGCCATTTTCTCAATACCGTATTCCACAACCAGTGCATTGGCAGGGGAGGGCATGTGCCATGGCCACCTCGATCGCCTGATATTACGCCCCTGGATTTCTTCCTCTGGGGAGAGATGAAACGCCTCGTTTACGAAACACCTGTCGTGTCAGCAGAGGACCTCGTTGCCCGTATCAATGTAGCTGCAGCATCGATAGCAGAAATGCCGGGGTTGTTGGGTCGCACTAGACAATCCTTGATTCGCCGTTGTCGCCTCTGCTTGGAAGTACGTGGTGGACACTTTGAAAACCGTCTGTGATGAGGTTCCCTTCACATTTCTATTAAGCATACTGTGTGCCCTTCAGGGTATGCAACCTATAACAGTTAATGTTTTTCGTTTTTATGTCATGGTGCCCTTCGCTCAGGAAATTTTATTTGTTTTTTGGTGCCATTCAACACATGCCAATTTTCGTCGATACCAGCTCACGCAGAACGCACACCCACCCCACTCCCGTCAACATCTTCGTTCGCGTCCTTTGGGGAATCCCTTGCGCCGACATTGCACAACATTGCCGCGTTTTTTTGACAAGAACGTACCCAATTTCTTAGTGGACCGCCCAACACCGACGACTTCTCTCCACCCGTTTTGCTATTATTCACTTCGGAAAATCATTTTCCCACGTTTTCAAACGTCAATAACTCGGCAACAAAGCCGTTTCCGGAATTTCGTTACATGAACTTTCCACCTTATTTTCACTCGTACAATCACCTCCCAAGCGTTGTAAACGAACTTACGAAACACCCTGTATATGCTGGGTGCTGCAACAAGACTTCGAATTTTTTGAATTTGGTATTTTCGTTTGGTTTGGGCATAGCCATATGACAGGTTTATGGTTGCCACAGTATTTTAAATGTTCAGCCAACTTGTTTTTAGCAATTTTGGTATTCTCTTCATAAACACCATTTACTATTTGTCGACCATCAAACACAGTCAAACATCTTCGACACAACTTGTATATTGTATTGGATTTGCCTAATTGTTTTCTGACTAAAGCCTGAAGATTGCGTATCAGAGTGTAATGGTATGTACCGTCTCTATCAATTAAGAGCAGATTGATCGGGACAGCAGAGTCATCATCAAGTTTGCTGATTCTAAGAGGTTCTAACAAGCAATCGCCACGAGCAGCAGAAAACACATTAATAGATAAGGCTCGGCCATTGCTATCTCTGGCCTCTTTTTCAAATTTATCGATATTCTGGACAAGCATTGGATATTCTAAGCCATCCATAGCATCATCAAAATCATATTCGTGCTGTTTATAATGACTTATTCGCTGTGGGTTATTTAAAACTGGAAACCAAGCAGCCAAAATACACCACAAAAAGCATTTCTGGTCGGTATTTTCTACGTTAACCACGGCTTTTCTCTTTTTGATATTGTCAGGTAAAGGCAGATATGTAGAACCTTGTAGAGGTCTGAATTCAGAAATATTAACATAGAGCCTGTGTGGAGATACACGAAGACTCCATCCTGATTCTTTAGCAGCAAACTCAGAATGTTTGGTAAGCAATTGGTCTATCAACCTGCTTAGTATTTCGTCTAAGTTTGTATTTGAGTATACAGGTACAGTTTCTGTTATGTGGGGGTGTGTAAATTTTGTGCCGTTTGGTTTCTTATATTCAGTATAAAATTTAAGAGACAGCTTATAAGAGCCATTTCGTGCATTTAGAATAGCTAGCGTATCAGGATTTTTACTGTTCAAAAAATTCTTAATATCACATCTTGGCTCTGATACGAAAAAGTAATCCCTTAGTTGACCGTCAAAACTACTATGAATGGGTGCATTGCGTGGTCGCTTTGCCGGTCTAGTATTATCGGATGTAACAAGCTTTCTTTTTAGACCAAAAGATGATGTAGATGGCTGTAGGGACAATGTAGATAGTTGTGCGAAACAAGCGTCTATATGCTTATTGAAGTATGCCATGCTAAATTTTCTATGGCATTTTGGGCATATTTTAGTGGGCATTTTGCGTTTCTTAGGATCACAATTACGTTGGTGCTTAGCCCAATTAGGGCCAGATATATTCTTATCGTATTGATTACAATATTTTTGATTTGGCATTTTTCGTCGTATGTATTTATATACAATTTCTTGGGGTTCAAATCAAAACTATATGCTTAATAAAAAATATCAGTTGGGTTCAGCAGTGTACTTTGTATACTTAGTGTGTATACTTTGTATGTATACTTAGTGTGTCACTATTTTTAGTTTTGGTATTTATATATAATTTTTGGGGGCTCAAATCAAAAACTATATTCTTAATAAAACTATATATTTAAAAAAACTGGAAAAAATCCCGCAGGTGTCTGATAAACTATGATAGGTCATAAATCATATGCCACAAATGCGAATCCGCACAGGCATGGCATGTACATAGAAGAGCAATAACATATCGCCACAGAGGCATGTTAAGCAGAAGAATCAATAACATAGCGCATGTCATACAAAGCAACGATCTGAAGAAGCCTATTGCGTGTCGAGCAACGACCTACCACTACAAAGGTAGGTCGTGTACATCAATGACCTAATGCCCCAAATGTGTGTTATGTAATATAAACCACATTGATCTTGTATAAAACTCAGATTAAGAGCATCAGCTTAGAAACTTATATACATATAGAAACATAGAGTGTGTAGTAGGATTTTACTATGAACAATATATATAGATATTATTCAAGTATAAGAAATTGGGATGGATATAAATTAGCGTATCTGCCTGACTCTAAATATGAGTGGATTATAACAGACAACAGACTACTTTATACAAAATATAAGCCTTTCGTACAGTATAGCAGAAATACATTTAATATGAATAATAAGAATTTATATCAAACCGAACAGACCTGTAGTCCAGTCTATACGAGTCTGTTATATTTTTGTGTTCTAGTTATAGGATATTCCATATTACTAATACTTAATTTTTAACAAAAAAATTATGAGGAGCACTGCAACAACACATTCATACTCTTCAACCACTCTCACAATACTAACTGATCTGTAATGCAAAAACTCTTTAAATAGCCTAAGCGCGGACCGCGTTGAAAACATCTGAAACAGTGAGCCAATCAGAAGACACCACATCATCGCATTACGTCATAAGCAACCAATCAGAAGACAGCACATTAGATGTAGGTCATCAGCAACCAATCAGAAGACAGCACATTAGATGTAGGTCATCAGCAACCAATCAGAAGACAGCACATTAGATGTAGCTCACATAATATTGCCTAATAATAGAAGTAGACCAGAAGTAAACTTGTGTGTGTGTGTGTATGTGTGTGTATGTAGCTAATAAGATTACACTTTACAGAGTATTACACTAAAGGCAATAAGCTCATATGAGCATCTTGGCATAGTTTTAAGTATAGCCAAAACAATGCCAAGAGGGCCATATTTTTTACGATCCTATGGACAACAATCTGACAGATGCAGCTTTTGTACGTGTAGCCAAATCAATCTGAGGGAGGGTCATGCTTTTCACGAGAAATCCCCGAGGGCTATTTTACTAAATTTTTGGATTCAACGGAGTAGCACACTGTAGGCAATAAGCTTATATAAGCATCTTGACATAGTTTTAAGTGTAGCCAAAACCAGTCTGAGGGGGGTCATACTTTTGTGTTCCAGTAATACCTCATTTCCTACTACTCCCTTCTAATATAAGCAGGATTTTGAGGGGGCAGTCACATATCTACGAGGAATTTGTACCCTTTTCTAATATAAGCATGATTTAGGGGGCAGTCACATTTCTTTGGGGAAATTTTACCCCCTCTTTTAAGTGAGAATTGAGAGGTAGTCATTTTTCTACGAGGATATTGTACCCCCTGCTTAATTGACTGGATCTGGAAAGGGCAGTCATAATTCCGCGTAGAAAATTGACTGTACAGTCATTTTTCTCCGTAGAAAATTGACTTGTACAGTCATTTTTCTCCTTAAAAAATTGACTGTACAGTCACTTTTCTACGGAGTCCAAATTCCGCGTTACACCGTGACAGGATCCTATTGTTACCTTTCAAACAGGAAAGCCTTTGAGGGCACCCAACCGTTGGCTTCCCAGCTATTGGACAAAAAGCAACCTAGGGCAGAGCATGTACAAACAAATACACTTTTACATACATTTCCCTTTTTGCAGCTGTGTGCGTAAAAACCACACAGCAAAGGTCAACCTCACTTCCACGAGTACACCCCGGTAACTGCTTCTTGCAGACCAACGAGGCTCTGGCATCTCGACCCACGGTCTGGATAATCCTTTGTGGGGTCTTGTTGTCCTGTGTCCGAGTGTGTCCTTCTGTATCTGAGTGCCCCTTTTACAGTCCCAGCCATTAACTTTAATTGGCAAACATTTAAATACAAATTTTAAAAATACTTCTTTGCATTATGCTGTGTTGTATGGTCTTAAAACAAAATATATTGAGGCTAAATAAAATTTATGTATTCAAATAAAGGATATATTTCACGTTGCTGTGAAGCAACATTACCAATGCAGAGTAGTTCTTTTGGAAGTTCAAGTGGCTTTTTTTAGAATGACAGGTTGCTATCAGTTATAAAAGAAATTTATTTTCAGACTTTACTTCATGTAATGAATAATATAATATAAAGCATAATAATACACATAATAAAGTATTTTATAGCAGTGTACTTTCTCTTATCTGGCAGTGAAAACCTAGAATAAATAACTGAACCTCCTAATATATTTTCCTTCAAAACAGGTTGTAGCAAAAATTCAGAACTACAGATATATTTGAGATGCAGAAAATGAGGGAAGTAATCTACAAGTATGTCAACATAAACAAATATACCTCCTTTATATCTGCAGATTTACACTGGAATGCTGTTTTTACTGCTTTCGATGGAAACCAACAAAACAATTTCTTCTCCCTACATAATACAGTGAGAGACGACATTTGCAGCATGAAGTAGATGAATACCCATCTGTGCAGTACCTACATCTACCTTTCATCGCAGCACACTTCTTCCACTGGCACAGGAATTAAAGTTCTCTTCTTTGCTTTTGGCATGTCAAGTTGTGGACGGCCACGTTTCCTTTCTCCAGCACTTTTTAGTGCTTCAGCAATGTTAGCTCGGAATTCTTTCAAAGATGGTTTGCTTCTGTTTATTATTCTTCTGAAAAGTAACCATGCATTCATTACACACAGGTCAAGAATATATCCAAACAGCCGCAAATACCAACGTCGAGACTTCAAAGGCACCCTGTACAACTCTATCAACATTCTAGCAAGATCCACCCCTACCATATGCTTATTATATTGTTTTACTGTGTCTCGGCATTGGACATTGCCTTTTTCCTTTTTCTCTTTGTTCCAGTGTTGAACATTTGATACTGGATAAACCCCAGAAAATGAACTTACCAATGACACCTCTTTGTTGTCTACCCATTTTACCAGACACAAATTATTATTATTAGCTCATGTTCTGAAGTCAAAGCTTCCTATTCCTATCTTCTTCAACACCTTCTCCTTCTGTAGTGGACAGTTCTCCAATCTGTTCGATCGGATGGTTCCAAGGGATTCAATACCTTTCTCCTTTAGATGTACTATTAGACCAAGCGAAGTAAAGAAATTGTCAAAATACACCTTCGGATGAATTGACCTCGGAATTTTTCATATAATTTTATTACAACTTGAGCACCACTTAAAAAATAGTTGTTCTTCATCTGAAAATCCTAAAATCATCCCTTTTCCTGTGTATGGAAGGAAATAATATATAATACCGGAAACACCAGCTCTGACATAAATTTTGAATCCCTATTTATGTGGCTTATTCATAATGTATTTTCTGAAGTTGCCTGCCCTTCTTCCCTTACCAGGCACAATCATTTCATCTATAGAATGACGATATTCATGCTGAAGCTCACGACACTTTTCTACAACCCTGTCAAGAACTGGGCAAATCCTGTATACTCTGTAATTTGTGAGATTTGGCTTGTTATTGTCGGCAAAGTGTATGTAGCGCTTTAACTTCTGAAATCTTTTTAGAGACATTACAGTAGCAACTTTATCATACCTGGTTTCCCCAGCCAAGAAGTCCACATATGAGGGCATGTGAACAATCCCCATTAGCAATAGAATACCCAAAAAATGTTCAATTTCATCGGTACTGGTTCCAATAGAACTTCCAGTCACTTGTGTTGAATACAAATTTGCTCCTCCACAATCATGCGAATAAGATGTTTGCCAAAAAACGTGTGGAAATATTGTAGTGATGTTGGCTCGTCCCCACCAGGTAACACAAATGAAACTTCAATATCATTTTCTTCACAGTCAGTGTTCTTTCTTCTCCATTTGAAAGGTCTTCTTGAAATTACATGTTGATTCGTACTAGTTGATGGAACATCTGCTTGTACAGCTGAGCCCTGTACACCACTTGCTAATGAATCTGCATCTTTTGATAAGTGAACACATCCTGTGCATCACTTAGAACTTCAATTTGTTCATCTTCATCATCTGACTCTTCTATTACAAATTTATCTCCGGGGGCAGCTGTCCATTCCTGATGTAATTTATCATCACTGTCTCCAACTAAAATTTCCCACAGAGTTCATAAAATCTACTGGGGGGAAGATGTTCTTATGTTTTCTCCTTCCATAAAATAACGAAGGGTCCATCTTTACAGCTGTAAAGAAAAAGGAAGGGAGGCTCAACTAAATGCCAGGACAAAAAAATGCTTCTAGTCAAATCACAAATACAGAGAAAACATACGAGTTTCTTACCAAATGACTGCCAGTTTTTTTGCACTGTTGCTCCTAGTCAACGCATAATTACTGTGCCAATTACTACTAAACTATAATTGTTAGATTTACAAAAAATATAAATAATAATGATCATTATCTTACTTACCAGCATGAAAAATTTCGGAACGCTATATCACGTCTTCTTGATGTAACAAAGAAAACTAAATGAGCTCCCGCCAAGAAGAGATTAAAACATGCAAGATGCTTTACTTAAAATGACATCTTGTGGTAAGATTTACAAGTTTGCAATTTGAAAAAAAACAACAAAAAAAAACAACATCGTTACCTCAAAACATGTTGACAGACATCAACAATGCGAATTCAAAGCACTGAATTCATTTAACCAGAAGAAAAACGTTAAATTTGTGTTGCTCACAGGCAACAGTGCCAATTAAAGGTTTGACTCAATCACACGATTCTAGATCACCTGCTGGAATTTCCAATTAGACTTGGACTATTTGTGCGGTACTTACTTGCTCATCTGCTAGTTTTCGCCTCACACGATACTCGTTACCGTACTTGTTGCTATACTTCTGTTCCCACAAGGCATTGCGCAGAGCACACAAGCTGAAAAGATGGACGAGCGTCTTGACTAAGAACGTCGTAGGAGAACGGCTACTACTTTTATTATAAAAAATTATAAGAATTAAAAGAAAAGCTTAGACTAGAAATTGGCTGGAAAGAAAATATGATCAAGGAGCAAGGTCTACTCATCATGCATGAGATTTGCAGGATTCATTCATTAAAAATTGTATTGTTCAACTAAGTCAATCATTTAATACATTGGTAATAATGATTTTCAAAAACACTAAGTTGCTGACCAAGGCAGTTTATTAAGATATAAAAACACTTAACATGTAACGTTTCAACCCTGTATCAGCGTCTTCCTCAGACGAACTTGTAGGTACAAAACCTGACAGGTTTCAAAGCAAAACAGGAAACAGAAGCAGCGAATTCCTACGGGGATTCTTGATTTGCAGAGACCTGACTGCAATATCACGTGCTTCTTGCTGTTAACGGAAACTTGAGTGCACGTTCACAAATCTAGTGCAAACAATTTTTTCCAAATATTCGGGGATCAAAAAGACAATCTTGCCCCTCCTCTGTGATTTATTCACATCAGGCATTACTAATGGCACTTGTGGGTAGAGGCGGAAGAACCAAGGGAGGAACTTTTTGTTTTTGGCCATTTAGATTAGTTAAAAGTTTTACTGTTTATTTTAAACGTCATATTCAGGGTTGATGGCTTAGATTTAGACCTCAGAAAGAGGTAACACCAATTTTTCTTATGCTCACGTGTGATTATTTTTTTACTCGAACATATAGCACCGTGCCATGAAGGCACATTTAGGGGATTCGAGGGTAGGGCCCACACGTTCTCGATCTATGACATTTTGGAGGTGATGTAATCAGCACCACGCTCTGGACGCCTCCCCGGGTTGCCGCCAGGTACCCATTGATTTTAGGTTTGATGAGTCCCGAAGCCGATTAATGCAGGAACAAGGCTGGAAAAATTCCGACCTTAGATCACCCACCCTGGAAATCGAACCCTGGTCTCCGCGTGGCAGTCAGACGCCCTACCGACTAGACCATCGTGTCGTCCCGCACTCGTCTCGAATTTTTTCCGCCTCCAACTTTTTACCTAGAAGGGTCAAGCTTCACCTTCCCCCCTGGTTCGGAGTCCTTGCATCCGTATAATATACATAGTTGTACATGGAATAGATTTAAAATGAAGCTTCTCTCTGCCCCCTTCCCATTGGGGTACGCTGGGTTTATTGTTTCACACCGACCGCGCCTGTGCGTACAATACCTGGTATAGATTCAAAGGAAAACTGGAAACCGAAGCAGCGAATTCCTAAGGGGATAATTCTACCTTGCACTTGATTTGCGGAGACTTGGATGCGATTCTTATCTGCACGTACTTCTTGTTGGTAGCAAAAGCTGAGTCCACCTTTATTTAACTAGTGCAGAAATATTTTTCCAATTTCTTTCAAAACGAAACTTACGTGGGGAAAATAAAATAGTCTCATTTTTAGCACGCGACCAGGGGGGGGGTGGCAAAAAGACTATCTTGCCCCCTCGATGATGAGTGGGGAGGGCAAAAGTCGCCCTCTGCCTTCCCTGGTTCCGACGTCCCTGCTTTATGAAGATTATCTTATTTATTGTCGTTTTCTGTTGTTTATTTGCGGAGATGACAACTCCCCCGACACCCGATAAGCTGCCGGCGCTCTCGCGACAACTGAGGATAAAGTAGCGATGTCAAATTTAAGATTAGATGTCAGAAATAAGGTGCCAGAAATATTTGTATTTCGGAGGACACCTTTTGCAGCATCCTTGCGAAAAGGTATGTGCTTATTTCAATTGTAATTGTAACTGTAATTGTGAAAAGTAGAAACATTACAAAGCAAGCGGTTTCTGTTACGGACTTCATGTAAGTCAATTTGTCGGGACGTGTTGCATGAAGGGGCCGCTCGGCGGCCGACGCTGTGATGGTAAACGACTGAAATAACCTCCCTGTATATGCAAGCACATAGAAACTGTTTTGTTAAATTCTTCAATGTTTTGAAATAATTTACATTATTCAGGTGAATTAATATCAACTTTTGTGAAAGATCGTTGGTCTTTTTAGAGAATATTTACTTTTAGCATTTCTAAAGCAGTGACTGCATTTCGACCAAGCAATGGTTTTTCCTACCCTTCTACTACATATACCCTTGTACAAAATTCCTTGCCTTTAAAGCATAATGTAAAATTCGTAGTACCTAACACCTTTAATTGTGTACCATCGGGTTCTTTCAGGCCCGATTGCTTTGCATTTAAATTACTCAACGTGTTTGGAAATAACACTCTATCAGGTACACATACACAATCAGCACCTGTATCGATCAGAAAATCAACATTAGCGCCAAGTTCCTTAATGAAAATTGATCGATACCAACTGAATTCTGAATTAGAATTAGATCCTTTAATATTTCCTACAAAATTATCTTCCACACTCGATTTTTCGTTAGTGTTTTGTTCATTCACATTACCAAATTCAAAATGATTAATTGTTTTCGTGTTTTTCTTCCTACAAACTCGAACAAAATGACCTACCTTTTTACAGTACCAGCACGGCACTGTTCTAGCTGGCCAATCCTTCAATTTCGGGTGAAATGGTCCTCCACAGAAGGGACAATACTTCAGTTTCTCTAAGTTTGTGTTGTACTTACTCCGAGCTGCTGGTCGAGAATTACCTCCCCTGTTCGTTGCACTTCCGGTCCTGGTTCTACTAACGTTGCCCTTCTCGGTCGTCTGTTCGCGTCGTCTGCTCACTTGTTGTACCTGTCCTTGGTCGGCAATTTCATGTGAATTTTTCTGTTGTTGTTCGTACTGCTTAACCCAGTTAACTGCCTCCGCAAGCATCAATTCTCGCTGCATCTGTAGTTTGTTGGATACACGTTTATCAGCTACGCCCACGACGATCCTGTCCCGAATCATGTCGTCCTTGAGATTACCAAACTCGCAATGTTCAGCCAGTCTATGCAGATCCGTGATAAACACGTCAGCTGGTTCCCCACATTTTGCACTCTGGTATTAAACTTATATCGTCCAAAACTTACGTTACGATGTGGCAGAAACACAGAATCGAACTTGTTCATCAAGTCACTCACTGAACGTAGTTACGGGAAACGCAACAAATATTCCTCACTTTGTGAACCCAAGTAGTGTATATTGGTTGTTTCAAAGTAGTACTTAGTAGGTATTGTTTTTTTTTATCAATTGAATATCACTTTTTGACATATTTTGACAATTTTTTGTCGATGTTTTAGCGTTTGACGATTTTTCAGTGCAATTTTTACCGCATCTCATTTTCTTCCCACTCGTACTTGGTAGGTATGCATTTGTAGCTTTTTTTTTTATCAATTGAAAATCAGTTTTTGACATATTTTGACAAATTTTTGTCGATGTTTTAGCGTTTAGCGATGTTTTTGTAAAATTTCCTATTTTTTTTTTTCCCACTCGTACTTGGCACGAATGCCGCGATCTTACGTGATATAACTTAACCTATTCATTTTTTTTCGTGCTAAACTACACGAGAGCCTCTACGTGCTTTGACCTATTTTAGAGTAGAACCATAAAGACAGAGCTGCAACCGAAAGTGAGGCTCGAAGTGAGGCTCGGTGAGGCTCGACTTAATAGTTTGCTCTTGTAAGACATAAGCCTTATTTTCTCGCAGTGTTGCCAACATTTTACTCGAAATAAAATCACCAAGGTTTTTTTTCTTGGTCTAACCTATGTTATTGAACTGCGTCGTCACGTCCAAACCTGCATGACTTCCGAACACTATTGGTTTTATTCATATTTTTTCTTACGTATAGGTGTATATGATGAATCCCCAAACAGATTTTTCCTAAGTCTTACTGTTTCCAAGATAACCCCACTTCCGGTTGCCATTTTGGATTTCTGAACATAGGTTCTATTCATATTTTACTTACATATAGGCGTTCGTGGTGAATCTGCAAACAGATTTTTCCTAAGTCTTACAGTTTCCAAGATAACCCCACTTCCGGTCGCCATTTTGGATTTCCGAACATAGGTTCTATTCATATTTTACTTACATATAGGCGTACGTGACGAATCCGCAAACAGATTTTTTCTAAGTCTTACCGTTTCAAAGATAACCCCACTTCCGGTCGCTATTTTGGATTTCCGAGCATAGGTTCTATTCATATTTTACTTACATATAGGCGTACATGACGAATCCGCAAACAGATTTTTCCTAACTCTCACTGTTTCCAACATAACTAGTAGTGCAAGTGGGCGGTTTCACCAACAGAAAGTGGAGCTCGGTGGAGCTCGGTGGAGCTCGCCAAACCTCAAAAACCTATTTTCTCTCCACGTTCCGCGCCTTATTTATTGCGCTAACGATGTTTCACAGCGTAGAAAACAGCACCAAAACATCAAAAACTCATTTTAATTTTTTGGAGCTTACCAAAACCTCAAAAACTTATTTTTATTAATTGAGGTTCACCAAACCTCAAAAAAACTTATTTTCTCTCCATGTTTTGCGCCTTTATTTGTTGCGCTGACACAACGTGATGAGTAAATAATACAGTCTCTTATTTTTGAAGGATGAATGCACCTTATCGTAATTTTCCAAGTCCCGGTCAAATGTTTGTATATCGTGATCTTTGTAAACCTCTCTCTCGGGAACGATGTGCCACACACACGCGCGTGCACGCCTATATTGTGACGCAAACAAACAAACAAATAATATTTTTTTTTAAGATTCCTGGCCCCTAACCCCACTTCCGGTCGCCATTTTGGATTTCCGAGCATAGGTTCTATTCATATTTTACTTACATATAGGCGTACGTGATGAATCCTCAAACACATTTTTCCTAAGTTTTACCGTTTCCAAGATAACTCTACTTCCGGTCGCCATTTTGGATTTCCGAGCATAGGTTCTATTCATATTTTTTCTCACGTATAGGTGTACCTGATGAATCACCAAACAGATTCTTCCTAAGTTTTACCGTTTCCAAGATAACCCCACTTCCGGTCGCTATTTTGAATTTCCGACCATAGGTTCTATTCATATTTTACTTACATATAGGCGTTTGTGGTGAATTAGCAAACAGATTTTTCCTAAGTCTTACTGTTTCCAAGATAATCCCACTTCCGGTCGCTATTTTGGATTTCCGAACATAGGTTCTATTCACATTTTACTCACGTATAGGCGTACGTGATGAATCCGCAAACAGATTTTTTCTACGTCATGAATTGGAGGGTTCTATGGCAACTTATATTAATTCTCGTAAGAGAACAGAAAACGCACACACACAAAAAAAAAACAATACTGTGGTCACTACAACAAATAGTCTTCTTCAACCCCTATCCAACAAACCAAAAAAAATCATCATCCTAACTAGAACCATGTAACTAACATTGTGATGACTCATATTAAGTACCTCTTAATTGTATTACTTATAAGGGTATACTATTGCACAACGTTTTTGCAACAAGTTATTACGTAACATTGTGATGACTCATATCTAATGCTTTTTGTTGTATTAACTATAAGGGAGTAAACTATTACACAACATGTTGCAACAAGTTATGACGTAATGTGATGAGTCATATCTAACGTGGCGTGAGAGCAGCCGAAGAGTACGGACGTCCTGTTGCAGCGCTTCTTGTTTTTGTAAAAAAAATAGGTATTTAACTTTTTTTTGAAGCTACATACCATCTATTATTTCAAGTTCAAAGGTGTTTCACGTGGTTTTTCATAGTAATTTCGACCAGATTGAATTTTGACGTGATCGTGCATTTTCTATTTCACCTCAAGAAATTCTATATAAATAACATACCTGAAAATTGTATCGCTATATACTAGATTTTTTGATTTCTGTGATTTTCGAAAAAGCAATGGCATCCACCACCAGTTTCAATCGTAAAAATGATAAAACTGAATGTGTTACTTGTGGGAAGCTAATCTCAAGGAACAATTTATCGGTACACAGGGCAAGATGTAGCGAAACAGGTTCGAGAATTAATTGTTCGTCACCTTCTAAGTCTTGTGCTCGATGCGGAAAGATGATCTGCATTACAAATTTAAGTAAACACCTCAAAATTTGCAAACCATCGACCGAACAAGGAACATTGAAAAGAAAAATCGATGATCCAGGAACCGAAGCTTCCACTTCCAAGCAAATTAAATTATCTAATGAACGCAAACCAATTAGATCTGCATTCAACGACCAACTCCAGGATTTTTCAATTAAGTCAGAACCAGGCCGTGACATCCTTAGTTTCTTGGATGAAACGAAAACATCTGTACTAAATATTTTGAAAGATAAACTTGAAAACAACTCTATAAAAGTATATGTTGTTCTGTTTTCCGAATACGAGAAAGTCGATGGCACAACGAGTATTTTTTATCATTGTACAAAAAACCAGACACTTTATTTTGCTGACGTCGAAAATTTGGACAACTTCTATTATAAAGTTTCCAACGAGCTGGTTAAGAAACATGACGATTTCGAGGCTAAAGGGTCGGGATGGTCTCTATGTGGAAGTCCTCACACGTTAACCGTTTACGTGAACCGATTCTTGCCTCTTCGTGCATCCAGCTACGTCCCTCTTCCACCGAACATTCAACACAAGAGGGCTGTGTTAAATATACAGAACAGCGATAACAAGTGTTTTCTCTGGTGTGTGTTGGCTGCACTGCATCCTGTTCATTGCAAAAATAATCCAGAACAGGTTTCTTATTACAAGCAATACGAGTCCGAATTTGAAAGTGTAATGTCTGACATCGAATACCCGGTGACATTGTCGGATATAACAAAGTTCGAAAATCGTGCAGGAAAACGCATCGCTATTAATGTATATTCCTTTACGTCAGATAAATATCTTGTGCACCCGCGATATCGACGATGACGATGCTCGTGTGATTAATCTTCTTCTAATTTCCAACGAGGATGTTCATCACTACACGCTAATTCGTTCACTATCACGTTTGGTCAGAAGTCAATCAACCAAGCATGCAAACAACATCGAAGTTTGCCCGAGATGCCTAACCACGTTCGACGATCGAAAACAACTCAATTATCGAAATTACACCGGACGTCAAATTGCTATCGAGAAACTTGCCGAACATAAAATTTATTGCGGTGACAACAGGACAACAGACCGGCTAGAATGTTGATGCCCGAAACGAACGAAGTCGAAGAATTCAAAATGCACAAGGCATTGTTGGAACATCCCGCAATCATCGTCGCAGATTTCGAGGCGTTCCTCAAACCACTCTCCTACTGCGAACCGGATCCTGAAATTTCCTCCACAACGCCGTACCAGCTTCATCAACCTAATAGTTTTCGGCTATGTTGTTGTGCGACGTGATAAAATGAATGAAGCATATATATTACCGCGGGCCAAATGCAATCGAACACTTCCTGGAAAAAATGATGGAGGAGGTTGAGGTAATTGGTAGCGTACTGCTTACATCAAAACCGATGGCACCTTTAACTGAAAATGAACTTCAAAATTACAATTCCACTGAGGTGTGTCCGGTATGTGATCAAAGTTTCACTGATGAGAACAAAAAAATATTCCACCACGATCATTTTAGCGGAAAACTACATAGGTGGAATTTGCAACACGTGCAATCTTAAAATCCAGAAACCTAAATTCATCCCCATATTTTTTCACAACGGAAGCGGATATGATTTTCACACCACCTGGTGAGACATCTTGGCTACGATCCGAAACGTATAGGTGTCTTGGCCGAGAATGAAGAACGCTACATTAGTCTCAGCAAGCAAGTGTCGATTCCGGGAACGAAAAATACAATCGAGATGCGCTTCCTGGATTCGTATAGATTTCTCTCTGCCAGCCTGGATGCTTTAGCGAACAAACTCACCGACGATCAATTTTAAAATAACTAGAGCTAGTTTTCCCAACGTAGACATAGAACTCGTTAGACGTAAAGGGATTTATCCTTACGAATATGTTAGTGATGGTTCTAAATTTAACGACGACGCTCTCCCACTTCCAAGAGAATTTTACAGCAGACTCAGAGAGAAAGGAATCACGGACGAAGAATACCAACACGCGCAACTCATGTGGGAGAAATTAGAATGTAGGACACTCGGAGACTACCACGACGCATACTTAAAATTAGACGTGACGATACTTGCGGATGTTTTTCAAGCGTTCAGGAAAACGGCAACCGAATATTTATAAATTAGATCCAGCGTATTTCTACAGCTACCGGGATTAGCGTGGTCGGCAATGTTATTCCAGACAAAGGTCAAGCTGGAACTGATATCGGACCGTTGACATGTTGCTATTTATCGAAAGAGGGATACGAGGTGGAATAGGTGCAATGCGTACAGAGACATGCAAAAGCTAATAACGTACACATGAAAGAAGATTACGATTCAAATCGAGCATTGAATTACATCTTCTACGCCGACGTTAATAATCTCTACGGACATGCCATGGTTCAGAAACTTCCTTACGGGGGATTCGAATGGTTAGATCCCACTTCGATAGACATTATTCATTTCGACGATAGCGAGTGTGGTTTCTTCGCAGAGGTAGATCTCCAATTCTCCAACCACCTGCACGACACGTTTTCGGATTTGCCTCCGACTCCCGAAATCAAATGTCCACCCCGACTCGGTTCAGGACAAGCTTTTGTTAACATTGGACCCTAAACAGAGATACGTCGTCCACTACAAGAATCTCCGGTTTTTGATTGGGAAGGGTGTTCAGATAGTAAATGTTAGAAGAATACTGAAGTTTAAACATTCCACGTGGTTAAGACCTTACATAGAAACTAACACACAACATAGAACAGCTGCCACTATCCGATTTAGGACAAGGACTTCTTTAAATTAATGAACAATGCGGTGTAACGGAAAGACCATGGAGAATGTTAGAAAGCACGTAGACGTGAAATTAATTTCCGATAAGAATAAATGTCGGAAGTGGATAGCCGATCCTAGATTCAAGTCGAGAAAAATTTACAACGAGAATTTGGCACTTTTCAATCTAGATATAAAATTGATGAAATTCAGAAAACCAATTTACGTTGGCGCAACGGTTCTCGACTTGTCGAAACTTTACATGTTCGAATTTCATTACGACGTGATGAAACCCTTCTACAATGATAAGATATCACTTTTGTACACGGACACCGACAGCTCATTTACAGCATACAAACACCTAACCTATACGAAGACGTAAAAAATCCTTCCATGCTTGAGTATTTCGATACTTCTGCGTATCCTCAACCCAACAGATTTGGGATTCCATCTCGTAACAAAAAAGTCCTAGGTAAACTGAAAGATGAATGTAACGGTGATATTATTGTCGAGTTCGCGGTTTGCGTTCGAAGATGTATGCCATGAGAACAGAGAGTAGCGTCACGAAGAAAGCAAAAGGTGTGGGCAAGAATACGGTGGAGAACAAACTCACCTTCCACGATTACATCGATTGCCTTTACATCACAATCGACGATACTAAGTATAGAACAAAGAATCCAAAGTGTAGACCACGTGATTACAACAAACGAAGTTAGGAAAGTAGCATTAGATCCGCACGACGATAAAAGGTGTATTTTGTCTTGTGGAATCCACACGTTGCCTTGGGGACACTATCGTTTAGAAAATAGTAAAAATTGTAGGCAATGCAATTGAAAAAAAAAATAAACTTAAATAACTATAACTAAAATAAAAAAAAACTTTGACTGTCTCAAATTATCACATACACAATAAAAAACTAGCAAGAACAATGAATCTCTTTGGTTTCCGAAAGCAAACAATGGAGACTGTACACCGCAAGGCAGATCATGAATTTCTACCTTCCATGTTATCTAAACTCAACGGCCTGTTGATCAATCAATTTTCGGAACGTTGCTCTTCTTGCTGGAACAGGGACGATTTCGGATTCGCGACGATCGACGTGACGAGGAAACCCAACGACGGAAAATACAGAAACAAAATCAACGACTTTCAAAAACGTTGCAACGTTGTGAGAAACGTTTCTCACAACGTTGCAACGTTTTTGAAAGTCGTTGATTTTGTTTCTGTATTTTCCGTCGTTGGGTTTCCTCGTCACGTCGATCGTCGCGAATCCGAAATCGTCCCTGTTCCAGCAAGAAGAGCAACGTTCCGAAAATTGATTGATCAACAGGCCGTTGAGTTTAGATAACATGGAAGGTAGAAATTCATGATCTGCCTTGCGGTGTACAGTCTCCATTGTTTGCTTTCGGAAACCAAAGAGATTCATTGTCCTTGCTAGTTTTTTATTGTGTATGTGATAATTTGAGACAGTCAAAGTTTTTTTTTATTTTAGTTATAGTTATTTAAGTTTATTTTTTTTTCAATTGCATTGCCTACAATTTTTACTATTTTCTAAACGATAGTGTCCCCAAGGCAACGTGTGGATTCCACAAGACAAAATACACCTTTTATCGTCGTGCGGATCTAATGCTACTTTCCTAACTTCGTTTGTTGTAATCACGTGGTCTACACTTTGGATTCTTTGTTCTATACTTAGTATCGTCGATTGTGAGTAAAGGCAATCGATGTAATCGTGGAAGGTGAGTTTGTTCTCCACCGTATTCTTGCCCACACCTTTTGCTTTCTTCGTGACGCTACTCTCTGTTCTCATGGCATACATCTTCGAACGCAAACCCGCGAACTCGACAATAATATCACCGTTACATTCATCTTTCAGTTTACCTAGGACTTTTTTGTTACGAGATGGAATCCCAAATCTGTTGGGTTGAGGATACGCAGAAGTATCGAAATACTCAAGCATGGAAGGATTTTTTACGTCTTCGTATAGGTTAGGTGTTTGTATGCTGTAAATGAAGCTGTCGGTGTCCGTGTACAAAAGTGATATCTTATCATTGTAGAAGGGTTTCATCACGTCGTAATGAAATTCGAACATGTAAAGTTTCGACAAGTCGAGAACCGTTGCGCCAACGTAAATTGGTTTTCTGAATTTCATCAATTTTATATCTAGATTGAAAAGTGCCAAATTCTCGTTGTAAATTTTTCTCGACTTGAATCTAGGATCGGCTATCCACTTCCGACATTTATTCTTATCGGAAATTAATTTCACGTCTACGTGCTTTCTAACATTCTCCATGGTCTTTCCGTACACCGCATTGTTCATTAATTTAAAGAAGTCCTTGTCTAAATCGGAAGTGGCAGCTGTTCTATGTTGTGTGTTAGTTTCTATGTAAGGTCTTAACCACGTGGAATGTTTAAACTTCAGTATTCTTCTAACATTTACTATCTGAACACCCTTCCCAATCAAAAACCGGAGATTCTTGTAGTGGACGACGTATCTCTGTTTAGGGTCCAATGTTAACAAAAGCTTGTCCTGAACCGAGTCGGGTGGACATTTGATTTCGGGAGTCGGAGGCAAATCCGAAAACGTGTCGTGCAGGTGGTTGGAGAATTGGAGATCTACCTCTGCGAAGAAACCACACTCGCTATCGTCGAAATGAATAATGTCTATCGAAGTGGGATCTAACCATTCGAATCCCCCGTAAGGAAGTTTCTGAACCATGGCATGTCCGTAGAGATTATTAACGTCGGCGTAGAAGATGTAATTCAATGCTCGATTTGAATCGTAATCTTCTTTCATGTGTACGTTATTAGCTTTTGCATGTCTCTGTACGCATTGCACCATTCCACCTCGTATCCCTCTTTCGATAAATAGCAACATGTCAACGTCCGATATCAGTTCCAGCTTGACCTTTGTCTGGAATAACATTGCCGACCACGCTAATCCCGGTAGGCTGTAGAAATACGCTGGATCTAATTTATAAATATTCGTTGCCGTTTTCCTGAACGCTTGAAAAACATCCGCAAGTATCGTCACGTCTAATTTTAAGTATGCGTCGTGGTAGTCTCCGAGTGTCCTACATTCTAATTTCTCCCACATGAGTTGCGCGTGTTGGTATTCTTCGTCCGTGATTCCTTTCTCTCTGAGTCTGCTGTAAAATTCTCTTGGAAGTGGGAGAGCGTCGTCGTTAAATTTAGAACCATCACTAACATATTCGTAAGGATAAATCCCTTTACGTCTAACGAGTTCTATGTCTACGTTGGGAAAACTAGCTCTAGTTATTTTAAATTGATCGTCGGTGAGTTTGTTCGCTAAAGCATCCAGGCTGGCAGAGAGAAATCTATACGAATCCAGGAAGCGCATCTCGATTGTATTTTTCGTTCCCGGAATCGACACTTGCTTGCTGAGACTAATGTAGCGTTCTTCATTCTCGGCCAAGACACCTATACGTTTCGGATCGTAGCCAAGATGTCTCACCAGGTGGTGAAAATCATATCCGCTTCCGTTGTGAAAAAATATGGGGATGAATTTAGGTTTCTGGATTTTAAGATTGCACGTGTTGCAAATTCCACCTATGTAGTTTCCGCTGAAATGATCGTGGTGGAATATTTTTTTGTTCTCATCAGTGAAACTTTGATCACATACCGGACACACCTCAGTGGAATTGTAATTTTGAAGTTCATTTTCAGTTAAAGGTGCCATCGGTTTTGATGTAAGCAGTACGCTACCAATTACCTCAACCTCCTCCATCATTTTTTCCAGGAAGTGTTCGATTGCATTTGGCCCGCGGTATATATATGCTTCATTCATTTTATCACGTCGCACAACAACATAGCCGAAACTATTAGGTTGATGAAGCTGGTACGGCGTTGTGGAGGAAATTTCAGGATCCGGTTCGCAGTAGGAGAGTGGTTTGAGGAACGCCTCGAAATCTGCGACGATGATTGCGGGATGTTCCAACAATGCCTTGTGCATTTTGAATTCTTCGACTTCGTTCGTTTCGGGCATCAACATTCTAGCCGGTCTGTTGTCCTGTTGTCACCGCAATAAATTTTATGTTCGGCAAGTTTCTCGATAGCAATTTGACGTCCGGTGTAATTTCGATAATTGAGTTGTTTTCGATCGTCGAACGTGGTTAGGCATCTCGGGCAAACTTCGATGTTGTTTGCATGCTTGGTTGATTGACTTCTGACCAAACGTGATAGTGAACGAATTAGCGTGTAGTGATGAACATCCTCGTTGGAAATTAGAAGAAGATTAATCACACGAGCATCGTCATCGTCGATATCGCTTATCCTGACGGGGTGCACAAGATATTTATCTGACGTAAAGGAATATACATTAATAGCGATGCGTTTTCCTGCACGATTTTCGAACTTTGTTATATCCGACAATGTCACCGGGTATTCGATGTCAGACATTACACTTTCAAATTCGGACTCGTATTGCTTGTAATAAGAAACCTGTTCTGGATTATTTTTGCAATGAACAGGATGCAGTGCAGCCAACACACACCAGAGAAAACACTTGTTATCGCTGTTCTGTATATTTAACACAGCCCTCTTGTGTTGAATGTTCGGTGGAAGAGGGACGTAGCTGGATGCACGAAGAGGCAAGAATCGGTTCACGTAAACGGTTAACGTGTGAGGACTTCCACATAGAGACCATCCCGACCCTTTAGCCTCGAAATCGTCATGTTTCTTAACCAGCTCGTTGGAAACTTTATAATAGAAGTTGTCCAAATTTTCTCACAACGTTGCAACGTTTTTGAAAGTCGTTGATTTTGTTTCTGTATTTTCCGTCGTTGGGTTTCCTCGTCACGTCGATCGTCGCGAATCCGAAATCGTCCCTGTTCCAGCAAGAAGAGCAACGTTCCGAAAATTGATTGATCAACAGGCCGTTGAGTTTAGATAACATGGAAGGTAGAAATTCATGATCTGCCTTGCGGTGTACAGTCTCCATTGTTTGCTTTCGGAAAATAAATAGAGATTCATTGTTCTTGCTAGTTTTTTATTGTGTATGTGATAATTTGAGACAGTCAAAGTTTTTTTTTATTTTAGTTATAGTTATTTAAGTTTATTTTTTTTTCAATTGCATTGCCTACAATTTTTACTATTTTCTAAACGATAGTGTCCCCAAGGCAACGTGTGGATTCCACAAGACAAAATACATCTTTTATCGTCGTGCGGATCTAATGCTACTTTCCTAACTTCGTTTGTTGTAATCACGTGGTCTACACTTTGGATTCTTTGTTCTATACTTAGTATCGTCGATTGTGAGTAAAGGCAATCGATGTAATCGTGGAAGGTGAGTTTGTTCTCCACCGTATTCTTGCCCACACCTTTTGCTTTCTTCGTGACGCTACTCTCTGTTCTCATGGCATACATCTTCGAACGCAAACCCGCGAACTCGACAATAATATCACCGTTACATTCATCTTTCAGTTTACCTAGGACTTTTTTGTTACGAGATGGAATCCCAAATCTGTTGGGTTGAGGATACGCAGAAGTATCGAAATACTCAAGCATGGAAGGATTTTTTACGTCTTCGTATAGGTTAGGTGTTTGTATGCTGTAAATGAAGCTGTCGGTGTCCGTGTACAAAAGTGATATCTTATCATTGTAGAAGGGTTTCATCACGTCGTAATGAAATTCGAACATGTAAAGATCGACAAGTCGAGAACCGTTGCGCCAACGTAAATTGGTTTTCTGAATTTCATCAATTTTATATCTAGATTGAAAAGTGCCAAATTCTCGTTGTAAATTTTTCTCGACTTGAATCTAGGATCGGCTATCCACTTCCGACATTTATTCTTATCGGAAATTAATTTCACGTCTACGTGCTTTCTAACATTCTCCATGGTCTTTCCGTACACCGCATTGTTCATTAATTTAAAGAAGTCCTTGTCTAAATCGGAAGTGGCAGCTGTTCTATGTTGTGTGTTAGTTTCTATGTAAGGTCTTAACCACGTGGAATGTTTAAACTTCAGTATTCTTCTAACATTTACTATCTGAACACCCTTCCCAATCAAAAACCGGAGATTCTTGTAGTGGACGACGTATCTCTGTTTAGGGTCCAATGTTAACAAAAGCTTGTCCTGAACCGAGTCGGGTGGACATTTGATTTCGGGAGTCGGAGGCAAATCCGAAAACGTGTCGTGCAGGTGGTCGGAGAATTGGAGATCTACCTCTGCGAAGAAACCACACTCGCTATCGTCGAAATGAATAATGTCTATCGAAGTGGGATCTAACCATTCGAATCCCCCGTAAGGAAGTTTCTGAACCATGGCATGTCCGTAGAGATTATTAACGTCGGCGTAGAAGATGTAATTCAATGCTCGATTTGAATCGTAATCTTCTTTCATGTGTACGTTATTAGCTTTTGCATGTCTCTGTACGCATTGCACCATTCCACCTCGTATCCCTCTTTCGATAAATAGCAACATGTCAACGTCCGATATCAGTTCCAGCTTGACCTTTGTCTGGAATAACATTGCCGACCACGCTAATCCCGGTAGGCTGTAGAAATACGCTGGATCTAATTTATAAATATTCGTTGCCGTTTTCCTGAACGCTTGAAAAACATCCGCAAGTATCGTCACGTCTAATTTTAAGTATGCGTCGTGGTAGTCTCCGAGTGTCCTACATTCTAATTTCTCCCACATGAGTTGCGCGTGTTGGTATTCTTCGTCCGTGATTCCTTTCTCTCTGAGTCTGCTGTAAAATTCTCTTGGAAGTGGGAGAGCGTCGTCGTTAAATTTAGAACCATCACTAACATATTCGTAAGGATAAATCCCTTTACGTCTAACGAGTTCTATGTCTACGTTGGGAAAACTAGCTCTAGTTATTTTAAATTGATCGTCGGTGAGTTTGTTCGCTAAAGCATCCAGGCTGGCAGAGAGAAATCTATACGAATCCAGGAAGCGCATCTCGATTGTATTTTTCGTTCCCGGAATCGACACTTGCTTGCTGAGACTAATGTAGCGTTCTTCATTCTCGGCCAAGACACCTATACGTTTCGGATCGTAGCCAAGATGTCTCACCAGGTGGTGAAAATCATATCCGCTTCCGTTGTGAAAAAATATGGGGATGAATTTAGGTTTCTGGATTTTAAGATTGCACGTGTTGCAAATTCCACCTATGTAGTTTCCGCTGAAATGATCGTGGTGGAATATTTTTTTGTTCTCATCAGTGAAACTTTGATCACATACCGGACACACCTCAGTGGAATTGTAATTTTGAAGTTCATTTTCAGTTAAAGGTGCCATCGGTTTTGATGTAAGCAGTACGCTACCAATTACCTCAACCTCCTCCATCATTTTTTCCAGGAAGTGTTCGATTGCATTTGGCCCGCGGTATATATATGCTTCATTCATTTTATCACGTCGCACAACAACATAGCCGAAACTATTAGGTTGATGAAGCTGGTACGGCGTTGTGGAGGAAATTTCAGGATCCGGTTCGCAGTAGGAGAGTGGTTTGAGGAACGCCTCGAAATCTGCGACGATGATTGCGGGATGTTCCAACAATGCCTTGTGCATTTTGAATTCTTCGACTTCGTTCGTTTCGGGCATCAACATTCTAGCCGGTCTGTTGTCCTGTTGTCACCGCAATAAATTTTATGTTCGGCAAGTTTCTCGATAGCAATTTGACGTCCGGTGTAATTTCGATAATTGAGTTGTTTTCGATCGTCGAACGTGGTTAGGCATCTCGGGCAAACTTCGATGTTGTTTGCATGCTTGGTTGATTGACTTCTGACCAAACGTGATAGTGAACGAATTAGCGTGTAGTGATGAACATCCTCGTTGGAAATTAGAAGAAGATTAATCACACGAGCATCGTCATCGTCGATATCGCTTATCCTGACGGGGTGCACAAGATATTTATCTGACGTAAAGGAATATACATTAATAGCGATGCGTTTTCCTGCACGATTTTCGAACTTTGTTATATCCGACAATGTCACCGGGTATTCGATGTCAGACATTACACTTTCAAATTCGGACTCGTATTGCTTGTAATAAGAAACCTGTTCTGGATTATTTTTGCAATGAACAGGATGCAGTGCAGCCAACACACACCAGAGAAAACACTTGTTATCGCTGTTCTGTATATTTAACACAGCCCTCTTGTGTTGAATGTTCGGTGGAAGAGGGACGTAGCTGGATGCACGAAGAGGCAAGAATCGGTTCACGTAAACGGTTAACGTGTGAGGACTTCCACATAGAGACCATCCCGACCCTTTAGCCTCGAAATCGTCATGTTTCTTAACCAGCTCGTTGGAAACTTTATAATAGAAGTTGTCCAAATTTTCGACGTCAGCAAAATAAAGTGTCTGGTTTTTTGTACAATGATAAAAAATACTCGTTGTGCCATCGACTTTCTCGTATTCGGAAAACAGAACAACATATACTTTTATAGAGTTGTTTTCAAGTTTATCTTTCAAAATATTTAGTACAGATGTTTTCGTTTCATCCAAGAAACTAAGGATGTCACGGCCTGGTTCTGACTTAATTGAAAAATCCTGGAGTTGGTCGTTGAATGCAGATCTAATTGGTTTGCGTTCATTAGATAATTTAATTTGCTTGGAAGTGGAAGCTTCGGTTCCTGGATCATCGATTTTTCTTTTCAATGTTCCTTGTTCGGTCGATGGTTTGCAAATTTTGAGGTGTTTACTTAAATTTGTAATGCAGATCATCTTTCCGCATCGAGCACAAGACTTAGAAGGTGACGAACAATTAATTCTCGAACCTGTTTCGCTACATCTTGCCCTGTGTACCGATAAATTGTTCCTTGAGATTAGCTTCCCACAAGTAACACATTCAGTTTTATCATTTTTACGATTGAAACTGGTGGTGGATGCCATTGCTTTTTCGAAAATCACAGAAATCAAAAAATCTAGTATATAGCGATACAATTTTCAGGTATGATATTTATATAGAATTTCTTGAGGTGAAATAGAAAATGCACGATCACGTCAAAATTCAATCTGGTCGAAATTGCTATGAAAAACCACGTGAAACACCTTTGAACTTGAAATAATAGATGGTATGTAGCTTCAAAAAAAGTTAAATACCTATTTTTTTTACAAAAACAAGAAGCGCTGCAACAGGACGTCCGTACTCTTCGGCTGCTCTCACGCCACGTTAGATATGACTCATCACATTACGTCATAACTTGTTGCAACATGTTGTGTAATAGTTTACTCCCTTATAGTTAATACAACAAAAAGCATTAGATATGAGTCATCACAATGTTACGTAATAACTTGTTGCAAAAACGTTGTGCAATAGTATACCCTTATAAGTAATACAATTAAGAGGTACTTAATATGAGTCATCACAATGTTAGTTACATGGTTCTAGTTAGGATGATGATTTTTTTTGGTTTGTTGGATAGGGGTTGAAGAAGACTATTTGTTGTAGTGACCACAGTATTGTTTTTTTTTTGTGTGTGTGCGTTTTCTGTTCTCTTACGAGAATTAATATAAGTTGCCATAGAACCCTCCAATTCATGACTTAGGAAAAATCTGTTTGCGGATTCATCACGTACGCCTATACGTGAGTAAAATGTGAATAGAACCTATGTTCGGAAATCCAAAATAGCGACCGGAAGTGGGATTATCTTGGAAACAGTAAGACTTAGGAAAAATCTGTTTGCTAATTCACCACAAACGCCTATATGTAAGTAAAATATGAATAGAACCTATGGTCGGAAATTCAAAATAGCGACCGGAAGTGGGGTTATCTTGGAAACGGTAAAACTTAGGAAGAATCTGTTTGGTGATTCATCAGGTACACCTATACGTGAGATAAAATATGAATAGAACCTATGCTCGGAAATCCAAAATGGCGACCGGAAGTAGAGTTATCTTGGAAACGGTAAAACTTAGGAAAAATCTGTTTGAGGATTCATCACGTACGCCTATATGTAAGTAAAATATGAATAGAACCTATGCTCGGAAATCCAAAATGGCGACCGGAAGTGGGGTTAGGGGCCAGGAATCTTAAAAAAAATATTATTTGTTTGTTTGTTTGCGTCACAATATAGGCGTGCACGCGCGTGTGTGTGGCACATCGTTCCCGAGAGAGAGGTTTACAAAGATCACGATATACAAACATTTGACCGGGACTTGGAAAATTACGATAAGGTGCATTCATCCTTCAAAAATAAGAGACTGTATTATTTACTCATCACGTTGTGTCAGCGCAACAAATAAAGGCGCAAAACATGGAGAGAAAATAAGTTTTTTTGAGGTTTGGTGAACCTCAATTAATAAAAATAAGTTTTTGAGGTTTTGGTAAGCTCCAAAAAATCAAAATGAGTTTTTGATGTTTTGGTGCTGTTTTCTACGCTGTGAAACATCGTTAGCGCAATAAATAAGGCGCGGAACGTGGAGAGAAAATAGGTTTTTGAGGTTTGGCGAGCTCCACCGAGCTCCACCGAGCTCCACTTTCTGTTGGTGAAACCGCCCACTTGCACTACTAGTTATGTTGGAAACAGTGAGAGTTAGGAAAAATCTGTTTGCGGATTCGTCATGTACGCCTATATGTAAGTAAAATATGAATAGAACCTATGCTCGGAAATCCAAAATAGCGACCGGAAGTGGGGTTATCTTTGAAACGGTAAGACTTAGAAAAAATCTGTTTGCGGATTCGTCACGTACGCCTATATGTAAGTAAAATATGAATAGAACCTATGTTCGGAAATCCAAAATGGCGACCGGAAGTGGGGTTATCTTGGAAACTGTAAGACTTAGGAAAAATCTGTTTGCAGATTCACCACGAACGCCTATATGTAAGTAAAATATGAATAGAACCTATGTTCAGAAATCCAAAATGGCAACCGGAAGTGGGGTTATCTTGGAAACAGTAAGACTTAGGAAAAATCTGTTTGGGGATTCATCATATACACCTATACGTAAGAAAAAATATGAATAAAACCAATAGTGTTCGGAAGTCATGCAGGTTTGGACGTGACGACGCAGTTCAATAACATAGGTTAGACCAAGAAAAAAAACCTTGGTGATTTTATTTCGAGTAAAATGTTGGCAACACTGCGAGAAAATAAGGCTTATGTCTTACAAGAGCAAACTATTAAGTCGAGCCTCACCGAGCCTCACTTCGAGCCTCACTTTCGGTTGCAGCTCTGTCTTTATGGTTCTACTCTAAAATAGGTCAAAGCACGTAGAGGCTCTCGTGTAGTTTAGCACGAAAAAAAATGAATAGGTTAAGTTATATCACGTAAGATCGCGGCATTCGTGCCAAGTACGAGTGGGAAAAAAAAAAATAGGAAATTTTACAAAAACATCGCTAAACGCTAAAACATCGACAAAAATTTGTCAAAATATGTCAAAAACTGATTTTCAATTGATAAAAAAAAAAGCTACAAATGCATACCTACCAAGTACGAGTGGGAAGAAAATGAGATGCGGTAAAAATTGCACTGAAAAATCGTCAAACGCTAAAACATCGACAAAAAATTGTCAAAATATGTCAAAAAGTGATATTCAATTGATAAAAAAAAACAATACCTACTAAGTACTACTTTGAAACAACCAATATACACTACTAACCCATCAGTGGCGAAGATATAGTACAAGCAAAGCAAGCACTGCTTGCACTATTAAAATATTATTTAATGTACTTAACGTTGAGTGCATTATTTATTTTCTATCGCACTCGATTTCGCGAAATTTTACGGCCGCAAATTCTCTCCGCAGCCCGTTGGCAAGCAGCAACCTCTCTGCTTGCAGCCACTGTGCGGGAAACCAACGCTTCTCAAGTATCATATGGCGAAGGGTAGATGCTGGTGAAGGTACGGTCCCCAAACCACTAATAAAAGCTCTGCTTTTCGGAGCTTTTCGGCTTCTCGAAAACACCCGAGCCAAGCAGAAAGCAGACACTACTATCAGAAAACATATAAGTGTTAACATGATCTCGCAGATGTATATTTGCTTTATTATAAACACAGAATTATTGAAATAAATTATTATAACTGTTCCAAATTCCATGTAGATAAACTTTAAAGCATTACTTTGAGTTTCAAGATTTGTAAAACGTGTCAATAATGTCGACGTTCAGGGATTAAGACAAACATGGTGTTCCGGCACTGGGGAGCGCTGGAATCTACAGAACAGCTGGCTGTTGTCCGCTTCACACTTCTCTTGTCTCAAATTACAACGCACGCCAGTGTTGACAAGTACCAAATAATTTTCACTATATTTATCGTAAGTTTTCATACAAACAATGAACTGATGTTTTTTTTCGATAAAACGTATGTAAAAAAAAAACAATGAAACTCTCTTCTGAGACCTGCAAATAGCAAAAACGTTAAGTCATAAATGCTATCCAACTCGAAATATTATTTTTATTAATATAATACATTATTAAAAAGAAGAACCAGCGCATGTTCTTCCTATTGTAATGACCTATTATTCGAAAGCTTAATTAATTTTAAGCTTCAAGTCAGTTCTATTACTCCCCCGTGAACATTAATTTTTACAACGAGGTTGACATCACTTTTCTGTTAGCTTCGGAGCTTTTCGGAATATTTTCCATTTGTGTGGGAAGAACGAGTGGTTGAAGTGAGTGTTCTCTTTTGTGAAACAAACATGAATATTTCAAATTTCGTACGGGAAGCTGTAAGTAATAGCAAGTATTTTATTATCAATAACGTGACAAGAATTTTGAACTTAGCAGTATGGCCGTTGAGACAGGAGTTCATGGATATATTATTATTATTTAAAATGTCCTTTCTTTCCTAGAAAAACTGGGGCAATGGGCTGTATAATTTATATACCCCCCCCCCCCCAATTTTTCGGAGTACTGAATTGCTTTCCTTCCTCTTAAGACCACGCTTCGCTACTGGAACCCATTACGTATAGAAGTAGGTTGATTCTTTCGTCCTCAGTTTTGTTAACCAAGCCCGAAACACTTAGATAACGTTCGAATCTTTTTCTCCATAATGGCCACAGTTCTGGTCGAAGTAAAATTGTTCAGGAGGATTCACAATCACTAGCGAATGCAAAACGTTGCCGGTTACCGACGAATCACTGTTGTTAGGCATGTTTAACACTCACGTTCGAATCCCATGTTCGCTATTCCATTCATTCGTTCGACCGAACGCGAATCCCACCGCTGCCACCATGTAGTGTTAGCCGTGTTAGCTGGAGCAAGAGATAAGCGAGGTATACAGGTGTGGGTCGGAGGACGTACTGCCCCAGGCACTGGCATACAGTGTTGCCACAATCTGTAAGCACAATTTCCCTTTTCAAGGGGTAAAATTTCCCTTTTTCGCCCATTTTTTCCCTTCATCTAAAGAATTATTATTATTATTATTATTATTATTAATAATAATAATTAAATATTATCGTTGACGTATGTTCGTATGTATGTATAAAATGTTAATCAATTTAACTTTTAAATGCTACGACGCCAGGGCTACCGGGTTCGAATCCCGGCCTGGGCATGGTTGTTTGTGAGTGTCCATTCATAAATTTCATCATATCATTACTCATCCCCATCTTTACAATTAGCCAAAAGTGGCAGAAAAGCGAAATAAACCAAATCAATAAACAATAAAACTTATGAATGTTTTTTTGGAAGATTTAATTTTTTTTCCAAACCAAGCTAATTTTTTTTGTTTTGAGATGAAAGCTAAAACTATGTTATAGTTGGCAACTGAAGATTTTCATCAGTAAAAAGCAAAACACACAAACAGAGATTGGATTTAGGGAGGCCAATGCCCCTTGTCTTCATCACACCATCAGAGGAAAATTAAAACTATTCTACACAAAATGCTGTTCTAGTAAGGCGCACATATGAAGAGTTTGTGTGGAAAATCACATTTTTGCCTCCCCATAAAATTGTTAAGTTCGGCGCATGGATATACGCGTTTTATTAAAAAGGATACATAGTACATACCTGAGCAAATGTTCTATTCTGGTAAATTTCACATATTAGGTGGAAACTTCTAAAACAGCAAGTATTTTATTAAAATTTAATCCATTGTTGGTCACTTCTTGCCAGTCTGCACGGAATTTTTAAACTTGTTTCCGCGGTGTTTTTTCATCTTCCGATAATTCTCCACGACGTTTTCTAATATATTCTGGAGCTGCAGATAGTTTCCTTTGCTTCCCTTGTTCTCCCGGGCACAGCCTTCCACCAAACACTCGCACATGATGAATAACCCACCCAACCAGTGTCCAATGAAGACTGACGTAAAGATAGGTTTGCGACAAAGATAACTTTATGGTTTGCACGTGTAGTGTTTCAGGTAAAATTCAGAGAACCGGGGAAAGCTTAAATAAACAATACCCTCAGACTCCCACTCCCATAAGGGTGAATGGCTAAAGACCTCCGGCCCCAAACGGTAGCCAGATGTGGGTCAACCCAAATTCCACCCTTCCTCTCAGAACAAAGTATACTACAAAATAAAAAAAAAAGTAATAAGTTTTCATTTTCGAAACTGGAATCTGTTATAATGTTTAATATAATTAATGTTTAGTCTGTTTTAAAATTTCCCTGAATATTCGCTATTTTTCATCGAATTTCCCTTTTCCCTCTTCACTTAAAATTAGTTCCAAAATTCCCTTCAAAAAGGGAAATTTCCCTTCATGTGGCAACACTGCTGGCATAGCGCAGCTTAGATTGCCTAGGTGGCAGCACCTTACACAACAGGGAGGCCCGCAGATAATTTTCCAGGACGATGTCAAAATCAAAACGATTTGTTCTGAACTTAGACATATTGTAATCATGTTTACATATCATAAGAAAATAGTGTTTTAAGAGAAATAGAAAAAAATCATTCTTTTATCAGGAAGAGTTGTAGAAAGTCAGGAACAGGATAAACGGTGTACCCTCCATTATCTGTGCACACGCTGGAGCATCTGTAGATTTATCAATCTTCTCCCTATATTTAGCTGGAGTATCTTCCATCCTAGGAGCAGCAAACTTTATTACAACAGTAATTAATATACGAACTATAGGAATATCTATAGAACGACTACCTTTATTCGTATGATCGTAGTGGAGAATGCGAGAAAGGAACAGAAAAAAAGAGCCAGCCACAGAGAGAGAGAGAGAGAGAAAAAGAGGAGAAGGGAGAGGCTAATAAAGAAGAGGCGCAGACACAGACACACATGCAGAAAGAGAGAGGGGGAGATAAAGAATAAAAGAAAAGCAGAGGAGGAAGTAAGAGAGAGAGAAAGAAACAAATAGTGTCAAAGAGGGACAATGAAAGAAAGAAATTTCAAGAGAGAAATATAGAAGAAAGACATGCAGAAAAGAGAAAGAGTGAAACACGAATAGCAGAAGAACTACTGTATAGAGAGAAAGAAAAAAGAAGAAACAAAATATGTGTTGCGGTAATGACCGACTTATAATGCGTTGAGACTCTGGTAATTTAAGTTAACTGTTTTACCTTAGGCGTAGTTCTACCAGATGAATAATACGGTACATCGATTTAGTTTTGGAATATTTATAATACTAAAGAATACATATTGGTATGTAGAACCGTAATTACAACTGTCTAATATCTTAGATGATAGGAGACGCGCGCGTACTATGTTGCCCGGCCGAGCTCACATGAGCAAGTCAGTTAGTCTCTTCGCTGCGCGCGCATGCGCCGCAGACGGCTCGCAGCAGAATGGTTTCATTCCCGAACAATATGTGAGGGGAAAACAGATAAATAAATTACTAAAAAGAGAATAAACGCGAGGAAAGAGAAAAAAGATCGAAGCTAGAAAGAAGATGAAAGGTAACAAACAGAGAAAAGAGTCAGAAATAAAATAGAGAAAGGAGAAGTAGGCAAATTATCCTTATCCCAAAGGGGGAGTGACTCCTTCCCTTTGACCCTGCAGGCGGGTACCCATGCAGGCAATATCAAATCGGTTTGATATTTTATGGAAGCTCACAGGGAACCAGGCTATGCATGTTCAGACATCCTGTGAAATGAACACATGATCCTGTATTCCAGTGTTTCTCAACCTCCGGGCCCTAGCATCAATTATACCGAGCCGCGAAAGGTTCTCCTAAGAAATTTTGCTTCAACCAACATTACTAAAATCAAATTAATAATATAGTTATCAGTTTTACAAGTATAAAAATATTGTCGTCGATTTCCTAATCAGTATTAATTGAGATTTTTCGGTGTTCGAAATGAGGAACTGCCAAATTAATTTAATGATAGCTTGAGGACTACAAAGTTTCTTTGGATACAGTAGTTGATAACTAATTTAAACCTAATAATTTATTTGTCAACAAACCTAGATATAATCAAACTATTACTCTTTATAATTATGCCGTAATTTATTTATTAATATTTAATTTGAAGGACACATATTAATTAATTTATCAAGTTACAAAGAATACGGGGTCGCGGTCTCGCGAAGATTGAGAACCACTGCACTGTTCTCCCCACCAGATGATTATGATGGATAAAAGTTATGAGGAAGTTGGATAGGCGCATCGTCATGTGAAATAGTCTTTCTGCTCACCCGTGAGAGAGTGAGAGACTTGCACAATCATTTTAGTGGATAAAAATCACACGTGTAAGCCGCGCGTCAGGTCAACTTTGCAGCAACTTTTCGCACATGTAGATCCAAACGTGTGCGGAGAATATAGTTCCGTTGAGACGGGTTCTATTCCAACATAACTGCATACTTGCAAGGAAACAGTTAATACATTTGTAATATGTAGACAAAATAATATATACATTAGCAGATATGTGCCTGATCGGTTGCAATCACTGAGCACACGAACTTGGAACCGCAGATCGCCAACTAGGCTGTCGGTAGCTGTGAATGAACACTTAAACTCAAGAGCGAGTCGAGGTGGACTTGAAGACGGTTGCAGTACGCGTGGAATCACCAATCCGTCTGACACCAGTGTTGCAGACCGTACTATTTTAACCCTACATTTATCGTGATTCATTACTAATCGAGCTGCACAGCAACGAGAATGACTGAATCGAGGTCTCCTGTTGAGCTTGCGGTTTGGCCCGAATGTTATTTTAGGCAGCATTCAAGAGAGAAAGCTCTCCAAAGTCAAGCCAAACAAGTTGTTTTAAATGTATATTCATCCTTAAGGCAACAATATCCGGATAAGACAGGACGTGAGGTGATGAGCATGACGTCAGTGTTGACAGGTGTCAGTGAACGTTCCATTTACGCGCGGAAGAGTGTTTTTTTTTAAATCGGGTAATATGGAAACACCAGGCAAGAAGAGATCCCTTGCTAAAGGAAATCGTTCAAGAATAGTGGTGTTGGATGATTTCTGCGAGCGACTTATTCGCCAGAAAGTACACGAGTTTTACCTTCGCAATGAACTTCCAACCTCAAAAAACTGGCGCAGGCAATAAGAAGCGAGAGTGATTTATCGCCGATGAGCGCTCGAACTGTGTATCGGATGTTGAATGATTTGGGTTTTGAGTTTAGTAGGAGGAAACGATCGTCTGTGTTGCTGGAGAGGGAAGATATTGTTGTTTGGCGACACAAGTATCTCCGTGTATAAAAAGGTACCGCCGCGAAAAAAAAACATATTTTTTTATTGGGACGAGACATGGGTCAACACAGGACACACTTTGAATAAAGCTTGGGAGGATACCACTGTGCAAAACCACCGCCAGGCTTTCGTTGAAGAGCTGAGCACTGGATTAAAGCAGCCGACTGGGAAGGGGGGAGGCTTATTGTTACACACATTGGCAGCAACGAAGGCTTTAGACGCTTGTTTACTGTTCCGTGAATGAATCAAATTTGAAACAAAGATAATATTTTGCTTGAATGAGGCTCCTTTTTAAAATTTACATGTGCTTTATTTTAGTTCGCTTTTATGCAACTTTTTGGCTAATTACGTAGATGGGAATGAGTAACGATATGATGAAATTGATGAATGGACCCTCACACACATTCATGCCCAGGCCGGGATTCGAATTCAGGACCTCTGGCGTCGTAGCACGTTTTAAAATTGAGAATAAAATTGATTAATGATATTTTTAACAAAATAAATGTGTGTGCAGGCGGGCGCGCGGGCGGGCGTGCATGTGTGTAGGATGCACGATCATTTATGAACATAACACAATGTTTTCAGTAGTCCTTATGTCGAAAACGAAGAGACACACACAAAAAAATGGAGAATACCGGAATCTTTCTTCCTCGCAAAAATTATTTTTAACATTTTTTTTATTTGATTTATTTTGCTTAGCTTTTTCGATACTTTTGGCTAATCGCGAAGATGAGGATGAGTGATGATATGAAAAATTGATGAAGGAACACTCTCAAAGAACACCCGTGTTTGATGTATGAAATATCATTATCCTTGCTTAGCACCCTCCTTAATATTATGGCGCAAACAGTAACTTCTGGTATTGTAAGGAATCCGTAGCACAAATGGCGTAGTTTTATGAGAAGTGCATGCCCTTCTCTAGTAAAAAATAACTTTAATTTTGAATACAAAATTGTACTGCACATTCCGGATTTTCAAAAAGTTATTTTACGTAACATACTTGTCGTTAACTGGTACATTGTATAACACCATCAATAACAAATCATGCTGTTTTTTGTGGTATATAAACTTCAAGTTTATATGTCTTATAAGGAACGGATGCTTGCAAATGGTGCAACAAACTTTTTAATAAATTTAATCTTTGTAAACCAAAAGCAATAACTTACCATAAATTCAAGGGACGCCTTTCGTTTACTTTTACTTTCTTTCTTTTTGATCGCTCGATAAAACCTAATTGTCCCCCGCACACGCACCCTTCTGTTTCGAAGATATTTCGCGATTAAACAATAACACATTTATTACACAGTTTATGCACAGAAAGTGATTTAAAAATTAAAAATTGTGTGGTTTAGGAGACTAAAGAAGTAGAAATACATTCCGCTTGACATGCATGTACGGGTTTTGATGTGTTGATGGGTTGGCAATACTGCCGATTCTCTCATTGTCTGCGATACGAAGAGCTCGGCGGTTCAGATAAGACTAGCATGGATGATTCTGAGCGTACTCGCACGGATTAATACATAAAACCTGCTGCAAACTTGACCTGACGCGCGGCTGTATAAAATGAATAAAATGATATAGAAAACCGGAAGAACGTTAGAGGAGAACTGATAAAGGGAAGGAGGGATGGAAATAAAGGGAGAAAGGGGGAAAAGATAGAGAGAAAAAGAGAAAGAAAGAAATAGTAAAAAGAGATGGATAAAGAGAGTGAAAGAGATAAACATAGAAGGATAAAGGAACAGGGAAACAGAGAAAAAGAGAGTAGGTAGAGAAATGGAAGAAAGGAAGATGATAAGAAAGAAACGAAAGGGAGGAAGACAAAGAAAAGAAACAGAAAATATACGAAACGAATGAAGGAATAGAGATGCAGAGAATGAGATGTACGTATAATCAGCGTATGAAAGAGAAAGAAGAAAAAGACACACAAACAGAGGATGAAAGAGAGTGAGAGAGAGAGATGAAGATAAGAGGAGATAGAGAAAACAGAAGAGGAAAGGAATATGGATGTAAGGAGAGAGAGAGCGTAAGTCTCACATGGGAGAATCTTAACTTCCATGAGAAATCACGCAGAGTCTACCTGCAAATGATTAGTATACCCGTAAACCCAGTGGTAGAAAAATACAGGACGCCGGGTCGGCATGGCGCCTGAATTTTCAAAATTAGTCGTAAAAAGAATATGTATTATTTTAATATTTCGAGTTCGCTTATGGAAATTTCCATTACCTTTTTTGAATAATGAGTACAGTATGCGTTTTTAAATGTATGTGTTTTCTGTATTACGTGTACACTTAAATCGGAAAAATGAACATGCCATTATACCGTCAAACGGGGTATAACTTCGTCTTTGAGGGTAACTTCGTCATGAGACCGATAGGTGTCGGTAGGAGTCACATGCTGGTGGCACAAAGGGAGTGTGAAGCCACACACGCGCAGCTGTGGAGCAGACATCAAGTGAGGAAGTGTTTTGTGTGCAAGTGCATCGTTCTTTGGCGCTGTTTGCAGCATTTTCTGGTGCACGATGCCAAGGACATATAAGAAGGTAGTTGGTTGGTGGTCGGAAATATCAGAACTATACCTCCGATCAGGTGCAGGAGGCTTTACGACTGATCGGAAAGGGAAAAACGGTCGCGGAAGCTTCGCACATCACAAGAGTTCCCCGAACAACGCTGCAAGACAAAGTTCGCAAAAGTCACTCGGGACCGGTTGGTTGCCCTCGGACACTAGACGAGACAGAAGAAGGAGCAATCATAGAAACGCTAAAAGAGCTGACGACATAAAACATTCCTTTTACCCAGGCCCATGTTGCTCTCCTGATAAAAACCTGCCTAGACAAGCACGGTGTCACCGTGAAGAAATTTCAATCTTTAAAAACCAATAAAGAATTAAAATAAAATATGAATAAAATACACACAAACGTCACTACTATGACAAGAGGATATATTTCGCAATTCATACCATTTTGCGTGACGATCTTGCCTCTTCATGGGGGTCATTTTGACCTGCTAGTAACTTAAGCAGAGATGAATGACAAAGTTACCCCATTTTCTGGGGTAAATTCGTCACGAAAATGCCGACGTATTTGCCGCCCCTAATATTTTGGAATTTCTTTGGTATTCCTTCAGTACATTTATAAAGGACAATGTGTTTCTCACGTATAATTTTCGTGTTGTCACTCGCCACGGATTTTGCAGGGCACATTAGAATATCCCAAAATCTGTACGAAGTTATCCCGTTTGACGGTAAATTTCTGTCAAAAAATTATAAATTTTACCACAATCTTGTTTTAATTAATAAATTAAATATTTTAAGATCATATTTCATAATGTGTAGCTTTTTCTTAGTTGGGTTTATGGCTCTCTTAAGCCCGAATTCCAGTAGGAATGCCCTAGTTGGCGCTGGACTGGCTACCCATCTGCTAGTTCTCACCTCACACGATACTTGTTACCGTACTTGTCGATAGACTTTTGTTCCCACAAGGCATTGCGCAGAGCAGACAATCTGTAAGAACGAGCACTTTGAAGAATGTTGTAGGAGAAATACTGCTTTATGCTTTTATTAAAAATTAAACAAGAAAAGTATGGACTACGAATTGGCTCGGAAAGAATATGGCAATCAATTCGTACAAGCTTTTTAATTCGCAGGATTCATTAACACAAAAAAACACATTTAATATACTTGTAAATTGTAATAATAAGGATTTTCATTTTCCTATTTGCCGCATACACATCTCATCGCTTTGCATAAATACCTTAATATTAATGAACTGAACATGAATTCACTGCATGTCATTTCTTTCCATTTTTTTTATCGAGAAACTAACCAAAGCAGCCAACACTCGGAAACCACAGACAAGAAACTCTCCTTTGCAAACTCGCAGATTATCTTCACATGGCCAAACTTTGCTCTGATTAGCTGTTGCACAGAATCGAGTCGAGGAGAGCCAGTAGCAATTAGAACATGTTCTATTCCTCCAAACCAGTCAGGTGGCCAGTTCAGCGCCAACTAACTGGATATCCAGTTCCGCGTGATTGGGCCTTTAACAGGTACCGTAGCTAGAATTTATTTTCGGTGGGGGGGGTTCACAGCTTATCAAAGGGGCTCTGTAAACCAAGTCAATTTTCCGGAAGTTTACCAGTATTAAATGAAGGTAAATTATGTGTATGAGAGGGCCATTAAGTTAACATAAAATATAAAATTTACAAATATCATTAAAATACTAGTTACTTCCCTATATATTTCGAAACATTTCTTGAAGTGTTAATTGACTGCTACTGATATCATATATTACTACGTACCCCATACCACTTTTCATACAGATATTTATGTCATAAAATAAAAAATTGTACAACATTCAATCATACCGCCTACCGTACATTCCACCCCCGGCCGAAGCAATAAAACCCCTTCCTATTCAAAACTTGGGGTCTGTAGCTTTTGGACGCAGATGTTGAAGGAATGTGGATGATGACGTCACAGTCAGAGATTTCTGTCTAAATATGAGATATAGAAGCTTCCCTATGAAAGAGCTTTCTAAAGTCTAGAGCATCTTCTAAATACTTGCCACTACTTAGACTTCAGCTCATAAACGAAACAAGATGAACGAATGTAATAGATGCTGCCAGTGGTGGCGATTAGGGGGGCGAGGGGGGGGCAATTGTCCCCTCCCCCTACTTTTTGCCCCTCTTGCTCCCGCACTCTACTAAACCATATCTAGCAAGTGAAAGTAAACTGCCTTTGTCCCCTCAGTTTAGTCGTCAGTAGAGAGCTGCATATCGGTCAGAATCGCTTACTAGGCGCGCCTGAGTTTTGACCCGTCAAGCATCGAAAGCCCACGGGTAACTGGAAGGCCTTGCAAGACGAAGCTCGCTTATCTTCAGCGTACGCTCATTCCGGTTTTGCTCCGTCTCCAGATACATGAGTCACGCAGTCAACGTTGCCAACGTTTAGATTCTAAAATTATCAAGGAGAACTTAAAATGTTCATCACTTTTATCAATTTGAAATTGCAGACATTTATTCCTTGGGAGAAAATATTTGTATCACTCACACCCAGTGGCGGCGATTGGGTTCCAAAACTAAGAGGTCAAGGTGCAAAAGTGGGGGGGGGGGGGGGGCGGGCAAGGACAGTTTAATTTTTTCAAAAAGTCGGGGGGCGGGAGGCAACTGCACTCTCTCGGCCCCGCCCCTAATTGCCACCATTGCTGACACCTGTAAAGGAGTACGAACCAAGTTTCGCAAAAAGTACCATCGTAAATATTTTGAACTTTGCGTTACTGGTGGTTGTTCTACATTATAATTTTTGGGTGGTGCTCCCCTATGGCGCAGTGGTAGTGTCGTCGCCTTGTAATGAAGGGGTACTGGGTTCGATACCCGATGGAGGCACATGGTGGTTCGGATCCCACTTTAAACTATAGGTCCAGTCCCGATTAGCCTTATTGTGCATAAATTGACCAAATAAATGAATCAATCAATCAAACGTGATTTTCTCTCTGGTGTAATTTTGCCAATGCAATATCCGAATTAGTTGCTCAAGATCCCCCCCACTGAACACTAAGGCACGATGGTCCATAAAATGGAACATGAAATCAGACTTTGCATTATAAAAGGTTTTTGAATATTGTCATCTCTTTCAACAAATCGTCGTTCGTTCATGTTGTTGTAACACCAGTAAGCCTTGTTTCCATGATTGAAAAACTCAATATGCTGACCAACGCAGAAATTTATTTTATTTTAAAACATAAACTAAACGTAACGTTTCAAGCTTCTAGCGAGGTTTTCTTCAGACTCTGTACTCAGTATTAAAAAAAATGTTCTTGCTAGTTATCTAGTTCTACAGATCGCATTGATAGTAATACGATGCAAAATATAATTATTGTTAGCTTGTATCTTCATACGGGTGCAAATTGCAGGCAATGCTATTTACACATTTCAACAAACGAACAACGTAAAAATGACACCGAGAGGAGATTTACGATATCAAGACCAGAAAAGTGACATAAAATGAACAAGACACACAAATCTATTTGAAGACCTTCGAAACAAATTTTGAAAATATGTGGTAGTTGGTTTGAAATAATAATGAAACTAATTTGAGACGTTACAAAAATCTTAGGTACAGTGGCGTAGCAACATATCGCGAGGCCCTGGGTGAGATTAGAATGCAAGGCTCCATCCGTTCTTTAAGTTTGAAATATCAATGTGAATCGATATACAGTCATCAAGGAAACGTCAGCAAATTATTATATTTATATAATAGCCTATAATAATAATTAATTTCTGACGAAAATTATGTTTAATAGTACGCGACAGAGAAATTTACACTTGGCAGAGCTACATTAACACGCTGCTGGAATTTTCATTAACCAAGGCAGTAGTAATAGTACGTTTTTTAAGATGTTCTTTAGACAGTAAGACATCTGAAATATCCTTAAATATGCTAAATTTTCTTTTAAAAAATCAGAAATACAAACTAAGAACCTTTAAATATAACCTATATATTATTTAATGAGTCGTTCATTGTTTCCTCATTTCAAAATTTGTAGGATATAAATGTCACAAACCATGGCTTAAGTAGAAAATATCGAAGGACGCACATAAAATGTCTGTGCTTAATAGAGCGGAGGGAAGGGGCTGCGCTAAACCACAATCCTGTCTAGGGGCCCAAAGTATCTACCTACTCTTCGACACAATCGGTTTCAACATCAACAAATCATAAAACGATAGTAATTTGCAGCATAATTGTGAAATCTTTGGTGTAATCAATTGATACAGCTAATTTGACTTTTTTAATTAGCAATTTTGACTTTGTTGCACATTAATTGTACTAGTTTACTTTGAATTTTAGGGCTTAGATGATAATAATAATTGTGAATCTCATTTTGTTGTTACGTCTTAATGTTCTTGTAATATTAAATATTTGACGCAGTGGCGTAACAAAATCGTAAAGTACGCGTCCGCAAGAAACAAATTTGGGTCCCTCAAGTACAGTCAGATTTTTCCAGGAAATGTATGTAATTACTTAGAATGGCTGATTGTGGCTACACTTACATTAATGATTATACAAATCGATGCTCTACCTCTGAATTTTCACGTATTACAACATATTAGTTAGTCAAATATCAGCTGCCATATTTATTTACAGTTTAATGAAAATTACACTATTTACGGTTTAACGTGATTCGTATTTTGTATTTTATTCTATTTAAAAAATGTGCTATTTTTGCTAATAAAAAATATTGAATTTTAAATCAAGGGAAATTTAAGTGTTTTTTTTTCAAATGACATATTACATTTATTTTCGTATGAGCTTCACCCCATCAGGACATATATTTTGTTTCCTTTATTTCCTTTCTTATACCATAATTAACACCATTAAATGAATACGAGATTAATATACTTTCACAAAAAGTGATTCTGATATCTACAAATTTCTTGTGTACGTTATTCTGTAATTTTCTTTAAAGTGATTTCAATAAGTGATTTTTTTAAAAATAGAATTCCCCATTATAAATTTTGATTTAAATCAAACCACCTTGCTTAACAGAAAGCTGGCTTCTGGGCAGCGAATGATACTTTTACATTAGATCTTGCCCTTTCTCGTTCAAGAGTGAGATTACTGAGCCCGCTACATTTGGGCTGAATCATACCATTCGACACTACGCAAAATAAGTTTTTCCTAAGTTTCAATTTTGAGGAAGATAGTTCTCGTGGTTGTTACTTGAAGAGTAGGAAACAAACAGAAGGCGGTACAGGTTACAGAGAACACTGGAAGCTAGTGTAGAGCTATCAAGGAGAAGAAACTTTGCCAAAGCACTTGATTTCAGATTTAATCACATTCCTGAAACGTAAAACTTTATCAGGATATTCTGAAGATAAATCATTTTCGTGTCCGTTACAGAGGGCCATACCTGCATCTGAAGTTGTAGGCAGGAAGGAAGAACTGCTAATATTATCCATACCCTTCTTCAGTTTAAAACACCGGAGTAGTGGGATTTGTGGTACTACTGGTGCCAGAAAGTATGAACCCCCCTCAAGCAGATTTGGCTATACTTAAAACAAGCTCAACATGCCCATATGAGCTTTTTGCTCAAGTGTGGAACCCTGCCTAATCCAAGATTTTTGTAAAAAAGCCCTCATGGATTCCATGAGAAAGTATGAACCCCCTCAGATTGATTTGCCTATACTTACAAAAGGCACTTCTGTGAGATTGTTGTCCATAAATTTGTTCTCTTGGGCCACACTTAAAACTAGGCCACCCACACCCATACACACCTACACCCACCCACATCCACCCACACATATTTACTTCCGGTCCACTTCCGGTCCACTTCCGGTTCACTTCCGGTTCACTTCCGGTCTACTTCCGGTCCACTTCCGGTCTACTTCCGGTCCACTTCCGGTCCACTTCCGGTCCACTTCCGGTCTACTTCCGGTCCACTTGTGGCCAAGTTGTGGCCTATTTCTGATATTTTTATCCAGTATAGAGTTTTGATTTGAATCCCAAGAAATTTTATATAAATACCAATGCTAAAAATATCAACACACACACACACATACACATACACACATACACACACACACATACACACACATACACACATACACACACACACAAAGCACAGTGTTGAACCCAGCTGATATTTTTATCCAGCATAGAGTTTTGATTTGAACCCCAAGAAATTGTATATAATAAACAACAACAAAAATGCCGAATCAAAAACATTGTAATCAATGCAATAAGAATATATCCAGCCCCAATTGGGCTAAGCACCAAAAGATTTGTAACCCAGACAAATACAGAACTCCCACAAAAATATGCCCCAAATGCCATAAAAAATATAACATGCAATACTTCACATATACACATAAAGATACTTGCTCTGCACATTCATCAACACAACCATCTACATCTGGTCTGAAAAGAAAGCACGAAGCACCTGTTAATGCTGGACCTGCAAAGCAGCCACGCCATGCACCCATCCATAGCAGTTTTAATGCCCAACTTAGGGATCACTGTTTTGTATCAGAGCCAAGATGTGACATTAAGAATTTTTTGAACAGTATAAATTCTGATCTCCAGGCAATTCTTAATGCACAAAATGGCTCTTATAAGCTCTCCCTCAAATTGTTTGTACAATATAAAAAGCCAAATGGCACAAAATTTACACAGCCCCACATAACAGAAACTGTACCTGTATATTCAAATGCAAATTCGGACACAATAATAAGCAGCTTGATAAATCAATTGAATATTAAACACTCTGAATTTGCAGCAAAAGAGTCAGGATGGAGCCTATGCGGTTCTCCACACAAGCTCTATGTTAATATTTCTGAATTCAGCTCATTACAAGGATCTACATATGTGCTATTACCTGCCAATATCAAAAACAAACAAGCCGTGGTTAATATAAAAAATAATGACCAGAAATGCTTTTTGTGGTGTATTTTAGCTGCTTTGTATCCAGCTTCAAGAAATCCTGAGAGAATAACTTATTACAAACAACATGAACATCTTTTTGACGATGCAATGGAGGGTTTGGAATATCCAATGTCTGTTCAGAATATTGATAAATTTGAAAAAAGGGCCAAGCATATCAATGGCAAACAATTATCTATTAATGTATTTATTTGTTCCACTGGCAATTGCTCGATAGAACCTCTCAGAATCAGTACATTTGATGATGATTCTGCTGTTCCGATTGATCTGCTCTTAATTGAAGGGGATGGCACATATCATTACACTCTGATAAAAAATCTTGAAGCTTTAGTGAGAACACAACTAGACAAAACTCATACAATATTCAAGTTGTGCAGAAGATGTTTGACTGTATTTGATGGTAGAAAAATGGTGAATGGTGTTTGTGAAGAGAGTGCAGAAATTGCTAAAAACAAGTTAATTGAGCATCTGAAATACTGTGGCAACCATAAACCTGTTCATATGGTGATGCCTAATCCAAGTGAAAATTGCAAATTCAAAAAGTTTGAAGCCTTGTTGGAACACCCAGCATATATTGTCTGTGATTTTGAATCGAACCTCAAACCTCTTGCATTCTGCAATCCAGATCCTGAAGAATCTTCAATTACACCATACCAGCTACATGAACCTTCCAGCTTTTGTTATGTGGTTGTACAGGATGGTGTAGCTAGTAAAGAAAATTTATACATGGGACCAAATGCCATCAAAATATTTGCACATAGAATAGAAAATGAGTGCCGTGACATAGCATCTAACATCTTATTAAAATCAAAACCTATGTTGCCTTTAACAGAGAAACAGATTGAGGATTTCAACAATGCAGAAAAATGCCCGGTATGTGATTCTGAATTTTCAGATACAAATATCAAGGTTCATCACCATTCTCATACAGATGGTAAATTCAAAATGGCCCTGTGTAATAGCTGTAATATTAAGATCAAGAGACCAAGATTTGTCCCCATATTTTGCCATGGTGCATCCAATTATGATTTCCATCATCTGATCAGGTACGAGGGGTTTGAGAAGCAGAATTTAAATATTTTAGCTGAAAATGATGAGAAATATATATCTATTAGCAAGATAATTAAAGTTAATGGTGTTTCTATTCAATTAAGATTTCTTGATTCTTACAGAATTCTTACTGCTAGCCTGGCTACACTGACCACTCAATTACCTGATGATCAATTCAAAATCACACGTGCCTTGTTTCCAAATCAGGACCTGAAATTAATTAGGCGGAAGGGTGTATATCCATATGACTATGTTACAGATTTTTCTAAATTTGATGAGTGTTCTCTGCCACCACAAGAAGAGTTTTACAGCAAAATCAGAGGATCTGGAATCACTGATGAAGATTATCACCATGCTCAGTTGATGTGGAACAATTTAAAATGCCAGACATTTGGTGATTATCACATGGCATATTTGAAACTTGATGTGACCCTCTTAGCTGATATATTGCAGGCATTCAGAAAATCTTCTATGCAAAATTATAAACTGGATCCAATGTATTTTTACAGTGCTCCGGGCCTAGCATGGGCCGCAACGTTTTTGAACACCAAAATGCAATTGGATCTGATCCACGATCAAGATATGTATCTGTTTATGGAGAAATGTATAAGAGGGGGGATGGTGCAATGTTCCCAGAGATATGCCAGAGCAAATAACAAATATATGCCTGATTATGATCCAGCACGGCCATCAAATTATATAACGTATGTAGATGCCAACAGCCTCTATGGTCATGCCATGATGCAAAAACTGCCATATGCAGGGCTTGAATGGGTTGAAGATTTCAATATTGAAGATCTTCAGGATTTTGATGACAGTGACTATGGCCTCTTCTTAGAGGTTAATCTGACAATTCCTGATGATTTGCATAATAAATTTTCTGATCTGCCCCCAATTCCTGAGGTTCAGTGCTCACCTGGCTCTAAACAGAAGAAGCTCATGATGACTCTAGAGCCAAAACAAGGCTATGTCATATATTACAAAAACCTCCAGTTCTTGATGAAACATGGTGTTCAAGTGACCAAAGTTGGCAAAGTCTTAAGGTTCAGGCACTCAGAATGGTTGAAACCATATATTGATACAAATACAGAGCTTCGAACATCTGCAAAGAGCCAATTTGATAAGGGCTTGTTTAAATTGATGGTGAATTCAGTGTATGGCAAAACTATTGAAAATGTCAGAAAACATACCGATGTTAAAATAATTACTGACCCCAGCCTGAGCAAAAAATTGGTTGCAAAGCCTAATTTCAATTATAGAAGAATTTATGATGAGCACATGGCACTTTTCAACATGAAGAAAACAAAGATTAAGTTTGATAAACCTATTTATGTAGGGGCTGCGATATTGGAATTGGCCAAATTACATATGTTAATATTGTATTATGATGTGTTGAAACCTTTTTATGGTGATCGTGTAAAATTGATGTACATGGATACGGATAGTTTTATTCTTGATATTAAAACAGAAGATGTTTATCAAGATATTGCACAGTCTGAATTGTTTCAATACTTTGATACCAGTGAACATACAAAGATTCAACCCCACAACAAAAAGGTGCCTGGCAAGTTAAAAGATGAGACACTTGGTGATGTTATTGTGAAATTTGCTGGGTTAAGTGCCAAGATGTACAGTTTTAAAACATGTGGTGGTGTTGCTGCCAAAAAGGCCAAGGGCATCGGCAGAGTAACTGTTGACAAAGAGCTCCAATTTGAAGATTATGAAGATTGTCTCAAATCACAGAGTTCAATTAGAACATCAGAATGCAGAATTCAGAGTGAGGATCACTTATTGACTTCAAATATTGTAAGAAAAGTGGCCCTGGACCCACATGATGACAAGAGATGCATTTTATCATGTGGCATACATACTTTACCTTGGGGGCATTGTGATTTGAAAAATGGGAATCAATGCCCAATTACAGAGCATGATTTGAAATAAATAAACATGCCTATGAACTTATTTGGGTTCAAAAAACAGGCTATTATGGACCTGCCAACACCACAACCCTCTTCTGATATGATGTCTAAACTGAGTGGCTTGTTAATTATTCATCTGAACAGCATACTTACAGATGTTGATGATGAAACAGGCAAAACATTGTACATATTTAACAATAATTGAAATCATTACCAAGTACCTGTAGGTGGGCAATTGCAATTTATTACAACTCCTGAAGGTGATGTTAAAATTTCAATAGGGACAAAAATATACACAGAATTAAGCACTCAAACATGGTTTCTGGCACTGTATATACTGTTTCTGCTGGTGACTGCTTATATATTGAGGTCCCTGGATCTTATGACAAGCTTATACCCTTTTTTATAGAATTAAGAATCAGATACTCTATAATAAATAACCATTAAAACAAAAATGCCTAATGATATATTTGGCCATACAAGACATGAAGATCACAGTGATGAGATTCTGATGCTTGATGTCAGAGTCAAGAAATTAAGAAGTGATTTACAAGCTTTACAAACCACACTCAATGCCAGTCTTCAATTAGAAATTACAAATTTGCAAACACAATGCATGGACCCTCTTCTTAAAATTGATTCTGAACTCAAAGTGCTGCTTCAAAAATATACTGATTTGGCCACATTAGATAATTTTCAAAGTTTGGAAGAAGCTGTAGCAGCTCTTCAAGCCAAATTTAAGACCCAGGCTACCAACTCTGAGCAATTGAAACAACAATTGGAAGAGCAGATAAATAATGTCCAGACACAGCTCCAAACAATTGTCAAAAGCATAAAATCACAAGAAGATTTTGATCTAGTCATTTCCACTCTAAAGGAACAGATTCAGTCACTCCAAATACCTAATCTGGACCCTCTGAACAATGCCATAGCCGAGGTTAAAGAAAAAATTGAGACACTTGAAAATTTTATGAACAATTTGCCATCTTCTGATGCTTTGAATGCAATAACTCGGAGTGTTGCCAACATTAAGCTGCAACTTGAAACATATGAAGATTTTGGAAAAATTCAAAGTACCATAACCCATCTTGAAGGTACAATAGCAGCAGTGCAAAGTGATTTGGCAAATGTACTAGAATCCCGATTGCCTGGGATTGTAGATACTCTTGTTAGTGTCCAGCAACAGATCACAAAGCTTGAAAACCTCAACACTGAATCTGAGCTATCTCATTTTCATCACTTGATAGATGATATCCAAACAAAACTTGAAATTTTACAACAATCAACACCCACTCAGGCAGATATAGCCCTGCTCCAAAATGCTATGCAAAATGTGGCTGATGCTTCTGAATTAAACAATGTAAAATTGGCACTTGAATCTTTGCAAAATACAGTATCAAATCTTCCCACATCACAGGAACTTAAAAATATTAAGAGGGCAGTGAATCGCATATTGAAATCAGAAGATATCAAGAATATCCAAACAGAGATCAAACAACTCACTCAGACAGTGGCCACTCTACCAACCAATCAACATATTAATGAACTGCATGCCCTGTTTGAGGATATCAGAAGACAGGTCCATGATCTTACTGCTCAAAATTCAAAATTGGCAGTTGTTGAAAATTTGCAACAAATTGTAGCTAATATCAAGCAACAGCTAGGGACCATGGAATCCAATCAAGCAAATGCTCTGTCTGTTTTTGCCACCCAGCTTCAAGAGATTGTGCAACAATACAAGAAACTTATTGTGGACATAAAAATCAAGCCAGGCCATGATGATGTTGTTAGGACCATCAATGAGCACCTTGAATCTGTAACAAGCAGATTGCTCACAGCAGAAAAAGAAATAACAGGCATAATCGAGAATCCTAAACATTCAGTAATTCTTGAATTGTACAGCATCCCCAACAAAGAATATGATTCTCCATTTACACCAGGTGGCAAAATATATATGCTGTCCCCTGTACAATTTTATTATCAATTTTTTGTTGGGGGCACATTGAGACCAATCAAGATCAAATATTGGCATCAGCCACAGGCACACCACTACCCTACCTTATCAATAACAAATGCTGACAACAAACCAAAAATTACCAGTGTAGAGTTAGAGGATTTTACAGACCCCAATACATTAGAAACAGCCTATACTGAAGATGATGGCACTTTGGAATTTAAAATACAAATAGGAGACAAATTATATTTAGAAAATCCTGCAGTATCAGCTGCTGAACACCCCATAGTTACAATATTCTTGTTTACATATTATGTCTAGAGAAATTATTGTTGATGAATTACACAGACAAGCCAGACATAATTATAAGAGACTCCCAGTAGTCACAAAGGGCATAGATGATTTATGGCAGAGCGACTTGATTGAAATGGCAAGTGGAAAGTTGAAAAACTTAGACAAAATCAACAAGGGCTACAAGTATCTACTTACTGTAATAGACACATTTTCAAAATTTGCCTGGGCTGTGCCACTCAAATCCAAGACTGGAACATGTGTTACAGAAGCCATCAGGACAATCATCAATCAGAGTGGAAGATCACCGCGCTATTTGCAAACAGATAATGGCAAAGAATTTTATAATTCAGTGTTCCAACAATTTATTAAAAGCCAGGCAATAAAACATTACTCGAGTTACAGTGACCTCAAAGCCTCAATTGTAGAGAGATTCAACAGAACCTTAAAAAATCTTATGTATAATCAATTTACACTCCAAGGTAATTATAAATGGATTAATATTCTTCCAGAACTTCTACATAAATATAACAACTCTGTCCATTCCACAATCAACATGAAACCTTCTGAAGTAACTTCATCTGTTGAGCAAAAATTGATCAGCACTGTTTATTATCCTAGATACCAGCCAACAACAAGAAAGGCCAAATACAAGGTGGGTGATCAAGTAAGAATCAGCAAATATAAGCACTTATTCAAAAGAGGCTTTACAAGAAACTGGAGCACTGAATTATTTACAGTGGTTCAAGTTAAACCCGGGACCCTTAACACATATATAATAAAAGATCACCGAGGAGAAATTCTCAAAGGCAGATTCTATGAACAAGAGCTCAGCAAAACTAAACAGCCTGACACATATCTCATAGAAAAAATCATCCGCAGAAAAGGCAACAAGTTACTTGTCAAATGGCTGGGTCATCCGGAAAACAGCTGGATCGATGCAAACAAAATAATAATATGAGCACCTGGGATGTTATAAAAAGGCTGCCAGAACCTGAACAGCAGAATAAGAGAAATGGCAACTTGCTGCCTGATAATATTAGGTGTCTTATTGTTGGGCCATCTGCTTGTGGTAAAACTACACTAATGGTTGATAATTTTTTATTGGCACCCAACTGGTTAGACTGGAAAAACAGGCACTTGTATGTTTTCTCTAAGAGCTTGGAACAATTAAAATATCAGCAGCTGATGAAGCTATATGATGGATTGGATATAGCCACTTTTGAATCAGATGTTAAGCCACTCCATGAATGTCTCGATAATTCTGTTGTTGTGTTTGATGACATTATATTGGATAATCAAAACAAGGTTAGAAATTTTTTTACACAGGGGCGGCACAAAAACATTGATTGTTTCTACCTGGCACAGACTTTTTCAAAAATACCCAAGCAACTGATCCGAGACAACAGCAATTTTATATGTGTGTTTCATCAAGATCATACCAACCTCAAACACATACATGATGAATATGTAGGTGGGGACTTGAGCTACAATGACTTTTCCAAGTTTTGCAGCAGGTGCTGGAACCAGGACAGTTATGGGTTTGTCACTATTGATATGACAAGAACACCCAATAGTGGCAAATACAGAAATAAAATCAACGATTTTCTAGACGTTGAAACATATATAAATAACCATGAAAAGGCCAATTATTGACGATCTTAAGTTACGAGATTATCTTGTAAAAAGATTTAAGGGATGGAAATCAGAGAACCGAGGAATCTATGAAAAACACAAGCAAACTGAACAACCTATTATTGATGCTATTAGTGAATTAGGTAAAAATATCAAAACTGTTACAGAACAAAATCAAAATTTAATCACAGAGCTTGTACCTGTAGCTGCTAGGAACATATTAGATTATCCAATCACCCCACTTTCCAGTATTCATACACCTAGTCCTGTTGCTCCTAGAAGAATTGAAGCTACTCAGGATCCTATTGAATTGGGTCTTCTTGCACAAAAATATTTAACCACACCTAAAGACAACAAAGATGAGGTCTTTGGCTTATATGCTGACACAGAGCTTGATGGTAGCATCATACATAGAATTGGCAATTTCAGAGTAACATTTATGGGAGATGATCTGATTGTATATTCAGAATCTCGTCTCGGAGAAAAAGGTGCTTTTGTTAAGTACCCCGGAACACCTGGATTGTGGGAACTGATGACTAGGAAAAGGCCTGGCAGCTATACAGATCAAGACTATGAGCATTACAAAGAAATATTAATAAAATCAGATGCTCTATACCAGAACAATGATCCCACACAAAAAAGAGTCAAGTCTAGCAGTGGGGCAAAATACAATAATTTAATCAAGCCCATATGGTCACAGATCAAGACTGGCAGTGGAATCAAACAATACAACACCCTGCCTAAAGAATTTGTGTGGGTTGATGATGTCAGGAAACTTGTAGATAGGTTATTGGTGATAGCTGGGGAGGAAAATGCTGGGAACCACAATTTTTACAATGAAAAGGTTGGAATTATGGACATGATAAGCACAAAATTGTCTAATTTTATAGTGAATGACACTAAGGGGATTGGATATCTTATAAAAATTATTAATACTCTACCACCTAAATTTTGGAATATTTCTGAGGGCCGGGGGTTGGTTAATGACATTATAAACAAGCTGCCATTTGAACTACACATTCCAGGCTATCAGTATTGTGGTCCAGGCACAAAATTGGATCATAGATTAAACAGAGGGGATCCTGGTGTTAATCCCCTAGATGCTGCTTGTAGAGACCATGACATAGCATACAACACACATTCTGATCTTGACAAGAGACATGTTGCAGACAAGAAATTAGAAGAGGCTGCATTTGGTAGATTTGTAAGCAAAGATGCTTCTTTAAGTGAAAAAATAGCAGCATTGGGAACCACCATAGCTATGAGCACCAAACAAAAACTGGGGTGGGGGCTGTGAATATGTATATAATAAACCTACAATGAAGGCCAAGGGTGTTATGTATCAAATACCTTATGCAGGTCTCAAATCTCTTAAAACTATTGACAGTCTTTTAACCAAAAAGCAGCGCAAGAAAAAAATTCTTGTATTGCAAAGGGACATGGTATGAAATTGTTGCTTAGTACCCCCCAATTAAAAAAATTACAGCAATCAAGAAAAAAATCACATGTGGGGGGATTCATATTTACTATCCCCGCCATCTTAGCTGCTCTCGGGGCTGTGGGGAGCTTGGCTGGGGGATCAGCTGCCATAGCAAAAACAGTAATAGATGCCAAGAAAAATAGGGCAGAATTAGATGAGCAGAAGCGCCATAACCTGGCCATGGAGAAACAAGGCAAAGGTGTTAAGAGAGCCATGAATAAGTTTAAAAAAAACAAGAGCCGCTTACAAACCAAGATATTGAAGCTTTAATCAAGCCACTGGGCATCAAATATTTTAGAGGTGTCTACATGTCTGATTCTTTACCAGAACAACCACTCAACAAAGAGTGTGGCATTGTTAATTTGGATAAGTACAAAAATCAGGGCACTCACTGGATCTGTTATCTTAAATATTTAAAAAATGAGGCATTTGTGTTTGATTCATTTGGAGGTGTTCCACCTGAAAATTTAATAAAATATTTAAAATCACCCAATCTTTATTACAATAATGCCCGTGTTCAAAATTTCAAAGATGTTAATTGCGGACATTTGTGTTTATCTGTTCTCAGATATATGTCTCAAATAAATAAACCATCAATTGAAAATTTTCAAAAGGCCTTGTGGTATCTGAAACATCATGGGGGTATTCCATCTCACCAGCCAAAATTCAATATTGAAACTTTGATTACATGATGATATAGTGTATCCCAAAACAATAGCTCTCAGAGCATTTTACGGCATGTACTTGATCCCTAATATTACACACCACAACAATACAATTGCAGTAGGGGATCAAAAAATTGTCATCACTCCAGGGCAGTATAATCTGTCCACTTTAAATGCTCAATTACCCAGAGGTGTAGTGTTAAGTCAAAATTCTGTCACTCACAGAGTAGAGATTGTATCTGCTACAGAAACAGTGGATCTGGGTACTATAGGAGAGCTGTTAGGATTTGAGAACAACACAAAACTTGAACCGGCCATCAAACACACTGCTATGAATATACCTAAATTCTTAGCCATAGAGACTCTGAATATTCACTGTAATGTGGCCGAGGGTATGATTACCAAATCAAATGGCATAGGCACTCACAAACAAACTGGCATCATTGCAACATTCAAACCTAATTCTGAATTTATGGAGCCCATCATCTACAATCCATCCCCAACATTATATTTTCCTGTGTGTCATAATAGAATAGATAATATTGAATTGATGGTCACTAATGAAAAAGAAGAATTAGTTGATTTTGCTGGAGCCACAACAACTGCTATCATAGAGATTAACATTTAAATAAAAATACATACAATGGAAAATATTGAGAGTTATGAGCTACAATCATTCCCCCCAAACAGGAGGACATTTGCAAATTTAAATCAACCCAACACAGAAATTGAGGTTGATCTTGATGTAGGGGATGGATTTATACACCCCCACAGAGCAGATCTATACATCAAATTTGATGTTGTAAAGCTCGATGGAACAGATTATCCGGCAAATTCAAATATAAGATTGGTGGACAATTTTGTGCCGCATCTGTTCTCTGAAATTGAGATCAGAAAGCATGGTGTTGTTATAAACAGAATAGAGTACCCCGGCATTACCTCCACAGCTTTGGCCACACTAAAATTATCCAAAACCGAGGCATCATACTACCAAATAGGTGGATTTGAGGCTGGTGATAAGATATTATCTAAGAACCACACAGTGCTGTTCCCTATGCGCCTGTTGCCAGGATTCTTCTCAGATTACAAAGATATTATGTGGAAGGGTGGTTTAAGAATTACATTTAGAAGAGCTGCCAATGATAATAATGCTTTGATGAGGTACAGCACATTAAACTCTACAGGGGAAGCTCTGGCCAATACCCTACCAGATGCAGGCAAATGCATTATTCAGACTATGGAGCTAAGAATCCCTGTTGTTGAATATGAGGCCAGTTATGCTCTTAAATACAAAGCTGATATCCTAAAAAATCCACAGGTTCCTCTGCAATTTTATACATATCAATCTGTACAGAAGCCTGCCACTGGTACTTATTATGAGTTTGATGCTACAAATTCATTCTCCAGTATACAATATGACATGCCGGATTTTGTAGTGGTACTGTTTCAGACTGGAAGACACAACAATCAGGAAAAAAATTCAAGTAAATTTGATAACTGCAACATCAAGAACATATATCTTAAAAATGGCAGAAATGAGGTCTTTCCTAGAGAAAATTACAATTTAGACATTTCCAAGGATGATTTCCTCAAATTATATGAGGCATTTACATCCTTCAAACGGGTCACTACTGGCAATACTGACATGTATTACACACCAGATGAATTCAAAGCACAGAGACCCATGTTTGTAATCAACACTTCAAAAAGGAAACAAGTTGTGGTGAATGACAGAACAAACATTAAAATTATCTGTGAATTCCATGAGGCATTACCTGATGACACTATATGTAGTGTTATTCTCATAGGAGAAAAATCATATGTTTATGATGTAAGAAATGAGAGGGTCACAGAGCAATTCTAGAGGGTCTCTGCATATTGCATTGTCTTAGTACTAGATATGCAAGATGAGCCTGGTATCCAATTGAACTTAAACCGGAAGTGGACCGGAAGTAGGCAAACCGGAAGTGGACCGGAAGTAGACCGGAAGTGGACCGGAAGTGGACCGGAAGTAGACCGGAAGTGGACCGGAAGTGGACCGGAAGTAGACCGGAAGTAGACCGGAAGTAGACCGGAAGTGGACCGGAAGTGGACCGGAAGTGGACCGGAAGTAAATATGTGTGGGTGGGTGTGGGTGGGTGTAGGTGTGTATGGGTGTAGGTGGCCTAGTTTTAAGTGTGGCCCAAGAGAACAAATTTATGGACAACAATCTCACAGAAGTGCCTTTTATAAGTATAGGCAAATCAATCTGAGGGGGTTCATACTTTCTCATGGAATCCATGAGGGCTTTTTTACAAAAATCTTGGATTAGGCAGGGTTCCACACTTGAGCAAAAAGCTCATATGGGCATGTTGAGCTTGTTTTAAGTATAGCCAAATCTGCTTGAGGGGGGTTCATACTTTCTGGCACCAGTAGTACCACAAATCCCACTACTCACCGGAAGTATTTAAATGCCCATACTTTGCTCCGTGGCAGTTTGAGGTGCTTTATCATTAACATATTAAAATCGTGTAGGCTATGCAAGGTCACGAGACAGAAGAAAAGCCAAGAGAAAGCGCTTTCTATTCAAGAAAATAATAATTGGATAAAATTGTCCAAGCAATTTTTGCGTTAATGTTTCACATGAGAAATGAGAATTGTTTTGACTTTTTGGGACCCCTTAGGCTTAGAGCTCCCGCCCGCCTCTGATTTGACGTATTCATTCAAATTATAACGTTAAACTAGAATATAAAGCCAGATAAAAAAATGTTTTAATTTTATTGCCCACAAAAATTAGCCTTTTCTATCTTTCTCACTTCCATTTATTACGTTTTTCGTATCAACCTCATGGGACACTAGGCCCCTACATGTGCAAGTCCAGGGTGGCCGCCCACTTCACCCACCCCTTGCTATGTCAATGGTTATACAACCTTAAGGCACCTGCACCTAGCAGAAATTCAAATATTCCATGCGTAGTGAAATATAATGGTCGTTGGCAACACTGACAGTAGTGCTTGCGTCTACGTGCAAGAACTACATCGAGTCTCACGGGTCTTCATAAGACCCGGATAATAGAAAAACCTGGCAGGCATCGATGCCTGTGCACAACTGTGACGTGAAGCTCACTTGCGCGATTTCGAACACCTGGGCTTGACTTGCGTGTTGCATATTATTGTATGCGCGCCTCCTCGCAGACGGTTTTTTTTTCCGGGTCTTGTGCAGGTCTCTAGACTCGTCAGCTGTTCACATTTCTGGCTACCTTGTAATGATGTGTTTCCTTCCAGGTACATTGCCAACCCTCTGTTGATGGGAGGCAAGAAGTTCGACTTGAGGCTGTACGTTCTGGTGACCTCCTTCCACCCCCTGAAGGCTTATCTCTTCAAGCTGGGATTTTGTCGCTTCTGCACACTCAAGAACGACAAAAGTGTCCACGAGCTGGAAAATATGTTCGTCCACCTCACGAATGTGTCTATTCAGAAGAACGGGGTAAGTCAAAAATGCATTACATTCGGAGCATCTACAGCAGTGGCGTATGCTGGTTCTAACGAGTGGGTAATCTCCGACCCTTGATCCTCAAACTCCAAAAGTTTCAATGCAATTTATGTCAGGATCCATATTGGATTTAGGAATGTTGTGTCGGAATGTTTGTCTTATTGCTACGACCACAATCAATTAATTCTCGTTATTGCAGTTTAATATACGTGTAGAATTTCAAATAATAAAACAAGACAGTATGATAAAGCTATAAATAAACAACCTGTGAAATATAAAATGAAAGACGTGCACTAGTGAAATAAAAACCCGCAATATTAATTTAAGGGCAAAATTCAGCTTACTCCAGGACCCGATTACTTGTGCTGTACCACATCCAAAGCACGCTGTTTGTCCAGTTGCACGTCCATACGTGTCTGTGCGAGAGATTGCAGCTTAACAAGGGAAGTTATGTGACTTTTGGATTTTTCATGTTTGGCACAAGCGTTGCAAAGATTACAGTATCCGCCACTAGTCCATACATTCTTTTCAGCCCCGAAAAGTAAACACGGCCAACAAAAAAGCAAAGCTTATACTTCCTGTCAACCATGGTGTTTTGTCATAATTTGCTTCCGAAAATGCCTCACATATTCCCGATTTTTGTCTTTGTGTGTAGAAATAAGTTCAAGCAATGACACTGGCCTACCTGTATTAACAATATGCAACTTCTCCTGAAAAGATCTTGTTCCAAAAGGTTTCACCAGCAAATCTTGTATCACATCCATTACTCTTTAACACAGCACTATCACGACAAACACTAACACCTAAATAAATAATAAACACGAAGCACAGCACGAAGCCAACGACTACACGCATTCAGTTTCACGCGCCAAACTTCTGTTGTTGGGTTCCTGGCTCAGAATGAAATTCCCTATGAATGATAAAAAAAAATCCCTTTCCGAACTCGAAATGACAGGTTTTAAAAGTTCGAATCATTGCAGGCCAGAGCCAGAATTTTATTTCGGGATGGGGATCATCCCTTATTAGCAGCCGCCACATAAAGTTGAAACAGTGGAGAAGTCCTGAAGATGAATCTCAGATTATTACAACGTATTATGCAAGGTGTATAATCCTGCTAATGAAGTAAAATTAATTACCACTACACACTTTTTTAATTAGATATTTGTAGGATTTCGGAGAAGGGGGTTTCAGCCCCCCCGAGTCCTCCACCTGGCTACGTGCCTGATGTGTTTTTTCGTTTTATGTTTAATTCGTTCATCTTCATCACTATTAATCTAAAGAGGCCGAATACAGCAACTTAAATTAACTAATATATATATACAGGGTGTCATTTTAATGGCGCCCACGGACCACGGAAACGTACAGAAGACATCAAAACAAACAACTTTTCTCAGTAACATTTTTCTCGTTGGTGCATAGTTTCGGCGCTACAGTCGCCCAAAAAAGCCCATTTTGCCGCCTGAATGCTGGCAACCACACACAACATTTGATTGCATTTGTGACGTCATATCCCGTCGTGAAGCGATGCGTTCCAGGGTTGCCAGGAACACACATATTCTGTGAAAAATGATATAGCTACAATCAGCCACATTATGTACCGTAAAACAAAACGAGAAAACACGTTCTGTAACCTAACAGGAAGTAAACAAACGATACGAAAAATGGTAGAAATAAAGTAGAACTCAAGTGGAAGTGGTCATATCGAATTTTGCCTCAGTTTACATGTCAAATATTTGCAAATCTAGTTACCAAGTTGGCATCTAAAATTTAGTCTATCCACTTCGTCCTTCTGATACTAGTTGTCTGTGACACAATGAAACAGAACAGATGACAAAATACAAATGAAAGAACTCAAAATTCGAAATTTAAGCAACACATAGGCTAATATAATGTATATTCAGGGCATTATGAGGCAAGTGGCAAAAATCGTTGAAAATACAGGGATATATGTAGTAGTAATACAAGCTCTCCTACGACTGTGTTTATCCATGCACCGGATACACATGTAATAGTTGCAGCTGTGAACAGGACATTCGTTACTGATTCATCATAAAATTGTCACTGTGGTTGTACGTGTTTTAGCCGTAATGTAACAACGTGAACCTCGGATACTTCCCTTATCAGTACAAAAGTACCACATGGCATCTGGACACAAACCTGTAGATATTATCCTTTCAACGACTTTGCAAATATTTGACATGTAGTTGGGCGTAAACAGCCACATGTAAGCTGTAAGTCCAATAACATTTATTGTTGTTGATATTTGACATGTAGGCTGAGACAAAATTCGATACTGACACTTCATTTTCAATACGTTTTGTACCATTTCTCATATCGTTGGTTCAATTTCCCCTTCCCCTGAGATGACTGCTGATCTTCTGGCTGGTAGGCTATGATTTTCGGTCTACTGGACGCGTTTCTCGCTTTGTTTTACAGCTAATAATGTGGTTGGTAGTTTGTAATTTTTCACAAAATTTGCGTGTTCCTTGCAACCCTGCCATGTGCTGTTTCACCGTAGGAAATGACGTCACAGATACGATCAAATGTTGTGTTAGGTTGCCAGCATCCAGGCGGCAAAACGGTCTTTTTTGAACGGCTGTAGCGTCGAATCGACGCACCAACGAGAAAAATGTTACTGAGAAATGTTGTGTGTTTTGATGTCCTCTATACGAATCTGTGGTCCGTGGGCGCCATTAAAATGACACCCTGTATATATATATATATATATATATATATATATATATATATATATATATATATATATATATATATATATAATTTATTTTTAATATCTTTCCCTTTAAAAAATATTCAGTTCCGTGAAAGAAGAATTCTCGCTGCTTTTGAAGATTAGAGAGGAGAAACAATCACTATTTTTGTAAATACAAGGATGGGGGGAGTCAGCATATAGGCATGGACGTCCGCATGATTTTTTCCAGGGAGGGGCAAGGAAGGCATTTTTTTCCAGGGGGGGCAAGCAAGGTACATTTTCCCCAATAATAGTGTTGTTCCCTCAAAAATAATTGCTTAAATTTGAATTTATCATATTCATGCAATAATTAACACATATTATTGTGGCTGAAATGAAATTATATGTGACAAATATATAATTTTTGGTTGACTTTCATTTTCCAGGGGGCAGCCACGGCCCCCCTTGCCCCCCCTTCCGGACGCCCATGCATATAGGTGCTTTAATTGCTTAAGCTTTGGATTTAGTTTGCTTCATCTTCAATATTTAAGCTTTTTCCTTTTGATCAATTTATGTTCAAGTAACAGAAATCAGCAAGACAGAAGCAAATGTAAAGTGAAAATTAGCGTAGAATTGGTTTGCCCATGTTATTCAATTTTCCTGTTCTTCGCACTCTACCGGGTATGTTTTCCCTAGTTCAGCGGAGGGAAAGGCAAAGGCTCTGAAGGTTGAGAGTGCGACCGGTGGACTCTCACAAGAAGGAGCATACCCTGGGCACGGAATCACCGCGCCTGAGAAGCAGTGTTTCCTCCCCCTCTTTCCTGTCTCCTCCCTCCTCGCCAAGGGTTGTAAGGGAAGCGGGAAGAATGACGTCAGGGTGAGATTCCCTGAAGTCATTCCACCGGCTAGAGAAAGGTTCGCGGACATTCAGCGGCAAACGGTTGGAAGCATTCGCGCGCTGGAAGCAAAGAAATGTATGCATCGAAATTGGTTTGGAAGAATATTGCGAAGAAATGTATATTTATATATATATATTTTTTAAAAAAGAAGAGAAATACAGCCGGGTCATCTGCGATTACCTAGATGACCCAGAGTATACGCCGCTGATCTACAGCCGACTATCTATCAAGCGAAACTACCAACGGTCAACAGTGTAGAGCGTGGGCACTAGTGTTGGAGATAGGTGCTGCGTTGAGATGACGTCAGCGACTCGCTTGTTCATTAGAGGCTTAGGGAGTTATGACTACTTACCAAGCTGCACATGCAGAAGCCTAGCTCCCTTGCTATAGGCGATTCCACGAAATTCCTTTACCTTAGCATCCACACAAGACAAATACATTCCCAAATTTTACCGTTTCTCCACGTTACAATTTTTCCAGCTATCAATTTAAGTGTCTTAAAGTAACTGTTCATAACGTTACTTCTGTTGCTAAAAAGTAACTCTGTTACGGTTGAAGGTACTTACTTTAAAAATTACCTATACTCTGTCCCTGGAATCTCTGGAACGAGCGAACGAAAACAAGTCTCTGCGCAAGTAGTGACGCGAGAGGGCGCGACCAATGAACACGTGAGAGGGAGCGGGATTGCGTGGAGGAGGAAGAGCGACTTCTGCTACCAGCTGCTTCGCTTCGCCCACTCGCTTTCTCCCCTTCTCTAAAGTTATGCGTGATCTTGCTTTACCTAATACCGGGATATAGTTCAATTCCTTAAAGAAATAACTGTTACTGACAAACACTGCCCCATCCTATGTATGATTTTAGTTTTAAAACCGGTAGTAATTCAGTTTGCTACAAAGAGAAGACGAAACATAGTAGTGGTCTCGTTTCGCGAGTGAGGGAACCTGTACTAGATCTCAAGGAGAAAAGTTCTGTTTCGGTAATATCCCTAGAACTTGCTTTGGGACTTTTCCTTCTTGCACCTTCTGTCTATATTCGAAGCGAGTCTCTCGCGAGACGTTACTGTCTTCCACTACGTTGTGCGTATAAATCAAGAATTACATGGTACGTCTTTATAAAGGACAATATTTTTATATACAGTCTGTGCAGCACCGCCGCACTTAACAGTAGAGAAGGGGAGAAAGCAAATGGGCGGAGCAAAGCAGTGCGTGCTGCTGCAGACGGTAGCTGAATACTTGTTCCTCCTCTCCACGCAATTTCTTCCCCTCTCACCCGTTCATTTGTCGAACTTTCTCGAATCATAATTCGCAGAGGACTTGTTTTCGGGCTTTGCTCCGCAGACTCCTGGGACAGAGAATAGACAAATTTCAAGCTATCTATACTGTACGTACATTGCAATATGCCGTGAAGGCATATGAGGAGATGCGGAAATAGGGCTCCACACGTTCACAATCTAGTTTGGTTGTGGAAGTGATGTGATCAGCATCGCGCTCCAATTGCCTTTATCTCCAGGTTTACCCCTAGGTACCCCATTTATTATAGGTTGAGTGAACCCCAGAGACGCTTCATGCAAGGATGTTCTGGAAACATTTCCATTTGAAATCACTCCCTGCGAGGTAGTCAGACTCCCTACTGACTGGGCTACCACTCTAAAGATATAGACTTTTTCTTCTTCTTAAGGCATTACAACTTCATATATTGAATGTTGGACCTTATCAACAATTTGTCTTTCCTGTCCTGGATCCTCTTCGTCCAATTATTTTCTTTCATGGCTTTTAGTATTTCCTTTCCTCTTCCCATCGTTTCTTACGCCTGCCTAGGGCTGGTGTTCCGATTGTTTTCCATTGATAGAAATGGTGCTCTAGTATTATACGGACTATCTCATTTCAGACTAGGAATGTCTACGTTGTTAGGTTATGTCTGTTGGGTTAGGTTTTCTTAGCATAAATACACTGAACATTTATTATTTGTTAATTGAACCTAACCCAACAGACCTAAACTAACAGCGTAGGCATTCCTCGTCTGAAATATGATAAAAAGTAAAGGTAAAGTGCTCCCCTATGCTTAGCACCACGCCATGAAGGCATATAGGGGGTGTGGGGGTAACGCCCCACACTTTCTTGATCCGGTCATGATTGAGGGTGATGTGATCAGCATCACGTCTGAAATATGATAGTCTGTATAATACTAAAGTACGTACCATAGATTTTTTTACTACTAATATTTCATCAGTCATTCTATTTATGTGCGCAAACCACATTCATATTTGTGATTCAATAAAGTTCATGATGTTTTTATTCATTTTTTTATTTTGTTGAGTTCTTCGTTGGTTCGTATTCTTCACGTATCATCAGGTTCTGTCAGAAATCCATTTGAGATTTTCCTTAAAATATTAAGAGTTTCTGTTTACAGGAGTCTTTGGGTGTCCACCTTTCACATGCATCTGTGAGTGCAGGTATTATTATGATTGATTGATTGATTCGGTGTTTAAGTCCACTTTATGCACAGTAAGGTTAATCGGGACTGGACCTACAGCTTAATGTGGAATCCGAACCACTGTGAGCCTCCACCAGGTATCGAACCCGGGACCTAGGTCTTATTGTGGCATGATAAAGCCTCAATTTAGTTGATTTAAATATTAATTTGCTTTCGAATAGAGCTAATTAACGAAAAATGCTTTATTGATCATAATACCTTATTTCAGCGCATAATAGTCGCAAATTTTATGCCAAATTTTTCTACAAAAAAGTGGAATTCGACCATTATGTGAAGCTTTTGTTTTTAGAAAATTTTATTGGCGGTACTTAAAAATTATTTATTACTAAATTGTCTTTCGTGTAAGATTAGGATGCACGCAATACTCGCCTATGACGCCAGGGGTCCCAGGTTGGAACCCCGGTCTGGTCATGGGTGTTCTATGTGAGTGCCCCTTCATCAATCTCATCATATCATCACTCATCCTCATCTTCGCGATGAGCCAAAAGTGGCAGAAAAGCGAAGTAAAATAAACCAAATTAATCAAGCATGTTAATTGTGAGATTTGGTTCCAATGCTTTCCTTTTCCGTTGTTCAAATGTTTCTATTAATCACTGAAATATGTAGAGGAAGTGTACCAAATGTGGGCCTCCCTTTTGTTTTTCACGGATATTGTGACGAAAAATCGCGAGAAAAATCGATAAAAAATAGTTTCGTGATCTTTTAGTCACAATTCAGTTGCTTTGCTACGCCACTGTCCTTGCTTTTCGCTCAGTTATCGTCATTTGTTTGCTTGTGCTCACCATTTGCTCCGCTAGAAGGCAGCACCTGCGTACCTTCACTTCGCTTGAGCGGCGAGTGAATGTCTTCTGCTAGAGTGACGTCAAAACAAGGGGCTCTTCAGCTGCAGGCCGCTTAATAACATGTAAAATCATACAAGTTTATTGCCTCATGGAGGCGATTATAACTCTTGGGAAGCAATGTTTATAACATGTAGTTCTTCTTCACTGCTTTTCCGTACCTCTTCAAGTTAACTGTGGATGGCATACGAACAAGTTCATGCTGAATTCAGCAAAAAGGGAATCCATGCCTTTGGTTCTTTAACACTATTTTTCTACACTTCTACACGCAGCAATAAAGTTGGTTGGTTGGTTGATTGGTTGATTTGGTGTTTTAAGTCCACTTTATGCACATTAAGGCTAATCGGGACTGGACCTACAGGTTAAAGTGGAATCCGAACCACTATGTGCCTCCACCGGGTATCGACCCCGGGACCCCTTCATTACGAGGCACAGCAATTCAGTTAAATGATTATTAGTTTTGCCCTGTATTTAAGAAAGGTGATCGCAAAGACTGTAAGAATTATAGACCAATAACTTTGTTAAATGTAATCTATAAAATATATGTTATCTTATTGTACAATAGACTAAATGAATTTGTAGAACATCAAATTGGTGAATACCAAATGGGCTTCAGATCTAACCGATCAACCATAGACAATATTTACATGATACGACAGATATATGAAAAATGTCATGAATTTAATATCGAGCTACATAATGTGTTCATAGATTATACCCATGCCTTTGATTCTATTAAAATATTCCTGATTGCCTATTACACTTTAATGTTCCACTAAAGGAGTAAACCTGATCCAAATTCAAAGTGAAAATTAATAATGATCTTACTGATCAGTTTGAAGTAGAATCTGGAGTGAAACAAGGTGACCCTTTGTCAGCACTTCTATTCAGTATCGCAATGGATGTGATAATATCCAAACTTGAAATAAAAGGTAATAAATATCTCTACCAGATTAAAACAGCTATCTGCCTATGCTGATGATATATTAATAATGGCAAGAACAAAGCTGGCCATACTAGACACATTCATAATGTTGAAAAATGAGGAAATAAAATATGGTCTACTAGTAAATAAAAGTAAAACAAAATATATGAAATGTGGGAGGAAACCAAATAAAGAGAATAAACTAATAATAGACACAATGAGTATTGATAATGTTGAATCATTTAAATACTTAGGCTCAATTGTGAATACCAATAATTCAATAGAAGAAGAAATAAGAGAACGAATTATAGCAGGAAACAAAGCTTTGTATGCAAATAAAAAAAATACAAAATAATCTACTCTCAAAAAAATCAAAACTTAAGTTACATGGGACAATCATTAGACCAGTGACAACATATGTCTGTGAAACATGTGTCCTGAAAGATAGCCTAATACAAAAATTACTAATATTTGAAAGGAGAAAAATATTTGGCCCCTCCAAATTGAGCGATGGCTCTTGGAGAATAAAAACAAATGACGAGTTAGACCAGTTGATTAAGCATAAGAATATAATTCGATTCATAAAAGCCCAAAGATTAACCTGGTTAGGGCATGTAGAATGATTGTCGAATGAGAGAACAGTCAAAAAGATATATAAATGGAAACCATTTGTCAAGAGGCCAGTAGGTAGACCTAAAGTTAGATGGGAAGATGATGTTAGAAACGATATTAGAATAAGGAAGATCTCAAATTGGAAGGATAGAATTAAATGGATGAAAATTGTTGAGAAGGCCAAAACTCATAAAGAGTTGTAGTGCAAAATAAGAAGAAGAAGAAGAAGATTATTAGATGAGGGTCTCATCTTGAGACGAGCACAATAGATAGAACACCCGAAAAATCGTAAAGTGAACCAATTTTAAAGGCGTGTGTGTGTGCTGGAGAGGGGAGGGTAGAGTCTTGTGGGCATATTTTCGTGCAAGCAGATGACTAACGTAATTAATTATACCATGGACAAAAGTGCAACAGGATCGAGAGAGAGAGTAAGATTGGACGGAAAGGATTAAGTAAGTCCTTCTACATGTATATAACCGGTCTCCATGATAGCATAACGCTTTAGGAAGCCAGAAGTTCGAACCATAGTAAGGAATATAGCAATGTTTGTCTCATTCTTCACGTCATTAGTTCATCATTCATCCTCATCGTAGCGATCAACCCAAGAGGTAGAACTTCGCCTTCAAATAAAGGACACATACATACACACATATTGATTTATTATTAGTTCTCTTTTCTGCTACTTCGGACTAATCGCGAAGATGAGGATGAATGGTGATAAGATGAGGTGGTTGAAGGGACAAGCATATACATGTAAAGACAACACAATATGAGCCCCACCAAGGATTATACTGGCCACGAGTCCAGACGCCAGAGCCTCGCTACTAGCAAGTATGCAAAAATGCAGAACGGGATGTATATATATTATGTGTGTGTGTGAGTGTGTGTGTGTGAGTGTGGAAGCATGTGCAGCCTCCACCGTATAGTGATTAAAAAATCACATTGCTAAACCAAGACAGAGGACAGACCTGTTGTTTATGTATTTGTTACTTGACGTCACTTTCCTACCTCTTTTGGTTAATCGCGGAGATGAGGGATGATCACATGAAATTGATGAAAGGACAGTCACAAAGAATATCCATGCCCACGACGTGATTCGAACTCGGGAACTTCACTGACGGGATCGAAAGTGGCACACTTAACGCACTTGACCACATTGACCATCGAGCTGGCACAAATTTCTTTGTGATTCATTCACAAAAGGGGTGCACGAGATTAGATTTTATCCTTTTATAATTTCTAAAAAGCATATTTTAATTTTTCAAAAATAAAATATATTTCAGTTAAGGTTTTCTAAACACAAATCAGTTTAGGTAGAATATTTCTGCAGTTTTCCATAGTTTGTTGACAGTTACCAGCGAAATGTTGATTTGAATAACTTTGCCACCACTGGCGTACGCAGGATTTTTTTCGGGGGGGCTGAACTTCTGAACTTGGATGGTGCATGGGTGTGTTCGGTCGCGCAGCAACATTTTTCATGGGCGGTACAAAATTCGTTCTTCATATATATTTGATTGATTGATTGATTTAGTGTATTTTACTTCGCGTTTTGTGCCTCTTGGCTAATTTGCGAAGATGGGGATGAGTGATGAAATGATGAAATTGATGAATGGACATTCACAAACAACCAAGCCCGACCGGGATTCGAACCCGGGACCCTTGGCGTCGCAGCGCGATGTGCTAACCACTCGGCCACAGGGTCGGGCTCCATATATATTGTATATAATGATAATGTATATATTGGGGCATAGAGAATACCTTTTTAGAAGAGAAGACACGGTATTCTGTTTTTAATCCAAAGTTTACGTAAATACATTTTTTAATTTTTTTTTTAGAATTTACGTAAATACATTTTTTTAGTTTTTTTTTTTTTTTTAGAATTTATGGTAATTTTAAAGACAGATAATTTCGAAACATTTAAAGCTCCAGACCTCGTTTTGGACTCATTTCGAATATGATGGAACGGAAAATCAGAGTTTGTCATTGGAAAGACGTGAACAAACATGAATATATTCATTTTAATGCAGGGTTCGATTTGAGGGGTCCATAGGAGGGATACCGCCCTTGTTTTGAACCATCAAATCTCTGGTTATGAATGGCACATCTCAACCAGGGATCATTATTTCCAACCCACTTGTAAACTATATTGTACTTATGGTGTTTCAGTTCACCATACATACAACGTTTCTTATGTTACGCAATTTATAGCGACTGAGTACAGTGACGCCAAATTACATAGGCTCATGAAGTCCGAGCCCATTCAATAATTTGTGATTTTTTGTGAACTTGTAATTCAAGTGTTCAAGCCCACTCAATGCTTTTGAAAAGCCCCTGGCTGTCGCTCTTTAAGATGCCATGCATTAAGTGTTTTTTTTTCAGCTGATGTTTCACAAGTACTTTTCTATCGATGGGCTGTGTTTTTGACATATGTTGGGTCGCTTCATCTTCTAATCTTGTTCGAGCGGTTTTGAGATCTGCAGTGTTTTGGTGTTTTGTTGTGTCTTAAACAAGCCGAGATGGTTCCTGATCGACTCGTGGGAGGTTCAAGTTTGAAGGATTTGTAGAACATTTGACTATGTAGTTATTTATGATCGAATTTTCTCTATATTAAGACTCTCTACACTTTCTGAGTGTACTATCATTGTATACGCAACACCAAATACTTCGATTCTTATAGGAAAGCAAAAATTGACATGGTTACTCTTGAAACATTGAAAACGATTGATTCACCGTGTAGGAGGTCTCTAGTTCAGAAGTTAGATCGAACCATACGTTCGAAAGCAATTTCTTCAATCTTTGATGCACAATATAAATAGCTGGTTTGAAGACTTAGGTTTATTTTCGCATGTAGTCCTATTAAATACACACACATGGCATTTAGATGATTAAAAACGCGAGTTTTATATTGACATGTTAGGTAAACTTTAATGTAAGCGAAAGCATGTGTGCATCACTAGCTAAGATTTTCCCACCTACAAAAAAAATCCAAAACACATTTCCACCTCACTAAAGGATTATGTTAATTCAATTCAAATTGTACCAATATTTACAGCTGAATGTGAACGCGGGTTCAGTGCAATGAATCTAAACTTTACTGAACAGAGTGAGATTGGTTCATAGAATGTATGGCCGAAAATCAATTTCGCTTATATCCCGTTGTCACTGTTCTATTTTCATTAGATATGAGCTCCAATTACCATTTTAATCCTTCGTTTTAAATGTTATTCAAACACAAAAATAGTTAGTTATCGGGGGTCATATTAAGGTATTTTTTTTACTTCATATTTTTATTTTCAAAGATTTTCGGCGGACTGCAGCCCCTTAAGCCCCCCTGCGTACGCCAGTGCTTGCCACACTCATCTAGCCTACGCTCCCATCAAATTTATCATTTCATCATATATTTTTATTGATGCGGTTACCCTATAAACGTAGAAAAGCGACGTCATGTAACAACAACGACAGCGACATCCTATGTATACTAGATATATAAATTATTATGAACACATTATAAATAACAAACATCTGTGAAAATTTGAAGCTATGAAGGATAATAAGTATTGGTGTGGTAGTGAAATATTTAATACGTAAAATTGTTTTTATTTACTACCCATACGCAATTTCAGATTTCAATGTAGCAGTTATATAAGACTATAGACACGCACGACCACCAGCAAGAATAGAAGAAGCAGACTCCAGATGATCTTCAATCTGGGCCAAAAAGTACTTTGGCGGGAGACCTCAATACCAAGCACGCACATTGGTACATACGCACATACGCAGGAATGGCACTACATCGTCTGTCAACTACAATAGGTTTTGTGGTCCAAGCTCCACAGGACCCTGCCCTCTTTCCTAAAAACGGAGGCCAGCCAGACGTCATAGATGTTGTCCCAACGAAAGGAATGCAACTGCAAGCTGAACCTTCTGTAATTACAGCTTTAAACTCAGACCACGAGCCAATCTGCTTCACTCTCTTTCACGATCTCCAGACGAGAGAGAGACCTCAACGCAACAGCTTTACCACAGATTGGAATGCATACCGCCAAGAAGTTAACGCTCGTATCAATCTACACGACAACATTCATACGCCAGAAGAAATAGAAGTCGCCATACATCGATTAACGGCAGCCATCTTAGCAGCGAAACGAGCAGCAACTATACGCCAACCTCCGGCTATTCAACTTGTCCAAGAAGACACACAACTTCATCTACTGATAAAGGTCAAACGATGGGCAAGGCACAAGTATCAATCCACACGGATTCCACAATATAGAAATCTGCAGAACAAGATGCAAATAAGACTCCACCATCGCAACAATGGCAACGAAGTGGGACCGTATCTTAGAAGAAACACGGGACCAACCTGCAGCTTTCTGGCAAATCACTCTCAACGTGCAGGGAAAAAGGAAAAGGCAGACCACACCAGTCTTACACACAACCAGAGGGATGGTCTTCGATCCTAAACAACAGGCAAAGGAACTCGCAGTGCACTATCAGGAACAACTTTCGCCGAATCCATGGTCGTACGATGACCAAGTGATAGACGACGTAGAAGAGTGGCAGGCAACTTTCCACAACCAGACCCAAGACAATCTGCCCCGCAGCTCATTAACCCTAGACAAGTGGCATGTTTCATATCTCATCTCAGCTCTCATCGTGCTCCGGGAGTAGATAAGATCGTCCCGGATGACCTGCGTAAGGAAACCAGGAAACTACTCGTCTACATGACACGCATTTTCAACACCATGTTACTACAAGCCTATTTCCCACAGCAGTGGAAGATGGCCAGCATAGTTCCAACATTAAAAAGTGGGGAAAATGCACTTTTCCAGCACACTATAGACCAATCAGCCTACTCAGCCACGTCTCCAAGGTCTTCGAGCGACTACTGGCAGATAGACTATGAGATTTCACACTGCAAGAACATCTACTCCCGGACTACCAACATAGATTCCGGCCAAAACGCAGCACGACAACACAGCTGATGCGCGTGGTAGACATGACCACCTTGAACTTTAACAGAAAAGCAACCACTCTGGGAGTGTTCCTAAACGTGGAAAAAGCGATCGACAAACTATAGCACGAGGGCTTGCTTTTCAAGCTGCATCGATCGGGCTTCCCTGTCCGCCAGCTGCAACTAATGAGAACATTTTTCACCCAAAAAAAATAAGTTGTGCGCTTCAACGAGACCACCTCGGGACCCAAGCCCATCACTGCGGTAGTGCCTTAAGGTTCCTATTTATCACCGCTCTTGTACGCATTATACACAGACGATATGCCAGCCCCACCATCAGTAACTTTAGCTGTCTACGAGGACGATACGGCGATATTCTCCTCCAGCTTCAATAACGTATATGCAGAAACCATTATGCAGAGATACCTCAGACAGTACGAGAGGTGGACTACAGAATGGATGATCAAAGTCAACCCGGAGAAGAGCATGGTAGTGGCCTTCACGAAGAAGAGAAACTGTTTCCATCTTCGGCTTCGCCTTCACCAACAAGACATCCCTCAAACGGACTCAACCAAATGTCTGAGAGTACTTCTACACTAAAGCCTCACCTTCGGGAAGCACTTGAAGGATGTGGCAAATAGAGGTAACCAACGGATAGGACAACTATACCCAGTCTTCCGCAGCCCTGCACTCCCAACTTGGGTACGAACAAGAATCTTCAAGCAAATTATACCCACATTTCTCACCTACGTTTGTGCAGTGTGGCTGCACAGCTCTAAAATTCACCTAGATCGCCTTCAACGGGTCCAGAACAAAGCTCTTCGAATTATCTACGGCGCAGATCGCTATACACGCACAGTCCAGATCCATGAAGAACTAGACATGGAGACTCTCTATGAATTTATGATGAGGGAAAAGATCAAATTCTGGGTCCAACAGCCGCATCACCATGACCCTACTGTCAAGCTGCTAGGGACTGTCCACCCTGCAAGAAGAGTTCACAAGCTGCCCCGTCTCCAATGAAGAAACGGCAGTTTACAAGCGATCTCCAATGTCAAGCAGTGCCACGCCGGGTCACTATTTGGATGGGTGACCGTTATTGAAGGAGCGCGGAAGATCTTCCCTTCAGTCAAATAAGAAGTACCGAACCTGAAAACCAGGGCATAACCAGAAGACCACTCATCGCCCGCGACAGTTGTGCGGCGTCAACAGCCTTCCAAATGTCAAGAAACACCTTCATTACAAGCAACATTCAAGAAAGCGGAAGGCAAAGTTAACCATGTGGAACTTCACAACTAAAATGAAAAACCGCCAAGATCCGACACAGACAGACTTTGCTCGGGTACGAAGAAACACGCCCATTCAAGTAACTCGGGAGGAAGCCGTGCGCACAGCATGTTGCCCCAGTGACCATCAAGCCAAAATAAATGGTACTTAGGTCTGAAATACTTCGTTATGTACTTATTTAGTATGTCTCCTCCCATAGCGAGAAAAAGAATGACTTCATTGTGAAATTCCTATTTTTTCGAAGAGATGCAATTTTGAATATTGAGGGAAAAATGTTCCTATACTGGTTTCCATAAATTTAATACAATTAAAAACAGCAACAGCATAAAATTATAGTGATATAAGCTGAAATACAATACATGGAAGGTTGTGGAATATTTTTTTCTGAATGTTAAGCAGACTGTATCACAAGAAACTAAAAAAATAACCCGAAAGAAAGGGAAGAATGGAATCTTCAAAGTATCAAAGATATGTTAAACACTATAACGGTCAAATATTGAGTGGCAAGTAATTAATCTAATTGCCCGTTAGTAGGAATTAATTGCAATTGGTAATATTAATATCCGTCGCGAATACAGGTGTCTAGCGAACTGTCTTAGCCAGCACTAGCTTGCTCAACCGCCGTTTTTCGCCCAGATTCGGATTTACATGCATTCTTATGGGAATAGCAAGAAATATGCAACTTCTAAACCAATGGACCGAATTGGATGAGATTTTAACCAGCGGAAGACCACATCTTGAAAGTACTGATTCCAAGATTTGAGCCTAATCAGAGCAGAAATACGGGAGTTATGATTTATTAAAGATTCATCGATGAATTGAATGGTAGACGCTACCCTACTGAGTTGGCCTTGCTTTTCGTGACTGAATACAATAGAGGAGGATTTAACCTAATCTCTGCGCGAGGGGCTGCTATCAGAGGTTAAGGACCGGAGTGAGCATTGACCAGGATAGGAGAGCAACGGTCAAAGCACCAGAAACAGTAAACAAGCACCTGATCATAGAGGGTAGAGCGTCACTGTTGAATTCCGAGTTCTTTCAGTACTTCAATGAATCCATGAAATGGAGTTAAGAATAAGACGTAATTTGTAACACAAACAAAAGCGTATAATTCAGGAACACATCAACAGAACTAGTACAAAAACTTACATATAGGTATAAATTAAAGAAGTCTCATCACGAAGAACAGCAGTGATTTAGAGGCGTACATGAGAGAAGCAATGCACAGACTAGAGACGAACAACATATATTAATCAGGTCTGGCGTTCAAGTTCAATCGGTATACGACACTCTCCCCCCCTTTGGTTGAAGAGACTCCCGTTTCATGGAGTTTGCCCATAGCGGTCAGGCGGTCGTCTTGGTCTCTGTGATCTCCTAACCGGTTGATTGTCACAGGTCGCATTTGGAGGTTCCACTAGATCTTCAGTAGCAGGTACTGGAAGATAGTCCTCCTCTCTAACAAGCACTGGGTTGTTTCCATGCGGTCGACTTTGATTTCGGACAAAGGTGTCTTTTCTAACCTTGTCGGGATACCTCTTAATCCTCGTGAGATGAACAACAATCATGTCATTATCCACAATCACCTTTGCCATCTTCCGGCCCATCAATTTAACAATTTCGCCAATTTTGTACTTGGATCCATGGCTGAATTTTTTCTTGTGACGTTCCACAAGTACCTTTTCCCCCGGCACGAACGGAACGGGACTAATAGGTCGATTCTCGGAACTATTTGACGTGTCAAAAGCGGAAGTGTCTGTTCTTGGCCGAAACTTAAGCAAACGTTCTGCTGGACTATACCCGTGCACTGGAGTATTCCTTAATCTGCCTAAAAGCTCAAGAACGAACTTGTCCATATCTCTCAACGTGATGCATGAACGATTTGAAAAATTCTTTTCGAGTAAGTTCTTCACCACCCCAACATTCCTTTCAGCTAGACCATTTGATTGGGGGGTGTACGGAGCTGAGTGAAGAAGCTTGATATTCCTCTTTGAGCAATAAGAGTTGAACTCTGAAGATGCAAATGGTTGGCCATTGTCAGTCACATAGGTTTTCGGATATCCAAAGCATGAAGAAAACTCATCTAAATGACCAATCATGGTGTCAAATTGCAGATTCTTCACTCTCCATACCGATATCCAATGAGAATAAGCGTCAACTAGCAACAGGAAATTCATATCTGAGAAATGGAAGAAATCAAGATGAACACGCTCAAAAGGCTGCGATGCAATAGGCCATGTTTCGAATGCGGTACCCGGTACTTTGGGCCTGTTATTGTATCGCAAACATGTGTCACACAAAGACGTAACCCTCTCAATATCTTCGTTCATCGTGTTCCAGAAGAACGATGAACGAGCTATTTCCTTCATTTTGCATGTTCGCTGGTGGAATTTGTGCAACAGAGATAGGACACTTTGGATACAAGATTCAGGTACGACCAGTCTTTCGCTCACGAAAATACATCCCTTCTGTATGTGGACATCATATCGCCTGTCGAATATTTTTCTGAGAGGATGACCTTTTGTTCTCCCGATGAATTGTGGCCATCTCCCTTGCACATATTCGAAGACTTTAGAAAGCTCAGGATCACGTTGTGACTCCAGCGAAATGCGCGTCAACACTGAAGATTCAATAGGATTAAGGACAACCGGCTCAACTGTCAACTGACATGCGAAATCATCATAATAATCAAGAACCGGATCATTTGCAACACAAATTCTAAACAGTGCATCAGCCAACTCAACATGAGGCGTGTAAACAGTTTTGAAGTCATATTCTTCCAATACTAACTTCCATCTGTTGATTCTGCTGATGGCTAAAGCAGGCAGGTTACCTCTAGGATCCAGCAGGTGAGATAAAGGTTTCGAGTCGGTGAACGCAACAAAATGTCGTCCAATGAGGTATTTGTGAAAGTATTTGACTCCACGGACTAATGAAAGAGATTCTCTTTCCAATTGAGTGTAGTTCCTTTCCGCAGCGGATAAAGTACCGGCCATACACATGATAGGCTTTAGGACTCCGTTTATCTTGTGCATTATAGCTGCTCCCGTAGCGGTAGGAGATGCATCCGACATGAGGTATAAGTCTTTGTTAGGATCATATACAGTGCGTACTAAGTCCCTAGACAGCAGATTCTTGACATCCTGCAATTCGTTCTGATGAACATCTGTCCATGACCAGCGTACCCCATTCTTTAACAAATCATACAAATTGGCAACACAGTCAGCTAGGTTTGGCAAGTACGAAGCGTAATACGTGACCATACCGAGAAATGACTTCAATTCGCCAACATTAGTGGGTGGCTTACATTGAATTATTTTATCAATGTTTTCTTTCAGAGGACGAATTCCCTCCTGTGAAAGAGAATGTCCCAGATACTTCACATTTTGCACAAAGAACACAGACTTTTGTTCATTTATGCGGACGCCATAATCGGAGAAAAGATTCAGCACCTTTCGTGCTTTATCATAGCACTCCTCAAGAGTAACTCCTCCTACTAAAATGTCGTCTTGGAAAATGGAAACCTTGTCTACACCCATCAATATCTGCTCCATCGTGGCTTGGAAAATGGCACTGGCAGAGTTTACTCCGAAGGGAAGCTTCAACTGTCTGAATAACCCGAATTCCGTGTTGAAGACAAGGATCTTCTGAGCCTGTAGAGATAGGCGTAACTGAAGGTAAGCCTTTCGAAGGTCAAATGAAACGAACCAACTACAACCAACCATCTTGTTGAAAAGGTCCTCTATTTTGGGTAATGGATGTCCCATCTTCCTAAGTTGCGGATTTACAGTGTTCTTGTAGGGCACACATAGCCTTAATTCACCGTTTTTCTTACGAACAACAACAAGAGGAGAAGCCCACGATGATGATTTAATTGGTTCAATGACTCCGTCACTAATCAACTTCTGTAATTCATCCTTGACTGATTCCTTAAGCGAGTACGGGACGTCGTAATATCTCTTGAACACTGGAGTAGCATCGTCTTTCAATGGCAAGTCTATCTCGAAGCGTTTGATCGACTTGGACATGTCACCATCAAAAGGTATAGGAAAATCTTTCCTTAGATTCGTAACCAATTCCTTTATTGCGGATGATTCAACAGTAGTTGCAACCATCTGAGGAACATGTGAAACAAAAATGTTTCGCCATTGAGGCATGAAAATATCAATCCAAGATAAACCCATAATCGAACGATTCAATTTAGTCTTTACAACAATCATATCTAAGTTATGTTTCATTCCTTGAAATACAACTTCAACGTTAACTTTTCCTAAAACACCAAGATTATTACCATTTGCTGCTTTCAAGATGATAGGAAAATTGTGTATAGTGCAACCTCGCAATGAAGACTCAAATTGTCTACTGTCAATTAAAGTATAAACAGAACCTGTATCCACTAGGAATGTAATCTTAGAATTGTTGACTTGTAAGTCGATAAACAACGATCCCTGTGTATGCCAAACAGATTCACTTTCTTTAGTAACGAAAGTAGTGAAAATTTCTGGACACTGAGCGTTACATTGGATACCAGCGGCGCTGTAATCAACAAATTCGCTCTCAGATTTTTCTTCTTGAATATCTGCAAATTTGTGATCTATGGGAATGCACGGCACATTAAAATTTGAATAATCAATGGATGATTCTTGGTTTATATGTTTGAAATTGCTGTGATTGTTAGGTACAATCGTAGGTTTTGAATTAGCTGGAACATTGATAGATTTTTCATTGATACGTGTGTTAAGCACAATGTTTGTGCTAGAAACCATTTTGTTTTTGTTGGAATTGTTATATTCTCTCTTCTTGCAGGCTGTTAAGAAATGGTTTTTCTTTTTACAATATCTGCAAGTAGCCCCGAAAGCTGGACATTTTCCATTGGGATGAAAAGAATTACAATTAACACACGGTTTACCAGAATCATTGTTTGATTTGTTACCAATATTCCTTGTATCAGTTCTATTTTGTCTGATGTTCATTCGAATATTGCCCTTGTACCTGTTTTGTATTCGCGAAGTTAATTCAGTCGGAGTTTCAGAATATTCCACAGCATTCTTTGAGTGACTTTGGTTAACAATTCCCTCATTTAATTCTAGCTCGTTGAGATACATGGTCGTATCTATTGCCTTTTTCAAAGTCAAATCAGGATCTGATAACAGTCTATTTCTAACAAGCACACTTCTCATACCAAGAATAAATACGTCGCGACACATTGAATCGATGAGATCACCAAAATCACATTTTGAGGCCTGCTCTTTAATTTGCACAATGAAATCAGGAATGCTTTATCTTTCTGTTTAATAAGAAAAAACTTATGCCTTTCAAGTACGAGATTCTTCTTGGGCTCATAATGGCGGATTAATGTTTGTTGAATTTGAGCAAGACTGAGCTCTGATATTGATTTAGGTTGTATGAGATTGTATAAATCAGCATACGTTCTGTGCCCTATTGCTGCTAATAGAACATGCTTAGCCTTATCATCGGGAATGTCTGAAGCTTTGCAGAAATGCTCGAATCTATCGAAGTATTGTTTAATACTTTCCTGCTCCCTGCAGAATTCAGAAAATTGAGACAACTTTTGCATTGTGTACAGAGATTCTTACCTCCAACAGACAGCTTGAAGAACAATCATAAGAAATATGTAAAATTACGAGAAGTAAGTATCAAATGAAGTTGCCAAGATCCTCGTCGCCATTGTTGAATTCCGAGTTCTTTCAGTACTTCAATGAATCCATGAAATGGAGTTAAGAATAAGACGTAATTTGTAACACAAACAAAAGCGTATAATTCAGGAACACATCAACAGAACTAGTACAAAAACTTACATATAGGTATAAATGAAAGAAGTCTCATCACGAAGAACAGCAGTGATTTAGAGACAAGGTAACTTAATATACTATAAGGTAGCGCCATCCGAAAATTGCCGATCATGCACGAACGCGTGACGTCATGTGGGAGGATCGGTTATGCTCGGTGGCCCTTCGGTTATGTTCGTTCGGGGCTTGGCAGAAGCAAACGGCCGCTATCATTTCTATGCGAGTTTCAGAGAGGGAAAGTGTTTCATTACTTTGAGGGGTAAATATTAATTATCATACTTCGGGATGGTATTGAGGTATTCCTTTAATGATTAGTAACATAATTAAAACACGCTACTTTTAAAAGAGGGGGAAAATTGCACGTGCAAAAGTATTGTAAGAATTCATTTTTCTGAAACATGATCGATATATTACAAAAGAAGGTTGTCCGTGTTCTAATTAGAATTTCAGATTTCATCATTTCATAAATCGTATTATGATTTTAATAAGAAACGTTGCATGCTAAAGAAGAATTGCATAGTGAAAGAGTTACAAAGAAAGAATTGATTGACAGATTTGGTTTATTTTTGCCTTTCTGTCTTTCTTTAAATATGAAAGGAAAACCCATAAGAGGATCTCTTTCTTTGTTTCCACAAGCCGGCCTCCTTGGCATAGTGGTTAGCACATCGCACTTCAACGCCAGAGATTTGGGTTCGAATCCTGGCTTGGGCATGGATGTTTGTGAGTGTTCATTCATCATTTCATCACTCATCCCTATCTTCGCAAATTAGCCAAAAGTGGCACAAGAAGCGAAGTAAAATGAAGCAAATCAATCAATCAATATTTGTTTTCACATATACTATCACATTTACTAAATTCTCAATTTTCCCATTAAGGACAAATCAATATCTTGCCCGATTGGATTCGAATTAGGGATCCCTGGCGTCGAAGCACGATGTGCTAAGCACTACGCCAAGGAGATCGACAGAGGCCTCCGAAGTACTATGGGCTCACAGAACGTCACAGGAGTACTATCGGATTATAAATTATGGATATTAGAGTTTGGATAATAAATAAATAAATTATATAATATATAATCTATAAATAAAAAACACCCGTTCTTTATTTATAGAATCTCAAAGAGAACGATAGTTTGCCAAACTAAAAAATAATCCTATCTTGTTTTCACGATAATAAAAATAGAAGGCATTATAAAAAATAAATGGGTAACTATAGATTGACACAGAATTGAATAAGCTGAATTTTGATGTAACTCGTTTTTATGTGGTTCTACTGATTAACTTTTAATTGGAGTCCAAACTTGAATATCCGTAATTTCTAATCCGATAGTAGTCCGGTATAATCTATTTACAACATTTAACACAACGAAGTACAAATGCCTAATATTTAGTTTTCTGACTAAATAGTCCCTTCTTATTCATTCAGAACGTTGCAATCATTTCCAGGAACATTTCAAATTTTACATAACATCAGAAAGTATTAAAATTATACTGATATACTTAAAATCTAATCTTTACCATTCACCATAATGTAACTTTATTTTTGAAGTTATGAAAGAAGCAATATACAATCTAGATAAAATTTTACTCTGCATTTGATACTTACTCTAGATTCGAAAGAATTCCCAACCTTCTTCATATATTTATTTACTGTACAATAATTTACGTACGGATCAAAGTTCCACATGAAAAAATTTTTTGAAAAGTTTTATGTGGAGGAAGAATGGTGAAATAGTTTGTAAGATAGTAGTTTCAGACTTTGATTGCAAGTTATCGTTGTCATAGTTCTAAAAAGTATTTTTTCGTATTAAGAACTTTACATACAAACGCGTGCAGAAGATGAGTCAAAGTGTACAGTACTAATTTAACTAAGTTAATCTACTCGAAATACTTGATGAGTGCTAAGTAGTTGTATTTACGGTATTATAAACCCGAGAAAGGAAGAGCACCTCTCCAGCAGATTTGCTTACACTTAAAACAAGCTCAACATGAGCATATGAGCTTTTTGCTCTAGTGTGGAACCCTTGCCTAATCCAAGATTTTTGTAAAAATGCCCTCGGGAATTTTTCAGAAAGGAAGAGCTTTTTCGGAAAGGAAGAGCCCCCTCTCAGATTGATTTGTCTACACTTACAAAAGGCACTTCTGTGAGACTTAAAACTAGGCCACCCACACCTACACCCACCCACACCCACCCACACATATCTACTTCCGGTCCACTTCCGGTCCACTTCCGGTCCACTTCCGGTCTACTTCCGGTCCACTTCCGGTCCACTTGTGGCCAAGTTGTGGCCTATTTCTGCTTTTGTTATCCAGCATAGAGTTTTGATATGAACCCCAAGAAATTGTATATAAATACCAAAGCCAAAAATATTAATACACACATACACACACACACAAAAAAATATACAAATCACACTGCTGAACCCAACTGATATTTTTTATTAAGCATAGAATTTTGATTTGAACCCCAAGAAATTTTATATAATAAACATAACAAAATTCTAATATTTATTTTTGTTTAACAGGAACAACAAGTTCTGAGCACATAAGCAGTTTCTGAGGAATACAAGGCAGCACCAGCAGCAAGCAAATAACTTATAGAAGGCAGAGTGTATCATATCTAATTGCATGGATAATCTTGACACAGGATTTTTTGAGAGTAGATGTACATAAAATCTAAGTCACTTGTTGATGATTTAAAGCTTAGATTCTGTGGCCTGTCCGAGTATGACCTGTTTGCTGTGCAGAATGAAACTGAAATGCAGTAGGTGCTTGCCAGTGACAGGCTATTCCAATGCCTATATCTCAACTTTATCAGTGAGTTTGAGAGGCGTGTATACAACAAGAACAAGAGAATTGTTGGATCTTTTGTTAATTTTTATACAGACAGGTGCTATTATAATTTAAGGTTGAAATTGTTTGACAATTATTGGTTCAACAATGCTCATAGCAATTGTTTAGAATATATGATTGCATCTCAGAGTTCAAATTGGAGACATTATAAATATTCAAATAAAATTATTAACAGGATATCTAATATTGAATTTGTTACAACTGATAATGGGAATTTGTACAGTGGTGAAGATTTCAATCCAGAGTTTGTATCAAATTCCAACTATATATATTTGAATGAGCTTCTCATGTATTTTATAAGGCAAAAATTTAGAGATTGCACTTATGATTGTATTGTTCAGGCACTGGGGCAGAATAATTTGCATGATATATGCAATTGTGGGAGAGTTTTGTCCAGCCTCTCAGTGTGATTTCAGGCACAGGAATCTGGCAGTTGGGAATCAATCCGCAGCAGGCAGCCCTGATTATTTCAGCAGAGACAGCAATCAAGGTAAATAAATATTTGCTGCAAGTGTAATTTAATTCTCTTCTCATCAGTGTAACATATTTCCTGTCTTATGCAGTTCCAAATCTCTGCCCATCAGTGCTGCAGCCAGGCTCGGGTCTGTATGCAGGAAGAGGCAAGATATTTGTTTGAAATCTGTTTTGAAGCCTATACCTAATCACAGCACAGCTCTGTCAGAGATAGGGACAATGAGTAATATTTGTAATTAATAATTCAGTAATTATTTCTAACAAGTTTAATTTTTAATAGGCTCTTCTCATCAGTGTAACACATTTCCTGTCTTATGCAGTTCCAAATCCCTGCATAGCAGTGCTGTAGCCAGGCTCGGGTCTGTGTGCAGGAAGGGGCATAGTTGAAATCTGCTTGGGTATAATTTTTTGAAGCTTGTACCTCATCACAGCATAGCTCTGTCAGAGGATGGGGACATTGAGTATAAAATCTGTAATCAATAAGTCAGTAATCAATTCTAACAAGTTTAATTTTTAATAGGCTCTTCCTGTCTTGTTTTACATGCAGTTCCAAATCCCTGTCCATCAGTGCTGTAGAAATATCAGCCAGGCTCGGGTTTATGTGTGGGAAGAGGCAAGATATTTGTTTGAAATCTGCTTGGGTATAATTTTCTGAAGCCTGTACCTCATCACAGCATAGCTCTGTCAGAGATAGGGACATATTTTTCAGGCTCTCTTGTTACAATCTTGTTTCTCTCTGCATCACTATAATAATATCTGCCACATGTTCTATGCTCTAACAACTTCAATGAAAACATATCTGTAATCAATTCTAACAAGTTTAATTCTTAATAGGCTCTTCTCCTCATCAGTGTAACAAATTTCCTGTCTTGTTTCATTTGCAGTTCCATCCCTGCCCATCAGTGCTGTAGAAATATCAGCCAGGCTCGGGTCTGTGTGTAGGAACAGGCAAGATATTTGTAGTTGAAATTTGCATGCAATAATCTGGATGTATGAGATGTTTTATTGATTTTATGTTTCTATATTTTTCAGGCTCTCTTGTTACAATCTTGTTTCTCTCTGCAACATTGCCACCACTATGATAATATCTGCCACATGTTTGATTGTTTGCATTGCGGGATTGATTCCCACTGTACCAACCTATGTATGTATTATTGGGAGTTTAGATAATTGTTTCCCACACCTGCATGTTTCATTCCAAGAGGTTTTATCTAGGCACAGTGCAAGGCACTTACTGCTGCAATTTCTGAATTTTTGCCTCAGAAAATACAGAACAAGCTTATTCAGGCATTTGTGTTTTATATACCCAACAAGATCCGGGTGGAAATCATCTGCACTGAACAAGTGCCCATCATCTGTGGTCACAAATCTCACTGAAATTTGTATATTTTGAAAATTTGTTCATGCCTGGCTTAAAATCTTCAAGTCGATACAAATTGCCCTCATCTGTGGTGACATATTCAATATGATTCAGGGGTAGAGGTACAGAAATTCTGCTGGTGATATTATAGTGGATCCAGTTTAGACTCTGTGGCATAATTATGTCCATTCTGTACACAAAACAATTCTCATTGCAATTGTTGTACCAGTAATCATCATACATTGCAATTCCACAATGCCAATAATAATACTCTACAGAATAATGCACAAAAAATCCAACAATTCTTTTGCATGTATTGAACATGGATATTTCAAATCTTATTGGGGATTTCAGGGACAGGTAGTGAAAGGCAAAATCACTTGAAAGTACCTATTGCATTTCAGTTTTATTCCCAATAGAGAACAGGTTATGCTCGGACAGATTCAAGAACCTAAGCCTGAAATCCCCAACAAGTGATTGTGATTTGATGTTTTTTGAAATTGCTCTTCTGTCAAAAAATTCTGCATATTTAATAATTACACACTGGCATGAATATGCAAGGAACAGAATCATGAAAACCCATTACTCAATGCATTCCGATACAGCCTCATTGTTTATGATTGTTGCAAATTTTGAGATGAAACTGTTTTTATGTGATTCAAGGCCCATCAAAGATATTACACAGTGAACAATTACAGTGTTACTTGTTTCATCCAAAACAATATTGTATATGAGATGGGGTAATTTTTTCAATTTAATATATTCCAATCTGTCAAGTTGCATGAAGCACTCAACTGCAAGAACCCTTTCGGTGTTATTTTTTGCTGTTCTGAAAAGGAGGTAGCATGAAACAATGGCATTTACAGATTCTGAATTGTATATAATTTTTGTAGAGAAACAATCAACATAGTTGATAGAGCTCATATAATTAGATTTTTCTGCTGAGGTCTTGGAATTTTTGATGAATGCATATCCTATATTCTCTATGTATTCATATGTGATGATATTATCAGGTGCTTTGTCCTGAAATTCTACAAAATATATTTTTGTTGTTCCTACAAGGGTCATAACATAAAAATCATCATAGTACTCAACCTCAGAGTATACATACCTGAGCAACTGATTGTATTTGTGGGTATTGAGCTTGAACAGATTGATCTTATTTTCAGGGGGGCTCACAATGTTGTCACAGAACCTGAGGATCCCATCACTGCTCAGGGATGTGCTTAGCTCAGGTCTGAAAATCTTGTTGACATAACATTTTGTGCCTTTATTTGAAATTTTAACAACAATTTTGAAATCTACAAGGCTTATCTCTGTGACATAATTCCCCAGGATGCTGACAAGTTGTTGATTTGTATTCAATGCATCTATGATGCTCACTTGCATAATTTGTGTGGGGACATATGGGTTCTCTTCAAAACAAACAGTTCTGTGATTAAAATTATCTGAAAAATCTCTTGCATTTGTTTCATATATACTGTAGACAAGATACTGATTGTTTATATATTTTACAATATAATCTTCAGACATCTTGCAAGTGGGGGCAACAGAATATCTATGGGTTATATTTATATCTAGGCTTTCACTATTTTGTATAGTCAATATGTTGGGAACAAAAAATTCATTCTATACCTTCAATCCTGTTTCTGCTCTATTTCTGCACTCCCTGCTGTCCCTGCTGTGTCTGTTGTTTCTGCTGTGTCTGAAAATATTTTTAATTTAAATAATTGTTTCCCACAATTGTTTCCCACAATTGCATCTTCTGCTAAGATTATTCCCACCTAGAATTTTTGCAATACAATCAGCATCACAATCTTTGAATTTTTGTCTTATAAAATACATTATAATCTCATTCAGGTATATATGTTTAGAGTACCACACACAATCAGGATCAAAATCATCCCCACTATACAAATGGCCAGCATCTGTTGTGACAAATTCAATATCATTATAAATTGTAGATATTCTAAATTTGTAATGCATCCAATTCAAGCTTGGATATGAATCAATCCTCATCCTATGCTCTGAAAACAAATTGTAGCAATTTCCCCACCAGTGATTCCTAAACACTTTGAGCATGAAATAATACCCGTAATCATCTGTGTAAAAATTCACAAAATATTTAGCAGAACGTACGTTGAAACGTTTATATATGAACAATAGTGGAAAATATCAATCAGATTATCTGGATTCTCTGAGTATGACCTGTTTGCAGTTTGCAATGAAACAGAGATGCAGTGGATGCTTAACAGTGAATTGCCTTTTCACTACCTATGCCTTAAATATATAAGCAAGTTTGAAAAAATTGTGTACAATAATTATGGCAGAATTGCTAAATATTTTGTGAATTTTTACACAGATGATTACGGGTATTATTTCATGCTCAAAGTGTTTAGGAATCACTGGTGGGGAAATTGCTACAATTTGTTTTCAGAGCATAGGATGAGGATTGATTCATATCCAAGCTTGAATTGGATGCATTACAAATTTAGAATATCTACAATTTATAATGATATTGAATTTGTCACAACAGATGCTGGCCATTTGTATAGTGGGGATGATTTTGATCCTGATTGTGTGTGGTACTCTAAACATATATACCTGAATGAGATTATAATGTATTTTATAAGACAAAAATTCAAAGATTGTGATGCTGATTGTATTGCAAAAATTCTAGGTGGGAATAATCTTAGCAGAAGATGCAATTGTGGGAAACAATTGTGGGAAACAATTATTTAAATTAAAAATATTTTCAGACACAGCAGAAACAACAGACACAGCAGGGACAGCAGGGAGTGCAGAAATAGAGCAGAAACAGGATTGAAGGTATAGAATGAATTTTTTGTTCCCAACATATTGACTATACAAAATAGTGAAAGCCTAGATATAAATATAACCCATAGATATTCTGTTGCCCCCACTTGCAAGATGTCTGAAGATTATATTGTAAAATATATAAACAATCAGTATCTTGTCTACAGTATATATGAAACAAATGCAAGAGATTTTTCAGATAATTTTAATCACAGAACTGTTTGTTTTGAAGAGAACCCATATGTCCCCACACAAATTATGCAAGTGAGCATCATAGATGCATTGAATACAAATCAACAACTTGTCAGCATCCTGGGGAATTATGTCACAGAGATAAGCCTTGTAGATTTCAAAATTGTTGTTAAAATTTCAAATAAAGGCACAAAATGTTATGTCAACAAGATTTTCAGACCTGAGCTAAGCACATCCCTGAGCAGTGATGGGATCCTCAGGTTCTGTGACAACATTGTGAGCCCCCCTGAAAATAAGATCAATCTGTTCAAGCTCAATACCCACAAATACAATCAGTTGCTCAGGTATGTATACTCTGAGGTTGAGTACTATGATGATTTTTATGTTATGACCCTTGTAGGAACAACAAAAATATATTTTGTAGAATTTCAGGACAAAGCACCTGATAATATCATCACATATGAATACATAGAGAATATAGGATATGCATTCATCAAAAATTCCAAGACCTCAGCAGAAAAATCTAATTATATGAGCTCTATCAACTATGTTGATTGTTTCTCTACAAAAATTATATACAATTCAGAATCTGTAAATGCCATTGTTTCATGCTACCTCCTTTTCAGAACAGCAAAAAATAACACCGAAAGGGTTCTTGCAGTTGAGTGCTTCATGCAACTTGACAGATTGGAATATATTAAATTGAAAAAATTACCCCATCTCATATACAATATTGTTTTGGATGAAACAAGTAACACTGTAATTGTTCACTGTGTAATATCTTTGATGGGCCTTGAATCACATAAAAACAGTTTCATCTCAAAATTTGCAACAATCATAAACAATGAGGCTGTATCGGAATGCATTGAGTAATGGGTTTTCATGATTCTGTTCCTTGCATATTCATGCCAGTGTGTAATTATTAAATATGCAGAATTTTTTGACAGAAGAGCAATTTCAAAAAACATCAAATCACAATCACTTGTTGGGGATTTCAGGCTTAGGTTCTTGAATCTGTCCGAGCATAACCTGTTCTCTATTGGGAATAAAACTGAAATGCAATAGGTACTTTCAAGTGATTTTGCCTTTCACTACCTGTCCCTGAAATCCCCAATAAGATTTGAAATATCCATGTTCAATACATGCAAAAGAATTGTTGGATTTTTTGTGCATTATTCTGTAGAGTATTATTATTGGCATTGTGGATTTGCAATGTATGATGATTACTGGTACAACAATTGCAATGAGAATTGTTTTGTGTACAGAATGGACATAATTATGCCACAGAGTCTAAACTGGATCCACTATAATATCACCAGCAGAATTTCTGTACCTCTACCCCTGAATCATATTGAATATGTCACCACAGATGAGGGCAATTTGTATCGACTTGAAGATTTTAAGCCAGGCATGAACAAATTTTCAAAATATACAAATTTCAGTGAGATTTGTGACCACAGATGATGGGCACTTGTTCAGTGCAGATGATTTCCACCCGGATCTTGTTGGGTATATAAAACACAAATGCCTGAATAAGCTTGTTCTGTATTTTCTGAGGCAAAAATTCAGAAATTGCAGCAGTAAGTGCCTTGCACTGTGCCTAGATAAAACCTCTTGGAATGAAACATGCAGGTGTGGGAAACAATTATCTAAACTCCCAATAATACATACATAGGTTGGTACAGTGGGAATCAATCCCGCAATGCAAACAATCAAACATGTGGCAGATATTATCATAGTGGTGGCAATGTTGCAGAGAGAAACAAGATTGTAACAAGAGAGCCTGAAAAATATAGAAACATAAAATCAATAAAACATCTCATACATCCAGATTATTGCATGCAAATTTCAACTACAAATATCTTGCCTGTTCCTACACACAGACCCGAGCCTGGCTGATATTTCTACAGCACTGATGGGCAGGGATGGAACTGCAAATGAAACAAGACAGGAAATTTGTTACACTGATGAGGAGAAGAGCCTATTAAGAATTAAACTTGTTAGAATTGATTACAGATATGTTTTCATTGAAGTTGTTAGAGCATAGAACATGTGGCAGATATTATTATAGTGATGCAGAGAGAAACAAGATTGTAACAAGAGAGCCTGAAAAATATGTCCCTATCTCTGACAGAGCTATGCTGTGATGAGGTACAGGCTTCAGAAAATTATACCCAAGCAGATTTCAAACAAATATCTTGCCTCTTCCCACACATAAACCCGAGCCTGGCTGATATTTCTACAGCACTGATGGACAGGGATTTGGAACTGCATGTAAAACAAGACAGGAAGAGCCTATTAAAAATTAAACTTGTTAGAATTGATTACTGACTTATTGATTACAGATTTTATACTCAATGTCCCCATCCTCTGACAGAGCTATGCTGTGATGAGGTACAAGCTTCAAAAAATTATACCCAAGCAGATTTCAACTATGCCCCTTCCTGCACACAGACCCGAGCCTGGCTACAGCACTGCTATGCAGGGATTTGGAACTGCATAAGACAGGAAATGTGTTACACTGATGAGAAGAGCCTATTAAAAATTAAACTTGTTAGAAATAATTACTGAATTATTAATTACAAATATTACTCATTGTCCCTATCTCTGACAGAGCTGTGCTGTGATTAGGTATAGGCTTCAAAACAGATTTCAAACAAATATCTTGCCTCTTCCTGCATACAGACCCGAGCCTGGCTGCAGCACTGATGGGCAGAGATTTGGAACTGCATAAGACAGGAAATATGTTACACTGATGAGAAGAGAATTAAATTACACTTGCAGCAAATATTTATTTACCTTGATTGCTGTCTCTGCTGAAATAATCAGGGCTGCCTGCTGCGGATTGATTCCCAACTGCCAGATTCCTGTGCCTGAAATCACACTGAGAGGCTGGACAAAACTCTCCCACAATTGCATATATCATGCAAATTATTCTGCCCCAGTGCCTGAACAATACAATCATAAGTGCAATCTCTAAATTTTTGCCTTATAAAATACATGAGAAGCTCATTCAAATATATATAGTTGGAATTTGATACAAACTCTGGATTGAAATCTTCACCACTGTACAAATTCCCATTATCAGTTGTAACAAATTCAATATTAGATATCCTGTTAATAATTTTATTTGAATATTTATAATGTCTCCAATTTGAACTCTGAGATGCAATCATATATTCTAAACAATTGCTATGAGCATTGTTGAACCAATAATTGTCAAACAATTTCAACCTTAAATTATAATAGCACCTGTCTGTATAAAAATTAACAAAAGATCCAACAATTCTCTTGTTCTTGTTGTATACACGCCTCTCAAACTCACTGATAAAGTTGAGATATAGGCATTGGAATAGCCTGTCACTGGCAAGCACCTACTGCATTTCAGTTTCATTCTGCACAGCAAACAGGTCATACTCGGACAGGCCACAGAATCTAAGCTTTAAATCATCAACAAGTGACTTAGATTTTATGTACATCTACTCTCAAAAAATCCTGTGTCAAGATTATCCATGCAATTAGATATGATACACTCTGCCTTCTATAAGTTATTTGCTTGCTGCTGCTGCTGCCTTGTATTCCTCAGAAACTGCTTATCTGCTCAGAACTTGTTGTTCCTGTTAAACAAAAATAAATATTAGAATTTTGTTATGTTTATTATATAAAATTTCTTGGGGTTCAAATCAAAATTCTATGCTTAATAAAAAAATATCAGTTGGGTTCAGCACTGTGATTTGTATATTTAGTGTGTGTATGTGTGTATGTATGTTGATATTTTTGACATTGGTATTTATATACAATTTCTTGGGGTTCAAATCAAAACTCTATGCTGGATAAAAAAAGCAGAAATAAGCCACAACTTGGACACAAGTAGACCGGAAGTAGGCAAACCGGAAGTGGACCGGAAGTGGACCGGAAGTAGACCGGAAGTGGACCGGAAGTGGACCGGAAGTGGACCGGAAGTGGACCGGAAGTAGACCGGAAGTGAACCGGAAGTGGACCGGAAGTGGACCGGAAGTAAATATGTGTGGGTGGGTGTGGGTGGGTGTAGGTGTGGGTGGCCTAGTTTTAAGTCTCACAGAAGTGCCTTTTGTAAGTGTAGACAAATCAATCTGAGAGGGGGCTCTTCCTTTCCGAAAAAGCTCTTCCTTTCCGAAAAATTCTTGAGGGCATTTTTACAAAAATCTTGGATTAGGCAAGGGTTCCACACTAGAGCAAAAAGCTCATATGCTCATGTTGAGCTTGTTTTAAGTGTAAGCAAATCTGCTGGAGAGGTGCTCTTCCTTTCTCGGGTTTATAATACCGTAAATACAACTACTGTGCTAGGAACATCAAACTTAAATGTCTTAACCTGCTAATTCAAGCCTATAGAAATAGATCTTTGATCACACGGTAATTGAAACGCTTTGAGAATATCGATGAAAATATCTTAGTTTAATTACACAATAAAGGAGAAAAGTTACATGAACTCACAATGATTGACCGTGCAAGTGTACGAATTATTATTCGTTAAAGGACTTTGTCCGCAGATTTTCCATTTCCATTCCCATGTGTGTCTGAGTTGTATAACCGGAAAATATACTCCAAGGCTGATATGCGACATACATTTGTACATTAACGAAGTAACTTGCATTACACTAATCTTAGATCTTGCTCTTTTTGACAGAAATATACTACAAAGAAATAATGTAACATCCATTGGTTTATATTGAGTACAAGGGTACAAAATTATTCACAATATATTTGTGAAATACCAAAATTGAACAAAGGTGCAAACATTTTAATGATGGGTGTAATATTCACTTATGCAATATTTACCATCGTGCATACAACGCTATGTAACTCGAATTGAAGATGTACTAAGTGAATTTCATTTCGAATAGCGTGAAAATTAGTACACGATCTTCGAAATGCCCATTTCCGACAACGTTTTTCACAATAATGTGAACATACAAATCACAATTCACATCGGTCTGTGTTAAATGAAATTGTTAATAATTATAAATCCGACTTACACAAAATGTACTTAACAAATCAGTTAGGCTCACTACGTACTTCGCACTAGTTGAACACATTTTCAAGATATTGATGACTTCTCTTGTAGTACTGTCGGTTAGGTTACGTTCTAGATTTTGAACTTTTTTATTTGGTTAAAGCGGTTGAAAGAGGTTGTTTGTAATCTTTAATTTATTTGCTTCATTATGCAGATGTGTATTTCTCCTTTGTAATAGATCGAATATGTTTTCCAACAACGAAACATTGCTTGCAGTTTGTGTATATACCAACGTCTATATATTTTTCACTTTTTTGGCAGCATAGTCTTTAGCCTGTTTAGGGCACGTTTCCTTATTGCGTGTCTTTTAGCGTACAGCTCTGCAAACCTTATCAGCACGTCCTACAAGCGAAGCATATTGTGAAGATAAGTGTTTAGGAGAACTACACCATTTCCTCGATTATTTGGTACTAAAGTAATTGGATGTAATTTTAGCGATGGCACGGCAGTTGGCTTCAGCATGTTCTTTGGTGGAAAATACAGAAATTCTGCTTTTATATCTCGCACATAGTCTTCTTCACAATAATTGGCACTGCACACTTGCAATTTTTACATTTCGTCTACAAGCATGAATCCACTGTTTACTTACGCAATTATCGACTGGAAATCTATGATATTTTATGTCAGTTCCTTTAGTTTTCTGGTTATAGTGTTCATAGCTTGCTACAGCACAATTAGACATGATTGCAGTCTAGAAGTACAAAAATACAATAAAAATAAATCGAACGCTACAAAATCAACAACCTGCTTGTTCCGATTTTTGCGACGTGTTAGTAGCTAAATATACCCCGCACCAAACTTACTGCACATAGCAACGAGCACCGTCAAACCCGATCCTCCCAGATGACGTAATGCATACGTATTTCACATAGCAACGAGCACCCCCTGATTTAGAGACGTACATGAGAGAAGCAATGCACAGACTAGAGACGAACAACATATATTAATCAGGTCTGGCGTTCAAGTTCAATCGGTATACGACAGTCACCACGTTCAAATCTGGAATAAAAGGGATGATTTGGAATAGCGAGACACAGTTTTGCCTAGAATCGCCACCGGAGTGTGAGCTACGCGCGACCTAGCTGCGAGCCGCAATCAGACTCGAGGTCTGGATTTGTTTTCCGCGAGTGAGTGTTTCAGAGCCATGGAGTAGAGCAGAATAGAACCAGGGGGTCGTTCTCCCCCTCGCCGTCAACGCATCCGTGCACATACGTGTGGTTATGTGAGAATAACGCCAGACACGTCCACCTGTGTCAATCGTCCGAAACAACGTCCTATGTAGTAAAAGTTAATAACATTTGATATCCATGTGAAACCGCGAATGGCTCATCGCGTATGTTCGTCTCATCGCCCAAGTCACGTATCTGTACTTACGAGTGACCGCGAAGAACTGACCTATTATTGCGCAAGTTGTCGTATGGGGTCGACAGTGGGCGTGTACCGTCCTGGACGTCCCTGCGAAGTGAACGAGTGAAGCCAGGATCCGATGATGCCAGATGGAGCCGCCGACTGATCCACTTTCGCCAACCAGGATAACCGCGAGGTGCAACAATGGAGTGTGGAGGCCTTCCAAAACTGTAGGACCACTTTCACCCAACCCAGGTCAGAGGGAATGCAGCGAAGGTAAGATCCAACCATGTGCGTGTGTGAGAGAGATGACGACTATCTACCGCGAATCTGCGTAAATCAAATCATTGCATAACTTAAATTAGTGCTATGGCATCCCTAGACATCGGTATTCCGGCGGAGTAATCAAATGTTAAAGATGAGAGTTTATGTTAACTGCAAACAATAATTCATTGATATTATATTTGTACCTTCAGAAAAGATAGAAAGGGTTCGCACAAGGAACAATTATTCACTTTATACTAAAAATCCTAAACGATAAATTGTAAACGACAATGTAGCCAAGACATAGCAAGAGTATGGTCAAAGTAGTAATTAATCTAACCTTTGTAATTCTCATATTGTCGCCATATGCCATGGAATGAGAGTATGAATGTGAGATCGAGTGAAAGAGGGCAAGATGTAATGTGTATTTATCTGTGCTTTAATATATGTGTATATTCAGAAACACCGTAGTATTATGTAACGTCATTTCAGGTATTTAAAATCAAACCCTCCTAGGTTTATTCTCGGTAACTCCGACTGTTAGGCACTTATCCTGACCGTATTATAATTCATGTAATGTTTAATTCGCCCAGCAGGTGAGGCGAGAGATTCTTCGTTGTTGCGTTGCTAAGCTCAGCTCCGTTGAGTTCAGTTGAGTTAATTAGTTATTAAATTAGCAGCCCGTAACAACACAGTAATCACAAATACAAATGTATTCGTCAGCCCCTGAACAATCTTCATGTTGCCATAAAGAGAACAGAACACTCTGGGACGACGTGGGGGCTCACATAAGGACCACACGTGATTATTTTTTTCATGCTAATTATTCTCACGCATTCTCGTTCATTACTTATGGATTGCATACAAAGGTCCTATACTTCGGATTAAGTACATAGAAGACTTGAAGCATTTACCTCTCAAATGACCGAAGTACGGCAATTGATTGTGGCCAAAATCACTCACGAGCTGATTGGAGAACAATAGACGTAGTAATCAACATGGACGCAAGCACTGCATGCAACAAAACGTAAGCTACCAGCTCCATGTATTTCCGCCAGGCTACAGCATCATCAAGAGCAGTAACGTATGGGGCTCACTTATTGCACAACACTTTAGCAACCTTGTGTTTTGACGTCAAGGGGAGATGGCTTTTTAATTTTAGGCTAGGCTTAATTCAGGAAATGCATGTTACTTCTCTCTTCATAAAATTTTGTCTTCTCGTTTAATATCTAAGAAACTAAAAGTTAAAATATACAAAACAGTAATTTTGCCTGTAGTATTATATGGATGTGAAACTTGGTCCCTTACATTGAAAGAGGAACATAAATTGAGAGTATTTGAAAATAAGATCCTTAGGAAAATCTTTGGACCTAAAAGGGATGAGGAGACAGGTGAGTGGAGAAGGTTACATAATTTAGAACTACATAATTTGTATTCATGTCCAGATATTATTAGAATAATTAAATCAAGAAGACTTAGGTGGGAAGGTCATGTGGCACGAATGGGAGAGGAAAGAGGAGTTTACAGGATTCTTGTTGGGAAACCTGATGGTAAGAGACCTGTAGGAAGGCCAAGACGAAGATGGAGGGACAACGTTGAGATGGACCTAAGGGAAATCGGTAGGGATGGAAAAGAGTATATAGATCTTGCTCAAGATAGGGAAAGATGGAAGGCCTGTGTTGCTGCAGCCATGAACCTTCGGGTTTAAGAAGGCTAGAGAGTTAGTTAGTTAGTTAGTTAGGCTAGATGCCTACTTTGTTAGGTTAGGCTAGCTAGGTTTAGTTCTCTTAACCTAAATAATAATTTTTCATTGTATTTATTCTAATGAGACCTAGCCTAACAGGTCTAACCTAACCTCGTAGGTATTCCTCGTCTGACGTCAGAAAAAAGGGTAGCAAAACTGTAGTGCGAAGAGGAAGATCCGAAATGTAGTAGGGGTCCCGTTTTAGGACAGTACACTTTCTCTAATATAATTAATGATTTCCCTTTTTTTCAAAGCCAGAGTACAAGATGCACGGAGGGAAACTAACCAATCAGAACCTTATGCTGTACCTCGAGAGCACCAGAGGAAAGGAAGTCACGGAAAGGCTCTTCAAGTCCATCTCTTGGCTCATCGTCCCCAAGAAGACCGCTGACAGGCACTCCTTCGAAATCTACGGCTATGACATCATCATTGACAATAATCTTAATTGAAGTGAGTACAGAGTTATTCACTGGATTTTTTCTCGCCACTTGCTACGCCCACCCCTTGCTACGCCAATGGTTATACAACCTCAAGGCACCTGCGCCTAACAGAAATTCAAATATTTCCATGTGTAGTGAAATATAATGGCCGTTGGCAACACTGACAGTAGTCCTCGCGTCTACCTTCAAGAACTACATGGAGTTTCAAGGGTCTTCTTAGGACCCGGGTAAAGAAAAAAGCCTGGCGGGCATCTAGACTTGTGCACAGCTGTGACGTGAAGCTTGCTTGAGCGATGTCGAACATCTGGGCTTGACGAGCGTGTTGCATATTATTGTAGGCGCTCCTCCTCGCAGACGGGTTTTCTCCGAGTCTTGTGCAGGTTTCTGAGTCCAAAGTACGGCACTTTATGGACGGCCACGGTGCGGGAATAAACTAACCGTACAATCCTATAAAATGTATACAATGAATGAAGAGGACCAATGTGCAATTGTTAATAGATATAAATGTAATAAATCAAAAGGTCCCGGGTTCGATACCCGGTGGAGGTACGTAGTGGTTCGGACATCACTTTAAACTACGGCTCAGTCCCGATTAGGCTTTCTGTGCATAAATTGGACTTAAAACAACAGTTCAAACAATGTAAATGTAATGGAAACTAATGTAATGAAATAAAATAAGCACACAAGAATGAGGGACTGTAATTCTGAAGATACGACATCTTAGTTTATTTTAAGCTACCAGGATAATAAGCGCATACCCCTGAAAGTAGGCGGTTGGAGGCGGGCTTCTTCAGATTGTTCCACTGTTTTTGTTTGTTTGTTGTTGTTTTATAACAAAGGCAAGATCACAGTCAGGGGATAAATAATTACTATCTTTACTGTTGTTCTTACCCATATAATTTCCACACCGAAATAATCTGAAACTGAAGTATTCGTAAAAAGGGTTGAGACTATAATAATAAAAAAAAACAAAGTCGAGTTCCCAGACATATCTGGCCGTGTTCGAATATTCAAGATGAAAAAACATGCAGTGGCACACAAAAACGTATCAACCATTTGTAAAATACTTCTGGTAACATCACAGATGAAACTGGTTTGTTTTAATTCACAAATCATTTTGGTTAGTCTTGTTCGTAACCATAAACAAACATTTTGTTATCCGTTTCTAAATTTGAACAAATTATTTGCTAACTCTGAACAATCGGGCACGATTACCAAAAGCATTTGGTTCTGACAGGGGCGGCGCCAGGGGAGAGCGAGGGGGTGCTTGCGCACCCTTTAATTTTCTTCCGCGCCCCCTTCAGCACCCCCTATATTCAACTGAAAACACTAACCCTTAGAGTGTCATATTATGTCATGTCGTCATATCGAGCGTCGAATGTTAGGTACTGAAGTAAGACCGTTATTATTGTATGCATCAGGCAAGCACTGAAAGAGATGCGATATAAATACTTTCCTGTACTGGCGGCATCCTCTATAAAGATCAGCGGCCGTTTTTTTTTCGTCAGCATTGTTTTTATGAATTTTATCTTCCTTTGATTCTTCAAGTGGTCTGTTTGTGGTTTTCGATAATTGCGTATAACTAATGTGAATTATGTTTTTCTTTCTTTTTTCTTTTGCATTGTTGATAAACGGTTTATTTTCCGCCTATTTGATCTTCTTCACACTGGAGCAAAAATTTCAGCTGCTTTCAAGGTCTCAGCAAGTCACTAACCAAGTCGTGCTCGGGATATTATTTGAAGGTTCAGGTGTAAAACATGGTAAGTGACATTTTGGTTATTTTTGAGGTACAAAGTGGACGGGTTAAAGTTACAGTTGTGTAAGTCACTTTTTAAAAAACAGAGACTTAGACACAGAAAACAGATCGAGATAAGTCAATCTGTTAACAGAAAACGTGAAGTAAGTCAGAGATTCATTCAACTGTCAACAGACGACAGTTTAAGGTCTAGTGATGAAGGAAACAGCTGTTGTGTTGATCAGCAAAGTTCTGTGAATCAGACTCTCTTTTCTAAAACAGAAAGTGACTTACACCACTGTAACTTTAACCCGTCCAAGTAAAATGTGCCATCCTTCAATTTTCGAGTGAAATTGCCATGTCATACAATTTGCATTGGAGTCAGTGAAGCCTTCTGAAATTGGTAAACACAACACGAATACAATTTATTTACAGTATAGTTTGTAACGACATTTTTTTATAAATGAACTCAGAAATGAACAAATTGTCACTTCCAATGTTTAACACCCGAGCCCTTCATTTAACGCTAGTTGTAACGTGAAGGGTAGTTTTCTTGTTAATACGTTCTGTGTATTTGTTCCACGTAACATGTCTAGTAAACGTACCATTTCAGACATTTTCAGAACCCGTTAGAAAGAGGCCCAATGTTCACGAAGAAATTTTACAGTTCGTTTTTGGAGATAGTGCGGCAGAAGGGATTGTAACGAAGACGAAGTTGCTGTGTACTTTGCGTTTTGTCCTGAAGTGTCAGACGGAATGTATTTGGTACTTCCATTGGTTATATTGAAAAGGTTCAAAAATTGTGTTTTTAAAGACAAGGATAATTTATTTTTTTATTTCACTACATAGTTCAATAAGACTGCAACGTGTATCTGAATGTTTACACTGTACGACCACTTCCTTGGAGTATTAAGACTTAATGTATATCATCATGTAAGTCCAGGGGGAAGGCAAGGGCGGCATAGCCTGCCTGGAAGATGAATGCCAATCTAAAGTTATTTATTATATTTCACACATACAATTTCATTTCAGTAAGTAATTTTTGTTAATCAGTGGCGGCGATTAGGGGTACAGTTGCCCCCACTTTTTGCAATTTTTGCCCCTGCACTATGCTAAACTGTCCCTGCCTCTTCCCCCAGTTTTGGCACCTTACTCCCCAGTTTTGAAAGGTTGCATGAGTGTTTCATTATTTTCCTTATTTTCAGCATCGCACCCCCTACATTTCTTTCCGCACCCCCTCAGCACCGCTCAGCACCCACGCCGCCGCTGTGTTCTGATTACCAATCATTTTGCTTGTCGCCTATTTAAACGAATATTTTGTTGTTTCAAACACACTTTATTCTCTGTGACATTACTGAAGGACACAAAATGCCGAGTTAAGTCATTGTATCGGTTAATACAAATAAACAGAATCCGCCCAATGATAAAATATTGAGACACGTTTAGGCAATTCAGTATCAGTATCTCTTTTTGTTCATTCTATATCTATTGTCTGTGTTACATGGCTTTTGTATTAAAAAAACTCGTGGTTTCTTCACAAGAATTTTTTGTATGCATGTTGGATTTTTTGCAGGTAAATACGTCGCAATCTTTGGAATGTACGACAATCAACGACCTCTTGCTGAAGTACAAATTGATTAGCAATGTTTTATCAATAGTGCTGCCACCTACTGCAATTCCAGAGTAAGTATATTGTTTTCATCACACGTCTGAAGCATGCAGACTTAATGTGACTTTTATATCAATCATCATATCTGATAAAATGATTCAGTTAGTTTCAATCAGAGCCGTGACTAGAGATTTCTGCGTATGGAAGAGAGACTAGATTTTTGTCCATCCACCGAATTCTGCCCCCTTTCCTATTGTGACTGGGACAAATGATGTTCTCCAATTTCTCTGTTCTAGAGTAATTTACAGTGCATTACTATGAAGTGTACGTACAGAGTGCAATTATGATAGCATGCAGATAATTGTTAATACGAGCGGGTCCAGAAAGTAAGTTCCGATGGCGTCCGTACGCGGTGCTAGTGTTCGGAGCGCTTATACTTGCCAGGCACTCGGTATCTTGAAGCTACAGCAAAAGCTAAGATAATAGTAGGTAAATTGCCCATCGCTATTTTCGTCATGTTTTATTCTACATCCTGTGTTGTTTTAAGGAATGGAATTCTGTTAATGAGAAACAAATGTCATCTGAATGTTAGTGACAATGATTCTTTATTAGCATGCAATGATAACAAGATCTATTGCCTATAGTGCTTTTACCTATACAGGTATGTCGTAGGTTCGATCGATATCATTGATTTTGTTTTTTTTCCCTCCACTTTTGGCTAATCTCGAAGATGAGCATGCGTGATGATATGATGAAATTGATAAAAGGAACACTCACAATACCCATGCCCCTATCCAGGCAGAGATACGAATCGGGGACCCCTGGCGTCGTAGCGGACTGTGCTAACAACTAAGCCACGGAGGTGGGCTATCGTAGGTTAGATTCCGACCAACGGCAAAAATTAATTTATTCACCTGAATACAAGAGTAGAGATGCTCTCTCGAACGTATTGTTAGAATAAGTATACCAGATGTCATACACATATATATATGTGTGTGTGTGGGTGTGTGTGCGTGTGTGTGTGTGTGTGTGTGGGTGTGTGTGCCCCCCGCGGGGTTGCACTGGGTGTCCAAGTTAAAATAGCCCGGTTCAAAGACATTTGTCTATGAGGCAAATTATGGCTATATTACACCACCATTGTAACGTGAACCGTGGTATACACAGTATACATCATCAGTATACACACACTTCATATCTATTCATGATACATGGCATGTAACTGTTGATCGGAGCGGGCTACTTTAACTGGGACACCCTGTATTTTTCTAAACAAATGTGAATCACATAAAAATCGGTAAGACTGAGATGCTCAAGACGTGCACAAAAGATGAATATCGCCTAGTTTTCTTCTGTATCTATGAAGTGGCGGAAAAGTCATGATATAAAGGACTGGAAATTGTACTTCAAAATAATTCTGTATAAGCAATGATTAGGACTAGCGAACAAGAACGAAACTTTTTTGTTACTTTTTTACAGTGGATACTCAACATCGTTCCTGAACACACCGTATAATAACTGGCTTGGAAATTTAATTGTTTTCTTGAATAAGTGATTTCAATGTGAAAGTAATTAATATAACTTGGAATTATTTTGAAAACTTTCCTTTCTTACACTGTAGGCTACAAAGTTTACTGGAAAAATCACGGTCTAAGAATATAATTATTCAGTTTTTAAGATTATATTTATGGTCCACACAATTGTTATTTATAATCGTCATCTACGTTTAGGTATGATACAATATTCAAATTTGAATGGGGATGAATGTCACATAGGATTATACTAGCTGTAGGTCAAGACGCCAGAACCTCGTTGGCCTGCACGAGAGCTGTCAGGGGGCACTACGTGGAAGAGAGGTGGGCGTTTGTGATCAACCTTTATAGTCCTTATGAGGGGACAAGGTTATATTTTCATCTGAACACATATACATATATGTGTATTTGTGGAGTCGCGTAGCAACCTATCGCGAGGCACCGGGCGAGATTGGAATGCGAGGCTTCCCATCCGTTATTAAAATTGAAATCTCAATGAGAATCGATACAAAATCTTCAGGGATGCGTCAGTAAATTATCATATTTAAATAATAATAATAAATTACTGACGAAAATGATATTTAATAATTTTACTCACGTTAGAAATGTATTTGAACTCTGAAGCTGTAGGAAGGAAGGAAGAACTAATATTTTCTATGCCCGCCTTGAGTTGAAAATGCCTTACAATTGCTTCGTGGCAGTTGGTAGTGCTTTATTGTTAACATTAAAATCTGGAATGCAAGCTCAAGAGAAAGATGAAAAGACAAGACAAAGGGCTCTTTATTCAAGAATAGAAAAAATGGGTAAATATCCAAGCAAACTAGCGTGAATTTTTAGTAAATGTTTCACATGAGAAATACGACAATACTTTTTACTTATTTGGGCCTCCTTAGGCTTTGCGCCCTCCTGCCTGTATTTTACGCCCATTTTGACGTATTCATTCAAAATATAACTTTTAACTAAAATTTAAACCAGTTTTAAAAAAATGTTTTAATTTTATTAATTTTCCATCTTTTTTTCTTACTTCTATTTACATTTTTCCTATAAGCCCTATGGGAAGCGAGGCCCCTTCAGGCGTTAGGCCCCGGGCGGTCACCCACTTCGCCCACGCCTTGCTACGCCACTGCATTTTGTGAATGTATTCACGTATGTAGCCTATGCATGTATATAATTCATATCTTAGCAAGTGTGATATAAAACATCACGAAGAATAAATATAACGAATTGAAATGACTTGATTTATTTTCATTTCGTTGCCTCTAGAGTTTTACAATAATAATAATAAAATATTTATGTAATCTTATAAACAAACCAGATAAGAACTGTCTACAGACTGCAATTTCAATATCAATAGTCGGAAGTTTATTTTGTTGCACGGAAAACAATAGATGTCGCTTCGAAGAAAGCTCTGTATTGATGAAGTGATTATTACACTATAGTCAGCAACTTACACAAGCTTTAGAGAAAAAAATAACATTCGTTTTACATTCTTCAATAGTGGAAATATTCTTCTCAAAGTTGACTGCTAAGACTTTAGCGTATACCAATTCTAGGATTTACCTTCAAGAATACTTTCTTAATATTTCTTTAATATTCTTTAAAGTTAAATTCACTCTGTAAACACTGTAGTAGGTTTAACGTCCCAATGCGAAAGATCAAAAAATGGTATTGTTAATTAATTGTAATTACACCTTTAAGAAGAACTTTTGAAACTAATCCATATTCGAAATCCCACTATTGCTCGGGCATGTTGAAATCTGAGCTTCTGTCTACGTTTTATAATTGAACTAGACTCGTACTGTGTGTCCCACTTAAAAGTAGCCAGCTCAAATACATTTGTCTATTAAGTAAATGACTCCTACATCGCACCAGTAAAACGGAATAGTCCATAGTAACGTGAACCATGGTAGGTACTCAAGGTCATCAGTACACAATCAGGCACAGTCGTGAAAAGTAATTGCTGATTGGACCCGGGCTACTTCTAACTTAGACACAATGTAGAACACGAATATACACTCCGTTTGAATGAATCGGTTAAAATTTGCAGAATGTCATCTTTTCCCCATCTTGATATTTTAAAATATTTGTGTAGATTGGTATTTTGGAGGTTTGGTTAACTAAACTCCTTATAGCCCAGTTAATAAAGGTTTCATGTCGGGAATAATTCCGTAAAAGCTGAATTTTAGTCATTTGTTAGAACAGTGGTTTCCAACTTCAAAAGGTCCGAGGGCCAAAATTATATCCAGCAGTTGATTGGTGGACTGATTTTTTTTTTTTTTGGTGGGGGATTAAAAATTACATAAATTGTAAGTACTCAACTGAAAATGTAGTACTTTCGCATAACCTAAATTTCTAAAATGAGGCAATAAGAACAATGGAATCACAAATCAAAATTGTATAATTACAATTTATTTCACAAAAACCCAATTTTTATGGATGAATTGAAAGAAATGGAAAACACACCATACAAATAAGAATCCTTCATAGTAAGTGTTCAATGTGAAAGTTGAGGCCGATCTACTTCTTTTATTAAAGTTTGAATGTCCACTTCAATTTCTGTATTTGAAAGTCTCAGAAGGTGAAGCAGTGAAGAATCTGCCAGTCGTCTTCTGTAGCGGTTCTTGATGAACTTCATTGAAGAAAAACACTTTCACACGTGTATGTTCTGCCGAACATTGATGGATGTCATTCATTGCCAAAAACTACGAAGGTTTGGAAAGCATTCCTTTGAGAGGTATTTGAAAAACTCTGGCCCCTTTTCTTGCCTAGTTTAAAGGAACACATCGCCTTGCAAATCACACAATTCAAGTTGGAGAGAAGCTTCTTGTCCTTCGGTGTTAACGCCAAGAGGATTGCTAAATAGCTGGATGCTGCTTTTAAGTTCTTGAAAATCATTAAACCTGGAGTCAAACTCATCCATTATTTCTTTAATATTTGCACTGAATTAAAAAAAGTCCAGTCATCCAGTGTTTCTTCATCTTCTGCTAGCCGCCGACAGCTTGGAAAATGGACCAGTTTATTCCTCTCCAAAGTAACGTTGAAAATCTACAGTTTATTACGAAACCCATTTATGTTTCCCACTAAATCTGACACCAGCTGGTTTCTTCCCTGCAGTTTCAAGTTCAGTTCGTTCAGATGATCTGTGATATCTGTTAGAAACGCCAGTTGTTTAAGGAAGTCCATACTCTGAAACTATTCCAGTTGTGTTCCAGCGAAGAGGTGGGAAGAGGGAGAGTACATTCCGCATAGCGAAGGGGGGAAATGCATGGTGTGAAAAGAAAGTTGCGTTATTTTAGATTCTTCTGATGATCATTATTGACTGCAAAATCAATTCTACCTGTGATATTGTTTTTATTCACAGAGCTTCCGTTCCTTCAGTAAAAATAGAACGTATTTTAATACAAATACATAAAATTAATGTATTTTGCAAACTGGCTTCGCGGGCCTCAGAAAAAGGCATCGCGGGCCGCATTGAGCCCGCGAGCTGCCAGTTGGAAAGCCCTATGTTAGAACACTACTAGTAGTGCAAAATCCCAAAAGTCCCCGCCCCTCCTCACGGTGCTTCCCCCAGCCCCGCCAACATCAAATTCGCAGACTCTCAGTTATTGACCTATATCTCCGTAACCAATAGTCGTAGGCAGGTAATATTTTTTAAATCTTAATCCTCATTAGATGGGGTACAAAACATATTATCTTTAATTTTTCGATAATGTCGGTGGTTTTGCAGTAATTTAAAAAAAAAATCTTCAAAAAGTGAAATCTTTCTAGTACTTTTTAAAGTTTTTGCCGTGTAACTTTTGAACAAATTAAATGACAAGAAATTGTTTGGGAAAAAAGTTGTAGCCTATTTTATAAGCTTTAAAACTATATACGTTTTAATGTATTTTAGTGAAGAGTACACCATAAAATGTGTTTCTAATGGAGGACAACACCAAAAACGTCTCTTTTTATCACAGTCTGGAGTTCAAGTCCGGAATCATTGACTTTTTAATAATGAGAAAATAACTTGGTAGAATTAATTGTTGTACCACTTAGGATATGTTCAACCGAGTAGCCAATCGCCATTTGCGTTCTGATGGTCGCCATCTTGAAAACAGTTCACCATATTGAATATTTTTGTTTTGATATGTCTCAGGAACGGTGGCACCTATCAACTTTCGTTTTTTTTTTTCAGAAATGTTCCAAATAGTGCAAACTTCAATAATATATTAAAAAATCTATTTTTGAAAAATAAAAATTAGTTGTTTTGTAGAAAAACTCACTATTTATAATACTTGATGTGAATAACAGCTTGTTGAAAATCTTAATAATTCTCGAACTAAGGTTACGAGATGTTTATTGGACGACTTGAGACTAACTGAACCCTTAATATACGATTTATTTTATATTTATAACATTATATTTAATACTATTTTAAAGAGAAATGCAATTTACATTCAACCCAATTTGATTTCTGAAAGTAGGAGTTATTGAAATTTATACAGTATGAAATTGTTTTATTATTTGAAAGAAAAACACATATTCATTGTAAGTGAAGATACAAAAATACTGAAATTTGTTTTACAAAATATTTGATATGAATTTTTCGTTATATCCTTTCCCTTTTTGATCAGGTCATCAATTCAAATCTTACATTTGGATAATGTGGAAGTACAGGCAAGATTTCCCATTCAACACCAGACAAGTACACACATAACGGTAGAGAAGGGTAGAACGCGAGAGGGCGGAGGAAAGCAGTACCCGCTGATTCAAACAGCTGGTAAATGCAGTCCCATTCCCCCCTTCCCCCACGCAATCCCGTTTTCTCACAAGTTTTCATTGATCGAGCCCTCTCGATTTACTACTTGCGCAGAGACTTACTTTCGTTCGTTTGCTCCATAGATTTCAGGGAAAGAGTATAGTACGTCGTGCTTGGTTATAGTGGTCTTGAGCGCAAAAAACCCACTTCAGATTGCATAGAGATGTGAGGTATAAAGAGAAGTTTATTTCATGAAGGCTCTTTCCCAGGTGAACACTGAGAAGTTCTGTCTCATTTAAGTTATGACACAGAGTTTTGGGCATTTTTAATTCCTTCCTTACACTATCTTGAGTCAGCTTCTGCGTTACAATTTACAAGGTATACATCCTTATGCAGTTTGTAGAGTGCACACGTTGAAGTCTGATGAGTACTTGCTGTAGTTCCTCACATGTCAAGCTTTACGAGATGAATCCCTTGTACAGTGACTCTCAAAAGTTTTAGGACAACGACATTTTAAACTAGGCAACCCAACTTACCCAAGGCGTTGTTGGGTTGCGTGTAGAGTTAGGCTAAATTTCAGGGTTGCCACATGCACAATAGATATTTATAAAATACGCGAAAGAAAGAAATCCAAGTATTATTGTCTAAAACTAGAAAAAAATACCAGTATTACATTTGTGGCAAATAAGAAATACTTTCTGAAAGAAAGAAAATCGATTTTCTAGTATTTCATAGCTCATGAGTCTACACAAAGGAAAAGATGAGAGATGAAACAGAAGGCGACAAGAGAGTGGAGAAGAGAGAAAGCAAAAAGGGAAGAGGGAAAGCAAAGGAGGGAAGAAAATGAAGGACAGAAGTGGATAGGAGAAGTAATGAGGAGAAAGGTAAAAGATGCAACAAGAGATGAGGAAAATGGAGCAAAGAGGAGAGAAGAGAGGAAGGCAATCAGGATGAGAGAAGAGGAGTTTGGAGAGGAGAGAAGAAGACGGGAAGAGGGGAGTGGAGAATAGAGTGAAAGAGAGAAAAAGAGAAGAACGAAAAGAAGAGGAGAAGAGTGTAAGTGGAGTCGGAAATATAAGACAGGAGAGGAGATAAGAGGAGTGGAGAAGAGTGGGATGGAGACAAGAGGGGAGAAATGGAGGGAGGGCGATATGAGATAAAGCAGAGGAGAAGGAGGCGAGAGAAGAAGGAGAAGAAGAAGAGAAGAACAGAAAGACTGGAGACGAGAGGAGGGAAGATGTAGTTGCAGAAAATATCGTCTCGGCGTCAAGAATATTGATGCATTGATCAAATTATCGACATGAAACATTCAATAACATTTTAAAATGTATTGGAGAATGTATTAGATGGGTGCGAAATGCCATTTGGTTGGGTCAGAGCAAGATAAAATCTTCCACGTAAGATCTTTGATTTTACCTGGGATTATACCACTAAAAACATGAATGTAATTTTAATATTTATAAGAATTATCCAATTTTTCTCCGCTTCTCGGTTCGTTGAAATGGAGATTTTGTTATTCCCCCCCCCCCCATCGTTAATTCCAAACTGAATCATTCCGTTTCACACGGCGTGGACAATGAACACAATGGGATGTGTCTAAAACTTATGAAAATTTTCTGCCATCGGAGGGGTTTGAACCCACGACCGTCAGGTTGTCAATCCTTAACGGTATCCACTACCCTACAAGCTTGCGCTGACTTGCGTGTGTATAAAAGAGAATATATGTGTATTTACCAGAGTGTGGTCTTACATAAATTGATAAAAACAGCAATATAGAACCTGATAGAATAGGAAATAGTAAAAAATAAGGTTTTTAACATGCCAAAGTAATTAGTTTAGTTTGTTAATTATAAGAAACATAAGTTAATTACAAGAAATATAAATGAAATGCGCTAAATAAGTACAATTGTTTGGTTTGAAGGTAGTGAATATATCGAATTTGTGCAAAAGTTTGCATTATAACCAGTTAATTAAACAACGTTTGCGTTAGAATAGCACAAAATAGCATACTTATTAGATTAAAAACAAACTTTCTGAAGCAGTAAAGTATTGACTAGGGCTGAATGATTCAATTACTGTAAAATATTAGTCTCAGATTGAAGTAAATAAAGTGTAAACAATACCATTTGTTTGTAAAATAGGGTTGTTAATTCCTCTGATAGCAGAAATATCAACTTGTACACAGTAAATTTGAGAGTTTTAGCAATATTTGACCTGAAATGGATATAAGTGTAACGTGCCAAATACGAAATATTTAAGAAACAGTACAGTATAACCTCAATTTTGAAAGCTAACAGTACTCTAGTGTTTCTACATAGGCGTCTGTAGTGGTAAAATACATCCAGTCCTTAAGATTTTTGGGCATCCATTCATCCTCAGCGTCACGATTAGTCACAAAAGCAATAAATGCGAAATATTGTGGTTGTTATAATTTCTACTTTTCATGCAATCACCTACACTATAGCACTAAGTTTAGTGAATTTTGTCGTCTTCCTGATTGGTCTGTTAAAGTTAGTAATCAATAAAAATATACTTACATAGAAAAAATCCTGATATAGTTGGATTCTCAAAAGTATGTACAACCAGAGTTCTTGCTACATTTAGCACCTAATAAAGTATAAATTGAAGTCTAGTTAGTGTTGGGCTGTAAAATGTTCTGGTACATGTAGTTACTTGAAATAGCAAATATTGGCTATGTAACTGGTAAAGCACTAAAAAAAAATCAACTTCGTTTCCTCGTAGTACTCCCTGAAAGTGCTTCTTGCACGCTAATAAGGCTCTGGCGTGTGCTCCTATGCCTCCTACTAGCCTCTGTAAAGTTCATATTGACCAGTGCTTAACCATTCCAACATGCTGTAGAGCCTAAGCTTTAAGCTTCAGTCAGTGGAATTTAGTTTTCAAGGACATATAGTGATTGTAGAATAAAAAAAGAAGCCTCAAATAATACAGCATAACAGATACAAATAACCCCTGGTGTTAATCAAACACTCAAAAAAAGTCAATAGTACTTGAAACGTACCCGAATAAAAGACTATAAGGGTAAATAGCATGGTATGAAAAGTTTGGCAGGTGGACTTAAGAGCCACGTAGTCATCTGCTAACATCTTCTTGTCCTGTGATTTGTCATTATATTGTTAAGTAGTTATATTTAAGGGAAGAAAGAAACAATATTAATAAACGTTCAGTTATAGTACTCTTGGTAAAGGGGTTTCAGTGCTTAGAGACATAATAATTTTAGTTACAGTAAAAGTTTGGCCTCTTATAAGTGCAAAAAAAGTACAAATATTAAACATTTCATACAGTTTATCTAGAAAGCAAAAGCAAAAATACAATAACTGCGCAACATACTTAAAAAATAAGCAAGCCGTGATATTCTAGTGGCCCATAATAAGTCTAAAATATACTCGAAAATACTCTGACATAAGGTTGACGGTTATCTGAGATCGAAATTTTCAAGCTTTCTCTCATGCATAAAGTGGCTCTAGGAATCACTAAGCCTCAATAAAATGGAAACATGCAGTAAGGCACTTGGAGAGTTGTGGTGATCACATCATATGAAAAACATGCAAGAACAAGAATATATGGAACCCTACTCATATATTTAGGAAACTTTACCTACCCTAACAGTAAGAAAATACCGAGGAAACTCTAAAATAAACAAACTTTCCTACGAAGCAAACCGAAAATAGCGTAGTGGAAGTCAATAAACCCTAACAACAACAACAACAAGATTCAACAACTACATCAAAACAAAAAACAACAACAATAATAATAATAATAATAATAGTAATAATAAAGTTTGTGTGTACAGTTTTACTTAAAAGTACTTCTTCCTTCGTGATTAGAGAAATTTTTTAAATAAAGAACAAAACTCAAAGTAAAAAATTAAAAATATAAGATACAAAAGGCAATAAATAGAAAAATTAATAAAAGAAGTTGAAAAATGTTTTTGTGAGTCCAAAATTTAATAAAAAATGTTGCCTGAATAGATGAAATTGTGATATTAGAGTAAAAAATAAACCTAAACTTCAGCTAAAGTTGAAGAAACACAGTTTAATGGAAATAAACTTTTAAAATAGCAAGTTAAAAGTTGAAAAAATGACTTTGTGAGTCCAAAATTTAATAAAAAAATGTTGCCTGAATAGATGAAATTGTGATATTAGAGTAAAAAATAAACCTAAACTTCAGCTAAAGTTGAAGGAACACAGTTTGTGTGTCTAAATTGCCATGCGAACTCTTGCTTGAATCGTTCAAATAGCGTTTTCTGAGTAAAAATACACAAAAAATGCGAAATAATGGCCCTAACAGTAAAATATCTGGTCAATTTTACGTAAATCCTGATGTTTATAAGTCAATAATCAAAGGGTCCGTGGTTCGCAAGCTAGAAATAAGGGCAAATAGTGGTTCGCATCCACTTTAACCTGTAGATACTGGAACTGATTGTTCCTAGTTCAGCCAAATTACTTACGCCTTAGGTTAAATAATCTTTGCAATGTTAAGAAAGGCGGAAGAAAAAAGAACGCGTAAATTACTTCTGCCAAATAAAATTGGAACCTCAAAAAAATCAATACCCGCGTGTAAAAATATTGGCGGGACCTGTCTGCTTACCATACAGCTCCGAAAAAAACCGATGGGGGACATAACAATGGAGAACCTTTCTTCCCCCTCGCGCGTCAATGATCGCTCGCGGTTTAGGGGTGACGAAGAATGCAAGCTCGTAACAGGTTCTTGCAGTATTGTTCCCTTTTTTTAAAAGCAATTATTATTAATAACATGCATTCTGCCCGAATACTTCGTTTTCATATAGGCTACTTCGTTCAATTTCTTCGCCTATAAAGCGAACATGTGTTATAATATCTTCTACCTCACATCGAACGCGTCGGCACCAGTTGAATTCGGGTAAATCCAGATCCTTAATTATAGCTAATATAATCCTCCACCGTCGCCACCTGACATCATCGACGCCAAAATGGCCGGACGAGACGCCTTAGAATAGGCCGAAAGTGTCTTTTGTACATTAATGGAAAAACCATTAATTCCAAGTTCCCACGTCTGTATAAATCATCTGTGACTCATATCCGGCTGAAACTCATATATAAAGTACAACAATAGTGTTAGGTTAGAGTAAAAAAACGAACTCCATAATAGTGTCTTTTGTACATTAATGGAAAAACCATTAATTCCAAACTCCAACGTTTGTATAAATCATCTGTGACTCATATCCGGCTGAAACTCATATATAAAGTACAACAATAGGCTTAGATTAGAGTAAAAAACGAACTCCACAATAGTGTCTTTTGTACATTAATGGAAAAACCATTAATTCCAAACTCCAACGTTTGTATAAATCATCTGTGACTCATATCCGGCAGAAACGCATATATAAAATACAACAATAGGGTTAGGTTAGGGTAAAAACGGAATACATAACAGTATCTTTTGTGCACTAATGGAAAACCATTAATTTCAAACTCACACGTGTGCATGAGTCATCGATGACTCATCTCCTTCACCCACGACACGTGGCGCTAGATTAATTAACAATAGCGTCACCCCTCGATACTGAATTAAAAACCCATTAATGTCAATTAAAGGGTCTATTGTCAGCTCTAATCTCGGTCAACATCTACTCGAGTATTCGGATTATCTATGTAAGCAGATTGCTATTTACTTTTCCAAGTACAGTATGTTATTCAGGTAAGAACGATGACTGAAATGAAAGAAATAAGTACCAAATAAAGAATCCGGATTCCAACCTGAGAATGTCATATTCTAAACTGTATCTCTCTACGATTTTTATGTCACGGTGGAAAACTTATATACTGAAATATGTGGAGAATACGTAAAACAGATTCTCAAACGAAAAAATCGATTTCGTTCAGGTCAGATGACCTTGCAGGCCAAGAAATAGGGTCTTCCCAACCAATACTGCAAGCAGGAAAGGTAACATCCAGATGGTTGCGGATATCCATACTGAAGTGAGGCAGTGCTCCGATGACGATACGACTTCTCCGACCCTAAGTTCTCTATCACCAACTATTCAGTCGTGCATCAACTACTTCCTGTTTCCTTTCTGCACTCTTTTATTGATTCACCCTGTATATATAAGCTCTTACAGGATAACTATATGATCCAGAAATAACACCTTACAAGGAACAAATAAATGAATAGATTAATAAAAAATCACTTTAAGCAATGTGCATAATCCTGAAAGTAGAAGTTACTAACTTAACTAAATATAAAGTAATTTAGCTGTAATAGTTGATACTCCATAGAACCTACACATGTGTAAACTATTTGTTTATAATATTTTCTAAGTGAACAATAAAGAATAAAAATTCAATGTTCGTAACTTTAGTAGAGTTTGCATTGCATATAGATGGCGCTAAAAGGTAAGTTTGAGATTTTTAGAAGAAATTAGTCCAGCATGCTTTAAAATTTCATCGAAGTTCGAAGTTCAAAATAACCTAATTTTGTTTCTTCAAGAAAAAATATGACGTGCCAAAATTTATCACAAAAAACAATTGTAGTGTCATAATTTTAAAATTTTGCACAACCACATTATAGTAAATAATGTATATATATGTGTATGTAATGATTAACCGCATAGATAAAACTCAATTTTATATCCCGGTGTTCAATGTCGAATGAGTGCTATTTTCAAATTTGAAATCATATGAAATTTCCATATTTTAAAAATAATTTCTGTTAATGCTTTTCTATAGTTGTGAGAAAGAAAGCAAATTTATTTACTATTTTGATAACAGTAAAGTTTAAGGCTGTAATGCTTTTATATACACTTGATCTTATCTATGATCATGAAAGATAAATTTTTATTACTTCGGAGAACATGAGAACTCTGGAAACAAGAGACCAGGGCCATGCACCCATGGAGATATGAAATATTATAATGTGAATATCTGTAGACCTACGAAAATAACATTCACGATCTTTAAGATTTAGAAAGAATTTCGATATTTTTTTCGCGCGCCTAAGAATTGGTAATATCACGCTATATCTTTTAGTCTACATATCATTTATTCACAAATTAATATTTCACATTTATTCAGGTATTACTACTGTTCTGACATTTCAGCCATTGTAAACGTACTTTTCTAGTGGATGTTTGGGAGGGGGTTGTCTCCCCTTTTGAGCTCCCCATCATACAGAAATTTCTGGTTCCGCCCTTGGACAAGCTTGAGGCAGGGTTTCGTTCTCTAAATATTAGCGGTCATTACACAATCTAATTATTAGAATTTCAATGATTTAGTTTTTAAAAGAAATATTTAAGGTATACAAAGCTGCAATTTATAACCATTATCTATATTTGTGCATGACGAAATATTTCAATTTGAATGGGGATGAATGCTTATAAGCAGTGGCGGCTATAGGGTTCTAAAACTATTGGGGCAAGGTACCAAAACTGGGGCGGGGGAGGGGCAATGAAAGATTACTTTCCCTTGTTAGATAAGGTGGGTGCAGTCCATATGAAAGGTGCCACGAGCGCACAACATCCAATGCTGCGTTACCACATCTATGATTGTGTAATGGTTAGGTTAGGTTAGTTTCGACTATGTCTCTGTGGTCTGCTGGTGTCTCCCTCCTTCTCACCCGTCTTACGAGGCCAAATTATTTATGAGATAGTGAGGTTATTTAAATGGAATAGGATGGTATGAATACAGCCATTCACATAATATATGATACATAATACGCAAAGCAGACGGGGTCTTTTGAAAGGCAAAAACAGTTAACACAACGTAGCAACATCGCCATGGATTTTGTGCGCTCGTGGTATACATTTTTAACCAGAAGCACACGCAGCACTTTGTTTGTGCGCTCCCGGCCTACGGCCGATAAGGTTTACCATAGTGCTGGGGCAAAACGCGACGTAAAGACAATTAAGGCTTGGTATGACGAGTTCCTAGCCACTTGAAATGTTAACCGACAGTCAGGTCTACAGTGGTTTGAGATCGAGTATCGGCTAGATCTTAAGGGTTACGAAAGGAGCTTAAGTAGAAGTGCACTAAATTTAATACATAAACTTTTTTAGTTGCTTTGCTTGATGCCGCAACCGCAAGGCTTTAAACCAAATAATTTCCTCACAATTGTAATTTTAAATCAGGGAGGTTTCCTGTGGACACCCTGTACAACAAGCCCTAAATATGGTAGAAGTCTACAAATGAGAATTTATCCTGAAACAGTTTATTATATGACTGTCCCTTGGCATTGTGGATATCCACCACACTTACTTGAAGATTTGTGCAGCATGTTCGGGTTTGTTGTTATGAAGTTGCCAAGATGATATTCTAAGAAGCCTTCTATCTAGAATTGTAGTCCTGAATTCAAGATGGTGGCTTCAAAGAAGGAGGAGGGATATGGTAGCAAACTTCAAAGGCGCAGAAATTAATTTAATACACAGGGTGATTCAAAAGTTACAAACACCCCCCTATAAAATGTAAAAGAGGTAGGCTGGGTATGGTCATGTGATAGATAGCCCTACGGAGAACCATATTGGTGTGTTCCAAGCGGAAGTCCGCCATATTTGTGCCCGCCATATTGAATTCAACTCAAAATTTTAAATGGGAAGGGGGTGATGTGACATATCAAATCAGGCTAGAGAAATGCAATGGTGAAGATTATATCAACCTATCTTTAATCATGATAAAGTTATGATTACATGATTGTAACAAATATATAAATTTCCAGGTGTGCCAGAATGCTCCTAACGCGTGAGGAACGCATCGAGACCGTGTCGCTGTCTGTGGAGAGAACTTCACGTGTCATTGCAAATGATTATAATTAGCGTTACCCCCAACGAGATCCCGAGTCGCATGTGACAGTTGCACAAATACTCCAATAGTACCGGGAGACAGGATCAGTCAACGACAGGCAACGTTCCAGAATTTGTACCGACGAAGAAACAGCCACAGAACTCCTGGCTTCATTTGCAGAGGCCCAAACAGTAGCACACGCCGATTATCACAAAATCATGACGTTAATCAACCATCAATCTTTCGGATCTTGCAAGCGCACAAATGGCATCATTAATAGTAATAGTGTGACCATTTCCTGTCGTACAGGACGTTGTGTATCGCGCATGCGCGAGACTGTTGAAAAACCCTGAGAGGTTGCCTATTTTTTTTGTACCAGAGACATGCAAAAGAAGTAGTTCGTTACGGAACTGTGACATGCAAGGTCGCTTCTGTGTGTCTTGTACGTTTTTCGAAATATAAGTTAAATCATGTATGAACAAGAACTATTACAAATGTCTTACTTAAACTGTTCGTATATGGTGTAACCCGAAATGTGTTTGACAGCTTCAGGCAGTGTGGTTATAATAGTAGTAGTAATTAAACTATTATAAAACACTAGTAATGTGAATTTGGATAAATATTTTTATAAATACCCCTCCCCTCTCCCCGCTTGATGAAATCCTGCGTACGCTACCTGTATAAAGTAATTGTAATTCCTTTCGTTGTAAATTTATTTTGTTGCAGGGAAAACAATAGATGCCACTCTGAAGAAAGTTCTAAAATGTTGAAGTGAATACTTCTGAAATGTAAGCAAATTTCACAACTTTTAAGGCAGAAATGGAGCGTTGTTTCGCTTTCTTTCTGTCGTAGAATTTTGTTCCTGAAGTTTATTTCTAAAAATTCAGTAGATATCGTTTCTTGAATGTTCCTTGAAAATATTTTTCCAATATTTTATTAATTGTTGATATGAAAAATGAACCAGTATGTAAAATTTGTTGCACAATATCAGGGTGGCTACTCAGTTGGAATTCTTTGAATTCCGGGAATTATGCGAGAATTACTGGCTCTGAAAATCATGCGTGAATTTTGGTAAAACATGAAAAAGAAAAAGGTACAAGCAGATGTTTTTTTTTAAATATATTTCAACGGAAAGATAGTCAGTGGTGCAAATTTGAATTACTTCGCAAGGCGGGAATGCCACAAAAGGACCGAACTGGCGCGAAAGTGAGCAACATCACGTGGATCAGAAGTGCATAGTGCGGGGGCAAAAGTAGGAGGCAACTACCCCCTCTGTGCAGGTAACAGTGATGTCAGACATTTTGTTATGTTTAGACCTTTGAAAAACATCATAGACTTGGAGAGGTGAGGGAAATTGACAGAAAACTTGTTTCAAACACGCAGGTCATTGAATTGTTTGGTCACCAAACCGAGTAAATACCTCTGTGAGATATAAAAATCCTGTAAAACCTTAAAATATATATAAAAGACCTAAAAAAGTTTTAATTTAGGCACATAAATCTAAAATAGGTTCTAACAAGCAAAATAGGCAATTTTAGGCACCATAAAACTTCGTCAGTTGTTGCGTTTTTTAATGAAACGCTGATATAACTTGTTATTTCTAATTTACCCGCAAAGGGAAAAATAGTTTAAAAACCTAAAATCCGAGGTCTAGTCATGACAACAGATTCACTGTTCTTAAAAAATATCTCAACTGCAAATGCGCGATGTTCAGCCGACCATGTTTACTGAAATGGAATCTGCACACATCGCGTCATCCCTACTCTGAGGCCGCGTGAGTACTACGTGAATCAAAATGGTAGATTAACACTGGGAAACCCTGTACATACCGGTCGAACTGTTTCATTTAACTATTTCCAGATTTGCATCGTCTAGCCATTTTGACAGTTTAAAATCTCTGTGAAAAGTGCATTGTTGGATTTTTGGGGCACCAAACTGAAGATTGTCGCAGAAACACTTTTTTATACAAGAGGTTTAATGAAAGCTTAGTAAGTCGATTTGTGGAAGCCAAACCATCAACTTCATTGCTTCCAACTTTGTTCTGTCATAACCCGCTACGATCCTTCCCTTCTCGGCGCTTTGGCCCTCACATATATACCCTGACCTAGCTATATCTATAGCAGGCAAACGAAATCAAGTCTCTGCGCAAGTAATGACGCGAGACGGCTCAACCAATGAACACGTGAGATGGAACGAGATTCCGTGGTGGCGGGAACGCGACTACTCTTACCAGTCTTCGAGCAGCGCTTACTTCTTCGCTCTGCCCAATCGATTTCCTCCCCTTCTCTGACGCTATGCGCGGCCTTGCTCCAGAGATACATCGGACAGGGCATATGCTTTTCTGTGCTCGTTCAAATTCCACTTTTATCCGCTGAGGCGCTCAACCCTGACCTGTGCAGAGCGGAGTTTTCATCATGCATCCGCACCTGTGTGCATTTACGTGTTAGTGAGTAGATGCTTAAGTGTTATTTTCTGCATGCTCGAGGTAATGTTTAATATTGGTATAAAGTGATACGTAACGCCATCTCTTAATACAAGTTAAAACAAGACCAACCGTAAAATTTGGAAACAGTAGTTTAATGTCGAAAGTAGCGGTGAAACGCTGTAAAGTGTCTGGTAGTATCATGAACCAATAGTTCTGTTAACTGGAATTTGTTTCAAAACAAAGTTCGAATAATCATATTGCCACTGGAAGTTATAGTCATTCTATACAGGGTGATTCGTTGAAATTGTGCAAAAACCCTGTGAATATAGGCTTCTTACATGATTACCGTATGATACAAAAATAACTCCTCATAAGAAGCAAATAAAATATACAGAAAGCATCTTTGGATTAATAAATCATTTTAAGCAATGTGCTTAATCCTGAAAGTAGAATTAACTAAAGTAACTAAATATAAAATAATGTAGCTGTAATAGTTGATACTGCATAGTACTTACATTTATGTAAACTACTACTTATTAATATTTTCCAAAGTGAGCAATAGAGAATATAAATTTAGTTTAACTAAACTTTTGTAAAGTTTGCATTATTTCACAACGAACGGTAGATGACGCTAAAAAGTAAGTTTTAGATTCTTTGAAGTAATTAGTCCAGCAAACTTTAAAATCTCGCCAGAAGTTTGAAATACAAAATAACCCAATTTTGTTTCTTCAAGAGAAAATATGCTGTACCAAAAATTAGCGCAAGACACAATTGTAGTGTTATAATTTTAAAATTTTGCACAACCATATACAGTAACAATGTACATGTATTTATATTTAAAAAGAGAATAACTGCAAAGATAGAACTGCTTAATATCCGTATGGGCAATGTCGAATTAGTGCTATGTTTAATTTTGAAATCATTTGTAACGAACCCGTCTCGTCACAATTTGTACGAGTCGCACATCTATTTTTGAGACCTTTTTCATAAAAATATGTAATAAGAAATTTATCAATTTAAAAACAGGTTACACCTCTATATTGGTAAACTTACTTAATATTTAATGTAAGAATATACTTTTAATAGTTAATATTTCATCCACTTGCTTACGCTAGCGTCGCCCACCCAATATAAAGGCTAGAGCGTGGCTAGCAGGGCAGTTTGGCTCCGTCTGCGGACGAGAGAAGTAGGAGCTCTGCCTACGGGCAAAATACGTTCACTCCTCCTAACAGGAGAGAGAAAGAGAGAAGATTGACTCCGTCCTCGGACGAGAGGTGTAAACTCCTCCTAAGAGGAGAGAGAAAGAGAGAAGATTGACTCCATCCTCGGACGAGAGAGGTAAACTCCTCCTAACAGGAGTGAGAAAGAGAGAAGATTCATTCCGTCCTCGGACGAGAGAGGTAAACTCCTCCTAACAGGAGAGAGCAAGAGAGAAGATTGACTCCGTCCTCGGACGAGAGATGTAAACTCCTCCTAACAGGAGAGAGAAAGAGAGAAGATTGACTCCGTCCTCGGACGAGAGAGGTAAACTCCTCCTAACAGGAGAGAGAACTTTAGTGTGAGAGAACCCAATCCGCTTTTGGCCGAGAGATATTTAGGTTACCAGATATCTTTCTTTAATAAAACCCCGTTATCTCGACGTTGGGATAGTAACAGCGAAACCCCGTCTCCTCGATGTTGGGAAATTTGTTCCGTAGAATCTATTCCATCGCTTTTGTCTGTTACTCCTACATGAAAAAAAAACCGTTTCCAAGGTTACAATAATCTTTTTCTTTTAGATACTTTGTTTGTAAACACTTTGTGATTGTTTTATAACAAGAGTACTAGGTATCATATACGAAGTTGTATGGGTTTACCTGTTCCCTTTTCTTTAAGGGTTAAAAGTCTATATAATTCAACTACACAAGGCAGTAACTATATAGAGAGGTTCTAATATGAATATATATACAGGGTGTTTCTAACGGTCGTTTACAACGCTTGGGAGGTGATTACTCACACGAAAACAAGCAAAAAGTGTAAGTTCCATTTTTACGACTGAGGCTTCATTTCCGAGATAGGAGCCTCGCAAAAGGTGACGAAGTGAACGTCACACCTAACTGGGACGAATACTATCACAGATAGAGAGGCGGTTCCAAGGGAATCATCAAGGAATCGTATGTGCTCAGTCCGGAAGTCACTATGAAAAGTTCACTGCAATGCGCAATGCAGTCCTCAAAGGAATTGGGGATTTCCAGCAAGAACAATGTATGGAAAGGGTATGTAACGCAGCAAGAAGGACCGTGACAATGAGAAATGCGTTAAAGACAACACATCCCGACCTCAAACATCAAAACTTGAGCACGGAACACAAAAACCGAAAAGTTGAGCACGGTTGCATACCCCCAGTTACACGCGAGGAATGAACGAATCATGTCATGTGGCATACGAGAGACACATTACTCCACCAGGAGGAGGGAAAGGAAAACACAATATCAGATGATTGCGACAACGTGTATTTTTACACGCGACAACTATGTAATATCCCTTCACACACACACACAACAAACAACAAATGCTACAATGTCTTACGGACAGACAGTGCGTGTCACTGTACACCAACTTAAGATGTCATTTTCACCACACAAAGGGGGCGGGGAGCAATACCAAGAGTGTTCGCACGCGATCACTGTGACGTAAAAGAGACCAGTTTTAGAAGCGCTGCGCAGGCAAGTCTCGCTCTCGTAGTCTACGTTTGACCTTCATGACTGCTGTACCCGCTCGAGGAGCTCGAAGGGTTGGTTCTCTCCGGCAGTCGTCCCAGTCGTGTTGCAGGTACTGGGATATGATCAGCAGTTCGCTCTAGGTTGTCATACGCATTGAAGAGTACTAGTATGTTGTATTGAAAGAAGTTGAAGTGGTGGAGTGGGCAAGTCAAGTATCGCAACAATTGGTCTGTGGTGTTCGTACAGTGATACGGCCAATTTGTGCATTGTGCCAGTGTTAAACAAAAACAATACTTTGCAGTTCCAGCTCCCTATTACACAGATGGCTGCGTATACGACCCAGCAGCTAGCAGACATGCATCTCATGTATGGGGAGGCACGTGGTAATAGCCGTGAGGCAAAGCGTCTTTATGGAGAACGCTTTCCACATAGACGTTTACCGTCTCACGCCTTCTTTCAGGTAGTGGACAGTGGACTGCGTGAAACAGGATAAGTGTTACCACCACGGCAAGAAGTTGGAAGACCTCGAAGTGTACGCCCACATCAGTTTGCAGAAGATATGTTAACAGCGGTCGCAGAACATCCTGACACCAGTACGCACGTGCTCGGTCGGACACGAAACACGTCTCATGTGCATGTTTGGCGAGTGTTGTCAGAGGAAGGAATGCACCCTTTTAAACTGCAGAGAGTAAAAGAACTGTTACCTCGTGACTTTCGCCCTCGTATGGAGTTTTGCAAATGGTTGTTGCATCAGCTGGACACAAACCCTCACTTCGGGGCAAAGGTATTGTGGACAGATGAAGCCATTTTCACCAGGATGGATGTCTTGAATAGTAGAAACAGTCATATCTGGGACTTTGACAACACACATGCACTTTTTGTGGCCCGTCACCAGCACAGGTTTTCAGTGAATGTGTGGTGCGGTATAGTACATGATCATTTAATTGGACCATACATTCTCCCTGTTCGCCTGAATGGTCGCACGTATCTAGCATTTCTTAGTGAGGTTCTGCCTGAACTGTTGGAGACCGTACCTTTGGCACTGCGGCAAGAAATGTGGTACCAACACGATGGGGCACCAGCTCATTTCGATCGTAATGTACGACATTTCCTGCATGACGTGTTTCGCAATAGGTTCATTGGTAGGGATGAGCCTGTGCCTTGGCCACCGAGGTCGCCAGATCTCAACCCTCTCGATTTTTTTCTTCTGGGGAGAAATGAAAACCCTCGTTTACAACACACCTGTCACATCAGCTGAGGACCTCGTTGCTCGCATCAACGTCGCCGCCGCGACGGTAGTAAATACACCTGGATTGTTTGCTCGTACTCGACAATCCTTGATTCGTCGCTGTCATCTCTGCGTAGAAGTCAACGGCAGACATTTTGAAAACCGTCTGTGATTATCGCCCTCGGCAAATACCAGTGAGAACACTCTTCGTATTGCTCCCCACCCCCTTTGTGTGGTGAAAGTGACATCTTCAGTTGGTGTACAGTGACACGAACTGTCTGTGCGTAAGACATTGTAGCATTTGTTGTTTGTTGTGTGTGTGTGTGTGAAGGGATATTACATAGTTGTCGCGTGTAAAAATACACGTTGTCGCAATCATCTGATATTGTGTTTTTCTTTCCCTCCTCCTGGTGGAGTAATGTGTCTCTCGTATGCCACATGACATGATTCGTTCATTCCTCGCGTGTAACTGGGGTATGCAACCGTGCTCAACTTTTCGGTTTTTGTGTTCCGTGCTCATGTTTTGATGTTTGAGGTCGGGATGTGTTGTCTGTAACGCATTTCTCATTGTTACGGTCCTTCTTGCTGCGTTACATACTCTTTCCATACATTGTTCTTACTGGAAATTCCCAATTCCTTTGAGGACTCCATTGCGCATGCGTGCAGTGAACTTTTCATAGTGACTTCCGGACTGAGCACATACGATTCCTTGATGATTCCCTTGGAACCGCCTCTCTATCTGTGATAGTATTCGTCCCAGTTAGGTGTGACGTTCACTTTGTCACCTTTTGCGAAGCCCCTATCTTGGAAACGAAGCCTCAGTCGTAAAAATGGAACTTACACTTTTTGCTTGTTTTCGTGTGAGTAATCACCTCCCAAGCGACCTTTAGAAACACCCTGTATATATATATATATATATATATATATATATATATATATATATATATATATATATATATATATATATATATATATATATATCTGTGTAACTATAGGTTGGATGTATAAACCTACTGTAAAAGGGTCTAAGTTCAGTTCTTGCTTATGTTTGTGGTGAAATAAACCTTTATATGTTAAGTTAATTTTGAGTTGTCAATGAACTTAGCTGGTCAACCAGGTCATAGCCCTCTAAGTGCACATTTTCCCGAATCCTGAGTAAGATAGAGTCTCATGCCACCGCTGGAGGAAAAGGTTAGCATTATAGGTAGACTTGAAACACTTAGCTAACTAAGCAAATGGTTCTCCCACGAGCAACTCGGGACCAACGGTCGTTTTTGCAAAGTTTTTGGGCACCTACACAGTGGTGCGCGATGCAAGTTTTTGAGTACAGAACGAGGGACCGATACCGATACGGATTAGTGCTAGTGTGTTGCACATTTGAAATTTCCATTATTTTTTAATAAATTATCTTAATTGTTATCTGTTGTTTTCAGAAAGACAACAAATTAATTATTCATTTATTTACGATTTTGATGACATGATGCAGTTTAACGCTGTAATGCCTTCTCTTCCACTTGATATAATATATATGATCATGAAAGAGGAATTATTATTTATTTCGGAGAAACTCAGAAGTCTGGCAACAGGCCCGTACCCAGGAAAGGGGGCATGGGGGACATGTCCTCCTCGAAACTTGAAATATTATAATGAGAACATCTATAAACATACGAAAATAACACGAATTTTCAGATTTTAAAAGAATTTCGATTTTGTCCTTTCATAAATGAATGGGTTTCGTGTGAAGAGAGGCAAGCTCCAGAAGTCTGCAGTCTGCAATATTGAGTAAATTTAGTTCTATAACCATTGATGGAAGGCTACCAGAAGTCCCGATTTAGACGGGACAGTCCATTCTTTTTATTCCGTGTCCCGACTTTTTTTTAACTGTAGTCGTGTTACCAAAATGTATCTCTTTTTGTTAACTCACATTTATACATGTTAATAATAATTGCTAATACGTATAATTTAATTTATAAATGTATAATTTTCTATATATAGAATTATTATGGATTTTCTATCGTGTTGGTATAAGAAAATTGAAGGAAATGTGAAAACATTGTTAATTTGCGGAACACAGTAGGCCTACTATTTGAATACTTCAGAAAATTGAATGTAAACAATAAGCACCAAGTTGTACACCATATGGCAGCCTTTGTCTGCTGTATGAGATTGTTGATTTTTGAATGAGGGAGGACTATTGGTGAGATGGCTTTATTCCTTTATATTGGATCATAATATTGCAACTATACAATTGAAGACCAAAATTGGTAAACACTGTAAGTGCCAAAATAATTCAAACACAGTTTTTCACGTTCAACTGTGCAATGTGCCATGCTTTTTAATGTGGTAAACGTGAAAAGTGGCTCTAAGTAGTTCAATGGGCGTGTATAGAGGTCACTAGTGTACACGTTCTTACGGGCTGATGTGCTGAACGATGCGATTTCCCAACACTTTTGCTTATGGCACTTACAACATTTACCACTTTTAGTCCTCCATTATATATTTAGCTTGAGCTGCAATACTACCTTAGCCATTGGTGGTCACATTAATATTCCAACAGCATTTCGCCGGCCACGGTGGCGGAGTGGTTAGCATTGCGCACTACGACGTCAAGGACCCGAGTTTGAATCCCGGCCTGAGCATGGATGTTCTTTGTGTATGTTCCTTCATCAATTTCATCATATCATCAATCATCCTCATCGTCACGATTAGTCAAAAGTAGTAAGAATGCGACGTAAAATAAACCAATCAATCAATACTGCATAAACCCTAAAAGTAAACTCCGTGACGCCACAGCCCTCGAAGGGGCAAGGCCGGCTAGAGTGGCTTTCCATTGGGTGACGCGTGGTCACCGCATCGGGCCTCATCACCGATATTTTCTGGCTTTTGTGACCGGAGCCGCTACTTCTTGTTTTCACGTAGCTCCCTAATTGTCGTCACGACGCTGGGTCAATTTCATAAATTTTCAAGGCTTCCATTGGAAATCGAAGCCGGGACCGCTCGCACCAAAGGCAAGAGTGTAAATAAGAATTCAGTTTTACTAAAGTTTAGAAGTTCGCCTTCATTTTGCACAACTAACTGTAGATAGCACCATGGGGTTAGGTAGGGGCTAGGGGGCTAAACCCCTAGAGTCTGACATTAGCCCCCCAAAAACGCATGCGGGACAGATATGCACAAAATAATTAAGGATAGAGGAACTGCAGAAAAAAAATAGAAACTTCATCATGAAACTTTCTTGTCGTGTGACAGTCACTCAAATTAAGTTTGGATGCAGGCAGTATACAACAAAAGGTAGATGCAGGGTCCGATTAATTCTCTATAAAAGTTGTAGTCCATGTGGACCATGGACCAGATTTCAAATAAAATAGCTAGATCATCGTTATTTCTATCTATATTCCACCTTGGAGAGCATTGTAAACAATATTGTTGATGCTTTCGAACAATAGCGGTTTGTTATACAGTGTTAACATCAACCGAATATTTCAACAATGACTTCTACAATTACGTTTTTTCTGAACATGAAAAAGAGCCGTCATTGTGGAGACATGGCCTTGTAATCAAGGGATCTCTGGTTCGAAACCTGATGGAGGCATATTTCACAGTGGTTTGCAGGATCCCATTATGCGCCCATCAACCGATTTGTAATTATTTCTTGTGATGTAATTGTAATATAGGCGTATGGGCGTCAGATGGGCGCGTAATTGCGTGGCGATAAAAGAACTGTGAACTAGATTCGAAAAATCTCACAGCTTCAACAAAATACGGTGCGGGATGGGGAATGGTGTTTAGCTGTATTAGTGCCAATGGGCAGTAGCGTACGCAGGATTTTATCAAGGGGGGCGTATTTCTAAAACTTTCTCCAAATTCACATTACCATTGTTTTATTATACTTTAATTAAATAATAATAATCACAATTAATTAATAATACTTATAATTAATTAATTAGCTGAATTACTACTAATAATACTAATACCACTACCACTATTAAGTAGTAGAGATCTACATAAATATAGTATTTACGAAAGCAATAGAACAATATCACTTTCTAGTCATTCGATTTTTATCAAATTCTGGGAGCATTTTTTTGTTTCTTTCTTAGGAAATAATTGTCTGGTTAACGAGGTGAGACATTTTAAGTGTGAAGAAAATCCATAAAAACAAGAAAATATATTAAAATAAATTAAAATAATCAAAGTATGGAACTCATCCAAGGAGCTGCGGTGATGTGGTCGGTAGAGCGTCTGACAACCACGCGGGAGATCCGGGTTCGTTTCCCGGAATTGGTTGGAATTTTTCCGGCATAAATGTCGCCGATAATTCACATCTGGATTGCCTCTCTGTTCTTGCCAACAAAACATTTTACAATAGTTAAGCTTATTGTCGTTTGAATAATTGTCTAGTCAACAAGGTGAGACATTCAAACATGCTGCGGTAAACAATGGGAAGGCGGACTGGTGACTGTTCTTGTCCGCCTAGCCTTTGTCTATACATTAGCCGCTTACAACGAACCAAGAACATTCTTTAGTTAATTCTCATTGTTCACACAAGAAAAAATACATGTTCATTGACCATTAGCGTACGTAGAGGTTGGCTGATGGGGTTACAGCCCCTACCGAAATTTTGAGAAAATCAGAATTTTCAAATAAAAATCCGTTAAGAACTTGAAAAAATCGTATGTGTAATATGTGTAAATGCGAAACCTCTTTTCAAGTGAGTCCCGATTACCATTTTTGTCTTTGAATATAATTTTAATAGACTGAAAAGCTCCAAAAATACGAAATATTTTATTATGCATCCTGCCCTCCAAAACGAAGGCATGTGCTATCCACATTTACTATTCCAGCCCAACCCGAAAAAAAAAAATCCTGCGTACGCCAGTGTATTGAACATTGTTGCAACTGAGATACAAAACAAGTTTCCTCTCTTTTAAATCATAGTTGCACTCATATTTTATTTTCAAGAATACTTGTTAATTTTCAAGGCTTTCTCTCTGAAAGACGCATGTGTTTGGAATGCTGTGCTTCTCTCCGTGCTGCATGGAAATAAATAATAATTCAAATTATTATTATTTTTATTATTATTATTATTAGTAGTAGTAGTAGTAGTAATAGTATTAGCAATAGTAATAGTATTGTCCCAGATCTTTGACTGTGGTAAATTGGACATTTAATTTTTTTTCCACAGCATTTTTCATAACATTTCACAAGCTCAAGGGGGGGAGTTAAACCCCGTAACTCCCCCCCTTGCGTACGCCACTGCCAATGGGGTTGGTGATTTGTGTTTCATTGATGGTACAATGGACCACATACGTTACATGAACATTTAGAAGGCTCACCTATCCAACTCAGTGAAAATTATGGGGCTTAATGGTGACCACATCTTCACCCAGGACAATAGGCCCTCAACGCCAAGCTCTAGTTATTGTACAACACACCACGTTGGATGCAACAACTCCCCAATCGACAGGCATTAATGCTATCGAGAATGTCTCGTATATTTTCGAAGAAAGAATAAAAAAAGGCACCACATTTTCAACAAAAATGAACTCAAGTGCGTTTTGTTGGACGAATGGGGGGGGGAGGCAACAGATACCTTGGTGAAATAAGTCCCACAACGGTTGCAGGAAAGTCATCAAAAGGAAAGAGGGCTCCAGCAGGTATTAAGGATGATGTCACACACACACAATATTGTATGTCGCAAGTATTACAGTTGAATACTTTTTTGAGCTCCAATTACGCATCCTGTCTTTTGTCTTTCTGTCAACTACTAAATGTATTTCCTTTCTGTGAACTTATATTACCTCAATAGTGTGCACTAAACTTCTGTGCACATGTACTTTCATCTTCGTTCCTTTTCTGCTTGTTGTACACTTCGCAACATCTTATTTGACCGCCCCGAAAGAATTCTAAGTCCCGAAATCGTAAACTTAGCAACATTGCACTTCAGCTCCAGGTGAGAGTAGCCAACTTTGAGTAGGTCCTTCCACTAGACGAAAAACGCTGCGGTGAGAGGTTTTCAATTTAACACTTTCCATGAACTTAGAAACTACAAACCGCTATTATAATACACAATCAAACAAAAATAATAAATTAGAAAAAGAACCTTGAGGAATATTTACGATTCTGCTTGCTCGACTTGAAATTTGGGGGGTTTGAAACACTGAATAGAGTATTTCTCCACCTGGAGGAAATTGCCATCAAGTTTGTGCAGAAAGAAGCAAATTTGTGAGAATTTTATGCGACATTTTATTTACAATACCTTGCATAATATCGAAGAGTTCTCAAAAACATATATTTTACACGACTTGTCGAGAAAATGTGCTTCAAACACAGGAAGGTGAGAGTCTTCATAAACGTCAAAATGTTTTTAAGGGTATTACGTCATGAAGTTAACGTAGAGCAGTTGGTTAGGTGCTGTTATCCAAATTTTTCGTCAAGCGTGAAAGGTCGCTGGTTCAAATCCCACCCTCTCCTCTTTCTTCTTTTTTTTTTGTTTGTTTGCTGAACAGATACCGTTGATATTAGAATATTTAAAAAATGAATCCGATGCACATTTGAGGGACGTCCCTTTTGCGCATATTTCCCCTTAGATGTTGGAGATTTCCAGGATTTAAAGCTAAAACTTATCCTTTTAGTTATTGTTCATATGTTGTGTTAACACACACATCATGATTAATTCACAAATCACATATATATATTCAGGATGCAAAATTTAATGTTATTTAAGTTATGTATTTTTGTTCTTCACTGACACCTAAAATATTGATTATTTGATTTCGATATACTAAAAAAGGATATACAGTTATGTTAAGGAGTGATATAGTGCAGTACTGTACAAGGAGAGCGTTTAATGAGTTCAAATTACTAAGATTGGTAATTTTATGTCCGTTCCTTCGTAATGACTGTTTTCAATCCCCTCACCACCATCTTACCATGCGTCTAAAACTAATAGTAAATCGCTAATTCACATAAGTAAATTGTTATTGCGACGGAGGCCGATTCGATAAGAAACTACTAATAAGTATTTATATAGTGAGTGACAAACAAAAAATTCAAAACCTCATAATGATCGTTAATTCCTCACTGCTTTGTATCTAAAATGTTTGTCTTCTTTGAACAGAAAGTACGAGTATCAGATATAACAATCTTTCCACACTAACTTTGCAATATTCGAAACCACCATTACAGACTTAGCTCTATATGTAACTTGATTCTGCGTATTCCACGTGGCATGTGACTTCCTCCTATCATCGAAATAACTTTCTCTTACTATTTCCTTTCCTCTCGTGAAATACAGAGACCAATGTTAACTTCTTAGCACGGTGGATAAACTTTACACCCAACGATATACTCCTGAAAAAAATCCTACCTAGGTGGAGAATCGAACCTACGACCTCCCTCGTGAATATCAAGCACGCTACCTGTTCTCCAGATAGCTCATGTTAAAAGTTGCTACCAGTTTGAAGAAACCAATTCACACATAATGTCTAATCTATAATTTCATCATGGCAATTTTCATGAGGAAACGAATTCAGATAAAATCGAGAATTGCTGAAAGGGAAAAATGATGAACATGTCTATTGGCGTTTTGTCATATTTTGTAAATTGTGTAAAAATTCCGTGTTTTGAACAAGCAATCGTTTAGTTACGAAGTATGTTGTTGTTTGTTTAAAGTAGGAACAGGAGAGCAATGTAATGTTGACATGTAAGTTCTTAATATGTGTTAACTTATAACATCTGAATGAAAGGAAAAGTATTTCCTAAAATCCTGCCAATCACTGAAAGATTAAAAACAATAGTAGAAGCATTACTTGAGGCATGCACAGTGGCGACGATTATGGAGTGTGGAGGTGCAGATGACCCAGCACTATGCTTAACATTATCTACCAAGGGAAAGGAACTGTCCTTGCCTCCCCTCCCCGACCTTGCCAGTAGTATAAAAGTATATACAACCAGTGCGAGAAATGATGAACCCCCCTCAGGCAGATTTGGCTACACTTAAAACAAGCTCAACATGCCCATATGAGCTTTTTGCTCAAGTGTGGTACTCCGTCTAATCCAAGATTTTTGTAAAAATGCCCTAGGCAAGTTCCTGTGAAATGATGAGCCCCCTCAGATTGATTTGTCCACACTTACAAAAGGCACTTCTGTCAGATTGTTGTCCATAAGCTTGTTAAAAATATGCCCCTCTTGATATTTTTTTTGCCCACACCTAAAACTAAGCCCCCCTCACCCACACCCACCCACATACACACCCACACACCCCTCACACACACACACACACACACACCCACACACACACACACATATTTACTTCTGGTTTATGTTCAATTGGGCACCAGGCTCAACTTGTATATCTAGTATTAAGATAATGTAAATCTTCTAGAATTGCTCTGTGACTCTCTCATTTCTTACATCATAAACATATGATTTTTCACCTATGAGAATAACACTACATATAGTGTCATCAGGGAGTGTATTGTGGAATTCACAGATAATTTTAATGTTTGTCCTGTCATTAACCACAACTTGTTTCCTTTTTGAAGTGTTGATGACAAACATGGGTCTCTGTGCTTTGAATTCATCTGGTGTGTAATACATGTCAGTATTGCCAGTAGTGACCCTTTTGTATGCTGTAAATGCTTCATATAATTTAAGGAAATCATCCTTGGACATGTCTAAATTATAATTTTCTCTAGGGAATACCTCATTTCTGCCATTTTTAAGATATATGTTCTTGATGTTGCAGTTATCAAATCTACTTGAATTTTTTTCCTGATTATTGTGTCTTCCAGTCTGAAACAGTACCACCACAAAATCTGGCATGTCATATTGTATACTGGAGAATGAATTTGTAGCATCAAACTCATAATAAGTACCAGTTGCAGGCTTCTGTACACATTGATATGTATAAAATTGTAAAGGAATCTGTGGATTTTTTATTATATCTGCTTTGAATTTAAGAGCATAACTGGCTTCATATTCAACAACCGGGATTCTTAGCTCCATAGTCTGAATAATGCATTTGCCCTCATCAGGTAGGGTATTGGGCAGAGCTTCCCCTGTAGAGTTTAATGTACTGTACCTCATCAAAGCATTATTATCATTGGCAGCTCTTCTAAATGTGATTCTTAAACCACCCTTCCACATAATATCTTTGTAATCTGAGAAGAATCCTGGCAACAGGCGCATAGGGAACAGCACTGTGTGGCTCTTAGATATAATTTTATCACCAGCCTCAAATCCACCTATTTTGTAGTAAGAAGCCTCGGTTTTGGATAATTTTAGTGTGGCCAAAGCTGTGGAGGTAATGCCGGGATAATCCACTCTGTTTATAACAACACCATGCTTTCTGATCTCAATTTCAGAGAACAGATGCGGCACAAAATTATCTACCAATCTTATATTTGAATTTGCCGGATAATCTGTTCCGCCGAGCTTTACAACATCAAATTTGATGTATAGATCTGCTCTGTGGGGGTGTATAAAGCCATCCCCTACATCAAGATCAACCTCAATCTCTGTGTTGGGATGATTTAAATTTGCAAATGTCCTCCTGTTTGGGGGGAATGATTGTAGCTCATAACTCTCAATATTTTCCATTGTATGTATTTTTATTTAAATGTTAATCTCTATGATAGCAGTTGTTGTGGCTCCAGCAAAATCAACTAATTCTTCTTTTTCATTAGTGACCATCAACTCAATGTTATCTATTCTATTATGGCACACAGGAAAATATAATGTTGGGGATGGATTGTAGATGATTGGCTCCATAAATTCAGAATTAGGTTTAAATGTTTCAATGATGCCAGTTTGTTTGTGAGTGCCTATGCCATTTGATTTGGTGATCATACCCTCAGCCACATTACAGTGAATATTCAGAGTCTCTATGGCTAAGAATTTAGGTATATTAATAGCAGTGTGTTTGATGGCTGGTTCAAGTTTTGTGTTGTTCTCAAAGCCTAACAGCTCTCCTATAGTACCCAGATCCACTGTTTCTGTAGCAGATACAATCTCTACTCTGTGAGTGACAGAATTTTGAGTTAATACTATACCTCTGGGTAATTGAGCATTTAGAGTGGACAGATTATATTGCCCTGGAGTGATGACAATTTTTTGATCCCCTACTGCAATTTTGTTGTTGTGGTGTGTAATATTAGGGATCAAGTACATGCCATAAAATGCTCTGAGAGCTATTGTTTTGGGATACACTATATCATCATGTAATTTGAGTTTCAATATTGAATTTTGGCTGGTGAGATGTATAACCCCCATGATGTTTTAAATACCACAAGGCCTTTTGAAAATTTTCAATTGATGGTTTATTTATTTGAGACATATATCTAAGAACAGATAAACACAAATGTCCACAATTAACATCTTTGAAATTTTGAACACGGGCATTATTGTAATAAAGATTAGTTGATTTTAGATATTTTACTAAATTTTCAGGTGGAACACCTCCAAATGAATCAAACACAAATGCCTCATTTTTTAAATATTTAAGATAACAGATCCAGTGAGTGCCCTGATTTTTGTACTTATCCAAATTAACAATGCCATACTCTTTGTTGAGTGGTTGTTCTGGTAAAGAATCAGACATGTATCAGAATCAGAAATTTTTGATGCCCAGTGGCTTGATTAAAGCTTCAATATCTTGGTTTGTAAGCGGCTCTTGTTTTTTTTAAAACTTATTCATGGCTCTCTTAACACCTTTGCCTTGTTTCTCCATGGCCAGGTTATGGCGCTTCAATTCTTCTAATTCTGCCCTATTTTTCTTGGCATCTATTACTGTTTTTGCTATTGCAGCTGATCCCCCAGCCAAGCTCCCAACAGCCCCAAGTGCTGCTAAGATGGCCGGGATAGTAAATATAAATCCACCCACACGTGATTTTTTCCTGGATTGCTGTAATTTTTTTAATTGGGGGGTACTAAGCAACAATTTCATACCATGGCCCTTTGCAAGACAAGAGCTTTTTTTCTTGCGCTGCTTTTTGGTTAAAAGACTATCAATAGTTTTAAGAGATTTAAGACCTGCATAAGGTATTTGATACATAACACCCTTGGCCTTCATTGTAGGTTTATTATATACATATTCACAGCCCCCACCTCAGTTTTTGTTTGGTGTTCATAGCTATGGTGGTCCCCAATGCTGCTATTCTCTCACTTAAAGAAGCATCTTTGCTTACAAATCTACCAAATGCAGCCTCTTCTAATTTCTTGTCTGCAACATGTCTCTTGTCAAGATCAGAATGTGTGTTGTATGCTATGTCATGGTCTCTGCAAGCAGCATCTAGGGGATTAACACCAGGATCACCTCTGTTTAATCTATGGTCCAATTTTGTACCGGGACCACAATACTGATAGCCTGGAATGTGTAGTTCAAATGGCAGCTTGTTTATGATGTCATTAACCAGTCCTCGGCCCTCAGAAATATTCCAAAATTTAGGTGGTAGAGTATTAATAATTTTTATAAGATATCCAATCCCCTTAGTGTCATTCACTATAAAATTAGACAATTTTGTGCTTATCATGTCCATAATTCCAACCTTTTCATTGTAAAAATTGTGGTTGCCAGCATTTTCATTTTCCTCCCCAGCTATCACCAATAACCTATCTACAAGTTTCCTGACATCATCAACCCACACAAATTCTTTAGGCAGGGTGTTGTATTGTTTGATTCCACTGCCAGTCTTGATCTGTGACCATATGGGCTTGATTAAGTTGTTATATTTTGCTCCACTGCTAGACTTGACTCTTTTTTGTGTGGGATCATTGTTCTGGTATAGAGCATCTGATTTTATTAATATTTCTTTGTAGTGCTCATAATCTTGATCTGTATAGTTGCCAGGCCTTTTCCTAGTCATCAGTTCCCACAACCCAGGTGTGCCGGGATATTTAACAAAACCACCTTTTTCTCCAAGATGAGATTCTGAATATACAATGAGATCATCTCCCATAAATGTTACTCTGAAATTTCCAATTCTATGTACGATGCTACCATCACGCTCTGTGTCGGCATATAAGCCAAAGACCTCATCTTTGTTGTCTTTAGGTGTGCTTAAATATTTTTGAGCAAGAAGAACCAATTCAATAGGATCCAGAGTAGCTTCAATTCTTCGAGGAGCAACAGGACTAGGTGTATGAATACTGGAAAGTGGGGTGATTGGATAATCTAATATGTTCCTTGCAGCTACAGGTACAAGCTCTGTGATCAAATTTTGATTTTGCTCTGTAACAGTTTTGATATTTTTACCTAATTCATTAATAGCATCAATAATAGGCTGTTCTGTTTGTTTGTGTTGTTCATAAATTCCTCGGTTCTGTGATTTCCATCCCTTAAATCTTTTTACAAGATAATCTCTTAATTTAAGATCATCAATGATTGGCCTTTTCATGGTTATTTATATATGTTTCAATGTCTAGAAAATTGTTAATTTTATTTCTGTATTTACCAGTATTGGCTTTCCTTGTCATATCAATTGTGACAAACCCATAGCTGTCCTGGTTCCAGCACCTACTGCAAAACTTAGAAAAATCATTGTAGCTCAAGTCCCCACCTACATATTCATCATGTATGTGTTTGAGGTTGGTATGATCTTGATGAAACACACATATAAAATTGCTGTTTTCTCGGATCAGCTGCTTCGGTATTTTAGAAAAAGTCTGTGCCAGGTAGAAGCAATCAATGTTTTTGTGTCGGCCCTGTGTAAAGAAATTTCTAACCTTGTTTTGATTATCCAGTATAATGTCATCAAACACAACAACAGAATTATCGAGACATTCATGGAGTGGCTTAACATCTGATTCAAAAGTGGCAATATCCAATCCATCATATAGCTTCATCAACTGCTGATATTTTAATTGTTCCAAGCTCTTAGAGAAGACATACAAGTGCCTGTTTTTCCAGTCTAACCAGTTGGGTGCCAATAAAAAATTATCAATCATTAGTGTAGTTTTACCACAAGCTGATGGCCCAACAATAAGACATCTAATATTATCAGGCAGCAACTTGCCATTTCTCTGCTGTTCAACAATCTGCTGTTCAGGTTCTGGCAGCCTTTTTATAACATCCCAGGTGCTCATATTATCACTTTGTCTGCATCGATCCAGCTGTGTTCTGGAAGTCCTAGCCATTTGACAAATAACTTGTTGCCTTTTCTGCGGATGATTTTTTCTATGAGATATGTGTCAGGCTGTTTAGTTTTGTTGAGTTCTTCTTCATAGAACCGGCCTTTGAGAATTTCTCCTCGGTGGTCTTTTATTATATATGTGTTAAGGGTCCCAGGTTTAATTTGAACCACTGTAAATAATTCAGTGCTCCAGTTTCTTGTAAAGCCTCTTTTGAATAAGTGCTTATATTTGCTGATTCTTACTTGTTCACCCACCTTGTATTTGGCTTTTCTTGTTGTTGGCTGGTATCTAGGATAATAAACAGTCCTGATCAATTTTTGCTCATCAGATGAAGTTACTTCAGAGGGTTTCATGTTGATTGTGGAATGGACCGAGTTGTTATATTTATGTAGAAGTTCTGGAAGAATATTAAGCCATTTATAATTACCTTGAAGTGTAAATTGTTTATACATAAGATTTTTTAGGGTTTTGTTGAATCTCTCTACAATTGAGGCTTCGAGATCACTCTAACTCGAATAATGTTGTATTGACTGGCTTTTAATAAATTGTTGGAACACAGAATTAAAAAATTCTTTGCCATTATCTGTTTGCAAGTATCGCGGTGATCTTCCACTCTGATTGATGATTGTCCTGAAGGCTTCTGTAACACATTTTCCAGTCTTGGATTTGAGTGGCACAGCCCAGGCAAATTTTGAAAATGTGTCTATTACAGTGAGTAGATACTTGTAGCCCTTGTTGATTTTGTCTAAGTTTTTCAACTGTCCACTTGCCATCTCAATCAAGTCGCTCTGCTATAAATCATCTATGCCTTTTGTGACTACTGGCAGTCTCTTATAATTATGTCTGGCTTGTCTGTGTAATTCATCAACAATAATTTGTCTAGACATAATATGAAAACAAGAATATTGCAACTATGGGGTGTTCAGCAGCTGATACTACAGGATTTTCTAAATATAATTTGTCTCCTATTTGTATATGACAACAAAATCTAAAAGTTATAAAATTTGATACAGGAAAGTTTGCTGATGAAAGAATTAAGAAAGATTACCAAATTAAACTATCAAATAGATTTTATGTTTTGCAGGATTTAAATGATGATGAAAATAAAAATGAAACAGACGTAAATAAGAATTGGGAGCACATACGTAATGCAATAGAATCAGCAGCTAAAGAAAGTATAGGATACCATAAACCGAGAAAAAGTAAGCCATGGTTTGATAATGAATGTCATAATCTAATAGAAATAAGAAATCAGGCTAGACTTAGGTGGTTAAATAACTCTGATGATACAAATCTAAGCAATTATAATAGAATAAAGCGAGAAGTTAACCGCACGTTTAGAAGTAAAAAAAGAGATTACTTGAAAAGCAAAATTAACGAAATTGAAATAAACAGCAAAAATAAAAATATCAGAGATTTATATAAAGGTGTAAATGAATTTAGAAAGGGGTGGCAACCTAAAGTAAACTTGATAAAAGATAAAGACGGTGATTTTCTAGCTGACCCAAGCGATATTCTAAATAGATGGAAGAACTACTTTAATGACCTTTTAAATGTCCATGTAGGAGATAAATCAGAAGTAAATGAAGTCCACACAGCAGAACCTTTAGTTCCAGAACCTAACTTGACTGAAGTTAAAGATGCTATTAAAAGGCTAAAGAATAACAAAGCACCTGGCATTGATTTAATACCAGCTGAGTTAATTAAATATGGTGGAAATTCATTAATATGTCAAATTCATAAATTAATTTGTTTAATATGGAATAAAGAAGAAATCCCTCAACAGTGGAAAGAATCCATAATTGTTCCTGTGTTTAAAAAAGGTGATAAAATGAACTGCAGTAATTACCGTGGAATTTCTCTACTCTCAACAACATACAAAATATTGTCTAACATTCTTTTAACAAGACTAACCCCATATGCTAATGAAATTATAGGTGATTATCAATGTGGATTTAAACGTAACAGATCAACTACAGATCAAATTTTTCACATCAGACAGACACTTGAAAAAAAGTCGGAATATAATCAAAATGTACATCAGCTATTCATTGATTTCAAAAAAGCATATGATTCGGTCAAAAGAGATAAATTATATAATATATTAGTAGAGTTTGGAATACCTAAGAAGCTTGTTAGTATGATAAAAATATGCACCAGTGAAACAGAAAGTAAAATTCGTGTGGGTAATAATGTGTCTGACAAATTTACAATTCATGATGGGTTAAAACCAGGAGATGCATTATCTCCATTGCTCTTTAATTTTGCCTTAGAATATGCTGTAAGGAAGGTAAGAGAAACTAAAGAAGGACTAAAATTAAATGGTGTGACTCAGTTGTTAGCATATGCAGATGATGTAGACTTACTGGGGAATGATGTGAATACAATTAAGAATAATGCTAAAATATTTTTCAAAACTGCTAAAGAGATAGGTTTGGAAGTTAACAAAGAGAAAACTAAATATATGCTTACAGGGCGAAACCAAGTGTTAGGTAATAATCAAAATCTAATTATTGATAACAACTCGTTTGAACCAGTTTCCAAATTCAAATACTTAGGAGTAATATTAACAAATGAAAATTCTATTAAAGAGGAAATAAAAAGTAGGCTCAATTCAGGAAATGCATGTTACTTCTCTCTTCATAAACTTTTATGTTCTCGTTTAATATCTAAGAAACTAAAAGTTAAAATATACAAAACAGTAATTTTGCCTGTAGTATTATATGGGTGTGAAACTTGGTCCCTTACATTGAAAGAGGAACATAAATTGAGAGTATTTGAATATAAGATCCTTAGGAAAATCTTTGGACCTAAAAGGGATGAGGAGACAGGTGAGTGGAGAAGGTTACATAATTTAGAACTACATAATTTGTATTCATGTCCAGATATTATTAGAATAATTAAATCAAGAAGACTTAGGTGGGCAGGCCATGTGGCACGAATGGGAGAGGAAAGAGGAGTTTACAGGATTCTTGTTGGGAAACCAGATGGTAAGAGACCTGTAGGAAGGCCAAGACGAAGATGGAGGGACAACGTTGAGATGGACCTAAAGGAAATCGGTAGGGATGGGAAAGAGTATATAGATCTTGCTCAAGATAGGGACAGATGGAAGGCCTGTGTTGCTGCAGCCATGAACCTTCGGGTTTAAGAAGGCTAGAGAGTTAGTTAGTTAGTTAGTTATTTGTATATGAAATTCCAGAGAGCCTTCATCTTCAGCATAAGATGTTTCTAATGTATCGGGATCTGTAAAATCTTCTAACTCTACACTGGTGATTTTTGGTTTGTTGTCAGCATTTGTTATTGATAAGGTGGGGTAGTGGTGTGCCTGTGGTTGTAGCCAATATTTGATCTTGATTGGTCTCAGTGTGCCCCCAACAAAAAATTGGTAAAAAAATTGTGCAGGGGACAGCATATATATTTTGCCGCCTGGTGTAAATGGTGAATCATATTCTTTGTTGGGGATGCTGTACAATTCAAGAATTACTGTATGTTTAGGATTCTCGATTATGCCTGTTATTTCTTTTTCTGCTGTAAGCAATCTGCTTGTTACAGATTCAAGGTGCTCATTGATGGTCCTAACAACATCATCATGGCCTGGCTTGATTTTTTATGTCCACAACAAGTTTCTTGTATTGTTGCACAATCTCTTGAAGCTGGGTGGCAAAAACAGACAGAGCACTTGCTTGATTGGATTCCATGGTCCCTAGCTGTTGCTTGATATTAGCTACAATTTGTTGCAAATTTTCAATAACTGCCAATTTTGAATTTTGAGCAGTAAGATCATGGACCTGTCTTCTGATATCCTCAAACAGGGCATGCAGTTCATTAATATATTGATTAGTTGGTAGAGTGGCCACTGTCTGAGTGAGTTGTTTGATCTCCGCCTGGATATTCTTTATATCTTCTGATTTCAATATGCGATTCACAGCTCTCTTCATATTTTTAAGTTCCTGTGATGTAGGCAGATTTGTTACAGTATTTTGCAAAGATTCAAGTGCCAATTTCACATTATTTAATTCAGAAGCATCAGCCACATTTTGCATAGCATTTTGGAGCACGGCTATATCTGCCTGAGTGGGTGTTGATTGCTGAAAATTTCAAGTTTTGTTTGGATATCATCGATCAAGTGATGAAAATGCGATAGCTCAGATTCAGTGTTGAGGTTTTCAAGCTTTGTGATCTGTTGCTGGACACTGACAAGTGTGTCTACAATACCAGGCAGGCGGGATTCTAGAGATTCTTGTACGTTTGTCAAATCACTTTGCACTGCTGCTATTGTACCCTCAAGATGGGTTATGGTACTTTGAATTTTTCCAAAATCTTCATATGTTTCAAGTTGCAGCTTAATGTTGGCAACACTCCGAGTTATTGCACTCAAAGCATCAGAAGATGGCAAGTTGTTCATAAAAGTTTCAAGTGTCTCAATTTTTTCTTTAACCTCGGCTATGGCATTGTTCAAGGGGTCCAGATTAGGTATCTGGAGTGATTGAATCTGTTCCTTTAGAGTGGAAATCACTAGATCAAAATCTTCTTGTGATTTTATGCTTTTGACAATTGTTTGGAGCTGTGCCTGAACATTATTTATCTGCTCTTCCAATTGCTGTTTCAATTGCTCAGAGTTGGTGGCCTGGGTCTTAAATTTGGCTTGAAGAGCTGCTACTGCTTCTTCTAAACTTTGAAAATTATCCAATGTGGCCAAATCAGTATATTTCTGAAGCAATAATTTGAGTTCTGAGTCAATTTTAAGAAGAGGGTCCATGCATTGTGATTGTAAATTTGTAATTTCTAGTTGAAGACTGGCATTGAGTGTGGTTTGTAAAGCTTGTAAATCACTTCTTAATTTCTTGACTCTGACATCAAGCATCAGAATCTCATCACTGTGATCTTCATGCCTTGTATGGCCAAATATATCATTAGGCATTTTGTTTTAGTGGTTATTTATTATTGAATATCTGATTCTTAATTCTATAAAAAAAGGTATAAGCTTGTCATATGATCCCGGGACCTCAATATATAAGCAGTCACCAGCAGAAACAGTATATACAGTGCCAGAAATCATGTTTGAGTGCTTAATTCTATAAATATTTCTCCCTACTGAAATCTTGACATTACCCTCAGGGGTTGTAATAAATTGCAATTGACCACCTACAGGTAATTGGTAATGATTTAAATTATTGTTAAATATGTACAATGTTTTACCTGTTTCATCATCAACATCTGTAAGTATGCTGTTCAGATGAATAATTAACAAAGCACTTAGTTTAGATATTATATCAGAAGAGGGTTGTGGTGTTGGCAGGTCCATAATAGCCTGTTTTTTGAACCCAAATAAGTTCATAGGCATGTTTATTTATTTCAAATCATGCTCTGTAATTGGGCATTGATTACCACTTTTCAAATCACAATGACCCCATGGTAGAGTATGTATGCCACATGATAAAATGCATCTCTTATCATCATGTGGGTCCAGAGCCACTTTTCTTACAATATTTGTAGTCAACAAGTGATCCACACTCTGAATTCTGGATTCTGATGTTCTGATTGTGCTACATGATTTGAGGCAATTTTTGTAATCTTCAAATTCAAGCTCTTTGTCTACAGTCACTCTTCCAATGCCCTTGGCCTTTTTGGCAACAGCGCCACTACATGTTTCAAAACTGTACATCTTGGCTCTTAACCCAGCAAATGCCACAATAACATCACCAAGTGTCTAATCTTTTAACTTGCCAGGCACCTTTTTGTTGTGGTGTTGAATCTCTGTATGTTCACTGGTATCAAAATATTTAAACAATTCAGGCTGTGTTATATCTTGATAAACATCTTCTGTTTGAATATCAAGAACAAAACTATCTGTGTCCATGTACATCAGTTTTACACGATCCTTATAAAAAGGCTTCAACACATCATAATACAATTTTAACATGTGTAATTTGGCCAAATCCAATATCACAGCCCTACATAAATAGGCTTATCAAACTTAATCTTTGTTTTTTTCATGTTGAAAAGTGCCATATTCTCATCATAAATTCTTCTGTAATTGAAGTTGGGCTTTGCAATTAATTTTTTGCTCCGGTTGGGGTCAGTAATTATTTTAACATCAATATGTTTTCTGACATTTTCAATTGTTTTGCCATACACTGAATTGACCATCAATTTAAACAAAGTTTTATCAAATTGGCTCAATGCAGATGTTCGAAGCTCTGTGTTTGTATCAATATATGGTTTCAACCATCTTGAGTGCCTGAACCTCAAAACTTTTCCAACTTTGGTCACTTGAACACCATGATTCATCAGGAACTGGAGGTTTTTGTAATATATGACATAATCCTGTTTCGGCTCTAGAGTCATCATCAATTTCTTCTGTTTAGAGCCAGGTGAGCACTCAACCTCAGGAATTGGGGGCAGATCAGAAAATGTGTTGTGTAAATCATCAGGAATTGTCAGATCAACCTCTAAGAACAGGCCATAGTTACTGTCATCAAAATCCTTAAGATCTTCAATATTGAAATCTTCAACCCACTCAAGCCCTGCATATGGCAGTTTTTTCATCATAGCATAACCATACAGGCTACTGGCATCTACATACATTATATAATTTGATGGCAGTGCTGGATCATAATCAGGAATATATTTGTTATTTGCTCTGGCATATCTCTGAGAACATTGCACCATGCCTCCTCTTATACATTGTTCCATAAACAGATACATGTCCTGATCCTGGATCAGATCCAATTGCATTTTAGTGTTTAAAAACATTGCAGACCATGCTAGGTCCGGAGCACTGTAAAAATACATTGGATCCAGCTCATAATTTTGCATGGAAGATTTTCTAAATGCCTGAAGTATATCAGCGAAGAGGGTCACATCAAGTTTTAAATAAGCCTTGTGATAATCACCAAATGTCTGGCATTTTAAATTGTTCCACATCAAGTGGGCATGGTGATAATCTTCATCAGTGATTCCAGATCCTCTGATTTTGCTATAAAACTCTTGTTGTGGTGGCAGAGAACACTCATCAAATTTAGAAAAATCTGTAACATAATCATATGGATATACACCCTTCCGCCTAATAAACTTTGTTTCCTGATTTGGAAACAAAGCACATGTGATTTTGAATTGATCATCAGATAATTGAGTGGCCAGTGTAGCCAGGCTAGCAGACAGAATTCTGTATGAATCAAGAAATCTTAAGTGAATAGGAACACCATTAACTTTAATTATTTTGCTAATGGCAATATATTTCTCATTATTTTCAGCTAAAATATTTAAATTCTGCTTGTCAAACACCTCGTACCTGATCAAATGATGGAAATCATAATTGGATGCTCCATGGCAAAATATAGGGACAAATTTTGGTCTCTGGATCTTAATATTACAGCTATTACACAGGGGCATTAAGAATTTACCATCTGTATGGGAATGGTGATGAACCTTGATATTTGCATCTGAAAATTCAGAATCACATACCGGGCATTTTTCTGCATTGTTGAAATCTTCAATCTGATCCTCTGTTAAAGGCAATATGGGTTTTGATTTTAATAAGACATTAGATGCTATGCAACGGCACTCATTTTCTATTCTATCTGCAAATTCTTTGATGGCATCTGCTCCCATGTATAAATCTTCTTTACTAACAACCCCATCCTGTACAACCACTTAACAAAAACTAGAAGGTTCATGTAATTGGTATGATGTAATTGAAGGTTCATCAGGATCTGGGCTACAGAATGCAAGAGGTTTGAGATTTGATTCAAAATCACAGACTATATATGCTGGGTGTTCCAACAAGGCTTCAAATTTTTTGAATTTCGCATTTTCACTTGGATTAGGCATCACCATATGAACAGGTTTATGGTTGCCACAGTATTTCAGATGCTCAATTAACTTGTTTTTAGCAATTTCTGCATTCTCTTCCCGAACCCCATTCACCATTTTTTGACCATCAAATACAGACAAACATCTTCTGCACAACTTGAATATTCTATGAGTTTTGTCTAGTTGTGTTCTGACTAAAGCTTCAAGATTTTGTATCAGAGTATAATGGCGTGTATCATCCTCTTCAATTAAGAGCAGATCAATCGGAACAGCAGAATCATCATCAAATGTACTGATTCTAAGAGGCGCTATCAAGCAATTGCCACGGCCAGTAGAACAAATAAATACATTAATAGATAATTGTTTACCATTGATATTCCTGGCCTTTTTTTCAAATTTATCAATATTCTGAACAGACATTGGATATTCTAAACCCTCCATTGCCTCATCAAAATCATGTTCGTGTTGTTTATAATAAGTTATTCTCTCAGGATTCCTTGAAACTGGATACAAAGCAGCTAAAATACACCACAAAAAGCATTTCTCATCATTATTTTTTATGTTAACCACGGCTGTTTTGTTTTTGATATTGGCAGGTAATGGCAGATATGTAGATCCTTGTAATGGGCTGAATTCAGAAATATTAACATAGAGCTTGTGTGGAGATCCGCATAGGCTCCATCCAGACTCTTTTCCAGCAAATTCAGAGTGTTTAATATTCAATTGATCTATCAAACTGCTTATTATTTTGTCTGAATTTGCATTTGAATATACCGGTATAGTTTCTGTTATGTGGGGCTGTGTAAATTTTGTGCCATTTGGCTTCTTATATTGTGTAAACAATTTGAGGGACAGCTTATAAGAGCCATTTTGTGCATTTAGAATAGCCTGCACATCAGAATTTATACTGTTCAAAAAATTCTTAATGTCACATCTTGGCTCTGATACAAACCGGTGATCTCTAAGTTAGCCATTAAAACTGCTATGGATGGGTTCATAGCGTGGCTGCTTTGCTGGTCCAGCATTAACAGGTGTTTCATGCGTCCTTTTCAGACCAGATGTAGATGGTTGTGGGGGCAATGTTGATGACTGTGCAGAGCAAGTACCTTTATGTTTATAAGTGAAGTATTCCATGCTATATTTTCTATGGCATTTAGGGCATATTTTTGTGGGAGTTCTGCATTTGTCTGGATTACAATTATTTTGATGCTTAGCCCAATTGGGGCTGGATATATTCTTATTGCATTGATTACAATTTTTTTGATTTGGCATTTTTGTTGTTGGTTTATTATATATATTTCTTGGGATTCAAATCAAAATTCTATGCTTAATAAAAAATATCAGTTGGGTTCAGCAGTGTGTTTTGTATACTTAGTGTGTGTGTGTGTGTATGTGTGTTAATATTTTTGGCTTTGGTATTTATATAAAATTTCTTGGGGTTCAAATCAAAACTCTATACTTAATAAAAAATATCAGTTGGGTTCAGCAGTGTGCTGTGTGTGTGTGTGTGTGTGTGTGTGTGTGTGTGTGTGTGTGTGTGTGTGTGTGTGTGTGTGTTAATACATTTGGCTTAGTTTTAGGTGTGGGCAAAAAAAATATCAAAAAGGCATATTTTTAACAAATTTATGGACATCAATCTCACAGAAGTGCCTTTTATAAGTGTAGCCAAATCAATCTGAGGGGGCTCATTATTTCACGGGAACTTCCCAAAAGCATTTTTTTTTTTTACAAAAATCTTGGATTAGACAGAGTACCACACTTGAGCAAAAAACTCATATGGGCATGTTGAGCAAGTTTTAAGTGTAGGCAAATCTGCCTGAGGGGGGTTCATCATTTCTCATCCCAGTAATATCATCAATACAACAAATCAATCAATACATCAAAATAAGTTTTTGAGGTTTTGGTGCTGTTTTCTTCGCTGTGAAACATCATCAGCGCAATAAATAAGATGGGGAACATGGAGAGAAAATATGAACCCCAATTGATGGCTTTGAACCGGGGCACCTGCACTACTCTTATAAACAACAATCTAACAAAACTGCTTTTTGTAAGTGTAAACAAATCAATCTGAGGGGGGTCATATTTTCTCAAGAAATTCCCGAGGGCATTTTTACAAAAATCTTGGATTAGACGGAGTACCACACTTGAGCAAAAAGCTCATATGGGCATGTTGAGCAAGTTTTAAGTGTAGCCAAATCTGCCTGAGGGGGGTTCATACTTTCTCGCACTGGTTGTATCATCAATTATACTACTCTTGCCCCATCACTTTTGAAACCCAATCGCCGCCACTGAGACCGCATCGCATAAATATTTACAGTAATATCATATAATATTATATTACGTTTTTAGAACACTTCGTACTCGGTAAATAGAAAAAATAATAAAGCAAAGGGTGGGATTTGAACCTACGAAGTTTTGATCTTGACGAAAACAGTTAAAAAACGAAAGTGATGTCATCTAACCAACTACTCCAGGAGATTGCTAACAAAAAGCTCAGTAAAACACGTTAATCTCAGTTGAAGCAACATTGTGCCGGAGTTGCGAACAATTTTTCGCAAATAACGAAGGGAAAGACACACTTTGCAGAATCGTTTGGTGTTGTGCAAGGTATCTTTACTAAACATTTTTCATAAAATCATCATAAATTTGCCTTCTTGCATTCAAATGTGACCGCAATTCTTTCCAGGTGGATGAGAACCTGTTCAGTGTTTCACAATGCACATACATTTTCCTATTTTCAAATTCAGAACGAAGAATCTTGAAATATTTTCAACATTCGTATTTCTACTTAACATTTTTTTGTCTACTCATATATTTTATTACTGCTTTAGGGTATCTTTACTTTATGGAATGTGAAAGAATGAAAAAAAATCACGAGCGTTTTCATTCAGGAAGAAGAAATGTTGCAAAGTTGGCTACTCTTAGTTGGCTCTGAAGCGCTATGCTGACAAATTTACGAATTCCGGACTTTGAAATTTTTCAGGGCGGTCAAATAAGATGTTGCGAAGTGTACAGTCACGGACACTTCTGGGTTGTAACGACTCTATTGAAGAAGCAGTGAAGCAAGCCATCCATGTCTGACCACCAAGCGCCTTGTGACTAGACAACCCAATCAGCATTGCAATTCTGCGGCTTGTATACCAGTCACGGGTATACATATCTGTAAATTGAGTAGTGATGTCAAAGAGAAATACGAGATGAAGATTGTCGATCGTAATGTCTCGTGTTCTCGACATGGAATAATACTCGGTCGACATTATGTTCCATTATTTAATGTTGTTTGAGAACGAACCTGACGGACTGGGTTTATATTTTCACTCCTTGTATTACAGTAAATTCCATATTTTACAATTATATTAATGCTTTGAACGAAAATAATGCCCAGAAAAACATCGAACACACGTTCACACCATTCTTCTCACACACATGCACGTGAAAACAAACACACAAAGCTAAGTTTTAACTTCCAAGTGAATGTCCAAATAACAGTAAATGGAGAAGCACGATGTGCGAAACATGGGATTTTTCACAGAAAGAATGCGTCTATTTGTGACATACGTGGTTTCTATTAATAGACAATGAAACAATTACACTGCTCTGCAATTTGAATTTTTTTTTTTTTTTTTTTTTTTTTTTGATGTTTTGGTTTCGAATGTCGTTTTCCCCTAATTTTGGGGCACTGATTCCAAATATGTTAGCAGTTTTCTTCTATCACGTCCAGATTGTTGAAAAAAAAAATGAAAACAAAATTTGCATATTGCACCATTACAGACATATATTTATACCCTTCTACAAGATCATTGCCATGCTTAAAAACGTGGTGTATATTATAATTATGTAATTGTAAACACAATGTACCTACAGTTCACAAGAACTACCAACAAGTGATATTATTTACAATGACCTCACTTATTTTACAGGCAGGAATTTTCATCTTTTTGAACTTCTTCCATATGCATGAGGAGTATTTTCCCTTTTCAGGGACCAACAGTAGTCTGCCATCATGTTCACAGTCCTGATGGAAACGTTCACCCTGTTCCTTGCTGTAAAATCAAAGACAGGTATATGGAAAATAGTCAATGTGAGCATGTAGGAAGTGTAACTTCAAACTCATGTTACAACCTAGTTTTCTCAAATTTTCCAACATGGTGTTCAGAATGGTTTTGTAAGCTGGACTCTTTCTGTTTCCTAGGAAGTTTTTTACATCTTTGTAGCTCTCCCAGGCTTGCTTTTCTGTTTGGCTCATTGTCTCCTCAAAATTGGGGTCACACATTAATATCCTGATCTGAGTTCCAGTAAAAACACCTGCTTTCAGATCATCTAGGGTCATTCTCTGATAAACACTACATATGTACTTAAAACATGCACTGTCCTTATCTAGGGCACGTACAAACTGGCTCATGATACCCAATTTAATGTGTAGAGGAGGAAGAAGAACTTTCGTGGGTTCCACAAGGGGCACATGCACAACATTCTTTGTTCCGGGTGTCAAGGGTCCTCTGGTTGGCCACTCCCGCCTTTGCCAGTGATTTTGTCTGTCTCGAGTATTCCACTCGCACAGGAAACAGGGCATTTTTGTGTATCCCATTTGTAGTCCTAGTAAAAGGTTGATAACTTTGAAGTCACCACATACAACCCACCCATACTCGGAGTACTTCACACACTGCAATAGAAACTGCAAACTTTCATATGATTCTTTCAAAGTAATAGAATAAGCAACTGGTGCAGATCCAAGAACATTGCCATTGCGGAGCCTTTCAGGCTCGTTACAGAAGAATCTATGAAAAGCCTCCATTCAGAAGTTACATACTTCACACCAAGCCACGTTACAAGTTTTGGTAAGTCATTGCAGAAGATCTTAGACCTTTCTTCTGAAAATAAAGAAACTATTTCTTGTTCCCGGGATCTGTAACATGAAATTCTAGTGCCAGGTAACAATAAATGTCTGTCTTTCAGTACAGAAGGTAACAGTTCAGAACTTTCCTTTTGTAACGCAAGATCACGTACCAAGTCATTCAGTGCGGTCTGACTAAATAAGTATGGGGTATTGTCACTTGTACTGGGTACAAAGTCTTCTTCTGATCCACTGATGTCCGTTGTATTGCTTACAACTTTCTTTCGAGGCGATGTACAGCTTGAAGATGGACGAGAAGTAATAGGTAGACTTTCGTCATGTTTGATTGGTCGCATTGCAGATCGCAAATGTGGATACATTGTGGTGTCACTTTTGTTCTTGGCACTGAAACCTTGCACTTGAACTTGACAAAAATAACAGTCATCCGTATGGTTTAATTGTTCCCTCCAAAAGAGAATTTATCTCTTTGTCCGTTCATCAAGAACCTCAAACCTTCCACACAAGTCTTACATACTTTCTGGTTTATGGTTTATTTTCATCGCCAAGCACAAGTCCAAGGTAGGCTTCTTTGACGATTGGCGTTATCTTTAGTCTTTGTTTACACAACATGTACTTCCCACATACTTAACAGAAAGTGTTCGGGTCGTTTTTGCAGCCACGTGAAGACATTGTTGTCCGAATATACACAATTTGTCACTTCATACAACCGTTCAGCACTAGGAATACAACGCATTCGACCACCTGTGAAACAAGAAACAGTTGAATTGGTGTTGCCAGACCACATACAAAGGTGTAATCACAATTTAACTCTAAATACTCTCCATGCCTTCCTATGGTATATAAACGGGACTTTTATGAAACACAAATTCCTGATTTTCTCGAAAACCTGACGTGATAGGAAAAAACAGATTGCACCGTTGAACTCAGCGTGAAAACTCCATTTAGGAACACTCATTCATTTGAAAACCTCATTTTTGCTGCAGAGTAGTGTTATGAGAGAAATTAACAAGCATTTTCGTCTTCAGGTGTTGAGGAAGGAAACAGACTGACTGGAAAAAGAAAACATGGTGCTATTGATAGAGTGTTGGTTAGCGTACAGAGCTTTCATCAATGAGGTCTAGGTTCGATCCCCATGGACAATTTTTTTATTCTTTTCTATTAGTGAAGAAGTATGTAATATTGTTTTCTAGGCATTTTGACGAAAGGATACACATCAAATTTGTGCATGGTACGTTTCACATCAGGTATCCACATAATTTATTATATTTATAAGTAGGGAGCGGAAGTTGATGACCTAAAAAATATAGGTATATGACCTACAGAATATCCTAAAAAATGAAAAAAAAATGACGTAAAATGCAAAAATTGATCATTAAATTTGTTAGTTTCAGTTTAAAAATTGAAATGAAAATGAAATTAAACAAAATGCAATCTTGCTTTAAAAAAAAAGGGCACCAAATGATAGCACATGGACATTCAATTAAAATATGCAACGAGGATTTTCAGTGCAAACAGGGTCTAGCTATGGTATTTCCAGCCTCTCCTTATCTGATCTTAAATCTGAGTTTGCCCCAGACGGGCACCTGGTGGTTTCCCCAGACACAACAAAGACTGTCACCAGTTCAGTTTTCTTTTGCTCGTAAATTGCAATCCTGCGAGATATATATAGGCATATATTCACCTTGGTGAAAAGATTCAAGAATATTACCCAAATTAAAGAAGTGACAAAATATGATGAAACAATATACCGAATATTGCAACAAATGACGGGGAAATGCCGAAAATCGGAGAAAATGACCTAAAAGCTGACAAATGGCAACAAATGCAAAAAAATGCACTTTAAAATTACCTTTTTTGAGTTATAGATGAAGTGTAATATTGAGTATATTTAATGGGCATCGTGTCTGAGATGTCAGAAAAAAGACGACATTTCATCAACTTCCGCTCCCTATTTATAAGTTGTTTTAAGCGAAATTCTCCATTTTTATTCTTTCCATATATGATATCAATATCACATTGCAAACAGTTATTAATGGTTTCAATGTCATTTGTTGGGAAAAAAAAAGTTTCGTATTACTTTAGATTCGAACATGCAAACGCAAGTATCAAAGTATTTCTTTAGACATTACTAATGATTTTGATACGTGGAAAAGTAATCATTTTACGGGAAACGTGAAAGTTTGTGTGTGTTGACAGACTGTAGCTACTGCCATATTAGCACTGACAACTAGGAAGCGTTCTCAAATATCACGTGGCTGCATGTTTTTCGCTAATAAATATCTGCGTTTTTCAACACATTCACAAATACATCGTCGCTTCGGAACATCAAATTTTCATCTTTGCTGCTTTCAGATTACCAACATACGAAGTGGCATGCAATTCAAAAGGTTTTGCAGAAACCTCAGTTTTATAAATAAGGTTGGATGAAATTAGATAAAAAAAAATGTCCTTCCGCTGGGCTCGAACTCGGGTCGCCCGCATGCTAGTCCGACACGATAACCAACACTCCAAACGAGACAACAAGAAACTCTTTCGCAAGTAGTCGACTGAATCACAAGTTAATTTTCAGATTGCTAATTCCCAAGGTATAACATGCCTAGACAGATGTGTCTTGCATTTTCTGTACTTTTCTTATTTCAGTCGCTTTGGTTAATCCTAGGTTAATCACGGCAATAATGAGGAATATTATTTTTGACAAATATGATAAACAGACACACAAGATTAATCACCCTCGCAAAAAAAAAGAAGAGCCAGAACTCGAGTCTGGAACCTTCGACGCGAGGTGTGTTTCTTGTTCAAAAATATATCTGTGTGTTTTCGTTAGATATGAAATAAAGTAAATAAATAAGACAAGTGAATGGAAGGGACTGGAGAATCGTAGCTACGTAACCATTGAGAAGATATCCATCGCATAGATAGAGAATCTCTATATCCCCTTGCGATAGAGAACTTATTAGAAGAATGAGAATGCAGATTAAGCGAACAAATTTGATGTGTATCCTTTCGTCAAAATGCCTCGAAAACAAAATTACATACTTCTTCACTAATAGAAAAGAATAAAAAAATTGTCCTTGGTGGGGATCGAACCTAGACTTCATTGATGAAAGCTCTGTACGCTAACCAACACTCTATCAATGTTTTCTTTTTTCCAGTCAGTCTGTTTCCTGCCTCAACAACTGAAGACGAAAATGCATCTTAATTTCTCTCATAATTGTTTCATTGCCTATTAATAGAAACCACGTATGTCAAAAATAGACGCATTCTTTCTGTGAAAAATCCCATGTTTCGCACATTGTGCTTCTCCATTTACTGTTATTTGGACATTCACTTGGAAGTTAAAACTTAGCTTTGTGTGTTTGTTTTCACGTGCATGTGTGTGAGAAGAGTGGTGTGCACGTGTGTTCGATGTTTTTCTGGGCATTATTTTCGTTCAAAGCATTAATGTAATTGTAAAATATGGAATTTACTGAAATGCAAGGAATGAAAATATAAACCCAGTCCGTCAGGTTCGTTCCCAAACAACATTAAATAATGGAACGTAACGTGGACCGAGTATTATTCCATGTCGAGAACACGAGACATTACGATCGACAATCTTCATCTCGTATTTCTCTTTGACATCACTACTCAAATTACAGAGATGTATACCCGTGACTGGTATACAAGCTGCAGAATTGCAATGCTGGTTGGGTTGTCTAGTCACAAGGCGCTTGGTGGTCAGACATGGATGGCTTGCTTCAGTGCTTCTTCAATAGAGTCGTTACAACCCAGAAGTGTCCGTGACTGTACATAAGGACATTAATCTCGTAATCATTTAATGGTGTTTATTATGCTCTAAGAAAGGAAAAGAAAGGAAACAAAATATATGAACGGGTGGGTGAAGCTCATACGAAAGGAAATGTAATATGTAAATTATAAACCCAATTCAATTTATCTTGATTTAAAATTCAATTAATGTTTATAGGCAAAAATAGTAAACATTTTGTACAGAATAATATACAAATTACTAATCATGTTAAACCGTAAATAGTGTCATTATCATTAAACTGTAAATAAACATGGCAGCGGATATTTCGCAAACTATCATATTCAAAAAATAGCCAAAACTCATCCACAAAGACTAAAAAAATATTTTAAGTTACAATATAATACATACAGAATGTTTTATTTTCACTGGAATAAGTTACTGAAAATATTTCAGTTTCATTGCCACACTCAACAAACATTTCCATAGTAGGTTCATGTATACAGTATCAGAAACAGAAAATTGTAGATTTACAAATATTTTTTTAAAATTTGCTTTAATCAAACTATTCGAATATTTTACAGAATCGTTTACCAGAAAAAGCCTTTCTAGAAAATAAAACATATGTATCGTGTCAAAAAAACCATGTAAGCAATTTCAAGCGAGTTTTTTTTAAATAAAAAAATCCGATTTATTTAAAAATACAGTAAATATCATCAAAAATTAGTTTTTAATAAAAAATCATGAGTTTTAACCAACCTGCTTTCAGGTTGAGTTAATTCAGTAGTTGCTTCCTGAAGATTCAAAATACAAAAAGCCCTAAATATAGTTCATACTTATGAGTCAGAAGTCTACAAAGGACAAAGGAGAACTTACCCTGAATTATTTATATAATACTTGGCATTGCGGATATCCACCACATGTACAGTGGTGGAAAAACGTTCTTCCCCACAAGACTTTAATGGCAGTAAATAATGCCGGAAGGGTAGGCAACACACATTGCACGTTCAGGTGATCGGGTGATTCTGTCTGTCTCAAGAGCAACTCGTCTTTCATGCAAAAGCCAAGAGGCACAGGAAATGTAGGAAAGTCGCGTGACTTGTCAGGTGGAATGTTGTTCGTCATAAAATCGCCTTTTCTCAAGCCAGGTCGCAGAACCGACAAGAGCTACACATTATTTCTCCGAAAATGATTCGCCTAAAAATGTTGAACGAAACGCTAAAATAATTCTTGCCTTAATTACATAGGCTACTATACTATATGTGCCGCAGTAGCTCAGTCATTAGGGCGTTTTATTACCATGCGAGAGATCTGGGTTCGATCACCGACGGGGGAGAATCGGGATTTTGTCTACCTGTTCAAGCGGCTCCGGTGCCCACCCAGCATCGTATAAAGTTTGTACCTGGAGGAAACTCAGGAGCGTAAAGGCGGCCAGAGCGTGGTGCTGATCACATCATCCCCACTTTCGGCCTGATCAAGAAAGCGTGCGGACTTAACTCCACACCCCCTACACGACTTCATGGCTTGGTGCAATGCACAAAGTAGCACTTTTCTTTTTTATTTACTATACATCCCGATTTTGTCGGAACAGAACTTTCCAATCTCTACGTGGACTTTCTTCCAAGTTCCGTAGGGATGTGAATAGGCTCCAATTTTTCTTGGCACAATTCATACATGTTATATTTCGTTCTAAGAACAACGGCCAATATCCTGTGTGTGTGTGTGTGGGAGGGTTATAATTTAAAATGTGAGGTGATCCTTTTCCCACTACTCCATTCTCCGATTCTTCGTGTCAGAAATAAATCTCAATTCCACACACTGAAAATGTAAAACTTTCTACATCTTAGCATGCAAATATCTAGTAGTAATGTGTGGAAAGAGAAAAATTAACTACTTGTAACGCACTCTGGAAATTTCCTTTTTTTTTCATTTGAACTGGCATTCATAATATTCATTAATAATCCCAATGTTGACTAAAGAATAGCTTAGTCGTTCTGCTACTTTCAATTCTTCATTAGCGTAGTCAAGGTAACTATATCTCTTAGCCTTCCCGATGGCGCAGTGGTAGCGTTGTCGCCTTGTAATCAAGGAGTCCCGGGTTCGATACACGGTGGAGGCACATAGTGTTTGGATCCCACTTTAAACTGTAGCTGCAGCCCCGATTAACCTTACTCTTACTGTGCATAAAGTGGACTTAAAACACCAAATAAAAATCAAAATCACCGTAACTCTCTACAAAGCCAGAGGATCCAGGCTCGAAACATATTGAGGCTTAGATGTAGCATTGCATTCGAATCATTACCCATCATCTTCACCGTCTCGATTATCGCAAGAGATAAACATGCGACGCAAAATAACCTAAAGAAGCTTGGAATCAATCTGAATATTGGTTACGTTGGATACGTGATAAAAGTGTCTTAAAAATCACTTCCTGTGATGTAGTAGGTTTTTTCAATCGAGACCATTTGTATATCTGCTAAATACGTCTTCTGCAATGTATATACGTCTTCTGCAATGTATATCTGTAATGACTGTAATACGTATGGTTGTTGCGAACGATAAGTAATTTCACGTTCACCACAATCTTCGGTTGTTTAGAAATCGTAAGGAAAAATGATCTCTATATTTCCGCTTTCACGTGTTAAGGAAACTTTAACATACGTAAGTTCAGTGTAGTTCATAAAAGAGATTTACATATTGTTATGATATCTTTTAAACGTCACGAAATCTAATTCCAATAGAATACGATACTACTTCTTACGTTCCTGTAAATGTTCACCATTAGTCTGGCCAAAAATCAAGTAACGAAGATTTCTGTGTTTCCTTGAGCAGAGATAAGGCTTGTTGAGCGAGCACCAACTTCTTTGATCAGTGACCTTCACTGGCGGAGTGATTCACAGCAGGCCTGCGCTCTTTCCAGTGTGCGTATAAAATAGGTATTTTTTTTGTTCGTTCCAATCCACAGTTATATCAAGGTAACATTCTAATATTTTCTTAAAATATGTAGTAAACAAGTTGTATACATTATGGTCTTTCTCCAGACTGTTGTTGCCTGCTTTTTACACGCGGGAGATGGGGTGTTGAAAACATTTCTGAACCGGTCGAGCACGAAGAAAAAGTCGTGTAAGCATTGGAGATAATAAGAAGGTAATAGAAGTTGAAGGAAATACTGGAAAAAATGATATTACAAATTAAGTAAAAACAGTTTTCATCATACATAAGGCTATCAGATCACTCTTCAGCGAAACGTAGAACATATTTTCTCAAAAGCCGGGCCCTGTGGCCGAGTGGCGTCGACCTCCGTGGCGAAGTGGTGTCGACCTCCGTGGGGAAGTGGTTAGCAGAGCGCGCTACAACGCCATGGGTTCTGCGTTCGAGTCCCGGGTAAGCATGGGTATTTGTGTTCGTCCAGTTGATAAGAAACAAAGAAAAAATGTAAGAATTGAAAAGTGTAAAAGTGAGAAAAAGAGTGAATGGTGGGGGATACCTCCCTGTAGGGGGTATTTCCTTTAAAAAAAAAAAGTGGTTAGCAGAGCGCGCTACAATGCCAGGGGTTCTGGGTTCGAGTCCCGGGTAAGGCATGGGTATTTGTGTTCGTCCAGTTGATAAGAAACAAAGAAAAATGTAAGAATTGAAAAGTGTAAAAGTGAGAAAAAGAGTGAATGGTGGGAGATACCTCCGTGTAGGGGGTATTTCCTTTTTTTTTAAAAAAAAAAAAAAAAGAAAGTGGTTAGCGCTGCGACGCCAAGGGTCCTGGGTTCGAAACCCGCTCGGGCTTGGTTGTTTGTGAATGTCCATTCATGAATTTCATCATTACATCACCCATCCCAATATTCGCAAATAAGCCAAAAGGCACAAATCGCAAAGTAAAATAAACTAAATCAATCAATCAATCAATATTGTCTCAAAATGTTGGACATGAACGCATTTGCAGTAAATATAATAAGTTACTAGGGCATATTAGCATATAACGAGAATATGGCACAATTTCAGCTAAAATATTAATGTTCAAGCGAACTGTTGAGTTTAAAATTCCCCAACTGCTAATTAATAGCACGGCCGTGTGTGATTTCAACTTGTGTATGCAAGACAGAACGTTCTTCATCAAGACGGGGCCAGGAAGGGAACGCAATCCATGAATTCGGGAAGGAAAAAGTTCACAATTTCTTAAAGAAAGTCGGGAAGTTCTTGGTTATTGAAATGTAAAAGACTTCTATACACTGGGGAAAACCAGAATTGTGTGCCTTATTTCTCCAAGAGGACTGTTTATGTAAAATCTGGAATGAAACTTGTTACTTCGAACAAATTACCGACAGTTATAGTATCGATAAAACTTCACAAAGTAAGCATTTTTATACATATATCCGGACTTTTTCGGATCTAGAAAATCGGTAATTTCTGAGCTGGTATTGAAATATTTTTTTCAAACATCTTGTAGCAATCGTGCACACTCTTTGTTTGAAGCATACTTCTCCAAGGAACAACGTTAGCTCAGACTTCCGTCAGATTTTCTGTTTCTACCATCTAATTTGAAGTCAGGTGATGCCAAAAATATAACACATTTGTGATTTCTTTCAAATCCCTTCCGGAGGCCAGACACAACTCCATAATGTAGGACACGTCCAGAAATAAGAATGCTTCTTATAGCCCCTTTTTAATTTCTTATTTAGCGTCGTCTTTCTGTCACCTTTTGCTAATCGCGACGACAAGGATGAGTGATGTGATAAAATTGAGGAAGGAACACTTACAAAGAACACCCATACCCACGGCGGGATTCGAACCCAGGACCTCAGACATCGTAGATCACTGTGATAACCAGTCCATCACTGTTGGAATTCTTATAGCCCTAATCATTCCACAAGAATTTCTCCCATCTATAACTATACACGAAACACAAAGAATAATCTAAATAAACAGGTGCCAGTTCACGCTCTAACCGTAAAAAAACATATGCATGTGAAAATGCAATGTAATATTTGCTTTTTAGATAGGTGTGATTTATTTCTGTATATTAAAGAAATACAGATGATAAAATGACGGAAGTAGAGGAACAACTCCAATGAAACACTCATGCCTTATGGAGAATTTGCAATTCTTGCCGAACAAGGTTCCGAATTCGAGTCCAGACCAAAAGTGTTTCGCAAGGGGCGAGGGTTACGGGTTTCTCTTATTGAGCTCTTGAAATATTGTGGTTAATGCTGATTGCAAAGTTTTTTGTTTTTTTTTCAAAATGTGGCGTAGTAACTTTCGCGAGAATTGTCAGAATTCCACGCCATTTGAAAGTGCTTGTTCACAATGTGGCGACGTTATTGCAATTGTTCATCCCGGTACTGATTTTGTAACCTCTTGTGAACTCTCAAGTGATGCTGAATCTACATCCACATCACTAAATAATGTTGAAGAAGTGCTTTGTGAAGAGGTAAGTTTGTTGCTCTCTAAACTTACATTTGGACGCAAAAATAGACTCAGTGGAAATGAGCAACATGTATCTACATCGTGCCTCTTCATCATCCTGGGTGATTTCCATGCTTTGATTATTTCAATTTTTTTAATTAATTTGCTTGTTCTGGTGGATTTTCTTCACAGTTAAAATGCCTTATATATTATATGCAAATAACCGTTGACTAGACAGTTATTTCGTAACAAAATTGACACGCTCCTAGAATTTGTCAGAAATCGAATTACTAGAAAATAATTTCGTTCTATTGCTTTCATAAGTATATTTTATGTAGATTTTTACTACTTAATAGTAGTAGTAGTAGTAATAGTAGTGATATTAGTAGTAACTGCTGCAGCATTTGTAGTGATAGTAGCAATTAAACTATAATGAAACACTGGTAATGTGAATTTGGATAAACAGTTCTTTTAAATACCCCCCCTCTCTCGATGAAATCCTGCGTACCCTAATGGTATAGAGTAATCATAGTAATTCCTTTTGTCAAAAGTTTATTTGTTGCCCGGAAAACAGATGTCACTTTGAAGAAATTTCTAAAATATTGAAGCAATTACTTCACGATGTTACCAAGGCAAAAATGTAACAGTATTTCGCTTTCTTTCAGCGATGGAATGTTCTTGTTAAAGTTGATTTTTAAAATTTAAGTAGATACCGTTTCTTGAATACTCCTCGAAAATATTTTTCCAATATTTCATTAATATGTTTTAAAGATAAATTCACTTTGCAGACACTTTAGTCGGTTTGACATCGCTATGAGCATGGCCAAAAAATGATACTTTTAAGTAGTATAATTACACTAAGAAAAACGTTAGAACATTTGAAACTAGTCTAGTTTTGAAATTATAGTATAACGCGGACCTACTGGCTGAAATTTGAGCTCCGGACTACGTTTTATGCATATTCAAATTATACAGTGCCATTTATGGTCGTGGCGTGGCGTCCGTGGAGCGGCGGCTAGCTGACCCGAGCAGGACGAACTTTGCATGAACAGCTGTGTACAGTCAGAGAAAGAATTACCTGGGCCACGGCACCTAGAATTTTGTAACGGCTTAAAGCTGTTGTTTATGCAACCCAAATAACAAAATATTCGCTTAAGTTTGTCTGGTGGATATGAGTTCTCGTAAAGGATTGAGCATTGATAGCATGAGTCACATGATTCATGCCCCCAGCCACAACAAACAACACCTGGGTGCTACGTGGCCTCAAGAAGAACATTTCAGCAACTGGTTTCTTAACAAGAGCTACTCGTAAGGAAATATTCTTTCGAGTGATACTAGAGTCATTATCAAGAAGATTCTATGGAATGATGGTTCTCATCACAGACCATATGCCACACGTTAATTGTTTAAGTCTAGTTTATACACTGGACCTACAGATTAAAGTGAGATCTGAACCATATGCTCCTCTATCTGGTATTGATTTCGGAAGCCTTTCATTACATGTCGCGGACGTTACCACTACGCCATCGGAGAGGCAATGGAACGCCTTGAGAAAGAAACGAGTGAAACCATATTTGGGGTAAATTTTAAAAAGAAGACAATATTTTGTGGTCACAGTTTCGTCATATTATTCGGCGCGAATAATATGTGGTCACGTCATATTATTCGCCACGAAGTAACATCAGAGACATTCAATCTTGCATTTTTTGCCTTTCAACTAATTCTTCAACATCAGGCTAATCACATCAATAAGATAAATTATGAAACAAATGATAATGAATGTGGAATATTGACAGTTATTACGAATTACCTGACACAAGCAAACATTAAGCAGACTCGGTGGCAAGCTCATTAAGTGGTCGACATTCGATCTCGTCACCAAAGTCCCGGGTTTGAGTACCGTTCTTGTCATTGGTGTTTGAGTATTTCGTCATTAATTTCATGTAATATTCACTCGTCCGCGACTGGGAAGAAAAGTGATGTTAATAACAAAAATAATAAAAATAAACATGATCGAAGAGTACTAGTTTCATCTCTCACAAAATCTCCTACAAATCCGGGATATATGAAATATATGTATCTTCAAATACGTTTTCGATTTCTATATTTAACTAGTCGAGACCGAGAACGGGAGAGCAATTTTCAATTCGAGAAACCGAGAGACGGAGACACTGTAAAGTCTTGTTTCATTCTTGACATCTCCCTAATTGAGTTGTTGTTCTGTTTGTTATTGGCTTTGTACTGGCAATTATTGTCATTATTCTTCCCCTGTAGGTAAACCATTACGACGATTTATGATGAAATAGAGCAGATAAAAGGGAAAGAACAAGAGAGTCATACCTGCCCGGGACTTCAACCCAGAACCTTACGTAACGAGATTTGAAATTCTGGAGAAGGCTTTCTCTTTCCTCTACTTCTGCTTTTTTATCATACATGTATAATTAAAATGGATCTAAGAAAATCCGAGAAAATGTATTCATCATTCGTCGCCAAGAAAGCTTCAAGTCTTGCTTCTATTATTTTTCGTATGTGGTTGAACATGAAATTTTCTTACATTGTGGCAATTTATTATTTTAGTTTTTGTTTGTGCACAGATAAGCTAATCGGGACTGGACCTTCAGTTTAAAATGGGATACGAACCACTACGTGCTTCCACCGTGCATCGAACCCGGGATCCCTTGATTACAAGCTGACGACGGTATCATTACGCCATCGAGGAGGCCCCGTGACAAAATGTTATTCACTGGATCTACACAATCATCTATTTCGACATTTACATTTTCGTTTTCTTCTTTCTTTATGTTAACTACTCTTATACGACTCTTTTTGCGTCTTCGAATTTCTTCTTGTTTCAGGAAAAAAATACATGCAGGCTGTATAACCCCCCCCCCCCCCACCGTGCAAATAGATAGAAAGCTCACTCTCGAGAACTAATTTATAAATAACGTAACCATTAGGAAACAATTCGAACGTTAACTGATATAACTGCAGATGAAACAATACTTACAGACGCTAACGAAATATCTATTCTTGTATAAGCTCACAGGCAACAGGTATCTGGTGAGTCATTCACTCTTGCTAACTACGAGCGAAGGTCACTGAACCAAAGGGTGGCAAACAGGCGTCTGGTCTACGAAACTAGGGTTAGCAGACGAGGCAAGGTGTTCCTGTTAGCAATGACGTACGAAATAAGGAGGAACACAGCTTTCATATCAAACTAGACGTATGTTTTGGTCCCGTCCTTGAATGTAGAACACTTTCTCGTCGTGGTTTTGAAGGCCTACGTTAAGGCTTCTCTGCAAGAAGGATATCTTCCCCATTGAGGGGAGGAAAAGTGGGTGCGTATAGAGGTCCTTCAACTTTCCTATTCTTCTTCATATCAGAGCGCGTGCTGTATCGTCGACGTAATTCAATCTGTCCGTTGTAGGTTTTAGGTTCTGTTTATGTTCGGTAATTTCACATCGTCTTCCTGCTTATGTTATTCGCGACGAAGGTTGTGGATTCGATAATCTGGACAATAACGGGATTGTGTTTGTTGGTTGATTTCGTGTATTACTCCACTTTATGCACAGCAAGACTAATCGAGAATGCACCTACAGTTTAAAGTGGGATCCGAACCACTATGTGCCTACACATTACTTTGCTAATGGATATTTGCATGCTAAGATGTAGGAAGTGCTACATTTTCATTTCAGTGTGTGGAATTGAGAGCTATTTTGGATACGAAGGATCGGACAATGGAGTAGTGGAAAAAGGATCACCTCACATGTTTGAATTATACCCCCCCCCCCCTCACACACACAGGATATCGGCCGTGGTTTTTATAACGAAATATAACATCGATGAATTGTGTCAAGAAAAGCTGGAGTCTATTTACATCCCTACGGAACTTGGAAGAAAGTCCACGTAGAGATTAGAAAGTTCTATTCCGACAAAATCTGACGTATAGTAAATGAAAATGCAAAGTGCTACCTTGTGCTTTGCACCAAGTCATGAAGACGTGTAGGGGGTGTGGAGTTAGGGCCCCACACTTTCTTGTTAAGGCCGAAGGTGAGGATAATGTGATCAGCACCACGCCCCTGGCCGCCTTTACCCCACCCCTGAGTATCCTACAGGTACCCACTTTATACGACGCTGAGTGGGCTGAGTGGAAAAAATTCCAATTCTCCCCAGACGGGGATCAAACTCAGATCTCCCGCATGGTAATCAGACGCCCTAACGACCAAGCTAGCATGGCACATATAGTATAGTAGCCTTTGTAGTTAAGGCAATAATTATTTTAGCGTTTCGTTCAACGCTTTTAGGCGAATCGTTTTCGGACATATAACGTGTAGCTCTTGTCGGTTCTGCGACTTGGCTTGAGAACAGGCTATATTCTGACGAACAACGTTGCACCTGACAAGTCACGTGACTTTCCTACATTTTCTGTGTCTGTTGGCTATTGCATGAAAGACGAGTTGCTCTTAAGACAGACAGAATCACACGATGACCTAAAGATGCGATGTGTGTTGCCTAACTTTCCGGCATTTTTTACTCCATTAAAGTCTTATGGGGAATAACTTTTTTCCACGACTGTACATATACGTTGTTAGTGAGTAGATGCTTAATAGTTATTTTGTGTATGCTCGAGGTTATGCTTACTATTGCTTTGTGTACAAAGTGATAAGCGGAACCTCTCTTAGTACAAGTTAAAACAAAGACAGCCGTGAAACGCTGCAAGTACCTGGTATTATAGTCCTGAATAGTCATGTTAACCTGGGGTTTGCTCCAAAAGAGAGTTAGAATAATCATATTGGCATTGGAGGTTATAGTCATTCTATACAGGGTGAAATCGTCCAAAAATAAAATATAGCTTCCCTGTCTCGAAGTGTTCAGTGGTGCATCACTTATTTTGTGTTTCCTTTTTGCACTGTTTTACTGAATCACCCTGTATATTTAGATTTCTTACAGGCCTCCTAATGACACACAAATAACATTTGACAAGAAGCAAATAAATGATACACAAAGCCTCTTTACATTAATAAATCACTTTAAGTAATGTGCAAAATCCTAAAAGTAGAATTAACTAACGTAACTAAATATAAAATAAATTAGCTGTAATAATTGATATTTATATGTTCCTAAATCAGCAATAGAAAATAATAATTAAATGTTACTAAACTTTAGTAGAGTTTTCACTGTGACCCAACGAACCACAGATGACGCTAAAAATAAGATTTAGAGTTTTTCAAATAATTAGTTCAGCAAACTTTAAAATCTCGTCAGAAGTTTGAAATACAAAATAACCCAATTTTGTTCCTTCAAGAGAAAGCATGCTGCACCACTATTTAACACAAGAAACAATTGTAGTGTCATAATTTTAAAATTTTGCACAACCATATAGTAACAATGTACACTTCGCAACATCTTATTTGACCGCCCTGAAAAATTTCAAAGTCCGGAATTCGTAAATTTGGCAGCATAGCGCTTCAGAGCCAACTAAGAGTAGCCAACTTTGCAACATTTCTTCTTCCTGAATGAAAACGCTCGTGATTTTTTTTTCATTCTTTCACATTCCATAAAGTAAAGATACCCTAAAGCAGTAATAAAATTTCTGAGTAGACAAAAAAAATGTTAAGTAGAAATACGAATGTTGAAAATATTTCAAGATTCTTCGTTCTGAATTTGAAAATAGGAAAATGTATTTGCATTGTGAAACACTGAACAGGTTCTCATCCACCTGGAAAGAATTGCAGTCACATTTGAATCCAAGAAGGCAAATTTATGATGATTTTTTGCGAAATGTTTAGTAAAGATACCTTGCACAACACCAAACGATTCTGCAAAGTGTGTCTTTCCCTTCGTTCTTTGTGAAAAATGATTCGAAACTCCGGCACAATGTTGATTCAACCGAGATTAAAGTGTTTTACTGAGGTCTCTGTTAGCAATCTCCTGGAGTAGTTGATTAGATGACAGCACTTTTTTTCACTGTTTTCGTCAAGATCGAAACATCGTAGGTTCAAATCCCACCCCTTCCTTATGATTTTTTCCTTTCTATTTACCGAGTACGAAGTGTTCTAATAACGTAATATAATATTATATGATATTACTGTAAACATTTATGCATGCTCAGTGGCGGCGATTGGGTTTCAAAACTGATGGGGCAAGGTGGGGAGAGGTGGGACGGCAAGTTAAGTTTATTTCCCTTGGTAGATAATGTTTAGCATAGTGCTGTGTCATCTGCCCCTCCACACTCCATAATCGTCGCCACTGTGCATGCCTCAAGTAATGCTTCTACTAATGTTTTTAATTTTGCAGTGATTGGCAGGATTTTAGGAAATACTTTTCCTTTCATTCAGCTGTTATAAGTTAACACATATTAAGAACTTACATGTCAACTTTCTGCATCCGGAAATGCATTCTCGTCCAAAGCCGTTTACTTCCCGAAAAAGATTTTCCAAAGAAGTAGGTTTGAACCCATGACCTTCCATTCCATAAGCAAACGATCCCCCTACACCACACGGTTCACGTTATTTTATGCACTCGGTTCGGATCCCACTTTAAACTGTAGGTCCAGTCCCGATTAGCCTTACTATGCATAAAGTTGACTTAAAACACCAAATCAACCAATTCATCTCCTTTCAGAGTGGGCCTTCTATGATACTGTATTCGGCCAGCATCCGAAAATACAGTTCTGCTTCGCGTATACCAGAGTGTAATTGCATTTAATATTGTGACTAAATTTGTCCTCCTCCGTAGTCGAGCGGGTTAAGGCGTTCACTCGTCTTGAGATCGTTCTCTGCGGGACGGCGTAGGTTCGAATCCGGGTCTGATCGGAATTTATTCGGCCTACGTTTAGGGCCGGTGGCAACCCACCATCGTGAGGAAATTGGGAAGCTCCGAGTGAGTGAGCGTAACCTGGTCAAGAAGACCTACAATAACGGCTGGGGGTTCGTCGGGCTGATCACCCGTCACCCCAACACTGGTCTGAGATCTCCACGCTATAACAGGTGACGGCGGAACAGTGTGGGAGGGAGACCAGTAGACGGTAGGTAAGCCAAGGCCCGTCAAGGTGCTGTAGAGCTGTGGGTTATGTATATTAAATGCAATTACACTCTGGTATACGCGAAGCAGAACTGTATTTTCGGATGCTGGCCGAATACAGTATCATAGAAGGCCCACTCTGAAAGGAGATGAATTGGTTGATTTGGTGTTTTAAGTCAACTTTATGCATAGTAAGGCTAATCGGGACTGGACCTACAGTTTAAAGTGGGATCCGAACCGAGTGCATAAAATAACGTGAACCGTGTGGTGTAGGGGGATCGTTTGCTTATGGAATGGAAGGTCATGGGTTCAAACCTACTTCTTTGCAAAATCTTTTTCGGGAAGTAAACGGCTTTGGACGAGAATGCATTTCCGGATGCAGAAAGTTGACATGTAAGTTCTTAATATGTGTTAACTTATAACAGCTGAATGAAAGGAAAAGTATTTCCTAAAATCCTGCCAATCACTGCAAAATTAAAAACATTAGTAGAAGCATTACTTGAGGCATGCACAGTGGCGACGATTATGGAGTGTGGAGGGGCAGATGACACAGCACTATGCTAAACATTATCTACCAAGGGAAATAAACTTAACTTGCCGTCCCACCTCTCCCCACCTTGCCCCATCAGTTTTGAAACCCAATCGCCGCCACTGAGCATGCATAAATGTTTACAGTAATATCATATAATATTATATTACGTTATTAGAACACTTCGTACTCGGTAAATAGAAAGGAAAAAATCATAAGGAAGGGGTGGGATTTGAACCTACGATGTTTCGATCTTGACGAAAACAGTGAAAAAAAGTGCTGTCATCTAATCAACTACTCCAGGAGATTGCTAACAGAGACCTCAGTAAAACACGTTAATCTCGGTTGAATCAACATTGTGCCGGAGTTTCGAATCATTTTTCGCAAAGAACGAAGGGAAAGACACACTTTGCAGAATCGTTTGGTGTTGTGCAAGGTATCTTTACTAAACATTTCGCAAAAAATCATCATAAATTTGCCTTCTTGGATTCAAATGTGACTGCAATTCTTTCCAGGTGGATGAGAACCTGTTCAGTGTTTCACAATGCACATACATTTTCCTATTTTCAAATTCAGAACGAAGAATCTTGAAATATTTTCAACATTCGTATTTCTACTTAACATTTTTTTGTCTACTCATATATTTTATTACTGCTTTAGGGTATCTTTACTTTATGGAATGTGAAAGAATGAAAAAAAAATCACGAGCGTTTTCATTCAGGAAGAAGAAATGTTGCAAAGTTGGCTACTCTTAGTTGGCTCTGAAGCGTTATGCTGCCAAATTTACGAATTCCGGACTTTGAAATTTTTCAGGGCGGTCAAATAAGATGTTGCGAAGTGTACACACACACACACACACACACACACATACGTGTAAACGTGGTCTTATAAGGCCCGAGTGAGTGTACATATGTTGTGGGAACCACTATAATTTGATAAATTAGCATAATGAAGGTCATTTTAAAATGTCGAGACCATGCATGCGATTACAAATACCACCGTGGTTTTTGAAAATTATCATTTATGCAGTTTTCCTCACGAAAAAATGGTTACTATTCTTGTTGGAACCTGGTACCAATATCACCTGTCTAATTTACGTGTTGTAATTTTTAATACAATTGCATCCGTTGTGGGTACCAATCAATATTGCAAAACCCGTCCAACCAATCACAATTCTTGTAGGTCACATGATTTCCTCCTGTGTGTAAGCAGCTACGTGCCATACCGAATTGGGCAATAAGTTGTGAAACGCGCTTTACAGCGTCGTATCTGTCTCGGCGCAGAGCATTCGGAAGGGGGAGGGGGAAAAGAAAGAGTTCCTTTCGCGGCGGAGTTAGGAAGGGATTAACTGCTCCGCAGTCAGTGGCGTACTTAAGGGTTTTTTGCCCCACTGTGGAATTGAGAAAATAATCACATTTACCTTAATCGCTGACTCTTAATTTTTACTTTGCATACTTTTTTGTGTTGTTTGAAGATTTCAGAAATCAAAGCAGACTTATGCGGCCTATCATGCCGCAACGGTGTGAACTTTATTGGCACGCTACCAAGCGAAAAGCAATAGGTAACAAGCGACAAGAGATACTTATCGCTTGGAAGTGAACCCTCAGTAATCAATTCGACCTTTCGCATCGATGCGACAAGGAAAGCTGCACATGTCGCTTTCGGCTCGATGCATTAGGTTTTTCGCGCATTAGCGGTGAATTTCTTGCTTTAGATTGAAGTCGCCAGTGTTCATGGGCGTCCGGAAGGACGTGTCCCTCCTGGAAAATGAAAGTCAACCAAAAATTATATATTTCACACATATGATTTCATTTCAGCCACAATAAAATGTGTTAATTAATGCACGAACATGATAAATTCAAATTTCAGCAATGTTTTTTGAGGGAACATTGGGGAAATTGTGGCTTATTTGCCCCCCTGGAAAAAATACCTTCGTTGCCCCTCCCTGGAAAAAATCCTGCTGACGTTCATGCCAGTGTTGCCTGTCGATTATCGTCTGCCACTTGTCGCTTCGATCTGAAGTCTCTTTGAAGGGGGTCAGGGGAAGAATTCTGACGGAGGCGACAAGCGACAGTGTGCTTCAACATCGACAAGAGACACGGGTCCCTTTTGTCTTGTAGACTAAAATATTCACCGCCCGTGCACGACAAGTGGAGGCGTCACGATGCACAACATTGATAAAGTAGCCAGTTTGAGTGACACAACCAAGCGACATGCAATATTTGCAGCTTACCGTGCTGTATCAGTTCCAAACGTTGCATTGATTACCGAGGCTTGTCGCTTGTCGCTTTCGCTTCGGTCTGGAATCTGCTTAAACGGCATAAACGGCAGGCGACTAGCGACATGGAGATTTTATACCAAAGCGACAAGCGACAAGAGACATTAGACCATTCAATATAAGGCAAAACATTCACCGCGCATGCGCGAACAAAAGTACGAAGCGACATGATGCACGGTATTAACAAAACTGGCCAATCAGAGCGACACGCAAGCTACAAGCGACACCTGCATCCTGTCGTGTCGCTTCTGTTCGAAAGGTTCAATTCATTACTGCTGGTTCGCTTCCAAAGGACACGTGTTGGTTGTCGCTTTCGTGTGAAATCTCCCATACAAAGCAAAAAAGCTGCAAACGACAGACGACAAGTGACAGGCGACAAGCGACACAGAGAATTCACACAAAAGCTACAAGCGGCAAGCGACACTAGCACAGTTAGTTTAAATTCAAACATTCACCGCGCATGAGCTAACACGGTATTGAGAAAACTGCCTAATCAGAGCGACACATGCAACTTGTCCTGTCGCTTTCTAAATGCTGGTTTGCAAGTTAAGCGTGTCACGTGCCACTCGCCTCTGAAAGCTACACCAAGCCATTGTTTTATTCAATTCTCCTCAGGGAAGGAAGAGAATGCTTATCAAATACAGTCTCCGCAGATCATTTGCGAAGCCACTCATTATATTTGAAACTATATTTTTTGTGCACATTCAGCGTGCACTATAATCTACTGAAGCGGCCCAAACGAATTATTCGCTGGAACTAGGATCTCACTTTCCTCATCGTTGTGAAGGGTCACTCGCAATAGAATTGTTACGATTTTATCTCTCCGGTTGAGAACAGAATTTGGAGACTATAGTCCACAAAAAATTTACTTCTGTTGGAGTTATTAGATTGGGGGAGGAGGGTGGTGCTTCAGATGGCTGTTCCATGTAGACTGTACATTTGAACAAAAGGAGCAAAGGAAAAGTAACTTATTTAATTTATTTGTAATATGAATTAAGTGCTAATTTACCAGAAGTCCAGTACGGTAAAACTATCCAAGCATATAATGGTGTGAGTCTTAATGGACATTTTAATTAAACATTTCTTTTAATTAAACATTTCTTCACAAACTGATTCAATATTGAATAGGGCAGTGGTTCCCAAAGTGTGCTCCTTGGCGCCCCGGGGTGCGATAATTTCACTGAAATGCCACTTACTTGCTAGTGTACTGATGGTTTTAGATATGATTGTTCCAAACATTTGCTTATTTAGTCCTTTTTACATAAACACTGTTTCTGAATATGAAATATGTGCTTATTTTTTAACATAAGGCAAGCAACCTAACAACACTAACTTAGCGTTGCAAGTTTTAGGCCTATGCCTACATTCTGACTTGGGCGTCGCGGAAAAAATTTAAAACTACAAAATTTGGGATCCCCTGAGATAGGGCATAATTGTAATAATGAATGATTGACGTATAAACTTGTTGTGAAGCGTACAGAAATGTTTGTTTCGCGAATAGAGCGAACAATAAAAAGTTTTATAAATCTCATTCCTTGCAACCACCCAATCACAGTAACTGTTCATCACCTGACCTCTACTTGCACGTCACCCGTGAAGTTTGCTGGGGTATCTTTGCGTCCTATCACCTAGACCACAAGCATTTCGTTTTCGCGCCTTTTTTACCGGACGCCCGGTTCTTTCTTACTTCGGTAGTTCATCTCTTAGTCAAGTAGGAGGGGTACGAGTACACCTAAGGCCTCCCCGACGGCCCAGTCGACCTCCTTGGCGGAGTGGTTAGCACAGCGCGCTACGACGCCAGGGGTTCCGGGTTCGAGTCCCGGGTAAGGCATGGGTATTTGTGTTTGTCCAAATGAGAAAAAATGAAAATTGAGAATAACCGAGAAATGAAAATCTTGAGAATATAATGAAAAAAGGGGGATACTTCCGGTTAGGGGTATTCTTTAAAAAAAATGGCATAGTGGTTGCTTCGTCGCCTTGTAATCAAGGGGTCCCAGGTTCGATACCTAGTGGAGGCACTTCGTGGTTTGGATTCCACTTTAAACTGTAGGTCCAGTCCCGATTAGCCTTAATGTACATATAGCGGACTTAAAACACCAACTCAAACAAACGAGTTCCACCTGCACCAAAAGCAAGCATACAGTCAAGAAGTTTAAATATCGTACGTCTTCATGTCGTACCCAGTCTCAAACGCAGGATAAAAAATAACCCTTTTTATCACCTTGCTACCTCCATATCTCAAACACGTCACCCTTGCAATACGCAACCACGATTAAGAAAGAGAAAAGAACCAACGTTCTCGAGGCCGAGTTGGGAGAAGTATATTATTGGTAAATAATCATATCGTAGAGTCACGGACACTTCTGTGTTGTAGCAACACTATTAACTTTCAACGGAATCATTACTACCCAGAAGTATCCGTGACAGCACAACCGTAAACTGATGTTGCGTTACATTTTTTTGGAATGTCGACTAAAAAACTCTCATAACATGTCGCAATAAAACAAGTGGCTTCACCAAAGTGAGGTAGAGACGAACACACCATTATTCTGCACTGTTATCTCAAGAGTCCGATATTAGCAACATAGGGAGACATTTCTTAGTCACAAGAAATGCTTTCAATTAATTACTTATAAAAAGTAGACGGTGTCGTCTTGGCAGAACATAGACTCAAATACAAAAGCACAAGAAGCTAACTGTCTCAATTATATACGGTCTAGTTTTATTATTGTGTGAAGTTTTACCAACTAACCTTGAAAGAGACAATTTGGATCGACGTACACACGGAACATTTTCAACCAATGGCAGCACAAAACATGTCGCTACTAATACATAGTGCAACAAGCCTTCGAGCATACAATGAACAATCTCTATTTTATGGTGGTATTTTAAGACTTTAGATTTGAATGTCGTTGGAAAGGTGTAGAGCTCTTAATACAAAAAATACTAATAAATAATATGAATGTGAAACATGTAAGGGTAAAGTAAAGTGCATTACAGCGTTGTATGGATGTAGTTGTAAGGAGCCACATATTATATCTCACTTAATGTCCCACTATTTTGGAACATTTCTTGATTTAGGGCAATTATTTGGAAAATATTGACCGTCGACGAAACTGCTATGCCTGCAGTCATCTGTATAAGACACAGAAAATTTCAGTCCGGATACGAGTGCATCAGCTCAATCTATGGCGTAAACTCGTTCTGACTCTTGTAATTGTTATTCGGTCCAGATTTGAAAGCACCACTGATGCAAGGCCTCTTGTTGAGTGAGCGTGTCATCAATTTCTTTTCCTCCCTCCTAATTTATGATGGCGGGCCTCATGCAAAAAGTGCATAATTTTAAAGAGTTGGAAGTTGCATGAACGTTTACTACACCCTAGCTGAGAAATGATGACTACAATGACAGAAATATATTAATGTTGCAACAAAGTTATAATTGAGAAATTACAACATCTTGTAACTTGGATATCTAGAAAAGTATTACAAGAAAGTTTGAACATTGTATTTTTGACTTCATTAAAACGTGATGAAAATGTAGGAACATTTTTATTAGATTCTCGTGTTTATAGTCAAAAATACAATTAATACCTTCTATTTAAAATATTCTGGCACAATATGTACTGGGCCTCCCCGATGGTTCAGTGGTAGCGTCGTTGAGATAGGATTATTTGTGTGTAAAATATTTGTGTTTCACATAAGAAAGTGAAAAAAAAAACTGTACTGTTTGATCGGGGGAGCAGACTTTTCCGTTGCAGCTGTAAGGGATTAAGGGATTAGCGAGCTAGCGATAAGTAGGTCAGTGGTACAAACATGGTTCGAACGTCGATATCTCCTTCTCAGGACGAAACAGCCGAAATAGGCTGGAATAAAATACTTGAATGTTGCGGCAATGAACTTCGTTATGAGGGGACAATAGAATGTAGTTTTTGTAAAAAGTGGTACCATAAATCTTGCGCGAAAATGAGCGAAGAAGAATTTACGAAATTTGAGTTGCATAGAAGAATTTTTTTTCCAATATGCTGCGCACTGTCAGAAAAGGAAAGTAAAATTGCACAGGGTGTTCAAAAATTAACTGAGGAGAATAAAGAGAGCGTTAGCCTCACGACACTTTTATTATTTATGAAGCAGAGTAGAGAAGAGGATAGGCAAGAGCAGCTTAAATTTAGAGAAGAGGATAGCTTTGGCTGCAAGTCGTCTCACTCTCTTGGCTTTAAGTTTAGAAAGATCCGACCATTAAAATTAAAATTTCGAGACAGCAGGGGAGACATTGTTTTCATTATTATTATAATGGTTGATTCTACATTCTTAATTTTTTGTGGACGCATTTGGAGGTGTTCATGCACCACTGGCAACCCCCGTGCTCACTCCTATGCCCTCACATATCAATTTTAATTTGCTTCATATGTACAAGATGATGTTTGAAAGTGTGTTAATATCGGGTGTCTAATAGAGCAAAGAAAATAAATTTTACACTGTTACTCTTCTTTGTACTCATAATATATATATATATATATATATATATATATATATATATATATATATATATGTATGTGTTACTGGTACTCCCTTTTGGCTTAGTGGTAACGTCGTCGCCTTGTAATCAAGGGTTCCCGGGGGGTTCGATAACCAGTTGAGTCATAAAACGGTTCGGATTCCAGTTTAAACGGTAGGTCTAGTCCCGATTAATTATACTGTATGTAAAGTGGACTTAAAACACGAACTCGATCAATCTATCAATTTGTTTATTGAAAGGTTCTATTCGGAAAGGAACAAAGCGTTTTCGTTACTTACGAAAAATTATCCAACTTTAACCAACAGAATTATAATCGAGACGTTGTTTTATATATCTCGGTTATGACTTCCTGCAAAAGTTAAAGTACGTAACGATTGTTAAACGTCGGTCGACTCATTTTCTTAGCACAATAAATTCGGCTTCGAATTCCTATGTCAATTTCATCTGTCGTATGTGGCAAATAAGTAATTAATTAGAGCCATATATATATATATATATATATATATATATATATATATATATATATATAAAGAGACAATAAACATATCATTTTGGGGGCAGGGGGTAGCTACTGACTGCATTTACGCACAGTATCGGCAGTATTAAGAAACAAAGATTGGTAATTGCTTTGGTAATATATCAAAAGGTTGATTTCTGGTTAAATATTTTTTTACTATTTCGTTGTTGTTAATTTTATCGGAAGAGAAAATTCTTACACTCCGCAGAAGAGAAATCATGTATTAATTTCCGAATCATAATCACCATTTTATATCATATGCATATCATTAACATTCTTCTGTTACGCCTTGCATGTATCCTGCAGCGAACGACGGAAACCTGTCAAAATACTTCATCGCAACCAAAGCAGTGGGACAAAGGCCACGACTGTAGAAATGAAGGTTCCACCGAACGTCTGTTTCAGGCGCCAAAGAGACTGGAGTTGTCTCGCTGAGAGCTCGAGTTTCGGTTTCGCTTGTAAGTGAGTGAACACTTATATACACAAGCAACAGTGGCGTGTGCATGGGGCAATTAGTTGGGAATACAGTACTCCTAATATGGTTCAAGTTCGCTGTAAAATTAACTTCAACTGCAAATAAAGATGGCGAAATAGTGTAAATGTTGTATGCTATCGCAATTGTCCCCAATGACGTAGTGGTAACGGTATCACATATAATGATATGGTCCGGGGTTCGATCACTATTACAGCCTCAGCGGCTGTTTCCATTGTATGACATTCAGCCAACAACGTCCCCCACAATTATTTAAGCGAAATCACACCCATTGCAATGATTCCGACAAACATTTCGGAGCGTGTTGTAAACACACTTGAAGGTGCAAATATAACGATTATATTCTAAATGTAGTCATGCATTTTGTTTAGTCTCTTAACAGTGGGGCGTTACCCCCACACCCCCTGTACGCCTTCATGGCGTAGTGCTAAGCACTGGGAAGCACTTTACCTTTCTTTTACCTCTTAACAATGACCATACTATCTATCAGACTAGATAAAACGATGTGTAGGGCTTCACACACCCTTCAATCGCGGCTAATTTGGAAGTGATGGTGATGTGATGTGAACAAGAAAAAGCATTGATTCAATATTAACATATTATTTTGAGGTTTAGAGAATGATAAAATATGTGTAAAACTCGTGCAATTGGTTCTCTTTTTTTCAATGATGATAATTTTGCAATTATTGTAATTATTACATAACTGCACCTAATATAAACTACAAAGGAAGAAATTATTCATTAGAAAATAGTTTCTTGAATTTTAATGTTAAAAAATATCAATATCTATTCATGTCACTGATTAGGAATGACCTACTAAGAGCACAGACTTTCATGAATGACTAGCATGTGAGTCAACATGTGAAAACACCGTTACGAGTAGAACCCAGTATACAGAGCCCCCTGGTAGCAGCAGATTTTTCATTTATACTTTAGGAAAGTTCAAGTTGCTGCTTCTCATGTACTAGTACATGCATGCTAAATATTGAGGACAGAGAGATGAAAACAATTCTCCCCTCTTTCTTTGTTGCTACTAGCGTTTTAGGTGAGAATATTTACGGTTTGAACGCAGAGTTTCCCTCTCCCCTTGTATGAATAATGCGGCGAATTCAGCTGTCTTTCAACAACCATCCCTCCACCCTCTGTGATGTCTCAAACTTACACTATATATAACCTTCAAGTACATTAACTTGACATTTGTGTGAAAATGTAAAACATTTTACCAATATATTTTAGGTAGCCTTACTGTGCATAAAGTGAACACCAAATCAACCAACAACCAATATATTTTAGGCGAACCTAACTACAAATATTTAATTTTCGATAGTTATAACTGCGAAAGTCAGCTAAAGCAAGACATTTAATCCACCATCATGCAAATATCATTTATTTTATTTTAACGGTTATCCCAACGTTAGCATTTTTCACATGTCCCTTTGTAAGCAAGGGGACCTGTGTTCGATGGAGGCATATAGTGTTATGATTCAACTTTAAACTGTAGGTGTCCACTATGACTAACCTATTTGTACATAAAGTAGATTTAAAATAAAACCTCAAGTTAATTACCTGATTCTTCTAAGTTTTTAGGACAAGAACATTACTCGGAACGAATTATTCGGAAATCCTCGTAACTCCTTATCGTTCTTAAATTTTACAGTGATTTTATAATTGTCTTTTATAATCCTGTAATATTGTATATTTCCCAGTGTTGAAATCTTTCTATACATATATAAATGATGGACTAAGAACGATGTCACTTTCTAATCAAGGTTTTTATTAAGGGCAAGGTCCGTAAAGACTTTCTCCTACCCCGCTTGAAGTATATTTACGTTTATTTTAAGCGTATTTCTACGTAGTAGGTTAATCGTTAATGCGCATTAATGGTGGAATCAGAACGAACACGATGACATATTCATTCCTTACCCGGGATTCAAAAGTAGGGCTTTAGCTTCGTAGCCACTTCTTCATGGAGCCCGGAAGGTAAATAGTGAATACATTTTATTAGATTATTTTTAGCGTCGCTTTTTTCACTTTTGGCTAATCCAAACGACGAAGACGAGTAATAATATGATGAAATGCACCATCAAAAAACACCCATGAGCAGACCGGGATTCGAACCGAAACCACGTACCGTCGTAATACACTGTGCTAACCTTTCCTCCACGAAGGTCAGCTGCAATATAGTCGAATCTACTGAATACGTTCGTTTCAAGGAGACTTCCCTTTATAATGCTTCATCAGAGCGTGGTTTTTGATTCATTGGAATTTTTGGAATTTTAAGTCCACTTTATGCACAGTAAGGCTAATCGGGACTGGACCTACAGTTAAGTGGGATCCGAATCACTGTACCATGTGGCTCCACCGCGTGTCGAACCCGGGACCCCTAGATTACGTCAGAGCGTGGTGTTGATCATTCATGTCTCCTTCAATACGGCAGAGATCGAGAATGTGTGGAGCCATATCATTTGCTCGAATGGTGTCACGACACGGTGCCATACACAGGGGGAAGTTTACTTTTTTTGTAGCAGTCGCCACATATATTTTGATGGCATAAAATCTACCTAACGCTTCGCTGTCCCTTCAAGTACATTTGCTTCTGTAACTTTGTAAATATTGTTTTATAAAGACCACACCGAGGGAAGGAATGCTCTATCTTCCATTAAACCTAAATACTGTGTGACCATTTACTTCATTGCATTATTAATTATAAAGTGCATTCTAATACACGGCTATAAATTATCAGGTTTAGAAACGGGAAGAGTATATATGTAGTTTATATTTTATTTTGCCATCTAGCAAGTAGTGTTTACTACAGTGGAATTAATATTTTCATTAATATCATAGAAGGCAAGTACATGTTGTTTACAGGCATTATTTATCAAAAAGGAATGAAATCGATGTCTTCAACTCAATGTTTTTCTCCTTCCTCAAAGTTTCTGTTGGGGACCATCATCAAATGTACATTTCATTGTTCTCTCGGTTGTTTTATGTATATGAAAATGCATTATACGCATATGATAATTCGAATATCTCTGCGTAAGTATTTGTATGTTATCTCTATATTTGAACTTTGAACACACACACACACAAACAGCAAGTTCCTACTTTGTGAAACTTACGCAATGGAGAGATCAAGCGTAAGATACCGTGACAACAGACACAGGGGAAAATGCCCTCTCTTCTAGTCGCACGTTGAAGAGAGCGAGCGATTACAGAAAACGTCCAATACGTGTAGCAAAGTCGCAAGAAGACATCCAGGGTCTCGCCGTGGCTGCAGGGCGAGAATAAAAACTTCGCTTCACTTATCAGTGTTGCCAAACACGACTGTTAAAGAAAGAACTACATTGAAATTGAATGTAGTTAAGGATTGCGATCAAGCAGTTAACTTTGAGAAGTATAAATACTTGGTTCCGTGTTCTATGACTAGGGATCCTGTGTTCGAATCCCGTACGAGTCTTGGGGAGCTTCCCGAGCGAAGCGAGAAGCGACACTTGTCACTTGGAAACAAACATTCAATAACAAATGCAACTTTTCAAACCTTTCGAACCAACATGACAACGTGCACGTCTCCCGTCGCGTCGTTGTTTTCTGGTTGCATCTGCTGGTAGCGCAGCTGCAGTAAATGTTCGACGGGTTCCATACCCGGTGGAGGCACATAGTTGTTCAGATACCACTTTAAACTGTAGTTCGAGTCATGATTAGCTTTACTGTGCATAAAACAGACTTTAAAACACCAACTCAATCAATGTACTTTATAATCAATAAATGTAAATCATATTCTTAGTTCTAAAATTCTTATTTACGTTTTATTGCTCGAACAAATTAACATTGCTCAAACAATTACATTACATTTACATGTAAATGTAACGTAATCGTCTATTTCGACTGTTAATGTCCTTTTTTAGTACCTGAAAAGTTTCAAATGATGAACAGAATAGTGTGTTGACTAACTGCTACGATCCTAGCTGTAGTTCAATACCAATTCAGGATAACAAAACTATTGGAAAGCAAACTTTGTACCGAAACTTTCCAGTATTTATCCATGCTGTAAAGCCGCGTTTACACCGGGGTTGGTCACACACGTCACCAGCAAATTTTGGTAATATTTCGAAAAACGCTTATGAATTTCTTATCAACATCTCATGTTAGCAACAGATTTCCCGTGTTGGAAACAGAAATGTTGTTATCCACTAGAAGTCGGTAAAGATCAAAGGACACTTCCGCTACAATTAGTTTCTGCCCGCAGTGAAGGTCTCATCCAGAATCTTCTGTCTTCTCTGTTGCGCCAAAATGACTCATGTTGCCACAGAGAGTAATCAACTTCCTCCACAGTCGGCTTCTTGCAGCCAAAATGTTAACAAAAGTTATTAACAAAAATAAAGTGAAAGTAGTGTTATGGCAACCAACATTTGTTGGCAATGTCTGTTCTTAACCGTGTTGGTAACAAAATGTTGATAACATTTGTAGGTAACATTCGGTGTAAACGCGGCTTTATCCGTCCCGTCCCGCTTTCTCCGCAACGGTTGCCATTTGGCAGACACTCTTTATCTCCACATGCAGGATCTTCTGTGGCTGGAATTTATACACGCACGTTGCATAACTGCACTGTCGTGGTTTTTGAGAAAATAATTGCTGTAGAAATGACGTTTAAATTCCCGTGATGAGAGTATCGATCGAGGCAGAAACTGTAGTTGAATCTGTGACGCTTTGTTATATGTAGTTAGGCCTAGTGGCCGTAGCCGTTAAAGAGTAGGGTGATTTGTTAATTACCAAGAAAAAATGTTGCTAGTACTTTTGTAAAGCGCGCAGATCACGCTTTTTTTACTAGCAAATGTCTGTGTTCCTTGTAACTATTTTTTTCTACTCAAACTTATGTAGTTGTGGAGGAAGCGTTTACTTTAAAAAACTGTGCACGGTTACTAATTGCGCCTAAAATATAGGGAGAAATCCAGAGCTCATCCTCATCTTCGCGATTAGTCAAAAGTGGCAGAAAAGAAAAGTGAAGTACACCAAAACAATCAATAATGTCCAATTACCATCCTTTTCTCCGTCCTTATTTAGTTAACGATACGATACGGAGTCTCAAGGTCATGTTCCATGATGCTGAGGAACAGATATTCAGCTTTTGAAATGTCACTTAAACACGTAAGTAATAGAATTCTAAACTATACGCTCTCCTCTCCCTACCCATCACACACATATGCATGCATGGGAGTGTTAAGGGGTGTTTCAGTTGCCTATCTGGACAGTGTTACCTTAATTGTCATGCGTTCATTTCCCCCCTTTCACAGAAACCATTAGGTATATGAAGATAAATATTTGACCTTATTGTTTATGGGTATGCATTATCACCTTAGCACAGCTTTTCCTATTATTGTGAGTTGTGACGGTATTTACACTATTTACATGTGCCGCCACTGAAAATCGAATCGGAGACATCTTCATTACAGGCCGATAATGTTACTATACGAAAAGCGTTAATACACACCAGCAAAACGGTGACTGCTATATCAGTTTTGCACCCCCCCCCGAAAAACAGATTAAGGAGGCCCTATATAAATCGAGTAGAGTAATTTCTCGTGCAGTATGTAGTACGCTAAATATTTACACATAAAAAATCTAATTAGAATTCAGTAACACAATTGTTATGCAAGAAAAACTGCATGCTATGTCGAACAAATTGAATAATAATAAGAAGAATATAGTTAAAATTATTTTGTACTTCGCCAAAATGTGTGTCTTGGAGTCTGACCCTGAACTGTATTTATCAGACTAACGAGGCTCTGGTGCCTGGGTTGTATCGTCCATGTAGGTTTGTGATTGTTACTTCATCAATCTGATCGTATTACCATTCACCCTCATCTTCGCAATTACCCAAAAGTAGTGGAAATGCGATGTTAAATAAATCAAATCAATCGAAGTCTACTTTGAAACCTGTTTGCTCTCAAGTAGAATGTTTCTCGTCTAGAAACATCGTACAGATTACGTAGATCATTTTGGAAACTATTGTGGGTATTGTTACCATTGTGTTTTATTGTATTAGTCAACATCATTTGTTTGAAACTCGACAAGCATTCAATTATTTCCTCTCATCTCTTGTGAATCCCGAACGAAAGGTCATCTCTCCAGATGGGTTCCGGCTTTGGCTGCAAGTCTCTTCACCCTACCGGCTCTAACTCGACTGATTGATTGATTGAATTTGGTAAGTATTTTATTAAGTCCACTTTCTGCACAGTAAAGCTAATTGGGACTGAACCTACAGTTTAAAGTGGGATCCGAACCACTATGTGCCTCCACAGGGCAGGGTATCGAACAGAGGGGAGGCCCCAGTTGTAACTCTCGACCGACCCAACTGTTAACATTCAAATTTGGAGGCAGCGCAGGGGACATTATTTTCATTATTGTAATGGTTGTTTTTACATATTTTATTTTTTGAGGACATATGAGAGGGCACTCAGACCCCACTGGCACCCCGCGTACGCACCACCATGCCTTGACATATCAATTTTCATTTGCTTCGTGTGTGCAAGGAAATATTGACGATAACCAAAACTAGGGATGGTGTTTGAATGTGTGATGATATCGGGTGTTTAGTAGGTAGAACAAGAGAAAGTAAATTTTACACTGTTACACTTCTTTGTACTCGTATTGCGTTTGTTTGTTTACTGGGACCTCCCTGTTGGCGTAGTGGTAACGTCGTCGCATTGTAATCAAGGGGTCCCGGCTTCGATAGCCGGTGGAGGCACATAGTGGTTCGGATTTCACTTTACACTGTAGGTCTACCCACACTGTGCATAAAGTGCACTTAAAACACAAAGTCAGTCAATGAATCCTTTGTTTACTGAAAGGTGCTATTCTGATATGAGCAAAGCGCTTTCGTTACTTACGAAATATTCTCCTACTTCAACAGAATTGTAATCTAAACTTTCTTTTATATATCGCAGCTATGACTGCGACTCATAATCATAGCTCCAAAAATTCTGGGTTCGAATTCGCATATCAGTTTCATCTGCCTAAGGAAGCCAATAAGTAAATAGTTAGAAATAGAGAGCGTTGGAAGAGACAGTAAACATACCATTTTGGGGGCAGGGTTACTGACTGCATTTACGCACAGTATCGGCAGTATTTAAAAACAAAGACAGCTAATTCCTTTGGTAATACATCAAAAGGTAAAGATAAGTAAATGCTGTATTAATTTTGTTGATTTCTGATTAAATACTTTGCTATCTTGCCGTTGTTAATTTTATCCAAAGAGAGATAATAATCCATGTTATATCACACGAGGTAATACTAGCATTAACATTCTTTTATTACCCCTTGCAACAACTCTGCAGCGAAATACAGACAGCTGTCAAAATACTCCATTGCAACCAAAGCAGTGGAACAAAGCCACGACTGTAGAAATGCAGGTTCCAACCGAACCTCAGTTGCTAAACCGTTCTCTGTCCCTGGCGCAAAACCTTCTGGAGTTGTATCGCCACTTGTGTGCTAGAGAGCTCGAGTTTCGGTTTCGCTTCTAAGTGAACAAGCCCAAGCAACAGTGGCGTGTGCATGGGACAGTTAGTTGGGAAATAAGTACTCCCTATTTCTTTCAAGTTCACTGCACAAATAATTAAGGTCAACTGCAAAGAAAGATGGGGAAATAGTGTGACTGCTGTCCGCTATTGCAATTGTTCCCGATGACGTAGTGGTAACGGTATCACATGATGCGATCCGCCGTTGCCCCCCCCCCCCCCCCCGTTAGAGGCTCAATGGTTCACTTTCCACCGCCATGATCTCGGAAAACGTTTCGGAAAAAGCACTTGATAGGCATTGCACCTACAGTGCTCGTGGCAGTGATTGAAGGTACAAAGGGGTGATTTTTTTAAAACTCATGGTTTTCTTTGTTGTGTAATATTTGTAAATGAAGTATTATTTCCATGCGGTTTGTGGCAAGTGAATAAGGAAGGATGGGAGATTTATTGGAGTATGTTTACCGGTTTATATGCATCCCGGGTAATATCACCCACGCCTCAACAAAAACAGCAAATATTCACCAGTGTACCTTTCGCGTCTATATGGTCTGGGGGTTTGGATGCAGTGCGGAGGTTTAAGTTTCCTCCTGTAGATAGCACCGTTGTCATTGTCAACAATAACCAGGAAACTGAGCTGTTATGTTGTTGTGCTGGAAAGTTGTGTGCTTTTGCGTAATTGTTGTGCTGAAAAGTTGCGTTATTGTGATCAGGACACACAGTAAGAATGGTGTACTCCTTGCAGGAACGTGTGTTTATCGTGAAAAGTTTTTGGAAAACTGATTCTGTTGTTGCCATGCAAAGGGTATTTAGAAACAAATTTGCCTCACGTTCTGCCCCAGACAGGAACACAATATTGTCGCTAGTGAAGAAATTGGAAGAAACAGGATTGCTTCTGAGTGAGACAGGTAGCATCGGACCCCGCGGGCAGGTGTTGTGGAAGATGTCAGTGCTCGTCTCTTGAGGTCGCCCAAGAAATCTCTCCGTCGTTTGTCACAAGAAACCGGCCATAGCTATTCAACATGTCAAAAGGCAGCGAAAACTGCGAAACTAAGGGCGTACAAAATTACAGCTGTTCAAGAATTGAAGGATCCAGATAAAGTTAAACGTGTAGATTACTGTAATTGGTTTTTAATGTTTATTGTGCGCAATCCTGATATTCTGAAAATAACGTGGTTTACTGATGAAGCCTGGTTTCATCTCTCTGGGTATGTTAATTCTCAGAACACAGGGATATGGGCAGCTGAAAGTTCACATAGTGTAATCGAAATTCCGTTGCACTCACAGAAAGTTGGGGTATGGTGCGCTGTCTCAGCATCACGTATAGTGGGTCCAATCTTCTTCAATGAAACAGTGAACACAGAGCGGTACAGGGCAATATTCATGAAATGTGTTGAAAGTTTCGACGACATTGAACTCACACAGGGTTATTTTCAACAGGATGGTGCTACATGCCATACATCGCATGACAGTATGGCACTGATTGAAAGTTTCTTTGCGAATAGGGTTATTTCAAAGGGATTGTGGCCTCCGAGGTCTCCAGACTTAACTTCACTTGACTTCTTTCTGTGGGGCTTCCTAAAGGGACGTGTGTACACAAACAACCCTACATCCCTGGAAATGTTGAAGCAGAACATTATCACTGAAATTGTGAACATTAGCGCAGAAACACTATGTCAGACAGCCCATAACATGGAACGGCGTGTTCGACTTTGTTTACAGGAAGGAGGTCGACACTTTCAGCACCTTCTTTAATGGTGAGATGTTATGTCTGTGCCATAATTTTTATGTTTTATTTATGTTTGAGTGAATACAAAAAAAGAACTCATTTTCATTTTCATTAATTCAGTTTAGCAAAAATCCAATACTTCAATGTTATTGTAGGGTACACTGATGAATATTTGCTGTTTTTGTTGAGGCGTGGGCGATATTACCCGGGATGCATATAAACCGGTAAACATACTCCAATAAATCTCCCATCCTTCCTTATTCATTTGCCACAAACCGCATGGAAATAATACTTCATTTACAAATTTTACACAACAAAGAAAACCATGAGTTTTAAAAAAATCACCCGTTATAACGATTATATTCTAAATGTAGTCCTTCAGCATTTTGTTTAGTCTCGTAGCAATGACCAGACCATCAGACTATCTAAAGAGATGTGCAGGGCCTCACATACTCTTCAGTCTAGGCCAATTTGGAGGTGATGTGATCAGCAGCACGTTCTTGCCGCCTTTAACCCCCCCCCCCCAAGTTTAACCCTAGGCACCCGTTTGTTTGAGGCTGGGTGAGCTCCAGAGCCGTTTTATGCATGGACAAGGCCGGAAAAAAATTGACCTTAGATCATCCACGGGACTGCCGTGGGAGCCAGGATCCCTACTGTATTGTGTATAACCTACTTAGTTTCACTACAGCCCCTTCCCCCGCGCTCTTAATTAAAATGATTTATTCTTAGCAATAGCTTATCCGTGATGGGCAGGGGGGAAGGAGAGACTCCAAACCCACCACCTATTTTTTATCGAATTTTCAACTGTTGATATTTGTATAAAAAAATTGAAAATAAATTAAAGTCAATTACAATGCTCGCTACCAATATTTCTCAATTGCCTTAGTTCATAAAATGATGAAGGTAACGTACCTACGAGGAAAATTTAATTTGAGGGCCTATCAGCCCTAATACAGATGTATGTTCCGCCAAGGTACTTGTGTACCTTGTAACAGTGTACAATTGGTTGGTAATTATGGTAATTAATGTAATTATTATAACAGCTATAGAACTGCTCATATGTAAACAAAAAAAATCATTGATTCAACATTAACATGTTATTTTCAGGTTTAGTGAATGATAAAATTTGTGTGTGACACTCGTGCAATATTATATAACTGCAGCTATATGAACAACAAAGGAAGAAATGATTCATTTAAAAAATTGTTTCTTGAATTTTAATGTTAAAGAAGAAGAAAATGAGTGGGCCTCTGAGGCCTCCCTTATGTAAGTAGTCTGTCTACGTTTATTGTACGCCAGGGATAAGCTAGGGATAATATAAAACTTCTTCAAGTCTTAACTGCAGTTCTTTTGTTAAACAATGGTTTCATGCATGCAATCATGTCTTATACATATAATATTTCTGCAAGGGTTCTTTGGTCAGATTCTCATTAATTCAACATTTTGACTGGCACCTATCCTCTTCTGTCTTTTCCTCTTGAGCCAAAATAGGTACAATTCAAATGTAGCCGATAAAAGGTAAAGCTAATGTAATTTGAGACCCTTTCCTGTTCAATTCCTACAGATCTTAAGATTGTAAAGTCGTGACTTAAATAACACAATTCATTTTTGTTGGAAGAACAGGTTTAAGTCAGGTATAAAAATAGTACAAATTGGTCGTGTTTCAAGTCTACATATTAGAGAAACAAGTTACATCTTTTGAACAGGTTAAAATACAATATACGTATGTTAAAAATAAGAATAAAAACTATAAAAGCCAGTGAAATTGAAATAAATAATCGAGATTTCACAAGTAAGCATAAAGGAAAGGAAAGCTAACGCACAGTAATGATAAAATATTACTAATTGCGAGAGCTTAACCGTGAAACGATTGCCCCGCCATCGATATGGAGATAGATGGGGACGAGGAATACAATTCGACAAAGATTGCTAGGCCTCTATTTTGACGTGAACCAAGTTTCGTTGTTTTTTGTTTTTTTTTAACAAACACTGTTTCAAAGTAGGCAGTATGCAACACACAGACTGATTGTGAGTTTAGACGCCAAAACCCCTTTTGTCTGCAAAATGTAGTGCAGATAGAGCGGGATTTATAACATTTAGGCCCTTACGATATCCTTTGTTTTGTTCACTGTCGACATTATTATAATTATTATTAACAATTTTGTTATCATGGTACTTGACTTCCACTAATTGCATGCTCTGTACTATTAGCACTTTTATAGTTTAAAATATCGATACATCTGATTAAAAATGATTCATTAAACTTCGTTTTCCTTTAAAGCTGCCACTTTCAATATGTATTTCGCCATACAACACTAATACCGCACACGCGCTAAAGGAAACCAAACCAACACTACATTACATTACGGTAGCCACACCAGACGCGAACCGAGAAACAAGGATTTCAACCGTCAATATCCCTCCACTTGACTTTTAATTGTCGGCATTTAAAATGTTTACATTCGTTCTTTCGAGGAACAACTGTTTATATTCGAGCAATAAAATTGTACATATTATTTTATTACGTGACCTTTGAAAGTAGGGTCATGATGTAAGAACTTATTTAAGTGCTAGAAACTTCTTCCATGTACGTCTCATTTTTGTGCGGCCCTAGGTTATAGCCTGGGATAGCCTAGTGGCAACCCCCCGCTCACCCTTCCGTGAGTCCAGGGTGTAATACGTGGAAGAGAAGCGCTTGCAGGAAAGTCATCCCTTACACCCCGTTTCCTGTTATCATTACATAAGGAAATCCCACGCTTTCGGTGGCGTACCCATAAATGTAGTAAAGGGATGTGAGCATGAGTTATTTCTTACCACGCCAAGATCGTGCAATCTTTTCCTAAATTTGGCGTTTCTTTTTAGGATAGTTGCTCTAAAACTCCTTGTAGATATGCCACTGTTACATAACTTTGCAGCTGGCACATCGTAACACGCTTGAATCACCCGGTGACAGAATTCGGCTCTGTTTAGCGTGAAACACAGTACAAGCTGATCTAGTGGTTAGGATATTAGCCTGTTTTGTTAATATTTTGCCGCCCATCTTATCTATTCATCATCTCCATAACAGTTATGATGAATAAACTCCGTGGCAAGACGTCCCTGTATAACAAATGCTTGTTAATTGGTTAACACGTGGTCAGAACTTCAAACGACGGAAATGTTCGAGCTCCCACCGGTAAATAAACCTTTGATCACGCAAACTCGAAGGGGGGACGAGCAGATAAACGGGGATCAACGGCTTTGTCTGTAGAATAAGATACTACGAAGCCAACGGTTGTGAACTCGATTTACTTGTCGCCGGCTCCCATTGTTCCCAATTCTGGACTGGGCATGGATGTGAGTGTTACTTCATCAACTTCATCCTCATCGTCGCGATTAGTCAAAAGTGGCAGAAAAGTGAAGTTGATAATAAAAATGAATAAAAAGTTGAGTCAAGTATAACGACCTGAGAGTTTCTGTGTGTTGGGTTATTCATCAATTGTATACATGCATCATTCAACTCCTCCCTTAAGAGGCAGAACTACAAAGTAATCACCTAGGATCTTTCAAAAGCTAAATACCTGTTCAGGATAAGAAGACCGTTCTAAATCACACTTTGTATGGAAAGCCGCAGCAGTAACAATCCTTCTCATAGGTGTGCGAACGGACGACAAGGGAGACATTACAATATGTGTGTATTGTCCATCATGAGAAAATTGAATTGGTCTTCTTGTGCTTAAGTGGCGGCGATTCGGTTACAAAACCGGGGGAGGGGGGGGGCAAATGCAGTATTTCCACATACGAAATATAATATTTTAAAACTTGTTTCGTTCTTGATAAGTCGGCCCCCGTGGTGGAGTGGTTAACACATCACGCTACGACACTAGGGGCCCCGGATTCAATCCCGGCCTGGACATGGATGTTTGATGTCCATTCATCAATTTCACCATACCATCACTCATCGCTATCTTTGCAAATTAGCCAAAAGTGGCACAAAAAGCGAAGTAAAATAAAGCAAATCAATCAATCAATCGTTCTTGATAATTCGACAGTGATATTAATTTTCAACGATGTAGTTTGTCTTGCAATTATGAGGCAAGTTATAATCACCAAATCTTTTCTTTCTAGATGTTACAGTGACCTAATGCTTCAAAAATTCGTTTGGGTGAGATAATTTCTCCCCCAATTTCTCTTATTAAAGCTTTTACATTCCTGTGATTTGGCATAAGCAAGTGGACAGTACGACGAGAAGTCACATTCTCAAATTAATATACGATGATCAGGCCTAGGTAAAATCGCTTTTTGTAGCCTCGTTACAACACTGTATCGCATAACAAAATAATTTTGACTCTGAACTCTAATAATGTGTTTAGCAATGTATGAACGTCGTTCGGCAACACGTAACGAGGTGTTTTTTAGTAAAGCCGTATAAACAGCATTTGGATAAATTTTCAGAAAATTGATAAAGGCATCTGTCTGTACTGTGTGTCATTCGGTTTTCTCCAAATTTGCTCTTAAAGCCCTCCAGGACTGCATCTGCACCCTGGCGCTGACTTTAATTGACAGCCATCTTGAAACTTCTAATCAGGTAGTTCTCAACCACTTTCAGTCCGGGATCAACCTTGAAGGATACTACACCTCACTGGACGCACAATCATGGCAGATTTACTTGTAGGGGTGTGCACCCAGTTTATAATTGTATTTTTGCTAATATCGAGTACTTTAAGAAGTCCTCTTTTACGCTTGCTTAGTAGTAGAGGAATTAGATAGTGGATGTTGCTATTTAATATTCGCAATTAATTTGTATGTACTTATAACTAATTTGCACGGGTTTTAATTAATTCGCATGTACTTAGAATTCATTTGCACGTAGTTAGAATACTTTACATTTATGTATTTGCATGTTTATAACTTTTATGAATATATAATTATTTATTTTATGAAAAATATGTATATAGAAGGTAATTAGAGGTACTAAACGCTATGCATATGGTTTTATATTCATTACTGCAAAGTATGTAATGTATCAATCGATAATATTAATGTTTATAATATTGAAAATAAGTTTTTATGGTTTATGAACCGTTTTGAATGGTGGTAATGATACGAAAGAAGACGGTCCCGGTACTCGAACCCGCGATATGTAATGTTATTAATTAGTACTATGTAATAATGTTATATGTTATAAAAGACGATGGTACGAGATGCCAGACAGAATACTGTCTCAGAATCTCGACTCGGCGGTGAAGGTAGACGAGAAAGGAATTTGGGGAAGTGCGGTGAAGGTAGACAGAGAGAATGAATTAATATTCCGCGCAGGTAGAGGAGAAAGGAATTTGGGGAGTGTGCGTTCAAGGCGAAAGGGTTATGGGCGGGATGTTGTTGTGACGTGACAAATACACAACAAGTCATTTTGGGGAAAATAAATTGGTTAGAGATACGATCCGCTTCGATTTCAGGTGGAAAAAGAAAATGTATCACGGGGTGATTGTGTCCTTTGAAAAAATACAAGAGATTGTAAAATGCTAATTTTAAAAGTTTTCCGCTAAGCGGAAAAGTCCGTCTGTGTGTGGAGCGATACGGGCAGTAAAATAGTAATCGCCAAGGCAGGTACAGAATTTGGACGAAAAAAAAGGATTTTAAGTTAAAAGGACAAAAGTTAAAGGTGATATAATTCAAGACGGGTGGACGTGAGGAATTTATCTAATGGAAAGAGAGGCTGTGGGTTTTAAATTTGGACGTCTAGAGTTAACAAGGCAGCGTGAATTTAAAGGGAATGTTAGTTTCCAGTATGGAAAATAGGGGGTGGCTGGAAAAGGCATTGAATTTTTCGGCCCGATTTTTTGGGGTATTTAAACTTGGGAATCCGAATTTGACCGCACATTTTTGTTATTTTTTCTATTGAGTTTGTTCTGTGTTTGTCTGCTGAGTTTTCTGGTTTGTCAAGATGATGATGCATATTGTAAGTATTGCATTTTTTATCTAAGTACAAGTGTTATACGAGAATGGAATTTGACTAGTGTTTTATCTGAAATACAAACTAACTTGTCAAGTTCTATCTCGGTTGTGTTTTTTTTTTTGTTTTAGCGGCAAAGTGTTTAGCGTGGCGAGACGGAATAAAAGTGAATTGTAGTAACAGTCGCGATTAATGTATTTGAGATTTGTGCAAGATCTCTAACAAGGATCGAACCTAGAACCGTTTGCACCAACAATATCAGCTTTCTTTACTCTACATATAACTATAAACCTTTTATTTTTTAAAAGAAATAAAACGCACAAGTCTACTACATACAAGTTTATTGTTCTAAAACTAATCTACTACAAAATAAATACAGAGTCAAATTAATTTTACAAAAGGTTATACATAGCGTTAACACAACGCTTTACAGTTTTTTATAAGTCATTTTGTACACATGTTGTAATACATAGCGTTCACACAACGCTTTATATTTTCTCAAGCAAAATTGTACATAGATAGTAAACAGCTTTAACACTACGCTGCTATATTTATACATTATAACTACTCAAAGTACAATGCTTTTAAGTTGTTACTTTGTGGAACAAATAGCTTCCCAGAACTCGTTCTCCAAAGAAAAATCATATGAGTGAAACCGGTGCGAATCCAACGCACATATACATTCGGGTATATACATATATCCCTGCCCACAAAAGTGAAACTTTTTTAATGGCTTTTTATTATATTTAAACACACAGTGACGTACGGGATTACCGTACAATTCTCTTCTGCGTAATGTCTGTACTGGCGCCCCAGAAAAGTACACTTTATTATTATTACAGGTGATAAATTCATTTATATACATTACACCTTTTTGTTCTGTTTTTGATTTGTTTGGAGCCCACAAATCATTGCATGTATATGCAATATGATGATTATTGTAGAAAAATGTACTATGCAGAAATTTAGTATACAGTTTCATAACTAGTTCGATATCTACACTGTCCACTTTTGCATCGAACGCCTTTCTGTCACGTATAAATATTCTTTTATGAGCCTGCTGGAAGTAGCAGCCGATAACACCCTTGTAAGTTTTGATCAACTGTTCCATTTTCTCTTTTTCTATGCACTCAAGATTTAGACATTTGTGAAGTTCTTCTTTTGGTTCGCCAAGTTCACATTCAGAACATGTAGGCTTGGGATAATTTTCTACTATTGCTTGTGCAATAGAAAAAATAAGACACTGGTCTTCTATGCAGTATTCACTGCAGGCACACTGTAAATTAATTAAAGGCACTTGAGAATTTTGTCCATACAATTCTGTCATTTCTTTTTAAGTTTGTTCCAAACAATGACAGAAAATAGGTTAGGGGTAACTCACGGCACATATAATGTAAAAACATAATACAATAAATTCCACACATGGATGAGTTTGGGTTTTGAACCACCGTTTCACTGATGCACCATGATATACAGTTCTTTTTTATAAATTTTAGTACATTTGCACTAGGAGGCTGACCATAACTATCAAAGTACATGGCCTCCTTATCACTGTTTATAAACAAACTTATCCAGTGTATCCCTGGTCCAGATTCATTGTCGGTGTTAATAATCAATGCAGCAGGCAATTGCACATTTTTTGGCAATGTGTTATTAGCAAAAACACCTCGAAAAATAAAAGACAGACATTTGTCTGATTGAACAGTTTTTTCAATTTCAATGTTATTCATTGTTCACTATCCGAAAATGCACTATTTTTGGAAGAGCAACCTTGCTCGGATAAGTAATACACACTTGAAACGTCGTTGTAAAACGAAGCTAAGGATGAATATCCACTGTCTGATGTTGAGGTGTTCTGTTTAGGTGCAGTCCTTGTGGCTTCTCCTATAATATGCTGTTGAAGCATGAAGCTACGGAGATAAGATGCGTATAAATGTGCGTCTCTAAGAGCACATTTGATTGTCCTTAATCTGTGATAATTGCGACAGCAATTTTGTGCAGGGAAGGCTAACAGTGACGCTTTAGGGCATCCTAGGTCCTCGAGGTTAACCACAGTGCGGTGAAGTACTTTAATCAAAAACTTGCATTTATCAGCTCCAAAAGAATAAATAACTGATGCGTTTTCAGTGTACTGGGAAAGTACAGAAAACAATTTCGAATAGCAAAGTTCACCGATAGGCCATTCGAGAGAATGCTTGTTTTGTGTTTGCCACATATTTTCGTTTTTTGCTCCAATATCTAAAGTATCCCATTCGTAAGGTGGTAGAAATATCCATGATTGCATACTATCTGAGTCTGCATCGATTATAGCTAGTTCTTTAGGAATAAAGTTGCCAGAATTGTCTCGGAATCCTTGAAAGTCAACGACAGCCCTCATATTGTGATCCGTACTCCTTCCTGGCTGGTACTCAACTGATTATTATTTTGTATTATCTGGGAAAATACCTCTGTGTTTGTCTATTTGGAGCAGAGAGTCGAACTCTCCATAAATCATGCACGTGAACGCCGTAGGCAAGGGCGCAGAGAATGACAGTTTAGCACTTACACTCCCATCGCGTAATATGTCCCAAGTAGAGTCAATTTCCATTGTGGGTGAAAGAAAAAAGGGATACAAAGCAAATCCATTATCAAAATCTTCTCGGGAGAGACTATTTCCTGTATCCTGGTAATGTATTCCCGTTCCAGAGAATAAATTGTAATATGCTTGGATAATATTTTTGTCTGTGAAGCTGGGGCAGAGAGGTTGGTTTGGAATGGTTCTAGTTCCAACTTGGAGTTGAATTTTATTCAATCCGAAATGATGGAAATTAAAGGGGTTTTTATGTATTTGACCATTGAAAGCTTAATTTTCAACAAAACCTAATATTACACGTTTAGGAACAGTACCTAAAAATATATTATCTAGATTATAAGAAGTAATATTTTGAGGGATAGTTATTGATTTTACTTCCACGCGTGTAATTGGGTATTTAGCTGTAGTAGTTTCAAGAGCATTTGCATGAGCAAGACCTATATCTGGAGATACAGTAACTCTTTTTACATAAAGAGAAATGTCCTGTATTTCTACACAATAAGAAGAATTTTCGGCGACCATCAATGAAAATGCATCGTTTGATCTATGTAATTTAATTCTCATGGACACATTGTTCAAGAGAAGACGAGGTTGGCACATAAAATCAGAATACAGTCGCCCATACATGTCGAATGACCGACTTTGCGCAGCAAGACTCATTCGTTTTTCAATTCCTTTATTTTCAGTTAGATTTTCTAATTTCCCAGGCGTATCGCGATACCAGAGAGCAGCAGTGAGATGAGATTTTTTAGCCTCATTAGAATAGTTGAGTAATGTTTCAATGTATGCCCTGTAAGCGTAACACCCTGCAGAGGACGAAATCAATTTGTCATTTAACGAAACGTCGACCTGACTGAATGCTGTATGTAGAAAATTGTTTCCGGGGGCAACCAGGTTATCGGCAGCTAAGGCCGTACCATCTGGTTTAGTTATTTTACATTTTAGGTACATATAAATGTGTGCTGGATCAATGAATTCCCCACTGTCTCCAGTAATGGCAAACTCGACTGGACTTTTACTAGTTAAAGATGAAATGGGACGATACTCCACTAAACAAGAATTTTCAATGCTAGTTTGAGTTAATGGCAGAGAAAACAAATCCAATTCTGTATTTGTGCATTCCGATGAGTTACAGTTTACTAACGACATGGTAGTTAATTAGCGAATATATCTCTGTGTACCCTTCGCCTCTTTTTGCGTGACTGGCAGGTAATAAACGGAGATTCGAATTTTATAGTTTTACCCTTTCTTTTTTGTCTGCCTTTACCTGAAAGAATCTGAGAAATTTTTCTCTCACCTTTTTCACGAAGAGCTTCTCCCGCCTGATTTACACGATCTCTGAAAGATTGTTTGAGAGGCCTGTTTTGTAGAACATCCCCAACAAATTCCATTCCCGATTGTAATGCTTGATGGCCAATTGCTTTAGCACCCTGTTTTAATAAAGGGGCCGCAAAACGAAACAAGCTTTTAAATATTGAACCGAGGGCTCCGTGCCCTTTTTGATAGGGAGGACCGGAAAAATAAGGTAAACCTGTCCCCGCCTGGTTGAGATAATAATCTCGATATAACTGACGTCTATCGTATCTCATTGTCGCTTGAAATGTAGTTTAACACTCAGATCTCCGAAGGCAAATGAGAGTTTACGACCTGTGTTGTCTCTTAAAACTATTTCTATTGTATCAAATAAATATTTCGATACAGGCATATAATGAACGGGGTTAAATATTATAGATTGTGACCGGCCATAAGGGACCGAAGAAAATGTAAACATTCTTAAAAGAGGTGCCTTTGTATCTCCTACAAACTGGTAACTGAGTACATTAGTGTATACTAAAACCTGCTGGGGATAACCAATATTTAGGTTGGTCTGTTTCGAACTATGCTGTTGTTTAACAAGATTTCTATTTGGTTCGAATCCTAACTGCAGAGCCAAAATATCAGACAGGTTCAGTGTAGATAATTGTGCATTGTATTTTCCCTCAACAATATTGCTGGACGAGTTATAACCGAATCGAAATAGTCCTTCTCCAATATGATCTTGATTTAAAACTTGTAAAACAGACTCCACACTTGAATAATATCCAGGGGGAACGATTGTTTTACCGCTCTGTTTACTTGAGTGATCCGAGTCTTGGTTATAATAAGTCCACATAATTTCATTTTGTCCTTTTTGAATATTAAACAGACTGTTTGTGAAATGAATTTCAGACAGACCCACTAACCAGCCTCCAGACTCGAGCTTAACAGCATTAGAAAGTTTAGTTAAAAAATGAGAAGGTGTATTAGTCGGAAAAATATTTTTGGATGCATTTGAAACCAAAGTTACATAGTAATCATTATCACTGCCTTCAGAAATCATTATTCCACTTTTTTAAAATGTAATGTAACGCTTGACGCTCCAAACTCAAATGGAAGCAAAGTTCCATGCTCTGTTTTTAATATAATTTCAATTGTTTCAAAGTAACGCTTCTCTACTTTTAGATACTGCCTGGGCTCAAATATATAACTTTATATTGCTCCATATTCATAATCAACCACACTAACCGTTCGTATTACGGGACCTATATTTGCTTGATATTTGACAATATCTGTGCATATGTTGATTTCACGGGGGATATGATAATCTAAATTACAAGGATAAATAGAACTTGATCTTGCCGTACCTGGACCAATAACCGAATGTATAGATATTTCTGACTTAGGAGTATCCAACGAAAAACCAAACACTGGAGCTAATTGTGGAGATATATACAATTTCATAATTTCATCTTCCTCTAGCGTTGTTTGTGTATACATACTATGCGTGGACAAAGTATAGCCAAATCGGACATGTTGAGCAAGCAGTTTTCTTTTTGAAGGGGGAATATTGTTTAATAATAATTGAATATTGGAGTAGTAACCTTTAGGAACTATACTTTCACTATAAAAAATCTGGTCCTTTTTTTCGGTTTAAATTGATATGAAATGCTATTTGTATCGGAAACAATATTATAAAAACTCCAAGTTAAATGAAGCTCTGTGGCCGCCACCACCCATTGTTCATTTAATTCTATTGGTTCGCTCAGCTTAGTACGGTAATGTGCTATTTTATTATCAGGAAACAAGTTCAAGTTTACATTGGAAGGTAATGGAAGATAGAATTCGTCCAGCGGCATAATGGCAACTAACCTAAACACGCGTAATATCTGATTTATGTACATAACATGCACATGCGAGGGGGTAGTTTTTCCATTTTACTAGAACAAAGTCTCCCTTTCGTTTTAGAATTTTCTCGATAGTAAATGGCTTGTCTGGATCAAGTGTAATTTTTTGTAATTCTGGTTCATAGAAAATGCCTTTGACAGGATCGTTACTCCAGTCTTTTATACGATATGTAGGGGGATCAGTACTCATACGATCGCTAATTATAAAAATTTCCTCTGTCCAACTAGGTAGATATCCTTTCTGGAATTTCATTTTGGCTTTACTTATCCTTACGTAGTTACCAATATTAAATTTAAATTTGATATTATTGGTTTTTTGACTTGTATTGTTTCTAGACTGAGACCAGACCTGCAGCGCATTATTTTCGCTCACCTCAACAGGAGCCATTTTTATAGAACGGTGATACGAGTGATTGTATGATTTTACTACAAAGGGGAGAATATCGACATAACAATACGTATTATTGGCTGAGAAGTGTTTATACAATTTTGATTTTAAAGTACGAATAAATCGTTCCACTACTGCTGCCTTTAGTTCTGAATAAACGCTATAATGAATAATATTGTACTTGTCAAACACTTTTTTCACTTGAGCGTTATAAAACTCTTTTCCTTGATCTGTCTGGGAGTAAACAGGAGGATATTCTAACATGTTTATAATTTTAGTGATTGCTTTTGCCATAATTTCACCCGTTTTGCTTTTCACTGGTATACAGAACGCTTGCCTTCAAAACACGTCAATTGCACAAAGTATATAGCGCATACCGTCATTGTACTTGGCGATATTCTGCATATCTGCCAAATCCATTTGCATAAGTTCCAGGGGAAAAGTGGTTTCGTAACGTTTACGTGGGAATTTTTTTCTAACTGGAACATGTAAAGTATATGCATCTTGTTTTGATAGCCACTCAGAAATATTCTTTCGTGATTGCGTAGAATGTTTGGATAATTTTTCAGTATTGAAAAATGAAGTCGGTAGTTCATGTGTATAATACAATGTTTTAAGATCCATACTTTATATATCTTCCCATATAAACTCAGCTTTCCTATTTCTTGAATGGGGTGGGGGCGTGCGTGTAACAATATATTATTTGGGTATGTTTAGAGAATGAAGAATAGATTGGAACTGATCTCTCCCGTCAGGATCTCTACTTTTTTTACGGGGGCGAACAGAATAATTTATCACATCTATGATATTTGAACCCTGAATTCTTTTTCCATTTATGTACACTGTTCCATATGCGTCCCAATTTATATATTGAGAAGAGAATAGTCTTTTAAGTAAAAGTTCTGTTTTCTTCTGAACAGTTTTCGGTACTGAAGCAAGAATTTCTTCCCTGAGAGTAACACTAGGAGGGGGGTCGTCTTGTTGCACTGGTTCACTTATTTGTGGCAGCTTATTTTCTTCTTCGATCAATGGTAGGTGTGTGGGAATAGGCTTAGTAAAATTAACAAATAGTCGAAGTGCCTGTTGGTAAAGTTTCCATTTTTCACTTTCCCCTATATCTTCACGTGCTAATATTGTACGAATATTAGAATCTAATCTTGATTCGTGTCTCTGAGCTTTCTCAACGGAGGCATGCATATTAGTGGCAAAGTCCTCGGGAACAAGAATCATTTTTCTGACGCTCATTGTGAAAACAATGCACTACCTAACGCTGATATAATCGGACCGATTTAAAATGGCAAAAAGCCGGCGCCTTTTTGAATTAATATTTTCTTTTTATTTTTGAGCGAAGTGCCCTTCGCCGCTAGTTTACGCAAACTGGCCTTATACTTTTGAAGCTTAGTTTTTTGTACCCCTGAAAGTGGAATATTACCGCGTACTGTATTGGCTGCACATTGTCCTAGTACACGAACTAGTCCTGGTGTTGCTCGTTGCAAAAGGCGTTTCCGTTGAATAGGTTTTAATTTACACAATAATTTAAGTGCCGGAGCATGTTCTTTTAGTTGTGATGTCATTCTGACGTTCGCACAAGAAATGGTTTGTTGACATGCTTTCCAGTGGCATAAATAGCCATTTGTTCATCGGGGAAAATATGCGCCCTCATACGTAAAATTTCAGGTGTATTTTGTGTTAAATCGAACATTAAATAACTGTGTGGTGTTTCAGTTGCATCTTGAAAAGCTTCCAAAACACTTTTACTATTGTCAGGTTTGAATTGTCGTGCTAAATGGTATATTTGGTGTTTGTCACGTGGAGTTTTGAATATCACAAGATAGTGTGAGTTGAGGCTTATGTCTCTCATTTTAGCACCTTTGTGAAATAAGTTTTGTACTATAAAAATAACACTTATATTTTTGTGATGAGAATATTTCGTAAATATATCTGCGACTGCTGAATCTTTGCTGCTTTCATTCATTAGATCATCAATGACTATTAATCCAGGAGTTTCAATATCCATATTTGCTACATCAGGGATTCCTTCAATAAACTGAATATTTGTATTTTGGCTTAATTTTAATCTGGGAGGAACCGCACCATACGCCCATATTACTGTTTTTGGAACTTGTGTAAACATTTTATGTTTATAAAATAGAAGCTTATCCACAAAAGTGGTTTTTCCACTTTGTGAGGGCCCACAAACCATCATTGCAAACGGGTGTGTAAAACGCAATTCCATGTTGAACAACACACGTTCTCTGCTTGAAGCGCAGACACACAATGGCCCAAATATATACCACAAATTAATTTTATCTTTTCTTTTCAGGATGAAATAAAGAGGGAATGTTCTGTGTGCTGGGAGGTGGGGTTCCGGGGGAAGAAGACCCTCATGGACCATATAAGGGCGGAACACCGCCTTCGACCGGTGTCCCCTCCCTCGTCGCGCCGGAGGCGCCGAAGAGAGGGGAGATGCGGTTTCTGCGCCAGGCGACGCGTCAACGGGGAGTGCCCCTGGATAGCACGCCAAATTGAACTTATACAGATGGCCTTAGGACTGTAAAAAAACAATAAAAAAATAAAACAAAACACTCGTTTTTTATTTAGATTCCATATGGAACCGTCTCAAAATTTTCAATTTTTCTTCGTTTTGTGTGGACTGCTTGGTGTGTTTTCTGCTCAGATTCAGAAACAATTTCAAAATTGGCTTTTCGTTTAATTTTACGGGGGTTCTCAACAACTCTCTTTTCAATTTCCCCTTTGACCAGTTGCTTAAAATAATCAAAATTAATCTGGAGTCGTGTTCTGTAATTCATGGTAATGCCCCTTACTTTAATAACATGTTTCTCATCCTGAGGATCATGTTTGTTCACCATTTTATATGCATAGTTTTTGGGACCACCACCCAAAAAGCATGTAATTTGGTAGGGCTCTTTAATCTCATCCGTCATTTCACCAAGAAATGAGCCTGTAGGAATAGGTTTTTCATGTTCTCTTTCTACATAGAACACAGAGTCTGTATCCACGTAGTGAATACTTTCCTTGACTTTGTCCATAAAAGAATATAAGTGCATTCTTCCATAAGCAGTAATAAACGCAGAGACAAGTACATTTGAAAGTACTAACGGTTCATTTTTGCTTTCCAGATCAATATAATTCACTAATAAACAAGATTCGGAAATAGGGACAACATTACTGATTTCATACTGCGGATTAAACACTATATCATGGAATTTCTGTTCTGTATTTACAAAAATAGACTTAGTTTTTAAAGGATTTTGGGCGAATTTACCATAGATTGAATTTAGCAGAATTTTGGAAATAAAACGAAGCCCTGGGTTAAGTGCAATTTCATCTTTTACAAGTTGAATTCCCTCACGATCGAAATAATCTTGAATATACTTGTCTTTGTCATGTTCTGAACTGCAGCCGGAAGGATATCCTGAAGACTGTTGTTTCAGTCTAAGAAACGTGTCTACATAGTCTTTGAACACATTATCATTCTGGTTAGCCGAAGGAAAATCCCAAATTTCATATATTTTGAGTATTTTGTACCCTCTTTTTGCAGCTAGTTTCAGTTCTTCCGATACCCAGGTGCCATGTAAGTATCTTTCTTTATCTGCTTGTGAACATTGTTCTTGATTCTCACTTTGTGCACAAGTTCTGCATAAAGCAAACATTAATTTGTTATTGCATGACATGCCCAGTACTGGTAAATATAAATCTTTAGGGGGGAGAATATCACATTTTACAACACCAAACACATTATCCAAGGTAGGAAACTCTGACGTGTAAATCGCTGGTTTCCCTGTAGGCATTTTTCTTTGCTTCATCATTGCAGGGTAAAGGGAAACTACATCTAGCAGTTTCATGCTCGTATTTTCATTCTCTTGTTTTTCATAAACTGCCCTGAAAAGTTCAGTGCGTCCCCCATTAAAAGCTTGTTTTGGGATAAGTGGGTTATTCAGGGAATAACAATTCTCAGCAATAAATTTGCGTAATTCTGGATCTTTTTTAATTTCCTCATTGAATTCACATTCCCATTTTTCTACAAGCTTGTACCCCATTTGCTCTAATATTTCTTTACGGGTAACAGTACGTTCGTACCTATGGTCTAGGGTCTCCCCAGTCTCGTTAAGAGGCTTATCTCTGTTGTCAGGAAGACAAATCGGGCAAGCATGGTAGTAGCAGCCTTGGAAACTATAAACAGTTTTGCTTTCTTCATGGAGCCCATCCAACTTATAACAATCTATTTTAGCCTCCCCGAGATTACCTGCGTGTCTTAGAGTGATCTTTTCAGTATTTTCTACCCACTTTAACCATTTTAAGACAATTAGAGACTGTTGGTCTTGTTCACGAAATCCAAATGGCGGAACTTTAATAAGAGTGTTTTCTTTAAGATATTTACTTGTAAATATCAAAGACGCTAACGACGCAAGAGTCGCGCAGCGAACAAAGCACTGTATTCCAGTCAGATCTTCGATCAGATTAGAGAATTTAATACATGCAGCCGCAAGAATTTCCACATCTTTAATACAGTATTCGCGCAACTCTTTTTGAAAATCAAAAATTTTCCCTACTTGGACCGTTTCCTCATGCCATTTTAGCATCTCTTCTCTTTCTTTGGGGGACTTGGAATCTATATCATAATATTGAATATCAGGGAATGGACCTACATAATTCTGATTTGCAGGGGTTGAAAACAAATACGGAAAATCGCCTTTCTGCAAATCTTCCGCTAGTCCCAGACTTGCAGGCAGATCTTTCAATTTCATGAGCATGAAATTCAAGGAGTCCCTGAACACTATTTTCTTTGTAATTGACATCTCTATTATTTTTCTGCCCTGCATAATTACGGAGGGGGTAATATTCTCTTTAGTAATCAAATAATTTAAAACAAAATGAGAATCGTATCGTCCTGCATTATGTGCAATACACACAATTTTATCAAACCCTTCCCTCGGAGTTTGTATATATTGCATAAATTCTTGAATATTAGGGAAAATATGGACACGGGGACCACACGTCTCGCAGAAATCTGCATCAGTGTCTTTACAGACATGACAGGCTTGCTTAGCAACAGCCAGATTGACTTCGTGTTTCTGGTCATTCTCGCCCTCTTCCAGCATACACTCAAAATCATAAAAAATATAAAGAAACTTTGCACTTGGTTCGGGCTTAACAGGCTGAATATAGCATTTGTGTGCTGGCTCAACAAAAGCATTACAGCTTTTACAAAAGAATTCATCGCATTTGTGTGGTGTTTTGCGCAATCTCTTGTTCACTACTTTGTAACAAACGTTACATTGGTGAATAGTTTGGCAAACACTGGATTTCCGCCCTTCGGTGCGTAAATGATTTTCATAACATTTCGGGGACAGAAACTTCCTGTTACATGCAGAGCATTTTCTAGGGATAGTGTTAGTGGATTCATTGCCATCATGAGTGTATTCACACAATGAACAATACCTAGTGCATTCAGTATGTTGAGGTTTTTTAGAAAATCCGACTTGACATTTTGGGCAGTAATAATTTTTCACAAGAGGTGTGCGTACACAATTAACTATATCAAAATGTTGATTGTGATACAGTAAATTAATCTGTTTAGAGGCGAACGGTGTTGACCTAATAACTTCATACTCCCTTTCCCCCTCTTTCATTGAAAACACAACAATTTGGTACTCTGGACCCAACTGATTCTGAAATTTAACAATGTCCTCTACAGTGCATCCATTGGTTGGATCAACACGTGCTTCATGGCATAACCGCATAGCGGCTTCTTTCAGCTTATTATCATACTTTCCGAACGAGTCGACTTTATTAGTATTCTTGTCAATTTTGACTTGGGCAAATGCAATAGCGCGCGGCAAGCACAAATTGTCATCGTTAGTCAGAACAGTGATAGCCCGCTGTCTCTGGTTAGCATTGTTTATTGATAGGGGCGTACTTCCTGTAAAGGGGGTACTTGTTCCTCCCTCTACCGCGCTTGGGTTCGACAATATGCGCCATGCATTTCAAAGAGTTATCTACAAAAAAAGATTCATTGCTGTTCAGCACTTTGGTTACATAGTGTTGAATAATCTTAGGATTTAATGCCGAAAGTGGGCGCCAAGGGATATAAATATCCTTATTGGTTTCATTGCCGAAAATAATCAAACCAACTTGACTGTCCGGAGACACATCAAAAAAAATCTTTTTCATCAAAAATTGGAACATAGACCCAACCAAATATTCAGGGTCGCCCACAACCTGATTAGGTATTTCAATGGATACCTCCCGCCCTACCATTCCAAACCGTCTAAAATATCTTTCTCTTTCATCCACAATTGAAAACTGATTTGCCCCCACCCCTAATTGACACATTGCTGTTTGCACTGTCTCACAGAAAAAATTCGGATAACAAGAAGGGATATCGTCGTGGAAAATAACTCTGTCACACATATCATAGTATGCATTAACGAGTTCAAGTGGGGAAGTATACTTTCCAGAATGAAAATTACATATAATTTCGTCCGAAGTACTCACCGCAGTGTGGTTAGCCTCGTTTGTGGAGCTTGTAGACGCCATCTTTCACTAACAGATCCTTCCAGTCGCACGTACAGAAACAATAGAATCACCTGTAAAAAAATAGAAACATAGTTGTAGTACTTGTTCACATTACGCATATTTGTTTCTTGCTTCGGTTCATTATTTGCATTTACATATTATTTAAAAACACACTACATATATGTAACAATTAACTTACCTTAATTATAGCTTCTTTTGAGTTCTTTGTCTTCAAATCTCAGACAATAATCACAAGTTGATATCTTTTCTGACACAATGGTTCAGAAATTCTTCTCAAACTAACATCTTCTCGCTTTTACGCGTTTTTTTATACTTCATAAACAAAACTGACGCGTTCTCTGATTGGTTGAAATAAAACCGACGCGTTTTCTGATTGGTTGAAATAAAACCGACGCTTTCTTTGTTCTCGCGTTCTAGTTCACCTTGAACTCCTTCCCATCATCCTTTGTTCTAGTGTTCTCGGTAACCTTGGCATACTTTGACAGAAACATGTCGTAGCATGCAAGCGACGCGCAGTTTCAAAAAAATTGACCCTTGCTGCGCACTTCCAGACATCCTTTGTTGTCTGGTTCAATCCCTCCCATGCCCTACAGTATTGCATACCTTTCCCCTGTTCTTGCGTACTGGATAACCTTGGAAAAACCGGTTCTGAAAATCTACCGACGCGTTCTCTCATTGGTCAATCGGTTCTTTGTTTGTTCTGACGTTGTGACGTCATTTGACCTTGAACGCACACTCCCCCAAATTCCTTTCTCCTCTACCTGCGCGGAATATTAATTCATTCTCTCTGTCTACCTTCACCGCACTTCCCCAAATTCCTTTCTCGTCTACCTTCACCGCCGAGTCGAGATTCTGAGACAGTATTCTGTCTGGCATCTCGTACCATCGTCTTTTATAACATATAACATTATTACATAGTACTAATTAATAATATTACATATCGCGGGTTCGAGTACCGGGACCGTCCCCAATCGTAATTGGACCTGTACCTACACCCATTACCACCGTTCATAGCGGTTCATAAACCATAGAAAACTTATTTTCAATATTATAAACATTAATATTAACATTTTATACATTACATACTTTGCAGTAATGAATATTAAACCATATGCATAACATTTAGTACCTCTAATTACCTTCTATATACATATTTTTCATAAAAAAAATAAGTATATATTCATAAAAAGTTATAAACATGCAAATACATAAATGTAAAGTATTCTAAGTACTTGCGAATTAGTTCTAAGTACATGCAAATTAGTTATAAGTTTATGCAAATTAGTTATAAGTACGTGCAAATAAATTGCGAATATTAAATAGCAACATCCACTATCTAATTCCTCTACTACTTTGCTTAAACAAATTTCACATACTTCATTCTAGAAAAGTTCCATACATATATAATTTAAAAGGCTGAAATTGAGAGATGCAATGGTAGGGTGCGCATAACAGAAATGTAGACTGCGTACAACACGGGTTGAATTTAAAATGATGAAACAATATATCTTAGTAATTTAATAGATTTTTAAGACAGTAAATCAATTCTCGAGCCCGACTTCGCGACCCACCAAACATCCCGTCGGAACCCAGCTGTGAGTCGCGCCCCATAGGTTGAGGAACGATGCGATCTAATGCCTTATTCCCCCCTAGCATTTGAGCGTCGAACAGAAACAAGTTTTGGAAGAAAGCTTTTGTAGGCTGTCTCAGTGCATGGCGCCTCGAAGTCTGGAGAAGGGTCGGGAGAGAGCAGGAATCAGGGAAGGAAAAGAAAATATTTACTTACACAAAATAAGCTTGCAATCAGGCACGTATCCAGAAATTTCTTTCGGGGGGGGCTGAACAACATATTTTTAAGGGGTATAGATAGAACCTCACAAGTGTATGTTTACGACTAGTGGTGGCCTTTTGGCAACTTTTGGTGCCAAACGGGGGGGGGGACAAGGAAAGTTTACTCTCTCTTGGTAGACAAGGCCTATAGATCGACCACAAGGAAAAAAACCTTGGGACGAAAAGTCCCCGCTCAGCTCTCCTTCTTCCCTCCACATCGGGCCATAAGGAAGCATGGCTCACTCTCCCCCTCCTCTACTCGCGGGGGTACGGTGCACAGGATTCGCGGGTCTGCGCAGGTTGTTTTGCTCGAGGTTCCGCTATAGCATTAAGAGGCCATAGTGCGGAGGCAAAAAATGGGGAGCAACTGTCCCCTAAATCGAAGCCAACGTTGAACGCTGCCATTTTTATAACAATGTGACGATTCATTGTGTTTGTGCGATTATTATGGCATTACTTCATCATTCTAAGGTGAAGAGAAACGTCAAATAACCAAAATGAGACACAGAGATAGAAGAAACTCTCTCCATTAAGCGTAAAATAGCCTATGCAATGTACATTTATCATGGGCGGATTAACTGGGAAATCTAATACTTTCGCCTGTGCCGAAACGTCTCAATTTTTAGAAAAAAATATTGGGTGGCCTAGTGAAATTGAGAAAGTATCAGCCCCGGTGCCTCGTTCCGAGCACAGGTCGATGATCCTGTACTATGACGAGGGAACAGCGTTCTTCTTCATAGTTCACTTGCTCATAGAAAAGTTGATTGAGACTGGATTCCCAGAGGGACAGGCCACCATTTCTTGTATATCAAATTTTCAACTGTGAATATTTGCTTAAAAATAAAATTAATTACATTGTTCCTTGTGGATGATCCCTACCAATGTTTCTGAATTACTTTTGTTCATAAAATGATAAAGGTAACGGGCATGGAATGAAATTCACGTATTAGGCCTATCAGTAATGGACAATTCTTGCAGTAATAATAAAATATTACTAATTGCCAGAGCTTAACCGTGATCGATTGGTTCACGGTAAAATTCACGCAATGTGGAGACAGATGGAGACAAGTAATACAATTCGACAAGACGTGAATTTTGACGTGAACTAAGTTTCAGCACCGTTCGACGTGAAAGCTTCATGGGTTATTCTTAATGAACACTGTTTCAAAGTGTGCGAGCTATATTTCCGCATTTCTATTCATAATGTCACTGATTGGGAATGACCTTCAAGAGCGTAGATTTTCGTGAATGACTAGTATGTCAGTGAATGTGTGAAGAAACGTCTCCTCTGACTAAAAGCGCAAAGTTATGGTAGAGTCCCTTGGTAGCAGATTGCCAAAGATTTTCTGGTGGTAGGAGGAGAGGGTTGCACATAATTGTTCATTTATTACATAAGAAACTTCAAGTCCGTGCTTCTTATGTATATGCATACAAAATATTGAGCACAGAGTGCTGAAAACAATTTCCTCTCTATTTCTTTATTGTTACTGGCGTTTTAAATACGAGTATTTACATTTTGTGCACATATCCCCACCCTTCGCTTGTAGGAATAATGCGGCAAATTCATCAGTCCTTCAAAAACCGCCACTTCACCCTCTGTGGTGTCTCAAACTCAAAATATATATTATATTTAAATAAGTGGTTCTCGACCTTTTTCAGCCCGGGATCCATCTTGAAGGATATTACGCTTCACGCAACCCATAAAAATGGGCGCTGGCAGAATTACTTGAAGGGGTGTGCACCTAGTTTATAATCATATTTTTGCTAACATCGAGTTCTTTAAGAAACCCTCCTTTACACTTGCGTTAACAAATTACGCATACTTCATTCTAGAAAAGTAAATATGTAATTTAAAACACTAATTTACTATAGTCTAACTAATAACACATGCTGAAATTGAGAGATGCCGGTAAAAACAATGGTAGAGCGTAAATAATACACATGCAGAGTTTAGAGTATGTACGTACAACACGGGTTAAATTTGAATTGTTAAAGCAATATATCATAGTAATTTAAATATAAGAGTTTTATGAGACACAATAAATTAATTTTCGAGCCCGACTTCGCGACACATCAAACGCCCTCTCGGGACCCAGCAGTGGGTCGCGCCCCATAGGTTGAGAAACGATGGGTTTAAATAATTTGTATGGAGATGCAAAACAATTTACCAAGAATATTTAGGCGAGTTTAATTACAAACGTTTAATTTTCTATAGTTATAATTGCGGCAGTCAGTTACCAAAGCAACACCCTTAATCCACGATCCTTGAATTATCATTTCTTTTATTTTATCGGATATCCCAACGTTGGCATTTTTCACATATCCCTGCGCATTAACACTATGTTATTGATGCAAATCTATAAGTTGTACGGCAGAAACACAACATACTATTCACCTTTAAACCATGAAATCAAGTTGAGGTATTGTAACTGATATGGTTGAATGCTCTGCGCAGACTTCAAGGCGCCAATGCAACAGTCCTTTTTTATCTTCCCAGTTGTATCGTGTAAGTGTCGGGAATCACTCGCCCAATTACAAAGTATTTCAGTTCGGCTCTGTGGCTCAAATGTTAGCATGACGCGCTACAAAACTCTGTCTCCTAGGTTCGCATCCTGGATAGAAGTTGTGTTTGTTCCAAAAGTCTGTTTCATCGTTCATTCCAACCTTCATATTATATGCGAGACTTGCCACAGGAATCCTCAATGTGAGAAAGGTACAGCCATTTGCTGCCGTTTTGTACTGCCGCGGTAACTCGGTCGTTAGGGCGTCTGACTACCAGGCGAGGGAGAACCGAGATTTTTTTCACCTGTTCAAGCGGCCTTGGCGCCCACCCAGCGTCGTACAAAGTGAGTAGCTGGAGGAAACTCTGGGGGCGGCCAGGGCTTCGGCTGTGACCAAGAAAGTGTGGGGCCCAACTCCACACCCCGTATATGACATCATGGCGTGGTACAAAGCACAGGGGAGGATTTTACTTTTTTTCCCTACTGATTGATTTGATTTATTTTACTTCTCCCTTCTGTCTCTTTTACCCAATCGCGAAAATTAGGTTGTAATTGATGCGCGGGCAATAACAAATACGTAGGGACAGTGCGCAATACAGACTGACTGTAGTCCAGGCAGAGTGGGATTTATAAAATTTGGGCTCCTGGACTATCCCTTGTTTTAGGCCCTGTCGATATTATTATTGTTATTATTATTATTATTAACCGTTTTGTTTTCATGGTACTTCACTTCCACTAATTGCGTGTTCTGTATTAATAACTTTAAAATATAGACGTCTGATTATAAATTATTCAGTAAATTTCAGTTTCTTTTAAAATTGCCACTTTCAATATGCATTTCCCCATACCACACTAATACTGCACACGCACTAAAGGAACAGAAACCAACATTACATTACGGTAGCCACACTGGACGCGAATTAACCAAGAAACAAGCATGTTGATTTGGACCGTTAGTATCTCTCCACTTCACTTGACTTTTAATTTTTGGTATTTAAAATGTTTACATTCGTTTTTACGAGGAAGAATTGTACATATTGTTTATATGACGTGACCTTTGAAAATAGGATCATCATGTAAGAACTTATTTAACCGCTAGAAACTCCTTCCTTCTACGTTCATTCATAAAATAAGCAGGTAAAAGGGATCTGACATGTTCTAATCTGCTATTATCACAACATTAAGAAAATAGTCGATGGTCTTTTTCACTTCTGCCCCTTCAGGGCCTCATTTATGTGCGACCCTAGGTTATAGCATAAGATAGCTTAGTGGCAACCCTCCTCCCCTTTCCTGAGTACAGGGTGTAATACGTGGAGAGGGGTTGGCATTTTGGTGTTTACAGGAAAATCATCCCTTACACCCCGCTTCTGTTATCGCTAATAAGGAACCCTCTCCACTTGTGGTCTGTATTCACCAACTTTCAGTGGCGTGCACATAAATGTAGTAAAGGAATGTAAGCATAAGGGAGTTATGAGTCATTTTTACCACTCCTAGATCCTGCCATCTTTTCCTATATTTTACGTGTTTTGAAAGGAAAGTTGATCAAAAATAAGACTACGTCCCTCTAAAACTACTTCTAGATACGCCACTGTTACATAACTTCGCAGCTTGCACATCATAATACTGGTATATCACCCAGTAACAGAATTTAACCCCGTTTAGCGTGAACACAATACAAGCCGATGTAGTGGTTAGTATAACAGCCTGTTTTATTAGTATTTACCCGCTCAATTTATATATTAATTATCTCCGTAACAGTTACGATGCACTAACTCCGTGGCAAAAGGTTCCTTCAATAACAACGGTCCGTTAATAGACTTCCTCATTGGTTGACACGTGGTCAGCACATCGAATCGCATTGCCGCTGTTATCTGGTTTTCTCGATCGGAACCTGCTAGTCCACGTAGCTCCCCAATTGCCTTCAAGAAACCGAAATGTTCTGTGATTGCGCTAACTTGAGTTCTAAATATACTTTATGCAAAGATAGGCTAATCAGGATTGGCCTACAGTTAAAAATGGTATCCGAACCACTCTCCCGTGTATCGAACCCGTATCTCCTTGATTACAGGCCGACGAATTAACTACTACTAAATCGGGGATGCCCTATATGTTAGGCCCTTACCATTCGACTGTTTCGAAGCTCCGATCATGACATGACGGAAATAAAAATGATAAAGCAAACACAGCCACAGTAATCTTTGCAGTAAAGAATCACCAGTAAATACTTTGAACAAGCCAAAGAAAAGTTTCGCAAAGATACTTCGTAACCTCGTCTTTGAGCTCTGAAAGATGGGCCAAACATTCATTTTGTAACATTTTACTGCCTATTCCGTCCTCAGTAAACCACCGAGCCCAGGTCTTGTAATGTGTTTGACATGATTAACTGAATGGAGTTGGGTGAAGAGAACAAAGGGCGCAATTCTTATTGCTTTCTTACAGAGAGGGGAAGGGACGAACGGACACGTTTTTAATGCTCTTAGCTTCTCACACAAGGCGTGCTTTTCCTGCATTTACTTGAAAGGCGAAAACGTATCAGCAGCGAATGAAGTGAATAACTCGTATATTCGCCCAAGTTTGATTTGATTTCGAAATCCACCCAAGAAAAGTAGCTTCATCAAGATAAGAACAATCCACTGGCGCTGTTGCATAATTTTCAACAGTAAGGGAGCAATCAGGTGTTTACCATGCAATCCTGCTCCTGCGTTGCCAAAATGTTCAGCACGGTCATCATCTTTATTCAGTGCTGAGCATTTGTATCATCACGAACCTCACACGTCGAAAGTAGAGATGTAATATTTATTGTTGTTAAACCTTTTGACAATGAAGCGCTGAAGGAAATTGGCAACACTGCAGTACTCGGCTGAAAGGGAAAAAATAAAGATACACACACGTGAAAGGAAATGTTAAAACTTTTGCTGCTATTCAGTTTCTTCAATGTTGTGTGTTCGCGGTCTTGGAAAGATTTGATTTTGTTATTTAGCGTCACTTTCCTACCACTTTTGGCTAATCGCGGCGACGAGGATGAGTGATGACAGGATGAAATTTGTAACATTTGTAATCTTTGTAACATTTAATTACATCGATGAAAATTTTATTTCTGTTATTCATTTTCTAAATAAGCATTCAAACCAGAGACCTAAACGAATACGTACTAGTGGGCATGTTAGAGATTTATCCTATAAAAAAAAATTCTTCGTAATAAAGGAGTTAGTTAGTTAACACGAACAGTTTTCTTTCTCTTCGTCGGATACGGTGCACAGTTCACTTTTCCCTTCAACGGTTTCTCATGAGCAGACCTGTCATAAAAAACTGCAAATGGCTAAATATTGATTCGAAGTATTGAATTAATTAATAATAAAATCCTAGGTAGGTCACCCCGTGATAGTCAGACACCATACCACGTTCATTATTGCACTTCAGAAATTGCATTATAATATTAATTGTCAGAAAGGTGTGGAATATTTATTGATGATATGAATGTGAATCATGTAAAGGTAAAATAAAATTTATTAAATCGTTGCACGAATGTAGCTGTTAGAGCACACACTTCCTATCTCACTTAATGTCCACTATTTTGGACAATTACTTGATTTAGGAATATTTGAAAAATACTAGCCAACGACGAAGCTGCTATGCCTGCAGTCGTTTGTAGAAACCACAGAAAATCTCAGTCCGGATACGAGTGCATCAGCTTAATCTATGGCGTAAACTTGATCTGACTTTTGTAATTGTTTTTCGGCCCAGATTTGAAAGCACCACTGATGCAAGGCCTCTTGTTAAGTGAGCTTGTCATCCGTTTCTGTTCCTCAAATCCTAACTTATGTTGGCGGGATCCCACCTCACGTAAAAGTGTATCATTTTAAAGAGTGGGAAGTTGCATGAACGTTTACTATACCGTAGCTAAGAAATGCTGACTACAATGACAGAAATATATTAATGTTGCAACAAAGTTATCGTTGAGAAATCACATCTTGTAACTTGGATAACTAGAAAAGTATTAAAAGAAAGTTTGAACATTGTAATTTTTGACTTCATTGAAACGTGATGAAAAATGTGGGAAGATTTGTATTAGATTCTCGTGTTTACAGTCAAAAATACAATTAACACCTGTTATTGTAAAATATTCTGGCTGCGAATATGAGAGTTGTTGAAAGTTTCCCAATATAGCTATTTCGTTCTTTGATTTATTGGGCTGCTTTAAATAGAATTCGTGAAGACAACGAGAGCAAGTGAAATATTCATTCGAGAATTAGACTGCAACAATCACTAGCAGAGTTGTCTGTTTCCATTCGAATCGTGCCCGCGGCAAAAGCCAGTTCCGAGCGACCCAGCTGTCCGCTGGCGCCAAAGTGTCGGGAATCGTCTCAAGCAGACCCTCAGTGAGTACACAGGCAATGAATTCGGTTTCTAACTGACACGTATACATACAAGACCAGGGACGTGACCGGGGATGGAGGATTGGGACAAAATATACTTTGTTCAATTTGGACCAAATTGTCTGTTTTTACCATGTATTTAGTAACAATTGATTTGCTCGCTCACACTCTAAACATTTGTTTCTATGACCCGAAACTCAAGATTATGCTTATTACTTCAAAATTGCTATTACAAAATTGTTAATTTGACTTCACGTAATGGATTTTTAGTTTTCAATATAACGCAGGTGCTCTGCATAGCCATGGAGTCCAACAGCCTTTTTAAAGACAAATGCCTATCAACGGGTTCTTCGTTGAGCGCATTGAGTCCCATCGCCGCTGTTATCAGACTTTCTCAATAGGAGCCAGATCGTCCTTAATAAGTTTACCGAACTATATTTATTCTTTTGAGTCATCACCCAAATTTTGGAGCTCTGACCAGAGTTCGAACCCGGGACCGCGGATAATACGTGGGAGACCTTTTCATGGTAAGAGCATGATAATTACAATGGAATGAGAACCCAGGAGCTAGATATTTTGGCGCCCTAGTAGTAGGGTGACCATAATATTTTGGCCCAAAAACGGGACATCCCAAGGAGATCAGTTTACCTCCTCCCCTCCTGAAAAATAAGTTAGGCCTAATTATAAAATTATTTTTATAATTATACTATCGTTATTATTATTTGAAATATGAACTGTCGTTTTTATAATCTCGGTGTGACTTACACGGTATTTCTGGTTCCTTCTGATCAACCTTTTATGTTAGCCCTACGCTAAAGTTGAGGAGTGCAAGAAGTATTTATCAGAACAATCAATCTTCTTGAGAGCAGCTATATTTTTTCATCAACCGTTTATAAATCTCCTTGAAAACCTTACCCCACACATCTGATGCGAGATTTGCCATTTGAGTTTTTGGTTTGTGTCTTGTACCAAGTCCCTATTGAAACTGCATGTACGCTTCTTGGACATGCTTATGCACTGCTCTACAAATAACGGAACACACGCAAAACAATACAAATTTGTTTAGCATGAAATGTCTCAACTTTATACTTGGTTTTCAAGCTAACACCTAGACTTTTATAAAACGGGACAAATAGTGTTTTTAAATAATATCGAAGGGACGACCGGGACACGTCTCTCAAACGGAACTGTCCCGGTCAAAACGGGACGTACGGTCACCCTATATAAATGACAACATCAATAAGGACCTAATGAGTGAACTGTTGAAAAGTAGAGCGTTTCAAACAGCACGGTGTATTGAAATCGAGAGGTTAGGTTACGATGAAATGTTGCACGCAGAATGAAGCAACAACTGTCTACCTTTTATCACCACCGAAACTTAAGTCTTGATGGTTATTTATATCTCGAGGGTAGCAGCTTTGATGACGTCAGTGTTCATATAATGACGAGTAGATAAATGGTTACTACGAAGTCAACGGTTGTGAACTCGATTTACTTGTCGCCCGGCGTCCAATGTTCCGAATTCTGGACTGGGCATGGATGCGAGTGTCACTTCATCAACTTCATCCTCATCGTCGCGATTAGTCAAAAGTGTCCGAAAAGTGAAGTAAAATAATAAAAATGAATAAAAGTTGAGTCAGGTATAACGACCTGAGCGTTTCGTGTGTGTTGAATCCATGTATCATTGAACTCCTCCTTTAAGAGGCAGATCTTCAAAGTAATCACCTAGGATCTTTCAAAAGTTCAATACCTGTTCAGGAAAAGAAGACCGTTCTAAATCATACTTTGGATGGAAAGTCACAGCAGTAACAATCCTTCTCATAGGCGTGCGCACGGAGGGCAAGGGAGACATTACAATATGTGTGTATTGTCCATCATGAGAAAAAATCACATAAGCACAAGAAGACCAATACAATTCACTAAAAAAAAAACACAATTTCGTGGTTGGTCGACACGTGAGCGTCAAGTTAACATAGACAATGTGTCTCCGCCATGGCTTCGCCCAGCAGCAGGGAACAACGCTCGGCAGGTAAGGGGACCCCGGTCCGGTACTTTCACCTCCTGTGCATGGCCTTGATATGCGGGGACATACATGTGAATCCGGGGCCTGTGAAAACGGTGGCAAATTTCTCTGTGTATTACCAAAATACACAGAGCATTAAGAATAAGCTTGGCGACTGTGCAATTTTTGCGTGTGAACTCATGGCATATGACTGCCTAATTTTTACTGAAACGTGGTTGACAAAAAACGTTTGTGACAGTGAGCTGCCATTCGCAAGCCATTTCACCATATATCGGAACGATCGTGCGACTCGTGGTGGGGGCGTTATGATCTGTGTTAACTCAAAATGGCCAAGCAAAGTACGCCACGACTTAAAACGGAACTGTGAAATACTGTGGGTGGAAGTTTCGGTGACCGGTGCCAAGAAGCTTCTCCTTGGCTCTTACTATAGGCCACATAAAAACAGTCCTTTGTTCCTCCTCGAAGAATGTCGAGATTCTTTGCTTGCGGCAGTTGCCCTGGGAGACGTTGCGCTTTTCGGCGACTTCAACCTCTCAATTGACTGGCAAGACCCTGTGAATGGAACAGCGAAGTGTACGAACGACGCATGGTTTATTGAAACTTTCATCTGTGGTTTAAACCTGAAACAACATAATTTGTTCAACACCAGGAAGGACAGCAACCTGGATTATGTTCTATCCACCCTAAACGATATTAGTATCACGCCACGTAAGAACCTCCTGACCTCCGACCACGACAGTTTGGATGTTTCTATTCTCATCCCCCCACCCCCTAGAAGAGGTCATCGCCCCTCCATCCAGAACAAACGCTACCTGTGGAACCGAGCGCCGTGGGAGGAGATAAGACTTTCCCTCGACTCCTTCCCCTGGTGCATCTTGGAAGACGGGACGGTCGACGAGGCAGCTGACCTATTTACAGGTGTCATTCAAGCAGCAGTGACGGACCACGTGCCTACAGGGAAAATATCTTCTCGGAGATTTCCGTGTTGGTTCGACTCTGAAGTGCGGGATGTACTGGCCAACAAGACACGAGCATGGCAACTTTGGAAGGGCTTCCCGAGTGAACACACGCACAATACCTTTGCGGCTCTGCGACGACACTCAAAGTATCTGCTTCGAAAAAAATATAAGGAACATATAGACAATATCACTGCAACAATCCCGGAAAACCCAAAAAACTTTTTTAATCTAATAAACTCAAGGAAAAATAACAGTAGGATTCCAGCTGAAATTACGCATGATAGTGAAAGTGCGATAGGGGACCGAAGGGCAGAACTCTTCAACGCTTATTTTCATGGTAACTTCTGCCCCCCGTCTTCCCTTGCAGCGTTGCCAAACGTAAGACCAGTCTGTTCCTCCTCCCTAACGACGCTTGTCACTACACCCGATGAGGTGAAGGATCTATTGTCGTCTCTTTCAGTTCACCGTGCCCTAGGACCGGACGATATCAACACCATGTTCCTCAGGAAAACTGTGCAATCCCTGTGCTATCCCCTCTCCATTCTCTTGAACAGATGTTTTTCGGAAGGCATCTTTCCTCACGCTTGGAAACAAGCTAACATCACACCGATTCACAAAAGTGGTAACAAAAATTTTGTTTCATCTTACAGACCAATCTCCTTACTCTCTCCTCTGTCCATCATCTGTGAAAAAGTAATCAAAGACAGACTGTACAAATTTGTTTCTCCGTACTTAAGCTCTAAGCAACATGGTTTTCTTCCTGGTAGCTCCTGTCTTACAAACCTGTCTGTTTTACTCTCACATGCTATGGAATGCATTTCAAATAATTCACAATTAGATGTAATATACTTTGATCTGGCCAAAGCCTTTGATACTGTTAGTCATCGTCTTCTGATTCACAAATTATGCAATAGATTCAACATTCATGGCAAATTTCTCACCCTTCTCACAGACTACCTTAGCGATCGCCAACAACGTGTTGTTCTTCCTGGAACTGTTTCTAACTTTCTTCCTGTCCTCTCTGGAGTTCCACAGGGTAGTGTTCTAGGACCTCTCTTGTTTATATTATTCGTCGATGACCTTGCCGACCATCTCACAGCTCCCTCTAGCAATTACCTTCTTTTCGCAGATGACTGTAAAATTTTCAGGGAAATCTCCACTTCCGACGATATTCATCTTCTTCAGAATGACATAGCAACATTTACTTCCTGGTGCCTGACATGGGACCTTACATTACATCCTGACAAGTGTACTACTCTCACTATCTCTCTCAAGAAGAATCTGTTAAAGTCATCTTACTCCATCTCTGGCAATAACATCAAAGCAGTATCCTCTCACAAAGACCTAGGCATTGTTTTCGACCAAAAGCTCACATTTGAGGAACATATTTTATGCACCACAAAAAAGGCCATGCGTCTCTTAGGTTTACTCTACCGTTTCACTGAAATTAGTGACATCTCAGTCCTCACTTTGTACTTCACATCATTCATCTCCCCAATAATAGAATACTGCTCTCCCGTCTGGTCCATGGCATGTCCCACTCACCTCTCCAGATTCGATTCAGTCTTTCACTTCTTCCTAGCTATAGTCCGTCACAGGGTTCCCTCATTACGCAATTTTTCATCTCCGCATCTCTTGTCTTTTCTAAACTTACAAACTGCTTATCAGCGACGTTTGCAGAATGATTTCAGTTACTTATACAAAATTGTGAATGGCAAAATCCGCTGCAACACACTCCTTGAGGAATTCCACTTTAGAGTACCTATGCGCACAACTCGCAATACAAGGTTATTTTATACTAAAAAACCTAGACTAGAAATTCAAAAAAGATCTCTCTTTTATAGACTTGCAGCACAATACAATGATCTCCCCTCAAGTATTGATATATTTTCCTCCGAGTTTGCCTTTCGGTCTTCTATCAGAAGAAATACTTGTAATTAATATCACATAGTGCCATCTCTTACTTATTTGTTTGTTCATTTGCTATTCACTTTTATGTTGTTTGTTTGTTTATGGGTTAAAACAGGGAGATGCATTATCTCCATTGCTCTTTAATTTTGCCTTAGAATATGCTGTAAGGAAGGTAAAAGAAACTAAAGAAGGACTAAAATTAAATGGTGTGACTCAGTTGTTAGCATATGCAGATGATGTAGACTTACTGGGGGATGATGTGAATACAATTAAGAATAATGCTAAAATATTTTTCAAAACTGCTAAAGAGATAGGTTTGGAAGTTAACAAAGAGAAAACTAAATATATGCTTACAGGCCGAAACCAAGTGTTAGGTAATAATCAAAATCTAATTATTGATAACAACTCGTTTGAACCAGTTTCCAAATTCAAATACTTAGGAGTAATATTAACAAATGAAAATTATATTAAAGAGGAAATAAAAAGTAGGCTTAATTCAGGAAATGCATGTTACTTCTCTCTTCATAAACTTTTGTCTTCTCGTTTAATATCTAAGAAACTAAAGGTTAAAATATACAAAACAGTAATTTTGCCTGTAGTATTATATGGGTGTGAAACTTGGTCCCTTACATTGAAAGAGGAACATAAATTGAGAGTATTTGAAAATAAAATCCTTAGAAAAATCTTTGGACCTAAAAGGGATGAGGAGACAGGTGAGTGGAGAAGGTTACATAATTTAGAACTACATAATTTGTACTCATGTCCAGATATTATTAGAATAATTAAATCAAGAAGACTTAGGTGGGCAGGACATGTGGCACGAATGGGAGAGGAAAGAGGAGTTTACAGGATTCTTGTTGGGAAACCAGATGGTAAGAGACCTGTAGGAAGGCCAAGACGAAGATGGAGGGACAACGTTGAGATGGACCTAAAGGAAATCGGTAGGGATGGAAAAGAGTATATAGAACTTGCTCAAGATAGGAACAGATGGAAGGCCTGTGTTGCTGCAGCCATGAACCTTCGGGTTTAAGAAGGCTAGAGAGTTAGTTAGTTAGTTAGTTAGTTGTTTTGTTACTCTTAATTATTTCTTATTTATTTTTATTTATTTATTTTTTTTATTTTTTTTTTATTTTTATGCTTATTATAATTATTGCTTTCTCATTGTTGACAATTTCAGTGTAAAATGGCCACCTGTGCTGTATCTGAAATTTTCTCAAATAAATAAATAAATAAGATAACGGTACAGCTCCGAATGACGATAGGAAATGCTCCACCCCAGTGGCGGCGATTGGGTTCCAAAACCGCGGGGCAAAGACAATATTTCCCTTTGAAGATAAGGTTTAGCACAGTGCAAGGACAAAAGTGACGAAGAACAGCGGGCAAGTACCCCCTCGCCCACTGCTCCACCATATTATGACCCCCTCCGGCCCGTGACAAAACAAAAGACTTTCGAATTTTACAACAGATATACAAGCACATAAATTTCAATGTTAGAGCAACGCTAACAAGTAGACCAACGTCGGGTTGACTAACATGAAGCAATTTTTAATGTTTTGGTTGCTCCGTCACTTGGCCCTTGCATACGCGGACTATGCATTCGGTGATTTATTTACATACGAAATTTAATATTTTGAAACTTGTTTCGTTCTTGATAAGTCGGCCCCCGTGGTGGAGTGGTTAGCACATCGCGCTACGACACCAAGGGCCCGGTTCAATCCCGGCTTTGGCCTGGATGTTTGTGAGTGTCCATTCATCAATTTCATCATATCATCACTCATCCCCATCTTCGCAAATTAGCAAAAAGTGGCACAAGAAGCGGATTAAAATAAAGCAAATAAATCAATCAATCGTTCCTTATAATTCGACATTAATTTCAGCAATATCAATTTCCAACGATGTGGTTTGTCCTGCAATTATCAGGCAAGTTATATTCACGAAATCTATTGTTTCTAGATGTTACAGTCACCTAATGCTTCCAAATTAGTTTGTGTGAGATAATTTCTCCCCCAATTTCTGTTATTAAAGCTTTTACATTCCTGTGATTTGGCATAAGCAACTGGACAAACTTAAAAAAAACTACGACAAAAAGTCACATTTTAAAATTAATATACGATAGGTAAAATGGCTTTTTCTAGCCTCGTTACAACACTGTATGGTATAACCAAATAATTTTGATTGTCAACTATAATAATGTCTTCAGCAATGTATGAACTTTGTTCGGCAACACATAACGAAGTGTTTTTCGCAAGGTTTTTTAGTAAGGCCGTATAAACAGCATTTGGATAAATTTCCAGAAGAATGATAAAAGGCATATGTCTGTACTATATGTCATTCGGTTTTCTCTATATTTGCTCTGAAAGACCTCCAGGGACTGCACCTGCACCCTGGCGCTGACTCTAACTGACAGTCATCTTGAAACGAGCAAAGGGGCAAATGTTTTCAAGCCGTTTATATTGATGATGCACTGGTAATGCTGTCAACTTTTTATCAAGGGTCCCGAATTCATGTCCGGTGGAGGCACATATTTGCTTGGATTCCGTTCAAACCCGATTAGGTTTGAACGAATTCTCTTCATTCTCGGGACTTAAATCAACTCTTTAATTATTATCATTGGTATTCAGAAAACGTCACCCACCATTCACTTACTCTGTACGCATTGCTGTGCGGAATTTACTTCCAATTCCAAGTTTTCCTTTAGGGCACCGCCCTGCATAACGAAGTGGGTAGGACGCCACGAGTTCTTAGTTCGATTCCCGAGCTGGGAATTGGGGTTGTTTGAGAGAGTCTCTTCTTCAATTTCATTTCTCATTCTTTTCTTCGCGATTAGCCAGAAGTAGCAGAAAAGCGAAGTAAAATAAACTCAATCAATCAGTGAATCGAATCAAACTTTTCAAGGGCCTCTAATAAGGTAGTTCTCAACCTTTTTCAGTACGGGACCCACCCTGAAGAATATTACACTTCACGGGACCCACAAGTATGGGTGCCGGCAGAATTACTTGAAGGGGTGTGCACCCAGTTTATAATAGTACGTGTTTTTGCTAACATCGAGTAATTTACGAAGCCCTCTTTTACGCTTGCTTAAACAAATTTCACATACTTCAGTCTAGAAAAGTGCCATACATATATAATTTTAAAAGCTGAATTTGAGAGATGCCGGTGAAAAGCAATGGTAGGGTGCGCATAACAGAAATGTAAAGCTTAGACTACGGACAACACGGGTTGAATTTAAAATATTGAAACAATATATACTAGTATTTTAAATGTAATATTGAAACAATATATACTAGTATTTTAAATGTAATAGTTTTGCAAGACAGTAAGTAAATTCTCAAGCTCGACTTTGCTACCCACCAAACACCCTCTCGGGACCCAGCTGCGGGTCGCGCCCCATAGGTTGAGAAACGATACGATCCAATGCTTTATTCCCCCCTAGCACTTGAGTCGGACAGAAACAAGTTTGGGAAGAATGCTTCTGCAAGCTGTGTCAGTGTATGACGCCTCGAAGTCTGGAGAAGGGTCGGTGAAGGGTAGAAATGAAGGAAGGAAAAAGATAACGTTTGCTTCCACAAATTAAACCTGCAATAGCATAATTTTACTTGGATTCTCTTATTTTAAGTTTGCAGCTGAAGCAGCAGGCAAGTTGTCCATCACTATGTTTATAACTATGTCACATGCAATACAAAATTTGAGGATTGAAAGAAAATCGCTAAGGAGACCGAGGACAATGGTAAACTATAAAATAACACGACGTACTTCGCGACAACATCAAGGGGATAAGGTGTATACAACCTCTCGCCTCACAGAAAGCAAGTTCAAGAGAAGTACAATCAATAAACGATTTTTCAAACCCATATATTTTATCTTCCTATGGTTTTTATGGGTATGTCCAATGATATTTTGTCCCTAAAATACACACCCTTCTGTCTCCCTATTTTTCCTGTTGTATTTTCAGGTTAGTGTTGCCCACGGGACGAGACAGGACAGGCTTTCAAAAATTCGAGACGAGACGAGATTGACCATGTGTCATAAGACAAACGAATATTTTCGAGACGAGACAGCATTTCCACGAGACGAGACAGGCCAAAGTCTCGTCTCGTGGGCAACACTATTTCTGGTACAATGGAAATATTACGGGACGGTTTCCTTAACTTCATATTTACCATGGACCCTGCAGTACGTGCTCAAGACACTCGATCCAAATAATCTTTGCGATTAACTGAAAGTAAGCGAATGAAATATATCTAATCAAACTATAAACAATTTTATTGGCATACGTACATTCACTAAAGTTCCAACCAACCACGGTTAAGTGGTGAGATTAACAGCCTCCAGAGCCAGAGGTAAGCGGGTTCAACGCTGGTTAGGCATAGACGATTCATTTTGTTTTTGCGATTTTAATGCCATTACTTCATCTTTCTACGGTGAAAAGCAACGTAAAATATCCAAAATCGGACACAAAAATAGAAGAAACTCTCCCTATTAAGCGTAAAATAGCCTATGCAATTTAAATTTAGTCATGGGCGGATTAACTGTGAAATGAGATACTCTCGCCCGAAACGTCTCAAAATATTATTATAAATTGGATGGCCGAGTGACATTAAGAAAGTATCAGCACTTGTACCTCCATCGGAGTAGAGGTCGGTGATCCTCTATGACTAGGGAACAGCATTATTCTATATAGTTCACTTTGTTCACAGATAGGTTGATCGAGACTGGATCACGAGGAGAGGGGAATGCTGCCACTCCTACAATATCTTGTTATCAAATTTTTAACTGTAAATATTTTAATGAAAAATGAAAATAAATTACACTGTCCTCTAGGGATGTTCCCTACCAATGTTTCTAAATTTCTTTTGTTCATAAAATAATTTAATGTAACGTGTATGGAAGGGAAATTCACTTAGTAGGCCTAGCAGTAAGGCACAGTTCTTGCAGTAATAATAAAATATTACTAATTGCCAGAGCTTAACCGTGATCGATTGCGTCGCCATCGATGTGGCAACAGATGGGGACGAGTAATACAATTCGACAAGAAGTGAATTTTGACGCGAACCAAGTTTCAGCACCGTTCAACGTGAAAGCTTTATGGGTTATTTTCAATGAACGCTGTTTCAAAGTACGCGAGCTATATTTCCGCATTTCTATTCGTAATGTCACTGATTGGGAATGACATTCTAAGAACGTGGATTTTCATGAATTATTAGGTGAGTGAGTGTGTGAAGAAACGCGTCTCCTCTGACTAAAAGCGCAAAGTTAGAGTACAGACCCGTGGTAGCAGCGTGCCAAAGATTTATTGGCGGTAGAGGAGAGGGGGTTGCACGTAATTTTTAATATATCCCATAGGAAACTTCCAGTCCGTGCTTCTTATGTACATGGATACAATTCGATATCCCCACCCTTTCCCTTGCAGGAATAATGCGGCGAATTCAGCAGTCCTTCAAAAGCCGCCCCTTCGCACTCTGTGATGTCTGAAACTGAAAATACTAATATCTAGGTATATTACCTTTAAATAAATGGTTCTCAACCTTTTTCAGTTCGGGACCCACCTTGAAGGATATTACACTTCACGGGACACACAAGTATGGGCGCCGGCAAAATTACTTGAAGGGGTGTGCACCCAGTTTAAAATCATACTTTTGCTAACATCGAGTACTTTAAGAAGCCCTCTTTTACATTTCCGTAATGAAATTACGTATACTTACTTCAAGAAAAGTAAATATGTAATTTAAAAGACTAATTTACTCTAGTCTAACTAAACACGCATGATGAAATTGAGAGATGCCGGCAAAAAGCGATGGTAGAGCGCAAATAATAGACATGAAGAGCTTAGACTTCGTACAACAAGAGTTGAATTTAAATTGTTAAACAATGTATCTTAGTAATTAAAATGTAATAAGTGTTTGAGACACAAAAAAATAAATTTTCGAGCCCGACTACGCGACACACCAAACGCCTTCTCGGGACCCTGCAGTGGGTCGCGCTCCATACGTTGAGAAACGACGCGTTTAAATACATTATTAGCCATTGGTATGAAGATATTTTACCAAGAGTTTTACTTAACTACAAAGATTTAAATTTCCATACTTGTAATTGTGACAGTCAGTTAACAAACAACACCCTTAATCCACCATAATGCAATTATCATTTCTATTATTTTAACGGTTATCCCAACGTTAGCATTTTTCACATGTCCCTGCGCATTAACACTATGTTACACACGCATATCTCTAAGTTGGAGGACAGAAACAGACAGAATGACCGGAAGTATGGGCTTGCTTACTATTCACCCTGAAACCACAAAATCAAGTTGAGTGATTGATACTGATATGGTTGAATGCTCTGCCCAGACTTGAAGGCGCCAATGCAACAGTCTCTTTTTATCTTCCCAGTTGTATCATTTACGTGTCGGGAATCACTCGCCCAAATACAAAGTATTTCAGTTCGGCTCTGTTTTTGTTTTTTTTTAATTTGATTTAGTTTATTTTACTTCGCGTTTTGTGCCTCTTGACTAATTTGCGAAGATGGGGATGAGTGATGAAATGATGAAATTGATGAATGGACATTCACAAACAACAAAGCCCGACCGGGATTCGAACCCGAGACCCTTATGAATCCTCAATTTGGGAAAGGCACATCCATTTGCTGCTCTTTTCTTCTGATTGATTTGATTTATTTTATTTATTGCTTCTGTCTCTTTTGGCCAATCGCGAAGATTAGGATGAAATTAATGCAAGGGCAATGACAAATACGCATGGGCAGTGGGGAACAGACAGACTGACTGTGAGTCTAGAAGCCAAAGCCCCGTTTGTCGTCCAGGCAGAGCGGGATTGATAACATTTGGTCTCGTTGACTATTCCTTGTTTTGGGCAGTATCGACATTATTATTTATTATTATTATTATTATTATTATTATTATTAAGAGTTTTCTTATCATGAAACTTCACTTCCACTAATTGCATGATCTGTGTAAATAGCACTTGTAATCTTTAAGATATAGACATCTGATTAAAAATTATTCTGTAAATTTAGTTTCTTTTAAAAAAAACTGCGACTTGCAAAATGCATTTCACCATACCACACAAATACCGCACACGCACTAAAGGGAAATAAATGAAAACTACTGGTAAAATTCTAGCCAATTTTGATATGTCGCACGACCCTCTTCCAATTTTAATTTCTGAAGTTGAATTCAAGATGGCGGACATCAATATGGCTGCCGACCATGCGTGAGACGTCAATGTGGTTCCCCCTTGGCCAGGCAACGATTGGTCATCGCCATTTTCACGCTCCATGTCTCAGTGGTCTTATACCGGGGGTGTTAAGTGACTTATTGAGCCACCCTGTATGTATATTTATACATATAAATTTAAATATAAAAATCCATGGTCGGTTTTATTTATTTTTTTGCTTTTGACGTCAGTCCACAATAAAACTTCAACTTAGATTCTATTTTGTATAACCTTACTTGGTGCCTTGTACACAGGATATCCTTCTTGTTATTTGTTAAGATAATACATTCAACTTAAGAAATCGTATTAATAATAAGTTGAGATAGGATTATTTGTGTGTAAAATATTTGTGCTCTACGTAAGAAAGTGACAAAGAACTACTGTTTGATCGGGTGAGCAGACTTTTTCGTTGCAGCTGTAAGGGATTAAGGGATTAGCGAGCTAGCGACAAGTAGGTCAGTGGTACAAACATGGTTCGAACGTCGATCTCTCCGTCTCAGAACGAAGCAGCCGAAATAGGCTGGAATAAAACACTTGAATGCTGGGGCAATAGAATGTAGTTTTGTAAAAAGTGGTACCATAAATCTTGCGCGAGAATGAGCGAAGAAGAATTTGCGAAATTTGAGTTGCATTTAGAAGATATTTTCTTGCACGATATGCTGCGCAGTGTCAGAAAGGAAAATATCAAGGATGGAAAAGTGAAAGTGCACAGGGTGCTCAAAAATTAACTGACGAAAATGAAAAGAGCATTAGCCTCACGACAGTTTCCTTATTTACGAAGCAGAGTAGAGAAGAGGATAGGGAAGAGCAGCTTAAATATAGGGAAGAGGATATCTTTGGCTGTAAGTCGTTTCACTCTTCTAGCTTTAACTTTAGAAAGGTCCGACCATTAAAATTCAAATTTCAAGACAGCAGGGGATACATTATTTTCATTATTGTAATGGTTGTTTCTACATTCTTAATTTTTTGAGGACGCATTTGGAGGTGTTCATGCACCACTGGCAACCCCCGTGCGCACTACTATGCCCTCACATATCAATGTTAATTTGCTTCATATGTACAAGCTGTTTTTTTGAAGGTGTGTTAATATCGGTTGTTTTATAGACCAAAAGAAAGTAAATTGTACACTGTTACTCTTCTGTGTACTTATATAGGCTATATACACTCTCTCTCCATTATTAGAGTTTATCCGCCCTTGTGGCACTCTTTCTCATCCTATTACTGTGTGTGTATATATATATATATATATATATATATATATATATATATATATATATATATATATATATATATTGGTTACTGGGACTCCTTGTTGGCGTAGTGGTAACGTCGCCGCCTTGTAATCAAAGGGTCCTGGGTTCGAATAACCAGTTGAGGCATAACATGGTTAGGTTTCCAGTTTAAACTGTAGGTCTAGTCCGGTCCATACTGTATGTAAAGTGGACTTAAAACACGAACTCGATCAATCTATAATTTCTTTTTACTGAAAGGTGCTATTCGGAAACGAGCAAAGCGTTTTCGTTACTTACGAAAAATTATCCAAATTTAACCCACAGAATTATAATCGAAACGTTGTTTTATATATCTCGGCTATGACTGCCTGGAAAAGTTAAAGGAAGTAACGATTGTTAAACGTCGGTTGACTCATTATCTTAGCACAATAAATTCTGGTTTCGAATTCCTATGTCAGTTTCATCTTTATTACGTGGCAATAAATAATTCATTAGAGCCAGAGATATATATAAAGAGACAGTAAACATATCATTTTGGGGGAAGGGGTACTGACTGCATTTACGTACAGTATCGGACAGTATTAAAAAAAAAAGTCGGTAATTGCTTTGGTAATATATCAAAAGGTTGATTTCTGGTTAAATATTTTTTTTATTATTTCGTTGTTGTTAATTTTATCAGAAGAAGAAATTCTTACACTCTGCAGAAGATGTATATTTCCGAATAATAATTAATCACCATTATATATCATATGCATATCATTAACATTCTTCTGTTAAGCCTTGCATGTATCCTGCAGCGAACGACGGAAACCTGTCAAAATATTTCATCGCAACCAAAGCAGTGGGACAAAGGCCACGACTGTAGAAATGCAGGATCCAACGAACGTCTGTTTCAGGCGCCAAAGCGTCTGGATTTGTGTCGCTGAGATCTCGAGTTTCGGTTTCGCTTGTAAGTGAGTGAACACTTATATACACAAGCAACACTGGCGTGTGCATGGGGGCAATTGGTTGAGAATACAGTACTCCCCATATGGTTCAAGCTCGCTGTACAATTAACTTCAACTGCAAATAAAGATGGCGAAATGGTGTGAACGTTGTCTGCTATCGCAATTGTCCCCAATGGCGTAGTGGTAACGGTATCACATGTAATGATGCGGTCCGGCGTTCGATCACCATTAGAGCCTCAGCGGCTGTTTCCATTGGATGATATTCAGCCAACAACTTCCCCCACAATTGTTAGCGCGAAATCACATGCATTGAAATGATTCCGGCAAACGTTTCGGAGCGTGTTGTAAACACACTTTATACGCATTGCTCCTACAGTGCCTGTGGCAGTGATTAAAGGTGCAACTATAACGATTATATTCTAAATGTAGTCCTGCATTTTGTTCAGTCTCTTAACAATGACCAGACTATCTATCAGAATATATAAAACAATGTGTAGGGCCTCACACAACCTTCAATCGCCGCTAATTTGGAGGTGATTTGATGTGAACAAGAAAAAGCATAGATTCAATATTAACATATTACTTTGAGGTTTAGAAAATGATAAAATATGTGTGTAACACTGGTGCAATAATTGGTTCCCTTTTAATTAATGATTATAATTTTGCAATTATTATAATTATTATATAACTGCACTAATATAAACAACAAAGGAAGAAATGATTCATTAGAAAATAGTTTCTTGAATTTTAAGGTTAAAAAATATCAATATCTATTCATGTCACTGCTTGGGAATGACCTACTAAAAGCGCGGATTTTCATGAATGACTAGCATGTGAGTCAATATGTGAAGAAAATCGTCTCCTCGAATTAATAGCGCGGAGTTAGAGTAGAACCCAGAGAACCCTGGTAGCAGCAGATTTTCCATTTATCCTTTAGGAAAGTTCAATTTGCTGCTTCTCATGTAGTACATGCATGTGAAATATTGAGTTCAGAGTGCTGAAAACGTTTCTCCCCTACTTCTCTGTTGTTACTAGCGTTTTAGATGAGAGTATTTACGTTTTGAACGTAGTTTCTCCCTTTCGCTGTGAGTAGGGTTGCGAGATTTCTAAAATAAAAAAAAAACGGGACATATAGACATGGATATAGTTAAATTTATTTTTATAACATTTTGAACATTACAAAATCAATTGCAATTTAGAGCGGGCGTGTTTCGGCCGTCTCTATCGCAAAGATAACAATGAGTCGAAGTGGTTGGTAGATGAGAGCAAATAAATACAGACGCGCACAAATATTCTCGTAGGGAATAACGTTAGTGCCTCTATTACTCAACCTTACAAGATATAGGTAAATGAATGTCACCATTAAAGAGAGTACTTTATGTTGGTTACCGAAGATACCGAAAATGTCGGTTCTCAGTATATCGATATTTAGAGGCCATATTTTCGAGTACAGATAACGGATCCCGTCTATCGATGGTTTCAGCAACCGGCCTCCGTGGCGGAGTGGCTAGCACAGCGCGCTACGACGCCAAGGGTCCCTGGTTCGAGTCCTTGTCCCCGCAACTGCTTTCTCTAACGAAATTTCCTGACACTCCACTCATCTCCACTTCAAAATCAATGGAATAATGAAATAAGTAAGTTAAGAATGGATGACCACAATTAGAGGCAAACCAAAAGAGTGATCATGTGAAGAAGTCGACCCCATCCTTGAAATAATTTGATTTCGATCAGTCAAGTATGAGTTTTTAAACATTTAACAACGTTTTAGATGAAAATCTTTTTATTACATGAATGCGTGCGTTTTGTTGGTTCTCTTGCTACCGCGTTTGCCATTCGTTTCTCTGCAACGTAAAGTTTGGGGGACGGTCGAGATTCTAACCCGAGGCCACGTGATCAACAGCTTGATATGCTTTGCCCAGATGTTGGCACATCGAAGATGCAGAAAGTACCGGAAAATAGCGAAGGTACCGTTTCGATATATCGATATTTCGGTGTTGTCAATACCTGGGATTCTGGTATTTTTAAGTAACGGTAATCAATAACTCCACCATCTTTAAAAAGTATCACGTTTCTTATCATTCAAATTTATTTTCTAATCACACATTTATACATATGCACACATGTGGAGGCTGTGTGCCTGTGCAGTGCTTCTTTCGGAAGAAAGTATTCAGGTACCGTTTCTACATTCGTAAGCAACATAAAAGGAATATCCAAAGTTAATAAACAACTATTTATACTCTGTTATTTACAGCTCGTTCAATTTAAAATTCTACCGCAGTCCGCCCATTTACGAATACCTAACGCAATGCATGTTTTTTGTTTGTAATGGTAACACGACGGCTGAATAGTCACGTAGCTTGGTGTGGAACGAAGAGGCAAGGAAATTAATACTTACTCTCATGATGCTTTTCCGGTGGGTTCAATTTTAAATTGAACGCACTGTATATTTTACGTGCTTTTCTTCCTGTTTTCTTAATCGCGACGATTTTACATTTTGATACTCCTAAGCAATAATTTTGTATATTCACACGTCAACCTGCCATTATCCTTCACATTTATGTTTTTACTTTATCAGTGACTCACTGGCAATTGCCATAATGCATAGTCGAACATCTAAGGAAAAGAAGGGCGAAAGAAAATATTATCGCACTGCGTCTCGGTTTTATTTAGGGGTGAAGCCGTTGCACATTACTCTGTCACGTCTGAACTGAATCTCCTACCTGCCCCAAAGGAACGATTGATTGATTATATTGCTTTACTTTACTTCGCTTCTTGTGCCACTCTTGGCTAATTTGCGAAGATGAGGATGAGTGATAACATGATGAAATTGATGAATGCACACTCAGAAACTTCCATGCCCAGGCCAGGATTCGAACCCGGGACCTCTGGCGTCGTAGCGCTATGTGATAACCACTCTGCCTTCTGACTAACTTTGTTTTGAGTCCACGGTTTGCATGACAGGCTAATCGGGAAGGACCTACAGTTTAAAGTGGGATTCGAGCCTCTGATCAATCTACCGCAAGCAGGCATGAAAGTTCGATCTCGGAATCCTTTGATTACAAAGCGACAGCGTTGGGCATGAAACAATTATGGAGGCCCTTATCTTTGAAACGGTAGGCAGAATATGGATGTAACATCATCATATTGACTCTTCGTCGTCGCCTTGTAATAAAGGGGTACCGGGTTCGATGCCCGGTGGAGGCACATAGTGGTTTGGATCCCACTTTAAACTGTAGGTCCAGTTCCGATTAGGCTTACTGTGCATAAAGTGGACTTAAAACACCAAATCAATCAATCAATACTGACTCTTCTTTTTCTTGCTTCGTGTACATGGTGTGAAATCACTGTTTGAATCTACACGCACGTGCGCGCTAATATGTATACGTAATTAAATACAACATTACTAATTACAAAATCACTAAATATTTAAAAATAACATTATTAAATACATTTAAAGCAATTATCTTTTTACATTTATAAATATCAGATTTGCATCAAGTAGCAAACTGATTTCCTTACTAAATGGTTAAAGATGTCAATTAGTTTCAAAATTGTTGAAATTGTTTTATTATGGAACAGCTGAAAGATTTATTGATTGAATTGGTTTATTTTTCTTCGCTTTTCTGCCACTTTTGGCTAATCGCGAAGATTGAAAGGGCTGATATACAATGAAACCGATCAAGGGACACTCACAAATACCCATGCCCAGGCCGGGATTCGAACCCGGAACCTCAGGTGTCGTAGCACGCTATGCTAACCACTTCGCCACGGATGTGAAACATTGTGTTTAGTTTTTCTATTAATATAAATCAATTACGTTTCATTCTTATATTTATTGTCCTTTCTTGTTTCACTTTAATTGTGAATACGTTGCTATTGCTGCAGATCTGTTAATGATCGTTTGAAAGAGAGATTGTTGGGGAAATACCCCCGTTGCACCTTGCCCTTGGACCTCTCCGCTCCCAATAGTTCTCATGCACTATCATCCGTTGAGAGGAGATCGTTTCGAGGGATACTGAGCAATCCAGTGTTACGGTGAAAAAACCTTCCTTCATTTCACTTCAGGTGACAAGAAAATCACAAAAAATTAAGTATAAAGAACAGATTGAACTGTTTGTGACATTTTGATCATTTTGGTAAGATGGTACGGGTAAGATGTACATGGTAAGATGTCACTTACCATGTTTTACACCCGAGCCCTTCATTTAATGAATTTATTTTGACTGTGATTTTAGTTTTACGTTCAGTTACTCAGCGCTGGACCTAAAGTTAACTTCTCAGCCAAGACCTTGGGGTGCACGAGTTTGGGGTGGCAAAATGCCTTATCTTATTTAAATCTTCTTTTCTTCAACATTCGTGAATTGTAGTGATAGTGAGTTGCATGTTATTGAGTATAGGAAAGCAAGCAGAGAACAGCAATTTCAGGAAATCAGGCTGTGATTCCGCCCTTTGGAAAATTATTTTTCACTTATTGCAGACGATAATTTTACCAGAACCTTTGATAACTTCCAGGAAATATCCCGTTTCTACCGTTCTGCACGCCCTCTCATATCCGCGTCGTGGTTAACCAGACGGTACAAATTAGTTACCTTCACCTCGTAGTAGTGGTATTTACGGTAGGGACAGGACGAGAAAGGAAGAGCTCCCCTCCAGCAGATTTGCTTACACTTAAAACTTGCTCAACATGTTCATATGAGCTTTTTGCTCTAGTGTGGAACTCTTCCTAATCTAAGATTTTTGTAAAAATGCCCTCGGGAATTTTTCAGAAAGGAAGAGCTCCCTCAGATTGATTTGTGCATACTTACAAAAATTGCATCAGCCAGATTTTTGTCCATAAATTTGTCAAAAATTGATATATTTTTGGCCACACCAGAAATTAAGCATACATACGCATACATATTTACTTCCAGTTTAAGTTTAATTGGACCCCAGCCTCAACTTGCATATCCAATATTAAAACAATGTAATATGCAGAGACCTTCTAGAATTGCTCCGTGACTCTCTTATTTCTTATATTATATGTTTGCATGTTTCAAGTAATTCCCCTCTGTGGCAATGTGTACAATTCCCGAGACGGTAGTATTGATTTTTGTTTTGCATGTTTCTCCTCAGCGCCAGTACTTACAGAAATTCCCGAGTATTGCATCAGCCAGTATTGTGAGAGTGGTTGAGGAGAACAGATGTGTTGTTACAGTGCTTCTCATACTTACTGGTTTAAATATTCATATTGAACAATATAAAATCTGATATTTGTTGTAATCCACTTATATTTAGAGTCAAGCTTATATTTGTCCCAGCCTGTTATACAAAAATTAATACACAACAAGATTATTGCTATTCAAGATATGCATGTTTGTGCAGGTATTTGCGGAATGTCAGTGTGAATGAATATTTATTTTTTTTTCCACTTGTAAGCTATTGGCTTTACAACCTGTCATAATAAGCATAGAGATTAGATTTAAAACCCAGGAAATTTTATATAAATACCAAAGCCAAAAATATTAAGTGTATACACACATACACACATACATACACATACAAATCACAGTGCTGAACCCAACTGATATTTTTTATTCAGTATAAAGTTTTGAATTGAAACCCAGGAAATTGTATATAATAAACAACAGCAAAAATGCCGAATCAAAAATATTGTGACCAATGCAATAAAAATATATTTAGCTCTAATTGGGCCAGACACCAAAAGATTTGTAACCCAGACAAATATAGAACTCCCACAAAAATTTGCCCCAAATGCCATAGAAAATATAACATGGAATATTTCACATATAAACATAAAGATACTTGCTCTGTACAGTCATCAACACAACCATCCACATCTGGTCTGAAAAGAAGGCACGAAGTACCTCTTAATGCTGGACCTGCAAAACAGCCACGCTATGAACCCATCCGTAGCAGTTTTAACGGCCAATTAAGGGATCACCGGTTTGTATCAGAGCCAAGATGTGGCATTGAGAATTTCTTGAACAGTATAAATTCTGATCTGCAGGCAATTCTCAATGCACAAAATGGCTCTTATAAGCTATCCCTCAAATTGTTTGTACAATATAAGAAGCCAAATGGTACAAAATTTACACAGCCCCACATAACAGAAACTGTACCTGTATACTCAAATGCAAATTCAGACACAATAATAAGCAGATTGATGGATCAATTGAATATCAAACACTCTGAATTTGCGGCAAAAGAGTCAGGATGGAGCCTATGCGGTTCATCACACAAGTTATATGTTAATATTTCTGAATTCAGCTCATTACAAGGATCTACATATGTGCCATTACCTGCCAATATCAAAAACAAAAGAGCCGTGGTCAATATAAAAAATAATGACCAGAAATGCTTTTTGTGGTGTATTTTAGCTGCTTTGTATCCAGTTTCAAGCCATCCTGAGAGAATAACTTATTACAAACAACATGAACATATTTTTGACGATGCAATGGAGGGTTTGGAATATCCAATGTCAGTTCAGAATATTGATAAATTTGAAAAAAGGGCCAGGCATATCAATGGCAAACAATTATCTATTAATGTATTTATTTGTTCTACTGGCAATTGCTTGATAGATCCTCTCAGAATCAGTACACTTGATGATGATTCTGCTGTTCCGATTGATCTGCTCTTAATTGAAGGGGGTGATACACACCATTATACTCTGATACATAATCTTGAAGCTTTAGTGAGAAAGCAAATAGACAAATCCAATACAATATTCAAGTTGTGCAGAAGATGTTTAAGTGTATTTGATGGTCAGAAAATGGTGAAGGGGGTTCGGGAAGAGAGTGCAGAAATTGCCAAAAACAAGTTAATTGAGCATCTGAAATACTGTGGGAATCATAAACCTGTTCATATGGTGATGCCCAATCCAAGTGAAAATTGCAAATTCAAAAAGTTTGAAGCCTTGTTGGAACACCCAGCATATATTGTCTGTGATTTTGAATCGAACCTCAAACCTCTTGCATTCTGCAATCCAGATCCTGAAGAATCTTCAAGTACATCATACCAGTTACATGAACCTTCCAGCTTTTGTTATGTAGTTGTACAGGATGGTGTAGCTAGTGAGGCACACTTATACATGGGACCAAATGCCATCAAAGAATTTGCACATAGAATAGAAAATAAGTGCCGTGACATAGCATCTAACATCTTATTAAAATCAAAGCCTATGTTGCCTTTAACAGAGGAACAGATTGAAGATTTCAACAATGCAGAAAAATGCCCGGTATGTGATTCTGAATTTTCAGATACAAATATCAAGGTGAAACACCATTCTCATACAGATGGTAAATTCTTAATGGCCCTGTGTAATAGCTGCAATATTAAGATCAAGAGACCAAGATTTATCCCCATATTTTGCCATGGAGCATCCAATTATGATTTCCATCATCTGATCAGGTACGAGGGGTTTGAGAAGCAGAATTTAAATATTTTAGCTGAAAATGATGAAAAATATATATCTATTAGCAAGATAATTAAAGTTAATGGTGTTCCTATTCACATAAGATTTCTTGATTCTTACAGATTTTTATCTGCTAGCCTGCCTACACTGGCCACTCAATTACCTGATGATCAATTCAAAATCACACGTGCCTCGTTTCCAAATCAGGACCTGAAATTAATTAGGCGGAAGGGTGTATATCCATATGACTATGTTACAGATTTTTCTAAATTTGATGAGTGTTCCCTGCCACCACAAGAAGAGTTTTACAGCAAAATCAGAGGATCTGGAATCACTGATGATGATTATCACCATGCTCAGTTGATGTGGAACAATTTAAAATGCCAGACATTTGGTGATTATCACATGGCATATTTAAAACTTGATGTCACCCTCTTAGCTGATATATTTCAGGCATTCAGAAAATCTTCTATGCAAAATTATAAACTGGACCCAGTGTATTTTTACAGTGCCCCGGGCTTAGCATGGGCTGCAACGTTTTTGAACACTAACATGCAATTGGATCTGATCCACAATCAAGATATGTATCTGTTTATAGAGAAAGCTATAAGAGGAGGGATGGTGCAATGTTCCCAGAGATATGCCAGAGCAAATAACAAATATATGCCTGATTATGATCCAGCACGGCCATCAAATTATATAGTGTATGTAGATGCCAACAGCCTCTATGGTCATGCCATGATGCAAAAACTGCCATATGCAGGGCTTGAATGGGTTGAAGATTTCAATATTGAAGATCTTCAGGACTTTGATGACAGTAATTATGGCCTATTCTTAGAGGTTGATCTGACAATTCCTGATGATTTGCACAATAAATTTTCTGATCTGCCCCCAACTCCCGAGGTTAAGTGCTTACCTGGCTCTAAACAGAAGAAGCTCATGATGACACTGGAGCCAAAACAGGGATATGTCACATATTACAAAAACCTCCAGTTCCTGATGAAACATGGTGTTCAAGTGACCAAAATTGGAAAAGTTTTGAGGTTCAGGCACTCAGAATGGTTGAAACCATACATTGATACAAACACGGAGCTTCGAACATCTGCAAAGAGCCAATTTGATAAGGGCTTGTTTAAATTGATGGTTAATTCTGTCTATGGCAAAACTATTGAAAATGTCAGAAAACATACCGATGTTAAAATAATTACTGACCCCAGCCTGAGCAAAAAATTGGTTGCAAAGCCTAATTTCAATTACAGAAGAATTTATGATGAGCACATGGCACTTTTCAACATGAAAAAAACAAAGATTAAGTTTGATAAACCTATTTATGTAGGGGCTGTGATATTGGAATTGGCCAAATTACATATGTTAATATTGTATTATGATGTGTTGAAACCTTTTTATGGTGATCGTGTAAAATTGATGTACATGGATACGGATAGTTTTATTCTTGATATTCAAACAGAAGATGTTTATCAAGATATGTTACAGCCTGAATTGTTTAAATATTTTGATACCAGTGAACATACAAAGATTCAACACCACCACAACAAAAAGGTGCCTGGCAAGTTAAAAGATGAGACACTTGGTGATGTTATTGTGGAATTTGCTGGGTTAAGTGCCAAGATGTACACTTTTAAAACATGTAGTGGCGCTGTTGCCAAAAAGGCCAAGGGCATTGGCAAAGTAACTGTGGAAAAAGAGCTTGTATTTGAAGATTATAAAAATTGCATCAAATCACAGAGTTCAATTAGAACATCAGAAAATAGAATTCAGAGTGAGGATCACTTGTTGACTTCAAATGTTGTAAGAAAAGTAGCCCTGGACCCACATGATGATAAGAGATGCATTTTATCATGTTGCATACATACTTTACCATGGGGGCATTGTGATTTGAAAAATGGGAATCAATGCCCAATTCCAGAGCATGATTTGAAATAAATAAACATGCCTATGAACTTATTTGGGTTCAAAAAACAGGCTATTATGGAGCTGCCAACACCACAACCCTCTTCTGATATGCTGTCTAAACTGAGTGGCTTGTTAATTATTCATCTGAACAGCATACTTACAGATGTTGATGAAGAAACAGGCAAAATATTGTACATATTTAACAATAATTTAAACCATTACCAATTACCTGTAGGTGGGCAATTGCAATTTATTACAACCCCTGAGGGTGATGTCAAGATTTCAGTAGGGAGAAATATTTATAGAATTAAGCACTCAAACATGATTTCTGGCACTGTATATACTGTTTCTGCTGGTGACTGCTTATATATTGAGGTCCCGGGATCATATGACAAGCTTATACCCTTTTTTATAGAATTAAGAATCAGATACTCTATAATAAATAACCATTAAAACAAAAATGCCTAATGATATATTTGGCCATACAAGACATGAAGATCACAGTGATGAGATTCTGATGCTTGATGTCAGAGTCAAGAAATTAAGAAGTGATTTACAAGCTTTACAAACCACACTCAATGCCAGTCTTCAATTAGAAATTACAAATTTACAATCACAATGCATGGACCCTCTTCTTAAAATTGATTCCGAACTCAAAGTGCTGCTTCAGAAATATACTGATCTGGCAACATTAGATAATTTTCAAAGTTTAGAAGAAGCTGTAGCAGCTCTTCAAGCCAAATTTAAGACCCAGGCCACCAATTCTGAGCAATTGAAACAACAATTGGAAGAGCAGATAAATAATGTCCAGGCACAGCTCCAAACAATTGTCAAAAGCATAAAATCACAAGAAGATTTTGATCTAGTGATTTCTACTCTAAATGAACAGATTCAGTCACTCCAAATACCTAATCTGGACCCTCTGCACAATGCCATAGCCGAGGTTAAAGAAAAAATTGAGACACTTGAAAATTTTATGAACAATTTGCCATCTTCTGATGCTTTGAATGCAATAACTCGGAGTGTAGCAAACATTAAGCTGCAACTTGAAACATATGAATATTTTGGAAAAATTCAAAGTACCATAACCCATCTTGAAGGTACAATAGCAGCAGTGCAAAGTGATTTGGCAAATGTACAAGAATCTCGCCTGCCCGGTATTGTAGACACACTTGTTAGTGTCCAGCAACAGATCACAAAGCTTGAAAACCTCAACACTGAATCTGAACTATCTCATTTTCATCACTTGATTGATGATATTCAAACAAAACTTGAAATTTTACAACAATCAACACCCACTCAGGCAGATATAGCCCTGCTCCAAAATGCTATGCAAAATGTGGCTGATGCTTCTGAATTAAACAATGTAAAATTGGCACTTGAATCTTTGCAAAATACAGTATCAAATCTTCCCACATCACAGGAACTTAAAAATATTAAGAGAGCAGTGAATCGCATATTGAAATCAGAAGATATCAAGAATATCCAGGCAGAGATCAAACATCTCACTCAGACAGTGGCCACTCTACCAACCAATCAACATATTAATGAACTGCATGCCCTGTTTGAGGATATCAGAAGACAGGTCCATGATCTTACTGCTCAAAATTCAAAATTGGCAGTTGTTGAAAATTTGCAACAAATTGTAGCTAATATCAAGCAACAGCTAGGGACCATGGAATCCAATCAAGCAAATGCTTTGTCTGTTTTTGCCACCCAGCTTCAAGAGATTGTGCAACAATACAAGAAACTTATTGTGGACATAAAAATCAAGCCAGGCCACGATGATGTTGTTAGGACCATCAATGAGCACCTTGAATCTGTAACAAGCAGATTGCTCACAGCAGAAAAGGAAATAACAGGCATAATCGAGAATCCAAAACATACAGTAATTCTTGAATTGTACAGTATCCCCAACAAAGAATATGATTCACCATTTACACCAGGTGGCAAAATATATATGCTGTCCCCTGTACAATTTTATTACCAGTTTTTTGTTGGGGGCACATTGAGACCAATCAAGATCAAATATTGGCATCAGCCACAGGCACACCACTACCCCACCTTATCAATAACAAATGCTGACAACAAACCAAAAATCACCAGTGTAGAGTTAGAGGATTTTACAGACCCCAATACATTAGAAACAGCCTATACTGAAGATGATGGCACTTTGGAATTTAAAATACAAATAGGAGACAAATTATATTTAGAAAATCCTGCAGTCTAAGCTGCTGAACACCCCATAGTTGCAATATTCTTGTTCTCTAATTATGTCTAGACAAATTATTGTTGATGAATTACACAGACAGGCCAGGCATAATTTTAAGAGACTCCCAGTAGTCACAAAGGGCATAGATGATTTATGGCAGAGCGACTTGATTGAATTAGCAAGTGGGCAGTTGAAAAACTTAGACAAAATCAACAAGGGCTACAAGTATCTACTCACTGTCATAGACACATTTTCAAAATTTGCCTGGGCTGTGCCACTCAAATCCAAGACTGGAACATGTGTTACAGAAGCCATCAGGACAATCATCAATCAGAGTGGAAGATCCCCGCGCTATTTGCAAACAGATAATGGCAAAGAATTTTATAATTCTGTGTTCCAACAATTTATTAAAAGCCAGGCAATAAAACATTAGTCGAGTTACAGTGATCTCAAAGCCTCAATTGTAGAGAGATTCAACAGAACCTTAAAAAATCTTATGTATAAACAATTTACACTTCAAGGTAATTATAAATGGATTAATATTCTTCCAGAACTTCTACATAAATATAACAACTCGGTCCATTCTACAATCAACATGAAACCCTCTGAAGTAACTTCATCTGATGAGCAAAAATTGATCAGCACTGTTTATTATCCTAGATACCAGCCAACAACAAGAAAGGCCAAATACAGGGTGGGTGATCAAGTAAGAATCAGCAAATATAAGCACTTATTCAAAAGAGGCTTTACAAGAAACTGGAGCACAGAATTATTTACAGTAGTTCAAATTAAACCCGGGACCCTTAACACATATATAATAAAAGATCACCGAGGAGAAATTCTCAAAGGCAGGTTCTATGAACAAGAGCTCAGCAAAACTAAACAGCCTGACACATATCTCATAGAAAAAATCATCCGCAGAAAAGGCAACAAGATACTTGTCAAATGGCTGGGTCATCCGGAAAACAGCTGGATCGATGCAAACAAAATAATAATATGAGCACCTGGGATGTTATAAAAAGGCTGCCAGAACCTGAACAACAGATTAAGAGAAATGGAAAATTGCTGCCTGAAAATATTAGGTGTCTTATTGTTGGGCCATCTGCTTGTGGTAAAACTACACTAATGATTGATAATTTTTTATTGGCCCCCAACTGGTTAGACTGGAAAAACAGGCACTTGTATGTCTTTTCTAAGAGCTTGGAACAATTAAAATATCAGCAGCTGATGAAGCTATATGATGGATTGGATATTGCTACTTTTGAACCAGATGTTAAGCCACCCATGAATGTCTCGATAATTCTGTCGTTGTGTTTGATGACATTATACTGGATAATCAAAACAAGGTTAGAAATTTCTTTACACAGGGGCGACACAAAAACATTGATTGTTTCTACCTGGCACAGACTTTTTCTAAAATACCGAAGCAGCTGATCCGAGACAACAGCAATTTTATATGTGTGTTTCATCAAGATCATACCAACCTCAAACACATACATGATGAATATGTAGGTGGGGACTTGAGCTACAATGATTTTTCCAAGTTTTGCAGCACATGCTGGAACCAGGACAGTTATGGGTTTGTCACAATTGATATGACAAGAACACCCAATAGTGGCAAATACAGAAATAAAATCAACGATTTTCTAGACGTTGAAACATATATAAATAACCATGAAAAGGCCAATTATTGATGATCTTAAGTTAAGAGATTATCTTGTAAAAAGATTTAAGGGATGGAAATCAGAGAACCGGGGAATTTATGAAAAACACAAACAAACAGAACAGCCTGTAATTGATGCTATTAATAATTTAGGTAAGAATATCAAAACTGTTACAGAGCAAAATCAAGATTTGATCACAGAGCTTGTACCTGTAGCTGCAAGGAACATATTAGATTATCCATTCACCCCACTTTCCAGCATTCATACACCTAGTCCTGTTGCTCCTAGAAGAATTGAAGCTACTCAGGATCCTATTGAATTGGGTCTTCTTGCTCAAAAATATTTAACCACACCTAAAGACAACAAAGATGAGGTCTTTGGCTTATATGCTGACACAGAGCTTGATGGCAGCATCATTCATAGAATTGGCAATTTCAGAGTAACATTTATGGGGGATGATCTGATTGTTTATTCAGAATCTCGTCTCGGAGAAAAAGGTGCTTTTGTTAAATATCCCGGCACGCCTGGGTTGTGGGAACTGATGACTAGGAAAAGGCCTGGCAGCTATACAGATCAAGATTATGAGGATTACAAAGAAATATTAATAAAATCAGATGCTCTATACCAGAACAATGATCCCACACAAAAAAGAGTCAAGTCTAGCAGTGGGGCAAAATACAATAATTTAATCAAGCCCATATGGTCACAGATTAAGACTGGCAGTGGAATCAAACAATACAACACCCTGCCTAAAGAATTTGTGTGGGTTGATGATGTCAGGAAACTTGTAGATAGGTTGCTGGTCATAGCTGGGGAGGAAAATGCTGGGAACCACAATTTTTACAATGAAAAGGTTGGAATTATGGACATGATAAGCACCAAATTGTCTAATTTTATAGTGAATGACCCTAAGGGGATTGGATATCTCATAAAAATTATTAATACTCTACCCCCCAAATTTTGGAATATTTCTGAGGGTCGGGGACTGGTTAATGACATTATAAACAAGCTGCCATTTGAACTACACATTCCAGGCTATCAGTATTGTGGTCCAGGCACAAAATTGGATCATAGATTAAACAGAGGTGATCCTGGTGTAAATCCCCTAGATGCTGCTTGTAGAGACCATGACATAGCATACAACACACATACTGATCTTGACAAGAGACATGTTGCAGACAAGAAATTAGAAGAGGCTGCATTTGGTAGATTTGTAAGCAAAGACGCTTCTTTAAGTGAAAAAATAGCAGCATTGGGAACCACCATAGCTATGAGCACCAAACAAAAACTGGGGTGGGGGTTGTGAATATGTATATAATAAACCTACAATGAAGGCCAAGGGTGTTATGAATCAAATACCTTATGCAGGTCTCAAATCTCTTAAAACTATTGACAGTCTTTTGACCAAAAAACAGCGCAAGAAAAAAATTCTTGTCTTGCAAAGGGCCATGGTATGAAATTGTTGCTTAGCACCCCCCAATTAAAAAAATTACAGCAATCAAGAAAAAAATCACATGTGGGGGGTTTCATATTTACTATCCCGGCCATCTTAGCAGCACTTGGGGCTGTCGGGAGCTTGGCTGGGGGATCAGCTGCCATAGCAAAAACAGTAATAGATGCCAAGAAAAATAGGGCAGAATTAGATGAGCAGAGGCGCCATAACCTGGCCATGGAGAAAAAAGGCAAAGGTGTTAAGAGAGCCATGAGTAAGTTTAAAAAAAACAAGAGCCGCTTACAAACCAAGATATTGAAGCTTTAATCAAGCCACTGGGCATCAAACATTTTAGAGGTGTGTACATGTCTGATTCTTTACCAGAACAACCACTCAACAAAGAGTGTGGCATTGTTAATTTGGATGAGTACAAAAATCAGGACACTCACTGGATCTGTTATCTTAAATATTTAAAAAATGAGGCATTTGTGTTTGATTCATTTGGAGGTGATCCACCTGAAAATTTAGTAAAATATCTAAAATCAGCTAATCTTTATTACAATAATGCCCGTGTTCAAAACTTCAAAGATGTTAATTGCGGACATTTGTGTTTATCTGTTCTTAGATATATGTCTCAAATAAATAAACCATCAATTGAAAATTTTCAAAAGGCCTTGTGGTATCTGAAACATCATGGGGGTATTCCATCTCACCAGCCAAAATTCAATATTGAAACTCAAATTGCATGATGACATAGCGTATCCCAAAACAATAGCTCTCAGAGCATTTTACGGCATGTACTTGATCCCTAATATTACACACCACAACAATACAATTGCAGTAGGGGATCAAAAAATTGTCATCACTCCAGGGCAATATAATCTGTCCACTCTAAATGCTCAGTTACCCAGAGGTGTAGTGTTAAGTCAAAATTCTGTCACTCACAGAGTAGAGATTGTATCTGCTACAGAAACAGTGGATCTGGGTACTATAGGAGAGCTGTTAGGCTTTGAGAACAACACAAAACTTGAACCGGCCATCAAACACACTGCTATGAATATACCCAAATTCTTAGCCATAGAGACTCTGAATATTCACTGTAATGTGGCTGAGGGTATGATCACCAAATCAAATGGCATAGGCACTCACAAACAAACTGGCATCATTGCAACATTCAAACCTAATTCCGAATTTATGGAGCCAATCATCTACAATCCATCCCCAACATTATATTTTCCTGTGTGTCATAACAGAATAGATTATATTGAATTGATGGTCACTAATGAAAAAGAAGAATTAGTTGATTTTGCTGGAGCCACAACAACTGCTATCATAGAGATTAACATTTAAATAAAAATACATACAATGGAAAATATTGAGAGTTATGAGCTACAATCATTCCCCCCAAACAGGAGGACATTTGCAAATTTAAATCAACCCAACACAGAGATTGAGGTTGATCTTGATGTAGGGGATGGCTTTATACACCCCCACAGAGCAGATCTATACATCAAATTTGATGTTGTAAAGCTCGATGGAACAGATTATCCGGCAAATTCAAATATAAGATTGGTGGACAATTTTGTGCGCATCTGTTCTCTGAAATTGAGATCAGAAAGCATGGCGTTGTTATAAACATAGTGGATTATCCCGGCATTACCTCCACAGCTTTGGCCACATTAAAATTATCCAAGACCGAGGCTTCATACTACCAAATAGGTGGATTTGAGGCTGGTGATAAGATATTATCCAAGAGCCACACAGTGCTGTTCCCCATGCGCCTGTTGCCAGGATTCTTCTCAGATTACAAAGATATTATGTGGAAGGGCGGGTTAAGAATTACATTTAGAAGAGCTGCAAATGATAATAATGCATTGATGAGGTACAGCACATTAAACTCTACAGGAGAAGCTCTGCCTAATACCCTACCTGATGCAGGCAAATGCATTATTCAGACTATGGAGCTAAGAATCCCAGTTGTTGAATATGAGGCCAGTTATGCTCTTAAATACAAAGCTGATATAATAAAAAATCCACAGATTCCTCTGCAATTTTACACATATCAATCTGTACAGAAGCCTGCATCTGGTACTTATTATGAGTTTGATGCTACAAATTCATTCTCCAGCATACAATATGACATGCCTGATTTTGTGGTGGTACTGTTTCAGACTGGAAGACACAACAATCAGGAAAAAAATTCAAGTAAATTTGATAACTGCAACATCAAGAACATATATCTTAAAAATGGCAGAAATGAGGTCTTTCCTAGAGAAAATTACAATTTAGACATTTCCAAGGATGATTTCCTCAAATTATATGAGGCATTTTCGGCTTTCAAGCGTGTCACTACAGGCAATACTGATATGTATTACACTCCAGATGAATTCAAAGCACAGAGACCCATGTTTGTAATCAACACTTCAAAAAGGAAACAGGTTGTGGTGAATGACAGGACAAACATTAAAATTATCTGTGAATTCCATGAGGCTTTACCTGAAGACACCATATGTAGTGTTATTCTCATAGGTAAAAAATCATATGTTTATGATGTAAGAAATGAGAGAGTCACGGAGCAATTCTAGAGATCCGATTCAAACACAGAGGCCCTTTAGATATAAAACAACACTTTACCGTCAGAAAATATATTACCTACCCATTTTATACCACCTCTGCTCGTAGCAGAAAAGCTTTTACCTAACACAGCGCATCTGCCATTGCAATTATTCTGTTGCGACAAGACCAAACCTTTGCATGACAATACCCGAGAAGGAATTTCCTCAATATGATGGATGGTCCCTGAAAGAGTGCATAGTGTAGATAAGAATTTCTCTTTGAGTTCCATGACAAATGACATGTAATTTCCCTCGGAAAAGGCACAGTGCAGGTAATATCAACAGATATAATCACTCAGGCATACAGAAAGAAGGCAATTACTCTTTGATGATGAATAATATGTTATTTTTCTCTGAAAGGACACAATACAGATTATATCTGCTAGCATACAAGAAATATAATTTCCCAGGCAAGCATGATTACTTGTTGGCCGAAACATGGGACTGATCAAAAGATTGGAAAGAATATGGAAATAATTAATTATGTTTGTTCGCTTCTATTGTATTGATCAGGCAATTTTGCCCGTATTCTTGAGCTGATATTTTACCCAGATAACAGCAATAACAAAACTCTGGTGATTCTTAATAGAGAATACTTTTGCTCTGTTGTACAACATTTTTTACTAGGTTTAAGATCTGGGGGCTATCAACAAAACAAAATTATTCTCAAAATCTCACATATGGAATGCCACATCTCTCAGGACTCAAACCCAAAAGCCTCCTGATTACAAGACAACAATAATAACATTTTGCCATCAGGGGAGGCTTCATATTTTATGAGGACTCAAACCCAAAAACCTCCTGATTACAAGACAACAATATTAACATTTTGCCATCAGGGGAGGCTTCATATTTTATGAGGACTCAAACCCAAAAACCTCCTGATTACAAGGCAATAAAAACCATGCACCACACTCCACTGGGTCTCAGAACCCAATAAATATCAATTCAAGATTCCTGGGATTTTGACAGAAAAACATACTATAAACAATAAGATGATAAGAGAACTTGCCATAATTTTAAGTATGCACAAATCAATCTGAGGGAGCTCTTCCTTTCTGAAAAATTCCCGAGGGCATTTTTACAAAAATCTTAGATTAGGAAGAGTTCCACACTAGAGCAAAAAGCTCATATGAACATGTTGAGCAAGTTTTAAGTGTAAGCAAATCTGCTGGAGGGGAGCTCTTCCTTTCTCGTCCTGTCCCTACCGTAAATACCACTACTCCTCGTACTAATCCACACAATCCACAATACTTTCACAAAAAAATACTTTAACGGTAGCCATATTATTGGTATTATAACCTGAGCATTACATTGGTTTGGTTTAGAGTACGAGGTCGTTGTATTATGAAGTTTATCTAATTTTGTGTCGTGTCGCCAGTGTCACATGTTAGTACAATGCTGAGGATTTCGGTTTTCCCCTTAGTTGACTTATATTCAATGACAACTTAAGGAAAGCTAAGCACTTGTTTATCGCAGAAGAAAATTGTTATAACAATGTAAAATGTGACAAATCCACAACAAAATTATATGCAAGGTAATTTCGTACTTTGTAAGTCACGTGTATATAACCTATACTTAATGAATGAATGAATACTGCATTTAAAGTTCTTTGAATATTGCTCATGTATTAGGGGAGTATACAGACCCCCCACCACCACCACCGGTACGCTCTGAGATAAAAAAAGTGTAGACTAAAAAGTAAAGTTGTTGTATGGAAATATGACCATTCTATTCAATTGCTATTGCCTTCGGTTTGTAGACCGATTGATTATCAAAAAAAAGTGTTTTCTAAACTTTTTTCCGAAGAGCTTGCATTTTCTGCAGCTTGCGTTTGCAATGTACGAGGTTGCAACCAGGAGACAGAACAACCAGGCGATCTTGCTTCTCTTCTATAGGTATCTAAGGTTGCCAGACCTTCATCTTTCATGCTTAACTTCGCTGCTTTTAAATAACGTTATTTTTTCAACATTAAAGAATAAAGTTGGTTTACACAGTTTAAATTGAGAATATTTCTGTTATACGTTTCGTGAAGCAATGCAGAGAGAACACGGGAGTGAGCGTTCTTAGTTCTCTCTCTTCCCACACGACTTGCATGTGTTTCTGAGGCAGTGGCAACCATGCCCACTAAGTCCCTCGCCCTCGCAGACAAGGGATGGGGGGAAACCACTTTAGATGTTATCTGTAGAAGCACTTCGCAGGTTTCTCTCGCTCTTCCTGTGTAACTTGCGATAAATGCAGAATTCCTGTGTTGTGCGCACAATCGAAGGCAAATGTAAAAATAGACAAATTGCTAATCATTATGTTAATTAATTCTGTGTTCCTCAATGTGATTTCCCGTGTAAAAATACTGTAGGCTTAAGTGTAACCCTACTTCAAATAATATATAAAAATAATAATAATACAGCTTCTTAAAAAAAGCCCTGCCTGGGAAAGTAAATAATGGAAAAACTGCTATAATGTTTCCCGTTGACTGTATATAGAAAAAGGACGTTTTGCTGTAGTCTTCGAAAACGATAGCGTCAAGGGGTCGTGGGTTTGATACCGGTGGGGACACGTGTACAGTGGTACGGATTCCACTTTAGACTGTAGGTTCAGTCTCGAATAGCCTTTCTGTGCAAAAAGTGGCAATTGAATTCTTCGAAAAGTAGCATACATTTCAAATCTTGTTCGTCTAATACACGAATGTTTGTGCTTACAATTGCCATGCATCGCCAATGTCAACACTAAACTAAGAGTTCCAGTGTATTTCTATTTTACACCCATTTTCTACCTTTCGGGTTAATCGCCACATATACGCCGAATTTGCATAAATTTCATATAGTCTGAATCTCTGGTTCATTCCGCATACAACGGGATATGACTCATTTCTCTAGGGCAATTAGCCTCCTATCTACACTCATTTAATTGAAACTCTACATTTTACTCAAAATCGGCTCGGGACCAAGGGGGTTACATGTGAAAATAGCCTTGGGAATCAAAAGGTTAATGTAAGAAATGGTCGAAAAGTTAACAATGTTTCCCAGTTTTCTTTGTTCAACAAATGTAAAAGAAAAATCATGCTAAAACGCTTTAGCAAGTCAGTTTAAATACAGATGTCTGAGAGATATGTGCAATCAAACCATGGCCAGTATTAATGGAAGGACTATTATGCCAACTCATTTTATACAGGCACACTTTGTGCTTGGAGGAAGTGGGTGGTCAGACGAGGCATTTTCTGCATCTCCCAAATAAATAAATCAAGATTACATTCTGAGCTCCCAGCAGCCACTTACGGTTAACAACTTTTTACTTTAGTAGAAATTTTAGACTAAATATTTGGTCAAAATTGCCGGTTTTTCCCTCAATTTTGCACAAAAATATTTCTTGCTTGCTTCGATTGTAATATAAACGTTTCTACACGTCACATTATTTTGAACGAATTGGCGACCTACTCAATTAAAATGTTCCCTACATAACTATTTCTGTTTTGTTCATTTTTTATTATTTATTTTTTTTTGGTCTATTTCGTGATTGAATCGAGACAATGAGGTGGAATGATAAAATTATGAAGGTACAAACACGATGTCCATGTCCATATTATCGCGTTTATTCCTTAGATTTAGCTAAACTTCGCGGAAAATTGTGAAAAAGTATTAATGCAATCTTTCAAACCAGAATTTTGGTAATTGTTTGACACCCTCAACATTGGCCCATGTAAGCAATTGGATCTCCGACGCTGTGCTTCTTGCTTGAGTGCGAGGGGACGTCAAGGGAGGGGAGGGGGTTGGTGACGCCGTTCTTGGCTGATTCAAGGGTTGCCGCTTGAAAGTACGGAAAGAAGGGAGACAGACTATGCCATTCCTGTTTTCTCTGCTTTCAGGGCATATGTCCTGAGAGCGAATGATTGTCTACAGTCGGGTTAAACATTATGGAGACTCGAGTTTGAACTCCAAATAAAAATTTACCAGTAGAGATACGTATTTAAATTTCGTCACGATTGGACCACAAGTTTTTAAATTACAGAATGTCGAAGTGAGCATAGTTTGAAAAACACATAAAAAGCTGCATTTTTTGTTCTCGTCTCACACATAAAGATTGATATTTAAGATTTATTGGGGATCGAAGGCACTTAATACCGAGAAAGACTTGATTCAGTTAACATGCATTTATTATTATTATTATTATTAGACGTATAACATATAGCGAATACATTACATTCGGTTAGGGAAGTTGTACAGTGAATATTGTTTAAAATTTGTGCATTCATAGAGCCGTAGCTTGAGAATTCTACGCCAAAGAGAACAACACAATTCGACACACCCTTTACACACCATTAAACTTTTGCTTCTGTCGAAAGTATAATTTTAGAACATATATACTCAATATGAAGGAAAGCTCTCATTGTGAACCGACCGAGGAAATTTACTTCACTCAATTTAGGGTTAAAACGGACAATTTAGACTGGTTTGTTAGCGTAAAAAAATATGTATCTGAAGTTATCCAATATTTGAAGGCATAGAAAACATTTCCAGGTCCCTAGCCTCCCCCTTCCCTGCATTGAGGGAGCTGCTGCTGTGCAACTGGTCACCGCTGAAACCAACTTTCTTCTATTTTATGTCTTATATTTGTACAGTTATAACCCCACCAAATGATCCCCTGTTTAAAAGGGAAGTGGGGGGAGGGGTGATGGACAGCGAGATTCATTTGTGGAGTTTATGGACAATACGAAGCTTTGTCGTCTTCCAGGCCAGTATTTCATATTTATTTTACGTCGCTTTTCTTCCACTTTTGACTACTCACGACGATGGATCATGATTATGTTAAATGAATGAAGAGACACTCACAAAACAGTCTCGTCCAGGCTGACGGGACTCGAACTCGGAGTGTACGGTCACTCAACGCACTCTTCCACAGTGTCGAACCTTTAGAAGTGAGGGGATTAATCTTTTCACACCATATTTCTCAGGAAATTAAGTTACGACTATGCGTCAATAAGTGATTGAAAATATCATTATATTTTAACTGACATTAAAAGTGTTGTTGAAAAGCCGTGATTTCTTTCTATAAAAATATGTTTCAAAGTATGGATATTTGTGTAAGAATAGAATTTAATCGGTAGGTTTTTAGAACTACAATTGTATAGTTTAAAACTTTGTTCAAGAGTTTTATTCATTTTCTAAGATTAATTCATATTAATATGATACTTTTGGAGGTTAAGGCTTTCATTTTAAACCTAAAATTCCCAATCGGTTGTTCGGTGTAGCTATAGGGTAGAAAACAGAACACTGAGCGGCGCATAATATGTTGACTGTAGTGACTTGCAACAACTCTTTAGTTCTTTACCTGAATATCCAGGAAAAGTAACTTGTTTATCTAAAATAATTAACTTATTCTACACATGTTTATGTAGTTTATTTATTTATATTAATATCGTTAGAATAAAATACAAAATTTACTTAAACGTTTTCCTTCTAAATGCTTTGAATTCAAAACTTTATTCTTCCATAGCATTTGAACTTCAGAGGGAAACAAGCATGAGAGGAATGATTGGCGCCTCGAAGTCCGGACAAGAGGCCGCGAAGAGTAGGGACGAGCAAGGGAAAGTAACAATTATACCAATACAAAATTAGATTACAGCAGTAAAAATTAGTTGCATTTTGTTACTTCCAGTTTGCAAATGCAGCAGTAGGCAAGTTGTCATCGTGAATATTGTACACATTGTTGTATGCAATAAAAATCGAGGATCGAAAGAAAAGTTGTAAGAAATCGGAGGACAATATCAGAATGTCATAGAATACGGCACACAGCAGTGACAAGAGAGCGGAGAACGTGGTGCAGTGCGACGTGCACACGAAGCGAAAATTGGTTGCTAACAACGTAGAATTGTCATTAAAATCAGTGGCGGCGATTGGGTTCCAAAACTGGGGGGGGGGGCAAAGTCAGTTTACTTTGGTGCATAAGATTTAGCATAGTGTGAGGGCAAAAGTGGCATAAATAAGGGGACAACAGCCTCCCTCGCTCCCCCTAATCGTCGCCACTGTTTAGAATTCTAATTGTAAAAATTAAACATGCTAGTTGCTTAGGAGAGTTCAGTTTAGTGCTGTCAGAATATTTTATGATCCTTTGATCCCGAGCGGCTGTCTCTTATATATTACAGTTTCCTAGATACAGTGTGTTACTTCGTAACATTGTATATCTGACAATTATAATACAATAAAATGTTCAATACATCCAAATGTCAACCTCTCTTCCACGTAGTACAACCTCGACTGCATTGTGCAGAAGAAGGAGGTTCTAGCGCTTGGATTCACAATCAGTATAATCCTCTGTGGGGTTTGCGTTATATGTTTGTCCCTTCATCCATTTCTAACATTCATCTGCAACCTCGCAATTAGCCAGAAATGGTAGAAATGAGACTTTAAATAAACTAAATCAACTAACAATAAAATACTCAACGTACAAACACAACTGCATAAAATATATGTGACGCTTCGAAAGACGGTATTTTGAATTTATTATCCCTTCCCATGCCTTGGATTGCCTCGAATGTAAATATTCCTTAAGTTGCTTAACTAAAATTATACCCTAGGATAGTGAAATGGTAAACATTAATGAAGCGACAGAAAAATGCAACGTATAGCCTTTAACGTTAATCTGAATTGCTTTTCTTCGGTTAATCGTTAATGAGCATTAATGGTGGAATGCAGAAATAAATGAAAGAACGAACACAATGGTATATCTGTGCCTTACTCAGGATTCTAAATTAGGGCTTCTTGCTTCGTAGCTACTCCTTCATGCAGATCGGAAGGTAAAAAAAAAATGAATACAATACAGTTGATTTGATTTGAATATTATTATTTAGCGTCGCTTTTCTTTCCCTTTTGTCCAGACGAAACGATAGGATGAGTAATGATACGATGAAATTGATGAAGAGCGCCCAAAAAGGAACACCCAAGTAGCGTCGTAATGCGCTGTGCTAACCTTTCCGCCAGGAAGGTCAGCTGCAATAGATTGATCGATTGATTTGCTTTATTTTACTTCGCTTTTTGTGCCACTTTTGGCTAATTTGCGAAAATGGGGATGAGTGATGATATGATGAAATTGATGAATGGGCACTCACAAGCATCCACGCTCAAGCCGGGATTCCAACCCGGTACCCCTGGTGACGTAGCGCTATGTGCGAACGAACCACTCCGCCATGAGGGCCGGCAGCTACAATAGAGTCGAATTTACTGAATGAGAACATATACGCATTGATTGATTGATCGATTGATTTGGTGTTTTAATTCCACTTTATGCACAGTTAGGCTAATCGGGACTGGACCCTCAGTTTAAAGTGGGTTCCGAACCACTATATGGCTCCACCGCATATACCGTTTTAAGGGGAAGTTTAACTACATAGCTTTCATTTTTTACTATGCCTTCAACGGAGTGTGCTGTTGATAATATCACCCGCAGTACGGCCGTGATCGAGAATGTGTGGAGCCATATCTTCTGCTTGAAAGGTAGCACCGTAACATGCACAAGAAAGAACTTTACCTTTTGTAGCACTCGCCCACACACATTTTAATGGCATAACCTCTGCCTAGGGCTTCGCTGTTCCCCTAAGTACACTTGTTTGTGTAACTTCGTAAATATTGTCTCAATAAAGCCACACTAAGGAAATGAACACGCTTCCTTTTACTAAAACTGAATTTTTTGTTGGCCCTTTATTTTATTACATAATTTATTTTAATCTCAATCAAATAAACATCTACATATTATTCACGTTTAGAAACGGGAAGAGTATTTATATAGTTTTTTTTTTACCTTGTCATTTTAAAATTAATGGAATTAATATTTTCTTTATGATCGTAGATGGTAAGTACATGTGTAGTTTCCAGGCATTATTTGTCATAAAGGAATAAAATCAATGATTTGTACTCGAGGTTTTCCCCTTTCCCCAAAGTTGTCTGTTGTAGAACATTAGCAAAGATACCCTTATTTCATTGTCCTCTCTGTTGTTTTATGTAAGTAAGAATGTGCATTAAGGATGATACGCATATAATAATTCGAATATCCCTGCGTAAGAATTTGTATGTTATCTATTTATATTTTCTCTTCAATACACGCACATAAACAACACGACAACAAGAGCAGGACACAGAATGTAACTTAAATGGAATTCTATCAACTTCAACATACGAAATAATGGGTTTCCTACTTTGTGAAGCTGATACGCAATGGAGAGATAGATGAACGTGATAACGGGCAGCTTAGCAAGTCGCGTTGATCCTTTTCTGCAAGAGGGGAGCGTACTTGTGTTCCCCCGCGACGTTGTCAGGTGTGGAGCTTATCAACTTTTCAAGTCGCACTTTAAGCAGAGGGCGGGAAGTGAAGACGACAAAAAGTGTGGCAAGGTAGCAAAGAAACTCATGCACGGCGCAGTGGCCGCAGAGGTGGGTCGCATAAAACAACAGTGTTGCCAAACACGGTCCTTAGAAAAAGAACTACATTGAAGTTAAGGACTCAGACCAAGCACTTAGCTTTTAGACGTATGAACACTTGTCTCCGTCTCTACAATGTGGATTCTGTGTTCGAATCCTGTACGAGTTTAGGGAGCTTCCAGACCAAAGTGAGAAGCGAAGCATATAACTTGGAAACAAACACTCAAAAGTATATGTGACGTTTCGAAGTGACATGGCAAGGTGCACATGTCGAGTCGCATTGCGTCGTTCTAATCTGGTGGCGTCTTCTGGTTTGCTTGCTTATATTCTTAAGAGGTGTGTGTTGCTTGTTACTTCGGTATGAAGCCCTTAGTTTGTACACACTGTTATTCTTAATATGAGCGTTTATATATATATGAAATATTCGATAAAATATAAATGAAACATTCGAACCAATGCTATTTTGCTATATTTTACTTCGCTTTTTATGCCACTTTTGACTAATTTGCGAAGATGGGGATGACTGATGACATGATGAAATTGATGAATAAACACTCACAAACATCTATGCCCAGGCCAGGATTCGAACCCGGGACCCGTGCGTCGTTTTCGAACCAATTGCACACGACAAACATCATGTGTCGCTTACGTGTTTCTCGCAATGAGCGTTGCCGTATTTCTCCCGTCTGGGGTCGTGCCCACGCGTTGAATGGTTTCTTACGGAGAGACTTCAAACCGAAGCTACAGGGAACAAGTATCACATAACGGCGGCAAGTGACAATTAAGGTTCAAATCGAAGTGACAAGTTACAAGACACACGGACCACTTTAGTCTATCAGAAATCATTAAAATGCGAAAGCCCGAACACCAGACCGATGCGACATAATTCACGATATTTAGAAAACTGCCCATTCTGTGCAACACGGAAGCAATAAGCGAGACGTGCAACTTGTCACATTGCTTTGTTTCGAAATGTTGAATTCATTAGTGTTGCAATTGTCTCAAAGCGATACGTGTCACTTGTCGCCTTCCACTTCGGTCTGAAAGTTCCATTGTCACGGTATCTAGTGACATGTAAACGCAGTTCGATATAAATTATTTTTTTGTTTATTGATTCATTTTATGTTCAAATCTAAAAGTGTGGGGTATTTTATTTTGTGGATAAACTTGTATCCGAGCCAGACGTCGGGAGTTGGAGCCGGGTCTTTCCTGAGTGACAGCCGCCGCTTAGAACATGACATATTTGCACCAACGCGAAGATAAGGAAAGATTATTTTCGTCGCTACCAGGCTTGAGTCGCAGCGGGCGGGCTAACCCATGTTCACGGATGACCAGAGAAATCAGCTGGAGCCCAAGCCTGCAAGGATCCAGGACGCGTCGCCGACCGCGCCTTTCAAGACAGTAGTGTAATCAACCCATTTGAGCAACCTCAATTGGAGATCAAAAAACCCTCAAAAACTCAATTTCTCTCCACGTTCCGCGCCTCATTTATTGCGCTGACGATGTTTCGCAGCGAAGAAAAGAGCACCAAAACATCAAAAACTCACTTTACTCATTTGGGGATCACCAAAATCTCAAAAAACTCACTTTTATTAATTGAGGTTCACCAAAACCTCAAAACCTCACTTTCTCTCCACGTTCCGCGCCTTCATTCGTTGCGCCGACACAGCGTGATGAGTAAATAATGCTCTCTCTCTCATCCTTGAAGGATGAATGCACCTTATCGTAATTTTTTTCCAAGTCTCGGTCAAATGTTTATATATATATATATATCGTGACCTTTGTAAACCTACCTCTTTCGGGAACGATGTGCCGCACACACACGCGCGCGCGCGCGCCTGTATTGTGACGCACCGACATTGGACTCCGCGTTTGTTTTAATATTTCAGTTGAGAACATGAAGACGATACCTGAGGAAATAGTTCTAGTGTTTGCTACTAGATGTCGCCACCGGCGATGTGGACGCAGTGTTGCCACACTATGAGGGCCTTCCCAAGGGGCAAAATTTCCCTTTTTGGACTATTTTTTCCCTTCACCTAAGCAAATGACATAATAGAACAATAATTAGTTGTGATAGTAAAAAGCAGCATTATTAGCGGTGGTGCAGTTGCGGTATTGTGGTATTTTTAATCAAAATTTCTCTTTTCGCTAAAAATCTCGTTCATGTGGCAACACTGCGTGGACGCATAAAAGAACAAGTTTACACGACCTTTTTCGGTTCTCCTCCGTAGACGTGCTTGTTAAGGCGTTCACTCGTTCTTGTCATTGTTCGTTCTACGTGTGGCCTATAGGTTCGAACCCGGTCGTGGTCGAAAGTTTTTCAGCGTGTCTAGGAGTCTTGATCAGCGTGTATATTTACTTCTCTGTGTTGGGTCTACGATTCTGAACGGGGTTGTTTAATGTATATGTTGATCTTGATATATATATATATGATGTTGATGTATGTATCCAAAGCACATTGGAAACAATATTCGATCATTAGCTGCGTTCAACCACTGCTTCGGAGGAGTAACCACCCCCTGTCCCCGGGGGTCCCCCCCCTGTCCCCGGGCTCGTGTTCCCGGTTAAGTTAGGTTAAGTTGTCTAATATCTATATCTATGTCTATGTGTAATGTCTATGTCTATATGTAATGTCTATGTCCATGTCTCTGTCTTTGTAGTTTGTAGTTTTTTTTTTATCCTAAGATTTTTTTAACGCAGGACTTAAAAAATTTTCGATTGATGAAAAAAAAAAATTGGTTCCATGACAACCTATGTTTATTTTGGTATGGGAGGACAGAGGATATCGAGACTTGACCGACACACTAAACCCGACCTCTCTACGCGTATTGGCACGTTGGAACGAAACGCGCAACATATATGAAATACACGAAGACGAAGATCTTACCGATTTCGACGTGAGTGCCGGCGATAAGCTGATCGTTCAAAACACGAGCGAGGTGCCACCGTCTTTGAATCCCATCACGCTGGTGCTTCTCTTCAAACGTAATCTCTAAAAAAAAAATGTCTAGGCAAGCCATCGTCGAAGAATTGCATAAACCTGCACGCCGCAACTACGAACGTTCGGCGGTGGTAACCAAGGGCATCGACGATCTTTGGCAAAGTGACCTCGTGGAGATGAGCAGCGGCAATTTGAAAAACGTACATAAATCGAACAAGGGCAACAAGTACCTCCTCACCGTCATAGACACATTTTCGAAATTCGCATGGGCTCTACCTTTGAAGGCGAAAACGGGAACGTGCATCACGGAAGCATTCAAATTAATTTTTCGCGAAAGCGGCGGCAGACGACCACGGTTTCTGCAAACGGACAACGGCAAAGAATTTTACAACGCCGTATTCCAAAAGTTTATTCAAAAACATGACGTTCGACATAATTCGACCTTCAGTCACATCAAAGCCAGCATCGTGGAAAGATTTAATCGAACCTTGAAAACACACATGTGGAAACGATTCACGCTTCGGGGAAATTACAAATGGGTCGACATTCTGCCGGATTCTACGAAGAGAAGAAACGTCAGGATCAACCTGTGATCGATGCCATCAGCGGTCTAGGTAAAGAAATTAAAAGTGTCACGGAACAAAATAAAAATTTGATCAACGAACTCGTACCACTCGCAGCTAAAAGTTACGCCGTACCCACGCCCATTTCGAGCATTCCTTCGACGCCGTTCGAACTGAAGGATGCACCGGCACGACGTCGAGCCATAGGTAGCACGTCTTCGGATAAAATCGAGTTGGGACCTTTGGCACGAGACTACCTGAGCACGGGGAAGTTCGACAAGGATGAAGTGTTCGGATTGTATCCCAGCATGGAAACCAACGAGGGTGTCGTGTGGAAGATTGGAAAATCGAAGGTGACCTTCGAAGGCAACGACATTAAAGTTAATTTAGGCGAGAAGGATAGTTGGACCAGGTATCCGGGTACGGTGGGACTGTGGGAACTCGTTGCCAAAAAGCAGCCGAAAGATTACACCGACGAAGATTACCAAAGTTACAAGGAAATTCTGATCATGACGGATGCCTTGTACCAAAACAACGATGCCTCGCAGAATAGGGTGAAATCGAGCAGCGGCGAGAAGTACAGGAATCTCATCAAACCGATTTGGAACCAGGTCAAAACAGGCAGCGGCGTCAAACGCTACAACACGTTACCCAAAGAATTCGTTTGGGTGGACGACGTGAGGAAGCTCGTGGACCGATTGTTGGTGATAGCCGGCGAAGAGAATTCAGGCAATCGTAATTTCCACAACGAGAAGGTTGGCATCGTGGACATGATCAGCACGAAACTTTCCAACTTCATCGTGAACGACGACAAGGGCATAGGTTACCTCATCAAAATCATCAACACGCTGCCTCCGAGATTCTGGAACGTGGCCGAAGGAAAGGGACTCGTAAACGACATCATCAACAAGTTACCTTTCGAGATGCATTTACCTGGCTACCAGTACTGCGGACCGGGTACCAAACTCGAGAAAAGATTGAAGAGAGGAGACAAGGGTGTGAATCCGTTGGACGCGTCATGCAAAGATCACGACATCGTCTACAACACCACTCGCACCTATCTGGATGCACGTCACGAAGCAGACAGGAAATTGGAACATGCCGCTTTCGAAAGGTTCGTCAGCAGAGATGCATCGCTGGGAGAACGGGTCGCCGCACTGGGCACCACCATCGCCATGAACACGAAACAAAAATTGGGGTGGGGTATATAAATAACATAGAGTAAAAAATAATAATAATAACAACATGTCTCGTATAACTGATTTGCCGCCCGAGCTACTATGTAAAATATTTAAACACGCAGTAAACGGAGATTGTGAGGATGTAGGGAAACTTGTAATCATAGCAAGAACGACGCCGGAATTTCGCATCCCTTGTGAAATGGTTCTCAAGGACCATCTTCGGGAGATCAGCGGCCTGAGGTGCGGTGATCTCAACATTCTGCTTTCGGCCGCAGGGAAAAAATTAAACGAAAGGATGGACACGGACGATTGGTGGAAGTCTGAACAGAAGGCGGCAGATATTGTAACGCACGTCATCTCGTTTTCCGAAGCACAAGCTTTCTTCCTCTTACACACACTGTAAAAAATAAATAATAATATACACGTCAAAAAAATGTACGTGTAAAAAAAATGTACGTCCAAAAAAAAAATTGCCATGGAAAAAATTTTTATCGTGAAAAAAAATTTGTCTCGTCAAAAAAAAAAAAGTTGACGTCAAAAAAATTGCCATGGAAAAATTTTTTATCGTCAAAAAAATTTGTCTCGTCAAAAAAAAAAGTTGACGTTAGAAAAAAATTGTCTTATCGTAAAAATTTTTTATCGTCAAAAAAAAAATTTGTCTCGTCAAAAAAGTTGACGTGGAAAAATTATTACCGTCAGAAAAAAGTTGCCTTATCGTAAAAATTTTTTATCGTCAAAAAAAATTTGTCTCGTGAAAAAAAGTTGACTTGGAAAAATTATTACCGTCAGAAAAAAGTTGCCTTATCGTAAAATTTTTTTATCGTTAAAAAAATTTGTCTCGTCAAAAAAGTTGACGTGGAAAAATTATTACCGTCAGAAGAAAAGTTGCCTTATCGTAAAAATTTTTTATCGTCAAAAAAAAAATTGTCTCGTCAAAAAAGTTGACGTGGAAAAATTATTACCGTCAGAAAAAAAAAGTTGTCAAAAAAAATGTACAAGGAAAAAAAACTTGATATATAAATAACACATATCGTGAAAAAAAATCTACGAGATCAAAAAAAAAAATTCTTCGGTAAATAAATAACACATTGTGAAAAATTAAAATTCTCTAACACACACCTCTTCGATATGACGACTGAAAAAATGAGTGATCTCCAAGCATTAAAACAAATGCTAAATTTGTCAGTCGAGTATGTAAAAATTCAGGAATTGGAAGTCGGCAAACCTTACACGATAACTTCCGGTTCAATCGTTTCTACGCAGTATGGTCCCAAGGTACGTCTGTTGCTCAACGCACAATACAGTCTATTTTTACCAGATCGATACGCTAACATGTTATCGGACGAGAAGCTATCTATTTTAATCGAGAACAAAACTCGAATCGTGTACAAGGGGACAAAGGAACTTCTTGGTAAGAAAACGAAGCACGTAATAGAATTTGTTTAATCACAGACACCCCAACCCCCCGGAATATATATATATAAGTAACATACCATAAAAAAAATGTCAACTTCTATAACTCAACTTCCTCCCGAAGTATTGCACAAAATATTTACGTTCACGTTCGACGGGGATGTAACTAAACTCATAGACTTGTGTAAAGTAACGCCAGAATTTCGTTCACCGTGCAAAATGATTTTCATGGATCACCTCCGAGAAATAAGCGGAATGAAAAAAATGTTCCGATCCCCAGAGACTCTCTTTCGAGCCGCAAACAAAAAAATTGACGATAAATTAGACGAGCTGCACGAGTGTAGGCAGGGGAGAAGAAGATTTACCGAAGACTGGTACGCGTCGAACATTGAAACTGACGATCTTGTAAACCACATGATAGCATTAGGCGAAGCAAAAATTTTTTTTCTTTCCCAGAATACATATATATAAATAACACATCGCCACAGTTTGTTTTGAGTGAGACGATATATAAATAACACATACCTTGAAAAAAAAATTACACGAGACAAAAAAAATCTCAGAACATTTATATATATAAATAACATACCGTGAAAAAAAAAACATGAAGCCCAAGGGTGTCGTGTACCAGATACCATACTCCAATCTGAAAAATCTAGGTGCCCTCGATGGGTTACTCACCAAGAAACAACGCGAGAAGAAACGTTCTTGCTTGAGCAAAGGACACGGAATGAAATTACTTCTCAGCACACCTCAATTGAGACGCTTGCAGCGTTCGCGGAAACAGCAAAAGATCGGAGGTTTCATATTCAGCATCCCGGCCATCCTGGCAGCATTGGGGGCCGTTGGAAGTTTGGCCGGCGGAAGCGCCGCCATCGCGAAAACCGTCACCGACTCGAAGAAGAACAAGGCGGAATTGGAAGAACAGAAACGTCACAACCTGGCCATGGAGAAGAAGGGGAAGGGCGTCATGAAGAAGTTTAAAAAAAAGAAACAGCAGCACTCACCAACCGAGACATTGAATCTCTGATCGAACCGTTACAAATCAAACACTTCAGAGGAGTTTTCATGTCCGACTCGCTACCTTCAACCGTTAAAAATAGAGAATGCGGCGTAGTCAACTTGGACGGTCAAGAAAATCCAGGCACGTATTGGATATGTTACCACAAAAACGACAACAACAAAGCATTCGTTTTCGATTCTTTCGGAGGTGTTCCACCTACAAATTTAGTCCATTATCTGAAAACGAACAAAACCTCTATATACTACAACGACGAACGCATTCAAGATTTCGGAGACGTGAACTGCGGTCATCTCTGCCTCTCCGTGCTCGCGTTTCTCTCTAAAATAAATAACCCTACGATCGAAGATTTCCAGTAAGCACTGTGGAACCTTAAACACGATGGGCGTGTTCCATCTCACGAGCGAATCTTCGATCTTGAAACTCACGCTGCACGACGACATCGTCTATCCTAAATCCGTGGCTCTGCGTGCATTCTACAGCATGTACCTCATGCATAACGTCACGCAGCACAACAACAAAATTAACGTCGGAAGCGAACACATCGTCGTCACGCCAGGTCAATACAATCTTTCCACTTTGCAAGCTCAGTTACCCAAAGGCACGTACCTTTCTCAAAATTCGGTCACGCACAGAGTGGAAATCGTGTCGGCGACGGAGACCGTGGACCTGGGCACCATGGGAGAACTTTTAGGTTTCGAGAACGACACGAAACTCGAAGCTGGCATCAAACACGTAGCAACCAACATTCCTAAATTTCTAGCCATAGAGACTCTGAACGTACACTGCAACGTAGCGGAAGGCATGATCACGAAATCCTCGGACGGGTTGTTGCTGGGAAGTCACAAGCAGACGGGAATCATAGCCACTTTCAAACCAAGTTCCGAGTTCATGGAACCGATCATCTACACACCCTCTTCGCCGATCTATTTTCCAGTATGTCGCAACCGCATAGACGACATAGAGTTGGTGGTGACGAACGAGAAAGGAGAGGTGGTGGATTTCGCAGGTGCAACGACCACTGCCATCGTGGAGATCAACGTATAATAAATAACCATACACACATCATGGAGCAAATCGAAAGTTACGAGTTGCAATCTTTTCCTCCCAACCGTCGCACGTTCGCCAATCTCAACGAAGCGAACCGGGAGATCGAATACGACGTGGACGTAGGGGACGGGTTCGTTCATCCTCACAGAGCGGACCTCTACCTTCAATTCGACGTGGTGAAGAAGGAAAGCGGAGACGCGTTTCCCGCTGCAGCAAATTTGATACTCGTGGACAACTTCGTGCCTCACCTGTTCTCGCAGGTGGAGGTGAGGAAACACAACACCGTCATCGACAGAATAGATTATCCAGGCATCACGTCGACGGCAGTGGGAACGTTAAAATTATCCAAAACGGACGCAGCATACTACCAGGCGGGGGGATTCGAAGCGGGGACCAAAATATCGACGAGAAGTCACACGGTGCTCTTTCCCATGCGTCTGCTTCCCGGTTTCTTCTCGGACTGCAAGGAGATCATGTGGAAGGGGGGACTGAGGATCACGTTTCGAAGAGCGGCCAACGACAACGACGCACTGATGCGATACGCTACTTTGGGTCCGGACGGCACCACGCCGATAGCCAACACTTTACCCGAAGCAGCCAAGTGCGTCATCCGGAGCATGGAATTGAGAATGCCGGTGGTGGAATACGAATCGAATTACGCCCTCAAGTACAAAGCGGAGATCTTGAAGAGTCCGCAGGTACCGATTCACTTTCACGGTTACCAGTGCGTGCAGAAGATGGCGTCGGGAAGTCACATGGAATTCGACGTGACGACGCAGTTCAACAACATACAGTTCGACATGCCAGATTTCGTCGTTGTGCTCTTTCAGACCGGACGCGATAACAATCAGGAAAAAGATTCCAGCAAGTTCGACGACTGCAAGATCAAGAACGTTTATCTGAAGAACGGTAGGAACGAAGTGTTCCCGCGCGAGAATTATAACCTCGACATGACCAAAGACGATTACCTCAAACTTTACGAAGCTTACACGGCTTACAAGCGCGTGACCGAGGGAAACGTGGACGTGTACTACACGCCCAGCGAATTCAAAGCACGCAGGCCGATGTCCGTCATCAACACGACGAAGAGGAAGCAGGTGGTGGTCAACGATCGCACCAACATCAAAATCGTCTGCGAGTTCCACGACGCGCTGCCTGCCGATACTCTGTGCAGCGTCATCCTGATCGCAGAGAAGTCTTTTGTGTATGATGTCAAGAATGAAAGAGTGACCGAACAGTTTTAAGTACAAGAAAAAAAAATCACATCATTCTCAAAAAATTATACTGACCGTAGGTTCAAATATTAGATTAACTTGCAGCGCAATGTTTAGGATGTACTGCGAGGAACACCTTCTTACATTTGTGAGAATAATCTGGAACAAAAAAATAATAATAAATTAATTTTGATGCATTTTAGAAATAAATCACACTTGAACGCACAAAGGAACTTCCCCTTCGGCCCTGCGTGTGCCCCATATTCACCCCGTAGGGCGCGGCAGGGAGTTAGTCCCGCTAAAAAATCCCAAACCTCCACCTGTTTTTTTTTTTTTTTTTTTTTTTTTGCATTTGAAGATAAACACTATTGCTCTAGTATCTTGGCTATATTAAATTATAACTTCTGTTACATGAATTGTTTTTTTTTTTTTTCATACATACATAAATACTATTTACTACATTTGAGGCATATCTTACTAGTTTCTAGACGATGGTGGCCCCATGGGAGCGTGTGAATCCCACATTTCAGAACGCACCTCTTGTCGTCGTTGGGATCCAGGGCAACCTTTCTCACCTGGTTGCTTGTCAACACATGGTCGACACTCTGGATGCGCTGCTCCACTCCTGGAATTGACGTCCTAGTTTGAAGGGTTTTGACGTAATCCTCGAACTTGAGGTACTCTTGGACGACCTGCCTGCCCACACCCTTAGCCTTTTTCGTGATGGATCCTTCTGCCCGAATAGCATAGGCTTTGGCGCGAAGACCGGCAAACTCGAGAATTACATCACCGTCCTTCTCGTCTTTGAGTTTTCCAGGCACCTTCTTGTTGCGGGCCAGGATTCCGTACTGGTTCGGCTGGGGATAGCCCGAGGTGTCGAAGAGGTTAACCAAAGATGGAACTGTGGCTATATCCCCGTATGCATCGGGTGAGCGGACGTGGTACACCAAGCTGTCCGTGTCCGTGTAGAGAAGCGAGATGTTGTCGTTATAGTGCTGGCGTAGTATCCCATAATATGTTTGAAACATGTGCAGCTTGCTCAGGTCTAATACTGAGGCACCAACATAAATGGGCTTGTTGAGCATCACCTCGTTCTTCCTCATATGCACCAGAGCAAGCTGCTCATTGTAAATGGTCCTCGATTTGAATAACGGGTTTGCTACGAGCCTGCGACATTGTGCTTTGTTTGATATTAGCCTCACATCTACACGATTTCTCACATTCTCCATGGTCTTGCCAAACACCGCATTATTCATGAGCTTGTAGAAATCCTTATCAAGCTCGGACGTGGCTGCGGTGCGGTGTTTGGTGTTGACTTCAATATATGGACGCAACCATGGAGAATGCTCGAACTTGAGGATGCGGTGAACTGCGTGGACCGTGACCCCTCGCTGCATCAACCACCGGAGATTCTGGTAGTGCAGGACGTAATTCGTCTTGGGTTCGAAATCCATAACGAGCTTCGTCTGGTTGGAATCGGGTGGACACTTGAACTCGGGTGCAGGGGGAAGATCGCAGAACAAATCCTGCAGCTTCTCGGAGAACTCAAGGTCCACCTCGGCGAAGAACCCATGTTCCGAATCGTCGAAGCTTTCAATGTCGAAGTTGGAAGGGTCAGCCCACTCGAACCCTCTAAAGGGGAGTGGCTGCATCATGGAGTGTCCGTAGAGGTTATTGACGTCCGTGTACATGATGTAGCTGGACGGTTGTGAGGGATCGTAACCGGTGGCCATGTGGTGATTGTTGGCGTGCGAGTGTCGCTGCGACACCTGGACCATGCCACCCCGGATAGCGCGTTCCACAAACAGCACCATGTCATAATCGGAAAGAAGCTCCAGCTCGATCTTCGTCACCAGAAACATGGCTGACCACGCCAGTCCGGGGAGACTATAGAAGTAGGCGGGGTCCAGCTGGTAGATCTTCATTGCGGTCGCACGGAACGTCTGGAACACGTCAGCGAGGAGCGTCACATCAAGTTTGAGGTAGGCGTCGTGGTAGTCCCCGAGAGTTCGACAACCCAGCTCGCGCCACATGGACTGGGCATGGTGATATTCTTCGTCGGTGATGTTCGAGCCTCGTAGCTGACTGTAGAACTTCGCCTGGGGAGGTAGCGACGTCTCCGCGAACTTGGTAGCGTCTGTGACGTATTCGTAGGGGTAGACACCCTTACGCCTGAAGAGACCGACGTCCAAGTTCGGAAAGTTTGCAGAGGTAATGAGTATTTGCTCGTCGCTAAGCTTCCCCGCGAGAGCATCGAGGCTGGCCGGGAGGAACCTCAGGGAGTCGAGGAAGCGAAGCTCAACGGTAGAGTGTGATCCTGGGATTCGCACCCACTTGCTCAAGCTAATGTAACGCTCCTCGTTCTGCGCCAGGACGTTGATTCGCATGTCGTCGTACCCAAAATGAGGCACCAGATGGTGGAAGTCGTATCCCGAGCCATTGTGAAAAAACACAGGGATGAAGCGCGGGTCCCGGGTCAACAAATTACACCGGTTGCACCATGGACCAATGTACCTACCGTTAAAGTGATCATGGTGTTGGACTTTACGGTTGTTGGTGCTAAACTCACAGGTGCACACAGGACAGGTAGTAGCCTCCTCGTGCTTGATTTTGTCGTCAGAAGACAGCGATTCCATAGGCTTGGGGGTCAACAGGAACTTCCCTATCTCGTTGGCTTCCACAACCATCCTGTCTAGAAAATGTTTAACTGTGTCGGGACCGCGATACACATAGGGCTCGGGGTCAACATGTCGGTCTCGCCACACCACAACGTAGGCGTAACTCGAGGCCTCGTGGAGTTGGTAAGGGGTGGTGGAGGAAACTTCGGGATCGGGATCGCAAGTGGACAGGGGTTTGAGGAAGGCCTCGAAATCCGCGATGATGATAGCGGGGTGCTCCACCATGGCACCGTGCATGTGGAAACGCTCCACGGTGCCAGGTTTGGGCAAGACTGCCACAGCCGGCTCGTTGTTACTGCAGTACATCTTGTGGCTAGCAAGCTTCTTGGCAGCGATGTTGGAGCCTCGAACATGTTGGTAATTGTGTTGATCCTGTCCGTCGAACATTGACAAGCACCTGCGACACACCTCGACGTGGTGACTATCACTGCTCCGTTGGCTCGAAACAAGCCGAGAGAGCGAGCGAATGAGGGTGTAATGGTGATGGGTCTCGTCCTTGATGAGCAGAAGGTGAATTTCCTGCGCACCATCGTCGTCTACGTCGCTCACCCGGATAGGGTACACCACATTTTTGTTCTCGGTGAGACCGTAAACGTTGATGGCCAACCGAGGGTTGTGTGTACGGGCCTCGAACTTGCGAATGTCCGGGACCTCCACCGGGTAGTCGATCCCAGCCATGGCATCTTCCAGTTCTGGCTCGTAGGGTAGGTAGTGGTTAACCCGGTGTGGTTGGTTTTTCCGGTCGACAGGGTGCAAAGCTGCAAGCACACACCATACGAAGCACTTGGCGTCACTGTTCTGAATGTTCAGGACGGCCTTCTTTGCCGCAATGGTAGGTGGTAAGGGGACGTAGCTGGAGGCGGAGAGAGGCACAAACTTACAAAGTTTGATGCACAGTTCGTGAGGCTCCCCACACAGCGAACCCCCCGAGCCCTTAGCTTGATGTTCTTCTTGTTTCGCCACCAGCTCATCGGCAAACTTGTTGTAGATGACCTCGAGGTTGTCGACATCCGCCAGATGCAGCGTCTTCGCCTTGGTGTTGTGGCAGAAGCTGTAAATTTCGTCAGACGGCTTCTTGTACTGGCAACGTAGCGATGCGTAGAATTTGGTGGAGGGGTGCGTAGCCAGTGCATTACAAAGAATAGAAACTATCTCTGCTCGCTTCTCCTCTAAAAAGCTACGCACGTCGCATGAGCCCTCAGAAGTGAGGACAAAGTCCTCTAACAACCGCTCGAAAGCAGTCTGGCTCGCTTTCGCCATACGCTTGACACGTTTGGCGGATGGTGGCGAGTCGGCTTCCGCTTTCCTCTTGGTCGAGCTGGTCGACGGTTGTGGAACAGGTGCTCCGACGACTTTGCATGATGTTATATGCCTTTTCAAATTATTAATGGTAATATGTTTGTCGCACCTGGGACATGATTTTTTAGCGGCCACACGCTTACCAGGTACGCAGGTACGACAGTGCCTTTGGAAATGTTTAGCTGAAACACCAGTTTCACAAGTGGGGCAAATTTGTACCGATTGCATCTTGTTGAAAAAAATAATATTTGTGGGGTATGTTATTTTATATATATAGTAGAGTGCCACAAAATAAATGCTGTGCAATAAAAAAGAAAAACTTGGAAGGCTAATTCGCTATAGTGAAAATATTTGTGGGGGTATGTTATTTTATATATATAGTAGAGTGCCACAAAATAAATGCTGTGCAATAATTCGCGATGGTGCTGGGTTTGGTGTGAGTGTGCTATTTATGTATATGCTACTTCTTGCTTCTTAATGAATCCTGTAAATAATTGAAAAAAAAAATAATTAAGCTTGTGTATAGAAAACACAAAAATATTATGTGTACATAATTCTACCAAACAATCTTTTTTTTTTCTAACCCTCAGCCCTCTTGGCGTATGAAGTATATATCATAATTTCAGAAAAAAAACATAGTTATTTTCCGGTCGCCATTTTTGAAATCAAACCATAAGCATTATTTATGTTTATAGTATTCGTCGAGCAATAGCAGATAGAGCAAGAATCGTTTTCCTACAACCCATAGTTTATGAATTACAAAACATCTTAGAAATTACATCTTGAAATTTTATTCCAAAATAACTCGAAAACAGCAGGCACTAGTCATCATCCCTCCAATAGGTTGTAGAGTACTTCTAATTTTGTATCGAATGCTATTAAAATTTTCGAATTAGGGTAGAAACTAAGTCGGCAAATCAAGTTTCTCAAAAAATAAAAAAAATATATGTATTTCCGAAACTTGAGGGGGTGGAATCGATTTTATTTGCTAGTCGAATAGTTCTCGTCAAATCCTATCCAACAAACCTAAAATCATCATCCTAGCTCAATTAGGAGCCGAGAAAATCAATGTCTTGGAAAACGTCTTAAGATTTTTGTCTTAAGAAAATTTTCTTGACAGACCGGAAGTAACATCTTGAGATACCGGAAGTCGACTTTCTTAAAGATTAAGATATTTGTCTTAAGACGTTTTCCAAGACGTTGATTTTCTTGGCTCCTATGGGGCCTAGAACCATGTAACTTTGATCTATGTATATACCAGTACTTGCCCGACCCTGTGGCCGAGTGGTTAGCACATCGTGCTGCGACGCCAAGGGTCCCGGGTTCGAATCCCGGTCGGGCTTGGTTGTTTGTGAATGTCCATTTCATCTCTGATCCCCAATCTTCGCAAATTAGCCAACAAGTACAAAACGCGAACTAAAATAAACTAAATCAATCAATCAATCAATATATCAGTACTTTTCCCAAATGTTCACTCGCCTTACAACCCACCCGATCAAAAAATAAAATTTACCCCCTGCGCGCATGCGCACATGTATAAATTTAAAATATAGGCTCGATATTGAAACAAAATATTATTTTTTTTCCTCCTCTCCTCTCTCTCTCTCTGGCCAAGATTGCAAATAATTGCAGGAATAATAATACCATGATATTTTTTTTAGACTGTAGGTCCAGATCACCCGAACCAGACAACATTTGAGTTGGTGTTTTTTAAGTCCACTTTATGTGCAGTAAGGCTAATCGGGACTAGACCTACAGAGTGTTTTTAAAATGTTATCCGAACCACTTGTGCCTCCAGCGGGTATCGAACCCTTGAATACAAGCCTACCTACCACTGCGCCATAGGGGAGGCCCCAGACGACATATTTGCACTACATCAAGCAAAAATAAATTCATATCTGTGCATATAGGAAGTCCAATACATAGTTGGTAATATGTGATGTGATCAGCACCAAACATTTAATTTTTTATGTATGTATATTTAAGTTCCGTGTTTGCCCGACCCTGTGGCCGAGTGGTTAGCACATCGCGCTGCGACGCCAAGGGTCCCGGATTCGAATCCCGGTCGGGCTTGGTTGTTTGTGAATGTCCATTTCATCACTCATCCCCAATCTTCGCAAATTAACCAAGAGGTACAAAACGCGAAGTAAAATAAACTAAATCAATCATTAAGTTCCGTGTTGCAATCATGAAATTAAATTTTAATTAACTTTTTTTTTTTTTTCCTATCCATCTCTCTCTCAAATCTATATAGCCTGTTCATATTTGGCATGTCGGCCATTTTGTTTACGTAGCAAAAAAAAATCTCAAATCTCGTTGTAGCCATAAGTATAATTGGATATAATTGCCGGATTTTATTTAATTTTAGGTTTAAAATCAATAAGCGTGCATAAAAAAAAAAAACTAAATATTTTAAATAAATGAGATTCGAATAACTATGTACTTCCACTAGCCTCTGCGATGGCGCAGCGATAGCCTTGTAATCAAGAGATCTCGGGTTCGATACCCGCACAAGTGGTTCTTGAAACTGTAGGTCCAGTCCCGATTAGCCTTACTGTGCATAAAGTGGACTTAAAACATTAAATCAATCAGTACTTCCACTAGCCTCTGCGATGGCGCAGCGATAGCCTTGTAATCAAGGGTTCGATACCCGCACAAGTGGTTCTTGAAAATGTAGGTTCAGTCCCGATTAGCCTTACTGTGCATAAAATGGACTTAAAAAACACCAACTCAATCAATCAATCAGTACTTCCACTAGCTTCTGCGATGGCGCAGCGATAACGTTGTTGTCTTGTAATCAAGGGTTCGATACCCGGTGGAGGCATAAGTGGTTCTTTAAACTGTAGGTCCAGTCCCGATTAGCCTTACTGTGCATAAAGTGGACTTAAAAAACACCAACTCAATCAATCAATCAGTACTTCCACTAGATATCAAAAACACGCAACTCTCCTCTATTTTTTTTCTTGCCTTCCTCTAACAATTTAACACATTTATTTTTTTTGAAATATGCCCCGCACACATATTTCCTACCTACCAACAACGGCACACAGAAGAAAAAAGATATTCCAGCTACCAAGATGCATGCTTCAAATATATAAAAGCAGAGAGAGACATGAAACACCTTCTATATTCTCTCTCTTTTTGCATGTTTTGTGAGTATATTTTCTTCCACAATACATAAGAGCTGGTTGGTTTTTCAGGAAGTTACCTTCCTTCCACAATCTCTTATATCTGTTTGGCTCGTTTCAAGAATCAACTCACAAAAGCAATGCCATACTTATAAATCAAAGCCAACTCATGCAAGCTAAGAAACAAAGTTACTTACTTTTCGAAAATCCTGCGGAAATGCTCTTCACGGCCGTTCAAAATGAAAGAGAACTTTCTACACTAGCGCTTTAAGTTTTATACGGTTTTCTAATGAGGTCAAAAGTGAAATGACAGCCAACGCAACGTGGACCAATAGAAAATTCGAGACAATCTTCTCTAGAACATTCTTCTTCCCCTACATTTCAGCCACATCATTTTGCGAGTTCGAAAATTCACAAGTTAATGCATCGCATCGCATCACTGCTACCAATGCTGCTAACTGACGTCACTATTTCTCAACAGTTGCCAGACCTGATGTTAACAACTGTTGTAACCTAAGCATCATGTGTATTGAAATATAAACAAAACAAATTGTATACGTCAGTAGGGAATTCCATCGTTCGGCTATTGAAAAAAAAACAAAAAACAAACAAACAAGGAAGTATAACTTCCGTCGTCCCAAGGCCTACGTATTGTTGAATTTGTGTCATTGTGTCAACGTTGATAGCACACGCAGAGAGAGAGAGGGAACGAAATTGTCGTTTTTCTGGATATCCACAGGCAAAAGCGTAATATTTTGTTTGTTTGCTTGCGTCACAAAACAGGCGCGCGCGCGCGCGTGTGTGTGTGTGTGCGGCACATCGTTCCCGAAAGAGGTAGGTTTACAAAGGTCACGATATATATATATATAAACATTTGACCGAGACTTGGAAAAAAAATACGATAAGGTGCATTCATCCTTCAAGGATGAGAGAGAGTGCATTATTTACTCATCACGCTGTGTCGGCGCAACGAATGAAGGCGCGGAACGTGGAGAGAAAGTGAGGTTTTGGTGAACCTCAATTAATAAAAGTGAGTTTTTTGAGATTTTGGTGATCCCCAAATGAGTAAAGTGAGTTTTTGATGTTTTGGTGCTCTTTTCTTCGCTGCGAAACATCGTCAGCGCAATAAATGAGGCGCGGAACGTGGAGAGAAATTGAGTTTTTGAGGGTTTTTTGATCCCCAATTGAGGTTGCTCAAACGGGTTGATTACACTACTCAAGACAATGGACAGAGGTCATTTCCATCCCCTGAGAAAGCGAAGCGAAGCCACCTTAGCGTGGGTTTCAACGGACGAATTTGAATCTCTTATATATATGCGGTGCTACCACCCCAGACACAGTTTTTACCCGGATTTCACAGAGAGAGCATCTCCGCGCTACACTCTCGCGTGATCATTGTTTTGTGTCCGTGGACTTTGTTTCCTTGCGTACCGTGAGCGAATCGCAGATAGAGAGTTACCAGTGTGCGCCTTATTTTGGTGAAGATTACGCGGTGATTTGTTTTTTGCCAAGCGTTAACTACATAATCATGGGCGGCTAAAGGAGATTGAGAAGGGAGTCTGTCGACTTCCCTGACCCCGCAACGATGCATCGCCATCTTCCGATGAAGCCAGTCAGCCAACGCCAAAGACGACACCAAAGCCAAACACTGCCCAAAGCCCGAAGGACGTTTTCAGAACGACGCCGATCGAAGCCCCTCACCAGAGAGAGAGATTGAAGGACGACTCCAGAACGACGCCGATCGAAGCCAGAGGGAGAGATTGAAGGACGACTCCAGAACGACGCTTCCAGAACGACGCCGAATCGAAGCCCGTCACCAGAGAGATTCCGAACCGGCGCGTGACCACGTACATCCGACGCTAGTGGCAAGAGGAACGCCCGAAGTACTAAGGAGGTGCAAGTACACCAGATCGTCGCAATTATTCTTCGTCGCGATCGACCTCGGAGGACAATTTCGCCACAAAGGAACCGTGTGCAAGTCCCGCGTCCAGGAGAGATGAATGACCGCGCCATGTAGCAGAGTCTGGTACAGTATACTTCAGAGGGTCTCATGTCCATGTAAACGTGCGTCGTTAGTATCGACACCGTACGTTTAACGCCGAAGTCTCACTTATTTGCAAAGTTACTCAGGAAACCCCGAACCTAATTTCCGTCTCTGACAATTTTTGGTATTGTTGTAAAAAAAGGGTTATTTCATGTTCAGATGTTCTAATTTAATTGTCTGCATTCAGCGTTAGGAGCTCCATTTCATTTCTTTAATATTTAGTGTAAATTGTCAAAGTGTGCTCCATTTCTTGTGTAACCGACCGCCCCGTCGCGCCATTTAACTTGTCAATACTTGACTGATGAGTCCATTTTAATTGTGGAAGGCGTAAATTTTATTGCAAGGTCGTGTGCGTGAAATAGTATTATTTGTTGCATGGTGGTTTTTAAGGTAATTTTTGCTCGCGCCGACGATTGATTAGTGTATTCCGGCAGCTGTAGCCAATTAAGTTTTTGCATCACTATGTAATTGAGTAGTTGTTCTCATTGGACGAGAGAGGCTTGTGTGTAATACCCCCGTCCGAGAAACTTGTATAATGTCGTGCTTACGACTCGATGCATACGTTCATTCGAACGAAAGATTTAACCACGCCGACCCAATTGTTTTAGTTAACCGCTTTCCGAGGGCTGGCACTTAAGTTAATTTAAAAGAGCACGGAAGCTGGCAGACAAATGCCCTAAATTCACATAAAGACTTAAAAAATTAAAAGGAATGATATGTTAATGAGATCCATGATTTGTATCCATACTTCACATGTAAAAATACCTCATGTGTGTGAAAGAGAGATAGCGTGAATGTTGTGAGAGTGAGGAGGCTTTGTAAACAGTTGTTGATTGCAATATTTTTTTGTTGTTACAATATGTATTCACTTTTTTACCGTTCGTCAGTGTTGTTATTTGACGTTTTTCAGGTACCAGATATTATGCTATTAGTGTTTTATGATTGTTCGAATCTACATATCAAAGGTAAACAAAACAGTGTAACTTTTCAAGGTATTAATCTCCGCCTCGCAATAGTATGACAATAAACGACCGTCTCAGTACCGAACTTGATAACTGGACCGTGAGTCACGACCGGTTTCCCGTACACATAACGACGTTTGGCCCCGTGTCGGGGTATGATTGACACGTCATTTCGGGGACCGTGAGTGCACTCGTTACACCATGAATGTTATGCATCATGTCGTCTTGGTCTGTTGTTGGCGGATATGAGAAGACTTGCATATAGACCAAGGTACCTGTGTCACTTGTCACTTCGATATAACCCCCCACCCCTATTGCCCCGTCGGTTGTCACTTTTGAACAGAAATCTCCATTCTTATTTCTTTAAAAAAATATTATTATTATTTCGTTATCAATTCATTTTTCTTCAGCATGACCGAAACAAGTAACGAGATGTTACCAATAAAGTCTGAAAACTCTGCTATTTGTTTCTTGGCAATGGAAGAAAATGTGCTTTAGAAATGCATTTATAGTGCATTTACTAGTGTTATATTAAAACCAACTGATAATTTGTTATGGGACATACAAAAGTCACATTTGTAGAGTATTGTTCGAGTGTAGGAATAAAGTATAATAGAAGAACAGATTTGGTTCCAAAGTTTTAAGTTGGCAACATTGACAGCTCGGGAGCAACAGGACGGCCAGGCGAGCGGGGAAGCCCGGCGGCCGCCGAACGAACCTTTCCTTGCCTCTCAACCCCCTGCGATGTTCGGTACCAATACATGCGAAATAGATCCAAGATTTTACACACCCACACTTCACGGTACCAAGGGATGCGATTAAACACCACAGTTTTACACAGCCTTGAAGGTACCAGCTTTCACCAGCAGGTGGCAGAGTGTAACACAGCCACATAAACACTAATCCAACAAATATGACATTTTTGGTACCTTCGAAATACTTCGCGTACATGTCGAAAGGGGTCTCAGGAGTCTCGCAATGGCCTTTTCCTTATTGGGACCGGCAAAAAGTCCCAACATTTTTTTTTGGTCCCATTAAGAAAGGTGTTTAAAGATACGCCGGTCCTAAGAAGAAAATATCTGCGTACCCCCCCCCCACACACACACACACGGACATCCCCCATGGCGCAGTGGTAGCGTTGCAGCCTTGTAATCAAGGGGCCCCGGGTTCGATTCCCGGTGGAGGCACACAGTGTAGGATTCCACTTTAAACTGAAGGGCCAGTCCCGATTAGCGTTACTGTGCATAAAGTGCACTTAATACACCAAATCAATCAAACACTCACACATAACGATTGTAGGAAACGTAACGAACGAATTATTTTGTTTGTTTTCATTTCAGTTAATAACGATGAAATACTTAAGTATTAAGTATACAATATTGTCCATTTTACTTAATATTAAAAACAGACGAATTGAGAAGTCAAGGACTTGGTCAGTTGCCCTAGGCGCCGTGTGAGATAAAAGTTGCTAAGGATTACTGTTTATTATTTTATATTTAACAATGTAAATCAATTAAAAGTAAACAAAAGAGAATTTTCATAGATAATGTTATTGGATACGATGTAAGAATGCCACTTTGATAGGTAAAATAATAATTTGATACTGAGCACACTCAGTTTTGTAATGAAATACAATGAACGTCGCACCAGAGTAGTATCACAAATGTGACTCCCAGGCCAAATCTGATTTCTTGACCAAACGACCTCAAAAACCTGAAAATCTCACTTTCTCTCCACGTTCCGCGCCTCATTTATTGCGCTGACGATGTTTCACGGCGCAGAAAAGCCGGTACGAGTAAATTCACTCTCTCATCCTTGAAGTACGAGAAGTACGAATGCACCTTATCGTAATTTTTTCCAAGTCCGGGACCAAATGTTTATATATCGTGACCTTTGTAAACCTCTCTCTCTTGGGGAAAAACGATGTGCCACACACACACACGCGCGCGCGTATGCCTCTCATTATTTTTTCCGTATTGTGACGCAAGCAAGCAAATAATAATAATTGTTTTTTTTTTTTAGGATCCCTGGCCCCTATATAACCTCGCCAGGGGTGCGTGGTGCCCAACCAAAAAAAATAGTAAAAGGTTCTCTAACGGCTGCGGTTATAGATTACCACACCTCTATAGAGTTTCACGTGTTTGTTTTTTTTTTCTCTCAAACTTCCATGAAACTCTACAGAGGACCTCCGTAATGCATGCAACATGTACTAACGACTCTAGTGTTATTTTGATGTTGTAATTTTTTTTTGGATATAGAGTTTTATTGTGAGATAGATAAAAAAATTATGTTTATTATAATATTTTCTTGATGAAGATGGAGAATATGTGTGTGTTACAAATAAAGTTGCATGCATTTTTTTTCTAGTGTGTGTGTATGTGTATATGTTTTTTTTGATGTTCAACAGCATCTGAAACGATAAAAAAAAAAGAATTTTATTGTTAATTTTCTCGTGTAAAAACAACAAAATTTTTTGTGCAAATTCTGATTGTCTCGTGCTATAGTGATGAAAAAAAAAGATATTGTAACTGATAACTGATGAAATTGATATTGTAACTGATCTGAACTAGTGAAATTCGTACTGTACTATTGTAACTGATTGTGTTAGAACTAAAAATTCCTTATTGTGCAAGAAAAGATGTTAAAAACCTGTTAAAACTGCTCTGTGACCCTCTCGTTCTTCACGTCGTAGGCGAAGGAATTCTCTGCAATCAGGATGACACTGCATATAGTATCCTCGGGCAAGGCATCGTGGAACTCGCAGACGATCTTGATGTTGGTTCGATCGTTGACCACCACCTGCTTTCTCTTCGTCGTGTTGATGACGAACATGGGTCTGTGGGTTTTGAATTCGCTGGGCGTGTAGTACATGTCCACGCTTCCCTCGGTCACGCGTTTGTAAGCCGAGAACGCTTCGTAAAGTTTGAGGTAATCGTCTTTGGTCATGTCGAGGTTGTAATTCTCGCGCGGGAACACTTCGTTCCTCCCGTTCTTCAGATAAACGTTCTTGATCTTGCAGTCGTCGAACTTGCTGGAATCTTTTTCCTGATTCTTGTCCCTCCCGGTCTGTAAAAGCACTACGACGAAATCTGGCATGTCGAACTGTATGTTGTTGAACTGCGTCGTCACGTCGAATTCCATGTGACTTCCCGACGCCAACTTTTGCACGCACTGGTAACCGTGAAAGTGAATCGGTACCTGCGGACTTTTCAAGATCTCCGCTTTGTACTTGAGGGCGTAATTTGTTTCGTATTCCACCACCAGCATTCTCAATTCCATGCTCCGGATGACGCATTTCGCTGCTTCGGGTAAAGTGTTGGCTATCGGCGTGATGCCGTCCGGACCCAAAGTAGCGTATCGCATCAGTGCGTCGTTGTCGTTGGCCGCTCTTCGAAACGTGATTCTCAGTCCTCCCTTCCACATGATCTCCTTGTAGTTGGAGAAGAATCCCGGAAGCAGACGCATGGGAAAGAGCACCGTGTGACTTCTCGTCGATATTTTGGTCCCCGCTTCGAATCCCCCGGCCTGATAGTATGCTGCGTCCGTTTTGGATAATTTCAATGTTCCCACTGCCGTCGACGTGATGCCTGGATAATCTATTCTGTCGATGACGGTGTTGTGTTTCCTCACCTCCACCTGCGAGAACAGGTGAGGCACGAAGTTGTCCACGAGTATCAAATTTGCTGCTGCGGGAAAGGCTTCTCCGCTTTCCTTCTTCACCACGTCGAATTGAAGGTAGAGGTCCGCTCTGTGAGGATGAACGAACCCGTCCCCTACGTCCACGTCGTATTCGATCTCCCTGTTCGCTTCGTTGAGATTGGCGAACGTGCGACGGTTGGGAGGAACAGATTGCAATTCGTAACTTTCGATTTGTTCCATTTTACACTATGTGTGTTATTTATTATACGTTGATCTCCACGATGGCAGTGGTCGTTGCACCTGCAAAATCCACCACCTCTCCTTTCTCGTTCGTCACCACCAACTCTATGTCGTCTATGCGGTTGCGACATACTGGAAAATAGATCGGCGAAGAGGGTGTGTAGATGATCGGTTCCATGAACTCGGAACTTGGTTTGAAAGTGGCGATGATTCCCGTCTGCTTGTAACTTCCTAATCCGTCCGAGGATTTCGTGATCATGCCTTCCGCTACGTTGTAGTGTACGTTCAGAGTCTCTATGGCCAAGAATTTAGGAATGTTGGTTGCTACGTGCTTGATGCCAGCTTCGAGTTTTGTGTCGTTCTCGAAACCTAAAAGTTCTCCCATGGTGCCCAGGTCCACGGTCTCCGTCGCGGACACGATTTCCACTCTGTGCGTGACCGAATTTTGAGAAAGGTACGTGCCTTTGGGTAACTGAGCTTGCAAAGTAGAAAGATTGTATTGACCTGGCGTGACGACGATATGTTCGCTTCCGACGCTAATTTTGTTGTTGTGATGCGTGACGTTAGGTATGAGGTACATGCTGTAGAATGCACGCAGAGCCACGGATTTAGGATAGACGATGTTGTCGTGCAGCGTGAGTTTCAAGATTGAAGATTCGCTCGTGAGATGGAACACGCCCATCCTAGTTATGATGTTTCAGATTCCACAATGCTTTCTGGAAATCCTCGATCGTAGGGTTATTTATTTTAGAGAGAAACGCGAGCACGGAGAGGCAGAGATGACCGCAGTTCACGTCTCCGAAATTTTGAATGCGTTCGTCGTTGTAGTATATAGAGGTTTTGTTTGTTTTCAGATAATGAACTAAATTTGTAGGTGGAACACCTCCGAAAGAATCGAAAACGAATGCTTTATCATTTTTGTGGTAACATATCCAATGCGTGCCTGGATTTTCTTGACCGTCCAAGTTGACTACTCCGCATTCTCTTCTTTTAACGGTTGAAGGTAACGAGTCGGACATGAAAACTCCTCTGAAGTGTTTGATTCGTAATGGTTGGATCAGAGATTCAATGTCTCGGTTGGTGAGTGCTGCTGTTTCTTTTTTTTAAACTTTTTCATCACGCCCTTCCCCCCTTTCTTCTCCATGGCCAGGTTGTGACGTTTCTGTTCTTCCAATTCCGCCTTGTTCTTCTTCGAGTCGATGACGGTTTTCGCGATGGCGGCGCTACCCCCAGCCAAACTTCCAACGGCCCCCAATGCTGCCAGGATGGCCGGAATGCTGAATATGAAACCTCCGATCTTTTGCTGTTTCCGCGAACGCTGCAAGCGTCTCAATCGAGGTGTGCTGAGAAGTAATTTCATTCCGTGTCCTTTGGACAAGCAAGAACGTTTCTTCTCGCGTTGTTTCTTGGTGAGTAACCCATCGAGGGCACCTAGATTTTTCAGATTGGAGTATGGTATCTGGTACACGACACCCTTGGGCTTCATGTTGAAGCTTTATATATATATTTTTTCACGTTATTTATATATATAAATGTTCTGAGATTTTTTTTGTTTCGCGTAATTTTTTTTTTCAAGGTATGTTATTTATATATATAAATATGTTTCGAGATTTGTTTCCCTCTCGTGTAATTTTTTTTTTCGGTATGTTATTTATATATAAATGTTCCGAGATTTTTTTTGTTTCGTGTAATTTTTTTTCAAGGCCTCGCAGTCGTTACACAAATTCTATTACGTGCTTCGTTTTCTTACCAAGAAGTTCCTTTGTCCCCTTGTACACGATTCGAGTTTTGTTCTCGATTAAAATAGCTAGCTTCTCGTCGGATAACATGTTAGCGTATCGATCTGGTAAAAATAGACTGTATTGTCCGTCGAGCAACAGACGCACCTTGGGACCATACTGGGTAGAAATGATTGAACCGAAAGTTATCGTGTAGGGTTTGTCGACTTCCAATTCCTGAATTTTTACATACTCGACTGACAAATTTAGCATTTGTTTTAATGCTTGGAGATCAGTCATTTTTTTTCAGTCGTCATATCGAAGGAGAAAAATTTTCAGAGTGTTAGAGAGAAATTTAATTGTTTTATTCACGATGTGTGTTATTTATATACCGAAGATTATTTTTTTTTCACGATGTGTGTTATTTATATATCAAGTTTTTTTTTGACACGTATATATTATTATTTTTTTTTAACAGAGGAAGAAAGTCCGTGCTTCGGAAAACGCGATGATGTGCGTAATGATATCTTCCGTGTCCTGCTTAGACTTGCGCCAATCTACTGTGTACCGTCTTCTTCCCTGCCTTGCCTCGTGCAATTCATCCAACCTATCGTTTAATTTTTCCCCTGCAGCCGAAAGAAGTGTGTCAAGATCACCGCACCTCAGGCCGCTGATCTCCCGAAGACGGTCCTTGACGGCCATTTCACACGGAATTCGAAATGCTGGCGTCGTTCTTGCTATTATCAAAAGTTTTCCTATATCTCCGTTTACTACCTTTTTGAATATTTTAGATAGTAGCTCAGGTGGCAAATCGGTTATATGAGCCATGTTGTTTTTTTTACTGTGTGTTATTTATTTATACACCCCACCCAAATTTTTGTTTCGTGTTCATGGCGATGGTGGTGCCCAGTGCTGCAACTCTTTCTCCCAACGATGCGTCTCTGCTGACGAACCTTTCGAAAGCGGCATGTTCCAATTTCCTGTCTGCTTCGTGACGTGCATCCAGATCCGTCTGCGTGGTGTTGTAAGCGATGTCGTGATCTTTGCATGCGGCGTCCAACGGATTCACGCCCTTGTCTCCTCTCTCCAATCTTTTCTCGAGTTTGGTACCCGGTCCGCAGTACTGGTAGCCAGGTAAATGCATCTCGAAAGGTAACTTGTTGATTATGTCGTTCACGAGTCCCTTTCCTTCGGCCACGTTCCAGAATCTCGGAGGCAGCGTGTTGATGATTTTAATGAGGTAACCTATGCCCTTGTCGTCGTTCACGATGAAGTTGGAAAGTTTCGTGCTGATCATGTCCACGATGCCAACCTTCTCGTTGTAGAAATTACGATTGCCTGCATTCTCTTCGCCGGCTATCACCAACAATCGATCCACGAGTTTCCTAACGTCGTCCACCCAAACGAATTCTTTGGGTAACGTGTTGTAGCGTTTGACGCCGCTGCCTGTTTGACCTGGTTCCAAATCGGTTTGATGAGATTCCAGTACTTCTCGCCGCTGCTCGATTTCACCCTATTCTGCGAGGCATCGTTGTTTTGGTACAAGGCATCCGTCATGATCAGAATTTCCTTGTAACTTTGGTAATCTTCGTCGGTGTAATCCTTCGGCTGCTTTTTGGCAACGAGTTCCCACAGTCCCACCGTACCCGGATACCTGGTCCAACTATCCTTCTCGCCTAAATTAACTTTAATGTCGTTGCCTTCGAAGGTCACCTTCGATTTTCCAATCTTCCACACGACACCTTCGTTGGTTTCCATGCTGGGATACAATCCGAACACTTCATCCTTGTCGAACTTCCCCGTGCTCAGGTAGTCTCGTGCCAAAGGTCCCAACTCGATCTTATCCGAAGACGTGCTACCTATAGCTCGACGTCGTGCCGGTACATCCTTCAGTTCGAACGGCGTCGAAGGAATGCTCGAAATGGGCGTGGGTACGGCGTAACTTTTAGCTGCGAGTGGTACGAGTTCGTTGATCAAATTTTTATTTTGTTCCGTGACACTTTTAATTTCTTTACCTAGACCGCTGATGGCATCGATCACAGGTTTATCTTGACGTTTCTTCTCTTCGTAGGATCCGCGATTCTCGGATTTCCAACCTTTGAATCGCAAGTTTCGCAAGTTGAGATTTTCGTCTTCTTGAAATTGACGTTTTGACATTTTTTTCTATATACGTTGAAACGTTTTTGAAACGTCGAATTCTCAGCCTATACGTTCGGTTCTCCTAGTTTTCTGCTGTCACCCGCTTGAGACTATCCATTTTTTCTAACACTCACTTTTTGTTGTAATGGTTATTTTATATATGCTTGTCAGACGTTTTGAAAAAAAAAGAACGTTTTTCAATTTTTTTTTTTTTTTAGATTCTCACGACCTTTGATTTTTTTTTTGGATTTTTTTCGTCTTGTTGCAAATCTGAAATTGTCCTCTTGTTAGCCTTTGAGACGTCTAGATAAACGTTTATTTTATTCCTATATTTTCCTTTTGTCTTCTTGAAATTGACGTTTTGACATTTTTTCTATATACGTTGAAACGTTTCTGAAACGTTGAATTCTCAGCCTATACGTTCGGTTCTCGTAGTTTTCTTGCCGTCACCGCTTGAGACTATCCACTTTTCTAACACTCACTTTTTGTTGTAATGGTTAATTTATATATGCTTGTCAGACGTTTGAAAAAAAAAGAACGTTTTTCAAATTATTTTTTTTAGATTCTCACGACCTTTTGATTTTTTTTTGGATTTTCTACTTGTTGCAAATCTGAAATTGTCCTCTTGTTAGCCTTTGAGACGTCTAGATAAACGTTTATTTTATTCCTATATTTTCCATGGTTTGCTTTTCGAGTCATGTCGATGGTCACGAATCCGAAATCGTCACTGTTCCAACAGTGGGAGCAGAATTAAAAAAATAGATTGTAATTTATGTCAGCCCCTACGTAATCATCGTGTGCGTGTTTTAAATTGGTGTGGTCTTGTCGAAACAAGCAAATGAAATTAGCGTTGTCGCGTAGCAGTTGTTTCGGAACCTTGGAAAAAGTTTGTGCCATGTAGAAACAATCTAATCCTTTGTGACGTCCTCGAGTGAAAAAATTACGAATCTCGTTTTGATTTTCCAAGATCATGTCAGTAGACCTAGTGGCCGGGTTCTCAGCCCTCAATTGGGGCTCGAATCATCATGTGGGGCTCGTCGTAGCCTTAATGGATTTCTCTCGTAAGGCGCAGTGTTGCCAACTCCTTACCCGAAAAAATCACCAAGGTTTTTGGTCTAACCTAACCTAAAGCAAGGAGCTGGCAACCTTTTTCTCGCAGTGTTGCCAACACTACACCCGAAAGTAAAGCTCGGTGGGGCTCGCCTTGATGGTTTGCTCTTATAAGGCATAAGCCCTATTTTCTCGCAGTGTTACCAACATCTTACTCGAAAAAATCACCAAGGTTTTTGGTCTAACCTAGCCTAAAGCAAGGAGCTGGCATCCATGTATTTTTTATGTCTGGCAACACTGTTGGGGGCCTAGTGTTGGCGACACTGTGGGTTTTTATGAGGGGGGTCTATTGCCCTCTGTTTACATCTGGCAACACTACCGTAGTTTGACAGTGTTGTTAACCTACTGGGTTTTTTTCACTGAGGCTCGAATCATCATGTGGGGCTCGTCGTAGCCTTTTATGATGTATATTTTGAGGGTAGAGTTGGCAACTCTGTGGGGGCACTGTAGCCTTTTATGAGGGGGGGGTTTATTGCCCTCTGTTTACATCTGACAACACTACCGTAGATTTTTTGACAGTGTTGTTAACCTACTGGGTTTTTTTCACTGTAAATTTTCATCAAAGGGTCTGAGGGGTCCATGTATTTTTTATGTCTGGCAATACTGTTGGGGGCCTAGTGTTGGCGACACTGTGGGTTTTTACTGTAGCCTTTTATGAGGGGGGTTTATTGTCCCCCTTTTTTACATCTGGCAACTCTATTGGATGTTCCTTTTTTGAGGCTCGAAATTATTATTTGAGGCTTGAAATCTTCATTTGAGGCTCGTCGGTGTTACCAACCCACTCTACAAAAATTCCACTATATGATTTTTCACAGGTTAAGCTAACCTACAAATAGGAGTTGGCAGCACTGACTTATAAACCCACTGGTTCCTCTTGGCATGTTTTTTCATGATGTGTTGCTAGGCTATTGAGCATCTTGGCGTATACAATGTATATATTTTGAGAGGGGGGTTATAGCTTTTTATGCTGTACGAATACTGGAAGCTTGACAGTGACAACCAACAGAGTAGGTAAACCTACATCCAGGAACTGGCAACACTAGTTTCTGACAGTGAATTTGAAATAAAATATTAAACAAAATACATGAGTAAGCACTGTGATTACAAATAGTACTAGTGTTGTGCCCCCAACTCCAACTGGACAACTGGGGGGAAATAATTGTACAACAATTTGTACCTAATTGTACAATACTTGTACCTAATTGTACAACATATACACAGACATAAAAGAGAGAGCCTTCCCGCAACTTACTTCATGTACAATTTATATGATTTTACAACTGTGAAAAGAAAGCATATGTGTTCTGTATGCACACATTTATTCTTATTTTTCGAAGTTGAATGAAAGCACATGTTTTTACGCTCTCGTAATACTAACCTTGCTCCACTGATTTTAAATTGCTTCCATCCGCTTTTTTTTCTGTGTTATTTCCGCATGCACGCAACATTCGCTTTCAATAGACAGAAGGAGTGTTAGTATAGCAGGCTCCGAGTTTACAATTTATTAAATTAAACAATAATTTATGTAAGAATATACTTGTACTTACCGAACACAAAATAATAAAAAGCACATGTGAATATTTGCGTGTGTCCATGTTATATGACGACTGAGTAAAAAAATAATGTTGACTCCCCGAAAGATAAAAGTTCCTAGTTCGACATTAGATGCATGCAAATTTTATGTTTTGCTCTCCAAAATCTTGGTTTTTATGTTTGTGCTATTTGTCATACAGCAGAGGAGAAGAGGGGAGAGGGAGGGGAGGGGGTACTATTAGCGCCATCTATTAGCAAACAATAGAAATAAAAAGTAGGGTCAAACTTTTTCAACACCCAAACATTTTAAACGTCCTCGTTTAGTAATACGATAGCTGAAGATGTTTAAAAGAGTACTCTTAGTCGACGAAGCTAATTGCTAGGGCCCTTATATTACTAAAATATTCTTTGATTTGCATATTTCTCATACCGCCATATGTTGTTCTATTTGACTTCTTCCAAAAAAATGCTAATTAGCGAGAGTTAATTAAGCAAGGCAAGTAAAAGAAGCAAAATAGAACAACATATGGCGGCGTGGAAATATGTAAAAAATTCGATTCAGAGGTGGATCGAGTTAAAGTTGGGGGATATTTTGCATTGTTTCCCTATAATGTACAAAACATTTACCGTACATAATCTTTTCCATTTACAACAGTATAAAATAAGAGGAATGTGTGACAATATCCATATTAATTAGGAAGGTATGATGTATGCTAGGTTAGCTAATTGTGTCTTCTACAGCTTCACTGCATAGAGGAAAGATGGAAAAAGAGAGCTCTACAAAAACTGACGCTCTTAACAATATTGTACGCCCGTGAAAATTACATATAAATAAGGCATAAGCGTATTATCTGCTTTCATGTCAGATTTTACCAACCTGTAAGCTGTAGTGTTTAGGTGACAAGCGACCTGCTCAAATATGATACTGTTGACAATATTGTACGCCCGTGAAAATTACATATAAATAAGGCATAAGCGTATTATCTGCTTTCATGACAGATTTTACCAACCTGTGAGCTGTAGTGTTTAGGTGACAAGCGACCTGCTCAAATATGATACTGTTGACAAATATTGTACGTCCGTGAAAATTATATATAAATAAGGCATAAGCGTATTATCTGCTTTCATGTCAGATTTTACCAACCTGTGAGCTGTAGTGTTTAGGTGACAAGCGACCTGCTCAAATATGATACTGTTGACAATATTGTACGCCCGTGAAAATTACATATAAATAAGGCATAAGCGTATTATCTGCTTTCATGTCAGATTTTACCAACCTGTAAGCTGTAGTGTTTAGGTGACAAGCGACCTGCTCAAATATGATACTGTTGACAAATATTGTACGTCCGTGAAAATTATATATAAATAAGGCATAAGCGTATTATCTGCTTTCATGTCAGATTTTACCAACCTGTGAGCTGTAGTGTTTAGGTGACAAGCGACCTGCTCAAATATGATACTGTTGACAATATTGTACGTCCGTGAAAATTATATATAAATAAGGCATAAGCGTATTATCTGCTTTCATGTCAGATTTTACCAACCTGTGAGCTGTAGTGTTTAGGTGACAAGCGACCTGCTCAAATATGATACTGTTGACAATATTGTACGCCCGTGAAAATTACATATAAATAAGGCATAAGCGTATTATCTGCTTTCATGTCAGATTTTACCAACCTGTGAGCTGTAGTGTTTAGGTGACAAGCGACCTGCTCAAATATGATACTGTTGACAATATTGTACGCCCGTGAAAATTATATATAAATAAGACTTAAGCGTATTATCTGCTTTCATGTCAGATTTTACCAACCTGTGAGCTGTAGTGTTTAGGTGACAAGCGACCTGCTCAAATATGATACTGTTGACAAATATTGTACGTCCGTGAAAATTACATATAAATAAGACTTAAGCGTATTATCTGCTTTCATGTCAGATTTTGCCAACCTGTGAGCTGTAGTGTTTAGGTGACAAGCGACCTGCTCAAATATGATACTGTTGACAAATATTGTAAGCCCGTGAAAATTATATATAAATAAGGCATAAGCGTATTATCTGCTTTCATGTCAGATTTTACCAACCTGTGAGCTGTAGTGTTTAGGTGACAAGCGACCTGCTCAAATATGATACTGTTGACAATATTGTACGCCCGTGAAAATTATATATAAATAAGACTTAAGCGTATTATCTGCTTTCATGTCAGATTTTGCCAACCTGTGAGCTGTAGTGTTTAGGTGACAAACGACCTGCTCAAATATGATACTGTTGACAATATTGTACGCCCGTGAAAATTACATATAAATAAGACTTAGCGTATTATCTGCTTTCATGTCAGATTTTGCCAACCTGTGAGCTGTAGTGTTTAGGTGACAAGCGACCTGCTCAAATATGATACTGTTGACAATATTGTACGTATATTGTATTGTATAGGAGACTAGAAGCATATAATTTGGCGAAAAAAAAAACCCAAGTAAGGTCATAGAAAATAGTTAAAAAAAAGTGAGCAATTATATTTTGCATTGCACAGCATTAGGTATTAAATAACATACCCCAAAAATCTCTGCATTATGCGTTCTGAAAAAAATTGCCCTACGTGCCAAATTGCTGTGTCAAGTAAACGTTTTCAAAGGCACTGTCGTACTTGTGTGCCGGGAAAGCGAATATGTGCGACCAAACTGTGCTCTAAGTGTGGAAAAAATTTTTCTATTGCCAACTTCAAGCGACACCAGCTTACTTGCAAGAGCACTGGAACATCTCTACCGCAACCTTCCAAGCGAAAGGTAGAAGTAACCTCCCTCGATGCATCGCCACCTGCCAAACGCGTCAAGCTGGCGAAGAAAGCAGACCGATTTGCGTTTGAGCATTTATTAGAAGACTTTAACATAACATCAGACAGCTTCTGCGATGTGCGTAGTTTTCTGGAGAGCGAGCGAGCTAAGATAATATCCATCCTCAACGATGCATTGGCTACATACTCCACTAAATTCTATGCTGTGCTATGCTGCAAGTATAAGAAACCGTCTGATGAAATATATAAATTCTTCCATGCCACAAAAGCAAAAACACTGCATCAGGCAGATGTCACTGACCTCGACAGCATCTACGACAAGTTTGTCGAGGAGTTTGTGGCAAAGCACGAGGAGCATAAGGCTAAAGGCTCGGGCGGTTCGCTGTGTGGCGACCCACACGAACTTCGTCTGAAACTTAGCAAGTCCCTGCCACTGGCAGGGTCTAGCTATTTTGCCCTGCCACCCGAGGTTGAAGCAAGGAAAGCTGTTCTCAATATTCAGAACAAAGACACTAAATGCTTCCTCTGGTCGGTGCTGGCAGCATTGCACCCTATACCTTGGGAAAACCACTCGTACCGTGTTGCACACTACAAGCAGTATGAGTCGGAACTGGAGGATGCAATGGCCGGGATTGCCTACCCTGTAGAAGTCTCGCATATTCGCAAGTTTGAGGTTCGTGCTCGTGACTTGTTGGGGCTGCAATTAGCCATCAATGTTTACGGTCTCACCGAGAACGAAAATGAGGTCCACCCCATCCGGGTGAGCAACGTGAGCAACAACAACGAGGTACGAGAAATCAACCTCCTGCTCATCAAGGACGAGACCCATCACCATTACACCCTTATCCGTTCCCTCTCTCGGCTTGTTTCGAGCCAACGGAGCAAAGACAAAACCCACGTCGAGGTGTGTCGCAGGTGCTTGGCTACATTTCATAATCGAGAACAGCAGGATTACCGGCGCATCAGAGGTCCCAACATTGCTGCTGAGAAGCTAGCTCGCCACATGTTCTATTGTGGTACCAACAAGCCTGCACGAACTATCCTGCCCGAACCTGGTGCAGTAGAGTGTTTTCGCATGCACAGTGCTATGGTGAAGCATCCTGCCTATATTGTAGCAGACTTCGAGGCCTTTCTTCAACCTCTGTCTAACTGCGAGCCCAACCCCGAAACATCCTCTACCATTCCTTTCCAAATAAACGAGGCCTCGAGTTACTCCTATGTTGTGGTGTGGCGAGACCAACATATTGCCTCCGAGCCCTATGTGTATCGCGGTCCCGACCCGGTCAAACACTTCCTGGAGAGAATGCAACAGGAAGCCATCAAGATAGGGAAGGTGCTGTTGGCCCCCAAGCCCATGCTGCCTCTGTCTCCGGAAGACAAGCATCAGCACGAAATAGCTCTAAATTGTCCTGTTTGCAACTCGGTCTTCACTGACGATAACAAAAAGGTCCACCACCATGACCATTATGGGACCGGAAGCTACATTGGCCCGTGGTGCAACAGATGTAACTTGAGAGCCAGGGACCCGCGCTTCATACCGGTCTTTTTTCACAATGGCTCGGGATATGATTTCCATCACTTGGTCACACATCTAGGGTACGACAATGCGAGAATCAATGTCCTGGCACAGAACGAGGAGCGTTATATTAGCATCAGCAAGTGGGTGCCGATCCCCGACTCAAGCAGCAGCATCGAGCTTCGGTTCCTCGACTCTCTGAGGTTCCTCCAGGCAAGCCTCGATGCTCTTGCTGGGAAGCTCAGAGACGACCAACTAGCCATTACCACATCAAGTTTCCCGAACTTAGATGTCGCACTCTTCAGACGTAAAGGGATCTACCCCTACGAATACGTCACAGACCCTTCCAAGTTCGAAGAAGAGTTGCTGCCTCCCCAGGATAAGTTCTACAGCCAACTGAGAGGTTCTGGTATTACCGACGAGGAGTACAAGCATGCTCAGTCTATGTGGGTCGAGTTGGGTTGCCGAACTTTCGGTGATTACCACGATGCATACCTGAAGCTTGATGTGACGCTTCTTGCCGATGTGTTCCAGGCGTTTCGGGCGACTGCGATAACCATTTACAACCTGGACCCTGTATATTTTTACAGCCTTCCTGGACTGGCATGGTCGGCCATGCTCCTGCTGACTAAAGTTAAACTTTCACTTATCTCCGATAATGATATCATGCTTTTCATCGAGAGAGCTATCCGGGGCGGCATGGTCCAAGTGTCGCAACGCTTCGCACACGCCAACAATCACCACATGGCCACTGGTTACGACCCCTCCCAACCATCAAGCTACATCATGTACACTGATGTGAATAATCTTTACGGGCACTCCATGATGCAGCCACTCCCAACAGGACAGTTTAAGTGGGTTGATCCTTTATACCACGACATCGAAAAAGAGTGCGACGAGTTTGGGTTTTTTGCCGAGGTGGACCTTGACTTCCCCGAGAAGCTGCAGGATACATTCTGTGACCTTTCGCCTGCTCCGGAAGTCAAGTGTCCACCTGGCTCGGATCAACCGAAGCTCGTCATGGACTTGGAGCCCAAAAAGCGTTATGTGCTACACTACCGGAACCTCCAGTGGTTAATGCAGCAAGGGGTCTCGGTCAAAGCAGTTTACCACGTGCTCTTGTTCAGGCAGTCTCCATGGTTGAAGCCGTACATCGAACTGAACACCAACCATCGCACTGCTGCCACTTCGGAACTTGATCGCGATTTTTTCAAATTAATGAACAATGCGGTATTTGGGAAGACCATGGAGAATGTGCGAAATCGCGTTGATGTGAGGTTGGTGACGAAGAAAACACAGTGTCGTCGACTTGTTGCAAGCCCGCTGTTCAGGTCTCGAACAATTTACAACGAACAGATGTCTCTGATTCACATGAACCGGGGCAAGGTGCTACTCAACAAGCCCATCTATGTGGGAGCTGCAGTTTTGGATCTGAGCAAGTTGTGCATGTTCGAGACATATTACGGTATACTACGTACACACTACAACCACAATATCTCGCTCCTCTACACAGACACAGACAGCTTGGTGTACCATGTTCGCACGGCCGATGCGTATGGTGATATAGCCAAAGTTCCAGCTCTTGTCAAGCTCTTCGACACATCGGGCTATCCCCAGCTAAACCGGTATGGAATTCTGCCCCGGAACAAAAAAATACCCGGCAAACTCAAGGACGAGAAAGACGGGGATGTGATTGTGGAGTTTGCTGGACTTCGTGCCAAAGCCTATGCGATCCGGGCTGAGGGTTCTGTAACAAAAAAGGCAAAGGGTGTAAGCAGGCAAGTGGTTCGGGAGCACCTCAAGTTTGAGGATTACCTCGAGTGCCTCAGAACAAAATCGCCCATTCTACAAAAAGAGCATCGTATCCAAAGCGTCGATCATGTGCTTACAACTAATATTGTCAGGAAAGTTGCTCTGGATGCACACGACGACAAGAGGTGTATTCTTGAATGTGGGGTCCATACACTTCCGTGGGGCCACTATCGCCTCCAAACTAGTAAGGCCTGCCCAGAGTGCAACAAAAAGTAATAGGCAATGCGAAAAAAAAAACAATTTTAATTTACTTCCACTTCCTCGATTACATGCATGCATGGCACAGCAAAATTAAACTTCTGGAAACTGCTAATTGCAATTTGTACTTATATATATAAAATTCCACATTTCTTATTGTGTGCTATTTTTTTTTTTATTTATTTAAAACTGTTCAGTCACTCTTTCATTCTTGACGTCATACACAAATGTTTTCTCTGCAATAAGAATGACACTGCACAGAGTATCTGCAGGCAAGGCATCGTGGAACTCGCATACAATCTTGATGTTGGTACGATCGTTGACCACCACTTGCTTTCTTTTCGTGGTGTTGATGACGGTCATGGGTCTCCGTGCTTTGAATTCGCTGGGCGCGTAGTACACGTCCACGCTTCCTTCGGTCACGCGTTTGTAAGCCGTGTAAGCTTCGTAAAGTTTGAGGTAATCGTCTTTGGTCATGTCGAGGTTGTAATTCTCGCGCGGGAACACTTCGTTCCTACCGTTCTTCAGATAAACGTTCTTGATCTTGCAGTCGTCGAACTTGCTGGAATCTTTTTCCTGATCGTTATCGCGTCCGGTCTGAAAAAGCACTACGACGAAATCTGGCATGTCGAACTGTATGTTGTTGAACTGTGTCGTCACGTCGAATTCCATGTGAGTTCCCGACGCCATCTTCTGCACGCATTGGTAACCGTGAAAGTGAATCGGCACCTGCGGACTTTTCAAGATCTCCGCTTTGTACTTGAGGGCGTAGTTCGTTTCGTATTCCACCACCGGCATTCTCAATTCCATGCTCCGGATGACGCATTTCGCTGCTTCGGGTAAAGTGTTGGCTATCGGCGTGGTGCCGTCCGGACCCAAAGTAGCGTATCGCATTAGTGCGTCGTTGTCGTTGGCCGCTCTTCGAAACGTGACCCTCAGTCCTCCCTTCCACATGATCTCCTTGTAGTCGGAGAAGAAACCAGCCAGCAGACGCATGGGAAAGAGCACCGTGTGACTTCTCGTCGATATTTTGGTCCCGGCTTCGAATCCCCCGGCCTGGTAGTACGCTGCGTCCGTTTTGGATAATTTCAACGTTCCCACTGCCGTCGACGTGATGCCTGGATAATCTATTCTGTCGATGACGGTGTTGTGTTTCCTCACCTCCACCTGCGAGAACAGGTGAGGCACGAAGTTGTCCACGAGTATCAAGTTTGCTGCTGCAGGAAACGCGTCTCCGCTTTCCTTCTTCACCACGTCGAATTGAAGGTAGAGGTCCGCTCTGTGAGGATGAATGAACCCGTCGCCTACGTCCACGTCGTATTCGATCTCCCTGTTCGCTTCGTTCAGATTGGCGAACGTGCGACGGTTGGGAGGGAAAGATTGCAATTCGTAACTTTCGATTTGCTCCATTTTACATGTATGGTTATTTATTATACGTTGATCTCCACGATGGCCGTCGTAGTGGCACCTGCGAAATCCACCACGTCTCCTTTCTCGTTCGTCACCACCAACTCTATGTCGTCTATGCGGTTGCGACATACTGGAAAATAGATCGGCGAAGAGGGCGTGTAGATGATCGGTTCCATGAACTCGGAACTTGGTTTGAAAGTGGCTATGATTCCCGTCTGCTTGTGACTTCCTAATAATCCGTCCGAAGATTTCGTGATCATACCTTCCGCCACGTTGCAGTGTACGTTCAGAGTCTCTATGGCCAAGAATTTAGGAATGTTGGTTGCTACGTGCTTGATGCCAGCTTCGAGTTTTGGGTGGTTGTTCTCGAAACCTAAAAGTTCTCCCATGGTGCCCAGGTCCACGGTCTCCGTCGCGGATAGGATTTCCACTCTGTGCGTGACCGAATTTTGAGAAAGGTATGTGTCTTTGGGTAATTGAGCTTGCAAAGTGGAAAGATTGTATTGTCCTGGCGTGACGACGATGTGTTCGAGTAGTGGTATTGGTGGTACAACCAGTGCCCGAAAGGAAGAGCACCCCTCAAGCAGATTTGCTACACTTAAAACAAGCTCAACATGGCCATATGAGCTTTTTGCTCTAGTGTGGAACCCTGTCTAATCCAAGATTTTTGTAAAAATGCACTCGGGAATTCTTCAGAAAGGAAGAGCTCCCTCAGATTGATTTGTGCATACTTACAAAAGTTGCATCAGCCAGATTTTTGTCCATAAATTTGTCAAAAATTGATATATTTTTGGCCACACCAGAAATTAAGCAAAAACCCATACATACACACACACATTTACTTCTGGTTTAAGTTTAATTGGATACCAGGCTCAATTTGCTTATCTAATATTAAAACAATGCAATATGCAGAGCCCCTCTAGAATTGCTCCGTGACACTCTCATTTTTTATATTATATGTTTGCATGTTTCTCCTCTGTGTCAGTGTGTACAATTCCCGAGACGGTAGTATTGATTTTTGCTTTGCATGTTTCTCCTCAGTGCCAGTACTTACAGAAATTCCCGAGTATTGCATCAGCCAGTATTGTGAGAGTGACTGAGGAGAACAGATGTGTTGATACAGTGCTTCTCATACTTACAGGCCTGTTTGGTTTAATTTCTTATTATTCAATTTCAGATATATTGAACAATATTTCGTATAAGAAAATCTGATATTTGTTACATCCAGCTTGTTTTGTTGCAATCTATTCATATTTAGGGTCAAGCTTATATTTCTCCCAGCCTGTTATACAAAAATCAATACATAGCAAGGCTATTCTAGATATGCATGTCTGTACAGGTATTTGCGGACGGTCAGTGTGAATCAATATTTATTCTTTTTTTCCACTTGTGGGCCATTGGCCTTACAACCTGTCATAAGATAGGCATAGAGTTTTGATTTAAAACCCAAAAAATTATATAATAAAACCAAGGATAAAAATTAATAATAATATTAATATTATTAATATTAAGTATATATACTAAATATACAAATCACACAGCTGAACCTAACTGTTAAGCATAAAGTTTTGAATTGAAGCCCAGATAATCTTATATAATAAACAACAATAAAAATGCCAAAACAAAAATATTGTGACCAATGCAATAAAAATATATTTAGCTCTAATTGGGCCAGACACCAAAAGATTTGTAACCCAGACAAATACAGAACTCCCACAAAAATTTGCCCCAAATGCAATAGAAAATACAGCATGCAATACTTCACATATACACATAAAGATACTTGCTCTGCACAGTCATCAACACAACCATCTACATCTGGTCTGAAAAGAAGGCACGAAGCACCTCTTAATGCCAGAGCAGCAAAGCAGCCACGCTATGAACCCATCCATAGCAGTTTTAATGCCCAACTTAGGGATTATCGCTTTGTATCAGAGCCAAGATGTGGTATTGAGAATTTTTTGAACAGTGTAAATCCTGATGTGCAGGCAATTCTAAATGCACAAAATGGCTCTTATAAGCTATCCCTCAAATTGTTTACACAATATAAGAAGCCAAATGGCACAAAATTTACACAGCCCCACATAACAGAAACTGTACCGGTATATTCAAACGCAAATTCAGACAAAATAATAAGCAGTTTGATAGATCAATTGAATATTAAACACTCTGAATTTGCAGCAAAAGAATCAGGATGGAGCCTATGCGGTTCATCACACAAGTTATATGTTAATATTTCTGAATTCAGCTCATTACAAGGATCTACATATGTGCCATTACCTGCCAATATCAAAAACAAAACAGCCGTGGTTAATATAAAAAATAATGACCAGAAATGCTTTTTGTGGTGTATATTAGCTGCTTTGTATCCAGTTTCAAGGAATCCTCAGAGAATAAGTTATTACAAACAACATGAACATGATTTTGATGATGCAATGGAGGGTTTAGAATATCCAATGTCTGTTCAGAATATTGATAAATTTGAAAAAAAGGCCAGGCATATCAATGGCAAACAATTATCTATTAATGTATTTATTTGTTCCACTGGCAATTGCTTGATAGCACCTCTCAGAATCAGTACATTTGATGATGATTCTGCTGTTCCGATTGATCTGCTCTTAATTGAAGGGGATGGCACATATCATTACACTCTGATACACAGTCTTGAAGCTTTAGTGAGAACACAACTAGACAAATCCAATACAATATTCAAGTTGTGCAGAAGATGCTTAACTGTATTTGATGGTCAAAAAATGGTGAAAGGGGTTCGGGAAGAGAATGCAGAAATTGCCAAAAACAAGTTAATTGAGCATCTGAAATACTGTGGCAATTATAAACCTGTTCATATGGTGATGCCCAATCCAAGTGAAAATTGCAAATTCAAAAAGTTTGAAGCCTTGTCGGAACACCCAGCATATATTGTCTGTGATTTTGAATCGAACCTCAAACCTCTTGCATTCTGCAATCCAGATCCTGAAGAATTTTCAATTACACCATACCAGCTACATGAACCTTCCAGCTTTTGTTATACAGTTATACAGGATGGTGTAGCTAGTGAACCACACTTATACATGGGACCAAATGCCATCAAAGAATTTGCACTTAGAATAGAAAATGAGTGCCGTGACATAGCATCTAACATCTTATTAAAATCAAAACCTATGTTGCCTTTAACAGAGAAACAGATTGAAGATTTCAACAATGCAGAAAAATGCCCGGTATGTGATTCTAAATTTTCTAAATTTTCTAAATATCAAGGTGAAACACCATTCTCATACAGATGGTAAATTCTTAATGGCCCTGTGTAATAGCTGTAATATTAAGATCAAGAGACCAAGATTTGTCCCCATATTTTGCCATGGAGCATCCAATTATGATTTCCATCATCTGATCAGGTACGAGGGGTTTGACAAGCAGAATTTAAATATTTTAGCTGAAAATGATGAGAAATATATATCTATTAGCAAAATAATTAAAGTTGATGGTGTTCCTATTCACATAAGATTTCTTGATTCTTACAGATTTTTATCTGCTAGCCTGGCTACACTGGCCACTCAATTACCTGATGATCAATTCAAAATCACACGTGCTTTGTTTCCAAATCAGGACCTGGAATTAATTAGGCGGAAGGGTGTATATCCATATGACTATGTTACAGATTTTTCTAAATTTGATGAGTGTTCTCTGCCACAACAACAAGAGTTTTACAGCAAAATCAGAGGATCTGGAATCACTGATGAAGATTATCACCATGCCCAGTTGATGTGGAACAATTTAAAATGCAAGACATTTGGTGATTATCACAAGGCTTATTTGAAACTTGATGTGACCCTCTTAGCTGATATATTGCAGGCATTCAGAAAATCTTCTATGCAAAATTATAGACTGGATCCAATATATTTTTTCAGTGCCCCGGGCCTAGCATGGTCTGCAACGTTTTTGAACACTAAAATGCATTTGGATCTGATCCACGATCAAGATAAGTATCTGTTTATGGAGAAATGTATAAGAGGAGGGATGGTGCAATGTTCCCAGAGATATGCCAGAGCAAATAACAAATATATGCCTGATTATGATCCAGCACGACCATCAAATTATATAGTGTATGTAGATGCCAACAGCCTCTATGGTCATGCCATGATGCAAAAACTGCCATATGCAGGGCTTGAGTGGGTTGAAGATTTCAATATTGAGGATCTTCAGGATTTTGATGACAGTGACTATGGCCTATTCTTAGAGGTTGATCTGACAATTCCTGATGATTTGCACAATAAATTTTCTGATCTGCCCCCAATTCCCGAGGTTCAGTGCTCACCTGGCTCTAAACAGAAGAAGCTCATGATGACACTGGAGCCAAAACAGGGTTATGTCATATATTATAAAAACCTCCAGTTCCTGATGAAACATGGTGTTCAAGTGACCAAAATTGGAAAAGTTTTGAGGTTCAGGCACTCAAGATGGTTGAAACCATATATTGATACAAACACAGAGCTTCGAACATCTGCAAAGAGCCAATTTGATAAGGGCTTGTTTAAATTGATGGTCAATTCAGTGTATGGCAAAACTATTGAAAATGTCAGAAAACATACCGATGTTAAAATAATTACTGACCCCAGCCTGAGCAAAAAATTGGTTGCAAAGCCTAATTTCAATTACAGAAGAATTTATGATGAGCACATGGCACTTTTCAACATGAAGAAAACAAAGATTAAGTTTGATAAACCTATTTATGTAGGTTTGCGATATTGGGATTGGCCAAATTACATATGTTAATATTGTATTATGATGTGTTGAAACCTTTATATGGTGATAATATAAAATTGATGTACATGGATACGGATAGTTTTATTCTTGATATTAAAACAGAAGATGTTTATCAAGATATGTTACAGTCTGAATTGTTTAAATATTTTGATACCAGTGAACATACAAAGATTCAACACCACCACAACAAAAAGGTGCCTGGCAAGTTAAAAGATGAGACACTTGGTGATGTTATTGTGAAATTTGCTGGGTTAAGTGCCAAGGTGTACACTTTTGAAACATGTAGTGGTGTTGCTGCCAAAAAGGCCAAGGGCATTGGCAGAGTGACTGTTGAAAAAGAGCTTGTATTTGAAGATTATAAAAATTGCATCAAATCCCAGAATTTAATCAAAACATCAGAAAATAGAATTCAGAGTGAGGATCACTTGTTGACTACAAATATTGTAAGAAAAGTGGCTCTGGACCCACATGATGATAAGAGATGCATTTTATCATGTGGCATACATACTTTACCTTGGGGGCATTGTGATTTGAAAAATGGCAATCAATGCCCAATTACAGAGCATGATTTGAAATAAATAAACATGCCTATGAACTTATTTGGGTTCAAAAAACAGGCTATTATGGAGCTGCCAACACCACAACCCTCTTCTGATATGATATCTAAACTGAGTGGCTTGTTAATTATTCATCTGAACAGCATACTTACAGATGTTGATGATGAAACAGGTAAAATATTGTACATATTTAACAATAATTTAAATCATTACCAATTACCTGTAGGTGGGCAATTGCAATTTATTACAACCCCTGAGGGCGATGTCAAGATTTCAGTAGGGAGAAATATTTATAGAATTAAGCACTCAAACATGATTTCTGGCACTGTATATACTGTTTCTGCTGGTGACTGCTTATATATTGAGGTCCCTGGATCATATGACAAGCTTATACCCTTTTTTATAGAATTAAGAATCAGATACTCAATAATAAATAACCACTAAAACAAAAATGCCTAATGATATATTTGGCCATACAAGACATGAAGATCACAGTGATGAGATTTTGATGCTTGATGTCAGAGTCAAGAAATTAAGAAGTGATTTACAAGCTTTACAAACCAGTGCCACTCAATGCCAGTCTTCAATTAGAAATTACAAATTTACAATCACAATGCATGGACCCTCTTCTTAAAATTAACTCAGAACTCAAAGTGCTGCTTCAAAAATATACTGATCTGGCAACATTGGATAATTTTCAAAGTTTAGAAGAAGCTGTAGCAGCTCTTCAAGCCAAATTTAAGACCCAGGCTAACAACTCTGGGCAATTGAAACAACAATTGGAAGAGCAAATAAATAATGTCCAGGCACAGCTCCAAACAATTGTCAAAAGCATAAAATCACAAGAAGATTTTGATCTAGTGATTTCCACTCTAATGGAACAGATTCAGTCACTCCAAATACCTAATCTGGATCCTCTGCACAATGCCATAGCCGAGGTTAAAGAAAAAATTGAGACACTTGAAAATTTTATGAACAATTTGCCATCTTCTGATGCTTTGAATGCAATAACTCGGAGTGTAGCAAATATTAAGCTGCAACTTGAAACATATGAAGATTTTGGAAAAATTCAAAGTACCATAACCCATCTTGAGGGTACAATAGCAGCAGTGCAAAGTGATTTGGCAAATGTACAAGAATCTCGCCTGCCTGGTATTGTAGATACCCTTGTCAGTGTCCAGGAACAAATCACAAAGCTTGAAAACCTCAACACTGAATCTGAACTATCTCATTTTCATCATTTGATCGATGATATTCAAACAAAACTTGAAATTTTACAACAATCCACACCCACTCAGGCAGATATAGCCCTGCTCCAAAATGCTATGCAAAATGTGGCTGATGCTTCTGAATTAAACAATGTAAAATTGGCACTTGAATCTTTGCAAAATACTGTAACAAATCTTCCTACATCACAGGAACTTAAAAATATTAAGAGGGCAGTGAATCGCATATTGAAATCAGAAGATATCAAGAATATCCAGGCAGAGATCAAACATCTCACTCAGACAGTGGCCACTCTACCAACCAATCAACATATTAATGAACTGCATGCCCTGTTTGAGGATATCAGAAGACAGGTCCATGATCTTACTGCTCAAAATTCAAAATTGGCAGTTGTTGAAAATTTGCAACAAATTGTAGCTAATATCAAGCAACAGCTAGGGACCATGGAATCCAATCAAGCAAATGCTCTGTCTGTTTTTGCCACCCAGCTTCAAGAGATTGTGCAACAATACAAGAAACTTATTGTGGACATAAAAATTAAGCCAGGCCATGATGATGTTGTTAGGACCATCAATGAGCACCTTGAATCTGTAACAAGCAGATTGCTTACAGCAGAAAAGGAAATAACAGGCATAATCGAGAATCCAAAACATTCAGTAATTCTTGAATTGTACAGCATCCCCAACAAAGAATATGATTCTCCATTTACACCAGGTGGCAAAATATATATGCTGTCCCCTGCACAATTTTATTACCAGTTTTTTGTTGGGGGCACATTGAGACCAATCAAGATCAAATATTGGCTTCAACCACAGGCACACCACTACCCTACCTTATCAATAACAAATGCTGATAACAAAGTAAAAATCACCAGTGTAGAATTAGAGGATTTTACAGATCCCAACACATTAGAAACAGCATATGTTGAAGATGATGGATCTCTGGAATTTAAAATACAAATAGGGGACAAATTATATTTAGAAAATCCTGCAGTATCAGCTGCTGAACACCCCATAGTTGCAATATTCTTGTTTTCATATTATGTCTAGACAAATTATTGTTGATGAACTACACACTCAGGCCAAACATAATTTTAAGAGACTCCCAGTAGTCACAAAGGGCATAGATGATTTATGGCAGAGCGACTTGATTGAGTTGTCAAGTGGGCAGTTGAAAAACTTAGACAAAATCAACAAGGGCTACAAGTATCTACTCACTGTAATAGACACATTTTCAAAATTTGCCTGGGCTGTGCCACTCAAATCCAAGACTGGAAAATGTGTTACAGAAGCCATCAGGACAATCATCAATCAGAGTGGAAGATCCCCGCGCTATTTGCAAACAGATAATGGCAAAGAATTTTATAATTCAGTGTTTCAACAATTTATTAAAAGCCAGGCAATAAAACATTATTCGAGTTACAGTGATCTCAAGGCCTCAATTGTAGAGAGATTCAACAAAACCCTAAAAAATCTTATGTATAAACAATTTACACTGCAAGGTAATTATAAATGGATTAATATTCTTCCAGAACTTCTACATAAATATAACAACTCGGTTCATTCCACAATCAACATGAAACCCTCTGAAGTAACTCCATCTGATGAGCAAAAATTGATCAGCACTGTTTATTATCCTAGATACCAGCCAACAACAAGAAGGGCCAAATACAGGGTTGGTGATCAAGTAAGAATCAGCAAATATAAGCACTTATTCAAAAGAGGCTTTACAAGAAACTGGAGCACTGAATTATTTACAGTGGTTCAAGTTAAACCCGGGACCCTTAACACATATATAATAAAAGATCACCGAGGAGAAATTCTCAAAGGCCGGTTCTATGAAGAAGAACTCAGCAAAACTAAACAGCCTGACACATATCTCATAGAAAAAATCATCCGCAGAAAAGGCAACAAGTTACTTGTCAAATGGCTAGGACTCCCAGAACACAGCTGGATCGATGCAAACAAAATAATAATATGAGCACCTGGGATGTTATAAAAAGGCTGCCAGAACCTGAACAGCAGATTAAGAGAAATGGCAACTTGCTGCCTGATAATATTAGGTGTCTTATTGTTGGGCCATCTGCTTGTGGTAAAACTACACTAATGGTTGATAATTTTTTATTGGCACCCAGCTGGTTAGACTGGAAAAACAGGCACTTGTATGTTTTCTCTAAGAGCTTGGAACAATTAAAATATCAGCAGCTGATGAAGCTATATGATGGATTGGATGTAGCCACTTTTGAACCAGATGTTAAGCCACTTCACGAATGTCTCGATAACTCTGTTGTTGTGTTTGATGACATTATACTGGATAATCAAAACAAGGTTAGAAATTTCTTTACACAGGGCCGACACAAAAACATTGATTGCTTCTACCTGGCACAGACTTTTTCTAAAATTCCGAAGCAACTGATCCGAGACAACAGCAATTTTATATGTGTGTTTCATCAAGATCATACCAACCTCAAACACATACATGATGAATATGTAGGTGGGGACTTGAGCTACAATGATTTTTCCAAGTTTTGCAGTAGGTGCTGGAACCAGGACAGTTATGGGTTTGTCACAATTGATATGACAAGAACACCCAGTAGTGGCAAATATAGAAATAAAATCAACAATTTTCTAGACATTGAAATATAAATAAATAAACATGAAAAGGCCAATCATTGATGATCTTAAATTAAGAGATTATCTTGTAAAAAGATTTAAGGGATGGAAATCAGAGAACCGGGGAATTTATGAAAAACACAAACAAGCAGAACAGCCTGTAATTGATGCTATTAGTGAATTAGGTAATAATATCAAAACTGTTACAGAGCAAAATCAAAATTTGATCACAGAGCTTGTGCCTGTAGCTGCAAGAAACATATTAGATTATCCATTCACCCCACTTTCCAGTATTCATACACCTAGTCCTATTGCTCCTAGAAGAATTGAAGCTACTCAGGATCCTATTGAATTGGGTCTTCTTGCTCAAAAATATTTAACCACACCTAAAGACAATAAAGATGAGGTGTTTGGCTTATATGCTGACACAGAGCTTGATGGCAGCATCATACATAGAATTGGCAATTTCAGAGTAACATTTATGGGAGATGATATAATTGTTTATTCAGAATCTCGTCTCGGAGAAAAAGGTGCTTTTGTTAAGTACCCCGGCACACCTGGATTCTGGGAATTGATGACTCGGAAAAGGCCTGGCAGCTATACAGATCAAGATTATGATTATTACAAAGAAATATTAATAAAATCAGATGCTCTATACCAGAACAATGATCCCACACAAAAAAGGATTAAGTCGAGCAGTGGGGCAAAATATAACAACTTAATCAAGCCCATATGGTCACAGATCAAGACTGGCAGTGGAATCAAACAATACAACACCCTGCCTAAAGAATTTGTGTGGGTTGATGATTTCAGGAAACTTGTGGATAGGTTATTGGTGATAGCTGGGGAGGAAAATGCTGGCAACCACAATTTTTACAATGAAAAGTTTGGAATTATGGACATGATAAGCACAAAATTGTCTAATTTTATAGTGAATGACCCTAAGGGGATTGGATATCTCATAAAAATTATTAATACTCTACCACCTAAATTTTGGAATATTTCTGAGGGTCGGGGCCTGGTTAATGACATTATAAACAAGCTGCCATTTGAACTACACATTCCAGGCTATCAGTATTGTGGTCCAGGCACAAAATTGGATCATAGATTAAACAGAGGGGACCCTGGTGTAAATCCCCTAGATGCTGCTTGTAGAGACCATGACATAGCATACAACACACATTCTGATCTTGACAAGAGACATGTTGCAGACAAGAAATTAGAAGAGGCTGCATTTGGTAGATTTGTAAGCAAAGATGCTTCTTTAAGTGAAAAAATAGCAGCATTGGGAACCACCATAGCTATGAGCACCAAACAAAAACTGGGGTGGGGGTTGTGAATATGTATATAATAAACCTACAATGAAGGCCAAGGGTGTTATGTATCAAATACCTTATGCAGGTCTCAAATCTCTTAAAACTATTGATAGTCTTTTAACCAAAAAGCAGCGCAAGAAAAAAAGCTCTTGTCTTGCAAAGGGCCATGGTATGAAATTGTTGCTTAGTACCCCCCAATTAAAAAAATTACAGCAATCCAGGAAAAAATTGCATACAGGGGGTTTCATATTTACTATCCCGGCCATCTTAGCTGCTCTCGGGGCTGTGGGGAGCTTGGCTGGGGGATCAGCTGCCATAGCAAAAACAGTAATAGATGCCAAGAAAAATAGGGCAGAATTAGATGAGCAGAGGCGCCATAACCTGGCCATGGAGAAAAAAGGCAAAGGTGTTAAGAGAGCCATGAATAAGTTTAAAAAAACAAGAGCCGCTTACAAACCAAGATATTGAAGCTTTAATCAAGCCACTGGGCATCAAACATTTTAGGGGTGTGTACATGTCTGATTCTTTACCAGAACAACCACTCAACAAAGAGTGTGACATTGTTAATTTGGATAAGTACAAAAATCAGGGCACTCACTGGATCTGTTATCTTAAATATTTAAAAAAATGAGGCATTTGTGTTTGATTCATTTGGAGATGTTCCACCTGAAAATTTAATAAAATATCTAAAATCACCTAATCTTTATTACAATAATGCCCGTGTTCAAAACTTCAAAGATGTTAATTGCGGACATTTGTGTTTATCTGTTCTTAGATATATGTCTCAAATAAATAAACCATCAATTGAAGATTTGCAAAAGGCCTTGTGGTATTTGAAACATCATGGGGGTATTCCATCTCACCAGCCAAAATTCAATATTGAAACTCAAATTACATGATGACATAGTGTATCCCAAAACAATAGCTCTCAGAGCATTTTACGGCATGTACTTGATCCCTAATATTACACACCACAACAATACAATTGCAGTAGGGGATCAAAAAATTGTCATCACTCCAGGGCAATATAATCTGTCCACTCTAAATGCTCAATTACCCAGAGGTGTAGTGTTAAGTCAAAATTCTGTCACTCACAGAGTAGAGATTGTATCTGCTACAGAAACAGTGGATCTGGGTACTATAGGAGAGCTGTTAGGCTTTGAGAACAACACAAAACTTGAAGCGGCCATCAAACACACTGCTATGAATATACCTAAATTCTTAGCCATAGAGACTCTAAATATTCACTGTAATGTGGCTGAGGGTATGATCACCAAATCAAATGGCATAGGCACTCACAAACAAACCGGCATCATTGCAACATTCAAACCTAATTCTGAATTTATGGAGCCCATCATCTACAATCCATCCCCAACATTATATTTTCCTGTATGCCATAATAGAATAGATAATATTGAATTGATGGTCACTAATGAAAAAGAAGAATTAGTTGATTTTGCTGGAGCCACAACAACTGCTATCATAGAGATTAATATTTAAATAAAAATACATACAATGGAAAATATTGAGAGTTATGAGCTACAATCATTCCCCCCAAACAGGAGGACATTTGCAAATTTAAATCAACCCAACACAGAGATTGAGGTTGATCTTGATGTAGGGGATGGATTTATACACCCCCACAGAGCAGATCTATACATCAAATTTGATGTTGTAAAGCTCGATGGTACAGATTATCCGGCAAATTCAAATATAAGATTGGTTGATAATTTTGTGCCGCATCTGTTCTCTGAAATTGAGATCAGAAAGCATGGTGTTGTTATAAACAGAGTGGATTATCCCGGCATTACCTCCACAGCTTTGGCCACTCTAAAATTATCCAAAACCGAGGCTTCTTACTACAAAATAGGCGGATTTGAGGCTGGTGATAAGATATTATCTAAGAACCACACTGTGCTGTTCCCTATGCGCCTGTTGCCAGGATTCTTCTCAGATTACAAAGATATTATGTGGAAGGGTGGTTTAAGAATTACGTTTAGAAGAGCTGCAAATGATAACAATGCTTTGATGAGGTACAGCACATTAAACTCTACAGGAGAAGCTCTGCCTAATACCTTACCAGATGCAGGCAAATGCATTATTCAGACTATGGAGCTAAGAATCCCGGTTGTTGAATATGAGGCCAGTTATGCTCTTAAATACAAAGCTGATATAATAAAAAATCCACAGGTTCCTCTGCAATTTTATACATATCAATGTGTACAGAAGCCCGCATCTGGCACATATTATGAGTTTGATGCTACAAATTCATTCTCCAGTATTCAATATGACATGCCTGATTTTGTGGTAGTACTGTTTCAGACTGGGAGACACAACAATCAGGAAAAAAATTCAAGTAGATTTGATAACTGCAACATCAAGAACATATATCTTAAAAATGGCAGAAATGAGGTATTCCCTAGAGAAAATTACAATTTAGACATGTCCAAGAATGATTTCCTCAAATTATATCAGGCATTTTCGGCTTTCAAAAGGGTCACTACTGGCAATACTGACATGTATTACACACCAGATGAATTCAAAGCACAGAGACCCATGTTTGTAATCAACACTTCAAAAAGAAAACAAGTTGTGGTGAATGACAGGACAAACATTAAAATTATCTGTGAATTCCATGAGGCATTACCTGATGACACCATATGTAGTGTTATTCTCATAGGGGAAAAATCATATGTTTATGATGTAAGAAATGAGAGAGTCACGGAGCAATTCTAGAAGATATTTGCACAAACCTCAACTGTATTATCAGCTAGCAGTGAATATCTTATGTGTGGGCAGTTGTATATATTTCAATCTTATATCAGGACTCGAACCCAAAGCCCCTGATTACAATGCAACAATATTAACACTTCTCAATATGGAATATGCCCACATTTTACTGGGTTCTGAGACCTTAATACAGACAAAATTGGATTTTGAACTGCCATAATATTTTCTAAGTCTTTGCCTAGGCTCATATTATCAGAATAGAATTGCTTTCAGCATGAAGGGGGGCAGTTCATTGCCACTGTGTGAAAATATGTATTTTTATCTCAATAATCTTTGTTACACTTTTACATGTTGCAGACATGTTACACTTTTTCCCCTGTCGCACAGAAAGATTAATGGCCCCTTCAGTAAATCGTACAGAAAAATCATTAATGCTCCCTTCTAGCGTGTAGATTTTATCTCTTGCGTGCCGGCAAGACATGCAAACAATTAATTATATTTGCCCGCTTTTCCCCCTATTGTATGGCTGAGCGGGCGGTTCCCAATAGAGAATAATTTTGCTCTGTTGAACAACACTTTTTACCAGGTTTTCAGATCTGGGAGTTGTATATCAACTAGGAATAATTATTCTCAAAATCTCACGTGTGGAGATATTATTTTGCCACACATATTTCAATCTATCAGGACTCAAACCCAAAAACCTCCTGATTACAAGACAACAATATTAACATTTTGCCATCAGGGGAGGCTTCATATTTTATGAGGACTCAAACCCAAAAACCTCCTGATTACAAGGCAATAAAAACCATGCACCACACTCCACTGGGTCTCAGAACCCAATAAATATCAATTCAAGATTCCTGGGATTTTGACAGAAAAACATACTATAAACAATAAGATGATAAGAGAACTTGCCATAGTTTTAAGTATAGACAAATCAATCTGAGGGAGCTCTTCCTTTCTTAAAAATTCCCGAAGGCATTTTTACAAAAATCTTGGATTAGGCAGGGTTCCACACTAGAGCAAAAAGCTCATATGGCCATGTTGAGCTTGTTTTAAGTATAGCCAAACCTGCTTGAGGGGTGCTCTTCCTTTCGGGCACTGGTTGTACCACCAATACCACTACTTGTTCGCTTCGACGCTAATTTTGTTGTTGTGCTGCGTGACGTTAGGTATGAGGTACATGCTGTAGAATGCACGCAGAGCCACGGATTTAGGATAGACGATGTCGTCGTGTAGCGTGAGTTTCAAGATTGAAGATTCGCTCGTGAGATGGAACACGCCCATCCTAGTGATGCTGTTTGAGGTTCCACAATGCTTTCTGGAAATCCTCGATCGTAGGGTTATTTATTTTAGAGAGAAACGCGAGCACGGAGAGGCAGAGATGGCCGCAGTTCACGTCTCCGAAATTTTGAATGCGTTCGTCGTTGTAGTATATAGAGGTTTTGTTCGTTTTCAGATAATGAATTAAATTTGTAGGTGGAACACCTCCGAAAGAATCGAAAACGAATGCTTTATCATCATTTTTGTGGTAACATATCCAATGCGTGCCTGGATTTTCTTGACCGTCCAAGTTGACTACTCCGCATTCTCTTCTTTTAACGCTTGAAGGTAACGAGTCGGACATGAAAACTCCTCTGAAGTGTTTGATTCGTAACGGTCCGATCAGAGATTCAATGTCTCGGTTGGTGAGTGCTGTTGTTTCTTTTTTTAAACTTCTTCATCACGCCCTTCCCCCTTTTCTTCTCCATGGCCAGGTTGTGACGTTTCTGTTCTTCCAATTCCGCCTTGTTCTTCTTCGAGTCGATGACGGTTTTCGCGATGGCGGCACTTCCGCCGGCCAAACTTCCCACGGCCCCCAATGCTGCCAGGATGGCGGGGATGCTGAATATGAAACCTCCGATCTTTTGCTGTTTCCGCGAACGCTGCAATCTTTTCAATTGAAGTGTGCTGAGCAGTAATTTCATTCCGTGTCCTTTCGACAAGCAAGAACGTTTCTTCTCGCGTTGTTTCTTGGTGAGTAACCCATCGCGGGCACCTAGATTTTTAAGATTCGAATATGGTATCTGGTACACGACACCCTTGGGCTTCATGTTGATGCTCTATGTGTTATTTTCACGGTATGTTATTTATATATACATTCTGAGATTTTTTCTTGTGTAGTTTTTTTACGGTATGTTATTTATATACCCCACCCCAATTTTTGTTTCGTGTTCATGGCGATGGTGGTACCCAGTGCGGCGACCCGTTCACCCAGCGATGCGTCTCTGCTCACGAACCTTTCGAAAGCTGCATGTTCCAATTTTTTGTCTGCTTCGTGACGTGCGTCCAGATCCGTCTGCGTGGTGTTGTAGGTGATGTCGTGATCTTTGCATGCCGCGTCCAACGGATTCACACCCTTGTCTCCTCTCTCCAATCTTTTCTCGAGTTTGGTACCCGGTCCGCAGTACTGGTAGCCAGGTAGATGCATCTCGAAAGGTAACTTGTTGATGATGTCATCACGAGTCCCTTTCCTTCGGCCACGTTCCAAAATTTCGGAGGGAGCGTGTTGATGATTTTGATCAGGTAACCTATGCCCTTGTCGTCGTTCACGATGAAGTTGGAAAGTTTCGTGCTGATCATGTCCACGATGCCAACCTTCTCGTTGTAGAAATTACGGTTACCTGCATTCTCTTCGCCGGCTATCACCAACAATCGGTCCACGAGTTTCCTAACGTCGTCCACCCAAACGAATTCTTTGGGTAACGTGTTGTAGCGTTTGACGCCGCTGCCTGTTTTGACCTGGTTCCAAATCGGTTTGATGAGATTCCTGTACTTCTCGCCGCTGCTCGATTTCACCCTATTCTGCGAGGCGTCGTTGTTCTGGTACAAGGCATCCGTCATGATCAGAATTTCCTTGTAACTTTGGTAATCTTCGTCGGTGTAATCTTTCGGCTGCTTTTTGGCAACGAGTTCCCACAGTCCCACCGTACCCGGATACCTGTTCCAACTATCCTTGTCGCCTAAATTGACTTTAATGTCGTTGCCTTCGAAGGTCACCTTCGATTTCCCAATCTTCCACACCACACCGCCGCCTTCGCTGGTTTCCATGCTGGGATACAATCCGAACACTTCATCCTTGTCGAATTTCCCCGTGCTCAGATAGTCTCGTGCCAAAGGTCCCAACTCGATTTTATCCGAAGACGTGCTGCCTATGGCTCGACGTCGTGCCGGTGCATCCTTCAGTTCGAACGGCGTCGAAGGAATGCTCGAAATGGGTGTGGGTACGGCGTAACTTTTAGCTGCGAGCGGTACGAGTTCGTTGATCAAATTTTTATTTTGTTCCGTGACACTTTTAATTTCTTTACCTAGACTGCTGATGGCATCGATCACAGGTTGATCCTGACGTTTCTTCTCTTCGTAGAATCCGCGATTCTCGGATTTCCAAAATTTGAAGCGTTTCGCGAGGTAATCGCGAAGCTTGAGATTTTCGTCTTCGATTTTTCGTTTCGTCATGACGTTATTTATACACGTCGTTTCTCACAACGTTGCAACGTTTAGAAAGTCGTTGATTTTGTTTCTGTATTTTCCGTCGTTGGGTTTCCTCGTCATGTCGATCGTCGCGAATCCGAAATCGTCACCGTTCCAGCAAGTAGAGCAGCAGCGTTCCGAAAATTGATTGTAGTTCATGTCTCCGCCTACGTAGTCATCGTACGCGTGCTTGAGGTTGGTGTGATCTTGACGAAACAAACATATGAAATTAGCGTTGTCGCGTACTAACTGTTTTGGAATTTTGGAAAACGTTTGAGCTAGGTAAAAGCAATCCATTTCTTTGTGACGACCTTGCGTGAAAAAGTTGCGAATTTCATTTTGATTTTCCAGGATGGCGTCGTCGAACAAAACGACTGAATTTTCACGACAATCGTCGAGTGGTTTTATTTCCGAGGCGAACGTTGCAATGTCCAGACCATCGTACAGTTTCATCAGTTGCTGGTATTTGGATTGCTCCAAACTTTTCGAGAACACGTACAGGTGCCTGTCCTTCCAATCTAACCAATTCGGTGCGAGGAGAAAATTGTCCACGAGCAGTGTCGTTTTCCCACACCCCGAAGGACCTACGATCAGACAGCGGATGCTGTCGGGAAGCAACTTACCGTTCTTTTTTTTTCTCGTTTGACTTTCCGGATCCGGTAGACGCTTCACCACGTTCCACGTACTCACAAGATCACTTCGTTCGCGTCGATCCAACTCTTTTCCGGAAGTCCCAGCCATTTGACAAACAGTTTGTCACCTTCCCTACGCAATACTTTCTCGATGAGGTACGTGTCGGGGTGTTTTGTTTTAGAGAGTTCCTCTTCGTAAAATCTTCCTTTCAAAATCTCGCCGCTACTATCTTTTATTATATACGTGTGTCGGTTTCCGGGTAGAACTCGAACCACCGTAAAGAGTTCCGTGCTCCAATTTTTTGTGAATCCCTTCTCGAAGGTGCGTTTGAATTTGCTGATCCTCACCTGGTCTCCAATTTTGTATTTAGCTTTTTTTGTCGTGGGTGTGTACTTTGGACAGTAAACTGTAGAAATTAAACGCTGCTCGTCGGACTTGGTAACGTCGGCTGGCTTCATGCCTATTGTTCTGTGTACCGTATCATTATAGGTGTCGACGAGTTCCGGCAGGATGTCGACCCATTTGTAATTTCCCCGAAGCGTGAATCGTTTCCACATGTGTGTTTTCAAGGTTCGATTGAATCTTTCCACGATGCTGGCTTTGATGTGACTGAAGGTCGAATAATGTTGAATCTTGTGTTTTTGAATAAACTTTTGGAATACGGCGTTGTAAAATTCTTTATCGTTGTCCGTTTGCAGAAACCGTGGTTTTCTGCCGCCGCTTTCGCGAAAAATTAATTTGAATGCTTCCGTGACGCATGTTCCCGTTTTCGCCTTCAAAGGTAGAGCCCATGCGAATTTCGAAAATGTGTCTATGACGGTGAGGAGGTACTTGTTGCCCTTGTTCAATTTATGTATGTTTTTCAAATTGCCGCTACTCATCTCCACGAGGTCGCTTTGCCAGAGGTCGTCGATGCCCTTGGTTACCACAGCCAAACGTTCGTAGTTGCGGCGTGCAGGTTTATGCAATTCTTCGACGATGGCTTGCCTAGACATTTTTTTTTAGAGATTACGTTTCAAGAGAAGCACAAGCGTGATGGGATTCAAAGAGGGTGGCACTTCGCTCGTGTTTTGAATGATCAGCTTATCGCCGGCACTCACGTCGAAAACGGTAAGATCTTCGTCTTCGTGTATTTCATATATGTTGCGCGTTTCGTTCCAACGTGCCAGAGGAATGTTTCCTGCTTTCTGGACACCACGATTCGATATCAAAGTCATGGTGGGAACGCTAGCTTTTCTACCGTGAGACCAGTACGAAAATTCGTTTATCTGAATCGTGCCATCGAGGAGAAACTTGTAGTACGGATGATAAGGATGCAACATGTACAGTTTGTTACCTTCGACGAACGTGGAGATTCTCTGTTGATTGGGAACGCTGTTGATTTCGATGGCTTGCAAGGTGAACAATTTGGCGAATTTAGTGTCGACGCCGAGCAGATTACTGTGAACGTGTCCGAGTTTATTTTCGATGGGCAGCAAATGCTCGATTATGGTATCCGTTACGGCAGAAAACGACGGTTTGATTTTCACTTCCACGTTCAACTGCTTGTAGTTTTCGTTGAGTTCTTGCAACTTGGCACCGAAAGAGGCCAGCGTCGATTCCTGCGTGGATTCCAGCACTCCGACTTGATCTCTGATGTTGACGACGATGTTCTGAAGGTTCTCGACTTGATTCAATTTCGAGCTCTTCTCAGTAAGATCGTTCACGATCCTTCGCATCTCTGTAAACTGCGTGTGAAGGTCGGCGACGCTCTGCGAAGTGGGCAGCGTCGACACCAGCGAACTAATTTCGTCTCGAATCTGTTCCACGTTCGCCGTTTCCGTTTCTAGTCGTTTCAGCATTCGAGATATGTTTCTTTTCAAAGCGTGCAATTCTTTGGAGGTGGGGAGATTGGCCACCCTACTCTCGAGATCGCTCAATGAACTTTTGATGTCGTTCGAATCGGATAGTGCCGTCACCGCCGTTTTCAATTTTTCCAAATCTTCGCTCGAAGGCACGCTCGTCCGTAACGATTCCAAGTCACCCTGTATGTTGTCGAGTACGTGATGAAAATGAGCGAGATTCGTTTCGACGTTCAAATTTTCTAAATATTCGATCTTCTGCTGAACCGTGCCCAACGAGTCTTGAATGCTCGTCAACGCTCTTGCTTCAGCGTGAATATTTTTAATTTTTTCGTTGATCAATTCCAAGGACGCCTGAAGCGTGGCGATGGTGGTTTGAATATGTTCGAAATCTTGATAGGCCTCCAATTGAATTTTTATGTTCGCGACGCTTTTACCGATGACCTGCAGTTCGTCCGACGATGGTAGGTTCGTCATTGTATCTTCCAAAGTCTGCAACTTGGATTTAATTTCTTCCAACGTGCTGGTGAATTCTTCTTGTAGTTTGGAAACAACGACATGCAAGCGTTCTGCGTCTATATCGTTCACGACGGTTTGAAGTTCAGAGAAATTCTTTTCTATTGTGGAAGTTCGTTCTTCGATTTCGAGTTTCAATTTTTCCAAATCTTCATTTTTCGATTGAAATTGCTGTAATTTGGCCAAATCATTTTGAAGCGAATCCACGCTCAACTGTATATTTTGAACGCTGTCGTAAGAAGGTACGTCGACATAATTTTTTATCAGCGTCTTCAGTTCGGAATCGATTTTCAGAATGGGGTCGAGACATTGCGTTTGGAGCGTAGCGATTTCCGACTCTAAACTTTTGTTTAAGGTCTCCTGCAAAGCAATCAAATCGGTCCTCAACTTCTTAACTCGAATGTCCAACATGAGAATCTCTTCTGCGTGGTCTACACGCTTGGTGTTGCCGAAAATGTCGTTAGGCATTTTTGGTTAACGGTTATTTATAATAGGATAAACGATTCGTAATTCTACAAAGAGAGGAATGAGTTTGTCGTAATCTCCGAGAAGTTCCATGTAAAGATAATCTCCTGCAGAAACATCGTACGTAATGTTAGAAAGCATCTTGTCGTGCTTGATTCGAAAAATATTCTTGCCGGTAGAAATTTTGATTTCGCCTGCGTTTTCCGGATTCACGGTGATTTGAAGTTTCCCGTCGATCGGAATTTCGTAGAAATGTAAATTGTTATTAAAAACATAAAACATCTTGCCCACATCGTCATTCAGTTTCGTCCAAATGCTGTTGAGATGAACAATCAGTAAACCATTGAGTTTAGATAATACGGAAGGTAAGAGGTTATTGAAATTTGGCGGTGCAGTCTCCATGTTGATCTGTTTGCGGAAGCCAAAAAGATTCATTGTCCTTGTTAGTTATTTAAGAATACGGTCAAAGTTTTTTTTTGTAATGACAGGCAAAGTTTTTTTTTTGTTTGCTTGCGTCACAATACAGGCACGCGTGCGCGCGTGTGTGTGTGCGACACATTGTTCCCGAAAGAGGTTTACAAAGGTCACGATATATAAACATTTGGTCCCACAGTTGGAAAATTACGATAAGGTGCATTCATCCTTCAAGGATGAGAGAGTGCATTCGTCACAATACACGCGCGTGCGTGTAAAAATTATACACCGTGAAAAGCTACGACGAGTTGGAAACACTGCTGGTAGGGTTAACATACACCATAAAAGGCTACGCCTCGCCCCGAGTTGGCAACACTGCTTGTGAGGTTAACATACACCGTGAAAGGCTTCAAAATATCATATAGTGGAATTTTTGTAGAGTGGGTAGGCAACACCAACGAGCCTCAAATGATAATTCAAGACTCGTCGGTGTTGCCAACTCCTATTTGTAGGTTAGCTTAGGCAGTGAAAGATCATATAGTGGAATTTTCTTCGGATGGGTTGGCAAAACCCAAGCCTCAAACAAAAAACATCCAATAAAATTGCCGGATGTAAACAGAGGGCAATAAACCCCCCTCATAAAAGGCTACAGTAAAAACCCACAGTGTCGCCAACACTAGGCCCCCAACAGTATTGCCAGACATAAAAAGTACATGGACCCCTCAGACCCTTTGATGAAAATTTACAGTGAAAAAACCCAGTAGGTTAACAACACTGTCAAAAAATCTACGGTAGTGTTGCCAGATGTAAACAGAGGGCAATAAACCCCCCCCCCTCATAAAAGGCTACAGTGCCCCCACAGAGTTGCCAACTCTACCCTCAAAATATACATCATAAAAGGCTACGACGAGCCCCACATGATGATTCGAGCCTCAGTGAAAAAAACCCAGTAGGTTAACAACACTGTCAAACTACGGTAGTGTTGCCAGATGTAAACAGAGGGCAATAGACCCCCCTCATAAAAACCCACAGTGTCGCCAACACTAGGCCCCCAACAGTGTTGCCAGACATAAAAAATACATGGATGCCAGCTCCTTGCTTTAGGCTAGGTTAGACCAAAAACCTTGGTGATTTTTTCGAGTAAGATGTTGGTAACACTGCGAGAAAATAGGGCTTATGCCTTATAAGAGCAAACCATCAAGGCGAGCCCCACCGAGCTTTACTTTCGGGTGTAGTGTTGGCAACACTGCGAGAAAAAGGTTGCCAGCTCCTTGCTTTAGGTTAGGTTAGACCAAAAACCTTGGTGATTTTTTCGGGTAAGGAGTTGGCAACACTGCGCCTTACGAGAGAAATCCATTAAGGCTACGACGAGCCCCACATGATGATTCGAGCCCCAATTGAGGGCTGAGAACCCGGCCACTAGGTCTACTCATGTCGTCGAACACCACAACGGAATTCTCGAGACAATCGTCCAGTGGAATGATTTCAGTTGCGAAGTTGCAATGCCCAGTCCCTCGTACAGTTTCATAAGTTGCTGGTATTTCGGTTGTTCCAGACTTTTCGAAAATACGTAGAGGTGTCTGTTTTCCCAGTCTAACCAATTGGGTGCGAGGATAAAATTATCAGTGAGCAGTGTCGTTTTTCCGCACCCCGAAGGTCCTACGATCAGACACCGTATGCTGTCGGGGAGCAATTCGCCGTTCCTTTTCTTCGTTTCATTTTCAGAATCAGGTAGACGTTTCACGACATTCCACGTACTCATAGAATCACTTCGTTTGAATCGATCCAACTCGTTTTCGGAAGTCCCAGCCATTTCACCAAAAGTTTGTCACCTCTCTTACGCAAAACTTTTTCGATGAGGTACGTGTCGGGGTATTTAGTTTTAGAGAGTTCCTCCTCGTAGAAGCGCCCCAATAAAATTTCACCGCCACTGTCCTTTATTATATACGTGTGACGGTTTCCGGGTAAAACTCGAACCACGGTAAAAAGTTCCGTGCTCCAGTTTCGTGTGAAACCCCTGTCGAACGTTCGCTTCAATTTACTGACCCTCACCTGGTCACCAATTTTGTATTTAGCTTTCTTTGTCGTGGGCGTGTACTTTGGACAGTAAACGCTGGAAATTAAACGTTGCTCGTCGGACTTGGTAACGTCAGCTGGCTTCATGCCTATCGTTCTGTGCACCGTGTGATTATAGTCGTTAACGAGTTCCGGAAGAATGGCGACCCACTTGTAGTTTCCCTGAAGCGTAAAGCGTGACCACATGCGCGATTTCAGAGTGCGATTAAATCTTTCCACGATGCTGGCCTTGACGTCACTGAAGGTCGAGTAATGTCGAACGTTGTGTTTCCGAATAAACTTTTGGAATACGGCATTGTAAAATTCTTTCCCCTTGTCCGTGTGCAGAAACCGAGGTCGTCTGCCGCCGCTTTCGCGAAAAATTGTCTTGAATGCTTCCGTGACGCACGTTCCTGTTTTCGCCTTCAAAGGTAGAGCCCATGCGAATTTCGAAAATGTGTCTATGACGGTGAGGAGGTACTTGTTGCCCTTGTTCAATTTATGTACGTTTTTCAACTTGCCGCTGCTCATCTCCACGAGGTCGCTTTCCCAGAGATCGTCGATTCCCTTGGTTACCACCGCTAAACGTTCGTAGTTGCGGCGTGCAGGTTTATGCAATTCTTGGACGATGGCTTGCCTTGACATTTTTTTTTTTTTTTTTTAGAGATTACGTTTGAAGAGAAGCACCAGCGTGATGGGATTCAAAGAGGGTGGCACCTCGCTCGTGTTTTGAACGATCAGCTTATCGCCGGCACTCACGTCGAAAACGGTAAGATCTTCGTCTTCGTGTATTTCATATATGTTGCGCGTTTCGTTCCAACGTGCCAGAGGAATGTTTCCTGCTTTCTGGACACCACGATTCGATATCAACGTCATGGTGGGAACGCTAGCTTTTCTGCCATGAGACCAGTACGAAAATTCGTTTATCTGAATCGTGCCATCGAGGAGAAACTTGTAGTATGGATGATAAGGATGTAACATGTACAGTTTGTTACCTTCGACGAACGTGGAGATTCTCTGCTGATTGGGAACGCTGTTGATTTCGATGGCTTGCAAGGTGAACAATTTGGCGAATTTAGTGTCGACGCCGAGCAGATTACTGTGAACGTGTCCGAGTTTATTTTCGATGGGCAGCAAATGCTCGACTATGGTATCCGTTACGGCAGAAAACGACGGTTTGATTTTCACTTCCACGTTCAACTGCTTGTAGTTTTCGTTGAGTTCTTGCAACTTGACACCGAAAGAGGCCAACGTCGATTCCTGCATGGATTCCAGCACTCCAACTTGATCTCTGATGTTGACGACGATGTTCTGAAGGTTCTCGACTTGATTCAATTTCGAGCTTTTCTCGGTAAGATCGTTCACGATGCTTTGCATCTCTGTAAACTGCGTGTGAAGATCCGCGACGCTCTGCGAAGTGGGCAGCGTCGACACCAGCGAACTAATTTCATCTCGAATCTGTTCCACGTTCGCCGTTTCCGTTTCTAGTCGTTTCAGCATTCGAGATATGTTCCTTTTCAAAACGTGCAATTCTTTTGAGGTGGGAAGATTGGCCACCCTACTCTCGAGATCGCTCAACGAACTTTTGATGTCGCTCGAATCGGATAGTGCCGTCACCTCAGTTTTCAATTTTTCCAAATCTTCTCTCGAAGGCACGCTCCTCCGTAACGATTCCAAGTCACCCTGTATGTTGTCCAGTACGTGATGAAAATGAGCAAGATTGGATTCGACGTTCAAATTTTCTAAATATTCGATTTTATGCTGAACCGTGCTTAACGTGTCCTGAATGCTCGTCAACGCTCTTGCTTCAGCGTGAATATTTTTAATTTCTTCGTTGATCAATTCCAAGGACGCCTGAAGCATAGCGATGGTGGTTTGAATGTGTTCGAAATCTTGATAAGCCTCCAATTGAATTTTTATGTTCGCGACGCTTTTACCGATGACCTGCAGTTCGTCTGACGAGGTTCGTCATGGTATCTTCCAAAGTCTGCAACTTGGATTTGATTTCTTCCAACGTGCCGGTGAATTCTTCTTGTAATTTGGAAACGACGACATGCAAGCGTTCTGCGTCTATATCGTTCACGACGGTTTGAAGTTCAGAGAAATTCTTTTCTATTGCGGAAGTTCGTTCTTCGATTTCGAGTTTCAATTTTTCCAAATCTTCATTTTTCGATTGAAATTGCTGTAATTTGGCCAAATCATTTTGAAGCGAATCCACGCTCAACTGTATATTTTGAACGTTGTCGTAAGAAGGTACGTCGACATAATTTTTTATCAGCGTCTTCAGTTCGGAATCGATTTTCAGAATGGGGTCGAGACATTGCGTTTGGAGCGTAGCGATTTCCGACTCTAAACTTTTGTTTAAGGTCTCCTGCAAAGCGATCAAATCGCTCCTCAACTTCTTAACTCGAACGTCCAGCATGAGAATCTCTTCTGCGTGGTCTACACGCTTGGTGTTGCCGAAAATGTCGTTAGGCATTTTTGGTTAACGGTTATTTATAATAGGATAGACGATTCGTAATTCTACGAAGAGAGGAACGAGTTTGTCGTAATCTCCTAGGAGTTCCACGTAAAGATAATCTCCTGCAGAAACATCGTACGTAATGTTAGAAAGCATCTTGTCGTGCTTGATTCGAAAAATGTTCTTGCCGGTAGAAATTTTGATTTCGCCTGCGTTTTCCGGATTCACGGTGATTTGAAGTTTCCCGTCGATCGGAATTTCGTAGAAATGTAAATTGTTATTGAAGACGTAAAACATCTTGCCCACATCGTCATTCAGTTTCGTCCAAATACTGTTGAGGTGTACAATTAGTAAACCATTGAGTTTAGATAACACGGAAGGTAAGAGGTTATTGGAATTTGGTGGTGCACTTTCCTTGTTGATCTGTTTGCGGAAGCCAAAGAGATTCATTGTCCTTGTTAATTATTTAAATTTCTACACACTGTGCCTTTTGCCATTCTTCAAAAATATAAAAAGAAAAAGAGAGGAGAAGATTTTATCTGCGGCGATGCAATTCAAAAGGCTCGAACCTGTAATTAAGTCATTAAATCACGATGAAGAAGAAAAAAAAAGTAAGAGTTGAATTTAATGAGCCTCGGTTTGGAGCGGGCTTAACGACATAATAACAACTCTTACTTTTCATCGCCCGAGGGCCCCTCTTTTCCTCCGTATATTTTGAAGAATGGCAAAAGACAAGGCGGACTTCATGGCTATGGGGTTACAGTTAACACACGTCACATTTATCGCTTCCATTGCAGTGGCCCCACTCTCTCGTGTGAATTTCACACTCGAGAACGCGTAGCTTATTGTCTCGGCCATCGAGTGCTACTTTGGTTACACGGGTCGTGTACAAATCATGCAATTTACTTGCAATGCGATGATCAGTGCTAAGTTGCTTTTTACCATGAAAAAGGCATTCCTTGTAGTCTTGCATGCTAAATTTGCTGGTACTTATTTTTCCCACCCCCCTCGCTTTCTTGATCTCTTTTTCTTCTGCAATCTTTACACAGTACATTTTGGCACGAAGCCCCGCAAATTCGCTGATGTAATTACCAGCCGCTTCGTCTTTGAACTTTCCTATGGTCATTTTATTTTCTGTCGAATGCAAGTGATGGCCCGATGGTAAGTTGCTAAAATCAAACAAATGCTTCATCTTAGTCAGATCATGTTCGAGGCTTGGTGTTTGGATTAGAAAAATAAAGCTATCCGTGTCAATGTAACATATTTGGATGTTATCTCCATAAAAAGGTTGAAACTGATCTTAGTACGATTGGTACATGTGCAATTTTGATAGTTCAAGGACGGTAGCACCTATGGCAATCGGCTTGTTGAGCATCACTTGCTTCTTGTTCTTCTCGACGAATACTAGATTCTCATCGAAAATGGTGAAATTTTTGAAGTAGGGGGACGCGACGATCTTCTCGAATTTCTTTTCGTCCGTGACCAACGTTGCGTCGATGTAATTACGCACGTTTTCCATCGTCTTGCCGTAGATGGCGTTATTGAACAGTTTGTACAGATCCTTGTCTGCAGGCGATGTCAATTGCGCTCTGCGTTGCGTGTTCTCGGCTATGTAGGGTTCGAGCCACCTACTCTGTCGGAACTTCAATCCTCTATGAACTTTCTTCAGCTGCAAACCGTGACTTATGTAAAATTGGAGGAGTCGGTAGTGCAGAACGTAATTCCGCTTGTTCTCCATGCTTAGTATTAGTTTTGGCTCCGATGTTCCTCCAGGTGGCTTCTCTTTGGTGGGGGCCAGGGCCAATCCGTGATGTTTCTCGTGAAGCGTTTCGGGATAATCGAGATCCACTTCCAAGAAACAGCCCCATTCGTTATCTTCGCTCCAGTTGAGAAAATCCTCACAGGAGAGTTTCTCTTCGGTCATCCACGCGTAGTCGCTGATGGGAAGACACTGGGACATGGAGTGGCCATACAGGTTGTTGACATCCCAGTAGACGATGTAGGTGTTGGGCTTCGATGCATCGTAACCAGGCGTATGAGGATTGTTTGCCTGAGCATGGCGTCGGGGGCATTGGACGATGCCACCGCGTATCGCACTCTCCATGAAGGCATACTGTTCCTTCTCTGCGATGAGTCCCAGTTCCACGTTGGTGTATTTCATCATCGATTCCCAAGTCAATCCCGGCGTCGTGAAGAAATACGCAGGATCCAACTTGTAGATCGAGATGCATCTCTTGCGAAACGATTCGAAAATGTCCATGAGGAGAGTCACGTCCAATTTGAGATAGAGATCGTGATAATCACGAAAAGTTTGGCAATTGAAGGCCGTCCACACACTACGAGCGTGTTCGTAGTCCTCTTCGGAACAGACGTCCTCCGTGAGATGAGAATAAAATGCCTCCCGGGGTGGAAGTTCCGTCTCGTCAAATTTGTCGAAATCGTTGACGTACTCGTAGGGGTAGACGCCCTTGCGACGCAACAGATTCAAATTCTCATCTCTCCCCGAAAAACACATTTGCTTGGTGGCCACAAGATCTTCGTCGCCAAGTTGAGCTGCAAGGGTGGCCAGGCTGGAGGACAGAAAATTGTAAGAGTCTAGGATTCGCACTTCCACACTTCCTCCAGCCTGGAGAGGGATCCACACCCTTACAGCAATATACTTCTCGCTCGTTCTCGGAATAATCCTGATTCGAGTCGTGATGTTGTACAACTCCTTGATGAACAGATGCGTGTCGTACTTCTCCGTGTAGTGCAGAAACACGGCAACGAAATGCGACTCCTTAATCTTGAGATTGCACGAATTACAGATCGTGCTCAGGAATAATCCATTCTGATGGTCATGGTGTACGACCTTGTGATTTTCGGGGGTGAAAGCCTGGTTACACTCCGCGCATCTTGTCGCCGCGTCATGTCTCCGCTGTTGTTCCGTCGTGAGAGCAGGTGGAGAAACGTAAGAGCCTTTCAGGCTGGGTGCAAGTTCTCTCGCGCATTCCGCTATCTTCTTAACAAAATGTTTTGCCGCATCGGGTCCGCAATACAAGATGACATCATTCAATTTTTCTCCGTAGATGGAGAAACTACAAGGCTCGTGGTGAAAAATTTGTATCGTGCTTGAGGTAGAGGGATCAGGGTTGCAAGACGTCATGGGAACTTGGAAGCTTTCAAAGTCGGCATAAAGGACAGCGGGATGGTGGAGAAGAGCCTGGTGTTTCTGAAATTTCATCTTGGTTCCGGGTTCCGGCATGACATCTTCGGGTTCTGCATTCACGGAGCCAAAACACTTGTGCTGTTCTTTCATCTTCTTTCCCACGCGAAAAATTCTCAAACACCGATCGCAAATTTCGATGTTATCGCGATTCTTGCTCATCTGTCTTCCAAGTAGGGGAGAAAAATTCCGTATCAAACTGTAACGGCCATCTACAAGCAAGAGTCGAATTACATTATTCTGGCTTCTCGCAGGTCTTAACACACGAATATTGCCGGAATCGTCAACCCCAAAGACAGAAATATCGATATCTTCTTCTTTTTCCTCTCTATAGTTTTTTTCAAATTGATTGATCTTATTCAGAGGCACAGGATAGGAAATTCCTCTCATCATATTCTCGTATCCCCCCTCGTATCGTTTGTAATTGGACAGACGTTGGGGGTGATTATTAGCTGGGTGTAATGCGGCGATGACAGACCATAGGAAACTCTTCTGATCATTACTTTGTATGTTCAACACTGCATTTTGCTTTTTTTTTTGTTTTTGTTTTTTTGAGCGCTGCGTAACGGTTTAAAATTGCAGACTCGAAGCTCTAACATGTGGCTGCGACCGCAAAGACTCCATCCACTTCCTCTACCTTCAAACTCTTCTTGTTTTTGTCCTAAGTGCTCGAATAGCCGTGTCACAATTTCCTCCAGATCCTCGTTATTGTCATCGTGTAAGCCTTCACACCCTACGTAAAAGCTGAAAGTGCTTGTCTTGGACGAGAAAACTTTCTCATACAGCAGGGTCAAGACGAGATGAATTTTAATTGCAACATTGACGAGGCATACACGTAATTGATCGACTACCCGCGATTTCACATTGTCGAGGAAGGTGCTCGAGTCACACTTTTCGTCGCTTCCAGATTTATACGTCATGATGCGTGCACTTTTATTCAAAGCACCGCCTTCATGCGCATCAATGCGAGATTTCTTTGCCGGCGGGACTACGACATCATGTTCAGGTAGACGACATTTTTTCAAATGCTTCGAGATGTTCGATTTCGAAATCAATTTTCCGCAGTTGCGACATGCCACTTTCCCGCAAAGACCGGAGGGACCTGGTTGCGGTTCCATTTTTTTCTCTGTTATTTATATATATACAGAGAAATTTTTTGGGGGGTTGTGGTGGTGGTGGTAGGGGAAAGCGCACTGAAACAGAAGGGAAAAAAAAGTTGAAAAATGCTAGACATTTTTTTTTTCCTTCCACATATATATATATTATATTAGACGCGAGCAGTATGTATGTATGTGTGTGTGTGTGTGTGTGCACTGTTGTAGGAGGTAAAAAATATGCGACATGTAAGTGTGTGTCAATTTTTTATGACTCCTCTGAATATGTGTGTGTCAGACGCAAAACAAAATATTAATATATCATGAAAAAATAAAAACTTACCTTTCAAGAGAGATAGAGAGACTTCAAAATAAAAACTTCTAGTTCACTAAAAAAAAAAACTTCCTATGTATGTATACTGCCAGACAAACAAATTAAAAAATACTGAAGTACCACGATTGACGTTCACTATGATAATGATGTACAAAAGAAGAAACTGGTACATTATATAGGAACCCCCCCACCCCACGCGACCCCCTTTGGTGAAAACACAATGAGCGCTATAGTCAATGTCCTAGCAATAAACCCCGTTGACCGATTCACTCATGCTATACTTTTTTTTCAACAAAAGACTTTTGTGATGCGCACAATATCCTGTGGGGGACAAATAACAATGAACGGGCGTTGACAGTTCCACCCATGCATGTATTGTCGATCATTTCCTCGGTCTCTATTCCACGCCCCGTCAGGGTGTGGTGTGTGAAACGAGCGACCCCCAGCACAAAACTCAACCATGCCTGAAACGAAACATGTGGACGCCTCGTTTCCTGCTTGTGATTCGATTGTTATCGGGGGGGATGTGGTGGATTTTTTATTCATGACCGTGGAGGCGGAAAGGACGTGAATTCTACGATGCGTGCTGTGGTCATTCGATTATCGCACGCCGGGGTTAACGTGGGAGGTGTATCATCATCATCATCGTTGTCTCGAAACACGATCGTCTGCAAAGGTTCTACAAACGGGGCGGTTGCGGCATTCGCTAATTTGATCAAACTTTTCACGTCGATGCGGCGAGATGAAAAAGCGTCGTCTATACCAATTCGGAAATATATTTTATATATGGTTGAGGTTGGTAATATGTATGACCAGTAATCGCAACGCCAGATGAATAAATCTACCAAATTGTTGATGACCGAAAAAATAGATACGAATAAACGATCTATTTGATAGGCCGGTTCGTGCGTTCGTAGATGTTGTGAGTAGAGGATAGCCCAGATGAAAATTGTAAATCGTGTAGAATTTAATATCAAGTGAGGTCTTTCAAATTCTTCCAAGAGAATTATTCTCGCATCGGTTCTTCGTACTCTCAACGGTAAAGGATTGATTGCGATTCTTAAATTATTTTTATCGGATACTACAGTCGACAACATTCTCTCTACTCGCATTATATTATTTTTACGAAACAGCGGTGGTAATTTTTCTTGGATCGTTTTGTGATCGATATCGGCCAAACGACCTAATTCGAACAACATGATCAAATGCGGCACCCATTGACGTATAGGAAATTGATACGAACTTAAAGCATCGTACCATCTACGCAACGGACGAACGTGAAATTCTAAAACGATACGACGACCCAAAACACGTTGAAATTGGGAAGTAGATGCGGGTGAAAATTGAAAGTTAAATTGTGTAGTCTCGAAAAGAGTGCTGGTAAATTTGCGATTTGAGCCAAATCTGTTTTTATAAAAATTTCAAATTAAATTCGATATTTTCCATATATAATTTTTTCGTTTGAAAGTGTCGTTTCTTCCAAACAATCTAAATTAAAGTGATCTGAGATTACATTTCTAAGCAGCACGGGTGAATTTTTAAACGGCATAACTTTTGGTAATCTATAACCGCAGCCGTTAGAGAACCTTTTACTTTTTTTTGGTTGGGCACCACGCACCCCTGGCGAGGTTATATAGGGGCCAGGGATCCTAAAAAAAAAAAACAATTATTATTATTTGCTTGCTTGCGTCACAATACGGAAAAAATAATGAGAGGCATACGCGCGCGCGTGTGTGTGTGGCACATCGTTTTTCCCCTAGAGAGAGAGGTTTACAAAGGTCACGATATATAAACATTTGGTCCCGGACTTGGAAAAAATTACGATAAGGTGCATTCGTACTTCTCGTACTTCAAGGATGAGAGAGTGAATTTACTCGTACCGGCTTTTCTGCGCCGTGAAACATCGTCAGCGCAATAAATGAGGCGCGGAACGTGGAGAGAAAGTGAGATTTTCAGGTTTTTGAGGTCGTTTGGTCAAGAAATCAGATTTGGCCTGGGAGTCACATTTGTGATACTACTCACCAGCCTCTCCTTCTAACTGAACAATTGTTTTAAAAAAAATAGTAACCTTCCATAATTGTTGGCTATAACCTTCAACATGTTTTGATTATTTTAGTGTCGCTAATCGCAACGATGTGGATGAGTGATGATATGATAAAATTGATGAAAGGACACTCACAAAGAAGCAGGCTGGGATTTAAACTCGGGACCTCTACTGTCGTAGCGCTGTGATAACCACTGAGACACGGAGGCCGTCCATCAACATGTTTTGCATCTCTCTCTTAGGTAATAATACAAATATATAAATTAATTGTTTATAAATTACAATAATGTTTATAAGTGCCATTATACAGGACACCTGTATTTCATACCAAGGAACAAAAAATTCCGATTTTTTGAGGCGTCCGAAAATTGTTGGTTATAGACACGCCCCAGTCCCACCCACCCATCTATGGGTCAGCCCTGTGAGAAGGCATTTATAACACTGAGGCGGAGGAGTGAAATTTTAAAGAGTAATTTCAATTCCTTTGTACAAAAGTTTCTTTACTAAGTAATAAAGTCCAATTTTGTCATGTACTTACTTTTCTCCCTCTAGCTTTCACCTTTCGCCACATCATGTGGCTTCATCAGGAGAAAAGACAATAAATAGTCGAAGTTTAAAACATGGGAGGGTAAGTTAGATTTAAAAGATGTTATTACTTATTGACATGATGGAATGTTGTGTAAGTAATGCCTTATCTAAAATTTATATTGTTAGACGAAAACAGTAGATGTCACCTTGAATAATATTTTAATATGTTAAAGATATTACTTCAGCATAGTTGGCAACTTTCACAAGTTCTACAGAAAAATATAGCATGTTTTTTACGTTCTTTCAACAGTAGAATATTCTTCTCAAAGTTGACTGTTAATACTACAGTAAATAACGTTTCTTGGATACTCCTTAAAAACAGTTCTTTAATATTTTGTAAAGTCAAATTCGCTTTGTAAACACTACAGTATAATTCACATCACGGTGCGCCAGTTAATAAAAATGATATTGTTAACTGTAATTACACCCTTAAGAAAACCGTTAGATCTTTTTCACACGAGTCCATTTTTGAAATCACACTATTTCTCGGACTACATGCTGAAATCTGAGATTCGCAATTTATAAATCGCACTAGACTTGCAGAAAATGAATGCACACCCTGTTCGAAATGTTTCGCGAACAATTTAGAGAATTCTATTTTTTCCCAGTTTTGACATTTTAAAATATTTGTGTAGATTGGTTATTAGGAGGTTTGGTTAAGCAAATTTATTAGCGTGTCACAGCAATGTTTTCTTTAGATAGAGTATAAAGCAGGTTATTTGATTGATTTGTTGATTTTGGTTATTTTACTAGGTCATTCAAATATGACCGGAACTGATTTTTGTTTTACGAAATCCTTTATTGTCAAATACTTATTTGCACATGTCACCCTTCCAAGTACTCCCCCCAGAGTCCATACATTTTTCCAACGTTCTGGAAGCATCTTAATGCCCTTTTCATAAAAGTTTTTCGGTTGGCTGCGTATCCACTCCCGAACACTGCCAATGACGACGTCGTTATCTGCATACCGCATGCCTTCCAAGTCTGATATAAGCCTTCCGAACAGGTAGAAATCACTTGAGGCCAAATCGGGACTGTGTGGCGGGTGTGGCAGAAGGTCCCATTTCAATTTGCTGAGGGTTTCCATAGTTGTTTTGGCTGTATGAGGCCGTGCATTGTCTTGAAGGAAGACTGCCCCCTTTCCACCTCTCTTCTGCTTGGATCGGATCTTTTCCTTCACTTCTGTTGTCATGATTTCTGAGTAATAAGCTGCAGTGACTTTTCTGGCATCTGTAAGAAAGTCTACATGGATAACCCCCTGCCAGTTCCAAAAAAAACGTTGCCATCACTTTTCCTACCGAACGGATCCTCCGCGCTTTCTTGGGTCTGGGTGACTGATGTTCGCGGCCGACGATCATGCGGTTCACTCTCCACGCCCTCTCTTCCCTCTCTTCCCTCTCTGAAGTCCTTACACCACTCAAACACAAAAACAGTTCGTGAGAGACACTCTTCCCTATACTGTTGTTTGAGTCTCTGCAAAATTTCAGATGGCTGGACGTGTCCTTCAACGAGAAATTTAATCGCAATGCGTTGTTCCACGCTCCGCGGCATCTTCTGTTCGCTCATCACTCTAGCAACACTCAGATACGACTAAGCAAGTTCTAACCTGCGCGGGAGGGAGGGTGGGGGTTGTGGCTCTATTCACCCAAGGACGCACAACTGCTGAGCGTGGCAGTTTGTTTGAAAGAAAAAACAGTCTCCGTCATATTTGAATGACCTAGTACTTCGCTTTTCTACCTCTTTTGGCTAATCGCGAAGATGAAGATGAGCGATATAGTGAAATTGATGAAGAGACACTCACTAAAAACACCCATGCCTGTAGGGGATTCGAACCCGGAACCTTTTGCCTCGCAGAGGTCTGTGATAACCATCCTCCACGGGAGCCGTTATAACACAGGTTAAGTCAGTTATTCTGTGGACTGATGTGGGCAAAAAACCCTTATAAGAACGATTATATCTATATTTCTAAAACAAATAGTTCAAACTTTCACCACCAGTTGAAATATGTCGCTTAGAATTAAATTCCCGTATTCAGAGCCATCTTGAGCCCGTTTGGAGCAACGAATTGAATATCTTGTGCGCGTCTTGAGCTACTCAGGGTTTCCGATTTTTATCTGCTGCATATATTTTTAATATAAACCCCCCCCCAGACACACACACACACACACACCAGTGGTTATAATTCAAGTTTCCAAACGCAAAGCACCTAGAGTCAGTTCGAAGCATCGGTTTGCGGTGGAACTTGGCATAGAGGCTGCGGAGACCATGGGGAAGCGAATGGTCATAAAAAGAAATAATAGTTCAAATTTCCACCACCAGGTGGAAATGTGGCGGTGGAATAACAACCAGAAGTTGGATACGCAAAACTTTATTTTTGGTTTTTGTTATCAGTACAGCACCATTCAATATGAGCACCGTCATCATTAATGAAGTAGTTATGGTACCGCCTTGAGTCCGATAAATCAATTGATTGGAAAAGATCGATCAAAGATCAATTGATGACGCAGCAGTTTTTTTTTTTTTTTTTTTTATGACGTCATAAAAGGGGCGGGGCTTATTTTGTAAGGATTATTTTGATTGGTTGTGACGTCATAAATGGGCGTGGCTTATTTTGTAAGGAGTGTTTTGATTGGTTGGAGGAATTCGGGTTTTTCCCGCGGGAGTTTCCGGCGTCTGAAAACAGATGGCGTTGATGAGTCAGAAAGTGTGGGTTGGGGAGGAGGAAAAGTATGCGGCGCGGTTGGTTTTCTCGTAATTGGAGTACGTGTTTCCGGTGTCTGAAAACAGATGGCGTTGATGAGTCACTGGTTTTTCCAGTGACGGTTGGGCGGTAGTTCCCGGTGTCTGAAAACAGATGGCGTTGATGAGTCAGAAAGTCTGGGTTGGGAGGAGGAAAAGTTTTTGTTATGTTATTTTGGTATGTGACATCATATATAAATTGGAGTACGTGTTTCCGCTGTGTGAAAACAGATGGCGTTGATGAGTCACGGGTTTTTCCAGTGACGGTTCGTCGGTACTTTCCGGTGTCTGAAAACAGATGGCGTTGATGAGTCAGAAAGTCTGGGTTGGGAGGAGGAAAAGTTTTTGTTATGTTATTTTGGCATGTGACGTCATATATAAATTGGAGTACGTGTTTCCGGTGTTTGAAAACAGATGGCGTTGATGAGTCTGAAATTCTCGGAATTGGATACGTGTATCCGGTGTTTGAGGAGAGATGGCGTTGATGAGTCATTCTAGGGAATTCCAGGAATTGGGCGTGTCTATTTTCTGTCTGAAAGGAACATGTTCGAACATGTTTTAGGTTGATGAGCCATTCTTGGAAATTCTTGGAATCGGGTGTGGTTATTTTCTGTCCGAAAGGAACATGTTCGAACATGTTTTAGGCTCGGTCTTCTAGAGGACTATTTGAAGTGTGTTTAACGGAAATCGTGACGTAGAAAAAAAAGAAGGTATAAATAGAAGTGATACATGATAATAGCGTCATGCGAGGATGGATGTGTGCGGTACAAGACTGTCTGATAATGGCGTGAATTTCTACGAGGTTAGCTACGAGGAGTTCTGGGAACTTGTTCGATCTTGCGGCGACCTGGACAACGATCGAACGGCCCTGCATCGGGTGCTGAGTTATTTCCCGTTTATGTATGTAGCGATACCTGAATCTCCCTGGTGTGGATGTTACCTGTTCAACGGATTAGGAAAAGGAGTCCATCATCACTGCGAGACGTTGAAGGAGATAGAAGAGAGGAAAAGAAGAGCGGACGAGAGAACAGGATTTCCAAGTCACGGGTGTATGTGCGAACTACGTCGCAGGAAGGAAGAGGATAAGATCGGTGAAGCTTTGAAGGAGAGAGTGAAAGAGTGGCTGTCTTTGTTGGCGAACAGAAATTCCTTGTGGTGTTCTGGCTGTGATCGTCCTTTGTTACGTAAATTAGAAGGACATCCCTGTTTCCCTGTGGTTCCTGCAGAAGGTTTCGGTGTCCGCAGACGTCTGTTCCCCGACGATCCTCTGGCTGTTCCTTTATCGCCGATACCTGGGACGCCGTCACCTACAGTATCCGATTACTTCACCTTTTATGACGTATGAGAGTGTTTACTTTTCACGTCTGCAGGACTCACGCCGAGCCGTATGTTATCAATTACTTATCAGTGAATTCGAGATACAGAACATACAGAAAGTGGCCTATAGGATTACGTCAGACTCCGGAAGAATTAGTGACTGCAGGATTTTACTATTCAGGCTTTAGCGACAGAGTATTATGTTTTCATTGTTCGTACGGACTTTGCGATTGGACATCCAAAGATTGTCCGATTCTAGGACATTACATGTTGGTACCCCAGTGTCCTTTTATACAGAGTGTTGCGGCGTTACATCGTAACTCCAAGAGCTGCAAGTATTGCGACAGTATAGAGACTCTTGAGAAAACGTCCGATAAACCTAGTGTGGATTCTGTGTGCAAAATATGTTTTGAGAATCCTAGCAGTGTTGTAATTCTCCCGTGTCGACATTTTGTTTCCTGCGGATCCTGTGCTTCCCAATTGAACAAGTGCGCCGTATGCCGGGGTAGCATTGAAGATACGTTGACAGTTTTCACCTGATGAACAAAATGAATGTCTGTTTTTTGGACGTTCAAGGTCTTCGAGGAGTAGGAGGAGAATTTGTGTGGAAAGAAGTCGGAATTTTAAAATTTCCTTTTGACAATGCGTTTGACTGTTTATTGAAATCTCCATATGGTTTACACTGTTTGAGTGAAAAGTATCGCCGAGTGAATTACTGGCTCCGTGCCAACAAACACGGTCTCAACTGGGGAGATGGATGGCTGCCGTATGAGAAATTAGGAGATCTGTTATATGTTGTGCTTGTGAATCAAATAGTGTACGTTAAAGGTACGGAGAAAGTGAAATGGTTTGAAAAATTACTTGGAAAAAAAGGTAAAAATAAAATATCCGTACGTAACATCGAAGAACTTGAATGTCCAAAATTGAATAGTGTGAAAAACACTTCAGGAAGATGCAAAGAACATAGCAAATGTGAAAATGTAAAAAAAACCTGTGCAGTTGAAAATGTCTGGAAGATGTACAGTTTCTATTGTAATAAGTACAAGAAATAAAAGAGTTTTTTAAAATATACAAATGTTTTATTTACAATCGGTAATATGGGTTTAAATACATAGCATAACACAAATGTTGTATTTACAATTGAATATGAAAGGTTTACAATACCTGAAGGGTTATATTACAATACATAAAATAACAGCGGTTTATGTACAATACATAAAAGAACAATGATTCATTTACAATGGCTATTTACAACATCAGGTACATGAAAGTAACAGAACTTATTTACAATGTCAATGTCTGCCCAAGATTGTTCTCAAGATATATTTCAATCATCAGTTCGTTGTACCAAAGAATATAAAAATAGTTCACTAAATTGGGCACTTCTTTTTTTTCTGAAACCATATTTTTCTTGATGCAATATACAAAAGCCTCCATTTCGGGTTGCAATTTATGATAACGTTCGTTCTTTAATTTCTGCAGAGGCCAAAAAAGGTTACACAAAAATAAGTGTAATTCAGAGGCTGTGAAAATAAAAGCATCGGATGAATGATGCTGATACATCGAGATACAACGTTTCCCGAAAAAAATTACAGCACTGACGGTGATATTTCCTGTAACCAAGTAATTGAATCGACGACCTGTTTCGACGTAATTCAGTAAGTCAGATTTCAAAGCCCACAGTTCTCTAATCTGCTTAGAATCGATGCGTACGGGTGATCTCCCCTGTTGCGAAAACTCCCACACCAAATTGAAAGGGGATTGCTTTTCGAATCCTATTGCCACGAACTTGTTTTTTTCCTTGTTCAGAAAATATGTGTTAGCAAGATAGAGATCTAAACACGTCTCTACGTTGTGTAGTCCAGGACATTCGATTGTATCTGGGGAAAAGCCGATCTCCCTACGCCGTTTCATGAAATCACAGTCAGTAGTCAAATCTATCCCCTCGTCCATCGGTTCGTTCTTGATAGGGACAGTTTCGATTTTGAGGGGCTGCACACGTTTGCGGGTTTTACGTTTGGAAGCATCATCCTGATGGGTCATGCGTTTCACTAGTTTATCGTGTTTTTCTATTGTAGAATCCTTAGTAGGCTCCATGATGTTTTCACTAGAGCTGTCTCGACGACACTGAGAGAAAGCTACAGCAGCACACATTTATATAGCTTTTTGCATAACACGACACCGGATCGTGTGGATGGAGCAACACGATTGATCCCCTCTCGGGCACTTGGAATGGGGTAAACATTTGAAGATCTGACGAAAACGGTGTAGGATATATCCATCTTTACTGACACCGGGCGGAAATGCTTGAATGAAATCCTTGGTCGTAACATGGCGTGCTTTGTAATAAGCATACACGCAACAGTAATGTCCGTACGTCGTGGCCAATACCCCCTGTAAGGGAATGTTGTTGTAAGTCCAGACCGAGGAATGACGATTCAGGAAAGTTACGAATTCTGGATAGAAAGGATGAAATCCGTATGAATCGAAATATTCAGCAATATTGTTTTTGCCAAAATAGAAGGCCACCCAGTGTGTACCCTGGAAGTTGGAAGTGTCAGTGTTTGCGATTATCAAGGCAGGGGTAGGAAACGTCCGAGGTAAAAGATCTCTCGAGTAAACACCGTAGAAAATGTTCTTGGTGGAACAGTTTTGAGATAGAATCTCCCTGATCTGCGACGTGTTCATGCTGCCTATGTTTCCGAAAACGTAAAATGAGAGTAAGATGATATTCTTCTAATATTTTGGGGGACGGTTGCGTGTCAACAGGTTTGGCGGACAGTACTTCCGAAGAATCACTATTATAAATATCATCACAGGTTAACAGTTCGATGAGTTTTCCCATCTCACGTTACATATGTTTTCATATGTTTATAATAATATCTCTGTCTTTGGTCATTTCTACGAGTCCAGGGTAAAATCTGGCGTCTGGCAGTCGTGGAAGCAAACGTGTGTCAACAGGTTTGGAAGTCGTCACTTTCGAAGAAACACTAGTATGATTAATATCACGGGCTTTCCGTTCGGCTGGTTTTTCCATCACAGATAGTATAATGTCTACGTCAGAACTGTCTGGATAACACTGCGAGCCAGAAACACGAGCACACATATTTATAGACAATTCGGTCTCACTGATGGAGGATAACACTTCTGTCTTTTGTTATATCTACTGCACATTCGAATTCAGCATACAGAAGGCATGTTATATTTTCCGACAGCTGGGGAGAAAATTGCATCTCGGCTCCGATGATACCTTGTTCCTGGAGACTGGTGTGCGTGTCGTTTCCTGAAGAGTCAGGTGTTATGTCGAAAATCAGGAAAAAGGATCCGTTCTCGAACATTTTCCTTGTTATCTGGTGTCCGTAATTGGCGTGGTGAATGCCTGTACCGGAAAATAGAGTTTGATAGGCACGTGTTATCAATCCTCCGTTTCCTCCAGTGGTGACCCGCAAGGGTTCGTAAGGTACGAGTTCTCCATTTTTCACAAGATGGAAAGAAGATAGGTTAAAACTTCTAAAGTCGAACGGATTTTTCTTACTGTCTCCGAGAAAGCTGGCGGTGGATACCATAGCAAAAAGAACAACATTCGGAAAAGGACCTTGAAAAGCATTATCGATCGAAATCTGCTGCGTTCCGGCAACGTAAGAATAAGCTTTGATGACGCTTCTGGTGAACGGATAATGGGCAGGAGCGTAAGAGAGTGCTCTGTCTATGGCCAAACTGGTGGTAGGAGTAGGAATGATGTGATTTATTTCGAGAACAGCCTTTAAAATTTTTAATCTGGTGGTTGGTGAAGTTTGATCTCCCCAGATGTAAAAAGCATCACGTGACCTGGCTAGATCGATACGTACTTCAACACCGTTGATCAGGTATTTAGGCTGGTGGAAAAAATCTATGTGCAGTTTTCCCATAAGTTCGACTACGGCAGACACTTCCGTAGGATTTCCGGTTGTCGGAACGTGCTGGAAAAAGTCTTTTCTGGTGGTGAAACCTTTGTTGTCGGCTGTGATTGCATCTTGATGTCCAGGTGTGTCCAAGTACCACAAGGCATTTGTGAGATGCGTGTTCGCAGCATCGCTGCCGTAATTGATTTCTGCTTCGAAGATTGATTTATATGCGTAATTGTTATCGGCAACTGTTACAGCGATACCGTTGAGAGCCACTGTAACTTGTGAAAAAAATGAATGGAGAGGATAATTTACGACCCCGCAGTTTTTTGTGAGAGCGTTGGAAGGTTCGGAAGCACTCATGGGAGACCCATCTTGATTGACCATCTGCGTTAGCAGACGGAGATAGGCAGATGAAAGATCTAGAAAATCTGTTCCTGCCGGCGGAACGGCAAATTGAAGTATGTTCTGATTATCGATGGAAGTGATAGGCTTGTAGGCGACCGTGTAAGTTTTTTCGACATTTTGCTGAATAGGTTTTTTGCTGAAAAGATCGAACTGCGAGATCATGCAAGTGTTATTCTCCATCATTATCCGAAAATATCTTTTCCTGCCGCCTTCTGTTTAATTTTCCTTTTGCGTGTTGTCCTAGATTTTGTGGATGTTTTTCTCCGCTTTTTGGATGCGCTTTTTTTACGGATCGTAGATGTTCTAATACGGGTGGCTGAACGTTTTAACATCGACTGAGCAATTTTTGTTGCAGGTTTTGTTCTTATACCGGAACCTACCAGAGAGTCGATTTTCCGTTGTGCTTTACTTTGAAGATTTTGACCCGCTTCACGTACACGTTGACGAACGATAGTTCTCGGAGTTTGCTGGCTTGTTGCAATGTCGGTGATAATGTTAGCGCCTGTTTTCAAAGCTTCTTTTCCGATCGCTTTTGCACCACTCCAGAGTAGAGGTTTCACCATTCTAAAGAGTCCTGCGAAGAGAGACCCCAATCCTCTCCCTTTCTTAATTCTAGTTGAACGATAGATGGGTCCAATTCCCCCACGGATCTGATTACTGTAATATTCGGTCTGCGAATTCATGGTGATTCATCAGCTTTTCGACATAGACTGAGCAAAATGATTCCTTACTGTTTTTTAAAAGGATTTTGCTTTCCTACGAAAATGTAAAACAGCTATTGTAGGTACGGAGCCGTTTCTCAAAGGCAGGAAATATCCTTGTCTATCATACATCGCAATTTCTATTGTTTCGAAAGAACCTTTATCCAGAGAAACGTAATGAATCGGATTAAATGTATGATGGGCTACGGGTACTGTGCAAGATGATTCTGTTTCCGAATACTGTTTTCGGGCAAGACGTAAAAGACGTAGCATTTCTCCTCCGACCAATTGCTGTTTCACGAGATCGGAATAAATGAATATGTAAGGGTTTTTATCCACGACGTTATTGGACACTACGTGCGTAGAATAAATAGATTTCAATACGTCATATCGAAATTTAGCGTAGTCATCAGTTTCGTCTATGGGTGTAACAGTATTTGTTGGAACACCTTCCGATTCAGGATCGGGAACCCCTATCACGGACAGATGTTTGTTCACAGCCTGTTTAAAGAAAAATCTGAGATGAGTAGGAACAACGGCATTAGCAGGGTTTGTTTTCAGGAACTGAATGAACTCCTCTATTGTATATGTTGCTGCAGGAAAATAAAATGGCTGCTCGTTAATATAGAGTGTATTATCCGTAGAAACAGAAGATCCCGACGCGTCCCATTGCGCTTCCAACAGAAAATGCCAGAATTGCTTAAGAACGTTTCTCCGTATTTCCAGGTCGTTGGGGAGGGATTCTTCGATGGTAGAGATCAGATCCTCAGCACTTGCATACGTCCGAACAGGAAAGGTTACCGTTCCGTAATCTGTTTCCAAAACATTGTCGTATAGAGTTGAATAATGCAGTTCTGCTAATCCGACTTCCCACAATTCTGGAGACAGATCGATCCGTTTTGCAAGTTTTACGTTGAAATGGGTCAGCGTGTTGTTCGGAAAATACTTCTCCGATGCAGATGACGGTAGGTAAACATAGAAATTATCGTCCATTCTCGCCGAACACAAAGAACTCACTGGATCGTGGTGACGATATATTTTGATATAAATATGTTTTGGAAATTATTTTTCTGATAACTGTTTTACGGAAGATGCCTTGATCCACGAATCGAAACTAGGTGGATATCCGAGCCAGCGAACCAGGTATTCCAAATTTTTACCTTTTCCCCGGCTGTTCAAAATCTTATCAATTTTATACTCTTCGTCAGGATCCGAATAAACTTTTTGCAGTTCATGTTTGTAAAATGTGCCTTTTACAGGTTCTTCGTTTAAATCGTCTAATATGTATACAGGTACAGGTGATCGCTGAACAAGGGAGTGGATTTTGAAAAGTTCTCGTGACCACGATTGTTCGTATCCCTTCTCAAAATGTCCTTTGACGACAGAGATTCGTACGATATCACCAACATTCAGATCTGAAGACGGTTGTGAAATATGTTTGTCAGGTTTGTTGAGACGTTTCCACACGATGTAAACGTTAGACTCGTTCACATCTCGAGGTGCCATTCCTATGGAACTGTGGATAGTTGTATTGTAACCTTCGAGAAGTTGCGGTAAAATGTCTACGTAACGTCTTGTTTGTTTTGATGTGAAATATTTCCACATTCGTTCTTTCAATGTTCTGTTGAAACGTTCCACTACACTTGCTTTCACAGGATAATTTGAAGCGATCGAGAAATTTACATTCTCATTTTTTAAAAACTTCTGGAATGTAGAATTTGTGAACTCCGTTCCTTGGTCGGTCTGTAGTGTGACAGGTTTTCGTCTGCTTTGTCCGAAAATATTTTTGAAAGCTTCGGTTACCGAATTGCTTGTTTTATTTTTTAGTGGTAATGCAAAGGCATATTTTGAGAATACATCGATCACTGTCAGAAGATATCTGTATCCATCGTTATGTTTTTGTATCGATGTCATGTCGTTGAGATCGGCTTCCCAAAGCATGTCTATGTTCCACACATTGTAATGATTTCGGGGGAACCTTTTCCTTGCAGGTTTGTGGAGTGTGTACGTTTCCTGGTGCATCAACCATTTTTTCACCGTATTGCGGGATATATTTTTATCCCGCACCGCGTTCCATAAACGATCTACAGATGAGAATGAAGCACGGTGTCGGGGATCGTAATATATTTTGGTGAGGATTTTATCGTGTTTTAACTTAGGGACTCCCATGACTGATCTCTCTGTCTACGGCTTTTTCTCAGAGGAACCAGCTTGTATGCGTCAGGTGTTCTCAGAAACGGTGTAGTTTTTCTGGAAACACGGACAGCCGCTTTCTTCTTCTTTTTCTGTTTCTGTCGATGAGACGGTCCAGGGCTTTCCGTTGACGACGCTGAGAAGTTCAACGTCTTCGGATCAGGAAGTGTTTTTTCCTGACGTTCGTCTATCAAATGTTGAGCCGTAGATTGGTACTCGTCGATGATATTTTGTAACTGATGACGTGTATTACGGGGTAACGTCTCAGCCAGGTTCGGAGGAAAGAACGTCGATCCTGGCGAAATAGTAGAAGAACCGTCGTTATCTTGAACAATAGGAATTTGTAATGGTTCTTTGGATTTTCGACTCAGCCATAAATACTCGTCCAGTTCCTTTCTGTAAAGACGCCATTTCTGATCATCTGATATATTTTTCATTTTTAGAATATCATTCATTTTTTTATCCAGAACGGATAATTTCTGAGTTACAGACGAGTCGGAACCGCGAATACGTGCTAACTGTTCCGGTGAAAGGACGATCATCTTCTTGTAGGAAGATGTCATTTCTCAATGAGGAATGAGAGTACCGAGAAGACCCGATAACAAAGAACCTAGAAGTAAGGGTAGAAATCCACCTTTTTGCACAAGTAGTTTTCTTCGTTTTTCGATGTTCACTTTCGGTTTCACGAGATTGCGTAAGACCGACTTGTAAGGTGTGAGACGACGTTTTGTTGACGGTTTAATTTTCACGTTTCCTTTTAAAACGTTCAGGCAGCATTCGCTGATGAAACGAATTGTCTTTTTCGGAGCACTTTTCAATAATGATTTACGGATTTTGGTCGGTGAATTTTTCAACACGTGCAAGAAAGGTGAATGTTTCTTGAAAGAAGACGAATGTCTATTCCTGTTAGAACGTGATTTGGTACGTGTCTTCCTCGTTCTCCTCATCTCGATGTTTTAAACATTCCTGAGGAAGATATGCAGTTGAGTAATTCTGGTTAAAAATGTCTGTCTGATAACGTAAAGGATCCGGTGTTGACTGTGAAAGATCAATATACAAATAACTGAAAGGTTGAGTGGTAGCATCTATATATACTTTTTCGAGTTCCTTCATGTGGTGAGGATGAAGTTGTCGTGCAAATACAGTGAATTGGTTCATATCTCGCGGATTTTTAAAAATAACGAAATGCTTCACGTTCAACGAAATGTCTCTGCAATTTTTCCCTTGATGAAAAAGATTCTGTGTTATGAACACCACCGAAATGTTTTTGTGATGACTGCCTTTTGTGAAAAGGTCGGCGACTTTTTCTCCTTGAGCAACCATCATAAGATCATCCAGGATTATGAGAGTAGGGGTTTTTCCGTTCCACGACTGCCAATCGACGATCCCTTTATGATATTGCACATCTCGAAGATTTTGCGGAATACTGTTTTCCTGATCGTAACACCATACGATTTTCTTGATGGGTCCTTCGACAAGATGAACGATGGAGTCGACCATATTTGTCACAAAAGTAGTTTTTCCACTTCCTGATGCTCCGCAGACCATCATGGTGAAAGGATGGGAAAGTTTAGGAAACATGTTTTATACTGGAGATTTGAAGAAAAATGAAGATCTGGCACATTGTAAACACATTTTATACACTGACTGTCCGAAGAAGGGTTCGAACTCTGGACCGCTACAGACATATTTTAGTCAGCACAGTATCCGAAGGGATACGATAAATGTTCATCGTCGAAACGTCGTTTCAACAGTACCGGCTGAAACAACTTTTTTTCATATGTACTGATTACTTGAAACTGTTTTGTTCTTCTGATCCTGAAAATATTTTCGACCATAACTTCAGATTGCTCATTGTTTATCATGTCGCACATGGTATCAAAATTAACCAATTCCGATGTGGAGGTATTCAATGTGATTCCTTTCACTTTACAGATATACTGCGGTTCGGAGAACGGTTTTGTTATTTTCATGCTGTAACTTTTCGGTCCCGTTGAAACAAACTGTTCACAAACTGCATCGGGTCCGAAATCTGCCAATTCATCGGTGAGTTCTCCTAGTGCGTCACCTGTCTGGGGATGATATTCCATTTCAGGACTATCTACGTAAATTACAGAATCTGTATCACAATAACATATCCTGTCATCCAATTTTTCGAGAAGTTCATACAGTTTCAGACGAGCATGGCATGTTGTGAAGGCTCCGATAGGAACATTTACTTTCCTGTTCAGACTGACAGCCTGTTCAACATATTTCCAGTTCACTAAAACGGTGTCTTGATTGATGAATACCACTCCTCCAATCATTATATTTGGATCAGTCATTTTATCGAGAAAATCTTTCGATTCCTTGATGATGGTTGTCTGGGAAAGGTTGTCCCGTTGACAGAACTTGCCCCATAAAGAATTAAGGCAGAGTTTAGCCAGAGTACGTTTACCAGGATTGACTTCGATACTGTTTTCTTCCAATAGAATACCCTCCTTATCGAAATATTTCTGTATGTACTTCTTTTTATCCTCGTCGTTCTGACACCATGAAGGCCAGCCGCTCGCTTCCTGTTTTATTTTCAAGAAGGTGTTGACATAACCAGCAAAAAGTCCTCCAGTTTTTGTGACAGGGTCGTACATCGATGTTTCATACTTCCACACTTCCGACACTGACAGTACTCTGTAGCCTAAACTGTAAGCTTTACGCACCTCGGCAATGACCCAAGTCCCCGAAAGTGTGCGTTGTTCATCGGAATGGCTGCATGTACCTTCACATTTTAATCTGATAGCACATTCGTTACACAAGACAAACATCAGTTTTCCATGCATTTTTGTAGGTAAAACAGGATGTAAAAGGGCTTTTGGTGGTAGAACAGTACATTTTATGAGCCCCTCCATGTTCAAAACCTCATTTACCGAAGGAATAGAAGTTCCTAGAAATATGGTAGGATGTCCGACAGGATAGGCACAGTATTTGTTCACATAAGGGTACAAACTTGTAAAATCATAGTACTGTAATTTTTCATTTTCCTTGATTTTGTAATACGTCCTGACTGTTTCAACTCTTCCTCCATATAAGGCGTCTCGTGGATTTAAAGGAATGCAGCAAACGATAGGATGTGTCGATAGATGTCTATCGAGTTCAGGATCTGCTTGCAATATTTTTTTGAAATCGCATTCCCACATTGTGACAACATGGTATCCTTCAGAACGTAGAGCCTCAAGTTTACGACACGTTGTCTCGTATCTGAAGGCTGCAGTGTTTAACATGTCACTAATTTTGTCACTGCTACTATCCTGAACGGTTTCATCTTCTTCGTCACCTTTCGGATACATACCCCTGTTAATTGATATGCAGCGTTGGCAACCATGCCAGTAGCATCCAAGCGCCTCGTACACCGTCTGCGTCTCCTCGTGATAGCCGTCCGCTCTGTAACGCCCTCCTATGACATATTTTTCACGAGTACGTCCGCCGTGAAGAAGTATTACATCATTTTGTTCTTCCACGTAGGTTAACCATTTCAATGCAAACTTGGACATCTGATCAGCATGATGGTAACCTCCTTTAGGTATTATTCCTATAGTGTTAGCCGGCATAAATTTATGCCTGTAAATTAGTGAACAGGCAGATGCTATTGTGAGGCAATCCTTGAAAATGTCGATCTTGCATATGTCTAGGAAATTCTGTCTCAGCTTCAGACATCCTTGTCTCAACAGCGTAACATCCTTGATGCAGTATTGGAGTAGTTGGTTTTTGTTGTTGAAAGGTACATTTTTGCTGCATTCAATATCATACCAAGACATAAAACGGTGCTGATCTTCAACTGTTTTCATATATTCATAGCCGTATGCAGAAGGAGGAGGCATCGACCCTATGTAATTTCTGTTCTTGTAGGTGTTCCACAGATGCGGATAATAGCCTTTCTGAACAGGCAAACCGAAAAGTTTGGAAAATCCGGCAAGATTTGTCTGAACGTAGTTGAGACTGTCCACAAAATGAAGATTTTGGTATGACATACTGATGATTTTGGTACCGTCTAAGATCACACGAGGTTTCATTTCTCTTTCCAGCATTCTTCGTAATAGAAACGTGCAATCGTAACCTCGGGCATTGTGTGCACAAATGGTTATGTTGGAAAATTTATGTTGCAATTCCAGGTAGGACAGGAATGTGTCTACAGGGTCATCCCAGAATATAAACTCTCTTGTTCCACAAACAGAACATGGAACCGTTAGATCCTCTTTCTTGTAACATGCGTGACAGGCCGTCTGCACCACAATAAGATTAGGAACATGCAGAAAAGTTTTCTCTTTCTCGTAGTGAGGAATATCTGTGTAACATTCAAAATCGTAAAAAATATATAGAAATTTTGAATTCTGTTTAGGTTTTGGTATAGCCATGTAGCAGAAATGATTTATAGGTTTCACGCAGTTGCATACAGTACAGTATTTCATGTTACATTTATGTACTTTTTCATATGTATTGTGTGTTAGAATAATTCTGAAACATCGAGGACACTGCTGGATTTCACTACAGACTGTACCATTTCGGAATGGTGTAGAAACATGATTTGTGAAGCAGTTCTCATTTTTGAAAATTCTGTGACATGTCTGACATATTCTGCGAACACCCTGTTCAGGCACACACGGTGGAGTTGAACGGCACATAGAACATAATTGTTTACACAGATGGTTATGAGCTGTTCGAAATATGAGTTCGTTACACCCACGACATTCTTGTTTTGCCGCAAATGCTCCAACACGGTTTACTATCACATCATAATGCTGTCGAGTGTTATCATACAGAAGGTATATATATTTGGAAGCATTTTCAACCTGTCCTTCAAACAAAACATCTTTCACATCACGAAGATTGTTGTATACAACAATTTTATATTCTGTAAGAACTTGCTGAAATTTTCTCAGTTCAGGAATTCCACTTCCTGCACACGCATTGTCTGTGAGATCTACATCTGCTTTGCGCATAAGTTCGAAAACAGGTTTGAGAAGATTTCTATTTTTTCGATACTGTGAATAGGACGGATCATTATCGGCATGAGCTTTTCCTATTACCAAAGCTTCAGCTAAACAGAGTGGTTTTTTCCTATTCGGCACACCGACGATACTCCTTTTTTGCGTGCTTAACATGTAATTAGGTAAACAATATGTTCGTTTACCTCCACCACCTCCGACAGGTATATCGACATGGTCGGCTCGTAAAATTAACCGATCTGTAGCCGTGAATGTTTTCGCACTCTGCAATATTTTATACATAATGTTCCACACCATATCACTGTGTAACTGATCACATCTGTGCCACCCGACATAAATATCTTTCACGGTGGGGTCAGATATGTTAGACAGAGTTAAACCTATCTTGTCTTCATCTTTGGTGTTTTTCTTAACATAGGTGAGAAGATTTTCGACACCTTCACGGATCCATGTGTGAGGATCGACAGTTTCTGGAGGGTGTGAGAAACTGAATTCCACACGACGTCCTTTGGAACGGAATTTGGGATATTCGCGTTCTTGAATGTTATGTAATATTATGTTCCCTATTTGTTCACGAGGCACTGTATCACGTTTTCTTTTCTTACCTCTTCTATCTGATACAAAAGCATTTTGGGATAACGGTTCTGCTGAGGGTAAAGGGTCCGGTCTCCATGACGGTCCTGGTAAAGGTTCCGGGTCTGATCCGGATGCGGTGTTTCTGGAAGTTCCTGGTGATGTGACGGCTATCTGCTTCTCCTCGGCAACTCTGGATACAGGATCAGGTGTCGATGACGGGCCTGGCGACTCTTCGGAAATATCTCTCCATCCTTCTCCGGTAAGATCGGGTACGAATGATGTCACGGTCTGTAGTAGACGGTCATATTCCTCTACTAGGGAGATACTTTCTCCCGCGATGATTTTTTGCGCGATGATCGTCAACACTTCCCGCAACTGTCCATGTGTTGTGTAATATCCATCACGATAACGTGCTAACAGATCGTCAGCGGATAACTGTACATCCATGATCGTACGATGACTGTTTCACGAACACTGTGTTGTGGAGAGAACGCCTTTCTTTATATACGCAAGCATGACAAAGCAGTTATTCCCGTTCCTAACGGTTCTACTACGGCTAGTTAACCGTCTTCACCAGATGTTTTCCTGGCAGATATGACAACTCATGTAAAATTCTCAGAAATCGTCAAACGTCTTCAGCAGATGTTTTCCTGACTGATACGAAGGCTCATGTAAATTCTCGGAATCAATTAACCGTCTTTACAAGATGGTTTTTAGCAGTGACACATTCTGTTATTCAACGCAGATGTCTTCCTGACTCATATGAGTTGCAAAAATCGAAATTTTCAAATCGCTCTAGCTCCTCCCCTAATTGACGTAGAGCGGATCTGAGTAGTTGTATTTACAATACTATAAACTCGAGAAAGGAAGAGCTTCTCTCATGCAGATTTGCTATACTTAAAACAAGCTCAACATGCCCATATGAGCTTTTTGAGCAAGTGTGGAATCTTGTCTAATTCAAGATTTTTGTAAAAATGCCCTCGGGAATTTTTCAGAAAGGAAGAGCTCTTCAGATTGATTTGCACATACTTACAAAAGTTGCATCAGCCAGATTTTTGTTTATAAATTTGTCAAAAATTGATATATTTTTGGCCACACCAGAAATTAAGCTTATACACATACATATTTACTTCTGGTTTAAGTTTAATTGGATACCATTCAATTTGCTTATCTAATATTAAAACAATGTAATATGTAGAGCCCTCTTCTAGAATTGCTCCGTGTTTGCATGTTTCCCCCTCTCTGTGTCAGTGTGTACAATTCCCGAGACGGTAGTATTGATTTTTTTCCTCAGCGCCAGTATTTACAGAAATTCCCGATTATTGCATCAGCCAGTTATGTGAGAGTGACTGAGGGGAACAGATGTGTTGATACAGTGCTTCTCATACTTACAGGCCTGTTTGGTTTAATTGAACATTATAAAATCTGATATTTGTTGTAATCCACTCATATTTAGAGTCAAGCTTATATTTGTCCCAGCCTGTTATACAAAAATTAATACATAACAAGGTCATTGCCATTCTATACATGCATGTCCGTGCAGGCATTTGCGGAATGGCAGTGTGAATGAATATTTATTTTTTTTTTTCCACTTGTAAGCTATTGGCTTTACAACCTGTCATAATAAGCATAGAGATTAGATTTAAAACCCAGGAAATTTTATATAAATACCAAAGCCAAAAATATTAAGTGTATACACACCTACACATATACACACATATACAAAGCACAGTGCTGAACCCAACTGATATTTTTTATTCAGTATAAAGTTTTGAATTGAAACCCAGGAAATTGTATATAATAAACAACAGCAAAAATGCCGAATCAAAAATATTGTAATCAGTGCAATAAAAATATATTTAGCTCTAATTGGGCCAGACACCAAAAGATTTGTAATCCAGACAAATACAGAACTCCCACAAAAATTTGCCCCAAATGCAATAGAAAATATAACATGGAATATTTCACATATACACATAAAAATACTTGCTCTGCACAATCATCAACACAGCCATCTACTTCTGGTCTGAAAAGAAGGCACGAAGTACCTCTTAATGCCAGAGCAGCAAAGCAGCCACGCTATGAACCCATCCGTAGCAGTTTTAATGCCCAACTTAGGGATTACCGGTTTGTATCAGAGCCAAGATGTGGCATTGAGAATTTCTTGAACAGTATAAATTCTGATCTCCAGGCAATTCTAAATGCACAAAATGGTTCTTATAAGCTTTCCCTTAAATTGTATACACAATATAAGAAACCAAATGGCATAAAATTTACACAGCCCCACATAACAGAAACTATACCGGTATATTCAAATACAAATTCAGACAAAATAATAAACAGATTGATAGATCAATTGAATATCAAACACTCTGAATTTGCTGCAAAAGAGTCCGGATGGAGCCTATGTGGTTCATCACACAAGTTATATGTTAATATTTCTGAATTCACTCCATTACAAGGATCTACATATCTGCCATTACCTGCCAATATTAAAAACAAAAGAGCCGTGGTCAATATTGAAAATACCGACCAGAAATGCTTTTTGTGGTGTATATTAGCTGCTTTGTATCCAGTTTTAAGAAATCCTCAGAGAATAAGTTATTACAAACAACATGAACATGATTTTGACGATGCAATGGAGGGTTTGGAATATCCAATGTCTGTTCAGAATATTGATAAATTTGAAAAAAAGGCCAGGCACATCAATGGCAAACAATTATCTATTAATGTATTTACTTGTTCCACTGGCAATTGCTTGATAGATCCTCTCAGAATCAGTACATTTGATGATGATTCTGCTATTCCGATTGATCTGCTCTTAATTGAAGGGGGTGGCACATATCATTATACTCTGATAAAAAATCTTGAAGCTTTAGTCAGAACACAACTAGACAAAACTCATACAATATTCAAATTGTGTAGAAGATGTTTATCTGTATTTGATGGTCAAAAAATGGTGAAGGGGGTTCGGGAAGTGAATGCAGAAATTGCTAAAAACAAGTTAATTGAGCATCTGAAATACTGTGGGAGCCATAAACCTGTTCATATGGTGATGCCCAATCCAAGTGAAAATTGCAAATTCAAAAAGTTTGAAGCCTTGTTGGAACACCCAGCATATATTGTCTGCGATTTTGAATCGAACCTCAAACCTCTTGCATTCTGCAATCCAGATCCCGAAGAATCTTCAACTACACCATACCAGTTACATGAACCTTCCAGCTTTTGTTATATAGTTATACGGGATGGTGTAGCTAGTGAGCCATACTTATACATGGGACCAGATGCCATCAAAATATTTGCACATAGAATAGAAAATGTGTGCCGTGACATAGCATCTAACATCTTATTAAAATCAAAACCCATGTTGCTTTTAACAGAGAAACAGATTGAAGATTTCAACAATGCAGAAAAATGCCCGGTATGTGATTCTGAATTTTCAGATACAAATATCAAGGTGAAACACCATTCTCATACAGATGGTAAATTCTTAATGGCCCTGTGTAATAGCTGTAATATTCAGATCAAGAGACCAAGATTTGTCCCCATATTTTGCCATGGAGCATCCAATTATGATTTCCATCATCTGATCAGGTACGAGGGGTTTGACAAGCAGAATTTAAACATTTTAGCTGAAAATGATGAGAAATATATATCTATTAGCAAGATAATTAAAGTTGATGGTGTTCCTATTCACATAAGATTTCTTGATTCTTACAGATTTTTACCTGCTGGCCTGCCTACACTGACCACTCAATTACCTGATGATCAATTCAAAATCACACGTGCTTCGTTTCCAAATCAGGAACTGAAATTAATTAGGCGGAAGGGTGTATATCCATATGATTATGTTACAGATTTTTCTAAATTTGATGAATGTTCTTTGCCACCACAAGAAGAGTTTTACAGCAAAATCAGAGGATCTGGAATCACTGATGAAGATTATCACCATGCTCAGTTGATGTGGAACAATTTAAAATGCAAGACATTTGGTGATTATCACATGGCATATTTGAAACTTGATGTCACCCTCTTAGCTGATATACTGCAGGCATTCAGAAAATCTTCCATGCAAAATTATAGACTGGACCCAGTGTATTTTTTCAGTGCCCCGGGCCTAGCATGGGCCGCAACGTTTTTGAACACCAAAATGCAATTGGATCTGATCCACGATCAAGATATGTATCTGTTTATGGAGAAATGTATAAGAGGGGGGATGGTGCAATGTTCCCAGAGATATGCCAGAGCAAATAACAAGCATATGCCTGATTATGATCCAGCACGGCCATCAAATTATATGGTGTATGTAGATGCAAACAGCCTGTATGGTCACGCTATGATGCAAAAACTGCCATATGCAGGGCTTGAATGGGTTGAAGATTTCAATATTGAAGATCTTCAGGACTTTGATGACAGTGAATATGGCCTCATCTTAGAGGTTGATCTGACAATTCCTGATGATTTGCACAATAAATTTTCTGATCTGCCCCCAATTCCCGAGGTTCAGTGCTCACCTGGCTCTAAACAGAAGAAGCTCATGATGACACTGGAGCCAAAACAAGGTTATGTTACATATTACAAAAACCTCCAGTTCCTGATGAAACATGGTGTCCAAGTAACCAAAGTTGGCAAAGTCTTAAGGTTCAGGCACTCAGAATGGTTGAAACCATACATTGATACAAACACGGAGCTTCGAACATCTGCAAAGAGCCAATTTGATAAGGGCTTGTTTAAATTGATGGTGAATTCAGTGTATGGCAAAACTATTGAAAATGTCAGAAAACATACCGATGTTAAAATAATTACTGACCCCAGCCTGAGCAAAAAATTGGTTGCAAAGCCCAACTTCAATTATAGAAGAATTTATGATGAGCACATGGCACTTTTCAACATGATGAAAACAAAGATCAAATTTGATAAACCTATTTATGTAGGGGCTGTGATATTGGAATCGTCCAAATTACATATGTTAACATTGTATTATGATGTGTTGAAACCTTTTTATGGTGATCGTGTAAAATTATTGTACATGGACACGGATAGTTTTATTCTTGATATTCAAACAGAAGATGTTTATCAAGATATGTCACAGCCTGAATTGTTTCAATACTTTGATACCAGTGAACATACAAAGATTCAACACCACCACAACAAAAAGGTGCCTGGCAAGTTAAAAGATGAGACACTTGGTGATGTTATTGTGAAATTTGCTGGGTTAAGTGCCAAGATGTACAGTTTTAAAACATGTAGTGCTGTTGTCAAAAAGGCCAAGGGTATTGGCAAAGTAACTGTTGAAAAAGATCTCCAATTTGAAGATTATGAAAATTGCCTCAAATCCCAGAATTCAATCAAAACATCAGAAAATAGAATTCAGAGTGAGGATCACTTGTTGACTTCAAATATTGTAACAAAAGTGGCTCTGGACCCACATGATGATAAGAGATGCATTTTATCATGTGGCATACATACTCTACCATGGGGTCATTGTGATTTGAAAAGTGGCAAACAATGCCCAATTACAGAGCATGATTTGAAATAAATAAACATGCCTATGAACTTATTTGGGTTCAAAAAACAGGCTATTATGGAGCTGCCAACACCACAACCCTCTTCTGATATGCTGTCTAAATTGAGTGGCTTGTTAATTATTCATCTGAACAGCATACTTACAGATGTTGATGAAGAAACAGGCAAAATATTGTACATATTTAACAATAATTTAAATCATTACCAATTACCTGTGGGTGGTCAATTGCAATTTATTACAACCCCTGAGGGTGATGTCAAGATTTCAGTAGGGAGAAATATTTATAGAATTAAGCACTCAAACATGATTTCTGGCACTGTATATACTGTTTCTGCTGGTGACTGCTTATATATTGAGGTCCCTGGATCATATGACAAGCTTATACCCTTTTTTATAGAATTAAGAATCAGATATTCAATAATAAATAACCAGTAAAACAAAAATGCCTAATGATATATTTGGCCATACAAGACATGAAGATCACAGTGATGAGATTCTGATGCTTGATGTCAGAGTCAAGAAATTAAGAAGTGATTTACAAGCTTTACAAACCACACTCAATGCCAGTCTTCAACTAGAAATTACAAATTTACAATCACAATGCATGGACCCTCTTCTTAAAATTGATTCTGAACTCAAAGTGCTGCTTCAAAAATATACTGATTTGGCCACATTAGATAATTTTCAAAGTTTAGAAGAAGCTGTAGCAGCTCTTCAAGCCAAATTTAAGACCCAGGCTAACAACTCCGAGCAATTGAAACAACAATTGGAAGAGCAAATAAATAATGTCCAGGCACAGCTCCAAACAATTGTCAAAAGCATAAAATCACAAGAAGATTTTGATCTAGTCATTTCCACTCTAAAAGAACAGATTCAATCACTCCAGATACCTAATCTGGATCCTCTGCACAATGCCATAGCCGAGGTTAAAGAAAAAATTGAGACGCTTGAAAATTTTATGAACAATTTGCCATCTTCTGATGCTTTGAATGCAATAACTCGGAGTGTAGCAAATATTAAGCTGCAACTTGAAACATATGAAGATTTTGGAAAAATTCAAAGTACCATAACCCAACTTGAAGGTACAATAGCAGCAGTGCAAAGTGATTTGGCAAATGTACAAGAATCCCGCCTGCCCGGGATTGTAGACACACTTGTCAGTGTCCAGCAACAGATCACAAAGCTTGAAAACCTCAACACTGAATCTGAGCTATCTCATTTTCATCATTTGATCGATGATATCCAAACAAAGCTTGAAATTTTACAACGATCAACACCCACTGAGGCAGATATAGCCCTGCTCCAAAATGCTATGCAAAATGTGGCTGATGCTTCTGAATTAAACAATGTAAAATTGGCACTTGAATCTTTGCAAAATACAGTATCAAATCTTCCTACATCACAGGAACTTAAAAATATTAAGAGGGCAGTGAATAGGATATTGAAATCAGAAGATATCAAGAATATCCAGACAGAGATCAAACATCTCACTCAGACAGTAGCCACTCTTCCAACCAATCAACATATTAATGAACTGCATGCCCTGTTTGAGGATATCAGAAGACAGGTCCATGATCTTACTGCTCAAAATTCAAAATTGGCAGTTGTTGAAAATTTGCAACAAATTGTAGCTAATATCAAGCAACAGCTAGGAACCATGGAATCCAATCAAGCAAATGCTCTGTCTGTTTTTGCCACCCAGCTTCAAGAGATTGTACAACAATACAAGAAACTTATTGTGGACATAAAAATCAAGCCAGGCCATGATGATGTTGTTAGGACCATCAATGAGCACCTTGAATCTGTAACAAGCAGATTGCTTACAGCAGAAAAAGAAATAACAGGCATAATCGAGAATCCAAAACATACAGTAATTCTTGAATTGTACAGCATCCCCAACAAAGAATATGATTCACCATTTACACCAGGTGGCAAAATATATATGCTGTCCCCTGCACAATTTTATTACCAGTTTTTTGTTGGGGGCACACTGAGACCAATCAAGATCAAATATTGGCATCAGCCACAGGCACACCACTACCCCACCTTATCAATAACAAATGCTGATAACAAAGTAAAAATCACCAGTGTAGAGTTAGAGGATTTTACAGACCCCAATACATTAGAAACAGCCTATACTGAAGATGATGGCACTTTGGAATTTAAAATACAAATAGGGGACAAATTATATTTAGAAAATCCTGCAGTATCAGCTGCTGAACACCCCATAGTTGCAATATTCTTGTTTACATATTATGTCTAGACAAATTATTGTTGATGAATTACACAGACAGGCCAGGCATAATTTTAAGAGACTCCCAGTAGTCACAAAGGGCATAGATGATTTATGGCAGAGCGACTTGATTGAGTTGGCAACTGGACAGTTGAAAAACTTAGACAAAATCAACAAGGGCTACAAGTATCTACTCACTGTGATAGATACATTTTCAAAATTTGCCTGGGCTGTGCCACTCAAATCCAAGACTGGAAAATGTGTTACAGAAGCCATCAGGACAATCATCAATCAGAGTGGAAGATCCCCGCGCTATTTGCAAACAGATAATGGCAAAGAATTTTATAATTCAGTGTTTCAACAATTTATTAAAAGCCAGGCAATAAAACATTACTCGAGTTACAGTGATCTCAAAGCCTCAATTGTAGAGAGATTCAACAGAACCTTAAAAAATCTTATGTATAAACAATTCACACTTCAAGGTAATTATAAATGGCTTAATATTCTACCAGAACTTCTACATAAATATAACAACTCGGTCCATTCCACAATCAACATGAAACCCTCCGAAGTAACTTCATCTGATGAGCAAAAATTGATCAGGACTGTTTATTATCCTAGATACCAGCCAACAACAAGAAAGGCCAAATACAGGGTGGGTGATCAAGTAAGAATCAGCAAATATAAGCACTTATTCAAAAGAGGCTTTACAAGAAACTGGAGCACTGAATTATTTACAGTGGTTCAAGTTAAACCTGGGACCCTTAACACATATATAATAAAAGATCACCGAGGAGAAATTCTCAAAGGCAGGTTCTATGAACAAGAGCTCAGCAAAACTAAACAGCCTGACACATATCTCATAGAAAAAATCATCCGCAGAAAAGGCAACAAGTTATTTGTCAAATGGCTGGGTCATCCGGAAAACAGCTGGATCGATGCAGACAAAGTGATAATATGAACACCTGGGATGTTATAAAAAGGCTGCCAGAACCTGAACAGCAGAATAAGAGAAATGGCAACTTGCTGCCTGATAATATTAGGTGTCTTATTGTTGGGCCATCTGCTTGTGGTAAAACTACACTAATGGTTGATAATTTTTTATTGGCACCCAACTGGTTAGACTGGAAAAACAGGCACTTGTATGTCTTCTCTAAGAGCTTGGAACAATTAAAATATCAGCAGCTGATGAAGCTATATGATGGATTGGATATAGCCACTTTTGAATCAGATGTTAAGCCACTTGATGAATGTCTCGATAATTCTGTTGTTGTGTTTGATGACATTATACTGGATAATCAAAACAAGGTTAGAAATTTCTTTACACAGGGCCGACACAAAAACATTGATTGCTTCTACCTGGCACAGACTTTTTCTAAAATACCGAAGCAACTGATCCGAGACAACAGCAATTTTATATGTGTGTTTCATCAAGATCATACCAACCTCAAACACATACATGATGAATATGTAGGTGGGGACTTGAGCTACAATGATTTTTCTAAATTTTGCAGCAGGTGCTGGAACCAGGACAGTTATGGCTTTGTCACAATTGATATGACAAGAACACCCAATAGCGGCAAATACAGAAATAAAATCAACGATTTTCTAGACGTTGAAACATATATAAATAAACATGAAAAGGCCAATCATTGATGATCTTAAGTTAAGAGATTATCTTGTAAAAAGATTTAAGGGATGGAAATCAGAGAACCGAGGAATTTATGAAAAACACAAACAAACAGAACAGCCTGTAATTGATGCTATTAATAATTTAGGTAAGAATATCAAAACTGTTACAGAGCAGAATCAAGATTTGATCACAGAGCTTGTACCTGTAGCTGCAAGGAACATATTAGATTATCCATTCACCCCACTTTCCAGTATTCATACACCTAGTCCTGTTGCTCCTAGAAGAATTGAAGCTACTCAGGATCCTATTGAATTGGGTCTTCTTGCTCAAAAATATTTAACCACACCTAAAGACAACAAAGATGAGGTGTTTGGCTTATATGCTGACACAGAGCTTGATGGGAGTATCATACATAGAATTGGCAATTTCAGAGTAACATTTATGGGAGATGATCTGATTGTTTATTCAGAATCTCGACTCGGAGAAAAAGGTGCTTTTGTTAAGTACACCGGCACACCTGGATTGTGGGAACTGATGACTAGGAAAAGGCCTGGCAGCTATACAGATCAAGATTATGAGGATTACAAAGAAATATTAATAAAATCAGATGCTCTATACCAGAACAATGATCCCACACAAAAAAGAGTCAAGTCGAGCAGTGGGGCAAAATACAATAATTTAATCAATCCCATATGGTCACAGATCAAGACTGGCAGTGGAATCAAACAATACAACACCCTGCCTAAAGAATTTGTGTGGGTTGATGATGTCAGGAAACTTGTAGATAGGTTGCTGGTCATAGCTGGGGAGGAAAATGCTGGGAACCACAATTTTTACAATGAAAAGGTTGGAATTATGGACATGATAAGCACAAAATTGTCTAATTTTATAGTGAATGACCCTAAGGGGATTGGATATCTCATAAAAATTATTAATACTCTACCACCTAAATTTTGGAATATTTCTGAGGGTCGGGGGCTTGTTAATGACATTATAAACAAGTTGCCATTTGAACTACACATTCCAGGCTATCAGTATTGTGGTCCAGGCACAAAATTGGATCATAGATTAAACAGAGGTGATCCTGGTGTAAATCCCCTAGATGCTGCTTGTAGAGACCATGACATAGCATACAACACACATACTGATCTTGACAAGAGACATGTTGCAGACAGGAAATTAGAAGAGGCTGCATTTGGTAGATTTGTAAGCAAAGATGCTTCTTTCAGTGAAAAAATAGCAGCATTGGGGACCACCATAGCTATGAGCACCAAACAAAAACTGGGGTGGGGGTTGTGAATATGTATATAATAAACCTACAATGAAGGCCAAGGGTGTTATGTATCAAATACCTTATGCAGGTCTTAAATCTCTTAAAACTATTGATAGTCTTTTAACCAAAAAGCAGCGCAAGAAAAAAAGCTCTTGTCTTGCAAAGGGACATGGTATGAAATTGTTGCTTAGTACCCCCCAATTAAAAAAATTACAGCAATCAAGAAAAAAATCACATGTGGGGGGATTTATATTTACTATCCCTGCCATCTTAGCAGCTCTCGGGGCTGTTGGGAGCTTGGCTGGGGGATCAGCTGCCATAGCAAAAACAGTAATAGATGCCAAGAAAAATAGGGCAGAATTAGATGAGCAGAGGCGCCATAACCTGGCCATGGAGAAAAAAGGCAAAGGTGTTAAGAGAGCCATGAATAAGTTTAAAAAAAACAAGAGCCGCTTACAAACCAAGATATTGAAGCTTTGATCAAGCCACTGGGCATCAAAAATTTTAGAGGTGTGTACATGTCTGATTCTTTACCAGAACAACCACTCAACAAAGAGTGTGGCATTGTTAATTTGGATGAGTACAAAAATCAGGGCACTCACTGGATCTGTTATCTTAAATATTTAAACAATAAGGCATTTGTGTTTGATTCATTTGGAGGTGTTCCACCTGAAAATTTAGTAAAATATCTAAAATCAGCTAATCTTTATTACAATAATGCCCGTGTTCAAAACTTCAAAGATGTTAATTGCGGACATTTGTGTTTATCTGTTCTCAGATATATGTCTCAAATAAATAAACCATCAATTGAAAATTTTCAAAAGGCCTTGTGGTATCTGAAACATCATGGGGGTATTCCATCTCACCAGCCAAAATTCAATATTGAAACTTAAATTGCATGATGACATAGTGTATCCCAAAACAATAGCTCTCAGAGCATTTTACGGCATGTACCTCATCCCTAATATTACACACCACAACAACAAAATTGCAGTAGGGGATCAAAAAATTGTCATCACTCCAGGGCAATATAATCTATCCACTCTAAATGCTCAATTACCCAGAGGTGTAGTGTTAAGTCAAAATTCTGTCACTCACAGAGTAGAGATTGTATCTGCTACAGAAACAGTGGATCTGGGTACTATAGGAGAGCTGTTAGGATTTGAGAACAACACAAAACTTGAAGCAGGCATCAAACTCACTGCTATGAATATACCTAAATTCTTAGCCATAGAGACTCTGAATATTCACTGTAATGTGGCGGAGGGTATGATCACCAAATCAAATGGCATAGGCACTCACAAACAAACTGGCATCATTGCAACATTCAAACCTAATTCTGAATTTATGGAGCCAATCATCTACAATCCATCCCCAACATTATATTTTCCTGTGTGCCATAATAGAATAGATTACATTGAATTGATGATCACTAATGAAAAAGAAGAATTAGTTGATTTTGCTGGAGCCACAACAACTGCTATCATAGAGATTAATATTTAAATAAAAATACATACAATGGAAAATATTGAGAGTTATGAGCTACAATCATTCCCTCCAAACAGGAGGACATTTGCAAATTTAAATCAACCCAACACGGAAATCGAGGTTGATCTTGATGTAGGGGATGGATTTATACACCCCCACAGAGCAGATCTATACATCAAATTTGATGTTGTAAAGCTGGATGGAACAGATTATCCGGCAAATTCAAATATAAGATTGGTGGACAATTTTGTGCCGCATCTGTTCTCTGAAATTGAGATCAGAAAGCATGGCGTTGTTATAAACAGAGTGGATTATCCCGGCATTACCTCCACGGCTTTGGCCACTCTAAAATTATCCAAAACCGAGGCTTCATACTACCAAATAGGCGGATTTGAGGCTGGTGATAAGATATTATCTAAAAATCACACAGTGCTGTTCCCCATGCGCCTGTTGCCAGGATTCTTCTCGGATTACAAAGAAATTATGTGGAAGGGCGGGTTAAGAATTACATTTAGAAGAGCTGCAAATGATAATAATGCTTTGATGAGGTACAGCACATTAAACCCTACAGGAGAAGCTCTGCTCAATACCCTACCAGATGCAGGCAAATGCATTATTCAGACTATGGAGCTAAGAATCCCTGTTGTTGAATATGAAGCCAGTTATGCTCTTAAATACAAAGCAGATATCCTAAAAAATCCACAAATTCCTCTGCAATTTTACACATATCAATGCGTACAGAAGCCTGCCTCTGGCACATATTATGAATTTGATGCTACAAATTCATTCTCTAGCATACAATACGACATGCCTGATTTTGTGGTGGTATTGTTTCAGACTGGGAGACACAACAATCAGGAAAAAAATTCGAGTAAATTTGATAGCTGCAACATCAAGAACATATATCTTAAAAATGGCAGAAATGAGGTATTCCCTAGGGAAAATTATAATTTAGACATGTCCAAGGATGATTTTCTTAAATTATATGAGGCTTTTTCTTCCTTCAAGCGCGTCACTACTGGCAGTACTGATATATATTACACACCAGATGAATTCAAAGCACGGAGACCCATGTTTGTAATCAACACTTCAAAAAGAAAACAAGTTGTGGTGAATGACAGGACAAACATTAAAATTATCTGTGAATTTCACGAGGCTTTACCCGATGACACCATATGTAGCGTTATTCTCATAGGAGAAAAATCATATGTTTATGATGTAAGAAATGAGAGGGTCACGGAGCAATTCTAGAGGGTCTCTGCATATTGCATTGTTTTTAATAAACAAATTGAAGCTGGTGTCCAATTGAACTTAAACCGGAAGTGGACCGGAAGTAGACCGGAAGTGGACCGGAAGTAGACCGGAAGTGGACCGGAAGTAGACCGGAAGTGGACCGGAAGTGGACCGGAAGTAAATATGTGTGGGTGGGTGTGGGTGGGTGTGGGTGTGTATGGGTGGGTATAGCCTAGTTTTAAGTGTGGCCAAGAGGGGCATATTTTTAACAAATTTATGGACAACAATCTCACAGAAGTGCCTTTTATAAGTATAGACAAATCAATCTGAGGGAGCTCTTCCTTTCTGAAAAATTCCCGAGGGCATTTTTCCAAAATTCTTGGGTTAGACTAGGGTTCCACACTAGAGCAAAAAACTCATGTAGGCATGTTGAGCTTGATTTAAGTGTAGCAAATCTGCTGGAGAGAAGCTCTTCCTTTCTCGAGTTTATAGTATTGTAAATATCACTACTGATCTGATTATATATTCTTAATCTGCACGTCGAGACCTTTCGTTAGAGTGGTCGGAAGGTGGGTCTACGATTGAAAATAAAGAAAGTAGGAAACCACCGGTCCTAGAACAATGAAACCTGGTTCACCGGAAAGAGGACTTCACTCCGAGTCCGACAAGCTATCGATCACCCTCCTAGCTTAATTAGGAGCCGAGCTACAGCGATTTTAAATTTTCGCAAAAAAAAAAAAATCGAAATCTTCAAATCCCTCTAGCTCCTCCCCTAATTGACGTAGAGCGAATCCGATTACATATTCGTAATCTGCACGCCGAGACTTTTCAGTAGAGTGGTCGGAAGGGGGGGGTCTACGATTGCAAATAAAGAAATTAGGAAACCGCGTTGCAAAAAATTATACCAGATGTCCGTCTCTATAGGTAAGTCTTGTTCGTAGAACATGTGCTGACACGGAACAAGGAACTTCTGTGAAATTCATCAAGGAACTGTTGTGCCTCACAAAAACGTCGTGATCTCATATGCAGACTTCTAACGTACGTTGCAAAAAATAATTGCAGATGTGTGTCTCTATAAGGAAGTGGATAGAATTCCTTCTGCAGGCATCTTTCCTTCCAGTTCATCTCCTTTTCATCTGGGCCGCGTTGCAAAAAATGATACCAGATGTCCGTCTCTATAAGGAAGTCTTGTTCGAAGAACATGTGCTGACACGGAACAAGGAACTTCTGTGAAAATTATCAAGGAACTGTTGTGCCTCATAAAAACTTCGTGATCTCATATGCAGACTTCTAACGTACGTTGCAAAAAATAATTGCAGATGTGTGTCTCTATAAGGAAGTGGATAGAATTCCTTCTGCAGGCATCCTTCCCTCCAGTTCATCTCCTTTTCATCTGGGTAGCAACATGGATGGTCAAGATTTATTACATGTTGTAAGTACCCTTTTACATTTCAAAACCATACCTGAGCAGAATCAAACATGTTTTTAGGAACCTTAGTTAATTGCAGGATTCGAATCCAGGGTCTCTATCGACATTCGCAACCATACCTGAGTGGGATTCGAATCCGGGTTTTCTTTATGCACACATTGGCAATTCCAGGATTCGAACCATGTCTGGAGGGTTTCGAATCCGGTACCTCTTTTATCAAAACATAGTTAATTTCAGGATTCGGGGTACTTTTTTCATTAAACTTTTGGGGTTTTTATCCTGTCTTAGGCATTCTAATATAATACTATTTATATACAAAAACAATATTGTTCTGTACAAAATCTTTTATTAACACATTGAACTTCTACAGAAAATTACAAGTTTTCTACATATACAAACTTTTCATTTCAACTCGTACTACAGGTTATTAGATATTTTTACATATTTTGTTACACTACTGGTAGATGTTAGTGTATTAGTATGTGTTTGTTAATCGTTCAGTTTTCTTTTTTTCAACATCTCCATCATTCGTTCATGTATATTTTCCCCTGTTCCCCCTGTCTTCTTATTTTCACCCTTCTCATTTCTCACACCTTTAAACACCTCCATCAATTCGAAACATATTCTTAAAGATAGATGGGAAGGTACATATTGCGCTCTTTGTATATTCTCTACAAAATCGCCAAACACTGGCGCATCTCGTTTCTTGTCAACAATGTAAGTAAATATTTTGACCAAACAGTCCACCGATACCTCGATATCTTTACATGTCTCTTCTAATTTTGCCAATAACTCTTCCGCCAGTCCATTTTCTTCACAGAAATTCACATAATTGCCGATGTGTTTTTCAACCTGTCTTGCATGTGTTTTGCTCCATAAGTTTCTTCGTTCTGTCGGACCTGCTGTTTTCTCCTTAATATCGCCATACACCAAATTGAATCCGAGAGGGAGTGTCGACATCTGAAATTAGACAGAAAATATGTTCATTATGTTTTGCACAAATTAATCACTTTCATATATTAATTCACACATATTTTCAGGAACACATACTCCATCACGGGGAGGCTCTGCGAAATGCATATTATCGACATCAAGCAGGCACTGAAGGCGCTGCGCATTTCGCAGAGGCTACGAGGTACATTGAGCGGTACCTGGAGGAAGAGCATAGAATTGAGGAGGCCCAACAGCGTGCCTCCGCTATTTTCCGGGCTCGACGTACCAGGAACAGGGAAAGGCTCCACGCCAATCTCCGTCGGTATAGAGCTAGGTAATTATTTTTCAATTTATTTCTGATAACATCGTTTATTATAGCATGCTGTTTTTCCGATTATATATGCTACATATCTGATAACTTTTCTTTCTAGCCGATATCTACATGGAACGGAATATATTCTAATTCTTATATTTTGTTTTTCAGAATGCGTAACCGAAATGACGATAGAGCCAATCGGCAGCGCCAACTGGTGCCTCCTGTTTCTCCTTCTATTTCTTCTACTGTTTCTCCTGTTTTGTCAGAGCAGGAAGAAGAGGACGACGTCACCGATGTGGTTGAAGATGAGGAGGAGGGACGCTATACGCCCCCTCTCCCACCCCCAGCAGAAGAGGACCGGGAGCCGACCCCACCACCATCGATCACTGTTAAACGTCATCCTCTTCTGCATTAAACTGTTGATGACACAGGTACCGTTTTTATTTTCTCACATTTCAAGCTGTCTGCTTCAAAAGAAAGATGTATTTATGTTTACGGTTCTCACTGTGTGAAGGTGATGATAGTCTTTGACCAGCGATTTGCATTGTTCTAGGTAGAACATTAAAACTACATATTTGTCTCTTACCTTTTCAATTTTCTTCACTCTCGCAACAGATGTGCCAGTCTCAGTTATGATCTCCGGTCGGTAGGCTTCGATCAACAGTTCTGCGGTACGTACACAATTTTTCTTTTTTATATAGTACTGTCTCCGTGACGTATTTTCGAATTATATTCGGCACGCATCGTTTTGCGCAGAGCATCCAACGCCCACGTGCCTCTCCTATCTTCTTCCTGCCCTGGTACACTATGCACAGTCACCCCCTCCGTGAAACCTACTTTTTTTACTCTATTTATTTTCTTTACATCTAGACGCTCTCTCCCCCTTTTCTCTTTTTGCTGTTTCTCCATCACTCAAATTCATCAACGGCCGCCCGAGAAAAACATCTTCTCCCCAGAATGACTCATCAATCTAAAACATGTTCGGGCATGTTTCAGACCACACCCAATTCCTGGAATTTCAAACTCATCAACGGCCGCCCGAGAAAAACACCTCCTCCCTAAATGACTCATGAACGCCATCTCTCTTCAAACAACGAAACACCCAAATTCCCGGAATTTCTAACTCATCAACGCCATCTGTTTTCAGACACCGGAAACACGTACTCCAATTACGAGAAAACCAACCGCGCCACACTTTCTGACTCATCAACGCCATCTGTTTTCAGACGCCGGAAACTCCCGCGGGAAAAACCCGAATTCCTCCAACCAATCAAAACACTCCTTACAAAATAAGCCACGCCCATTTATGACGTCACAACCAATCAAAATCATCCTTACAAAATAAGCCCCGCCCCTTTTATGACGTCATTAAAAAAAAAAAAAAAAAAAAAACTGCTGCGTCATCAATTGATCTTTGATCGATCTTTTCCAATCAATTGATTTATCGGACTCAAGGCGGTACCATAACTACTAATGAGCCTTTCGAAACGTAAGACAGCTTAGTCAATGATTCACCAGTACTGTTCTACAGATTGCGGCATAAAATCCAAGAAGTTGCTCCTGAGGATTTAAGTTTATATCTAGAAAGCAGACGCCCAGAGATTGCTTTTCCACGCCTGAAACATCTTGCGTCCCATCAATCATCACAGCTAACACACACTATCAACAACTTCCTTGTAAATTTCACAAAGTTTTAAGATTTCGTTCTGTGCATCATGTCCTGCCCTGGAAATTTTTTCTTTCTCTTTTTTTAATCATTTACTGAGTTCGTCTGCATTTTGTTTCTTTCGGATCAGAGAGTTCATCCTTTATTTTCGCGCTCCTTACTTTTGTCATTTCCGAATGCAAGTGAGAGCAAAAACAATCCAAATGCTGTCTCCTCAGAGGTTCATCTGGTGAGGAGACCAATATATCGACATAGACAGCTGCAATGGAAGTTAAAAGTAGCTTACGTTCGTTGGGAAAACAAGTTGACTATTTTTCGATGAACTGACCCACACTAAGAACATGAGGACTACACGTAATCATAATGCACCATGTGCTTTTCTTAATTCACTTCGTTCCAGTGATGGATTGATTTGGCACTGTGTGCTCGAAAGAAGAAAAACTTGAATAGAGTAAATGCACAGGCATGCTGATCACTAAAGATATTCTGCTGGATGGTTGTCCATTTTAGGGCAGAATCTGATTAATTTCGAACCTCTTTCTGTACGAAGTTCCTGTGTGCAAAGTTTGTTTTATCTTAAATAAATAGAATAATTCATTTTGGAAACCTGAGAAAATGTAAACCTACTAAAATGTTCTCCAACAGAATCCTCAATTATGAAATAGTCTTCACGCAAATAATATTTTGTTGCAAAATGAAATAGTGTTGAAAGTTGTACATTACATTGGGCCCCATTTAGGGGGGCAATTGAAAACTGGGGGGCCAGGGCCTCCCGGCCTCCCTTGTTTCGGCGCCCATGCTTCGTTGTATGAAAGCAATTCCTCGACTGAAATTTAAATTTAATTCCTTTACTTTGTTACACGGAAAACGGTAGATGTCATGTTGAAGAAAGTTCTAAATTACTGACGGCATGACATCAGCAAAGTTAGTAACTTTCACATATTTAACAAATAAATTTAACATGATTTTACCTACTCAAAGTTCACAGTTAAAACTTCATGTGATACTACCCTTTCTTGGATTTTCCCCTAAAATATGTCAACATAGTCAACATATTTCTTTAAGAATCTTTAAAGTCAAATTTACTTTCTAGACATTGCAGCGTGTATTAGGTCCCTGTGTGCTTGATCAAATATGGTACTGTTAATTGTAGTTGTACGGTATATTGTAAAGATCAACGTTAGACACTTTTGAAAAGAGTCTATTTTAGAAATCAAACTTTGGCTAGAGACTTCCATGCTAAATTCTGAGCTCTGGACTACGTTTTATGCATCGCACTCGACTTGCAGAATACGAATATACACCCCATTAAAAATGTTTTGGTAACAATTTGGAGAGTTCCATCTTTTCTCCATTTTGACCTTTTAAAATGTTTGTGTACACTACGTTTTTAAAGGTTGGGTAATCAAACTCGCCAAAGGAGGTAGAATGGGGCGGGCACAAAAGCCTCAATATCCTCACTTCTAAGTTTAAGCCGGTCTAATAGTTCCAGGTTTTCACAATAGGAGTCAGCGTCATCAGTTAAATTGTGACGTTAGCAGGCAGTACCATTGAACTATATATAACATGGAAGGACTGCTTTACGGCGCAAAAGTGAAGCCATTCTCTCGTTTAGTTACGCCAGGGAAGGGTGAAGAAAAGCTGAAGCAGACGAATTTTTCTGTGGCGGCAAATGGATTTTTACGACAGATTATTTACGAAATAAAAGCCATAATTTACAAGAAAACATTACAATGAGAACATCACCTGCAATCAGACACCACTTTCTATGCATTTTCGTGTTACGTGTGGATTAAACGTGTGTAAAATAGCTTTTAAAGGATGAAAAACGCTTAACATGTAAAAGTGATAACAAAAAGGGAAATTGAATAGAAACTGACTGTTGGAAAGGGTTATCAGGGGTGAACTTTTACGTAATACCTGGCATGTATTTACTTGCGATTAACGAAAGATTTATTTTACATAAAATATCATAATCATAGCATAAATAATGCAGAATTACAGTAAAATTGAGTAAAAGTATTTGAATTATTCCTCATATCTACCAAACACAACCTAAAAATTGCAAAAGAAAGTGGAGTAGAGTATTTAACATAAAATTTATAATGTAATTACCAGTTATACTCGGTATGTCAAATTGAAGTAGAGTTTGCCCGCAAAAGATTTTAAATTTATTGGTTGTTTTTTTTTTTTTTTTGTCTTTTTCAAAAACCTACTCTTGGTACATTACTACGAAAACGTTGATTTTCCACAAATGAAACAAATTTCCCTGATTTTTCTAGGGTTTCCAGGCTGGTAGACACCCTGATAACATGCTTTTGGGCACAAAGTTAATGCACGATTAACACTCAGTAAAAAAAAGAAATAATCACTGTCAACAAATCTCAAACCATATTTAACACTCATTTCGAAGATTATACACATTTTTTTTTCTTTCAGTGTGTCTTGTGAAAAATATACATTGTGTGGAAGTTAGGCCATAATATCGAGGCACTTTTTTGTGTGCACTATTAAAATTTAGGAACTACTGCTTGACATGCCAACAATACACAAATTGCTCGTAAGCATGGCATGTAGATAAAACTTATATTTTACGACCATCTATCCAGAGATGAATTATTTTAATTCACTTTATTACTTCTGGTTAGCTTCACTGTATGATTCAATTTTATATATTTATAAGTTATGAAAAATCCAATTAGTTATTACAAAGTTTAATCACTTGCGACAGTGTATGAAACACATGGGTGTAAACACATTCGAAAGCTTTCCCCATAACATTTAATTTTTTAAAAAATCAACTTTTAGGCGTAGTATACACATATTTTAGGAATGATACCGATAAAAGTGGACACCAGGGCAATTATCTAAATAATTTTACACCAAAACGCCGAACACGACCTACCATATGTTCAACCGACTTAAGACTGGATAAATTGTTCGAAAAAGCACATGCCAACTACGTATTAATGTAGCGAAGAAACGCTTAATAAGACATTTATTTATAGCACTGAATATATAAATATGGTAAAATTATGTTTCTTTTTGTGCTATATGAAATCAAAGAGCCGAGTAAATACACGTTAGCTTATGGGATCACCATGTTTTCTTGTCACGTTCCCTGGAGAAACTAATCGCAAAAGTGGCTTCAGTTTTCGCGGCCGATCAGCGCTGCAGCGACCGTTCCAGTTATAGAGTATGTCCGTAAAGTCATGGTGCGGTTTCAGAGTCCTATAATATCTAAACGAAACAAAAACAAAGGATGATTGTTTCACTGCATTAAAGAGTAACTCAAAGAGTTTCGGAAGCGTAGCGAGTTTCCGTCAAGATGTAAACGGTCCAGAGGAAAGTTCAATGCGTTCTTTGGCTTGCGAAATTTGAATCCGTGACGCGTGTTCGTCGTGAATATCGTCGTGTGTACAATGAAGAGGCACCACATGAAAATAACATTCGCCGGTGGGATCGCCGGCTTAAAGAAACGGGCAGTTTATTGGATGCAAATCGTTCCGGAAGGCCATCGGTTAGTGACTAGTCTGTTGAAGCTGTACGGAAGAGCTGCCTAAGGAGCCCCAAGAAATCGGTGCGTGTATGTGCTCGGAATCTAGGTCTGAAGAAGACAACAGTTCACAAAGTTTTTAAGAAACGTCTCCATTTTACGGGTTACAAACTGTAGTTGTTACATGTAATCCACCCAACCGATAAACCCCAACGATTTGATTTTGCTGTGCAGATGCTTGGTGAAATGGATAATGAAGATCTATTCTTACAGAAGATTGTGTTTAGTGATGAGACAACATTCCATGTGTGTGGTAATGTTAATCGACATCACATCAGAATATGGGCTAATGAACAAACTCATGCCTACATGGAGCATGAACGTAACAGTCCTTAGGTGATCGTCTGTTGTGCCCTCACACATGATAAAGTTATAGGCCCATTTTTCTTTGCGGAACCTACAGTGACATCAAACAACTACTTTGACATGTTGGAATTGTATGCAGTACCTCAAATTCAAGATGAAGGTGAAAATGTCATTTTTCAACAAGATGGTGATCCTCCACACTACGCAAAATTGTTCGTGAGTTTCTGGATAAGACATTTCCACAGCGGTGGATTGGAAGGAGTGGATGGAAGACATGGCTACCACGATCTCCGGAGCTGATGCTTTTAGATTTTTATTTCTGGGGCTACGTCAAACAATGTGTGTATCGTGATCGTGTGAACGACATTCATCATTTGAAAGAGAAAATCAGAAAAGCTGTCCAGTCTGTTACACCTGATGTTCTGAGTCGTGTGTGGCAAGAATTGGAATATCGATTAGATGTGTGTAGGGTAACAAACGGAAGCCACATCGAACTGCACTAAACATGTAAGGAAACTCTTTGAGTTACTCTTCAATACAGTGTAATAATCATTGTTTTTGTTTCGTTTAGATATTATAGGACTCTGAAACCCTACCATGACTTTACGGTTTACCGGTTTACTTCACGTTTAGCATATGTACCTACGTTCCTACACTTTCTTTCGTGCGTTTAGCCTTAAGGTCATCGTGGAGGCACCGAGGGCTACCGAGTCAAGTATATTGCTTTAAGTTCCTAGTTATAATTTAACCTGGGTCCTTTATAATAATTTCTCACATAGGGGTCATTCCATACAATTTCAACCAACCATAGTCCCTTCGCCATTTTAAAAAAAATGTTAACAATTAAAATTTGCAGGTGACTGGTGACCTTGAATGCTCCGCACAAAGAGAGAGACAACCCATACAAAGTAAGAAGAGAATGGCGCGCAGTGGCTAAGCTTGCTCCTGCGCAGCCCGGTTTGGCCAGGGTTCACCCGCAAAGATACAGCACATCAACTCTAATTTTAAATAAAAGTACATGGAAATAGAAGAACTGTGAGTACTGAAGCGGAGTGTGAAGGTTGTTATCCCACGGATACAGGGTTTGTTTTTAATGTTAGTGGACTGCGATATTATTAATCATAATTTCAACGATTTCATTTCTGTCCTATACACCACCCAACATACATTTCAAGACCTTTTCATTAAACAAGACCTGTTTTATTAATAGATCATCAGTGCTCGAAGTGTATGTTCGGAGAAGGGGACGCAGGGGGATCAGGCAGGAAGCCAGGGAGAGGGCTAAGGGAGCTTAAACCAACCCCCCCTGACAGGCCCGTACCCAGGATTTTTTAGGGGGCACCAAGCCTGAAACCTAGGTTATATATACAGGGTGTATCATAAGTGATGGTCATAAATTAAACCAGAGATACATCACGTCAAACCCAGACGACAGTTCCTATGCCACTTTTCCGGGAGATGCTAAGTTTCGCAGCTAGACACCACCGAAAGCACAGTTCACACCTCTGTAGGACGAGTACTATGGCAGTTAAAAAGGCGGTTCCAAAGAAATCAGAAAGGAATCTTATGCGCTCTACCAGTAACGCACCATGGGAGATCTGTGGAACCAATTGCGGAAGGGACTCCCCATAGGAAATGGAGATCCCCGTAGAAAGAATAGGTGAAAGGGGTGGGTATCTGAGGAGGCAGGTGGACGTCAATTACATGATATCCAGATACCATTCACAATTACGGATAGACGAAACCGGGATAATTTTAAATGGTTGCGTTGCCGGATGGGCAATGGGCATAGCAACACCGTCAGTAAATGCAAGCAAAATGGTCGTTGGCTGACGAATATCATGGGAAAACATTGTGGTTGAATATGACCTCACATGGGAAACAGTTTGAAGGAAGGTATTTAAAAAAATACCCTGAACACGTATGATACACTTTACTTCACAGGTATAAAACTGTACAAGAAGTTACAGCAAGTGCTCAAAATGACTTCCATCATTTCCACACAACAGCGCAACCGTCGGTGTAGTAAATTCCGCACTCTTCACAATATCCCCGGTGTATTTCGTATTTGTGCACATGCATCAATCACACGTTCCTCTAACTCGGCAACATTATCGACAGGATCACATGCTCTTCATGTGACCCCAAATAAAAAAAATCCAATGGATTTAAATCATGCGGAACAGGCCCCTCACGACCTATCCAGTGCCGACCATAGCGTCGCGTAAGGTGCCGCCTCACAGGTAAAGCAAAATGTGCTGGTGGCCCATCGTGCATGAACCACATACACAATCGCTGGTGATGGACCATCTTCCAGGAGGCGTGTAAGACGATTACGTAGGAACTGAAGGTACTCACGACCATTGAGTTTGGGTTGCATCTACTACACCCATCCACATATTCAAGGTGAAACTTTGCTGATGTCGTGACTCAAACATTTCAAGGGTATTTTCGTCACACCACACGTGAGTATTATGAAAGTTCACAATTCCGTCACGAATGAATACAGCTTCGTCTGCGAACAAAATGTCACCTAAAAAGCGTGGGTGTAATGCAAGTTTTAGCAGCATCCACTCACAAAACCTAACCTTGGCCTCGCAATCCGTTGCTTGGAGACTTGGTACGCGTTGGAGATGGTACGGGAAGAGCAACTGGCGGTGTAAAATGAGCCACACACTGCTGTGAGAAACACCTCGCTCCTGTGCCGCGATCCTCCTAGATGATGTCCCTGGTACTTCTTCAAGGCGTTGTAAAATGCCTTCCTCTTCTTCCACTGTGATACGTGTTGGCTTACCGCTTCTTTCTCCATATTCAAATCTTCCGTGTTCTCGGAAGCGTTGGTGTAATCTTCTGAACACGCGACGATCAGGGTGCCGTCGGTGAGGAAAAGCTTCCTGACAGAGGCGAAGATATAGTACAAGCAATGCAAGCACTGCTTGCGTTATTCGAATATCATTTAATATACTTAATGTTTTAGCCTTATTTAGTTTCCATCGCACTCGATTTCGCGAGAAATTACGGCCGAAAACTGCCTCAGCAACTCTGTAGCAAGCACGAGGCTCAATGCTTGCGGCCGCTTGTGGTGAATCAGAACTTGTTTATCCCATTTCGCCACATTCTTCGGCTCACCCCGTATAAGAGGAATTAGACCCGATGCTTTGGATTGTTAGTTCGCTGAGAAATTTAGTCTCTTTCCCAGAAGCTTGCATGGGATCGACGATACTGCCACCTGGCGAGTTTCTCGGGGCAGAGGTTTCCTTGTTAAGCGAGTCTAGTTCTCTCCCAGCTGGGACCGCGATAACATCAACTCGAGCAATGGTGCTCCACGACGTCGCCTGAGCCAAGTTGGGCGTGACTCAGCCTTTATTTTCCCGTACACCTGGGACGTCGACTAGAATGTGTAAGCTTACGTGACATGGAGTTAAGTATTTTACCTAAAGGGTTTAATTTATCTTATTACTGTAATTGATAAATCTTGAATCATTTTCACTCCCTTTTCACCTCTTTTTTTAAACTCTAGAAAACATCGCGAGCTAAGATGCTAGAATTTCATATCGCCGGGGTTAATTCCTGTAAATATGAGAGTGGTTAAGAGAAGGAAAGAATATGTAGCACATAGTTTTTGTAAGGATAAGTGTTTGTAAGAGATAGTGGAACCAAATAAGAAAATGGAAATAAAAAGAATAGTCGACGTTGATCGTCGTAGTAAATATTTTGTGAAATCTGTCAAGGGGGTGTAATTGTTAACAGATTCTTGTTTGAAGGGGCTTATTTATACAGAACACGTTGTTACGTATTGTTATTGTAAGGAATCAAAAACTGCACTTGTTAAAGAAATAAGAAGTATATTGAGAAAATACACAATCTTACTTGTTCAGGTAATGAAGGAGGGCGCCGTATAGGATTAGTTCACCTTTCCCCTGTATAATTTTTGGGTAGCAGGTATTTTTTGGAGGGGCAAAAAGCAGTTGTATATTTTCTGAGTCATATACATGTTAGTTCTTCGGGAGTGGGACTTGACGAGCCCGCATCAAAACCGACCAGCTGGCGGTACATGCGAGAAGGAATTGGAGCGATGCACTATTTGATTCTATGAAAGACTGTGTTTTAGTAATTTGACCTTTGCCCATTTTGATTTGTCTGATCCATGGTTTTCTTCCTAACAGCATGTTATTTTATTTCTATTACAGGGAGATATCCAAGGGAACGCACGTACTTCCAAAAAAGAATAAAAGAAAGAATGGGTTGTGACGGATTGCCAAGAACAAGAACGAATTGGAACAAGACGTCACAAACTATATAGTAGCAGGCACGGTCACGTTTCCCGAAGTGCTTTCGCTCCAGTGTTGGATTTCCGCCTTTGACCAACTGCGTTTAGTTCTGTTAAACAGGTTTGCAGTGAATTATTTTGGGGAATTGAATTTATTAGTGTTTTGCTGTTAACTTAATGTATTGCCTTGACGAATTGCAGAATTTTTCTATAACCCCTATCTTTGATTATTAATAGAATTTTTTCAGGGTTTTAAATTGTCTAAATTTCAGTTCATTTCGTTGCCTCTTGATTATTATGGCTCATCTTTTTGAATCTAGTACCTTTAGTTTTCAGATACCTACTATCTTGGCTGGTACCAAGCGTTTTAGTAGATCTCAAAGTCCAATTGTTGCGACGCCCCCCCCTGCCCCTTCACCGGTGGCCTTTCAGAGTTCTGCACTGCAGCAATCACCTCATTTACTTAACCCTAAACTTAGTCCCTTTTTAGGTTTTGTTAAACAGCCCTTGCCTAATGGTGACCTTTCGGAAGTGCAATACTAACTACGTTACAATACAGTTTTGTAGTTAGTGCAGGATTTAAAGTACATTGATGGTATGGATTTTCGTCATTTGTTTCATTTCCTTTTGACTGTTGAAAAAGTAATTAAATTAAATATTTTTGATACGGAATCCATCCTTTTAGAATGTCTACCTCATACTTCTGGCATATTGCGATCCTGTTGGTTGGATTTCCTTCAAAGCAAGTATCCTTGGCCAATTTTTAAAGACGCTATTTGGCAGCGCCTGGTCACACGCAATGCCTTGCAAGACTTAATTACAGCTTATGTCTCGAGAAATCAACAACAAGCGGAAAGCTTATATTCTTATATTCTTGAGATTATTGAGGCTACTAGAGTTTTGGAATTGACTTGGAGCGAAAAAACACCTTCACGAGGAAATATTAAATAATATGTCAACAGATACTCGCTCACGCCTTCTAGGACAGTAGAAACCTACCTCTTTAAAAGCATTTCTAGACATTGCTCGTAATATTTGGGCTATTGAATTAAATGAAGGGATTCTTGGAGCCGGTTTATCAAACCCAAAAACCCCCACTAAATCAACTTATTCAAAACGTAAAGTTAAACAAAAAAGGTCTATTGCTTACTCTCCCTCAGTAAATTATTTGAACACGCCCCTACTACTTGCCTCAATATTGAATTCAATTCCACAAATTCGGGATTCTCTTTTCCTACAATTGTTGATGACCGTAATCCTAATGTGAGTTCCGATATTTCCTTTAATAATACCTTCCCTTTAGAGGAGAAAATTGCTGAAGGCACTGATTCATTACTTCGCCGTTCTCGTTTTTCTTCGGACCCTTTGGTCCCCTTTTTCCCTGTAGTTATTTCAGACGTATGTGGTCGCTCTGTTCGCACCTTATTGGATACCGGGAGCTCCATTTCTTTAATGTCACGGGCATTTTTTGAGACTTTGAGTTCTAGTTTACCCCAGCCCACACCTAGTTTTCTTATTTTACGAGATGTTCGTAATGGCCTTTTGACACTAAAAGAAAAAGTGCTTGTCCCCCTTAAAATCGATTTCTTGTCCTGGAAATGGGTTGTTTGGATTGCTGATGATCTCCCTTTTCATTTAATTTTGGGAAGTGATTTTTTGGTGTCTCATAATGTTTCCATTTTATTTTCCGATAATTTAATTTCCTTCCCCTACTGGAATGAGGGCGTTCCATTTTGTACTTCGGTGCATCCTACTTCACAGAATGCCATCCCTGTTAATGAATCTTTTTTTTGCAATTAGGTGTTTTTAGTGTTAGGTTAAAAAAACTATTTGCATTGTTTGATAATGTGGTTACAGAGAGAGTTGGTAAATGTCGTTTTGGTTCAGTTCATATCCCTCTTAAGTCTCATATACCTATCCGTTCTCGTCCTTATCAAATAAATCCGAATCAACTTACGCTTATGCGTGAAGCTATTGATGACTTGATTCGTGAGAATATTGTGGAACCTTCTCGGTCGGCTTACGCTTCCCCGTGTTTTTTTGGTTCATAAACAGGATGGGTCCAAACGTTTCGTTTGCAATTATAAAGCTCTTAATAACTTGATCTCTTATGACGCATTTCCTCTTCCGCGCATTGATTTGCTTTTACAACATTTGAAAAATGCGTTCATTTTTTCTGTTTTGGACCTCAACAAATCGTTCCATCTGTTGGAACTGGATCAAGCTAGTATGGATGTTACTGCGTTTTGTACCCCGTGGGGTCTTTATCGCTACACCAGGGTTCCATTTGGGATCAATTTGGGTACCCAGTTGCTGGGTAGAGCTTTGGATGAAGTGCTAGGTAAATTTAAATATCAATTTCTAGTTACGTATGCGGACGATGTCCTTATCTATTCCCCTGATAAGGTCGCATTTGCAACATTTAAACCTTGTTCTCCAGGCCTTTCGAGAGGCTGGTTTAACAGTTAACCCCTCAAAGAGCTTTTGGATGTCACCACGTATTAAATATTTGGGATATATTATTCAGCAGGGACAACTTGTGATGGACCAGACCGCGTTGCTGCCATCCAAGAGTTACCGCCTCCAAAATCAGTCCAAGGAACAATGAAATTACTTGGTTTAATGGGTTACTTCAGTAAATTTATTCCCGCCTATTCTGATCTTACAGCCTTCTTATCTGATAAGCGAAAAAAGGATGTACATTTTGTTTGGACTGAAGAAGATAACATTAAGTTCCAGCGTTTAAAACAGAGTTTCATCGAACATACTGTTCTTGCCTTGCCAGATTTTTCTAAGGATTTTGTCTTGCAGTGTGACGCTTCAGGGCTGACGTTAGGCGCTGTGTTGCACCAACGGGATTCTGATGGATACTTGCGTCCTATAGCTTTTGCGTCCAGGAAGCGTACCCCTTTGGAACGCCGCCAATCCATCTATGAGGCGGAATGTAGTGCTATCGTCTTTGGGTTTAAAAAGTTTGAAACCTATCTTACATGTAAACCATTTATTCTTCAGACTGATAACCAGGCTTTATCCTGGTTATTGCAACATCCAGACCAATATGGCAAGTTTGGACGTTGGATATTGTACCTTTCGCGTTTTACCTTTCAGACTCAACATATTACTTCGAAACAAAACCCAGTGGCGGATTGTCTGTCCAGGATACATTCCCCTGAAGAATTTCATTTATGTCCCTCGAGCTTAACCAGTTCTTCTCACATGGTTTGTTCTGCTCCCAATTTAGCACTTATTCCCTTCTCTACATCAGATAGATCTTCAACTTCATGATTCGGTGTTAAAGAGGATTAGAGATGATCTCTTGGCTGGTCAGCAAATGAAACACTATGCTTTTTATAAGAATTTGTTAGTATGGAAGCCTCCTCGAGCTAATCATGCTTGTATTGTTCTTCCTAAAATGTTACAGCACATTATATGTCGTTACTATCATGATTTTCCATTAGGAGGAGCTCATCTTGGTATAGCCAAAAAAAATGCGTAAAATTCTGTCTCTCTTTTGGTGGGAAGGAGCACAGGCTGATATTCGCAACTATGTTAAAACTTGTAATCTTTGTCAACGTGCAAAGTTGGCGGTGGCAAAACCTTCGGGTTATTTAACTTCAGAGATTATCCGTCACCCTTGGAGAAGGCTATACATTGATCTTGTATGTCCCTTAGTGCGTTCTGCAAAAGGCAACGTTTATATTCTAGTAGTAGTTGATAGTTTTTCAAAATGCGTGTCTCTATCTCCCCTACGTGCTGCTACTTCTGCAGAAGTTATTAAGAAATTACGTGCCTTATTTCTTTCATTTGGAAGTCCTTGTGAATTAGTTTCTGACAACGCGTCTTACTTCCGTTCTAGTATTTTTAATACTTTTCTTTTTGAAAAGTCTGTAAAGCACATATACACTAGTGTTCATTATCCAAATCCCTCATTTGCTGAATGGTTCATCCGCAATTTAAAGTCTTCCCTTATCTGTTATCATTCGGCTGATCATCGAAAGTGGGATACAACTATCCAACAAATTGCCTTTGCTTTTAATAATGCCGTCCATGAAAGCACTAAAACTTCGCCGGCAAAAATCTTGTTTGGAAGGGATCTTGATGGACCGCTTGGTTTCCATTGGGAACTCCATGGTGAGGATGATTTAGGCGCTAATCCTACTCAAGATAGAGCTACCCTTTGGGCTGAAATTTTTCAAAACTTAGTTAAGGCTTGGTATAAAAGGCAAGCCAGATATGTTCCCCAACGTCAATCTGTTAAATTTAAACCGGCTGATCTGGTTTTATACAAGGTCTTCCCAAAAAGTAATGCCTTAAATCATGTTGCTGCTAAGTTAATGGAACAATGGGCTGGTCCCGAAGATTCTAAAATTTTTAGGGCCAGTTACTGCCCTTTTAGTTGACCCAGAAACTGAGGTCTATCTTCGAAAAATGCATGTTATGCAACTTAAGGCTATACAGTCTGTTTTGGATGACGTTGTTTCCGGAGCTGGTTCAGATGTGGCCGCTTGTCTTTTCAGTTTACCTTTTACTGAGGATATTTCTCCCATGGAGCGAAAATTGTATAGCGCTCCGCCATCGGATGAAAGGACTATAAATACAAATACACATAGGTGAATGGCAACGACTTCTAATAATCAATTGGCTTCATGCAACAATTTTAGAGGTGGTAATTATAATGTAAATGGTATGTCTAGGCGTAATGTTCAGTGCCGTCGCTGTTCGAAATGGGGACATATACAGACTACTTGTAGAGTTAGTATGCCTAATGAATCCTCCAAAAATGTTCGACGATAAGAGCAGTTTTGTTAACTTGTATGTCTTGCTCTGTAGAATCTTCTCATCTTTATCTGTTCAATATTGTTTTCCAGAGTGTATATATTTTGTTCTCAATCTGTTCTATATCTTTTCTTCCTTCTTCTCTTTATACTTAGTAATTTTGGTTATTTTATTTTTTCGCATGTACACTTCCTGGAGAATTTGATTTGTTGATTATGTGGCTTACCAACCGGTTGTCAGTGACCAGTGCCACTAGATTCTGCATGCTACGCTGCGCCTTCTTTTTCCACTTGCTTCTCGTCGCTGCTGTTTTTTCTTCAGTACATCTGTACGCCCCTGGTTCCTGGTATACTGCATGGATATTGCATGTTTGGATCTGGACTGGGTTTTTGGATCTCCGTATGCAACTGTACATTGGTGTTTATGGATTGCACCAAAGAAAGATGAATTTTTTGGGAATTCGGGTATGTATTGAGGAACGCCTGTGTTTTTTACGTGTGAATATTGGCTCGTACTCTCCTTGGAGTCACACAAGTGAATATATAGTGCTTCGATCGTGGTGGTGATCCACCTTATCCTGTGTTTTTGGGCAGTGCTACTTATACAAAATTATTGCCCTGTTTCTTGTATGAAGGATCTTCGCATCTTCGTCATTGCGATCTTCAGTATGGTGTTTTGGAAAGTGTATTATTGTCTTGTTCCCTTCGACATGGTTTGGTCGAAGCTTGAATCGATTTCCAGCACCCTTCATGTTCTTCCTTGAACGTAGTTCTATGTTGTTGTTTTTTTTGCTAGATCACGCTGGACTTCCATATTTAATTACCTTTTCTGCGGGATGCGCGAAGATGAGGGTAACGAAGATCGACTGATCATTTCTTCATCCTTCGATGGATTCATCATGTGCCTTGACACATTTTCATTCATCGTATTTATTAGCATATTATTGTCCTCATTCAGGTATATTTCTGTCTTGGTATTTTTGGTATCACCTACCTTATAATAATGGTTCCACTTATGCCTATTTTTATATTTATTGGATATTTATTCCATTATTTACTGTACATCTTATTTTATATTATTTTGCTTAATTGGGCTAATCGGGATCTAACAAAAAAAATGTAAAAAATTTTGAAAGTGAACAAAAGAGGTTTTTTATGAGGGTATATGCTATTTTGATATGTGTTTTATACGCCTTTTTTGGCCTTCCTTGCTGATGTGTATTGTTTGCTATTTTGTGCCTGAGGTTCTCTTTTTTTCCGAAGGTGGGGGAGGTTGTGGTGAATCGGGACTTGTTTATTCCATTTCGCCACATTCTTCGGCCCACCCCGTATAAGAGGAATTAGACCCGATGCTTTGGATTGTTAGTTCGCTGAGAAATTTAGTCTCTTTCCCAGAAGCTTGCATGGGATCGACGATACTGCCACCTGGCGAGTTTCTCGGGGCAGAGGTTTCCTTGTTAAGCGAGTCTAGTTCTCTCCCAGCTGGGACCGCGATAACATCAACTCGAGCAATGGTGCTCCACGACGTCGCCTGAGCCAAGTTGGGCGTGACTCAGCCTTTATTTTCCCGTACACCTGGGACGTCGACTAGAATGTGTAAGCTTACGTGACATGGAGTTAAGTATTTTACCTAAAGGGTTTAATTTATCTTATTACTGTAATTGATAAATCTTGAATCATTTTCACTCCCTTTTCACCCCTTTTTTTAAACTCTAGAAAACATCGCGAGCTAAGATGCTAGAATTTCATATCGCCGGGGTTAATTCCTGTAAATATGAGAGTGGTTAAGAGAAGGAAAGAATATGTAGCACATAGTTTTTGTAAGGATAAGTGTTTGTAAGAGATAGTGGAACCAAAAAAGAAAATGGAAATAAAAAGAATAGTCGACGTTGATCGTCGTAGTAAATATTTTGTGAAATCTGTCAAGGGGGTGTAATTGTTAACAGATTCTTGTTTGAAGGGGCTTATTTATACAGAACACGTTGTTACGTATTGTTATTGTAAGGAATCAAAAACTGCACTTGTTAAAGAAATAAGAAGTATATTGAGAAAATACACAATCTTACTTGTTCAGGTAATGATGGAGGGCGCCGTATAGGATTAGTTCACCTTTCCCCTGTATAATTTTTGGGTACCAGGCATTCTTTTGGAGGGGCAAAAAGCAGTTGTATATTTTCTGAGTCATATACACGTTAGTTCTTCGGGAGTGGGACTTGACGAGCCCGCAACAAAACTCCCGACCAGCTGGCGGTACATGCGAGAAGGAATTGGAGCGATGCACTATTTGATTCTTTGAAAGACTGTGTTTTAGTAATTTGACCTTTGCCCATTTTGATTTGTCTGATCCTTGGTTTTCTTCCTAACAGCACGCGAAATACCCGTGTTAGAAAAACTAAAGATATATATATTTGCACATATGTATTTTTGGGGTGTGTGTTATTTTATTTGTATTACAGGGAGATATCCAAGTGAACGCACGTACTTCCATAAAAAAGAATAATAAAAAAATTGGGTTGTGACGGATTGCCAAGAACAAGAATGAATTGGAACAAGACGTCACACGCTCTTCGGAAGAATAACACAACGGAAGGAGTCACATGACGAAGCGTGAAATTTTGGTGGAAACCGGTCCATAATGCTTCTACAAAAAACTCTACTTCCTCAGCTTGCGTGATTCTAGAAAATACCAAAGCTCAACCGAAAGCAGAAGGATATATCTGTGGATACTAGTAACGAATATTTGTCTTCATGAACACGTAAAGAAAATCGCGAATATAATAATAATTTTTAGTCATAAAATAACTAAAAGAAGTTTTTATCACTGTTCTAAATTCCATATATATCATATTATATTACAAATTATTTTAGATTTCGCGAAATGTAAAATGCGTAAAAAATTTACATTGGGAGTTGGTGCGAGATGGCAAAGGGCGAGCGTTTGTTTTTCCAGGAAATGGAATGTGAAGAGTTTCCCCAGGAAGGGAGGGAAGATTCGGCGGACCTTGGTCTACACCCTGCATCCAGCTCGGTCCAGCTCAAATTACGTCTTAAGTGTTGACCACTAACAGTGTTTGCAACTGCCAAATTATTTACACAGTAATTCAAGTGAGCTGTTTCTCAAATTTTACAACTACATTCAATAAATTGGAGGCATTTTAATAGAACTTGGGGTGAAAATAAAGCTATCTGAAAAGGAACTATCTATTGATACTTATACACAGCACAAAATAACATGTTTTAAGTTTTATTGTTGTTGTTGAGTTCGTGTTTTAAGTCCACTTTATGCACAAAAAGGCTAATCGGGACTGGATATACAGTTTAAAGTGGGTACTAATAAATAAATGAGAAATTCCGTACACCTTTAGTCGTATGCGGAAAGTTTGCATATGCAAGACGTTTACTACCATATGAATAATGTTACCTGGAATTTTGAAAGTAAATGTGACGTTTGCGGATCAAATGGTTTAATTTTATTACCGCAACTTCATTATGATATTTTGTCGAATCCAGCGAACGGGCCAATAAGACTATAAACCTCGACCATACCGGCCCCCTTCGGCATGCCATTGTACTACTTGTTTTGTTGCACTGAAACATCGCTTGCCTCCTTTGTAAGACAACGCTTCGCTACTGCTTCCTAGTACAGGCGTGCAGCCTCAACTGCATTGCCGTCTGCTTTCCCGTAGAAGAAATGCATGTCCGCATATTCCTCGTTAGTGTACACACGTTCAATTTGAACCGCGAAGTACATGCACTTCACTGACAGACTCTCTTGTACATATTCCGTCTCGAACAGACACACTTACTGAAAAACTCAATATGCTGACCAAGGCAGAAATTTATTTTATTATAAAACATAAACTAAACCTTACTGTCAGGATAGGAACTACGCAAATTACGTATTACGTAATACTAGTAGAACACGTCGTACCTTTTACGTGATTCAAAGGCACCTATACAGGGTGGCTCAATAAGTCACTTAACACCCCCAGTACAACGCCACTGCGGCATGGAGCGTGAAAATGGCGATGACCAATCGTTATCAGGCCAAGGGGGAACCACACTGCCGTCACCCGCATGGTCGGCAGCCATCTTGATGTCCGCCATCTTGAATTCAACTTCAGAAATTTAAATGGGAAGAGGGTCGTGTGACATATCAAAGTGGGCTAGAATTTCACCAGGAAAACAACTGTGACATTTGTTTTCACCTAACTTTAAATTTAAGGGCGATTTCCGCATGGGAGAGTGACACATCTTTTCCTTTTTGCTTAAATGTTTATTGTTCAAATAATCGTTAGTATGTGATTATGTGGTATTTATTGTTAGACCAATCACTGAAAATGTCCGGATATTGACTTACCGGTATGTACATATCTTGTAGTATTGGTTGGCATGGGAATTACGATTGTGTTTTGTCTTTACATAAAAGTTTAAAAGAGTGATGATGTGAATTGATCGTGTCAAGAGTAGCATATTTCCTTTTTCACTGATCTGAACGAAAATGCCACTAACACGTGAGGAACGGATTGCCATCATATTGATGTCAGGGGAGAGAAGTACGCGTGACATTGCTGCAGACTTCAATAACCGCAATCCTGCAAGACAACCGGTGTCACATGTGGCCGTCAGCCAGTTGCTGGCAAAGTTCCAAGATACTGGATCTGTGGATGACAAGCCGCGACATGGACGTCCGAAAACAGCCACGGATGAGGGTACTGCTGTAGCGGTGTTGGCATCATTTGCAAAGTCCCCAACCCGTAGCACACGGAGACTAGCGCTGGAAAGCGGTGTCAGCAGGGGTTCAATTCAAAGGATTGTACGTGACCACCACTGGCATCCGTATACGATACAGCTGCAGCAGCACCTTAGTGAGGACGATCCAGACAGGCGTTTGCAGTTTTGTGAGTGGGCTATAGCACAACTGCAACGTGACCCTGCCGTCGGTAGCAAGATTCTGTTCAGTGATGAGGCTAATTTTTATGTGTCGGGAGAGGTGAATAAGCAAAATCTGCGGTACTGGTCACCCGAAAATCCACATTGGACAGATCCCAGCAAGGTGACGGGAGGCGGGAAGCTAATGGTGTGGTGTGGTACTTGGGGTTCCCGACTTGTTGGTCCATTTTTCATTGAGGGCAACTTAAATGCAGAGGGCTACTTGCTTCTGCTAAGGGAGCAGATCTTACCATCCTTACTGTCCGAGGATGGGAGCTACCCTGAATGGTTCCAGCAAGATGGTGCTCCACCGCACTATGGGATAATAGTCCGTCAGTACCTGGATCAACAATTCCCTCACCACTGGATTGGTCGCCGAGGGACTGTGGAACGGCGTGCACGCTCACCTGACCTGACACCATTGGACTTTTACCTCTGGGGACACCTGAAAGCCATGGTGTATGCTACGAAAATCATGGATCTGGCCCACTTGCGCACACGCATTGTGGATGCCTGTACTGCAATAACTCCTGAGGTTCTTCAGAATGTGGTAAGGTCATGGGAGAGACGATTACACGTGTGTGTTGCGCAAGAGGGACGTCATATTGAGCATGTGTTATAACTTTGTGGTATTGTTAACTCTGCAACAATTAAAGTTAGGTGAAAACAAATGTCACAGTTGTTTTCCTGATGAAATTCTAGCCCATTTTGATATGTCGCACGACCCCCTTCCCATTTAAATTTCTGAAGTTGAATTCAAGATGGCGGGCATCAAGATGGTTGCCGACCATGCGGGTGACGTCAATGTGGTTCCCCCTTGGCCAGGCAACGATTGGTCATCGCCATTTTCACGTTCCATGCCGCAGTGGCCTTGTACTGGGGGTGTTAAGTGACTTATTGAGCCATAACTTTGTGGTATTGTTAACTCTGCAACAATTAAAGTTAGGTGAAAACAAATGTCACAGTTGTTTTCCTGGTGAAATTCTAGCCCATTTTGAAATGTCGCACGACCCCCTTCCCATTTAAATTTCTGAAGTTCAATTCAAGATGGCGGACATCAAGATGGCTGCCGACCATGCGGGTGACGTCAATGTGGTTCCCCCTTGGCCTGATAACGATTGGTCATCGCCATTTTCACGTCCCATACCGCAGTGGCATTGTACTGGGGGTGTTAAGTGACTTATTGAGCCACCCTGTAGTATGAAGTACAGTGATTTCCAATAACGTCATGTATATTTCGATTAGGGATGATATCGAGACGAGACGAGACTTCCCTTGGTCTCGGTCTCGTCTCGAGTTCAAAAGGATGATCTCGTTTCCGGTCTCCTCTCGTGTACTAGGTGTCCGTCTCGGTCTCATCTCGAACACGTCTCGAGGGTGGTGGTCTCGTTCTCGTCTTGGTCTCGAATTCAAGACGAGACCGATACAATACCGAGGCTGGTCTCAGGCTCGGTACCATCCCTACGTAGTTTTTATTAACATTATGTACGTATGTACGTAGGTATCGTGCCTACATCCTGCATTCACACCACAACACTACTGTGTCACACTGCCAAAAATGTTCGGCTTGACCATCGGAAAACACAATTAATTTTACCTCGTAGGTATTGGTATTGTTTCTTTCATCTTACGTATTCTCTTTCTTGTACGGGTGTTTCATCCGTCACAAAGGTGGAATGGAGGTTTTTTCATAGGCCCTCGTCGACTCCCTTCACACATCATACTCTTTGCATCTTTTACAAACTACCAACCACAGCTACACACTGTTTTCCCATGACATTCGTCAGCCAACGAGCATTTTGCTTGCATTTATTGTCAGTGCTGCTATGACCATTGCCCATCCGGCAACGCAACCATGCTAAAACTATCCCGGTTTCGTCTATCGTGTTTCCGTAATTGTGAATGGTATCTGTATATCATGTAACTGACGTCCACCTGCTTCCACCTTCACGTACGCTTTCTACGGGGAACCCCATTTCCTATGGGGAGTCCCTTCCGCATTAGGTCCCACAGATCTCTCATGGTGCGTTTCTGGTAGAGCGCATAAGATTCCTTTCTGATTTCTTTGGAACCGCCTTTCTAACTGCCATAGTACTCGTCCTACAGAGGTGTGAACTGTACTTTCCCACACTTTCGGTGGTGTCTAGCTCCGACACTGAGCATCTGTCGGAAAAGTGGAAGAGGAACTTTCGTCTGGGTTTGACGCGATGTATCTCTCTCTGGTTTCATTTATGACCATCACTTATGATACACCCTGTATATAAATAAAATTATATGAAATATATGTAAATTATTAAATAATTAATTAATATGATTAATTAATTTATTTACTTATATATATTTAAAAACATATATAAACAAATTAATTTGTTACATTTATAAACTAGCTAATTAATTCCTTTAACGACTGGTTCAAAACGTCAACAAAATAGAAGATAGTTGAAATGTTTTTAATAAGTGTTAGATATTATATAAGTATTACTTTTTATTAAAAATGATAATTAAATTTTTATATTTTTATTTGTGTTATGTTTTTATAATGGTGTAAATCTATTAATGGTCTCTCGAAAGGAAATATTTCCTTATTAGAGTTGTAGCTAGAGATTTCAGCGCTCAGGACGAGAATGATTTTCGCACCCCCTGCACCGAATTTGCACCCCAACTACCTAGATGTAGTTGGCATACTTAGACATTGTAGAACTTTTATGTACAAGTAGTTACTCTTTTCCATTGAATCCGATGAAAAGAAAACTTAATATTAAAGAAATGTCGCTAATAAAAGGACAGTCGGTTGTGCATCCCACACCATCTTCATTGAAGCTGTGTGTGTTATTGTTCACATCTGTAAAATCGATTGCATATTAAAGATAACTAGGTGGAGGGACAAGAAATGAGAAACTTTAAGAAGACATTAGTTTCCTATTAAATTAACATATAAGTGTTATGTTTTATTCCCGACGAAAGGAGGTGAGAAATGGAGGAGAAATAACAGGTCGGTCTAATTTCTATGTTCCAGGGGCGACAATGACAACAAACTTCGCAGCTTCGGCTTCATTTCTTACTAGTCCAATTTGATATAATTTTAAAATCTTATCTATGACTATAGAAGTACGTTTTTATCCCATCCTGTTACCAGCCCTAAGGAGAGAGAGAGAGAGAAAGAGAGAGAGAGAGAGAGAGAGAGAGAGAGAGAGACAGGAGATGTATGCAACATTCACACACAGGCTGACATAATTTTTTTGATATTCCTTCTTTGTATGTGTGCATGATGTTATTCTTAGTAAAGTATGTTTGAAGTACAAACTAATTGCATATCTTTGTTGTTATAACATAAACTCTTACCCTCCCTTCCGCCATGGGAATTCGTACCCTGAATGTGACCACCAACGCTATGGAATTATCCTTATAATGAAGAACATTTCTGAAGGTGAGTTAACCACAAAAAGAGGAAGAATATTTTCTCATCAAGTTTTCAGTTCGGAAAAAGTGAAAATGGGGAGTAAATATGGTGAACTGTTCCGACAAAATTGTAACATTTAGTAGCTTTGTATAAATGGTTATAAAACTAAAATTACTAAATATAGTAGACTGCAGACTTCTGGAGTTAGCCTCTCTCCAGAGACAACCCATTCATTTATAAAAGATGAAAATCTAAATTCTTGCAAAATCTTAAAAATTATCCATGTTATATTTGTAGGTTTGCTTCAAAATATTTCATGGCTCGAAGGGGGGGGGGACATGGCCCATTTACCTTCCTGGTTACTGGCCTGCTCCCTGAATCCCCCCGAAATCCTACAAATATATAATTTAAACGTTATTTTTAATGTTAATAACAGAAATAAAGTTACAACCGAAGTAAAAACTGCATTACATCGAAAAAAGTTTAGTGTATAATAGAGGAACCTGGTTATATTTTTATATTCTACCTTTTAATCCAATGAATAAATGGATCCACAGTTTCCAATAAAGTTCTCTTTGTGAGAGGTCACAGAATATAAACTATATGAGTAAAATTTACCACTAACTGTTAAAAGCCTTTTCTTGAACGATTGTGTCAAAATGTAAGAAAAATAATGGACTAACAATTGTTAGATATTCACTGATACGGTGGATCGGGTAGCAAAGTCTCTCCATTTATGTAATAATAACAATAAATTTGGATTGAAATTGGTACATTTTTAATAACTTAAGACAGCTATTATTGTAAAAAAAAAAGACGATGATTATTATTATTTGTACTAATCAAGTTTTATCTATGGCCTAACCCCCTCTACATTTTTTTCTGGCGACGCCCGTGCTGATAAGGGATGGGTTTGGGCCAGAGGAGTGTGCTATCCCCCAGATAAGAAAATTTTCATAAAGCATCTCGTCCAGCTAGGATAATTTTCGTAAGCACTCCCCACCTACTGCATTATCTCCATGTCGATCCATAACCCAGGGGTGCCTACAGGGGGAATTCATGAACCTCCTGTGTCATGGGAATTTTTGGGGGGCACCAAATGTTGTAGTTTAGTTACCAATTCTACATATCTTCACACAAAAATATGGGGGATTGTCTCGTGTGATTGACTTGTTATTCATTTTTAGTTATGGTTATCATGTACAGTTATTCTACCTACGTATGGTGATCGCGGCGGTGGGGTTGAAATGAAACACCACCTATTATGCCTTTATAATCGGTTTGGAAGGTTAGGGGCGCGTGCTGTTCGTATTAATACAAGGTTAGTCAAGCAGACAAACTGTTAAGAATAAGATTCAGTACATTAACAATGTCATGAGCTTTAACAGTTTTGTACGTTTTATGTTAGCAAACATGAAAGTAAGCCATGCTTTTCTTTCTCTAGTCTTTTAACCCATATATGCTCCACTTTATTTTAATCCAATATATGTTTGTATTGACTCACTATTTGTGCGGAGTTTATGATGCAAAAAGTTAGATTTCTTTTCTTCATGTGTGAAAAATATACACTGCACAAAAATGGGGCGCTCGTCACTGGAAGTTACATGTTAATGAAGCCAATTTTATTTTTGATTCTTAGTTATATTTATTTTTCTTACTACTATAAAAGGAGTTGGACGCAATATACACATGCTCAGCTAATGTTAAACAATTATTCACCACTCCATCCTGTGAGTCCGATATTTTGAAAGTAGTGCAAAATGGGGAAATTGTCAATAAGTTTGCTTTAAAAATTTGCAACGTCAGAAGTTATTATCATTTATGTAAAATGTTATTTCAATCAATGTCAAAGTAACATACAATATACAAATGTAAATGTCTATATTGTAAACAATTATAACACCATTAAGCCTTGTTTCCATGATTATGAAAAACTAAGTATGCTGACCAAGGCAGTAATTTATTTTATTAAAAACATAAACTAAACGTAACGTTTCAACATTCTAGCAAGGTCTTCATCAGACTCTGTATCAAGTACAAAAGTAACAAGATACACAAAAAGGGCATTATATAAACACAAACATTACTCCCTCCAGACTATTAGAAAGTTGTTAGAAACTTTCTAGCAGGTGGCTTTCACTTGCCAACTGTACTTTCACCTAAAAGGCTAAACATAATTACTTTCATATAGAATGTGGTTGGACTTTTTATCTCACGCTCTTTTTCCTTCATTTTTCTCCTCTCCTCTTTCTCTCTTGTCCTTTCCACTCTTTCTAACACCTTCTTCCATTTCTTGTTTAACTTAAGTCCCCCATTCCAGTTCATTATGTCTTCTTCACCTTTCTTCTCTATTTCCTTGGCTTCCTTCCATTTTCTCACTAGCATTCTCTTCTCCCTTCCTATCTGCTTAGCCTCATCCCACTCTATGTCATGTCCTGTTTCTCTCGTGTGTTTAAATGTTGCATTTCTCTCTCTCTTAAGTCGTACATCATCCCTATGTTGTTTCAACCTGTCTTTCAACCTCTTTTTCGTTTCTCCTATGTATACACTCTGATATTCTTTACATTTCACTTCGTAGATAATCACTTCCTCTTCTCTGTTCTCCTTTTTCTTGCTTGCATTCTTCGCTATTCCTAAGATGCTTCTCCCTCCCTTCCTGTAAGTTTTAATTCCCGCTTTCCTAAGCACTTTGCATATCTTTTCTGTGGTCTTCCCCATACTCCTTATTCCAAACCTTCTCTCCTCTTTTTCTTTCTCTTCCTCTGCTCCCCTGCCCGTTTTCTTACTTCTTCTGTTTACGTCCAGTCTATCCTGCTTCTCATAGCCATTATTTTCCAGCTGTTTCCATAGGCTATTTATTTTGCATTCTTTTTCACATTCTTTCATGCATATTTTCTTGATTCTGTCCTCCATATTCTTTATAAAATTTATTTTTGTCACCTCACTTACATCACTTCTTTTGTGGCAGATTATCCCTGCTGCACACTTCTTCTGATGCCAAGCGGTTTCAATTTCTTGTCCTCTCTTCCTTTCATCAATATATCTAGGTAGCTTAATTTGTCTTCTTCTTCTATTTCAAGTTTCAATAATGTCCCTCTTTCTTCATCTTGTATTTCTTTGGCAAAAATGTCGAGCTGCCTCTTCGTTCCCTTCCATATGCCAAAACAATCGTCCACATATCTGCAAAACAAAATTATTTTGTCACCTCCTTTTTCTATCACTTTCTTTTCCCATTCATTCATAACCAATTCAGCCAATGCTGGGCTTAGGCTAGAACCTATATTTAGTCCTTCACTCATTAACATTATTTTATCTTCCATTATACTGTAACCGTTATTCCAAATGGTTTCCAGCGCCTTCACTACCCTTTCACTATCCCATTCTCCTATAATTTCTTGTCCCATTCTCTTTTTAATAATGTCCAAAACGTGTCCCCTCTTGATGCTCGGGAACATACTTTTCACGTCTAAGCTAAACATTGTCGTCTTCATCTCATTTAACTTAAGTCCTTTTATGATGTCTACTACTTGTTCACTGTTCTTAACTGCTCTGCTTTCTTGCTGTGTTACTAACACTTCAATAACTTTCTTTAATTTATTTTCTAAGGGTTCCAAAATATTGTTTCTGCAGTTCAATACTGGTCTTAACTTATCTCCTCTTTGTGTATCTTTGGAAAGTCTTTCAAACTTGGTAGTCTTCCTGTCTCCTTTATGCATTTCTTGAATCCTCTCCTCCTACAGTCTTTTATGACCCTTTCTTTTATAGTTTGTTCTTCTCCTGTTCCACAAATCTCCTCATATCCGTTTTCTTTTAGGTCTTCAAACTTCCTCTCGTACCATTCTCTTTCCATCACCACAATTGCTCCTCCTTTATCTGCCTGCTCTATCACCACATCATTTCTTTTCTTGATTTTCTTCATCCCTTCCCTTTCTTTTTGACTCAAATTATCTACTTTTCCTTGTTTTCCCATTTCTTTCTTCAGTATGGCTGCTGTTCTTCTTCTAATCTTGTCTCTTTCTGGTTCTTCTCTTATATGCCCATGCCCTTCTTGTGTATCTTGTTACTTTTGTACTTGATACAGAGTCTGATGAAGACCTTGCTAGAAGGTTGAAACGTTACGTTTAGTTTATGTTTCTAATAAAATAAATTACTGCCTTGGTCAGCATATTTAGTTTTTCTATATTGTAAACAATACCTAAAGTAAACATACGTATATTGCTTTTGCTTAAATAGGTTTGTATTATTCCGCGAATTTAGTCTGACCAATATAATTTCAGTAAATAATTCCGCACAAAGGGGGAGTGGGGTAAATGTTCTACTTGGGGGAGTGCGTCATAGACCTTGGGGGGGGGATGGGCCATAACCAAACAACGATTCTCACGCAACAGGGCAGTAGGTGCCGGGGCTTACCCCAACGATTCCTCTTTGGAGATAAGGTATATTCGAGAAAAGATTTATATACGGTGTTAAAGGCGGAGCTACTGCGGAGCATGCGCACTCGTCCGATTCTCCTCGAACATCCGGTTAAGCTGACGGTGCTGTGGGCGTTAATATGAAACGGCTTAATGGAGATTCTTTTACAAGGGAAAGGGGTGTGAACTGTGTAGCATATGGTTACACAGTTCGATCGGAAACAGATTTATTGAGCCAAGTATCACTTCGTAGGTTTCCGAAGCACATACCGAGAATAAACATGTGGATACAAGCGGAACAAGAAAGGATTGGCACCCGGGTCAAGACAGTACGACTTGCATTTTTGTTTTTACAAGCATGTAGATCGTGGATCTGTCTGTGGTGTTGTTCTGAAAACGGGTCGCCAGAACTACCACGAAATGAATTACGCGCAAAAGTGAATTTTCGCTGTTATTCAGTTTCGCGGTTGTTCCTTTCGCGCTTATTCCTTCGCGGTTATTCCGTTCGCGTTTAATCCCTTTGGCGCTTAAACTTTTCGCTCTTATTCCTTTCGGCCTTAATCCATTCCGCGGTTGTTTCTTTCGCGCTTGTTCCGGTGTTCAATTTTCGTTTCGCGCTTAATTGGGTTTTTAATTTGAGTTTCGAGCTTAATCCGTTTCGCGGCTGTTCCTTTCGCGCTCATTCCGGTTTTGAATTTTCGTCTCGAGCTTAATCCGTGTCGTTGCTATTCCTTTCGCGCTTATAACTGTGTTCAATTTTGGTTTCGCGATAAATCAGTTTCGCGGTTGTTTCTTTCGCGCTTGTTCCAGTTGTGAATTTTTGTTTCGCGCTTATTCCCTTTCGCGGTTATTCCTGGATTCAATTTTGGTTTCGCGCTTAATCCGTTTCTCTGTTTTTCCTTTCGCACTTTTTCCGGTGTTCAATTATGGTTTCGCGATTAATCCGTTTCGCGGTTGTTCCTTTCGGTCCCGGGTTCGATGCCCGGCCGGTTAAAATCCGGGAACTTTTCTAACGATGGAAGCGGCCCCGGCGCCCAGCCAGCGTCGAATAACATGGGTACCTGGGGGAAACCCTGGGATGATAAAGGCAGTCAGGGGCGTGATGCTGATCACATCACCCCCACTCACGACCTGATCAAGAAAGTGTGGGGCGTTACCCCCACACCCCCCTTATACTCCTTCATGGCGTGGTGCTATGCACAGGGGAGCACTTTACCTTCTTACCTTTTTCCTTTCGCGCTTATTCCTGTGTTCAATTTTGGTTTCGCGCTTATTCCTTTTCGCGGTTGTTCCATTCGCTCTTAATCCGATTTTTAATTTTAGTTTCGCGATTAACCCGTTTCGCGGTTGTTCCTCTCGCGCTTATTCCTATTTTGAATTTTCGTTTCGCGCTTGTTTCTTTCGCGCTTATTCCTGTGTTCAATTTTGGTTTCGCGGTTATTCCTTTCGCGCTTAAACCTTTCGTGCTTAAACCTTTCGCGCTTATTCCTTCACGTTTATTCTGTTCGCGCTTAATCCGTTTCATAGTTAATCTCTTCGCGTTTATTCCGTTCGCGATTGTTCCGTCTCGCTCTTGTTGAAAAAATTGCATTGATTACTGAGGGTTCGCTTTCAAGCGACACGGAGATTTCACATCGTGAAATTATTCTACAGCAAACCATTCACCGCACATGCGAGAACAAAAGAACGAAGCGGCACGATGCATGGTAATGAGAAAACGGCCCAGTAGAAGTGTCGATTCATTTCGAGAGGAAGCTTTTAGTCTGAAGCAGCAAGCTAATAGACAAAATCTGCCGAATCGAAGCGACACGACAAGTTGTACGTCTCGCTTGTCGCTTGCGTGTCGCTCGGTGGGCCGTTTTAACAGTATAGTGCATCCTCTCGTCTTGGTCTGTTGTTTGCGCATGTGTGGTGCATGGTTTGCTTTAGATAGAATACTTCTGTGTCGCTTGTTTCTTCTTTGTGAAATCCCCATGTTGCTTGTCGCGTCAGTATGAAAGCTTCCTTAGGGAGAATTCACACCGAAGTGACAGGCAGAACGTGCCACTTGAGGATTTCACCAATCGAACGAATACTTCTGCAACCTACCATAACGCTATGGTGTGAAACGTTGCTGCTGATTGGCTCGTTTCCAAGCGATACGTGTCGGCTGTCGCTTGTCGCTTCTGTCTGAATTCTTCCTTACTGTTTGAACTAAATTTATGCAAGTAAAAGTGGCATGTCTTATCATATGTTTTCCCTGCTAAATCCCTCAGGCGTCAAGGCGAAATTGATGGAACATATACTTACTAGTATTTGTATTACTCATTATTCTGCAGATTTGTTGGCAAATATTCACTTCAGCATACATCATAACAATATCACTAGTTTTATAGCATTCTATTTCCCTCACTTTTCCATTTACAAAATAATTGAATATATCTAAACTTTTGTACGTTTTGAGTTCGTTGTAATTATACTGCCCGTGATATTCTATAGTGTCTCTCAAAAGTTTTAGGACAACGACATTTTAGGCTAGGTAACCCAATTTGCACAAGGCGTTGGTGGGTTGCGTTTACAGTTAGGCTCAATTTCAGGGTTGCCACACGCACAATAGATATTTATAAAATACGCGAAAGAAATAAAAACAAGTATTATTGTATAACATTATTAAAAATATCACTATTATATCGCAAGTGACAAAATTCTTCCTCAAAGAAAAAAAATAGGTTGTCTAGTATTTCATTGATGATGAGTCTACAGAAAGGAAAAGAAGTGAGAGAAAACGAAAGGTGACAAACGAGAGGAGAAAGAGAAAGCGAAAGGAGAAGAGGAAAAGTAGAGGAGAGAAGAAAGAGAGGATAGACGAGAAGAATGGAAGAAGATTCTAGGAGAGATGAGAGAAATGGAGCAAAGAAGAGAAGGAAAACGAGATGAGAGAAGAGGAGACGAGAAGAGGAGAGTGGAGAGTAGAGTAAATTAGAGAAAAAGAGAAGGACGAAAAAAAGAGGAGAAGAGTACAGTGGAGTCGGAAATCTAAGACAGGAAAGGAAATACGAGGAGTGGAGATGAGTGGGATAGAGATAAGATGTGAGTAAAGTAGGGAAGGCGATATGAGATAAAAGCAGAGCAGAAGGAGGGGAGAGAAGAAGGAGAAAAGAAGAACAGAAGGGACTGAAGAGAAGAGGTAGTTGCAGAAAATATCGTCTGAGCGTCAAGAATGGATGCATTGGTCAAATTATCGACATGAAACATTCAATAACATTTTGAAATGTATTGGAGAATGTATTAGATCGGTACGAAATTCCTTTTGACTTAGTTCAGAGCAAGATAAAATCTTCCATGTAAGATCTTTGATTTTACCTGCGATTATACCACTAAAAACATGAATGTAATTTTAATATTTATAAGAATTATCCAATTTTTGTCCACTTCTCGATTCGTTGAAATGGAGATTTTGTAATTTAATTTCCCCTCCCCCCATCGTTAATTCCAAACTGAATTATTCCGTTTCACACGGTGTGGACAATGAACACAATGGGATAGGTCTAAAACTTACGAAAACTTTCTGCCACCGGAAGGGTTTGAACCTACGATCATCAGATTGACAGTCCTGAAAGGTAAACACTACCCTACAAGCTTTCGCTCCTAAAACTAAGTAGAAGGAGCTGACCAATGTGAAATGTAGATGCAACTCTCCTCCTACATGTAATGTGCAAACAATACTTGTTTGTAACAAAGAAAACGAAGGTAGTACGACTCGGCGAAAACATTTAATGGAGAACTGCACATGATGAAAAGTTTTCAATCGATATTTGCGGAGGTTTCCTTGCATTAAACTCGAGTGGGAAAATTGGGAAGCTCCGAGTAAAGAAGACCTACAACAACGGCTGGGGGTTCGTCGGGCTGATCACCCGTCACCCCAATACTGGTCTAAGACCTCCACGCTATAACAGGTGACGGAGGAACAGTGTGGGAGGGAGACCAGCAGTCGGTAGGTAAGCCAAGGCCCTACAAAGGGCTGTAGCGCTGTGGGTTTAGTTTAATTTATATCAGAGTATTGAACTTATTTTTGCAGGATAACGTTTACAATATTGACGCGACAGAATAATTAAAAACTGTTGCTCCAAGGGAAACAAAGGGCGTAGTGTATTAGTTAGTGTTCTTGAAAGCATTGATTGCGGTCCAAGGTCCGATCCTCCATACTAGGTGTTCTATTTTTCTATTTTTAAAATCCCCTTCTATTAAACAAGAGCATGGTAACATTATTTGTAATAGCAGTGTATTGTGACTACATACTTCTGCATATGGAATTTATAAAAAAATAAACAAATAAATGAATTGACACACGTTCAAAGGGATATTTTCATGTATAAGATCGTGAATTATGATACTCTAACGATAATTGTGTACTGCTTCGAAGACATTGACAAATATTAATGAAATAACTATTTATATTTGTGGCAATTCAGGACATACTAATTTTATCCCTTTTCCCACTCGAGTTTAATGCAAGGAAACCTCCGCAAATATCGATTGAAAACTTTTCATCATGTGCAGTTCTCCATTAAATGTTTTCGCCGAGTCGTACTACCTTCGTTTTCTTTGTTACAAACAAGTATTGTTTGCACATTACATGTAGGAGGAGAGTTGCATCTACATTTCACATTGGTCAGCTCCTTCTACTTAGTTTTAGGAGCGAAAGCTTGTAGGGTAGTGTTTACCTTTCAGGACTGTCAATCTGATGGTCGTAGGTTCAAACCCTTCCGGTGGCAGAAAGTTTTCGTAAGTTTTAGACCTATCCCATTGTGTTCATTGTCCACACCGTGTGAAACGGAATAATTCAGTTTGGAATTAACGATGGGGGGAGGGGAAATTAAATTACAAAATCTCCATTTCAACGAATCGAGAAGTGGACAAAAATTGGATAATTCTTATAAATATTAAAATTACATTCATGTTTTTAGTGGTATAATCGCAGGTAAAATCAAAGATCTTACATGGAAGATTTTATCTTGCTCTGAACTAAGTCAAAAGGAATTTCGTACCGATCTAATACATTCTCCAGTACATTTCAAAATGTTATTGAATGTTTCATGTCGATAATTTGACCAATGCATCCATTCTTGACGCTCAGACGATATTTTCTGCAACTACCTCTTCTCTTCAGTCCCTTCTGTTCTTCTTTTCTCCTTCTTCTCTCCCCTCCTTCTGCTCTGCTTTTATCTCATATCGCCTTCCCTACTTTACTCACATCTTATCTCTATCCCACTCATCTCCACTCCTCGTATTTCCTTTCCTGTCTTAGATTTCCGACTCCACTGTACTCTTCTCCTCTTTTTTTCGTCCTTCTCTTTTTCTCTAATTTACTCTACTCTCCACTCTCCTCTTCTCGTCTCCTCTTCTCTCATCTCGTTTTCCTTCTCTTCTTTGCTCCATTTCTCTCATCTCTCCTAGAATCTTCTTCCATTCTTCTCGTCTATCCTCTCTTTCTTCTCTCCTCTACTTTTCCTCTTCTCCTTTCGCATTCTCTTTCTCCTCTCCTTTGTCACCTTTTTTTCTCTCACCTCTTTTCCTTTCTGAAGACTCATCAGCAATGAAATACTAGAAAAACCTATTGTTTTTCTTTGAGAAAGAATTTTGTCACTTGCGATATATTAGTGATATTTTTAGTAATGTTATACAATAATACTTGTTTTTATTTATTTCGCGTATTTTATAAATATCTATTGTGCATGTGGCAACCGTGAAATTGAGCCTAACTGTACATCGCAACACACCAACGCCTTGTGCAAATTGGGTTACCTAGTTTAAAATGTCGTTGTCCTAATACTTTTGAGAGACACTGTACAACTAGTAGCCACAAAGACACGTTCATTTTTAATAATCTGCACTGCAGAGTGCAGTTAATCATCCAAAGGATTCAACAAGCCCACTCCTTCATTGTAAAACTTTAGCAAATGCAGGGTTGGCCGCGGTGGCTCAGTCGGTAACGCGTCTGACTACCATGCTAAAGGTCCCGGGTTCGATCCCCGGCCGGTTCAAATCCGGGAACTTTTCTAACGATGGAAGCGGCTCCGGCGCCCACCCAGCGTCGAATAACATGGGGACCTGGGGGGTCGGTCAGGGGCGTGATGCTGATCACATCACCCCCACTCACGACCGGATCAAGAAAGTGTGGGGCGTTACCACCACACCCCCTATACGCCTTCATGGCGTGTGCTAAGCACAGGGGAGCACTTTACTTTAACTTTAGCAAATGCAGGGCCGATTCCTCTACGTAGGAAGTGAGGAACTTCCTACAGTTCATTTGTACTTATTTCGAGTTCTCCACTTTTTAGCAGTTTAATGCGTGTTATAAAATTGTGAGCGCACGGTACGTACAATTGACTAGATTAGCTACTGTCAAGAGTTGACTGCTTTCGCACGCACCAGCAGCAGGCGAAAGACGATGGCCACAGGCTTTTTTGCCACTTGTTGATTAACCACGGCGGCCATCCTACAGACATGTGGGTGAAGGGTGGAAAGGGCAATGAAGGGACGGGCGGCGAAGACTGAGGAACCAGCAAGTTGTTCCTCAATCAACGTTGCCAATCCCAGCAAAATTGTACTAAACCAAGCACTATGCAAACCCCAGTCCCTGAGAGAGGAAAAATCGAATTCAATGGAATATGTTTTCAGGAAATAGAAATAATAGTATGTCCAAATCTTATTTTTACTTCACCGGCGGACATGTTTCAAACGAAAGGGAATATGCCGGTCCAGCGGCAAACTTTTTCACAACCATGCCATGATCCATCTTATATATTTTCAACATCCTGCCCGATTTAGTTCGTCAGGAGATTTTGTGGTAGGAAATCGATGGATTTGGAGGTAAAGAATTTTCTCAAAGCCTTTTTAAGTTCTAGTTGAACTCATGTTGTTTGTTGCACAATTTTAAACAATTTTGGGGGGAAATTTATACTATTACATAACTGTTAAGAATAAGTAACGCAAGTTCAAAACTCTAGAAAAGTAGATGCAGAATTACAATTATCCAAAAAAAAAAGTAATTAATAATAAATCCTAGCACAATTTAGAAATTCGAAGTTTTAGCAGCACTTTTTGTTATCGTGAATCCACTCGACGACAGGGAGGGGAAGAAAATTAAAATTCTTGAAAAATCTGAAATATTGTTAATATTATTTTCGTAGATTTTTATAGGTTCACATTTAAATATTTCATAGTTCAAAGTGAGGAGCAAGGGTCCCTTGCCATAAGTTGAGCATAGGCCTGCTGCTAACATTATAAATGCAAAGGATAGTACAAGCGATACGTGTGAATGTAATTGAACGCATTTTTCAAACCTTCCTCGGTTTACAATCATTTCTTCCTACACTCCGAAAAAGTCACGAGTCGCCACTGAGCAAATGCCTTTCTTAATTATCATCGCACAACTGACGAAAACAAGTGCTCATACCTTTCATATGCCGCTGTTTCTGTACTGGGAACAACGGGGACTGGCCCAAACTGAAAGTTCCGGTGGAACCGGGAAAGACCGTCACCAATGTTTATCTTTACATTTTTAACAGGGTCTATAAAGATTTATAAACAAAGACAGCTTTTATCCTGACGTCAGAAGACCAAGGGCGGGGCTGACCAAGAAAGGTGGTTGAGAAGCGTGCCGTCAGTTAAACCCTCCATACTCGTTCACTTCACTATATAACAATTTGTTGTTCTCTCACACACATCAAAACAATTAAAACTTGTTAAGGATCATGTATTTTCTTTACTTCATGCCACATAAATTCATCACGTGATTATTTTCATGTTACACAAGGCTCTGTCTGACTTCTCGAATTTTTCATTTGAGATAAGTAACTTGATTTGCGGTGTGGGACAATTTGTAACACCATAAACACGTGTGATCCCCTCATTTTGCCTATCTCAAACGTCACGTTCTATAATATAAAGAATTGCGTTTGAAGTGTTATTTTTAGTGCACAAAAATTAAAGATGAGTCCAAAATTGTCGAACAAGTACCTGAAAAGACAGACTGAAGTTGGAGAGGACTACGGTACAGTGTGTCGGCTGTGTTTGTCTAAAACGAGCTTGAAACTTAATATATTTTTTGAAGAAGGAAAGGACAGAGGCATTCAAGGCAAGATACTGAACTGTTTGTCACTGATCGTAAGTATAGTTTCATGTGGACGCTGTTTGTAAGTCAACACTCCTTTTCTTTTTTGGAAGGGTTGTGTCTGTAGTCAGAAGTTGGCCCAGCAATAGAAATTCAATGTTCCAGGTTGCATGTAAGCATTTACTTCGATTTTTACGCCACTTTTGGCTACTTTGCGAAGATGGGGATGAGTGATGAGATGATGAATGGATACTCACAAACACCCATGCCCAGACACGCTAGCATCGTAGCGCGATGTGCTAACTACTCCGCCAAGGGGGCCGTTGCATGTCGGCATGATAACATACAGGCAATTCGGTTTAGCTTGAGCTCTGGCCTTCAGCTGCGCAGAAGCCTGCCGTCAGCGTGATGATGCGAGAGTTTCACTGAGAGCAGAGTTACTAACTGCTTAACAATTACCTATATCCATAATCTGATTCCAGAGCTTATTGGTAGGTGTGTTCGGTACTTACTGCATTTGGTACCACAGTTTGAGAAGGATTAAAATTTCGGTAACCACCAAACGTCTCTAATTCCCTTATTTTCGTATTTTTCACATTGATACTTACATATTCTGCATTCGTAAGGATTCTTCTATTTCGCGTTTCGTTTTTTGCAGGCAAATAATCTCAATTTTCGAAATATGGAGTATTTTTATTTTCTTCGCTTTTGCTTGCGTTACACGCGATATGGCGGAGAAATCTTGACTAGCGTAGTCCATGATCAGTGGTTATGCAGTGTTGCGACCTTCTTGATAGCAAAATATCTAGGTACTAGTATGGAGAATACGTAAGTATGAATGTGGAAAATACGAAAATAAGGGAATTAGAGACGTTTGGTGGTTACTGAAATTTTAATGATAACAACATAGGCCTTTAGCCTAAAAATAAACTTCAGTCTGCTGACGTCAAAACGCAAGGTAGCAAGAGTGTTGTGCGATAAGTGATTGAAATAAAACAAAGCAACTGAAACCATTGGCGCGTGGATAGGTTAGTAGGGCCACGCAAAGGTTTCAATAGTGAAAAAGATAGCCCCACGAACCATTGGCGCTAGCCCCACGAACCATTGGCGCGTGGATAGGTTAGTAGGGCCACGCAAAGGTTTCAATAGTGAAAAAGATAGCCCCACGAACCATTGGCGCGTGGATAGGTTAGTAGGGCCACGCAAAGGTTTCAATAGTTAAAAATATAGCCCCACGAACCATTGGCGCGTGGATAGGTTAGTAGGGCCACGCAAAGGTTTCAATAGTTAAAAATATAGCCCCACGAACCATTGGCGCTAGCCCCACGAACCATTGGCGCTATCCCCACAAACCACTGGCGTGTGGATAGGTTAGTAGGGCCACGCAAAGGTTTCAATAGCTAAAAATATAGCCCCACGAACCATTGGCGCTAGCCCCACGAACCATTGGCGCTAGCCCCACAAACCACTGGCGCGTGGATAGGTTAGTAAGGCCACGCAAAGGTTTCAATAGTGAAAAAGATAGCCCCACGAACCATTGGCGCTAGCCCCACGAACCATTGGCTCGTGGATAGGTTAGTAGGGCCACACAAAGGTTTCAATAGTTAAAAATATAGCCCCACGAACCATTGGCGCTAGCCCCACAAACCACTGGCGCGTGGATACGTTAGTAGGGCCACGCAAAGGTTTCAATAGTGAAAAATTGGTTTCGAAAAAAATATTCGTAGCACCACACACCATTCTCGGATAGCCCCACGAACCATTGGCGCTAGCCCCACGAACGATTCACGGATAGCCCCACGAACCATTCATAAATAGCCCCACAAACCATTCACGGATAGCCCCACGAACCATTCATGGATAGCCCCATGAACCATTCACAGATAGCCCCACGAACCATTCACGGATAGCCCCACGAACCATACATAAATAGCCCACGAACCATTCATAAATAGCCTTAGAGATACTGGGCGAAAGGGGGGGGGGGGTTATCACCCCATCAACCTCACATTCAGCACGCCATTGATCCTGTGCACGCCATGTTGTCGCAAGTTCGTAATCAGAAATGATGAACAGTAACTCACGTTTATTTACGTTCTAGAACTGTTACACAGTTACAAAAACACGCATTTGGAAACACTGACCGGTTGTTACGTCATGAAACGCTCGCAAATATTTGGTTCACGTAGTAGACGGACATCAAGGGAACAGCTTTCATGCATCGGAGCGACATTAATGTCGAAAATTACATGATTTATCGGCAAAAAAATTTAAACGAGTTGAAAGCAAACTTCCAAGACCTTCCTAAAGTATAAATAAACCCATTTCGGTAAGTACTTTCTCCTGTAAAATTGAAGAAATACGTTTTGGTGATACAAAAATTTTACCTGAGAAGGTGATAGATAGTTCAAGGAAAAGAATGACAGATGGTTCTTTTTGTCGGTGAAACCCCCATTGATTAAGGCATCCTCCCGTCCTCCTATACTTCTCTGGGAGGGGCCAGATCGTGTTACCACGAGTAAGGTGATTATTGACCTGTGTTGCCTAGGGTGTTTTATTTAACGGAAGCTGAGGTGAAAACTGGAATGATTATTGGACAAAGCAAAGTGATTCATAATCAGAGTTGAGAATCTTAACGTGCATAAGTTTATGAAGAAAGAAGCTGACAGTGGTCTTGCGTTGAACGTGAAACAAGTGCAAAAGCGTGTTTCCGCATTTACTGGTATGTCATTAAGTACTTTGAAAGGAAAATGATCGCTGCAAGGTAGTAACGCCTAACAAACCACGCAGAAGAAAGAAATTTAAAAGTGATGAGGACGAATTTGACAAGTGTGTTTGTTATTCGTAGATCAATTGACGAATTTCACGATCGTGAAGTACAGTGTGCTACTTTAGATGCGTAAGTAATTTTTTAAATAAGACAACAACATATAGCTTTGCCATTTTCATGTCTAGTAGAATTATAACTTAAACGTATTGCAACATTACTACTATGAGTCACGTGACGTCTTCTGCAGACGACAAACATTTCCCACTTTGCGCATTCCAGAACTCAGGCTAAACTGAATTTGCTGTACGTTCTCTATATGAATCTTTTTCTATCCATGTCTATAGAATCTATTTGTGACTTAACAAACGGACTAATTGTTGGTACTTGTTTACTATCCTTCGGACACATTTATTTATTTTTACAGAAGAAACTACTTACCGTAATAAGTTCCTGTAGCATTGTCGAACATTGGGAAGGTGTTTTGTGTGATGTGGGAATGTTTCATAGCTGAAATTCATGTTGTTCGTTGAAAATTAATTCTCCGACTGAGAATAGCATTTGGCGCGTACACCTTCGTACACCATCACGTGTCGTGACTGTATCATGAAGTGTCGTGATTGTGTTTTGTTCATGTTCATTGGGTATCCAGTGTTTCAAACTGTCTGCGTTTGCAACGAGAGTTAGAAGGATGACGTGTCCTGGATACGTGGTGAAGTTTGTACCAGGTGTGGAGGATCCAGTGGATTTTCTAATTGAACACTGGGTCGTGAAGAAAGGAAACCATTGGCGCTAGCCCCACGAACCATTGGCACGTGGATAGGTTAGTTCTGTTAGGTTAGGAAACAGTTAAAATTTTGTGTCATGTTAGTATCAGGATCTAGAAATTGGAAATAATTGCGAACCATTGGCGCTAGCCCCACGAACTATTGGCACGTGGTTAGGTTAGTTCTGTTAGGTTATGAAACATAGTTAAAATTTGGTGGCGTGTTAGTATCAGGATCTAGAAATTTTAAGACGTACTGGTAATGTGAAAAATTGCAATTAATTTCAAAACAACATTGATACACCTTCAGGAATGTTCCACGAAGCAGATACGTAAGTACGAATGTCAAAAATTGATGAAACGAAAAAATTAGAGGTGTCCGAAGGATAGTAAATTTTTACTGTGCTGGAATGGGCCCCAAGTTCAACTCGTTTAGTTTCAAACAAATCATAGAGACATATTTATAACATGATTTGATTTCTCTTCATGTCTGCACACATATACTTCACAGTTGGGGTCCCAGGTTTGATACCCAGTGGAGGCATATAGCTTGTCTGAGCAAAAAGTGGACTTAATGCATAATAACAAATAAACAGGGCTGTTGACCCACTGTATCCCCTCGAGAATTATGTTGACTTTTTTAATTGACAAATTTTGATGTGTTATGTAATATAAAATTAGTTCCAGCTTGCGGAAAACTCAAATAATGTAGATATTTGATCCCAAATTATGGCCCACGTAAGTTAAAACTTGCCATCTCTGAGTACTTTCGCCATTTTTATAAGTTAAAACCAGTTGTATGCACACTCAAATAGCTAAAGAACATGTGCAAAAGATCACACCATCGAACTTAGCACTCCTAACTTAACAAACACGTTGAAAATTGATACCAACACCACATCTAACAGTCTTAACATAACGACCTAAAATTATAAACACCAATACATCTAACACTCATAACGATAATATCACTCTTATTATAGTTTCATAAGTTTTCAGTCATTCATGTGTGATTAACTTTATTTTATGATTCATTTATGGAATAGTAGGCAACGTCCCATCTGCTCCTGTTGTGGGATGTGGTGTTGGGTGTTATATTCACTTGCACGAAGCCTTCGGGCTGTTCTACTTGATGCTAAGCTAGCAAACATACTTTACTTCACTGTAACACATTTCTTCGAGCTAAAAACAACGGAAAACTTTCGTGAATGACATAATCTTCATAAATGATGCAAAATATTTCACTTTCTCGAACCTAGGACCCCTTGATTCAAGGCAATGGTGTTACCACTATGCCATGGATGAGGGCCTTACATGCATGAGTTTTAGGGCTCTTAACATTAAATTAACATCCCTAAATACTTTCATAGTTAATTAGATCGATCACATGAACAATGTCTTTGCCTACAGAATCGATGTTGAAAAGAAATAGTGTTTTTAGTTTTGTGAATTTAGTAGTGATACGTTTTATGAACACGTAGATGATTTTTCTGCATTGTGGAACTTCCTATGTGAGGAAAGACATGTAAGAGAAAGTAACATAGCAGACTGTTTTGCTGCTTTCGGTCTATGTTGGAGATACCATTGTTCATGGTGACCAGATATTTTACTTCGCTTTTCTGCCACTTTTGGCTAATCACATAACTTCATATTTAAGTTATGTGGGTCAGGGTTTTGATTCTTGTTGGTAATTCTAACTTCATAGTTCAGTGTGGGGCCATTTAGGCTTTTTCTTTTTAGATCACCCCCCCCCCCCCAAATTAGGGTGTTTGTACAAGAAAGGAAAGTCATTATTGTTTGAACCAAAATGAATGAGTATGCATCCAGTGTTCAGTGACCCAATAAACAGATATATCAAATCCTACACAGTATACCAATCAGTCATACATTTTTTTCCCCCAATGTTATTATTTGCAGCTATTGTTCTTCGATGTATTATTTCTTCTAATATTTCATCCATATTGTCAATTGCTGCCTGTAGATATTTAAAACTGTACCTATTCACATTCATTCTGTATTTTTTTTAAATACATTTCAGTATGATTCCTACTAGTACTTTTTTTGTACCTCAGTAGCAGTTTTCATCAGTATTTATGGTATTACATGTAATTTAATCTTTTGTTGCAAGGAAGTCAGATACTGGTTATGGATTCCCATTTTCACTGTCGTATTAGTGGTAGAAATTATCAAAGCCAAACGTTAGGAATTATGAATCTGGACTTGGAATTCAAATAGTGAACCATGGATTTAAGATTGGATATCATACCTTGGGATTTGGAGAGTAATTTTGCATCTACATAGTCACATAGTCTGCTTATTCTTTATGTAATTCTGAGCAAGAGAATATCATAATTGCTACAATAAAAGTTTTTATCTTTAATTTGGTATATGTTCATCTGATTTCTATGTTCAACCACAATCACCAAAGGTTTGTCTTGTTTTATTATGTCATTTCGTATATCCCCATAACAATAATCAAAGGGACTCTGGTCGAGGCACCAGATGCTTTGTATTTCACTTTAAACTGTAGGTCCTTTCGATACCTGGTGGAGGCACAAGTGGTTCGGATCCCACTTTAAACTGTAGGTCCAGTCCCGATTAGCCTTCCTGTGCATAAAGTGGACTTAAAACACCAAATCAATCAATCAATTAAACTGTAGGTCCAGTCCCTAGTAGCCAGTCTGAGCATGAAATGAACTTAGAACAAACATTTTGTCCCTGTAGAAACCGTTGGTAATTATTGTCAAAATATAAATGTTATTTCTCTTGTAGTCTATGGTTATTACAAGCATAAAGACACAGTTTCAGGAGAACACACACTCCCTTTATCAGACATTTATTTTTAGTTTGACTAAAGATACAGAGAAAAAGAGAAGGGTTATAAAAAGAATAATGGGAAACATAGATTTAAATGTCTGGGAATCTTCGTTCATTACAGAATAACACTAGAATAAATTAAATAATGAAAATGGTAACATAGATCCACTATGGAGTTTTCGTTTTCATAAGTGGAGTAAGCCACCATCTTTGAAATTTAATGTAACAGAAAACATCAAGAAACTCTGTGAAAGCAATAATGATTTTGAATTGCCTGATGATATTTGAGATTCATTATATATATATATATATATATATATATATATATATATATATATATATATATAATAATCGTTTATTTTAAGTCTTGAGCACAGTATGAAACCTAATACAGCACTAAGTCAAATACAAAAGTATAAAGTTACACGAATAAAATACGTAAGCTGTAGAATAACATAACATAACAAGTTAGCATATTTACACTTCAAGTTACAGTTTTCAACGAGATCTATTATATCTCTGATACTAATAATTGTTTATTGTTATATAATATTGTGCAATTAACTGTGTATTGTTCTAATAATAATAATAATATTTATTGAAGTGATGATAACGATTAAACAACCACTATGTTATGCAAAATTAAAAAATTGAATACATAATTATAAAATAAAACAGTGGATCCTACAATATTATACATCAACATAAATTCAAATTGTAGGTTTCAACAAGATCAGCTACTAAACCTCTTGCCTTGTTTAGGCATGTGAGAATTGAGATATACCTATGGGAATATCTGGGAATTTTATAAGCTATATTATTCAAAAAGTATTCACTGTCAACTTGGATATTTAATATCTTCTCTACAAAATTTATCCTTTTCATTTTTCTTCTGTCTTCTAAGGAAAACATATTCAACTGTGATAACCATTCAGAGTAATGTTGGTCATAGTAATTTTTTTTAAACTTTGTGCATAATAACCTGATAAAAAGTTTTTGAACTGATTCAACTTTTTGAAGGTGACTGGTTGCAGTCAGAAACCATAATTCATTTGCATATTCAAGAATAGGACGAACTATCGTTTTATACAGGAATATTAAGGTATCTTCCTTTTTAAAAACTTTCCATGAGAAAAATATATAACCAAGCATTCTCTTTGCTCTTTTGCAAATTTCTGAAATGTGCTCATCAAATATGAAAGAGGAGTCTATTACTATTCCTAAGTCTTTATGACTGTCGCACACTTGGATTTTATTTTCATAAATAAAATAGTTGGATACTATATAATGAACTTTCTTAGTACATCTTAAAACTTTACACTTTTTCAAGTTAATTTCCATTTCATTAATCTTGCACCAATATATCATTCTATCGAGATCAGCCTGAAGTTGAGCGACATCATTATTTGTTAAAATACTCTTAAAAATTTTTATATCATCTGCATATAGTAAACATGTGCTAGATTTAAAACATAATGTAACATCATTGATAAAAGCAGCGAACAGAATTGGGCCAAGTGGCGACCGTTGAGGTACTCCACAAAGTATTTCTTTTTTTAGAAGAAGTTGTTTCACCAATCTTAACAGAGAAACTTCTATTTACTAAAAAGTTGGAAAACCATTTCAGAAATCGTGGTGATAATCCCATTTGGTCGAGTTTGTAAATTAATAGCTGATGACTGACACTATCAAAGGCTTTAGCCAAGTCAATAAATAAAATATTGGTCTAAGATTGCTTCCTAATGTTAGATTTAAGAGAGTCTATTAAAACCAATAAATTTGTAATAGTAGCCCTTTTTCTAAAAAATTGATGCTGATTTCCATCAATATATTGTTTAAAAGAAAAAGACAAATGGTCAGCAATTATGTGTTCAAAAACCTTTGCCATGGAATTTAATATAGTAATTGGTCTATAATTATTAAGATCATTGGCTTTTCCATCTTTGTTTTTAGTTACAGGTACAATAAACACATTTTTCCAGATATCTGGAAATATTCCAGAAGTAAGTGACATGTTGTAAATTTTAGTTAACAATGGTACAAAAACATCTTTGTTTGCTTTCAAAATAAAATTAGGTATGCCATCAGGACGTATTGAAGACATGCCTTTTAGTTTGTTAATTGTATCACTTACATCCTTTTCCAAGATAACAGGTACATCAATTAAGTTGGTGAATGAATGAAGATTAATATTTTTTAAATTTACGTGACTTCTTTTTGAGAAAGATTTGTGAAAAAGCTCACTAAAAGCATTAGCAATATCATATTCATTGAACAGTACATCATTATCATAAATAATTTCAGTGATAGTATTTTCTCTCTTCTTTCTATTAAAGTGAAACCAAAAAGCATTCTTGTCACCATTAACATTGTTTTCTAAGGAGGAATAGTAATGCTCCTTTACATTAGAATATTCCTTTTTAACGTCTTTCCTTAATTGGGAATAAGTACTGTAATATTCACACTTATTTGTAAGTTTAAATTTATCATGATACCTTCTCTTTTTATTGATCATTCTCTTTAGTTTCCTTGTCATCCAAGGCAGTTGATTGTTTGTTCTTTTAACTTTTGAAGGAATATTGTTTTTTAATATTGCATACACATTTCTAGTCAGTTCCATAACAGATTGTTGTACATCATCAGATATTTCAATCATATATGGTAAATGCAACAATTATTATAAACATTCACATAATCACCTCTGGCGAAATTAAGACATCTATAAATATTATTTTCCCTTGTATCTATATTGTCTTTTTTAGACCTATCCAATTCAAAATAAAATGAAAACGGTGGATGAAACTTATATTAATAAGGATAATAATGTGATCAAAATTTTTATCTGAAATAACAATAAAACAGACTGCTTGTTTTTTTCACAGTTATGTTGCTGTATTACAACGGTGTAACATTGACAACATCCATTGTATAATGGATTCTCTTTTTTATTTAAAAAAAAATTAACCATTGCTTTAACTGTATCTTAAGTCAAACTAAAAATAAATGTGTGATGAAGGGAGCGTGTGTTCTCCTGAAACGTCACAACGAAAAACTGTTTTTATGCTTCTAATAACTGTAGACTACAAGAGAAATAATTCTAGAATGCAAGCAATACATACATACAAGAAAAACTATATAAATGTTAATTGTGCATAATAACTTCTCTCGCTTTGGTTAACACAGCAAGCTACAATGTCAGGTGTCCCAAGGTTTGAATCCCAGCCTTTGTATGGGTGTTCTTTGCTAGTGTCCTTCATCAATTTCATCGCTGTAATTAGTGAATAGTTGCATGAAAACAATCCAAACATCACATCAAATAAATTGTGACTTCTTATCTTGTGTCATCTATTTGTAACATGCAGACCAGTTTGCTTAAAAAAAGTTTTATTTTTAAAATTTTATACAGTTAAAACACATTTTTAAAACAGCCTCCCAAGTTTCATGGTAAGCAAGGGGTCCCATGTGTGATCCTCAGAGAAGATAGCTTTGCATCCCACTTTAAACTACTAGTACAGTACTGGTTACCCTTTCTGAACATAAGTAGATGTAAACAAACTTGAACAGAACTTTTAATTAAGTTTAACTTTTTATTATTATTATTATTATTATTATTTTACAGAGCATGTAGGAAACTTTTCATTTAAAATTCACCTGTTCTTGTCTCTAGGTTGATCCACTTCAATGTGGACGAGTTTGAAATGTGGCTATGTGCTGCAGGTGCAACATGAGTTGTGAAACTTCCACCATAAATGTGTCAGTTCTTGTGTCTGCTAACAAAGTGGTTGTGTTGTGCGAAGTCTAATACCGCCGAAAGTGAATCTGTTCTTGGAAGGCTACATTGTAGCACTTTCTGATGGAAAGTTTAGTTGCTCCAGCATAGTCAAACGGTGCCAGGAGCATGAATTTAAGGTGGGACGATCCACAGTGAATGCAATAGTGCGACAAGATGGGGGTGGGCACTTTTGCAGTATGTATCACCAACAAAGCCCCATTCGAAACAGAACTCAGTGAAACTGACGACACCGGTGGTGCATGAAATTCGAAAACTCGCTGCTTCCGAGATTCTTCCAACACAGATTGGTATGGCCAAATTTATTCTGTGTGCCACAACCAATTATCAACCATGCCATTCACAAGAAGTTAAGCCTGATGGTGGTACACAAGGCTAGTGTTCACACTCTGAAACCCAGTGATGTCATGCAACAGAAAACCAACTGCAGGAAACTGTACAACTGTAATATGGTCAATTTTTTGTTTCTACAATTTCAACTCATAGTTGCTAATTTTATTCCATTAGGTATGGAATAAAATTTTGTGACAATACAAGAATATTTAGGGATCGCTCAAAGCCCTAAAAAATGTTCCATACTGTCTATATGCTACTTGAAGTATCAAACAGTTTTGCACATATTGATGCCATGTTGTTATGAAACTTAAAACAAATGGGTTATTTTACATTACTTCTTAGCATTCAAATAGTTTTATTTGGTTTGCTAATAAGATGAAACAAGTGTACAAAGAAAAACAACACATGGATAGAAGGACCTTCAACAGCGGAATTGCATCATTACCTCAATTTGAGTCAAAGCTTCATGGAGAGCAAATAGGGGACTGGTTGGGAAGAACAGGAAATGTAGGTCCTGTAGTAGTAAATATTTTAAAGATCTTCATCTACCAATCAATTCGTTGTTTCAAATTTGTGTGTTCATTTCTTGTCCAAGTGAGCAGAGGTAGGGTTGGAGTTGAAGTATTCCTTTGAATTTATTGCCACAGCTAATGGCGAGAATCTTAACAACAGAACACTATAAGGTTCCACAGTGAAGCACAAGCAAAGCTGCACATCAAGAAATCATTGAGAAATGTGTGCGTGAGGAAGTTTGAAACCCCTAAAAACTTCCCTTAGTCTTGCACTGGGATAGTAAGTTGACGAAAGATTGAACAAATCAAAGGAATCTGAAACCAATTGTGGATTGACTTCCAGTACGTAAACTGTTCCAGGTTATGAAGTTGACAAAATACTAGGTGCTGCAATGGTACCTTTTGGAACAGGAGAGATACAAGGAAAGAACCATGCAGCAGCTTACTGCTCTTTTGGGAGGTTCCTCATGACATTTTGCGTGCACGTGTTTCGATACAACAACTTCTAAGACAGGAACGATCACAGGTGTTTGCATTCTGTTGGAACATTCTGTATTGCAAGAAATGTATAGTACAGTGCATTTAACGAAAAACTGGCCCCGCGGTACATGTTTAATATTTGACGCATTTGCCTGTTTCATTGTTGTGGCAGTCTTGTATGTACGTGTACTTGTAGTGGGGAGTGAGGGGGTGGGAGGATGGATGAGAGGCGAGATAAAGGAGGGAGGGAGCGTAGCGTAACAGTGAAATTCTGTACCTATTGTTCGGTGAGTCACCATCAGTTTCCTCCATGCTTTCCAAGTGTTGTGTTTTTGGTTAAATAGTGCGACTATCATGCCGTTTACTGCTAACGAACATGCTTTCATTGTCTCACCGTTGTGTGAGCGGATGCTAAGGATATGTTCTTCTCTTGGCTTAAGCGCCGCAACGATTTGTGAGGAGATCTTGTTATGGCACCTCGAATACCCTCCACAACTTCTTCTGTTAGTACAGACCTCTGCCGTTTAGGTTTCATGTATAACAAGAAACCTGTTTCATGGAATTTCTTTACCATATCCTGAATTTAGCTTTTCGCAGGAGCGGCCTTCCCAAATGTCGCTGCAAATTTGGCACGAGCACCTGCATATGAATTTGTTCTAAAGTAATGTTCCACAATGAACACTAAACGGCATGGTAGTCACGCTATCTAACCAACAACACAACACTCAGAAAATGTGGAGGAAACTGATGGTGACTTACCGAACAATACAGCCTTTCACTGTTACGCTACGCTCCATCCACCCTCCCTCCTCTACCTCCCTTCTCACCCCTTCCTTGCACCCCCTCAACCCCTGCTACAAGTACACGTACATACAAGACTGCCACAACAACAAAACAGGCAAATGGACCAACTATTAAACTTGTACCGCGGGGCTGGTTTTTCGTTGAACGCACTGTATTATAGTATTTAGCCTCTAACTGCAAGGAACAAGTTGGAGGCCTATTTGCAGTATCTTGAAGTTGAGCTGGTAAGAGAGAAGGTATCTTCCATGGAAAAGTAAGAAATGATAACTTGTCTTAAGGCTTGTGATCAAAACTAGAGTTCAATATGCATTGAACTGACAGACTCCCAAAGCTTAGAAATAAAAGGTCTGATTGACTTGATTAATTCAGCTTCCCTTTGCACCTTATGTTTGCTTCCAGCTGATGTTGATTTCAGGTTCCAATATGAACCGAAGATCTGGACTGACTCTCAAAATTCTAAGAAGTCAAAGCAGTCGTCGTCTCTGAAGGTTGTCAACAATACTGTTGATCATTTAGTGGCTCTTATATCCAACTTTAATGAGTCAATAACAAGGAAAGAAAGTGAAATTGAGAGCCTAATTCAGGCCGTCTGGCACCATGGAATTCTTGTTTCAGATGCTTGGATTTTGATTTTAAAGAAGTTGATTTTTAAATGAACACAGACTGAATATTTAAATTTGTGTAATTTATTTTTGTAATAATTTGCAATTCTGTAATAAAAAACTGTATTTTTGTGATAATTCATTTCATAGCATAAATTGTACAATTTCCTTATTAATTATTTAATTCTGTAAATGTCCCATGCCTACATCCCATATCTGTTACAAATACACTCCTCACAAAAAGTTTATAATATTATCTTTGTACTGGAAGAAAAGTTACTGAAATTATTATAAGTTTCATTAACACACTCAACAATCATTCTCACAGTAGGCTCATGTACAGTAACAGAAACAGGAAAATGTATGTTTACATGTATTTTTCTATTTGTTTTTATCAAACTGATCAAATATTTTACAGGGACATTTACTAGAAAAAGCCTGTCTACAAAAAAAATATATATCTATGTGTATGGTGCCAAAAACCATACAAGCAATTTTTAGTGTGCTTTTAAAAAAATCGATTTAAATAAAAAGATATGATATAAATCATAACACCATTAAGCCTTGTTTCCATTATATAAAAATTCAATATGCTGACCAAGGCAGTAATTTAATTTAACAAACTAAACTTAACGTTTCAACCTTATAGCAAGGTCTTCTTCAGACTCTGCACCAAATACAAATGTATGCCTTGGTCAGCATATTGAATTTTGATACAAATCAAAACAATTATCAAAAAATGATTTTTACAATAAAAATCATGACTTGTATTCACCCTGATAGTATGTGTGAGCATATGTGAAGATATTAAACTCCAATAAAGGATTGTGCGATAAAGTATGGTATAAACAGAATATGATAATCAAATTCTCAATCAAAAGTTACATGTAAAGTACTATGTTGCATATAATGATTTTTTTGTCCAGCTCATAAAGTACGATGTACCTTTATGTGTATATTTTTGTTGTCAAAACTAGTAATTTGTAATTACAGTTTTTCAAAGGCTAACAAAAGTGTGTATATTCTTAGGTCTCTACTATTGATTAAAAAAAAACAACTTGTCCCTCCCCAAATATCTGAAGAAATGGGCACCTATGATAGCATCCATACTCTCTTTTGGGTGGGACCTGATCAGAAAAAGCCTGATATCTTAGCCTGCTTACCTTATTAACTGATGAAAGATGAGGAGCCATGGAGGTGTCTTACAGCTTCCCCCTCACTCTCTTCGGAAGACTATTTCTTTTATTCACTCTATGGCGTTATTCGCCACTAGGAACTTTTGTTTGTTATAGATGCATTTGATTCCCCTGAGCTGCAAAGACTGTAAAAGGTGGTACAGGCAGCTCTCTGTAGAAAAGCCTCTCAACGGCGTCAACATGGCTACCATCTATGGGGCCTCTCTCTTTTTTCTGAGGGTGCAAGACCGCTTGTACCGTACGGCCTTGCCCCAGAGAACCAACTATGTGCAGTCATGGACACTTCTGGGTTGTAATAATATCAATGCATTTTTAACAACCCAGAAGTGTCTGTGGTTGTACAATCAACGCAGTATGTAGAAATTTTAATTAACTATAACCTCTCCGACCTATTACATAAAGATTCTGAGAAATTAAATTACGTATTCAAATATATGGCACACATTTATAAGAAATATATTATATACATTCATTCATAATTCTTAAATAAAAATGAAACAAATTCAGCCAAGTTTTAAGAATATATACATTATCTTCCTTAGCTTCTCTTCAAAGACTCTTTGGAAGAGCAGGGCCTTGCTCTATATTAGTAAATTACACATTTTCACTTCAAAATCTCAAAAAGTAAAGGAGGGACAGCAATTAGTGTTCATTCTACCAGTGTGGTATGGTGTGATAACCCAGGTTTTGAACATAGAACATGCTACTGATATTTTTGAACATGTGAGATGCACATACACAAAATATAAATATATATATATATATATATATATATGATTGACTTTATTCTCATAAAAAATGTTCAAACCATTAAAAGGTTTATTAAATTTATTTGCTTCTACTTGCTGTGCTTCTCATCAAAGGCTCTTTGAAAGAGCAGGACCTTGCTATATATTACTAAATTAAACATTTTTACAGGCAATCAAAAAAGTTCTTGCCGTTCTAGAACAGTGATAAACAAAGAGCAATACAGTGGACAGTACGTACCTTTAGGTTTCGAAGTAATCTCCATCAGCATCCAACACCTTTTGCCAATGTTCCTGCAGCTGCACAATACCCTGGTGATAAAACTCGGCGGGCTTGCATGCAAAGAAGTCCGTGAGTGTGTTCCACAGGTCTCCCTCATTTGCGAAGGATCTCCCACGGAGGTGGTTCTCGAGGGAATGAAACAGGTGTTAATCTGATGGTGCAAGGTCCGTTGAATATGGTGGATGGCACAGTGTCTCCCAGCCAAGTTGCTGAAGGGTCTCCTGGGTCCTCTTTGCCACATGTGGCTTGGCATTGTCATGCAGGAACAGCACACCCTTGCGATTCGCCAATGCCGGCTCCTTCTGCCACAATGCACGGTGCACCCTTTGCAACTGCTGAGAGTAGACGTCAGCAGTGATTGTCTGACCAGGTGGAAGGAGCTCTTAATGCACCACTTGCCGACAATTCCACCATACAAAGAGCATAACCTTTCGTGTGTGCAGAAGTGGTCTTGAGGTGTGAGGAACAGGGTCACGTGCAACCAATGTCTGGTATGCTTGGGACTGTCATAGAGGACCCACTTTTCGTCACCAGTGAACAAGCGATCAAATATGGGTGTGTTCAGGTGCCGAGTGAGCAAGGACAAACAGGCCATTACTCGTTGTTCCTTGTTGGCTGCCGACAATATGTGGGGTACCCACTTGCTTAACTTGTATGACTTCCCTATCCCATGCAGGTGCAGTCTGACTGTTTCAGCGGAAACATGGAACCTTTCTGCAAGTTCATCACACGTTAGACCACTGTCCTCCTCTATGGTTTCTTTCAGGGCCTCGTCATCCAACACATGTGGTCGTCCACTGCGAGGTTCATCCGAATGGCTCACATCTCCCGAATGGAATTTCTGGAACCAATGCCTGGCAGTGCATTCGTTCACGGCATTCTCCCCAAATGCCTGGAGAATGCGGCGACTTGATGTGGCAGCTAACAGGCCCACTTTAAAGTCATACAACAAACACACGCGAACAAGCTGCTTCGACACTGGACGAGCTATGACTGCTGTGTGTGCGCAACGTGCCTGTATTACTGACAGTCGATGGTCAGACTAAGTACCGATCGCTTTGCAGGCACGTGTGTCATTTCGTTTCCTCTGTGTGAGCGCATGATTAATTGGACATCATAAACGGCAAGAACTTTTTTGGTTACCTTGTATTTATGAGAATAAAGTCAGTATAATATATATAGATTTATATTGTTTGTGTGTGTGTGTGTGTGTGTGTGTATGTGCATCTCACATGTACAAAAATATCAGTAGCATGTTTTGGGTTCAAAACCTGGCCTATCTCACCATACCATACTGTTGGAATGAACACACTTTTTGGGATTTTGAAGTGATGGAACATTGTTTTTAAAAATATATATGCGTTAAAATTATGAGCCTCCCCAATGGCATACCAGTAGTGATAATATTGTCACCTTGTAATCAAGGAATTCTGGGTTCGATAACGGTTGAGGCACATAGTAGTTGAACTGTAGGTCAAGTCCCGATTAGCCTATCTGTGCATAAAGTGGACTTAAAACACAAACAAATAAAAATAATTATGAAAATACATAATGAAAGCAGCATCATCAAAGAAAGAATTTCAAGTATTTCGTGTTTTTTTTTATTATTTTTATAAAATGTAGTAAAATCTTCTGAAATGTATATATAGGCCTACATGCAAAGTGTAAAATATAACTTATATCTTTATTAAAGGTACTAAACTTCTTACCTTGAATACTTTAATTGAACAGGAACTATATTCTTTTCTCCATTTGCGTAAATTTCAGTGTCATCTTTCATCTTCCCAGTCTTTCATTTTCAGAAGAATGCTTTTCTCGATAGACAGAACAACCAAATTACTCGACCTGACTTGCCCTTGCTGTAGACACAAAAGGATAATTCACTACACAGGCGATGGGCTTTTAAAAAAAATCCGTGCACCAAGGAAACAAATTATCTTATAACCAAGACTTCAAAAATCCTGATCACCAGGTCGCCATGGTGACTAAAAATTTGAGCCTGGCGACTGTGATATTTCGCTGTAATATTGCCGGTTTTTAAGTATGCATGTGCAAAATTTTGAAAATTCTAAGTTCAAATTGCAGTACAGTGTAAGTTAGCAAATTATTTTTTTATCAACGTTGTGAACATTCCATAGAATCAGTAACAATTTCTTACTCTTTGCTCCCCAACCCCCTTTTCCAGTTACTTATTGATTGATTGATTTGCTTTATTTTACTTCGCTTTTTGTGCCACTTTTGGCTAATTTTCGAAGATGATGGTGAATGATGATATGATGAAAGGGTGAAGTTGATGAATGAACACTCACAAACGTCCATGCCCAGACCAGGATTCAAACCCGGGACCCCCGACGTCATAGCTTGATGTGCTAACCACTCTGCCACGAGGACTGGCTCAGCTTCTTATAGTATGCACAATTGCTAGTAGGTGGTGTCCTGGAGCTTGATTTTCAGAGCTGGTGCCTAACTCTGAAGAAGATTTTTTGAGCACTGCTTATAACATACCCTGATGCAATTTAGGATACAATTAAAGAGAGAAAAGTTCTGGCCTTTGTCACTTTTCTTATTTTTAGCTAATTTTATTACAATTTTTAGGTCATTTTTAATAATTTTAAGGTGAACCTGTAAGAGTTTTTTTTTTTTTACTAATCAGTATGACAAAACAATCCACTGATAACATTTATCCATAAACTACGGTAAATTTTTTATTTGAAATTAGAATATGTAAATTCTTTCTGATACTCACAACTCCATGCATTAAAAGATAAACTTTGATTGTAGTTACATAGAAACAGCTGTGAGAATCAACAATGCATAATTATTGCTTCGATATTGTTGTGCCCAAGCTTCTGTAATCAATTAACCCATGATTGGCAATTACCCTGGCCTACAAATTTCAACTTTCTGTTTCTTTCAGAAAAGAAATATGCCATTTCATAATGATTTCAATGTGCTGAGTTTAAAAATGACAATTCAAACTTTTGATTATCTCAGATACCCAGTATAAATATATTGATTGATTTAAAATTCAATAATTTTTGTAGACAAAAATAGCAAACATTTTGTGTAGAAAGATATACAAAATACTAATCTTGATAAACAATAAATAGATTCATTATCATTAAACTGTAAATAAACATGGCAGCTGATATTTTCAAACTACCATTAAAAGAATCTCCAAAATCCAGCTAGAAAGACTGTAAAATTATTTGAGTTAATATTTTAAGTTTCAATTTAAAAGTGCATCCAGAATGTTTCATTTTCACTGGAAGATGAGTTCCTGGAATTATTATAGTTTTATTAACACACTCAACAAACATTCCCATAGTTGGTACAGTATCAGAAACAGAAAAATGTATATTTACATATAATGTTTTATTTCCTTTAGCCAAACTGTTCAAATATTTTACAGGGCCGTTTACTAGAAAAAGCTTTTCCATAAAAAAAACCTAAAAAAACATATATCTGTAAGTATGGTGCCAAAAACCATACAAGCAATTTGAAGCGTGTTTTTTTTAATCAAAGAGATCGATTTAAATAAAAAGATCCGATTTGAATTTTTTAAAAAATCAACAAAAATTATTTTTTAAATAAAAATCGTGATGTTTATCCACCCTGAAATCCTTAGGGCAAATCTTCATGTCGCTTGGGTGACGTCTAAATTATTTCCAATTGGGCTGAATTTTTGCATTAAAATATGTTCATGGGAAATGAAAAAAATTAGCAACTATGAAAAATTAAATTCGAAAAAAAAAATAGACCACTCTACTGTACAGGTATCAGTATGTAAATTCTGAAAATGTTAGGGAAATTTACTGTGTTTCTTCAAAAATCGATATTCTTGTGGAAGTGCACTAAAAAGAGGTTCTTGAACACTGAAGAAAAGTAAGAGCAAGAAAGTTTTAATTTGTTAATGGACAAACCACACTGCAGTTTGAATATTACTGGCAGTCACAGTAGAAATTGCATATTAATTACTGCAGGAAAAAAGGTCATGTTTTGTCCTATTTTCAACTAGAAATTTACTACTGTGAGTGGATATTGCCATTTACCACTCTCTTGTTACAATTTGTGGCCGCGGTGGCTCAGTCGGTAACGCGTCTGACTACCATGCTCAAGGTCCCGGGTTCGATCCCCGGCCGGTTCAAATCCGGGAACTTTTCTAAGGTTGGAAGCGGCCCCGGCGCCCACCCAGCGTCGAATAACATGGGTACCTGGGGGAAACCCTGGGGGGTAAAGGCGGTCAGGGGCGTGATGCTGATCACATCACCCCCACTCATGACCGGATCAAGAAAGTGTGGGGCGTTACCCCCACACCCCCTATACGCCTTCATGGCGTGGTGCTATGCACAGGGGAGCACTTTACTTTTACTTTACTTTTTGTTACAATTTGTGGGTTGTGTTCGGTACATATTTGGATTAATACATGAATTACTAAATTTTACTTTATGGGTCATTGGATGCCAAATCAACCAGGGTCTGAACATTGACATCTCAGAAATTCATAATTTTGGTGCAGTGGCAGTACCAATAAAGTTGACAGAAAATGCCAAATTTCAGATTTTTTTGGCTCTTAGTTTTTGAGTTATTGACTTTCAAAAAAGCAAATATCCCAAAATTTGACGACATTTTGAAATCTTTAAACACCTGTAGATCAAAAACTATTTGACCTAGAAAGCTCAAATTGGAGTCATTCTCTTCTGCCTTCAATGGGCTTTATTTTGAAATGCAACATGACTGTAGTATTTTACTTTTTTCATTTTTAAGAAACTTGAAAAGAAGTTTTTTTTGAAAATCTCAAAAACACCATTTTTAATTTTTTTCAAAAGAAATATATGATTTGAAGACATCAATTATCTATTTGTGAGCAAAATTTCATAATAGGATGGCAATGGATTTCTATGGAAATTAATTTTTTGTAATGTAATGTGTGCAAAATTTGCTAAATTTGTTGGCTTCCATGTTATAACCACAACTATATGCTGAGTGGTTGATGTTGAAGTCTTCATGTTAGTCTATTTTATAATTTTTGGAGTAAAAATAACATAAAAATACCTAAAATTTATCACTTTTAATATCAGGTAAGCAAATTGAAAAATGTACGAGGGGAATCATTAAATAACAGGAATTTTATTCTAAACTTCATGGAGATTTATGCACAACGAAAATTTGTGTTTTGACACTCAAAAAGGTTCCTTAGCAACATGCCATAAGGGTATTGTAACAATCAAGAAGTATGCGCCTGCACAGTAGCTTGTACAGCATGACAGCATTCCACTCTTTACTTGCACTATAGAAGAGCTACGAAGTGTTATTCATTTTTTGTGGTCAGAGGGATTGAAACCTTCTGAAATCCATAGGCGTGTGCACGGGAGGGCAAGAGGGGCCAGTTATCCCCTCTAATACTCTTGCTTAGGAATTTAATGCGTATTTTCAAGCTGACAAAAATACCAAGCAACTACGTAAGATGCATTATTTCCTATGTAATTGAACTATCCAACTTTGTTCTCTAGCAAATTTCTGTTATTAACACTCGCATACAGTTTATTCGTTAGTTTTGTTACCTACGTGTTTCCAAAACTAATTTGCTCATACATTAGAAATCAGTAGCAGCTATTGCATGACAAAGTGGAGAGGGGTCATGGACAGTTTACTTTTTATTTGCAGACAAGGCTTTGCATTAAGAGGCTATAGTTTAGGGGCAAAATGTGAGGGAGCAACCGCCCCTCCTAATGGCCATCACTGTTGGAAATGAACATATTATGTGCAGTTGTTTTGAATCTGCTGTATGAAACCATGTTTATATGTAAATTAGGGTGAATAATGGAAGGGGCAAAGAACATTGGTGCCATGGAAGTTTGTATTCTTCTAATACAGTTATTTTTAGTGATTCCGGACACTTGCTATATATGCCACTGTTCCATACCCATCAATACAATAAAACAGTGAGATGAAATGAGGTTTTTCTTTCTCCAAATGAACTTTCATCAAGGCTGCCCCTCGTCCCTAATCAGAGAGTCTGCGCATGCCTATGCTGAATTCTACAGCAGAATGAAGGTTCAGTACGGAGGCAATTGTTTAAGTCAGGGGAGAGTGTACTAAATTAACAGATTTGCTAATTGATCTGCTGTTTCACTGCCTTAGTTGCCATGCAGGGGAGAGTATATGAATGGGTGGAAAGATTTAAAGATGGAAGACGAAATATCAGTGATGAACACCAGTGTGGGAGGCCAGTTTGCATGGCAACTAAGGCAGTGAAACAGCAGATCAATTAGCAAATCTGTTAATTTAGTACACTCTCCCCTGACTTAAACAATTGCCTCCGTACTGAACCTTCATTCAACTCTAGATTTCAGAAGGTTTCACTCCATCTGACCACAAAAACGAATAAAGCCAGCTTTAGACGAAAGCATTTCCTTTAACATTTTTGCTAGCATAAATGCTATGTAAATGCTTCCAAAAATTTTACAACAGCCGGCTTTACCTGAAAGCATTTTATGCATCATTTCAGCTAGCTGTTTCAATTACAATGTTCAATACATACAGCACGAATGGCACGTCGAGTTACACCGTCAATGCTGTGTGCACGGTGCTTACAATTGAAAAAGCTAAAATATTCTTCCATACGTGTGCAGTAAACATTGTAAAGTATGTATTTAATCAGCGCCATTCTTCTTTACCTAAAAACCATTTAATACGAAGCGATATTGCTCCCGGTTGAATAGTTATCGTTGTTTAAAAGTGTGATGTGATACGTTGTTTACATCTCACGTGACCGCCATTACAATTGCACTCGTGCCCATGAGTTCTCTTCTGATTGGTTGTGCTACAGAAATAGAGCCGGTTCTAGTCTTGTGAAATGCCATGAAATATGTCATGGCATCTGAAATGCCATAACATTTCTCACCTTACTCAGTAGCTTTTTGGTCATGGCATAAATGTTAAGGAAAATGCTTTCGTCTAAAGCAGGCCTAACAATTTGTAGCTCTTCTACGGTGCAAGTCAACAGTGGAGCGGCCATGCTGTATGAGCTACTATGCAGACACATACTTCTCGATTGTCACAACACCTTTATGGTGTGTTGCTAAGGAACCTTTTTAAGCGCCAAAACACAAATTTTTGTTGTGTATAAATCTCCATGAAGTTTAGAATAAAATTCCTGTTATCTAATGACTTCCCCTCGTACATTTTTCAATTTGCTTTCCTGATATTAAAAGTGATAATTTTTAGGTATTTTTATGTTATTTTTACTCCAAAAATTATATAATAAACTAACATGAAGACCTCAACATCAACAACTCAGCATATAGTTGAAGTCAACAAATTCTGCATACATTACATTAATAACCCATAGCGCGACAGCCCGTGAGAGCCTTGGCCTTGGCATACATTACATTATAAAAAATTAATTTCCATAGGAACCCATTGCCGACCCATTATGAAATTTTGCGTACAAATAGTCAATTGATGTCTTCAAATCATATATTTTGAAAAAAATTAAAAATGGTGTTTTTGAGATTTTAAAAAAAAAACTTCTTTTCAAGTTTCTTAAAAATTAAAAAAATAAAATACTACATTCATGTTGCATTTCAAATTAAAGCCCACTAAAGGCAGAAGAGAATGACTCCAATTTGAGCTTTCTAGGTCAAATAGTTTTTGATCTACAGCTGTTTAAAGATTTCAAAATGTCGTCAAATTTTGGGATATTTGCTTTTTTGAGAGTCGATAACTCAAAACTAAGAGCCGAAAAAATCAGAAATTTGGCAGCTTTTGTCCTCTTAATAGGTGCAGTCAGAGAGCTGCACATCGGGCAGAATCACTTACTAGGCCTTCCTGGCTGGAGAGTGCGCAAGTAAAACTATGGACCTGGGTTTTGACCCGTCAAGCATTGAAAGCCCACGGGTAACTGGAAGGCCTTGCAAGAGGAAGCTCGCTTATCTTCAGAGAACGCTCATTCCGGTTTTGCACCATCTCCAGATACTTGAGTCACGCAGACACCGTTTCCACCTTTTAGATTCTAAACTGGTCAAGGAGCACTTAAAATGTTCATCACTTTTCTCAATGTGAAATTGCAGACATTTATTCCTTGGTAGAAAATATTGTATCACTCACACCCAGTGGCTGCAATTAGGTTCCAAAACTAGGGGCCAAGGTGCAAAAGTGCGGGGTGGGCAAGGACAGATTAATTTCCCATGGTACATGAGGCTAGCTTGGTGCAAAAGTCAAAAAGTGGGGGGAGGGCAACTGCACCCTATCGGCCCCGCCCCTAATCGCTGCCACTGCTGATACCTGTAAAGGAATTCGAACCAAGTTTCGCTAAAAGTCCCATCGTAAATATTTTGGAACTTTGTGTGACTGGTGGTTGTTCTACATTATACTTTTCAGGGGGTGCTTCCCTATGTCGCAGTGGTAGTGTCATTGCCTTGTAATCAAGGGGTCCTGGGTTCGATACCCGGTGGAGGCACATGGTGGTTCGGATCCCACTTGGAACTATAGGTCCAGTCCCAATTAGCGTTATTGTGCATAAATTAACCAAATAAATGAACCAATCAGTCAAACAGATTTTCTCTCTGGTGTAATTTTGCCAATTCAATATCCGAATTAGTTGCTCAAGATTACCCCCTTCCCCCCCCCCCCCCCCGGAACACTAAAGCACTAAAGCACGATGGTCCATAAAATGGAACATGAAATCAGAATTTGTATTATAAAAGGTTTTTGAATATTGTCATCTCTTTCAACAAATAGTTGTTCGCTCATGTTGTTGCTAGTTATCTAGTTCTACAGACCGCATTGATAGTAATACGATGCGAAATATAATTGTTAGCTTGTACGAGGGTCACTATTTATATTTTGAGCCTAACAATGAAAAAACAGGAATTTGGCATTGAAAACTGCTTTATTGTTTTTCGAAGTATTCTCCTTTATGGTCAATACACTTTTGCATTCGTTCGAACCATTTGTCAAAGCAGTTTTTCCAATCTTCTTGAGACACCTCCATAATATGGTTTTTGAACGCATCAACGGCATCTTCCGCCGACGAAAATCGTTGTCCACGCAATTTATTCTTGACATTCGGGAACAAGAAGAAGTCATTTAGTGCCAAATCAGGACTGTATGGCGGATGACCCATCAATTCGATTTTTTGACTGTTCATAAAGTCGGTTGTTAGACGAGATGTGTGACAGCTGGCATTGTCTTGATGAAGAATTATCCGACGGCGTTTGTTTGTTTTCCTTATTTGACCGAAGACCTCTGGCAAATAAATTGTTGTGTACCATTCAGAGTTGACTGTTCTACGTTCCTCTAAAGGCACAGTTGCCACATGACCAGTTTTCCCGAAAAAACAGGCGACTATTTGTTTCAATGTGCTTCGAGTGCGAACAACTTTTGTTGGATTGGGTTCATCTTGAAACACCCATACAGTCGACTGCTGTTTACGTTCTGGCTCATATGCATATATCCATGATTCGTCACCGGTTACAATCTTATATACGTCTTTTGAAGCACAATTGTACTATTGTATTTATTGAGCATTTGTTTGCACCAATTGACGCAAGCGTCTTTTTGAGTTTTTGTCAAATTGTGTGGGATCCAACGAGAACATACCTTTCTCACAGCTAAATGATCATGTAATATTTTATATATGCTGATGGAACTAATGCCTATGGTTGCCTCAATCTCACAGTATGTCACATGACGATCTTGCAGTATTAGGTTTTGCACAGCATCAATGTTTTCTTGAACAACAACTGAGTTTGGACGACCTTCGCGAATCTCGTCGGTGAGCGAATGGCGGCCACGATTAAATTCGTTATACCAGCATTTCACAGTGGCAAAGGATGGGGCTTCATCGCCAAATGTGGAAGTAAGTTGATCGATGCACTCTTGTCTTGATAATCCACTTCGAAAATCGTAAAAAATCATCGCACGAGTTAATTCCATTTTATTGTTGTCGCGCAATCTCCAAGGCAACATAAACAACACAAATGAAGCTATTGACAAAACATTTGAAGTACGTTATGGTCAATAATGCCAGACGATTCCGTGCAAATGTCAAATCGCGCCTAACTTCAATAATTTTTGCCAAGGCTCAAAATATAAATAGTGACCCTCGTATCTTCATATGGGTGTAAATTGCAGGCAATGCTATTTACACATTTCAACATACAAGCAACGTAAAAATTAATCTGAGAGAAGATTTACGATTTCAAGACCAGAAAAGTGACATAATATGAACAAGACACACAAACCTATTTCAAGACCTTCGAAACAAATTTCGAAAATATGTGGTAGTTGGTTTGACATAATAATGAAACTAATTTGAGAAGTTACAAAATCTTAGGTACAGTGGCATAGCAACATATCACGAGGCCCTGGGCGAGATTAGAATGCAAGGCCTCATCCGTTCTTTAAGTTTGAAATATCAATGCAAATCAATATACAGTCATCAAGGAAACGTCAGCAAATTATCATATTATTATATTATATTATTATATATCCTATAATAATAATTAATTTCTGAAGAAAATTATATTTAATAGTACACAACAGAGAAATTTACACTTGACAGAGCTGCAGTAACACGCTGCTAGAATTTTCATTAACCAAAGTAGTAGTAATTGTACATTTTTAAGATGTTCTTTAGGCAATAAGACAACTGAAGTATCCTTAAATGTGCTAATTTTTTTAAAAAAACTCAGAAATACAAACTGAGAATCTTTAAATATAATCTATATATTATTTAATGAGTCCTTCTTTGTTTCCTCATTTCAAAGTTTGTAGGATGTAAATGTCACAAACCATGGCTTAAGTAGAAAATATCGAAGGACGCACATGAAATGTTGGTGCAAGATAGAGTGGGGGGGGGAATGGGGTTGTGCTAACCACAGTCCTGTCTAGGGGCTCAAAGTATCTACCTACAAGCACTTCGACAAAATTGGTTTCAACATCAACAAATCTTAAAACAATACTAAAAAGCCCCCATAAGTGTAAAATCTTGGGTGTAATCAATTGATACAGCTAATTTGACTTTTTTTTTAATTAGCAATCTTAACTTTGTTGCACATTAATTGTACTAGTTAACTTTGAATTTTAGGACTTAGATGATAATAATAATTCTGAATCTCATTTTGTTGTTACATCTTAATGTTCTTGTAATATTAAATATTTGACGCAGTGGCGTAACAAAATCGTAAAGTATGTGTCCGCAAGAAACAAATTTGGGTCCCTCAAGTACAGTCAAGATTCTTCCAGGAAATTTATGTAATTACTTAGAATAGCTGGTTGTGGCTACACTTACATTAATAATTATACAAATCGATGCTCTACCTCAGAATTTTCACATATTACAACATATCTTCTGTTCATATCAAGAAGCAAAGAGAAAAGTTAGTTCTAGCAGTTCATTTATGACCGAAAGAGAAAATTATTCTTATGCAAACATACTACAAGATTTCCCAGTGTTGAAAACAACTAAAGCAGAGCCTTCCTTTGTACAAGCTCCAAGTTCAGCAATTACAACAGGTAACAGATATGAGGTGCTGGAATGAGATGAGGAATCAGGGACATCAAGAAACTTATATTCTTGGAAATCTTCTCAACCTCAACTTTACAACATGAACAATAATTAAGCTGATCGAACACTTGGGAAGATATTTAAAAGTAAAGAAGTTATGATAAATAAAGGTATGCAAAATCTAGTCGTGTGACAAACCTAAAACCCAAAACGAACAAGAAAGACCAGATTATAGTTTACTAAATTCCCAAAGCAGTCCAACGTCAATGACAACAACTGAAAAATGAAAATTACGAACTAGCATCCCACAATATGACTCTCAAAAGCAAATAATGATTAGTTTATTACAAGTTATGGCGAAACTAACATTGAACATAACTGTGGATGATAATCTTCAGAGAATTAAAAATATTCTAGTAGATTGTGCAAATATTACTTCACAGTTATTGAAACTAATTGAAGAGCTTGAATCATATGAAGATGCTCAACATTATATATAATAATCAGTAAGTTATCACATGCAAAATATGTTTTTGTTTCTGCAATGGAATTTATGCTCGTTTCCTTCAAGAAAACTTGAACTCATGAAACTGATAGAAGAACATCATCCACGTGTGTGTGAAGTCTGGGGGGATGGAAGAATTTCAATTGAAATAAAAAATTATCACTCAGTACTTTATCAAAAAGGTGGAAAAGGAGAGGGTATATTTGTACATCAAAGTCTGGCATTCCAACCCATATCATTTAATCCCAATTTAGTGATTCTTCGAGAATATCGGGTGGAAGTAGTGGGAATACAAGTGCAAATTTTGAATAAAATATTTACCGTTATCTCGATCTATATACCATCTTCCTATACATCGCAAAAAATTGCATTGAAGCATTTAAGGTCTATGATTAGTTCATTCAAGACTCCATTAATCATAACTGGAGATTTCAATTGCCACCACCCATTGTGGGGTCGACAGCCAGCAGATTAGTTGGGTCGAACTGTTGTTGAATGGATGGAGGCGGAGCAGTTAACTATAATAAATGATGGTTCACCTACTCATATGCCTAGAAATGGAAGTAATCAGTCATCTATAGACTGAACATTAATTTCAGAAAAGTATTGTGCAGACTTTACATGGGAGGCCGATATGGACTTGAGAACAAGCGATCATTATCCATGTTATTTTCATCTGGCTTATTGTCATACAACAAACGAAAGAATATTAACTATTCGTATACTAAACTTTTAAATATTTATTTCTCAGAGGATGATGGATTAAAACCTGATAATATCATATGAGGAGTTTGTAAAAATCATTTCGGCTGCGATGGACTTGAGTTGTCCCAGGGTGATAAAAAGTAGTCAGCAACACTCCCCAAAGATATATTGGTGGACAGAAGAGTGTGCTGAAGCAAAACTACATAGAGTCAAATTAGCAAGAATATATTCACGTCAACCAAATCCGGAGAACTGGATAGCATTCAGACGTTCTATGGCCAAATCAAAGAGATTATGCATAAAAGCAAAAAGAAAGTCATGGAAATTATTTTGTGAAAATTTACACCCAAGCATGAAATTAGGATATGTGTGGAAAAATTTTAGGTCGCTCAAAAATCCTCTTGCAGCAAATGTAGTTCCTTTGAAATCAAATTGGAAGACTGAATTTATTCAGAAACTCATACCTACAGTGCCAGAGGCAGTAATTGAAACACCAAATGAATTATGTAGTTACACATCAAAACTACGTTCTGCGAAAGATTTTGCAACTCCAATTTCAAAAGAGGAAATCTATGAAATCATCGGCAACAGTAAAGAATCTGCTCCAGAGATGGATGGAATTACTTATTCGATGATTATCACCTTCCAGATGTAGCGTTAACGGCGATGTGCACAATTTTTAATAAATTCTTAAATAATGGAAAAGTATCAGAAGATTGGTCCAAACAGTTGATTATTCCAATTTTAAAAACAGGCAAGGACCCTCAAGTAAGTAAATCATATAAACCTATAGCTTTGACGTCAGTTATAGGAATGATATTTGAGAAACTGATACAAAAAATAATAGAATGGTTTTTAGAAAGCCAAAACATATTTTAGTTCTAACAAATAGGATTTTGAAAGGGATTAGGATGCCAGGACGGATTAATCACTCTTTCCTTGTATATTTGTATTAGCTGCATTCTTAGATGTAAGCGCAGCTTATGATAATGTAGATATTAATATCCTAATCCAAACTATACAACAGCTAAAAATACCTCACAACTATGTTTTGATATTATGGAAGTTACTGAGTAAAAGATCTGTATATTTCCACTTTTTCAGTGACAGTAGAGAACCGTATTCGGCCTGCAAAGGGTTACCTCAAGGAAGTCCTTTAAGTCCTTTGTTATTCAACATATATATGATTGGGATGAAAAGGAAATTAATTCCAACAGTCAATTATCTTCAATATGCAGATGATATCTGTATCTATATGTCCATGACACAAATTCATACTGATTTTCCTGTTTTAGAGGAACAAATATTGGAAGTGCAAAAGTGGCTTGAAAGTAAAAAACTCTCCATTTCAATGGAAAAATCTAATATTACAATTTTTAGTAAAAAGGGAACACCTCCAATAGTTCACTTAATGTCCCGAAAAAGAAGAATTTCCATTACATCCAGAGTAAAATATTTAGGTGTCATCTTGGATGAAAAACTAACTTGGAAGGACCAAATTAAAGCAATACAAGTCAAATCAGAAAAAGTGTTTAATTTGTTCAAAGCAATAGCAAATACTCAGTGGGGATGTCATCCACGAGCTATGCTTTTATTTTACAAGAATTATTTTCGGCCTTTGATAGATTATTCTCTATTGGCAATGTGTAACTTGACAGAAGGAAAATTGAATTCCATTGATGTCATACAGAGGAAATTCTTGAGAAGATGTTTAGGCGTTATGAACAGCACTCCAAACGTAGTAGTATACATGGAAGCGGGTGAATGTTCAATTTCATGTAGACAGAAGATGTTAGCAGCAAATATGCTCTTCAAAGTGAAATCATATTGTGAGCATCCTTTCAACAATGCACTAACAAATATGATACACTTACATGAAACAGGAAAAATAACAAACAGAAAAGCTGCTATGTGGATAGAATTGTATAATTTGTTTTGTCAAGAATATCAGGATGTTTTGCAGATGCGTTCACGGCCTGTTTTTTCATTAGATTATCCTCAACAGTCTGTGGATAATATTAATTTCCCTCGTTATTCACACATATCGGGATATTTTACTCAATGGCCAAGTTTTTATTTCATATACACAGATGGATCTAAAAGTGAGTCAGGAGTTGGATGTGCAGTGTACGATCCACAACATAAAACAGACCTATTATTTCAGCTTCCACAAGACTTGTTCAATATTTACACCAGAATCTTACGCAATTTACCAAGCTTTAATATATGTCCAAAAAGTAAATTTACGAAAGTTCTTAATACTTACTGACTCGCAAAGTGTATTACAGCCGCTTAAATCTTCTTACAAGAGTCTTTACAAATTATCCCCTTATATTATAAATTGTATACAATTAGTTCAAACAATACAAAAATCTGGAAAAACTATTGAGTTTTCTTGGGTTAAAGCTCATGGCAATATTACAAATAATTCTCATGTAGATGAATGTGCAAAGAAAGCAGTGCGTCTTCCAAATATTACGAACTTATCATTATACTATACGGATCTTCTCCCTAGAGTAAAGAAGAAAATTTTGAATGAATGGTTTGATTGGTGTCGAAATGAACTTACAACAGTTGGAGAATCATACAGACCATTTGCTGAATTCAGAACACACAAACCATGGTTTTATCATGTAAGTGCTACAAGAAATGTAATTGTATTAATTAATAGACTGAGAACGGGCCATTTGTGTACTAGGCAACATTTATCCAAAATTGGAATAACGAACAATAAGAAATGTGAATGTGGCTGGGAAAGTGCAGATGCACAACATATAATACTGGAATGCTCAAAATATTATAGAGAGAGAAATATCTTGTATAAAACTTTATATAATCTAAAGGTTTCATTTCCAACAAATTTGTTAAGTTTAGTTGTTAATCCAGATGTGCGGATTGGTTATAGTTTGTTATCATTTTTAAGGAAGTATAACATACAATTGTAAAAGGCAAAGTTTTTTTTTTTAAATCTAATATCTGTAAAATAGGGGGAAGGACTGATAATTTTAATGTAAAACAATTGTGTATATTTTATATGTGTGTTGTTATGGACAAAAAATGGCATAAAAGCTGTTAGGTTCCAAATAAAGGAATGAATACAACGTATCTTTCTTGACATGTATGTATTCAAAAGAAGAAAATACAAATACTTACTTATACCTTCACCCCCCCCCCCCCATAACAGCTGGGTGGATAAAAATAATGATTTTTATTTATATTTTTTTTATTTAAATCTATCTTTTTTGGCACCGTACACACAGACATATTTTTTATATAGAAAGGCTTTTTTTTTATAAATGGCCCTGTAAAATATTTGAACAGTTTGATTGAAACAAATAAATTACATGTAAATATGCATTTCTCTGTTTCTGGAACTGAACATAATGAACCTAATATAAAAATGTTTGTTGAGTGTGTTAATGAATTATAATTTCAGTAACTTTTCTTACAGTGAAAATAATAAATTCTGGATGTACTTTATAATTTTAACTTAAAATTACAGTCTTTGTAGCCAAATTTTAGTGTTTTAATGATAGCCAAATATCAGCTGCAGTATTTATTTACAGTTTAATGAAAATTACACTATTTTCGATTTAACATGATAAGTAGTTTGTATATTATTCTATTTAAAAAATGTGGTATTTTTGCTTATAAAAATTAATGAATTTTAAATCAAGGGAAATTTAAGTTTTTTGTTTTTTTTAGATGACATATTACATTTACTTTCGTATGAGCTTCACCACATCAGTACATACATTTTGTTTCCTTTATTTCCTTTCTTAGAGCATAATAAACACCATTAAATGATTACGAGATGAATATACTTTCACAAAAAGTGATTCTGATATCTACAAATTTTTTGTGTACATTATTCTGTAATTTTATTTAAAGTAATTTCAATAAGTGATTTTTTAAAATAGAATTCCCCAATTTAAATCAAACCACCTTGCTTTACTGAAAGCTGGCATCTGGGCAGCAATAACACTTTTACATTAGATCTTGCCCTTTCTTGTTCAAGAGTGAGATTACTGAGTCTGCTAAATTTGGGCTGAATCATACCATTCGACACTACCTTCCAGAAGTTTTCCCTCAAATTTCAATTTTGAGAAAGATAGTTCTTTTTTCTTGGTTGTTACTTGAAGAGTAGGAAACAAACAGGATACAGAGAACACTGGAAGCTAGTGTAGAGCTATCAAGGAGAAGAAACTTTGCACAGCACTGATTTCAGATTTAAGCACATTCCTGAAACTTAGAAATTGAACAGGAAATTTGGAAGATAAATCATCTTCGTGCCTGTTACAGAGGGCAATAGCTCCATCTGAAGTTGTAGGAAGGAAGGAAGAACTGCTAATATTATCCATACCCTTCTTCAGCTTAAAACACCGGAAGCATACTTGGCTTGGTAGCAGTTCGAGGTGCTTTATCATTAACATATTAAAATTGGGTAGGCTATGCAAGGACACGAGACAGAAGAAAAGCCAAGACAAAGCGCTTTTTATTCAAGAAAATAATAAATGAATAAAAATGTCCCAAGCAATTTTTGCGTTAATGTTTCACATGAGAAATGAGAATTATATTGATTTTTTCGGAGCCACTTAGGCTTAGAGCTCCTGCCAGCCTCTGATTTGATGTATTCATTCAAATTATAACAAACTAGAATAAAAAACCCGATAAAAAAGAGGTTTTAATTTTATTGCCCACAAAAATTAGCCTTTTCTATCTTTCTCACTTCCATTTATTACGTTTTTCGTATCAACCTCATGGAACACGAGGCCCCTCCATGTGCAAGTCCAGGGTGGCCGCCCACTTCACCCACCCCTTGCTATGTCAATGGTTATACAACCTTAAGGCACCTGCACCTAGCAGAAATTCAAATATTTCCATGCGTAGTGAAATATAATGGCCATTGGCAACACTGACAGTAGTGCTTGCGTCTACCTGCAAGAACTACATCGAGTCTCACGGGTCTTCTTAAGACCCGGGTAATAGAAAAATCTGGCAGGCATCGATGCCTGTGCACAACTGTGACGTGAAGCTCGCTTGCACGATGTTGAACATCTAGGCTTGACATCCGTGTTGCATATTATTGTAGGTGCGCCTCCTTGCAGACGGGTTTTTTCCGGGTCTTGTGCAGGTCTCTGGGTGCAATGTATAAACAGAAAATCTATCTAAAAAATCTGAATCCTTAAGGTTCAAAAATAATTTTTATCTGTTGATTTGACATGGAATGAGCCATATATTATTTATGCAATGACTTTTTTGGATAAGAAGAATGTTTGGTTTATCATCAGTCAATACGTGGCAAGTATTATATACCAGCTCTTCCCTGAAGCCCCTATCCAACAGTCAATTTCTGTTCAGTTTTCCTTCTCATTATTACTTTTAACTCCGTTTTGTGATTCTTTAAGCATGGTGTTCAGCTCAAATGCGGTGCCCTTCTTGTACAAATGTAGGGGTGTTGGGACAGAATTTTTTGGATCGGGATGGGAAATTTTTTAAATCCTGACATTTGGGATGGGAAAAATTCACGATTTCCCAAAAGTCTGGAAATTTTCGGGACTGGAAATGTTCAAAATTTCCCGAAGCTCTGGAAATCTCAAATTCTACACATCATTTTCACCTGAAGTGGTTGTTTTTGCATTTCTGGAATAAAATTAACAATTTCCAATAAGTTCCAGAAGCTTGCAGTGCAGAAAATTTCAATAATTAACGACTCTTTAAAATGACCATTCGGTATTTCCTGAAATGCTCAGGATCCAGAAAAATCTGGAAATCATTTCCCAAAATCGGGATCGGGATGGGAATTTGTTGTCTTTTTTTTGTCCTGGACTTTTCGGGATTCCGCACAACCCTATACAAATGTGGGAATTGTCCTGAAGACTTGTCTGAAAATCTTTGGTTCTTTAGTTAGTGTATTTTATTTTTATGAAATTGAAGACACACTGATAATTGCAATGCATTTGCACAGGTGTTAAAACTTTTGACAATGGGAAAGAAGGTAGACATGATTAATGACAGTTTTTTTTTTTTTAGCATCATCCTTTGCTGTTATTCACATGTGCAGTGGGATCCACTACAGTTCTTCCATCCTCATATCCGGTGCGGTAACCACTTTCATGGCAGTGACCCTCTGTTGTTGCGTTTCCCTACAAAGGAACTCGCGATCAAACAACCAATTACGCCCACTGCTTGGGCAAGATGTTACAACATTCAAATTCCCCCTCCCTGAAGCAGCCAGTAGGGAAACAGGATTTTGTCAAAATAACCGTTCTGCACAGTGATTGCAAACCTGTTCCTACGCCATCCCAAGAAGAGTATTCCTCGGCAAATTGTCCATGAGTATTGTCATTAATTTTTCTCTTAATTCCTGTGTGTTTTTAAGCGATGAATTTTTATGTATGCTGGTGTAGAAGTCTTCAACAGCTTGTTTTGAGTTTTCTTTTAATTCTTGAAGCTCTTATTGGGTCAAATAAAATGCACGAGCATGGTGATGGACAATTTGCATGGTAATACTTATGGATCCCACTGTAAAGAAGCATTGTCATCTTTTGTGTTTTATGACTTAAAATTTTCTGAATTCCAGGTTGAAGAAGATGACAATATGTCCAAGTTTGTGTGCTGTTCCTGTGTAGATAAGCTGGATGATTTCCAGAACTTTCAGGACATGTGCCATGAATCTGAGAATTTTCTTAATGTGTGTGTCTTGACTGCGGAAAACAAAGTGAGAAGGTTGGGCTTTGAGGTAATGTTAAATTTTGGCTTCAATATATTTTAATACATTGAATGGGATTTGATGAACGAGTCAGCTAACTTCACTGCTTTATTTTGAAATTGTGAAAAATTTGTTGACACTTAGAATTTGTTTTAAATGTCGACAAAACATTTTCAGTGTATCTTATCATGTTTCTTTCCAGAGCTTACATGTCTAGTGAATTTATTTGTTTATTATGCACTAGTTGTATTTCACTTTATTCTACATGCTTTCTACTGATCTTGAAATCCATCAAAACCTGAAAAAGTCAGTGAGAATCAACTATTCTTTTTTTCTCGCTAGGATTTGGGAACAAAAATAAATTCCATTTTTTCTTGAACTTGATTGGAGACATTTTACATAAAGGTTTTTTTTTTTAATGTAGATTTTGTTAATTTATTTTGAGCAATGTTGCATCATATTATTCTCTTATATAGCAAATTCAAATGTTACACTTAAAGTTTGAGCTGGCCCACATGGTGGAGTGGTTAGCACAGTGTGCTACGATACCAGAGGTACCAGGTTATAATCCTGGCCTGGACATGGATGTTCTTCGTAAGTGTCCCTTCATCAACTTCATGACATCATCACTCATCCACAATGTTGCAAATAACCAAAAGTGGAAGAAAAGCAACGCTAAATAACAAACATAGAAATACAAGTTAGTTGAATTTCAGTAGAATAAGAATATGACTTTTTTTTAAACAATAAAACTGAATATTTTACATAAATTAACATTTGTGGTGTGTGTGTATAAATATATATATATATATATATATATATATATATATATATATATATATATATATATATATATATATATATATATATATATATATATATATATATATACAGGGTGATCCACTATTATGTCTCTATTTTTATTTCACTATATATCTGTGATTAATGATGTTACATGGTTCCTTTCAATTGTATATTGTACTATGGTCCTTACCATTTCATAATTCAACATGGGCACCAGCATTAGTAACACACCGTTTCAGGCAGGGTCCAACGTTCCTGATAGCCCATTGTAACATATATCGTGGCACGCATGCACACTACTCACTAATCACTGCTTCCAAAGTGTCCAAATCATGCAGTTTTCTAGCAAACACTTTCTCTTTCAAGTACCCCCAGAGAAAGAAATCCAATGGGGACAAGTCTGGGTTTCTCGGTGGCCAATCAACATTTCTGCGTCATCTGATAACGTGGCCTGGAGAAGCTTTGCCAAGCCATTCTCGTGAAATCAAAGCAAAATGGGGAGGTGCACCATCATGCATAAAGTGCACATAGCCCACATACATCTCCACATTCATTGTTTCACGAAGAATGTACAGACCAAGAATAGTATCATCACAAATACCACACCACACAGTCACCGACAGACAGGACTGCAAATTTTCAATTGTAGCAGCAGGATTGTCTGTAGTAGGGGCCCAGTAATGGCAGTTATGTCGATTAACGAACCCACCCACATGCTGTCTGACCAGATAATGTTACTCAGGATATCTGGTTTCTCTTCCATCCATGCTACCATGGATTCAACAAACTCCATCCTAATTTTGTCAACTATTAATTACTTTTCACATCACAAATTATTGAAGAATATGTAAATATGTAACTTCGTAACTTTCGAAACAAAATTGTCAAAAAAAAAGCGTCTACAGAGAGAACAATCAAATGAAAATACATAGCTACTTTTGTACTTTTTTGCTCGTATCTAAGGCGTGTGCTACTTACTCACGATGATATAATAAAAGTACTTAAAAAATATTATAAAATGAACTACTTACGATTTGTGAGTATACGTTTTACAAAAAACAACTTTTCAAGACACAACTGATCCCTTCATCAGGTTCACAATCTCGGCGAGTGGAATCACTTGATGGCCACATCAATTAGAATAGAAGACAAGGAGTAAAAATTATGGTTAGAAAGGTATTTCGTAACAACTGGCCCCTGTACACACAAAACTTCATATTCTCTTCTTTTCCTTGTAAGAACTTCGAATCTAAAAATGAACCATAAAAAACTTCATCACATTAACACGTTAAAACCCCACATCGTGCCACGCATGACCATACGGCGACTGGTTTGGCTTCTCGCTGAATGCCGGAAGTTGCCAGACTTCTGCCCCTGCCTACTTCCCTCCCACTCCTATTCCCCACTATTACGTCATTTTAAACTCGAAATCCTGGATCTCACGGGTCACGTTGATTACGGCCAGAGTGACCTGAAAACTGATACTTTTTTCTTTACTCACGTTTGTCCTATCTCTTGAACATCTTGATCCATGATTCATCGACATTTCCATCATCCCTATTCAATTTATTATTTGTGTCTTTGCAAGTAAACACCGCTTTATACACGTTTCTAATCATTGGTTTGTTTTCAATTCTGACCACTTCTCTTTTCGTAATTTTATGCCCTTCCTCAATTACGTGTTGAGACAACCCCGTTCTTGGAGCCCCCTCTCTAATATCCTTATCATGCTCTCCCCATCTAATCTTCATACTTCTTCCAGTTTGTCCTATATATTCCTTGTTACATTTGCATTTGATTTTATATACCCCATTTTCATTCTCCCCCTCTTTTTCCCCATTCCTTCTATCTTTTTGTACTCTGTAAAATGCTTTTCAATTGTTCGTGGTGCCCTCATCCCACATTTAATTCCATACCCTTTGGCCACTATTTTGATTCTCTCTGAAATTCCTTTCAAATACGGGATCCCCATGTATTTATACTTATCCTTTCCCCATCCTCATCCTTAACACTTTCCACTACTTTTCTTTTTCTTCCCTTTCACAAATTTTGCGTGCTTCCCTTCGCAACCTCCTCAATTCAACCTCTTTATACCCATTCTTTTTTCCCACACCCATGATCCATTTTTCTTCTTTCCTCAGTTCATCCCTGTGATTACATAGCCTTTGCGCTCTTATAGAAAAGTTGAAAAATACATTATTTTTGGTTCTTCTTGCGTGTTCTGATTCATTATGAATATACGGATCTCCTGCCAAGGCTTTATGGTATACCCCAGTCCTAATTCCCATTCCTGTGTTAATAATTTGTACTTTTGTACTTTTTTGTACAAACTTGTTACTAACAGAAAAGTAGCTTTCTTGTCCACCGATGCCAAGTTTCTAGAGCTTTATTTATTTATTTATTTTGTCTACTATTACCTGGCGAAGGTAAGGTTGTGGAGCCTTTTCTTCCAATTGACCATGTTTAAAAAGAAATTGAATTTGAAATATTGAAAAAAGAAAGAAAGAAAATATATATATATAAATTACAGAGAAATAAAAGAAAATACAAAGAAAAATACATATAAGAATGATAATCTAACCTATGGATATGGGCACACAGACTCACACATACATATTTTTGCCCTTACACATACACACGTACAAGCAAATACATAACATTACACTTACTAAAACACAGTCCAAAACGGAATACTTCGACGATAATTCATATTAACTATTACATTAAATCATTTTTGTGCCTTAAGTCCTATCATTCTCTGCACGCGCCACTTTATTAGGGAAGTCAAACATTTAAGTTTTATTATACAATATGTGTAACTTTAACAATTTTTTGAACGTCACAATTGAGGAAGACATATGGATTTCAGGTGGCAACTTGTTCCAAAGGCCTGCTGAGGTAACAGTAAAATAATTTGCATAAAAGTTGGATTTATGGAGTGGAGAGCAGAGACCTTTCGCGCAATCTGGTGTTGCGGTTGTGAAAGTCTGAAAGATGTTGAAATCGGTTATAGAGATAATGCGGGTCTTTTAATTGGAGGATTTTTTACAGTAAAATTAACTTATGAAAATTACGTTTATCGCTTAATTTAAGTCACTCGACCTTTGCAAAGTATGAGTGTCAATGCTCTGAATATTTTAGATCGGAAATGAAACAAATGCAGCCAGGCATTTTGGATTCGCTGCAGTCGTTTAGCATGCTTGTGATTGACATCCAAGAAAGCAATGTCACACTAGTCAACAATTGGAAAGACAAGAGACTGGACCAGTTTAATTTTTATGCATTCAGGGAGGAAGTTTTTGAGCCGATAGAGTGAATGCAATGCACTGAAAGCTCTTTGCCTAAACCTAAAAGCAAAATGAAAATATGTAACCAGAAAGGGGAGGGGAGAGAAACTCCATCATTGTTTGATAAATAGCAGTTCCATTTTTTTCTTGAGCCTGTTTTCCGACTTGGCAGTGAATTTTAGGTGACTATAAGCACTATGTATCTCATGGATTAGAAAATATGACATCACATGACATACAAAGTTTCTTCATCATGTTTCACAGATCGAAAATATAGGAAAAATGATCAAGATAGAAAAAAAAACTTGCCGAAATATGTTGTTTTATGTGAAGTAAATTAGCAAATATGTGAAATATGTAATATCCTGCAAATATGTAAAAATGTGTAACATAAAACTTATACAAAATGATGTGAGTTACATAATTCATTGACCTTTTCATGTTCAAGGTATGTATCTAGAAAGGAATAGAATATGTAATTACATACAAATCTAGCTCTACTCATCATCTTCGCAATTAGCCAACAGAAAAGCAAAGTAAAATAAACCGAATCAATCAGTCAATCAAAGCTTAAAATTTTAAGACTGCAGAATGGTCTGAAAGTTTATTTTAAAATTGCTTCCAAAACCTGGAAATGTTTGGGAATATTTGATGAAACAAATGGGAACCACATTCTAGCATGAAATGAATTAAATCATTCCATTTCCTGCTTATAATTGACCTGCAGTTAATATAACAGCTTCAGAATACAGCTTAATCAATGTTATGAAGCCTTCCTGCCAATAACGATGATGCAATTCTCTTGCGATTTTGCTGAGGTGAGTTTTTGTAAAGTTTTCCGAACTTTTGCGAGTTACAGTTAAGAAAACACATGAATAACATTCGAATACATTCTAACATAGGCGTGCGCAAGGGGGGGGCAAATGACCCCCCTAATCATGGACTTCCGCAGATTTTTTCCACAGAGGGACAAGCAAGGTATTTTTCCATGGGACATATTACCCCGATAATAGTGTTACCCCTCAAGAAACACCTCTTGAATCTGAAATTATAGCATTCCTGTATGCCCATTATAATAATTAATGTAAATTTTTATGACTGAAATCAAATGATACGTGTGAAAATGTACTTTTTGGTTGTCATTCGTTTTCTACGGGGGTGATGTGATCATCCTTGCCCCCCCCCCCTTTTCCAGACGTCCATGCCCCTATATTATTATATTTGCACCTATAGTGGAACCACAAGCAAAAAACCTGCGCAGAAGCACATCGAAAAGTTACGGATCTGGATCCGGATCCGAAAATTCCGGATTCGGATCCGGGTCTGAAAGTTTCCGAGAGTTCCGGATCCGGGTCCGAAAGTTTCGTATCTCAATCCCATTATAATATTACCACACCTTAAAAAGGTATTATGATCTTCGATTACAAAGAAATTTTTCATTAGTTAGTCCTACAAGAATTTTTTTCAAGTGTTGTTCCTAAAATACTTTGCTACGCATTGGCTAACACACTCGTGCACAAAAATAATCTTACTTGTTTAACATAAAATGTCATAGGTGATTTTGTAAATGCCATTGAAACGAATATGTATTCATTCGAATGTATTGGAAATGAAAACAGACATAAATGTGAGACATTCCATTCCAGGATGAAACCTTTAACACATATAACAAGATAGAAGTGTTATACAAAAATTATACAATTGTTCTACAGTTACAGTTCTACAAATTAAAATAAAACATTATAATATATGCAGTGTTATATAATTACAAAGTGTAAGACTAACAAGGGAGGTTATATAAGTGTCCCCCTCCGATTTCCATGAAACTTGGTAGGCGTGTAGTGGGGCCCAAAGGAAGAATTCCGTGTTTTTTTGTTTCAGCTAAAAAACGGTTTTAGGGGACAAAACCCCCTCAAATGTCAAGATGAGGACAAATTGAAGTGAGGATCTGACCCCTGTGTCCCCCTCCGATTTCCATGATACTTGGCAGGTGTGTGTATAAACGGGCCCAAATGAAGAAATACGTGTTTTTTTTTATTTCAGCTAAAAACTGTTTAGGGGGACAACCCCCCCTTAAATGTCAATATGAGGACTGTCCCCCTCCGATTTCCATGAAACTTGGCAGATTTATAGAGGGACCCAAAGGAAGAAATACGTGTTTTTTTGTTTCAGCTAAAAAACGGTTTTACAGGGCAAAACCCACTCAATTGTCAAGATGAGGACTAATTGAAGTGGGGATCTGACCCCTGTGTCCCCCTCCGATTTCCATGAAACTTGGCAGGTGTATAGCGGGGCCCAAAGGAAGAAATACGTGTTTTTTTGTTTCAGCTAAAAAACAGTTTTACAGGGCAAAACCCACTTGAAGTGGGGATCTGACCCCTGTGTCCTCATCCGATTTCCATGAAACTTGGCAGGTGTGTGTATAAACGGGCCCAAATGAAGAAATACGTGTTTTTTGTTTCGGCTAAAAATCTGTTCTAGTGGGCAACCTCCCCTCAAATGTCAAGATGAGGACAAATTCAAGTCGGGATCTGACCCCTGTGTTCCTCTCCGATTTCCATGAAACGTGGCAGGTGTATAGAGGGGCCTAAAGGAAGAAATACGTGTTTTTTTGTTTCAGCTAAAAAACGGTTTTAGGGGACAAAACCCCCTCAAATGTCAAGATGAGGACAAATTGAAGTGAGGATCTGAACCCTGTGTCCCCCTCCGATTTCCATGATACTTGGCAGGTGTGTGTATAAACGGGTCCAAATGAAGAAATACGTGTTTCTTTTTATTTCGGCTAAAAACTGTTTAGGGGGACAACCCCCCCTTAAATGTCAATATGAGGACTGTCCCCCTCCGATTTCCATGAAACTTGGCAGATTTATAGAGGGACCAAAGGAAGAAATACGTGTTTTTTTGTTTCAGCTAAAAAACGGTTTTACAGGGCAAAACCCACTCAATTGTCAAGATGAGGACTAATTGAAGTGGGGTTCTGACCCATGTGTCCCCCTCCGATTTCCATGAAACTTGGCAGGTGTATAGCGGGGCCCAAAGGAAGAAATACGTGTTTTTTTGTTTCAGCTAACAAACAGTTTTACAGGGCAAAACCCACTTGAAGTGGGGATCTGACCCCTGTGTCCTCGTCCGATTTCCATGAAACTTGGCAGGTGTGTGTATAAACGGGCCCAAATGAAGAAATACGTGTTTTTTGTTTCGGCTAAAAATCTGTTCTAGGGGCAACCTCCCCTCAAATGTCAAGATGAGGACAAATTCAAGTGTTGATCTGACCCCTATGTTCCTCTCCGATTTCCATGAAACGTGGCAGGTGTATAGAGGGGCCTAAAGGAAGAAATACGTGTCTTTTTTGTTTCAGGTAAAAAACAGTTTTAGGGGACAAAACCCCCTCAAATGTCAAGATGAGGACAAATTGAAGTGAGGATCTGACCCCTGTGTCCCCCTCCGATTTCCATGATACTTGGCAGGTGTGTGTATAAACGGGCCCAAATGAAGAAATACGTGTTTTTTTTTATTTCGGCTAAAAACTGTTTAGGGGGCAACCCCCCCCCCCCTTAAATGTCAATATGAGGACTGTCCCCCTCCGATTTCCATGAAACTTGGCAGATTTATAGAGGGGCCCAAAGGAAGAAATACGTGTTTTTTTGTTCCAGCTAAAAAACGGTTTTACAGGGCAAAACCCACTCAATTGTCAAGATGAGGACTAATTGAAGTGGGGATCTGACCCCTGTGTCCCCCTCCGATTTCCATGAAACTTGGCAGGTGTATAGCGGGGCCCAAAGGAAGAAATACGTGTTTTTTTGTTTCAGCTAACAAACAGTTTTACAGGGCAAAACCCACTTGAAGTGGAGATCTGACCCCTGTGTCCTCGTCCGATTTCCATGAAACTTGGCAGGTGTGTGTATAAACGGGCCCAAATGAAGAAATACGTGTTTTTTTTTTATTTCGGCTAAAAACTGTTTAGGGGGGCAACCCCCCCTTAAATGTCAAGATGAGGACAAATTGAAGTAAGGATCTGACGCCTGTGTTCCTCTCCGATTTCCATGAAACGTGGCAGGTGTATAGAGGGGCCTAAAGGAAGAAATACGTGTTTTTTTGTTTCAGCTAAACACTGTTTTAGGGGGCAAAATCCCCTCAAATGTCAAGATGAGGACAAATTGAAGTAAGGATCTGACGCCTGTGTCCCCCTCCAATTCCCATGATTTTTGACAGGTGTATAGAGAGGCCCTATGCCCCCTGTTTCTTCCTATGCCATATTTACGTGGTTTCGGAGTCAGATCCCCACTTCAATTTCTCCTCATCTGGACATTTGAGGGGGGCCTCTATACACCTGCCAAGTTTCATGGAAATCGGAGGGGGAGACTTAGACCTCCCTTGTAAGTGTATTAATTAATTACAAATCGCGCACGCGCGCACACACACTATATATATGTGTGTATGTATATTATATATATATATATATATGTGTATATTAGCAGGTAACAATATGTTATAAGCACATTCTTACTTTCCAAAGAAGCGCATGTGGGATGGCAAAACAGATCCGGTTCCGAAAATTCTGGATTCGGATCTGATTCCAGATTTGAAAATTCCGGATCCGCTAGGATGCGGATCTGGCCATCCCTAGTAAGTACGACAATATGGATAAATAAAAAACTGATGAAATGGACGATGTGACACAAACACAGTGAAACGTCTTTGCCTTACGAGGTAGAAACACTGACTTCATAGCGTGGGCATATTATGTTATACATGTATGTGTTTGTGGGTGTGTGTGTGTATTTATAGCAGATGGGGAGGATGGGTGGCACCCTAGCATAAGCGTTGCTATCTTGAATTATTGAGGAAGACATGCTGTCTAATTCACTAGATATATTTCACATACGTATTGCATTTTCTCATTATGGTGCGGGATGCGTGCCCACCCCTATCGATAGCTGTACACCGAACACCAGCAGAAGGTAAATTGATTTGTTATTGTTAGCATTCGACTTGAAAGATTGTGGAAAATCACCGACAATGAAATGCGGCACGTTAGCTTCATCTGTGAACACAACTTTCTACCATTTCCTGTCATAAAAATTCCTAGCGATAATAGAGGCATCGCAAACCCCTTGTGTCGGTGCTGAGAAAGGGCAAATTTGAGGGTGTTTTCCACGCACCCTCTAACCGGGAAATGCGGAAGAGATGAAAGATGTTGGTCGGTTCCCTCGGGCAGTTTACTTTCTTTTGTTGGAAACATGTCCACTCCTGAAATGGAGATCTTCGGTATATTTTCGCCAAACACAGGGTGCTGGGTTTAGCACCATTGTTACAAAAGTATCTGTGACGTTTACACCGTAAACAATACGTGCCACTCCCTTTTCCTCCACCCCCAGTGCACACGACTATGCTGCCCCTCCGCCCCCAAGAACGTCGTTCATCCGCTACTATTAGATCATCGGATTTTGTAGGAGATCTTCTGGTTTCCCAAGGAACATCTCCCGAATTTTTCAAATCTGACCTGGCAACACTGCCCTGAACACCGATAACGGCAGGGAAGTTGCGCGAACGCTTTGGACGGAAGATTTTTTTGCTTGTGGTCGAGCTATAGAAATTTAGGATAGAGGAATCTTATCGCCATTATTAAACGATGTTATACTCTTAAAAAATATGAAGTATTTTCAAGCCGATGAAAGTTCAAAGCAACTAAGGGGGAAAGGTGTGCAGTGGCGCAACCACAACAGCAGGGTCATGCCCCCCAACCTTGGACAGAAATCAATTTTTGGGGGGCAAACATGGAAGTAAAGGAAAGCGAGACTAGCAGAATCCAAGAGTAGCAGGACAAAAGGATACTCAAGATGGGATTAGTTTTCACGTCTTTTTTGTATTATTTCTTCCAGATGGCCAAGAGCACCTGCAGGGGGTGCAGAGAGCTGCAATTGACCCCTCAATTTCAAATTATATACAAATAAAAATACATTTCTTAAAATGTTCTTGCTCGCTTCGCTTGCAATTTCTGTTTTTCTTTGCAGTCATGTCAAGTTCAGAGCCGTAGCTAGGGATCGGCAGGAGTTTTCCCTGAACGCTGAATGGTCTAAAATTAAAAAAGTGTAAAAGAGAATACCATGGCTGTCCATGAACAATTTTGTGCCATATTAAATCAATATTGTTTTCATTTTGCAATAATTTTGATCTGAAAATTTTGTTGCTCACTTCGCTCACAATTTGTTTTCTGTAATGCATTGGAAATTACCTGGAGAAAAAGGAGCACACACATTTGAAAGACAATTTATATAATTGATGCTGTTACTTTGTTATGGGGTGGATGAATTGATTATGTATGTATGTATATATGGGGTATATATACACACACCCATGCAAAAGAACAAACAGTGACATAAAATTAATTTTTTCTTTCCAGACTGAACTTTCACGCCTATGCATTCTAATATATGGCTGACTCTACCATATTGCTGCAGATTTTAAAATTCTGCTAGCAACACTGCAAGATTTTAATGGCATGTTTATTATTCTGTTTTATTGATGCACATGGTACAGAAAACACACAAACATTAAAAGAAACTACTCATTATTTTAAAAAGTTAATTAAGATTTCCATAAGTGAATTAGAGGAATTATGTTTTAAAAAGCTTAGAGCTAGGTTTGAAAATTCATGCACCCACCTGGGCATCCTTTATTTTTCTGCCCCTGGTTTAGAGTTTTCAAGTGAATCTTCATGGGATTATATTTCACTGTAGTTTAAAATAGTAGTGTTTGAAAATAGGCTTACAGTTCCATGATAATATCACAAACATGTAATAAATTATAATAGTATACCACATGAAAATTGAATTGAATCCTGTAGAAGGAATTCTACACAGATGTAGTTTTTTTCAGAACTTAGGATATCATAGCAATTTACCGAAGGAAGAGTAATTTTTTTTAAACAGACTTAGCTGATTCAGACCGAAAGTCCAGCACAGTCTTGACAGTAATAATCATCTGATTAACCAAATTTCAATGTATACGCAGTTGTAGTGACAAGTAACTTCCCATTAAATATTGAATAACAGTTTTAGTTACCCATCTCTACTGCTCAATATTACTCAAATAATGTATCAGCATTTTAGTTGAATTAAATTTATCCATTCATCATGAAGTTCAACACAGGAATTCCTGCCTGTTTCAATTACATATTGCTATTCATATCTGTAATCAAGCAATGAAATGAACCTAGTGGAAACAATCTTTTCTTCTATAAAAAATTATAAATTCATGTCTTCATGATAGACTTGGTCATATTGTCCACGTTTAAAATGGCGAAAATTTGGTTTTAGCTTTTCTTTTTTACGCACAATGTACACAGAATGTATTACAGTCACTTAGTTCCTTTCACTAACCTATTAGCAAATAGAATGTTTGTTATTCTGTCTTTAAATATTTTACAGTTTAATTGTATTTTCCACACGTTTAAAAATAGAACAGGTATTCATTACCTGTTTTCACGTCTGTATTTATATATTAGGAGACCCAGAGTTTACAACATAGACAACATCAATTTATCATGCTAAGAAACATGTTATATAATCATTTATAAAGTGAAGGTACAGTTGCTCATGCATATAGCATCATGCCATGCAGACTCATTTAGGGGATGTGGGGATAGGGCCCCACACATTCTTTATCCCGGACATTTTGGGGGATGATGTGATCAGTACCATGCTCAGGCCACCTTTACCCCCCATGGGTTGTCCCAGGTACCTGTTGATTTGAGGCTGGGTGAGCTCCAGAGCCACTTTATGTGGGGACAATGCCGGAAAAATTCCAACCTTATCACTCACCCTGGGAATCAAACCTGGGTCTCCCACGTGGCAGTCAGATTCACTACCGACTAGACCACTGTGGCTCTCATATAATTATTTAAGAGCTGAACCAAATTATTTGGAGCTGCATTTACTGTCCCACAATATGCTCCATAGGTACTCATCAGAACCTGGTTTACAAAGTTCCTTTAAGAAGCATTGCATTTTATTTAACCCCATAAAAAGTATAATGCAATTTTCATTATTACTTTTAAGTCAAGTTAATCTTAGATGATGAATATACGTAATCTTTCGGTATCAGCCAATATAGGCATATCAATACATCAGTTTTATCAGTAAAATTACTGAATTTTACCGATCTGATATATTTATAAATAATTTAGTGCAAAGTTCTGCAATTTTGTTATAATTTTTATGGATGTAAACATGCCCAACTTTTTAAAAAAGTAAATGTCTAAAAGTGCAGCTTCTTTTTAATTCATTCATCTGGCAACATGCTTTTATTAAGAAGGTCAATGAATCATTCAGATTCTTCAAGAACTATTTCGAATTTTATAATAGGATTGGTAGAATATTGGTATCGGTAAATTTTATATAAGTACTTTATTGGTATCAGTCAAAATTTCATACAGGCCCAACCGTAATATATTTGTTATATTTTAACCACATTACAAATATCTGTTTTTCTAAAAAAATTGTAGTCCTTTTTAAAATATTTTTTCCCTGCTGGATGCCCTGTTGCAGATGGAGACTTTGATTGATTTATTTGGTTTATCTTATTTTTCTTTTTGTCCCACTTTTGGCTAATTTGCAAAGATGGGGATGAGTGATGACATGATAAAATTAGTGAATGGACACTGACAAATGCTGGGATTCGAACCCGGAAGCAGATGAAGACTGTGGTCCCCTTCTCTAAATTTAGGCATGAGTGAAACCAACAAAATGGCAAGTTATAAAAAAATAAATGAATAAAATCGTCTCATCATCCTTTGCAATTTCCTGCCTCTGGCTGGGTCGGCATAGAAATCAAGCCTCTCCATTTTTTCCTGGTCTTCCACGACTCCTCTCTTTCAACTGACATCTTGGTCTCCCCCTTGATCTTATTCCCACTTCTTGTGCATGGTAAGCTCTTACTGGTAGACTTTCTACATCCATCCTCTTCATGTGTCCGAACTATCTCATCTGTGCCTGATCTATCCTGTCCTGAAGCTTCACCACACCCACTGTCTGTGGGATCTCTTCATTCCTTATTCTATCCCTTCTAGTCTTCCCCAATATACTCCTTAAAAATTTCATCTGCCTGCATCTTTATTTTGTCTTTCTCTATTATTGTCCAAGTTTCTCCTCCATACATAATTATTGTGTTATATAGTACTTTCTTGCATTTCATAGGTAAAAAAAAAGTGTTCCCCTGTGCGTAGCACCACACCATGAAGGTGTATAGGGGGTGTGGAGGTAATGCCCCACACTTTCTTGATCTGCTTGTGAGTGGGGGTGATGTGATCAGCATCATGCCCCTAACCACCTTTACCCCCCAGGGTTTCCCCCAGGTACCCATGTCATTCGATGCTGGGTGGGCACCGGGACCGCTTCCAACATTAGAAAAGTTCCCGGATTTGAACCGGCCGGGGATCGAACACCGGGACCTTGAGCATGGTAGTCAGACACGCTACCGACTGAGCCACCGTGGCCACTTTCATCTCATTTCATAGGTACATCCCTGTTCCATATTAATCTTTGAAAGCTTTGATACAGTCCAACACGCATTTGTCCTCTTCTGTTTACCTCCTCATCTATGCTTCCACTTCTCTCAATTATGCTTCCTAGATATTTGAAGCTCTCCACTACCCTCAACTCTTCCGTGTCAATCTATATTCTTGGTTCCTTTCTGGCTCTGTTTCTTGTTATTAGCACCTCACTCTTTTCTGCACTGAATTTCATTCCTGCTCTTCTGATTTCCTCATTCCAACTATCAAGCTTTCTCGGTACTTCTTCTTCCCTGTTCCCCCATATTACTAAGTCATCGGCAAACAACAGGGTCTTCATCTCTTCCTCTCCTATCTTCTTCCCCACCTCTTCGTTAATTGCATCCATTGTAATTATGAAGAGCAGTGGGGAAAGAGCACTTCCCTGTTTTAGTCCATTACTTATACTGAACCACTCCGTTCTTCCCACTGGTGTCTTCACACAGCTATGGTTGGCCTTGTATGTACTCTGCAGTCTGCACACTATCTCTTCCTCAACTCCTTTCTCTCTTAGAGCCTTCCAAATCTTTGTTCTGTCCATGCTATCATATGCCTTTTCTATATATAGGAATGCCATAATCAAATCATTTCCATACTCATAGTGCCTTTCCTGCAGGTCTACTGTTGATCTGCCTTTTCTAAATACTGTTCCTCTCTCATGTTCAGCTCTGTTACATCCCTTATCCTTTTCTCTAATATTTTCACATATACCTTTGCGGAGTGGCACATATATGTTATTCCTCTGTAGTTTTTACATTCCTTTCTGTCATCCTTCTTGAATATGGGAACTATTAGTCCCTTCGTTCAATGTCTTCGAACTTCTCTCTCTTGCCACACTGTTTTCAAACACACTGTACAGCTACTGCACAGCCACTGCACACCAATCACTCCTGCTCCTAGTGTCATTTCCACTGGCACTTCATCTACTCCAGGTGCTCTACCTCTCTTCATTCTCTTCAGTGCTTCCTCCACTTCTTTCAATGTGAGATTAACTTTTTCCTTCCTCTTTTCTTTTTCCTTCACTTCTTCATGTTTATTTCCTTTTTTCACATTCAGCATTTTCTCAAAATGATTTCTCCACATTCTCCTTATTTCTTCATCCTCTTCTACAATGTTTCCCCTATCATCCCTTAGCTTACAGCTGTCTCCTCTTTCTCTTCTCTTTTCTCTCACTAATCCATACAATGAATAAAATTGAATTTGTAATTGGCAATGATTCACAAAAATGTGTGTCACTCCATGTTATCATTTTAAATTTCGTTCATCCTTTCTCATTTCTAGAAAGTCACTGATTGTTTACATATATTATCTTTGATAAAACAAGTTTTAAATTCCAAAATAAAATGTTCATGAGCATTGTATGTCTACAAAGATATCTTTGGTTAGGTTGCTTCAACTCTATTATGTAATAGTTTTGTATGATTTATTTATTTATTTGTAAACACTGTAAAGGGTAGAGAAACACAGGGTGCCCGGTCACCATGGCACCTGAAAATTTCTACCTGGTGCCTGAATTTTCAAATTCAGTGTTAAAAAATATATTTTTTTATATTTTGAGAGCGCTTTATCTTAATTGGATTCATGGCTTTCTTAGCCTGTACTTGCCAAAAAAGAAAAGAAAAGCTCGCTCCTGAGTAACTGGAGCTGGTGCCTGAATTAGTTTTTGTATTGTCTACGCCTGCAAGTAATGATACAAATAGATAACAAATAATTAAATCTTGGTATCTGATCTGAATTTGTGCTATCAGAAAACAACAAAGATCTCATAAAAAACACTAAAGAAATATCAGCTGTTGACTTGGGAATGAATTGAATTAACTCAATCCTATTATTTCACTATTTAAAGTGTCATAAAGATTGAAAACATTATTATTATTATTACCGTACTACTATTTTCAGAAGCCCTTTGAGCATTCGTCTTACCAAGGCAGTCAAGATGCAGTTGATGTGGCAATGCTGGACACAGTGTTGCCTTCCATAGATGCATCTGCAAATTGTGAATCAGGCACTCCTAGTCCTTCAGTTTGGAAACCTGCATCCACATGGCATGAAGAAAAATCTCATGTTGAAAATGAAACGCCAGTGACCTTTGCGACCATGAATAATGGCTTTCCTTCTGCTTCCATGGATACCAGACAGTTCACCGAGTGCATGGAAGGACCATCTGCTTTCCGAGACTTGAAGGAAGGCGAATGTGTGAGTGGTTCGAGTCTGATGCAGTTCGAAGTCAAGGACGCATCGCAGAGAGTTCTTAGTGGTGAAAATGTTCCTATACGTGAAGATTTATTTTCTCACATCCACGAACAATATGGTGACAATGTACCGGTTGAAGACAGTGATGTAGTGCTCATTTCAAGTGATGGTGAAGACACGATGAATATTAAAGCAGAGTTCGGTCAGGCAGAGGGTAAAGCAGTAGATGCAGATGAAAGGTAAGTAAAGAAAATGTTAACGTAATACTGAAAATAACCATGTCATTAGTAGGGTTCTGGTTTTGCTTATGAGATCTCTTATTTCACTACATCTGTGCGCCAAATCTACAATATCTATTATTTAGGCACATAACTGAATTTTAATGTTACATCTTGCAAAATTTGTCAATACAAGAGGAAATAATATAAAACCAAAGAAGAAACAAAGCTGGAGTGTTAAACAGAACATTGGTAATCTGTTCAAATCTGCCCAATGTGCATGAGCCACATTGGAACAGATATGGGCCACTTTTGAACAATGTCTTGTTTTTATTAATTTTACTGGAAATGAAATGTTTAACATGTTAAACGCTTACATAATCTCAGCTTTCAAAATGTTAGTATTGAAATGGAAGCATTTGTGCTTGAGCGTGGGTTGTTTCCCCTGCACCAAAATGCTGTAGTAATTTCAAAATTACATTGCTTCTTTGGATATTTTCAACAACATAACAGCCAAGAATACCCATGCCCATGGTGGGGTTCGAACCTCTGCCCCTGGCATCCTCACATGCTGTGCTAATCAATCCCATCACGGAGGTTGGCTTTTTGCAATGAGAGGTTAGGGTGTCGCTTCCCAATACTGCTCTTCAAACCCTGCAGTTTTGTTTCTATCCCACTCTTCGAGATATTTGCAGCCTAATTTTCAAACACAATCATATGCTGTTCCATTTCGTTGTGTATGTTCGAACCATATTTAGCCTGGAAAGATGTATTGCATAATGATTATTTTCATAATTTGAAATTGCGTGAAATGCTTCATTTAATATTTTTATGATGAACGAACTTATGGGGAATTTTGATCACTGTTCAAATTATCTCAAAAGTGCTGTTCAAATGTGCCCCAAAAGTGCTGTTCAAAATGTGTCCTAAGAGTGATGTTCAAATCTGCTCCATAAGGCAATGCCAGACAAATCCATGCTTTATAGGGAAAAAAAAAATAGATATTTCACAATAATAGCACACAAACCTATCCATAAGCAATAATATTCTATAATCAAACTCTCCTCTCAACCTTCTACATGGTTGTTATCTTCTTTCAACTTTTGTCGAGAAAATTTACTTTTCAGGGAGTTATGTGTACATGTTCTCATACTGAATGTTTATTCTGAGTACTAGCTGACAGCCCATCTGCAGTGATCTCGTCTACTGCCACTGCTGTCAACTTTGCACGATTTCTTCGCATTGCCATATAATTCGAGATGTTCAAATGTGCCCCAGTCTCCTGTAATGTGTGTGAAGACTTGATGTTGCTTACTTGATGAATGCTGTTTGATCAATCAAAATGTTTTGTAAGAATTACAAAAGAAACGATCAAAACACTTAAAAGAATTGTGGTGGTTCAGTGCCATATGCAACATGTTAGACTGGGTGGGTGACTTCAAGTTAGAAATTTTCTGGCAATGCCTGCAAAAAGTGTATCTGGAGATCACTCAGCTTAGTTGGGGTCAACACTTGGCAGTAAATATAGCTGGAGCATGGTACTGATCACATAATTCCCTATTGTTGCTGAGACGGGGTACCACTCACCAGGAATTCTGGGTATTGTGCGTGAATTCTAGGCTCCGGGAATTATATGTGAATTTTTCTCCGTAAGCATAAAAAAATTGCAACTTTTATTAATCCAAATCCCATTGAATTTATACATATTTATAAACTCCCTCAGGCAAGTTTTTCACAGTTTAGGTTTTATTTTTATCGAGAGAAAGGAAAAGAAAGCTGCATGGAAAATAAAAGAGTTATCTCAATCAGATTACTTTGTTAGTGTCCCTTGCAGAACAATCTATTTGACATACAGGAGATTAAAATATCATGAAGTTGATTGGATAAATTTGAGTTTGAAATTCTTATATAATTAACAATATTTCATAGATTAGTACATTCTGTAACATTTGTGACTTGTGTATGTTTTAAATATATTTACCATTGAATTAGAATTTTTGCATATTTTGGAATCACAAGACCCTTTGTATTGTTAATATACTTGTGTGTGCATGTGTGGGTGGTGAGAGGCAGTAATATGTAAGGTTGAAAGAGAGAAAACATCTGCTTGTGCCCTTAAATTTTTGTAAAGTTTACCTTGAAAATGTGGGATTATACTTGAATCTTATCATGGTCCTGGAGTAGCCACCCAGTGGCATCAAGAATATCTGCCTCATGAGCACTGGGGTAGTTTGACCCCCCTCTCTTCAGTGTGTTCCAGTGTGTTCCAGTCAATTTAAACTCTCAACTCAGCATTCAAGCGTTATTTTTACATATGCTGATCCATCCAGAAACATAAAATGTGATTCATAATGACACATTTTACTTTTGAGTGTTTGTGAATTTCTCACACACACTAATGCATACACAGCTACCATGTACATTATATTATAAATATCAGAACACAAATTGTGTTTATTTAATCTTTTAATTGGAAGCGTAAGTACCTCCATATTTTACAACAGAAAAGTTAGGAAATAAGCACCTTTACTATTGATGTGATGAAGCAAGAAATATATTTCTTTGAAACCACATTTTTTTTAGCAGAACAGTATAAGGTCTTGCTAATCCCACAAATATCAATTATATCCTTGGTATAAAATTTTGAAAGTGAAAAATTAAATATTGGAATTTTACAAAATCTGATACCAGTTCTGATATGCTTTTTTGCCAATATTGATGCAGCTGAAACTGTAGTATTCACATCCCGAAACATTATGTTGTTAATAGCAAAACATTTCTCATTTTACCAGTTTCTTACTTTTGTCCATGTATATTTTCATGTTCATATTTGCAATTACAAGCCAAAACTGCAGTACATAATTATCGTGTTTACTTGAGCTTTAAATTTGAAATGTGCTGTTCTGTAATTGTATTTGTATTCATAGGAAAAACATTCCTACATTTTTTTCACCTTTATCATATTTTTAATTACGTCCTGCGATATCTATCTTCAGCACATGAGTGTTGCAAGAATTTTTTATCAGAGGAGGGGTCAGGCCATTGATATAACTTGAACAGTTGAAATAATAAGCATATAATTACTATTGTAGGCTTGTTATTATTATAAAATAATAACTATTATAAACTAATAAAATTAACCATTTTATTTCAAATGTATTATTATTATTAAATTATTATTATATTCTTTTCTACTCGATCCACCAGATGAGTGAAATTCAGCACAACTATTTATTATTTTTTTTTTTTACATTTCATATGTTTAGTGTTTATGTTGGTGTAACCTCTCACATAAAACTAATTTTTAGTATTTTTGAAAACTGGGAAACCATTTATTCTTTGGTTTAAATGGTAGGGAATGATTACACACCTGGTTCTTGCATTTTACAATCACTTTTTTTAAAATTTAAACCCAGTTTTACTTTGTTATTCTGTTTGAATACAAACTAATTGAAATTTCATTATTAACAAAAAAAATACCGAGCTTTCTGACCATTTGTAACTTGAAATAAACTATGAAAATTTCCAGGGGGGTCGAGGAACCAGTTTGCCCCTCCTCCCGAGTATACTATGCTGAAATATAGCAACAAAATTACGATACTGCATTGAAAGACTGACTTCCTTACTAAACCAGTTCCATTAAGGGTATAGACTACAGCCGCCATCTTGAAAATTCATCCCATTCATTTACATGGTAAATTGTTACCGTGATTGTGCAGCTCTGAAATGGAATTTTGATATTCTGCTTTAGGCCATTGTTCTTTGTACTCGTCCCGTTGTGTACTCGTTCCTCAATTATAGATTGTATAATTACATTAAGCGCAAAATAATAATAAATCACAAAATACAGCTTTCACGTCTTTCCTCTTAATTTTCATATTTCACAAGAAGAATATTAAAAATCCGACAACGTAGATCACGAGAGGAAACATTTAGGCTGTGATTGCTATACTTTTGTCACTGGCAAGATTGCGTATTATTGTGCAATTATATTAATATTCCAGGCTAGCAACGTATTTTTATCACGGCAAATTGTGCTGTGATTGCTATACTTTTGTCACTGGCAAGATTGCGTATTATTGTGCAATTATATTAATATTCCAGGCTAGCAACGTATTTTTATCACGGCAAATTGTGCTGCCACCTGCGACACCGCCTGGAACTTCCAGCGGGCAGAGCGATATTTGATTTGGATAGCTTCTGCTAGTTAAAGGTTCGTCGAGTCTCGAGTGTTGTGTTGTAAACATAAAATAAGAAATTATGTCACCACCATGAAAGAACAGACTATTATTTCTATCAGGCAGAAGAAAGATGAGGACAGCAATAACTTGAATATTTGGCGACAACATCACAAGCAGTCTAGGTTAAGTAAAACTGTCTTTCATCACTTTCCAAATGCAAATAATATAAGAAAGCATAATTCCCACGCCAACAATTCATGTTGCAAATTCATAGGTCTGCGAAATCTGTGTTCGCCTGTCGCTAAAAATAGCCGGGTTAGCTGCTAGCTTTCCTCGGCCTTCCCTCAGAGAGCTGTCTTGTCACTGCCAAATCGTCAAGGTCAAATTTAAGAGTGAATGGCCTACAACCTTTCTTTTACTGGGAGGAGGGCCTTTTGAAAAGGAAATATTATGTGTAAATAGGGTTACCAGACGTTCTCATTTTTTCTCATATCCTCTTTTTCGGGTCCTAAAAAATCGTCGAAAGGGGATTTTAGGAAAAATGGGAAATGTTCTCTTTTTGGGGGTATAGGCAACTGTTTCAACTTCAAGATTCGCAACTAAATTTTATATTTATAAACAATTGTTAGTAGTTTTTCTGTTTTCAATTTCAAAGTTTAGAAATGCAACTGTCTCAGTTGCAAGCTCAATACCAATAAATGTTTCTCCCAACAAAGAAAAATTGTTGGAGGTTTTCGTTCGTATCTTCTGTTGTCGCCTCTGCGCCGTGTGAGATTTTGATTTCAAAGGATTTGCGACGTCGACCGTGACTTGCGGTGAGCCGCAAGTTTCTAAAAATAGGTAAATATTACAATGATATGCTGGTCGCCGCAGCTTCGTTTGATCTGAGTTTTATGATATCAAAATTCAGAAATAAGCAGTAATTTTTTATTTATTTAATTTGTTACATTGTAGTGGAAAAGTAAAGTTGTGTCGATCAGCAATCTGAAGAACCATTCCGAAACGCAAATGTGTTTTTAGTGACGACTTACAAAAACTGTTTCCCGACTTTAGGCAACTTTGAGACAGAATGTCTTGTCGTCCACCAGGCATATTTGTTTCAGTTGCTAATAAAGGTATTTCAGAAAAGTTCAAATACTTTGACTATATATGCACAAACACACACCATCACACACACCCACACATATATCCAATACTGGTTGACGATCTCCACGCTTAGAGGTGGCGAAAGAAAGCGTGGGAGGGAGACCAGCAGTAGGTTGGCAAGCCAAGGCCCTTCATGGGCATTATATATATTATATATATAATCCTGTGCGCTACAGCAGTCGAGTGGTCAGCCCAACGTATCCCCAACTGTTATAGTAGGTATAAGCTCCCCAATTTCCTCAACATGGCAGGTTGAACCAGGGATCGAACCCATGCCATCCCCCAGTTGCCATCCAAAGCAATGTGCCTTAGACCAGCACAAACACACACACCCACACACGCGCTTCCCCCCCACACACACACCTACCTACCTACACACCTGCCCACCCACCCACCCACCCACATACATACATACATACATACAATAGTGAATGTAGTACAAGTCATAGTGGGTTTTTGTCAGGTTGTTTTCCTCAAATCATGCTAGAAATGAACATTTAACACAAATATAAAGATCATATATCCAAGAAACAAAAATAAAAAGTACCAGAAATTTTTAGATAAAATGTTTGCATTTATTGATGCAGCATACTTGAACAAAGCTTATAATTTTGAAATGTGGGAGCACTTTGGTTATCAGTTACTTCCTAGCACTTTGGTTATCAGTTACTTCCTTATGGGGGGGAATCCATAATGACAAATCATAGTTTCAACTGTGATGATCAATTGATACAAGAAATTTTTGCATGTTTAAACATTACAATTGAAAATTGAGTACATTTTATTGAAATGTCATTAATTGTGACATAATTAAATTGAATTAGTAGTATCATAAAATACTCTTCAGAAAAGCACACGCGTTGCTCCAATGTATACACCATGCTGAATCAATTAAAATAAACAGGCATAGTAGCTGCAAAAGTGAGCAAAGAGAATTCAGGATAACCAGGGGCAGTCTAGGATTCTCTCAAGGGTTCAATTTCAGCACAAAATCTTGATTTATTATTTTTCATGTAAATGTATGGCCAATACTTAGGCACATGTTGCGTGCGTCTGTTGACAATATTTCGACCTGCTATTGTTGCCATCTACGGAGATATGTCCCATAAATGTAACTTTTCACATAAATTCGTCAGTCAAAAATCCATTAAATGTTACACATGACCAATATTGGTCGTAAATGGCAGATTGACATGGTATCAGACATCTAATTATGACCCTTCGATAATTTCATACATATTTTTCTCACTCAGAAGTGCATTTCTGGAAAAATGCTAACGCTGCCTTCTGCCAGTTATTAATTTATCTAATTTTCTGTGTGGCGTAAACTGATAATTTTTTATCATTGGAAATATCTCAATGGATGAGGCTTTATAATATAGAAAACCTGGTGTAAATATCTCTTACGGTTTTCATGATATACATTTTCAAAATTTGGGTTGTGAGACTTTTGGAACATTATGTATAAGAAGCTGAGCATCACGGTATTCAAAACATCGCTAAATCATTTGAAAAAGCAGGAAATGTGGGACAAAGAGTAAGAAATCGTTACTGATTCTATGGAATGTTCACAACGTTGATAAAAAAAATTGCTAACTTACGCTGTACTGCAATTTGAACTTAGAATCTTCAAAATTTCGTACATATTACAGCAAAAGATCACAGTTGCCAGGTTGAAATTTTTAGTCGCCCTGGCGACCGGAATTTTTCAAGCCCTGGTCATAACATGTTTTGTACCCCCACCCCTCGGTAGTCTGATTCTTGGATACACCAAAGTATGTGCCTCCTCAGGGAATGCAACCCTGGAAATGATCACAAAGCAACAGCATTAACTATTACACCCTCCTTGAAGAATAGAATCAAACTGTTGGACGAATATTTTAGAACAAATTATGTTAATAGAATTGTTAAATAGTTTTTGATTGTCAACTATTCCCAGTCACAGTTATTTCTGGAGCAAGGGTGCTCATAGCATCAAAGAAGGGGAGGAAATAGAGTGGGCAGAGTGAAGCAGTCTGTGAAGGCTTGCAAATGCAGGTGCTTGCCCCCTCCAGGTAATCCATTTCTCTCTCCGGTGTTCATTGGTGGAGCCATCTCGCATTACTACTTGCGCAGACTTGTTTTCGTTCGCTTGCTCTAGAGATAGTTCGGACAGGGTATAAAGCAATACAAATGGAATATTACAATGTATTACTACTAGGAGAAAAAATATTTCAATTTTAATATATATATATATTTTAAAACATAACCTGAAAAGACACCCGAAAAACCCCACCTGGGTTGGGTTTTAAAAAAAAACTGGCAAAATGCCAACCCTGGCACTCGTCCCGTATCCAGAGCCCAAATCATGATGCCTTAGACATCCTGAGCCATGGTGCAGGACATAATACAGTCAGACAAGTTATTTTGTTCTTTTGCATTCATCATTGTAGTGTGCTCATTAATTTGCAACCCCCTCTGTTTTTCATAATTCATAGTATGTTTAGATCACAGATCTATCTTGTGATATTTTGCATGTACTCCCTCCGTTCCATAATATGGTATAGAAACAGGCCTTTTATGTTGTTCCACAATATGGTATAGAAATGTTAAATTTTAAGATTGTTCCTCAATATGGTATAGATACGTTACATTGTAAAGCATTAGAGGGTTAGGCTGTATGTTAGGTATAGGCTACAATGTGGTTTACAATTTCATACTCATAATAATGCATTTTATTCCACATTATTTATTCCATTTTCCTTGAATTGGAGTAGGAATTGTAGAATGGCATTACGACATTCGGCTGTTAATTGTTTTGCTTTGGTGTTTCTACTCACATTTGCATCAGTTACTGGTATGTTTCCTCGTCCTGGAATGCCACAACGTGTGCCCACTTGACTGACGTCCATACTCAGCTCCATATATGTTTCCTTTGCATGACTTGTAGTATGCTCTACACAGTGAACATCTGACTGGTTGAAGGATTGCTTCACTACTGCACACACAATCATATCCGACCACTACTCGGATGCGCATGCGCAATAAATCAGCGCATTCATCCTGTGTCTATAGGGGCTATCCACGAGTAAACAAAAACATATCGAACGGCACAATCGATTGTCGAACTGTAGCACAACAACTTCCGGTTCACGGCGGCCGGGTAATTCAAGCGCGTACTTGTGGCATTTCTTCTCGTTTTGTATACCGGATGAAATGGATCATATAAAAGCACTTGACGACGAGGAGAATAAGAGATAATTATACACAAAATTTTACCCTCGGGTGATGATGTATTTTGCATTTCTGGAATAAAAACTGCTAATTTCAATAAATTTCGGACAATTAGTACAAAAATAATGTAGGGAATAAACTACTTTTAAACTATCATTTTTTCCGGTCTGGATCGGAATGTTTTTTTTTTTAGGTCCCGACTTTTTGGATTTTTGCACATCCGTTGTCATTACTGCGCAGTCTACTCCTGCTAATGGTCTTCCAATTTTCACGCCTGACAGCTTGAATGCAATAATTTGGCGCCTAGATCTCGAGGAAATGGATGAAGAGAGATCCGTGAAAGATTATTTAGCCGTGATCGTAGTTTACATCCTCCTTGTACACACTCATTCGTTCCTTTCATACATGACACAATCTCAGCTCCCTTTAGCGGCATGTTGTGAGCCCACGAACCGGAAGTTGTTGTGCTACAAGTATGGCGTCCGCGCGAAGGCACTTCCTTCCGGTGGATAGCCCCTATACCATATTATGGAACGGAGGGAGTATATGAAAAACACCTGTTTTCAGAAATTCAGCTTGTATTGGAAACATGATCCAATACCTTTCAATATCACTATCAGCATCTCATACATAGGTATCAGTTTCACTCACTCACTTAAAAATAATGAAATGATTACTAAAAACAAGATAAAATCACAACACATAATTTGTTTTGTTTTCTAAATATTAAGGTGGACTTCGATTCTTCTTCAGAGATAGAAGAGTAGAATGTGTCATGGTAAGGTTAAAACATAGTTTGAAGGGATTAAAAGTTTAAAAGTGTGTTGTCCTGTTCATGCTGCTGAAGCAGTCAGATGGTATTTTCAGCTACCTTGGATGATATGAGTTTGACAGAATAAGGCACATGTTGTGATTTATCTCGTTTTTAATATGTTAATGATACATAGCATGAAATAATACATTTCCTTTCATGAAATCGGTACTGTTACATAGTGTTGAGCTGATTGAATGATTTTTCGTTCACAGGTTATCAAAGTGGAGTGTGTGTCAAGTTGCAATGTCCTACTAGTGAAAGAAAATATTCTTAATAAATCATCAGTTTGCATGCAATATTGAAATTTTCCCTTTCATTACTGCCCACCCCTGCCTTTCCAAGTCTGAACAGCTTTGTTATTATGACCTTATCACAGATTTCCTTGCTTAGTGTCTTGATTTATTCGTATGATTTGTCTCTTATTTTGATCTTTTTCTCTGTGTGGTTGCTTCCTTCTTTCAGCTCCTGATCTGAATTTCCAGTTCTTGAGTGAGATTGCAGTGCTGTGGGATATTTTTCCTTTAGTTATTAGCATGTGTGTTTCTCAGGCCTGTGTTGTTCTTCCTTATCCTTCATTTAAATGGCAAATTCCTTGTCTGTTGTTTTGTTCCTTTTTTAATAGGCAGGTGAAGGTCTGATGCTGCTTCCCACTCCCTAAGAATCGGTACCTCGACCCATCCTTACCTTCTCCTCTTGCCCTCAACACATTCCTGCTAAGTGTTTCTGGGTTGTCTTCTACCAGCTGCCTTGGGCAGATATCCCCCACTCCCCCCTCCAACTTTGTTGTCTTTAAATCGCCACCACCAAAATTGATAGTGATCTCCAGACGTTGGTTCACAAGAGTGATGATGTGTCCAGGCCGTTTACGAACGATGCATCTCTAATTTCAGATTCGGGTAGCAATTCTGAACATAAGCAATGAAAAGCACAAGAAGTGAAGTCGAGAAATTCGGATTAATTACAAGTTATTTTTAAAAAAGTAATCCTAAAATACAGTCATTGGTGATTGCAGAGGATCTAAGAACCAGTGAGCATGTATAGGCAAATGAGAGTAAAATGCTTAAAATCGACAAATTGTCAAATGCTGCACAGGAGTGTTCATACCTTAATGAGAGTGGTGTGGAAAGCTACAGTGAAGGTGATCCCACATCATCAGAGAAAGTGATTTACGGACTGTGACCATCATCAATTCTAAAGTAAAAACCAACTTTTCATTATCCTGGCAAAAATAACACCCCTGGTTACTATACACTACTCTCAGTGAAAGATGACCAAGTAATGCGTTGTGTAGTGTTTGTGTTCAACATTTCCAGAAAGTATGCAAAATGGTAGGAACTTTGACAAGCGATTTGCCTTCTGCAAAATTAGAGTTGGAAGTGGTCGGAAAAAATAACTGCTTTTTTGGAAAGAAACTGAGTTTTTTCCGTTGCTTATTTGGTTGTATTTTTGGCTTTGTTCATAAAAGTGTCTCAAATCGAAAATACTGCTTTATTTTTTGAAAATCTAGTATCAAATCTCTCTGCATTAAATTTTGTGTTCAGTAAAATATATTTGTATTCTGGCTTTCCAGTACATTTGGTTAAATGGCCAATAAACCTTGTCAAGGAGCAACTAGTGATGTATTTTGGCTGCTTGTTGCAGTGGCTCTCAACCTTCGTGAGACCACAGCCCAGTAAATTTATTTGTTACAAGTTGATGCCCTGATACGAACAATTTCACTAATAAATAAATATCTGATCTTTAGAGTTTATATGAACATTAAAATACACCCTTATTTAATATATCAACTATGGCATAATCACAGTTCAATTATGTCATCAAACCCTGCGTGCAATGGATCTTTTGCAGCCCGGCGGTTGAAAAATACTGGCACTAGAACTGAAGCAGAAGTAAACAACAGTACTTGCAATTGTTCTCTGTGATTTACAAGCTAAATTAGAAATGAATGTCTGCCAAAGAAGCTAACATTCTTGTTAAGTATAGAGAACATTCAGACCGAAGCAACACATGACAGTGGGGGTCTCAATTGAAGTGACAAGTGACCCTTCAGTCTGTAAGCAAGCATCCACCATGTATGCACAAACAAGACCGAGGCGACATGATGAGCGCTATTGATGGATCTTTCAGACTGAAGTCATAGATGACAAGCAACACAGTCTCCTTCAGTATAAGGCAAAACATTCATCATGCATGCCAGAACAACAGACCGAAGCGGCATGACAATGCATGCCATTGAGAAAACAGTGTAGTCCAAGCAAAATGCAAGTGACATGATTAACTCGTTGTCGTGCTTTGGTTCAAAAGGTTGAATGGATTATTGAGGGTCTGCTTCCAAGTGATACATGTCATTTGTTGCTTCAGTCTGAAAGTTCCCTGAGGAAACTGTGCAGGCCAAGTAACAAGCGACACTTGCAGCTTATGTTGCTTCAGTTCGAAAGTTTGCATTTATTTCTAAGAGGGTTGGTTTCCAAGGGCCATGTGTTGCTTCTGTCACAAAGCTCCATTAGACAGGACACACATTATACACACATTTGCGTAGTATGTATACTTCTGCATGTGTGTTGTGAACAGTAAAGATTTTAATTGTTCTGAAACATCGAATATTTTTATATTAACATTTGTTTCATATTTTATGACATCAACGTTTAAATTGAGACACAAACCTGTGTCAGATGTGCTCATCAGAACTACATGTTTAGTTTTAACCCTATCTTACCTGTGTCATACAAGGAACTTACATACCAGAGTGGGGGGAGGAGGTGCTCCCAGGTCCACACTTTTCCTTTATCAATAAATTCAAGAAACCATTTTTATTATTTAATCACTGCTTCCTTTGCTGATTATATATGTGCAGTTTTTATTAATTATAATAATTACAAAAGTTACTATCATTAATAAAAAATAATAATCAATTATTGCATGAGTTTCTCACATATATTTTATCGTTCACTAAAACTTACAAAAGCGATAATACTTTTTTATTAATGCTTTTTTGTTTGTAGAAGTGCAGTTGTTTATTAAGTATAAAAATTAAAATTAAATAATTACCATTATTACCAACTGTGCACTGTCACTGGCATGAGTGTCACGAATGAAACATTCAAATATCGCACCTGTTATGCCCACTAAGTGCATTTTGCCTCCTATTTACTTTACATTTATGTTGTTATTAACAAAAGTTATACAGAAATATTGAGAACATCCTAGGGAACAATGTAATTTATTTTCAAACCGTTAAAAAAATCTAAAAAATAGAGGTGGTGGGCCTGCAAGCCCCTCCCCTTCCCCAATCAGTAAGCTAGGGTTAAAATAATATCTTGACCACTATGCAATATGTGTCCACTGGGATTGGCCAATATCTATCTCTTGGCTTCTACAGCATGTATTTTTTTACCTAGTTGTAAAATATGTCACTACAAACCTGTAAACTCATAACAGTAACTTCAAGTGAAATAGGTTAGCTGTAATTAGTAAAAAGCCAAAATTTCCGTTTTTAAAAAAAAAAAAAAAAAAAAAAGGCAGCTTTTTTGCAAACTCTAGGCATAATACAGTGTAAGAAGGAAGAGTAAGAAAAATAATCTTGATGCTGTTTAAAAACACGAAAAACGTTATTCATTGCCAACGTGTGCTGCTGGGGGAAAAAGCTCAAAAACACACCCTAGAGAGAAGTGCAGGGACTGCCCACAAGTTATTTATGGAAACACAAAAAGATAAATTAAGCACAACTATTAAGGTGTTACAGTTTCTTTATGTCATTGCAAAAGATATTGAAGTTTTCATGATCGCTTATTAGGCCTCAGGTCGCAAATGGTCTAGACATGGAAACTCATATTCCTACAGATAAGACTGCAGGAACAATGACTCATTTTATTGCTGAACAATTGGAAGTGAAATTAGTAAGTTTTCTTACAGACGAACTGTTTTTTAATCTCTGTGGATGAATCAGCCGATACATTTTCCGAAAAACATTCAGTTTTACATACATGTCACATGTTAATGAATGAAACAAAACTTTCTGTTGTTATTATAAACTAGTGCCTGTGATAAATGCAGATGCAAAGTCACTTCAAGAGAAAATCATCGAAGCTTTTGCAGAATAGAGCATAACTATACAAATGCTTAAGGAAAAACTTGTGGGATTTGGTTCAGATGGGGTTGTTCTGTTTACAGGTCAAAAGGAAGATGTTGCCTCTCAAATTAGGAGAAACATCTCACCACACTTGATTACTGTACACTGTATAGCCCGCAGAATGGACCTTATGTCAGAAAAGGTTTTTAGTATGGTTAATGCTGTTCATAATTTTCAATCCTTGTTGAATGAATTATGTAAACTTTTTAGTACATCTTCTACAGCTGCCAAGCTGTTCATAATTTTCAATACTTGACGAACGAATTATGTAAACTTTTCAGTAAACCTTCTACAGCTGCCAAACTTAAGTCATATCGCTGCATATACAGGCATTATGGGTTATTTGAAAATTAAAAAAAGAAAAATAGTATTTCATATACGTTGGATTTCTAGTGAGAAGGATGCTTTATTGCCTTGTTTTCAAAGGTTTTTCTTGCATTATACAGTACCATCAAACGGGGTTAAGGAATGTCAAAGAAAACTGCATGTATTTTACAAACGCAAAGATGGAAAACATTGTATTTTAAACATATAATAGCTGAATACATAAAGAAAACATTCCTACAAGTGCATTAGTAATCGAGGAGTATGACAATGGTTATTGAAAAATGAAATTTGGTGCAAAGTATCCTCACAGGGTGAGGATACTTTGCACCAGATACAAAAAAATAGGTTCAACACACGAAAATAATGCTTCTGTGCAATGTTAACCCACCAGCGTGTATAAATTGCACTTCCTGCATAACGACACAGAAAACTGTATGTCGTTTGCAAATACTGATATTAGAATTAAGGTACCAGTACCGGTACTTAGTATGGATCACTGATACGTTTATAGAAAATGTTGTATAAAATGCTGGTACTGTCACAGGAACCACTTGCTGATAGTTTAGCACATACTATCCCACAAAAATGCCAACTCAGGAACAGAAAATATCTCCCTTGAACTGATTTGGTTTGGCTGCTCTATATGTCCAAGAATATCATCCCAACTGTACTCCAGTTCATCGACTTTATGTGGCCACTTCCAATATCGTCCACTCCTCTGCATTGATTGAACAACTGCTCCATCCTGTGTGACTGCTACAATTTTCCCTGGGAAAAGTTCATTCTCATATCTGAAAATAACATATTCACCCACTTCTCGGTTCACAGTATCCCATTCTGGTGGTGGTTCATGCCCATTCAGTTCACGGTTCAGTGATGTTATTTTCTCCAATGGGAAGTTCATGGTCACTGAACTGCATTTCTGTGGACGAGAAATCACAAGAAGGAAGAACTTCATCACCATTACTGGATTCTGAATCGATACTGGTTTTCCTTGATGTACCAGGATGGCTACCGGTAGCAGATGACGAGGCAATCTGTTCGCATTGGCCAGTGGCAAGATCTATGGATGCAATGCTCTTTCCAGGAGGCACATTCATCTTCTTTCTTCTCTTGATCGGGGCCTTTTCTCCTATGACTTCATTCCTCTTTTTTTCCAAAAAGTCTTTAAAACTTGCCTCTACTACTGACGTATCACTACCACTTGATGATCTCCTTCCGTTAAAACTCTTCAGGAGTTCATCAACACTTGTTGGGCATATTCTGCACTTATTGAATCCTGCTTTCAAGTTCGCTTCCTGATGTGGTTCAATTGCTTGCATCAATTCTTTCAGTAGGGCAGGAAAATGTTGCTTCTGCAGAACTCCAGAATGCGTACCACGCGGTGTCTCCTTGTATGCACGCAAAATCTTTCTCCATGCAACCTTCTTAGGATGAAAGAATGTTACATCAAGAGGCTGCGTGAGATGCGTGCTGTTCGGTGGTAAACAGATGAACCGAATTCCATTTTGCTCGCACAATTGCAACACCTTAGACGACAGATGTGAAGACAAATTGTCCCCAATGATGACTTTGGTTCCTTGCATTTTCTTGAGACAAGGAAGCATCAGAGAACAGAACCACTCTTCAAATGCTAACCCATCAAACCAACCACTTGTTGTGTTTGTATAACGTGCTCCGGTGGGACCACCCTCGCACCATGTCGACCACATTTTATTAGATTTATACACCACGAAAGGTGGCAATAATTTGCCACCTGTATTTCCTGCAAGCATGACAGAGATGCTTGTCTTCGATGTATTACAAATCTTACTTGGATATTTGCATCCCCTTTTCAAAAGACACTTTTTATATCCAGGGTCGTCTGTCAGATTAGTTTCGTCAAAGTTCCATATGTTGTCAGGAGGAACATCTTTAATTTCTTCAGAGAGATTTTGTATGTATTCCTTAAGCACAGTTTCTGTAACATCGGCACGACTTTTCTTCATATTGGCAACAAATCTGACAGTCAAAGCTGGATTGCGCTTCAGGAAACCTTTTACCCAGTCGGTCCCTGGAAAGTTCCCATTCTTGAAGTTCTTGACAACCCTTCCCGTTTTCAAGAGATAATCTTTAACAATGTGCTTTAAATCACTCTCATCTAAGGGAAAACCAAAATTGCATGTGTCAAGTAGGCACTGCAAGAACTGTGATTCCTCTTCTTTTGAAAAAAACTGGTTGTTTGCCGGGACGCAACATGTGCTTCTTTTTCAATTTATAGTTGATTGTTCGCCGCGAAATATTGTACTTACTTGCAGCCTGCCGTTGCGTCAGTGTACCAGCTGATACAGCTTCCAAACACTCACGTAAGGCACCTTCTGTATAATCAGCATAGCGTCTTGCTCCTGGAGGCCTCTTGTAGTATCTCGGCATCTGAAAGAAGAAAATAAACGGAAAATCAATAATCTTGATATACACCGGTGTATATATATAAATGCCATGTCAATAGGATTCAATCATGTACCAGTATGCTTATTTTCGTAATTTATTTTCAAAAATTAGAAGGCAGGAGGTACCAATTTTCTATGGTGCAAAGTAACCCCGATTTCAGGCTGAAACCACGGTCTCCTCATTTTATTTTTCCTATGACTTTACAAAGTTTCACACTTCAATTTCCAATGTTGCTTCCAAGTTCCATAATGCAAACATGTATTTTACGGAACTGACTTACCTTTGCTAGAAATTCATGTACATGATATCTTCCAAATTTTCGGGCCTTCACAGCAGCTGCTTTCCACACATCCACACCAACAACACCCTGGCGGGAAACTAGAACTGATTTCAAACACCAACATCATTATCAAAGTACAGTTACATGTCCCATCTAGCGGTAGCAGTTGAAACTTTCTGCTTCATGTTCATGCTTTTCCTGCCAGAGGACTCTGCAACTCTTTTCAACTTTGGTGCAAAGTAACCCCTGAAGGTTTGACGGTATCTGATCTTGGTATCTCAAAGCAATTAGCAAGTAGAGAACACACTAAACTGGGTAGAGTCTTTCAAAGCTGTCAAGGGAAAATATTATTGTGCTCGGTTTTTTCTTAGATGTATCTTGTATTCTGTCCCTCATTAGTAAAACAATGCAGAAGATATCTGTTCCTTATGGTGAAATTGAAAACAAGCTGATGTCTCCAAGACAAGCTCCTAAAGAAATGCGTGTGAAAGATGATTATTTGATTCTTTGTGAAGAGAATTATTTAGTGCATTGTGAATGTGAAGAGGGGGACAAAAACTGAAAGTTTGACAAAACAAGAGGACAAATGGATGAAATGGAAAGAATGTTTTCTTCAAGTGAAGTGATCAAATGTTTTTCAGTGTTTGAAAAAACAGATCTCAATAACATGAGTTGCTTGTACAGAAATGTGGTTCTATACAAAGCATCTAACTTGCTACGTCTACATGCTAATACTGCATGAGACAATGGGGAGAATAGAAGTCAGGCTCCAAAACTGAAAACTATTTGCCAATTCTGAACATATTATTTTGAAAGGTCCGTTCGGCTGCTTGTGAACGTGGATTCAGTGTTGCTCATAGCGTTGAAAGTGTTGAATATTAAAATCGTTTATCTGTGAATACTTTAGTATCTTTGCTGGTTAGTCTTGCTGATAAATGGGCCACTTCTGGACATCATTTGGCAGAGATACGTATTACTCAGAAAAAGAAAGTAACTAGGAAAAGTTCCACCTTGCAATTTTTCTCTGAGTTTACTTCACGTTTGCCATATTTTATTCTTGCTGATTTCAATTCCATATATTTCGATTAGAAGCATTAATATATGGCACATTCTGACATCAATAATCTTATGATTAACACTTTTATCCCAAGGGACGTATTTACTGGGGGATCGACCACAGAGGTCGGTCCACTATTTCGTTACCGTTGTTCTGTTATAGGAGATAGTTGACACCATTAATATCATCAGGGTTTCAAATTCAACATAGCCGGTTGCAATATCACTGAATTTCCAGCCTCCCCGAAGGTGCCATGGTAGCATCATCGCCTTGTAATCAAGGGGTCTTGGGATTGATACCCGGTGGAGGCACATGGTGGTTCGAATCCCACTTTAAACTGTAGGTCCAGTCCTTATGAGCCTTACTGTGCATAAAGTGGACTTCAAACACCAAATCAGCCGACCAACCAACCGCTGAATTTCCACACAAATTAAAAGAGTGGAAGCAAAACCAGGGCTCGCTTGGTAGCTCGGTTAATAGAGCAATGACATAGGATGACAGACTCACGCTCACCTTTTCCCATGCTCTTACTTTTCCTTGTAGCTCTCAAGGGATAAAAATAATAACAGTTAAAAAACAGGACATTAAACCACACTGAAAACCAGATGTTTTGCTGACTTCTCGCCCATGTTGTCAAGGAAAATGCAGAAGTAGTAAAGTGAGATACCGAGTTAAAGGATGCACACTAAAGCTGCTGCCTCCAGGTTACTGCAATATGGAGATCAGCGCTCTAGATAACTGTGCAAGATTACTTCTCTAAATCTGATATACGAACTTCTTCCTACTATTGATTGATTGATTGATTGGGGTTTTAAGTCCACTTTATGTACAGTAAGGCTAATCGGGACTGAACCTAGAGTTTAAAGTGGGATCCGAACCACTATGTGCCTCCACCGGGTATCAAAGCCTCTTCTTCTTGCATGTCCAAATTTGCTAGAGAAACTTTCTTATTGCATATGTAAAATCTCCTTCAAGAATGAAGAATTCATTGTTGTGGCAGGTTTTAGACCATGTGTCATGTTTTATGTAAGCAGTGGCTCATTTTGTAATTAGAACTGTAATTGCGTAGAATGGTTTCCTTCCATGTATAGGTTTTAGGTTGACAGTGCTGCTTATTAGGCTCTGAATTACGGGACGTTTTCAATCAATACGGGTATGACATTTTCAAGCGTGGAAGATTCGAACGAGTTTGACCAAGCAAAAGTGGCATCATCCATGTGGACTATTTGGTACTTGAGGTGCCTCCCCGATGGCATAGTGGAACGTCATCGCCTTGTAATGAAGGGGTCCTGGGTTTGATACCCGGTGGAAGCATGTGGCACAGTGGCTCAGATCCCACTTTAAACTGTAGGTCCAGTCCCGATTAGCCTTCCTGTGCATAAAGTGGACTTAAAACAACAAATCAATCAATCAATATTTGGTGCTCTAGTGAATTGTCTCCCTGCATCATTCTTGTGTTTACCATATTTGCTACCACATAAGGCAATACTTGTAATAAAGTTTATCTCAGCAATGTAAACACATACTCCTTATATTAAGCATGATAGTGTAACTGTACCTAGGTATGATATTGATTTTTTTTTTGTAAAAAATTGTAAAAATGAATTTTTGAAATAAATTCAGAAATTAAAATATATTTGTTTTTGTTTTCTCTATTGTATTGATTCATTGATGCTGGATATTTTTCCTTTACCTCCTTTCTTTAGAGTAAAATAGCTAATGCAGGTGAGAAATAGTGTACTTTAGCTGTTGATCAATTTAATTTGGGGCCATTCTATGTGCCAGAGTGTTAGCAAACCATACTATACCAGGACTCAATGGGTGTGTGTTTGTCATACCATGCATTTCATTGGAGACAGAGAAGGAAACTAAAAATAACTACAAGATGGAAGTAAAAGTTATTTTATTTTTCTCTGATTTTCAGTGTAATAAATAAACATAAATTTTACTGTAAATTTTACTTTTTCTCGGCAGCAAGTTTTGCACATTATTGAAGAACATTGGTGAATTTGGTATTTTCAAACAATATTTGGTTCATGTATTGTAACAGGGTGTCCACTAACAGAAAATTCCTTGAATTCTGGGAATTTTTTGACACAGGAAATTCTACAAGAATTTTTTTCACAAACCTAAAACGATTTAGAAAACTGAATAACCTGATAATTCAAATCCTATGGGGGTATATTATAGTATACATTCATATTCATTTGATCACAGTTGTGACAGTTCTTTTGCTCTTCTTTCTATGTAGACAAAGTTATTAATTTATTTGATTCTGAAAGTGATTTTTAGGTTAACACAGTAGGGCGTGTCATTTAAGGATGGAAAATTTTCTTTTGCGAATTTGCTCAATGAGGGGTTCTGAAAATATGTTATTGGACATGAGGAATCCAAATCTGCAATTATTTTTATGATTGGTTGATGATTAGCTTGGTAAATTGAGGTTTGTTTGAAATGCACAAAAAAAAGCCCAAAACTCGCATTTTAAAGCAAAGTTGAAGTTTTAAATCATTTTATATAAGCGAAAATATAAAGAAATTTTGTTTCCAGCTGTAACAACATATCATTACTTTATCTTATAATGTCCAATTATAGTAAAAAAATAATAATATTCATTAGAATTAATAACAAGTTTCATCAAGTCCCGTTTTGATTCATTTCTTGACAAAAACCGATGACCTGCTTCTTGGCCTCTGATGTAGCCCTCCCTTTTTCCTGTGAATACACTTTTCCTGCAGCCTCCGTGACTTGTTTCACACATCTTTCAATCCCTTGACCATCACAAGGCCACTGAGGAACTTGCATTGGCTTGTCAATAAATTCCTTTATTTCTGTCATTTTGCATGTTAATGGAGGTTCATAAACTCCATCAAACCAGTCTATCAACTCCAATAAGTTTGAAGCAGAGGTATTTATAGAAGGTGTCTTCCTTGGATGTACTGAAAGATCTCCAAATGTATCATCATTGCCACCTCTCAAGTCGATGATCTTTTGAATTCCAGCTATCCTTTCTTCCTTATTATTTGAGCACAGCAGTGTCTGAATTAACGTTTCACTAAATGCATACCACGCTGAACGCTTAACAGTCGGCAAAACAGCATTTACTGCAGACTTGTTTTGCAGTCTAAGCTGTTGCAATTGAAAAAACAAATGACGTGGGCCTTCTATCCACAAATGTTTTACTTTGATATTGAACCAACACGGATAGTACATACCAACGATATATTCCCCAATCAGCCTTAAATTCTCGATATTTTTGCCTTTTAGGTCATGTTTGGAAACCCACAAGCGACAAAGTCTGCTTGCTGTTGTAAGCCACCTTGAATGGCTCACTGGTCCAATTTCAAGAAGTGCCAGATTATTGGGAAGTTTACCTGCTCTTATGGCCTGTGTAATTCTATATCCATACGCTTGATCGGTTGACAGATCCTTCAAAATACTGAGTTCAATAACAGGTACTCCAATTGAAATGTTTGGAAATTTAGGATTAATATCAAGCTCTGTAGCTGCATCTAATATTTTACCAATGTCACCTGTCCACTTGTTGTTTGACAAAGTCTTCTCATCAAGGGCTGTGATTAAATGGTGAAGAGGTAACTCGTTGGTGTGAAGAGCACAAACTAGCCAGTTAAGTTTGCGGCCTAGTTTGACTTCTACCCAGTGCATGGTGCAACCTTCCCAGCCGGTATTATTATTTGTTGAATCACCTCCAATTGCTTGTATTGTTTTATCAATACCTTTCTCTTTCATGAAATTCAGTAAATTGTCAGCAATTATTTCAGCTGGTTTTTGATTCTTTGAGCTTTTCTCTGGTGTAAAGTGATAAAGATATCTCCCACCTGGCTCACTACAAACTGAATAATGTTGTTCTTTCATAGTACTGAGAAACTGCTCCTTTCAATGGTCAGCCTTCAGCATAACTTTAGTTGAATCTTCACGACCATCGAAACATATGCAATCAATTTGACCCTTCTCACAAATTTCTTCAAATTTATTGTCTAATGATGACATCAATTTCTTTTGCGCTCTCTTTACTTTATTGTGGTCAACAACAAGTTTCGTGTTTTCTTCAGTGATCAAGCCGATATCAATAAATGCAGCGGTGGTAATTGCAGCTGTGGCACGAAGACCAATAACGTATCTGATGCTCTGCATAGCAACATTAGGTATATCTAATGTATTGTACTGTTTCTCTCCATTATAAGTTGAAGGAGCTGCTAAATCATAATTTGATTCACTTCCATCTTCTGTATCAGATTATTTTTCCTCATTTCCAACCCCAGAGGAACTTTCTTCATGTGATGGAAGTGAAGAAGTCTGCGAGCATTCCTTTTTATATTCAGCAAGTCTTGTTCTCTCAACTTCTCCTCGCTTTTGCTTCTTTATCAGTCTGTTATGTTCTGGAAAATCTGGAAAACCAATTTGGTGTGGTCCAATAGAACCAATCTTGTTTCTCTGGCCTTTAATGAAAGCAAGTTCTTTCACTGGGATCTTCTTGTCAATTAATGTGAGCTTCTTTTGTGCAATCTGTAGCACAGACAAATTCAGAGCACATAATGATTTCACATTTGCAATTGAGAATGTCAAAGAACTTGTCAAGTTTTCAAGCAAAGGCTTCTTTAATATCTAACTTGCCCCTTCCAAGAGATATGTTTTTTGCTTTCTCCCAAATTTCCTGAATCTTTGCTAATACTGTAACTCTTGAATTCACAACAGGGCAAACAAAAGAACAGTTTGCTCGTTCCCATTTTTCAAGTACTTTAAGATATAGGCAATGTCTTTTACAACACTGGCAGCTGCATAGTTTCTCATATCCTCACTACTTTGTTCTCTTAGCAACAGTCCATATCTTAACACGTCTCGCAAAGTTGGTAATTCAGAAGGCACTTCCAATAAGGTTGTTCATATACTTTAATGTTCCCTTCTTGTTCTCTTCTTTGTAGTCATAGTGAAGCAGTTATCACTGGTTGTAGAAAGCAAAAAAAGATATCACATATCTGCCACGCCACAGCCACACTGTCATTGACACAGTTGACACCGATTGCAACTCTCAAAGTGGAAATTCTTCAGTCTCTGTTGGAAAAAAGAAAGGAGTATAATATTAATATTAATAGTACAAAATATAACATAATAATAGTAAAATATTGATAGTACAGATAACTACAATACATATATAAGAGAACTACAATAACTTGTAATCAATTTTAGGCACTTATCAACATCTGTTTTCATGAAAATTTGGGAATAACCCATACGTTTAAATGACAGAAAAATTTTAAAAATGTTAAAAAGTAGGAACTTTTAACATAGATATTTACCAAGCAAGACCTAAATATTTACAAGTAACCAAAATATATTTCAAATTACCTAATCATACCACAACTTTTTAACACCCCTCAAATCAGGATTTTTAAAGATAAAAAATTCAACATGCCCTATTAACACAGGGATCTGTAATATTCAGAAACTAAATTGCAATGTAAACAATAGAATGTACAAGCAAAGGCAAAGTTCCCTGTGTATATAGCACCATTCTATGAAGACACATTTAGGAGATGTGGGGATGTAGGGCCCCACACATTCTCAATGTCTGCCACTTTGGAGGTGATGTGATCTGCACCATGCTCTGGCCACCTCTGTGCCCTAGAGTTGCCACAGATACTCATTGATTTGAGACTGGGTGAGTGCAAGAGCTGCTTTGTGTGGGGACAAGGCTGGAAATCGAACCCAGGTCTCCTACGTGGCAGTCAGAAGCCCTACCAACTAGACCACTGCGGCTGAACGTATACCCAAAATATTAAATGAATTTCTTTTTTCCATGTTTACATTTACTGTGACTATCTATTCACAACCATCCAAGGGGGGAAAAAACACTTTTTTCTGCACTGAAATTATTAGTAATGAATGCAAATTGAAGGGATGGGAGAAGAAAAAGCAGGTAATTCAATTTTCTGTTGTCAGCGAAGCAAATTAGTAGTGTCATTCCCTGCCATGCTGGACTTTACAATATGTTTCCTTCGTCTCATACACTTAACACTTCTATTCATCAAAGCATATGTTTTGTACTTTTTTATTTACATGTCGAGTAATGTTTTGCAATGAAAAGTTCATTTCTTCTGGAGTTTGGCAGTTGACTTACCTGTTTTTTCCCCTGACCTTTCAAATGAGATGCAATGTGACATATTAAAATTAAGAAATACATTTGAGATTGGATATTTTGTTATATTGCTATACTCAGATGAATATCTTGAAAGGTATGTTCTGAGAAAAAGATATGTATGCTTATTACGACTACATTATAAAGGGTGTGAAGTCTGCAGAAAACCAGGTTTTTGAATTTTTAGTCTTGACTTGTCAACAGAATAGAATACTGTGTTGCACACTAAATAGGAGCAGAACCATGGCAGTCTACTCTATAGGGTGTCTGATTGCCATGTGGGAGACTGGTTTGATTCCTGAGGTGGATGATCTAAGCTCGGAAATTTTCTAACCTTGTCCCTCTATAAATTGGCTCTGAGGCCCACCCAACCTCAAATCAATGTGTACCTGGAGGCAACCCTAGGGGGTAAAGGGTGGCCAGACCGGGGTGCTGATCACATCATTTGTGGGGTGCTACCCCTTCATCCCCTAAATGTGCCGTTATATGGAGCTTTACCTTTACACTAAACAGGAGCCGACTTCATAGCATTAAATGGTAAACTTTCGATCTTGCCACCAAAGTTCTCATGTTTGAATCGTGCCCAGAACATGGGTGTTTGTGACTGTCTCTTCGCCATTTTCATCTAATCATCATTCATCCTCGTCATCATGATTGGTTGCAGAAAATTAATGGACAGTATTTTCTAACAATTTTACATGCTCGTGGGGAAATATAAGAAATTAAATGAATAAGTGTAAATGACATAACTGAGCTGCTACTAGAATTGGTTGGGCTATAATAATTCCAAAAATTGATGTGAAGGTTGTAAATATTGATAATACTTTTCTGGTATTCAAATATGAAATGGGGTGGTTCGTATTTTTATTTGCATTGCTATAGTTATAAGGGCTGATTTGGACTTACTAGATGATGAAGTAAATTCAATTAGATGCAACACTAACACATGTTTTAACACAGCAAAGGAGATAGATTTGATATTACATGAAATCAAGTTCTGAAATAAAAGCTTTATTTGTGCTGCCTTGGTGATCGACTTTCAATTTCACCACTGAAGTTCCTATCTAGGAACCAAATCCCAGTCTAGGCGTGGGTGTTTTGTGAGTGTCCTTTCATCCAGGGCCGCTGTTAAGAGTGTTCAAACTGTGGCACAACACCATCAAAGGGTCCAGGGCTCCATACGTTTTGGAGGTGAAGAGTGGTTCGAATCCCACTTTAAACTGTAGGTCTAATCCCAATTAACCTCTGTGTGTATAAAGTGGACTCAATTCAAATATCATAGCAATCGTCATCTAAAATTTTCTTACGTGTAGATGAGATATAATCATTTAATCACAAAGTCATTCCTTCCCACAAAGTTGTTGCAAAAGTTTCAAAATTATGTATTAGACTCCGTGAAAGTATTGCATTGCATTTTGTTCACTCCATGAGATATTGGGCAAGTATCGGTTCAGCCCCAGTAACAACACATCTGATCAAATGGATGTGGAATGTGGGCCCTAATATTACATTAAGATTTGGCACCTGCGAGAGATGTACTATGTAGGAATTTCAGTGAAAAATGCGAGCTTGACAAGGACATGAACCTGGGTCTCTATGTAGATACAGTGCTACCAGAACAGATCCTGGTGCATTAGCACTGACAGAGAAAGTTCCACCCAGGTAAAACAGCGATAGCGAATAATCAGGTAAAGTCAGGGCTGGCTCACAAGCTCAGCTGGTTTAGCAATCAGTGACCTGGGTTCGAGTCCTGGTTGAGCCTGCATTTTTTGCTGAAAATTCTACATGGAAATAAAATGTTTTGACCTCAAAGACGTGATGGAACAGATGAGTGCAGAAGGTTTGTTTACCTTGAACTGTATTCATCACCTAATACTGTATTATTAAAACAATTAGGGAGACGTTGAACGGTTGCCCATGCAACATACATGGGGGAGGAAATTAAGTTACGGGATCTTTGTTCGAGTATGTAAACCTAATGGTAAGTGACCTGTAGGGAGATCAAAACATAGTGGTGCCAATATATAGATGGATCTGAAGGAAATTGAAAAGCAAAAGATTGGATTAATCTTTCACAGGATCACCTTTAGGTTTAGGAATGCCAGAGATTTGGTTTAGTTCATTAGTTTTAAGTGACTTCAGCTCAGATCTATTTGGTTCACCACAGGCTAGCAGATTATTATTAACAATGAGACACATTACTTAGTACTGTATTAGTATCGACAAATATGGGCATATTGGTGATGGTTTATCAGTAAAATTGCCTATAATTTTTATCGCCCCAATATATTTATAACATTTCATTTACTGTCATTATTTTAATTAATATTAATAACCCATGGCACGATAGCCCTTGAGAGCCTGGGCCTACCTACCAACTGCTGGCCTCAATAACACATGCCCCAGCAGAGATGGAAGATCATCCAACCACTTACAGGGTGACCTGTAGTCAGCACCACAAACCCCTCCCCCTCCCACTCGCCAAAGGTTTCCATGACCCCGGTACACTACTCATTCGTAACTCCCCAATTTCCTCACAATAGTGGGTGGCCACGGGTCCCAAAATCTCAGAGAAAAGTTGTTACGCTTTCCCCAGGAGACTCGAACCAGCATGCATCTCGTAGCCCTGAACCTGAAGCCTTAGACTCGCACAACCACAGTGCGGGGCATTATTTTAATAAATATAACTTCTTAATTCACATACCCTACTTTTGCCAAGTCAGTCCTAATATGCAGTAACAGGGTGGCTACTCACAGGGAATTCTTTGAATTTTCTGGAATTTTGCGTGAATTATTGACTCCGGGAATAATGTGTGAATTTTTTTCTGTAGACGTGAAAAATTGCAACTATTATTAATCCTAGTCCCATTCAATTTATACATATTTATAAATGTCCTGAGGCAAGTTTTTCACAGTTTAGTTTTAATTTTTATCGAGAAAGAAAAAGATAGTTGGGTGAAAAATAACATATAATTCTCTCAACCCATTTACTTTGTTATTATCCTTTGTGACAGACGAAAGTTTAGTGCAAGATATCTTGAAGTTGATTAGGTAAATTTGAGTTTGAAATTTTTATACAATTAACAATTTTTCGCAGGTTAGTATATCCCGTAACATTTGTAATTTGTGTTTGCAGGTGTATTTCGAGTCTGTGTGTGTGAAATGGCAATGTAAACTGTGCACCTTAAATTCAATATTTTAAATATGTATCCCATTTAATTGAATGAGAATATTTGGATACATTGGAATCCCACAGACCCTTTATATTGTTAATATATTTGTGCAAGTATGTATGTGGATAGGTGGTGAGAGGCGGTAGTACGTAAGGTTGAAATAAAGAAAATGTCTGCTTGTATCCTTGAATTTTTGGAAAGTTAGCTTTGAAAACTGGGAATTGTACTTGAATTTGTATCAGGTTCCTAGACTGACCACCCTCAGTAAATATTTCTAGGACAAAGTCTATTGCAGTCACAGGATTACATGCATTAATGGAAGATGTCAGTGAACTGCTTAAGTTTTTACTGAACACTTGGAATTGTATATTGAATTTGTAGAATATTTGTTATCACTATTTGGAAATTTTATAAAGAGCCTGAATATCAGTATTAATGCATACTATTCTATCCGTATTTACAATTTGTTTCCAGATATGTACCCAGAGGAAAATACAGATCAAGTAAAACTACTAAGGAACTTCCTGTAAATTCTTGTACTGCAATATTTATGAATGCAAAAAATAGTAACAGTGTGATGCTGCACAAAACCACACACACAAATAATGACTCTGGACAGAAGATGAGATGTAATGAATGTGGTAGATGCTTCACATGTAAAAGGTACCTTAAAAGACATGTAAAGCTTCACAGTGGGGAGAAACCTTTCCAGTGCAAATTCTGTAGTAAAAAATTTGCAAGGAAAGACACTTGTGACCTCCATAGTTTGATACACTCGAATGTTAAACCCTATTCATGCAGCTGCTGTGATAGGGGTTTTAATCGAAGAACCAGTCTCACGAAACATGAAATAACGTGCACTAAAAGGAACATCATTTAACTAGAAGAACAAGATGAGGCAGAAAATGTTAAAAGAAACCGACCAGTTCTTGTTTTGTTAATCATTTCTCCATTATGACGCAGTAAAAGCAATTCTATATAAACCACTTTCTGATAATGAAGAAAATAAAATTGTGGTGGTAAATATTATAGCAGAAATATTGCATGTTTCATGTTAATAAAAAATATATATTATTATTCTAAAATCCTGTTTGAAATATAATTTATTTCGTTAACATTTGTGTGTACATTTACTTTTTTTATGGGGATGGAATAGAATAATTGGTACTATATATTGGCCAATGTAGGCATATTGGTGCATAAGTTTATCAGTAATTTTACCGATAAGATATTGTGTAATTTTGTTACATTTTTATGAATATAAACATATAAACTCCATTCCCTACTTTTAAAAAGTATATGTCCAAACATGCAACTTCTATTGCATTGCAAAAGCTTGGTTGATCTGGTAACACATTTATTAAGGTCAATGAACCATTTAGGTTGTTCAAGAAACATTTGGATATTTTTATTGGAACGGTAGCATATTTGTTACCGGTATCAGTAAACTTTATATCAGTATTGGATATCATTTCAAAACAGTCCATCCTTAATTTCTAAATTACTTACCAAATTGTTTGGACTTAGCTATAATTTATTCTAACTAAGCTCTGTAATGCAACAGTATTTGAGGGCCATGGGCTGTGAAATGGTTTATCATTGAGTTATGAACAGTTGTCAAATTGACTCTATTCCTTCTATAAGCAGGCTTTCTAGACCAGAGTTTGCTGATATTTCTTTCAAACAGTTTCCTGATTGTTCTCATGAGGTTGGGCCAACACTGAAATTTTAGTTTTCCGGTGTCTGACTGGTAGAAGGAAATGACGTTCAACCAAGTAGATTGATAGCGGGGTTTAAAAAATTAAAGAAATGTCTATCTGATGCTTTAAATGTTCATTTGATTATCTAGTACAAATGATGCTTTAAAAGTTCATTTGGTTAGCTAGCATGCACCACATGACCATACACCATGCACTACACCAACTCGATGAACAATGAACTACACCACTCCAGAACGTAGTGCAAGCAGTGCCGACACCAAATCAACAAAGTAGACAAGTCTGTGTTGCACCGTGTAAACAACTAGACATGCACATGCAGGGATGTAGCCAACTAGATACTAGATATGGTATCCACAAATGATGATGGAAGATGTGACAGAAAAGTAATGACTGATTTTCTTTTAACCATGAATATGATTCTTTTTACAAATGAAGGTTATCTCCTTCAAAATAGTTCCCTTGGGCAGTTACACAGCGACGGAGGCGTTTTTTCCAGTGTTGGAAGGCTTCTACTGGAATACCCTTCATCTCGTCGGTTATGCTCTTCTGGATATTTTCCAAAGTACCAAAATAGCACCCTTTCAAGCGGTTTTTGATACAGGGGGAAGAAAAAGAAATCACAGGGCCTGAGATCCTGCGAATATGGGGACTGAGGAATGACAGGGATACTTTTTTCTGCCAGAAATTCATTAATGGTGACTGCCGGGTAACATGGGGCATTGTCATGGTGCGGCATCCAAGTACATGCAATGCCTGGTTGCATACATGCACTTTTTTCCTGAGTCTTTCCAGGACTTCTCCATAATAATTTTGTTTGACAGTTTGTCCTGGTGGCACAAATTCCTTGTGGGCGATCCCCTGACTCAAAGAAACAAAACAAAAAAAAAGCACGAATTTGATTTTGGATTTGCTCATTCACACTTTCTTCAAGCCGATCCCCATGGCGGAGTGGTTGGCAACCACCAGGGTCCCGGGTTCGAATCCTGGACTGGCCATGGATGTGTGAGTGCTCATTCATCAATTTCATCATATCACTCATCCCCATCTTCGCAAATTAGGCAAAAGTGGCACAAAAAGGGAAGTAAAATGAAGCAAATCAATCAATCAATCAATCAATCAATGTCTTTCTTGGGATGGGGAGAGTTTGCAGCCAGTCAATTTTTGTAATGCACCTCACAGAAACATCTTCACTTCAGACGCTCTCAACAATCACATAGCAACTATAGCAAGTTCAAACTTGTACTGAGACAACGGCACAGGTTGTTAACCTAACTGCCATGTGCAGGGGAAGGCAGCAGGGTTGTCAATTCATGTGCAGTGTTGCCAGTCTCATTACTTTTCTGCCACACCTTGTACATGAAGGATATGCACAAAATAAGTTTCATTTGCAAATATTGCTGCTTCAAAAAAGTGCTACAAATGTACGTAGGTGACAGTATTATAAAAATACTAATAGCAGTTTATCACTTACCACTGTAGCAAACTACATAAAAGAGCACATACATATTTTTTTCAATACGACACATTCATTTACATCAAAGCCAATGCTGACATTCACGGCAGACAGAGTGGTGTCACGTTCAAATGGCATGGATATATACGAGGAGAGGCTGATAAGTATTGAGCCTTTCCCAGAAAAAAAATGAGCTAGGAGGCTGAAATTTGCAGGGTGTACTGGTCAGTTCTTCTATATGTAATGGTGCAAAAATCGACTTTATATGATTTTAACTTCCCTTTGTTTTTAAGATCTAAAGTGAAAATGGCAGCACCTACAGAGAAGCTCTCCAAAAGTGTCATCCTGTTGCATGACAATACCTCGCCACACACTGCAGGTGAAACAATGGCGACACTGACCTCCTTAGGCTTTCAAGTGTTTTTCCATCTACCCTATTCACCTGACCTGGCTCCATCTGACTATCAACTGTTCCCCATCTGAAAAAAACACCTAAAGGAACAACGATTTAGGAGTGTTCAGGAGGCAATAATGCTGCAAATAATTGATTACACCAGCAGTCTGAAGAATTTTATTTGCAGGGTCTTAAGAATCTGTAGGACAGATGTCGCAAGTGCATTGACTTCCTGGGGGAATATGTAGAATAGTGTTGCAGTTACAGCTTCCTAGTTCAATTTTTTTCTGGGTAAGGCTCAATACCTATCAGTCTCCCCTCGCATGGCCGTAGGCAGGAAAAAATTTCGGGAGGGGTTCATTCATAATTGTTCCCATGGGCGTCACCAGAAATTTTAAATAATATAAATAATAACAATAATTGCACAATAATAATTAAAATTTCATAATAATAAAACAATTTTATTCCATAATAATAATACTACTAATAATAATTATTATATTATTGTTATATCCTTGAGGGGGCTTACTCAATCCAACAGATGAGTGAATATCCAGCACAATTTTCTTTTTTTTTTCTTTTTTTACGTTTCATACAGTGTGTACTGAAATGCACAATTATTATACTTCGTCATTAAACTTTAGATACCTTCAAGAGAAAAGCTTTAAAAGTTAGATGGAAATTTTAGTCATAAAGTTTTTGTTGTTTGACTTTAAAATTAAATTTTTGGAATTTTGAAAAGTGTGGAACCAGATATTCTTCTTAACAACTTAGCCTGGTGCATGGATTGTAACCTCAATCGCGAACGTAATGCGCTACAAAACTGGAGATCCTAGGTTTGAGCTCCTATCAAGGGGGATTTTCGACTTTATCGGACAGGGAATTTCAAAGCTGGAAAGGGAATTTTGGGACAATCATAAGGGAATCTTCAGTCTATATTCCTTGTGACGCGGGAGCAACACTGGAAAGATGACAGCAGAAGTGATAATGGTGGGTTCGCGGGTGGGCTATGATTCTGAGAATAAATCCTGTTTCACTCAAGTTTAAGAATTCCAAATGTATGAAAATTCTAGCTCGATCGTTTCAACATTGTCTCCATGTATTTTTGTGATGCTTCGAAAAAAAAATTAAAAATTTGTTACCATTTTGGTTTCTGAACTTCCATTAATCCAACATGTCAGAAGTTTCGGGGGGGGTTTGAACCCTAGAAACCCCCCCTCTAAATACGGCCATGTCCCCTCGTATTCTCACTAACATGTGGATCAGAGTTAGCTGTATTGCAGTGTTCTGCAGTGTGCTTATAGTGAGCCATGCACTTGAGTTGAGAAGACACGCACATCCAATTTTGCCAGCAAGCAACACTTTTCCAACTGCTTCATGGACATGCATTCAACCAAATGAAGGTACTAAATTCCATGGAATTATTTTAAATAAAGTGCTGATTACACTTTTATCCTTAGTTCACATCTACCATCCATCCTTTCTTGGATATTTTGTAAAATTGCTGATTCAGCATATTTCCTGTCAACATTATCTTCTAGAGTTCGAAGTTCATGCAGGTATTGAAAAGTCTCTCAATGGAAGAAGATGGACTTGGGTGGCCCAAAGTTGAGAAATAATTATGTTGATTACATTACACTATATAAATTTGAAATTTGCAATGCTTTTAAGCAGAAAAAGTTCCTACACACGCATTGTGAACTTAAGCATGATTTTTATATTTGATTCAATATACTAGCTGATTGCACGGCATTGCCTGTGTATTTTTTATCCCAATCTTCAATTAGACAGGAATATAATGAATTCTAACTATAGTGTAAAATTAACTTTCAGTCGAACAGCATTGGGAGTGTCACTATTCATCTCAGCAGCCTCGAAAACTATGGATTCCACACTAATATCGGTCGTTTTACATGTCACCCCCTTCCTAACCCCACCCCTAGGGGTGTCTTGGAGTTGGATGGCATTGGGAGTGTCACTATTCGTCTTATCGACCCTGAAAACTATGGATTCCACACTAATATTGGTCATTTCACGTCACCCCCTTTCCACCCCCACTCCTAGGGGTGCTAGGGGTGTCTTACCCCCACAGTATTTCTTTGCAGATTGTAAGTCATATGTGTACCAAGTTTGGTCATCGTAAATGTCGCCAATTAGCTTACAGACTCCGAAAACTATGGATTCGACACTAATCTAGGTAATTTTTGACATTTTATTTTTCACCCCTCTCACCCTCCATCCCGATAGGTGATGAACTTGGAGTTGAACAGCATTGGGAGTGTCACTATTCATCTTAGCGACCCCGAAAACTATTTATTCGACACTAATATTGGTCTTTTTCGATTATTTTTACATGTCACCCCCTCCTATCCCCACCCCTAGGGATGTTAGGGGTGTCTCACTCCCACAGTATTTATTTCCAGGTTGCAAGTCAAACGTGTACCAAGTTTGGTTGAAATCGCTCCAGACGTTTAAGAGTTATACCGGAACAAACATACACACACACATACATCCATTTATATATACAGGGTCCGGCGGAATGAATAGCCTTATTTGAGTCACGTAGTACGGTGTCGCTGTTGCGCCTGCGCAACGACGTGTGTGCGCGCTGCATTGAGGAAGGACTGCCATTTGTAAGTATGGCCTTGTGGAGTTCGCAACATCGAGCATTCGCCTTTGAGGCGTATTTAAAAAATAACGAGTCTCCAATCACCTTGCAGCGACTCTTTCGTCGCCATTTCCAGGTGGGCCGACATCAGAACGTTCTGGATCATAGGACGATTGTACGGTGGGCACAACAATTCAGGACTCCTGCATCGTGTGCAAAAAAGAGAAGCCCGTGGCAACCAAAGACACAACAGACTCAGGAGCGAGTGGAGGAGGCCCGTCAAGCACTGATCCAAAGTCCTCGGCGTTCTGCTGCCAGACATGCCTTGGCACTAGGAATGTCAGATCGTTCCCTGCAGCGCATCATCCATGAAGACCTCCACTTCCACCCCTACAAAATGCAGGTCGCACAGAAACTAACTGATCAAGATAAACATGCCCAACGAACCTTTGCGTTGCGTTGCTTGGAACTTTTAGCAGCCGATCCGCAGATGCGAAACAACATACTGATGTTGGATGAGGCTCATTTTGATCTGCATGGTGTGTCAAAAAACAGAATTACAGATACTGGATGCCATTTATTCCTCGTTGGCTGCATGAGCAACACCTGTACAGTGAACCTGTGACGGTGTGGTGCGGTGTGGCATCATTTGACATCATCGGTCCATATTTTTTTGAGGATCTTCATGGACGTGTGGTAACGGTTAATAGCTATCGCTATGTCCAAATGTTACATGATTTCCTCCTTCCAAGGGTGAACAACGACATATGGTTCCAACAGGACGGGGCAACAGCCCACATGGCCCGCCGGTCCATGACTGTCTTGGGCCATCATTTTCCTCGTCGATTGATTTCCCGAGTTGGGGGCATTCATTGGCCATCACGGTCGCCCGATTTGTCTGCCCCTGACTTTTTCTTGTGTGGCTACCTGAAAAGTCAAGTGTACGCTACACGTCCTGATACCATGGCTGAACTGAAGGCAAGAATACGTACAGCTGTGGAGGCGATCCCATTGGACATGCTGGAGCGGGTGTTGCGAGTTTTCGTTCGCCGCCTGGAAGAATGTGCTGAACGTGATGGCGACCATCTGTCGGGCGTTATCTTCAAAACCAAGTAAAATGCCATATATGGTATGTAATGGCATCTATTATTCTTTGTTTTCAATGTGTGTTTCAATAAATTATTCGATTTGTTTCGACGTTCTGTCCTTTTTATATCCTACTATTCATACTGCCGGACCCTGTATACAGCTTGTTTCCAGGCTGATGATGATACAAACTTTCAGGGATGATGGAGAAGGGCACATTTATCAATTTGAGATAAGAAACCCTGATCCAGAAACGACTTAGTCGAAAGTTATAAGCAAAAATCGGTGTATGAAGATGTAATACTTTTATTACCTGCACAAGTTTCACAAGCTGCTACATTCACAACATTTGTTCAAAGTGGCGTCCCCCAGCTTCGCTGCAGGCATGACAAGACAGTCTTGTGGACGAGACACCTGTAGTAGACTGAAGAGGATCTCCTGGCAAGAATTCTCGCTGCCTGTGACATTGTTCAAACGACCCTGGGGTTGTTCCAACGGGTACGCCAGAACTTTGTGCGACGATGTCATGCCTGCAGCGAAGCTGGGGGATGCCACTTTGAACAACTGTTGTGAATGTAGCAGTTGTGAAACTTGTGCAGGTAATAAAAGCATTACATCTTCATACACCAATTTTCACTTATAACTTTCGACTAAGTCATTTCCTAACCAGGGTTCCTTATCTCAAATTGGTAAATGTGCCCTTCTCCATCATCCCTGAAAGTTTGTATCATCAGCCTGGAAACACCCTGTATATACATAGATAGATTGTATCTCTCAAAGTATATGGTTTATTATTTACATTATTAAATTACTGTATATGTTGTTATCCTCTTAAAACTTAATAGTGTTTGGTCCTTAACCATATTATGATAATATCAACAAAATTGTGAGGCTTTGGAAATCAACAGTGCACCATACACATTATATGTTGAAAATATGTGTATTTGTGTGTGTAAATTGATTGAGTTGGTGTTTTAAGTCTACTTTATGCACAATAAGGCTAATCGGGACTGGACGTACAGTTTAAAGTGGGATAATGAACCACTATGTGTCTTCACCGGGTATCGAACCTGGGACTCCTTGCTTACAAGAAGACAAGAATCATGGATTATTATAAGGGCCTGATACCCATTCAGATACTGGTACTCATATTGATTCCCACTGATATCAATGCTTGAAATTTTTAACAATTAAAAAAGTTCATGTTACAGTACTTTAGACATGGTGAGATATTAATATACACATGAAACATGCTTGCATATCTGAATGCAAGTGGTCACCAACATTAATCCAATTAAATAAACAGGTACACCGATATCTAAGTCTCTCCTTAACATCGACTCAACAACTTGGCTGGTTAAGTCGATGTTAACTTAACCTGGCTGATAACTCGAGATCACTTGTTCGAACCATGTCGCCAGGAAAGCTACAATTCCTATTTTTGATTCCTTTTACGGGGAGGAGAGACTTTGCAGGATTTGACACCTACTTACCAATTTGGTCTTTCTACTGAGATGCAGAGATCAGGACACGACACCAAACTTTATAAAACTACGTTACCACCTTCACTCTCCAGCCATCAACAAGATTCTACAACATACCAGTCTTTCCTTGGTAAAAGAAAGGATCCACTACACTCACCAGCAGCTGGACCATGTAGACCGCTCCCTACTTTCACTGCACCTTGAAATCTCACAGATTTCACCTTCTGACTGGGAATGGGTAGACATCGTGACATCAAGCCAAGCAGAATGACTCTGACTGAAGCTGACTACTAAACAAGCCAAGAAGTTAACAAAACTACAGACTTCAAGACCCAGTAGACCAGAGCTGGATACAAACAAGGTCATCATCAACCTCACCGACAAGCAACTGGATGACACCCAAACTTCCATATTGAAGAAGGGACTGAATTTTCCTACTACACCAAAAGCTTTACCCACTGAGGACATCATTTCCGGCATTGAATGAGCCATTATTGACCTGCCTTTAGACACCAAAGAAGAAATCCGGCATGAAGTCAACTGGACCCCCAGGAGAGCGGTCCTACCAAAATCCAACATCACTAGATCTGAATGAACGGCCCTAAAATCACGATTCTACCACCTGACAAAGGGAATGCGACAGTGCTACTACCTATGGCAGTCTACCAGGAGAAGATCACTGAACTTCTAAGCAGGCATACAGAGAACTATTCAGGGACCCCACCGCATCAGTGGAACAGAAAACAAACTGCTTTCTCAAGAAATCCAGCTTAACTGAAAGCATCCGCAAACACCTGAAAGCCAATGGCAGCCAGCCTCCCAGATTATATGGCCTACCAAAAATACACAAAGCAGGGGTCCCTTTGAGGCCCATTGTCAGTTCTATAGCCAGTCCAACCTACTGCCTTTCCAAATACCTTACATCCCTGCTTGCACCTCTAGTCACACTAGGTGGACATCATGTCAAGAACTCAACTGAATTCAGGAACAGAGAATAAACACAAAGTTTCCGAAAAAAGACATCCTCGTCAGTTTCTACGTTGTTTCCTTGTTCACAAGAGTTTTGGTGAGAGACATTGGAACTTCTGGGGAGCCACTTTCCACCTCTTTCGCCACATGCTCAAATCGACATATTTACTTTAAAACGGAAAATATTATGAACAAACTGAGGGTGTGACCATGGGTTCACCACTTTCACCAGCCATAGTGAATTTCTACAGGCAGCATTTTGAACACGAAGCCCTGAAGGATGCACTGCATCCACCATCCTGCTTCTACAGATATGTGGATGACAAATTCGTCGTTTGGCCACACGGGTGACCGGCATTACGTAGTTTCTTGGAATTCCTTAACAACCGCCATACAAACATCAAGGTTACTATGGAGATAGAAGAAGATGGGTGCCTCCCTTTCCTGGACATCCTAATCCGCCACAAACCAGAAACCAGATGGAACACTCGGACATAGTGTATATTGAAGTGTGACTCAATTTAAGCTAGGGAATCTTAGAGTCTCAAGGGATGTAACTAATTATGCAATGCGAGAGGTTTCATTTTACAAAGTTAATTTGCCTTTCTGTCAGGAGAAGAAAGAAGAGGAATGAGAGAACTGATTTTCTCTCCACACTTATCTAGATCTGACCGTGTTGTTAATCCATGTAAGTCCTTGGTTTGAGGTGCAACTTACTGAGGCATCTCACACCTTAAGTTATTCGTGCCCCAAACTGTTACGATCCTGCACTCACTGTACGTGACGAATTCTTATTACCAACTGAGAGTGAGTTTTACCTTGCAGGATTTTTTATACTTCTTTCAATAACCTTTGTTCTTACAGAAAATCCCCACAGGATGTGGCGAGGCCAGAATTACATACACAGCAGTATGCAGCTGAAACAATGAAGCTATTCTCTGTGGAATGCAGCATTGTCGTTGAATGGTCGGATCGTTGGTTAGAAGTGGAGAGATGAAAAAGTATACTTTTACAGATTCAGCTCTGCATCTCTCTCTTCAATATAGAAAACCTACTCACACCGACCTGTACCTTAATATCCTTAGCTTCCACCACAAGACTCAACGTCTTGCAGTTCTCAACACACTAGCCCACAGAGCAGTAACCATTTCGGACGAAGAAAACCTACATTCAGAACTCAAACACCTTATAGCCATGCTACAACAGAATGGATACATCATCAGTGACATCAACAAGACAGTGACATCTCAGTGGAAACCGACAATGGTTTGGCCCTTACAAGGGCCAATTTGTCACCACCTGGACAAGCTGAACATGGGGATATGGTCCATTCATCACACAACCCCCCTGCTAGCAACAACACAGGAGAATGTCCCACTACAACATTTTTACCTTTTATTGGGTACACCTCTGGGAAATTAAGTAGAATTCTCTCAAGACACGGAGTAAAGACCACCACTCAGACCAAGGCTTTTCTCTGCTCAGTCAAGGATAACCTGGAGCTCCAAATTCCAGGAGTATACCGTATACCATGCAAGTGTGGGACACCATGTATAGGCCAAACAGGAGGCACTATTGAACAGCGACGCAATGAACATCAGATTATTCCAACCAGAAAAGTTAGGACTTGCAGAACACAGCATCACAGAGGGACACAGGGTTTTATTTGCTGACATCAAAAAGCCAAATGTGCTAGTTATTGGAACCGACAAGTAAAAGAAGCCATAGCCATATCACAGGAAAGCACCAATCTCAACAGGGACGTGCCAGCCTCCGTGGTGGAGTGGTTATTACATCACACTATGACACCATGGGTCCTGGGTTTGAATCCCGGCCTGGGCATGGATGTTTGTGAGTGTCCGTTCATCAATTTCATCATATCATCCCTCATCCCCATCTTTGCAAATTAGCCAAAAGTGGTACAAAAAGCAAAGTAAAATAAAGCAAATCAAAAGGGACGTGGGATTTCAGCTCAGTCATGCCTGGAACTCACTCCTCCCTAAAAACAAAGCTCCAGCCAATAAGAACACCAGGATCCAGAGCGAGCCAATAAGAAGACAAGAGTCCAAACTCCACCCCATAATAGTCATATATTTAACCCGACACTGGTGTCCATTTCTATATTCCCTAATGATGAGAGCATTGTATGCGCTCGAAACGTTGGAAGCCAACATCGACTTAACCTGGTTGGTAACCCGAGAACACTTGTTCAAATCACATTGCCAGTAAAGCTACAATTCCTATTATCATTGTTCTGTTAGTTGTGTATAACAGGTACAATTTTATCCTCTTTGAAGCATGGACGTCATAAAACCAAGAGCATTTCCTTTTTTCCTGTTATTGCATGTAAGAAAAACTTTATTTTTATTACTTCAGATTAGTATTATAAAATCCCAGGTATCAAAGAAGATGCATTTGTTGTGTCCTAGAGGCTGGGTAATTCCTATCCTCATTTACAAAAAGTGAAAATGGTAATTCAGACCCACCCCCTTTTTTTGATTCTGTTTTAAGTCCACTTGATGGCTAATCGGGACTGGACCTACAGTTTAAAGTGCTATCCGAAACACTATGTGCTCTACCGGGTATCGAAGCTGGAATCTGGGTTACGATGCCATTGGGGAGGCCAACCTATTAAGTTAGTTGGAGAATTGCAGGAACTGGTGGTAAGCATGTTTTCGTTAGTTTGTTTGACAAGCTGGAATAAACTTGGAGGTCTTAAACTCAAAACACTGCTTGTGTAGCAACTCATTCTCCCCCTTGTACTCTAGTGTGGCATATGTCATGTATTGTGAATGAGAAGTATCATTCTTACATGCTCAAAACAATTTATCATTCAATCGTTGCTTCGAGATTTGGCCACAGCCAACATTCTAAATATATATGCAGGTCATATTCCTCATATGCTCATGATAATCATACCTTGAATCATTTTTGCAAAGACCACATGCACGATGCTTTCAAGGCATGTTTTCAATACAGGATCTGATCTTGAAGATTAGGCACACACAGGAGATGTACTTAGTATAAATTTTCAGCGAAAATGCATGCTCAACCAGGACTCAAACCCAGGTCTCTGGCACAGAATGCCATTGCTCTAACCACCAAGCTACCGAGCCAGCCTGGCCTCGCCTGATTCTTTGCTTGCTACTTTTGGCTAATCTGTTTGCCCGATATATGGCAGGAGGTGTGATTTCATGCAATGAATTGTGGGGAAAGTTGATTGATGAATATAATGCATTGGAGTAGCATTTGTTCCAGACACAACAGACAAGACTTCTCTTATGAAAAGAATTTGAATATTAATGCCAGATATACAGGGTGAGTCACCTAAAATCACCACCGAAAATATTTTGTAAACAACAATAAATATTGAAAAACTGCTTTTGCAGATATATATGTATGAGAGGGGCTCATGAAATTAGTGGACACAATACGTTCAACTACGTAAGGAAATATGGTTTTCAACACAAACTTAATTTTTTTTAAATGGAAACCCCATTTTATTTTTAGCTCATTTGAAAGTACGGAAAATTCATTAAGAATGGCGTTTGTTACATTGTAATACGTCAAGTGGTTCTCAAGTAATTGTAACGGGTAAAGCATAAGAAGCATATTCTATACGAACAACAAGTGTGGCAAATGAAAATATGGATGATGGAAGGCATGGCCATAGGAGGAAAGATTTTCAGGGTGGTGGGGGTGGGGTTCACTCATAATTGTTCACATGTGCGTCGCAAGAAATTTGAATAATAGAAATAATATCAATAATAATCATTAATATAATAATAATAATATTTTTTTAAAATTTCATAAATAAATTAATTCCAAATATATTAGTATTATTGTTATTTCTGTCCTTATATCCTTGAGGAGATTTTTCTACTCTATCCATCGGAAGTGTGAATATACAGCACAACTGTTTTTATTTATTTACTAGCTGATTGCCTGGGTATTAACTTATCCCAATCTTCTATTAGACAGGAATAAAATAAATTCTAACAATAGTGTAAAACGAACTTGGAGTTAACACATTCGGATCTGGCCTCATAATACAGCATTTTTACCTCTGGTCTGCGGTTTTGGTTGTTTTTAAAAAAATCATAGAAAAAATATTTTTAATTTGTTTTTATTTACCACATATTTCTTAAACCTACAAAACTTCCTCTTTTCAATGAACAAAAATTTGTTAACTTTTATTTTCATTTTCAGACATTTTTTAATATTTTTTTCATCAATGTTTTGTGAAGAAGAAAAAAAGTACAACATTGTAACAAATGTTAATATAGAGATATTTTAAGTTCGTAATCTGGAAATTTCAATAATTAACTACATAAACTATCAATACATCTTTTGAATCTTGCATAAGAATAATTCTTATGTACACATAACAAAAAATAATTACAAATTTCAAGTAATTATCTTTTGTATGAAAAAGTGGCTGCAGGACAGGACCAGACGATGTATCAGTTGGTTCTGCGTCATCTGTAAAAAATAAACAAATAAATAAATAAACTAAATAAATAAAATAAATTTTCATTTGACATACACTATACAAAATAATAAATGGAAAAACTAAAAACACATCAGTGCATGTAGGAGAATCAAGCAAGAGGCAAGATGAATAGACCCCAAAAAATTACCTCTTCCCACTTCATTCATAAAATACTAGAGTTTGCAACACTGTTTATATTGTCGACAATAATTATTATGAATATAACCTACCTTCCAAATCTTCAAATTCATCTGCATCATCAAAATCGGCGCTAACATCAAACTCTGAGGCAGAATCCTCATGCAGAATTTCCACCATGCAGTTTGGATCTAACAACGCCATTCTAAACAATGCACAGTACATCAACCCGACAACAAACAGTCGCAGATGTGAGATAAAAATAGCACATGAGTCACCTAGAGGTCGGAATTTCAACAGAAGGGCTTGAATGAACAGGCGCATGAGACGAAGTACGAGCATAGCCCGTCGTTCAATCGGCAAAGCGATTGCATACCGCAGGATGGGCTATGCCCCTCGTTCGTCGACATTGACTTTAAGTGCACTGCGGGCTATGCCCGTCGTGAGACCCCAATGTGTTAAACGGTCATACAGAAAGGTTGCAAATGCAATCTCACAACGACTTGCAGAAAGTCTTATTGCTTTGCCTCCACAGTTCATTGAGTGTTACCTTGTACTGCCAATATAAAAAAAAACACACACACACACCTACCCCCCCCCCTCCCACACACACACATATACATACATACATATATATGTACGTGAGAGAGATACCTTCTTGTCTGTCGTGGCCACTTGAATGTCACTTAGTATCTTTGCTACAATGCTATCTCCAACACAATACAAGAAGCAAGGATAATGTCACTACCTCATGCACGGTAGCTTTCAGCTTACAGCTAATATCTGAAATTACAAGAAAATAAATTTTGAGAATTGAATATAGTATGAAATATGTAGTATGAATATCATAATATAGTTATGATATGAATAGGAATGAATGCTGACGTAGGGATGTGATGACCCATTAGTCAACCAACAGAGGGAAATTGTCAAAATTTTGCTCTGTTGGGATTTATATAACTGTTCTGTGAGGACTCTATGAGTGTCCCACAATTGGCAGAGGTGGGGTAGGATTGGTGGATTATTATGTGGTTCTCCCAGCCAGATCTGAGGGATCCGCTGACCAACAGGTGTAGTTCTCCAATCATATTGGGGGTTTAGGTATAGAGCTGACAACTCTGCTCTGTAAAAAAGTTATGTCAAATATCAGCAGTATGAGATCATGGATATTCCTAACATAAAATAGTCCCCCATTTGGATCTCCAGGCAGACACCACTTTAGGAGGTCCCTGGACTAAGTATGTACGTACATATTAATTTGAAAAGTTTTTCAAAATATTGGTGGGTGCAACTCCAGGGTTTTGCTTCAAAATATTCAAGAAATACATCAGAATATTAAAGTAGCTGTTACATAATCACACACAATCTTGGTGCAAAATAAATGGAAACCTTGAGGATGATTTGACTTTACTAATGTGCCACATGTCAAATTTGCAGACTCCGTGAAAGATCAAGATGCTAGAAAGTATCGGCCTGTATCGGTAAGTAAAAACCAACTGATACTTTCCGATTCTGATACCACTGGTATTGGCGGATTACATTGAGATTGATATCGTCTGGGCCCTAATTATAGCTCAACCTACACACAAGTATTGGGTCGATTTCCATTTTCTCATGTTTACGTTGAAACGTAATGGAAATTGTGTGTGGTCATATGGTCGTAATTTGCTTGTATGTTATGGTGTCCTAGTTGTGGTCTTGTCTAGGAAAGAAGGCTATATTGTTGTCTTATTCCATTTTCAGCTTCCTAGTCCAGAACTACAAGGAAATACACAGGGAAGATATATTAAGATCACGTAAGCACTGGCCATTATATTCAGAGAAGTTGAACACAACAAATATACAAGAGCAGCATAAAAATAATTCAGATTGTAACACTGAACATGGAAGGCAGGAGGCTTGTCCTGCACGAAAACTCTGTACGAGTAAGGTGGAGTTTACTGACCATACTAGTTCTCACAGCAAGAAGAAATTCATATGCAAGTTCTGCGGTAAACAATTCATCTATGACTCCCTGCTAAAAGTACATGGAAGAGTTCATACTAAAGAGAAACCATTTAATTGCTCTACTTGTAACAAATGTTTCATCCATAAAGGAAACCTTAACGTACATTTGAGGATTCACAACAAAGAGAAGCCTTACAGTTGTTTAACTTGCAACAAAAGTTTCCGCCATAAATGCACTCTCATTGCTCATATGAAGATTCATAACAAAGATAAACCATGTATATGCTAATTAGCATATTTGACATAAATGCAGCAGAACCCTCAAAAAACAAAATCACTCGGTAGCCAGATACATGTATTAGACTTTCCATAGTAAGAAAGAAACTAGATGCATATTCTTGTCTCCACAAACATACTGAAAGAAAAATAATACTGCAATATTATAATTTTTAACACAATTTTGGAGCAATTACAATGCCATTACATTCAGTTTTCTTCACATAAAACTCGAATTAGACATAAGCGACTCACTAACTCTTTTCCACAAAACTTACTTGTAGAAGATCTATTAATTTCAGTGCCCTCTGCCACCACCCTCTTGGGAACTTGTTGAAACATGCTTGTAAGCAAGCAAAACTGTAAAGTATTATGGATTATGTATTTAGTTTTTATAAAGGTTTGTAGATTGTTGTTTTATAAAATAAGATTGAACATGTATATTTGGTTTCAACAGTGTTCAAATATTGTAATTATGTGTCTGTATTGCTAGTGTTTGATAGCTGAAGTTGTACAGCAGTACCTTCATTAGATGCGGTGTGCAATGATTGTAAGTTAAGGTCTCTGAAAGTTGTGTAATCTTGGATTTGTAATGTCAACGTAAAATGTAACAGATTAGTCAGGGCTAGAGCTAGTCATTGGTCTGTGGTCAAATTGGAATATTGTGGAGGATCTCACAAGGGGCCCATTCCGAAAGTTGCACGAGTTTATCCCGTTGAACAAGTTATGGTAACTGGCTGTTCCATAAGTGCTTTAGTGCATTTCATGCAAGGACGAGATTCAGCCAGGAGGCCGGTTTGTTCGGTGAGAATCGTCTGCTGCTTGCAGGCAACTCAGGTGCATGATTTCTTTAAACTGCACTAGTTCGGAAAGTATATTATAATTTTAACCGAGAGCGACATGCACAACATGAGTATGCCTTAACTGTTTTTGTAATGTGATTAAAATGAGTAACAGTATCCGCAGTAGCGTTTATTTCTGCCAGAAGTACATGTCTTCTGCTGGACACCATGCGGAAACTTTCTATAAACAGAACTGCTGCAACTGCACTTTTGCCCAATTATCTTCATTGAATTCATTTGTTTTGTTAGGTCCTTCAGAATGCACCCAACATCCTGTAATGACACATTGGCAGTCCCTTCTATTGGGTCAGTTGCTCTTTGTGCCAAATGAAAATTGAACTAAATCATATATAATTAGTAAAATGCTGACACAAACAACAGCATTTCAGCCCATTAACTTTGTATCTTCAGGAAAAAGACAGTTAAGAGATGTATAAAAACTATATATGAAAGTCATATTATGGATGAAGAAGCAAGAATCTGGAAATCGTCTCACAACTTGAAACTCATGGCTTTGTCACCAATCACTTTTTCACTCTACTTCATGCTTGAACTAATTTTTACACAAGTGTTAACCATTTTCTCCTGACGAGGATCATAGTCTCATGGGTTGAAACATTGACGTCTGTTTCGATTATATTTTTATTCACTTCAACAGTTTAAATAATACACATTTCAGAAACAAATATCAATTTATATCAAACTTTATATACTATTTACGTTATTTCTTTCAATGTTAAAAAAGTATTTTACTTTGGTACCTTATTCCTTTCACATTTTATAAATGGTATATATATTTATGTTTCAAGTAAATGGTCATTTGAGAATATAATGAATCAGATCAGTTTCAGTACTATTATATAATATTCAGAATTTAAGTTAACCATTGTGAGGAGAAGTGACATATTTTGTTGGTGTTAGAAATTTGTTAGCACACAATGTATGAATGTGTGTTTTAAAGGTTTCTATTTTTCAAAATTTTTCATTAAATAAGCAAAACAAATGTCTAGATTATACTTTTTATAAAACTATCTTGTCATCTGTGCGTAACTTCAGATATTTTTATAATAAACATTTTCTCTATGACAGAAATAAGTATTTTCATTATGTATTGAAAATTAATTTTTGAGTCCCAAATTATTTTTTTTTGTTATTGTATTCGTCTTGCCTCTATTCTACTAGGTTGGAACCTATCAATTTCAAAGACAAACTGCCTTCATTGTCACAATTGGTTCCAGTCAAGAATAAAGACAATGTTAATGTAAGGAATAATTTCTGGCTTGGTTTACATTTTATTTTGTGTCACAACAGGTTTGAAAATTTAGATTGGTGTGACTAACTGCATTGTTAAAGTAGAATGATTAAAGTGTAGAATATGTTGTAGAATTGATAAGTATAATGATTTTAGCAATGTAATTACAGGGTGGCTACTCACCAGGAATTCCTTGAATTCCTGGAATTATACATGAATTATTGGCTTTGGGAATTATATGTGATTTCTGCATGATTTTTTTTCCGTAGACTTGAAGAATTGCAGCTTTTATTAATCCAAATCCCATTGCACTTAAATGTGCTTAATAATGTGTTGAGGCAAGTTTTTCACAGTTTGGCTTTTATTTTTCTCGAGGAAGGAAAAGATAGGTGCTTGGAAAATAAAACAGAATGATCTCAATTCATTTACTTCGTTACAGAATAATCTATCTGACAGACGGAAAATTATTGCAGGATAAGAAACCTTGAAACTGATTAGGTAAATTTGAGTTTGAAAATCTTATAGAATTAACAATTAATATATACTGTAACATTTGAGACTTGTGTTTGTTGATATATTTCGAGTCCCATTATGTGAAATGAGAAATGTAAATTCCGCACCTTAAATTAAATATTTTAAAATATACAGTCAGTCACAAAAGAATAGCACTATTGCGTTTGTGCTCTGCTATGAATTACATGATCTTCCGGCAACTGGACGATATTGAAAACAATTTATTTTGTTCTGAGCCTGTGAACCAGACAAGAAGGGTGGATAAAAATTATGATTTTTATTGAATCGTCCTCCTCCGTGGCCATGCAGTCTAAGGTGCTGTGCTTTGGACTCTGACTGCGGGACGGCATGTGTTCGAGTCTGCCTCGATTCACTCTCTGGGTTTTCATCCTGTGTATTGGACCTGTGGCAACCCACCATCGGGAGGAAATTGGGGAGTTCGACTTGCTGACCCCACGGCATCCCATTACTGGTGCTGTTGAGCATGGGTTATTGTTAATATTAAATCACGCTAAGGATGCAATTTTCATTATCCCAGGGACATATTGTCCCACAGGGCAAGGACATCTAATATCAGGTAAAGTTTTTCCAGTACATAAACCGAATGACAGCTCTCGCGTCACATGTTGCAGGATTTTTGATTTTCTGGTTCATCTTGACAGCTCACAGAAACACATACACAACCACTACTGCGTTGCAACTTGCACGAAAGCTTAAGCGCAACTGACTCATGCCAGGCAACCTTGGATGCCACATGCACATTATGCTGACACATTATACTTCCACCAATGGACTGGTGTGAAAAGTACATGACGAGGAGATACAAAACAATAGTGCCTCAATGCCATGTGTGCTATGTAGTAAAATAGCTCAAGGATATACTTTTAGAGTAAAAAGGTTTTGTTCAACTAACTTCTTTCTTATTTTGTGAAATGAGTGACGCAGTAGTAAATAATTACAGAGAAACTTGATTTCTTAGTACTAAGTTAACTTCATTATTTTTTTTTTTATTATTAGCAAAGGGGTACTACTTTCTGGGCCTGTCTTGTATATGTTAGAAAACAATGGAATATGCATCAATCCTGTCAATGTCACATGAGACCAGTGCTTTATATTATTTAGCAGGCACATCAATGCATGAATCTGAATGTTTTTTTTTTTTTCAGTACACTTTATGCACAGATAGGCTAATTGGGACTGGACCTAAGGTTTAAAGCAGGATCCGAACCACTGTGCAATGTGCCTCCACTGGGTATTGAATCAGGACCCCTTGATTACAAGGCCACAATGTTATCACTACTCCATCAGGGATGGTACCAGCTCTAATTTTTCCGATTTATGACAGAAATGTTGATTCTGCTTGTTGCAACTCAATGAGTTGGTGTAAATATCTGAATTCTGTGATAAGTGTCACAATATACTGACTACAGTTTTGAGAAAATTCTAGTCAGCTTCAGACCGGGACAATTTTTGCTGCCAGGATCTATCCTTTTACTTTCATTGTTTCCTCAAGACTACAGAGCCAGTACATCTTTATATTTCATGTCTCTCAGCTTCCACAGAAAGAATCATAGTGCCTGTACCCCTGCCAAGTAAAAGTATATGACAGGAAATTGGTAACATTTTGGAGTCAAAACAAGAAATTTTTTTTTCTGGCAGAAATTTTCTTTTCACAAGACCTTTTCACATCATATTTATGGTCCCCCATTTGAAACTTCAGTTCCCTTTTTCTTCACTATGTAAGCTTATTATAAATGGTACTCTATTAGTAATACAAGTTTTGTTTCTTTTCTCTCTTTGATTCTGATGTGCAATAAATAAATGTGAATAAAAGATTTAATAATATTAGTATTAGTATTTTGTAAACATGAGCCCTATGCAGCAACACAAATCACACACAATAACACTAATGGTGGCCCTGCTGCACCAGTTTACCTATTATCTGTTTATGAAAAGGTTTTCTTGCGATACCAACCAGGTGATTTGTGGATAGCCTTCTGAGCTTTTGAGAGCTAAGGTTACTCTCATCTTCAGGGATTGAGGATAAGAGTGACGTTAGCTCTCAAAAGTTTGGAAGCCTATCTGAAATCACCTGGTTGATATCCTGAGAAAACCTCTTCATCATTTGCCACCAGGAAATCATCAAGAATTATTTCATATTTAATTTGTATTATAGCATATCATAGGATGTTAATGTGTACATATAAATCTGTCATTATGCATCAACCTGTATTCAAGTGTTGTATTTTTTTTCTTTTTAAATATTAACTGCAATGCTAGTTTCAAGTTGACATTTCTTTAATTGGAAATTATATGTAGCCCTTGTCACAGCAGTACTTTGATCTTCAAGTGCTCAAGTTGTAGGTAACCGTTGCTAGGAGAGAAGACTATATTTTTTATCCTCTTTCATTTTGCAGGCTTTTGAACAAAATCTTCAAAGATAGAAAGATGGGAGTTACACCAACATCAATCAAACACATGTCATTATCATCACACAAGCCAAAATTAGCAAGTGTACGAGAGCAGCCCCAGAATAATTCAGAATGTTCCAGTGAACAAGGAAAATCATCTACAGGATCTTCTTGTAAAGGAGAGATCCTTCAACATTCCACAGTTCACAGCAGAAACAAGCAATTTGTATGCACAGTCTGCAATAAATCATTTGCCTATAAGTCATTCTTCGCAAGGCATTCAAGGATTCATACAAAGGAGAAGCCATTTATTTGTACTATTTGCAACAAAGGTTTCATCCATAAAGGAAACCTTAACGTACATTTGAGGATTCACAACAAAGAGAAGCCTTTCACATGTGCAACTTGCAACAGAAGTTTCTCTCAAAAATCAAATCTCATTGTCCACATGCAGATCCATAGCTAAGAAAAGCCATATAGATGCTCATTATGCAACAAATTATTCTCCCAAGAAAGTGTATCATACAGACATGGCTAAATTCATTTTCAGAAATCATATTTGTGAAACTTTTGGAAAAGCCTTCACTCAACAAAGGAAACTGCAAAGAAAAAAGTCAAATAACTTTAGACTCAATCCTAAAACTGTGTTAATTTTAGTTCATATTGTTACAATGTTCTTTGTAGTTTTCAACAATCTGAATCAAGTTTGTGAAAACTATGTTTAATTAAAATAGTTTCTGTAACATTTAATTATTTATTATTAAGTTCCATTCTACCAGATAATAAATACATGATATATTATTGAGAAGGTATTATGATCCTGTCTGAAAATGGAGAGAAAAAAAAATACTATTGAAAAATGTGAAATTCTCATTGATATTCTGTGGTTGTTCTGATGGAAGATAACATTTACAAGTCAAACCAAGAGTTTTTTGTAAATTTATGAAGGTTGGAAAAGCTCTACACCCTCATGCATTTTACCTAATTGAGCTTGAGTTAAAATGATACATGTTGAAATGTCCTGACTGGTTTCAGAAATTCTGTTTTCCTAGACCATTTTGTTCAAATAATTTTGTAATTTCACTTGCAAGAAAATGTGTATGTTAGATAGGAAAGTCATCTCAGTTGCATGTGTGTATGTTTTTACTTAGTGTATAATTAAACTATTTTTACTGTGTTTTACAAAGCCCTCACACACAAAATAAAATCACAGAGCTAGCTAGTACACTAGACATCTTTAGTGTACTCAGATTCAATACACAATGAGAAAATTGAATTTGGTTTCAATTAGTCTGATTTAGAGTTATCCAATAAATGTGAACTTGGTATTCTCAGTGACAGTGTTCAGATATAGCAATTTTGTTTGCGTTTTATTATGTAGCACAAAAGCCAAGTATTTTAAGTACCATCCATATTGCAGAGAATATGAATTGGTCTATTTAGAGGTAGTGGATATGTCAGACAATCAATCATCAAGAGTGTAGTTTTTGGTAATATTTATGAGTTTTTCTTAATTTAATGGCACGTGTCCACTCAGTTCATATCGTACAATAGAGTTCTACCATATTAAGGGATAGGATAGATAGTTCTGTTTTGTAGTGCTTTCAGAAAAAAATTATTTGAGAATATTAATGTCTAAATATTGCATTTCAGTTTGTACAAAAATGTATATTTACACTTATATTAGTTAAAATGTATGCAAGATTTTTTATAGAAATCAGCTTTTACTTACATCGCCATTTCAAAAACAATTATTGAAATCACTATTTGAAACTAAAAAATATATATATATATATATATTGTCGTGGAAGAACCTCTGTAGGTTAATTTGGTAATAAACACATTTTGTGTGCCCATAATTTCATTTTGTTATCTCTATTAACTGGCTTCATTTTACATACAGTGATTAACTTTTAATCTCACCACTGAAGTTCCGCGCCTGAAGTCCTGGCTTGGGCAGGGGTGGTCTTTGTGAGTGTTTTTTCGTCAATTTAATCTAATCATCATTTGTCCTTATTGTTGCAATTGGCCAAAAGTGGCAAAGAAGATATGGTAAAGGCATTACGTGCTATGCTATAGCCTTCTTTTTAATATTCTAGCTAGGTGTCTCAATAGCTGAGAGACATTAGAGAGCCTAATCCATTTATTTTTTTTCATAATTGTTGCAGGTGAGTTGTGTGTGTACCTCCTTTTTGTTTATTAATCTCCCCCAAATCATTTAAACCAAAAAGTACATTTACATGAAATTGTACTAAGCTTGATGTCTACTGTATTTTATTGGATTGTTTTACACTGCTGTAATGCATTTTACTTTTGCAAAAGATGTATGAAAACTTGAATCATTCTCCATCATACATTTTATTGCTTTCAACTAGATTCTGCCATTAATACACAGCAAGTCCATCTCTTTGCATCAACATATAATTTATTCTGACATAAACATAACAGGAGTAATTATTTCTTCAGATGAAATTTGAAGTTCCCATATTCAAATTGTATATCCATTTCCTTGAAGATCTTTGCATCATGTTTACAACACTACACCACAAGATGTAACACTATATTTGGTGAATTCTATCTCTCTTTCTGAGCCTCCCAGATGGCATAGTGGTAATTTTGTCACCTTGTAATCAAGAGGTCCCAGGTTCAATACCCGATGGAGACACATAGTGGTTCAGATCCCACTTTAAACTGTAGGTCCAGTTCCAATTAGCCTTACTGTGCATAAAGTGGACTTAAAACAACAAATCAATCTCAATTTCTCAGTGCCTTCCCAATGGTATAGTGGTTATGGCATTACCTAAATAGGTCAGTAATTTGTCAATATTTGGTTAGTTTTTCATATATTTTTTTGTTATATTGGTCAATTAAATCATAGATTTTTACCTCAGTACTAGTTTCCACCCCTGTATACTGGAGACTGTATTCTTGCAGGCACAAACAAGGATCTGATGCTTATCAAGATTCAAGTGTTGTGTGTTGTATTTATATCAATTGCATTATGATTTGGGTCCCTTGATATGTTTTAAATTGCCTCTATAATATTTGTTCTAGTAGAAATAATATTCATTCTCGTGATTCACTGACTGAAATCTGTTCTGTTTCTGCATAGAGGCTTATGTTTATCAACAGAGTGGGCCATGAAAAGTAGCCCCAGACTGAAACAACGAGCAAGTTGATAGTGTATACCTACTGCTGTATTATTACCATTACTACAGTTACAAGTATTATAATAATAGGTTTTTTTTTTCCTAAAGGTTTGGTAACATACTATTTTTGTCACATCCATTTAAATGAATGATAAATGGGTACTGTGGAGCTGGGCTACTTCTTTGTGGCCCACCCTGTATTAATAGAAAGATTAAAATAGCCTCAGTGTGCTGATACACCCCAAAAAATGTTTAATTATCAACCACTTACCTGTATCTCAGTTTTGTGATAATTACAGCCAGCTTTCGAAAATTAATATTTGTATCTTACCCCATTTTCAGGAAATTAAACATTGGTTATGAGGAACCATTTGAAAAGTGGGAAGGTGATGTAACATCATTGCTTGAAGATCAGGCGTTCAGTTCAGAAGAGTTGGGAGTAACTAAATCTGAAGATGAACCAAGGGGCAGTGATGCCTGCACTTCAGGAGAGCAAACATCCGCCAGGCAAAGAGGTTATTGGCCATGTTCAGAGTGTGGAAAAATCTTCCAATTCTTGTCTCCGTATACTGAACATATCAGGGTTCATAGAAAGGAGAGTCCCTTTAAATGCAAAAACTGCAAGAAAGATTTCTCACAGTATGAAATTCTTCTTCTTCACATGCAAGTTCACAATGGAGAAGAACATCACAATTGCTCAGTTTGTGGAAAAATATTCACCGATAAGTTCGACTTATGCTTCCACATTCTCACTCATATTGTGAGTCCTTCCGTGAGTAATGTATGATGATGTGGTCCTCTCGGGAAAAAATTTGCCCGCATGGTTGATTCACATTGGTAAACAAAATCTCTATCTACTACTTTTCTTAGATCTTAGTCACAAAACGGCAGAGTGTCTCAAATGTAATATTTTGTTTTATTGCACTTACCACTTCTTGGAGTGGTAATTACATGAGATGCTGAATTGTATGGGTTTAGAAGCTCTCGTGCCATGAAAAAATCAGTAGTTATTCAAAAAGCACCATGAGATGCCCTCTGATTTGATCAATTGACATTCAGCTAGTGTCAGAACTCTTACATTCTAAGCAGCCATATAGATTAGATGTTAAACAACTTGGTAGTAACGAGACAATTGATTTTCTGAGAAAGGAAATGCTACTTTCTTATAAATTTTAATTTCTTTAAGAATATTTTCATGATGATACATTTCCCCTTTTCTACAGATAAAGTTCATTGCTACCAAAAATATCTAGAATTGTTCCTTGTTCACCAGTCACATATTGTACTAAATCTCAAAATAAAATGTGGTAGTAACTAGCAAATTTATTGTTCTTTCGTTCAATCGCATGACCACACTTACCAGAGATTTATTTTGTATTGAACAATGATAGAATAAAACTGGTGCTAAATTTGTGAACGGAATAAAGTGTGTCTGCAGTTGCAATGTTTTGAGAATAACACATCCAACACACTAAATAAATACACAAACAAAAGAAATGGGTGTACTCACTGATTCTCTTAATGTTTCTTATTTTTACTGACATCAGGAATCTTATGTGATTTGAAGTATGTTAAAACTACTGTAATTGAAAGTTCCAGGCAAAGTAATAAATATCATGAAAATTTGAAAGTGATTTGAAAGTGCAAATTTATCATTAGAATTTATAATGGGAACGAAATTTGCAGAAAAAACTACAAATTTTGTGAAAGTTCTGAGGATGGACTCTTATCTTGCTATACCTGTTTTTTTTCTATGATAATGCTTGTGTATCATAAAAACTAAATATGCTGACCAAGGCAGAAATTTATTTTATTATAAAACATAAACTAAACGTAACGTTCCAACCTTCTAGCAAGGTCTTCTTCAGACTCTGTACCAAGTACAAACGTAACCAGATACAGAGTCCGAAGAAGACATTGCTAGAAGGTTGAAACGTTATGTTTAGTTTATGTTTTATAATAAAATAAATGTCTGCCTTGGTCAGCATATTTAGTTTTTATATCATGGAAACAAGGCTTAATGGTGTTATAATTGTGTATCATGTAGTACTGAAAAGTAATATCCAAACCAATATCAAGTTACCTTTTGATAGTTTTACTTTCATATTGATAGGAAGAAAAGAGTAAACACTAAATTGACAATTTAAACTCGTTTAACTCTTAACAAATACTTGCTTGACTGTTTTTTAAAATATTATAGCTTCATTTTGGAAGGGACTATCCCCCCTCCCTTCCTCCTCCTTCCTAACAGAAAATGTGAAAAAATACATTCATATTGGTGCAAGTGAGCGAAATTTTAAAAAACAGGAACTCCTAATGAGGAATATATTTTAAAAAACATTTTTCTGAGCACATATATATTTATTCTTAAAAACAGCATAGTGTTCTATTGTGTAAACATTTGCAATGTTAAGCTAAGTTCTCCTTCCAAGTATATTAATAAACTTCAAATACAATTCGACAGAAGGCATGTTGTATTGAACATGTCGTTTGATTGTCATATTAAGTTTTCTCTGCAAAGAAGATCATTGTTTGAGGTCTGCAGTTGGAGAAGCTACCAAGTTGATCATTGGATCATAATTTGAAGTCATGCAGTCGGAGAAGCGTCCAATTTGGTCAAAGGATCATGGTTTGAGGTCTTCAGTTGGAGAAGCTACCAAGTTGGTTATAGGATCATGGTTTGATTTCCACAGTTGGAGAAGCTACCAAGTTGTGTAAACATTTGCAATGTTAAGGTAAGTTCTCCTTCCAAGTACAGGGTGAGTCAAAATTATGTGAACACTATTTGTGAGTCAAAATTATGTGAACACTATTTGTGAGTTAAAATTATGTGAACACTATTTGAGTGAGTCAAAATTATGTGAACAATCTGTTTTCTTTTCTATTCCAGGTTGTTAGTACCCATGGCTGACAGACTCACATTGGAGGAGAGAAGAGTGGTTGCAAGCTTAATGGAAGTTGTGCAGTCGGCAACAGAAGTGCGTCGAAGGTTTGCAGAACGATTTCCAAATAGACAACCACCAACTCGTTTAACAATATATCGCATTTACCAGAAGTTTGTAGCAACTGGATCAGTAGCAGACAATTATCAAGGAAATGCGGTGCGACCTAGAACTGGCAGAAGTGAAGTGAACATTGCTGCAGTGCAGGAGGCTATACTACAAAGTCCATCAAAATGAATGAGACGTTCCAGTCTGGAAACAGGGATCCCACAGAGGACAGTGAACCGAATTCTATCCAAGGACCTTGGCATGTGACCATATCACTTACAAATCGTTCAAGCTTTGACTGCTCAGCAGAAAAAGGTACGAGTAGACTGCTGTGAGATACTGTCAGAAATGTCACAGATGCAGCCGGGCATTGTTAGTCAAATGATTTTCAGTGATGAAGCTACCTTTCATACCAGTGGTCATGTTAATCATCATAACACATAACACAATTTTCTGGGGTACTGAAAATCCACGTATCATTCTTGAGCATGAACGTGCATCCCCGAAGGTCAATGTGTAATGTGCTGTGACTGCTACTGGTGTACTTGGTCCGTATTTCTTTACAACCCAAATGGTGAATGCAGATGACTACTTGCAAATGCTGAAAGAGTTTGCCATTGATAACATATCCCTACAACTTAGACAAGAAGGGTTTTTTCAACATGATGGTGCACCACCCCATTTTGCTTGTACAGTTCGCACTTATCTTGATCAAAAGTTCACACAGCGTTGGATTGGTCGCTGCGGACCATTGTCATGGCCTTCCCACTCTCCAGATCTCACACCCTGAGACTTCTGGTTATGGGGTATGATAAAGGAGTACGTGTATAGTACAAAAGTGAGAGACCTCGAAGAACTCAAGGACAGAATAAAAGGTGTGATATCCAACATTTCCCCCGAAAGGTGTGTTCTGGCACTAAATTGTACTGTTGAACATTGGTTTGAGTGCATTAATCATGCTGGTGGTCAGGTTGAGACTCTGTATGACGAAAACTCTGAGTAAATACTTTCTCTCCAATAGTGTTCACATAATTTTGACTCACAAATAGTGTTCACATAATTTTGACTCGCAAAATAGTGTTCACATAATTTTAACTCACAAATAGTGTTCACATAATTTTGACTCACCCTGTATATTAATACACTTCAAATACAATTCGACAGATGACATGTTGTATTGAACATGTCGTTTGATTGTCATATTAAGTTTTCTCTGCAAAGAATATCATTGTTTTGAGGTCTGCAGTTAGAGAAGCAACCAGCTTGGTCATAGGTTCATTGTTTGAGGTCAGCAATTTAAGAAGCTAACAAGTTGATCATAGGATCATAGTTTGAAGTCATGCAGTTGGAGATGTGACCAACTTGGTTATAAGATCATGGTTTGAGGTCTTCAGTTGGAGAAGCTACCTAGTTGGTTATAGGATCATGGTTTGAGGTCTGCAGTTTGAGAAGCTACAAAGTTGGTTATAGGATCATAGGATGAAGCCTGCAGTTGGAGAAGCGACCGACTTGGTCATGTGATCATGTTTTGATGTCTGCAATTGGATAAGCTACCAAGTTGGTCATAGGATCATGGTTTGAGGTCTGCAGTTGGAGAAGTGACCAACTAAGTCATAAGATCATGGTTTGAGTTCTACAGTTGGATAAGTGACTGACTAGGTCATAGGATCATGGTTTGAGGTCCATAGTTGGAGAATTGACCAAGTTTGTCATAGGATCATGGTTTGCGGTCTGCAGTTTGAGAGGCGGCCAAGTTGGTCATAGGATCATTGTTTGAGGTCTGCAGTTGGAGAAGGGACCAACTAGGTAATAAGATCATGGTTTGAGTTCTAAAGTTGGATAAGCGACTGACTAAGTCATAGGATCATGGTTTGAGGTCCGTAGTTGGACAATTTACCAAGTTGGTCATAGGATCATGGTTTGAGGCTTGGAGTTTGAGAAGCTACCAATTTGGGTAAGAGGATCATGGTTTCAGATCTGCAGTTGGAAAAGCTACCAAATGGGTCATAGGATCATAGTTTGAAGTTATGCAGTTGGAGAAGCATCCAATTTGGTCAAAGGATCATGGTTTGAGGTCTTTACTTGGAGAGCTACCAAGATGGTTATAGAATCATGGTTGGAAGTCATGCAGTTTGAGAAGCTACCAACTTGGTCATATGATCATGGTTTGAGGTCTTCAGTTAGAGAAGCTACCAAGTTGTTTATAGGATCATGGTTTGATTTTTGCGGTTGGAGAAGGGACCAACTTGGTCATAAGATCATCCTTTTTGGCTTGGAGTTTGAGAAGCGACCAACTTGGTTATAGGATCATGGTTTGAAGTCCGCAGTTTGAGAAGCTACCAAGTTGATTATAGGATCATAGTATGAGGCCTGCAGTTGGAGGAACGACCAACTTGGTCCTAGCATCATAGTTTGAGGTCTGCAGTTGGAGAAGTAACCAACTTCCTCATAAGATCATCCTCCCATTAAGAATCAATATATTTTTTTACGAGTTTGTCTTTCGGTCTTCTATAGAAGAAATGTTTGTAAATAATATCAAATAGTACCATCATAGTTTGAGGCTCACAGTTGGAGAAGCGACCAACTTGGTCATATGACCAACTTGGTCATAAGATCATTCGTTGAGGTCTGCAGTTAGAGAAGCAACCAACTTGGTCATAGGATCATAGTTTGAGGTCTGCTGTTGGAAAAGTGAACAACTTGGTCATAAGATCATCCTTTAAGGTCTGCAGTTAGAGAAGCAACCAACTTGGTCATAGGATCATAGTTTGAGGTCTACAGTTGGAGAAGCAATCAACTCGGTTGTAAGATCATCCTGCCCACTATTGTCAAAAAATGTGTTAATAATTGAGTTTGTGATGTGCTATATGCTTGTTTATTATAAATTGAAGGATCGCTGAAACAATGTTGATAGAAAATATTTACTCTGGCATGGAATGCGATGACATGAATTCATTGCAATATTTGTGACTAGCGCTTAAGTGTAATTAAAAACATTTTAATGTAATTTTTATTTAGTTAAATATGTATTTCAAATACTGATTATAGAATCGAATTTTCTTTTCAGTTTCATATTAAATATTAAATAGAATATATTGAATTATTTATTTATTGAGAAAATTCCAGATACAGCACACTGAAATTGTCAACAATGAAAACACAATAATAATAATAATAATAATAATAAGCAAAAAGATATTAAAAAATAATAATTAAAAGTAACAAAATAATACAAAGAGAATAGCAAATTGACAAAGAAATAAGCAAAAGATGGTACTATTTGATATTATTTTCAAACATTTTTTTTATAGAAGACCGAAAGACAAACTCGGAGGAAAATATATCGATTCTTAATGGGAGGTCATTGTATTGTGTGGCAAGTCTGTAAAAGAATGATCTTTTTTGAATTTGTAGTCCAGGTTTCTTTGTATAAAATAATCTTCTGATGCGAGTTGTGTGCATAGTTACTCGAAAGTGGAATTCCTCAAGGAGTGTGTTGCAGTGGATTTTGCCATTTAAATATTTATTTAAAATTTATTTAATTTATTTATTATTTAAAATATTCCTTTAAATAAGTGAAATCATTCTGCAAACATCGCTGATAAGCAGTTTGTAGGTTTAGAAAAAACAAGAGATGTGGAGATGAAAAATTGCATAATGAGGGAACCCTGTATCGAACTATAGCTAGGAAGAAGTGAAAAACTGAATCGATTCTAGAAAGTTGAGTGGAACATGACATGGACCAGACAGGAGAGCAGTATTCTATTATTGGGGAAATGAATGATTTGAAGTATAAGGTAAGGGCTGAGATGTCAGTAATTTCAGTGAAACGATACAGTAAACCTAAGAGACACATGGCTTCTTTTGTTGTGCCTGTTATATGTTCTTCAAATGTGAGTTTTTGGTCGAAAACAATGCCTGGGTCTTTGTGAGAGGATACTGCTTGGATGTTATTGCCAGACACGTCATAAGATGACTTTAACAGGTTCTTCTTGAGAGTACACTTTTCAGGATGTAATGTAAGGTCCCATGTTAGACACCAGGAAGTAAATGTTATGTCATTCTGAAGAAGATGAGTATCGTCGGAAGTGGAGATTTCTCTGAAAATTTTACAGTCACCTGTTGTTTGTTTCCAAGCTTGAGGAAAGACGCCTTCCGAGAAACATCTCTTCAAGAGAATGGAGATGGGATAGCACAAGGGTATGCACTGTTTTCCTGAGGAACACGGTGTTGATATCGTCCAGACCTAGGGCACGGTAAGCTGAGAGAGACTGCAATAGATTTTTCACTTCGTCGGGTGTAGTGGCAAGCGTCGTTAGGGAGGAGGAACAGACTGGCCTTACGTTTGGCAATGCTGCAAGGGAGGATGGTGGGCGGAATTTTAAAAAAGCTTTTTGAGTTTTCCGGGATTGTTACAGTGATCTTGTCTATATGTTCCTTGTATTTTTTTTCCAAAGAAGATACTTTGAGGGCCATCGCAGAGCAGCAAAGGTGTGCGTGTGTTCACTCGGGAAGTCCTTCCAAAGTTGCCATGCTCGTGTCTTGTTGGCCAGTACAACCCGCACCTCGGAGTCGAACCAGCACGGAAATCTACGACAAGCTATTTTCCCTATTTGCACGAGGTCCGTCACTGATGCTTAAATGACAGCTGCAAATAGGTCAGTTGCGTCATCGACGATTTCATCTTCCAGAAAGCCCCAGGGGAAGGAGTCGAGGGAAAGTCTTATCTCCTCCCACGGCGCTCGGTTCCACAGGTAGCGCTTCTTCTGGATCTGAGGTTGATGTCCTCTTCTATAGGGTTGGGGGATGGAAATAGACATGTCCAGACTGTCGTGGTCAGAGCTCAGGAGGTTCTTGTGTGACGTGATACTAATTTCGTTCAGGGTTGACAGAACATAGTCCAGGTTGCTGTCCTTTCTGGTGTTGAACAATTTGTGCTGTTTTAGTTTCAAGCCACAAATAAAAGTTTCAATAACCCACTTATCGTTTGCACAATTTGCTGTTCCATTCTCAGGGTCTTGCCAGTCAATAGAGATTGAAGTCACCGAAAAGGGAACGTCCCTGAGGGCAACTGCTGCAAGGAGAGAATTTCGACATTCTTCCAGGAGGAACAATGGACTGTTTCTACGCAGTCTGTAGAAAGAGCCAAGGAGAAGATTTTTTGAACCGGTCACTGAAACCTCGACCCACAATATCTCACAATTCCGTTGCAGGTCATGACGTATTTTGCTTGGCCATCTTGCATTCACACAGATCATAACGCCCCCACCATGAGTCGCACGATTGTTTCGATATATAGTGAAATGGCTTGTAAATGACAGCTCACTGTCACGGACATTTTCCGTTAGCCACGTTTCGGTAAATATTAAGCAGTCATATGCCATGAGTTCACACTCAAATGTAGCAGTCAGCAAGCTTATTCTTAATGCTCTTGTGTATTTTGGTAATACACAGAGAAATTTGGCGTCTTTTTCACAGGTCCCGGATTTACTTGTATGCCCCCACAGATCAAAGCCATATAGAGTAGGTGAAAATACCAGACTGGGGTCCCCTTACCTGCCGAGCGCTGTTCCCTGGTGCTGGGTGAAGCCATGGCAGAGACATGCACACGTGTTGCCGCGAGTGCCGATAACGAAAATCTTCTTTCAGCACATCTCCACTGCAATAGTTCATGAGAATCTTTTGACACAGCGGAGGAAACACTACACCGAAGACACGAGTACACCAGAACTAAACACAGACTGAGAAGAATGACTGAAAAATCTCGAAAAACGGGACGATGATGAGCACCACTTCTACAACTTGCTGCCATCTTGATATATTTGAATATGAGCTATATTGTAAGAAGTTGACTGAAGAAATGGTGGGCTATGATCGTCGATTTTGGTAGCTATCCTATCTTCGAATGAAGAAAGTTCATGGCCATTTCTAGAATATTAAAGGCCATGGCATTGTTACAATAATTAATGTTATTTTAGTTATTCGGTTTTAAAAAAATATATTTATTGTTCACACAAATATATTGTATAACCATTATCTATCTCTATGCATGATAAAAATGTTTAAATTTAAAGAAAAAACTGTTTCATAGGTTTGTTTGTACAGGCTGACAGTTAACACTTAACTGTTGAATATTGTTAATTTTATGGTAACTCCTAGCAATGTGCCCATTTTTTTTACCCACCCTCATTATCCCTCTTTTTTTTAATTCTCCCTTATGATTGCCCAGCCTTATTGCTCGTACAGAGAAATTTAGAAACACGTTACTCTTAGTCCGTTTTGCATGTCCCTGTTGATGTACATTTTCCCTGACAAAGTTTTATGATAAACCCCCATCCTTATGCACTTGCCTTTTTTGCTAACTTCAAGATCCAAAAAGCTTATCCTGTTGTCCTTCATTTCCTCTTTCGTAAATTTAATTTTTTTCCTGTTCTCCCGTTTTAGAAAACATTAATTCAACCCCCCCTCCTGCTTCCCCGATAATCAGGATATCGTCAACATGTCTGCTGTAAAATTTAACCTCACTTCCCATTAAATTCAGGGCTGCACTCTCTATATAGTGAAGAAAGATGCTGGATATTATACCTGCAACTGGGTTTCCCATCGCCAATCCCTCTTTTTGAACGTAAATTTTCCCATTACAGCAAAAATCATTATATCCTGTACAGAGGTTGAGCCACCTTACGTATTCCAATGCTATCACCACACTAATCCCTTTCCCCATCAACCACCTTTGCAGGCAGTTGGTGGCTTTTTCTTTGGGAACACTTGGGTACAGGTTAACGACGTCAAAACTCATTTTCCTATCGGTGCTTGTAATTTCTAGTTTTTTTTATTTCTCTTTTTACGTCCCAAGAGTTTTTGACACTGAATTCTGTGTTATTCCTAACCTCTTTGATTCTCGAAACCAAAGATTTGACCAATTTATACCCAGGGTGCATATACTTGTACATAGGAATAATGATCCTTAGCGGAGTTCCTTCCTTGTGTGTTTTTGGTATTCCAAAGGCAATAGGGATGTTCCTTTTTTTACAGTCCTCGATTAACTTATTTTTCTCCACCCTAGCAAACGTGATACTAGTTTCCATCCCCTTCTTTGTTTCTCTTCTTATTTTACTAACTGGGTTTTGGCTCACCTCTTTGAAATCGTCATTGAAAAAACATTCCTTCAATTTCCTTTTGTAATCATCTTTATCAATAATGACCATTTTATTCTCTTTATCATAAAATTTTGTCACGGGAAATGTACATCTACAGCGACTCTGCACATGCAAAACGGACTAAGAGTAACGTGTTTCTAAATTTCTTTGTACGAGCAATAAGGCTGTGCAACCATAAGGGAGAATTTAAAAAGAGGGATAATGAGGGTGGGTAAAAAGAATGGGTACAAAGAGATGGAAATGAGGAGGCACTTAAACAGAGCGTGTAAGATATGTAAAAAAGAGGTTAATTGTAAAGGTAAAGGAAAGACGTAAAAGATGGGGGAAGAAATAGAAGGACGACGAAGGGAAGTTCAGGTATATAGGAATCCCATATTTCAAAGGGGTCTCAGAAAAAGGTGGAAAAAGTAGTAAGGGTATATGGAATCAAATGTGGAATGAAAGCACCAAGAACTTTAGAGAAACACTTTACGGAATATAAGAAGTCTGGAATGGAAAAAGATGAAGATGAAGGGGGGAAGAAAGGAGTATACAGTATTAAATTCCAGTGCAACAAAGAGTATATAGGCCAAACTGGTAGGAGTATGAGCATAAGATAGAAGGAACACGACAAAGACGTAAGAGAGGGTGTGCCCTGAACAGGGTTGTCCGAGCACATCATTGATGAAGGGCATGGAATTGGAAAACGAAAATTAGTTCGAGAGGAGAATAAACCAATTAGGAGGAACGTTTATGAAGCCTCCTATATTTGTAAAGACAGGGAGAATAAACTAAATAGAGAAGATGGAAATATAGATGAAATATGGTTAGGGATGTTCAAGAAATGGGAAAAACAAGAATACAAGAAAATAGGTTTTCAAGTCACCCCAGGCATAACCAGCGAGGCCCAAATAGAACGCGACTTCAAACTTGACTTTACATAATGGAGAGGGGAAGGATAGTGAGGAGAGAAATGGCACATACGCAACCTCCTGCACATGGCGAGGAATAAACCAATAGTTAGCATGGGGAAGTGAACAAGCGGGCGTCTTTTTAACGTTTTAATTGTATATAGGTTTTTAGATCGAGAAGTTTTTTCAGCTGTGGTTTTAAACAAACAAGGGAATTTTCCAAATTCTGCCATCACCTAGATTGTAATGTTTCCTTTTTTCCTGACATTTGAGATTATTTGACGTGGCTATGGCATATTCCTGGTAGCCAAGAAGAAGAACCTGAAGAAGGGAACAGTTGTTCCCGAAACGTCGTTTGAAGTAATAGATACTCGCTATGTGTAAGTACAAAAGTTTTGTAATTTTTAATAATGTATTGAAAATACAAATTAATCTATATAAAAGTGAGTAAGTTACACACATCATAAATTATGAAATTGAGGGATTTTTTTTTTTTTTTTTTTTAGAAAAGGGAAATTTCGATGGTAATTTCTCATCTTGTTCTGAGCATGGCAGGGGCAAGAAAGAAGGGGGAGGGTGTCTGAAAGTGAAATTGGTGTTTTAAGCAGTGTTTGCCTTTGCTTAGTGCATCTTGGTCAAAATAAACAGTCGCTGTGGCGCAGTAGTCAAATTATCAACCCATGCGGAATCAGTCAGCTGTTTTGCGCTGTGAGCCTGTTACTGCATTGCAAAATTGTTTAGCGCTGTCAAAAGTTCGTTCCTGTTTCAGTGAAAAGTGTTTCATTTCATGATGAAAGGGAAAACTGTACATAGCGAAAGCAGAGACTTAATTTTTAGCTTGGTTCAATTTTGGCAGCAAAGTTTTCTACAAAGCATGCAGTGACTGCAGTAATGGATATGGCGGAAGGGAAAGTAAAATTCTGAAGTATGAAGCAGGGCAGTGTGGACTGAGTGAGTACTGTTATTTTCTTTAAGATTTATTATTCTCTCGATTTCGCTTGATTTGCTTTGTTCGGTCAGTCGGTCATTAGAAATGAACAACAGCTAAATATATTACAACTCATTTCCTCCATGTGGTAGTTGGATGGACTTCTTTGGTGTTGGCCAATGTTATTATTCTCCTTGGTCATTATTATCAGCGGAGCTGAGGAGAAAGTTTTTATGAAATATTTTGTAAATCGACAATAGTATTGATATTTCTATGTTTTAAGTGAATTGGCAGGCTATCGAATGCTGAATTACCTATAGCACAATTACATCACTCTTCTTGTGATTGGCTGGAAAATTTCCGAGGTATTTGAGATTTTTTTAAAAAAAAACTGTCATAGCCTCATTTTCAGTGAAAGGTGATCATAACTTGGGTTCCAATACATTTAGCATCATTATGTACACAAAAGTGGCTGCAAATATTTGAAGGGGTGATATAACACTTCTTCTGGATGCGAGACTGAAGTGCACACCAGGGACGTCGCTAGGTTGGTCAGTTTGAGGGCAGCCTCCACTCCCACACACCTATGTATGTATGTATGTATGTATGTATGTATATACACACACACACACACACATGTGTGTGTGTGTTTGTTGTACATACATATACACAGTGCTTTTTTTCATACCGTATGGAACGGTACCCTGGTATGTTAGCGGCACCTTGCTATAGGTGAGGGTAAGACTACATTCTTCTTTTGATTGGTAGGAATTATGGCAAAATGTGACCCAGTTTTACAATAACATTTGAGACGGATATCGACTCGGAGAATCCATGATCATTATTTGGGAATCTAAATGTATAATGAACTCATAACTTAATAGTGTCCAGAGTAACAAGAGGAATTCTACAATGTTTTAAGATATACATATATTTTTCTGTTAGATTTGAGTCACAAAGTAAAATATGTCATTAGTCCATATATTTGTAAATTTGTCTGAAAAATGTTGAAAGATAGAGGATATTCTTGTATGTTGCATCCGCCGACAAAAATCTTTCTGATGGTCTCTTGGTGGCCTTCGATGGACTAGGTTTAGCTATAATAGAGGGGTATGACAATCACGTGACGAAAATGAATAGTGCTCATAATGAAGTTTAAGCTAGTCATCTAATGAGGAATATAACATTAATGGTACCAGAATCGAACCTGGCACCCCTTTTTCCAAGGTGACCATGTTAGCCACTTTGCTTCGGAGAAGCTCGAGTCTCTTGCAGCAGCTGATTATATGCATTTGAAAAATGATGACGTTAGATAAAAAATTCTATACTTTCGTAGAAATAGTCCTTGCATGTGCAGTACTTTCGATTGGATGGCTCTGAATATATCAGAGCTCTCACGTGCTCAAATGATTGCACTCTCATCTTTCGTGTGAGAGGTCCCAGGGTTCAATCCCCAGTGGTAGCTCAAAAATTTCTGTGCTGCTGAGGACAATTGGGGAGCTACTTGAAATTGATGTGGTAGCAAACTCTGGCCTCAAAACCTAAAAGGATTCAACGTGCTATCCCCACGTAAGCCAATAGAAAACCACCTGAATATGCTGTTGTGCCATGAAATTTAATTTAATTTACTAAGTTTAGTCTTTATCCGATGTTGGTTCCTTTTGGCCTACATTTACGGTTTTATCAAAGGATTCCGCTCCCGACAAATAAGCACAAACAGAGGTCCCAGGTTTGGAATTTAGTCAGGCATGGGTTGCATTATCGCTATTTATTCAGATCATCATTCATCCTCATCGTCGCAGTTGGCCCAGAAAAAAGAAAAGCAACATGAAATAACCAAATAAATAAAGAGAATGCATCTTGAAGTTGCAAGAGCTGAACAGTTGCAGGAGTTAAGTTCAACACGCAGGTTTAGATTTCCGCTCCCACAAGTAGACAAATGTCAATAGAAAATGCTTGACAGGTAATTTGCTTCCGTACATCTCATGATTACAATGGAACTATTATTAGTTATGTAAATTGTAAAAAGTAAAGTGCTCCTCTGTGCTTTGCACCACGCCATCAAGATGTATGGGGTGTGTGGAGTTAGGGCCCCCCACACATTCTTGATCATGGCCGCAAAGGTGGAGGTGATGTGATCAGCACCATGTCCCTGGCTGCCTTTGAATTTTGAATTCTATCATTCCTACGGCATGGAGACTATTGAAAAACTGTTTGTGACATACATCCTTTTCTTCCTTCAGGGAGCTGACCCCCTTGGTGGAGTGGTTAGCACATCGTGCTACGACACCAGAGGTCCCGAGTTCGAATCCTGGTCTGGGCATGGATGTTTGCGAGTGTTCATTCAGAAATTTCATCATATCATCACTCATCTCTATCTTTGCAAATTGGCAAAAAGTGGCATAAAAAGCAAAGTAAAACAAAGGAAATCAACCAATCTTCCTTTAGTGAAAGGTGACTTATTTTACATTACAGCACTTGGATTAGCTGCAACCTCCTCCATCTTCTATCACACAAAGAAAAATTTCAGAGGGACCCAAGAAAATAAAAAGCTCTCAGCGGATACATCCTCAACAGTGTAGGCATTACATTTATCACTGGAGATAGGCATGGTACCGAATGCAGAGAACGAGGCAGACTTCTGTAAAATCGAGATGAGATTGCCATTTAATGTCTAGACATCTCTCTCTCCTTTTATTTCAGTTATTTTACATCCCATTGTACCCACTGGTATAATCGCGATGGCAATGCACTAATGAAATGCATGATGGAACAAATACTGTACCTTAACGAGGTTTTGAACCTAGCTCTTGCTTCGTATCACATTATGCTTACCACTCCCCGTATCATTTGCTTGTAAACTGGATGCACACGAATAAACTTTCTAGTTTGGCCTTATCAAAAACTAGCTCAACTCTCCAAAGATAAAGGTGAAGCTATCTGTTGTGCATTGCACTGTGCCATGAGGCATGCAGGAGATGTTATGACTAGCAGGACTGTTGAGTGACTTTTACCCTTAACTGATTTTCTCATTTATAAAAGGCTGAGAGTGTGTCCCAGATCGACTTATGCAGGGATATAGAAGGGAAAATTCCCACCTAAGATTAACGACCCTGAGAGTCGAACCCGGGCTCCTGTGTTGTGGTTCACAGGCTCTTTTAGAACACAAAATTTTGTGACAAATTTGAAAATTGAAAAAAATTAATGGATAGTAGAAAAAAATGAATTATAGATAATGTAGAAAAATACTACCTTAGTACAGAATACATTATATTTTAAGAACTTGCCTTACAAGTAGAGGAGATGCAATTGACGATGTTTCTTTGTAAAGTTGTCCACAACATTATTAGGCGGGAGTGTTGGTGAATGCGGTAGATCTTGATCCATTGTTTCCACAGGTGGCAGCTTCATACTTGACTTTTCACTCGCGATGTTCGAAAACGAGATCACATATACTCTGTGATTCTACCCTCTCGCATTTACAGAAACTACACTCGGACCACCAAACCCCTGTTTCACAGCTGACAGTCAACAATTGCTCAAAATGGGGTAAAAAGCGGGAGAGGTTTCTTGGAACAATGGGAAGTCAGTACATTACAAAGGCTTATTTACTTTGCTTCAGTCGAAGCAATAAAACCCCAACCCCCATGGCTTGCAAGTGAACACCGCCTGGCGTCATCTTTCTCATTCATCCCGGTTCTGGAAAAGGGACAAAGAGTTCTACATGTCTGGTTCGTCCCGACGTTGTCAAGAGTTCATCTCCTGTCATTTCAAAAGCGCGAGGATATTCTTGTCCAGCCATAAAGCAATTAACCATAGAGTTCTATCAGCGTATCCGTAATCTGCATAAACTGAGACAGGAATAAGAATAGTTTTCAAGGATTCTTGGTATTGCGATCTCAAGGGAATGTGGACAGCTGCTACCATTTAACTGGTGGCCATGGAGAGAAAGTGCATTTTCAAAAGGTTTCTCACTTCCCTGAGCAGGCTGGGAGATTATACTCCTTCAATGCATCTATTTTTGTATTGAATGAGGAAGAATCAGGGAAACTGAGGGACACTAAGAAATGCCTTGCTTGCGGGTCATGCAGGAGAACCATTCAAGAGCAGTGTTTCAAACTGTAACAAAAATTTTCTGAAGTACTATTTGCACTTTTTATCATCAAAGTGAAATTTCCAGCATAGTATGCAGACAAATTTGCCGGGGCCACGTAGATGTTTGTGGGGGCCCATGCCCCCTTGCCCCCCCCCCCCTCCCCCCTAACATCGTCCCTGGTGCACACACATCGAGCGAGACCACCAGCTACCACTGGTTCAGACTGAGCACATTGTTGAGCAATGTGAATGAAAGTACTCTTGAAATGGGATTTGTAGAAATTTCACAAGCATTGTTGATCTTACTGACACATTGGGCTATCAGAAACTGTGTGGATGATGGGTACCAAAAATTTTGATAGCAGAGGCATGGCATGCATGTAACCGCTGTTAAAATATAAAGAATTGAAGAACCTGTCTTAAAATATTATTACATACATAAACTGGTAATATTGTTGTAAAGTAAATATTGCACACTGACATTTTTTCTGACACCGGCAAAAGCGAAGAGGAGGACTGTTCCGGTACCCTCCTGAGGCAACATGAGGAAAGGACCCTGAGCCCACGCATGGAAGACTTCGCGATGCGGCAAAGACTGACCGCGGGAGGAGGAGGCGGGTTATTGCCATGTCTGTTTAGCCGCCTCAGTTGCCGGTGATCCTTACCGGATACAGATCAGTGTTGCCAAGTTCAATTGACAGAAAAGAGCTAAGTTGCCTAATCGGGTCTATCTTACTCTGAATGGGTCCACTCACACTCGGGAAAGGCAAACTACCAAGTGATATTTTGTATTTACAATAAATATCAACGACTACGAAAGTCCTCTTTGTCCTTCTTCGACATCATAGGCAAGAAGGAGAGTAGAGGAATGGGGATGGTCAAGGGGTTCGCTGTCATTCTAAGAATGTCAACCTAAAATTCTATATTTCACACATATAATATTATTTAGGTTACAGGAATTTGTGATATTGTTGAAAGAACTGATTGAGATTGACATACGTTGTCCCAGGAATGCGATAATTTCGGATTGAAGCAATGTTTTTGGGTGAAAACATTACTTAGAAGCATAATTTCCCGATTGTTATCTTAGCATGCTCTGAAATGTCAGGTGTCGCAGGTTCGAATCCTCAGTAAGAAATGGTTATTTCAATGTTTGTTGTTATTCTTTTACTTACATAATTATAAAAAATAATAATTACATACACAAAATAATAATAATTTTATTTCAATAATTCACCATGCATCCTCATAGTCACGATTACGATTATCCTATAAAGCGAAGCCTTAAAGTTAGCAAGGAACGTAAAATATACGAAATAGTAGTGGTGTCAGAAATGAGATTTCTGTGGATTTAGCGAAACATAGGAGTGGGAGTAGTTAGGAAACAGATGAAGACTAAATCTACTCTTCCTACGTCTTATTTGAAACGAAAAGTTTTGTGATTTGGGCAAATCTGGTTTCAAAAGAACTAAAATGGCAACAGTAGTAGAACTGGACTTCTTGCAGTGTAAGGTTTCGAAGGAAATATTGGCTATTGGTGAAGCGCCGATGCCAAGAGGGGAGGGGGCAAGGAGGGTGCTTCACATGTTACAAAAGTAAACAACGGTTGGCGGAGGGACTGTGCAGTGCAAGTTTTGTGAGTGGTGTCTTTCATCCTTTTGTTGTTTTCAGGCATTGTCAATTAATTAACAAGCGGTGCTAATTACTTCGATGTTTCTGTAAGTATCAAATTATGTATTTCTTTATTAGGCTAATATTTATTGTGTCAACAACCAATGTTTGCAATTTCACTTCAGTGCTTATGCCAACATTTTTTTCCTCATTAATAACTTTACCAAAATCTAGTATTGAATTGCAGTCGTACCAGAATAATATTACACAAACTACTTGGAAGACATGGAAGGGGGGGGGGGCAAGAGGTGGGGAGGCGCCCAATTCTTATGGCTCCTTCCTTAAATGTCCTACTGTTAACCGGTAACTCTTTTAAAAATCCCACGCCACACCACTGGTTGATAACCACAAAACCTAAAGAATACACTTGTATTTTTCAAACCCTGCCAGAAAGGGGTAGATGATTTTTACCCCACATTCTGACTCATGATGAATGATGGATTTCTTAGCTCCATGTCGAGTCAAAACACAATCCATGCAGTGGCATCACATTTGCAAAAGATTAAAAAGTTCAAGTAAACTTGATCTGTACAAAGGATTATGGCAACTCTATACTTGGACAAAAAATGTGTGGTTTTGGTGGATTTCATGGATCTGGGAACAATAATCACATTTCTAGCGTATATTGAAACACTTTCAAAACTTAGATCAGGAATTATTCTGCTTCCTGCTAAGTTGTGTCCTCACACTGATGATCACAGTGTCTGGGCGAGTCAGATTTTTAATGGAAAGCGTTTGATCACCCCCCCCCCCACCCCACCCTCTTCCTTTACAGCCCTTGCACCTAATGACTAACACATCTTCCTGATCCTTAAGAAACTGCTTTGATATCAACGATCCAAAGAAAGTAAGGTTCAACTGAACTGGCTGAAAATCCAAACGGTGCAATTTTATGTAGAGAGTGTACAGAATCTTAATACATGCTACCAAAAGTGCTTGGGAAATAATGGTGACTAAGGAAAATGATGAAGTGGATATGTATGTGTTTGAAACAAGTAATACCTTCTTGTTGCTCTTTTTTGTTATTTTTTCTATTACTAATCAACCCTTAATTTTGAAATTCATCTCAGATTACAACATAGCTGTCTAAAATGAGTATTTCTGGTGGGTGATCTTAGTTCGGAATTTTTCCGGCCTTGTTCCCACATAAAGCGGCTCTGGGGCTCATCCAGCCTCAAATCCATGGGTACCTTGGGGCAACCCTGGGAAGTAAATGCAGCTGGAGCATGGCGCTGATCACTCCAAAATGGCCGAGATTGAGAATGTGCGGGACTCTACTGCCACATCCCCTAAATGTGTCCTCATGTCACTGTGCTACGTGCACATGGAACTTTACCTTATCTGACTGTGTAAATCAATCATACAAAGTAACCTATCTTGAAAGTACAGCTCTACAAGATTTCATAATCTTAAAAGAGCTGTCAGATACTGGTATATTCCTGCAACCATTTAGAAATGTGTACAAGTGAGTGGGTTGATGAATAAAGATACGGTTAGAGATATTGATATGGTACATTACATATAAATGGTCTAAAATTGTGGCCTGAAGTCCCTTAAGTAGAGTGCCAAACTTGTGTTAATCTCTACCATATGATTTACCTTATTCTGGAGCTGTGGAGGTCCAGGTAGAAGATCTAACTGCTATGGCGGAGACTCAGGATTCATTCCCAGTATATCCATCCCAAGGTCCAAACTGGATTTTTTTTACACCTGCATAAAACTGCTCTGGAGCTCACTCAGCCCCTACCTTTTCAATGTACACAAGAATAGCTTCTCTACATGCTGGCTTTTCCAAGAGCAAGACTGAAAGTGAAAGCAAGTCTGGGTCTTGGTAGAAGCGAGAAAAATCTGAAATCATAATCTCCTTTCCCACTTTAACAGACTTAGGACTGTCAAATAGTACTTGCAAACTTTGGCAACTTCTGAACAACTTTCAAAAGTAGAAGATGATACCCAAGTTGATGTGTGATTTATTCTTGCAACATTTTGTGTCACCTTTTTCATTAGACTTTGTAATGCAAGGATTAGGACATAAATAGGATAAAGCATGTGAGTGCGTGCATAGGAAATCCCTTGCCAAGAAAACACTCCACATCAACTTAAGCAAACAACGATAGTCATTGCAAGTAACATTTGGTATGGTTAAAAATTATGATTCCAATTTTTAAAAAATCAAACATCACAAAAATGAAACATTTTGAAATATAAAGTATAAAAATTGTAAAATTCGCAAAGATTGTGTAAAACATTTTTAAAAATGACATAAAGACCTCTGTACTTGATTTGTATTACTTAGTTGGAACCTATTGACATTGAACGTTCACTACCTCATTTTCTTAAGTATGTGGTATGCAGGTTTTATAATACATACAAAAAGTTGTCTAGTACAGAAATTTTCACATATTTCAGAGAAACGGAGTTAAACAATGATCTACAAATGACAAAAATTAACATGAAAATCTACTTCGTCAAGTATGTTAATTACAAGTCATTGCAAATAAACACTGACATATGAGAGCATGGCTCTGCAATTGCAAAAAATCAGAAACCTAATTTGGAAATAAAAGAATATAAACATAAAATATGCATTTAGCACAAACAGTATACAAATAAATGTTAACCTTACAACTAACTTATATGAATATTAGACTAAACTTAAAAACTAAAAAGTGTGCCTTTTACCTGAACCAATAGTTAAAATATTTTTATTTTTGCACTGAGTTGTCTATTTTTACAGATAGAATTTAAAATATTTTAAAATATAAGCTTAACCTTCTAGTTAATTTTAAGTTTTATACTAACCAGTATATGTCGTTCAAGATCCTAAAAACCTGTTGATATCTACTGACCTGCAAGAGAGAACAGACATGTAACAAATGGAATAAACTAATTGAAAAGGTTTAAATAATAAATAAATAATATATACTTACCAAAATTTCCACAGGAACTCAAAAATAGGTGCAGTGGTAGAAGAAATTAACCTGAAAAGAGAGAACAAGCTTTAATAAACTGTAAGATGGCAACATGTCTATCTGAAAAGAAGACATTGCAACACTGCCAACCTCTAGATGCACTATTCCAGTGTTCATGTAGAGATCAGCTACTCTCCCCCTCCCTGCCATCCCTTATAGTAGACTCCGCTCTCAAGGTGAGCACTGGAAGCATCCAGACGTTAACAGGTCACTATCTTTTTGTTGGACAGACATTCTGAAACAAAAAAATAATAAAAAAAAAAATAGCAAAAATACTCACCAAAATTTCACCCCAAACTTGAAGATAGGCGAAGTGGTAGAAGAAATTAACCTGGAAAGGGAGAACAAACTTTAATGAACAGAATGAACTGAAAGATGGCAACATGTCTGTCTGAAAAGAAGACGACATTGCAACACTGCCAACCCCTAGATGCACTATTCTAGGGATGGCCAGATCCGGATCCGAAATCCGGATCCGGTTGGTTCCGGATCCTAAAATTTTTCGGATCCGGATCCGTGGATCTGGAATTTTCAGATCCGGATCCAGAACTTTCGGATCCGGATCCGGTATTTTCGGATCCGGATCTGGTACTTTTGGATCCGGATCCATTTTGCCATCCCACATGCGCTTATTTGGAAAGTAAGAATGTGTTTATAACATATTGTTACCTGCTAATATACATATATATATATATAAAATATACATACATACATACACACATATATATAGTGTGTGTGTGCGCGTGCGTGATTTGTAATTAATTCATACACATAAAAGGGAGGTCTAAGTCTACCCCTCCGAATTTCCATTAAACTTGGCAGGTGTATAGAGGGGCCCAAAGAAAGAAATATGTGTTTTTGTGTTTCAGATATAAAACTGTTTTAGGGGGCAACCCCCCCCCCCCATTCAAATGTCAAGATGAGGAGAAATTGAAGTGGGGATCTGACCCCCAAACTACGTAAATATGGCATAGGAAGAAACAGGGGGCATAGGGCCTCTCTATACACATACCAAATTTCATGGAAATCGGAGGGGGACACAGGGGTCAGATGATCCCCATGTCAATTTTCCTCATCTTGATATTTGAGGCAGGTTTTGCCCCCTAAAACAGTTTCTCAGCCGAAACCAAAAAAAACACGTATTTCTTCCTTTGGGTCCCTTTATACACCTGCCAAGTTTCATGGAAATCGGAGGGGGTCACAGGGCTCAGATCACCACTTCAATTTGTTCTCATCTTGACATTTGAGGGGAGATTGCCCCCTAGAACAGATTTTTAGCCGAAACAAAAAAAAACACGTATTTCTTCCTTTGGCCCTCTCTATACATCTCCCAAGTTTCATGGAAATCGGAGGGGGACACAGGGGTCAAATGCCCACTTCAATTTGTCCTCATCTTGACATTTGAGTGGGTTTTGCCCCCTAAAACCGTTTTTAAGCTTAAACAAAAAAAACACGTATTTCTTCCTTTGGGCCCCACTATACACCTGCCAAGTTTCATGTAAATCGGAGGGGGACACGGAGGTCAAATGCCTACTTAAATTTGTCCTCATATTGACTTTTGAGGGGGGTTGCCCCCTAAAACAGTTTTTTAGCCGAAACAAAAAACATGTATTTCTTCCTTTGGGCCCGTTTATACACACACCTGCCAAATATCATGGAAATCGGAGGGGGACACAGGGATCAGATCCTCACTTCAATTTGTCCTCATCTTGACATTTAAGGGAGTTTTGCCCCCTAAAACCGTTTTTTAGCTGAAACAAAAAAATACGTATTTCTTCCATTGGGCCCCACTATACACCTGCCAAGTTTCATGGAAATAGGAGGGGGACACTTACATAACCTCCCTTGTTAGTCTTACACTTTGTAATTATATAACACTGCATATATTATAATGTTTTATTTTAATTTGTAAAACTGTAACTGTAGAAAAATTGTATAATTTTTGTATAACATTTCTATCTTGTTATATGTGTTAAAGATTTCATCCTGGAATGGAATGTCTCACATTTATGTGTGTTTCCATTTCCATACATTCAAATTAATACATACTGCTATTCGTTTCAACGTCATTGACAAAATCACCTCTGACATTTTATGTTAAAAAAAGTAAGATTATTTTTGTGCACGTGTGTGCTAGCCGATGCCTAGCAAAGTAGTTTAGGAACAACACTTGAAAAAAATTCTTGTAGGACTAACTAATGAAAAATTTCTTTGTAATCGAAGATCATAATACCTTTTAAGGTGTGGTAATATTATAATGGGATTGAGATACGAAACTCTCGGATCCGGATTTTCGGATCCTGAACTTTCGGATCCGGATTTTTCAGATCCGGATCTGTTTGGCCATCCCTACACTATTCCAGTGTTCATCTAGAGATCGGCTACTCTTCCCCTTGCCACCAACCCTTGTAGTAGAACCCGCTCTCAAGGTGAGCACTGGAAGCATCGATATGTTAACAGGTCACTTATCTTCTTGTCGGACAGGCACCCTAAAATGTATGAATTAAAAAATAATAATATAACAATAATAATAGCAATAATACTCACCAACATTCCAGGCAGAAGTGGACCTCCTTTCTTGACAGTAGAATGTCACAGTTCAGTTTTTTACATCTTCACATTCGTTTCACTCCTCCTATAACCTAAAAACAAATCACATACTTCCTTAAATATTGGTGAGTTATTATTACAATCTATAAGTACACACCAAACAATGTAAAACTTTTTAGTTATTAGCTTTGTAGGAATCACAGAATAGAATCATACTGATGATGTATTATAATAGCTTGATGATCAAGATGTCTCAATAGGTCAGTCTTTGTAGCTATCATATTTACAGATATTCAGTAGGAAAAGTCAACTAGGACGATCAAGATGTGTATGTTGAGAAGACCCTTCAAAAACTATGGATATGACTATATCACCAGACCTGATTCTTTATTATTATTATGACCACATAACATTTGAGTAATTACAGTAAATTAACTGAAGTGAACATTTCTTTTCTGGCAAAGACTTACCAAACTGGTTTTTCTTGTGGATGCACTTTCAGCACATTGAGCCCCATTACCAGTGTTAATTGTGTTTTATTCTTCCGATTACCTTTATAATTTTTATGGTGAACACCAAATTGGGAATCAATTTGGACCAATGGTGTTGGCCCTAATCATTTTGCTGTGTGTAAACTCATCTAGGGTTGCTAGACAGATGAAATTAAGAACTTCTTGTATGCAGTCACTCATGTGACATAATTAAACGATTGATTTTTCTCAGTAGGAGCTGCATGCAGGAAGGATTTTAATGCTACAAGTAATATTGCGAATGTTTCATCATCTCAGAAGTGTTCTGCCAATGCAGTGAGCACAAAGAGTAACTGGTAAATTAAGAATAACTAAGTGGAAAATCAAAAGGACAATCTTGATAGGTGTGACTGAGTTAAGGGTATAAAACTGTAAAAAAAAAGGTCCATAATTTTGGTATTTGGTAGCAAGTCATTTCTTCCCTAAACAGTACTTTTCATGATAAATGGGAAAATTAGACAATAATATATTCAAAGTTAATAAATGTCGTGGAATTTATCTGAAAAAATATGGACTCAGAATATGCAACTGTCAAAAGAGTTTACAATGTATATTTCAGTACTGTTTGTTTAAATTTTGCCTGCCTATTTCATAGAGGAGTTATCATATTGCCCTGAGTCACTAGGGGATTCACATTTAAATCCTAGATGAGGAATAGATTGTGGTAAGCATTATAGTAAACACAAAATAACAAAAATAAAAATATAATTTTGAAATTGGTAGCATCAATACATATCAGGTTTTTTTTTTCAATTATTGTGTTATCCATTGATATTGCATTACATTATGTAATACCTTATGCAAAATTTAGAGTAAAGACCAAGTAAGAAGTCAATGATGGGTTAGCCATGTTCAGTGGAAAATCATGTGACTTGACCAATATGGACCACTCAATATTTTCATCTGCTGCTAATGTAATCCAATGAGTTTATGATCTCGTAATGTGAGGAAACGAAGGGCTAAAAATTAGGGACTGGGCTGATATTGATACCAGTGTATGAGCATCAGTATAAGAAAGAATCAGTTGGAATGTATTCACCAAATACCAGCTGACATTATTCCAGAGTCCACAAAAAACCCATGTGGCACTTTAGCAGGATCTGGATATCCTGAATATTATGCCAAATGCATAATGTGTCACTATTTATGCAAATCCATTGTGAGGAGATATCGATTTTAATAAATGACTCTCTCATTAAGTCATGTATAAAGTAAATTATCTTAGACTGATACCATAATTTCAATGTAAAAATGTATTAAGATTTATAAATATTATGAACTATTTTGAATTGTAATTATCAGTATCAGCATTGATGGGATCAGTGAGAGTAACAGTTTTGGGGTCAGCTCAGCTCTTACTAAAGCAAAGGCAGCAAGCTTTACATAAACAACTGATAGACGTAGCATGCATAGTTCATTTATTTCCAATGAGTCACAAAAAACATCTGCAGAGGGACCCTGTGTTCTGGGAGGCAACTCTAGTTTACCTTTTTACTTGCTCTTTATTATAAAATGTTTGTACCCATACGTAGTACATACCTTTTTCATAAATTTAACTCTGCAATGGTTCTTAAAGTGTTATCTGATGCCTGCGTTCGAATTCTATCGACTGTACCATAATTTTATGCTTTCATTACAACATTAAGTCATACTAATGTCTTGGAAAACAATGTTCAGTCCTGAGTTTGAAACGTTTAAGGAGGTTCAATATTTTTAATATTCCAGTGTGAATGCTATAATTGAGACACTTTTTATAAAGAATTTAAAATTAACTTGCCTTTGGGAGTAATTTGTTGTCATTCCTTACGACTGTCTATAAATCACACACATAAATGCTCTCTTATTTAGTAATGTAGCAGTTGCATTTTTCAAGCATTAATATTGTATATCTATGAATATTTAGGATAAAATTATGCGCAGCATAAAAACAGAAAGAAATTGAAATGAAACTTTGCATCACTTACAGGTAATTTATACACTCTGTCTTGGGTATCTGTAGAGCAAGGCCATGCTTAACAGTGTAGAAGGGGAGAAAGCAAGTGGGTGGAGCAAAGCAGTGCACACTGGTGCAAACAGAGCTGCAGTCTTGTGTCCCCCTCCATGCACTCTTGAATCACTACTTGTGCAGAGACATGTTTTCTTTTGCTTGCCGCAGACATTCCAAGAACAGAGTGTAGACTTACTGATTATATGATTTAACACTGTTTCAAGTCTCTATAATAGTTCTTAACCTATTTCTTTATCAGTCATCGAATTAAATTATATAAAGAAAATTCATTAAATTGTAAAATGCTACAGATTTTTATATTACTTTGAAAGCAAAATTTAATGTCAACTTGTAAGTGGAAATAGGACAGTGTTTTGTTTTCAACTTCCTGTCTCATTGAATACTTCCACTGTGCTTTAATAAACTACGTAGTGTCAAAAGTTACTTAAAAAATAAAATTAGTATTGCAAATGATTAATAAATAATATCTTATTATTAAAGTGCAGATAGACAACTCATGCCTATTATACTGGATGCTTTTCACCTGAAATTGAGAGAAAAGTTTGAAAGTAAAGATAATCGCAACATAATATTCTTGGAAATTTTTATCATTCTACCCTTACGTACAAAGTTTCCACTCTACATGGAGATTTAAAAGGAGTAAATTCAAGAAATTACAAAATATGCAGCAACAATATCAACACAGATTCGATTCTTCATTGAAATATATTTCATTTGAATGTGATATGACCAAAGTCCTGAATGTGTATCTGGATTTATAATTTTTCAGTATACACTATGAAGGCAACAGATAAATCTGGACGTTTGGATTATTCTGATTATTCATTTCAAGATAATCCGAATGATAATCCAGATGGTAGATAATCCAAATATCTGGGAAAAGAATAAAGAAGTACCTGATATTCAAATTTCTGAAATCCAGATAAATTTTCATCTGGATTTGTCTAGTAGATGCAAAATCTATGACCATATATCTTGCACAAAGCAAGGTGTAATTTTATTGCCATCTCCCTGTAGACCAATTTATTATTTATTTATTTTCTTTTCTCCGTGATCACTTCATTAAAGGGAATGAAAAACATCAATATACTCTTTAAAAAATTAGCTATTTTTAAAAGTATTTTGCTCAGTTTTAGAGGTAATTACACTCAATACATCTTTTTAACAACATTGCAAGAAAAAATTGTCGATATTGCACATGACTTTTTCATTTTTTTTATTTCACTTTGATTTTTTGATTTTGAAATTTTTCTGGGTGATTTGATGTGGAATCCTATGTCATGGAATAGACCCAAAACTTTGCATAGTGATTTGAAGGGCTACATATATATATGACTTCTATAACTTACAATATTAAATCTGAGTTTGCATTGTCAATAGAAATGTCTGCTTTTAGAGGAAGCAATGTATTGCATTATTATTTTGGAATGCATAAATGTCATTCCAAATGCATACAAACTCCAGAACAAGCAGGTTTGCCAGATGATTTCTTTTCAGGAACTGTCCTACATTTCTAGTCCTATGTCTGACAGCATAATTCATAAATGCACATGGGATTCGCAACCGCACAATTTTCAACCAGTCACAAGGGAGAAACATGCTGACGTCATTTGCTGCAAGTGAAGGAGAGGGAGGTTCTTCAAGGTTGCTCACTTTCACCTCCTCGAAGCCTCCCTTCTTTCGACAGAGTTGAGGTTTACAGATTACATGTCTTACAACTACACAATAGCTACCAATGTGAGTCAAATCACAACTCAGTTGATTACTGTAATTGAAGAAAAACCTGCAATGCACAACAAACTTTGTTATAATAGACAAGAACTGCAAAGTTATTCCAGATGTTGGTGAAAGAAAAGTTTCAGTAAAGTAAATTTAAACTGAAGAAACATACAAGCGGGAATATTCACCTCATGTTCACAATTCTTATTTAACTTACATATACCTATTTGAATTTACACAAAAGCTATCCAACCAAAAAATATACATGCGTCATGCAATAAGGAGATGCATAACACTGTTAGGAACATGATGAAATTCCTACAAATTACACCTTATCCTGCATTGCCTCTAATTTTTACAATTATGTTTATTGCATGCCAGAAAGCAATATAAATTGTGAGAAATTTTGAATGTATTTAATGATTCCATGAGTACAGCATCCAATCACATTACGCCGTTTTTGTGGCGAAGCCTATGGAAAGATGGACTCTCGATTTTGCCACCGAAGGTTCAAGGTTCGAGATCTGTCTGGGCGCATGGGTGAGGACTTCCTAAGTGTTCCTTTTTTTCAATCTGTTCAGTACTGTAATATAATTAAAATTTAAAAATGTTGTTAGAGTTGCTCGCTAGATGGCCTGGAGGTCTGCCACGTGAAGTACGTGTCATATGTATGACGCAATAGGACTGACTGAACTCGAGTGTCTTCGTGTGTGTGTGTGTGTGTGTGAGCGAGCGCGGCGCGACCACAAGTGGTGGTACTTCGTCGTCGTATAACCTGTGTCTTTGTGTATAATATCCGTTATTATAATATATGTTTGTGTTCATGAGCTATGAGAAACTTCATTCTTTAACCCAACACGAGATCAACACACTCCTGGACTTGGGAAAGTTACGCCAGGTGTTTTATTGGTGTAACACTGCTTCATGGTCCTCCAAACCCGGATTTGTGCAGTAAGTGTAACGTGCAGTGATTGACTTAACCAGCAGCATTTTGTGCATTATCTCCCATGCCGGGTGTATTCTGACTTTTGTGTCTGGACTAGTGTTAGTGTTGTGAACTATGGAGCAGATACTTTCGTGCAAACGTGTTCTGAAACGCGAAGTTACGCGTGTTGAAAACAAGATTGCTTCAGACAAACTCTCACAAGAGAGCGTTACCGTGTACATCAATAAAACCGTACAATTAACAGAGAAAACTCAGAAACTCTTGCGTGATCTGTCATCCAAGTGTAGTGATGAGCAATTTGCGGAGTTTGATGCAGAAATCAGCTTGATTCAAGACCGATTAGAGCAGATGTTGGTGAGATTGTATCGTGCTCAAAAGCAGCAGGGCGTGGCAATGGCTGCCAGTCCATCGTCGGTTAAAGCCGGTAGTGACGTAAGATTGCCCAAATTGGACTTTCCTCTGTTCGCGGGAAACTTACAACAGTGGCTGTCGTTTCGTAATTTGTTCGTTGCGCCTGTACATAATAATAACTCTTTGTCCCCTGCACAGAATATTTGAAGTCTAGTATACGTGGTGAACCTGCATTGTTGCTGCAATCTATTACGATTACAGACACAACTTACAAAGAAGCGTGGGAAATTTTGAACAATAGATATCAGCAAAGGCACGTTTTTGTGAATGATATGATCAAGCAACTCGTGTTGCAACCTTGTATCCAGACAGAATCAGCTGTTGCCTTGCGAAAACTCGCGGATGTAACAACCGAATGTGTTCGTGTACTCAGATTTCTAGAAGTTCCAGTTCAACATTGGGATGCAATTTTGGTTTTCCATACCGTGGAGAAACTCGACAGTGTGTCACGACAGCAGTGGGAGCTTAATGTGTCAGCCGATCAACTTCCGACGTTTGAACAGCTATGAGCCTTCCTCGATACGAGAGCGAGAGCGTTGTCAGCGTCTTCAAGACAAGGACACTCAGTGAAAAACCCTTTAGTGATTCCAGTGCCAAAAGAAAAGCGAGTTCATTTCATGTGTCAGTGTGTTGCCCTAAATGTCACCAGGAGTCCTACCCGTTGTATAAGTGTAATCAATATAATAGCCTATCGGAGCCTGAGAGAGAGGCATTTGTGAAAAGTAGTGGCTTGTGCTACAATTGCCTTAGTTCTTTTCAGAGAGTAAATAAATGCAGCGCTAGTTTGTGCCGTACTTGCAATAAGAAACACCATACATCCCTTCATCATGAAGTGGCCCCCTCCCCCCAAGGAAGTTTGGCAACTTCGCATCAGATTGTAACGTCACATTTCGCGTCGGATCACGGGAAATCAAGCACTGAAGTGTTACTTCTGACAGCAATTGCAAACATAAAGGATAAAGATAACCAGTGTCAGCCTTTCCGTGCATTATTGGATAGCTGTAGCGAGGTTTCGTTTATTAGTTCCAATGCAGTTCAAATGTTAGGGCTGAAAAGAAAGAGAGTGTTTGTGTTAGTAACAGGCATTTCTTCTGTTAATGTTGGGAAGTCACATTCATCTGTTTATATCACGATTGCGTCCCGAGACGGTAAACATCCCTACACAACCTCTGCTTTGGTGGTGAAAAAGATTACGTCACCGCTGCCACATGTGACTATTCAAAACACCGGGAGCTGGAGCCACGTATGCAGACTTGACCTTGCTGACCCCACATTTCATACAAGGGGAAACATTGATTTCCTTTTCGTGTTTGATATATATGGTTCGCTGCTAATGAGAGGAAAACGAGAAGGCAAGGAAGGAGAACCGATTGCCATTCAAACTTGCTTAGGTTGGGTTATTTGCGGATGAGTAAAGCAACAAACTTCAAAACATTCATCCACCTCTCTTCACGTGTCAGTTGAAGAAAATAATGTAAACCAGTCATTAAGAAAATTCTTTGAGATTGAAGAATTGCCGCAGAGAGAGTTCGTAACAAAAGAAGAGCGCTTATGCGAAGAGCATTTCGAAACAACACATCGTCGCAAAAGTGATGGACGTTACGTCGTAAATTTGCCATTTCAGAGCAATTGGGAAGAATTAGGGTACTGTAAAGAGAAAGCAAGAAAGTGTTTGTTATCACAAGAGCAAAGATTAAAGAAAGATCCAATAAAACAATAACAATACCAAGCATTTAAGCGAGAATATCTCACCTTGCAACACATGACACCAGTGGCGGAGGATGAGGCCCACAAGGTGACCCCCACATCTTATTACATTCCACATCATTGTGTAACAAATGAAAGCAGCAGTTCGACTAAACTGAGAGTAGTTTTTCATGCGTCTTCCAAGACAAGTAGTGGACTTTCCCTGAATGATGTACTTATGAATGATGAAAAGCAACAACCAGACTTATTTCATATTTTGATTCGATTCCGTTGCCTCCCAGTTGCTTTAATTTCTGATGTTCGGCAGATGTATAGACAAGTAGAGGTCGCGTATGAAGATAGAGATTTTCAGTTGATTTTCTGGAGAGAGACCCCTGAACAACCAATCAAGGAATTCCGTTTAAATACACTTACGTATGGTACTAATCCTGCAGGTTTTCTCGCCACAAGAGTGCTTCGACAGTTAGCGAATGACGAAGGAGAGAATTATTCTCTCGCCACAAGGAGCTTACTTAGTCATGTGTACATGGATGACTTTCTAACAGGAGCCAATTCTACTGAAGAATCAATCGAACTGTGTCATCAATTGACACAGTTACTAAGCAAGGGCGGCTTCGAGCTTCGCAAGTGGTGGTCAAATGATCCGAGAGTGCTGGACGTTATCCCCTGTTACTTGTTGGAAACAAATCTGCAGTTTCAATTCAATGGAGAAGACGCGAAGAAAACTTTAGGCATGCAGTGGAACCCTTCTATGGATTACTTGTGTTTTGATGTGGTGAATCCGAGCAAACGAGCGATTATAACTAAAAGACTGGTTCTTTCCGAGATATAGAAGCTGTTTGACCCCTTAGGTTTTGTCTCTCCTGTGACCGTGAAAACAAAATTGTTTATGCAAACGATTTGGAAGTTGGATCTTGATTGGAAGGACGAGCTTCCAAGCAATTTGGCTGCAGAGTGGGTTGCATACTGCCAGGATATGCCACAATTGAAAGATATCCGAGTGGAGCGATGGATTATTCCTAGAGACACCGTGGATATTCATTTGGTTTGATTCTCCGACGCGTCAGAAGCGGCTTATGCAGCAGTGGTCTACGTGAGATGTGTATGTGCTAATGGGCAGGTGCAAGTGAAGATGATTGCATCAAAAACAAAGGTGCCCCCCCTTAAACCTATAACCCTTCCCAGGTGTGAACTCTGTGCAGCTGTGCTGTTACTTCGCCTCCTTTCTTTAGTGCGGAAAGCATTGTCTGTCAACTTGAAAACCATCACAGCTTATTCTGACTCTCAAATTGTTTTGTCGTGGATTAGTGCTTGTCCTAGCAGATGGAAAACTTTCGTGGGAAACCGTGTGGCGAAGATACAGGAAGAAGGCGAAATACAGTGGGCGTACGTTACTAGCAACGAAAATCCAGCAGACTGTGCGAGCCGTGGAATCTCGACTTCGGCTTTACTTAATCATCCATTATGGTGCACTGGTTCCCATTCTTAAGAAATTCAGTGTTGCCAGTGGAACATTCTTACACATGTGATACTGATGAAGTGACTTCAGAGCAGAGACAGTCATTTGTAGCCATGGTGAGGACAGCAGAAAATACATTATTTTAGAATTACTCGTCGCTGAGTAAATTGCAGCGGGTTGCAGCATGGTATATGCGCTTTGTGTTCAACGCTAAGCATAGGGACGACAAGCTTCGTGGCCCATTGAGCGCATCAGAGCTGTGGTTAGCATTGGTTGCATTAGTAAAACTAGCCCAACAAAAAGAATTTTCGTGCGAAATTCAAGCCCTCAAGAAAGAAGCGGTCTTACCTTCAAAGAGCAAATTACAATACAGAGGTGGTCAAAGGAATATCTGTCCAGACTTCGGCAGCGTCCCAAACATCGAGACTTCTGAGAGGGCGACATGGTCATTGTACGAGAAGATAACATCCCTCCACAAGAATGGAAACTGGGGAAAGTGGAGAGGTTCATGCCGGACGAGATGGAAGAGTGCGATCAGCAACAGTAAAGACTGTAAATGGGCTGTGTAAGAGACCAATTGTGAAATTATCATTGCTACCATTTGTAGTAGAGAAGTAAACTTGAGAAATCTGTATGTTAATGTCAAATATTCAATATCAGAAGTTATGTTTGAAGTGTTTATATATATTAATCTACATTGTAATTTTAATCTTATAATCATTGTGTTAAAGGTTAAAAATATATTGAAATGTATATTTCAAGGTGGGGGAGGATGTTCAGTACTGTAATATAATTAAAATTTAAAAATGATGTTAGAGTTGCTCGCTAGATGGCAGGGAGGTCTGCCTCGTGAAGTATGTGTCATATGCATGATGCAATAGGACTGACTGAACTCGAGTGTCTTCGTGTGTGTGTGTGTGTGTGTGTGTGTCTGAGGGAGAGAGAGAGAGAGAGCGGCGCGACCACAAGTGGTGGTACTTTGTCGTCGTATAACCTGTGTCTTTGTGTATAATATCCGTTATTATAATATATGTTTGTGTTCATGAGCTGTGAGAGACTTACTTGATTCTTTAACCCAACACGAGATCAACACACTCCTGGACTTGAGAAAGTTACGCCAGGTGTTTTATTGGTGTAACGCCACTTTACAATCATTAGTCATCCTTATCACTTCGATTAGTTCAACTGGCAAAAGAGGCGATGCAGAATAAGAAAATGTGGTGGAGTGGGACACGTGCAAAACTAAGGATTTTGGAAATGTGCCCAAGATATGAGAAAACTTGTAATATATTTTAAACTAGCTGATTGCCCAGCGTTGCCCGGGTATTTACTTATCCCAATCTTCTATTAGATAAGAAAATAATAAATTCTAAGTATAGTGTAAAATGAACTTGGAGTTGGGAGTGTCATTAATCATCTTAGCGACCAGGAAAACTATGGATTCCACACTAATATCGGTCGTTTTCGATTATTTTTACATGTCACCCCTTCCCACCCCCACACTAAGGGTGCCCGGTGTGTTTTGAAGTTGAATAACATTGGGAGTGTCACTATTCATCTTAGCGACCCCGAAAACTATGGATTCTACACTAATATCGGTCGTTTTCAATTTTTTTACATGTCACCCTTTCTCACCCCTTCCCCTAGGGGTGCCAGGGATGTCTTGCAGTTGCAAAGCATTGGAAGTGTCACTATTCATCTTAGAGATCCCGAGAACTATGGATTCCACACTAATATCGGTCGTCTTAGATGCCACCCCCTTCCCATCCCCACCCTTAAGGGTGCCAGGTGTGTTTTGAAGTTGAATGACATTGGGAGTGTCACTATTCATCTTAGCGACCCCGAAAACTATGTATTCCACACTAATATCGGTCGTTTTCGATTATTTTTACATGTCACCCCTTCCCCTAGGGGTGCCAGGGATGTCTTGCAGTTGCAAAGCATTGGAAGTGTCACTATTCATCTTAGCGATCCCGAGAACTATGGATTCCACACTAATATCGGTCGTCTTAGATGCCACCCTCTTCCCATCGTCACCCTTAAGGGTGCCAGGTGTGTTTTGAAGTTGAATGACATTGGGAGTGTCACTATTCATCTTAGCGACCCCGAAAACTATGGATTCCACACTAATATCGGTCGCTTTACATGTCAGCCCCTTCCCACCCCTACCTTAGGGATGTCTTTGAGTTGAAGGGCATTTGGAGTGTCACTATTCATCTTAGTGACCCCGAAAACTATGGACTCCTCACTAATATCGGTCGTTTTACATGTCACCCCCTTCCCATTTCCACCCCCAGGGGTGCCAGAGGTGTCTTTAAGTTGAATGACATTGGGAGTGTCACTATTCATCTTAGCGACCCCAAAAACCATGGATTCAACACTAATATCGGTCGTTTTCGGTTATTTTTACATCCCACGCCCATCCCTCAGGGGTGTCTTAAAACAGTATTTTTCTTTCGATATTGCAAGTGATACGTGCACCAAGTTTGGTTAGAATCGCTCCAGGCGTTCGAGAGTTATGCCCGTAGAAACACACACACATACATCCATTTTTATTATATACGTAGATCAGCATTATCTAGTTCTACGTATATATTCTTCAATTTTGTTTCAACGGAAGTTAGTTTTAGACTTATACCGGCATAGTATGTTCTGCAATACATCATAAGTATACATATTTGAAAACGGGAGATCCAGGTAGTATGAGATTATTTATAAATGCAATTCAATATCTTCCTGAATGTGCGATGCAATTCAATATATGTATGATATGGGCGCGTGCGTGGTTTTCGTTTGATATTTGGAATATGTTTTATTATAAATATGTATTGTTTCAAGTTGTTTGTGTGTGAGGGACACAATCTCGTTTTATTTTATTATTCTGTTAATACATAGTTGCAAGCAAAGCTGCCCGCAGGATTTTTGCAACAGTGCTTAAAGTGGGATAAACATGGTGGAGTGACCCCCCCCCCCCCAGTTAAGAGAATTCTCATAAAGCATCACCGAATTAGGATAATTTGCATAGGCACTAAATCAACTATCTTTCACGCACCCCTCGCATACGTTTTCACGCTAAAATATCCAAATTTCAATTAAATGAAGTCTTTCAAGATAACTCGGGGGGAGGGGCAAGTGCCACCTTGACCCTCCTCTGTGGGGACACCTGGATGCAAGACAAAGCACAATTGATGGTGAATTTAAAGAAAGGGTGCTGTAGATTTGGTCATGGAAAAATAGTTGTATATAGCAATATAAATACGGTAAATAAAGTGTGCCATATGGTAAGTAATGTTAAAACAGACATTAACTTAATTCCCCTTTTCCGCAGGTCATTTGAAATGTTAACTTTTGCGCAACTGAGAAATATGTTTTTCCCAAGTGAAGTAAAAATTTAAAGAAACGCAGAAAAAAAAACTCATCTCTCAAACCTTGTGTTGTCGGGGTAGTTATTCGGATGGAACTGCAAAGTATTTCCTTGTCTTTTGTATAGAAGGTATTTAAGATCAGTTCTTTTTAATCAATGTTTTACATCAGGGGTTTCCAACTGGCGGCCCATGAAGCCAGTTTGCAAAATACATTAATTTTATGTATTTTTATTAAAATACGTTCTATTTATGAATTTCCTTAAACAACTGGCGTTTCTAACAGATATCACAGGTCATCTGAATGAACTGAACTTGAAACTGCAGGGAAGAAACCAGCTGGTGTCAGATTTAATGGGAAACGTAAATGGGTTTCATAATAAACTGAAGATTTTCAACGTTACTTTGGAGAGGAATAACCTGGTCCATTTTCCAAGCTGTCGGCGGCTAGCAGGAGATGAAGAAACACTGGACTTTTCTGAATTCAGTGTAAATATTAAGGAAATAATGGATGAGTGTGAGTCCAGATTTAAAGATTTTGAATAACTTAAAAGCAGCATCCAGCAATTTAGCAATCCTCTTGGCGTTAACATTGAAGAACAAGAAGCTTTTCTTTCGAACTTGAATTGTGTGATTTGCAAGGCGATGTGTTCCTTCAAACTAGGCAAGAAAAGGGGCCAGAGTTTCTCAAATACCTTTCAAAGGAACGCTTTCCAAACGTACGTAGTTTTGGGCAAAGAATGACGTCGATGTTCCGCAGCACATACACGTGTGAAAGTGGTTTTTCTTCAATGAAGTTCATCAAGAACCGCTACAGAAGCCGACTGGCAGATTCTTCACTGCTTCACCCACTGAGACTTTCAAATACAGAAATTGAATTGGACATTCCAACTTTAATAAAAGAAGCAGATCTTCCTCAATTTTCACATTGAACACTTACTATGGAGGATTCTTATTTGTATGGTGTGTTTTTCATTTCTTTCAATTCATCCATAAGTATTGGGTTTTTGTGAAATAAATTCTAATTATACAATTTTGATTTGTGATTCCATTGTTTTTATTGCCCCATTTTAGAAATTTAGATCATTCGAAAGTACTACATTTTCTGTTCAGTACTTACAATTTTTGTAATTTTTAATCCCCCCCCCAAAAAAAAATGCGGCCTGCTGGATATAATTTTGGCCCTCGGACCTTTTGAAGTTGGAAACCACTGTTTTACATAATGCACAAAATCAAAAGAACAGCATATTGGACCTTGGAAAGAAAGAGTGATCCAAGTTTTGCACTGCAATGGCTCTCTTGAGTCGCGACTGAAGAGAAAGTGGGTGGTGACAAGTTCCAGATGACGTCATTTTCCCTCCTGGCCGATGAATGGCTGATAACTCTCGGGTTGCGAACCACATGTACATTTCTGAAATATGTTGTCTGGCATCAGTGAAGAATTGGAAAAAATATCGTAAAATGTTCTATATTTTGAGCATAACATAATTTTCATGAAGAAAACATGTATTTTTGTTAGATAAACAGAAAATCTAAAGGGAAATTATGTATCTCCTTAGGGAATTTATTACTCTATGATCTAGTATGTGGTAGACATTGAAAAGTGCATTCTTTCTCTTATCAGGGAAAGATTGATTGATTGATTGATTTAGTTTAATTTACTTCGCGTTTTGGGCCTCTTGGCTAATTTGCGAAAATGGGGTTGAGTGATGAAATGATGAAATTGATGAATGGACATTCACAAACAACCAAACCCGAGCGGGATTCGAACCCGGGACCCTTGGCGGTGTAGCGTGATGTGCTAACTGCTCGGTCTTATCAGGGAAAGACTTTCGAATTCTGTAATATTCTCTCTTCTAGTTTCATTAGTTCATGTTACTTTCGACCTCTCAGATTAATATTATGAACTCTAAGAACAATTTAAATTCTAAAATCAGTTTTCAAATCCACTTATTTTGGATCCTTCCTGAATATTTTTTTTCCCTTTCAGTGTCTCATGATACTCAGAAATTGAAGAAACACCATCTCTTTTTTTATATATGCATTTTACAAAGCCTTCATGAACCCCTGCTTTTAGACATTTCTTAAAGTGTGTTTGTCCTCTTGCTTCAGTGGTCTCAAACTTCTGAAATATCCATAGTAATATATCAATCAGGAAACATCATTTCAGATTAATGAAATCACCAAATGGAACAATTTGTGGCCCTCTTCAATGGCTGGTTGCTACCAACTTGTAATCAAGAGGTCCTGGCTTCATTTCCCAGTGAAGACGAGTGCATTCCAGTAGTTTAGATCCTACTTTCAACTGCAAGCCCAGTCCCATAGAGCCTGTCCATGCATGGACAAAAGCTTTGACAAGACATCCACATGGATACTCGCTTGCCCCTCTGCACCTTTCTTCTTGGCTCTAACCTCATGTAAGAATATGTTTCATACACAGTATAAGAGAGTGGGTGAGTTTTAGAAATTGCAATGCAAAATTAATTTGTTATTAATAAGTTAGGTGAAATTTGATTACCTTAGACTAAAGGGATAATTGACAATAGGTGTGTTTCACTTACATCACAAACTGCTGAATTGTTGCTTCGAGCAGTCATGATGCAGGCCAGTTCTTGTAACCACACGGATTTCAGGCTGGCAGGTAGGAGATTTGAATTTTATTTACGATGGTACTTTATCCAGTATTTGGGGTTTCAAACAGAAGCTCACATTATTTCAAAATATTTCCTTGCACATGACAAATAAAATTGGCTGCAAACATTGGCAGCTGTGCACATCCTGATGTCACAGGAAACTCACCTATGTAATTATTCAAAAAGTTCTAATACATTATGCCCGGGCCTCCTCGATGTCACAGTGGTAGCATCATCACCTTGTAATCAAGGGTTCCTGGGTTTTCAATACCCGGTGGAGGCACATGGTTGTTCGGATCCCACTTTAAACTGTAGGTCCAGTCCCAATTAGCATTTCTGTGCATAAAGTGGACTTAAAACACCAAATCAATCAAGCAGTACATTATGCCCAGGCAGTAAGATTACGATTAATAAAAATCTGTAAATGCTTCCTGTATGGAATATATGAATGTTGATATTTTCCTTCGAAGTCCTGGGAGGAACATCACTGTGAAGATTTACATAAGCAAGAGGAAAGGAAGGATGATCAGTTTGATACAGCATGCATATTTCTTAATGCCTTGTTTACAATGAAACTAACTTACTCTCTGGAGATGAAAATTTTCACAGGCATCCTAGCAACAGAGAATGCATTGTTGAGACCAAATGATTATTTTCCAATGCTAAGTTTAATAAAGATAATCTGAATCTGAAACTGCTGACAAAAAATGGAAAGTATATCCAAAAATCAAATTGCCAAAAGCAGAAATAATTTAAATAAAGATAAAATATGTATAAATATTTAAATATCTCCAGAAAGCAAATACATAGAAATGTTTCAGAATAAAGTCATTTTCATGAATTAAAATTAGTAGTCTCCAGAGCATTTTTATGGAGAACCTAACATGCGGAACATATATTTTTCAATTGTAAAGAGAGAAACATCCTTAAAAGTATTTCATTCATAAGAAAAACAAAATCTGAATTATGAAATATAAAAACAGACATATGAAAACACACACACAGAATCAACTAAAGACAAAGAGGCAAACCTTCTGCCCAGGTATAATTAAATTTAAAAGGGCACTAATTTTTTGTTCAGTGCAGTGCGTGCATTCTCCAATGTGTACAATCCGATGCCGCAAAAGCAGGGACGTCTTTGGGGAGGTCCGAGGGACACTGGCCCAACCAAACGTCCACGTGGCCCTGGCAAACTGTTCTGTATTTTTTGAAGATTAGGCACACACAGGAGATGTAGAGAGCATTCCCTGACATTCTCTACGAGACTCGGCGGCAAGCGGCCCGACGTCAGAGATTGTCTTTCCCCGTGACCGGGGTCCGCGACAGTCGCAAGCTACAGTCTGTTTCTTTCACTCTCCCTGCCTTCACTCTCTTTCCCTTTCTGTTGACGTTGCAGACTGACGCCAGTATAATCCTCCCTCGGAAGTTGTGTGTTGAAGATTGTGGCTTATTATGGCACCACAAAAGTTTGCATTACAACAAAGGTTTTATTTATCTTGTCGAGTGTTACTTCGGAAAGAGGAATTTTGGAGAAGTGCGACGACGTTTGGAACGCAATTATCTGGTGTTCCCGTTCCACATAGGATCACTACAGTATATTAAACCTCGTAAAAAAATTTAGAGTAACATGGTCAGTTCTGAATAAAAGTGGAAAGAAAAACCCACGTGTACTTACTGAGGAAAAACTCGATGAGATAGTACTAAGGTTAGAACAGTCTCCTCGGAAATATATCCGCCGCCTCTCACAAGAAACGGGTGTTTCAAAAACCACAGCATTTAGAGCCGCTAAAATTCTTAAATTTAAGCCGATATTGAGTGTCAGAGTGCTTATTTCCAGCAGGATTCAGCAACTGCCATATAGCAGACGAAACATTGAATTTGATAAAGTAAATTTTCGAGGACAGTGTTATTAGTAGAGGATTATGTCCCTCTAGGTCCCCCAATTTGTCAGCCTGCTATTTTTATTTATGGGGAAATCTAAAAAATAAAGTATAAAAAGACAATCCACATACCATCCGTGAGTTAAAAGACATGATTTTACGAGAAATCGGGAGAATTACAGTAGACGAACTTGCACGTGTAAATGCCAATTTCCTTCGGAGATACCGGGCCTCCCCGATGGCGCAGTGGTAGCGTCGCCACCTTGTAATCAAGGGGTCCCGGGTTCGATACCCGGTGGAGGCACAAGTGGTTCGGATCCCACTTTAAACTGTAGGTCCAGTCCCGATTAGCCTTACTGTGCATAAAGTGGACTTAAAACACCAACTCAACAACCAACCTTCAGAGATACCAAGATATGTGTTGCAGCAAAGGGACATCATTTTCAACACCTTCTGTAGTCAAGGTTAGTACACAATATAAAAACTGCAATTTTAATATTCGACTCTAGCGAATGTCGCAGACCCCGTTCACTGGGAAAGACAAGCGCTGACGCTGGGCCGCTTTCCGCCGAGTCTCGTAGCGAAAGTCAGAAAATGCTCTGTATGTACTACGTACAAAATTTCTAAGTGTTCTGTATTTGTTGAAAATTTTACTTTGATGACAAATATTGAAAAAGGAAAATAGTGCTTCAGTAAATTTTGCTTGCTGTTTGAAACACTTCTTGAATTTTTAGTAGCACGAACCCAAGCAGGGGCGGCGCCAGGGGGGCGCAAAGGGAGTGCTATTTCGCAACCCCCTTCAGCAACCCCTATCCAAAACCTATATACCGAAAATCGAATATTAGGTACTGGCGTGAGACTGCTGTTATTATTTACAACAGGCAGTCATGGATCCTACCCTTGTTTTCATTTCTTCAGAATTGTTTCTTCTTGTGTTTCAAGTAGTCTGTTTGGGTTTTTCTATATATATATATATAACGTCTTTAAAAATGTGTCAATTATTAAATAATCAAATTATTTTATAAAACATACAATATATTATATCGACTCCCCATTTAAAATTCGATTGCAAATTTTAGATTATAATATACTACCAATGCATTGAACAATGCTTTGCGTGACTAAGGGGCAAAAATTAAGAGACATTAAGAAGATAATTGTTTCCTGTATAAAATTCACATCTAAATTATATTACCTGTTTTATTAATATATTTATATACAGTACTTTGTGGTAGCTGACGAAAGGCGGTGAGAAATGGAAAAGAAATAACAAGTCGGATTAATTTCTGTGTTCCAGGAATTGTTGGGTTCAGAAGTGCCCTTAGAGATGAGGCTCTTTGTTCTCCGTTCTTTGTGTGTTTTTGATATTATTCCAGTACAGTATATTCGACTCCCAAACTAATTGTTTATGTTTGTTGTTACAACCAAAACTCTCTCTCCCCCGGAAAAGTTTGGTGGGGGAAAATTTCAGGACAAGATCGCTGGTGGTGGGGAATTCCCCCTGCCCCTCCAGGATTTCGCACCCTGGTTTTGGTGTTCGCCTACTTGTTCTTCCTCTTCAAGTCGCATTGGAACAACAATTTTACTTGCTTTCAAGTATAAGGTCGTTTTCGGGAAATTAATTAACACGAGTTGTATCGTGACGGTAGTTTCCTTGTATTTTCTTTCAATTTGTTCTAGTAAACGTACCATTTCAGATTTTTCAAACAGTGGCGCAGGAACGTTTTTCATAATTTGGGGGTTGGGTACAAAATTCAACCTCCACACATATGTGTGGCACACGAACAGTTTACACATTTGAAATATGCACCCACCCAGCGTCGAATAACATGGGTACCTGGGGGAAACCCTGGGGGGTTTCACCCCCACTCATGACCGGATCAAGAAAGTGTGGGGCGTTACCCCCACACCCCCTATACGCCTTCATGGCGTGGTGCTAAGCACAGGGGAACACTTTACCTTTTTTTTTTACATATCAAAGAAAATAAACTGTGGTCGGAGCTGAACAATACCCAAGCGCATTCGGTAGTCCTTGGAAGTACCGGTAGGCGGTCTATCGCTGAGCGCGATCTAGTAAACACATCCATTTCCCGCCAGTCAGTGAGTAGCAATGGCTGAGCACGGACGTTTGTCTTCAGTGCAGCACGCCAAAACAGTCCTGTTGTATGCAGAAACGAAGAGCGTTACAAGTACGCAACGGAAATTTCGAGTTCATTTCAAAACACGATGGGCTCCAGCAAGAAACACTATTCTTTGTTTGTACCGTACGTTCGATGAAGAAGCCACCGTGAAAAAAGAAAGACGACCTCTCGTTGCTCCAATTCGGACCCGTGAAAACATTGAGGCTGTTCGAGTTGCCATGACACGTAGCCCGGGAAAGTCTACACGGCGTGCTTCACAAGAAGTTGGCATTTCTCGTCGTTCAGTTCAAGGAATTCTTCACAGTGATCTCAAGCTGTATTCGTATAAAATTACTGTATTGCAAAAACTATCCGAACTTGACAAAGGAAAAACAATGGAATTCTCACGGTGGTCCGAAGGAAAAGATCACGTGCTTTACAATACGTGGTTTTCAGACGATGAATATTTTCATATGGACGGGACTGTCAACAAACAAAATATCCGGTTTTCGTGTACCACATATTGTGCACGAAAAGAAACAGAGATAAAGTGATCGTATGGGTATCTTTGTCCAGTCACAGATTGATAGGGCCAGTCTGTTTTGACGATACAGTCAACTCACAGCTATATTTGAATATGCTGCGCAATTATTTCGTACCACAGCTACTCGCAACTAATCTTCCGATGGGCACTCAGTGGTTCATGCAAGATGGGGCTGCCCCTCACACCGCTAATGTTGTGTTGGAATTTTTGAACACATAGTTTTTGTTGATAGAGTGATTTCCAATCAATATCCTGATCGACACAATGGAGGTTTCTTCTGACCGCCTTCTAGCCCAGATTTAAATCCCTGCGACTTTTTTCTGTGGGGGTTCTTAAAGGACAAACTCTTCCGTTAAAGCCAGCAAACATTATGGGAATGCGAGGTCGGATTGTTCAGTTGTGTGGTGATATTCACGAAGACATGTGCCGTAGAGTGGTAAGAAATATGCGCACCCGCCTTGAAGAGGTTGTTCGGCAAAACGGGGGACATACTGAACATGTGATAAAGTGAGACAACCTTCAACTGACAGACTTTTCTGTGTGTCATGATATGCACACGTAATATTTAAAAATTGCAATCTAAATTTCAAATGTGTCAACTATTCGTGCGCCACCCGAATTTCTCATGCACCCATATATATATGTACTAAGGTACATGGAAAATTCAATTTTAGAACAGCACACACGAATTTCTGTTGTTGTTTTTTGTTTTTTTTTTAATCGAAAGTTTTGATAAATATTTTTTATTTATTTATTTTTTAGAATGTACAGCTATTTTAAAAAAACAGCTTTGAAATACAAATAACAATTTCAAAACATATAAAGCTCTAGACCTCGTTCTTGGTCTTGGTTCATTTGTAATTTAATGGATCGGGAAATCAGAAGTTTGTGATATTAAAGTCGAGAACAAGCATACATCTATTCATTTTAATGCAGAGTGCGATTTGAAGGGGGGTGGGAGAAATTTTCCCACCCTCTGTCTTCAGCCATCTCAAACTTCTGATTATGCACGACAAATCCCAACAAGGGACTCACTGGATATGTAAACGGTATTATTAAATATAACATACTTATAGAGTTCCAGTTCATTTCAGTTAATTTTAGTCCCATAAAAATATCGTAAGCACATTGTAGCGGATGTGTACCATACCATATCTAGTCTATTTTAGATATATTCATTATTTTCTCAGACTTCTAGAGCGTGTTCCACAAAGTAGTTTTCTATCGAAAACGAAAACTGGGCTTAGCTGGGCAGCTTTCCTTTACTGCTATTCGAGCACTTATTGAGAGCTGTTGTGTTTGTTGTATCGCTTTAAAAACTGTGTCGTGATTGTTCCCAATCGAATCGTGAGAGATCCGAGTTTAAGAGACTGATAAAACATTTGACATAGTAGTTATTTATAATGGAATGACCAGTACTCCATGCACCACGTCCGCAAGTATATTACATTGAATTATTTTTCTTCTCTTTAATGCCAAGTTTGGCAAATCGCGATGAGAGGATGAATGTTAATAAAAGAAAATCTAAAGGACTCAGTGTAGGGTAAGGTGTTACATTTTCGATCACAAAAACTTAAATTCAATATAACTTGAAAAAAATAGGCAGCAAAATTACAGTTTTTGTGCCAATGAAATGCTTACCTTTTACTAAAGACGCTGGCATAACATGACATTTTTAGTTCTGCTACTGTAGACAGAAGAAGGAAATTTCGTTCAGATAAAATTTGATTAGAATTGTACGTAGGTAGGTGCAAATTTGATCACCGTGCGGTACAATTTGGATCAACATTGAGTGAAGAAACAGTATCCTTAATATATACTACAAGTGCAACTTCTTTTATGGCGTATAGGCCTACAGGAGCAAAATAAAAACAAACTGCATGTTCTGTTAGTTTAATAACACTGACTACATACATCGTTATGCAGCTACACGCACTTCCTTCGGTGTCAATCCTAATCCTCGCCCTTCCAAATACATCAGTCTCTCCTCAATTGCGTCTTCAAGAAAACTGTTGGATGGCCAACATCATTCCTGAAAGGGGAAGGAACAACCGCTGCATCTTGACATGCCATCGTTACTTTGTTTTCGAGGGTGACAAATGGAACATGGTAAAGTTGCGATGCTCCGCGTATATATAAGTGTCCTTTTAGAATACTCTGCACAGCATTTTCGAGAACTAGGGACGAATACTGTTGATATACCTTCTTCGGTGTTCGTTTGAGAGGCATCTGTAACAATATAAATTGATCAACGCATTTACTTCGTGAAGTAATGTGTTGTACGCATTATGGTGATGGAACTCAAACTGTATACATCGCTGATCCAAATTGTACCATTTCCGCCGATCGAATATATACCACTTTCTGCATGCAAACAAATATTTCTGTAGTTTCCTTATCTCTCACCAGATAGCTACTGATGTCACATGCTACAGCCACCATGCTTGTCCACGTTTGATCTGAATTTCGCTGTCCTACGTTCAAGCATAAACACGGGGCAGGCAAAATGACAGGCAGACGTTTATATACAAAGCACCTATTCTATCTACAACGTACAGTCACGGACACTGTCGGCTTGTAACGATTCCATTGAAAGTCAATGTACTCATTACAAGCCGGGAGAGTCCGTGATTGTACTCACCTTGCCATACAAAATTACGTCTGGTTCTCCGGGTTTTTCGTAGAATCAGCGTTGTCAGTAGCAGGTAACAAAATATTAAACTTTTTAGAACGGGTGATCGAAATAGTACCTATATCGAAAATGTACCACCCTACCCTATAAGCAGCCCGCTCTGCTTCGATTGCTGGTACTTGCCAAGTGGCTGGGTAAACACCTCTAACACATTGCCACCTCACTCAAAGACCCTATGTACGGTATACAATTGAAATTATACCAATATCTACAGCTCAATGTGAAAGCGGATTCAGTGCTATAAATCTATCCTTAACTGATCAGAGAAATTATTTAGAACTTGCGATACTTTTAAACTTGCTTTTCCTTTCAATTAATGGACCTCCAGTGCATTGCTTTGATGCAGAAAACATAGCAACAAAATGGATCAAATCTAAGCACCGTGACCTTAACAAAGTTACTGGCAAAGCATCGAACCTACAAGAACATCTTGTGTATTCACCTGATTTATATAATTTTCCTATAGTTTGATTTTTAATTAACTTGACTCATCTCGATATCGTATTAAGTTTAAATGGAACAATGATATTTCCTAGGCATTAAAACAGGGTGCAAATTGTGATTTTATAAGAGGGAGGAATATACCTGTACTTAGTGCATTTCCTATCTCAAGATGTTTGACAATAGTTCACCAGAAACACAGGGTTCCACATTCTCCGTACAAGGAATTAAGCAGAATTTTGGAAATAAAACGAAGGCCAGTGTTGGGTGCGATTTCATCTTTTACAAGCTGAATTCCCTCATGATCCAAATAATCATGAATGTATTTGTCTTTGTCATATTCTGAACTGCAGCCGGAAGGATATCCTGAGGACTGTTCTTTTAGTCTAAGAAATGTGTCTACATAGTCTTTGAACACATTATCGTTCTGGTCAGCCGAAGGAAAATCCAAAATTTCATATATTTTCAGAATTTTGTACCCTTTTTTACAGCCAGTTTCAGTTCTTCCATTACCCAGGTGCCATGTAAGTATCGTTGTTTATCAGTGTGTGTGCATTGTTCTTGATTCTCGCTTTGAGCACAAAATCGGTATAAAGCAAACAATAATTTGTTGTTGCAAGACATGCCCAGTACTGGTGAATATAAATCATCAGGGGGGAGAATATCACATTTTACAACCCCAAACACAATATCCAAGATAGGAAACTCTGACGTGTAAATCACAGGTTTCTCTGTAGGCATTTTTCTTTGCTTCATCGTTGCAGGGTAAAGGGAAACTACATCTAGCAGTTTCATGCTCGTATTTTCATTATCTCGTTGTACATAAAAGGCTCTGAAAAGTTCAGTGCGTCCCCCATTAAAAGCTTGTTTTTGGATAAGTGGATTATTCATGGAATAGCAATTCTCAGCAATGAATTTGCGTAATTCTGGATCTTTTTTAATTTCCTCATTAAATTCACATTCCCATTTTTCTACAACCGTGTACCCCATTTGCTGTAATATTTCTTTACGGGTAACAGTACGTTCATACCTATGGTCAAGGGTCTCACCAGTCTCGTTAAGCCTATTTTCAGGAAGGCATTTCCTACAAGCGTGAAGATAACACCAATGGAAACTATATACTGTTTTGCTGTCTTCATGGAGCCCGTCCAACTTATAACGGCCTATTTTAGCCTATCAAAGATTACCTGCGTGTCTCAGATTGATTTTATTTGTACAATCCACCCACTTTAACCACTTTAACGCGATTAAAGACTGTTGGTCTTGTTAACGAAATCCAAATGGTGGAACTTTGATAAGGGTGTTTTCTTACAGATATTTACTTCTAAATATCAAAGACACTAGTGAAGCAAGAGTCGCACAGCGAACAAAGCACTGTGTCCCAGTTAGGTCTTCGATCAGATTAGAGAATTTAATACAAGCAGCAGCAAGAATCTCCACATCTTTAATACAACATTCCCGTAACTCTTTTTGAAAATAAAAATTTTTCCCTGCTTGCACTGTTTCCTCATGCCATTTTAGCATCTCTTCTCTTTCTTTAGGGGACTTGGAATCAATGTCATAATACTGAATATATCTGGGAACGGACCCACATAATTCTGATTTGCTGGGGTGGAAAACAAATACGGAAAATCGCCTTTCTGCAAATCTTCTGCTAGTCCCAGACTTGCTGGAAAGTCTTTCAATTTCATGAGCATGAAATTCAACGAGTCCCTAAACACTATTTTCTTTGTAAGTGACATGTCTATTACTTTCCTGACCCTGCATAATTACGGATGGAGTAATATTCTCCTTAGTAATCAGGTAATTTAAAACAAAATGGGAATCATATCGCCCTGCATTATGTGTATCTTCATCAGTGTCTTTACATATATGACAAGCTTGCTTGGCAATAGCCAGATTTACTTCATGTTTCTGATCTTTCTCACCCTCTACCAGCATACATTCGAAATCATAAAATATATAAAGGAACTTTGCAGCTGGTTCGGGCTTGATAGGTTGAATATAACATTTGTGTGCAGGTTCAACAAAAGCATTACAGCTTTTACAAAATAATTCGTCGCATTTGTGTGGTGTCTTGCGTAATCTCTTGTTCACCACTTTGTAGCATACATTACATTGGTGAATAGATTGAAAAAAACTGGATTTTCGTCATTCTGTGCGCAAATGATTTTCAAAACATTTTGGGGACAGAAATTTCCTGTTACATGCAGCGTATTTTCTAGGGATAGTGTTAGTGGTTTCATTGCCGTGTGTGTATTCACACAATGAGCAATATTTAGTGCATTCAGTATGTTGATACTTGTGAACAAATCCAACTTGACATTTGGGACATTAATTTTTTCACTATAATTGTGGGTATAGAATTGACTATATCAAAATGTTGATCATGATACAAAAAATTAATTTGTTTGTGGGCAAACGGAGTGGATCGAATAACTTCATACTCTTGTTTCCCCTCTTTCATTGAAAACACAACAATTTAGTACTCTGGTCCCAATTGGTTCTGAAATTGTATTATATCTTCTACAGTGCAGCCATTGGTTGGATCGACGTGTGCTTCATGGCATAACCGCAATGCACACATTACATTTGATTATTAGATCTTCGAAAATATTGAACTTTTTTGTGTCGACTTTGGCTTGCGAGTATGCAATGGGACGTGGCAAGCACAAATTGTCGTCATTATTGATAATTGTAAGAGCAATCTCTCTCTGGTTCGCATTGTTTAATGTTAGTAAGGGGGCATATTTTCTGTAAAGAGGTTATTTTTTCTTTCCTCTACCGCACTTGGGTTCGACAATATGAGCCATACATTTGATAGTGTTATCCACAAAGAAGGATTCATTGCTATTCAGCACTTTGGTTACATAGTGCTGAAAAATCTTAGGATTTAATGCTGAAAGATTGCGCCAAGGGATATAAATATCCTTATTGGTTTCATTGCCGAAAATAATTAGTCCAACCTGACTGTCTGATGACACGTCATAAAAATCTTTTCTCATAAAAAATTGGAACATGGACACAACCAAGCATTCAGGGTCCCCCACAACCTGATTAGGTATTTCAATTGATACCTCCTGCCCTAACATTCCAAATCGTCTAAAATAACTTTATCTTTCATCCACAATTGAAAATTGACTTGCCCCCAATCCTAATTGACACATTGCTGCTTGCACAGAAAAAAGTTGTATCATATGTAGGTATATCGTCGTATAACACTACCCTGTCACACAAATCGTAATATGCATTAACCAATTCTAGTGGGGAAATATACATTCCAGAGGTAAAATTGCGTATTATCTCCTCTGAAGTACTCACCGCAGTGTGGTTAGCCTCGTTGGTAGAACTTGTAGACGCCATCTTTCACTAACAGCCTCTTAGACTCACACGTACACAGAAGATAGAATCACCTGTAAAAAAACAATAATTGTAGTACTTGTTCACATTACGCATATTTGTTTCTTGCTTCGTTTCATTATTTGAATTTACGCATTATTTAAAACACACTAGATAATAAAAAATCGCTTACCTTAATTATAGCTTCTTTTGAGTTGTTTGTCTGCAACTCTCAGACAATGATCGCAACTTGTTGTCTTCTCTGACAAAAGACTTCTGAAATACTTCTCAAACTAACTTCTTCTCGATTTTACGCACTTTTTATACCTCGTAGGCAAAATCGACGCTTTCTCTGATTGGTTAAAATAAAACCGACGCGTTTTTTGATTGGTTAAAATAAAACAGACGCGTTTTCTGATTGGTTGAAATATCAACTAACACTTTCTTTGTTCTTGCAGTGTAGTTAACCCTAACTCCTTCCCATCCCATCATCCTCTGTTCTAGCGTTCTCGGTAACATTGTGCTACTTCGACAAAAACATGTTCTAACATGCAGGCGACGCATAGTTTCAAAAATTTGACCTTGACTGCGCATTCCCAGACATCCTTTGTTGTCTGGTCCAATCCCTCCCTCATCCTACGCCGTTGCGTACCTTTCCCATGTTCTTGCGTTCTAGTTAACCATGGAAAAACCGGTTCTTCAAATCTACTAACGCGTTTTCTGATTAGTCAAACGGGTTGTTTCCCTGTTCTGGCGTTCTGATGTCATTTGACCTTTACCGCACATCCCCCAAGTTCCTTTGTTGGTTCTTCAATTCGGAGTTCACCGTCTTCTGTCTAGCGTCTGGGATCAACTTCTTTCATACCATATACCATTATTCCTTAGTAGGCTATAACCATATCATATTATTCCTAAGTACACTATACTTATTACCATTACATATCGTGTGTTCGAGTACCGGGACCGACCTAAATCATAATTGAACCTTTACCATTACCACCATTCCTAGCGTTTCATAAACAATAAAAACTTATTTTCATTACTGTAAACATTAATTATTATCGATTCATACATTACATACTTTACAATAATGAATATAAACTATATGCATAACATTCTGTACCTCAAATTACCTTCTATTTACATATTTTTCATAGTAGATATAATGATTCGTTTCCGGCCATTTATTTGCTATTTATTTATTTTACTCTGATTTCAGCTCATTTTCTTAGGGGGGGAAGATCCAAAAAATCCAATTTTTACCATTTTTATAGTATAAAAAAATTATTATGTTTTTTTATCAAAGCTCACTCATAGGGCACAAAATTTACTTTTGAGCCTATATTAGTATATTTTAAGCATATATTTACAATTATTACATTTTTAAGAGAAATAGATATATTGATAGTGATTTTGAGTTATTTTACAAAGCTGTATAGTGCTGCGTATATAATTATTTCTCAAGTGTGTCTATATCCTAAGTGTGCTGCAGTACTATGTAGAGTATGTAAAATTATTTTTAAAATGAATAATATATTCTGATTAATTTTTTACGTCTGAAAATGTACATGTGTGCCTTTTTAGAAGAAAGAAAAAAGGCCATATATAAAAATATATATATGCATTTGGTATGTAGAATACTAATAACATATAAATTTATAATTAATTTTTATTAAGTATAAATTGTTCTAAGATATTTTTGAAAAAAAATTAAATATATAAAACGAAAGAAATTTTATTTAAAAAAATAAAAATTAAATATATAAAAAACCAAAGAAATTTTATTAATATATAAAACCAAATCTTTTTTATTTTAAAATATATATACAAATTATATAAAAGAATAACAAAACAAAAAATGAATAACAAGCCAAAAACAAAAAATGTTGTATACAAAAACATATACTATATTAGACATAAATAACGAAGATACAGATATTCCAAATATTTTAGCTAAATTGAAAGAAAAAATTATAGAAGCAATTAAAAATAAACTTGAAAAATGTTCTCTCAAAGTACATTTTAATCTATTCTCTATGTATAAAAATTCTCATAGTGAAAAATAACAATATATTCATCGTACCCGTGTGTTAATTTTACACAAAAATGATATTCGTTCTTTGTAAAAAAATTTGTAAAGAACTTAAGTCAAAACAAGAAACGTTCCCAGGAAAAGGTTCGGGTTGGTCACTTTGTGATACAAACCATAAACTTGAATTGAAAATAGCAAAATATGTCCCTCTTGTAGGTGGATCTAGTTATATTGAATTACCCGATCAGATCAAAAACAAGAATGCTGTAATAAATATTCGAAATGAAGATAATAAATGTTTTCTCTAGTGCATCATAGCTTATTTTTATCCAGCATTTGACCATAAATATTGTATCTCTAATTACAATTATCCTGAATATATAGAAGAGTTTAAAAAACCTATGTCAGTCATAAAATATCCAGTAGATATCTCAGATATTAGTAAATTTGAAAAACCATGTGAAGAATACTACAATCGACCAATAGCTGTACAAGTTTATGGTATTGATAAAAAAAAATATCCACTGGGTCACTATCCAGCAGCAGATGGTACACGTGTTATACATTTATTATATGTTACAAAAAGAAACAAGAAACATTATTGTCTCATACAGGATCTAGGACGGTTGGTACATAGTCAAATAATATCAGATCATGGTAAAATAGTAATATGTGATCGATGCTTGTCAAAATTTGATGGAAGAGGTGGGAAAACATGTGAAGAGAAATTAAAGGAACATGTTAAATATTGCTCTCTCTACCCACCTGGGACTTATGATGTTTCATCCAAAAGTGAAAAATTTAGTAATTTCAAATCATTTGTAAAAAATCCATTTGCAATCTATGGAGATTTTGAAACAATATCAGAAGCAATAGCAATATGTTTTCCAGATTCGAATGCATCAAGTACAACAAATATAGCTAAACATAAAGCATGTGGCTTTGCACTAAAATTAGTAAAAATATATGAACAAAATAATTCGGAACTATGTTTTTATCGAGGTGAAGATGCAGACCAAAAATTTATTCAAAAACTTGAAGAGTGGGGCAAAAAATATGGTCCAATCTTATATAATAATGAAATACCAATGAAACCTCTTTCACCAGAACAACAACAGGAACATGATAATATTTTAAGTTGCAGATACTGTAATAGATATATGAAAAAAAGAAACACCACAACCATTTTAATGGAGAATATATCCATACAAATTGTAATTCATGTAATTTGCAAATAAAAAAACCTAATTTTATTCCAATATTCATTCATAATTTGCAAAATTTTGATGCACATTTATTTATCAAAGAATTAGGATATGATACAGAGAATACCAATATTATACCACGCAGTAAAGATAAATATATTGCCATAGAGAAAACTATCAAATTAGAAAATGTAAAACAAGTTGTTCTTAGCTTCTTGGTTTCATATCAGTTTCTTTTCAGCAGTTTGGCTACTCTAGTGAGTAAATTAACTAACGAGAAATTTGTTCACACAAAAGAATATTTTGGTGAGGATGATAGAATTGTTGAAAAGAAAAGGGGTCTACCCATATGATCACATGGGTGATTTTGAAAAATTTAAAGAGACACAGTTACCATCGATATATAAATTTTATAACAAACTTGATGATAAAGAATGTAGCGAGTTAGATTATCAATATGCACACAGAGTCTGGAAAACACTATATTGCAAAACAATGGGAGATTATCATGACAACTACTTGATTTTGGATACTCTCCAGTTGGCTGATGTATTTGAAACTTTTCGAGAAAGTTGTTTTAAATTATATGAAGTAGATTCTGTTTTTATGTACACAACACCCGGTTTATTCTGACAGGCCATGCTTTTAAATACAAAAGTTGAAATTGGTCTTATTAATAATATTAACCAGTTCATGTTTGTTGAATCTGCTAAACGTGGTGGTATAGTGCAGTGTCCTTTGAGATATGCAAAAGCAAACAATAAATGTTTACCTAACTATGATCCTAGCAAACCATCTAAATACATATTTTATGTTGATATGAACAATTTATATGGTTATGCGATGACTCAGTCACTGCCAGTTGGTAATTACAAATGGATGAGCAAGAAGGAACTTGAAGACAGGGATACAATTCTTAAATTGGTCTGAAGATCATCCAAAAGGTTGTTTACTAGAAGTTGATTTGAAATATCCATCTGATCTCGATCTCCATGACAAACACCACGGATTGGCTATGGCACCAGTTTCTCAGAAAGTCCCAGGTACAGAGGAAACAAAATTGATATTATCTTTCGAAACGAAAAAAAATTATGTACTTCACTATTGACTGTTGCAATATTACTTGGAGCAAGGTATGGAACTTACTAAAATCCATAAGGGGTTAAAATTTGAGCAAGAAAAATGGTTAAAATCTTATATTGTGGAAAATACAAAGAATCGAATACAAACAAATTCTTAAAATGAAAAAGATATTTTTAAATTAATAATTAACGCAATATAAGGAAAATGTACAGAGAACAAAAGAAATCGAGTAAGGTGTAATTTGGTATGCGATCCAAAAAAAACTTAGGAAACTTATTGCTGATCCCACATACAAAGGTTTTACAAAAATTACAGATAATCTGATTTATTCAAAGATCCAATAACAAAGTAAAATGTGATGCACCAACAGCTGTGGGTGTTGCAGTTCTAGAATTAGCTAAATTAGAAATGTATAAATCTCATTATGATATTATGAAACCTATATACAAAAATAAAATTGAAATAGCATACATGGATACTGATAGTTTTGTGTATGTGATAGAAACACCCGATTTGTACAGTGATTTGCTAGATATGAAAGAATATTTTGACTTTAGTAATTATCCAGAAAATAATCTATTACACAGTTTTGAAAATCAGATGATCCCTGGGAAAATGAAAGATGAGGCAGCAGAATAACAGAATTTGCTGGTCTAAGACCAAAAATGTATTGCCTAAATATTCATGGCAAAGAAGAAATGAAAACATTCAAGGGTATAAGTCCACCATGTACAAGAAAACTTACAATGGAAGATCTTAAAGAATGTTTATTTCAAAAGATAACAAAAAACACATTTTCATATCATCTTACTAGCAAATTGGATGGTGTCCATACTACATTTAAAAATAAAGTAGCTCTTGATGGCAATGATAATAAATTGCAAATATTAGATTGCAATGTCCATACTAGAGAATATGGATATTATAATACAAGTAAACATAGTGATAAACGTAAGTTGAGCATGAACAAGAGAACTTACAATAAAGATTTTAAAGAATGTCTATTTAACTAAAAAATTACATAGTGTCTACACTAAAAGAAAAGAAAGTAGCTTTTGATAGCAATGATAATAAATTGCAAATATTAGATTGCAATGTCCATACTAAAGAATATGGATACTATAATACAAGTAAACATTGTGATAAATGTAAAAAGTAATATATTAGTATTAAATATTAAAAATATTGTATTTTTATTATATTATATTAAATAGTAATAAACAGTAAATAGTATTAAAATTATTTTATTCTATTATACTCTATTCTATTCTATTAAAATTGTTCTATCACTCTTTCATTCTTTACATCATATATGTTTGATTTCTCTACAATTAAAATTGCACTGCATATGGTATTTTCTGGTAAAGTTTCATGAAACACACATATTAACTTAATGTTTGTTCGATCATTTATAACTACCATTTTCTTTTTGATGCATTTATTAAAAGCATTGGTCTGTGAAGAATAAACTCATCTGGATTATAATACATATCTATGTTACCTTCAGTTACTCTCTTAAAAGCACTAAATGCTTCATACAACTTCAAATAATCTTGTTCTGCAATGTTTAAATAGTAATTTTCAAGAGGGAACACCTCATTTCTGCCATTCTTCAGATACACATTTTTAAATTTACAATTATCAAACTGGCTGCTATCTTTTTCGTGATTGTCATCTCTCCCTGTCTGAAACAACACAGCTGGCATGTCGTATTGTAAAGATTGAAACTGATTAGTAATGTCAAATTCAAACAATTTACATTCCACAGGCTTCTGTATGCATTGATAAGTATAAAATTGAATCGGAATTTGAGGATTTTTCAAAATGTTGGCTTTGTATTTGAGAGCATAATTGGACTCATATTCAACTATAGGCATTCGTAACTCCATAGACTGGATTACACATTTTCCAGCTTCGGGTAAACTAGCCTCATTAGCTGTTCCAACTGCATTCAAAGTTTTGTATCTCATGATAGCATTATGATCATTGGGTGCTCTGAGAAATATGACACTCAAACCACCTTTACACATAATTTCTTTATAATCAATGAAAAATCCAAATAGCAATCTCATGGGGAACAGTGCTGTGTGACTTTTTGCTTGAATTTTTGTTCCAGCTTCGAACCCACCAACTTTATAATATGCACTCTCTGATTTGGACAGTTTCAATGTCCCCACTGTAGTGGATGTAATTCCAAGGCAATCAATCCTGTCTATGGCTGTACCATGCTTTCTGAGTTCAATTTGAGAAAATAAGAATGGAACAAAATTATCTATAAGTTTTACATTAGCCCCAGGGAGGGGATATTCTTCACAATTACTTTGTTTTACAATTTCAAATTTTATATACAGATCTGATCTATGTGGATGAATGAACCCATCCCCCACTGTGATATCATACCATATCTCTTTGTTGGTCTGATTCAAATTTGCAAATGTCCTCCTGGTTGGTGGGAAGGACTGTAATTCATAACTCTCGATATTTTCCATCTTGGTATTTATTTATATATTTTAAATATTAATTTCTATTATCGCAGTGCTATTAGCACCAGCAAAATAGATGATCTCATTTTTCTCATTTGTAATTGTTATTTCTATTTAATTAACTTATCAATAGAAACAGGGAAATAGACTGGTGGGATTGGGGAATAGAAGATGGGTTCCATAAATTCTGAATTTGGTTTAAATGTAGCAATGATACCTGTTTCCTTGTGACTACCAATCGAATTTTTTTCTGCTTTGATAATCATACCTTTGGCAATGTTGCAGTGAATATTTAATGTCTCTATAGCTAAGAATTTTGGTATAAATTTACCTACGTGCCTAACACCTGGTTCTAATTTGCTATTGGTCTCGAATCCTAGAAGTTCCCCAATGGTAGATAAGTCCACTGTTTCATTACTAGACACTATCTCCACTCTGTGTGTTACAGAATTTTGAGACAGTAATACTGTGTTTGGAAGTTCAGATTGTAAAGTAGATAAGTTATACTGTCCGGGAGGAATAATAATTTTTTTTTTACCTACTAATATAGTATTGTTGTAAAATGGTAAAGAAAAAATGTAAAGTGCTCCGCTGTGCATAGCACCACGCCATGAAGGCGTATAGGGGTGTGGGGGTAACGCCCCATGCTTTCTTGATCTGGTCGTGAGTGGGAGTGATGTGATCAGCATCACGCCCCTGACCGCCTTTACCCCCTACGGTTTACCCCAGGTACCCATGTTATTCGACGCTGGGTGGGCGCCGGGAGCGCTTCAATCGTTAGAAAAGTTCCCAGATTTGAACCGGCCGGGGATCGAACCCGGGACCTTTAGCATGGTAGTCAGACGCGTTACGTAGTATTGTTGTAGGTAGTTATATTTAAAATCAGATACATACTGTAGAATGCTCTCAGAGCTATGGATTTTGGATAGATAATATCATCGTGAAGATGTAGTTTTAAAACCGAAGTCTTCCTGGAGAAATGAAAACTTCCCATATTTAATATATAATACAGATTTTTTTAAATCTTTTAATTTGATGTTTGGTATTTTATTTAATATTCCGAGCATCGTAATGCAAACATGGCCACATATAATTTGATCGAAATCTTGAATACGATCGTCGTTGTAATAAACCGTAACATGTTGTAAGTAACGAATTAATTCTGTAGGGGGTACCCCTCCGCAAGAATCAAAAATAAAAGCTTTGTCATTTTGTTTATAATAGCATATCCAGTGGGTAACGATGTTTTCGGATTATACAAATTGACCACACCACATTCTCGAGAGTGGGGACTACCTTTAGGGAGAGAATCAGACATGAAAACCCCCCTGAAGTGTTTAATTTTAAATATTTTAACTAAAGATTCAATGTCTTGGTTCGTAAGTGCTTCTTCTTTTTTTTTAAATTTTCTGAGTGCTCTGGACTTTATACCGCTTTCTATTTTTTTCTGCATGGCAAGATTATGACGCTTCTGCTCTTCTAGTTCTGCCCTATTCCTTTTTGAATCAATTACAGTTCTGGCAATAGCAGCACTGCCACCAGCTAAGCTCCCCACTGCCCCTAACGCTGCCAGGATAGCTGGAATGCTGAATATAAATCCACCACTATGTGTTTTCTTTCATGTATTTTGCAATCTTTTTAATTGTCGCGTACTGAGTAATAATTTCATTCCATTTCCTTTAGCTATACATTGTTTCTTCTCTTCTTGTTGTTTTTTAGTTAAAATTGAATTAATTTTTAAATTTTTAAGATTGTGATATGGTGTTTGGTACACAACTTTTTTTGGCTTCATGTTGTTGTTATTATTTATTATTATTATTATTATTCAAGGTATTTATATATATTTGTTTATTACAAACCCCACCCTAATTTTTGTTTTGTATTCATAGCAAGAGTTGTACCCAATGCTGTTATTCTTTCACCTAATGATGCATCTATGCTGGTTAATCTTCCAAATGCATTCTCTTCTAATTTTTGATCAGCCACATGACGATCATTCAGATCGTTGTGTGTGTTGTATGCAATGTTATGTTCTTTACAAGCTGCATCGAGAGGATTAATACCCCTGTCTTTTCTTCCTAACATTTTATCAAGTTTTGTCCCCGCACCACAGTATTGGTAACCAGTTATGTGTAATTCGAATGGAAGTTTATTAATAATATCATTCACCAAACCTTGACCCTCTGATATATTCCAGAATTTAGGAGATAAAGTATTGATAATTTTAATTAAGTATCCTATACCTTTGGGATCGTTTACAATGAAATAAGCCAGTTTGTCACTGATCATGTTTACAATATCCATTTTCTCATTATGGAAGTTGTTGTTCCCAGTATTTTCTTCCCCTGCTATAACCATCAATCTATCTATGAGTTTTCTAACATCGTTTACGCACACAAATTCTATAGGTAGAGTATTGTATTGCATGATACCACTACCGGTTTTGAGTTGGTTCCAGATGGGTTTGATCAGATTTTTGTATTTATCACCTCTGCTCGATTTCACTTGCTTTTGACTGGCATCATTATTTTGGTACAGAGCATCAGAGAATGTCAAAATTTCAGAGTAACTTTGATAATCATCTTCTGTAAAATTTTTTGGTTGTTTGTTAGTGATGAGCTCCCATAGCCCTACGGTACCAGGATATCTGGACCAGCTGTTTCTCCCGCCCAAAATTAATTTTTATGTTATCCCCTTCGAATGTTACTTTAGATTTGCCAATTTTCCAAACTACGACTTCATTAGCCTCCATAGTCGGATACAATCCAAATACTTCATCTTTTTCGAATTATCCAGTACTCAGGTAATCCCCTGCCAGGAGACGTAACTCGATTTTCTCTGATTCCATTATAGCTGCTTTAGCAGGTGGTTCCTTAAGTACCAGGGGTGTGTGGATACTAGATAATGGCGTAAAAGGAAAATCTGCATAATTTTTAGCAGTAATTCATTGATGAGGTTTTTATTTTGTTCTGTCACACCCTTAATCTCTTTACCAAGACCACTGATTGCATCGATAATTGGTTGGTCTTGACGCTTGTGTTGTTCGTAAAAACCTTGATTATCTGATTTCCAACCTTTGAAACGTTTGGACAAGTACTCTCGTAATTTCGAATTATCTTCAATTTTATGTTTTGTCACATTTATTTTTTGATTAATGGTTATTTTATATTGTTTCAACGTTTAAAAAGTCGTTGATTTCATTTCTAAACTTACCATTGTTAGGTTTACGAGTCATGTCGATAGTGACAAATCCAAAATCGTCGTTGTTCTAACAAGATGAACAGAATTTTGAAAATTGGTTTTAATTTAAGTCTCCTTCCACATAATCATCGTATACATGTTTCAACTTAGTATGATCTTGACGAAACAAACAGATTAAGTTTGTATTATCTCGTAGTAATTGTTTGGGAATTTTGGAATAAGTTTGAGCTAAACAAAAGCAGTCTATTTCTTTGTGACGACCCTGTGTAAAAAAAATTCTAATTTCATTCTGATTTTCCAGAATAACATCGTCGAATACGACATCGTACAGCTTCATGAGTTGTTGGTATTTCGGTTGCTCTAAACTTTTTGAGAATACATACAAGTGTATATTTTTCCAATCTAGCCAATTGGGGGCAAGCAAGAAATTATCAACCAGCAAAGTGGTTCTTCCACAACCTGATTGGCCTGCAATGATACATCTTATGTTATCAGGTAACAACTCTCCATTTTTTTTATTAGTTTCCACTACATCTGGTAAACGTTGTACCACATTCCATGTTAGTGTCAAAGAATCACCTGGTTTGCTTCTATCCAACTTTTGTCTGGCAGGCCTAACCATTTCACATACAATTTATATTTTTTTTCAATATTTTCTCGATTAGATATGTATCTCGATATTTTCTTTTACTAAGTTCCTCTTCATAGAATCTCCCTTTCAATATTTTGTTATGATTATCTTTTATGATGTATGTATTTCTATACCCTGGTAAAACTTGAACCACTGAGAATAACTCCGGACTCCAATTTTTAGTGAATCCCTTCTCGAATAACTGTTTATATTTACTGACCCTCACCTGGTCCCCTATTTTAAAAATCAGCCTGAAACAAATCATTTACACCTTTTGTTACCACACTCAGCCGTTTGTAGTTACGACGAACTGGTCTGTGTAATTCATTAACTATATCTTGTCTTGACATCGGATTCTATAAGAAAATATGACATAAAATGGATTATCCTCGGGATATAAATGTTTCACCTCAAATAATAATTTGTCATTAGCTTGCACAGGGAAATCAGATAATTTTGATCCTCATGTATTTTATATTTATTTCCAGATTCGTCCCAATATGCAACAGGTATCTGTAGTGCTCTGTAATTCAGACTGTAGATTGGTAATTTCAGCATGTAAGCTTACATTCAAAGAATTTTCTATAATATTAATAAATCTGATTTTAAGTTTCTTTAGACGTGCATCTAAACTAGCAATCTCGCTGGAATTATCTGGAATCTCCTGTCGCCTTCTATTGCCAAATGTATTCATTTTTTTTTGTTTTTAGGTATTTTATATATTAATAAGAGGATAGATTATTCTTATTTCGATAAACAGAGGAATCAATTTATGATACTCTCCAATTATATCAGCATACAAATATTCACCTGCTTCCACATCATAAGACGTATCAGGAAGTAATGTACTATGTTTAATTCTATACAAATTTCGACGAATGTGATAAACTTCCGTATTGGGTGGTGAAATGTTTATTTGAATTTTCCCACTAACAGGTAACTTATATGATGATAAGTTATTATTAAAAACAAATAAGTGCTTTCCAGTATCCTCGTCAACATGAGACCAAATACTGTTCAAGTGAACAAGAAGTAACCCTTTCAATTGATGATAAATGTCTCTAAATACACCCATGTTTACTGGAATTCTCTCTACAGGCTGATTTTGTTGTTGCTTCTTAAACCCAATAATATTCATGACGTTTTATTTTATATTAGTTATTTTTATTATATATAAAATATATATTTGTACTAAGTATAAAAAATTAATAAATACATCAAAACTCAATCTGATCAAAACTACTATGAAAAAATCACTTGATACACTTTTGAACTTAAAATAATAAATAGTATGTAGCTTTAAAATAAATTAAATACTTAAATTTTAACAAAAAAATATGAGGAGCACTGCAACAACACATCCGTAATCTTCAACCACTCTCACGATACTGACTAATCTGTAATGCGAAAACCCTTTAAGTAACCTAAGCGCGGACCGCGTTGAAAACATCTGAAACAATAAATTAATCAGAAGACACCCATTACGTGATAACCAACCAAATCAGAAAACAACACGTTAGATACGAGTCATCATAATATTGCGTAATAACTTGTTGCGAAACATTACGCAATAGTTTACCCTTACAAGCCATCGCAATGCTGCGTAATAACTTGTTGCATAACATGATGCAATAATTTACCCTTACGAGCCATCGCAATGTTGCGTAATAACTTGTTGCATAACATGATGCAATAATTTACCCTTATAAAAAATACAATAAAAAATAGCTTAATATTTGTCATCACAATGTTACGTAATGTTACGCATTTTAACTCGAAAGAAATTATGACACTCGTACGAAGTATCAGATGAAAAATCACAGAATTGCAATACTATAAAATCGACAAAAACATCGTCAAAATATATTTACCACTGTGCTTAAATTAATAAAAATAATAGGCCTCGTACCAAGTATTAGTTTGAAGGAACCTTTTCACCACTACTTATAATTTTTTGGGGCTCAAATCAAAAATTATATACTTGATAAAACTATATACTTAAAAAAAAACTGGAAAAACCCACAGATGTCTGTCAAGTAAACCGGAAGTAGACTGGAAGTGAACCGGAAGTAAATGTGTGTGGGTGTGGGTGTAGCCGTGGGTGGGTGTGGGTATTACGTAATTTAACTCGAAAGAAATTATGACACTCGTACCAAGTACGAGATGAAAAATCACAGAGTTGCAATACTATAAAATCGACAAAAACATCGTCAAAATAGGTTTACCACTGTGCTTAAATTAATAAAAATAATAAGCCTCGTACCAAATGTGACGTTGGACAAATCCAATTACACTACTGCTTTGGCCCCGCCAACGTCAATTAGTGCACGGGTGTTAATTAATTTGCATATAATTAAGAACTAATTTGAATAAATTTTCATATCATTAGAATAATTTATATATATGTATCTGCATATTTATAACTTTTATGAATTTTTAATTTTATGAAAAGTAGATATGATGATTCGTTTCCTGCCTTTTATTTGCTATTTATTTATTTTACTCTGATTTCAGCTCATTTTCTAAGGGGGAAAGATCAAAAAAATCCAATTTTTACCATTTTTATAGTATAAAAAATAATTATGTTTTTTTTATCAAAGCTCATTATAGGGGACAAAATTTACTTTTGAGCCTATATTATTATATTTTAAGCATATATTTACAATTATTACATTTTTTAAGAGAAATAGATATATTGATAGTGATTTTGAGTTATTTTACAATGCTGTATAGTGCTGCGTATATAATTATTTCTCAAATGTGTGTATATTCTAAGTTATGAGTGCTGCAGTACTATGTAGAGTATGTAAAATTATTTTTAAAGAGAAATAGATATATTGATAGTGATTTTGAGGTATTTTACAATGCTGTACAGCGCTGCGTATATAATTATTTCTTAAATGTGTGTATATTCTAAGTTATGAGTGCTGCAGTGCTGCGTATATAATTATTTCTTAAATGTGTGTATATTCTAAGTTATGAGTGCTGCAGTGCTGCGTATATAATTATTTCTTAAATGTGTGTATATTCTAAGTTATGCGTGCTGCAGTGCTGCGTATATAATTATTTTCTAAATGTGTGTATATTCCACGTTATGAGTGCTGCAGTGCTATGTAGAGTATGTAAAACTCTGAAGGAAGCAAGTCACTGAAGCCCTGAACTGTGCCTCTATATATATATATATTTTTAACACATATCTTTTAGTTATAGCAAGCATGTCTGTTCACCACCCCCTACTACAACAAAATACTCGAGTATTCTCATGCGATCCCTTTTATACCTTACGAATGCAATATAAATAAAAACGGGGAAACCCCGGTTTAAAAAAAACTCAGCTATTGACTAAAAGATGACATGATGAAGAGCGTTGCAACTTGCGAGTCACTGAAGGCCTGAACTGTGCCTCTATATATATATATATATATATTTTTAACACATATATTTTAGTTATAGCAAGCGTGTCTGTTCACTACCCCCTACTACAAACAAATAACCCGAGTATTCTTATGCGATAAATTTTATACCTTACGAATGCAATAAAAAAATGGGGAAACCCCTGTTTAAAAAAACTCACCTATTGACTAAAAGGTGACATCATGAAGATCGTTGAATACATACGTACGTCAATACATTCCCTTACTAAGGTCAACTAACTTGTGGCATTCGCCATTAACTTATATATTCTAATCAATACTCGTCACAATAATAGAGCATTGTTCGTGTGTGACGTGCAAAAAGATAATTTTCAGCATTGGGGAATGTGTAGACATGAAAAGGATTATTACTCTTTCCCATTCATAGCATGAGAATTAGTATATGAATGGATTCCCCCTCCCTTTTTTCCCCCCTTTTGATTATTTTCCTCTGAATATTTCCAAAATTATTAAAAAGCCTTGATCTCGAGTACCAAGCGACAAAGAAAGATGAGATTTCTTTGCGTTCGTTTTGTTTTGACGTTCTCTTTAATTTGAGACCAAACTCGAAATAAGAACTCGATAAAATAAAAATACCCCAAAGGAAATAATGCCTATGAATGTGTTTGGTTTTATCCAAACACAATATATGATGTGGAAGCAGGTGATGTCCTCTATGCTGAAATAATTGGCGATTATGATAAACTAATTCCCCTTTTTATCGAAATAAGAATAATCTATCTTCTTATGAATATATAAATACCGAAACAAAAATAAAATAATAAATAAAAAATAAAACATAAATAAATAAACAAAACAAAATGGACATATTTGGAAACAGAAGACGACAGGAAATACCATATAATTCCAGCGACATTGCCAGATTAGACGAACGTCTTAAGAAACTTAAATCTGATTGATTAATATTACAAAATTCTTTGAATGTAAGCTTACATGCTGAAATTACCAATCTACAGTCAAATTAATTAATCCCATAGTAAAAATTGATGGGGAACTCAAGTCTTTACTTCAAAAATATACTAATTTACCGTCTCTCGATAATGTTGAAAATTTAAAAGAAAATTTAGCTAAATTAAAAAATGATCTTGAGAAAGTTCGTCAAATTCAAACAATTACCTCGGAACATCTAAAGAGAGAACTAAATAACCAAGCGAATACTATTCGTACCGAACTACTTTCCATAATTGAAACTATCAAGACTCAAGAGCAATATGAACTGCTCAATGCAAGCATTCTTGAATTACGGGAGCAATTTTTATCTTTTGAAATTCCCTCACTGGAATATATTAAATCCGAACTGCAAACAGACCAATTACATGGAGCCATAACAGAAGTTCAATCCAAACTACAAATATTAGAAGACTTTATCAATAATTTACCTTCATCTTCCGAATTAAATGCCATCGCTCGCAGTTTTGCCAGCATCAAATTGCAATTACAAACTTACGAAGATTTTGGAAAGATACCATAGCTCATATTGAAGATACTTTGACAATCATGAGAAACGAATTGACGAATGTACAGGAAACTCTGGAATTTTAGTTGCCAAGCATAAACGAATCTTTAAATGTAATTCAACAACAGATCAGAAAATTAGAGAATCTCAACACTGAATCTGAACTATCTCATTTTCACCATGTCATAGACGACATACAGAACAAATTGCAAACACTGAAACAGTCTACCCCTACGCAAGATGACATACAGCAACTTAAAAATGCCTTAACCAGTGTAGCAAATGCTACAGATTTAAATGTAGTCAAGCAAGGCTTAACATCACTTCAAAACACAGTATCCAATTTACCCACTTCCCAGGAGATGAGATCTGTAAAAAGAGCAGTAAATAGAATATTGAAGTCGGAGGACATTAAGAATATTCAAGCGGAAATTGCCATAATTGAAGATACTTTTGCTACTTTGCCTACCAATCAGATTGTGAATGAATTACATGCATTGTTTGTAGAAATCAGAAGGCAGCAGAGCACTAAATTGAAACTTGTAGAAAGTTTACTGGAGATTACTTCCAACATTAGAGAACAAATTGCTACCCTCGAAACAAGTCAGGAATATGCTTTATCAGGTTTTACATCAGAACTTCACGATCTCAAAGAACAATTTAAACAATTGTGTATGTTGATGTGAAAATCAAACCCAGCTACGATTAAGTGGTACGCACCATAAACGAATATCAAGAAACGGTATTAAGCAGATTAGACGATCTCGAATTACGTCAATTTTTCACTGTTAAGATAGTTAGGCTTGAGAGTGTACCAAATGTACGAGGGCACTGGACTTATGTTAATGCAGGAAATGTTTACAAAATGTACTTTTACAGTCAGTCTCATAATTTTTTCCTTGATGGCGAAATTAAATTTTTAAAATTTGGCTATGTGAAGGAGGGAAAGCATGTGGAAATACCAAATTTCACCATACAAAGAAAAGATGGCATCTACAGAGCACTACAGATACCTGTTGCATATTGGGACGAATCTGGAAATAAATATAAAATACATGAAGATCAAAATTATCTGATTTCCTGGTGCAAGCTAATGACAAATTATTATTTGAAGTGAAACAATTATACCCCGAGGATAATCCATTTTATGTCATATTTTCTTATAGAAGCCGATGTCAAGACAAGATAGTGTTCATGAATTACACAGACCAACTCGTCGTAACTACAAACGGCTGAGTGTGGTAACAAAAGGTGTAAATTATTTGTTTCAGGCTGATCTGATTGAGACTTTAAAAAATTTGGATAAGATAAATCATGGTTACAAATATATGCTTACAGTTATTGATACCTTTAGCAAATATGCATGGGCTGTTCCCCTAACATCCAAGACTGGTACTGTGTTACCGAGGCTTTTAAGTCGATATTTAATGAGGGAAGGATACCAAAATATTTACAGACAGATAGAGGGAAAGAATTTTACAATTCTACATTTGCTAAGTTAATGCCACAACATAATATTAAACATTATTCTACATACAGTGATCTGAAAGCTAGTATAGTGGAACGATTCAACAGGACATTAAAAAATCGCATGTGGAGACAATTTACTCTACAGGGCAATTATAAGTGAGTGCAAATTTTACCTGAGCTAGTTCATAAGTATAACAATACAGTACACAGTACTATTCACATGAAACCTGCTTAGGTAACCAAATCTGATGAGCAACGATAGATTTCTACTGTTTATTGTCAAAAATATACTGTTGTAAGCCCGTTTTCCTGGGGTTAGAGAGGTTACAGGGAAGTTTCATTTAAACATTTAGGTAGAGCTAATAATGTTTGATGGCTGAACCTGCTCCGTAGGAGGGTAGAGATATGGAAAGTTGGTGTAAGGTTATTCACGCTTGTTCATACCTGGTAGATGTGTGTGTTGTCTTGTCCTAATGCTTCTCGCAGACCGAATCGTGACAGTTCCAAGGTTCTATCCAGCGACCCTCAGTTCACCAAGCCAAGCGATCCCTTGCGCCTTGTAGCATGCTAGGCAGCGGTAACTCCGTGTTCCATCGTCGTCGTTAGCAGTGTAACGTGTTGTAGTCGGACTAGTTATCCATGTAGCGTCGATGAGTGTCAGAATCAAAAGGGGCGAGCTCCGGGTAGGAGCTTGCTTTTATCATTCTAGGCGTCGAAAGGTTGTTAAACCTTTCAAACGCGGTAGATCCTGTTTAGATCCACGCGTTTGCCTTTCCAGTTCCTTGTTTTACGGAAGTTACAAGTTAGCGCATTCTTGGGATCACTCGCTGGTCGGACAAGTTCAGGAAATAAACAAGTGTGAATATTAACATGACGAGGTTTTCTCGGTTTAATGGTCTCCATATCTCTACATTCCCCTTGTTGAAATAATCGAACCACTCTGTGATGGTCGACTACCTCGTCCGGAGTAGGTTATATTTAAAAATTAGGATTTATTAACAAATCAAACTCGTAGAAAACCAATACAGTAAATCACTAGAAGAATCGCATCACCATAAAAAAAAATTGTAATCACCAGAATAGTCATATCATCGAAAATAACGTGGCACTAAACACCGTTGAGAAAAAAAATATAAAAACACGTAGAATAAAAAAAATATTAAATTGTAGGTCATAGCCTCTTATAAACTCAAAAAGTACGAGCACAATTAACTAAGTCTTGAGGCATGGATAAAAATAATTACATAAGTGTGACACTGAACTAGTTTTGGTTGAGTGATGACAGCACAATAATAATATAAAAAAAAAACACATGTCAGCTCAGTGTGAAGAAGCGCCGGGAACCGCAAGCGGTTGTATTTACTGTTTGCTGAGTTCAAAGTACACTCGGCGGAACATACACGATGCTGGGCGGAGCCTTGAGGTGAGTTGCCATGGCAACGCTGTAAACTTCATGTCGCCATAAGCTGGACATTCTTTGCAGCTGACGGAAAAAAAAACACAAAAGAAAGAGACGTATCTCTAATCCAGTATGGGCAGTACCCATGGGCACAAACTTTGGCACTGTAAAGAACATGCGTGTGTACTAATAGCATGTGCCTTACTGTAGTTGAAGTAGCTGAGCACCGGAACACTTGTAGCCGATGAAAAATAACATATGCATCATATGACGTCAGGAAACAAGAGCACAATGCACTCAGTGGGCGGGGCCTTGTCGATGTAGATCGTCATAGGAAGGCAGTCTGGAAGTCAACTTTGCGATGGCGCTTTGGGTCAACAAACGTCCTGGGTAAAGCGCTCCACATCTGGGTCGCGGCGTGGGAGATGGAAAAATCAGCCATGGGGTCCAGACGGGAACGGGCCCTTGTTGGTGCTGGTATTCCACAAAATCGTCGTCGGTCTCTGCGATGAGCCTAGGTCTGTCGCTCGATGGTACAAGCCGGTGGTCGTCATGGGTCCAGTAACATCCGTGGCGATGAGAATGAAACAAGCGCAAAAAAGGGAAAAATTAGGAAAAGCAAAAGGTAGTGGAGCAGAGTTACAATAAATGATGACGGGTTATGAAATCAATTGAAAAGGGACTTTCAGTTAAAACTGGTGAATTATTTTGGGGGGGGGGAGGTAATATCTGATTTGAATGACGGCGAAGGGGCGTTATTACTTATATGATGTAGAGTTTTGAAGGGGGCCTGTTTATGATTAACAGGTTTACCTGAAGAAAAGTTCGCCGGGGCAACGGGGGGGGGGGAGTAGGTGGAATAATTCCATGTTGTAAGGAAAGTTCGCCGGGGCGCAACGGGGGGGGGGAAGTTAGAATAGTCGGCTTAGCCGGGAATGAAATGAGAAAAGAAAGGAGAATTCAGCGATAATAGAACGAACTAAGTGATTACGAGACATTTCCTTCTGTAATATGTGTAAATGTCGTTTATAAAAGCAATTGCAAGAATTTTACGTGTATTGTGGACAAAGGTTTAAGCGCCTTCGATTCGCTGCTAATAAAAAAAAATTGAAAAAGAAGTGAAAAAGAGTAAGTAATAGATTTGTGTAATAGTTCATTGAAAAATACAGTAGATTGTAATTTCATGGGATATGAGCTATACCATGTTGTATGCTATCACTATTATAATATTAAAGGAGAGAAGGGGAACATTTGCCTATATGTATTATATGCTTTATTAACATATTTAGTGCATTGCAGCTTTCAAAGAAGCAGTTCGCGTTACACCTCAGCGTAAATAAAAATTGCTATGGCCATAAAGCCAAAAGTTCAAGCAAGTTCTACGCAGTTCATTTGTTCTTTAAATCATTGATCTTGTTCTATCTTAGTTCATTCGTTCTTTATTTCTTTGTACTTTTTTTCTTCATTTGAGCGTATATGTACCAGCAAATGGGGAAAAAAAAAATATTTGCTAGTGAGAACCATAAACACACGAAGTACTTATTAGTCAAATCAGCTAAGTGATATGTTCTGACTATTACTATGCGTTTAATCGCATATTATAAAATAACATTAAAATATCAGTAAAAATAAATTATTATTAGGCAAGAGATGTATTATAAATGTTCCGACGATTGAGATAGCATTCTATAATCCTGGTCTTGTTAAAAATAAAAATAATCATGTTGTATTAAAAATAAAAATGAGTTCGTTCTAACGCAGAAATGCAGTGCGTGCACGGGAAGTGGAAAGAGGGGCGAGGTGGATGAGCGTGAGAAAATGCTGGATCATGGGATGCTAGCATGTGCAATGTACGGAGCGATAAGGCTAAAGAGAGGTTAACGTAGTGGCGTGTTAATGAATGTTAGTGGGGTTTTTATGGCACTAGTCGTAGCGGGCTTTGAGTCTAGAAATAGTAATAGTGTCAGTCTTTTGTTTACTTCTGCCGTCGATGAAAGTTACTTCGTAGGAATTCTCATTAACTTTGCGAAGAATAGTTCCTTTGTACTTATAAGAGGACGCAAAAGCTTTTGACACGCCTGGAGTTGGAGTGACATCTAGAATCCATACATGTTGTCCTGGTGAGTACTGCATTTTCCTAGAAGTGCGGTCTGCGTACTTTTTCTGCTGTTCGTAACGCTTATGCAGGTTGTCATGTGCTGTCTTACGTATGGAAGTCAGGAGTTCAAGTCTCTGTGCGTTCGTCTGGGAAACATTGTCGGGGTTCGAAGGAAGGACTGCGTCAGCTAAGATCCTTGGGTTGTAGCCAAATAAAGTAAAATACGGGCTCTGGAGGGATCCAGAATGGATTGTAACGTTGTGGCTGAACGCTGCGCTAGCTAAATAGTCACACCACGAAGCTTTCTTTTCTAACACAAAGACTCTCATAGCTTTCTTTAAGTAACTAAATGAACTTTCAACTAATCCATTCGTGAAATGGGCACAAGTATCTACATATTTTAGTTGTACACCTGTAATATTAGCCAACTCTCGTAAGAGTAAACTTGAATTGGGTGTTGAACGATCTAAATAGATCGTTTCCGGGATGCCATGAACTAAAAAGACTTTCTCAACTAGGGCTGTTGCTATGTTTTGTGCATCGTGATTAGCCAAAGGAGCTGTTATTACGTACCTTGTACAACTATCAACTACCGATAGGAAATATTTGTATTTGTGCGTTTTTGAAGAGACTAAAGGACCACATACGTCAATATGAATTCGTTGGAAAGGGATTTGGGCTGGTTGAAATGTTTGCAGCGTATGCGGTTTAGAACCTTGTGGTTTCTTTGAGATCTGACAAGGGATGCAATGTCTAACCTTATCGTACACAAATTTCTTCATATTGGGGAAAAAGTAACGCATAAGCATTAAATTATATGTCTTTTGAGCACCTTGGTGACTTCCGTTCATTTTGTGTGCATGAATAAGGTCGAAAACTTGATTTCTTAATGCATGAGGAATACAAAGTCTATCCCTATTACCAGTTTTGATTTTATTAGTCCTATATAAGACTCCATTTTTGAGTACATAAGAATACGAAAGCTTTTCTAGTTTAGGGTCACTAGCTTTATCTTTGTTTTCTAATACATCAATAATGTCTCTGAAATAGGGGTCTTTACGTTGTTCTGAACTAATATCAAAATCTGCTGCTTGTGCATGAAATACTTGATGAAAAAATAAGTCATCATCATCATCATCATCTTTCTTGTCAGGATTAGTCTTGTCAAGCGGTAAACTTGCACGGGAGAGTGCATCCGCAAGTTCATTTTTACTAGCGCTGACATGCCTTATTTCGAAATCAAAATTCTGAAAATAAAGGGCTCTTCTTCCTAAAATAGAACTATGGTGTTTAGTTGAACGAAGATAGGATAAGGCTTTGTTGTCTGTGAGAACCACAAAATGTTGATTCATAAGAAAAAATTTGAAAGTTTTCAAAACATAATATGCACCTGCAATTTCGAGTGAAAATGTGTCAGCTCTTTTCTCTGTGTCTGTTAAGGCTCGTGAACAATAGGCACATGGATGTAAATTTCCTTCTTCATCAGGCTGTAACAAGGCTCCTCCAATGCCAATTCCGCTCGCGTCAATGTATACATATGAGGGGCGTTTAGGGTCATAAGGGCGGAGGATAGGGGCGGACGTGATCATTTCTTTCAGTGTTTCGAAGCTCTTCTGGTGTTCATCAGTCCATTGAAACTTAACATTCTTTTTAAGAAGCTTGAATAAACATTCTGTTGGTCCTGCAAAACCTTGCACAAATCGTCGAATGAAATTGACAAGTCCTAGAAAACTACGAAGCTTGCGTTTGGTGGTAGGGGTGGGATATTCCAAAATAGCTTTAAGAATGTGTTCTGAAATCTTAACTCCCTTTTGAGATACCAAATTACCAAGGACTTTAACTTCGGTAAAAGCTAACCTACACTTAGAGGGTGATAATTTAAGGGATGCTGTTCGTAACTTTTGAAACACTCTGTCCAGTATGTTAAGCATGTGTGGGAGATTTGAACTGTAAATAATAATATCATCAGTGTAAATAGAAAGTTCTGAACTGTCTATTCCGCTAAGGGCAAGTTCACTTACGCGATTCATTACACCGGGGGATGTTTTCAATCCCTGGCATAACCTAGCATACCTAAAACTACCCAGATTGTTAATAGAAAAGGCGGTAATGTCCCTAGAACGCTCTGTTAATGATACCTGAAAGAATGCACTGGACAGATCTAGAATTGAGTAATATTTCTTTCCAGCCATCTCTGTCATGATGGTTTTTATGTCTGGGGATTGTAAGGAAATCGGAGCTATTATCCTGTTTAGGTCGCGGAGGTCAGAGATAAAACGGTAAGTCCCATTGGGTTTCTTAACTAAAAGAACTGGGTGTCGATAGGGACTCCCTTCACAGCGCTCTATAACACCTTGGTCTAGTAATTTCTGAACTTCCTGTTTCATGGGTTCTCGGTAATGAAAAGGAATAGGGTAGGTTTTGGCATACACTGGGGTGTCATCTGTCAGTTTGATATCATACTCCAAAATATTAGTTTTAGTCAATTTATCCCCTGGCCAGAGAAAAATATCTGCATACGTGTAAGCGAGCTTTAGGATTTTTTCTCTTTCTTCTCGGGGAATATCAGGGTTAACTGTGAGGAGGGAGGGGTCAAATTTCTTTTGACTGTCACTAAGTTGTTGCTTTACTGTAGTATTTTCATTACAAGAGTATGAAAATGCGACATCTTCGTTTTTATGTTCCCAAACGGAAGTGACGTCAGTTAAAATTTCACATGTCGATATTTCGCCTAATATTGTGTCACTTTCCAAAGTGATTGTGGTTTCCGTAGGGTTGTGTATGTGAATGACAGGTGACTGCGGGTTTACTGCAGCATTGGGAAGGACTACTGGATGCTGGCTCATAAGGGAAGCAGATGGTGTAAAAAGTACAGGCTTATGGGTATTAGGTATTGTAGTGGTAATGTTCAAATTGATATAAGTCTTGGATCGTGGACTTAACTGAACTGTGTTTGAAAGGGTAGCTTTTCCCTCATACACATTTACATTTTCAATTTGAGTGAATATGTCATGCGACACCTGGTGAGTTTTGTACTTTGATCTTAAAATACTATAATTAGGAGTACGTCCTAAATGACAAAGAGTTATTGTATTGTCTTTTAGCGACATTTCGCACCTCTGCGTTCGTAAAAAGTCATTTCCTAAAAGGGGAGGGACGTTAGTTGAATCTACTATTCTAAATGGGTGCGAATATTTACGCTTTCCAATTATGATAGGAAGAACTACAATTTCAGACACACTCAGTTTCGATCCGGACACACCTTGGATTGTGGATTGTACCTTGTATGTTTTTCTTTCAGTAGGGAGAAGGTGGGAAGGATAAATTGAGATTTGGGAACCCACGTCAATAAGTAAATCTACCTGTTTTCCTTGTATGCTACTATTAATAAAGTATAGGCCATTTCTCTCAATTATAGGAACTTTATCTAATCTGGTATTATCTTCGATTTCGTTCCTGCAAGTCGAAGACGATTTTAGTTTAAATCACTGTCTCGTTGTGGCTTGTAAAAGCAATTGTCGCTCTCGTGATTATAACGACCGCAAAACCTGCAGGCTGAGGTATTTGCATCGTCGCGATTAGCCTGATCTCGACGTTGAAACCTCTTGTTACCATTACTTCTGAACTGGCCTCTTGAATTCGATCGAAAGTTACCTCTGTGATTAGCTCTAGAATTATTATTATTTCTGTAGGAAGAGGACTTATTATTCCCCTTGTTGAAACCTCTGTTATGTGCGTTTTGATTAGCCGTTTTCGCAAATTCCAGTACATTTGAGCAAAGGTTGAAAAGAGAACTGGCGTTCATCTCTTCGGTTGAATGCAAAGCTAAGGTCGACATTTGTGACGAAAGTTTGTTTATTTCATCACCAGAGGTAGCATTTTGAGCGTGTTCTAATCTGGGTACGGCTGGTATCGCCGCGCAGCGGGCACTATCAGAACTCGGTACAGCAAACATGCCAGATTGTAACGCTGAGAAACTGGGTGCTTGATAGGTCTGGGAAGGAATTACAGGAGCGGGCTGTGATTGTAGACTTTGGACTTGATGAGTCGATGGTGGGAAAAAGGGAGATGGACATTGGTTGTATGGTACAAAGTGCTGAGTCAAGGTGTGAGAATTACTGGGGAGGGGGGGATAGACCTGTGCATGCGAACAGCTGTGAAGTGGTGACGGGGTGAATGTCTGGGGTAAGCTTGCCTGTGCAATTGCCTGATCTATTTCCAATTTCTCTTCCAACATACGTGAATTAATTAATGACTGCTGGCGTTCGAAATTCTGTAGGTGGGCAATTAATTCTTCTGTTCTAGCGAAATGCTTGTTGGTTAAACAGCCAATGTATTTGGCTCGCAGTCCCGTGATGATATAAGAGAGAGTTTGTTCTTCAGTGGCGTTCGGGAAGTATTGCTGGACTAACGCCTTTTTAGCAATAACGTAGGTGTGAATGGGCTCGGTTACCACCTGTTTTCTCTGGAGAATTATCTGTACAGGATCCGCTGAAAGGTATGATCCCTTAAATAGCGTACTTAGCTCGTCTTTGATATGGGTGTATGTCAAGTCTACAAAATTGGGTCGTCTCTGTATGTCATGAAAATAAGTTAAAGCGGTGTCCGTCAAAAATAAAGGTAACATCTCTTTACGCTTAGCTTCCGTCCATCCTGCGGCGTGTGCTACATTTTGGAACTTGAGGAAAAATGAGTCAATGTGCTTAGGGTCATTTCCGCTAAATGGTGCCGGGTACAACGCAGTTGGGATTGGGGTGGCCATGTTAGTGGTGGAAATTTGTACAGCTACGTTACCAGAACTATTAACAGTGTTAGAGGAAGTTGAAACGGGAGCTGGGGTACTTGCTAAGGGTTGGGGTTGGTTTTTGTTGGGTGTTTGTAGTCCAAGGACAAATTGAGGGTAATTTCTATTAGCAGACCTTAACCGTGTTAGTGGAGGGGAGGGAATTGGGGATAAAGGTCGTGAATTTATTGGATTTGCCGTGATTGCAGTTGCTAACTCTATGATTTGGTCGAGGGAGGAATCTAGGTGTTCGTGCAACGCTATCTGTGACGTATTCATAAACGAAGGTTCGTCGTGCTGACCAAAGAACAAATGAAAGTATGGGCATACAGTTATTTATGTCATGAATATATCGCTGGTCAAATAAGTATAAGCAAGTGTTCTCATTCCTGTGTGAATGATGCTTGAATACATGTTATGCAGAAGAACTAGATTTTGTTGAAAAAGGGGGGGGGGGGCTCGGCATAAAAGAAAAAGAGGGGTTGTTTTCCATAGGGTAATACACAAACTTGTCACTGGGTCTGACGCATCTTAAGCGTACTGTGGGAGTATGAGTTGGAATTACTAAAAATTTACTTTAAAAATGCTTCCAAAGTGGGAGGGAGGGGGGGAGAGAATAATTTAATGTAAAGCAATTCGTACAGGAGGGTACTTAATTGCAAAAAGGGCCTGAAGCACCTCCACCATGTTGTAAGCCCGTTTTCCTGGGGTTAGAGAGGTTACAGGGAAGTTTCATTTAAACATTTAGGTAGAGCTAATAATGTTTGATGGCTGAACCTGCTCCGTAGGAGGGTAGAGATATGGAAAGTTGGTGTAAGGTTATTCACGCTTGTTCATACCTGGTAGATGTGTGTGTTGTCTTGTCCTAATGCTTCTCGCAGACCGAATCGTGACAGTTCCAAGGTTCTATCCAGCGACCCTCAGTTCACCAAGCCAAGCGATCCCTTGCGCCTTGTAGCATGCTAGGCAGCGGTAACTCCGTGTTCCATCGTCGTCGTTAGCAGTGTAACGTGTTGTAGTCGGACTAGTTATCCATGTAGCGTCGATGAGTGTCAGAATCAAAAGGGGCGAGCTCCGGGTAGGAGCTTGCTTTTATCATTCTAGGCGTCGAAAGGTTGTTAAACCTTTCAAACGCGGTAGATCCTGTTTAGATCCACGCGTTTGCCTTTCCAGTTCCTTGTTTTACGGAAGTTACAAGTTAGCGCATTCTTGGGATCACTCGCTGGTCGGACAAGTTCAGGAAATAAACAAGTGTGAATATTAACATGACGAGGTTTTCTCGGTTTAATGGTCTCCATATCTCTACAATACATACACTACCAAGAAGCCAAAGTTTAAAATAGGGGATCAGGTGAGGCTCAGTAAATATAAACAGTTATTCGAGAAGGGATTCACTAAAAATTGGAGTACGGAGTTATTCTCAGTGATTTAGTTTTACCAGGGAATAGAAATTCATATATCATAAAAGTTAATCATAACAAAATATTGAAAGGGAGATTCTATGGAGAGGAACTTAGTAAAACAAAATATCGAGATACATATCTAATCGAGAAAATAGTGAAGAAGAAAAATAATAAATTGTATGTGAAATGGTTAGGTCTGCCAGACAAAATTTGGATAGAAGCAAACCAGGTGATTCTTTGACACCAACATGGAATGTGGTACAACGTTTACCAGATGTAGTGGAAACTAATAAAAAAAATGGAGAGTTGTTACCTGATAACATAAGATGCCTCATTGCAGGCCCATCAGGTTGTGGAAAAACCTGGTTTGATGTTAGGTTTATTTTTTTCAGATGTGTTGAGTGCAATTATTATTAACTTCTAAACTAAAGTGCCCCCAAGGCAAAGTATGGATTCCACATTCGAGGATACACCTCTTGTCGTTGTGTGGATCAAGGGCTACTTTTTTATTTTTTCGTTGTAATCTCATGGTTTGAGCTTTGTATTCCATTATCCTCTCGAAGTATCATCGACTGTGAATAAAGGCAATAAATATAATCCTGGAACGCTAGTTTGTTTTCCACGGTCTTTTTGTACGTTCCTTTTCCTTTCTTCGTGTTGCTGGTCTCTGTTCTGAATGTATACATCTTCGAACGCAAACCAGCAAACTCAACAATAATCTCACCGTTACATTCATCTTTCAATTTGTCAAGAACCTTCTTGTTGCGGGAAGGAATTCCAAATCGTTTGGGTTGAGGATAGGAAGAAGTACCGAAATACCCAAGCATGGAAGGATGTTTAAGATCTTCCTAGAGGTTAGGTGTTTGTATGTTATAAATAAAACTGTCAGTGTCTATGTACAAAATTGACAGCTTATCATTATAGAAGGGTTTCATAATATTATAATGAAATTCTAACATGTGCAGTTTCGACAAGTCGAGAACTGTTGCACCAACGTAAATAGGTTTTCTGAATTTTATCAATTTGATATCTAGATTAAAAAGTGTCAAATTCTCGTTGTAAATTTTTCGCGATTTGATTCTAGGATCAGATGCCAATTTTCTACATTTATTTTTATCTGAAACCAATTTTATGTCTGTACGCTTTCTGACGTTCTCCATCGTTTTTCCATAAACAGCATTATTCATTAGTTTATAAAAATCTTTATCTAATTCTGAAATGGCAGCTGTTCTGTCTCTCGTGTCGGTCTCAATATAAGATTTTAACCATGGAGAGTGTTTGAACTTGAGAATTCTTCTCACATTTAATATCTGAACACCCTTCCCAATCAAAAAACCGGAGATTCTTGTAGTGGACGACATATCTCTCTTTTATCTTCAGAGTTAACAAAAGCTTGCTTTGATTAGAACCAGGTGGACATTTAATTTCGGGAGCCGGAGATAAATCGGAAAAAGTATCATGCAAATTATTTGGAAATTCAATGTCCACCTCAATGAACAGACCAAATTTACGATGATCGAGACAATTAATATCAATTGAAATGGGATCTATCCATCGAATCCTCCGTAGGGAAGTTTTTGTATCATTACTAATCCGTAGAGATTGTTTGTGTCACCGTAAAATATGTAATTCGAAGGTCGATTTGCATCGTATTGATTCTCAGACATGTGAATGTTGTTTGCCTTTGCGTGCCTCTTCGAGCATTGCACCATTCCCCCACGTATCCCCCTTTCTATAAAAAGTAACATGTCCACGTCCGATATCAATTCCAACTTGATCCTGGTTTGGAGCAACATAGCAGACCACGCCAAACCCGGAAAACTAGAAATATGCTGGCTCTAATTTATAAATATTTCTTGCTGTTTTTCTGAATACCTGAAAAACATCAGTAAGTATTGTTACGTCTAATTTGAGATATGTATCGTGATAATCCCCGAGAGTATTGCATCTCAATTCCTTCCATATTAATTTCGCATGTTCGTATTCTTCATTCGTAATTCCGTTTTTTTTCAGTTGACTGAAGAATTCTTTTTGAGGTGGGAGAGTGTCATCGTCAAATTTAGATTCATCGGTTACATATTCGTAAGGATAAATGCCTTTATGTTTAATCAGTTCTACGTGTATGTTGTGGAAACTAGCTTTTGTAATTTTAAACTGTTCATCAGTAAGTTTACTCGCGAAAGCATTGAGACTTGCCGATAGGAATCTAAAAGAATCTAGAAACCTCATCTCTATGATTTCATTCGTTCCTGGAATCTTAACTTTCTTATAGAAATATAACGTTCTTCGTTTTGAGCAAGAATATCTATTTTTTGCGTATCGTATCCAAGATTCCTAATTAAAAAATGGAAGTCGTAATTGGATCCATTGTGAAAAAATATTGGTACGAATTTAGGCTTCTGGATTTTAAGGTTGCAGGTGTTACATATTCCACTAATGTAGTGTGCTTCCCTTGCTGTAAAAGTCACGGACCGCCCCTGAGAGTACCATATACTAGGCATGAGAAAAATATGATATCACGTAGAGAAAGGAGTCAGTTATTAATAAAAACTATAAAAATAAAATTACAGTCGCGTGAAATTATTATGTATTATTGTTTACCAGATTCACAAGAATAAAGCACTTAAATTGTGAAAATTGCAACTGACGTAAACAAGTGTTGTGCAAATTTTAAGTTTTTTTTAGTACCAATATCTTTTTTGTTGTTGACGAACGTCTTATTAAAATTCTTAGTTTCAAAGCACTAATTATTTATCTATAATGTTACGACATAATTTCTGAGGATAAGATGAAATTAAATTTGTAATTTAATGTAATAGCAGCATCAAATTTCCCATGTATTTAAATGGGAGAACAATTGCCCATCAAAAGCGTGGGGACACAACAGGGGTGCTGCCACCTACACGAGTTTGCTTTGACCAATGATATATATGTATGGGTAGATAGCTTACTCGCCGCGACGTCGAGGGACGGGTGCTCTCTATCTTGGGGAAGGATCTTTTGGCACGGCAGAAATGCATAGAGAACATGACTGAATCCAGTACCAGACCTGCAGGCAGCGAGAACACCAAGATTCCAGGATGGGAGGCAGCAGTCGGCGGAAAACGGCGGCAGTCGAGCATCGTATAACTTCGGCGGCCCCTTGTCTTAACTTTTGGCGGAAAGGGATCCTAACGGTGACAACGAAGCGCACAGCCCAATTCAAAATTACGTACTCCGGACGTACGTTCTCGTTCGCCTGCCGGACGAGATAACTCCGACCTCCCACAGGGAAAGTGCCGGTCGTCGGCGCCCCGGTTGCATCAAGCTTGGTACCCAAAAAACTCCAGTACTGATGTCTTTTCCTTGTGAGGATGGCCAAAGTCAGGAGAAACTCCGACGAATGAACGATTTGTACAACGAAATTGTCTTAAAGTGCCGCATGTCCTACTTAGGGCAGAAAGCACGTCGCTCAACGGCTAATGCGGTCCTTTTAAGGGCCACAAAAAGCCGAAACTCCTATGTTACTTAGGGAAAAAAAGAAAAATGGGTCCAAGTGCAACCGAGGATAGAGATTTCACCCCTCCTTCTTAGGAGGGGGCTTCTCGAAAACCTGCAACCGAAAGCTCAACCGGGGGAGAAAGGAGGGTGTGGACCTGGGCAAAGGAGCGGATGCAGAGGAAAGGGACAGCGGATTGGAAAAGGCTGATCAAAACCGACCGGGTCGGTGGACTTCCAAAGGGCCTTTCCACCCAAAAGTCTGCCGGGGAGTAGTGACCCCCCGGTAGCACCGCACTGCTGTGCGCATTCGGGCGTAGGGGAGCCATGTCTTGCTGTGCCATCGGAGGTGTTGACGGGTGATGCTTGCGGTGGCACCCCGCAGCAGTAGTGCAGCCACATCAATCCCAGTTGTGGTTAACTCCGATACCCCGCAAGGGGACATATTTTCGACAGGTGCGGCCTAAGGCCTTGGCCCTGCAGGATTGGCCCCGACGAGAAGTCACTCGCCCCTAAGGCAATTAAAAGTCAATGATGTTTTAAATCCCGATCCGAAGCAAAAGTAACAATGCCCTGAGAAGCAGACGAGTTGTCTCCAACGGACTGACATCCCAAGCAACGACTTCTCCTGCTTTCACGCAAACGTCTCTGGCAGTTAATTCCGATACGGCTCTTTTTCGGCCCTACTCTAAAATTCACTTTCGATAATTTATCAAACAAGGTTGTAAGTCGGAATGTGTAGGTCCAACAAACATAAAGATTTGCAGATAGCCTTCGGGTTTTACCTACCTGCCTTAAAATTCCCGAATCCATCCTCCCCAGTAAGGATAGGAACCAATAGGGTGTGTATTTTTACCCCCCCCCCCCCCCCCACTTTCAACGTGGTTTCTTTTCGTACACCAGAATCTAGATGAAGCTATTGTATTCAAAGACATCCGAAGTTTTGTCTGCTTGTCCTCGGGAGCTTCCCTTCATTTTCTCTTTTTTTGTTTCTTGTAGTTTTTTCTGTATATCTAATTTTCGCCGTCTGGTAAAAATCATCTTTCCATAAGGTTGATACCAGATATAGATTCAATACCCGATATCCCACGTAGGTGCATACTAGTGCATGCCTGCATGGAATGGAGGCTTCCCCAAGGGAGAAATCCGGCTTGACTGGATCTATTCTGAGGGGAAGATTACACCAAGGCAAAAGACCAGACATGGGGCTATAATGTGCTTGGAGAGTGCATTAGTGTCTCAGGCGAGGTCTGCGCCTTTCGGTGTGATTGCCGCTTGACTTCGGTCGGGCGCCACTCATCCCCGCGAGCCTTTGGGGGCGAGGTTTTTTCTTTCCGCGGACAAGTGAAGCCACACAGGAGTGCTCCGTGCACGGCAAGAACCCGTTGGCTGTATGCGCGGTAGCCGTAATTATCAGTGGCGTCTCGTGGCCTCAAATTTGGCCAGGGCTTATTTTTTAAAGAATTTAAAATATAATGACAATTCACATGAATTAAAAAAAAATAGGTATTTTTTTCTTCTAGACTACAAAACTGGACTTTCTTTTTTGAAAGAATTTAAAATGTAATGACAAATTACATGAATTACAAAAAAAACGGGTATTTATCTTCTTTTAAACTACAAAACTGGACTTATTTTTTTAAAGAATTTAAAATATAATGACAATTCACATAATTACAAAAGAAACAGGTATTGTTGTGAAACATACCTTTCTACGAACGTTGACTCCTATTCTTCTGCTCAGCAAATTTTGTTATCACTTTTTCGTTGAAGCCCTCTATGTTTGAAATGTATTCTTTCTCTATTGTAAGCAAGTGCCAAGGAATTTGGTCTGTCTTGTCCTATTGCATTTCTTAAGCAGGTTTTAATACGCTTCAATGTGCTGAAACATCCTTCAGATTCAGCTGTTGCCACTGGAGTTATTAAAACTATGTTTGTCATTTTTACTGTTTCTGAAAAGGTATCCTCTAAATAATTTTAAATAAAAAATGAATGCATTCTACTGAAAGAGTTTATGTTTTTCAACTCTTCACTACAATAAAGAACACGAAGTTCCCTCTTTAGTTTTCCCTCTTCTATGAAGGGATAATAAATCTGGAAGATTGTTCTCTTTCATTATGTCCTCGTAGAGCAAGTTTATGTCGACCACAGAATTTTAAGCAATCGATAATTCTATTTAATATATGCCTATTTTTCCGGACAAATTCATTGTGTCTTGTAATTGACAGCCTATGTCTTTCATCAATGTGTGTTCGAACATCAACCCTGCCAAACTCACTCAAACATAGCGAATGAAAATCACCAAAACACTACAGAACAACACGCGAGATCGGACGCGACGCAACGGAGCTAGCCCCGAATCAGCCCTCAAATCCATTGCACTCTCCCCTCCTCTCTCTGCTAGCATGTGACCTTCACTGTAGCGTAGGTGGGTATAGGCATTACCTTCTCAATCTGAAAGCCTCATGGCTTGCTCCGGTCACGTGACTAAGCGTCATCAACTGGAGGCGAGATAGCCGCCATATTTGATTTGCTTCTTCGGAATCACTGTTGGACCTTTTTAGTGAATATGGAATTGTAATGCAAATTTAAGAACTGTAATCGAGTTTACATGACGTGTAAATATGCTTAAATGTGGAAGAGGTATGGTGTATAAGTCTTGTGTACTCAATTGCAGAGGCAATTACAATGAAAAAGGTAAGAGTAACGTTCACATTTCTTCAAGATGATGTTAAAAATGATAAATATTTAGGGCAATTCCATGTGATTCAGTCACTACGAAAAGATACAAGTTAAGTAACAATGTTTTATACTAAAAAATAAATAAGAGTAATAGTTCATGATGTAAACATTTCATGTGTCCGGAATAGGCATCAAATATACTCGTAAATGTGGACAACATGTCAACATTTTTTTTAGAAATATCAAATAATTTACCCTGAATTACAAACGTTGGTTAATATTACGTCTACCAAAGCAATTTGTTAGTGTAAATTTTATGCAAGCATTCGATAAATTATTCATATTATTTACACAAATTTTCAGTTTCAAAATGTGCTTAATGAAAGAAAGCTATACAACGGGGCAAAGTTGATACATGTGTACATTTATTCTTATTTTATCCCACTTTATGCTTCTTTATGATAATCGGAGGCTAATGGAAGATATGTTGTACATTTAAATACAAAGTTGCGATGTGTAACAAGAATTTCGATGAAATATTCGTGTGTAAAACTATCCAAGAATATATTACTTATGTTTCAAATAAAAATGTTTTCACACAGAAAGCATTTTGTTACCTAGCTATGTTAATATGAACTACAAATGTATTAAATTTTTAAAACTGTTTCATATGAACTGCTTTTTAATTTTTGTCTTTGTGAAGATTCAATGTTCGTAACTTTGATTATTAAATCAGTGATAATGTTTACTGTTTCATAATTTATTAACATTCTTCACGATTTTTTTAACAGAATGTAAAAAACAGTGTAAGGAAATATTCCAAATGTTTATTTCCCAAGTGAACGTTAAAATAGAAATATTAATCTGCTTTTTTCTTCAATGAAACTCTTAAGTTATTGGCACAGATCTTACTAACGACAATGAAAAGATTCAATTTGTTTATTATCTTTCGTTCAATAAAGTCAATAGGATCGAAATTACAATGTGACAAATGATTTAGGTTTAGTCTTTATCACAGAAATGTAACATTGCCCTTGTACCAATTTCTTTCGCTTTTGCTGCAAGAATATAGAAATTAAGGTTTTGTATTGAGATTGTATAGCTACACAGAATATCTGCATTATCTGGTTGATTAATTTTGGGTAAACTTAAAGACAATTTAATTGATTAGGTAACTTGGAAAGTTTACGGTCAACCTAACATGTTTTTTGTTTTATTTAATCAATTGATTTTACGTACAAAATTTCATACAAAAGCGGTTACGAGTTTTACTGTAGCTGACCAATATTCCCGATAATATTTTTCAAAGATATACAATGTTTAAATTTTTCCGCCAGGAAGTTTCTAACGGTTTTCAACTCTTTCTTTGTGCTATGGTAGAAATTTTTGTGGTGGCCATAGTGACTTCCTGAATGAAAATTTTGGGGTAAATATTCAATATTATAAATTTTTCTTCTAACTATATTCGTCGGGAGAGTAAATGTCAAAATTTAACTTCATAGGAGAAATAAATATACCTTAATTATCTACGGTAAAATGACGACAAGGAGTTTACAGCGTTAAGACGATCGCCTCCAGATGATGACGTCTTGACTGAGCGCTGTGGCCTGAACCTCAAGATGGTCTTGGTATAGGCCACGCCTTCCTTTGCGACGTGGCCCGGAAAACGATAATTGACATCAATGCCGCTAGGAGCGCTGTCGTATCTATTGCAACAGACGATGAATTTACGTGGGTAAAAATCGCCTTTTCAAAGACTGTGTAATAGTTATGCGTTATGGTGATTGATAATTACGTGAATACGTCCGTTTTTCTTTAGGGGCTAAGTCCCGAAGCCCCAAGGGACGAGACGCCACTGGTAATTATGGTTATTTCTTGCAGTGCATATCACTGCATAACCCTGGAAAAGCCAGGATTGGATGTTTCTTTTCATTGATATGTATTTATTAATTGTGTACCTACATTTCTACTGTGAAATACGTAACTATTTTATGTATATCTTACTAGAAACGTGAGAATGGGTGAAAGGAAGCCAGTTCGTGTTTCGCTCTTCATATTTGTATACTTTTATATTATTTGTGGAACAAGCATAGGCGCTGACTTTCTGCCCCCTCAATTCCTCAAAACGTACATACATTATGGGTAAAAAAATATATATATATATTGTCAATCTTGACCACCACCACCAAATATTTATATGAAGTTACGGCTTTTGGGGAGGAGGAGGAGTTATTTCCAAACACAATACAAACTCCATGAAAAGAACTTTAAAGTTTAAACATGAAAGCCTGTGGTTTACTACAAAGGAATAAAAAAGGCAAATAGGCAAATTTCCGCACCCCAGTCATTAGTATTAAGCGCTGAGGCTGCTGGAACGCATGTAGTCTGTGCAGTTCCTTTTCGGTTGATTGATTTGGTTAATTTTCCCTTTTTTGCCAATGCCAATGCCAATGCTTTATTAACAGGTTTTTTGTAAGTATCGGGACCATTGTGCCCTTGACTTACTATCATGTTCTTACAAAATAGTGTATATACAACATTTTTCTTGCTATAACCCGGGTCGACTGTCGGCCGGGATTTGGACAATAGTTCATCTGTATTATTTCACTAATTTGAAATTGTTGAGTTCCTTGTTATAATTTTGCATTGACAGAGGAAGGAAATAATCACTATTATTTTTCAAACCATACATAGTTTGGTGCACTGATGAAAAGTTCTAATCACAAACTACATTTTGTACATCACTTTAAGACACAAAACATAAAATAACCACATAGAATAATAATAATGATAACAATATATAAGTAACAATAAGTAACAAAGAAACAACAAAATCACAATCTGTGCTTTTATAGCTGCACTATCAAGGAACACTAATCTGCTCCATTGAAAACAGTACTTTGAAGTACTCATAAACAGGGACATATGTAACACATAACACAATAATACAATAGCATTTTTGAATTTAGATTTGTTCAAAATTTCGGGGCATGGAGTGGGTCATCCGGACCTGTGGTCGAGTTCCAATGCCCCGAACCGCTGGATTTGGATGCTGTTGGATCTGGCTCCAGAACTTGTAACACATGGCATATATAGCAGATTGAACATAATCTAGTTCAAGGTCCTCATGGATTTGTAAGATACGAGTATCTCGGCTATGACCAGTAATAAGTCGAGCAACATTATTCTATATAATCTGCAATGTCCTTATGACTGAAGGTCGGAGATGACCCCAAGCTGGTGCTGCATACAGGAGTGTGGGACGTACCATCATCTTATACACATGCAAGCGAGTCGTCAGTCCCAAGGTAGGATTTCGGAAAACTGGGTACAATTGTTAAACTCGATTTTGTGCTTTTGCTGTCACAGTTGAGATGTGTTTATGGAAATTTAGTGTTCGGTCCAAAACCACTCCTAGATATGTGGTATAAGGTTTGTCCGGTATAGAAGATCCCTGGAGTCGTAGAATCTTTGGTAGTTGTCTATGTCGACGTGTAAATAAAACCGCAGCACTCTTCAGTGAATTATACTTCATGCACCAGCGAGTAGACCAATCTTCCAACTCTAATAGTTGTTGTCTCAGCCTGCTATAGCATAGATATTGTAAAGGGCTATTTGTAAAGATGGCAACATCATCTGCATAGGTAGCTAACATGCATCTATGAGTAGCAGGGATATCACTGGTATATAAAGCAAACAGAAGTGGAGATAAAACAGCTCCCTGAGGGACACCAGCATGTATGATCTTAACGGTAGATCGAGCACTTAAAAATTGCACCTGAAATTGTCTCTTTTGTAAATACTGATCCAATAATTGCACCAAATAAATAGGAACTCCCAATTCCGATAGTTTCACAATTAATCCAGAATGCCAAATTCGATCAAAGGCTTTGTCGGAGTCAAGAAATACCCCTAGAGTATGTCGACTGAGATTAAAGTTTCCTGTAACATACTCCACTACTCGGACCAGTTGCGTAGGAGTACTATGATGTTGACGAAATCCGAATTGATGATACGGTAGCAAGCCTTTTTCATCCACCACAGCTTGTAATCGTCTGAGTAGTATATGTTCAAAGATTTTGCTAACATGGCTCAGAAGACTTATAGGTCTATAATTCTGTGGTAGAAGAATGTTCTTTCCTGGTTTTGGCAAGAGGATTATTTTTGCTAGTTTCCAACTTGATGGATAATAGCCGGTAAGGAATATAGCATTGAAGACTTTTGCTAGAAAAACTAACAATTTTCTGGGGCCCTTCTTCAGTTGTAATGTAGTAATAGTATCAAAGCCAGGTGCCTTACCAGGTCGAAGAAGATTTATAACACCTTTGACCTCCTGAGGGGTTGTGAGAAGTGGATAAGCTGTGAGTGGTTCATGACGTAATTGTTCCAGTTGATGTTGAATCTTCTGGATATAATTGCCATTATGCGGTTGATCTGGTGTGTGGAATTGGTCCTCCAGATGTTTGGAGAACACTTCAGCCTTCTCCTCTGGTGTGTACACCATGCCATTTGGACCCTGGAGAGGGTAGGCAGCAGATTGTGGATTCTTTCGCAGATAATTTCTTAATAAATGCCAGAATCTACTATCCTGCATTGATATCCCGGAGAATTCGGTGTCCCAATCTGCCTGTCGCTGCCGAATGAGATATCGGCGAAATCGATCGTGAAATTGATTATACAACTGTTTGTAGCGATGGTTATAGTTTGTTGCCATTTCCGTCGGAAATATTTTTTACAGTTCAGGAAGATCATACCCTCACGGGATAGACAGCCATAGTTATTGTATAACTGAGGGGTTCTGATAGTGGAGTGAAGATAAGAAGTTTGTATACCTGCTGTAAGGTTTTGTAAAGCCGAATCAATTTCGGCTGGGGTTTTTAAAGCTAAATGCAAGTCAATGATAGGCACTAATTGTCGAGTCTAAGCATCCCAGTCTGTTGTAACATGATATTTTGGAGGAGGAGGCTTCAATAAATTATGATGAACAATTTCAAAGAGTATTGGTTGATGGTCCGAGTCTAGATCATGAATAACATAGGGACCAGTCATAATATTTACACCTTGATATATCAAGATATCCAACACATCTGGAAGTCCACGTCCTCGTGGATAATGAGTTGGTTCTCTTGGGGCAAAAATGGGCAAGTTCAATTGTTGGACACTTTGGAGAAGAGAGGCACCTCCACGGTTCACTACACGAGAATTCCATGCAGGGTTTTTACAATTTAGATCAGCAGCTAAAATCACTTTGCGGCCCAAGCGAAAAACAGTGTCTAGTTCTTGTATAGGAATAAGCTGTTCTGGAACGTTATATCCTGCTATCAAAATTAGTGGGTCGGTGGTAGTTAATAGTTCAATTATTGTGATTTCTAAAGCTTCTAGAGCTGGATTTGGAAGTTGACGTGCAAATAGCGAAGATTTCACAACTACTGCCGTAACTCCTTTCCGTCCCGGGAACCGATCGTTTCTATAAATGGTATAATTTGCAATTTTCCATTTATTACGGGGTTTCAAGTGCGTTTCATTCACCAGAGCTATATCAACATTATATTCACGTAAAAATTGTTTGAAAGTCAGGAATTGAGTACGAACTCCATCAGTATTCCACTGAACACACGTCAATGTTCTACTTATCGGAGTACCTTTACGGGCCATTTCCGAAAAGGTTATCCAAAACATCCATGGCAACACTGAACTTATCTACGATTGTCTTGGCATGACTAATTCGCTGTAGACCAGATTTAATTTTTTGAAGAAAACCACTGAAATCGAAAATTTCTTTTATGCTAGTCCAAATGTCCTTAAATTCCTGGCCTCTTGTATTAGTTTTTGTATTTGCAGCAGTAACATAACTCCTAGTGTTTGGTAGTGCAGGGAAAGCTGTCTGGTCTTGTAAGGAAGGAGGTGATTGCTTAGGAGTGTCAGAAGAAGACTGTACACCATTTTTGCGGAGTTCTTGCGCTCGTTGTACACGTTGGAAAATTGGACAACCGCGAAAGTTAGCAGGGTGGTCACCTTCACAGTTTACACATTTAGCAGGTGATGTACGGTCTTTTTTAGGGCATTTCCGTGTATCATGTAATTGAGCACATTTGACACAGCGAGCTATGGCATTGCAGTTCTGTTGGGCACGTCCAAGTCTCTGACATTTAAAACACTGTATAAATTGCCGTGGGTGATACTCCTCTATCACCACACGGTGTTGTTCAAAATATGGTTCTTTATAGATTCCTTTCGCAAATTCAGTCTTTTTAATGGTCAGCAGAAAAGGAGCTAATGGCACGAGTTTATGGGTACTTTGATCCTTCTGTTTCAACTGAGACACCTTGAGCACATCATAACCTAGTTCTTGATAGAATCTGCCGATATCCATGATATTTGTATCCATTGGATGTTTTCGCAGTACAACTCGAAGTACCGGAAACCCTGTTTGAGTCCCGGTTGCATATTCGAGATTATGACTTTTCAGATGATCAATAGCAATATTATACTCCTCCATAGTGGCAAAGTGAATTTTTGATCCAGTAGAAGTATGGTATATTGTAGGATTAATTTTAAGTGCTTTGAAGTCTTGGGAGAGGGCATAGAAATTGTTAAGGTTAAACACATATATGGGTGGTGGTTTCATTCGACGGGTGTCTTGAATAAAATTTCGTGTAGTTGTATCATCCCCTTTGTCACCAGGAGCATCCTCAGTTTCGTGTTCCTGAAGAGCACTAAATTGATTATTGAGTGGGATGGATATTGGCTGATATATCGGTAATCTCCTTTCCGTCTTCTTGCTGAGCTGAAAGCCCTCAGCATCCACTCGGGAATCGTCACCAGATGAATCGCCACTATTACAGGGCCTCTTGTTGGAAACACTAGTTGTAGATTCGGTTTTCTGTAGTTTAGGGTCCGTAATAGCATCTGGGAGCGAATTCGTGGAATTATGAAGTGATTCTCTGGAGCGAAAGTTGGGAACAGTCGATCCTTGTAATATGTGTGATCCATGTATTTCTGTCAGATCCGTATCAGATGAGGAAAGCTGAAAACCACGTCGTCTGTATCGAGCAGTCCTGAGTGGAGGGGATTTAGGTGTTTCAAAGTCCTGTTTTTTCATTGTCGGAGCTTGAGGAAACGGGAAGCAAATTACGAAGACGCCTAAGTTGGTGAAAAACACCCCCCAATTGCGTTTTCGAACATATTGGGTGCGTTCCGAAAGTCTTAACGAAACGAACGCATTCAACGAATATAACTGGGCTCGTGAATCTGGTGAAACCCGTTATTTTACAGACTTATGGGACGCTCTAGGCGAAAGCGCAGGCGCAGCGTTTTGTTTAGAGAAAGTTTCCGCATGGCGTCAGCGGAAGGAATGTCCTTATGGCAAAAATAAACTCTATTATGGCCACTGTTACTCATTTTAATCACATTCTAACAACGGTCAAGGCATACTTATCTTGTGCATGTTGCTTCATATCGCTATCTGTTAAAATTATAATACATTTTCCGAACTAGTGCAGTTTGAATCCATCAGCACGCGCTTTGTCTGCAAGGAGCAGACGATTTTCACGGAACAAACCAGCATCCTGGCCCGTGCGTTTGGTGAATCTCGTTCTTGCACGAAACGCACGGAATGCGACTTTTGGGACAGCATAATGAAACTCACGAAACGCACGGAAGCACTTCTGGAACGGTCAGTTACCATAACTCGTTTAACGCGTTAAACTCGTGCGACTTTCGGAACGGGCCCATATTATCGGTGCACACAACACCTGTCAAAGTGTACACCACGATTTGTATCTTCCTGTTTTGTCCGGAAGGAATGAAGCAAATGTGCAGTACGTTGTCTTTTATACAGCATGATTACCCCACACTCGCGAACCGGTGATATTTGCCGAATTACACGATTACACGAATATACTAGTTCTCAGTTCCCCAAAGTACAGTCCGATGTGAGATTTTAATTAGGTTTTATGCACTTCGATCACCAATGGAAGGCTGACGAACCACAAATGTGGCTAACGGTGTATATAATGCGATCTGAGTCCACTGATTCAAAAGAACTGTTCTTTGAATCAAAACAAAGCACCGCCTGTGTACTTCGCTAAGCACAGTTTTTAGCGATTTTTGTACAATTATTCACAACCACGGAACCGAGTTACTTACATCGGGCATGTGACAACTTCCGAAACACTAGAAAATATCCGGATAACACTAGAACTTGATTCTTCTTACCGTAATTAGCGAAAAATAGAGAGCTAAACGCAATACGTCCGACTCACTTATTACCGCCACCGGAAGTCCTTTTTTGCCATTTTTGGCTATTCGCGAAGATGAATATGAGCGATGATATGATGATTTTGATGAAGGACACATATGCCCAGGCCGGGATTCGAAACCGAGGCCTCTGGCGTTTTGGCGCTGTGTGCTAACCCCTCCAACACAGAGGTCGGCCAGTTCCTTTTCGAGTTACACACACTTCCAGACTGTAAAATAGCATTCATTGCACATGAGGGTCCAAACAGCAAACGACACGTTCATATGTCTTATACGAGTATTACTTGTTACTTCGGTTGGAAAGCTCCTTAAAGGACGGGTGCTGAGACCGAAGCGACGCGCTACAGGGGGAGTTCCCAACTAAGTGACAAGCGACATGGTGCCTTCAGTCTATTAGCAAGCGTTGCTTGCGAACAACAGATAGGCGACACGATAAACCGCACATTTCAACAACAGATGTAGGCGACACGAAAGTCAGACGTGTAGCTTTGTCGCTTCTGCGTCGCTCAAACTGGGCCATTTCCTCAATAGCTTGCAACCTGTTGCCGTGGTTTGTTGTTCGCACATACGCGATGCAATGAGTGTTTTGTTTTAGTGAGATTGCGCACCAAAGCGACAAGGGCACGCGACACTTATCGCTTGAGGATTACACCAACCGAACGCTGGCCTGTGTTTCCCGTCATGCCGCTACGATGTGAAATGTTGCCCTCGATTGGCTCCTTTCCAAGCAACATGTGTCGCTTCGGTATGAAATTTTTCTTGGACCGAAGGACCCGCGTCGCTTTGGTGTGAAATTCTCGTATCGTTTGTCGCGTGTCGCTTTGGTCCAAAATCTCCTTGAGGAAACGGTGCAGTCAGAGCTTGTGTCCCTACGGTTCGAAAGGCTGCATTGATTTCCGACTGCTCGCTTTCAAGCGACACTTGTGGTTTGTCGTCTCGGTATGAAATATCTGTCAGGATACTATTTATATTCTAATAACTAGAGACCGGATGTTAGGCAAAATGCCTATTCTTTCCTGTTAGAGATATGATGAAAACGAATGTTGCGAAGGCCAGGGGGGAGGGATTAGCTTCATTTAAAGCCAATTTAATTTTGCCTATTTTGCCTATTTCATACGATATTGCCTATATTATTTCATAAATGCCAGATATTGCCTATTTTAGGCATTTTCTTTAAAATTGGGACATGACTGAACTCTGTGCATACAATTTCCTATTCCCAGGATTAGTTTCCGAAGCTTCCAAGAAATTTAAAAATAACAGTTAGCGAGTTATTGCAGCTAATATGAACTTGGACAAATTAAGGGCAATTCAACAAGTTCTGAAAGCTGAAAATATACAAACTGAGTTAGATCCACATGTTCTCGCGTGCTTTAAGTATGCTCTGGTAACATCTGTGGAGGTTGAAATATCTTTTTCAATTCTAAAAAATGTGTTGTCCGATCGTAGACATAACTTGTCGGTTGATCACCTGAAGAAATACCTTGTACCGCAATTAGTGCTTCTTTTTCAGAGACTGCCAAACCGTACAGTACAAACTTGAAATGCATTTAAACAGTTTCTCAGTTCGAACTGCTGTGTGGAATATACAATGTAAATTTTTTAACTGAAATAACCCTGTGTGCATTGATAAAGTGTATATAATTTGCGTACTGGTTGGAAGTAGCCAACAATTTCTTTTGTCAGACTATTGTGTGTAGCCATTATACAATAAAATATTTTGGGCTGACGTGACTCCTGTTTGCAGTGATTTATTAAGTACAATATTGAACTGCTGTCTCTAATGATGATCTCCTGGTTTATTTTAAGCAACTATAAAGAATGTACAGGTAAGTCTTTATATTATTTAAACACCTATTTCTTTTTGTATGTCTATCTCCATTATTTTGAGTTAAATTTCATTGCCTTTTTTATTGCCTATTTGTATTTTAATGCCTATTTTGAAAATTATAAGTGCTTATTTGCCTGCCTATTTTATATGTTTTTAGTGCCTAAACATCCGGTCTCTACTAATAACATAGAAAAATAAACTCTAATACACAGACCAACCAAGACCTGACGTCCGGTATCACATTGCGATGTTTCTTCTTGTGTTACGCACACATGCTATTTATTTATTCATTTTATTTTAGTTTTATTTCCAAATTAATGCCATTTCGTGACTGCAAATCACTCCAGAAATATAACTGTTTCCATCAATTCACGTACCGCCTTTCAAGACAAACAAATCTACATAATATATTCCAAAAACTAACAAACCCGCATTACTTTCATAAGAAAATTAGCACCGACACTGATCGCACTGCCATCTATGTTTCTCATCCGTCTGGGAGGGGGGGGGGGAACAGTTTCTTGGGTCGTTTTCCACACTACGTTATTCAAGGCGCTGTATAGTGGGATCCATGAGTATTACCGTGCAAATTGTCCATGACTATTTTCATTAATTTTTCTCTTAAATCCTACGTGTTTTTAAGCGATGGATTTTTGTGTATGCTGGTGCAATAGTTGTCAACAGCTTGTTTCGAATTTTCTTTTAATTCTTGAAGCTCTTATTGGGGCAAATAAAGTGCACGAACATGGTGATGGACAATTTGCACGGTAATACTCATAGATCACCATTTTGAATATCGTGTTCTCTCGTTGACTCTCGTTGCATCTCGTACACGCCCACATTTTGTTACCCATGACATGATTGGCGTGGCATCTTCTTCTTCTTTTGAGATTCTAGCAGAAAAAGAACGTGGCAGCAGACACTGCCTATATGGTCCGCATATCATTGGCTTTGACCATACCCATAGTCATGGACAATTTGCGCGGTAATACTCATGGATCCCACTGTATATATACGTTTTTTCCGCTTCCGCAAGGTTTGGCTACAGCGCCGTACTTTGACTTCAAAATTTCCCATTCAGGAAAATTTCCCTACAGTCGAGCAAAGGCAGATGGTTGCATAGAGTTGATTATGTCTTCCGCTAGAGGGTAGCACGTTAGTCGTTAGGTGCCATCTTCCACTTAGTACAGTTTATGTCTGGTAGATGGCTCTCGTGTACCAGGAAGAATTTTGTGTATTGTTTTGAAGGGGCGGAAAGAAAGAACAACAAGTGAAAACGGTCAACGTTGTCTTTCGGAGGGCGTGTTTTAAATCATTTCGATATTTAAATGACACCGTGCGGAATAGTTTCGTTTCAAAAAGTGTGTAGATAACAATGAGGGGACAACATTTTGAATATCATTGTGTAAGTACTGTGTAGAGCCGTTATAAGAAACAAGAATTTAAAATATTAATCTATCAATCCTCTGGTCGAAATATCGTATTTTGATACATATATTTCACAATCCTGTAGTTAATGAATGGAAATGAAGTTGTAATATTTAAAAAGGATAGCTAATTATTACATGAAATAGTGTCACCTTTTGTTAACTTGCGTGTGAAGAAGGTAAATCGTGAAGCTTTGCTTGAAGGTTAAGGTTGAATCTTGATTAAGTTGTAGGCCTAATGGAAATTGTTGTAAGACACTGTTATGATTGAGTTGGAGGATCTGTGTCTCTTTACAGACTACAGATAAAAAATACATGTTTGTAGGTTTTATTGTACGTGCAATCTTTATTACATACACACACATGCATTCATATATTGTTAATTAGCAATTTTACAATGCATGGAAATTGGAATGGAAAATTTGCATCAGTTCCTATTACAGTAACTAATGAAAGTTACCATAATATCTTTAAAAAATTGCCCTTTTCCTTTCACTATATTTTGAAGCAGGATTGCAAATTCTTCCCATGTGTGATGTTAGTAAATACATATGCTGTTTATCTAAGATATATTCTGTGTGAGTGAAATGAAAATTGGTCAGGGAAGAGCTTAGTGTCATGAAAAATCAGTTGTGTCTGGGTCAATCCATGCCAAAATGTCACAGAAAAATCTCCCTCTCCAATTTTTCTAATTTTTCATACATAGGTTTGCAAATTCCAGGCTTGAAATACACAAAGCTGTGGAATTATGGAGTGGAAAGTTACATTTTGGCCAGCACCTTGTCAACAAATACTCATAACTCAAGTTATTAATGCAATTAGAGATTTTATTTGTGGCTCACTGGGAAGCTCAAAACAACCTTTACAGTGATAAATAACACATTCATATTTCCACATATTGCATATTCATGGTCAATGATCTTGACCTTTGGCCTTGAATATTGATTTTTTTTATTTTAAATTTTGGAAAAATGTAATTAATTAGTTCATACAATGTTAATGTTATGCTTAGTTTAATTTTTAGACTGCCATAGAATCAAGACTATTTGAGCATGACTGACATCACACATTTTTACGACATTCCTCTATTAGTGGTGTGTACAAAGAACAGTAAAAGTTTACTATCAGTCGGACACCTATAACATCTGAGTTTCGTCAATTTGTGACATTCGAACTTACCTATCTGCTTCGCAGAACATTCCGTGAATGGTTTTTGGGGCTATCCATCCCAGAATCGGTGGGAAATTTAAACTAAAAAAAATATTTTTGTTTCAAATTTTTGAGTCCAAATTTCCCACCGATTCCGGGCTCCGCCCCTGGTGTAATTGACCTACTGCCCCCAACAGCTAATGCAGACCCGCCTCCGCACCGGCTCCCCAGCTTTTTCTATAGACTCCCTGTTAAAGGCATGTTAGGAATTGGCCGGAGTCACCTGCCCCCAAACTTTTAAATTTGAAGAAATCCGTTTTCAGGATACGGAAAACTTACCTGAATTTCCCACAAAACACCCTCCCGATGTTAGACAATACTACACGAACTTATTACGGTAAGTAGTTTCTTCTGTAGGAATAAAGAAATCTGTCCGACGGATAGTAAACAAGTACCGAAAGAACCCTATATCAGTAATTATCACGTACCAGTACACTGGCAAGAAACGAAGGACTGAGTTGTAGGTTGGCCATTTTGCCAGAGTTTTTGGACCTAATTTATTAAAAACAGGTATATCATTGCTTTGTTATCAGTTCTCACAGTTGGATTCCCTGAGAAGGCACATTTTGGTGCATCCAAATTTACAGTCCCAATTGGCCTCTGACCACAGTGGACAAAAATTGGCATTAAATGTTAAGTATCCCCGAAACGGCTGGAATTCTTTTATTTTCTTCTTTTTCACATTGGTACTTATGTATTCTGCATTCCTAAGGATTCTTTAAGGTGCCATTTCGTTTTTTTCACACAAATAATCTCAATTTTCGACATATCGAGTAATTCTTGTTCATTTTTGCTAGCGTTACACGCAATATGGTGGAGAAATCTTGACTAGTGTTGTCGATGATCAGTGCTTATTCAGTGTTGCAACCTTCTTCATCGAAAAATATCTAGTTTCGTGTTACTGATTTCATATTTTTTTCCAGGTTCGAAAACCCCACGAACCATTCATAAATAAGATGGCGCCGAAGCCTGATGCACGCGCATTTCGTGCTCCGAAATTTCAACTGTTTTCGGGTTGTTTGTGTGCTATTGTGTTTGTGTTATTTGTGACGTGGATTCGTAGTATTGCGAGACATGAAATGCCGGATAACTGCAAGTGTGTGGAGGACTGGTCGTTTAGTTACAGGCGATTTTCTTTCTCGGCCATGGGTTCGGATCGGAGCTTCGTGTGGGCAGTTTCCAGAAGCCGCAAGAACAACGCTTCCCGCCAGCCACGTGGTTCGGCCCAGCATGGCCTCATCGTGGCTGCGTTTACCCTTCTGCTAGCAGGCGACATTCATGTCAACCCTGGTCCCCAGGTGGCTTCCCGTGATGAGTCTGGTGTGAAAATATACTATCAAAATGTGCAAAGCCTAACAAAAAAGCTATCAACTCTACAAATGTTCTGTAGCGAGTTTAACGAGTACGATGTGATTGGTTTCAGTGAAGTGTGGTTCAATGAAATGATCGCCGATAATGAAATACCCCTGACGGAATTTCAGGTATTCCGTAACGATAGGGGTTCACGTGGAGGCGGAGTTATGTTACTCGTAAACAACAAGTGGCCCTGCATCAGACGCCTGGACCTCGAAACATCATGCGAGTTAATATGGACTCAAGTAAATATAGGCTCAAATAAACTTTTAATCGGTTGTTTTTATAGAGCCCCTAAATCTGGCACTGCAACCTTGTCAACATTATTGGACTCTGTGCTAAATGCTATGGAGGAAACTGACATCATTCTTATGAGTGATTTTAACCTTCATATAAAATGGTCATCATCGAACTCTGGCCTCTGCACAGACAATGATGACAGGTGGTTTTTTGACCATTACATCAAGGCGATTGGACTTCAAAAATTTGTAGATTTTCCCACAAGACGCACAGAAACTCTCGACCTGTTGCTGTCCTCGCACACAAAGGTCAAGGCCACTCCCGGTGAGCAATTCATTGCCTCGGACCACACCCCCGTGCATGCCGAAATCCAAGTCCCTGGAAAAGCCCCCAGGCCCTCCCCCTCCTCCAGACCTGTCTACAACTGGAAAAGAGTCAACTGGGAGGAACTTTCCCTTTTCACCAGCCTCATTCCTTGGACAATGATGGACCCCCTCCCCGCGGAAGAAGCAGTGGATTTCCTCGTGGACTGTGTGCAGGCTGTAATTAAAGATCACGTGCCCCTAAGGAAAACAAGAACATCCCGATTCCCTGTGTGGTATACTGAAGAGACTAAGCTTACGCTGAAGAACAAAAAGAATGTGTGGATCCTGTGGAAACAAATTCCGAACGTTCATACACTGAACACTTTTACTTACTTAAGGAAGTATAGCAAAAACTTAATTCAAAGGGACTATAATAATTATATTCAAAGTGTAACAGAAAGTGCTGCTAAAAATCCTAAAACATTCTGGACGCTAATTAACTCACGCCGGCAACATGACCGTATTCCCCTTCAAGTCTCCTGGAACGGTAAGTCTGCTACAAAGGATGAGCGTTCATCACTTTTTAACTCGTACTTCCATAGTAACTTTACAAAGAATGCTGCTACCACACTACCGGAAGTCAGGTCCATTATTCCTTACACACTCTTTCAAATCTCAACTAACTGCAATGAAGTTCAAGAATTATTAAAATCTGTTTCAAGTTCCAAAGCTACCACTCCTAATGATATTCCTGCGATATTTCTGAAACATTTAGCCCATATTTTATCCAAACCAATAAGCACAATCTTTAATAAATGCTTCTCCGAAGGTGTGTTTCCTTGTACATGGAAGCAAGCAAATATAGTCCCTATCCTCAAACACGGAAACAAAACTCATGTCACTTCCTATCGGCCGATTTCCTTACTTCCTGCACTTGCACTGCTAGCTGCAAAAATCATTTCTAATCGTATCCTTGCACATGTTTCTCCGTTTCTCTCTCCCACTCAACACGGTTTTCTCCCTCATGCTTCCTGTGATACAAACCTTGCTTGCTTGCTTACCAAAGCAGTTAACTGCCCGAATGCCAAGCAAGACATGGATGTCGTATACTTAGACTTTTCCAAAGCCTTTGACTCTATCTCTCACACGCAACTCATCCACAAATTATCGAATAGATTCAATATTCACGGAGCTCTTCTTAAACTACTTTCATCTTACTTACACAATAGAAAGCAAAAGGTTATCGTATCTGGTTGCTCTTCGTCGTGGCTCCCTGTAGTTTCCGGTGTGCCCCAAGGAAGTTCTCTGGGGCCCCTGTGTTTCTCTCTCTTCATGGATGACATTCACGAATATATTTCTTCCGAATGTTCAGTATTATTGTATGCTGATGACTGCAAATTATTCCGAAACATTACCTCACCTCAGGACACATGCTACATCCAAGACAATCTCAAACACATTGAACGCTGGTGTCAAGACTGGAATCTCAAATTAAATCCGGATAAATCTGTTGTCATGAGGTTTACCCTAAAATCCAATAACACAGTGCCATCCTACAAGTTATGCAACCAGGTTATTCCGTTCGTACGACAGCACAAGGATCTTGGTGTCATTTTTGATAGCAAACTGACTTTCAACCATCACATAGACTACATAACTTCGAAAGCGATGAAAACACTTGGACTAATTTACAGATTTACAGACATAACTCACGTTTCTGCCCTCAAAACCTACTTTACAATGTGTGTTGTTCCTATTCTTGAATATGGCTCCTGTATTTGGTCAATGGCATGTGAAAGCAATTTAAAGAAAACAAACAAAGTAGTAAGTTTCTTCGTCAGAATAGTCAAACACAGATGCCCAGCCCTTGCAAACTTCTCCAAACAAGAAATTCTATCCACTCTACAAATTCATGACCTTTCTCTTCGCCGTCAACTCTCAGATTTAACACTACTCTTCAGAATCATTAATTGACAACTTTTCACCAGCGAACTCTTGCCACTTCTTAATATCAGAATCCCACGTCCCAACAGTAAATGCAACAACTTCTTTTACATTAAATCTTCAAGGCTATCCTTAGAACAAAGATCACTTCTCTACAGGCTACAAACCATTTACAACTCATTAAAAGACGCTCCAGGCTTCCATTTATCAAAGCAGACTTACAGAACGGCGTGCATAAAGCAGCTGAAGTATAAATAATATTATTCTTGATCTACTTGTTATTATTCTTGTTATATATGTATATGTGTGTGTATGTGTCCATCTTATTATTTTGTTTATTTCTTTTCCGGTTGATATCCTGATGTAAAATGGATTTTTCTGTATTCAGGACTTTTCAAATAAATAAATAAATAAAATAAATAACTCCATGCACAGCAAGGTTAGGTTCGGCAAACATAATTAAAATTGTCACTTTAAAAATTGTTAAAAACATTCATAAATAGCCCCACGAAGCATTCACAGATAGCCCCACGAACCATTCATAAATAGCCCCATGAACCATTCATAAATAGCCCCACGAACCATTCACAGATAGCCCCAGGAACCATGCATGGATAGCCCCCCGAACCATTCATAAATATCCCCAGGAACAATGCACGGATAGCCCCACAAACCATGCATGTTCATTTACGTTATACTACTGTTACATAATAGGAAAACCGCGTGTTTGGAAACACTGACCGGTTATTACGTCATCAAGCGCACACAAAATTTAGTTCACATAGTAGGACATCAATGGAACAGGTTTCGTGCATCGGAGAGACATTAATGTTGAAAAATAGATGTTTTTCTGCGAAAATTCATTCAGCGAGGGGAAGAAACACTTCCGAGACCTTCATAGAGTATACAGAAACTCTTTTTGGTAAGTACTTTCTCCTGTAAAATTGAAGAAATACGTTTCGGGGATACTTAAATTTTACCTAATGAGTAATTATTAAACCATTGACGTTAGCCCCAAAAATTCACGATAGCCCCACATACCATCACGGGGACAAGGTGTGCCTACGAGGTTAGGTTAGGTTCCATTAGCACTCCTTTCGTTCAATTTAGCATATACGGACAACATCGGCTTTTCTCGATGAAAGAAATTACCAACAAGGACTTCTAAATGCTACAGAAACTCATTTCGGTAAGTAGTTTCTTGTGTAAAAATGAAGAAATCCATTGGGACGCTATCGAAGTTTTACCCTTATTTTATCTCACTTTTCTACATCTAGGATAGTAACACTGATTGAGATTAATGTTGAATAGATGATGCACATGTTGGGACACACATACATCTATATGTTACCCAGGATTCAGTCCATAGGCGTGCGCACAGGATGGTGATTGCCCCCCCCCCCCCCAGTCATGGACGTCCGCAGATTCCACGTAGCGACAGCAAGGTATTTTTCCATGGGGTATATTACCCCAACAATAGTGTTGTCCCCTCAAAACAGACCACTTGAATTTGAAATTATCGCATTAACGTAAATTACTATGGCTGAGATCAAATTATTATACGTGTGAAATATACTTAGGTTGACATTCAATTTCTAAGGGGGAAGTGTAGCCATCCCTGCTCCTCTTCAAGACCTCCATGTCCCTACATAATTATACTTTCACCTATTGGTTTAATGTAGAAGAATCTTATCTCTGTTAAACGATATTATACTCAAAGTCAAGTATTTTTAAGCTGATTAAAGTTCAAACCAACTGTGGGGGAAGGGGATCAAGTGCCGCAGTCACAGGGGGCAATTGGCATTGCCCCTCCCCAATCTTGGACGGAAATCTGTTCCAGGGAGGCAAACATTGAGGTAAAAGAGAGCAATACTATTAGAATCTAATAGTAGCAGTAGAGGATACTCCAGATAAAATTACAAGGGTTGATGAAATGAAAAGGTACGAAACGTCGTAACAACGGAATCGTTTATATAATACCGATGCCGCGATGGGAGAACGTAGCTTGATATGTAGGGGTACGATTGGAGTCACCACACGACATCGGAGCATGCAGAGGAACGCGCATGCGCAGGTGAGAGCAGAGGATCCGATACAGAGCGCCGTCCAAGTGACGCAGCAGTGCGTGTTCAGACAGGATGGCATTAACATTGGCAAGGTGTTGCTTACCGTGTTTTTCGATGTGCAAGGTCCGCTACTTGTGGAATTCCTTGAACACAGACGAACCATTAACTCTGATGTGTACTGTGAGATACTCCGCAGCCTACGCAGGTCCATCAAGAACAAACGACCGGGGCTGCTCACGGAGGGTGTGGTTCTCCTCCATGATAACGCACGTCCACACGTCTCCAGGGTCACACACGCGGAACTGGCAGGTTCAAGTGGGAGCAGCTAGACCATCCGCCCTACAGTCCGGACTTATCCCCCTGTGACTTCCATGTGTTTGGTCCCCTGAAAAAGCATCTCAAAGGAAAGCGCTTCACCTCGGACGATGAACTCAAGGATGCTGTGAAGGACTGGGTCGCGTCACGGCCAAGGGAATTCTGGGAAAATGGAATCAATCAGCTCGTTCATCAATGGGATCAATGTCAAGTTCACAGCTGTAGCTAGTGGGCGGTGGGAGTTGACCCTAGGTGCGGAACGATCTAAATTGAAGAAGATTGTAAAAGACAATGCCATGGTGCCCCATGAAATTTTTTCTGCCATATTATATCAATATTGTTTTCAATTTGCAAAAATTTGAATCTATTAATTTTCTTGCTTGCTTCACTTGCAATTTTGTTGTTTTCTGTAATGCATTGTAATTACCAGAGAGATAGTTATAAGTATAACAAGTACTTCAGACTTTTGCTGCTAAACAGTTTTGTCTTAAATGCATGAACACAATTGTTTGGAGGAAAAGGAAACTAAAATATTGAGATGAAATGAGGGTTTTCTTTCCCAACTGAACTTTCATCAATGCTTTTGTCCCCCCCCCCCACACCTAATCAGAGGGGCTGCACACGCCTATGATTCAGTCCCAGCATCTTCGGCATCACATCATGCTAAACTAACAACCATACCACAAAGGGTAGCCCAAGGTATGTTATAACGTAACTTTTTTCAGTTCCACTTAGTTTTATCAGTCAGGTTTGCTCCCTGCAATGGTACTGAAATTTAATCATCTTCACTAGTGATCAGTTTGCTCTTCACCTCACCATGAAACCCAATATTTTTAGAACTATACCTGTGATTATGTTTTTTTTCCTAGGTGCAGCACATATTTAGTTAATATTCCATTGGGTATTTAAATTTATAAAACATTATTTTATGAATGCAGCGTCTTATAAAGTGGGTACCTTGAGGAAACTGGAGGGTAAGGGTGTCAGTACCATGCCATGAAGCACTTTAATCTTGTGATTATGTTGAATTTTTTTTTCCTACAGCTACAAAGGCATTTTTTGTCTCGTTTATTTCATTTCCAAGCCACCATAGGCCATAAAATAACCCCAAATACCATACAACAAAAGATAGACAACACTTTTAGATTGATGTATATCACAGTTGTGTTTTTCCATTCTTTTTCTGGATGTTTAAAGTATAAATATCTTCCATGTATTAACTACGCCAAATTATAATACACAGAGTTTGTCATTTTGACACCACTTCCCTCCTAAACTACGAAATATAATTTTAAAAGTTTTATTACAAAATTGTAGACCAATCAATCCTCTAAAATGACTAAGTTTAGTTCTTCGCACTCTGGCAAAGTATTTCAGACAATTTTAGCAAAGAAATGTACAGCATGGAACAGTGTGTGCAACGTGGGATCCTATACCCAAACCCTTTAGAAAAAAATTAAATCATGGTAGATTATAGAGTAGAATGGTCTTTATTTAAGCAGGCGTGTCCCAAAAGTCGCATTCCGTGCGTTTCGTGCAAGAATGAGATTCACCAAACGCACGAGACGATATGAAGCAACATGCACAAGATGACCGTTCTTAGAATGTGATTAAAATGAGTAACAGTGTCCACAGTAAAGTTTATTTTTGCCCATTGTGTGATGTGTAAGTGCAGGTGCAATTGTTTATATATGAAGGTTAATGTAGTTGTTGGGATAATAGTAAGTTCTTTAATTGTTTCTTAAAACTTTGATGGCAAATAATGTTAGTCAATGGTGCAGGCAGTTTGTTCCATTCCCTGATCCCCTTTAACAATGCAGGACTTGTTATAGGTGGTGGTTTTATGTTTGGGGATTTTTAGATTGTGTATCTTGTGGATATTATGTTCGACCAAAGTTCTACGAGAACAGATTTTATGGAATAAGTATTTTGGGGGGTCACTCTTAAGTATTTTGTGCATCAAGGTGAGTGTTAAGTAATTTCTTCTATTGTTAATGTTTAGCCAAGAAAGTTTCTTCACGTAGAGGGATACATGTTCTTTCTTTTTTAGGTTAAATATGAAAGATATACAACAGTTCTGAATGTTTTGAAGTTTATAGTTTAGGCCCTGGGAGATATTACTGTACACTGAAGCACAATAGTCTAGTGTGGATAGAACGAGTGCTTGCATAAGGCGATCTTTAACATTAGCGTCCAGAGTAGGTTTTAAATGATTACCAAGATTTAAGTTTCCACATACAGCTTTTCACAACAAATTCTACTTGTGCCTCCCAATTTAAGTGTCTATCGAACACAATCCCCAAGTTTTTGCTTGTATCCACTTCGCTTATAGGTATACTGCCGAGAGTTGGAGGAGAAGGTGAGTTTTTGTGAAGTTTTTTAAGTGTACCATGAGTTCCTATGATCATGAAGCAAGATTTTGTTGGATTTAATTGAAGGGAGTTCCTCCATGACCAATTTGTTATAGCATCAAGGTCGAATTGGAGTTTGGTCATCGCATTATCGTAGTTTTCTGTATTACACTGAATATAAATTTGAGAATCGTCAGCATACTGATGGTAGTGGCAATTTTGGACAACATGGTCGAAATCATATATAGTGATGGACGTAATATACTTCCTTGGGGGATGCCTTGTTGAACAACCAACCATTTTGAGTATGTAACTTCCGGTTCCCGATATTTCACACATTTTCTGTTGCCTACATATGAACAAAACCAATTTAACAAGTTTCCGGTAACGCCATAGTGATACAGTTTGGCCAATAACAATTCATGATTGATTGAGTCATACACTATTGAATAGTCCAACAAGACTAACAGTGTAACTTTATTTTCATCTATTCCTTTACTTATATTGTCTACGATATCGAGCAGCGCAGTGCAAGTACTATGCATTTCTCTAAAACTAGATTGAAAGTGTGGTAGGAAACCTTGAATATGTGGAAGTATTTGTTCATAAATTAGTTTTTCAAGTATTTTGGACATTGTGGATAGAATGCTAATGGGCCTTAGGTCTTTAATTTCTGTGGGGTTGGATTTTTTAGGTATAGGTGTTACTTCGCATATTTTCCATTCTTGAGGGACCAAACCTTTGGAAATGGAAAGATTAATAATGTTACTTCTTCTAAGCAAAAGGGGATGCAATGTTGCAGAATAGTTAGGTTTATGCCATCATACCTCAGGATACCATCATACCAGGATTCCCTTACTCGATTTGAAATCCAGGGGGCAGGAGGTTTGGTTTCACAAATTTTTCGCTGTGAGGCGTGCTTATCTATTAACCTGATAATGTTATCATTCAAGGCCTCCACCGCTGCATCTACATCCTCGTTTCTTTCGATTTTACACCATTCCACATTTTTCGCGTCTTTTCGAAACTTGTCCAAGTCTATGGTTTTGAAATTTCTAATTTTGAAAATTTTTTAAATTGTTTTGGTACATACAGGTCAAGTATAGAGTATATTATATGGTGATCTGTAATTCCTGGTAAGTCGCTCTGCCCAATTTGCTTTACAATTAAATCTTGTGAATAAACGATTAAATCAATTAATGACTTTGACGTCACTGTCACTCTGGTTGGTTTGGTAATTAATTGTTTCCCGTGAACTTCTTTGATTATACTCTTAAGGAGTCGAGTGCTGCTTTCATTATTTCTTAACATGTTGATATTACAGTTGCCTAACGCAATGAAGTAATCATAATTTAAGTATAGGTGTTGGAGAATATAAGCTACGTGGCTGATGTGAGTATAGCTGACATTAGGGGGTTTATATGCTACCAAAATTCCAATGTTTTTCCTATCGATAGTTAATTCGATTACAAGGGACTCTATTCCGATATCATTATTAACAAACCCGTCTAAAAATTTCCATTTAAGCGATTTGGATATGTATAGGCATACACCACCTCTAGATTTGTTTAATCTATCTTGTCGAACTAATGTGTAATTTTTGATATCTATCATATTATTACTAATGTTCGGTTTTAACCAGCTTTCTGTAATGGCTATCAGGTGAAAGTTTAAGTCCGATGTTATTTGTTTAAATTCGTCTATGGAGTTTAGTAAACCTTGAATATTTAGATGACATAATTTAAAGCCATTTTCAGATTTATTTATTTCAGCTTCAAGCTGTTTCTTGGTGTAATTGCTGTGGTGGATATTAATGGGTGTCTCTTCAAAGTAACTTTAGTGACTTCTGATTGGGAGTGGCATTACTGCACCATTGACTACATTGGTGGGGTTATTTATATTTATCGTTTCCTCCACAGTATAGTCCTATATACTGTCCCGAGTGTGAATTACATAAGGCAATAACAATGGAAATGTGCATACGTATAACACTCAATTTTTTTAAAAAAAAACAGGTGCTAGTTTTCATAGTGACATATTTCCTACAATAAAAATTTTAAAAACATTACAAATAAAAATTAAAGAAAAGTAAAAACTAGTATATAATGAAAGCACTAGCACAAAAGAAAGAAAATAATGAAAGTATTTGGTGATAACTAAAAATTGGTGAGCTTGCATCACGTGAGTTGGAATAGTAGCTGAGGGTTGTTTACATTTAAAAGTCTATTGTGTGACAGGTTCTTGCCCTTCTTTCGCCACCATTGAGGAATGCAGAGTCTTGTATTATTTGTGTGGTTCGGCGTGGAATGTTCTCCTTCACTCCCCTCTACCCTTGACCAGCCACAGACAGGTGCCCGTACATCGTTGATGGGAGAAGCGGTTTCGAAAATACACACACCACAGTTAGGAGGGGAGTTTGGCGAAACAGGGTAGTGTTACTTTCTGCTGAACTTTGCAGTGTCCTCCGAGTCGGTAATCCTAACCACGTTTCCGTTGTGTAGGGCAAGTACATTTCCATCGGTTGTCCGCACTCGTTCGAATATTTTACTTCGTCTTACCTTGTGAAAAAGATCCAGATTTGTTTTTGTAAGGTTTTCAGTGATGAAGATTCCTGTCCCTGTAGCCTTGAGGTTCTTTTTGTTCTTGTAGACGAAGTGTCTCTGGGCGTAGGTTACAAAGCATGCAATGATCGGCCGGGGTTTTCCATCACGTTGCAGTGCTCCCAGTTGGTGAACACGTTGGAACACATCTTGAGGCACTTTCACCTGCTCCTTGATGACCTTTGACACCATCACTTCACACTTTTCACCCTCACTTTCACTGATGCATGGAAAACAAGGTTCAGGCAACGGTCATACTGCTCCAAGGAATTCAAATCCTTCCGCACTTGCTTCACTTGTTTGTCTAAGTCGGAGATTTTCATGTTGAGATCACTTTTTACTTCATGGATCGCATCCTTCACGGCAGTTATGATGATGGTGGTCAGCGCTGGTTTGATTTCTTTCAGCACGACATCACTTGCAAAAGCCAGGATGATGCGTCTTTCGAGGTCTCGGAAATGCTGGTTCAGTTCCTTCGCTATTGCTTTGGAGATGGAGATTTCAATGCGTTGTCACTCAGCTTTGCTGGTTTGCATTTTCCGGCTAATACTGCTTTTAACACTGATAACACTGTTCGGCAAAATTAAACTTTGTGTCGCTCCCATGAACCAAAATAGGTGATTCTTATAGATTTCGAGCTCCTGAGTTCGAATCCGCAACCCGTTTTTCTCCAGGACGTACCAGTTTTGAGGGAGGGGTTGGGGGCGGGTTTCAATGACCACGCAAAGGTGCTATTCTCCCCGCATATAAATTTCCACGCTATCATCAGAATTTCAATATAAAACAAGCAGATACAACTACATAAAGAGTAAAATTTCAACACTTACATGTCAATTGGTGTTCCTGCTCCTCTTGTAATTTGTACAGGGTATCTCGCGTGTCGCATTCCAACAGAAGTCTGCCAACATATTCACACTCCATTTCCCACTGTAGCGCCTCTCCATGGTAGCTATTTGTTGATGAAACCTTTCACCGTGTTCATCGGAGACCTCCCCCAAGCTGTACTGTTGAGGGAAAAAGTCCAAGTGACAATGCAGGAAATGTAACTTGAGGGACATATTACATCCCATGGTACGAAATGAAGTAATTAACCTGCCCACAATGTCTTTGTAATATGGTGACATGATTCCCGAGAAAATTACTGCCCACGTCTCGAAAGGCCTCCCAAGTCTCATGTTCCACATCACTCAGCTTAGAAGGAAAAGTAGGATCCTTCAAAACGTCTCTGATTTGAGGCCCTGTAAAAACACCTTCTTTCACCTTGGCCTCGCTAAGTCTTGGGAACAGTTTTCTGAGATGAGTAAATGCTTCACCATTTCGCTTCAGGGCTTTGACAAATACCTTCATTAGACCTAATTTTATATGGAGAGGTGGTAAGAATACTTTCTCCGGATCCACAAGAGGTTCATTAGCCACATTCATCTCTCCTGGGACCAGTTGGTTCCTTCTTGGCCATTTTGTGATGGTGTACTGCTCTTTGGCTCGACTGTCCCAATGACACAAGAAACAGCAGTGTTTGGTGTAACCTCCTTGTAAACCGGTGAGGATGGCAATAACCTTAAGGTCAGCACATACACACCACTTAAACTGTTCGTAATTTAATTTCTGTAGTAGGTTCCGCATGTTCACGTATGTTTCTTTCATATGCACAGCATGAGCAACAGAAATGGCAGGATATTGATTGCCATTGTGTAGTAACACTGCCTTCAGGCTAGTCCGCGACGAATCTACGAACAGTCTATATTCTTCAGTGCTGTAGTCAAATTTCAGTTGTTCCATAAGCGACGGAATGTCACTGCAATACACCAAATCACCATCCTTTGTAAAATTAGGAAGTAGGCTCACCTCTCATTTTCTGTACATCGATATATTCACATCTCGATCAAGTAGATTCCATTGTTGAAGTCGTGATGCAAGCAACAGGGCCTTGGTCTTCGGAAGGTTTAAGTCTCTGATCAGATCATTCAGTTCTTCCTGACTTATCACATGTGGTTCCTTAGTGTCAGACACTGGGGCGTAATTGGGATCTGAATGCGTACTCGAAGATTGTGCAACATCCTGACAAGTCGCAGGTTCTTCGTCTGATGAAACACTGCTCAGTGTGTATGAGTCTGGTGGTACGGGTACAGGCAGAACAACATCATGTGGGACAGGTCTCCTCGCGGAATCCAAGTCAGGATACTGTATTTTATGCTTCGTGCCTTTTGAGAAACCTGTAATATTGGTCAGGCAGAAGTAACAGTCTGCAACATGATCCCGGTGCTCGCACCAAACCATAGGTACGGCGAACGGCATCGATTTATGTGTACCTTTCAACCATCCTTTTAGAGTACGTGCACACGAGTTACAACTTTGTTTGGGAGCCCAAACGCGATCCTGGTCGCCGACTTTACACCCAAAGTACAGGTGGTACGCTGTCTTTAGGAACGGTGACAATGGCCTACTTTGTCCCTTGAAGACCACTTCCCCACATATGTAGCAGAATGAATCTACCGAGTTTTTGCAAGTTTGTGTCATTTTGGTTTAACACAAATGTCAATATTTCACGCAGAAATATTTTTCCTTAACGGTATACACAGACATAGAGTAACGCGACTTTCTTACACCACGATCACCTCGGAAGTAAAATATCTGCTTCACAAGACAACGAGGTGGGTGTCTTGGCACCTTTTTCCAACCACATCTGGTTTGTCGTCTAGACAAGGAGGTGCCAACGAATGACCACAAGTTGATTACAAATCCTTTTACCTTGAAGGAAGCCGAGGTGACAGTGTAGGAAGAGTGTAACGAAAATAAAACGTTGAACTCCAATGTACACAAATAAACCTGTCACACATAGTTAAAAACTGTAAGATACCATTCATTTTAGAGCCAGTCACTTATGGCTCATAGAACATCGTGAAAATATTTCTTCAGCAGTAATGTTAAAATGCAATATTATTCACATTTTTGTTTTGACATTTGTCTGGAATTCTCAAAAAAAATGTGCGTTGTGCCCGAATTCACTGTTTTTTGGGGTGGGTGGGGTGTATTTGGTACTTTTTCCTATTTCGGGGGGGGGGGGGGGGGGGTTGTGGGGGCAGGGGAAAGAATGTTCCTAGGATATAGTAACAATTCTTGGATTGAGGTAAAAATACACAATTATGCATTCCAAGCATAAAAAACACATATTTCATTTAAAAAAATACAATTTTTCTGTAAATTTTTGTGGAAAATGCCCCCTAAAAAAAAAACCTTACGTGCTGGAACTTTTTCAATGCAATATTCGTAATCAGCGACTCGAATTCTATAAGGTACACCCTTTCATGCTCGTGGGAGGATTTTCATGCCGATCAGTGTAATTTTCACGAGAAAGTACTTTGACTGTAGTATTCCCTCCTCCCTCTTCTATATGAGAGTATATGACTTACATTGGTATAAAGTTCATAATCAGGCATGAATAACATTTATTTATCCAGCACAGGCAAGCAACCCTTTACCCTCAGGAAGATGAAACTTCAATTAAGAGAGAATGGATTTTGGGAGGAAGGGGCACTGTATCAGTGCATTGTATTGGAAAGAGAACAGAACATGGAAAACCTTTGTAAAATAGTTGTACAGCCGTTATTGAATCACACACTTTACATGTAATGGCCAGTAATAAGATCATTGTTAATATGCCACATGGTGGTGGTGCATTAAGTACATTTTTTATATCCGTTCTAGAGCTGAGTTTATACCAATTTATTAGTATCGGACTATATCAGTGGTGGTGTAGGTGTCAGGAAATATTGGTTCAAATGAACAGGGTGCGGCAAAAAATACTTAACTGAACTTACCTGAAAGCTTGTTCATTATAAAATTTAAATTTAAAATGTAAAATAACTGAATATCTTTATTTATCTAGTACGTTATCAAGACAAATATAACAGTTGCTTAAAAAAATTAAAAAGTATGTGGCATATGTCCCTTAAACTTCAAATTGAAGAAACAAGTGTTCGTCGAATAGTGAAGGAAATTGGTGCATGCTCGAACAAAATACATATTCTGCATGAAATTAAACCCCCCAGATTATGTTCAGCATTTAATTTTTTGTGGCCGTGTGTTAGCTGAGCTCTATGAAGATCACATTATCTGGACAGTTGGTGGTGGTCAGATGAATCTCATGTTTTGCTAAGTGGACATGTTAACAAACAGAACATGCATTTCTTAGATTTGGAGAAGCCTGATGAGTATGCTGCAAGACCGTTGCATTCAGAAAAGCTGACAGTCTGGGCTGCAATTTCTAGACATGGTGTGATTGGGCCATACTTTGTTGAAGACTACTATGGGCAAACAAGAACAGTTAATGCAGTAGTGTATAGGGAACAAATACGAGGGTGTACCCAAAAGAAACTTTTTTTTTTTTTTTTTACAAAACTACCTTATCACCTTCAAAGTACTCTCCATGACACTTAATACATTTGTCCGATCTGTAATTCCATTCTTGAAAAAATAAACCCATCTGTTGTGATGGCTGACAGCTCCTTCCTCGTTTTTTTCTTCACCTCTTCTACGTCGTCAAATCGCTGTCCCTTCATGTCCCTCTTCATTTGGGGAAATAAAAAAAGTAGCACGGAGCGAGGTCAGGTGAGTAAGGGCCATGGGGCAAGAGAGTCATGCTGTTTTTTGCCAAAAACTTGGGCTTTGGATCTCTTCTTTCAAAGTAAGGCATGTTTTCACTCAACACTCTTTTTGCTGGTCACTCAGATTCCGAGGCACAAATTTCACAGCGACCCTTCTCATTCCCAAATCTTCCGTTAAAATTCGCTGAACCGAGCTCCAAGATAGTTTAGATAACTTCCCCACCTCTTCAATGGCACGTCGTCGGTCTTTGAGCACAAGTTCACGAATTTTATCGACATTTTCGTCCGTTCTGGAAGTTGACGGACGTCCAAAACGGGGTTTGTCATCAATCGACATGTCACCTTTCTTGAAGTGAGAAAACCACTCGTACACTTGAGTTTTCCCCATAGCGCTGTTCTTGTAAGCTGTGTTCAACATCACAACTGTTTCTGCGGCATTTTTCCCAAGCAGGAAACAAAATTTCACAGCTGCACACTGTTCTCTTGCATCGGCCATCACAAAAAAACTAGGTGCGAGCGAAACTGCTTGTATAAAAAAAAATCACCGTAACCAGAGACAACCTTCCCCGGTTGCCACTGGGTGCACTGAACTCACAGCGAGTTGCTCAGCGCTTGCCTAGCGGGAAAAATTCGTACTACGGAAACTCCGCCCAGCGCAGCGTTATTCCATTTCTTTTGCTACCCCCTCGTAATTAATCGTTTTCAAGCTGACTTACAGACCTTTTGCGAAATTCATGGTTTACAGTTTGAACGCCAAGTGTTCCAACAAGACACATGTGGGATGTGGTAACAAGGAATTGTTGAAGGAACTCTTTCCCGGTGGCATCGTATCACGAGGAACAGATTTTCCTTTCCCTCCCTGTAGTCCTGATCTTACGTTATGTGACGCTTATCTGTGGGGACTTCTGAAAGAAGATTGCTTCTCACCATTAGACCAGCTTCTTACCAACATAGAATCTGTTACTGGCGAGATAACACGAGATCAGTATTCCAACATGGTCCAAGATGTGATGAGACGAATGGAATACGTTGTCGATAATGGTGGCAGACATGTTGACCATGTAATTTTTTGATATGAAGTGTACTGTGTCACGCAGTTGCGTACTTCTCAGAAATATATGAGTTCAGCTTCAGTTAAGTTTTTTTTTTCTGCACCCTGTAATTGATAGACATTGGCCAATACTAGGTCTAAGCATTGCACTAAAGTAAACTTCATGGCACAACATCTAAGCAGCATATCATGGTCAGCACCTCAAGTCCCATTTCTGCCCTTTTCTGGCTTTCAAGAATTTGCAGTGTTCACAAAAAAAACCTGTTTCACTTCCACGTGGACTTATTTTCCTGGAGATTATCCCAAGCATTTTTTTTACACCAGTATTGTGTATTTTTTAAAAGTTACATCAATTTTACTATTTGAGTGTAATTCTTTGCATATTTTAAACTGATGTGGTGTGAACAAACCTTAATTACGACAATGATGAAGCATTGGTAGCATGGGTAAGGTACCAGTAGCACTTCAGTCTCTAGTCCTTTCATCTAATGGCCAGCTATGAATGACATGGCGTAGGTTGCAATTAAAGTTTAGAAAGTGTGTCTTGTGCAGTGGCTGCCCCCGCAACCCCAGCTATGTTCTCTCTCTATGCTCCTGAAATTTTATATAATCCCAGAAATTCAACAGATAAAGTTTGCTTACTTAAAAATGGATTTACAAAACCGAAATCTGGTGAAAAGTGGCTGGTAGCCCTCTAAGTAGTTCAAAGGGCATGTAAAAAGGTCACTATACTGCAGGAGGCCTTAGAAAGAGTGTTTCGCGGGCTAACAGCAGACTTCGCTCGCACACTATTGCCGATACTCTCGTGTCGTCTGCTCCTCAGCCGAACAAACAGGCCGAGGTAGCAAGTGGCAGAGGTCACTCACCCTTCCAGAAGGGTGCAGCGAGCTAGCTGTGGTAACCGGGCTCACTCATTCGCAGACCTGACTGGTTCTCGCAGACACACCCCCATATTGTCGTCTGCTGCAAGCCCGCGAAGAGATCTTTTTAAGGCCTCGTGGGGTATAGTGTGAACATTCTTACGGGCTGATGTGCTGAATGATGAGAGTTCCCAACACTTTCGTGTTTGCACTTACAACGTTTACCACTTTTAGGCCTCAATTTATGAATATGTTCTATATTATGAACTTTTGTATGTGGTTTAATGTAACAAAAGGCATGAGCCTTAATCTTTTCCACAAATAAATAAGAGACAAATAAATAAATATCATTTGACGATGTCTGCGACAATAAGCAGTGGTGTATTATCTCAGCCAGAGTGGCCCGGGTATTACTTGACATTTATGAGTCTCCTCCGATATACAAAATTAACTTAATTACTCACAGATGGCAATCGAAAGGAAATTTTCTCATCTAATACCTTTATAGTTACGCAAGTCAAGTGTAGTTCTACAGTTATGAATCTAGTAGAAAGATTCAGTTGGTCAATCAGTCGATGCCTTATTGTAACACAATACCTAAACAAACATACACTTGATATTTCATGACCTTTTTTACCAGTAATATTAGTTTTACACGTGATATTTGAAATGTAACTTCCCACCAAATATTTTCAAGGGTCCCCAAGCCTCAATATGAAATTGAAATATGATCTGAGAAAATATTCCCAAGTTGTCTACACCTGTTAAGTTTTACTTCAAAGGGACCCCAAAATGCAGGAGGTGGAGCCCAGGGGAAATTATCCCTTTACCCTTAGGTTCAGTAGCCCCTATTTTGCCATGCAGGGTATCAGAGGCGAAGATATAGTACAAGCAATGCAAGCACTGCTTGCATAATTCAAATATCATTTAATGTACTTAATGTTCTAACCATATTTAGTTTCCATCGCACTCGATTTCGCGAAAAAATGCGGCCGCAAACTCCCCCAGCAGCTCTGTAGCAAGCACCAGCCTCAATGCTTGCAGCCGTTCTGCGGGAAAATAAGGCCTCCGAAGGAGTCACATGGCGAAGCGTGAAATTTTGGTGGAACTCGTCCACAAAGCTTCTACAAAAAGCTGTGCTTTCCGAGCTTGCGTGATTCCCGAAAATAGCCGAGTTCAACCGAAAGCAGAAGGATTCATCTATGGGTACGTTGCCAGCAAAAACTAGTAACGAATATTTGTCTTCATGAACACGTAAACAAGATCGCAAATATAATAATAATTGTTAGTCATAAAATAACTAAAAGAAGTTATTATCACTGTTCTAAATTCCATATATATCATATTATATTACAAATTATTTTAGATTTCGCGAAATGTAAAACGCGTAAAAAAAGTTGACATTGGGAGTTGGGGCAGTGGAATTTCTGCACCCCCGTGAAGAGTTTTCTCAGGGAGGGAGGGAAGATTGGACGGACCTTGGTCCTGCACCCTGCTTCCTGGTCGGTCCAGCTCAAATTACGCCAGAAGTGTTGACCGCTACCAGTGTTTGCAACTGCCAAATTATTTACGCAGTAATTCAAGTGAGCTCTTTCACAAATTTTACAATCAATAAATTGACTGCTTTTGAATAAAACTTGGGGTGAAAATAAAGCTATCTGAGAAAGAACTATCTACGGATATTTGTACATGGCATAGAAGTAGATCGTATACATTCTGCATATTATGAGCACAAGAATATGTTTTAATGATTGATTGATTGATTTGTTGTTTTAAGTCCACTTTATGCACAGTAAGGCTAATCGGGACTGGACCTACAGTTTAAAATGGGATCTGAAACACTTGTGCCTCCACCGGGTATCGAACCCGGAACCCCTTGATTACAAGGCGACGACACTACCACTGCGCCATCGGGGAGGCCCGAATATGTTTTAAGTTCTATTATTATGATGCAAGTGGTGTTCCCAGGGTCTTTTTACAGTCCCCATTTTGTCATCTTTTCCTTCCTTTGACGTTTTTTCTTAGATATACTGGGCCAAAAGGGGGTTATGTCTACCATCCACCCCCCCCCCCCTTCGCCCCGGGCACGCCATTGAATGACACTTTATTACTTAAATATTAATGTACATACTCGTTCTGCTGAAATGATTCTGATTCCTCCGCGTAATTTTTATCTCCAAACTGATATATCTTTCCTTTGTGACGGATAAAATTAAGGAAATAGGTTGGTATCACTTTCTGTTGTTTCAGAGATTTTCAAAGTGATCTTGTGTGGATGCTTGCATTTGCAGTTGTGGAAAGCACGTGGGATAGTGTGAGTGTTTGTTGCTTCGTGTTTTGTGCTGTGAATTTATCGGAATGAACGCGTATTTAGGAACGGTTGATGTGAAGTGCGGGTGTATTATTGAGCAATTGAAAATTGCTTCGTTTAGCTCGAGAGAGATACCAACACCGCATTTACCGGACTTAAAAACAAGTTAGCCCAAGGGGCTTTGTGCGACATTTCCAAAGGGTGGCATCCAATGGACCAAGAGTTTGAAATTTATTGTGGTGAGTACATCGTCTATGCATGTGTTTCTTTGCTTTGAAATGAATTTTTTATTGTTTGTGTTTAACTTTTTATTTAGTGTTTAAGTTACTCCAATGCGGTTTTTAGGGTGCCCAAAAATACTAAATTACATCATGCAGCGTAAAATAAACAAATGATTCCCATTTTTTTTTTATCTAAATCGGTTTGGTCACCGTTTGACCATATTAAATAATAATGAACAAATAAAGGTACTAATAAGTAAGTAAGAAATTCCGTCTCCCTTTAGTCATATGCGGAAAGTTCGCATATGCAAAACGTTTAATATCATATGAATAACGTTACCTGGATTTTTTTTAAAAAGTAAATGTGACGTTTGCGGATCATATGGTTTATTTTTAGTACAGTCACTTTATTACGATATTTTGACAAATCCAGCGACTGGGTAAATGAGGCTATAAACCTTGAAACTTTCCCCTCGGCATGTCGTTGTACTACATGTTTTGTTGTACTGAAACATTGCTTGCCTCCTTCGTAAGACTATGCTTCGCTACTGCAGGGTATATAGCGTATACAGTGCTCATAGTGAAAATTCCTAGCTGTTTATTTGCTTATTCGAGTTAGGGGATAAAAGGAAGGATCCAAACCTTATGTGGATCAATGTGAAGACAATGCAGTAGGCTGCAGAGGATGCTTATGCAAATTATCCTAGCTGGGAGGATGCTTTATGAATTTTTCTTAGCCTGGAGGGATAGCATCCCCTTCTATCCCTTACACCCCTCCCCTCTACATACATTCTGCGAGTACTGATGATCTATTAACAAAATGGTTCTTGTTTCATGAAAAAGTCTTTAAGAATTATCAGCCGTCTTTCAAAAAGAAATGGTATCGTTAAAATTATGAGCAATAATACTGAGGTCCACTAACCCCAAATTTCTGCCACTGTCCCTGCGACAACAACTTTTTTTTTGTGGTGAGGGACAGTCCAGTCGTTCCAATCGGCATTTCATTGAGTGACAAATTTTCAGTGAATGAAGTTCCATCGCCGCTTTATTATCTCTCTCAAAACTGGAAACCTACGCGTATGGTATTTATTCTTAGCAGATTTCAATTGATCTTATGAAGAACCCCCCTCCCTCCTCCTCCAAAAAAGAATTCTGCATTGAAGTAGAGTCTAACACATATATTTCTGCCGTGCGATGCGCGACACAACTCAAGAAGCAGTGTTGCTAATGGACAGATAGAAAAATCGCTGTCATGCGCCGATGCACAGCTGTTACGTTGGACCACAGCACTCCTCCTCAAGCAGTATTATTGCCTCTCTCTGATGGGTGACAGTCTGTTGCCTTTGTTGTACACAACAATAACAAGTACATATACTGACACTAGACGATAAGCTCTGCAGCTTTTTCTTTTGCTATGAACTTGTCACCCATCAAAGCATGGCAATTTTAACACGGAAAACAATATGCATCACATTAAGCAGCAAAAATGACAGCCTCCTCTATGCAATTTCTACAAGAACACGTGCTGGAGCCAAGAGTTGAAATGGTCATGGAGCTGAACAATTCCAAAATTATGAAATATGAACAATATGTGAAATAAACCTGTTGAAATATGTAAAATTAAGTATATTTTCCTTAAATATGTAAAAGTAAGTATGTATTAAAAAATATTGACAATAAAATGTCGCAGCCGCTGCTCTCTTGCCAAAATTCTTCATTGGGATGCCAACACCTTGACTTGCTTCCTCCTTCATGAACTCATGCACGTTGCTTAGGATTTTCCGAGCTTGGCTATGCAAGGTTTTTGATTTCATCTTTGACAGAACTGAAGGCATTATGGAATTTAACGTTCATTAACAAACACACAATTTCACATACACACACATAATACACACACACAACGTCAAACCGGTCAAATACTTAGAATGAAATAAGAATATGGTGCTTCCAATCCAACAAAACTCACCATCACTTTACCTGCCTTTCTCCTTCCGTGACAGAAATAGTGCTTCATTGTTACAGTTGGCAACACTACTAGCTAGCCAATGAACATGCACTGCATAAAAGAAGCAACCACTTCGTCATGCTATATTGCCACATTACCGTCCCTGCCGAACAGTGTGAACCGCTAGCTGAGGCGCTATTCATTTGTTTTCAATTATGTTTGCGCGAGTGTGTCCAGGAATGGAATGACAATATAGCAACAATGGCAAAGTTTGGCGAGCAGCGTAGAACACGTGATGCTAAGAGAGAGGGAGACGAAACGAAAATTGGTATCTTTGCAACGGCAAAGATATGTGTGTTGCACTCTAAGAGAAAATATTTCTAATTTCTTCTTCCAGTTATCAGAGAATCAGCCATCCTGATTTAGTTTCGAAAAACAACTGCACTGATACATAGCCTAAGTTGATCACAAGAAATGGGAAGGCAGAGGATTTGGGGTAAAAGTTAATTTATTTTACAACTGGATGTGTGGGGGTAGCTAACTATTCTGTGTCCATCCCACTCTTGCATCATCTCGATATTCTATCTTTCACTAAGGGGGTCCCCAATATTTTACTTGCAGGGGGTCAGAGAACTGCGCTACACCACTGGTCTTGTGTATTAGAGAGATAAATGAAAGCTGTAAAACAAAGAGATTTGAAGGAAAAGCCAAAAATTTCTGACCCAAAAAATTAATGGAAAACTTTCACCCCTCTCCTCTCCAAACAGATGATGCCCTCCACCATTTTCAACTCTTACGCCTGTTTGGCGAAATAATAAACTTCAAAATTCTATTTTTGTCTTTTCCATTGAAATCCAAGAGTGGCACATGAACTACTGAACCAATCGGCTTGTTCCAGTTGCTGTGATTAGGAGAAATTATCGTGGTGTTCTGCGTTGCCAAATTTTTCGTTTAGAGTCATTTTCGAAACTGATGACACCCTCTACAAGGTATACACAGCGAAGCCTAATGGTTGCCACCACGTAGCAAGTGAATGGGTCTCCGATTCCCTGCCTCTCCCTGAAATGCGAGCGAGGATTGCATGCTGACACCTAAATTGCCACCACGTAGCAAGTGAATGGGTCTCCGATTCCCTGCCTCTCCCTGAAATGCGAGCGAGGATTGCATGCTGACACCTAAACTTGGCGTGTACGACTGGATAAAAATCAGGCATGTAGCAACACTGCTTTTCTCCCCTTGAAACTCACAGAAGTGGAAACTAAAAGTCTGGGTCTCCTGAACTTTATTCTTTGGCTGGTCCAACTTTTAGTTTCGAGACATATGTATGAGAAAAGTAACTACAGTGTGGGTTAAGTCAACAATGCAATGTGTTTTACTCAAGTCAGCCCTTCAGTAATGTGCCATTGAGTGTTGAAATAGTAGTTTTGTAGTGCTATTGCTGAACAAACATTGGGAGGTAGCATGTCTGGGATGTGTGCATCACTGATGGTGAATCTGGTAACATTCCTGTGTTCAGCAGTCTGTATAAATTCTTGCTTTCTTTCAGGTGGTGAACTGCATAGGATGGCTGTGATGTTGAGAAACTGAGCTGCCATATATTTTGTACTAGCTACAGCACTGGAAGAGTTAGATTTGAATATTTGTGATACATATAAGCCACCTGCCTTCACTAAACGTGTTTGTAATGGGTAAGTACTGATTTAACTGATAGCTGTATATTTAAAGCATACAGGGTGTTCCTGTGACCTTGAATCAAACTGGCAGGGTGGATGGAGACTAACCCAAGCAGCAATATGAGATAAGGAACCCCGATCCAGAAATTAGTCATTAAAAAGCCCAAACTAGTTGGGGCTGCCAATGAGAATGGAATAAGACAGTTCAAAGATGCAGCTTGTAGATTTAATATAGACATCACTACAGTGTATCATAGCACTGTACGACGAAAACGTTACAGTAGTTGTTGAAAATGACAGCCCACAACATCCATGCAAATATGGCAGCATCACAAGAAGCTCTGTTGCATCAATTCTAACATCCCTCGAGTTGTTCTGATGATCGCAGGCAACAAGGATTCTTGCCAACAGGTCCTCTTCACTCTCTACGGATGTCTCATAGGCAACATTTTTGACATGACCCCACAAGAAAAATCAAGTGGTGTCAGATGAGGTAATGAGCTGGCCAACGAACAGGGCCTCCTTGTCCAGGCAGAGCTTATTGCAATGCTGTGATGCCTGAACAACTCCTGTAATGTTTTTGTCATAGAGTAATATCCATAAGAAATCTACAAGTTCAGTTATCTTATTCCACTGTTATATATGGCCCCAAGTAGTTTTGACTTCTAACTTTTTAATGACGCTTTTCCGGACCGGGGTTCCTTATCTCATATTGGTGCTTGGGCCATCTCCATCCACTCTGCAGTTTTAATTCAAGTTCACGGAAACACTCTGTATATTATTTTTCAAGAGCCATGATAGTCCAGCCACTAGGCTTGTTTGAATGCCATGTGGGAGACCATGTTCAATTTTAGGTGAAAATTTTCCAGGTATTATTCCTGCATGGAGTGGGTCTGGGTTATTGTTGTATGACTGGTTTTAGTATATGTTTCATTTACACCATGCTTGTATTTGAAGCACAATTTTATCTGTTGGTGAACCATGGTTCAAAACTGAAGTGAAGTACATGCTACTACAAGAGATTGCACCAAACCTCATTACTACCGGTCAACATTTGATATTCATGTCCATCATATAAGCAGAAAATATAAGGTGTCATCTTTTTTAACGAGGTTTTACTGTATTATTGTTTTCAAATTGTCTGAATTGCAAATATTTTGTTGCTTACAGATTGTTGGTTAGTTGTTTTTGTTGCTTAGTTGGTTTTGTATTTTTTTTCTTCTTCAACAATTGTAAAGATGGCAAGTTGAATTGGTGAATTGGCCACTGTGTGAAAATATGAAACTTGTATTTTACAGCAGGAGAAGTCAGGTGGTGCACCTCACTCCACACTCATGTGCTTTATGTACCTACAAGCATTCTCTGGCAAGTTTGGGTGACTCAACACATGGGAGGACAAATGATTTTGTCATCCCAAATCCAACCCCCTAGCCAAAGTTGTCCTCTCTTCTGGGTGAACTGTAAATAATGAAGAGTTGCCAGAACCAAGGGTGTTAACATAAGAGAAAAGTTACCAACAGTTGAAAAACAAAAAAATCATCCGATGTTCCATAATCTTATTCACCAGTCATGACATATTTTCCCCAATAATTGCGCTGATCGCTCCAGAACCACTCCTTCAGTTTGATATCATGATCCTGCAATGCCCTTCACAGGGGAACAAAATTGAACTTTTTTTGGCACACTGGGAAAAATAGCTGATCCTAATAGTACTTTTTGCACTGAATTCAAATGTGTAAGTAGTTTTTCTCCATTACCCACAGTTTCTTTGTGACACCCCAGTGTCAGTGAGAGTTGCTGACTTCCTGCTGCAATTTCCACTTAGAAAATCTCTCTTCAGCATCCAGCAGTAATCAGTAAGCATTCTTGCCCTCTGTTGTCCCTGGTACCTCTTTTGCATGTGAGAGAGGTCTTGGTGGAAACGTTCCCCGTGTTCGCCACTTGACGGCACAGATTGTCGGAGAAGAAATCCAGGTGAGAGTCCAAGAAATGTATTTTGAGGGACATATTACACCCCATATCTATCTTTGTATGAGTGTAACAGTTCACTCACAATCGAGCGGTAGTTCTGAACTTTATGATTTTCTAAAACGTTGATACACAATGCTTTTAAATTAACTTCATGCTGATCTTTCAATTTCGCTAAACAGGCCTTCACATTTTTTATTCGTTATCAAAGCTCTAATTTGGGACCACACAAAAATTCTTTCCTTGATTTTATCATCCTTACAAGAGGAAATTTTCCCTTCAAATAATGAAAACCAGCACCATTTTTGCCCATCGCCTTAACGAAGGTTTTGAAAAGCCCTTCCTAACTTGATATGAAGTAGAGGAAGGAGAATCATAACAGAGTTGACTAGTGAGGGATGTACAACATTTTGATTGTCCAGGTGTTTGTGATTCACAATTTATTTCTTGTTGCAATGATTATTCCTACCTCTGGTGTCCCATTCGCACAAGAAACAGCAAACTTTAGTATAGTCCAGCTGCAAACCCTTTAACAAAGCAATTACTTTTAATCGAAGCATATGATCCAACAATACTTGTCATACTGAATTTTTTCTAACAGTTTTTTCATATTTTCATATGTTTCCTTCATGTTAGTTGTGCAAACTAACGGCACAGAAGGAAATTTGTTCCCATGATGCAAAAGAACAGCCTTGAAACTAGTTTTCGAGGAATCAATGAACAGACTCCGCTATATTGTTTCATATTCACGAACAAATAAATCCATCATATCGCAAAAATTATTACAATACACTATCCTTTTCTCTGGAATTGAAATCTTCAAACTTCCTTCCTGTCGGATACAAAATAAACACTCCTTGGTGTCTTTCTGAAGGAAATTCCAGCCTTGCAGCCTAGATCCCAAAATCTCGGCCTGTTTCTTTCCCAATTTACAAATCCCGAACATGGTTGTTTAATTCTCCTTATGTTAACATTTGAGGTTCACAGGAAGAGGTTTCGAAAGTAGAATGATCTTGCTTCTCATTTTGAACTTTGGTAGCTGCCTCATGCTACCATGCATCTTCTACAGTTAGGTGTGTACAGGGATATGATACAGGTACTGACCTCACAGCAGATGGCAAATTTGGTTACATTACTGTTTATTTGCATTTACAAACCTTTGTAAAACATTTTGCGTTCATAAAGGTTAAGTTGTTTGTGCCCACCTTCTGTTCATAATCATTTAAACTATTGTTTTACATACATTACTTGTCACAGAAGAAACACCTAAGATTCCGAAAAAGCAATGCTTAAAATATGTCATTGTAAAAAAACTGGGCGATAGAAAAATTCTAAGTGCATATTTGAATTCAGCATAAAATTTGACATTAGAAACGCATTATACGCTTCATATGCCAGAAACTGTGTTCTCCAGTGAATTTACTGGGAATGAAAACCTATTACCTATTATATGTGTGAAAGAGATACTTTAGGTTGCCATTCATTTTCTGGGAGGATTTTGTAGCGGAGCTACAGCTACACATTTTGTAGCTAGCTAAAGTAGCATGCTACTTCTGAGCACTGGTTTTATTGGTGCGAGAGTCTTGCTATATATGCAACATGTGCAGTAGAGTTTGGATATTTTATATGGACGGGACCAAAACTACTTCAAATTACAAAAAACTCGGACTATATGAAATGAATGACCTAGTGAAAATTGGAAGAGGTTAAAGAAAAACGATATAACAACAAACTGTTGTGTTTGAAAGATGTGGATATGCATCATTATTACATTGCGAGTTCACAAATATGAATGGGGCAAGATGAATTGTGGTGAACGTATGTGGTGCCCTTCTAGAGAAGGAGTTCTAGAAAATTTAAGTGGTAATTGTGGTGAACTCTCATTTGGTAGGTCTCTTTAGGAAAAATCTTTTTGTTTGGTTAGTGGTTTTTGGATGAACACCTAAATATTGCTTTATGGATTCAATGACTAGTGACTTTGTAACAGGATTTTTTTTTTCAAAACTGAGAACAGATGTTATATTTTAACCCATGAAACTCCACAGAGCGAGTTGAATGGTGGTAGTATTTTGCCAATTGAGGATGAACTGTTAAGGTTATTATCTGGGTGATACAGTGTGAATTTTAAGTAGGAAAGAGAGTCGAGTTATATCTCTCACAATTTCAAGAAAATTGTGTAACAAAATTCCAGATAGTGCCCAGCATACTCAAATGGGTGCCCAAAAAGAAATTTGCCAATTGAAGCATGCAAAGTAATTTTAAATTCATTCTGAAAATGTGTATTGCTAAAATTCATACAGGGATGATATGACGATGAGAAGAGACTTTAGGCAATGTTTCGTTCTGAGCCTCGTCTCAAAAAGTTTCGAAATATAAAATATGAGCAACATATGTAGCGCGTCACTGCTCGAACTTTCGCGACATGTAGAGATAATTAAAGCAAAATAACATCTTCCTATTTAGCGCTTCCCGTTGACGTTACGAAATCTCGAAAAGTGGCATTTTATCCTGACAAGTGCATTGCACAGGTTCACAGTCATCACTAACGGATTTACTTTGCTGTATGCCAAATAAAAAAAATATGAGATATGGATAATCAGTTTATTGGAACGTTTGTACTGCTGTGAACAACTTGGCTACCTTAATATGTATCAGTTCGGCTGATTCCATAGATACGTCATATTTTTCATTAATAAGTCGCATAATAAAGGCAATCTTGAATTGCCATGTTTTGAGATTTGTTGACATACGGGCAAGATAAAGGGTTTCCGCGAGGTTATCCCCTCCGCTGGGACTGCAGGCACTGTTGCCAAGTTAGATCTTTTGTAGCCAAATCTGGCTCTTTTGTGTACTCATTTGGCTGAGAACTGGGGCGGCCTCCTCACTATGGTGCCATCACTGGCTCTATTCCATATAGACCAACTTTTGCCATGTACTGAAGATGACAATGTTTTTGTCCGGGAATCCTGTGTTTTCGATTTCATCTAGGCGGTGAAAACCAAAAATAAATTTCATCACTTTGAAGTAAACGGTAATAGCAGCACCCCCACCCCCTTTGGCATTTAGAATGGTCCTAGGAGGCACTTATCCAGCTTTCGTAAATCTAGCTCCTTGAAAGTCCATTTAAGGTGAAATTTAGTCAGTTTTAACTAAATTGTATGTGAAATTTAGCTCTTTTACGCGCATCAGGTTTGGCAACACTGCCAGGATAGCCGTAGGAGGCAAGGAGAAATACATTACGCGTATGGGAGCATTATTTTATTTGTTCTCAGGAAAATCAAACATCGAATGACGTAGAAAAGTACGTAAATGGAAAAGGGAAATGTTGAACAATTTAGTTGTCGTAGGAAAAGTCGAAACTCCCATTTGATTAGCCGTAACTTGAAGTTGATTTCCCATATGGAATACATTGGATTCTGTAAATCCTTATTCATCATATTTTTCAAACATCATGTCTAGCTTAATAATGAACTTTAAAAGAAAACGCTTCCACTTGCAACATGGAGATAAATGTATACTCTCTTGTCCAGCCGTGTTTTAGTAGTAGTGCCCATTCCGAAGATATTGAAGTAAATGCACAACTGGCGCGAAAGTGTCACTTCCTATTAAGTATTGAACGACATTAGAGACTCGGGCAGTATAAGTCTCAGCCTTGTCTCGAAAGGTATGGTATCAGTCTCGGTCAAGGGGTCCTGGATTCAGTGCAAGGTGGTCGCCCTTCAGGGGACAGACATCAACTTCACCCTCACCTCAGAAGACTTGTGAAGGTGAGCCGTGAGTGTGAGGGAAGTTGAACGAAAATGACCACCTGGAAATCATGGTGGAGCTGCATTTACTGTATAAACGCGATATGGTTCATGGATACTAATCAGAACGTTCGTATATTCCTGGTTTCTTGTCAAAGGATTTTCAACGACTTGCTAATTAATAATAATTTGTCATAACTAATTAATATTAGAATCCGATTTCATTACACAATTTTTTTTTCAATGTAGCACTCGAAATTTCGTAAATAACCAGACCGAGATAACTACTGTTTTTAGAAATTATTCTTTTTTGACATTTTGCCTATGAAACGTATTATTTTATAAACTTTTTATTTCTGCCTGAAATGCGTCATTACTCGTTACAATGCGTTGGCGGTTTTTCTCGTATTGAGACGCAGACAGATAATTCGATCAACATATTAATATTTCATTATACCAGAACGTGGCATTTCTGTCAACTACATGGTTTCTTTGTATGCCTTTGTATCTTTCGAGGAATCAACAGATATCAAGTTGTTGCTTTTTTAAACAATAATTAAAACATTTGAAAATGTCATATACATACACACACTGTATATGTGTACCAGTGTTGTGGCTAATGTTGTCTTCTTGTAATCAAAGTTTCCCCTTTGAAGTGTGGTCACCCTCCGGAGGGCAACCCTCATGAGGACAGATTTCACCCTCTGAAGACTTGCGAAAGTGAGGTCGAAAACAATTCGTGAGGGCGACGGAGGTTGAACGAAAATGAACACCTCTCTTCAATTATTGAACTTTAATACCTGGCCGAGCTGAGTGGTTCGGATCCGACTTTATGCATACTTTGACAAACTTTTTGCCAGAGACATCGCTTAAGGGAGCTTTTAGACCAAAGCAAGAAGCGACACTGTATACCTCGCAAACGAACCTTCAGAAATAAATGTAACATTTCGTACCATAGTGCCTCACACAAGTTTTACGTGTCGCCTGGGTCTGTTGATAGCGCATGCTTAGTGAATCCTTTTCTACAGACAGGAAGGGGCCCGTGTCGCTTGTCACTTCGGTGTGAAACTCGCGTCGTTTTGGTCTGAAATCTCCCTGAAACCACCATAATCCTTCAATCAACCTTGTGAACGGCAGTTTTTTTTATTTTTATATTTTTTTATCGCATTTCTTCTGCCTCTTGCCCTCCTCCGTGGTTCGAGTCCGCCTGGGTTCAGTCTCTGGGGTTTCAGCCTGTTTATAGAACCGGTGGCAACCCACCATCGTGAGGAAATTGGGGAGCGGCGAGTGAGTAGCGTAACCCGATCACGGATATCTCCTATAACGACTGGGAGTTCGACGTGCTGACCCCATGTCACTCCCATTACCGGTTGAAGATCTCCATACCTCTAAGCCAAGCGTCAGGTCAACCTTGCAGCAGGTTTTAGCATATGTAGTTCCAAACGTGCGCGCAAGAACATAGTTCCACTGAGACGGGTTCTATTCCGACACAACTGCATACTTGCAAGAAAACAGTTATTTAATTTGTAATATACAGACAAAATAGTACATCCATTAGCAGGTATGGACTTAATTGGTTGCAATCACTGTGCAGACGAACTTGGAACCGTAGATTCGCCAACTGCAATGTGTAGTGCGTTGAAGAGACACTGAAACTTTAGAGCGAGTCGAGCGAGACTGAATGCGTTGCAGAACGCGTGAAATCGGCGATACCAGTGTTGCACATCCCACTATTTTAACCCTATGTTTATTGTAGAGCGGCGAGAATGGCTGAATCTACTGTTCAGCGCGCGGTTTTACCCGAATGTTATTTTGGACTTCGTCCGAAGGGAAATTTTCTTCAAAGACAAGCAAGTTGTTTTGAATGCATAATCCTCCTTGCGGCAACAAGATCAAAGTAAAACAGGGCGTGAGGTGATTTGCCGTCAATGTGCGCACGAATTGTATCACGGGTGTTGAATGATTTGCTGTTTGAGTTTAGCAAGAGGAAACGATTGTTTGTTTTTTGACGACAAAAGAATCTCCGCGGTATTAAAAGATATCGCAGTGAGAAGAAACATGTTTATTATTTGGACGAGACGTCCTTCAACTCGGTGGGTGGGGGAAGGGGGAATAAAACATGGAAGGATACCAGCATGCAAAACCACGCCAGGGCTGAAGAAACCAACGATGAGGGGAAGGGGGAGGCTTATTGTTTCACCCACTGGCGGCAATGAAAGCTTTGTTGAAGGTGCATATTTACTGTTCCGCGCAAAGAAAGGGAAGGGTGATTATCCGCAAGAAATGGACAGACCAAGATTTGAATCCTGGTTTATTGAAGTGATTCATAAATTGAAACCAGAGTAATAGCGACAGACAATGCACCTGATTGTATATATCACCAATAACAAATGATGCTTTTTTGGTGGTATAACTTGAATTGCGTGTGTCTTACAGGAACGGATGTATTGCGGACGAAGCAACCACGTTTTTCATAAATGTATTTCTTTCTAAACCAAAAAAAAAAAAAAATTGTCATTAAATTCAAGAGGGCCTATCGTTGTTTACTTTTATCTTTGTTCATTTTTATTTTTGCGTGCTCGAAATATACACACACGCTCTCATGTTTCGAAGATATTTCGCATTTATATTAAGTAATGACACATTTATTAAATAATCTATGCGCAGAAAGTACTTTTAAAATTTTATGTTTCAGGAGACAAAGAGAAGCAAAAATACATTCCACTTGACATGCATGCGGGTTTTGATGTGTTGTGCGGTTGGCAATACTGTGGATTTTCTCAGTGTCTGCGATGTAAGCAGTTCGGCGGTTGAGGAAAGACTGGCACGGAAGATTCTGAGCTCAGTTCTCGCGCGGATTGATACATAAAACCTGCTGCAAGGTTGACTTGACGAGCAGCTTAAGCTGCTCGTCAAGTCAACCTTGCAGCAGGTTTTCGCATATGTAGTTCCAAACGTGCGCGCAAGAACATAGTTCCACTGAGACGGGTTCTATTCCGACACAACTGCATACTTGCAAGAAAACAGTTATTTAATTTGTAATATACAGACAAAATAGTACATCCATTAGCAGGTATGGACTTAATTGGTTGCAATCACTGTGCAAACGAACTTAGAACCGTAGATTCGCCAACTGCAATGTGTAGTGCGTTGAAGAGACACTGAAACTTTAGAGCGAGTCGAGCGAGACTGAATGCGTTGCAGAACGCGTGCAATCGGCGATACCAGTGTTGCACATCCCACTCTTTTAACCCTATGTTTATTGTAGAGCGGCGAGAATGGCTGAATCTACTGTTCAGCGCGCGGTTTTACCCTAATGTTATTTTGGACTTCGTCCGAAGGGAAATTTTCTTCAAAGACAAGCAAGTTGTTTTGAATGCATAATCCTCCTTGCGGCAACAAGATCAAAGTAAAACAGGGCGTGAGGTGATTTGCCGTCAATGTGCGCACGAATTGTATCACGGGTGTTGAATGATTTGCTGTTTGAGTTTAGCAAGAGGAAACGATTGTTTGTTTTTTGACGACAAAAGAATCTCCGCGGTATTAAAAGATATCGCAGTGAGAAGAAACATGTTTATTATTTGGACGAGACGTCCTTCAACTCGGTGGGTGGGGGAAGGGGGAATAAAACATGGAAGGATACCAGCATGCAAAACCACGCCAGGGCTGAAGAAACCAACGATGAGGGGAAGGGGGAGGCTTATTGTTTCACCCACTGGCGGCAATGAAAGCTTTGTTGAAGGTGCATATTTACTGTTCCGCGCAAAGAAAGGGAAGGGTGATTATCCGCAAGAAATGGACAGACCAAGATTTGAATCCTGGTTTAGTGAAGTGATTCATAAATTGAAACCAGAGTAATAGCGACAGACAATGCACCTGATTGTATATATCACCAATAACAAATCATGTTTTTTTGGTGGTATAACTTGAATTGCGTGTGTCTTACAGGAACGGATGTATTGCGGACGAAGCAACCACGTTTTTCATAAATGTATTTCTTTCTAAACCAAAAAAAAAAAATTGTCATTAAATTCAAGAGGGCCTATCGTTGTTTACTTTTATCTTTGTTCATTTTTATTTTTGCGTGCTCGAAATATACACACACGCTCTCATGTTTCGAAGATATTTCGCATTTATATTAAGTAATGACACATTTATTAAATAATCTATGCGCAGAAAGTACTTTTAAAATTTTATGTTTCAGGAGACAAAGAGAAGCAAAAATACATTCCACTTGACATGCATGCGGGTTTTGATGTGTTGTGCGGTTGGCAATACTGTGGATTTTCTCAGTGTCTGCGATGTAAGCAGCTCGGCGGTTGAGGAAAGACTGGCACGGAAGATTCTGAGCTCAGTTCTCGCGCGGATTGATACATAAAACCTGCTGCAAGGTTGACTTGACGAGCAGCTTAGGTAGGATTGTGCGAGGGGGACTGGCAGTCGGGAGATAGGCCAAGGCCCTTCCAAGGCTGTAGAGTCACGGGTTATTTTTTGTTATTCTTCCAACCTCCGTCCTTCTTAAGACAAAAATAAGAATTTTCAATACAAATGTAGCCAGCCCCCGTGACGAAGTGATTATCACATCGCGCTAATACGCCAGAGGTCCCGGGTTCGAATCCCGGCACGGGCATGGATGTTTGTGAGTGTCCATTCATCATATCATCTCTCATCCCCATCTTCGCAAATTAGCCAAAAGTGGCACAAAATGCGAAGTAAAATAAGGCATATCAATCAATCAATACAAATGAAAAATCAGTTTTACTGTATGCTTGCGAAACATGGAAAACCACACAAGCAAACACAAAATGGATACAAACCTTTATTAATCGCGTTCTCAGGCGTATCCTCAACATAAAATGGCCACAAATAATATCAAATGAAGAACTATGGAGATAAACTAAACAACAGCCAATTGCAACCCAATGAAGAAGAAAATAGAGTTGATTATGACACACCATACGAAAACCAACGGGAGGAATAGAGTAAGCAGCCTTATACTGGAACCCATAAGGAGCCCGAAAAATAGGACGTCCGAAGAAAACATGGAAGAGAACAATAAAAGAAGAAGCAGCCGAGAATGGGGGGGGGGGACATGGAGACAGGTCAACAGGGTGGCGACAGACCTGGAAAACAGGGAAAAGTCAGGGAATTTTGTCTTGATTGAATTTTTTTTTTATGCGATGGAACGAATGTTCCAGGCGTTTGCTTTGAAAGAAGTTATGAAGCGCTGCATGGAAACAGATCTTGTTGCTAGTGTTGCCCACGAGACGAGACGAGACTTTGGCCCGTCTCGTCTCGTGGAAATGCTGTCTCGTCTCGAAAATATTCGTTTGTCTCTGGACACATGATCAATCTCGTCTCGTCTCGAATTTTTAAAAGCCTGTCCCGTCTCTTCCCGTGGGCAACACTACTTGTTGCTAAATCTCGGCCTCGACTTTTAGGCCCCTTTTATGCACAACACAATCATGGTGCCAGAAACCAGTGATGGCAGGAGAAGAGGATGGGATTTCCGGAGGGGCAGTTTATCATTTGTTCTTGTCTGCATGTGAGTAGTAGAGGGACAGAACTGTCAACAGATGGAGTGGATTAGGTGGGGGGGGGGCACCGTCCGATAGTTGTAGTACGGCATTTTGTCGGACATTCTAAAGGAACATTGAAACAAATAAGGGCGCTATGCAACCCTGTAATTTGTAGAATGTCGTAGTACAGCATGAACATTTTAGGCTCCATTGATGCATACGCTTTTTGTCGGATATCGTAGTCCGATTAATGTTGAACTTCCACAAAATGTCTCACTACAACGTGCAGCAAAAATCGCATGCATGGCAGTCTTGTGGAATTGATTTTTGTTGAATGTCTTCGGAGTGCAACATCTAACAAAAATCTCATGCATAAACAGAGCCTTTGTATATCCGAGTTTGTCTGGTGTGGTAGCACATTTAATGCGCCCCCCCTGTGGTTGCGCCACTGTCTTTCACAACCCAACTCCAAGTCTCTCCTTTCTACAGCGGTCTCTTTTCTATAGGCTTCTTCGCTCATATAATAACTTGCCTGCAAATGTTGACATCTTGCCAGAGCAGTTTCCGACAATTCTTAACAATGTATGTGTAACTTGTTTTTCCTGTGCCATCTTGCACTCTATTGTTTTATTGTTATTTTCCTGCTGTTACTACTTAAAATGGCCAGTCAGTATTGTATCCGAAATTGCCGACCTCTGTGGCTGGCACAGCGCGCCTGCGACGTCAAGGGTCCTGGGTTCGAATCCCAGCCAGCGCATGGGTAAGTAGCCCTTCATCGATTTCATCACTCAACCTTATCTTCGCGGAAGGCCAAAAGTGGCAGAAAAGCGAAATAAAATAAAAACCAAATCAATCAATGTATCTGAAACCAATAAATAATCTCATGTCCGTTTGGGGATCGATCTAGTACCCTGCTCTTCTTTGTTGCAACAGAAGCGCATGACCAGATCACTGCTAGCTGAAAGAAGCGAGTACATTTGAAGGAACAGCCACGATTTTACTAAGCAACAGCGTGCGTGCATCTCCGTTACGAGGGGGACACCGCAATGGCCCCAGGAGTCTTGCGTTCTTCCATGCACGAAAACGCTAAACTTCCGGCAAAAGGCCCGTCTGGTAAGAATTTCCACAGTGCTCGGGTGCTAAGGGCAAGTCGTGGCGCCACGGTCGTGCGCTGTGGATGTCATCCCCCCCTCCCCCTAATACTTTTTTTTTTTGTACAAACATGAAACATATAATTGCCGCGCAAGGAGCTTCGGTTCCGAGGCGGGAAGTACGGTCTAGTAAAGCGGCGAGAACGAGTTGTAATTTCGAGGCCGAGAGTTTTCGCGAACGCACGCACTTTCTCGCGCTGAGACGTTGATTAGTCATGTACATACGTTAAGAGCCGAGGAAGGTGACGACTTGCAGCGTTGCGTCAACGGCGCAGGTTATCTTATCATGAGCGACGCCATTGTGCCGTGAACACGGTCGGTGTGGAATGCCACCAGGATGACACGGATGCGAGAGGAGTACAACGAGAATTTGCAGCCGCTGAGGCACAGACCCTCGCAGGACAGCATCGGATCATGCTCCTTGCACTCGGCGAGGCTGCAAAGGTTCCACAGATCCGGTGAGTGTTTCTTGGCGTTTCACTCTCTCTCTCTCTCTCTCTCTCTCTCTCTCTCTGTGCCTCGCGGCCTTGGTTTCCTCGAAGCCGTCTTGTTCAGACGCAATTCCGCGCGAGTTTAGTTCCCACGGTTCTTCTCAGACCGGCAGGCACGTATGTACATGTATTTCGGGGGAGGCGGTCCGAATCAACTGTCTCGGAAATAATAAGAATAGTAATATGTTTATAATTAATACGTTAATATAATTTATATGTCTATTCAAAGTCTGCCAAGCCGACCCCATCGCGCTAATTCCGACCTGGGCATGGATGTTTGTGAGTGTCCATTCATCATATCATCCCTCATCCCCATCTCGCAAATTACCCAAAAGTCGCACAAAAAGCGAAGTAAAATGAAGCAAATCAATCAACCAGGTGTTCGGGTTCGAATCCCGGCATGGGTGTTCTTTGTGAATATCCCTTCATCCAAATCATCACCACTCATCCTCATCCTCGTGATTAGCCAAAAGTGGCAGAAAAGCGAAGTAAAGTAAACCGCTACTTTAGTATTATACGGACTACCTCCAAATCGTATTCCGCCAAGTACGATTCCCACTTATCCAACCTAACCAAACCGAATGACTCATGTTTGCGAGGGGAATATAATTTAACAAATGAGGTAGTCCGTATAATACTAAAGTATCAGTAAACCAAATCAACCAATCGTTCATATTATGTAAATTAATTAATATTGTTATTGATATTATTATTATTACCTGAATAGGTAAAAAGACGGTATAAGAATAGAGATCCAGCAGCACGTATTCATTATCTATCCTATGCGTACTTATGATCGCTAAAATTTGTATAAAAGCAACTGTCCTGCTAAGGAAATTGTCAAAAAAGGTGAAACATTATTGTTATTCCCAGTTGATGAAAAGTAATGTTCCTGATTTATATTGTATAGTGTGCATATATCTTTGATACTCTCATTCAAAGCCGCATGATCCCATTTCTAATCCTTGCATTCGACGGAAACATATAAACCTTGTACAGTGTCTCTCAAAAGTTTTATGACAACGACATTTTAAACTAGGCAACCCAATTTACGCAAGGCGTTGCTGGGTTGCGTGTAGAGTTAGGCTCAATTTCAGGGTTGCCACGTGCAGAATAGATATTTATGAAATACGCGAAAGAAATAAAAAAGTATTATTGTATAAAAATATCACTATTATATCGCACATGACAAAATTATTTCTGAAAGAAAAAAATTGGTTTTCTAGCATTTCATCGTTGGTGAGTACAGAAAGGAAAAGAGGTGAGTGGAAACGAATGGTGACAAAGGAGAGGAGAAAGAGGAGAGATGAGGAAAATGGAGCAAAGAAGAGAAAAGAGGAGGAAAGCGAGAGGAGAAGAGAAAAGAGGAGGGGAGAAGACGAGAAGAGGGGAGTGGAGAGTAGAATAAAAGAGAGTCAAAGAGAAGAATGAAAAGAAGAGGAGAAGAGTGCAATGGAGTCGGAAATCGAAGAGAGGAGAGGAGATTAGAGGAGTGGAGAAGAGTGGGACGGAGAAAAGATGCGAGAAAACTAGGGAAGACGATATGAGATAAAAGCAGACGAGAAGGAGGTGAAAGAAGAAGGAGGACGAGAAGAGAAGAGACTGGAGACGAGAGGAGAGAAGAGGTAGTTGCAGAAAATATCGTCTCGGCGTCAAGAATTGATGCATTGATCAAATTATCGACATGAAACAATCAATAACATTTTGAAATATATTAGAGAATGTATTATTTCGGTGCGAAATGCCTTTTGGCTGAGTACAGAGCAAGTAAAAAATCTTCCACTTAAGGTCTTTGATATTACCTGCGATTATATCATTAAAAACATGAATGTAATTTTAATATTTATTCAATTTTTCTCCACTTCTAAGTTCGTTGAAATGGAGATTTTGTAATTTAATATTTTCCCTCCCCCCATCGTTAATTCCAAACTGCATCATTCCGTTTCACACGGCGTGGACAATGAACACAATGGGATATGTCTAAAACTTACGAAAACTTTCTGCCATCCGGAGGGGTTTGAACCTACGACCATCAGGTTGACAATCCTTAACGTTAACCACTACTCTACAAGCTTTCGCTCCTGAAAGCAGGTAGAAGGAGCTGCCCAATGTGAAATATAGATTCAACTCTCCTCCTATATGTAATGTGCAAAGAATACTTGTTTGTAACAAAGCAAACGAAGGCACGCGTAGAATGAATCGGCGAAAACATTTAAAGGAGAATTGCACGTGATGAAAACTTTTCAGTCAATATTTGTGGAGGTGTCTTTGTATTGAACTCGAGTGGGAAAATGGGTAAAATTAGTGTGTCCTGAATTGCCACAAATATAAATTGTTATTTCATTAATATTTGTCAGTGTCTTTGAAGCAGTACACAATTATCGTTAGAGTATCATAATTCACGATCTTATACATGAAAATATCCCTTTGAACGTGTGTCAGTTCATTTTTCTTATATATATATGAATTCCAGATGCAAAACAATGTAACGACTTTACTCTATTACAAATAATGTCACCATGCTCTTCATTAATAACAAAAATAATTAAAAATGAGAACACCTTGTAAGGAGAATCGAACCTGGAACCACTAGCAGTCCAATCGAGAACTCGAAACACTACACCACGCCCTTTCCGTCTGTTGTAATAATGATTTTTAAGTATTAAGTGCCTCCAATATTGTAACTGTCGTTGGGTATACATGTAGTTGAACTGTTACATTAGTTTTGAATTCGTTTCTTGTAGTAGGCTATATGAGCTGTCTTCGAGAAATAATTTTCGAATGAACAAGAACAACGAGAATATTGGTAGTTGTGAAAATGCGAGTTATTTCTTCCAACTTATTATTGTGATTAAACATTATTATTGGAAAATATCTAGAGGCTTAAGCATTGCAGGACGATGTTCTTTTCCTGTGATACTGCAACAGAGGAAATGCTTATTTACTGACATAGTCTCGTGTCCAAAACGGTCTGCATCTACATTTCACATTGGTCAGCTTTTTCTACCTCTTCACTAACACTGTCAAATGTGATGTGATTTTATGAATACAATTTTCCGCCTTATTACATATAACGTTTCGTACATTTGGCAGTTTGCAAGTGGTGTAATTATTTCGTGTTACCTTACGCAACAGCAAATACTATCATCAGACTGTTCTGGACACGAGACTGCGTCAGTAAACAAATATACTACAAGAAACGAATTTAAAACTAAAGTAACAGTTCAACTACATGTATACCCAACGACAGTTACAATATTGGAGGCACTTAATACTTAAAAATCGTTATTACAACAGAAGGAAAGGGCGTGGTGTAGTGTTTAGAGTTCTCGATTGGACTGCTAGTTGTTCCAGCTTCGATTCTCCTTACAAGGTGTTCTCATTTTTAATTATTTTTTTTATTAATGAAGAGCATGGTGACATTATTTGTAATAGCAGAGTAAAGTCGTTACATTGTTTTGCATCTGGAATTTATATATATAAGAAAAATGAATTGACACACGTTCAAAGGGATATTTTCATGTATAAGATCGTGAATTATGATACTCTAACGATAATTGTGTACTGCTTCAAAGACACTGACAAATATTAATGAAATAACAATTTATATTTGTGGCAATTCAGGACACACTAATTTTACCCATTTTCCCACTCGAGTTCAATGCAAAGACACCTCCACAAATATTGACTGAAAAGTTTTCATCACGTGCAATTCTCCATTAAATGTTTTCGCCGATTCATTCTACGCGTGCCTTCGTTTGCTTTGTTACAAACAAGTATTCTTTGCACATTACATATAGGAGGAGAGTTGAATCTATATTTCACATTGGGCAGCTCCTTCTACCTGCTTTCAGGAGCGAAAGCTTGTAGAGTAGTGGTTAACGTTAAGGATTGTCAACCTGATGGTCGTAGGTTCAAACCCCTCCGATGGCAGAAAATTTTCGTAAGTTTTATACATATCCCATTGTGTTCATTGTCCACGCCGTGTGAAACGGAATGATGCAGTTTGGAATTAACGATGGGGGGAGGGAAAATATTAAATTACAAAATCTCCATTTCAACGAACTTAGAAGTGGAGAAAAATTGAATAAATATTAAAATTACATTCATGTTTTTAGTGATATAATCGCAGGTAATATCAAAGATCTTACGTGGAAGATTTTTTACTTGCTCTGTACTCAGCCAAAAGGCATTTCGCACCGAAATAATACATTCTCTAATATATTTCAAAATGTTATTGATTGTTTCATGTCGATAATTTGATCAATGCATCAATTCTTGACGCCGAGACGATATTTTCTGCAACTACCTCTTCTCTCCTCTCGTCTCCAGTCTCTTCTCTTCTCATCCTCCTTCTTCTTTCACCTCCTTCTCGTCTGCTTTTATCTCATATCGTCTTCCCTACTTTTCTCGCATCTTTTCTCCGTCCCACTCTTCTCCACTCCTCTCTTCGATTTCCGACTCCACTGCACTATTCTCCTCTTCTTTTCATTCTTCCCTGTTTCTCTCTTTTACTCTACTCTCCACTCCCCTCTTCTCGTCTCCTCCTCTTCTCCCATCTCGTTTTCCTCCTCGTATCTCCTCTTTCTCAATTTTCCTCATCTCTCTTCGAGTCTTTTTCAATTCTCCTCATTACATCTCCTATCCACTTCTGTCCTCTATTGTCTTCCCTCCTTTACTTTTCCTCTTTTCCTTTCTCTTTTCTCCTCCTCTCTTTTGTCCCCTTCCGTTGGCTCTCTCCTCTTTTCTTTGTGTAGACTCATCAGCAATGAAGTACTAGAAAATCGATTTTTTTCTTTCAGAACGTATTTTTCATTTACAACAAATATAATACTGATAATTTTTTCTAGTTTGATACAATAATACTCGTACTTAGATTTCTTTCTTTCGCGTATTTCATATATTATGTGCATGTGGCAACCCTGAAATTGAGCCTAACTCTACACGCAACCAACCAACGCCTTGTGTAAATTGGTTTGCCTAGTTTAAAATGTCGTTGTCCTAAAACTTTTGAGAGACATTGTACCTTTTGTACAGGGTCAACGAAGTTAGAATTAAGGTGTGTTTTATACAGCGTATATTGATACACGTGTAGGTTGAATTGTATCTTTTGCAAATTGCTGTGTACAGGAACAAAGTGCCGGAGTACTAATTGAGGTGAGTGTACATGAAATGCCAAACTAGTATATTGTAATTATTTAATTTTAGTAGTTGGTAATTCCTTCGTACGTCCTTGCAGATTGGGTAACTTTATCGCTGCTCCCTTGTTTTTTTAAATCGCTTCTGCAACTTTCGGTATGGGTTTGCCTCGCAATTATCTTTGCATTATTATTGGAGTCCAGATACTTATGCACTAATAATTTCAAAAGGCTTACAATAGGTATCAACTTTTAATAGTACTGTGAACAATGAAAAAACGAAATTCGGAATTGCTATTTCTATAGCACTGACGTCCGTAATTTTGCAATGTATAGGATCAACATTGCTTTATTTCCGCCTAAACAAGTACAGTGTTATTTATATATTATTTTTTGGTTTTCAAAACGTATATTTAGGAAAGATCTGTCCTAACTTTTAAAATCAGTCCTAGCTGGGATGAGTTTAGGATTGATTGATTTGGTTTATTTTACTTCACCTTTCTACCACTTTTGGCTAATCGCGAAGATGAAAATGATTGATGATGTGAAGGAAGTAATGAAGAGCACATTCAACTTATTAGGAATAATCTTATGTTTGTTTATTTCTTTCCTTCTGTGCGTGTGAGGAAGCCCTGGGCATATCAATTATAGTATCTTTTACACGTACTCATGGTAATGATTAATTTAATTTATTTGAACTTCGTAGCGCGATGTGCTAACCACTCTGCCACAAAGGGCGGCAGGGTGTACTACGTGAAAGATAGGTTGACATTTGGGTGTCTTCTGGATGCTTGTACAGTGCAGTAGGTGGGGGGATGCTAATGCAAATTATCGATGTTTTATATAAATGTTCTTGGGATCCCTCTGTGCCCCATAGTTAAAATACATTCAAAGAAAACAGGGATTCAGAATAGAACCCCCCTCCCCTCCCTCTCCAAGAGCATTTTCAAAATGGAACTTCCTCAACTGTCCTCTGTGATTGAGTTATTTTTTCCGGGAACACTGTTTGGGCGTGTCAAGGTTAATCACATCATTCTTGAAGCAAATGCGCGTGCACGCTGAATTAAGAAAGAATTATCAAATGTGCTCGAAATATGCATATGCAAGAAGCGCCTGAGGAACTGTTTCATAATACTTGTGAATTAGCTACAGTGGTTAACGAAAGTGCGCTGGGTGTTTGCGTTGATTCGATCAGCTCGTGTGAAGAGTTGAGACAATTTCATTTTTGAATCCTAATGTCGCTGATGGCAAAACAAATGTGGCAAGTGATTAAGGGGTAAACAGGACCTCGACTTTTTTTCCCAAGCACAATGCAGGCAAATCTGGGAGTTGACCAGGCCTTTCCGTCGTACCATGCTCTCCTCACTGTGACTTTTATTATTCCAACCTCTTTTTTTTTTGCTCCTACTTTTAGTGCATCGTTTATTATTATTATTATTATTAGAGGAAAGTACACTGTTGTGGAGATACGCATGATTGAGATGGGGCTACTGAACTTTTTTTCTTTTTCCCGGACATGCCCTACTTTTTATTCTTATGCTCGCCGTCCGAGAGAAATGAAAGTTGATTTCTTTTATTTTACTTCGCTTTTCTGCTACTTTTAGCTAATCATGAAGATGAGGATCAATGGTTATAAGGTGATGTGGTGAAGGGACAATCGCAAACATACATGGACGATACAACACAAGCCCCACAGAGGATTATACTGGCTTTGAGTCCAGACGCCAGAGCGTATCTAGTCTGCAACATTCAGTCCAGGGTGCACTACGTGGAAGGGAGGTTGACATTTGAATGTCTTCGGAAAGGATCATCCCTTACACCCTAGGAATTTGATAGAAATCCATTGTGGGTACGAAGTAATTTGCATTAAGAAAACACGGATTTCAGTGAGCAAACAGAAAATCAGATATTTACATAAAATTGTGTCCTTAGACAACGGTCGTTACCAAGGTCATTGTGGGGTAGGAGAGTCCATTCCGTTCTGGCACTGTGTTGGAGATTTGTCGAAAGTGACAAATTTCATTCCTGACATTGCAAAAAGAATCGCCTCAGGATGAAATGGCTTGTCGAATGCGAGATTTTCTCAGTATCTAAACCATACAGTAAACTCCCAGTGAACCACCCCTGACGAAAAGGTCGCTAATCCGCCACTGGACCTACGGGACCGTTTAATTTAATTGGTGTTTCGCGCAAGACTTGTTAACATTATGTCACACTTTGTGCTTTTTCTGGAAGTCTGCTGAGGAAGTTGGGCGTTCAGGCGATGGTTCTCCTCCTCCTCAGAAGGGGGCGCGAGCACTGCTTGTTGACTGCTGGAGAAGAAAGCTGCGTCCACGGCAAGTACCAGAGGAATCATGGCGTTAGGAACCACGGGATTTTCCGCATTGCTCCCTTGTAAAGGCTTATCGTACCGTGAAGAACAGAGATTTCTCGTGCGGCTTCGCCTCTTGTTTTGCACCTTCCATGCTCCGAAGCGCGCTCTTTTTTGCCAGTCCGGCGTTTGGTAGACGCGAGAAGTGTTCGTGTCGGTGTATCCAGTGTGCGGGTGGATGATGGCGGTAGGACGTTCGACAGTCATACTTTGGAATACTTTTCCGCAGTGATATTTTCCAGGAAGGATGCCGTACGAATCGGAACTTACACGTAAGAAAATACGCTTACAGTGCCCATTATTGTGTTTATACCAGGGATGAGTCGATGCCGATGTATCGGTTGGAATTTATTTCCCTATACCTGCCGATACTTTTCCGGTATTTTGGTCTTTTACGGGGCCCGTAAAAATTTCACATGGTCTAATTATCCTGGAAATTATCCAAAGTTATTTTTACCACTTTCGTGTAACAGACTAGTTTTTGTGATTAAATAACATGTATTTTAACAATCTGGTGTCGTTCTTGTATTTTTCAAAGCAATACTTAATAAATTGCTTCATATACGAGGGTTATTTTTAAAGTAAGGCCCGTTTTGGAATGAAAACGAAGTAAGTAAATGTTTTTTTTAAAAAAACATTTATTTTCTGAATTTACATACACTTCTTTATTTTTCTACATAATTTCCTTGCCGGTTTAAACATTTATCGTAACGTACTACGAGTTTTTGGATACCCTCCTCATAGAACTCTGCCGCCTGTGATGATAGCCAGTTATTCACGGTCGTTTTCACTTCACTTCACTTCTTCTTCATCAGTGTCTAAACGTTTGCCGCCCAGGAAGGTCTTCAGATGGCGGAAGAGATGGTAGTCGCTAGGTGCAAGGTCTGGACTGTATGGCGGGTGGTCAACACATCATCGCCGGTCAAAGTGAAAGCAGAACAGACACTTTCAAAGCGCAAGACTGTGTTTTGTTAGTGGCCTTTTTGCCTCAAGGAATAACAATTCACTCAGCTTCCTACCGTGAGACCCTAAGAAAACTTCGTCGAGCAATCCAGAACAAACTGCGTGAAATGCTGTCAGCCGGTGTCGTACTGATTCATGACAATGCAAGGCCACGTGCTGCGGCTCAAACTCAAGATCTGATAGAATCTTTTGGCTGGGAGGTATTCGATCATCTGCCATACAGTCCAGACCTTGCACCTAGCGACTACCACCTCTTCCGCCATCTGAAGACCTTCCTGGGCGGCAAGCGTTTAGACATTGATGAAGAAGTGAAAACGACCGTGAATAACTGGCTACCATCACAGGCAACAGAGTTCTATGAGGAGGGTATCCAAAAACTCGTAGTTCGTTACGATAAATATTTCAACCGGCAAGGAAATTATGTAGAAAAATATAGAAGTGTATGTAAATTCAGAAAATAAATGTTTTTTTTTTAATAAAAACATTTGCTTGCTTCGTTTTTATTGCAAAACGGACCTTACTTAAAAAATAACCCTCTTAATTTAAGTAGAATACTTACAAACTAATATTAATCAATATTTTGAACAACTTAATTATTAAGAGTTTTCAGGCTTCGGTATCGGTGGGTGGGAATAGCTTGGAGTATCAGCATCGGTGTTCGAAATGGAATTGGCTCAGTTCGTGTTTATACTCGTGTGAAATTCAAGTAATTATAAAGATGTAAACGTCGTGTTTCCAGTAGCCATTTTAAGGTTAGGTCCCTTATGAGTGCAAGGAGTCCCATCGCCGCTCTTTTCTTGCTTCCTGCTAGTATTTCGTTCCTTGCAGCAGTTGTCATGGTATTGAGTCAACACTAGACGATCGCTATGTACACCATGAAATCGCAAATTTGTCATCTAAACCATATTTTCTGACCAGATCACTTTCTGCAACAGCCTCAATACCTAAATGGAGCTGTGTCCCTTGCAATATCACTCCCGTTAAGAATTTTTAATTGAATGTACATAGACAAGCTTTTCTCTTTGCGCTCACGTGGGACCTAATGATGCTCCTTGGCAAAAGGATGATTGGCATGGACGCGTGCACGAGTACGCTGATTTTGTCCCCAGAAAACGTAAGTTTGAAGCAGTTTTTTGATGCACCTAAGTTTGCACCTAAGTTTACACTGTCTGTGTATGAGTATTTTTTGAATTCATAGTAGGGGCATTCCACAAATTGTTGGCTTATTCCATGTAAATAACGAAATGAATCAATCTGAAAATTGTTAGTGTTTTAGTGCTTTAAGGTTTAAATGTTTGTGAACACATTTTCGTTAATGCTTTTAATTCATTCAGGCTATGTCATTATACTCAACTTGGTTTTCATTTGTTAGCAGACATCACAGACACCCCTGGCACCCCTAGGGGTGGGAAGGCGATGTCATGTAAAAATAATCGAAAACGACCGATATTAGTGTGGAATCCGTAGCTTTCGGGGTCGCTAAGGTGAATAGTGACACTCCCAATTCCGTTCAATTTATTTATTCCTGGAAGTGAAACTAAAAATGTTGTTTATAAGCAAGTTTTGAGTTAAATTAATATTATATTGAATTTGTAAAAGATTTCACTTTATACTTTGTATACTGTACTTATACTTTTAAATATCTGTAAATAAAATTAGTTACATTTTGCATTATAGTTAGAATTCATTATTTTCCTGTCTAATAGAAGATTGGGATAAATAAATACCCGGGCAACCCCGGGTAATCAGTTGGTTAATATATAAAGTGTGTTCTTCCAGAAGCCACGTGCCCACAATAGTTATAGCCTTCACTTCTCGGCCAACTGTTGCACTTGGGCTAAAATCAATTGCAGATTTGGATTTCTAGTGAAATTCTCATGTTATTTGGTGTGTCACACACACTACCCTTTTCTATTTTCAAACCCTCTATCAACATCTTAAGATGGCGGCCATGCCTCAGTTACAATGTGCCGACTTTCGTGGCGCAGTGGTTACCACAGCGCACTACGATGTTAGGGGTCCCGGGTTCGAATTCCAGCCTAGGCATGGGTGTTCTTTGTGAGCGTTCCTTCGTCAATTTCATCATATCACATTCTCATCGTCGCGATTAGCCAAAAGTGGAAGAAATGCGACGCTCAATAATAATAATAATAAAAATCAGTTACGATCCGTAAGGTTTTCTCCTTAACTTTGATGGTATCCCCAGATTATTCATAAGCACCTATATTCAAAAGTACAAGACTGTGTCAGGAAACTTTCAGCCTGAATAATTACAAATATGATTTTTTTTTAAAGGGTGTGTTTCTAAGCTGTATTTCTGACTCGAAAGTGCCATTTCAGTGATTTGTCATTGTATAGGTATGAGTATTTATAAATAGTGTATTACATAATTCTGGATTGAGTAGCTCGTGCATTGCTCAATACCCGGACACATTGCCCTCAGTCAGTCTCACCTGAAGGAAAATGTTATCTTGAAGCATAACCGCAGAATGCCAAAGAACCTAACAAACGGACGGACATTGCATTCACGGTAAATATGCAAAAGGAATCTTTTTTCCGTCGTTTCAAGCTCCTGAAGCAGAATGCTAAGGTCACAAATGACCTCACACGTCTCTGGCCTTTTCCTCCGAGATAGCCGGCCACTTGCAGTTTCATCACAAGAACCGTTAACGAGATTGCCTATCCGTGAAGCCATCACAAAGAAACAATCACAGACTGAAGTAAGTGGTTCCCGCACGAAGGAGGCAAAACTTTTCTTGGTTCCTGGTTTACGCCTCCGAGCGACAAGAGGATTTCCTCTGGAAATGGGAAGCTCGTCTTGTCCTGAGCAATTAGAACTTTTGTAATGTCACTTTGTGGCACCCTGTTTGAACTCGCTGGGATGTTTGTTCTCACCGTGATTACTCGTTTACGGTTGCGAGCAGAAGTAAATTGCAGTTGTCGGTAGGGCGTCGGACTGCCACGCGGGAGACCTGTGTTCGACTCGCGTGGTGGGTGATCTAAGGTCGGAATTTTTCTGACCTTGTCCCCGCATAAAGCGGCTTTGGGGCTCCTGGTGGATAAAGGCGGTCGGAGCTTTGTGCTGATCACATCAGCTTCAAAATGGCCGAGATCGAGAATGTGTGGCGCCCTTCTCCCACATCCCTTAAATATGACTTCATGGCATGGTGCTGTATTCACGGGGAACTTTACCTTACCTCTAATTACTTTACTTGGGTTATCTGAATACATTCAAAAGGGTGTCTGGTAAAAATGGCAAAGGAAAAAATGGCAAACGGAAAAATGGCAAAAGTGAGAATGGCGAAAGTAAAAATGCTGACAAGAAGAAAGGAAAAGCAAATGATAAATAATTGATATAAATAATTCACATGTAAATTGTAAAGAGTATTCATCAGGTTCTTAAGAATGCGATACCTGATACGTGTGAAATTAGTTTATGATAATTTATACACTATATTACCGAATAAGGTTACCAAACCTAATAAAATGTTCGTGGTACAGTTCGAAATCAATCTTACATGATTGCATGAATGTAACAAAGTATCAGAATACGATTACTACAGATTTATTCTTCTTCCTTTTTAGAATGCGAACGATGCATGTACCCACAAAGGAAAATGTCATAGGCACGTATTCTGAAACTTTCACCTGGTTTACAGCAACAATTCTTATTTATTGTACATGTCCAGTGGTTGTGTTTGGGTTCCAAAACTAGGGAATTATAAATAATTGTTATAAGCAAATCATATTTAAATTGGAAAGAAGAAAAACATTGATGCAGTATTTAACAAAGATATATTATATTCACCTTAGGTTTCGTCACTTTGCAATTCTGTATTTAACTAACAATATGTATCACCATTGATTTCGTCACTTTACATGCATTGCAACTTTAGGTTATGTGAAACTCCTCGTAAGAAATCCTCCAATGTTCTTTTGTTAGCACTGTAATCAATGCACAAATTTCGCAGTCTGTGTTGCATGTCGGTATATATTCTCCTGGTTTTCTTCTTTGGCAGTTGTCCTCTCTCAGCCTGCAGAATAACCGCTTTTTGTTTATATGAATTTGTTTTTAGAATTCCTCGACACTTGAATTTGTTCCTGTCAGCACACCTCCACCTTATAACATTCTTCAGATCAGACTGTTTTGTACATGCATATCCTAGGAAGAAGAGCTTCTCTCCACCTTTCTGCGATCTAACAATTTCCATTTCGAAGAAGTAAACAAGTTCGTCTCCCTGAGCGGAACGAGTGACACAAATTAGTGCTGGGGGTAGATAAGGGTTGGGGTGAAGTCATACTTTTATTAAACACGTGTGATTGGTCAGTAGGTGCGCCCAAGACGTAAACTTGTTTTCAGTCAAAATTAAAACACCTGCTATGCTACCCTCCAACTTTCATTTCACTTGCTTGAAATTATTCAAAAAGGTATTTCATTAACTTTTGATTTTATAGTAATTTTATAGGAGCCGCAAGTTCTACCAGATTAAAGAATGAAGAATTTAAACGGCATAATAATAATTTTTGGGAACATCAAATACAATTTTTCTATTGAAAGACAGTGTAACACATCAAAATTATATTATATTTAATTACAAATGATGCAACGCTAGACATAATTTCTCAATTTTCACATAAAATGAGAATATATTGCATTTCCCATTTCTATTCTTGCCATTTTTTCCTTTTGCCATTTCTTCCCTTTGCCATTTTCACTTTGCCATTTTTTCCGTTGCCATTTTTTCCTTTGCCATTTTTACCTAAATTCATTCAAAAGTAGTCAATTTATTTAAAACAACTATAATTCCTAAATTCAAAACTGAAACTGTCATTTTTTTACAAGAACAAAGCCTTATTTGTTGTAAATTGAGAACGACGGGTTTATTTTTCTCAGATTGGCAATGATGTGAATATTCACGTGTGTGTGAAGTGCAAAGAATATATACACATGGCTCACTTCAGTATTGCGTGCCAAAGTCGACAGGTTATTTTCTGAAAGAAAAGTAGAAGTAACTTCTCAGCTATTCAGAACACAATGAATTGGCGTTTCACAAGGATCTCCAGTACGATTGGTAGCCGAGCACGTAGGGTGGTTGAAGTTACGATCTCGTAACCGAATGTTCCGGGTTCAAATCCCGGCCGTTGTGTCCCTTCAGAAGTGCAAGGAAAACAACACAAAGTAGGGGGAAAAAAACGTTTATAGTACCATCACACAGAACTGGAGTATGAGAAACCAGCAAATGCCGTACGCACGACTAGCAAAAATGAATGAGTGAAATGAAAAAAAAAAAAAAAAAAAAAAACATTTAAATGAGGCACCTGGTGTCCTTTGATTTTTCTGGTACCAGAATCATACACGGTAGATTTCTCTTCAGCATTTTTATTTATGTTTTTATCTGCAGTTTCGTTTGTAATGCAAATGACATTTGATTGTCAGATGAATGAAAAATACACATGTTGCTTACAACCACCCACATGGGTTGCAGTCATAGTAATACGTACCGTTCCGCTTTCATTCGTGTCCGTTTCCTGTTGCGTAAGGATACCCGGATCTCGTCCGAGTCACACGTAACTGGTTCATTGGCTGCTTTGCGTGAGACACAGCATTTCCCAGTATTAGAGTGACAATCCTGTTTTTCTTTCTGGTGTACTGGTCCAGGTACAAGGGTCGTTAAGGTTGACCGGGACTTTTATTTCTGCAGAGGAAATAGGTAGCAGAAGAAACACCAAACTATGTCAGTTTCTCAAAGTATTCTCCGTGCGCGCCGAGGCACCGTTGCCATCGTTCTGGCAGCTCCCGAATTCCTTTGGCGTAGAAAGAACTTGGTTGTTGTCGTAGCCACTGGAGGACATCGCTCCGCAGTGTTTCGTCTGTCGTGAATTTCTTCCCTCCCAGATGATCTTTAAGGGGTTCAAACAAATGATAATCACTGGGGTCTGAATCCGGACTGTAGGAGGGATGGGGCAGAACTTCCCAGCGCATGTCGGCCAGAGTTGTTGTTGTCACATTGGCCGTGTGAGGGCGGGCATTGTCATGGAGAAGAATGACATTTCCAGACAACATCCCAGGTCTTTTCTTGCGAATGGACTTTCGTTCAGCACCACTCAACAATGTGGAGTAATACTGGGCATTAATCGTGCTCCCTTTGTCCAGAAAATCCACATGGATAACGGCCTTCATGTCCCAGAAGACACTTGCCATGATCTTTCCAGCGGACGGCTGCGTTTTGCTTTTCTTGGGGGGCATGGAACCTTTATGCCGCCACTCCATGCTGCGTAATTTGGTCTCTGGGGTTGAATTGTGCAACCATGTTTCATCACACGTGATGATGGATTGCAACAATTCATCACCTTATGCTCGAAACCGATTCAGAAGCTGTTCACAGACCGTCCTGCGTGTCCACTTCTGATCGAATGTCAGCTGGCGGGGAACCCACCTTGCACAGATTTTGCGGAAGCGGAAGTGGTCGTGAATGATTGTCTCAACACTCCCGCACTGTTACTCGCCGGTTCTCAAGAATTATTTGCTCAACACGTGCGATATTCACTGGTGTGACTGCAGTCGGGCGAATGTGTCCGTGCGCTTCATTTGTCACCAGCTCCCGTCCTTCGCGAAACTGCTCACACCATTCGTACACTCTTGTCCGCGACATCGTTTGTTCACCATACTGTGCTTGCAATCGTCTGAAAATCTCAGCTGGTTTCACTTTCTCCTTCACGAGAAATTTGATTACACACCGCTGCTCCACAGCCACAGACACACTGCTTGCCGCAATGTTCGCTGCAACTGCTGCGCATGCGCGAAATACGTCATGCCGGGCGCTAGTTACTCGCGAAGGAATACATTACGTCACCCGCACGTTTCATCATGATCCGGCTATTCATCGATTTTTTACGTACGAAAATCCCGGTCAACCTTGAACGACCCTTGTAGAAAGGTGCGAATGACCATCGTTTCTGAAGTGTTTCCGTGCAATTTCGACAGGTATTTCAGCCTAATATCCTTTCTTTATATATGTTCTTCCAATGTACGTCACGTACTTCGAATAAACAAAGCGCAGCTTCCAAAATCCATAGTTTGATACCACTGTTCATAAAAACCTGCAAAAACATCCTCGATGACATAATCTGCAATAGGCCTTAGCAAAGCGTAATGGCAGTTTCCTCTCTTTTATGTCATTAATAGTCTCGGGTCCATTCCTTCTGTGGTGATTTATTACAATTAAAATGTCTTCTTGGATCGGACTAGAATCTTAGAAAAAATTAAACGATGTAAGTAGACTTATTTTAACAAGTTTGCACACTTGTTACCAGTTGACTGTTTAAAGGGACTTGAGCCTCCCTGAATGTCCTCCGATTACCTCCAAAATATGGTTATCGTTACTGCATTTCCGTTTCGGCATTTTAGTCTCAAATCGAACCCAGAAAGCACTTGTCGCCCCTGAAATGAAGTAAGGAGAATAGGTCATTTTCTTGCTACCTGCATAATTCGGATTAAATCAGGCCTTCATTTTTAACGCCATTATGGGATCAGATCTAACCTTAAGCTAGATTAATTATGCCGTATTCTTCCGAAGGCTTACGTGGTTGTGAATTTATTGTATGTCAGTGAATTGAACACATGCAGTGTCATTATTGAATTAAGTATACAAAGTTGTTTGAAGAAAATGCAATTATTGAAATCGTTTTACTTGAAAACATACAATGGTTAAGCCTTGTTTCCTTGTTAATAAAACATTAAAATGCTGACCAAGGCAAACTTTTATAGTATAGAAATATACATAAAACGTAACGTTTCCACCCTCTAACAGGGTCTTCTTCAGACTTGTGAAGTTTCGTCTGAAGAAGACCTGTTAGAGGGTGGAAACGTTACGTTTTTATGTATATTTTTATACTATAAAAGTTTGTCTTGGTCAGCATTTTAATGTTTTATTGAAAACATAAATGGGGTCGGATGTGACCTCAGCGTGTGTGAGTTATTTCTTCCATGGCGACCAGGTTAACAAATGATCAGAAATATATTAATTTATGTTTAATATATTACACACGTTTTATAAGGGGAAGCCGAAACTAAGGCAACTCTGCTATTAAATGCTCTGGGGGAAAACTTATGGAAGAAACTGGCCAGATGGGGAAACCAATAATATTATATTAGCCTTTCATTCTTTGTCTTTTGAAGAGTTAATAAAGGTCTGAGCTAACGGCCTCATTTCAAGGGCACGTCCATATTGCCAACCATTAAACAAACTGACAAGCTTATCTTATCACAAAACTGTGATCAAAGTGAGTCATCGCCGAACAACGTTTCCTCCGTAATTTCATTTCCTGTCTTCAAATATCAACTTTGTTTTATTGTTCAGTTGCCGGTAAGATGGTGGTACACTAATTGAAAGTGTGTTCTACTTAATCACCCACTTAGTAGCATTGTTTGGCGCTGTTGTTGCGAAACTCTTTTCTGGGTCTGCAACAAATATCACAACGGCCTTCGAAGAATATCTTAAGCAACAGTTATTTCCTCTTGCTGTTCTTGACTGCCGCTTCATTTCTACGCTTTCTTTTTTATTGTTATTTTTGTTCTTTTCGAGTTGGCTTCTTGACTTATTAAAATATTTTTTCTTTTGTTTCGATGAAGGTGCGCTACCTGTACGAAAGGTTACTGGACTTTTTTGGCTAGATCAACACAGGTATTGTTCGACTCCATGATATGGAAATCATGAAAACAAAGAGTGTGTAGATATACGGAATGTTGTGTGATACTGATCCACAATTTGTTATAAATAATAACATAATAATAAAGTTGTATTTTTGTTCTTATGCGTCGGTTTTTCTTCTATTGTTGACTAATCGCGACTATGAGGATAAATTATGCTTAGATGAGGTAGATGAAGGGACACCCACAAAGAAAATGAAATCCATGTCCAAGTCGCAACTCTAACCCAGATCGAAAGTCGACCACTTAACGCGGCTCGGCCAACGCTAACAAAGTTCAAATATAACATTTCAACATTGCGCACCTTAATATGTCTGCAACTTTAGGGTCAGCACATGACCACTGCTGAATACATCATGACTTCATATTTTCGTCCTGCATTGGGATGATACCGAGGCTAGACCTACAACCAGTGCTGTACTCCCCAAGTTTCATGAAACATTATGTGGCTGTACTCCCCAAGTTTCATGAAACATTATGTGGAGATCTTGATTCAATTAACTTTAGATTATGTTACATTAAATATATGGCTGAAGTAAGTTAAGTTCTAAAGGGGAAAAAAAAAGTATCTCGTTTTAGAATACTGCTGATGGTGGTATGTCCGTAATTGGCATACAAGAAACATATTTGACATTTTAATAATAAAAAATATGAAATGCCTTGTGTATTTTAATGATTGCATGTAAACATAAAGGCTGCACTATACCTTTTTTGTATTTTATTTTCTTGTTGATACTGCTTTTGTGAATTATCAGTTTGTTGTTAAAAACTTGAATAATACTGCTGATTACACTAAAAATGAAAAACTTAGGAAAACTTAGGCGAAAATGAACAGAAGAGACAACAGTCCTCTTTTTTCCCGTTCTCTGCATGTTTAAACAGACCACGGAACCTTTATAGTACGCCGATAGTTGTTCGGGGGAAAAAATATATAGAGAGACTTTCGTATGGGGCTTAGAGTCCAGCGCAGATAATTCTGCCGTGCTATGCGCGAAACAACTAAAGAAGCAGTGTTGCTAATGGAGCAGATAGAAAAATCGCTGCAGTGCGCCGATGCACAGCTGTTATGTACAACAATAAAATTAGAGAATTCAGGTCTATCTAACGTTGAGTTTTAAACGTCATGCATTATACCAGGACTAGGATTAATATGTACTAACAAGTGGCTTTGTATGTAGCTACTAAAAATTCGCAAAATATGAACTAACACATAAGTAAAATTACCAAAAATGCTGCAAAGAAGACTTCTTCATACGATTCCTTATTTGAGTGATTTCAAACAAAATAAAAAAATATATATATTATTTTTCATTGCATTAATGCACTGGTGGCGTTCTAACTTTTCACTCCCAAAACCCGTATACACTGGTATGGAACTGCAACGGCAGATAATAACATGCCAACGTGTTAAACCGCTACAATTGCACCATAACACTCCTCCTGAAGCAGTATTATTATTTCCTCTCTGAGATCGGCGACAGTCGGTTGCCTTTGTTGTACATTTACAAAGGATGCCGGCTTCCACAACAATAACAAGTACATATACTGCCACTAGACGATAAGCTGCGCGGCTTTTTCTTTTGTTATGAACCAGGGCCGGCGCTAGTCATTTTGCCTCCCTGAGAGGTGGCGGCAGATGCCGCTCTATTTCGACCCTCCCCCCCGGTCATTACGCAGCAACGGAAAATTGAAAATCAATATATTCCTAACTAAAACATCAAAATATAAAATAAATAATGAGACTTCTTATGCTATTTCAATACTATTCAGCGCAAAAGAATATCTCGCTCGATCACAGTTTTCAATAGGCTTATTTTTTTCTTCTCTTCAAATTTTGCCGCTCTGGGCGATGGGACGGTTCGCCCCCCCCTTCCGCCGGCCCTGCTATGAACTTGGTCACCCATCAAAGCATGGCAATTTTAACACAGAAAACAATATGTATCGCATTAAGCAGCAAAAATGACAGCCTCCTCTATGCAATTTCTACAAGAACACGTGCCGGAGCCAGAGTTGAAATGATGTTGGAGCCACATAATTTATTTATTTTGAATAATTCCAAAATTATGAAATATGAACAATTTGTTGCTGCTGTTCGCTGCTCTCTTGCCAAAATGCTTTATTGGGATGCTAACACCATGACTGGCTTCCTCCTTCATGAACTCGTGCACGTTGCTTAGAATTTCCCGAGCTCGGCTACGCAAGGTTTTTGATTTCAACTTCGACAGAACTGGAGGCATTATGGAATTTAACGTTCATTAGCAAACACACACTTTTACATACACACACGCAATACACGCACACAACGTCAAACCGGTCAAATACTTAGTATAAAATAAAAATATGGTGCTTCCAATCCAACAAAACTCACCGCCACTTTACCTGCCTTTTCCCCTTCCGTGACAGAAATAGTGCTTCATTATTACAGTTGGCAACACTAGTTACTAGCTAGCCAATGAACATGCACTGCATAAAAGAAGCAAGCACTACGCCGTGCTATATTGCCACATCAGCGTCCCTACCGAACGGTGGGAACCGCGAGCTGGAGCGCTATTCAATTGTTTTCAATGATGTTTGCGCGAGTGTGTCCAGGAATGGAATGACAATGTGGCAACAATAGCGAAGGTTTTCGAGCAGGGTAGAACACATGATGCTAAGAGAGAGGGAGACGAAACGAAAATTCGTTTCTACGCAACGGCAAATTTACGTGTGTGGCACTCTACTTGATTCTTCGAAATCTCACGTGACGTCATATTTCTACATTGGTTTCCGGTTAGTAGAGGAAGACCTCGTATTACTCAAAACCTGCCAAGCAAAAGCTGGTAGTGTTAGCAAAAGTTCTGCTAAAATTTACTGTACGCATTTCCATAAGATTACCATAGCTGTCAAATGAGGCGATAAAATGCTGACGTACGTACATTGAGTATTTATTCCCTCTCCCCTTCTTAACAGTATGTACCCGATCACTTGAAATCAGAGGTATTTGACAGCAATTAGTTCGTTGGTGTAAAGGCCTAATTACATAAATAAGTATAATCGAAACGAAAGTAGAAGGTATACGGAAATGAGTAAGGTTAAGCAGAGGGTATACTACAGCGTATACCGCTGTATTCTCTCGACTACACCCCTGCCTACAACCGTTTAAAAACCGAAACGAGAGGGAGACTATTAATGAAGTCGTCCAAATTAGTATAGCAAAAACTGAAGTAGCTCATAATATTTCTCTACATACCTTATATTTGTCCTCTAATACTCACTTGTGTGTAACATTTTAATTTGTTTGATGCATGTTTGGAGGTCGGTCCATTATACACATTTTTCTTTCCTTCAGGATCGACTTTAAAATAAGTAGAAACTAAGTAATTCAAAACGTTTTTCCACACAGGTTATTTTTATCCTCTGGTGCTTAACTGTGTGAAATTTTAACTTATTTGATGGATTCTTGCAGCTCACACTATTATACACATCTTATTTTTTGAGGATCGATTATGTCATCGTCTACGCTAAGATCTTCGCCAGCTAAATGTATCCGATGGTCTGAAGTTGAAGCAGGAAATGGTAAATTAATTGCTGTACATCTATATCCCTTGATGTACAGCAACCAAGGGATATAGAAGTTCTGGCCCTTTGTCTTTGTTTGTTGGAGCAAGAAGTTTTAAGTGAATCATGTTTAGGTTGCAATTGCAGTTAGTGCCATGAAAAATCAGAAAGATAGCTGCTTTAGCTTTGTTTGTGAGCTTGATCTACATCAAACGGGGTAATAAACCTCCTCTTGGAATTCGAACCCCCTTGAATGATATCCCATTTCTGCCCTGAAGAAAGATTGTGACTACCAAGACGTACGGATAATTTGGCAAACATCTTGCGTTTGTTTCGGAATACATGGGTTGAGCTTGCCTTTAATGATGATCGAGTGACCACAGAACAAAGGAGAAAGTAACTTAGAATTTACAACGTGCAAGATTTTTCATTCCCGCTCTACTTTTGCCGATCACTGATGAATCGGACAATCTGAGGTCTAGAATCTTATGACAGAAAAAAAATCATCTTTATTTTTTTATGTATTGATGGAGTAATGCAAAATGCGAAATCTCAAACGTTTCTGCAGACACACCCAAACAAATGGATGGACAATCTTGTTTTCAATTAACTTCATCATGCAGTCTCACAGATCAAAGTGAATGACAGAACAGAACGAGACATGGGATTAATCCAAAAGTATAATGACACTGTGCAACAAATTTTATTATTTTTTCCCCTGCAGTAGAAACAAAATGAGGTGTTCTTTACTAAATCGTGTGTGCTGATTTCAGAAATGGCCTCCAAAATTGCATACCACATCATAGATTTTAGATACACAGGGTGGTCCAAGAATGACTGTCATAAAGTATAGCATGCACACCAGCCTGACAAAATATCCTTATACTGTAATATTGTATAATACTCGGAAAGAATCAGAAGACATTATAAGAAGAAAAAGAAGAAGTATATTTGAAATCATGGAGCGAAAGTATAAACAGTATTACCAATACATTACTGTGGTGTTAAGTATGAAAATGAAAAAAGCATTCGTGCTACATTTGGAAATTGTCTCATCTGGACTGATTTTTATATGACCAGCTCTGTGTCTCCCTGTAGAGAAACAATTAGTAGGCTGCCAACATCGATACGACCCAACTACCCTGGCATCATTATTCCATTTAACTTACGCCTGGTGAAAACTCTCCCCTCCCTTCCCCTGCTCATCACTTATGCTGCCCAGATTGTCAGGGGAAAAATTCAGATGGGATTGCAGTGACTTGCGGCAAAATAACAAGGAGAGATCATTGACCAGTTCTTCATAGTTTGGTTACTTTGTATTTCCCAAGAAGCCAGTACACAGAGCGGCAACCGATTTTCATGCTACTGATTCAACTGAGCTCATTACTGCTTCGAATTCCGTGTCATTGAGGAGACTGCTTATTTATGGTCCTATAAAAACCATTTGCTTTATTTTAGGTTCATTCAGTTTCGGAAACTTTTTTTAAGCACAGAGAAGTGTTGCCACCCTTGTCCATTACTTAAAAAAAAAAAAAAAAACCTTCCTCAAACCCAGTTTGATGTGGACTTGTGAAGTGGAGGTAAGATTACTTTTTCTGGAGGAATGAAAGGTGTTTGGTGAACATTGTTCTCGGCAACGTTATCATTCTCTCGTTTTGGCCATTCTTCCTTCTTGTAGTGGTTTGCTGTGTTGAAGCTGTCTGAGCGGTACAAAAAACAACAGTACTTTGTATACTTTCCTTGCAAGCAGTAAGTATTGCCACGACTTTCAAGTCACCGCAAACATACCAAGTATGGGTTTCGTAGTTAATCACTTTCAATAGTGTTGCCATGGTGTCATATGTTTCCTTGATTCCTGCAGCATGCTCCAGGAGAGGAGAGTGCAACTGGTTCCCATTATGAAGAAGAACAGCTTTCAGACTAAATTTGGATGATTTCACAAAGAGGCATCACAGAACATTTCATTGTCGATTGAAATTGATGGTACGGTTGGTACGGAATACATTACCGTATATACCAGACCAGTAAAAACACTATAATGTATACTGATTTTCTTACACGAACAAAGTACACATCTTGACACAACGTCATGTGTCCAAGGTAAACAAGGAACTCATGAAGTAGGCGCTACAGTTTTGCCAGCTCAAAACTAGAAAATTGCCACCTACCGGATATGACGTCACATGTGTATCTTTGAACTTATACGTGTAGGAGATAACTGTTTGCGTATTAGAAATCAGCATACCGAAATTAGTGAAGAACACATGTTCGCTTCTCTGATGTGAAATTACTGTTGCGCAGTGTAAGAGATTGACACAAATAGTTGCTTCTTCGTATAGTAGTAATTCACAAAAAAAGTTTCCAATTCCATAGAGAGCAATTCTAATGATGTAGGTTTTTAAATGTGCAGATCTTTGGGACGACCCCTACTTAGATGTCAAGGAATAAAAATATCCATGTGGAGAATGGAAATTTGTATTTCTGGATTTGTGAACCACCCTACTTTATCAGTCTGGACTCAGTTGTGTATTTTCATGCTGCGAATTTTGACGTGGAAAAAAATTCGGCGGGAGAAAAGCTGTTTTTTTGGCAGATACGATAGATTGAAAAAGTCTCAAGACTGACTTCAGTATTCTCAATTTGGTATTTTGGAGGATGCCATTCTTTACCTTTAAATGAATTTTGGGCTGAATTTTTTCAGAACAGCTTTTTCTCCGTCCTTGGATCGTGAGATTTACGTTCAGTTCTTCCCAGTTTTATAATTCCATGTCTTCCTTCCAACGGACGAACAAGGTCAATGCAAACAATGCGACAAACAGAACAACTTTCAATCACCTTTATTCCCACGGGAAATTCCCTGGCGCCTTGGCTGCACAGAATGAACAGAAAACCTTGTTCGGTTGGTGCAGTATTCTGCAATCATTGCGAGCGCAATGTAGGAGATTTTTGTTCCCTGGTAGCATACTACCGAATGAAGTGTAGTGTCAGAGTAGCAGAAGTGTCTTGCTGGATGCAGTAAAGTTGTGCCAATACTCTATTCCGGGAATCTCTGGAGCAAGATCGCGTATAACTGTAGAGAAGAGCTAGAAGGCTGCTGAGCGTGGCGGTACACGCTGCTGCATAGACTTGTAGCTGCTGTCATTCCCCCTCCACGAAATCCCGTTCCCTCGCACGTGTTTGCTGTTCCCTCTCGCGTCACTACTTGCGCAGAGACTTGCTTTCGCTCGCTCGAGAGATTCCCGGGACAGAGTGTATCCGTCGTTCGCAACGCGCTTCAAATCTGATGTTGCCTCTTTCAGTGCAGCTTTGATGCATCATTCGACGATTTACATGTATTTAAAAGCTTTCGGGGGCTTCAGTTAGAGAGTGGAGCCGCCCTGGTCTAGTCGGTACTCGGAGGAGTGTCTGACTGCCACGTGGGAAACCTGGGTACGATTCCCGGCGCGGGTGATCTAAGGTCGGAATTTTTTCTGCTTTGTCCCTGCGCAAAGCCGCTCTGGGATTCAAACAGCCTCAAATAAATGGGTACCTGGAGCCAACCCTGGGAGACAAATCGGTCGGAACGTGTTGCTGATCACATCACTTCAAAACGGCAGAGGTCCTAATTTTGCCTGCATGGCATGTGCACGTGGAACTCTTTATCATCTTGCCTTCAAATACCACCCTGCCTATGAAGCCAAATGTTCACATTCATTTCGGGTTCGGCAAGTCCCCACTAACCGCTTTATGGCTTCAAGGCTTCAATTGTAACCAACTTAAAGCACGTCGAGAATTCTTAGGTTAAAGCAGGGATGGAGAGTGGTATTTCTGTATATGTGTGTCTTAAATGTTATTTATGTCTGTAGCCAAATAATAATAATAACCCGTGGTGCAAGAGCCCATTGAGGGCCCGGGCCTACGTACCGACTGCCGGCCGGCCTCACTCCCACCTGATCCTACTCACTCTCCCGAGGTGGGAGATCATCCAACCAGTTGCGGGGTGGCGTGTGGTCAGCACAACGAACCCCCCAGTAGTTGTAGGTTTCATGACCGGGTTACGCTACTCGCTCGTAGCTCCCGAATTTTCTCATGATGATAAGTGGCCACCGGACCCGTACACAGGCCGAAACCGCACGATGCGGCACGGCTGTAGCCAATGACGTAACGTATTTTGTTTATTTTCTCGAAATTTTCTGAAATGGAATTAACGCTTTTCGGTTTAGGAGTGCAGCATACTAAGCGCATGGACGTCTTATTTTTGTGAGATTTGAAGTACTTATCCTTTTCTCCTATGTAAAGCCTAAGGCGTTTAAGATCGTCAAACCTGGAGGTTGCACAGTAAAGCCTGTTTATTAACGCAGCGAGTAATGAATGGGTGAATGAATTGTCATTAATGCAAACATTTTTTGCAAGTGAAATATAATATTGCGTTTTGAAGGACTGGATTTTTACAGTATCTGAGAATACGTTTTATTTCCATGCTTTAGAAATATGTTTCGTGTTTCTTCAGAGCAGGTTCATATACTACACACGTTGCACTTTTACACGTCCTTTTTACATTAAGTATGGATTATATAGATGAGAGGGTTTTGGCCTGAATGACGTGACGGAGGAAATAGTCTTCCGTGGGGACGCATCCATTAAGTTAAAAGTGTTTTGGTTTGATTTGCTTTGTTGTACTTCGCTTTTCTGCCACTTTTGGCTATTCGATAGAGAGAGTGATATGATGAAATTGATGAAGGGACACCCACAAAGAACTCCCATGCCCAGGCCGGGATTCGCAGCGGAGATTCCTGGCGTCGTAGCCCACTGTGCTAACTACTCCGCCACGGATGTCGGCCAAAGTGTTTTGACATTATAGTGTGTCGAAATATCTGCGAGAAAACTAATCGAAAATTCTAATTGTATGTGTTTCCTTTCCAATCCCTACTCTCTCTACCTTAAGTACCACCTTCTTATGCCATACAAACCTTCCTTTTAGAACCAATTCCTCTGTCAACCAATCGTTGACTAATGTTTTATCCTCTAAAATAAAAAAAAGCTAACGGATAATTTGTAAACCAATCATTGATCTGGGCAACCGAATCAATTATTGGTCAACATATAATAGCTTACTACATATATAATAATCTTACTAAACATTATTCACCTTTTATCTCTAACAATTTATAATATTTAAACCTTCATTGTCTGGAAACAGAACAACCAGGGTACTTCGGATAAAATTAAAATTAATGTAATCTTAAATACCTATGTAAACGCTATGAAAAATGTAAATTGTAAAAAAAAAAAAAAATAAACTGGGGAAACGAAATAATGAGGAAATGAGTCTCGAGTTTATTGTTTAAAACGCACCAGGACGTAAGCGCGTACCCCTGAATGTATGCGGGTGGAGATCAGCTGATTTAATTAATTCCACATACATGTATAATATTTTACATGAACATGTTTGAGTTTTTGCAACCGGAAAAAAGTTCCTAAAATAGCACGCACGCCACGCTTGTTGTTGAAATGAACATGATTGTATGCAGATGCAGCGGAAAGGTCGGAAGCGCCATCTATTTCTGGTTGTCAATTGCCGGTCTGTTTACCATGAGCGCACACGTCACGAGCAGGGCGGAGCGATCGAATGGGCCAGTGGAAGAAACATTGAGGTTGATGGCTGTAAACATCGGAACCTCTGTAGCGGAAAGTGGGCCAGCATCTGCAACAAAGAGACTGCAGATTCTTCAAGCGTAGCTTGTATCTCTTTCTCCTGACTGCGTGAGTGAGGTCTGTGATTGGGTATGCTCGTTTCATCTTTGAATAACAAGAAGTCACATTTGATTTTCGTGACGTCCAGATGAACTTGCTCCTGTGTTTTTATGATTTGTTTGTGCAGCGTAACGAGCAAGTAGGGTGATCGGTTGCATCTGGAAAAAGGTAGCGATTGTGAGTCATTGCGTGCATAAATTGCCTGCTCAGGGGTAGGCTTTGCTTTTTCCGTGAAAAATTAAGGCTGCGTGGTTCGGAGGTTACAGGTTCGATCCCGTGCCGTGATTCGAAACTCCTGAAAGCTGCGGCCTTTCAATATTGCTGCGTTGGATTCGAGCGTCTAGCACATTTATCTACCTTGTACAGGGTGGGAAATAACCTTTTGCTAGGGGTCTGCAGGAAAAAGTAACAACAATTAAGAAATTAGGGTAATACCAAATGTTTACTACGACAATTGTGGTTACAAAAACAAAATTAAAACTTAGTTCACGACAAAGCACCTTGATTCAAGGCAAATGCTAAAACCAAGACCTTCTTCAGCGAAGTGGCCTTGACTTCTTCAGCAGTTCTGAATGGCCGGGTGCATCACCGGACCTGAATGCAGCGGAGCACTTTGGGGCTATTCTGAAGGACGCAGTTGAGTCCTTGATGATAGTGGAACGCGGACCGGATCGCTATTCCCGGCCAACACTCCTTGCACATCTGGAACAAGTCCTACGTGACATGGAATGGAATACGGACTGTTTGCGAATCTTCTGAGCTCCTACCCTGATCGTCTTCGTGCTGTGAGAGAAGCAAACGACGGACATACTAACTTTTAATTTTGTTTTTGTAACCACAATTGTCGTAGTAAAATTTGGTATTACCATAATTTCTTATTTGTTGTTACTTTTTACTGTGGACCCCTAGCAAAAGGTTATTTCCCACCCTGTATCTTTATATTTCGCTTATTATGTCGCTTTTCTAATCCTTGGGTTAATCGCGGCGCTGAAGATGATGAAATGGATGGGCTAAAGCACCTGGAACCCTGTCGCTTCGCTAACACATGACGTGACTTCTGCTTCTACTGTTGCGTCTACACAATCCAATTTATGGCATGAAAACGTGATTGCATGTTAAGGGGTTCCTAAAATAAAGGAGTCATAACATGTGATATTTTTTCTTTCTATGTTCAACAACATCAAAAAGAAAGCTGAAATGGCAAGTACGTACCTTGATTAAGGAGTATGTTTTTAATTCAAAAGCATTATCCCGAGATTATTAATAGGTGAAAAGATAAAGTTCCCCGTGCATACAGAACTGTGCCATGAAGACACGTGTAGCGGATGTGGGGGGTAGCCCCACACATACTCGAGTCTGCCATTTTGGAGGTGATGTGACAGCAACAAGCTCCGGCTGCCTTTACCCCCTAGGATGGCCCACAGATCCCCATTGATTTGAGCTGGGTGAGCCCCAGATCCCTTTTGTCGGGGACAAGGCCGGGAAAATTCCAACCTTAGATCACCGACCCCGGGAATCGATCCCGCGTCTCCCGAGAAGATTAATACAGGTTTATTACAAATGCTGCCATTTATATTGTGTTCCACAAATGCAGTATTTAAATCCATAGAAATATCTTAATTCATCAGATGCGCGCCTCTGAGGGCCTACCCTGTACTTACTAATATTCCGATATAAAAACGAACTTCTACGTACTGGCATAAATCAACAAGAGGATATCGTTCTAGTGCGTTTCCTTACGCAGTATCCCCTTTCTGTAGCCCGCTAGGCGATATGATATACCTACTCTCTCGGAACATGTAATTTGCAAAACTTTTCTAGCGCCTCCCCCATGGCGTAGTATTAACGTCGTCACCTTGTAATCAAGGGGTTCCGGGTTCGATCCCCCGTGGAGGTACATTGCACACTGGTTCGGACCTCACTTTAAACTGTAGGTCCTGTCCCGATTAGTCTATTTGTGCATAAAGTGAGCTGAAAACAATAATTCGATTTAAGAAAACTCATCTAGGGAATTGGAGAGCTTCAGAGGTTGGTTTACATTAAATGCTACCGTTTACTTCTGATTTTTTATCTGTTCAGTACGCCATTAACGGTGTAAATGTAGATTCGTACATGCTGCTAATTAAACGGTAGGTTCTATTGACGTTAAGAAAGTCAGTGATGTAAATGTAACCCAAGGAACTGTAATTACGAGTTCAAAAATTACACATAGCAAGTAATCACAAGGTTTGCTGTTAGCAGGGATTGCATATACGTAATGACTGCTGTATCGTATCACTGTACGTCCAAGAGTGATGTCTGAATGGAGTATTAAAAGGACTTCAAGATTCCACGTTATGAACTGAAATACCAAAATAACTTTGCATAAGATATGCAAATAAGAAGGTTTCCTGTAATCATATAATTAAGTTATCACCCCCCCCCCAAACACCCACACATGTGTGCATAGAATGCACCTCTACGACTATTTTTAACCTTCCTGCTATCGTAAAATGAACAGCAGTCAAAGACCTCACATATGTTGTCAATAAGAAACTCTTTTTCACAGAAATTACAGTTTCGAATAACTGTAATTGGCAAGTAACAGTCACGGTTTAACCCGTGATTAACAAATCTGGTCTGGCGGTGAACTTTCTAGAAACCCTCGCAAACCTGCTTTTATCGATTGCACCGGCTCTTTTGAAACAGTAACGTCTTCAATTGAACTGCTTATACATAGGAAATCTAATATTGATTAAAACATAATAAAACATTCATACACGTATTAGCCGGCCTCCTAGGCGGAATGGTTAGCACAGCGCGCTACGACGCCATGGGTCCCGGGTTCGAAACCCGGCCTGGGCATGAGTGTTTGTGAGTGTCCCCTCATCAATTTCATTGTATCGTCAGTCATCTTCATCTTTGCGATTAGTCAGAAGTGGCAGAAATGCGAAGTAAAATAAACCAAATCAAACAAGCATGCACGTATTAATCAACCCTTATTGCTGGCCAGCTGTACATTAAATACAATCAAAACCAGTAAAGATCATTCCTGTCTTTACAAACATTCAGAAGTGTATTCAGTGTGTAGCTGATTTCATTATAATAAGGCTGCAGTGAATAATAACCAACGATTTATACACACACCCGCTTCCAATTTTTTTTTCACAAATGTCATATTTACGATCATTTTGGTGCTAAACTTCCCTTTTTACCTCCTTAAATACGACTTTAGGCACCTCCACATGGAAAATTGCTGACGAACCTCCTGATAATTGCATCTGCAATGCATTTTTGGACGTTTGTATACTCCTTAAATCGGAGTGTCCCAAAAGTTGTAAAATTTTCTGTAGTTACAAGCAGATGAAGCTGCCGGTTTTTTTTCTTTAGATTCGTGCGTTTTGTAAATCATTTTGGAATACGCCCATTGTGTCATTACACCTTTTGCTTTCTAATCTCGGTTCTTGGGTGAGCGAACTTCCAAGGGAGACGTTCTTCCGCGTCTTGTGAGAGATCCTTTGCAATCGTTGGAAAAAAGATCTCATGATTTATAAAGTCAAGGACGTGTGAAATTAGCGAAAGCTACTTCCACACAAGGGAGAAGAAATGTTCACAAACGCAATTGAAAAAGATAATGTTTCATCTTGCTGCATAAAATGATTAACGTCTTAGTTACAGACTACCATGTAACGTGGTGATTATAATGCCTACAGTTGAAGTATGTCTGATGTCCACCCAATATCCCATTACGCTCTGTTTTACTATAAACCTATGCAACCATTGCAGCCTTCCAAATTGTACAGCAAATATCGGATCTTCTGGTAAGGCATCAAAAGTCTCTTCAACTGCATACTTGCAGGCTAATCCACGGCCAGGTCAGTGTAATCAGTGGTGTGCGTCTATGCGTAAACAGCGGTAGTCTACTTACTGCGTGTAGGCAATGACTAGGTGGAGCCCTGCCTCCGTGGCGGAATGAACAGCGTAACGAACTACGGAACCAGAGATCCCAGGTTCCAAGCCTGATCAGACGTGGATGTATCTTTGTCCCGTAAAGATTCCATCATGTCTTCTTCATTCATCCTCATCGAGGCAATTAACTCAAGAGATAGAAAAGCGACGTAAAATAACCGAAATAGAAATAACTTAATACACGTAGACAGTGTAATCTATGTAAAAGAACGTAGGATTAACAAAGGCCACTTGTAGAGGTGAAATCGAATTATCCTGAGTTTCTATTTTTGAAGTGTGAAAACAGATCCTTTCTTACATTACGAACAATTTACTGCTAGGTTTCAAACACATACGGAATATTAACGTAATTCAGGAATAATATACTACTAGTCTCACGATTTCCACCTGTGTGTGTGTGTAGGCTCCCCCGCACTGGACTTAATAGGGGAAGCGGGGGCTAGTTACAACACTTTTAAAATTTTCAACTTTAAAAAATTGTATAAATTTTGCTTTTCAACATACGTTCACGAAACTTTGTAGTTGATAGGCGGGATACATTCCACTTGCACAGAAAATTTGAGAACCTCGACACTCATGTACTTTTATTGGAAATTTAAAATTTCCTGACCCCTCACCCACTTTACTTAACAAAAGGACGAAAATGTCTTCAACACGAATCTCATTGTAAACATGGCTGTTATTCTTTTACAGGTGAAAGCCTGGGCGTCTCGTGGCCTCAAATTTGGCTGGGGCTTATTTTTTAAAGAATTTAAAATATCATGACAATTCAGATGAATTACAAAAAATAGGTATTTTTTCTTCTAGACTACAAAACTGGACTTACTTTTTTGAAAGAATTTAAAATGTAATGACAAATTACATGAATTACAAAAAAACGGGTATTTATCTTCTAAACTACAAAACTGGACTTATTTTTTTAAATAATTTAAAATATAATGACAATTCACATGATTACAAAGTCTGTCTTGTCCCATTGCATTTCTTAAGCAGGTTTTAATACGCTTCAATGTGCTGAAACATCGTTCAGATTCAGCTGTTTCCACTGGAGTTATTAAAACTATGTTTGTCATTTTTACTGTTTTTGAAAAGGTACCCTCTAAATAATTTTAAATAAAAAATGAATGCAATCTACTGATAGAGTTTATGTTTTTCAACTCTTCACTACAATAAAGAACACGAAGTTACCTCTTCTATGAAGGGATAATAAATCTGGGAAGATGCCTCTGTTTAAAGATTGTTCTCTACCATGCTAAAGGTCCCGGGTTCGATCCCCGGCCGGTTCAAATCCGGGAACTTTTCTAACGATGGAAGCGGCCCAGGCGCCCACCCAGTGTCGAATAACATGGGTACCTGGGGGAAACCCTGGGGGGTAAAGGCGGTCAGGGGCGTGATGCTGATCACATCACCCCCACTCACGACCGGATCAAAAAAGTGTGGGGCGTTACCCCCACACCCCCTATACGCCTTCATGGCGTGGTGCTAAGCACAGGGGAACACTTTACCTTTTTTTTTCTCTTTCATTATGTCCTCGTAGAGCAAGTTCATGTCGACCACAGAATTTTAAGCAATCGATAATTCTATTTAATATATGCCTATTTTTCCGGACAAATTCATTGTGTCTTGTAATTGACAGCCTATGTCCTTCATCAATTTGTGTTCGAACATCAACCCTGCCAAACTGACTCAAACATAGCGAATGAAAGCCACCAAAACACTACAGAACAACACGCGAGATCGAACGCGACGCAACGGAAGTAGCCCCGAATCAGCACTCAAATCTATTGCACTCTCCCCTCCTCTCTCTGCTAGCATGTGACCTTCACTGTAGCGTAGGTGGATGTAGGCCACGCCTTCCTTTGCGACGTGCCCCGGAAAACTATAATTGACATCAATGCCGCTAGGAGCGCTGTCGTATCCATTGCAACAGACGATGAATTTACGTGGGTAAAAATCGCCTTTTAAAAGACTGTGCGTTATGGTGATTGATAATTACGTGAATACGTCCGTTTTTCTTTAGGGGCTAAGCCCCGGAAGCCCCAAGGGACGAGACGCCACTGGGTGAAAGTACATGTGTATCATTAATAACAACATAGTCAATGACAGTTACTTGTCTTAGAGTGAACGAGTTGTATCTTTGCGGGTGAACCTTGACCACGACTAGCTGCGCAGTAGCAAAGGGAGGAGCTACTGGCTGCCTTAGCCAATGGGTGTCATTCTCCTCTAACTTTGTAAGAGGTGTCGACCACTCAACGGCGAGTAGGTAGCATCTACGGACATGTATCTGCGCGAATTAGTCAAGGTCACCCGCAGAGATACAGCTCGTCAACTCTAGTCGCCAGTCACTTCAAAATAAATTATTCAAATTTTACTCACCTAGTCTGAAAACAACAATTCTTATTTCCTGTAACTGTTATCAGCTCGCGTGCACCAACAATCTAGAACAGTGGTTTCCAACTTCAAAAGGTCCGAGGGCCAAAATTATATCCAGCAGTTGATAGGCGGGCCTCATTTTTTTTTGGGGGGGGGGGATTAAAAATTACAAAAATTGTAAGTACTGAACTGAAAATGTAGTATTTTCGCATGACCTGAATTTCTAAAATGAGGCAATAAAACAATGAATTACAAATCAAAATTGTATAATTACAATTTATTTCACAAAAACCAAATACTTATTGATGAATTGAAAGAAATTAAAGACACACCATACAAATAAGAATCCTTCATAGTAAGTGTTCAATGTGAAAATTGAGCCCGATCTGCTTCTTTTATTGAAGTTGTATTTGAATTTCTGTATTTGAAAGTCTCAGAAGGTGAAGCAGTGAAGAATCTGCCAGTCTGCTTTTGTAGCGGTTCTTGATTAACTTCATTGAAGAAAAAACACTTTCACACGTGTAAGTGCTGCCGAACATTGATGTCATTCTTTGCCCAGAACTACGAAGGTTTGGAAAGCGTTCTTTTGAAAGGTATTTGAAAAACTCTGGCAACTTTTCTTGCCTAGTTTGAAGGAACACATCGCCTTTCAAATCACGCAATTCAAGTTGGAGAGAAGCTATTTTAATTTTCAATCTTATGTTTTTTGGAGATATTGCTCATTTCGATATTTGCACAAACTTTAACAATCAGTCACAGTACAATCCCAGTTGGAACACTAGAAATTTCTTCGTACTTCGTGCGTAGTAAAAGAGATCTCTATAGCGCCTCTCTGCAGTTTATTTCTGAACGCAAAGAGTGAAGCCTTCGCGGAAGCAGGCGAGTTCATTCCACATAGCGAAGGGATGGAATGCATGGTGTGAAGAGAAAGTTACGTCACTTTAGATTCTGCTGATTATCATTATTGACTGCAAAATCAATTCTACCTGTGATATTGTCTTTCTTCACAGAGCATCCGTTCCTTCAGTAAAAAAGAACGTATTTTAATAAAAATAAATAAAATTCATGTATTTTGCAAACTGCCTTCGCGGGCCGCAGAAAAAGACAACGGGGGCCGCATGCGGCCCGCGGGCCGCCAGTTGGAAACCCCTGATCTTGAACGTTTCTTCCTCCACAAAATTCGCATGCGCGAAGGGCAAGTTCGTTCTCCTAACTCTTCACGTTGAGGAGATATTAACTGTTGCAACCTACCCCTGTTGCAACTAGCCCCCGCTTCCCCTGTTTGAAATCCTAAAGCACATCAGATGTTCATTTCAAGTTGCTCATCATGGAACTTTTAATAGATTGATTTGCTTTATTTTACTTCGCTTTTGTGCCACTTTTGGCTAATTTGCGAAGATGGAAATGAGTGATGATATTATGAAATTGATGAATGGACACTCACAAACATCCATGCCCAGGCCAGGATTCGAACTACTACGTATGGACTCCCCTGGCGTCGTAGCGCGATGTGGGAACTTTTAGTAGAATTTAGTATAATAGTCATATTTTATTGTAATAGTGATGGTAATAATAATAATGGTGAACAGTGAATGATGACGATATTATATTAATGAGAAGTCTGGCATATATTCCGAGTTCTGAATCTACATTTACCAAACTGTTTCTGTAATTAAGGTAAATGAGAGCAGAAAACTACTTTTTACACACATATTTATGTCGTTAGGAAGGCAGAAATACCTTCAAGAACACTCTTCGTGTAATGGGGCCCAGAAATTCGAAAAGGCTTTTGTTTAACGATCTGAAAATGTAGTGCTTTATTATGGAATATCCATAATTTTCAAATCGGTTTATTTAATAATCGACCGTCTGTTTTTGCGAAACTAGTGGACAAATATTAAAGCGCGTAACTGATCTCGTGGGAGGACGTAACAGCAGGCGCTTATCACTTAGTATAGTCCTGTACAGGGTTGTGTTGGGTTGTCCATCCATGCTTCGAGATCCACTTTATATTTCGGCTTTTGTCAGTGACGGGCTTGGAAGGAATGACCTCCTGGAAAGGCACCGAAATGTCAACATCTCTTCCACGCAGTACACCCAACGAAGCTTTAAAGTTGGATCCGAACCACTGTATGTCTATCGGGTTTAGAACCCGGGACACCTTGATTACAAGGCGACGACGCTACCACTGCACCATCGGGGAGTCCATACGTAGTAGTTCGAATCGCATTTAAACTGTAGGTCCAGTCCCAATGAGCCTATCTGTGCATAAAAAAAATGCCACTTGAGAAAGATCCAATCACATGCCGCACAAGCCTGCATCCGATTTGTGAAATCTCGCTATTAGTTTTAGTATATGAGTAAGGAAGTTTTTAACGGAGATAATTTTCTTGTTAGAGGCCTACCCCCAGTTTTGTGTTAGTATAGGACTTACTTACCCCCTTGTTGTGTGACGGGCCTGAATGAAAGTTAAATCAGTTTTGGCAATGCGTAATGATTTAGTCTTAGATCTGTTTTACTGCGATGGGTCCGATACTTCTATCAGACAGCCTGAAAGTTGTAACTGAAATTGTATTGGGGAGAGTGTGGGGGGAGGGGGCACGATGACGTTCCTGGCAACAATGGTTGTTGCCAGGATGCAACAGTAACGTTGTGTTACTAACTTTCATCTCTTCGTTTGCGTGTTTTGTAAAAGCAGAACTTTCCGTGGAAGTACCAAATTAAAAGTCGTTCTCTTAAACTCGCCATAATTTCTAATTGTTTCTAGTTCTTCAAGCTGAGCGTTAAGCAAAATTAGCAGAAGATAAAGAAGTCGTAAAGTTGTCTGACTTGACATGATCTAACTTCGAATTTCTCCCTCACGCTTCTCTCTCGATCTTACACATTAAGAATGCTTACTTTATAGTGGAAGCCTTTATATAATTTTTCGCTTGGCAGAAGAAAGGGATACTTTCGACACAGATTGCGTGTAGACATTGCCGTGATCGGGTAGACGTAGTCGACCCAACTGCCCTAATTTTAAAAGAAATAGATCATCAGATTCAGAGAAATAGTCAAAATATAGCACTGACTGCTAAAATTAAAGCTATAATCCCATGTTGTGAGGGGTGTAAGCGGTGACCCTTTCTCAAGACACCCAAACGTCAACTCCTATTCCACTTCGTACAGCCTCGACTGCATTTTGCAGACTTGCGTCCTGTCTTGTCCACGCTAGTTCGTGATTTATCCAATTTCATCTTCGCGATTAGTCAAACGTGGCAGAAAAGGGAAGGGAAATAAAGCAATTTAATCAATCAAACCCATCTTGTAAAATTCCTGGACAAGAATAAGATAGTTATCCTGTAGTGTAACACGTCGTAGAGTCTGGGTTTGGAAATAAATTTGTTTTCCGTCGATTTCAGGTAATGTGGGCCTTGGATCTATTCGAACAGTGGATTTTTCTTTGCAAAAATGCCTCAGCCGAAATTCTAAATTCTGAATCATTAATGTTTCGAATTTTTTCTTGAGCATTTCGGGGAAAATCGTCGTGCGAGAGATGATTTTATTGCCCAACGGAAAATAGGCTTACGTCGTCACGGAGCCATCTGAACATTTGTATGCGAGTGTGCCTTCAACCATTGTTGCAGAAAACAAACGCTCGAACCTGTGGCTTGCAGTAAGGCACCTGCTGGCGATGGAGCTGGCAGGGGAGCAAATGTCCGCATGATCAATGAAACATTTTTCATTTCGAAATTGTTCTGATTCCCTCCAAGTATTGATTACTTTTGAAATTTGACTTTCTTGCGACGTACCTAATTTACTTATCATTGCTGTATTGCTGTTAAAATAAAACATCTTTAATAAAGTCAAAGTATGGCCTTCTTCTGTCGACTCTTCGAAAGATAATTATTTCATGATTAGTTCTTCAAGCTGGACAAGGCATGCGAAGAAGATAAACACTAAATGACTGGGAATCAACAGCATCGTCGTTCCTTGTCTTTTCTCTGTAATTGGCGATCGCATGCGTCTGTGGAGACAACAGATGACTTGGATGCAAAGTTCACGCTTGTTGCTTCAATGATTCCAGTGTTGCCAAAGGTTCTAGCTGTTTGAAGCTTAAAATATAAGGGCCTGTGTCATGTTCAGCAGGACTTCGACTGCCACGCGGAAACTCTGGTTTCCTGGAGTAGAATATATCAGACGAGGCCGGCGGAAGGGCCGGGGGTGCCACCGCCCACAGCGGCAAAATTGGAAGAGAAGAAAAATAAGTATTGAAAACTTGGAAGTCATAATATTACTGATAAAATTTGTTCAAAAGAGGCTCAATTTTACCCCACATAAATGTAGTGAACAAATGTCTACAAAACATTAATCTTGATGTGATAGATGCTGTTAGATTTCTTGCAAATGTATCAGAGCACTTTGAAAGAAGCAGGAGTGATGAAAAGTTTCAAAGTTACTTACTTCATGCGAATGAATTGACATCAAATTAAGATATAGACGATCCAAAGATAGGCAATACTGTACAGGTCCGAAATCGAAAGAAGAACAAACAGTTTCAGTATGACGAAACTGTTGAAGATCCACAAGCACGATACAAAGTTGATTTTTATTACAATGTCTTAGGCGTGATTATTTTAGCTCTAAGAGATTTGAGCAGCTCAAACATCGTAGTGAATTTTTCGATTTCTTGCATGGTATTAGAGTTGACGAGCTGTATCTTTGCGGGTGAACCCTGTCCAAGCCCGTCTGCGCAGTAGCAAGGGGGAGGAGCTACCGGCTGCCCGTCATTATTCTTGCATTCTGTCCTTGCTGTCGACCACCCAAAGGGCGAGTAGGTGGCAACTACATAAATGTATCTCTCTCACACTCTGCGCGGAGTAGCCAAGGCCACCCGCAAAGACACAGCTCGTCAACTCTAGTAAGTATCTGAACATGGGGGTCGGGAGGAGGTTCGAACCGGTCCGTCGATCACCCCTAGAAATTTCAAGTGGGAAAAAAGGTTTGTCAGATCTGTAGCTCGTTATTTTTATTGTTAAAGAAATATCGACCAGTTCATATTCAAACAGAATAACCAAAGTAAAAACTGCGTTAGATCGAACACAATGAGTGTAAAATACATTAACAAGGTTATGTTTTGATATTTTACCATTTAAACCAAAATTATAAATGGTTCTGCAGTTTTCAAAATTCCAAAAAATGAGTTCGATCAGTTCTATGGGGGTGAGGTCAAACAACAAAACTTTATTTCTAAAATTTTCTCATTTTTTTTATTTTCTTCTGGTCCGAGTTATGCAAAAGTTAACAACAATATAAAATAGCTATGTATTTCAGTACACTTACTGTATGAAGTGTAAAAATATAATGAAAAGAGTTATGCTGGATATTCACTAATTATGTGGATCGATTGGAAGTCCCTCCCCAAGGATATAATAATAAATTTGGAATAAAGTGGGTTTGTTTTCATTGGTTTATAATAGTTATTATATCATAATAATCAAGTCAATAATAATAATAATTATTATTATTATTATTATGATTTCTACCATTCAAGTTTTATCAATGGCCTGACCGCCCATATAAAAATTTCTGGCGACGCCCATGAATCTGATCTTTTGTCTGAAAAGTGTACAAAAGTAGCCTGTATATATTTACACATGGCTCTAAATATATTTACCCTACTGATTTAAAAGATAAGCTGAAAGTACTTTAGGCTATAACAAAACACAATAGTGCACCAAAGGAGACCTTGAAACTGATGCAGGGTCATAATTTTGCGCCGAATGTGAGTGTCGAACTTCGAATGTTGTTAATTTTACCGGTAACCGTGGTAAGTGGAGAAGAAAGTTTTTCCGTCAACCATGTCTGAAACGCGATTGATTGGTCTAGCGATGTTATCCATAGAGCATCAGTTGACTAAGACGTTAGTTTCCTTCAATTATTAAGATATATTTAACAACTCTAATTATTTATCACTATATTTCAGTGTAAGTGTCTAAGTACACATTAGAAGAGGATATTTTGTTACGCTTTGGTTACACTTAAAACCTACGTTTTTATAGTTTTATTATTTTAAGGACTGTAAAGTAAAAAAGTAAGTGCTCCCCTGTGCTTAGCACTACGCCATGAAGGCGTGTGGGGGTAACGCCCCACACTTTCTTGATCCGGTTGTGAGTGGGGAAGATGTGATCAGTATCACGCCCCTGACCGCCTTTACCCCCCAGGGTTTCCCCCCAGGTACCCATGTTATTCGACGCTGGGTGGGCGCCGGAGCCGCTTCCAACGTTAGAAAAGTTCCCGGATTTGAACCGGCCGGGGATCGAACCCGGGACCTTGAGCATGGTAGTCAGACGCGTTACCGACTGAGCCACTGAGGACTGTATTATCAAAATTGTTTCCATTTTATGCAAGATAGCATTATACGAAAAATAACATTACATGTATTGTTTTAAGAATGGAATCATATCATAGGCCTTTAACGGTAAAAATATGAGGTCAAATCTTCAAAGCATTTCTTTCCTAATACTTGTTACATTTAAGATACGTTTAATGGCATAAAATGTAATTTAGTGTCGCATTTTTTAATGTTTTGCTGTGGTCGAGACTTCTGTTTGTTCAATAGTGTAACATTATTTATTTAATTTATTATTTTATAGTTTGAAGTTCAACTTGGGAATATTTCAATTTCCCTTTTCTGCGAAATGGCGGGGGGGGGGAGGGGTTGAAAGGGACGCCCAGGACGGCGAAATGACTAGCGCAGGCCCTGATATCAGAGGGAGTTTTTCAAACAGTACCGCATCATGCATAAAGCAGCTTTGGGGCTCATCCAGCCTCTGCTCAAATAAGCTAATAATGGAGGATAAAGGTGCTCGGAGAGTGGTACTGATCACATCACCTCCACTGTGTCCGAGATAAAAAAAAATGCGTGCCCCCTCTCATTTCAACACCCTCAATGTGCCTTCATGGCACAGTGCGGTAATAGGGAGCCTTGCCTATTACGTGATGGTAACTTTGTAATCAGTCTCGAGTTCCATCCCAGGTGAAGGCAAGGTGGTTCGAATTCCACTTTAAACTGTAGTTCAGTTCCGATTAAACTATCTGAGCATAAAGTGCCTTTGTAAATGTATGAATGCTTTCCTAAGGACGAACAATGACCGAGATTTTCAGTAGATATCCACGACACAGGTTCTGGGGTTTGAGTTTTATGTCCACTTTATACACAGGTAGGCTGATCGGAACTGGGTCTACAGTGGGATCAGAACCAGTATGTGCCTCCATCGGGTATAGAACCCGGTTGCAAGGCGACGAAGTGAGTTATGGAGTAAAATCTTGAAAGTTTTGAAACATTACCAAAATTCACCTGTCGAAAATCCGAGGGCGTGTTCATCAATATACCGGTTTTCGGCAATGCTAGCGTCAAGAACGGTACTCGCGGCTTGTAATAGAAGACGAGGTAGAGCAAAGAAGCGATTTAACCGAAAAGAAAGCGAGAGGCTATTCGGCTGATTGCTGCCTCATGGATGAACCGCTCAGGCATGCACAGAGAAACTTTCTCTTTGCTTTCTTTTATCTCTTCGTATCTGGTGTGCAGTGACGTGAACTTTTCCTTAAGAGATAAAGTTGATCTGGTTGAATGACACTCTTGACGTTTTCGAATCTAGGAATAAAGTGGAGGGGCAGTAATAAATAAAGTGTCGATGCTGCCACACAAAGCGATATATTTCTGCATGGAACTTCAACTGTAGGTGAAAAATATGGAAATTTTAGAGATATTTTAATCTGGATGACGTTTTAGGGTCAAACATTTTCAAATGTTATTTTTTTTCTTGCGCCAGATAAACCAATAAAACTAACCATTATCCACAATGTGAAATTGGCTTCAGAATAATCAGTAACTTAATAATATAATCCATCCAACCAGTTAAATCCTAATGGTAAATATTGCGACGAATATTTCCACATTCTGTATCGTTTTTGCAAAGTATACAATTTCATATCCTCATTCCCAATTTTTGTTTCATTTTCATTTCCCAAATATATTTCATTCTTACATTTGTTTTTCGTTTTCCATACACATAAACGTAGGTAAACGGGAATGAATAACAATAATTATTATTTGGTTATTGCAGATTTGAATGTTGTAAGGCGAAAAGTGAGACGAAAAGGGAAGTTTTGCACAAGGAAAAAAGAGGAACACATATGTATTTTGATTAATAGATGTACAGAAATAACTTCCTTCTAGAAAGATCGATGAAGGAATTAAAAAAAGAAAGTGTGACCAATTTCAAAATACAAGGGTTGATCAAATGAAAAGGTTCAAAACGACACTGTCGGTGTAAATGAATACTTTATTCAAAGTATCCTCCATAGGCCTGAGCACATTGATCCCATTGATGAACGAGCCGAATGATTCCTTTTTCCCAGAATTCCTTTGGCCGTGACGCGACCCAGTCCTTCACAGTGTCCTTGAGTTCATCGTCCGAGGTGAAGCGCTTTCCTTTGAGATGCTTTTTCAGGGGACCAAACACATGGAAGTCACAGGGGGATAAATCCGGACTGTAGGGTGGATGGTCTAGCTGCTCCCACTTGAACCTGGCCAGTTCCGCGTGTGTGACCCTGGAGACGTGTGGACGTGCGTTATCATGGAGCAGAACCACACCCTCCGTGAGCAGCCCCGGTCGTTTGTTCTTGATGGACCTGCGTAGGCAGCGGAGTGTCTCACAGTACACATCAGAGTTAATGGTTCGTCTGTGTTCAAGGAATTCCACAAGTAGCGGACCTTGCACATCGAAAAACACGGTAATCAACACCTTGCCAATGTTAACGCCATCCTGTCCGAACACGCACTGCTGCGTCACTTGGACGGCGCTCTGTATCGGAGCCTCTGCTCTCTCCCGCGAATGCGCGTTCCCCTGCATGCTCCGATGCCGTGTGGTGACTCCAATCGCACCCCTACATATCACGCTACGTTCTCCCATCGTGGCATCGGTGTTATATAAACGATTCCGTTACGACGTTTCGTACCTTTTCATTTGATCAACCCTTGTATCAATCACAGTTGCTTGAAAATCATTGTGTCCAGTTTGAAAACCCTCAAGTTCACACTAGAGGGTGGGGAGACTCACATTCCATACTGTTTTTCCATTTCTAAAATTACGCAGTTTAAAGTTTCTCAGACATTTTCTCCAAGAGAGAGTCGTCATTCTTTCTTCCAGGTGAAATAACCCGATCCGTTATCAGTTTCCCATTGTCTTGTGTTCTGTTCCCATAATCGCGGACGCAATAACTAAATTGTGTTAATTGATTAATGGATAGGAGTGCGTGTTTTCCGACACCAAATAGTGAAGTTTTGTTATTTTTTACCCTTACCCCACTCTCCAAATAAACTCCAGTGGAGCTATTTTTAAACAAGAAAGTGAATATACCCCTGAGCTTGGGAAGTTTCTGCAGTTTGTTTATTGACCTAACTTTTGTTCGGCTGAAAATTCTGTAAAAACTGACACGTTTACGAGAACTTTCCTATATTACTGCGGATTATGTTACAATATATCTCTCCTTACTGGATTGCTTTTATATAAAGTAGTATCACTGTTTGCTGAATCATGAAGCACTACTTCGTAACAAATGAACTAATGCGTGAATCAGAAAAGGCTAGATCTCATGCTGGATTTTCTGTTGGACTTGGACTAGTTGTGTGGTACTGGCTCATCTGCTAGTTTTCGCCTCACACGATACTTGTTACCGTACTTGTCGGTATATTTTTGTTCCCACAAGACATTGCGTAGAGCAGGCAAGCTCAAAAGATGTACGATCCACTTGAGGAAGAACGCCATAGGGGAATAGCTACTGCTGTTATTATTTAAAATCGAAATTAAAATAAAAGCATGGTCTAGAAATTGACTCGAAAGGAAAATATGGTAATCAAGGTATACTCAAACTTTTTAATGAATTCCGATATATATTCATGCATGAGATTCAAAGGATTCATCCATAAAAAATGTGTTTTTGAATTAAATAATAATAATAAGGATTTTCATTATCGGCTAATCACATCTGTCGTTTTCAAATCTCATCGCTTTGATAAATCCTAAATATTTTGTTGAATTAAATACGTCAAGAACACGAATGCACCTATCTCTGTTTTCCTTTCATCGACCAGCGAACAAAAACTACCAACATTCGGAAACAGTGACGGCCCCTGTTTTGGAACCCACTCGCCGCCACTGCTCGGAAGAAACGACAGGAAAATAAAAACTATTTTCTTTGCCAAACTCACAGATTATCTTCACATGACCAATGTTTCGCTCTGATTGGTTGTTTCAATGATCTAGCAGAGAAAGCGAGTCTCTAGTCGTCAAGCCGAACCCTGTGGCCGAGTGGTTAGCACATCGCGCTGCGACGCCAAGGATTCCGGGTTCGAATCCCGCTCGGGCTTGGTTGTTTGTGAATGTCTATTTCATCCATTTCATCACTCATCCCCATCTTTGCAAATTAGCCAAGAGGCACAAAACGCGAAGTAAAATAAACTAAATCAATCAAATCTAGTCGTCAAAACCAGTCTACAAAAGATACGAAGCTACGGCAACTTGAAGAAGGAAAGAAAAATAAATATCGCAAATTACACGGCAATAGCGCATTCTTCGTATTGCGACAATGAGCATGAATTATGATTAGATGGCATTGTTGAAGGGGGCAAGGGAGCGCCCTGGCCAAGGCTCGAACAAGAATTTTCAGTGATGATATTGCCTACTACTCAAGACCTCAGCGACCAAGGCGGCACGTGGTAAAGTCATTAACCTATAAGTGTCCCGTATCTTGCCTGAGGTTCTTTCTAACCCGGTCCCTATGACTTCGAAAATATCCCAAATAGAAAGGGGGATGGTGAGCCTTTCTTTCAAGGGCAGATAGATGTTGCACTGTCTGGGCATGTTTTGTCTTATGGAATAATATTTGCTGACGTACGTCGGAAACCGCTTTGCTCTTCTGGCACAAATATGCCACTAGAAGTCTTTTAACTGTTTCTGGCAAAGTGACAGCTGCTTCTATTAAACCCCTAGACGATGTGGTAGAGTATGGCATTGAGGTCAATATTACGTCATTATGTTCATGTGATAACGACTACATAACAGGTCGACAGATCAGAGGGATATTGTATTTGCATATTTTTGATGGGATTCTCCCCTTTCCTCTGCCATGTTGGAAATATGCCATAGATTTAGGTATTCACTCTGGTTGACTTTTGTCGGTTGGTGATGGCAACCTAAACATGGGGCACTGCTCCCTATTTTACACTCTGGAATACGAAATTAGGCTGGTGACAGAATTTGTGTTGTTACCAAATCGCACACTTCTCAAACACCTTTTTTAGTCAAGTCCCACCTTTTATCTTCTGACATAAGGACGAATTGCTTTCGTTGTTTGGTTAGGTATGATATAAATAATACCTTTTTGGTCGAGCCCCGAAATTTTGCAGTGTGTTCGTATTTATGCTTAGGCCTATATTTGAAATTTGTTCTTGTATGGTGATTGTGCACACTGGTGCGCGGGATCAACATGTCTGCCAAATACGACGGCTTGTAAAGCAATTTGTATGCAGTGGTACGGTACATATTCAGGATATTCTTATTATATATGAAAGGTAAAATATGTTCGTCTTGGGATGCAAAATGCACGCATTTTGAAATATTTGAATTTTTACTTGTAAAATTTTATTTATTCTAGCAGAGTACACTACGTCACAAGAATGTAGATATTGATAAATGAGTGTTTCAACTAATCTCTGCTTGATTTCTGAAGATAGGAGTTTGTTATATCTATATTAGAACTTAAGTGTTCGGAATGATTTATTAATTTGTTGGCTGCTAATGTGCTCATTCTAAATATATTTAATTCATAAATCCCGGCGCAAATATTCTAGCCGATAAAGCACCATTCCGTCCACATCTTTGTCAAACAATTTCACCTTTGCACAGTGGCGTATTCTCTCATGTTACCAGTTTTACTGTCGTGAATAAACTTTTTTCATTCATTCATTGTTTTCTGCCCAGGGGTGTCTTTCCTTGAAACCTCCATGCTGCTCGATCTTAGCTCTTCGCTTCGTAGCAGCGTAGGACCCATTTATTTTCATGTCTCAAATCATTTTGTAATCTTCTTTCCCTCGACCATACCTCCAATAACATCCCTTAGGATACAGTTTCTTCTCATCCAGTGGCCCAACCAATTTATTTTTCACTTCATGATTATCTCCAGCATTGATCTCTTTTCTACAACTCTTTCTAGCACTGTTTCATTTCTCACTTCTGTCCATTTTGCCCGTTCCACTCGTCTCCATAACCACATTTCCAGAGCTTTCAGTCGCTTTTTCTCACTTGTTCTCACTGTCCATGTTTCCTCTATAGCAACACTCCATACAAAGCATTTAATATAGAAACTGAAGTTGTCGGACTTCTGTTTTCGTTTTACTTGCATGCCTACATTAGTGTTTTATTTCTATTATATCTAATTAATATATAATACATATACACAATAAATAAGAATTGTGGTAAACCAGGTCAGATTTTCAGAACACGTCACTGCTGTTGCAGGTTGTCTAGCGGTGTAAACGCCCACTTTGCCTCAGAGTAAACGAACTGAAGAGTTTAGGTGACAATAAAAAAATCAGTTTCAGTTGACAAGATGAGACGTAAACTGACACACAATGTGGCAACACAGGGCGGAAGAAGTAGCGGAAGAAGCGATGCGTTTCGTGCAGGGTAAAGGATCTGCTTCTGTGGAGATCTCTTCACTTTCCGTGAGATGCTTCCACTTGTGCTTTGTCCCACCCTTTGCCGGACGCCATGGAAATGAAGAAAGGTAAGAGGAAAGAAAACAAGCGTCGGGAATCTTTTGTATCGAGGGCATTTTGGTAGTAGAAAGTGCGTGGCGTGTGACGCGGTCGAAGTGTAAGGTAGAAATGAATTATGCTTTCTTACTTCGAGTGCGGGAAGAATGTGAAGAGAGCATGACAACTGGGTTATTACGGAGCGGCTGTTGAACCGAACCATGACAATTTACGTGTGCGCCAAAGGGAGCTTTAATAATTAGTAATTGCAGTTGGCTTCAAGAGAGTGTGGTGGTGTTTACGTTTCTTGTGCGATGAGTTTGGTGCAGTTTGTACCCCCGTGGAGGCGCCGAACGCCCCTCATAATGCACACCAAGAAAAAACAGAAGGCAGATAGTGGTGGCGACTGGTTGTGGTGGTGCTTTGGAAAACAGAGTGGTGGAAAATCCAAAGGAGGTACGAGGTTGCAAGTGTGGTGTGTGATAAAGGACTTGGCACTGATGTGGCAATGTCTGTCGTGCTAGCATTTACCGTAACTTTAAATGCTAGTTGTTGTTTTGTGCGAGTCCCTTCACACTAGACCACTACGTGAAGATCCACAAATGGTAATGGCCCCGGTGTCTCGATGTTTCAGTTGTAAATATAGGTTCGCACCAGGAAGATGATGAAAAAGGAACAGAAGAAAAAATGTGATGTAAATTTTGTAATTCCTTCTTCTCGTGCAACCCCTTCGAATATTTTCTTGCTGTTGCTTGTCGCAGGACGTATTAGGAACAGTCAACTGAAAACCTTAATTTGCTTTAGTTTCTTATCTAGTATATTTCTGCATGTAGAGTTGCTCAAGTTTGCTGCATTTTAGTATATATCCATCGCTGATCCACATATATTTTCAAGTCTTGAGTTAGTGCCTGTATGTCTCAGGAAGAAGAATCTTTGGGGTGCACGCGCAGTCACTTATGACCCACTGCGAAGGTCTCTCCACTCACCTGCCTGTGAACTGAAGCCATTGTCGTACTTCTCCCTCCATTCCTAAACTTGCTGGCGTGGTTATCATGTACGGAGATATTGTATTTTCATTTGCCAGAGAATTTCTATAAGTTTTAGGCTTCCAGAGGGCAAGAAACCACTGCTCTTCACTGGTGCAAATATATGAAAAATTTACAATGACGAAAATGGTGTTGTGAAGCTTACTTGATCAGTGTTGCACCCTTGAGGTCGTTTTGTAAATAACAGTTGATACCTGATGTAAATTTGAGCTGTATACAGTCTGTCATAATTTTTATAGGACTTTTAATATAAAATCCTCTGCATACAGTTCCATTGTCAACAATGCCAAATATAACAGCATTTAAAGAGACAATTTCTATATTCCCTTAACACTTCAAGAAGATCGATACATAAATTTATAATCACATGGTATTATTCAATACCGTCATCTGTGACCTTTCCGCTGTGCAGTCGAAGCTTTTCGATACGAGTCTAGTGGCACCACTCACCCCTGATGGACGGAGTGAACCGACAATTTGAACTTTGGCTCAACTGAGATTCTGTATTGGCCATATCTGGGTTTCTCTGAAGGTGGTTCCACCGAGTGGCGCGTCTGTGGAACGTGAGTGGCGCCGCTTAGCGGTCACGGGTGAAGAGAAATAATGATAACGTCAAATTAATCTCTATAATGTCAAATACACTAACGATTCATCTTAAGATTGGTACAGTCAGCACCAAAGATCGTGCACTTTTGTGCGTATTTTTAAGAAATGAAATTATACCGATCTTACTGCAGATGTTGCCAACTGTTCTCTGTATTTATTTGTTTTCACCCATGAATCTCACATTGTGTAAAAACAAGGTGAATGGACTTGGTGATAGACAATTTGCCTTGTGCTGTGCATGCGTTGCACTGGCAAAGAGAGCCTACAGCTTGGGAAATTGACTTTGGAGTAGGAATTCGTGTAGTAGTGCGGGCTAGTACCTTGGTATATCAATGCCTATAGGATATACAATCGGTGGCGTGCCCAAGAGCGTGCGTGCCCCCTTTAGCCCAGTATTTCTAAAAAAGAACACCATATGGAGGAAAAGATGGCAAGAGGAGGGCTGACTACTAAAAAAAAGGTATGCGTAACCCCCATTTGTAAATCCTGTATACAATATACAGACGAAGTCCCGTCCCAAAGTCAATTTCGAAAGCCTTGGTCTCTCTTTGTGAGTGATGCAGCAGTTCACTTCTTCACCCAGCAATTGCAAAGGACCAGTAGCGGCTTCTGCCTATTCGCACGTGCACACCCAAATAAATCTGTAATGCAAATCATTATAATTATACTTATTTATTGAACTCTATCTCCTTCGAAACATCAAGTGTTCCCACGCCGCTCCACCAAGAGAGATAGTGTAGAAGTCTGCGATCAGTGATATCAACTCGCGTAGACCAGGCCGCGATTGGGGCCGGAACACAACGGTAGTTTCGCTCGCTATGGCGCTGTTGCAGCAGTCGCGTAGAGGACGCTGATTGGATGTTTTGGCTTCAGCGCCGTGTGAGGGGAGGTTGCATCATTTAGGAAGGCTGTGAACAAAGCCATCTCTGTGCGAGCTAATGTAGTGTTGCAAACCCATTCCATAGGAGATCGTGTGACGCAGTCGATGCAACCCACACATCATCGCAAATTGAGGGATTTTTTTTTTTATCAAAGGGAATTTTCGATGATATATTGTCCCGAGCATATCAGGGGAAGAAAAGGAGGAGAGGGGGGAGGGCAACTGAAAGAGAAGGAAAATTCAGCTAGATAGATTATAACTGATTTTCTCCATGGGGTAGTTGGATCGGCTTCTTTGGTGTACGCCAATGTTATTATTCTCCTTGTTCATTAATATCAGCAGAGCCGGGGAGAAAGTTTTCACGAAATATTTTGCAAATCGACAATAGTATTGATATTGCAGATCGGTATTTCTATGTTTTGAGTGATTTTGTCAGGTTATCGAATGCTGAATTACATACTGACAATAACATCGCTCTTCTCGTGATTGGCTGGATAATTTCCGAAATATTTGAAATTTGTAAAAAAATCATGAAATTCGTATAACTCTGTCATAGCCCCATTTTCAGTGAAAGGTGATCAAAACTTGGGTTGACAATATATTAAGCTTCATTATGTACGCAAAAACGGGTGTGAGTATTTCACAGGGGTGGTATAACACTTCTGGACAATAGACTGAAGTGCACACCCATAGAGCAAGGCCACGAGCCGCAACTGCAAAGGACACAACTCAACAGATATTTTCGATTTCTTTCCTGCAGGTTCAGTCATAGTTTCACAGGAACAAGATAACATCCAATATGGAAGGGCGTTCCTTTAAAAATACAGGGCTGTTAACAAAACAACCCATGTTATTTTGAAAACTGATAAAAGGGGAGTTGGGTAAAACAGGGAAGACAAATGTGACAGCTGGTAAAACGTTCAAGAAAGAACGGATAAATAATGGTGTGTTCCAATTAAAGGCAATAGTAGGCAAAATAACCATGGCTATTTCATTTAATTTCGTTTTGCATTCACAACCTACCATCAGGCCCGTAGCGAGGGGTAGGTTTGCTAAGGGGGCTGAATCCTAGGGCGCCATTCAAAGCTTAAAAATGAAAAAAGACAACGTCAGAATATGCGACAGAATGTCGATTTAATCGTCTCACGCAAGTTTGTGCGGACTTGGCGTTTTCCGAAAAATTAGTAAAATTGTACAACTTTTAAAAGGAATAAGCTCTCGATTGTTGAAGCAAGATTTTTCAAGTTCACGTAAGCAGTTTTAGGGAAGGCATTTATGGGCAAGGGGCAGATTGTGACAATCTAATTGTGAACTACGAAACAAAGCAAAGTACAAGGACTTTAATCCTATTGAAATAGATGCCGAAATAGCAAGTTTCAAGCAGCGTCTTTATTAAAAGAAAAGGGTCTCTTGTGTGTCCAAAGCAACTTCTCGTGGCCTATTAAATTTGATTCACAAAATATCAATCTCTTATCCCAACCTGTACGTAACTTTGAGAGTGTTTTTTTGACATTTGTAGGCTGAGATTTTCTGCTTTCCAAAGTAGTAGGGTCAAGTGTCCATATTTGGGATAGGCTCCTAATTTCGGATACCAAGAAATTTCCACCTTAGAACAGCAGCGCCGAAGTGCAGATAGTGCCAATTAACACGCTACTTCGTCCCCCAGTTTCACCCTTGTGCGTGACCTTGAGCAATGTTTCTTTTAGTGTGGCTGATATTTCTGACTTTTCCGGAGTTTTGATGTAATATTTCACCATCCAAACTTAAGGCCTACAACTAGAAGGTTAGTATTTACTCACTTCTGTCTAAATTTTATATAATCTTGAGAGATTCAGCAAACATTATTACGTAGTTTGTCACATTATTTTAGAGGGGGGAACGCACAGAATTGCCATATTGAATATGCGACTGGGTTTCCTAATTTCGGATGCTACACGGGTACCTAATTTCGACTATCCGAAATTGTGCACCCTTTCCAAATACTCATTAGTAACCCTATCCAAAATTAGGAAATACCCTATCCGACATTAGGCAACCTTTTTGTCAGACTAAAAATATGCATACAATTCTTTGTTTCATAAAATATACCAAGTATTTCTTATATATGTTAATATAACTTTCAGAAACATTAATAAATATATGTTCAATGTTTATCAACACATTTATGGTTTATTTTGTTTACATTTAGGTACTGAAAATCTAATTTGAAATTAAGTATCCGAAATATGGGCACTTGACCCTAGTAGCCGGCTCATGTGGCGGGAGTGGTTAGCACATCGCGCTACGACGCCAAGGGCCCCGGGTTCGAATCCCAGGCTGAGCATGAATGGTTGTGAGTGTCCATTCATCAATTTCATCATGTCATCACTCATCCCCATCTTCGCAAATTAGCCAAAGTTTTCCGAAATGTCGAATCCCAGCATGAGTATGGGTTTTCCTTGTGAGTGTTCCTTCGTGAGTTTAACCATATCATCGCTCATCATCTTCATCGTCGCGATTTGCCAAAAGAGGTAGAAAAGCGATGCTAAATAACAAAGAAAAAAACAATCAAGACAAGTCTCCAATGGTTTGGTCTCATTCACGTCTCGATTTTTAAAAGGCCTTCTGGGTCTTGAGTTGGATTTCGAGTTTTCCGACCACCCTTTGACAAAACTATGAAAAAATATGTGCAAGATTTCCCAGAAAAACTCAAAGAACCGTGAATGTTAAATGTGACTTGTATCGGAGGGATTTGGAGACGCTTTAGTCCGTCGGTTCTTTTTTTTTTGTAATTTTAGAAAATTGAATTGTTTGTTTTTAGTGCAATTAGAAACACACTAGTGGCACGTTATGGACCATAACGAACTGGATGGCATGTTAACTCTTAGAATCTGCAATTTCATTATTCCAAGTTAGCATTAAAGTTGGTTCTGTGCTGGTGTAGGATCTTAAAAATTAAGAAATACACAAATACCTTACCTCTTTACCGCCTTTGCTTATGTGCGATCTGTCCCTGAACTGCAAAGATAATTAGCATTTAACATTGTCTCTTTTACTGATATAGGCGCCAAGAATCAGCATGTCTTGAGGACTGGTCGACATTGGGAATTGAATTTAAAAATGCAGGAAAGTCCCGTAGTTCTTCAATTCACTGTAATTGCATAGAAGAATGTTTGGATGGCCGTATCACTAAATTTGCCAAATTATTTATTCTTAATTTATTTTTTACGAATCTAAATTTATTTCCTAAACCTTCTTGCAGAAAGCAGCATTTTTTAAATTTAGTTTAATTAAATATAACTATGTTTTTAGTGGAGGTATTAGATTTTTGTAAATTCCCTTTGAAACTGAAAAGCATGGGTTAATTATACAAGTACACATATACTTCTCAAGGAAATTTATATTTTAATTTCTAATTGGTTATTATTTTAGAAATGTGTAGTCCCCTTTACTCAAACTGACATCAGCTTGAGGCTTGACTTTCTTAAATTGAATTTTATCTTGTTCCATCATTTTGCAGTCATTTTAAACAATTTTCACATAAAGAAGTTTTCTGAAGTCATAGATCTCTGGGTTCTCGGTCTGTGTAAATGCTTTGGTGGATGTATAACGACCATCCCTCGGGATGAGACATTTTTCTGTCGCCTACGTGGTGCAGTCAACATTTTGTGTTACTCAATTTCTCGAATGGCGTAATCATTTAATTTTATACTTCAAAGGATGTTTACTATCAGTAGCAGCGGTTGGGTGCCAAAACTGAGTAGGCAAGGGCAGTTTACTTTCTCTTGCTAGATAGGTTTAGTATTAGCTAAAATGACAAAAATTGTCCTCCCTTAATCACCGCCGCTGTTCATTACTGTATAAATCGATGCCTTATTGTTTGTTTTAAATCTCTGTGGGGAGAGATCACTTCCTCCGCCCACAAAATTAAAGTAAGTTGTGTGAGCAGATTTCTGATCATACACAGTTTATCAACTCACAAAGACAAAACAGGAAAATAATATAATGTTATTTTACAGGTACCTTATAATGAAATTGTTACATATTGTAACTAAATATTTTGTTATATTTTAGAAGATATATTCTACTGATTCACTTTTAGCGAGAAATGCAGGCATGGTATGCCAGAGACCAAGGTACAAGTCCTGGTTGAAGCTGCATTTTTGGCTTAAATTTCTACGTATTTGCTAGCTGTAGGCTTCTTTTCCTTGTACTAGTTTTCAGGAAATATGTGCTTGACGAGAATTTTATCTTGTTGCAGGGAACCAATGTGCAGACTGTATGACACGCATTCCATATGCCACTCTCATTGCAACCATCATGTGTGTAGTGGGAGTGGGCATTTTCTGTGGGACCATGTACAGAGGCGCAACATTAAGCATTTTGATGTTTGACCAAGTTTTTCACATACAGCTGTCATGGTGAGTTTTTTTTTCATAAACAATTTTCTGTCTCTCTCTTTCTCTTTCTTTCTCTCTCTCTTTCTTTCTCTTTCTTTTTTGTGTGTAGGTATGGACGTGTGTGTGAGAGACAGAGAGAACATGCACACGCAAGCCTAAATCTGCAGTAACAGTAAATAATAAAAAGCTGGATTAAATTCTAATAAGAATGTATTTAAAATTAGCAAGATAACAAGTGCTCTTCAAGAATTGCAGATGGCCATGTACAGAGTGGTTCGAATGTCTTGTTACCCCAAGGTGGTTATCACAGTGGAACAAATTAAACTTGTTCTCTGCCTTCATGTGTCTCACACCAGTAACTATAGTGTAGATGAATGGTGAGCAGCATGTGTATTCACACATGAATATCCACAGACCAGTAGAACAAGAAGGGAAGTGCAATATGACTTCGCTGTCACAGGACATGCAGACAGATCATTTGTGTCAGGGAAATAGTGGATCAGTAACTTTGTAAATTGTTCTGCAGGAGGTATCAAGACATTTGGACCACCCTGTACAACAGAAGAGCTCACATGTAGCCAAATTATGGTTTGCACTCTTGCCTTTAGTGTGAGCAGTCCTTGATTCGATCCCCGGTGAGAACTAACATTTTTTTAGTGTCTTCCCAACATAGTTGTGTCGGTAGAAGATTTCATTTGTCGTTGAGTTGCATTAACTTTACATTGGAGCTTATACTGTGTGCCATTAAAATACTATTTTCTCTGAAGTAAACATTTTCTTGCCAAAATCGATAATACAAATGTGTGTTGTATACCTTTTACATAATGTAGTGAGCCATGTTTCCGAACTTGTGACACTAAAAATGAATATATTAAGTGCAGTGGCAGGGTAACTTGAACTGACTAAATAGTGTGTATTTATCAGTGGCGAAGCTCCTATGAGGCTTTTGAGGCTTAGCCTACCCAAAAAAATGTTGAAATTAAAATGTTCTTATACCCTGTAACAATCAAAGTTCGTTAAAACGAATTAAACTATGTAATCCGAACGTTTGGTTCCGCCGATCCTTCCATATATCTCGTCAGGCAGGCCAGAAAGAGAGAGCGCGTTCGGGCCGAACTCTGAGGCTTTTGACGAAAAGCCTCACGTTTAAAAGGCAGCTACAGCGTGAGCTCTGTGCACTGGGAGGGGAGGGGAAGGGGAAGGGACCGCCTATTCGCTGGGTAAAAGCGGCTAGCCTCAGAACCAAATCTGTTGTGCTTCTTCTCGTGCAAAGTGTGTCCGTCGTTCACGCGCTGCATTGTTGAATGTTAATTTACTTCAAGTGCATCCGCGCGTGTGTTTGTGTGTGTGTCACATAGTGTATTTATGTTATAAAAATATAATACTGTGAAATTGTGTTGGAAACTCTAAGATGATTTGCAGTAAAATAAATGTAAGTGGACAAGACTTCGTGGTTCTCAGATCCTTAACCTACGAAATATTGGACACACTGACTGTGTAACTGGAAATACGTTTTGGAGATCTTGAAAATATAAAATTTGTTGAATTGGTAGACCAAAATAGCTTTGGGGAATATAAACTACATTTTCCTGTGATGAAATTAATTAACCTTCTGTCCACATATCCATTTTTCAACAAAGAACGATTAAAAAATGATTTAAAGAATATCTGTGATGAAGAAAAGCATTTACGTCGTGCAGACCTTCTAAAATTCATAGTTAGCAATGATCTTCAAACAATCTACAAAGAAGTAACACAACTTATCAAGTTGGTCTTGACATTCCCAGCTTCCTCCGAAAGAAGTATTAGCACCCTCAAGAGAGTAAAAAAAAATATATCTCCGTAATTCAATGAAAAATGAAAGATAAAGTTCTCTCAGTCTCAGTACAATAGCCATTGAAAAAAAAAACTGGTTAAAGAACTTTCTATTGATCAAGGCTTCAAGCAAAGAGGAATTGATACTTTTGCGACCAACAAGAATCGACGCATGAACCTGCTGTATAAAAAAAATATAAGCAGATTTTTCAGCCTACCCAGTATTTACGCCTTAGCTTCGCCACTGGTATTTATACACAAAGTACCACATTTGGTGTCATTTGAGTCATTCCCAGCAGCTGTTGACTGAAAATATAAACATTTTGATTGTACACTACATTGCTTGTTCTTTTCTAGTTAGTATGTGTAATTCAACCAGAGGTGTGGAGGATCAGAGAAATTCTCCAAATTATTGGGAAAGTGTAAGAAGTGTCACATATGCATGATATTTTAATTATACATTAGATACCTTCTCCAATAATTTAATGTTAACACACATTTTCTTTGTATGAAACAGATATTTTCCCTAAAACTTTGTCTCACCCTTTTTCTGTCTACAGCACTTTCAGATTTAAAATTCCTGTAAAGAACATCATTGTAGAGGCTATGAGTTATTTTGTGAAACAAAATATATGGTGATTTTTAAGTAACTATTCTTCTCAATATTCTTTTTATATAAAACAGAACCATATTTTCTAGAGCTGAGCTGATACTACCATTTGCCGATACCGATACCATGACCAATACCCACCGATACCAATACTTGTATATTTCCAGTATAAAATAACAGGCTAATTACCGAGGCATACTAACTCGTCACATCACTAGGCACTTATTTAGAAATATATAATTTGGGGAGCCTGTCCAAGCCGTGTGTCTCAGAAATATAATAATAAAAGTGTTTCTATTTAATACGTTAATTATTGGTCGATTCGTAATAGTATGTAAATTAATTAATTAATACTTAATTTCTCCGATGCGTATGGAGTATTGTTGTATGTAACCACAGACAAAGAAATGGAGGAAAGACAAATTTAATACCTATTTCGTTCTTTGTTTTGTGACTTAAAAATATTGTTATTACATAAATAGTAAAAAGACTCTATAAAATCAGATAAGACAGCAAATATTCGTCATCTAGCTTAAGTGTAGTTAAGACCGCTAAAATTTGTGTAAAAACAACTGTCCTGGCAAGGAAATTTATGTCAAAGAACTAAAATAATTGAATTTATTGAATAACATAAAGAATTATGGTACTTCCATTAGATGAAAAGTAAAGTTCCTGATAGATATTTTATGTACATTATTCTAAGTAGTGGTGTACATAAATCTTTAGAGGGGCCTCCCCGATGGTGTAGTGGTAACGCCGTCGCCTTGTAATCAATAGATCCCGGATTCAATACTCAGTGAAGGCACATAGTGGTTCAGGTTCCACTTTAAAATGTAGGTCCAGTCCCTATTAGCTTATCTTACTTACTGTCATTCAAAGCTATATGTTCCCACCCTAATCTCGGTGGAAATAATTGATTCATTGATTGATTTGCTTTATATTACTTCTATTTTTGTGCCACTTCTGGCTAATTTACGAAGATGGGGATGAGTGACAAAATTGATGAATGGAAACTCACCAACATTCATGCCCAGGCCGGGATTCGAACCCTGGCGTCGTAGCGCGATGTGCTAACCACTCCGCCAGGGGGCCGGCTTTCGGTGAAAATAAATAACCCTCATTGGCCGATACCGGCAGTCACACGAAAGACAGAAGTGAAGACAGGGTGGCCACAGACCTGGAAAACCGGGAAAAGTCAGGGAATTTGAGGTGTTAAAAAAAGTCTGGGAATTTCGTCTTCATATTTATTATTATTAGTATTATTTCTTTCGTTATGGAACTCTGCACGGGAACAGGAAATCTCGTTCGTAAGTTTCGGCCTCAACTTTTAGGCCCCTTTTATGCGCAACACAACCACGGCGCCAGAAACCAGTGATGGTAGGAGGAGAGAGAGAGAGAGAAATTTCTCTCGGAGGGAATTTTAAATTCGAACACTCTTTGGAGGAAAATTTTCATAACTCTGGCACTATGGGAGCAATCTACTTAGGATAACTTTTGTTTTCCAGCTAAAATATCAGCGCATGTAACCGTGTACAATTCAGAAAACCGGACCGAGGAAGGGAGGATGGGGGGGGGGGACGCACGTCCCCAGAATTTCAATGGAAGAAACATAAAAATCTGGAGTTTGCCCCCTCTTCTCCCGCTATTTTGGGGAGAAGGCGCGAACTTTAGTATTCTTTTCAAAGAATGGTCATTTCTCAAGAGAACGAAACATGTTTCATGTTCTTGGGTGCCATACAAGTTGAATAATAAGCCAAAATGTGATTATTTTTTTTTTTACGAAAAATAGGTAATTTGCATTTTTGGAGGAAAATTGTTATAACTCGGGCACTATGGGAGCAATCTACTTCGGATAAGTTTAGTTTTGCAGCTAAAACATCAGAGCATGCAACCGTGTTCAATTCAGAACCCTGAACCGAGGAAGGGGGGGTTTGCGGGCACGACCCCCGAATTTCAATGAAAAAACCATAAAAATCTTCAGTTTGCCCCCTCTTCTCCCGCTATTTGGGAAGAAGGCGCAAACTTTAGTGTTCTTTTCAAAGAGTGGACATTTCTCAAGAGAAAGAAACATGTTTTATGTTCTTGGGTGCTATACAAGTTGAATACTAAGCCAAAATGTGATTTTTATCTTACGGAAAATAGCTAATTTGCATTTTTAGAGGAAAATTATTATAACTCGGGCACTATGGGAGCAATCTACTTCGGATAAGCTTTGTTTTGCAGATAAAACATCAGAGCATGCAACCGTGTACAATTCAGAACGCCGAACCGAGGAAGGTGGGTTTGGGGGCGCGTCCACCGAATTTCAATGAAAAAAACAACAACAAAAATCTGGAGTTTGCCCCCCTCTTCTCCCGCTATTTTGGGGAGAAGGCGTAAACCTTAGTATTCTCTTCAAAGAATGGACGTTTCTGTTCGGAAATGTGGCATGGATATGTTGCGGAGGAGGGGGGAGATTGGTCATCAATATGAATTTCCCAGGCTTGCTCCAGACCTGCGTCAGAGTTTCCACCCAAACATAAGAGTATGAAGGTACAAAAAGCACATCCATTTCGTAATCAGCACCATAATACCATATGGTATCATCGGGCCAGTACGACCTTACTCTGATGATACCATATGGTATCATCGGGGGAGTAAAGGTTAAGCCTCTAAATATTACGTGGAAAATGCATTGAATTATCACTTTTCTTGTCCGTATGGGAGTAGTAAGGGGACTTGTCAACAGATGGAGGGGATAAGAGCAGGTGGCGCTGTCCGATAGTTGTCGGACGTCGTAGTAAGGCATTTTGTTGGGCAAACTGAAGGAACATGGAAACAAATAGGTTCCATTGATACATACGATTTTTGTCGAATATCGCCACCCGACAAAGTATCTCACTACAACATGCGACAGAAATTGCATGGACTGCAACATCCAACAAAAATCGCATGCATAAACAAGAAGAGCTTTAGACTGCAAATATGCTGCTGGATTTGTATTACTCTTTTGGCTCACTTCACCTTATTTAATGTAGCAGTGCTTACGAAGGTTTTCTTTCATGATCCTGACGTATTACTGGTTTCGCACAAGTTAATACGTTTACAATGACATTGCACTATTCTTAGATATCAAGAAGAATCCAACAAAACGGGATATATATTGAATACTAGCACGAAAAAGTGAAACATAAAACTGCATTGGTGAACGTTATAAAAATTGGCAAGTGCATGCTCCCAACCTCAAATTTACTGCAACACTAGTATTGCAATGAAATTAACGCCACTCTCTGTCCTGTCTGTTTAAACTCGTGAGAGATGGTCATTAATCTCTCACTGAGTAAGGTTAATGTCCAATATTATGAAATAAAATACTAATAATAAATACGTAAATATTTTAATATCACATTTACTCGAATCATTCAATCATAAAAACAAATCACTTTCTTCAAGAATTGAAATTTTCTCTGCCAGCCATGCTAAATTTTCACTTTCCATCTACTGATTTATACGAGGGGTGGCCAGAAAGTAATTTCCGATTAATAGGGACATTTATTTTTCGCAAACCCAAAACCGTGAAAAATTGTAATTGCTGCGAAGTTATTTTTAGGAATGTGCAGTGATGCCGGGACAGATTTTTCGCCCGTTCGAAATATAAAAATAATGCGAATTTGGCATAAAATGCGAATTGATGGCGTTTTTAGCGATTTTTTTTAAAGAAATGCCCTAAAACAACGAAAAATTCCATGAAATCCAACATTCATGTGTTTTCTAGGCCATGTTTGTGTACATAGAACATCAAGTTCTCCAACATTTTACTCAAGAGTAAACTATAGAGTTATACGTACATGGAATAATTCCGACAGCCACATTAAATCCTGTATTTTCCACGATTTTTTCAACTTCTATCAAAACCATTTGCATCGCAGAGCAAAGTGGCAGGGTTCTAACATGAGATCGAGTGCGTATCTACCATCACACGGAAGCCACATCTTATTTTTCGCACAAGATATGTTTTGAATTACCAAGCTAAGTGCGCACCATCGGCATTTGTCGAGCGAGTAATAATGGAGCTCCGTCGTTAGGGCGTCTGACTACTATGCAAGAGACCCGGGGTCGATCCCCTGCGGGGGAGAACCGGTATGTTTTCCAGCTATTAAAACTGCTCCGGCACCCACCTAGCATCATATGAAGCTGGTACCTTGAGGAAAAAAAGTAGCCAGGAGCGTGGTGCTGATCACATCACCCCTACCTTCAGCCCTAACTCCACACCCCTACTATACACCTTCATGGAAAAGTGCAGGGGAGCACTTTACTTTTACTTCCTCAAAAATCTGTTCCAACATATCAAACTGTCACGAAAATACGTAGACCATGTGACCTACAATTTGAAATATATTTTAAAAGCACAATGGAGTATTAAGTTTCAGTATATTTGACAAAAAACAAAAACAAAAACGCTAATTTTCGGAAACGTAACACTAACAAGTCAAAAAAAGATAATGCCAATTTTTGGTGCCATAATATATCGGTATCTGTCACGTGAGATTGATTGACTTAAATTTTTTGGGTGCGTCGCCACTTATGGTCATTATACACCCTTCAGTATATACGGAGAAAATTCCATTATCTAAAATCCTTACCTTAAAATTAAAAAAGGGGTATGGTGAAAGGTAAATTGCTCCCCTGTGCATAGCACCACGCCATGAAGGCGTATAGGGGGTGTGGGGGTAACGCCCCACACTTTCTTGATCCGGTCGTGAGTAAGGGATTAGCATCACGCCCCTGACTGCCTTTACCCCCCCAGGGTTTCCCCCAGGTACCCATGTTATTCGACACTGGGTGTGCGCCGGGGCCGCTTCCAACGTTAGAAAAGTTCCTGGATTTGAACCGGCCAGGGATCGAACCCGGGACCTTTAGCATGGTAGTCAGACACGTTACCGACTGAGCCACCACGGCCACCACTGGTGTATGGAAAATAACTTTCCCAAAATAACTTTGAAGATATCAAATTCTCACGAAGAGGCGTAAGCCATGTCACTTACAATTTGAAACCGTAGTTTAAAAACACCATGAAGGTATAATTTCAGATATTTGTCAGAAAATGCGCTAAAATGAAAATGTGAATTTTGGGAAAAATAACACCGTATAGTAAAAAATAAAAAATAAGAAAATACATGAATTTGAAAAAAAAAAATATCAAGGTCCCTACCGATTAGGCATAAATAAAACATGAATATCAGTTGTAATTTATTACATTAGTAACAGTGAGTCCTAACCTAATTTTTGTTGTTTTGGCATTTGTCGTAGCATGGCACTAAATTTTGTATGCCCATGGTATATGTGTCTGACAAGCAAAGACTGGAACTATCTCTACCGCAGTGTAGCTGTCAAATCCTTGCCCTGCCAGAAACCTCTTCAGATAAACAAAGAGATGAAAGTCGGTACATTCAAGGCCAGGGCTGTTCAAGGAGTGGTCCAAGATCTCTCACCTGAAGTGATGCAAAGGGCCCGTGTGTACTCAGCTGTATGGGGTTGTGCACATTCGATTGGCCTTCCATGAATTGTCTGCACCATCGTCTGACCATACTATCACTCACGACGTTCGGTTTACACACCTCACACGATTGCTAGTGGCTCCGTGCCAAATTCTGAGCGTGCAAAAATCTGATTGCTACACGTAGGCTACATCACAGTCGGTGGAAGACTGTATGAGAGCTGCAATATTTAACGTAGAATGGTCCTAAAACGGCTGGATTGCAACTGTATCAGATTATAACTACACGCCACTTCTCCCTGCCTTCATGTGTGTGTGTCTATCTCTGACCACTAGTGCTGCATACAGGCACCATTGGAGCTTTTTTTAGCCCTCGTATATGAAGTTTCAGAAGCTTTTATTATTAGTGTGTTCCTGTTTTAATGTGTGGTTAGCTATATCAGGTACCTATACAATGCAATTCTATAAATTCCTTGCGTTAAGTTTCTAATACCTACATACCCTTTTCGTCAGCATTAATGGTATAACTGCATGTTGTCAGTTTCACAGTACTTCACTTGGATATACTGTACTGAAGCAGAAATCCCATTGATAATGTAAGGAAATATGACACTTTATTTTGTTCGATTCAATTGTTTCACTTATATGCAAGAGTTAAGTTGTTTGCTTTACAGAGAGGCGAGACGTAGCTTTATGCATCGAAGAATGAGTCCGCACTCATGGTTCTTGCAAGCAGAGGGTTCCAAACCTCAGTGGAAATATCAACATATAATACCGGGAATTTATAAGGAGACTGATAAATTACAAATTGTATTTCTTAATCAATCACTCTTCACTCTTATCTCATTTAGTCATAACTTTAAAAATAATCAATTATTTTATTTTAAACTTACTGCGTATGACAAAATTCCGTAATCCTTCCCTAGCTTGTGAATCGTAATAATTTTCCAAATTCACTGTTTTGCAGTTTGAATTCAAATCATAGAGAATACAGAAATGAAATCAATTTCATAGGAGATGATATTGGTACTTAACAAAACCATACGTGGATCTGTATGAGTTTTTTTATTTCCATTTGCAGAAATATCGATTTAGTTTAGTTTGTAATTGTCAGGGGAAAATGTAAATTTTGTCCTGGAAAACCTGGAAAAGTCAGGGAATTTCATTTCTGCTTGTTTGTAGCCACCCTGTGAAGAGGACAAGTATAAATTGCTGATTCACCTTCCTGCTTGAACGTAGATAAAACAAAGCTAATTTCACAGTGACCTTCATCCCTTTTTTCCAAGAACTCCGCAACTACCTGACCCGGCATTAGTGCTGCGCGGGGGGGGGGGGGGGTTAAAAACATCCACCTATATTACGACCAGATCTTCAAGCAAGAATTGGCAATGAATGGTTTATTTCCCACAGCGTTAACTAAGCAGTTACATGCCTTCATGGTCACATTTGGGTTCAGCTTTCACTTACCCATGCCTTCGATCTTTCCATCTGCTTCTCAGGAGGGTGAGGTTTTTTTCCAGTGTTTCTAGGAAAATCTATGGAACTTCCTGTGCTGGTATCCCAATCTGTCACATGGAAGGGTGAACGAACTTTTAAAAAGGACAAATGTTGAGACGAGCTGTTGTTGCCTTTGCCCACTTTTCTAGCCACTGAAAATCTTTGGTATCGGACGGTATCAGTAAAGGAAAATCAACCGATACTCACCGATACCACCGGTGGCGGCTCAGCCCTAATTTTTACTAAACATATCGAAAAGTATGATGTCCTATAAAATAAGGTTGGGTTAGAAGTTATTAACTAAAGCTATGAAAATTAAAGTACATTCATTAGAATTACTGCATGCCATTTGCTAATCTCGCAACAATAAAGCTTTCAAATTGTGAAAATTGCAAGTAGCGAATATTATGCAAATATTAGTGGTTTGTGAGTCCCGATGTCTTCCTTGTTGCTGACAAGTCATCTTTTTTTTTTTTAATTTTACTTTTAAAGCATTGATTATTCATCTATCGTGTTCCGCCATAATTTCTCAGGTTAAAATTAAATTAAGCACGTAATTTAATACAATAGCAGCACGTCTTGCATTGAATTTACCATGTGTTCAAATGGCAAAACAATTGCGTGTCTCAAATGCATGGCTCATGCTGCCATCTGCACTGGCACTCTTAAGGCCTGTTGCACCACAGGGTTTGTGCACAACAGAGTCTTGTGTTTCCTGTCAATGCGAACTTTTTTCCAAAATTTTTGCACACAAATAGTGTGGTGCGTATTATGCAGGGAATATTTTTTTGTGTGTTTATGGAACCCTATCATGTTATATATCATTGTAAAGCTTGAACTCTTTAGTTTCTGAATATGGCAACCGTATACCCTTTTTCTGTCTACAGTACTTTCAGATTTAAAAGTCCAGTAAACTCCTGTAAACAACATCATTGTAGAGACTATGAGTTATTTTGTGAAACAAAATATAGGGTGATTGTAAGTAACTATTCTTCTCGATATTTTTTTTTTATATAAAACAGAACCATTTTTACTAGAGCTGAACCGATACTACCATTTGCTGATACCGGTACCATGACCGATACCCACCGATACAAGATGAGAAATGAAGAAGTGTCAAATCTTGCCAGAAAGTAATTATTGAGGGTTCCAGGCTCACCAGAAGTAAATGATTTTCTGAGATGTCTGTAGCGCATTTGCTGCTCCATAATCATACCAGTTATTATTAGAAACTACAAAGGAAATTGTGGCTGGGGAACTATAGAAAAAGTTGTTGGAAAGATTCTCCTGGGCTATCGACCAGGTGAGTTGTGGAAAAGATTCCGAGCTTTCGAGAGCTAACGTCACACTCATCTTCAGGGTAGAAGTGCAGTATTGAATGTCAGCCCAGTATATATACCGTATTTACTCATGTACAGTATTGAATGTCAGCCCAGTATATATACCGTATTTACTCATGTACAAATAATGCACACTTTTTTCCAATATTTTTTGTGTTTTTATGGAACCCTATCATGTTATATATCATTGTAAAGCTTGAACTCTGTAGTTTCTGAATATGGCAACAGTATTCCATTCAAGATGGCGACACTAATGTGCAATTCAGTTGAAATAAGCTCATTACAAAATGAAGGAACGTTCTGATTTTTGTGGTACTTTGGATGAAAGAATAGATGAGAAAGAAAATAATAATTAAAATGTATAACTGGCCAAATAATGTGACATATATGGAGTGCGTAAATGCCTTAATGAAACAAATCTTGTTCTGATAACTGCTAGTTTGAGGGTCCTGAATTGGCCTCTTCTAAATGTTATGTCAGTCATGGAAAAAGTATATATTTTGAAGTTGTTTTTTTTTAGAAAAAGTAAAGAAAATGAGCAAAACCACGCATTAAAGTTTAAAGGACATTTTCCACGATTTTTCACTTTGTAATCTAATGTTCTGTGACACAAGAAAAAGAGTGCCATTGTGGCAGACTTCGAACATCCACCTCCCATGTGATGGGATGCGTATCAGTGGTATTTGTTGGGCAAGAAATAACAGAAAATAACTTCATGCGCACTGCAAATCCATAGTGTAATTTTCATCTCTTTTTCTACTATTACAGAATAAATAAGGTGGTTAAAGAGTGAAAGCTTTGGGATGCTAAACACAGTCGAGGTAGAGGGAGAAGGTGGCATGGGTTGGTGACTTACTGTTTACACAATAGGATATTCTACTCTTGATCCACTTAGCAGCAGGTGACTCATTGAATAGGTATGATGTCACTAGCTCTTGATTAGTATAACAACAGCTTTACAACCTACAACTAACAAAGCAATTTCTTGAACCTGGATTATACTGCGCATTATACACGAGATAACATTTTTTGTCACTTTTCCCCTTCAAAAACCAGGGTGCGCATTATACATGCGTAAATACGGTACATATATATATGGTGAAGATGGTGGACCAATTAGGTGTCGTGTCTGCTGCTTCTGCGCTGACGCCTCCCCCATGGCGCAGTGGTAGCATCATTGTCTTGTAATCGAGGGGTCCCGGGTTCAATACCCGGTGGAGGCACAAGTGGTTCGGATCCCACTTTAAAAACTGTAGGTCCAGTCCCGATTAGCCTTACTGTGCATAAAGTGGACTTAAAACATCAACTCAAACCAAACCAAACCATGCTTCCGCGCTGACATAGCTGACAAAGTACCTGGAAGGAAACTCTGGGGGTAAAGGCAGCCAGGGTTGTGGTGCTGATCACATCACCCCCAGCTCGGCCGAGATCAAGAAAGTGTGCGGACCTAACCCCACACCCCCTATATGCCTTCATGGCATGGTGCAAAGCACAGGGGAGCATTTTACACACTACTTACTATGTAACCCCAAGGACGATTTAGGACGACTCAAAATACTGAGAGTTTACCATATTATCTGCAAATGTGGGAAAACATACATTGGGCAGACAGGCAGGACAATAGAACAGCACTATACAGAACACCAAAGTTACATTAAGAATTTCCATCCGCAAAAGTCGGGACTAGCAGAACATTCAATCAACGAGGGACATAGACCAGATTTCAGCAACACAGGAATTATAGCCAAAACTTCAAACTACTGGGACCACATCATAAAGAAAGCAATAGCTATTCATGAAGAAAAAGAGAATCTTAATCCCGACATGGGCTCGAAGTGGACCCAGCCTGCCTATGGGATGCATGCAGGTTCGACATCTCTGGGGGAAGCATAACAACTTTTCTCCTGAGATTTCGTGAGGAAATGAGTAGCATAACCCGGTCATAGAAAACCTACAACAATGACTGGAGGTCGTCTAGCTGACCACATGTCACCCAGTTACTGCCCCACAGCCAGTAAGGTAGGCACTGGCCCTCATGGGCTGTTATATCATGGGTTATCATTATCCCTAGTCATGAAAATACATCAGAGAAACGTTTTGCCATGAGAATAGAAATAATGTCACGTTATGACTAGTATTAAGATTTTATTCAAAATGAGCTGGTAGAAACAGTGAAACCACCACTTCTCTAGAATTTTTTGCAGAGGCCCAATTTATGGTAATTTCACCTAATTTTTCTGGTCTTTACTACTTTCTGGGCATGTCTTGTGTATTTGGTGAAATTCTGAATGGCAGATTTTCTTTGTTTCTGCAGGTTCCAAACTGTCCAAATGGTGTTTATAACTATAGGAGCCAGTATGGTCGCTCTGGGACTGATCATCTTATTTGTTGGATGTCTGGCCACAGGAGCCACAAGGCAGAAGGTCTACCGTGAGTGGAGGGCTCGTGTTGGAGGACGCATATCTTGTGCTGTGGTAAGTTCTAATAACGACATAGAAATAATCTACCAGGTGTGCCGGTTAATAATTCTTAATTGATCCGAAAGAAAACAAGTGTATCTGGGTAGAAATGTAACAAATGTTTTATTCAAAGTATGCGCCATCGCTAGCTATACATTGTGACCATCTGTCCGTCAAATTGTGGATGCCCTTCCAGAAAAATCGTTCACATTTTGAGGTGATCCAGTGAGCAAGCCATTGTTCGACATCTTCATAATTGTTGAAGTGTTGCTGGGAAAGTGAGTGAGACATCGATGAAAACAAGTGGTACTCCGAAGGGGCTACGTCTGGTGAGTTTGGTGGGTGGGGCAAGAATTCCCAGCCAAGTGCAGAAATGGTGTGTCTGACGCTTTTCGCTGTGAGTGATGAGGCGTTGTCGTGCTGTAAAATCACTTTTCCATGTCTTGTTGTACAATCTGGGTGCTTTTCGATCAATGATGAGTTGTTGACAGTAGCGAACGGCATTCATCTGGTTTCAGAAGCTCATGGTACACCACACCCTTCTGATCCCACCAAATGCACAGCATTGTCTTCCTTCCAAAGCAATTCAGTTTTGCGGCCGATGTTGAAGGTTGTCCTGGGTCAACCCATGACTTTTTGCATTTTGGGTTCTTGAAGTAGATCCATTTTTCGTCCCCAGTCACTATCCGATGCAAGAAAGACTTTATTTCATACCAAGAAAGCAACACTTCACACACCGTTTTTCGCTTTTCCATTTGTCTGTTGTTCAGATGATGTGGGACCCATTTTCCTGCCTTCTGGCATGAAGACGATCAGATATGGTTTGGCGACCAACATTTAACTTCTCTGCTAGTTGTTGTTGTGTTTGCGTATCGTCTTCGTCCAACAGTGCTTGCAATTTGGCATCTTGAAATTTTTTTTGGTTGGCCCGGGCAATCTTTGTCTTTCAAGTCGAAATCGCCGAAACCAACGCACACATGAGTCTTGCGTTAGGACATTGTCAGTATACGTTTCCACAAGGATACGATGGCTTTCACTCGCATTTTTCTTTTGATTGAACAAGAAAAGCAGGATGCACATGCTCCTTATTTGGTTTGAAGGTCAACATGTTTCCCCCACACAAACCCAATATCACGATCACTCGCACTCGGTTGCACATCCACGGCATTTTGACAGGTGCTGTTCTGGCAACACACCGATGTGACAGTTGCTTCCAGCGACATCCAGCGACGAAATTAAGAATTATTAACCGGCACACCTGGTAATAAATTAGGCTTAGAAACAAGAAAGAATAGTCAGAATCTCACCTCTGTAGAACCAGTGGCCATGTTTTGCCTCCCTCTGTGGTGGAATGGTTAGCACAGCATTCTAAAAGGGATCCTGGGTTCGAATCCTGGCCTAGGCATGGGTCCCTTCATCACTTTCATCATATCATCACTCATCTTCATCTTCACAATTAGTCAAAAGTGGCAGAAATGTGAAATAAACCAAATTAATCAATCCATCAGTGGCCATGTTTAGGCAGCCATCTCCTTGAAAAATACGAAGGAAATTAGGCAACTGGACAAAAAGGGCACTAGCGTCATGTGTGGGAGAGACAAAGCAAATGGAACAGAATAACTTGTTCTTGCACATGATGTGGGAACATTCTCGTACAGTGCTACTTAGTCCAGTTTTTAACTGCCCCCTCAAAGGGAGATAGACTGTCGTACCTGATCTTTCCAACAAATATTGATGCTGTGTCTGTAAACAACATGTCAATAGATGCAAGATGGATATGTAGGGGTAACTTAGAATGGAGGGCCATCGTCACCAAACCAAATGTCCTTTGGACTTCTTCATGTGGGGATTCATCACATTGTTTCGTTGGTAGTGTAATTACGGTGGACAGCAGTAAAAGCCATTCCATTAATTTTTGGATGTATGAGAAGGTGTATGTGTGTTAAATTGCCTCTCAATTTGCTAATTTTATCAAGTACACAATTCCTACACTCATAAAATTGATGGGAATTTTGCACATTATCCTTGAGTATTTGTGATACAGGAACAAGAAATATTTGAGTTTTTTCCAGATATATATATACGAGGTGAATCTATAATTCCTTAACATACTAATATTTTTTTTTAAATAGAACAAAGTAACAAGGTCTCTGCATAATTACTCTGAATATCAAGACCCCGTAGGGAGAGAGATTGGGTAACTGTGAGAATATTTTTGCTATGGGCCATGTTATTTGAATGGGAGCCCGAAAACTACTTCTCATACACAGTATAATAAAAGTTGACAACCACATAAGAATGCAACATAAACACTTTGTGAGTGAACATGTGGATGTTGATATTGTAAACATATCTTTTTTTAAATAGGCATAGAATGCATGCAATGAAAGCTAAAGACAATTTTTGGGCACCCATTTAGAAATGATTACCCACATCAAAATATGATCATTACAAAAGTTGTTTGAAACCCTTTTAGGGGTGCACACCAGAGCTTCAAAATACCACGATTTGACCCATCCATGGGTTATCATGCAGACACATTGTTAGTTTGTTTATTTTATTACCTCTTGAAAAATCAGCTTCTTGTGAATATTAGTGACAGCTTGTTTATACATTTTCCTGGCCAATCAGTTCTTTTATTTTGTTTGTATTTTAGTTATTTAATATTGATTTTCTACCTCTAATTAATGAGGATGATTGATGACTTGAAATAGATCAGTCAGTAGGTAATTCATATTGTATAAATAGGTTGTCTTTAGTTCAATGATACAACATTCCACAAAAATATTAAATTATAATTTTTCATTTCTAAAGTTTTGACATTGACTTCTTGTTATTAAAATAAAATTTTGTCAACGACACATCAATTGCCAAATTTTGAAGTCCGGATTTTAGTGACTAGGAAGAATCTAAGAAAGAATCTGGTTTTTGTGAGAAAATTGTCTAGTTAAAGTAAAGTTCACGTAAAAACAAAACAAAAACTCTTTGCTGTAACAGAAATTATTTCAACTTGAATTTGAAACAAACTTTGGAAGATAAGAAAAAATATTTATTAGCATATACAGGGTGGGTTACAGGAAACAGTACAATAACATGTGGCAACCCTGTAGAAAGGAAAGTGTGGTAGTGCCACCTGTCCTGCCCAAGCAGAACACAAAGGTAAAGTTTCCCGTGCATATAGCATCATGTCATGAAGGCACATTTAGGGGGTGTAGGGCCCCACACATCTCGATCTCAGCCATTTTGGAGGTGATGTGATCAGCATCATGCTCTGGGCACCTTTACCCCCTAGGGTTGTCCTCAGGTGCCCATTGATTTGAGGCTGGGTGAGCTTCAGAGCAGCTTTATGCAGGGACAAGGCCAGAAAAAATCCAACCTTAGATTACCCACCCCGGAAATTAAACCTTAGTCTCCCTCTTGGCAGTCAGACACCCTACCGACTAGACCACAAGCAGAACACAAGGTTCTGCCGTTTAGTTAATCTAGAGCTAGTTATCAGTGCAGGTACCTATGAAGGCTGTGAAGGCCTACTTGCATGAGAAAAGTGTTGTAGCCACGTAGCATGAGCTGTAGAAACGATCACCATTGCCCAGTTCCAGACAGAAGGATGATATCCGGGTGTGTGAAACAGTGGCTTCAAATGGGTTTGGTCACCAATAGGAAGCACGAGAGACTCCAGATGACAGTGTGTATGCCCGAAAGTATCAAAGTCCATGTGGCACTTCAGCAAAGTCTGCAACATTGGTCCTGTCAAATTGCAAAATGGAATTTACAGTACCACCGATACAAATTGCAAGTTGCATTACAGGTATGGCTGCAAGATAAAATTACGCCAATCTTCAAGGTATAGGCATGGTGTTGGGTGTTTTCATAATCGCAATGTGTCTGAATTGCTCAGCCATCAATACATTCTCTGTACATGCCTTACATTTTTCATCATCAGCATTTTCTTTGTATTATTTCCTGTGACCCACCCCTGTAGTATAAAAGCTGTGTTTGTTGAATGAGATCTTGAAATGTTATTCACTGTACCCCTAGGAAACACATTTAGAGCCGAGTTCCATGGCGGAGTATTTAGCACATTCCGCTACCACATGAAGGGTCCTGGGTTCAAATCCTGGCCTGGGCATGGATGTTCTTTGTGAGTGTCTCTTCATCAATTTCATCATATCATCACTCATCTTCATTGTCATGATTAGCAAGAAGTGCCAGAAAACAGATGCTAAATAACAAAAATTTAATAAATAAAAAAAGATGTATTAACAGTGCTTTCATTATTGTGTAAACAAGCAAGCTATTTAATATTGTAACAATAAATTCTATTGAGATGATAATACAGATGAATCAAAGGGCAAACATTATATGTTCTGTGCTGGTTATTAAGTATAAAATATTTGTTAATATGCGTTGATGTTTCTTTTCAGTTCATGAGCATCACATACGCTTTGCAACTAGCATGGCTGCTGATGCTGTGTTTTCTTGTGATTGTGACAATAGTGTTTACTATTTTCTGGGCCATGTGTTCAAGCAGGCGAGTGCAAGTGGAGCACCAGTGTATCGACTTCACACAGTTTGGTAAGAATATTCAAATTTACCCATTCCATATTTTTAAATGCCTGTAGGAGCATTTGCACAAGCACTGATGAAATTGTCTTTGCCAATATATTCAGCACCAGATATCATGGGTTAATAACATGCAACTTACAAAACTGATACATCCATATACTTCTTTTAACAATCCTCCCAAAAAACTTAATTATCACATTATTCTGTCTCCATAACCCAACTTTCTAGCTTCTTACCTTTTTTAAGTCACACATGAAGATTTGTAGTTAACCACAATTTCAACAGAAATGTGTCACACTGACAAGGCTGTTACACTATGCAGCCCCTAGATGTTACATATCACCCTTCATCCTATTGTGCCTGAGCCTGTGAAAACAGGCACTAACCCCCAGTTACCAGTTATGTCAGATATTTTTATCATAGGTAAATTTAATTATGACATCATCGTGATGATTAATTAGTGATGTTCGTTTATTACTGGATGCATCTGTAGATGTATAAAAGATGAAATCATCTGTTTAGGGCAGAAGCCATGTCATCTCTTTGATTTCCAGATCAAAGTGATCTTCATAAATCGCTTCGTTCTAAGGTATTTGTATCACAAAACTTTGCTTCGTATGTTTGTAACTCCTCAAAAGATGCACATTTATAGCATCACAATTTTGAAAATTACAAAAGATTTTACCACAGAAGGAACCTTTTTTATGCATAAATTAAAGTCTGAAAACGATATGACCATAACTAAGGTTTCATTTTACACCACCATAAAGAATACGTTCCCTTACCTTCTATTTGTTATACTTTTATTCTGAGTTTTAAATTAATGTATAATTTTGGATAATTTTTAGGCTAATTTTAATGTTTATGTTAGTCAATCTTTTTTGCAACTTTGCTTTCTATACAAGTCAAAACAAACAATTGTATTCAAACTTAACTGGTTATAAAAATATAGGGTAACAAAGAAAGTTTTGTCGGATTCATCCGACACCTTCAAATGCCAAAAGTTCCCATCAGCATGGGGACTTGGCTTCTGGACCTATGGCCAGTATAATCACTCCTCTGTAGGACTGAGTGTGTGTTGTCCTGTGTTTTGTTCTTATGTGTGCTGAGTGCCCCTTTACAGCCTCAGCCTTTTAACCAAGTAAAAATATTTTAGTCCTTTGATATTTCAGTTATGGTACAGCGCCTTGAATAACGTAGTGTGGAAAGTGTCACTGTTCTGGGCGCTCTGGCTGATTCCACTCGAATATGATACCGCTAGAGGCGCTGGTGTCGATACAGCTGCATGGCATTCGTCTGCTTATAATGGAAGTAAATGGAGCTGCAACGTCTGATGCTTTTACATGAAGCATTTCTATGAATTTGATAATTGCTATGATATTTGGTACAGTGGTCGCGAAGATATTAACGAACATTCTACAGTGGACCACATCCTGTTATCGTTATACTTTCATTAATAATAAGGAGAAGAAAATATGCGTGGAATGCTCTTGGTAACTAAATTTTGTGTAATCATCATCATCATTTCTTTTAAAGATATACATACTGAAGCATTTGTATTTTCTTTTATATTTACTGTCTCTTTTCTTCCACTTTAAACTAAACGTGGAGATGATGAAAATGATGATTGCATGAAACGACAGGGGGACCCACAAAACTTCCTTAGTGCCATCGACATGAGTGTAAGGAAACTTTCAGACCAATGGGACAAGCGACACGAGATGTTCACACTGATGTGTCTAGTGACACAGATACTTCCAGACTGTAAAATAGCATTCATTGTGCATGAGGGTCCAAACAGCAAACGACACGTTCATATGGTACGAGGCGCATCCAGAAAGTAAGTTTCCCTACTTTTTTCCCGTGAAAGTAAACATAATGAGCCGTGTCCTGATCTGGCTCCCAGCGATTTTCACGTTTTCTTGCACCTCAAGAAATTCCTGTCCTCTGGTGAGCATTTTGGCAACGACGAAGAGCTGAAGATGTCTGTCACACGCTGGTTCCATTCGCAGGCGGCAGAGTTCTACGACAGTGGGATCCAAAAGTTGATACCACGATACGACAAGTGTCTCAATTCTGGTGGTTGCTATGTTGAAAAATAGCTGAACCTTTGCTGCACCTGTTGCCAATAAATGGTTTCCTGAAACTGTGTTGGTTTTTTTTTAAACAAATAGGGAAACTTGCTTTCTGGATGCACCTCGTATATTTGCGTGCTACTTGTTAACTTTGGTCGGAAAGCTCCTTAAAGGAAGGGTGCTCAGACCGAAGCGAAGCGCCACAGGGGGAGTTCCCAACTAAGTGACAAGCGACATGGTGCCTTCAGTCTATTAGCAAGTGTTTGCTGCTAATTGTGCAAACAATGGATCTAGGCGATCGACACGATAAACCGCACGTTACAACAACAGATCTAGGCAACATGATAAGCCACACGTGTCGCTTGTATGTCGCTCAAATTGGGCCATTTCCTCAATAGCTTGCAACATGTTGCCGTGGTTTGTTGTTCGCGCATGCACGATGCAATGAGTGTCTTTCTTTAGGGAGATTGCGCACCAAAGTGACACTTATCGCTTGAGGATTTCACCAACCGAACACTGGCCTGTGCTGCCCATCATGCCGCTACGATGTGAAATGTTGCTCTTGATTGGCTAGTTTCCAGGCAACATGTGTTGCGTGTTGCTTCGGTATGAAATTTGCCTTGGACCGAAGGACCTGTGTCGCTTTGGTGTGAAATCCCTGTATTGTTTGTTGCGTGCTGCTTTGGTCTAAAATCTCCTTGTGGATACTATGCAGTCAGAGCTTGTGTCCCTACGGTTCAAAAGGCTGTATTGCCGGACCCTGTTAATGAGTGGTTAGCACATCTTGCTGCGATGTCAAGGATCCCAGGTTCGAATCTCCCTCGGGCTTGGTTGTTTGTGAATGTCCATTCATCAATTTCATCATTGCATCACTCATCCCCATCTTCGCAAATTAGCCAAGAAGCACAAAACGCAAAGTAAAATAAACTAAAATCAATCAATCAATCAATCGAAAGGCTGTTGGTTGATTACCGACTGCTCACTTCCAAGCGACACTTGTGGTTTGTCGGCTCGGTATGAAATATCTCTCAGGATAGTATTTATATTCTAATATCATAGAAAAATAAACTCTAGTACACAATCCAACACCTGACGTCCTGAATCACATACGATATTTCTTCTTGTGTTATGCATGCTATTTATTTATTAATTTTATTTTACTTTCCTTTCCAAATTAATGCCATTTCGTGACTGCAAATCACTCCACAAATATAACTGTTTCCATCAATTCACTTACCGCCTATCAAGACAAACAAATCTACACAATATATTCCAAAAACTAACTAACAGCCACATTACTTTCATAACAAAATTAGCAGCTGTACGGACCGCACTGACATCTATGTTGTCACCCGTCTCGGGAACCAGTTTCTTGGGTCGTTTTCCACACTACGTTATTCAAGGTGCTGTAGTTATGGTAAGGTGCTGGCTCCTGTATAATGTGATAATAGATAGCCTTACTGCTGATGCACCCAAAATTTTAAATTCACTCACATAACTTTACAACTGGTTGAATATGTTTATCCTAAAGTTTCTATAAAATGTTTTCTCTCCTTATGCATTTATTTGTCTATTTAGATTTCCTGTTTCCCAACAACACCAGAGTACAGGATATGCAAGTGTGTGACAATGAGATCAAGTTGTTCTGCAAGGACTATGTAGAAAGGGCGGAAGTAATGTTTATCTTGGCAACAGTGGCAGCTTTCCTAGTTATTTTAAGTTTGGTAAGTAATTTATAATGGGTTTAAAATCCTATGTGGTGTAGGAAACTGGAGTATGTTACAAAACATCTTGTTCCTCCTTATGTCCAACCCTATTAGTTTGAAGAAACCTCACATAATTATTCTGGGTGTCTTTCACAGGTCAACAGAAGACTATGTTCTGTGCCAGTAAATCTCTTCATTCTATTTATACGGGGTGAGCACAAAATCTTTTCAGGATTAAGAAAAATCATATCTAAAAACTGTGACCAATAGAAAGACGAATGTTGTGGCATTACGTAGCCCCATTCATTGAGGTTTGTGTGTGTGTGTGTTATTGAAACTGGTTCTGCAATCATCTGTTTAAACATGGCACCAATGAAGAAGAAAGAATGGTGTGTTATGTGGTTCCACGGAAGTAAATTGCTGGCGACAGTACATAGACAGTTCAGAATGGAGTATGGACGAGACCCTCCAGGTGTTAAAAGCATCAAACCATGGTTTGCAAAGTTTAACCCTTCGTAACCCACGCATTGGCATTGAGTGCCATCTTTAAAATTTTGAAATATTTTCCATACCATCTCAATAATGGTCATGAAAGCTGTAGGTAACCTATCTACACTATTACCACAAAAATATAGAAGCGTTCCTGCCTTTTTTCTAGTGTTTTTTCAGTTGCTTACACACTTCTGAAGTGAGCGGTCCCCCCTTTATCGGCACTCAGTACTGGATGCGGGAACGTTTCCTACCTTAAATCACATCACGCCAGCCATGAATTGGGGGGAAATAAGAAGAATAAAATGACGGTATGTTGTTTAGAATACAAATTATTTGTATGCAGAAACCATTGTAGTACCCATAGGAAATGTGGGAGTTGTTAAAATAACAATATTGAAAAGTGACAACATTCAGTTTCTTCTGTTTGTCGGTATGTATTTTTTTTACGTATATCTCGTAAAAGTAGGAGAAACATTTTGAGCTTCGTACATTTTAAAAATATTTTGTTTCTAAAAGTTGTGATTTATACATTTGATAGCTTTTTCTGCTTTGACTGCAAATTCTGGAACAAATTGTTCTTTTCTAAGCTCATATAAGTTGTACAATTTCAGTTCATTTCGAAAAATGCATTGCAAATTTTTCAGAAAATACATTGAATATTTTTTAAAAAATACATTGAAAATTTTGTGAATGGCAAGTTCATTTTTTCAGTTCCTTCATTATATGACAAAGTTTTAATTATTTTTAGAATAATATTTTGGTGCATTTGCTTCAAGAGTCTAAGCTTGTAATTCAATGAGACACTTTTATTTTTTTTAGTTATTCCCTTTAATAGCTAATAAAAATGTCCAAAATGGACTTGTTTGCATTCATATATATTTCACCTGTTTTCCAGCAAGTTCTAGTGTAATTCAACATCGATTTGCATGAATAATTCCTGTAAATAACGTTGGTTGTGATAGGGAGGCTCCGAGTGCCGCACACGGGACATTTGTGCTACTATGAGGATGCGGATGGCAGAGGGTTAAAAAATCTGGCAGTGTTGGTGACATGCCCAGAACAGGTAGACCTGCTGTGAGTGAAGGGACTGTTGACACAGTGCACGCAGCATTTCATTACAGTCCTCGGAAATCAACTTCTTGTGTGGCTCAAGAGAACTTGGAATCCCTCAAAGCACAGTAGTTACAATTTTACAGATACTATTTGTGTTAGCAACAGTGATTGAGGAGATGTGATCTAACACATGTAGAAAAACTGACTATCGTTTAGACATTCTGCGTGCAACAAATGATACATATGTTGAAATTTATGAATAAAACAACAAACTTGTGATTTGGGGGACATTTAGAAAACAGTGTTCAACATAAAAAAAAAAAAGTTTTTGAGTTTTGGTGCAATTTCCAAAAAAATCATGTCTCTACCTAGCGTACTTTTTGTGTAATAAATGTTTGAAAACAGGGAAAGACTTTATGCTCACCCTGTATGTCCTTTGACTCTTCTCTGTATTTTTTTTTTAGCTTATGCTGTCTTTCTTATCTCCTTACTCTGTTAATATATTTTATTTTTTCAACAAATTTCATCTTGGCTGCTTGTCTCACGCTAGCTCAGTGGCTGAGCAAAGGCGTGATTTTTTCCAGGGAGGGGCAAGGAAGATATTTTTTTCCACAGGGGGCAAACAAGGCACATTTTCCCCAACAATAGTGTTGTTCCCTCAAAAAGATTGCTTAAATTGGAATTTATCATATGCATGCAATAATGAATACATATTATTGTGGCTGAAATGAAATTAATTATGTGTGAAATATATAATTTTTGGTTAACTTTCATTTTCGGGGGGTGGGGGGCATGCTCACCGCTGAAGTCCTAGTCTGCACATGGGTGTTCAGTTATCATCATCGGTCATTGTGATTAGCTGAAAGCAATACTAAATAACAAAAAACGATCATCTCACTCACCTTGATTTTACATTTTCAGGGGACCAAGGTGAAAAATTTTAAAGTGTGGGAAAATTTCGAATGTGGAAGCACTTTCATAAAATGTTTTATTGGGACCTTGGTGATTGAATGTGTGAGGGGAAGTCAGATGAAAGTGAGTTTGGACTGAAAACTAATTTATAGGTTAGAAATACGCGCCACCAGCATACCGTGTATGCATCTGAAGCAGCTTCTTCACCAAAACATGAAAAGTGAAAGGTCTGAACTGTAAGGAGGGTGCTGAATGATTTCCCAATTGTATGTTTTGTGTTTGCACAAAGCTATATGTGGCTTAGCATTGTCCTCAACAAGATTACCCCCCAGACAATGCACCCACTGTTGCTATACAGACCTTTGTTTAACACTAAGTAAATCATGATCCTCTGTACCTTACAGTGCAGAATGCAACCTTACAGGATATTGCATCATCCACATGGATTGTCAAGTCACTGTAAAAAAATACATGTTTGTGATATCAATACATTAAGAATTATTGCACAGAGAAAATAACATTATTTCATGTCTAAATTCACTCTTCTCAAAATTAGAATTGCGATAACAGAGGCTGTATTTAGTTGCATTAACTAGATTAAAAATGGTAATTTTTACCTGTAATATGTTAAAAGGTAGCTTCTTTTTACCTATATCACACGAAAAGTATTATTTTGATAACTATTTATGTCGAAACTTTTAAATGGTGAAATCACAAATGCAAGGATTTGTATGTTGTCACTTGCCAACAATATTTTCAGATAAAAATCAATGTAAAATTTGTTGGGAGGTTTTAAATGAGATCACCTGTTACTTTTTCACTTGTACTCCCTATAATGTAACTTGTTTGCAAACAGTTTTCTTCAACTAAAAGCAGAACGAAGAGCATCCATCAATGCATATACTGTATTCCTTCAGATATTAGAAAATTGTTGTTCACGCAATTCATCATGTGCTCTAATCTCATTGCACTTCCCTTCTTTAGGCCCCTTGGTAGCGAAATGCATTGAGCAGTTTACGCCTGATCTATCCACCAAAGGATACAGATTCAAGTTGTGGCATATTCACAGATGTTTCTTTGTGAATCTCTGTTGTACAGATTGGCAGAAAAGTTACAAATCAACACAGATATGGGCAATTTCCAACCTGACCATCTCCGATTTTCATGAAATTTGGGGAGTTGAAACTATGCATGGAACTTAGTAACTATGAAAATTTTTAGTTTCGTTTGTCTCATAATTGTTAAATTATTTAAGGTCAAAGTTCGCATAAATTGCCCTTTTTGAACCTGCTTAGCTATATTAAATGTGCTGTAACTCCGCCCCTATTTCGTCTAGGAAGCTCAAAAAAAGCTTATTGTACAGGGAATTGAACAAGCTTTCCAGTGATATATAACAAGCCTACCTTTGGATAAAAATATAATTTTGTCATGTGACCTTGAATATCTCAAAACATGTCATCACCAAAAATCATGAATAAATATATATATATTTGGTCCCTCATGCCATACTCTAAAACATATCAAAAAATCATTCTTGGACTGCAATGGGATCAGAAGATACAAAATACATAATATGTGTAACTATGTGACTGATAAAAGCCTCATTACATGAACTATGACGAGTCAAAAGTCCCTTAACACCCCCTACAAAATGTAAAGGAGTTATCCTGGTCATGAAAGAAATAGGTTAGGCACAGGGAGATCCCTAGCTGTGTGTATCAAGCTCAGGTCCTGCATAATGTTGACTGCCATACTGAATTCAACGCAAAAATTTCAAAGGAAAGGGAGTGATGTGATATATCAAATCAGGCTAGAATTTCACAAGAAATGAAGCGGCGAAGATTTTTCCAACATAACTTTAGCCAGCAAAAAGTTATACGCATTTCTTTTACTTACGATATATGCACATTATAATGTTGTCAATGTTCCTGTAGCACACTCGTTGACATCTCGCACACTCACATAGAACATTTGGCAATGTAGCAGGTGCAACATCATCGCAAGCAGCAACTATACCTTGTCTCAGATGCTCAATATCATGGACTTTTAGTGCATCCACCATTCTCTTCAAATGTTTCTGAAGGTAAAAATCCTAAGATATTAGATCTGGGGACTGTGCAGGCCTTTCAATAGATCCCCATCTGCCCAACAATCAACCTAGAAATTTACCATAAAGAAATTGCCACAATGTCCACATAGTGTGGTCACACACAGTCCTGTTTCAAAACTCTTGAAAAATGCCATATCCCGTAAGCAAGGATGAAAAACCTTTTCACTTAACAAATCCAAGAAGCCCTCACCATTTAAGGTTCCGTTGTTGAATATGGACCAACCATTCTCATTCTTCATACACTATACCACATCATTAGCTTACCAGCAACAACCATTTGGCTGGGATCTGTCTACTGTAGATTATCAAATCACAGGTATTGCATAGTATTTTTATTAACTTCACTATGAACATAAAATTATCCTTGTCACTGAAGAATTTTTCATTCCAAAGAAAATGTCATGTAATTGTTTGAGACACTTTTCCCAATATTCTTCACTATTCAACTACATATTTGCTTAATGTCGCTGATTAAAATCATATGCAATGGTGCGTATACTTCTTTATCTCCCGAGATGTCAGCATGATCTCTATGAGTTCCTAACACGTTAGCAGCATTCTAATGCTTTGTTTGTAACACCTCGAAAAGGAGAAAATGGTTACAAGCATGCAGTAATAACTTTTTGCTGGCTATGTATATGTCGCCGCTTAATTTCTCGTGAAATTCTAGCCTGATTTGATATATCACATCATCCCCTTTCCTTTGAAATTTTTGTGTTGAATTCAGTATGGCAGTCAACATTATGCAGGACCTGCGCATGACACACACAGCTAGGGATCTCCCTGTGCCTAACCTATTTCTTTTATGACCAGGATAACTCCTTTACATTTTGTAGGGGGTGTTAAGGGACTTTTGACTCGTCATAGTTCATGTAATGAGGCTTTTATCAGTCACATAGTTACACATATTATGTATTTTGTATCTTCTGATCCCATTGCAGTCCAAGAATGATTTTTTGATATGTTTTAGAGTATGGCATGAGGGACCAAATATATATATATTTATTCATGATTTTTGGTGATGACATGTTTTGAGATATTCAAGGTCACATGACAAAATTATATTATTATCCAAAGGTAGGCTTGTTATATATCACTGGAAAGCTTGTTCAATTCCCTGTACAATAAACTTTTTTTGAGCTTCCTAGGCAAAATAGGGGCGGAGTTACAGCACATTTAATATAGCTAAGCAGGCTCAAAAAGAACAATTTATGTGATCTTTGACCTTGAATAATTTAACAATTACAAGACAAACGAAACTGAAAATTTTCATAGTTACTAAGTTCCATGCATAGTTTAAACTCCCCAAATTTCATGAAAACCAGAGTTGGTCAGGGTGTGGGCTGTGTTGATTTCATATGGAATGACTCTCATGTCAAAATTGGCAGCTGCTGTCGCCTACAGCAGTGGTTCTTAAACTATGGTATGCGTACCCCCAGGTGTACATGAACTGCTTGAAGGGGGTATGCGATCTGCTCGGAGAGTGGTTTATCATTAGTGGTGTACTGAAATAGACTAAATTTGGATCCAAATCTCCACTTGAAAGTTCAAGTGCACAAAAAGACATCAAGAAACTGTGTCAGGCTATGCAGGCATATCCTTCTCACTAGAAACTTTTAGGAGTTACATTAAAAACTCCATAATTGTGCTTGGCGGCAGTTTGTTTACAAACTTATTTCTGTTCTTTTCTTTCTTGAACTTCATAATCAACAAAACAATAAAGTGCAGTCCAATAAACAATTGATTTATGAATATGAAATTGTATGTCACTGAATTGTAACCCATTGTTAACATTCATGATTTTTCTTACAGATCCACTACTTAATGTGCCTTTCAGCAAACTATGCCCACATAAGGGACCACGAAAAGTTCCAGGAATTGCAAGAACTTCAGTACCTTCAAGATCCAGACATGTCCACACATTCGAAAGATCGCTTCTAGGATACGGCCAAAGAAATCTTCAGAGAAGAAATTTGGGAGTCACATGCATAGACCCTAAAAATGGATGCACTGGGAACAGATAATTAATCGGCTGGATTATGGAAAACATTGGGAGCATAACTAAACCTCAGGATAATTTTTTGATCTAGTGTAGCAGTTCTAGCATTGTTATTTTGGATTGGTTCTCAGAGATGGTATCCTAATTGTTGCATAGTGAAGTAAGAAAATGTATATTACAGGTACATTTGTTTTGTGTAACTAACAGATTTGTGAAGCTAATGATGGGAAAATGTAGAAATTGTAATTTTATTAACAAATGTCCTAATATTTAATTTCCCTTAATCGTAAAGTATTTAGAGAATTTCTTTTAAATACTGTTAATTGCTAATGCTCATAGTTCAGTAAGGTTTTTAGGAAATGTAGTAATCCATTGTAACAGTAACATATTATATAGGTAATTTTTACATTATTATCCCCTTTTGCATAAAGTTAATGTTATGTTATAGCATTTGTGATTCGGCTCAAAAACTCTTCAATTTTTCATTGATTTCTTCTGGTCCTATATGCATTCGATTATCTTCTGTTTCTGCATTGCAATATTAAAACAGAATAAGGTATAGATTAAATATTAGGACATATTGTTATGTGTATTTATTAGTTTTTGGTGTTATTTCCACTATGAATAGTTGTCACTCTTCTTTGACAAGCAAATTTTAAATAGTATATACTTTAGAACTAATCAAGTCGTTAAGTTAAGAAGATATTTTCTTTTTTCTTTTCAAAAATTCATTAATTGCATTAGAATGGTTGCAATTTTATTGAATGCTTATTCACATATATATTAACACAGTCTTTACAACATTGACCTTATTATTTTCAATTATGTATTTCTTATGTATACTTTGTAAGGTATAACCAAGCAACTAGTTTAAGGAAATATTTCAGTTATGAAAAGTATGTCACAACTGTATTTAGTTGCACGCTGACTTTGTTTTGTTTTGTCAGGGAAATTGTATCCACGTATGTATGATGTAACAAGTATATGGGTGGTGGTTGGACCATAGCTTAAGTGTCTTTAGTATTATGACAACGAATGTGAAATGTTGTTTATGTGGAGAAAACTCAATTGTTGAGATGAAAACAACTTCATCTTGGATTCTTCAGATTTTACTGTGTGGGGGGCTTCCCCAATGACATAGTGGTAACATCATCACCTTGTAATCAGGGGATCCCGGTTTTGATACCTGGTGGAGGCAGATGTTGGTTCATAGTCTGCTTTCAACTGTAGGTCCAGTCCCAATTACCACTGTGATTAAAGTGGAAACAAAACCCAAAGTTGTTTTGTTCCACAGATTTCCACCACAACTTTTTCTTTGTTTCCTCTTGTAGTGTTTCATTGACATATCATCATGCAAGTTTCCTATTGTGGTAGGGCATTAATTTTAAGTCTGCTGCTTTCATCGGTTCCAAGTTACATTTTTGAATTCTACATCCTCACAAACGTGATATGTAGGTCAGCCTAATCTGTCTTATTTGAGAGCCATATTTTCTAGAAATTCATTGCTGGTAAATGCAATCATGGGTTGTAATAAATAGTAATTTTACTTTTGGAGGCATTCTTGTTAAATTTATACTACAACAAAATTTTCGCTTTCACACACAAAAATATAAGACCAATTGAACCAAAATGAAAAGTGGCTTACTTTCAAATTATAATGTTTAACAAAATTTAAATTATTAAGAAAAATATGTAAATGTGAAAAGTAACAAAGGCAGCCTTAAAATTAAATTTGCAGTATTGAAATTTGTAGCTTAACACAATAGGAAGGACACAGAAATACATTTTTAGCCTTTTAGTGAATTTTAAGTCTATAACGTTGCACAAGTTGAATAGCCTTCGTGGTACCTTATTGACCCAGATGGAGGGTGAACTGAGTTTGTAACAGAAGCAACTTAGGTAATTCAGATCATATGTAGCTGAGAGAATTAGAATTTCCATCATTCATTGGTGAAAATGCTTATCAATATTGTGGGAATCGTGTAGCCTATTCTTTTTTTAAGAAATGGGAATGTTTCATCTCTACAATATCCACTGTAGTTTGCCTGTCATTTCTTCCAACCATTTTCTGGGAGCAAAGGAGCAGTATAATACATTCTGCATTGTTACCACAATCTACCTCAAACTACACTGCTGTAGGTCCAGAGCATGGAATATACAGATTGGCACATTTCTTCAAATCAGTAGTGCTTGTAGCAACAAGGGGGAAATCCCATCCCATAAATGTGGATCTCAATTATACATTCCATAGTGGTCTTTGTCAAAATAGCTGCAGGGAAAATGTGAAAATGAGAATGCACTGGATTACTTTCCCTTTGAAAACAAGCTACTGGCAAGCATACAATTTCATGCATCAGGTTTGATAGGTCAGACTAATTTCATTTTTTTAAAATTCATTCCTTTATCATTCTGGGCAGTTCAAATGTGTTGACAATGACAGTTCATAGAATATAATGATAATAGAAGGAAATTTGTGCTTTTAGCAAGTATGTGTAATTATAAGGGTTGTTCATTCAAGCAACTTTTTCTCCAATGCTTGATTGATATAGACTCTTTAGAGCAGTTGTTCTCAACCTTTGTGAGACTGCAGCCTGGTAAATTATATCAGGGTCAATACCCCAGTCTCAACAATTTCTCGTAAATGCATTTCTAATTTTTAAAACTTTGTACGTTCATTAATATTTGCTGTTGAAATTAAATATTAATAAGTTGATTATGGCATAATCATAAAGCGTAATAGCTTGATTATGTCTAGGCTTGTTGACAAATGAGATTAAGTTTAAATAGTTGTCAGTTTTCATTGGCATGCTCCATTTTGAATACCAAACTATTCAAATTAATAATAATTGGGAAAAAATTGATGACTATTATTATACTACTTGGAACACTGATAACTATATAAATAATTTGATTTTAATGCTGTTGGTTGGAAAAAACTGTATCTGGAGTCGCAGTCCGATGTAATCAATGCCAGGACCTAGGCCACGGTCTGGATGTTAGAGAAACATTGCTTTACAGAGTTTATCATAAAATGTACTATGCTTGCTAAACTTGCAAATATTGAGTTGAAAATTGCAAATTTCCACAAATGGTGCTAACAACTTTCCCCACTCAAAAAACCTTGACATTTCCATTTACGACTTATATTATGAAAGAACGAGATGTAAATGTGCCTTTTACAGTGACAATCATGGGTGATGTCTTTCTTTTGTTTTGCATGTCTTGATAGAACAAGGGTAGAGGTTTTTTTTTGTATGTGTATCTCAAAGTATAAGTGGCAGCTACATCATGTAAACTCCTGGTGCCATGCTTTGTTTTTAAGGATTTACATGACGGTTGCTTCTACGCAGGCAGCAAGGACGTAATTGAAAGTAGCGTGCTGAATTCAAGAGCAGCTCATGTGGATGTACCACAAGCTCTGCTCTTGAAGGCTGCATACGGCAAGAATGAATTAATATGGCAGAAACATTGTTGTTTTGCCTCCCAATATTTTCCACAGAGTGGTGACTCGTGGAGTTCTTTTCTGGAGATTTCTTTGGTTAAGTATTTTTGATGGAAACCTCACAAAGACTATGTCTTTATGTGGGATCCATGAAAAGTGCTTACAGGAAGCAGCTGTTGTATTTTTTTTTTATCAAATATGTACATGAATATAATATTTTTACTACAATATTTTAGATCCATTGTTGACTGATTCAAGTAGAAAAATTTTAGAAATAGCAGTAGTGTAAGCATCTACATATATATTTATAATTTTATTTTAATGTGTATGATGTAGTTGTGAATCTAGTGAGATTTTATATGAATAAATTTTTTTCACACTTAAATTTCGTGTTATTTCAGATTACTCCCAGAAATGTTTCATTGGAATTCTAAAAACCTTCTTAGGACCAGAATAGTCCCACAACCCATGTACTTACCTCAGTTTGACATTGGAGGAAAATTATGTGCCAGGTGGTCATAATTAAAGTTCTCCTACTCGGAGCTCTCTGGTGAAATGATTAGATAAGATTTTGAGCTTTTCAAAATCATCTCTATACTCTATCCCTGGAATCTGTGGAGCAAGGCTGCACATATCCGCAGAGAAAAGCATGGGGGGGATTGAGTGAGCAGAAGGAAGCAGTACATGCTGATGCGAAGGCTGGTAACTGCAGCCCTTCCCCCCTCCCCCTACACAATCCATTCCTTCTCATGTTCATTGGTAGAACCGTCTTGCATCACTACTTGCACAGACTTGTTTTAGTGCACTTGCTCCAGAGATGCCAAGAGTATAAAAATAATTAATTGTGGTGTCAGGCATGTGTATGGATATTTTGGGGAGAATACTAATAAATAAATAGTTTGTCAGTTATTGCAAAATAACACAAATTTAGCATAAAATAGGAATTGTCGCCATTTGAAAGTGTAAGACATCATGATCGATGGTCGCACAAAGCATTTCCCATGATGTTTGGGCATTCCTTATTACACAATGCTAGAGCAACCTTGCATTCTGATATCACTGCAGAGTGCTTTCATTCGAACAAGTGTTCTCGGGTTACTAGCCAGGTTGTCAATGTTGGCTTCCAACGTTTTGTGCATCAGGGAATATTCCCCTGATGATAGCAATGTATGTGCTCAAAACGTTGGAAGCCAACATCGGGCTGGTAACCCAAGAACACTTGTTTGAATCACGTTGCCAGAAAAGTTCCAAGTGCTATCATTGTTTTGCTAAATTCCTAAACTGTTAGGTTAGGCTTGTTGGGTTTAGTTCTCTTAGCATAAACAATACATTTTCTGTGTATTTATTAGGGATGCGACCGATTAATAAGTACTCTATCGGTATCGGCCGATATAGGCATATTGGTAAAATTACCGATCGGATATATTGTTAAATATCTTATAATTGAGTGCAAAATTCTGCCATTTTGTTGTAATTTTTATGGACAATCTCCATGCCCTACTTTCTGAAAAAGTAAATGTCTAAATATTCAACTTCTTTTGCATTGCAATCACCTCGAAACACACATTTATTAAGGAGATCAATGAACCTCTCAGGTTCTTCAAGGACCATTTCTAATTTTATATCTGATCGGTAGAATATCAGTTATCGGTAAATTTTCAGGGTGGCTACAAACAAGCAGAAATGAAATTCCCTGACTTTTCCAGGTTTTCCAGGACAAAATTTACATTTTTCCCTGACAATTACAAACTAAACTAAATCGATTATTTTTGCAAATGGAAATAATAAAGTCATACAGATCCACGTATGGTTTTGCTAAGTACCAATTATATCTTCTATTAAATTGACTTAATTTCTCTATTCTCTATGATTTGAATTCAAACTGCAAAATAGTGAATTTGGAAATTACAATTCACAAGCTAAGCAAGGATTATGGAATTTTGTCATACGCCGTAAGTTTAAAATAAAATACTTGATTATTTTTAAAGTTACGACTAAATGAGATAAGAGTGAAGAGTGATTGACTAAGAAATACAATTTGTAATTTATCAGCTTCCTTATACATTCTCGGTATTATATGTTGATATTTCCACTGAGGTTTGGAACCCTCTGCTTGCAAGAACCATGAGTGCGGACTCATTTTTCAATGCATAAAGCTACTTCTCTTCTTCTCTGTAAAGCAAATAACTGAACTCTTGCATATAAGTAAATCAATTGAATTGTACAAAAGAAAGTGTCATATTTCCTTACATTATCAATGGGATTTCTGCTTCAGTACAGTATATCCAAGTGAAGTACTCTGAAACTACCATTATTGCTGACGGAAAGGGTATGTAAGTATTTGAAATTTAACGCAAGGAATTTATAGAATTGCATTGCATAGATACCTGATTTAGCTTAACCACACATTAAAACGGAACTCTCTAATAATAAAAGCTTCTGAAAGTTCATATACGAGGGGCATCCTGCAAAAAGCTCCAATGGTGCCTATACGCAGCACTAGTGGTCGGAGAGCGACACACACACATGCAGGCAGGAAGAAGTGGCATGTAGCTGTAATCTGGTACAGTTGCAATGCAGCCGGTTTAGGACAGTTCCAGGTTAAAGATTGCAGCTCTCATAAAGTCTCCCACCGACTGCGATGTAGCCTACATTGCACGCTCAGAATTTGGCACAGAGCCACCAGCAATTGTGTGAGTTGTGCAGACCGGACGTCGTGAGTGATACTTAGTATGGTCAGACGATGGTGCAGACAATTCACAGAAGGCCAATCTAATGTACACAACCCCATACAGCTGAGTACACGTGGGCCCTTTGCATCACTTCAGGTGAGAGATCTTGGACTACTCCCTGTACAACCCTGGCCTTGAATGTACCGACTTTCATCTCTTTGTTTAGCTGAAGAGGTTTCTGGCAGGGCAAGTATTTGACAGCTACACTGCGTTAGAGATAGTTCCAGTCTTTGTGTCCGACACATATACCATGGGCATACAAAATTTAGTGCCATGCTACGACACATTCCAGAACGGTGGTGATTATGCTGAAAATTATGTTAGGACTCACTGTTACTAATGCAATAAATTACAACTGATATTCTTGTTTTATTTATGCCTAATCGGTAGGGACCTTGATTTTTTTTTCAAATTGGTGTATTTTCTTATTTTTTATTTTTTACGATACAGTGTTAGTTTCCCCAAAATTCACATTTTCATTTTAGCGCATTTTCTGGCAAATATCTGAAATTATACCTTCATGGTGTTTTTAAACTACTGTTTCAAATTGTAAGTCACATGGCTTACACCTCTTCCTGAGAGTTTGATATCTTGAAAGTTATTTTGGGAAAGTAATTTTGCATACCCCATTTTTAATTTTAAGGTAAGGATTTTATAATGGAATTTTCCCCATATATACTGAAGGGTGCATAATGACCATAAGTGGCGGCACACCCAAAAAATTAAAATCAATCAATCCCACATGACAGATACCAATATTTTATGGTACCAAAAATTGGCATTATCTTTTTTTGACTTGTTAGTGTTAAGTTTCCCAAAATTCGCGTTTTTGTTTTAGAACATTTATGTGCCAAATATAACGAAACTTAATACTTCATTGTGCTTTTAAACGATTATTTTAAATTGTAGGTCACATGGTCTATGTATTTTCGTGACAGTTTGATATGTTGGAACAGATTTTTGAGGAAGTAAAAGTAAAGTGCTCCCCTGCACTTTTCCATGAAGGTATATAGGGGTGTGAAGTTAGGACCCCACACTTTCTTGATCACAGCATCACACTCCTGGCTACCTTTATCCTTACGTTTAGTTTATGTTTTATAATAAAATAAATTTCTGCCTTGGTCAGCATATTTAGTTTTTATATCATGAAAACAAGGCTTTGGTGTTATAATATCCCTCAAAGTTTTCCTCGAGGTACCAGCTTCATATGTTACTGGGTGGGCATCGGAGAAGTTTGAATAGGTGGAAAACATCCCGGTTCTCCCCCGCAGGGGATCGACCCCGGGTCTCTCGCATAGTAGTCAGATGCCCTAACGACTGAGCTCCATTATTACTCGCTCGACAAATGCCGATAGTGCGCACTTAGCTTGGTAATTCAAAACATATCTCGTGCGACAAATACGAAGATGTGGCTCCCGTGTAACGGTAGATACGCACTCTATCTCCTGTTAGAACCCTGCCACTTTGCTCAGTGATGCATTGATAGAAGTTGAAAATATCGTGGGAAATAAATGATTTAATGTGGCTGTCGGATTTATTCCATGTACGTATAACTCTATAATTTACTCTTGAGTAAAATGTTGGAAAACTTGCATGTTCTATGTACACAAACATGGCCTAGAAAAGACAAGAATGTTGGATTTCATGGAATTTTTCGTTGTTTTAGGACATTTCTTTTAAAAAAAATCGCTAAAAACGCCAACAATTCGCATTTTATGCCAAATTCGCATTATTTCGATATTTCGAACGGGCGAAAAATGTGTCCAGACATCACTTCACATTCCTAAAAAAAATTTCGCAGCAATTACCATTTTTCACGGTTTTGACGTTTGCGAAAAATCAATGTACCTACTAATTGGAAATTACTTTCTGGCCACCCCTCCTATAAATCAGTAGATGGAAAGTGAAAATTTAGTAGGGCTGGCAGAGAAAAGTCAATTCTTGAAGAAAGTGATTTGCTGTTATGATTGAATGATTCGAGTAAATATGATATTAAAATATTTACGTATTTATTATTAGTATTTTATTTCATAATATTGGACATTAACTTCACTCAGTGAGAGATTAATGACCATCTCTCACGAGTTTAAACAGACAGGACAGAGAGTGGCGTTAATTTCATTGCAATACTAGTGTTGCAGTAAATTTGAGGTTGGGAGCATGCACTTGCCAATTTTTATAACGTTCGCCAATGCAGATTTATGTTTCACTTTTTCGTGATAGTATTCAATATATATCCCGCTTGGTTGGATTCTTCTTGATATCTAAGAATATTGCAATGTCATTGTAAACGTATGTTACCTTGTGCGAAACCAGTCAGGATGAAGAAAGAAAACCTTCGTAAGCACTGCTACATTAAATAAGGTGAACTGAGCCAGAAGAGTAATAAAATTCCAGCAGCATATATGCAGTCTAAAGCTCTTCTTGTTTATGCATGTTGTAGTGAGATACTTTGTCGGGTGGCGATATTCGACAAAAATAGTTTGTATTAATGGAACATATTTGTTTCCATGTTCCTTCAGTTTTCCATCAAAATGCTTTACTACGACGTCCGACAACTATCGGACGGCACCACCCGCTCCGATCCCCTCCACCTATTGACAGTTCTGTCCCCTTACTACTCCCATACGGACAAGAAAAAATGATAATTCAATGCATTTTCCATGTAATATTTAGAGGCTTAACCTTTACTCCCCCGATGATACCATATGGTATCATGGTGCTGATTACGAAATGAATGTGCTTTCTGGACCTTCATACTCTTATGTTTGGGTGGAAACTCTGACACAGGTCTGGAGCCAGACTGGGAAATTCATATTGATGACCAACTTCCCCCCTCTCCGCAACATATCCATGCCACATTTCCGAACAGAGTTTCACATTTTGGCTCATTATTCAACTTGTATGGCACCCAGGAACATGAAACATGTTTCAATCTCTTTGGAAACGTCCATTATTTGGAGAGAATACTAAGGTTTGCGCATTCTTACCAAAATAGCGGGAAAAGAGGAGGTAAACTCCATATTTTTATGTTTTTTTTTTTCATTGAAATTCGGTGGTGGCACCCCCAAACCCCACTTCCTCGGTTCGGTGTTCTGAATTGTACAAGGTTGCATGCTATGATGTTTTAGCTGAAAAACAAAACTTATCCCAAGTAGATTGGTCCCATAGTGCCCGAGTTATAACAATATTCTGATCAATATGCAAATTAGCTATTTTTCGTAAAAAAAAAAAATCACATTTTGGCTTATTATTCAACTTGTTTCATGTTCTTGGGTGCCATACATGTTTCATTCTCTTGAGAAATGTCCATTCTTTGAAAAGAATACTAAAGTTCGCGTCTTCTCCCCAAAATAGTAGGAGAAGAGGGGACAAACTTCAGATTATTATGTTTTTTCCATTGAAATTCGGGGGACGTGCCCCCCAAGCCCCCTTCCTCGGTCCGGTGTTCTAAATTGTACACGGTTGCATGCGATGATGTTTTAGCTGAAAAACAAAAGTTATCCGAAGTAGATTGCTCCCATAGTGCCCACGTTATAACAATTTTCGTCAAAAGAGTGTTCGAAGTAAATGAAGACTAAATTCCCTGACATTTCCCTGACTTTTTTTGACACCTCAAATTCCCTGACTTTTCCCGGTTTTCCAGGTTTTCCAGGTCTGTCGCCACCCTGATTTTATATCTGCCCAACCCTAGTATTTATGCTAAGAGAACCTAGCCCAACAACGTAGGCAATCCTCGTACACATCAGAACATGAAGTTTGTCTAACGTAGTGCAATAAAGGAGACTCGTGATGTTCACTGTGCACCAGATTTTGAGTGCCACATTTCCATCTGGTGATTAAAATTTGAATATTTTTTTTTCATCTGTACTCGCTTTCCCTATGGTCTCCATAGTCTCTGTACCAAGTTTCACGACAATCTGATGCTTCCAGAGGGCTCTGAGTAGGGAACTTTAATTATGACCACCTAGTATAAGACACTGAAGTGTGACACTTCTAAGTGAGGCAAGTGTACAGTCATGAAAAAAACTGTTAATGGAATCGTTAAAATGCACCCTAAAATACAGTGGATCTTTAATTTTACATTTTTCAGGGAACCAAGCTGAAACAACTTCATTGCAGTAAAATATAAAATGTGGGTTCCACTGTACATGACGTTATATTATTTTTTTTTGAAAGCCACAGAATGGTAAAAATGACAAGGCAATACACAATGCAACAGAGTTATTCAGAATAGGGTATAACTAGGGAACTTGATTTTTTACAAATGCAATAACACTGAAAAATGTTAGATACAAAAAAAGTCTTCATGTATGTGGACTGACATGTTCTAAACACACATTTCACTCATTCAAAATTGCGAAATAACACAAATTTAGCATAAAATGTGGATTATCACCTTTTTTTTGCAAACTTCAGTGCATTTTGTGCTTCAACAACAAAAAGTGGTGCAACGTTCTTGTTTTTTAGACCTAAAAAAACAAAATGTACCATATTTATGTGTGTATACCAAGAATGTTTTTAATTTTATCCAGGAGGAAACTAATGCATGTTATACATGGGATAATTCTGACAGCTACAAGTTTCCCATGATTTTTAACTTTCTATTGGAACACTTTGCATCACAGCAATGATAGATCGAGTGCACACCTGTAGTCACAGCAGCCGTGGAATCAGTATTTGTCGCATGAAAAGCATTTTGCATTACAGAGTGAAATGATACAATTTTGTAGCCGTAAAATCGGTTTCCAAATTCAAATACTTAGGAGTAATATCAACAAGTGAAAATTATATTAAAGAGGAAATAAAAAGTAGGCTTAATTCAGGAAATGCATGTTACTTCTCTCTTCATAAACTTTTGTCTTCTCGTTTAATATCTAAGAAACTAAAAGTTAATATATACAAAAATATAATTATGCCTGTAGTATTATATGTGTGTGAAACTTGATCCCTTACATTGAAAGAGGAACATAAATTGAGAGTATTTGAAAATAAGATCCTTAGAAAAATATTTGGACCTAAAAGGGATGAGGAGACAGGTGAGTGGAGAAGGTTTCATAATTTAGAACTACATAACTTGTATTCATGTCCAGATATTATTAGAATGATTAAATCAAGAAGGTGGGCAGGCCATGTGGCACGAATGGGAGAGGAAAGAGGAGTTTACAGGATTCTTGTTGGGAAACCTGACGGTAAGAGACTTGTAGGAAGGCCAAGACGAAGATGGAGGGACAACGTTGAGATGGACCTAAAGGAAATATGTAGGGATGGAAAAGAGTATATAGAACTTGCTCAAGATAGGGACAGATGGAAGGCGTGTGTGGCTGCAGCCATGAACCTTCGGGTTTAAGAAGACTAGAGAGTTAGTTAGTTAGTTAAAATCGGAATTTGTTGCTCGAAAAAATTTTGCATTACCAGGGTAGCTACGATTTTTTGATTATGAAATTCCCTGACATTTCCAGGTTTTCCAGTCCAAAAATGAAATTTTTCGACATGTTTATCATCATGATTTTTGCTTTTGAACCTTGTGTTTTTTAATCTTAATGTATAAAAATGGATGTGTATGTACAGGGGATGGACAAAAATATGGAAACACCTGCAGAAATGCATATTACCTTTATTAATATCAAGTAGGACCACCTTTGGCATGCAGAACGGCCTGCAGACGACGTGGAATGGACAAATACAGGTCATGTATGGTTGTCAAAGGGATGTACCATTCTTCCTCCAAAGCAGCTGCAAGTTGTTGTAGAGATGATGGGCTCAATAAATATTGAGGTCTGGCAATTGTGGAGGCCATGGCAGATGTGATACTTCATCTTCGTGCTCATAAACCAGTCCTGGATGATGTGAGCTGTATGAACAGGGTCTCTGTCATCTGAAACACAGCATCACCATCTGGGAACAAAGTTTGCACCATGGGATGCAGCTGGTCACTCAAAATGGTTGTGTAGACCCTGGCAGTGACATGTCCATGCAGGGTGATGATGGGTCCAGCAGAATACCAGGAGATTGCTGCCCAAATCATCACTGAACCACTGCCATGCTTCACTCTCGGTAACAGACAGTCTGTATCGTACGCTTGTGCTGGCACTCTCCACACGTACACTCGCCAGCAGTTGGAAACAATGTAAAGGATGACCCATCCGACCAGATTACAGTCTTCCACTGCTCCATTGTCCAGTTTTTTTGGGCATTGCACCACTGTCTCCGTCTAGCAGCATGGTCAACAGTCACGAGTAGTTTGGGAATTGCAGATCTACCATGAATATCCTGCTTGTGGAGTTCTCTTCTGACTGTTCTGACGCTAACAGGGTTTGTAAGCACTGTATTCAGCTCAGCAGTGACTTTTGGAGCCATGGTGATCTTCTGCTTGGTCACAATCCTACCCAATGTGCGTCTGTCTCTGTCACACAACACACACTTGCGTCCACGCTGGTGCTTCGCTGATGTGGTTTTTCCAGAAATCTCGTAGGCAGTCATGATCTTCGAGACTGTGCCTCTTGATACACCAAACATTTCCGCTACTTTCATCACGGAAGCTCCCACCATACGCGCACCCACAATTTGCCCTCTTTGAAACTGTCAATTCAGACATGATTCACGATAACCTGCATAGACCGGTCACTGAACTGTAACTGGCCCATCTGTCGGGTTGGCCAGGGTGTATACCTCGCAGGAAGTGCCAGTGACCACAGTGCCACCTACCATTCAGATGCAAATCGTGTTTGAAATGGCTACCTGTTTTATACCAGGTGAGTCAATATTTTTGTCCATCCCCTGTATGTATGTATGTATGTTGTTCCGGCATAACTCTCAAACGCCTGGAGGGATTTCAACCAAACTTGGAACACTTATCACTTGCAATCTCGAAAGAAATACTGTATGGGTAAGACACCCCTGGCACCCGTGGGCGTAGGGGAGGGGGTGACATGTAAAAATAATGGAAAACGACCGATATTAGTGTGGACTCCATAGATTTCGGGGTCTCTAAGATGAATAGTGACACTCCCAATGGCGTTCAACTCCAAGACACCCCTGGCACCCCTAGGGGTGTGGGTGTGAAGGGGTGACATGTAAAAATAATCGAAAACGACCGATATACAGGTAATGGACAAAATAATATGAACACCAATGCAATTGCAGAAAACTTGTATTAGTAGGGGGTTGCCCCCCCCCCCCCTGCCTGAATGACAGCTTGTATCCTACGTGGGATAGACAAATAAAGGTCCTGTACAGTGTGAACTGGAATACGTAGCCACTCCTCGCACAAAACAGTCTCAAGTTCCGAAAGTGTCATTGGAGGTGGAAACCGATTACGCACTTTGGCCTCCAAAATACCCCACAAAGGCTCAATGATGTTAAGATCGGGGGACTGTGGACACCAGATGAAATGTTCTACCTCATCACTGTGCTCATCAAACCATGCATCAACGCACCTAGCAGTGTGAATAGGGGCGTTATCATCTTGGAAGATGGGGCATGCATCAGGAAAAAAAGTCGGAACCATGGGATGGAGGTGGTCACCCAGGATGGTGCAGTACTTCTCTGCGTTGATTCTCCCACACAGGACGATAAGTGGGCCAACACCATTCCAAGATATAGCCCCCCAAACCATCACAGACCCCCCACCATGTTTCACGGTAGGCACTAAGCAGTCAATATCAATTGCTTCAGCAGGAGTTCTCCACACATAAACACGTCCTGTGTTCCCATTGCTGCACATTCCCAATGCCATTATTATTATTATTGGCACGTTTATTCTCCTGGAAGCCTACTTGCCCCCCACAGACAAAATTTTGTTGTTGTGCCTATGAGTGAGAGCAGCTGACTCTGACATGTACCCCAGCGTCACTTGAGCAACGATGAAAAACAATTAGGCGAACCACAACTATCAATCTTCTTAGCTTGCTGCAAGAGCAAATTAAAGGTTTGAGGTTAAGGGTGTAATCATTCATCTCCTGCATCCCTCACAAGGGATTAATTTTTACTATTTATAGTTATTTATAAATTTGCAAAGCTGTAATTAAATACATCAAACATTGTGGCATTTTATGACATACCCCAAGAGCTAAAAATTATCAACCATGGGAGGTGACACAGCAGTGCTTTCTTGCCTGTTGGGATAAGACACACGTTAAGCTGTTTCATTTTGACATTGTCACTGTTCTCGACAGTCACATCTTTGTAATAAAAAATTATTTTATTGTAATTTTTTTGAAAATCTGTTATAATTTTTATTTTATTGAAGTTAAACAACTTAGAATGACTGGTGTGTTCAACATACGTTGTAGCATTTTATACAGTGCTATAAAACAGAAGTGCAAGAGGTGCTCCAAGATCTGGGGCCAAGGGCCCACCTATCCAGCTTTTTTTCTTGTCTTTTTAACTTAGAATGACTATTCCTTTCTATTGTTGCGCTACAGTTATATAAAGATGAAATTGGAGAAAACGATAATTTATCACTTATTAAGTAACGATGCAACAAGATACGAGTATAATAGATGCTTTGCGGGCTTTTAACAAAATAGTTTCTTTTTGCTTTGGTGCTCCTTGATTTTTCAGAAGACGAACTTCAAAAGTGTACTAGCGACGTCAGTTATAATCTCGTAGGTGGGGGCAAAATCATGACACTCACCTGGGCCTCCGTTTTAGTTACAACAATTATTTTATAACATACATGGTAGGACTGTAGTTTGGGAGGGAAGTATGCTAGATGCCGAAAGTTTCGGGGAGAGGGGGAGTGGTAATGGGTGTCTGCCCCCTCCAAGAGAACGTCTTTAATCCACCACTGGCCTACCATCATGTGTCCTTAGCCTGTCTTTAAGTTGACACAGTAATCCATTCTTGATTTAATACATTCGACAGAAATAGTGTGAAAGCAGTGAGGAAAAAAATTACTGATATGCATCGTACGTAAGAGGTCAAGATTTGATTCTTGAAAATGCCTGGACAACTTTCCTATTTCTTACAGATGAGAGGATAATGAAGAAATGGTAAGGAAACTGGATATTTTTATTTAGAAAACAGATTAATTTTTGGCCTTGTTCTGACATTGTTTCAAGGATTTTTGTACATTTGCATTTGTATAAATGCATTCCAGTGTTATTCCATGAGCGGACGAAAAAGTAAGTTTTCTGCATTGTGTCAGGTGTATTATATTAGAACAAGGAACTGAGATGGAAAATGTACCACTTACAAGTTTTTCAAGATGCAAGTGAAGTCTACTTTATTTTCAGGTATTTTAGACTGGACCTACAAGTTTAAATACGATCAGAACCACTGAGTCAGCTAGAATCGACATGGAACAAGGCGAAAGCATTACCACTAAACTATCAGAAAGGCCCTCCCAAGATTTCCATACGTCCCGATTTCACGTTCTGAAAATACGGTAGCTTTAGCCAGGTGTGAATCAAGCTTAAGTGTGTGCGAGTGAAGAGAAAGGGAGGGGGGGGGGGGTTGCGTGTGTGAGCGGGTGCACGGTGTCATTTTTTGTAAGTGTGACGTATTTTTATTGCATAGATTAATTGCTCTTTTCTCTTCTCAGATGCCAAGTTATGCCTCATCCAGCGTTCCCTTTTCTACAGACAACCCAGCCAATATAACAATTTAACATGTCAAATATATATTTTTGAAAATCAAGCACGCTTTAAATGACTGTTATACAAGAATGTATAAGACTCTTTATCGGATGTAATTTTTATTTATGTTGTTATTTTATGTTGTTCTTTTTACCTGTTATACATTGCAATGTAAAATGGCTAACGCTATATTTGGAATTCATTTTTCTAAATAAATAAATAATAAATAAAAATATTTTACATTATGCATATGTGACAGTATCCTTTGGATGTTGTCTTATGTGATATTCGTTTCACAAATTCCATCACCTTTCATCTTCAGTTTTGTGACTATCCAAAAGTGTCATAAAATTGAATTAAAATACAACAAAATTCATATTTTGGATGCGTGCGACTTACTCACATATATAAACATAAAATCAAAATTTGTTATTTACTTACGTACAATGAGTATATACCTGTCAAAGACAACATTTCGGTGGCAACTGCCCCCTTCTTCAGGTCAAGAAGTCAGCTTTATGGAAATCCACAAAGCTTCGTCATTTAGAAAGGATATAGGTTTATATGTGGACAGGTTGAATGCTAGGATAACAAATTACTAAAACAGGACTATTCCCAAATTTTAAAATCCCTTAAAACTCATATAAAAACTGTTAGAACCCGTGTTACTATCCGATCACAATTCACATGTTGACTGGAACTGACGAGTACATACCAGTTCCAGTCAACATGTAAATTGTGATCGGATAGTAACACTGGTTTTAACAGTTTTTATATGAGTTTTACGAGGGGCGTTCATTCAAGATTTCCCCTGAACCAGTTCCCATGGACGGAGATAAACGAAAATTGGTACAGACATTACTCCTTTTCTACATAGGAACCACCAATGGCCACACACTTTTTCCCTTCGCTTTATGCACCTGTGGAGACATTGTTTGTAGTCGTCTGCAAGCTGCTCCAGAAGCCATGACTTGACCGGAGAAATCAACGTTTCATTCTCTTAAGAAATGACTTCATGGTTGGTAAGGGTGGAAGTCTGATGGTGCGAGGTCTGGAGAGTACGGGGAATGAGGAAGGATTTCATATCCACAGGACCGTGCTTCTGTCTGGGCAACATGCGAGTTGTGATCTGGAGCAGTGTCTTGCAGGATGCGGATGCCTTTGGTCAGCATGCAACGCATCTTGGTTTTGGTGGCCTTCCGCAATTTCTGCAGCAGTGAAGCGTAGCACGTCCTGATAATTGTGGTACCCTTCGCCAGGAAATCCATCATAATTACACCATGCTGGCCCCAAAAACCATGAGCATCACTTTGCCCGCTGAGGGTTGGACATAGGCCTTCTTTGGTGGTGCTGAGTCAGGATGCATCCATTGCTTTGACTGGGGCTTGGTCTCTGGGTCACAGCGTTGGACCCACGTTTCACCCTGGGTGATTAGTCTGTCCACAAATTCCTCCTGGTTTTCCTGGCACATGGTCAAATTAGCCTGGGAGTACGTGACTCATTCCTGCATTTGGAAAGACGTGAGTAGCTGAGGAACCCATCGGGCATATACCTTCCACCTGTGCAAATGGTCATGGATGATTTTTTCCACAGACCCCACACTGATCTTGACATTTTCAGCTAGTTGGCGAACGGTTGTGGGGCGATCGATCCTCCAAGATGACTGCTTTCACTTGGTCAATGGTGTCTTCATCAATGGCTGACGGGGGTCGCCCGGGAATGGGGGCTGTTTCTACTGAAGTCCGACCACACTTGAACTGACGATGCCAGTGCTTCACTACGTCATACGATGGGGCATCCTCTCCATTGGTCACTTTCATCTCATCAAAAGTTTCCTTTGGTGTGCGGCCTCTCAAGTATTCCACTGGATCCATCACTACACCTTGTCTCAAGACAAAAACTAAGAGGAGTGAGTTCAGAATAGCAAATTACCTCATGACCTATGTACATATGTATCATTACACATATAAAATTTAAGTATTCTACATTAACTAGAACTGGGTCAGGGGAAATCTTTAATGAACGTCCCTCGTAAGTGATTTTAAAATGTGGGAATAGTCTTGTTTTAGTAATTTGTTATCCTAGCATTCAACCTGTCCACGTAAAAACCTATATACTTTCTAAATGATGAAGCTTTGTTGATTACCGTAAAGCCGACTTCTTGACCTGAAGAAGGGGGCAGTTGCCACCAAAATGTTGTCTTTGACAAGTATATACTCACTGTCGTAAGTAAATAACAAATTTTGATTTTATGCTTATAAAATACCACAAATCAATCAATCAGTCATTTCGTCCCTGCGTTTTACACTTTCTCTTCCTGATCAAAAAGCAATATTCCAGGGATGCAATGCGTCAGTATATGCAGAGGGTTTCCTGCCTTCGATGAAGATCTGCTTATATATCCTTATCTGTGGTTGTACGAAGTGCATGTATAAATTCCGCCAGAACTGACTGATTTTGATAGTGTAACAGAACATTTCATTACAAAGTGAAAAATTGTGGGATATAACCTTTAGACTTTTATATGCAGTTTTGCTAATTTCCTATTTCATTTTTCTAAAGAAAACTTCAAAATATATACTTTATTCATAACTAACATAACATTTATAGGAGGCACATTCAGGACCTTCAAATTAGCAGTGAGCAGCAAAGATTTCTTCCATTAAGGAAAATATATGATATTATTTGGCCAGTAATACATCTTAATTATTATTTTCTCTCCTTTTATATTTTCTTTCATCCAAAGTGCCATAAAAATCAGAATGTTCCTTCATTTTGTGATGAGTTCATTTCAACCGCATTGCAAATTAGTGTCGCCATCTTGAATGGAACACTGTTGTCATACTCAGAAACTACAGACTTTAAGCTTTACAATGATATACAGGGTGTTTCCAGCCTGATGATACAAACTTTCAGGAATGATGGAGAAGGGCACATGTATCAATTTGAAACAAGGAACCATGGTCCGGAAACGACTTAGTCGAAAGTTATAAGTGAAAATCGGTGTATGAATATGTAATACCTGCACAAGTTTCACAACTGCTACATTCACAACAGTTCTTCAAAGTGGCGTCCCCCAGCTTCGCTGCAGGCATGACATCGTCGCACAAAGTTCTGGCGTACACGTTGGAACAACCCCGAGGTCGTTCGAACAATGTCACAGGCAGCGAGAAATCTTGACAGGGGATCCTCTTCAGTCTACTACAGGTGTCTCGTACACAACATTGTGCGATGATGTCATGTCCGCAGCAAAGCTGGGGGACCCCACTTTGAACTAGGGATGGCCAGATCCGGATCCTAAAATTTGTCGGATCCGGAATATTTTGTTCCGGATCTGGATCCGTTTGGCCATCCCACATGAGCGCTTCTTTGGAAAGTTTATAACATATTGTTACCTGCTAATATACATTTATATATATATAGAGTGTGCGTGTGTGTGTGTGCGTGCGTGCACGATTTGTAATTAATACACTTACAAGGGAGGTTATCTAAGTGTCCCCCTCCGATTTATGAAATTTGGCAGGTGTATAGAGGTGCCCAAAGTAAGAAATACGTGTTTTTTTGTTTCGGCAAAAAAACTGTTTTAGGGGCACCCCCCCCCCTCAAATGTCAAGAGAGGACAAATTGAAGTGGGGATCTGACCCCTGTGTCCCCCTCCGATTTCCATGAAACTTGACAAGTGTAAAGAGGGGCCCAAAGGAAGAAATACGTGTTTTTGTGTTTCAGCTCAAACAGACTGTTTTAGGAGGCAAAAAAACTCCTCAAATATCAAGATGAAGACAAATTGACGCGGGGATCTGACCCCTTTGTCCCACTCCAACTTCCATGAAACTTGGCAGGTGTATAGAGGGGTCCAAAGGAAGAAATACGTGTTCTTGTGTTTCAGCTAAAAAAAAAAACAAAAAAAAACAACAACTGTTTTAGGGGGCAAACCCTCCCTCAAATGTCAAAATGATGAGAAATTTAAGTGGGGATCTGACCCCGGAACCCTCCTAAATATGGCATAGGAAGAAACCGGGCGCATAGGGCCCCTTTATACACCTGCCAAATTTCATGGAAATCGAAGGGGGACAAAAGGGTCAGATGCCCACTTCAATTTGTCCTCATTTTGACATTTGAGGGGTGTTTGCCCCCTAAAACCGTTCTTTTTAGCAGAAACAAGAATGAAAACATGTATTTCTTTCTTTGGGCCCCTCTATACACCTGCCAAATTTCATGGAAATCGGAGGGGAACACAGGGGTCAGATCCTCACTTCAATTTGTCCTCATCTTGACATTTGAGAGGGGTTTTGCCTCCTAAAACAGTCTTTTAGCTGAAACAAAAAACACATATTTCTTCCTTTGGGTCCCTCTATACACCTGCCAAGTTTCATGGAAATCGGAGGGGGACACTTAGAGTGTGTTAGCTGATGCGTAGAAAAGTATTTTAGGAACAACACTTGAAAAAAAATCTTGTAGGACTAACTAATGAAAAATTTCTTTGTAATCGAAGATCATAATACTTTTTAAGGTGTGGTAATATTATAATGGGATTGAGATACAAAACTCTCGGATCCGGATCCAGAACTTTTGGATCCGGATCCAAACGGGTCCCAATTTTTCAGATCCGGATCCGTTTGGCCATCCCTACTTTGAACAACTGTTGTGAATGTAGCAGCTTGTGAAACTTGTGCAGGTAATAAAAGAATTACATCTTCATACACTGACTTTCACTTATAACTTTTGATTAAGTAGTTTCCGGACAATGGTTCCTTATCTCAAATTGATACATGTGCCCTTCTCCATCATCCCTGAAAGTTTGTATCATCAGCCCGGAAACACCCTGTAGAACATGATAGGGTTCCATAAATACAAAAAATCAAAGCAGGTGTCACAAAATCATGGAATGACCATGTACAGTTTTTGGTGACAAAACTTTTAGAAAAAGGTGCGTATTATACATGAGTAAATACGGTAATCATGATCAAAACTCATAAGTTTACACAGGCTTGAAGAAGAAAATCCTCCAATCTTGAAAGTGGGTGAGCCCTTTACTTCTTCGCGAATGCTAAGTAAGTATTCAATTTTTCTACACGTTAGATCTGTACTGGAGTTTCCTGTCCCTGGTACAGAACCCATTAGAATTTATGAGTACCTTGGACAACTCTGTTTCTTCCTTGAATTCCATTCCCATGCAAAGTTGGAAGCGGAATAAACGTTAGTTTGGAAGGCATTACATTTTCACCCTAGTTACGGGGGAAATTTGCTGTTGTTGTTCAACATTAAGCCACACCTCTTCTCTTGTCTTCAGGTAATCAAATTTCTTTTGCTGATGGTGAAGATTGAACCTACAACAGACCTGTAATTTTACTACCTACACAGAGCCTGTCCGTGGTGAGCAACCAGTAGCAGGAGGGCAATGTTGTACAGTTAGGCAACTCCTGCATGCAAGAAGTTTTAAAAAAAACTCGCCACTTTAAAGTTCATCATAAGATGGGGAAAGACATTTTGAACCTGATTGTCCAAGTCCCATAAATTTGGATCACTTACAGCCAGAGTTATCGTTTCGTGAAGAGACACTGGAAAACAACACATCTTAACACACACACACAATGACCCTTCCATTTTGCTTCTGTCAGTCCCCCCCCCCCCCCCTTGCCACTGTGTTGACAGCTGAGTTGTCTTGGGAAAACAATGGGTGTTAATTTTGTCTCAATATACACAATGACCCTTCATTGTCCTGGGCATTCTCCAACATTGCACATCTGAGTCAGTTTGAGTTCTTATATGCTGCAGTGATACACAGTGGCCCAAAAAAAGGTAACTGAACACATAAGCTAACGGTTCTACATTTCGGTTACCTTTTCTTGGGCCACCCTCTATATTATAACCCTATGCACTAACGTTCACTATATTATTTTACTGTACTCATATACCGGGTGAATCACTCAAAACTTGCACCCCAAATATTTCATAAATAACAATATTGAAAAACTGCTTTTGCAGACACATAGGCATGAGAGGGGCTCATGAAATTAATGGACACAATACATTCAACTACGTAAGGAAATATGGCTTTCAACACAAACTTAGTTTTTTTAATGGAAACCCCATTTTATTTTCAGCTCATTTGAAAGTACGGAAAAAATCATTAAGAATGGCATTTGTTACATTGTAATACGTCAAGTAGTTCTCAAGTAATTGTAACGTGAAGTTGATGCTTGAAACAAACATTCTCACAAGTTGATTTGTATGTCGTAACATACATATCCCCTTTTGACGCCAGTCGGGTATCGTAACAAACATGTTACTCTTCTGCAAATTGTTACGTCTGCAGGTTACAATAAAATGTATAGTTTATACACGAGTAAGCTTTGACAAATTATCTAAAAGGTTCTGATAAATCTTTCTGAGTTAACAAATATTTGTACATTAAAAAGTATAAATTTTAAACATTCCGCCATGAGTTACATTCATAAAGGTTAGTACATTAACATCTTTCTAATTTTTTATTGGCGTTCATTCATTTACGTCATAATTTTTAGTACATCGGAACAATCAACTATTCACGTTGGATCATGAGAAATCTATAAGTTTTCAACTTTTATAATTTGCACCTTATACATTTTCTTTCTTTCTTTCAAATTGATTTAACAAATTTATGAAATAAAGCAAAGACGTAACAAAGTACACTGATTAACCAGACGTTTGTACGTACGTCAGAACTGTTGCTGAGAAAATAGTATTTTCAAACTCTGAAAAGGCCGAGATGATACTTATCTATGGCGAGTGTAGGAAAACTGCAGCCCAAGCATGCAGGGTGTATGCACGACTGCATTTGCACTTGTCTCTGCCGCAGGCATAGTGGGGATGCACCTTCTGCGCTCAACTTCACGTTACAATTACTTGAGAACCACTTGACATATTACAATGTAACAAACGCCATTCTTAATGATTTTTCTGTACTTTCAAATCAGCTGAAAATAAAATGGGATTTCCATTTTAAAAAAACTAAGTTTGTGTTGAAAGTCATATTTCCTTACGTAGTTGAACGTATTGTGTCCATTGATTTCAAGAGCTCCTCTCATACATATATGTCTGCAAAAGCAGTTTTCCAATATTTATTGTTGTTTATGAAATATTTGAGGTGCAAGTTTTAGGTGATTCATGCATATATGCATTATATAAAAAAAATGTTGAATATTTGACACAGTGAATTTTCTGTGTTTCCCTTCCAATAGCAGTTTGGCAACAGTGCAATTGCACTGGCTAAGTATTGGCTGAAATCACGTTCCTTCTAAAAGTGTACATGGTAGAGTGTTAGAATATACTAGTTAACACTATAGCTCTTGTCTAGTCTTGCGGCAGGTGGTCTTTATGCTGACAAGGGAAGTGGGGAGCGGGGAATACACCAACGACCAACCACACAACAGCGGTGGCACGGACGTCGTGGGAGGAGGTGCAGCGTGCACCTCGTTCAACAGACTACTGTGTTTCATATGGCACTGGATTGGTCGCTTCCCTGTTCCTCACTTCCCTTGCCAGCATGTAGACTTGACAAGACCTATAGAACAGTGGGAGGGGTTACAATGACCCCTACCTTCACTGTTTCTTTAATAACTATCCAGTTTATCTTTTTTTCCTCGAAATTTTGTGATTTCCATAATTCTTTGTCCTTTTTAAGATGGTATATCTAAATCTAACCCCCTATACGCCTTCATGGGATGGTGCTATGCACAGGGGAGCACTTTACCTTTTTTTTTTATATCTAAATCTACAAAATATAAATTCTTTGCGATATTTCACGTTATACCCCTAGAATAAAGGGTGGGGTCAATTTGATCCCTCTAAATTTTCATTTAAAAGTGCTGCAATATCAGCGTCAGGTACGGTTCCTGTATCATCCCATCTTGAGCATCTTCTCACTTTTCACAGTTTACATCCACATTGTCATTTAGGTATTGTTCTTGAACTGGGAAGGACTCTCCAAACACGTCGCATCAAGTAGCAGTTTCTCATGATGAAATGTTGCGTATCTGGAGCATTCAGTTGTTGTTGATTATAATTTGCAATCAAACAACCTGAACACTTTGATTATAATACATAAAACACAGAAAAAATATAAAATAAAATTAAGTTCCCATTTCCAAATAATTTGTAACTTTTTAACATATATTTTATGAGGGGTGAAAATGACTCTTTTCCGCTGTTCTAGGGGTAGCACTAGGGAATGGGTAATGCCCAACTAACATTGCATGCTAATGTAGCAACATCATTCACTTGAGAAGTATTGATCCGTAGATGATAATTATTTCAACCTGCATAATGTGGTCCTGAGGATGTGGGTGAATTTTTAAAATTTTTACTGCTATTGCCTTTCCTTTTCATAGTCAGCACCCAACTTTTTTAAAAAAACATATGATGAACAATCAGTGTGTATAAACATGGCATATTTTATTAAAACCTAATTGATATATAAGAAAATCTATAATTCACATATAGATATAAAAATAAATATAATCTATAATCTTACTATTTTTCTATAGTATTGTAATGATACAATTATTTTAAAGTACAAAATATTGTGTTCCATGAAACAGTCTGTATTTAAAAAAAACATGAGATCATTAGTGAAGTCATGAATGTCATCAAATTATATTCCCTTAAGTTCAAATGCAATTCTAATAATAGTATTCACATTTTAAAAGTAAAATAAATCATACATTTACACATAAATATGTACTTACCTCCAAGTTGTTAACTTGAAACAAATAACCTGACAATACCCTATACAGTTATTGCCAGTAATTGCACACATACACCACACCACTGTACACCTAATATGCTAACTATCACCTAACACTTCGAGTCTTTGGTTTAAACCTTTCTTGTGCTTCCATTAAGTGCTTTATAACTTTTGGCATCTGCGACAGATGCTGCCGTATAACGGTAGGAAGGAGACCATCCTTCTTGTACGTTACAGCATCACCCATTGGGTCAACAAATCTTGCTTCCATCAATGTCGATTTCACTGTAAGACATGAGCCATCTTCATATTTCACTTGGACGTCTCCATTGGACAGCTGGAAAAGAGATTACAGTGAGCAAGGTGACTGCAGTGCAAAAGAAATTGCATATTTAGAATCTAGACATTTACTTTTTTAGAAAGTAGGGCATGGAGATTATCTATAAAAATTACAAAAAATGGCAGAATTTTGCACTAAATTATCAGATATTTTTCGATATATCGCATTGGTAAAATAATCGGTAATTTTACCAATACACCGATATGCCTATATCAGCCAATACCAATACAGTACCGATTAATCGGTCCAATCCCTAGAAAAAAGTCATGTCCTCACTCATTTTGGCAAAATAAATTCCCTCAGTTTTCCATGCAAATTTAGAATACATTTCTAGACCATTCTGTTGTGCTTCAAAATGCTAATTACTAGGGTCCAGATAGTTATGTATTTTGCATATGCAAATGAATCATGTATATAAATTTTTTGCATATTTTAGAGCCAAAAATCATTACTAAAATTGTATGTTACGCCTATGCGTTGGGCATAATGTCTTCTTAATAAAAGAAGTTCACATTTCCTTCCCTCACTGCTGTTTATTATCCCCTTTCTGTTACAAAACAAGGAAATAAGATTTCTTTCATTGTCCTCCTGGGAAAACTCAACAACTCTTCTCTGTGAGAGAGAAATGACAACAATGGACAGTCTATAAATGAGGGATTCAGAGCACAAGTGAAGTAACTCCACTTTTCATGGAAATGGAGTTATATGTATAACTTAGAACTGTGAACTATCAACATTTCTAAGATAGAAGCAAGCATATTTTCTAAGTTATTTCTAAGCTAGAAGCAAGCATATTTTCTAAGTTTCAAATTCTTGCTCACAGGCACCAGTATGTTTGTGCTCCCAACACCTAAACATAGTACTAAATGGGCTTTTTCTAAAAACTGTTTTAAATGTAGTTACACCATTTGTGCTCTGAACTCCCCAAATAATCTTGAACTTGATGTGTCAGATACCTTCAGTTGCCTTAAAATGTTGTTCCATTGTATTTTGTGAAGTACAGCTAGTTTTTTCACAGTACAAAAATATTCTTGCCGAAAACAAGAGTTTCAAATTTGAAATTTTGAGATATAATGTTGTAATCAAGTGCAATCCTAATCTGTAAGGAGTATAATTTTTCTTTCATTTATAAAACAGCAGTGTAAAGTAAACAAGAGCATGTGGAAGTAAAAATATTTTTATATGGAATATCTCCCATCTAGAAGTTACTGAATTATTGCAATGCTTCACAATAAATACACACATTGATATTGATTCAAGAGAAATATGCAATTTATGTTCCCTCCCAAAACCTGACAAAAAAGGAAAACAAAGAACACATTTGATTTTCCAGGATTTCCCCCCCCCCCTTTTCCTTTCCCCAAATACACAATATATTGAAGGAAGAACCTGTATTTATAAAATAATAGTTACAAAAAGAAACCTAACACTTCATACCTGCATTGCTATTCCGATTCCAGGAACTGACGCTATTCTCACTTGGCTATTCTCCCTTTTTGCTCTGTCGGCAGAAGAGGAGCGCACTGATCTACCAAAGTCAGAAGGGTGCTTGGCATTGTGGGTCTTCAAGGCAGTCCTTATGCTTCTGACGGACCCATCATATGCTTCCAACTGTTGAAAAAAGGTCAAATAATTAAACAATTTTTATTGCATCTGGGTAATGACAACGTACGCAAGGTTGAAGGGTGAGCATCAACAAAAGTTGCATGCATTTGAGAGCACTGAAACAAGATTCACTCGGCCACTCTTTTTATTAAAATTTTGAAGGAGGCACTGTATCAAAAATTCCTGCTCAAGTATGGACTAAAATGTAATACTGTTCAGCAAACAAAATCTCAGTCGCAAGTGCAAACTAGGTCTGCAACCAGGTGTTGGACCTGGGCTCATAATGATAATGCCTTTGTGACCAACAAACCAAGGCAACGTTTTGGGAAAATGTCCCAGTCCAACTGACACGTAAGCAAAAAGCAACACATGCAGTTTTCATGTTGCTTTGGTACAAAAGGCTGCATTTATTTTCTCAAGGTTTGTTTCCAAATGATGCTTGTCATTTCAACCTGAAAGTTGGCTTCATCATAAATGATGGAACAGATTTTGTTGTCTTTGAAATGTTGTGATACTGAGAGGTTCCATCAGGACTCCAATCTCTTGGCTCTGGCAAGACACACTGAGCATCTCCTGTGTATGTTAAATGCAACATACATAAATTAATCTACTTGACATACAGTGGTTCCAGCTTAGGAACGGACTTGGAAATTCTATTTTTGTCTTTTCTGCCAAAAGCCATGGAGAGTCACATGAACCGTTGAACCAATCGGCTTTGTTCAGTTGCCATGGTGAGGGGGAATTCTTGTGATATTCTGCATTGCCAATTTTTTTATTTTGGGTTGTTTTCGAAACAGGTGGCACCCTCATCAAAGCCAAGCACGGCGAAGCGTAATGGTTGCCACCGTGTAGCAAACGAATGGGTCTTCGATTTCCTGCCTCTCCCTGAAATGCAAGCGAAGGGGGGGGGGGGGGTGTTGACAGAAAGAGGTGTGTACGACTGGAAAAAATCAGGCGTGTAGTAACCGGTAGCAACACTGCTTTTCCCCCCTTGAACTGGAGGCAGAAAGTCTGGGTTTCCTCAAGTCCATTCTTTGGCCGAGCGGACTTTAGTTAAAATAAATAAATTAAAAATTAAAAACCAAACTTGCAGGGATAGTGCATAATATGTATTTCAAAGCATCTCATGAAACATTTGCTAATTGCTAACAATATTGGTATACAAGTTTTAACAATGCATATGTAAATCCATAATTGTTAAGAGACAGTTAAAATATTTGTATGCAAAAAGAAAGAAGTATAAATGCAACAGATGTTAATATATATTAAATCATTATGATAATTACACTGGCACAAAGCATAAGTTTGTTTGTTCACTTCCTGCACAAATAGGCTAATTGAGACTCAACCTATAGGTCAAAAGGTTTAACCTAGCACGGCTTCCACCAAAACCTTCTGTGTCGTCTGCGGGGCATTGTCGTCACGGATTTTGGTGCAAGTGAGCAAATGTGGCAACAGGCTGTGCTGCGAGCAGTCATTTGGGAGTGTAATAGAGGACTCAGATTCCCCACACGAAGGAAATGGCGATCCCTGGTAACCTTCTAGCCTACATAGCAAGACTCGAATTTCTTGAAATATGTACTGGGTATATAACCCTGGAGCCAGGGAAAGTGACAGGGGGAGAAAGCCATTCCCCTCAGCAAACAAGAAAAACTAGATAAATACTGGACTATTTACGCATGTATAACATGCACTTTTTTCAAATATTTGCTCCCAAAAACTATAGTGTATGTTATACACGGACAGCCATCATGAAACCATGCATCATTTCACTATGTCACCGTGTATAACACTTACATATCAACAGGCTCAAATTCTAATTAGCCGATTGAGATCCTTTATCAATAATTTTTAAAAATCAATACAAAAGTGAAATGACTGTTTTACATGATTTTTCACTTTGTATCGGAACATTTTGTGACACAGAGAAAAGCAGCGCCAATCTGGCAGAATTCAAGCGTGCACCTCCTGCAGAAAAGAATGGAAAATAATTTCCTCAAAAATATTTTTAAAAACTGTCACAAACCAATGCTACCGACGCTTGGTCACTCCATATAACACCTACATATCTACACGCATAAATACAAATTATGCCCAATGTTTGCAGGAAATCATCATAAACAATAAAATTTCGTTCAAAATTGCGGCAGCCCTGTTGCTGTTTTCCTGTACATACCTCAGAACTTACACATTGAAAACAGCAGTGTAACTCTCTCCGTTTCCCACACTGATTTCACATTGTTTTACTACAAAATAAACAAGGAAGTGAAAGCGTTGGGATACTAAAATAGTCTAAGGTGATGTTTTTGTTGATTTTCTTTTTCAGAAACCAGAGTGCATGTTAAACACATGAAAACACAATATTGTTCTTAAAGGCTCACATAACCACTTTTTATAGATGCAAAATGATCTAATACAGTTATTTTTAGTGGTTCTCATTCTATCTACGACGTTTCCAGAGCCACCTTAAATTTTCTTCACAAAAATGGAAGATTTCAACTTGCCAGACCAGTTAAAGGAGAAAGGAAAGGTCATTGCCACCAGAAGGAGGAGAAACAGCCAGCTATGACATCTGCAAAGTGGAAATACCAGTTTGCCTAGGAGAAAATAAGGACACAAGTTATTCATTCCTTAAAAGTGTGGAGTGACTAGCCATGTGAGATTGTGTGCTGTGTATATATCTTGGTGTAAGCTTGGAAAAAGTTCTAGGAAACCAGGACGAAACGTCACCAAAAATAACTGTGTTAGATTATTTTGCATATGTAAATACGATAAATGCTTTTATAGCCCAAACATTTAGATGTATAACCACAGACACTTTTTGGTTGTAGCAATCCCCTTGGAAGTCAATGGGGGTAATTACAACCCAAAAGTGTCCGACTGAGCACTAAATGTGAATCCCCAGTCACCCTCCATCTTCCAGTCATTTTTTTACTGGCAGCATTACTACTGAGCGTCGTTCTTACTAAACAATAGTGTTATGCTAATATGAAGGTCCCTACGTATCCTTTAAAGGGGTTGGCAACACCAGTGAGTCATGTACAGGGTGTATTAGAAGTCCCTTACCACCCCTTATAAAATCCGAAGTGATGTATTTTCATGGAATTTGATATGGGCGATACATAATAGACCTAGGGGGACACCTTTTGCAGTGCGTCACGTGGATGGCCGACATCTTGGTTCCGCCATATTGAATTCAACATTTTTATTAAAAATGATAGGTGGGTCATGTGAACATGACCATAGGCTAGAATTTTGCCAGGATGTCAAATCTGTAATCAGATTTCATTTGATTTGATTTAGTTTATTTTACTTCGCGTTTTGTGCCTCTTGGCTAATTTGCGAAGATGGGGATGAGTGATGAAATGATGAAATTGATGAATGGACATTCACAAACAACCAAGCCCGACCGGGATTCGAACCCGGGACCCTTGGCATCGCAGCGCGATGTGCTAACGACTCGGCCACAGGGTTGGGCTAATCAGATTTCATGTAACTTCATTTGGTGAAAAGTTATTGGCAACTGAAAGTGATGTTTACCTGTTTGTTGCAGGTGCTGGAACCATGCTGTTAACAACTGAGGAATGCATCCAGATCGTCAAACTGTGGGGTGGGAAAAGTGCCCGTGCAGTGGTTGCCGATTTCAACCTGCGTCATCCAGAACGTCACCCTGTGTCACATGTTGCAGTGGCACTGTTATTAACCGAATTCGAGGAGACGGGCACGGTCTTGGACAGACGGCTTAGTGGACGACCGTGGACAGTCACGGATGAAGCACAAGCTACGGCAGTGTTGGCCTCCGTCTCGACGTCACTGCAGGGAAGCACATATATAGTGTACCGAGTGGTACAGAGGTACAAGTAGCATCCGTATAAGGTCCAAATGCAGTAACACCTCTCCGAGGACGATCCAGATCGCCACATGCAGTTTTGCGAGTGGGCTATCGGCTAAATCCAAACGTCGCTATGCAGATACTCCATTCCAATGAAGTGAACGGCTACGTAAATGGGGAGGTGAATAGGCAAAACATGTGCTATTGGTCGCCTGACAACCCCGCATGGACAGATCCCTCCAAAATGACTGGTGCAGGGAAGATTATGGTATGGGCAGGCATATGGGGAACATGGATAATCGTTCCTTTTTTCATTCAAGGAAATTTAAATTCGGAATGCTACAGGAACAGATACTGCCAGCTCTGATGTTGGAAGATGGTACATTTCCCAGGTTTTTTCAACATTATGGCATCCAGGTGCGTCAGTACCTGGGTGAACAATTTCCTGGGGCATGGATTGGTCGACGTGGGCCCGTTGAATGGCCTGCCCGATTTCCAGACCTAACGCCAATGGACTTCTACCTTCGGGGACACGTTAAGGCTATGGTGTATGGTGTGAAAATTCGTGATCTTCGTCATCTGGAACAACATATCATGGCTGCCTTTGAGCAAATTTCACCAGATACCTTGCTCGGTGTCCACAGACATTGGGAGAAGCATCTGCACACGTGCATTGCCCAACACGGACAACATGTGAACATGAAGAGCACATTCTGTAACAGGTAAACATCACTTTCAGTTGGCAATAACATTTCACCAAATTACGTTACATAAAATCTGATTTCAGATTTGTCCTGACAAAATTCTAGCCTATGGTCATGTGACCCACCTATCATTTTAAATAAAAATGTTGAATTCAAGATGGCCGTCCGCGTGACATACTCCAAAAGGTGTCCCCTTAGGCCTATTATGTATCGCCCATATCAAATTCCATGAAAATACATCACTGCAGATTTTACAAGGGTAGTAAGGGACTTCTGATACACCCTGTAGATTTCCTCAAGTTTCAACAAGATGATATTCAAGACTGTGTTCAACACCTAGTTGTAAGCACATACATTTGGTGACTTCGTGTGATAAGTTTTATATTATCCCTCGCAGTTTACTGAAAGCTTACCACTGGTGAACTTCCCATGGAAGATTTGTCTGCAGGCAAAATATTCTCCTTGTTCTGGAAGGGAGTCGGGACAATTTTTTCGCCAGAAGATGGTCTTCTTCCTACAATGATTGGAAAGCACGAACCACTTCTCTGCTCTGACATTTTGGACAGAACACTTTCCAACTGCAGGCAATGCTGATAGCACTGAAATTAAACAACAAAATTGCAGGTGTGATGATGGACAACTACAAAACAACAGATAAATACAATTACTGTGGTTTACACTTGTAGGGGTGAAAGTGCAAATTATATTCCAAACCATCATCAATTTCTCCTGGTACAAAATGTACAATCTTACAAATTAATATTAATATTAGCCTAAACTGAACTATGATGGGGCCTTAGTTCTACATTTTTGGATCTTATATTTTTTTTTTTATATTTGCATATTTATAGTTTACATTTTGTGCTTCCAATGAAACAAAATATTCAACAAAAGTTATAAAATTTCTCCTGCATTGTAAGTTATTTGACTAAAGCACACTCACTCCCTCCCTTCCATGCAGAAGATACCCTAATTATTGAAAGGTTACATGAAATTTTGGTTTTAACAGGAACAAACACACAGCTTTGGTATTACATATTAATATTCAAACAAACGTACTAACAAGCCAATCTGGGCTCACCACAATTTCCACAAATATCGCCCAAGTATACTTGCCTGCAGAAATTGGCCACTTTTATATCAATTTACTATAGAATTCTAATCCAAACTGGAATAGATTCTATTGAAAAGGTATGGAAATTGTAACTCAAGCAAGGATTAAATGTGACTGAAATTTTAAAATGTCATTTTTAACTACTCTTCTACAACTCCAGCACTCTACATCACACACATACACATGCAGTCTTTAAACTCACTCAATATCTGCACGAGCTGCAAAATATAGATTGGAATACCTGATGAAAGTGGTCCCACATTATCTGTGCACTGCTGTGTAGAAAATTCACTTTGTCCATAGATTGGAGGACATGAGAATTGCCTCCAGATTCTATTATCTTGATAGCATCTGTTGATTTTGTTATTTTTCCCCCTTAAAGAAAAGAAAAATAAATTACATTGGTCATATGAATTGTTCATATGGATATGCATATTTTGTTCTTGATGGAAATGTGAAGTACATGACCATCATAATGTTCATTTTAGGTAATTTCAAAAGGTGAGCGTGCATTTTTTCACAAAATGATGTGAAATAACTCAAACACAAAATGTGCAATTTATTTGCAGATACAATAGTTTCCTCATTTCATAATTCTGAGAGTTATGCAAAATCACACTGAATTTTTCTGTGGCAATACATGGGCCAAAATATTTACTTTCTTAAAAGCAGTGGGAATAAACTATCACACAGACAATGATCATGAATATGCCTATTAGCAAGAAAATTTTACATGATTTTATTCACCATAAAAGTATTCCGTTTGTTTTTGTAACAATATTTTACTTTTTTATTTATCTCACAAATGTGTGTCTCAACTTATTGAGCATCATGCAAAATGTATGCCAGACACAGTATAGTGTTATTAACCTTTAACGGATGAGTGGTAGCTGTGTTTACTATCTCCACGAGGCAGCAGTTACTGTGTCATTTCTTCAAACTACACATGATATTTCACTTTTGTCTATTTTGTTTATTTGTATACATTTCACAGGCTGGCTGAATGCTGTTTTATCAAATCTCCACTCGAAGATGAGTTGATGACTTTATCCTGTTCCTTACATGTTAATGCATCACGTTCCAGAGCAACATACCCGGATGTCGAGTGGTGTGAATTATCAACAATAATAAAAAGTTTGCCCAAATCTTATAGTAACCAGCTCTTCTGCAAAGTCATGGACATATGACAACTTAGCATTCAGCCAGCGATATGAAGTTATGACATATTTGAATCACAAAAAAATATATTTATCATTACTATTATTAACAAACACAGTTCGAAAATGTTGATTTTCCCCTAACAACATTGTAGGATAATATTTATAAATGGCCTATTACTCTTAAACCAACACTTTTTGTTGATATATTTTAATTTTACATGTAATAATGAAAACAAAAGAACTTGTTCACTCACAGCATGCGACAACTGGGAGTCCAGCAGCCAATGCTAAATTTTCAAAATTTCTAGAAAATTACAGTTCTCTAAAATTTTGCATAATTTTTTTTTCCGAAATTGGGAGATGGACATTACACTGCCAAGTGGCAACAGCTGACCGGTGGGGTCGAGTGATTCACGTCGGACACTTGCTGTACAGACTGTGAGCAGTGCACGATGTTTGTGTGCAATCCGTGTTTCGAAGTGGGTTGGTTGTAGGTACTCGTAAAGCTGCAGTATTTGTGTACTATGTTTGCTTTTTTCATTTTGTGAAATAAATCTGTTGTTCAGCATATGGGCTTTCTGCACAGTGTGGTGATACAGTGTCCATAGGGCTGATGGTGGAAGTGAAATTTTGGATTTTCTTCCTGTAAGTTGGCTTCTATATTGTTCTGTACTCTGGGTATCAACCATTTTCAATGAAACTTTGCATGGTTGTAGAAATGTACCACTGCTATGTACATTTTTTTATTCACTTTTGCCTAGTAATGCATGCCAAATATTTTTTTTTTTAAAAAAAGAATCAATTTTCTTCTTCTTCCATTAACTTCCATTATTGGGAGATACAATGTATAAATTTCAACTCCTCCAAAAGCTATGCCATAAAAAAATTCATCTCTCTACCACAACTAGTTTTCGAGCTATGAATCATTTTGTACTTTGTGCCAAATTTGAAAAGTGCGTGTCTGAAAGTGCTCATTAGGAGAGGTTATCCATGTACGAGATGCTCTCGTCCACCAAATGTTACTCTTACCAAGGGATAACACACAATAAATTAAATAAGTAGTGTAAATTAGTGTAAATATTGTGCATATAGATGTTCACTTTAGATTTTATTTTCTTACTTTCTATGTACAGTATACGTATTATGTTCAACATAATTGGGAAATGTATCCTGTACTGAACCAATAAATAATAATAAAATAATAATGCCAATGCCAATACTCTTACAGATTCCCATGGACATCAATATTTCAACATTGTAACAATTCAAAACAGTTCCAAATATTTATTACTATTAAGATAAAACTTTTTCATTTGAAGTGCAGCATATCAATCTACCAGAGCTTTCCTTTGAAATGTTCATATTTTTGCATGAGGTACTCAGTTAAACCACAAAATCAATGGTTTACAAAATGTGATTGCAAAAATAATGAAGCACTCTGACAGTGTCGTGTGGATTTTTGCAGACTCTGCAAGACACCTGACACTGGCAGTTTAATTTCAACTGATACTTTCCAATACTGATACAGTGAAATTGCAATTACATGTTTTGCGATAGTATGCTTTTCTTGTTAGAACATTTTTTTCTGGCGGTTCCTGCCAATTTCCGTAAGGCTACGTACTATCATATTTCAGTTATATGATTTTCAGATATATGATTTTTCCAGTTATACGTTCAGCTATTTTAGTCCCAACAAGGAGAAGACTTCAGTTATATATTTTTAGCTGTGCTTGCTCGAAAGAATGTTGCTCTTGGAGTTGAAGATTTCCATGATGATAACATATGCCATACAGGTTTTCTTATCAGCTGCAACCATGGGACCAGGCTCTTGACTTGGACTTCTATTTTTGTCGCTTGCATCGGAGGGCAAACGATGGACAATGCACCCCTGAACCAGATTGGCCTATGCTAAACAATCTTGCTTTCATTCTTTGCATAGTGTTGGCCAAGTCCTATCTGTCTGATGCAGATCGGAAATTGAAATCTATCAAGCTATCAGACAAGTCACTGGCGCCAACTTGCCAGCCTGCTGTAAACGTTACAAGCTGAAGAAAGGGAGGGGGAGTCAACAGTGGCTTGCAGGTGGGGAAAAGTTGCTCTTCCTTCGTTATTACCATAATATTTAAAGATAATACGATTGTCGAAGACAGAGAAGTTACAGTACCTTTTCTTTTTTTTATGGAAACAAAATCGCAGATATATGAATTACTGAACATTGACCTTATTTTTAGCATGTGAATGATTCTGAAAAAAGCAGCGATCATACCAAACATTGTGTGCATTTTCTTTCTGCAAGTGCACTGCTCAACCACTGCATCAACCACTGAAATATTTAAATGGAAAATGTAAGAATTAGCAAAAAGCAACATTTTAAGTAACATTCGACAATTTAGGTTTCAGAAGGGAAGCAGGGGCAAAGGTCCAAAGTTCGAAATTTTCCGAAATTACTAAAAATTTCCAAACACCGTAATTTCAGTTCCCCCCCCCCCCCCAAAGTTGCAGCATGAACAATACATATCTTCATAGAGTGATCTTTCGTTGTGCTTCACTCCAAATTTGGACCATCCAGCGCCCATAGAGCCGAGGCTAGAAGCAAAATTACGGATATCACGAAGCTGGCAACACTGCCACTTTATATAATGTTGATATTTTTTCACTCCAGAAGTATCAATCTCATTTCACCAAAACTTTGCATGGTTGTAGGAATGTACCATCACTACATACTATTTTTTTTCCATTCACTTGGTTGTATTGTTCCATCTTCCTTAACACTAATTACACTGGTCAACAATGAAAATGCTTCGGAGATAAAAGTAACCAATTCTTACTAATTTGAGGGTGCTGATAACGAATATGATATTAGTTTTTGAAGATTGGTTCGAGTTTCGAAGAAATACAATTTCGCCGGATGTGCTTCGGCGCGCAAAATAAGGGTTTGTGACAAGAGCGGCTGTCTCCTTATTTCAATAAATATACATTGTTTGACGGTTAGCTTTATCACTATCCTTATCTGTAGCACGTGATCGCTGATCGAGAATCATCAACCACATCACGCTTCAGTTTGTATTGAAGATTTTGCCAGGGGAAACATGTTGTTATGTGTTCCTACGTAGTTACAATTTGAACTCCCAGACATGGTCGTGGCGAAATTTTGTGTATGTTTGTGGTGTATTTTTTTATCATTTTATGACTGTACTGACCAGAAACTTGTCGTGTAAGTGTGTTGTTGTGGTGAGATATTGGATGAGTGTGTGGTGTTATTTCTTTTTATCGTTATATGACTCTACTGACCAGGAACATGTCGCGTAAATGTGTTAACAGTGCAGACAATTTTTGTTATGTTTGCAGTGAAATAACATTTGTCGATCAAAAAATAAATTTCACGCCAATCATAAAGAAAGCCTACCACTTGTACTTTGGTTGTAAAGTGGGAGATATGGACAAGAGGTCCCACATTTGTTGTAATACGTGTTCGACAAACTTGCGTAACTGGCTACATGGAAAAAGACCATGCATCCCGTTTGCAGTTCCAATGATATGGAGAGAACCCACAGATCATACTTCAAACTGGTATTTTTGCATGGTTCCTCCAATTAAAGGGCTATCCAAAAAAAAATGGGGACTATCACTTATCCCAATATTCCTTCAGCTATTTGTCCTGTGCCACATTCGGAAGAACAACTTGTTCCACAACCTCCTGCATCGTACTCCAGTGATTCATCCGACAAAGACCAAGAGGCAGCCAAACTCGATGCAGGAATGCCAAATCCTGTTGCAGATTCCTCGTCATCCATCGATCCTGACTTCACAGAATACATATCATCATCTAATCGCCATCTGATCACTCAACATGAATTAAATGACCTTGTGAGGGACCTGGGGTTGTCAAAAAGTGGCGCAGAACTACTGGCATCCAGACTCAAGCAGTGGGGAGCTCTTGCTGAAGATGTTAAAGTATCCGTGTTTTGGACACGTCAGAAACCCCTGGAAGAGTATTTTTCAGTGGAAGGTGACATAGTATGTTGTAAAAATGTGACTGGTCTTACGAGTAAACTTAACATAGAACATAATCCCGATGAATGGCGGCTGTTCATAGATGCATCAAAACTAAGTCTGAAAGCTGTGTTAGTGAACAATGGAAATGTGTTGCCATCAATCCCAATCGGTTATGCAGCGCACTTGAAGGAGACATATGCCAACATGGAAAAACTGCTGAAAGCCATAAATTGTAATGAATACAATTGGAATATTTGTGGCGACTTCAAAGTTCTAGCCATACTTCTTGGCCTGCAGCTCGGCTTCACAAAATACTGCTGCTTTTTATGTGAGTGGGATAGCCGTGATAAGGCTTCCCACTACTTAAGGAAAGACTGGCCACTCCGTAAATCTTTGGAGCCATAAACAAAGAACGTTCAACATGTTCTTTTGATAGCTCCCAGCAGGGTTTAACTTCCTCCTTTACATATTAAACAAGGTTTAATCAAGATCTTCATTAAAGGTATGAACCAAACCAGTGATGCATTCAAGTATATACTGCGTAAATTTCCACGAATTAGTGAAACTAAAATCAGCCACGGAATATTTATTGGCCCTCAGACTCGAGAACTCCTCAATGATCCTGAATTTCATGCACTATTAGAAGATAAGGAGAAGATTGCATGGGACTCTTTCCGAAACGTGGTGACAATTTTTTTGGGAACTCAGAATTATAAGGAACTAGTGGAGCACCTAATATCTTCTACCAAGCAATGGGGTGTCATATGTCACTAAAAATACATATGTTACACTCCCACATAAACTTCTTCCCATTTCCTGGGAAGGGTAGCGATGAACATGGAGAACATTTCCACCAAGTTATATCGTCAATGGAGAAACAATATCAGGGCCACTGGAGCAAGTCTATGCTTGCTGATTATTGTTGGACAATCGCCAGAGATATTCCAGAACCACAATACAAGCGACAGGCAAAGAGGCACTATTTGCAATATCCATGTAAATAATGTTTTTATAACTTCCACTTTGTACACGTGTTAATTTCCTATTAACACCACATAACACATATTTATTTCGATTACACTTAAACTCGAACCAATTCATCATTTTTATTATTATTTTCGTATTCAGCACCCTCAATTCCATAAGGAAATGTAATTTTCATTTCCGAAGCATGAAAAAAGTTAAAATTTGTTGTCCAGTGTTATTAGGAGGCACCATGTATAAATTTTACCTCTGCTAAAAGCCCTGTCTTTACGAAAGAAAACAAAACCAATTTAATCAGTCTATGACAATGGATGATATTCAAATTGACGTGACAATGGATGATATTCAATGTGACGTCAGCGCTGCATAGCATGATGGGAAATCTGGCCAAATCCACACGTGGTTCGGCATCAGTCCGGCAAACTATAGCAAGCGTGAAGCATATGCTGCGTGAATGAAAATGACCCGGTATTTAACATTTTTAATTGTATTATTGTAGATTTTTGGTGTTGTGTGTATGCCATTGTTTATGCATTAATTGTGGAAGAACATCATACCTTCCGATAGTTTCGTCGGTGGTTAAGATAGCGTGACTTTTCCAATCCGGGGTGAACGTATTTTAAAGGCAAGTACTGTGTTTATGGCTAGCGTTATATTAATTTTATGATACTCTTTACATGCTTTGCAATGCATGTGGTTGCTGTACGATCTCTAATCAATGCTTATCAATCAGCGGATGCGTTAGCAGTATGCATATATTTGTATATACTTTTCAGCATATCTTCTTGGCTGTTTCAATATACGAGGGGGTGCTGAAAAGTTCGTAGCCCAACCCAGAAGGAGTGCACGTGGAATGATGAAACTTTACAGTTTTAAAGAACATATCTTGTTATGTACACATGCAAATTTTCATATTAATAACGAAATTGTTATTGTGCTTTTCAGGCCCCTGAAGTGATCGTGTGTGCCCAGCCAGCGAATTTCACAAACATCGAGATCAGAGCTGTCATCAAATTTTTGTTCCACCAAGGAAAGTCGCCGAAGCAAATTCATGAGGAAATCAGTGGAACACTACGGGACTCTCCTCCATCATATGCAGTGGTGAAGAAGTGGGTGGCACAGTTTAAACGTGACGATTTTTCAACAGATGATGCTCCACGTGCAGGAAGATCAAAAACAGTGACTGTCCCCAAAATCGTGGATGAAATTCATGACCTCATTCTTGAAAATCGCAGAATCTCAGCAAAACGTGTGGCAGAGATTATGGGCATTTCTCGGGAACGCGTTGGTACCATAATTCATAATGACTTGAACATGCGCAAGCTCTCGGCAAAATGTGTTCCCAAAAATCTGTCAGCAGATCAAAAGCGTGAAAGAGTGAGGACATCAAGGGAAGTCATTGCTAATTTTGAACGCAATGCCGACCAATTTCTGTCATGAATATTAACCATGGATGAAACATGGTTGTACCACTACGATCCTGAAACGAAACAACAGTCAATGGAGTGGCTGCACTCAGGTTCCCCTCGCCCCAAGAAGTTCAAGAGGCAGAAGTCGGCTGGGAAAGTGTTTGCAACATTCTTCTGGGATAAGGATGGAGTCGTACTCATATTCTACCTGCCCAAGGGTCAGACATTTAATGCAGAGTATTACTTTGCATTACTCACAAAATTGAAAGACAAATTGAAAGTGCAACGCCGCGGAAAAATGAAAAAAGGAATTCTGTTCCTGCAGGACAATGCCCCTGTCCATCGAGCACTGCAAACACAACTGACATTGCATGATCTAGGGTTTCAATGTCTAGATCAATACCCCTTATTCCCCAGATCTAGCTCCGTCAGACTATTTCCTATTCCCCAATCTCAAACAACACTTGAAAGGATGCCATTTTGGATCTGATAAGGAGGTGATTAGTGCTACGGAACAGTGGTGTGTGGAACAGCCTTCAGGATTTTTTTTCACTTGTCTGCAAAAATTGGAGCACTGTGCAAGGAAGTGTATTGAACTTCAGGGGGGAGAATGTAGAATAACTGTAAAATTTCATCATTCCACGTGCACTCCTTCAGGGTTGGGCTATGAACTTTTCAGCAGCCCCTCGTACATAAGAAAAGTGACAATGATACATTACGGTCTTAAAAAATATAGTATACTATTTTGTATTTCAGACCATTTCTATAAATTATCATTTTCACGAGACAAAGTTTGTTAATAATTCAATTTTTTTAAAAATATGTGTTTTTTTTTTGTTTTTGTTTTTTTAATTTCCCTCCACCGGGAATCTAATTTTGGATCCCTCGATTACAAAGGGGAAAGAATTATCCACTGCACTATCGGATAGGTCCGATTGATTCCATGAGAAACATGCTTCATAGTCCTGTATTTCTTTCGTATGTTACGTATCTTCATACAATGTTGTCTTGTGGCAAATTGCATCTTCTTAGATACTCTGGCCATTGTTACGAGTCTTAGCAAGACTAAATTTGACATATAATCGTTATATTTCTACCTTGAATCAATCCTACAAAAGCTGAGATCGCAATACTTATCAAATGGGTTTCCAACATGCCCCAAAACATTTGCCGGAATCATGGCAGCTGTCGTGCTTTCGCACAATGAATTGTGGGGGAAGTTGTTCGCTGAATATCATCCATTAGTTCTAGAGATATGATTTTTTTGTACTTCTCGGCATGTTTGAAAAGTGCACACTTGAAAAGGAGCCAACTTCAACGGGAATACAGGCGCACGAGGCTCCTTCTGCTAAAGGTTTTAAGTTCACTTTATGCATAGAAGGATAATTGGAACTGGACCTACAGTTTAAAGTGAGATCCGAACCACTAAGTGCTTCCACCGGGTATCTAACCCTCGACCTCTTGATTACAAGGCGATGACGTTACTGCTATGCCATTAGGAGGCAAAAAAATTTACACATATGCCCACCCCCCTCGCAAATCTTGGGTACACCACTCTGGCTCTGGTGTTGAAAAGGAAAAGGATTATTCTTGTGTTATCTGCATGATGAGAGTTACGGTTTTGTTTATCAGAAGGCAGGACAAGAAGGAAAAGCTGCATCCTTTATGTTGGAGTTGGACGAGTTATTGCTGTCGGAAGCAATATCACAAAGCACAGCTTTGGAACAGCCAGACATAACACTGGCACCATTAGCAGCCTCCCTCCAGACAGACTGGCACCAACGAACAGGTGACGGAATAGAAGGTCCTGTGCGTTTTAAAGATAAACGCACTTGTTGAGGAAGATAAGCTGGAACACAGCATTCCATTTTTTAATCAGCAGCGTGCTTATTTCCGAACCAAGTTGCAGAAGAAAGGGGGAAGGATTATTATATTGTAACAAATACACGAACAATATTTCATAAGCAGAGAGCTGCATAAAAAAAAAGAATATAAAAGATTGCTTCATGAAATTACTGCATAGCCATGCACAGTAGTTGCAGATTAATGAGTTCTTTTGAAGAGAGATTGCTGATTTTTTTGTCACTGGTTCCTAAACCAATATCGGATAACCGGGGTTGCAAATTCTTCTTACTTTATTCCCGGCAAACAAGAAGAAAGGAAAGTTTTCAAAGCAAGTTTCACACTCCTGCCCCTCTCTCCCCTATGCTAGGAAGAATTATGTAAAAGTGTCAGTAAAGAAGTTTGAATAGTGATTGAGTCATGTTCTCAATTGTGCATGTTTTTTGTGGAGGCAGGGAGAACCAGTGGTCGGAAGTAGCATGCTACTTGTAGTGTCGCTATTGTAGCTAGCTACAAAATTTGTAGTGGTAGCTGTAGCGGCGCTACATTTTGAAAATTGTAGCTGTATTTGTAGTGAAGCTACAAAATTCCTGTACGAGCTATAGGTCTTCTCAGAGTCCTGAGGAAAATTATGAATGTGACCAGAGCGTCAAATAAAAATTCGAAAATAATGCTTACTTTTGCAAGAGGTTCATAAAGACAAAGTCTATTATATGGAAATACGTATAATCTAGATTATAAATATCTTGATATTGCAGATTATAGATATCTACATAATTTATTTCATTATTATAGAATAAATCTAATATCCAGGTAACTAAACTGAATTGGCATATATGAATATATTCTGGCTAACAGCTACGTTTATAGAGCAGCATCGCTATTTTAGGGAGAAACATGCCTCGTTTGCTTCATCCCTGGAAAATAAAGCCTTGTTTGCGAACAAATCCTGTGGATATCCATGGTGTAAGAGACAAATAAATGCCATGAATTACTGTGTAAAACACATCCTGTAGTGAGTGCAAAAACGAGCAATCAATGGATGGATAATGACAAAGCAATAGTGCCAGCATTCAATGGCTCAGTATACGTTAACAACATTGATCATTGTTATACGGCGCACGCTTTTAGAAGGAACATGATTTCGGCCAATACCCAGCCAGTGCTACTGCGCTGTTGCCAAACTAACTGCTAGCGCAAGGGAAGGACAGAAAATCCGCGATGTGTCCATTATTTTGATAATGCATGCACAGTATATATGAGTACGGTGAAATAATACAGTGAATATTTCTACACATGATTATAATATCGTATCACTGTAGCATAGCCTATATGAGAAACCCATACCTGAAAGAAGCTTGAAGGTATTTATTTATTCATCACCGCTCTCGTCGTCTTCCTCGGTCTCCGTGTCACTGATTTCACTCATTTCCGAGTCACTCTCCTGGAGGTTAATGATTAGATTTTGCACCCTTGGAGCCTGTACTACTGGTGCTAGGTTTTGAGAGTGACATTATTTAAAATAAAAAGAACACACGGAACACCACTATTGCTGTATTTAATCATTTCACAAACTGTTCTTTGTGGCGCACGAGTGAACGATAAGTGAATAATGTTACACCGGCCTTGCTATGAAAAAACGATGAACTCAAACTGACACAGACTTTCAATGTTCGAGAACGCCCAGAACAATGAAGGGTCATTGTTTATATCGAGGCAAATTTAACACCCACAGTTTTCCCTAGACACAACAACTCAGCTGCGTCAACACGGTGGCAACGAAAAAAAACAGGCGGAAGGAAATGATAGGTGTAGTTTCCATTGTTTCTTCAAGGAACGATAACTCCGGTTGTAGGCGATGGAAATTCATGGGACTTGGACAGTCAGGTTCAAAATGTATTTCCCCATCTTATGATGAACCTTAACGTGGCGAATTTTATGAAAATTTCTTGTGCGCAAGAAAAAAAAAGAAGATGGCTTTTAACTTCCCCACCGCAGTCTCCTAACTGTACAACGTTGCACTCCTGCCATTGGCTGATCGCCACGCACACCCTCTATGTGGCCCCGCCCGATATCGCTTCTAAAAGCGTGCGTCGTATAGTACATTGGTACTCACTAGCAAGAAATTATTGTTACAAGAATGATACACACACACACATTCTGGAATTACAATTATTTTCATCGTAATATTTGTTCACAAATTTTAAAATTGCAATATGTTTAGAACACTCGAGTTTACACATCAGTTTCCTCAATATATTCTATGATATTGTAAAAAGTATGTACGAGTTATTGACTTTTCTGCAGAAATGATAATTTTCTTTAGTTAATATACAGTTTCCAAATGTATGAATTTCTTCTACTTTTACGTCGCTTTTTTGTAACTTTTGCTAATCATGACAATGTGGATGTGTATTTTGTTAATATGTTATCTAGAGTCGCTTTCTGCCACTTTTGGCAAATTGTGAGAAAAGGAACAATGATGAATAATGATGATGATGAGCATTGTGGAGAATGGAAGAGAAGGGGGTTCCATCTTCCCAACTAGGTATCTTTCCTAGAGTTTGTATTGATTCAACTATATGAACAGATAAGCTAATCGAGACTGGATTTGAATGACTAGTGCCTCTGCCAGATTCGAACCTGGGGCCCTTTGATTACAAGGTGACAAAATTTCCACCATGTCTTCAGGGAAGCATTCCTAACTTACGTAAAGCATCGCTCCATCTGTTGCTCATTTAGATATACCACAGAAGCATGTTAGAGCAAACATTAACGAATTACAGGAATTATGATAATAAATAACGATCTATTTTCCAGTATGTACAACTCTCATACTAGGAGCTTCATTTGAATATCCATGTGGTTGTTTCAAGTTTTTCAATTTTTTTATTTAATACAAAAGTAGCGCGAAAGTAGCGAAGTAGTGAATAGCACACATGAGTAGCATAGCGAGATATTTTTTGGTAGCGAAGCTACTTTTAAAATTTAGCATTCTGATCACTGGGGAGAACAGAGACACCTCAGTCACACTTTTACGTTGGCAATATATCATCCAGATGATGCATCACGATATTGAAAAAATATCAACCAGGCTCCATTGTCACGATATTTTGGCAAATTATTGTCATAATATTTTGGCAATGTATCGTCACTATATTTGGCGATATATATTATGTTGGTGATATATCGTAACAATATTTTGGCAATATATCATCACGATATTCAGCGATATATCATCATGATATTTAGCGATATATATCATGTCAGCGATATATCATCATGATATTTGGCGATATATATCATGTCAGCGATATATCATCACGATATTGGCGATACACATTGTGGAGATGATATATCAATGATATCACAATATGGAAAAAATATCGTATCGTCTGTGACAATATTTTGCGATATCAAATTTCCGATATAGTCCATCCCTAGTTAAAACCCTAGAGGAAGCGGCTTTTAGTTTGACAATAGCGAGCTTGTTCCCCAATCGTAAGGCAAAAGTTCAAGGTCACACAGTGAATGATTGAGACTGCTGCAATAGCAAGGGAAAGGGGTAGGGAGGGGAGAGGTCACCTTGGTCATCCACCTGTCTTGGAAAATGTATAAAGCGGGAAACGAGAGTTACGGTAAACGTAAGATAGAGATCAATGTAGTAATGTTCGACATGGTTTTTGAACGGATTAAGCGGGTAAACTTGCTTGCATGCTCTCTACTCCCTAGCACCTTCATTGTCTATTTTTTGTGATTTTGTGAAATTACAATACCGATTTAGAACAGATAAGTGCAATATAGCAAACTTTGGTGAATATGTTGTAGTGCCACCCTAAATTTATTACCTTTTTTTATTTTTTATTTTATAATTTTGGCTTTTCGTTTTTCTTTTATCAGTTAGTTTACCAGTTTTTTTTCTTAAAGTCGTACCCAGTCCCTTGCTTGGCATGGCGAAAGGGAGAACCGGGCTCTTCAGGCAAGTTACACTGGCTAGGGTGTCCTTTTTTCTTTTCTTAGTTTTTTCTTCCTTTTGGGTATTTGTGTGTTTGTGTGTGTGTGTTAGAGCCACTGTACAAGGCTAAAACCGGCAACATTGGAAGAACACAGGGGAAGTTTGGGCGTCTTTGGGGAAAGACGGGTCACAAGGATATAGAGGTGAGAGGAGTGAGGAGGTGTATTTTGGAAGTGTGGCTAAACTGGGCGTATGTGCATACAGCGATGCAAGGAGACACGTTACCAAAGTCGGTGAAGTGTGATTGTTGAGCAGCTGACAGCACCGTGCAGCTGGAGGAGCAGTGTTTTGTTCCCGTGTAATTTGAACTACTTCCGCGTGTTAATCACAACATGTCGCCGGAGCATCAGCCACCAAAGTAGGTGAAGTGCGATTTGTGACAGCTGACAGTACAGTGCAACAAGGAGAGCTGTGTTTTTAATTTTGTGTAAATGGAACTACTTCCGTGTGGTTACTGAACAATACATGAAACAGATCACACCATGTGACCGGAACGTCAGCCAACCTGACCTGAAGCCGTGAACAATCCTCTTTTACCCCCCTTCAACAACGAACCACAGCCATCCCCTTCAATCTAAAGTAGGAGCAGTGTGTGTGAGGAAGTGCATCGCATAAGTGACAATAAAAGGTAAGGGATCCCAACAAACATTTACTTATGGCCATAAAATACTTCTTCTTCTCTTCCATTCCCTTATGCCGTTAAGCGTCGGGTACCTCGTTCTGTCCATCTCATCCACTCCGTCCGGTCTCGACTCATTCTTCTCATTTCGTTCTTAGTTTTTCCATATTTTAATCCTATCTTTTCTATTCTATCTTCCCATGTATTTCTTGGCCTGCCTCTTCCTACTCTACCCTCAACCCTCATCTCCATCACTGCGTTGGGCCAATCCCCCACGCAAGGGTATTAACGGATTCAGAGAAAAAACAGGAGCCTCGGAATGGACAGATCAACACAGCAACGACCGGACTGGAAAAGGAAAACGAGAATGGGAACATGGAACATTAAAACTATATTAGGAAAAGAAGTTGAATTAGTACAGGAAATGAAGATACGTAAGATAGACGTAATGGGAATTAGTGAAGTAAGAAAGAAAGGAAATGGCATACAAAGGCTTGAGGAGGGATATACCTTGAGATATTCAGGTGTTGGACAGGGAAGAAGAGCAAAAGAAGGGGTAGGAATTGTAACAAGTCAGGAATATGAAACAAAGGTCAGTGGCTGGGAACCAGTTAACTCAAGAATAATTGTAGTTAAATTTGATATAGAATATAAAATATCATATATCCAAGTATATGCACCAACAGAAGATGCCTCTGTGCTTGATAAGGAAGAATTTTATGTACAACTCCAGAGGACAGTAGATAAAGAAGTAATGGAGGGACGGTATGTAATGATAGTGGGAGACTTAAATGCAAGAACAGGTAAAGATAAGAAGGTAGCCCATGGTAGTATGGGAAGCTACGGGGGAGAAAAGACATTGAATGAGAATGGCAAAAGATTACTGGAGTTTTGTGTAGAAAATCAGTTGCTTCTTGGAAACTCCTTCTTCCCACATAAGGAAGTACATAAAATAACCTTCCAGGCTGAAGGAAGAAATGCTAAAAGCATAATAGACTACATAATATATACCAGTAGTATTAGGAGAAACATAATGGATGTTAAAGTTATAAGAGGTGCTGAACTGGGTACAGACCATAGATTATTAATAGTGGACACACGCTTCACGAGACCACCAAAGCTCAGAATGAAAAAATACCAAACAATTAAGATAAATGAGTTACAGAAAAAAGAGAAGAAGGAAGAGTATAAAGAACAGGTAACAGCCAGACTGACAGAAGGACCAGATGTAGAACAACTAGAGATAGAAGAAATATGGAAGAGAATTAAAAAGGCACTCATAAAATCTGCAGAAGAAGTATGCGGAAAGAAAATAGTAGATACAAGAAAAAAGAAAACATCTTGGTGGAATGAAGAAGTGAAACAAAAAGTAAAAAACAAAAAGGAAGCATGGAAAAAATATATTATGTCTCAGACAGAAGAACATAGAAGGAAATACATTGAAAAAAGAAATGAAGTCAAGGAAATAGTGAAGGAAGCTAAAATAACATCCTGGGAAAAATTTGGAAATATGGTTGAAGAAAAAGCTAGAGAAAAGAATACAAGGCATAAAATACATGAAGGTTATTTATTACTTGTGTTTGTATTTGTATGAGCTATGCCGGATTAATCTACATATTTTCTTAAGATCAATAATAATCTTCAGAACAAATTTCATGTTATTTACATATTGCCCCCCACAATGTAGTATACCTTTTCTTTCTTTATAAACTTAATTTTACCATTTTAAATATCTTTCAAACACGTTTTTCTCACTTATGAAATTTAGAAGATTTCGCACTTCCGCATTGCACAATTTAATGGTTCAATCCTATTAATTTCGAGATCCGCTGTCTTCATTCACAAAGGGTTACGGTGTTTGAAGCGGAGATGGTACCGCGTCACTGCATTGTTTGTTCCCGGGCAGCGGTAGTTGTGCAACTAAGGCTAATTGGGACTGGACCTACAGTTTAAAGTGGGATCCGAACCACTTGTGCCTCCACCGGGTATCGAACCTGGGACTCCTCTGTGCAGAACTGTGTGTTATGTGCATCCATCATACTTGTGTGTGTAGGAGAGGGCCAGAGTGAAGCAGGCTTCCTTATGACCCCGAGTTGAACAAATGGAAAAGAAGATGTGTGAAGGCTTCTGGCCGAATCCTTGTGTGCACTCTATAACATAATCCTGACAATGTAATTTACAAAATAACAAAAACAAGTATTAACAGTGATCATGTAATAGAACAAAGTATTATTTATACATCCCTAATTTTTCAGATTAGACACAAAACTCATATAAAAGCAATTAAATCATAAACATGTGCAAGAAAACATTTACAATTACTAATTACAGGTTACTGATTAATCAATTTTGGCAAATTCTGATTCATGCATTACCTTGATAGAAAGATGCTTCAAAATCTGGATCTGGCATATTCTCCATGAGTAAGCACTTGCACTTCTCACTGTAGTATGTTACCTTCGGAGTCTTCGCCTTCACCAGGTCCACAAACCTAAAACAGTGCAAATGTTTCAAATTACTGAACATAATGTTTTGATACCCTATTTGATTCACAGCCATAGAAATCAGAGAACCAAGTATTTTCTTATATACAGGGTGACCTGTAATTAGATGTATTCCCTGAAAGGGGTTAAAGTAGAGGCAATTTGCAATAAATTTTACCATATGATACCCTATCTGAAAATTAGTAGTTTTCGAGATAATCGAACTTCTATTGGTTTTTTTTAAATGACAATTTTCCACATAAAAATACGAATTGAGAAAAAACAGCTCATTGTATGGCACATATTTCAGCATTTTCTGATAACTAACAAATAAGTGGTTTGTTGGAAAAAGTTTGTCCCAAATAACAATCACATGTAAGTAACGAGTGGGTCTAAACTTACAAGTGATGATAAAAAATGCACTCTTAGTTTATTTGGCAACGTATTAATAACAAAAATGATATGACAGGAAGCGTACAAATTACTTTAATTACTTCCTTGTGTCATCTGCTATACAACAAGGTACAAATGTTGCTAAAATTCACAAATGTGTACAAGAAATAATACTTTATTCATCTTCATGTGAATGGAATCAATGAACAATACAATTAAAGAACATTACACACGTCTTGCTCAAAGTGGGCACCTCAGTTATGAATGCAGGCACGCAGGTTTTTACAGACATTTGTTATCTTAACTTGTGATGTGATGGTGTCCTTGATGTGTTGACCAGCTATTAAGATCCTCTCCCTGAGCTCTTCTTGCGAGTTTACCGGTGTCTTGTAAACTAAGTATTTCATGTGACTCCAAATGGAAAAGTTGCAAGGCATCAAATCGATCGGGGGATCGAGCTGGGCAGCCATCATGCTGGTAAATCATGTCACGTCTTATAGCTAGAGGCACATCCTTCAACAACATTGCCATCCTGTTTCTCAAAAAAAGTTCATAAGTGATGCCATTTAAGATTTGGGGCAGGAAAAATGGCTTGATCAAATGATTGTTGATGACGCCCATCCATACTTCTGCCTGGGCATGCGACAGTGGCTGGATGAAAATTACCCAAAGAAATGGATTGACCGAGGTGGCCTAATTCCCTGGCTGGCTCGATCCCCCGATTTGATGCCTTGCAATTTGAACCCAGGTGCTTAGGTGGTAAGACCATGATTGGGCTAAGCTGGCACTTACAGTTCTAAGTTTCAAGCAGATTGTAGTAGGTTGTACTACATTCCTGAGAATCTTAATGAATTTTTGTAGGCAATGAATCTCATGCATTTATAAACCTGGTTGATCTACTATTTCTTCCAATTAAGATAAACAGTGCTACAAATTCACAGAAATCATCTTACCTTGCAGCATACAAATATTTCTTCCAATGCTTGGTGGGGAGACTTTCATAGCTAAATATGGCATCTGCTCCTTCTTTGGGTAGGTCAGGTGGTGAATTTCCAACAGGGCAACCTCGACCATAATTGGGCAGATATAGTATCACCTGAAAGCCATTAATATAAGAGTTACATAACACTGGTGTTAACGAGAAGCAAATAAAATGTGGATACACAGTGACCAATGTTAACTGAGAAAATTAATATCTGAAGTATTCCATGTTCTCATTAACTCATTAAAAATCCACAAATGTACGTAACTTTTTTAACCTCAATATTTTCAGTACTAACTAGTGTTTATCTTGCCTGTACAGAACACTTAATAATAAAACTAAAAATTCTGTCATTTTGCCAGCATTGTCAAGGATAAAAATGGGATTAAAACAGGTAAGACAATACGAAGAGCAGGCTTATTGGTGGCAACTCCCTTCCAGTGTGCCAAATTTCAAATTAATCAAGAAATGTAATGTTGAGGACCTTGTTGATTTTACATGGAATCCCTTGCCTGCAATGAGTTTGGTTGCAGCTGGAATTAAAATGCAAGAGAAAGTGACCCATCTTGCTGATGGCTTTTAATAAAAGGTTGGATAGAGAAAGGATCGGTGTAGTTGACAGGGACAATGGAAGAGCCTCAGAGATGCTGTAATTTGGGGACTATGTCCGCAATGGAGAAGGGCAGCTATCTTCAGGTTGGGGAGATAACATTCTACTAATCACCATATTCCCCATGAATGGCTCAAGAGATTAATTCATGTCAAGATTGATTTTATGTTCATCCTCAGGTTTGTTACGATTAAGGTTAAGGTTTGTTCTCAGGTTAAGAACCACTTTGCCACAAAAGTCAACCCCAGGCATTTTGCTATCGTATATTGACACCAAAATGACATATCACTAGAGACCTTGAATTTTCACAAACGCGATAACACCGAAAAAAGTGTTTCTATACAATGACATGTATTAAACACATGTTCCTTCCTGGATGTTACGTAAGTAATAAAAATCAGGTTGTACAGTAGAACAAAGGCTCTTTTGACAATCTCTTTTCTTAAATATGATTTCTGTATTAAAAGCAGTTGGCATAGTCCATATCAATTCAGGCAGGGGTGTTACCTTCATAGTCTCAAATATTATTGAATTAAACATATGTTAAAATTCAGGACAAAGTATGAAACCCGTATTCTTTACTTACGTGAAATTTAGAAAATTTCGCACTTTCGCCTTGCACAATTTAATGGTTAAATCCTATAAATTTCGAAGATCCACTGTCTTCATTCACAAAAGGGTATGGCATTTGAAGCGGAGATGGTACCGCGTCACTGCATTGTTTGTTCCTGGGCAGCAGTTTTGTTTTGTCCAAAAAATTCCTGGTCTGAGATACAGGTTGCCAAAGATGGTGCCTCGGGCGTCATTTCTCACGTGCAATTTTCGGCAAAATATTAAAATGCTATATCTCTGGAACGGTTCAAGATATTTTGTTGCTGTTTTATTTACTTGAAAGAGAATGATTTTCTGATTAACATGATAACCTCCATTTGGAAGTATGTGTCCAAGTTCTCTTGCTGTAGCCTTCTGATTTTATTCTGAAAAATCAAAAATATTTCCTTTTTTTCAAAAATGTCCATTCCAAAAATTTTGATTCTTTTACTGTTGATCAGTACCATACAGTACTACGTTCCCTGAAAAGAAGAACTTCCACTTTTCAGTTTAACAGGTTTCATAAACAATTGAAAATTTTGCCATACATTAAACCAGTTTCCATTACCACATTCTCACATATTGGTCTCATGAAATCAAAATTTTATGTACTACGTCCTAAGTGGTTGGTTCCACACCCACCTAGAGATGTCTGTTTGTGTGTGTATTGTACAATTTTGAACTTTGCATGGTAACTTTGAAGAACTTACTTCAAGGCTAGACATATGACACCTTGGTTGGACGTGTGAAGTCGTTAGTAGTCTGTGATGCAGAGTGAGAGACCTGCTTGTTTCAGGAATGTGGTGACTGTCCTGGAAAGGGAGGACTTGCCTTACAGACACTTGGTCTGGAAAACATAGCAGATGACTCTTCGGAAGTTACATATGCAACATGGGAGGAAAATAAACTCATTAAGAAAACTGTTGTCATTGATACCTTCATTGACGAACTTGGGAAATGGACAGTGAAAGCAGTAACACACCAACATCTGAAGAAATTTCAACAACAACTCATTGCAGAAGTGAAGGGACGTGTAAAGGTTGAACAACTATGTTTAGTGCTTCACTGTGATTTTGCTGAGAATTGGTCTGTGATTCTGCTACAAGAAGTACAAGAGTATCACTGAAGTAATGACCAAGTTTCAATTTTTACAGGAGTCACATATTTTCAAAAGAAGACCACAAGTGTTGCAGTTATAGGTGATGACAGAGGACATGACTCAGCACATGCATTGTTGGCAATACACAAAATTCAACAACAGCTGCAATCACAGGCAGAAAAGATAATCATTATTTCTGATGGTGTCACTTCAAAATTCATTACCAACTGTTTGAATTGAGTAAGTCGTTTGTGCCAATGGAGTGGGTATACATGTTACTGGTCATGGGAAGGGGCCTTGCGATGGTGTAGGAGGGCTGCTGAAGCACCATGCTACAAAACATAATCTTTCCAGCCCAAGTACAGCTGCAATTCAGAATGCTGAGGATTTTACAAGAGTGGTGAAGTCATACACATCAAGAGCCCTCATCCTGTTGCCCAAAGAGGAAGTTGAAGAATTCCGCCAGCAGAAAATAGAAGAATGGTCCAACCAAACTACCCCTGTGAAAGGAATTCTGAAGACACATGTCTGGACTCACAGTGATGGGCGAACCTACATTGCACGAACTTTAAGGAGCAAGAAAGAAGAAATTTCATTTGTCCAACCAAGATCTCGGAAACAACAGGAGAATATTCAGATTCACAACCTACAAAGAGGGATGTTTGTGGCCTGTGTGTATGACTGTGACTGGTGGATTGCAGAGATTATAGATATCAGTTGTGAATTAAATGAAATTGTCGTGAACTTTATGCTACCACATGGACCGGCTGCTGGATATAGATTTCCAGCTGCAAGACAGCAACACCACCACCAGTGCTCGCATTCCAGTTCGCGATGTTTTAAAGATTGTGGGTGCCCCAGTTCCTATTGGTTCAACAGGAAGGCATCACTCAATATCAAAGGAAGATACTGATGCAGTTGAACAAATTTTTAGTTCATTGAATTGCTAATTTCAGTTCTAAGCAGAGTGCACAGAAGTGGTATGCTTTGAAACCTGTAATATGGAACTTGAACATATATTTTGGAAGCTTTAATATGGTTTGAAAGCTGTCAGTTACTATCTTTATGAAGAATTAAAATGCCATGTGAAATAAGACTAGATTTTGATTTCATTAGACCAATAAGTGAGAATGTGGTAATGGAAACTGTTTTAATGTATGGCAAAATTTTAAATTGTTTATAAAACCTGTTAAACTGAAAAGTGGAAGTTCTCCTTTTTAGGGAATGTAGTACTGTATGGTACTGATCAACAGTAAAAAAACAAAATTTTTGGGATTAGCATTTTTGTAAAAAGAAAATAATAATAATAATAATAATATATTTTTGATTTATTTTCCTGTAGTTTACGGTTATTACAAGCATAAGAAAACAGTTTTTTCTTTGTGACGTTTCAGGAGAACACACGCTCCTTTCATCAGACATTTATTTTCATTTTGACTAAAGATACAGTTATAACAATGTAATAACCGTAAACTACAGGAAAATAATTCTATCATGCAAGCAATGCGTACATACAAGAAAAACTATTATTTTTGATTTTCCAAAAAAAAATTCAGAAGGCTACAGCAAGAGACCTTGGACACACATTTCCAAACTGAGGTTATCATGTTAATCAGAAAATTATTCTCTTTCAAATACAAAAAACAGCAAAAAAATATCTTGAACCGTTCCAGAGATCGAGCATTTTTTTATTTTATCGAAAATCGCACGTGAGAAATGACGCCCGAGGCACCATCTTTGGCAGCCTGTATCTTGGGCCAGGAATATTTTTGGACAAAACAAAAAAATACGGGTTTCTTACTTTGTCCTGAATTTTAGCATACGTTTAATTCAATAACATCTGAGACTATGAAGGTAAGATTCTTTCTTTGCCTGCCTGAATTGATATGGACTATGCCAGTTCATATTCTATTTATTTCGGCTAAGAATAAGCATTAATAACGTTACATTAGTCATTTTAATTCCATGTGCAGCTTGACTGTTGAAAATGTGAATTTTGAAGAAATAACACGAAAAGTTAAAAAAGTAATACAGATATTTGCATCAATTAAATGCAAAAAATCAAGGTCCGCCCATATCACCAAGTGAAAACACATTAAAATATGCACAAATTTCAAATCACACAGCATTATTTCTATCAACTTACCCTCATTCCATCTCCTGATATCCTACATACATCTACCACTTTCTCTTCTTTCCCATGCTTCTTAAGGAATTCAACACACACTTCCCCTGAATCCAGAATGTTTAATACAGCATTCTTAGTCCTGTGTCGGGTAGGCTGCAACCGTGAAGTGTTTAAGGGTGGAGTTTTCTTTGCCGAACTCTTTCGGCCATCTTCGTTTGTCGAAGATGCTCTAGTACCTTTGGACTGTTCTGTATATTCACACGTTGCACTGTTACCCACGAACCTATCGTCTCTTGTTTGTTCCTGTTGTTGAACATGTTGTACAGGATTGTTTGCAGAACAGATTGACGTACCATGTCCAAGACTGAGAAATGACCCATGCTTACTAGAACAGATGGATTTGGAAGGCTCGCAGGTCTCGTCTTTTCTGTGCAAACTCTCTCTTTGCATGTGATGTTCTTGGCAACAACTCCGATTTACATGAGAACAATTAACGCAGTTCCCTAAATGAGCACAAGATCTATGATCAGCGTGATGTAATGTCTGGTGAGAGAGGCACACACTATGTTCTGATTCGCACTGTGAGGGAGAAGTGTGACTGTGTCTATTACAAGACTGATCACCGACATAATGCGGGGACAAATTATGAGGTTGTCTCAATCCAGAACTATCACCGTGCGGAATCCTTCTTCTATTTTCACAGTTGCATGTTCTTGAGCACTTGCTACAATTATTGTCGTCTTCGTTGCATACACTGCCACAACTATTAGAGGAACAATTGTAACTGTTTCTACTGGTTGGAGAATTCGTGATACACTGTTTATCTCCTAAGACACTGAACTCATCCCCGAACACTCTATTATCCAACTCAGGGCTATCATCAATATATTTGCTGCTTGGAATATTTCTGTGAGAAGCCGTTGCAGTAATTCCACCCACGTAACTTCCACAGTTCGTGCTATCGCTGTGACTTGTTGTCAACACATCATTGTGAGGTGAGCGCTTCCTTTCCACGGATGACTCTCTCTCGTGCGACATACCAGAGTGCTTTGGAAAACTTGGTAGTAACACTGCCTCAGAGTCGGGGCAAGCAGTTGCACCATACAAAAACTTCGAGCGAAGAGATCCTTTTCCTGGAAGCTTCCTACTGGCTGTATCCGTTCTGAAATAATGGAATAAAAAGATATAAGATACAGTGGTCAGTTGCATGCCAACATAATTACGAAAGCAGTCACACACACTCTTAGCATATACCTCTTACTATTACCACATTATGTGTCTCGACTGGACCTTTGGCAGCCGAAAGGGCGATTTTTTTCAAATTTTCCTCTGCATTTGAAGAACCGCTGTGATATTCCAAAATATGAAATATTAAATACGCTTAGAATTCCTTTTGGAGCACCGACGTGAATTTTCGTGTAGTTTGATTTCACTGTTATCTAGATATTTTCAATAGTTTCGAAATTACGTAAGTCTATTAAACTATTGATAATATCTGGATAACAGTGAAAGCAAACTACACAAAAATTCACGTCAATGCTCTAGAAGGAATTCTAAGTGTATGCAATTTTTCATATTTTGGAATATCACAGCAGTTTTTCGAATGGAGAGGACAATTTGAAAAAAATTCGGCCTTACAGTTGCCAAAGGTGCAGTCGAGCCTTAAAAGGTTGACAAGATTATTAACAGGTCTGAGCTGATACTAGGCCCATGTATCAGTAATATACCAGTTGTAATGTTCCTTGTTCTGGGTTCCTTCCCCATTTATCCTCTTTCTCAGAGCTTGTTAATTGATGGACGAAGGAGAGTCAAATGAAAACCTCCAATAAAAATTATGCGACAGACTGTATACAGATGAAATTTACATCAGGTATTAACTGTTATTTACAAGGGTTAAACACTGATCATGTGAGCTTCATATCTTTATATACTCGCACCAGTGAAGAGCAGTGGTTTCTTGCTCTCTGGAAGCTGAAAACTTATATAAATTCTCTGGCAAATGAAAATTCAATATCTCTATGCATGATAACGACGCTAGCAAGTTTGCAAATGGAGGAAGAAGTACAACAATGGCCTCAATTCGCTGGCAGATTGGTGGAAACACCATCGAAATGGGCCGTAAGTGACTGCACGTGCATCCCAAAGATTCTTCTTCCTGAGATATACAGGTACTAACTCAAGACTTGAAAATATCTGTACATCAACGATGGATATATACTTATGTGCAGAAATCTACCAGAGAAACAACGAAAACAAAGTAAGGTTTTCAGTTGACTGTATTTTGTACATTTACATCTTTTCCTTAATTTGCAACCCATAAAGAGCTCCAATTGACTCAACCCCTGTTGAGTGACCTCCTTGGTTGATCCTAAACCCATTTCTCCCTCACAGGATTAATTAATGTAGCCCAGTTGAGTCATTTGAACATAAACAAAATCTAAGGGTTGAAATTAAAAGAATATTCACCCCTGTACTATTAATTCTTAAAACCACTTTGTATATCGGGTGTTTCACTCCCTCCTGGCCCCTAATTTTCCCTTATAACTTTCACACTAATGGGTGTAATTAACTGTTGTCAATTACTGTCATTGTTTCCAGCAGTTTTTCAATGCAAATCCAGAAATGCTGGAATACACATGGTTCTTGGATGAATCGTAGTTCCACCTAATTGTATTTGGGCTAGTGAGAATCTTAACACATGCCTTCATGATGAAAAACTGGGGTGTTGTGTGCTGTTGCAGCACTGCATTCTTCCACAGTCAACATGGAAATCTTCCATGAGTTCGTGAATCAGAATCAGAACTTTGTACTGGCTATTTTTACTGTCACCTGACACACCTCCAATATTAGTATGGCTGAAATTGTAGATTGTGTCGTTTCTAAGAGATCTTTGCCATCAAGCAAATGTGTAACACTCTCTCAAGGAACAAAAAACCTGATGCTGTGACTCCCAATATGTTTGTGAATGCTTTCTGTCACATGGACAGGCACATCCAGACATGAGTCATTCCAGGTCAAATCAGCCAATGCTCTGAACCTTGACATCTCAGAAATTGATAATTTTTGGTACAGTGGTAGCACCAGTAAAGTTGACAAAAACTGCCAAATTTTAAATTTTTTTGGGGTCATAGCTTTTGAGTTATTGACTTTCAAAAAAGCAAAAATCACAAAATTTGAAGACATTTTGAAATCTTTAATCAGCTGTAGATCGAAAACTATTTGTCCTAGAGAGCTCGAATTCGTGTCATTCTCTACTGCTTTTAATAAGCTTTAATTTGAAATGCAACATGACTGTGTTACTTGAATTTTGTAATTTTTCATAACCTCGAAATCTAGTCCCAGGGTGTTCGAAAATGTCTTACAAGCAGTGAAAATTACACAGGTATTAAGTCTTTCCAGATTAAACATCCGCCTCACAGCCTAACTCCTATTTTATTTTGCAGTAGCCAGCTCGGTCGATCTCAACATCTAATTTCTAGGTTCGAGTCCCAGTCTCGTAATACTGTTATTTGTTAGCAATCTTTCATCAATTTTATCTAATCACTTGTCCTCATTGTAACAATTACCCAATAGTGAAAGAAAATTGGCACTAAATACAAAAATACAAAAATAGAATAACAATTATTTTCATTCAAATTTAGAAGTTACTTTAAAATACTTTGTTCATACCGTAACTTGATCCTTGCAGATGAGGATGAGTACTTAACGTCTGTCTCGTAAACCCTACAATCAGCCTCTTCTTCCAGAACTTCTGATATCCTCATGATGTCTTTCTCTCGAGATTTAGTGGGAGCGCACCATGGTGAGTACTTTTCCTTGCTTCGATCTGGTTGACTGGCTATATTATGGTCACTGCCTCCGCAAGAGTCCACTGTGGACATTGTGCACATCCCACTGTCTATGGTTCCCCAGCTCTGGAGTAAGGAAACAAAATTAAACAATAATAAAGTTCATGGTCAAACAGTTATAATTGATTTCTTATACAGGGTGGTCCAAAAGTTACTCTAGAAGTTTCTCATACAAATAACTCCTGTTACTTAACTTATATTTATTTATTCATTTTCCATATACTGGTAGACCAGAGTAGACACTGAGTGAAAGTGGTCCTACTAAATTATGAATATCACCATTCCATAGAGTGACTGTTTCAGCTCAGACCCATGGTAATGATTATTTTAATTCATTTGTTTTATTAAAATGTTAAAGTGTATTTTTTATTTTATTTTTTTAATCCTGTTAGGATGTAGTAGTTCATTATGGCTGGTGGTTCAAGTTTCACTTCTATTTGGTTGTCTTTTCTATTTTTGATGATAGTATGGAATGGTCTAGGTGTTTGACGGATCTGTAGCAGACCAAACACATTCACGAGAAGTGTTCCATCATGATGTCCACAGTCGTATCACCACGATTAACTTCTTTACTCTGGTCTAATGAACAAAATAATGAACTTTCAGTAACAAATGCTATTCACATGTAAAATCCTTGGGTGACTACTGAGCCAGCCTGTATAAATCAAGACCAAATATGTATGACTTATGAAGTATATTTTTCTTTCTACCATTTCGTCAACTCACGCTCACCATCTGGTATCAAGGTGGCCTATGAAAGAACCAAACAAGAAGGCAATCTACATAGCCTGGTGTAAGCCATAAGCTAGAATTTCACGTGAGTATTTATGGAAGTATCACTTTTTTAAGTATGCTAAGAACATGTTACTTAATATAACAAGCATTGATTGATTGATTTGGTGTTTTAAGTCCACTTTATGCACAGTAAGGCTAATCGGGACTGGACCCATAGTTTAAAGTGGGATCCGAATCACTACGTGCCTCCACCGGGTATCGAACCCGGAACCCCTTGATTACAAGGCAACAACACTACCACTGTGCTATCGGGGAGGCCCTAATACCGTATTTACTCAAATACCCCACACACTTTTTTTTCTCCTGACAAACGTGGCAGAAAATGGGGGTGCGCAGCTTACTCGAGTATAGGGCTTATCACCAAGCGTAAACAATTTATCCTGAGGAGGTATGCAACCTGTTATACATGCTTACGAGAGAATGAGTGGAGGTCAAGATGTTGTTATCTCTAGCCTGTTTTCTTGGAAAGAAAACAAAACACGTTTGCCATAATTTGTGTATCAAGTGGTAAAAATCATTCTAAATATGGTTTAATGAAATCACACTCTCTCCCTGCACTGCATTATGTGCATTGTTTCTTCACCTCCTCCTCCTCCTTTTAAAAATTGGGTCAACTTAATTCAAGAAAAGCTTGCAGACAGAAGGGAAAAGAATATTCTCCTTCGCCTTTCCCAAGGGAATCATTCTGCAGTCACACTGGCGCCAACAAAGAGATAAAGACAGCAACCAGCTGGATGTCTACGTCTGGCCAATCCAGCTGCATGGGTGTGAGTGGGGGAAATTGTAAGGCTTGTTTTGTGTTGCAGTGATTCATTTGAGTAGCTTCCTTCTTATCTTGTTTCACAAGATGACCACTAAAGGATGAAGATTGTGATTACGTGTCATTCAAGAAGCGGTAATCGTGCTGCTGCTCGTAAATATGATATAAGTGAGAGTTGTGTGAGAGATTGGAGAAAAAAAAAGGAAATACTGCTAAACACATGTGGCAATCGGAGAGCTTTTCGAGGAACAAAGGCTAAATTTCCGGAAATAGAAGGGAAGCTGCATGACTATGTAAAAAACGACAAATTTGGATTTGCAGTTTCTGCAGAAATGTGTCAATTCAAGGCTCTTTCACTGGCAAAAGAACTTGGAGTTCATGGTTTTAAAGCAAGTTGGGTTGGATTGCCAGGTTTTTAAGATGATACAATCTGAGTTTACGAAGAACAACAACTTTAGCCCAACAACTTCCTGATGCATTTGAAGATAAAATCCTACGTCATGTGATAAATTTAAGGAAAAAACATTCATATCTTCTGTTACAAATCGGTAATGCGGATCAAACCCCAGATTATTTTGAAATGCCATCTGACTCTACTGTTAATAAAAAGGGTATAAAAACTGTTCTTGTGCTAACTGGTGGATATGAGAACAACACAGTGATGTTGTGTGTTACAGCAGATGGAAGAAAACATCCCCATATATTGGCATATTTTTTTTTTTTTCATTTCTCTTCTCTGAAATCCAGGTGCGTGGCTTATTCGAGGGCGAGGGGTACTCGAGTAAATACAATATAACAAGCACAAAGCTCATGGACACAATGAAGAAAGGCTGAAGAATAACACTGCTATACACATTTTAATCAACTTTGTGCTTATTCATGTTTGGGGAATAAGAGACGTGGTTGATATAATTAGACATAAGCAAGTTGCTAACTTTTTCCGTGAAACTTACTTGTAGAGCAGTGAAGCAACAAGTTCTCAAGTGGAACCTCTACAAGTAATTCATGGTGGTTGCGGTAAACGCGGTTTAAAATTACTTACGTGAAATTTAGAAGATTTCGTAATTCCGCGTTGCACTATTTAATGGTTCAATCCTATTAATTTCGAAGATCCACTGTCTTCATTCACAAAAGGGTACGGCGTTTGAAGCTTCAAACCGCTTCAAACGCCGTACCCTTTTGTGAATGAAGACAGTGGATCTTCGAAATTAATAGGATTGAACCATTAAATAGTGCAACGCGGAATTACGAAATCTTCTAAATTTCACGTAAGTAACTCTACAAGTAAGTTTTGTGGAAAAAGTAACTAACTTACTCACGTCTAATTATTGTGTGCAAGTTGATTTTTCAGTGGTTTCTTCATAACTCTGGCCTGCTGATTCGAATATAAAAGCGTATTTGTTGTAGTGTCCACAAATCGGATGGTATATGCAATATATATTTTATTAAGATGGTAAATGTAGCCTATTTGAAGCATACAACACATTAATTTCAACCATGGTACATTCTTTCCGTTTAACTCACTCTACTGAATATGCCACAAGGACTGTGTATTTCATAATATAATAAAATTGTAATAAGAAAACTAATTACACGAGTTGCATCGACATACACAAACATAATGTGAAATGATACTATATGGTGACACACAAAAGTGATTTAACTGTCAGTAATTCAGTACTTTCATATGTTGTTTACAAAAAGAAGTAATTTCATTTGCAATACATGTACAAGATAACTAACTAACTAACTAACTCCCTAGCCTTCTTAAACCCGAAGGTTCATGGCTGCAGCAACACAGGCCTTCCATCTTTCCCTATCTTGAGCAAGTTCTATATACTCTTTTCCATCCCTACCGATTTCCCTTAGGTCCATCTCAACATTGTCCCTCCATCTTCATCTTGGCCTTCCTACAGGTCTCTTACCATCAGGTTTCCCAACAAGAATCCTGTAAACTCCTCTTTCCTCTCCCAGTCGTGCCACATGGACTGCCCACCTAAGTCTTCTTGATTTAATTATTCTAATAATATCTGGACATGAATACAAATTATGTAGTTCCAAATTATGTAACCTTCTCCACTCACCTGTCTCCTCATCCCTTTTAGGTCCAAAGATTTTCCTAAGGATCTTATTTTCAAATACTCTAAATTTATGTTCATCTTTCAATGTAAAGGATCAAGTTTCACATCCATATAATACTACAGGCAAAATTACTGTTTTGTATATTTTAACTTTTAGTTTCTTAGATATTAAACGAGAAGACAAAAGTTTATGAAGAGAGAAGTAACATGCATTTCCTGAATTAAGCCTACTTTTTTATTTCCTCTTTAATATAATTTTCATTTGTTAATATTACTCCTAAGTATTTGAATTTGGAAACTGGTTCAAACGAGTTGTTATCAATAATTAGATTTTGATTATTACCTAACACTTGGTTTCGGCCTGTAAGCATATATTTAGTTTTCTCTTTGTTAACTTCCAAACCTATCTCTTTAGCAGTTTTGAAAAATATTTTAGCATTATTCTTAATTGTATTCACATCATACCCCAGTAAGTCTACATCATCTGCATATGCTAACAACTGAGTCACACCATTTAATTTTAGTCCATCTTTAGTTTCTTTTACCTTCCTTACAGCATATTCTAAGGCAAAATTAAAGAGCAATGGAGATAATGCATCTCCTTGTTTTAACCCATCATGAATTGTAAATTTGTCAGACATATTAATACCCACACGAATTTTACTTTCTGTTTCACTGGTGCATATTTTTATCATAACATGTACAAGATATAAAAAATTAAAAGTAGAATGATGAAATATGGAATTAACTGCATAAAAAGTTACCTGTACAATTATTTTTTTTAAAAAATACAATGAAACAAAGTGTTCATGGATAGGAACAATTCACATTTAAAAGTGGTTTGTTTTTCATTTTGGGGGAAAGTCATCACAACACAAAGCTGCTGTAATTTACACTGACATACTACTGTTAAAGCAACACAAGTTGAAAGAAAATGAGCTTATACTCACAAATACACACAATTGATAATACAATTAGCCTACATCATGAGTGAGTAATTACTAGGGATGGACGATATAGGAAATTTCATATTGCGATATATCGTCACAGACAATACGATACGATATTTTTTCCGCATCGTGATTTTGGCGATATATCGTCTCCATGATATATACCGCCAAATATCATGACAATATATCGCTGACGATGATACATATAGCTAACATATCATGATGATATATCGTCAACACGATACATATCACTAAAATATCATCTCGTTGATATCGCCTGGACGATATTTTTTCAATATCGTGATCTATCATCTGGGCGATATATCGCCCAACACTAGTAATTACACACAAGAACTGAACTGCAATTTAGTATATTTCACATTACATACATAGCCATTAATCTGGCTAAACCAGTGTTTTCAGAAGCAAAAGGTTGCCAGATCTTCCAAAATATTGACACAACAAAAACAATGCCCGATTCATGTTCAGCAGGACAAAATCTCTAAGAATTCATCAAAGAAACAATGATAAATAAAAAAATCTTGTTCACAGTGCAATATGGCAGATCAATGAGTGCTGGCTTCCATGGCGGTATAGTGGCAACACTGTCACCTTGGATTCAAGGATTCCTGGGTTTGATACCCTGGTGGAAGCCCATACTGGTTCGGATCCCACTTTAAACTGTAGGACTAGTCTCAGTCAGCCTACCTGTGCACAAAGTGGACTTAAAACAACTACTGGACCAAGAAATGGCAAAATAAAATTCTCATTTGTAAAATGTAAAGTTCACTGCAATAAATACATGGAACACTAAACATATTTGTTTAAATTAATAACAGACTTCAAAGGCTATTTGTAACTGCCACATAAGTTTAGGTATACAAAATGTACAAAAAGCTTGATTTAGTATTCAAGTGCATTTCAAAAGAATTTAAGTAAATGTGTACCTTCTGTAAATCTCAAGTGTCTTCAACTGATGTTTGGTTTTGTGTCTGTTGGTACCTAGAAATTCTGTTCTTTATGGTGTATATGCATTTCAATACAAGTGACATATACATTAAATTTTTTATTCTATAACACATGTGTGAGTTCCACAGACATTCATTTCAATATGAACAATAGCCCTGTTTAAGCAAACCCATACACGTGCTGCTGTTAAGACCAAGTTGTGTGTATGAAGTTCTATACATACAGTGGTTATCATGTTAATATCAGTATTCCTATATTAAATTTACTTGATTCTATCATTACTTGCCTGTGATGAAGATCTGCTGTGCTTCTGGGATTTCTTCATGAAAGGATGATCCAAAATTGCTCTTAATTTTATTCGATCTGTTGGATTCTTCTTTAAAAGGCAATCAATCAAATCCCGAGCTTCGGCAGACAAGTGGGATGGCACCTGAAATATTACAGACAGGTTTACAATTTCTTCAATGCTTACTTGCAACTAACAGAATATCAACTACTCTGCCTGCTAATGATCACCCTCCCTTTCTTCTTTTATTCGGAATACAATTTAATATAACTAATAAGCATGAGATTATGCTCAAACTAGCACCATGAGACCCAAGGGTCCCAGGATCAAATTCCAGCCTGGGCATGGGTATTCTTTGTGAGTGTCCATTCATCAATTTCATAATATCATCAGTCATCCTCATCTCCACAATTAGCCAAATGTGGCAGAAAAGTGAAGAAAAATAAACTGAATCAATCAAACAAGTACCATATCTGATCTCATATCTCAAAAGCAAATGTTATGTTTCCTTGAAAGTAATTTATTTGAGTGAAAGTCAACAGCAATGCACAAAACTAAGGAAAAATGTGTATCTCTGTTTACTGAAGTTTTGTACTTTCAATCGAAACACAGCAAGAAGCGTAATTTTATTCAATGAATAATCTTATTTACTACTAGAAAAAAATATTTTGAATGAAGAAATACAGTGGAATCTCGATTTTACATTTTTCAGGGGACCAAGCTGAAAAAACTTTAAATGCAGTCAAGGAAACTTTTATGACATTTTCCTATGTTGGGATCATCAAGATTGAATGTATAATCTGGGAAAATATAAACTCTGGGAACAAAAATAGGGGTTTCACTCTAGCAGTATATTTTAATTTTTTTACATGCACTAAACATGCTGTTTGAGGAAAGACGTAATTTTCAAAAATTCATTTTCTCACTATAATTCTTAAATATGTAAATTAGGAATGGGACCGATTGATTGGTACTCTATCGGTGTCGACCAATATAGGCATTTCGGTGTATCGGTAAAGATACCGATTATTTTACTGATCCTATATATCGATAAATGTCGGATAATTTAGTGCAAAATTCTCCCATTTTGTTGAAATTTTTATGGCTATCTCCATGCCATAATTTCTAAAAAAGTAAATCTCTAAATATGCAATTTCTTTTTCACTGCAGTCACCTTGAAACACACATTTATTAAGAAGGTCAGTGAACCTTTCAAGTTCTTGAAGGACCATTTCAAATTTTATATCGGATCGGTAGAGTATCGGTTATCAGCATCAGAAATTTTATATCATTTCTTTATCGGTATCGGCCAAAATTTCATATCGGCCCATCCCTAATGTAAATAAAACAACTACAGAAGATTTATCATAATGTGGAAATAATTATTTTGGTAAATAGATAGGAATAAAGAAAGAATATACATGCCTTTTGCTATCAATTTTCCCTCAAATTCAACTCAAAATTACGCAAAACTGCATGTGATTAAAAATCATGTAAATCATTACTCTCGATACAACGACCTTTCACAGTTCCCGGGAAAAGAGTTGTTATTTCAAAGAGGTCGTTATTGGAATTTGCACCAATTTTCAGCTTAAACAGAGCTCAAACAGACACAAAGATTCCTAGGAGACAGTAACACCATTTATCCTGTGAAGTTATACAACCTGTTATATGCATAGGATGCGTGTTGTGAGAAGGACAATAGAACATAAAAACGTTTTTGTCAAAACAAGCATTTTAAATCATGTTATTTTCTTTTTATTGTGCATAGTCGTTTCTCTTTCCCGAAATTCTTACAATTCTAGTTCATGAGAAACCCATTTGCACCGAGACCTACAGAAAGGAAAACAATCTCTCATTTATTGCAAGGGAAACTCGAATAATCTTGACACCAGTCACAGGGTTCCCACGCAAACTCTAAATCCATTTTCCCTGAGATTTCCCTGAGTTTTCCAGAATCCTCATATTTTTTCCAGAGTATTGAATGCACAGTAAAAGACTACTATAATTTTACAATGGCCTCCTCCATTTCCCCTCATAGTCATACCATCCTCACCTTCTTTATTACTGTTGTTTTCTAATGCAAATAACAAAACTAGTTCAATAATAAAATAAAATTACACTTCTTTGCATGTAATTAAGAACAAAGGTGACCAGTTTTCTAGAACTTTAAACAACTCTGAAACAATTTCTGAAACATATCTGATATAGAACATTGAAATATTTTCACACTTTTCATAGTTGTTTATAAATAGATACAATATCAATTAATCTGTAATGCGTACAACAATAGTTAAGACAAACAAATTATTGGAATTTTTAAAACATATAAAAAAGTAAAAAAAGTGCTCCCCTGTGCTTAGCACCACGCCATGAAGGCGTATAGGGGGTGTGGGGGTAACGCCCCACACTTTCTTGATCCGGCCATGAGTGGGGGTGATGTGATCAGCATATAAAAATGAAGTGACAATTATTAGTACCGATGTAAAAAGGAATAGTAAGTTACTGAGACTGAAATATAAAACAAGACATGTACTTAATGTCTGATACAGCAAATTAAGAAACTTTACTTCTCAGAAGCTTCAAGGTTTTTTTAATTGTTCTGCAATAGCCTTTGCTTCTTCTTGCATCTTTTGTTGTTTGGCTTGTTAAGCCCAGATCTCACTTGCTTTACGTTTCATTTCTTTCCTTTTGTCTCCTTTGTGATCACATTTCTTGAACATCTTCTGCAATGCTTCTTCGTATCTAAAACGTGCACCTTTAACACTCTGGATCATATCTTTGCTTACTTCTACATTTGACACTCCTCCTACCACTTTCACTGTATCATAAACTTGCCGAATAGCCGCAACACACTCTTCTTTCAAGTTTTCTATTAAAACCTGCTTATTTACAGAAAACCCACTTTCCACATATGCATTGTCATGTGATAAAATCAAAATCAACTTAACAGTGCTCCATAACTCAGAGAAGTCATCCTTGCCCTTCATGACACCTGTAAAAAAAGAATCTAGTGCATCAGTTTTGATTTAAAAGTTACAAAACTTCTCTTTCAAATCCTTTTCACTACTGACATTGTGCAACAATGTCTTAAACTGGCAAATTACTTTATCACCAGTTACAGCCTTCATTCTCTTTCTCCTGAGAAGTTCCTGTATCAGGTCTTCCATGCGCTGAGCACATCGCACATATTTTACGTCATGTAAAAGATCGAAATCGGTTAATTATATTTTAAAAAGCGCAAAATTTATGAGGGTATACACTTGGTCACCAGCCCTGGAATCACATTTAAAAACAAGAAACAGACAAACAAATAGATATGAGTTCCTTGCTGAAAGAGAAATGCTACAACAGCTTGGATTATCCACAGACAGGAGCATATTATAATCCCTCAGTTTTGTTTCATTGGGAACCATTAATCAATTACAAGATTTTCCCTGAGATTTCCCTGTTTATTGTATTTTTTTCAAATTCCCTGAGATTTCCAGGTTTTTCAGGTGTGTAGAAACCCTGTAGTCACTCTTGCACCAGCAAAAATGGGGAGGTAATCGGGCAGAATGAATGTTGGATTTTATATGACTCTACTAGAGCATTGTCTGTTACAGGATTAACTGGTACGATAAGATCTCTCGGGAGACACAACGCAAGCTTTCTCGGGGGGGAAAAAAAAAAAAGCAGGGCTGTAAATTTTGTTCTGGTTTGGCAGTGTAAAATACATCGTAAAGAAAGTCACGTTTTCTTTGCTTCAGCCAACTTCATATTCATCCCCCTCCCCAGGAAGCAGTCCAAACTCTTCCTCAACATAAATTGTAATCCAGCCTGAAAAAGGAAATATGCAACTTGCGATCTGTTTGCACCGAATGTGTATTCTAGGACACAATCACAATAAACAGTGTCGCACTTAATCATTCAGGTTTGGAATTGGATTTCACTTTAACACTATAACGACGGCTACAATGACGATACGTTATTGTCGGATCGGGGCTATTCGACCTGGGGGAATATTATACTTTTTTTTCAGGCATTCAAATTTTCTAATTTATACGAGGTGCGGCAATTAAATAACGAGACTGCGCACCTCCAGTCGCGTAGAATAGTGGGGGGGAGGTAGCTATTGATGTGTTGTTGATATTGAACCTTCATGCGCACCCACTGTATGTTTCATGATTCTGAAAGCTTTTTTCTTTGCAGGCTTGCTTGAAGAGGACAGTGTTCTGTAGTAGTGCCGGGATAATGGTGGACAATAAAGTTGAGCAGCGCATTAACATCAAATTTCTGGTGAAATTAAAAAAAACACCGACGAAATGTTGTACAATGTTAAAAGAGGTGTATGGTGATAATGCTATGTCACGTGCGCGAGTGTTCGAATGGCACAAACGATTTTCAGAAGGGAGGGAGGAGGTTGAAGATGATGAACGTCCCGGCCACCCTGTGAGTTCAAGAAAGGACGACATGTTCAAAAAATTCATGAACTTGTGCGGAAAGACAGACATCTAAGCATTCGGATGCTCGCAGACATGATGAACATTAACAAAGAGACAGTAAGACAAATTTTGCATGAGAATTTAAACATGACAAAAGTGTGTGCAAAAATTGTTCTGAAAAACCTCTCTCAGGACCAAAAAGACAATCGAAAGACCGTTTGCTGTGACATCATGGAACGACTCAAAGCAGACCCAGAATTGCTAACACGTGTCATCTCATGTGATGAAACATGGATTTTCCAATATGATCCCGAGACCAAGCGTCAATCCATGCACTGGAAGACTCCCACATCGCCAAGAATGAAAAACGCATGAATCATCATGACTGAATGGGTGCCTCAGGGTCAAACGGTGAATCAGACCTACTACAAAGAAGTCCTAAGCAAACTGAGGGAAAGAATAAGGAAGAAGAGACCAGATTTGTGGAAGAACGATGCATGGACCCTCCACCAGGACAATGCACCTGCCCATAATGAATGAGCATAAAATGAACTCAAAACAAGCATTACGAAACTTGCGTATTTTCAGATTAATCGACAATTTATTGTAGGATTCAGGAGTATTCTGGAAGTCAAACACTCGCTCCGCCAAAACTAAAACTTTTCCTCTCGTATTCCTACATTGAGCATTGTTTTTTTTAACAGCAGCACCCTAATGGTTCTGAAGAAAAGCCTATTGTTTTTCTTTCTGGAGATCAAATTTCGTTAAGGTCAAATCAAAACAGCTTTGCGAGATTCAAAACAATGACACTCATTCCTTTCCACTGGATGAGTCATTGCCATTACTCTTATGGGCAAGCGAAAGCTTTCGGTAGACTAAACACTGGCGCCAGCTGCAGCCTAAGCACAATTAGACCGGCTGGAAGTTAGAGCAGCAGGTGGCAGAAGGGAAATCATCCACATTTCAAAGATAATGCAGTTGTCGAGGACCAAACTTTTATCAGCAGTGTGAAAAAGAAAAATGATCCTTGCATTACATTTTACCATGCAACAGACAATAATACGGGCATTACTTCCTATTTCCTATCCAGACGAGCTGCATTCAAACAAGAAAGAGGGACCTGAATTCTGCAATTATCATATTACCATGCACACCAGTGGCGGATAATGAGCTGTTGTAGGAGAAGTAAGGGCCGAAAGAATTAGCAACATACTCCTCCCCCTGTTTGCTGATAGAAAAAGGGGAGAAGTCACTCAGCCAACAGAACACTGTTTTGGCAAATTTTATGACCGGCACAGTTGGGAAACATACGAAGCGGGAAACTGGAGTTGCAACATACGTAAGATAAGATCGACGTCAACTTTTGCGGAAAACCTAGATGACAACACATTAAGCTGGTTGACGATCTTTAGTTGGCCTATGTGGCTTTGATTATCTGTAACAGTTTCCCTTTTTTTATGAAGTTCTACAGGGCACAAAGAACACACTTTTAATGAAAGTGGTTATCGAAAGTTGTCAGCTACCAGGCCAAAATTTGTTCGCTCATGGGAAACTGCTGAATCTCGAGCTCAGAGCTAGACAGATGGGTGAGACTTACAGGCGCCACGCATCTTGTATTTTTGAACATTCCTGCGATCTTATCTCGCATTTCTCATCTAGCACTGGTGAATATTTCCAAGGTGGCACATTCAGCGGGGAAAGAGCTTGACCTGCCATGCACATTGACAAAGAATGTCAATGTCCAGCGGGCAGTTCAGGCTGCTTCCCTCGAGTTGTCAGCAGCTCTTAGGACAAGGTCAAGTTAAAATAACGTCCAAGCTCTCTCCACATTCGATCTTATCTTGTCGACTTACGCAGGTGTCTACTTTGAATTAAGCGAAACTAGTTTTGCCGAAGGGTCTTGTAAACAACTTCGTATTAAAAATTATTCGTATTTCGATTTATTTGTACTGAAATACATTATAAATCCTATCTTATCGGCTGGGGAATGGGAAGAACTTCGGATTAAAGGGTACTTCGTATTAACCAATATTGCATTAACGAGGTTTTCCTGTATTTCTTTCTGGAGATTGAATTTCGTTATCTTCAGATCAAAACAGCTTTGCAAGATTCAAAACAATGACTTCCTTCTTCGCGCTGGATGAGTCATTGCTGTTATTGGCAAGGCAAGCGACAGCTTTGCAGACACTACGAAACACTGGCGCCAGCTGCAGCGTAAACACAAGGAGACCAGCTGGAAGTTCGAGCAACAGGTGGTCGAAGAGAAAATCGTCCGTCATTTTGAAGATTACACAACTGTTGAAGATGGAACTTTTATCAGCAGTGTGAAGAAGAAAGAAATGATCCTGCTTTACGTTTTACCATGCAGCAGATAATAATACGGGCAATATTTCGTATGTAGAAGGAGAAAAAAAAAGGACCCAAATTCTGAAATTATTGCATTGCCCTGCACACCAGTGGCGGAGAATAAGCTGGTCACTTTTTTTTTACTTGTCCTATGATTTTTGTTCGTTTTCAAGAATGTATCCAGAACTGGTTGCTCCATTTTAGATGTCAAAGGAAAGGAGGAGGGGTCCACTTCCACCCTTTCCTGTAATCAGCCTGTGTGCACACACGAGCAAGAAAATCGTGGCTGAAACAATCTGCATCGCCCACTTCCCCCTTACACATTTGCTGACAGCAAAAGAGGGAGAAGTCACTCAGCCAACGGAACACATTTTTGGCACATATTATGACATCGGCACAGTTAGGAAAACGTATGAAGTGAGATACGGGAGTTATGATGCACGTTAGATCGAAGTAAACTTTTGCGGAAACCTTGATGACAACGCATTAAGCGGGTTGACGATCTTTAGTTCGCCTCTGTGGCTTTGATCATCTCTAACAGTTTCGCTTCTTTATGAGTGTTACAGGGAACAAGGAACGTGCGTTGAATGAAAGCAGTTACCGGAAGTTTTCGGCTACAAGGCCAAGAGTCGCTCACTCACGGAAACCTGCTGAGCTCTAGGTCAGAGCTCGAAAGATGGTAGAGACTTCCAGATGCCATGCATCTTTTTTGTGGAACATTCCTACGATATTGCATTTCTCATCAGGCACTGGTGAATATTTCTAAGGGGGTTCATTTATCGATGAAAGAGCCAAACCTGCCAAGCACATTGACAAAGAATGCAAGTTCAACAGTCATTTAGGGCTGCTCCCCCTCCCCCTGCAAGTTGTCAGCACCTCTTGGGACAAGGAAACAAGTCATGGTCAATTTAAAATTACATCAAAGCACATTCGATCTTCTTTTCTCGCGTATCCAAGAGCAAGTGAAATCACAATGTCACAACAAGCCTGACACGTTGAATAGCAGCCGTTGGGTGCAGGGTAACATTGGCAAGCTTGGTGAAGGCGAGGGCAGAGGTCAAGTGCTATTGAATATCACTCAAGCTTGGTGTGGTGGTGTCTATTTTTAGATCAGACCCTTTGCGATCAGTAGAGTGCTCATGAAGGGAATGAATGTGAATAAAATGAGTGCATCAAACGTACTTTTCGGCCGATTTCCTTCAATTTTTCAACTTTTTTCAAAATTTTTCACGGTTCCCGGGAAAAGGGTTGTTATATCAGGGTTGTAGAATCGAGAGTCGAATGTATGTTTGTAGCCATCCTTCGACCCTCTTACTTTATAATTTTGAGCTTTTTACCTTTCACCATATATACAGGGTGTTTCCATGACATTGATTCAAACTTGCAGGGTGATTGGAGCCATTTTGAACAATTACTGTAACGTTCTTGTCGTAGAGTGCTACGATACACTGTATTGATGTCCATATTAAATCTACAAGCTGCATCTTTCAGTTGTCTTATTCCACTTATTTCCACTATTTTCACTTATGGTGCGTTTCCGGACCAGGGATCCTCATCTCGTATTGGTACTTGAGTCAGTCTCCATCCACCCTGCAAGTTTGAATCAAGGTCACTGAAACTCCCTGTATAATCTAATAGTAAACAGAGCTGAAACATTGTGTATCAACAACAAAACCACTTGTAAGTTCTTTTTAAATATTATTCTTATTACTAAACATTATTATGTCTCTTGAATTTCATAAATCACAACAAAATATATACTAACCTTATAATCTGCCATAACAACTTTGGTGAGTGTGCTCTTCACTGCATCTGTGTCGAAAGGAGGATATCCAACAAGGAGGGTGTACAACATGCACCCTATTCCCCACACATCTGCTTCCAGTCCATGTGAGCTGCGAGTAGCCACCTTAATAAAATATATTTTAAAAATTCCAATTACATGCCATTACTTGTATGATCAAACTGTCATATGTTGGTTTTTAACAAGACATGCATACATCTAACGAATCACAATATATTCATGAAAATTAGAGCTAAGCCGATGCCACTCTGAACGAATACCAATACTTTTAACAATTTTCACTCATAAGAATGATTGAAAATTGTAACACTTAAAAATTCCTATTCGAATATTGGAACTGATACATCAGCATTAGTATCTGCCGTATTGAAAATAAATTACAAACATTTTATATATAATGTTCCCAAAGAGGAAACCAGTTGGAAGGAAAAACTAAAATATATTTTTCTTGCAGTTAAACAAACACAATTTTTGCTGTTACGTTTCCGGACAGCACATTTCCTTCATCAGGCATTTATTTCTAGTTTGAATAATTGATTGTTTGATTGAGTTGGTGTTTTAACTCGACTTTGTGCACAGTAAGGCTAATCTGGACTGGACTTACAGTTTACAGGGTGGCTACAAACAAGCAGAAATGAAATTCCCTGACTTTTTCAGGTTTTCCAGGACAAAATTTACATTTTTCCCTGACAATTACAAACTAAACTAAATCGATGTTTTTGCAAATGGAAATAATAAACTCATACAGATCCACGTATGGTTTTGCTAAATACCAATATTATCTTCTATTAAATTGACTTAATTTCTCTATTCTCTATGATTTGAATTCAAACTGCAAAATAGTGAATATGGAAAATTATTACAATTCACAAGCTAAGGAAGGATTATGGAATTTTGTCATATGCAGTAAGTTTAAAATAAAATACTTAATTTTTTTAGTTACGACTAAATGAGATAAGAGTGAAGAGTGATTGATTAAGAAATACAATTTGTAATTTATCAGTCTCCTTATACATTCTCGGTATTATATGTTGATATTTCCACTGAGATTTGGAACCCTCTGCTTGCAAAAACTGAGTGCGGACTCATTTTTCAATGCATAAAGCTACTTCTCTCTTCTCCGTAAAGCAAACAACTTAACTCTTGCATATAAGTGAAACAATTGAATCGGAACAAAATAAAGTGTCATATTTCCTTACATTATCGATGGGATTTCTGCTTCAATACAGTATATCCAAGTGAAGTGCTGTGAAACTGACAACATGCAGTTATACCATTAATGCTGACGAAAAGGGTATGTAGGTTGCCTATTAGAAATTTAACGCAAGGAATTTATATAATAGCATTTTATAGGTACCTGATTTAGCTAACCACACATTAAAACAGGAACACTAATAATATAAGCTTCTGAAAGTTCATATACGAGGGGAGTGCTGTAAAAAGCTCCAATGGTGCCTATACGCAGCACTAGTGGTCGGAGAGCAACACACACACATGCAGGCAGGAAGAAGTGGCATGTAGCTGTAATCTGGTACAGTTGCAATGCAGCCGTTTTAGGACAGTTCTAGGTTAAAGATTGCAGCTCTCATACAGTCTCCCATCGACTGCGATGTAGCCTACATTGCACGCTTAGAATTTGGCACAGAGCCATCAGCAATTGTGTGAGTTGTGCAGACCGGACATCGTGAATGATAGTATGGTCAGACGATGGTGCAGACAATTCACAGAGGACCAATCGAATGTGTACAACCCCATACAGCTGAGTACACATGGGCCCTTTGCATCACTTCAGGTGAGAGATCTTACACCACTCCCTTTACAGCCCTGGCCTTGAATGTACCGACTTTCATCTCTTTGTTTAACTGAAGAGGTTTCTGGCAGAGCAAAGATTTGACAGCTACACTGTGGTAGAGATAGTTCCAGTCTTTGATGTCAGACACATATACCATGGGCATACAAAATTTAGTGCCATGCTACGACACATGCGAGAACAACGGTGGTTATTATGCCGAAAATTAGGTTAGAATTCACTATAACTAATGCAATAAATTAGAACTGATATTCTTGTTTTATTTATGCCTAATCGGTAGGGACCTTGATATTTTGTTATTTTTTCAAATTGGTGTATTTTCTTATTTTTTACTATATTTTCCCCAAAATTCACATTTTCATTTTAGCACATTTTCTGGCAAATATCTGAAATTATATATATATCTTCATGGTGTTTTTAAACTATTGTTTCAAATTGTAAGTCACATGGCTTATGCCTCTTCGCGAGAGTTTTATATCTTGAAAGTTATTTTGGGAAAGTTATTTTCCATACCCCTTTTTTAATTTTAAGGTAAGGATTTTAGATAATGGAATTTTCCCCGTATATACTGAAGGGTACATAATGACCATAAGTGGCGACGCACCCAAAAAATTAAAATCAATCAATCTCACGTGACAGATATCAATATATTATGGCACCAAAAATTGGCATTATCTTTTTTTGATTTGTTAGTGTTACGTTTCCCAAAATTCGCGTTTTTGTCTTAGAACATTATCTGCCAAATATACCGAAACTTAATACTCCATTGTGATTTTAAACTACAGGGAGGTTATTTCAGTCGTTCACCGCCAGCGTCACGGCCGTTCGGCGGACTCTTCATGCAACAGGTCCCGGCAAATTGCGTTCAGGAAGTCCGTAACAGAAACCGCTTGTTTTGTAATGTTTCCACTTTTCACAATTACAGTTACAATTACAATTGAAATAAGCACGTACCTTGTCGCAAGGATGCTGTGTGTGTGTGGAAAAGGTGTCCTCCCAAATACAAATATTTCTGGCATCTTATTTCTGACAGAAAATCTTAAATTAGACATCGTTACTTTATCGTCAGTTGTCGCGACAGCGCCGGCAGCTTATCGGGGGTTGGGTGAGTTGTCAGCCGCGAGAGGGCGATTCATACTGCACGTGTCGGCAGTGATGCCAACCGTAGGGACATGTCCCTAAGCATAGGGACTTTTCACTAAATTTCGCCCGCGTAGGAACGTAGGGACAGATTTTGCCAAATGAGGGAAAACGTAGGTACTTTTTTCAATCTTAGTAAATGACATTTTATGAATTAGTTTATCTGGATACTTTAGCGAAGAGGAGAAAAAAGAACTAACTAACAAATCTCCATCAGAATTTTGGAACATGTTATCGGTTACCAAAAACTTTCAAGGCAAGTTCCTTTTTGAAAACATTTCCACTCTCGCGAAAATAGTGCTAACATTGCCACATTCTAAAGCGGAAACGGAAAGAATATTTTCAATGTTAAGTGATACAAAAACAAAAAAGGGAAATAAAATGGGACCAGAATTGTTAAAGACTGCAGGAAATACAGCATCACCAACCAACATCTATCTCTGCACAGCAGCAGCATGTATGACTTCAAATAACATAATCAACAGTAAACGACTCAACGTTATTCATTAGGGGTGTGCGGGATCCTTTACTTTAAAAAGTCGTTAATTCTCGACGTTTTCTGCCTTGTAAGTTTCTGGAACTTATCGAAAATTGTAAGTTTTTATTCTAGAAATGCAAAAACAATCACTTAAAGTGAAAATGACTTGTAAAATTTGAGATTTCCAGTGCTTCGGGAAATTTCGAACATTTCCCGTCCCGAAAATTTTCCGACTTGGTCGGGAAATTGCAAATTTTTGAGTCCCGAATGTCGGGATTTAAAAAAATTACCATCCCGATCCCGTCCCGACCCAAAAAATTCTGTCCCGCACACCCCTATTATTCATTAAGGCAAGAATTTACAATACCGGACCCTTCTGTAATTTCTATGCTACGTCTTATACTCACGAAATAATTATTCGTGATGATTTATCTCAAGTTAACATGTTGGGGTGAGGGGGGAAAAATGTTAATTAACGTGTAGAAGTTGTAAAATAAGCATTTCAATTCTCGCAATGATTCTCCGTATACAAGTATGGTAGCCATATTTGTTGATATGAACAAATTACAATTAGTTACGCTGTCTACAGCGTTGCCACACTGTTTATTTCATACTTGGAGAGCATGGATTGTGTAAGAATAGCGGAAGAGAACAGTAAAAAAGTTGTTAATGTTATACAGATTGTTAGGTGGAGTGTGCAGGAGGGCTAATTAATAAACTTATTCATTTCTGTATATTGCCCAAAGAACGTGCTTACATGTGACAGCGACAATCACGATGTAGAAGAACTGATTTGATTACAGGTAAATTTGGCAACATTACATCAATCATAAAATTGCAGGATACTAAAATGGCGTCTTCGATGATGTTAAAGTGCTACGAAAAAAATATTTTTTATCGGTTCCTAATCACAATTACCGCAAAACCATTCAGGAATAGCCCCACTGAGCATTCTCGGTAAGGTTAGGTTAAGTTAGGTTAGGCAAGGCAAACATAGTTAAAATTTGGGCTCGAAAAACGGGTAGCCCAACAAACCATTGACGGATAGCCCCACGAACCATTCAGGTACAAAAAAGGTAAAGTGTTCCCCTGTGCATAGCACCACGCCATGAAGGCGTATAGGGGGTGTGAGGGTAACGCCCCACACTTTCTTGATCCGGTCGTGAGTGGGGGTGATGTGATCAGCATCACGCCCCTGACCGCCTTTACCCGCCAGGGTTTCCCCCAGGTACCCATGTTATTCAACGCTGGGTAGGCGCCGGGGCCGCTTCCAGGTACGGTTAGGTTAAGTTAGGATAGGCAAATGTAAATTCGCTCCTTCATTAATTGTGGAAGCACCGAGCAGAAAGATTTGGTAAGTAAATGTGTATATTTTATTTTCTGTTTTGCATGCTCATGAGGTGATAATTTTTTTAGTCGCTTTACTTGGCGTAGGGACATTTGGTCAGTTGTAGGGACATTTTGACTACGTCTGTAGGGACATTGCCGAAAAATGGTTAGCAACACTGTCGGCTACCAGACGTCAGTGTACGTTCATGTTCACTTCTGTTTGCGTTTATCAGTACACGTGTTGCTTATACTGTGTTATTGTAATGTGCTACTCATGGCCAGTGCTTTATTGTGTGTTAATTGTTATTCATTCATTAGTTATGTCGTTAAACAAATATAGTCTTGAACAGAGAGTTTTTATGTACGATAATTACGTGAAAACGAATTCTTGCAGAAAAGTGGTCAGGGAATTACGATAGACAGGATCTCTTGAACCTAAGAAACGTGTTGTATTGCTGTTAAAGGAGGTCATTTTCAACATCTCTTATAACACAGGAGGTTAGTGATCATCATTATTATTACTTTTAAATATCATTTTACGCTTTCGGTTTGCTTTATGCGCCGGGATGCTGTCTTCCCTTTCTGACAACTGACGATAAAGTAACGATGTCTAATCTAAGATTTTCTGTCAGAAATAAGATGCCAGAAATATTTGTATTTGGGAGGACACCTTTTCCACACACACACAGCATCCTTGCGACAAGGTACGTGCTTATTTCAATTGTAATTGTAACTGTAATTGTGAAAAGTGGAAACATTACAAAACAAGCGGTTTCTGTTACGGACTTCCTGAACGCAATTTGCCGGGACCTGTTGCATGAAGAGTCCGCCGAACGGCCGTGACGCTGGCGGTGAACGACTGAAATAACCTCCCTGTATTATTTTAAATTGTAGGTCACATGGTCTACGTATTTTCGTGACAGTTTGATATGTTGGAACAGATTTTTGAGGAAGTAAAAGTAAAGTGCTTCCCTGCACTTTTTCATGAAGGTGTACAGGGGTGTGGAGTTAGGGCCCCACATTTTCTTGATCACAGCTGAAGGTGGGGGTGATGTGATCAGCACCACACTCCTGGCTACCTTTATCCCTCAAAGTTTCCTCAAGGTACCAGCTTCATATGATGCTGGGTGGGCACCGGAGCAGTTTGAATAGGTGGAAAACATCCCGGTTCTCCCCCGCAAGGAATCGACCCTGGGTCTCTTGCATAGTAGTCAGAAGACCTAACGACTGAACTCCATTATTACTCGCTCGACAACTGCCGATGGTACGCACTTAGCTTGGTAATTTAAAACATATGTCGTGCGACAAATACGAAGATGTGGCTCGCGTCTGACGGTAGATATGCACTCGATCTCCTGTTAGAACCCTGCCACTTTGCTCTGTGATGCAAATGGTTTTAACAGAAGTTGAAAAAATCGTGGGAAATAAATGATTTAATGTGGCTGTCTGAATTATTCCATGTACGTATAACTCTATAGTTTACTCTTGAGTAAAATGTTGGAAAACTTGTTGTTTGTTCTATGTACACAAACATGGCCTAGAAGACAAGAATGTTGGATTTCATGGAATTTGTGACTGACCCAAAGATGTTCATTTATTTCATTTATTATGTTTTGTATAATTTTGTGTTTAATACACACAATGATATATCTATGTCATCAATTTCTGTTTTGTTATATTTTTGAAAATGTTGTTGCATTAATATGATATATAATTAACTATTATCACATTCTTTATAATGTGAAATTACGATGTATACATTTCTATATACATTTTTGACCATAGCAACGATAAAGAAACAAAACACAGCAGATCAAGAAGTAAAAAAATGTATGGACATTTTAAATAGTGACGTCCGTGTTTCATTGAAGTTATCAAAATCCTAATTGCTATTTCGTAAAGTGAATACTAGGATGCTTCGTTGAAGTTCAAGTACGAGGGTCACTATTTATATTTTGAGCCTTGGCAACACTGATTGAAGTTAGGTGCGATTTGACGTTTGCACGGAATCGTCTGGCATTATTGACCATAACGTACTTCAAATGTTTTGTCAATAGCTTGATTTGTGTTGTTTATGTTGCCTTGGAGATTGCACGACAACAATAAAATGGAATTAACTCGTGAACATTTTCGTGCAATGATTTTTTACGATTTTCGACGTGAATTATCAAGACAAGAGTGCATCGATCAACTTACTTCCACATTTGGCGATGAAACCCCATCCTTTGCCACTGTGAAACGCTGGTATAACAAATTTAATCGTGGCCGCCAGTCGCTCACCGACGAGATTCGCAAAGGTCATCCAAAATCAGTTGTTTTTCAAGAAAACATTGATGCTGTGCAAAACCTAATACTGCAAGATCGTCATGTGACATACTGTGAGATTGAGGCAACCATAGGCATTAGTTCCACCAGCATATATAAAATATTACATGATCATTTTGCTGTGCGAAAGGTATGTTCTCGTTGGATCCCACACAATTTGACAAAAACTCAAAAAGACACTCGCGTCAATTGGTGCAAACAAATGCTCGATAAATACAATCGTGGTGCTTCATAAGACGTATATAAGATTGTAACAGTTGACGAATCATGGATATATGCATATGAGCCGGAATGTAAACAGCAGTCGACTGTATGGGTGTTTCAAGATGAACCCAATCCAACAAAACTTGTTCGCGCTCGAAGCACATCGAAACAAATGGTCACCTGTTTTTTCGGGAAAACTGGTCATGTGGCAACTGTGCCTTTAGAGGAACGTAGAACGGTCAACTCTGAATGGTACACAACAATTTGTTTGCCAGAGGTCTTCGGTCAAATACGGAAAACAAGCAAACGCCGTCGGATCATTCTTCATCAAGACAATGCCAGCTGTCACACATCTCGTCTAACAACCGACTTTATGAACAGTCAAAAAATCGAATTGATGGGTCATCTGCCGTACAGTCCTGATTTGGCACCCAATGATTTCTTCATGTTCCCGAATGTCAAGAATAAATTGCGTGGACAACGATTTTCGTCGGCGGAAGATGCCGTTGATGCGTTCAAAAACCATATTATGGAGGTGTCTCAAGAAGATTGGAAAAACTGCTTTGACAAATGGTTCGAACGAATGCAAAAGTGTATTGACCATAAAGGATAATACTTCGAAAAACAAAGCAGTTTTCAATGCCAAATTCCTGTTTTTTCATTGTTAGGCTCAAAATATAAATAGTGACCCTCGTAAAAGGCTTGCTTCAATTTTTTTGTTTTTTTAGGACATTTCTATTAAAAAATGCTAAAAATGCCAACAATTTGCATTTTATGCTAAATTCGCATTATTTCGATATTTCGAACGGGCAAAAAATGTGTCCAGACATCACTGCACATTCATAAACATAATTTCGCAGCAATTACTATTTTTCACGGTTTTGGCGTTTGCGAAAAATTAATGTACCTACTATTTGGAAATTACTTTCAGGCAACCCCTTGTATAAATCAGTAGATGAACAGTGAAAATTTAGCAGGGCTGGCAGAGAAAAGTCAATTCTTGAAGAAAGTGATATGCTTTTATAATTGAATGATTCGAGTAAATATGATATTAAAATATTTACGTATTTATTATTAGTATTTTATTTCATATTGGACATTAACTTCACTCAGTGAGAGATTAATGACCATCTCTCACGAGTTTAAACAGACAGGACACAGAGTGGCATTAATTTCATTGCAATACTAGTGTTGCAGAAAATTTGAGGTTGGGAGCATGCACTTCCCAATTTTTATAGCGTTCACCAATGCAGATTTATGTTTCACTTTTTCGTGATAATATTCAATATATATCCCGTTTGGTTGGATTCTTCTTGATATCTAATAATATTGAAATGTCATTGTAAACGTATGTTAACTTGTGCGAAACCAGTAATACGTCAGGATGATGAAAGAAAACCTTTGTAAGCACTGCTACATTCAATAAGGTGAAGTGAGCCAGAAGAGTAATAAAATTCCAGCAGCATATTTGCAGTCTAAAGCTCTTCTTGTTTATGCATGCGATTTTTGTTGGATGTTGCAGTCCATGCAATTTCTGTCGCATGTTGTAGTGAGATACTTTGACGGGTGGCGATATTCGACAAAAATCGTATGTATCAATGGAACATATTTGTTTCCATGTTCCTTCAGTTTGACCAACAAAATGCCTTACTACGACGTCCGACAACTATCGGACGGCACCACCCACTCTTATCCCCTCCATCTGTTGACAAGTCCCCTTACTACTCCCATACGGACAAGAAAAAAATGATAATTTAATGCATTTTCCACGTAATATTTAGAGGCTTAACCTTTACTCCTCCGATGATACCATATGGTATCATCAGAGTAAGGTTGTACCGGACGCATGATACCATGTGGTATCATGGTGCTGATTACGAAATGAATGTGATTTTTGGACCTTCATACTCTTATGTTTGGGTAGAAACTCTGACACAGGACCAAGGTCTGGAGCAAGCCTGGGAAATTCATATCGATGACCAACCTCCCCCCTCTCCGCAACATATCCATGCCACATTTCCGAACAGAGTTTCTCATTTTGGCTCATTATTTAATTTGTATGGCACCCAGGAACATGAAACATGTTTCAATCTCTTTGGAAACGTCCATTATTTGAATAGAAGTTTAAGGTTTGCACCTTCTCCCCAAAATAGCGGGAGAAGAGGAGGTAAACTCCAGATTATTATGTTTTTTTTTCATTGAAATTCGGTGGTCACGCCCCCAAACCCCCCTTCCTCGGTTCGGTGTTCTAAATTGTACACGGTTGCATGCTATGATGTTTTAGCTGCAAAACAAAAGTTATCCGAAGAAGATTCCTCCCATAGTGCCAGAGTTATAACAATTTTCCTCCAAAAATGCAAATTACATATTTTTCGTAAAAAAAAAAAAATATCACATTTTGGCTTATTATTCAACTTGTATGGCACCCAAGAACATGAAACATGTTTCATTCTCTTGAGAAATGTCCATTCTTTGAAAAGAATACTAAAGTTTGCACCTTCTCCCCAAAATAGCGGGAGAAGAGGGGGCAAACTCCATAATTTTGTTTTTTCCCATTGAAATTCGGGGGTCGTGCCCCCCAAGCCCCCCTTCCTCGGTCCGGTGTTCTAAATTGTACACCGTTGCATGCGCTGATGTTTTAGCTGCAAAACAAAAGTTATCCGAAGTAGATTGCTCCCATAGTGCCAGAGTTATAACAATTTTCGTCAATAGTGTGTTCGAAGTCAATGAAGACTAAATTCCCTGAAATTTCCCTGACTTTTTTTGACACCTCAAATTCCCTGACTTTTCGAGGTTTTCCAGGTTTTCCAGGTCTGTCGCCACCCTGAGTTTAAAGTGGGATCTGAACCACTAGGTGCCTTCACCAGGAATCATAACTGGGATCCCTTGATTACAAGGCAATGACGCTGCGTTATTGGGGAGGCTCAATTTGAATAACATTACAGTTATAATAATAGAAAGAATTCAACAAAAGCATAAAGAAGCAGTTATACAATGAATATTGTGAATAATATTACATTGTTTGACCATAGCCCGCTACCATCCTTCCAGCCTTGGTACTTTCGCCCCCCACAAATACAATTTTCTGTGGTCGCTGAAACTCCACTTTTCTCCGCTAGAGGAGCTCTCACCCCTGATCATGCAGAGCCAACTTTGCATGTCCACCTGTGTGAATTTACGCTGCTATTGAACAGATGTTCAATGGTTACTTTGTGTATGTTCGAAGTTATACTTACTATTGCTACAAAGTGATAAGTTGAACCTCTCTTAATACAAGTTAAAACAAGAACAGCAGTAAACGGTAACCATAAAATGTAAGCTATTTGGCAATAGTAGGAAACACTACAAAGCACTTGGTATTATAATGCATGAATAGTCCTGTTACCCTGGGATTTGTTCCAAAAGAACTTCAAATTATTATATGCAACTTTGCTATTGGACGTTGGCTAGGCAACAATTGACTCGGTGTTTCCTTGGCATGCCGAAAAAATACATGCTCATATTCTACTACTACTGTGCATTCTTTTAAAAGTGAGAGAATTCTTTCACTTTACTGTGAATTTCCAATACATTAATTAAGGAAGAAGGGAACGTGGTGGTCCAATCGTTAGGGATTCAGCCAGCAATGTTGGGTATCCAGTTCGAGTGATTATCTCAGGAAAAATGTTCTATCAGTATTCCTGCACAAGAGGGTCTGCGTCTCACCCAGGTTCACATCATTGGATGAGTAAACGTGGTTGGATCGTGGTGCTGATCACATCACTTCCACTATGTCAGAGATCGAGAATGTGTAAAACATAACTGCATACCATAAGGTAATTTCATGCAAACGAAACCATTTTTTTCTCTCAGGCAGAGGGGAGAAACAATTATTTTTCAGCAGGACAAATAACACTTTTTTTTTATTGAGGGGGGCAAACAAAGCTTGCAAAGAGGGCAATGAATATATACTTCGATGTTTATTTTAATTTTCACATAAAAAATACAATGAACCAAATGGCTATTTTCACAACTCGTTTTCCAAGGGGAATGCCCCTCCCCCTGGATAGGCTAATGGGTCATGCTACTTTGTCCATAAATAAGTTATTTACATTTTGCAGAGCATAAATCAATGACTCTTTTACGTTATTATTATTAATGGCTTCCTTTTGAGCTCCTCGGCAGAAATCAGTACAGCTATTTACCCTTGCTTGTTGCTACATTTGTAAAGAAGAAAATTATAGAAATCATACCTTGCTCAAAATGAAATGCAGAAATATCTACACTATACAGTAGTTCAGCACTTATGGAGCTAATTTATAAAAGTGGCGTTTCGTGGACTAATCAGAAAATTTATCAAAAATGCTGTGCCTCTCATTGTGTGGGTTAAAGCATAACCTGCAAGAACATAGAGCCTACTACCGGCTTTGAGAAAGTGCAATGTGTTGCTGTGCTCCAAGAATAATGAACATTCTGAAGACGTAAGTTAATTTATCTGCAGATTCTTCATTCCAATTGTGTTGAAATGTATTGCTTCTTCAACGACAGAATTGTTTGAAAGACCTAAATACTTAAATAACAAGTATCTCAGTCGTAAAGTTCACCTGCTTTAGAAGCGTCTTTAATAGAGCAGATGGTCTGGCATTAGCGCCATTGGGTGGGTAGTAGCAGAAATTGTAAATTCTTGCAACAACATAGTGACTGGTCGAGTGCAGAGCCTGGAAGGATCGTAGCAGGCTATGTTTGAACACACCAATTGAACTATGAAACAAGCAATTTATTATTTATTTTATTATTAAAATGAAGTTGTCAAATTTTAATTATAGGTCCCAAATATTTTTGTAGAAAGGACGACTTTAAATTATCTGATAATATTTGGGATCCATAACGAAAATTCGTCAAAAACTTCATTTTAAAAATAATAATAATAATACATTTGTTGTTTCAAATGTAATATTATTCAAAGACTTGCCCGACCCTGTGGCCGAGTGGTTAGCACATCGCGCTGCGACGCCAAGGGTCCCGGGTTCGAATCCCGGTCGGGCTTGGTTGTTTGTGAATGTCCATTCATCAATTTCATCATTTCATCACTCATCCCCATCTTCGCAAATTAGCCAAGAGGCACAAAACGCGAAGTAAAATAAACTAAATCAAATCAAATCAAAGACTTATTGTATAATTGCTTGTTTGTGCTTTTGTTAAATTCTTTCCATTGTTAAAACTGTAATATTATTCAAACTAGAAATAAATGTCTGTGTTCTCCCAAAACTTTAACAGCAAAAATTGTGTTTGCAAGAAAAGTAATTCTACAATGCATGCAATGCGTACATACAAGAAAATAGTAAAATATAATTTTGGGTTATCCTGGCAAAGAAAGATGCATTTAATTTCCCAGACTTTTCCAGATCTTACCTCAGGAGAAATGTAATTTGGTGTCCCACACATTGTGAGGTGTTTCTCGTCAGGCCTTGTCAGTTGTGTTGCCAATCCAAAATCCCCAATTTTCTAGAAAGAAGGAAAACATGTTGAAATATGTGATTCACAGAATGACAAAAGCACACATCACAAAAGCCAATACCAAAATATTATACATATTTTTCTTTAAACTACATGTTGTTCTACTAAATTGTACCATACAATTACATTACTAACATGTACATTCAAGTATAGTCACTAGAGGCACATATTTTTCATAAATAAAAAAGCAAAATTTCGGTACAAAGACAGTCAATTTCGGGTTCAAAAGCAGTAAATAAAATAAAATGTTGTCGTTATAGTGGTGAAAAATTGGATCAAAAGCAGTATATGAAATGACATTTTGGTTTTAAAATTGTGAATATAATCCTAAATTTGATTTAAAAATTGCATTTACTACACAAAATAAACATATCCCTTCCAGTAGCACATTTATGTAGTTACCAGAATATTAACTTTATTCCTGTACAAAGGAGTCCACTTTTGTTTCTCAAATATTTACTTTTCATGAATTGCATCATTCATAATTCAAGATAATTCGAACTTCGGAAAGTGTCACGTCGGAAAATAAACTCTAAATTTCGTGTTTAAGAGTCTTATTTCGCATTTTGCATTTCACTTCACATCATCGCCTGACAAAATAGGGTAGGAAAATGCACTTCACATCTTACAGAAACTTGAAAAATTAACATTACTATATGTTATATAACATTTCGTATTTTCGTCAAAAACGAAATATGCAAGCCTCTAATAACACAGGCCTGCGAAGATTTCCCTGCACAAAAAGTATTTTATGTGATATAAGTCAAATCAAGTGCCCTGATGTCAGGTGTATATATTATTAGTTTTGGCATATCACGTACAGATTTCGTACAATTGCACCTTTTATTAATCATGATGACATAGCAGTAATAGTATTAGAGGCACTACTTATAACATTAGTAGAATGATATTTTCAATGCGTGAACATTGCAAAATGTTGTCTTATAATGTATTTATTTGTGTTTTCATAAAATGACACCTGCAATTGGGATATGTACTCCTGAAGCCTCTACCGGGGATCGAACTGGCAACCTTCAACCAAAATGCCAGTGTACGAACCACTCGACAAAGAGCTCTAGGCATAGTTTTTTCCTCTTTCATTATGAACAAAATAGTGGTTCTGTTATTGCTACAATGAGGTTTAGTTCGCTCCATGACCATGCTCACAGATCGTTATTCTTGTTTGTAATGTATTTGGGTCGAATACTAAAAACAAGAAAAACGTCAGTAGCGAAGCGTAGTCTTACGAAGGAGGCAAGCAATGTTTCAGTACAACAAAACATGTAGTACAACGACATGCCGAGGGGAAAGATTCAAGGTTTATAGCCTCATTTACCCAGTCGCTGGATTTGTCAAAATATCGTAATAAAGTGACTGTACTAAAAATAAACCATATGATCCACAAACGTCACATTTACTTTTTAAAAAAAATCCAGGTAACGTTATTCATATGATATTAAACGTTTTGCATATGCGAACTTTCCGCATACGACTAAAGGGAGACGGAATTTCTTACTTACTTATTAGTACCTTTATTTGTTCATTATTATTTAATATGGTCAAACGGTGACCAAACCGATTTAGATTTAAAAAAATGGGAATCATTTGTTTATTTTACGCTGCATGATGTAATTTAGTATTTTTGGGCACCCTAAAAACCGCATTGGAGTAACTTAAACACTAAATAAAAAGTTAAACACAAACAATAAAAAATTCATTTCAAAGCAAAGAAACACATGCATAGACGATGTACTCACCACAATAAATTTCAAACTCTTGGTGTTGGTCGACCCCCTTCCACGATTTTAATTTTAACACTTATCTCTCTCGAGCTAAACGAAGCAATTTTCAATTGCTCAATAATACACCCGCACTTCACATCAACCGTTCCTAAATACGCATTCATTCCGATAAATTCACAGCACAAAACACGAAGCAACAAACACTCACACTATCCCACGCGCTTTCCACAACTGCAAATGCAAGCATCCACACAAGATCACTTTGAAAATCTCTGAAACAACAGAAAGTGATACCAACCTATTTCCTTAATTTTATCCGTCACAAAGGAAAGATATATCAGTTTGGAGATAAAAATTACGCGGAGGAATCAGAATCATTTCAGCAGAACGAGTATGTACATTAATATTTAAGTAATAAAGTGTCATTCAATGGCGTGCCCGGGGCGAAGGGGGGGGGGGTGGATGGTAGACATAACCCCCTTTTGGCCCAGTATATCTAAGAAAAAACGTCAAAGGAAGGAAAAGATGACAAAATGGGGACCGTAAAAAGACCCTGGGAACACCACTTGCGTCATAATAATAGAACTTAAAACATATTCGGGCCTCCCCGATGGCGCAGTGGTAGTGTCGTCGCCTTGTAATCAAGGGGTTCCGGGTTCGATACCCGGTGGAGGCACAAGTGTTTCAGATCCCATTTTAAACTGTAGGTCCAGTCCCGATTAGCCTTACTGTGCATAAAGTGGACTTAAAACAACAAATCAATCAATCAATCATTAAAACATATTCTTGTGCTCATAATATGCAGAATGTATACGATTTACTTCTATGCCATGTACAAATATCAGTAGATAGTTCTTTCTCAGATAGCTTTATTTTCACCCCAAGTTTTATTCAAAAGCAGTCAATTTATTGATTGTAAAATTTGTGAAAGAGCTCACTTGAATTACTGCGTAAAAAATTTGGCAGTTGCAAACAATGGTAGCGGTCAACACTTCTGGCGTAATTTGAGCTGGACCGACCAGGAAGCAGGGTGCAGGACCAAGGTCCGTCCAATCTTCCCTCCCTCCCTGAGAAAACTCTTCACGGGGGTGCAGAAATTCCACTGCCCCAACTCCCAATGTCAACTTTTTTTACGCGTTTTACATTTCGCGAAATCTAAAATAATTTGTAATATAATATGATATATATGGAATTTAGAACAGTGATAATAACTTCTTTTAGTTATTTTATGACTAACAATTATTATTATATTTGCGATCTTGTTTACGTGTTCATGAAGAGAAATATTCGTTACTAGTTTTTGCTGGCAACGTACCCATAGATGAATCCTTCTGCTTTAGGTTGAACTCTGCTATTTTCGGGAATCACGCAAGCTCGGAAAGCACAGTTTTTTGTAGAAGCTTTGTGGACGGGTTCCACCAGAATTTCACGCTTCGCCATGTGACTCCTTCGGAGGCCTTATTTTCCCGCAGAACGGCTGCAAGCATTGAGGCTGGTGCTTGCTACAGAGCTGCTGGGGGAGTTTGCGGCCGCATTTTTTCGCGAAATCGAGTGCGATGGAAACTAAATACGGTTAGAACATTAAGTACATTAAATGATATTCGAATTATGCAAGCAGTGCTTGCATTGCTTGTACTATATCTTCGCCTCTGAAAAACGTTATCAATATGACCTGTCAAATTTCAACATCAACAACAACATTACTAGAGGGGGTCATTCCATGTCAAGTGAACCAATGAAAAACACTTGACCATCTCTAATTTTATTCATACTTAATTGTTATGAAGTACCACCTAAGGTAGGAAAAACTGCAAAATTTAAGATTTGTATCTGTTGTACTTTTCTAGTTAGAACCCTCTAAAGTATGAAAAATAGCACAATTTGCCGCACACATGCAATCACAAGAAAACTCCTAAATCAAGCTAGAATTGACGTAGAAGGTTGGGATAAGAAACAAATTGTTGCTTTTGCTATGAGCTTTAATTAGATCTATCACATGACTACTATTCAGACTTTTTTTGAAAATCAAATTTTTCAAAAACCTACATTTTGAAAATTTTAAAAAAATGCACATATACATATTTCAACATCAAGTCTTAGAAGTTTTGTTATGGGATCATAGTTTTTGACGTGTATGAACAAATACGATACACTAGGTAATACCATATGACACAGGAATATTACAGTTAAATCTAAAAGTTCATTACAATCTACAAGGAAAACATAATTATCGTACCTTCCCTTCTTTCATGGCAACATTAATTTACTGTGCGGTAATTTTCAAGAGCTGCTGAATCCATTTCTTCCTTTGAAAGGTAGTAACTACGGCCAGTGGGACATCTGGGTCCCACACGGGTGAGGATCTGAGACACAGGCACTTGTAGTTTATATTCATAGTTGCTTTTGAAATTAAATGATGGAGAAGGACCAGCAGGGTGCAGAAACTCAACTTCCACCGTATTTGCAGCCTCATTCTTGTCCAAGACTACAGCAAGCCACCAATGAATGTTGTTCTCGCATGTTACGTATTCCTTTCACTTCTGGCAGCTGCAGCCTCTGTTTCACGCCCGCTCCTAACATAGTAAAAGTGAATGACTGTTCACTTGTTGAAAATTCCTTTGTCACCAACACTGTATCAGACACCAGGATGAAACTGTGAAATTTATGTGTATCTCGTATCGGTTTTCCAGACAGAAATCTCTCTGCAAGTATTGTTTGTTCTTCATTGTGTAGTTCTTCATTAAAGAAGAAGAACTGTATGGAGTCGATGTTTTCCTCACACCATGTAAACAGCTGTGATGATGTAAATATTTGACCATCATAGGGCCGCTGCAGGCTTGCCATTCCTGGAAATATTTTCACAGTACCGCCCAGACCATCACACACTCCTTTCCATGAGCTGTAGCATAAAAATGCCACTCCGCCACTACTCCAAAATCATTAACATGTAATTGTAATAATCTGTCTGTTTCCTTGCAACAAAAAAAATGTCTCTTCAAAACTAACAACTGTGCACATAAAAATTCTACAAACTCATCTGCAGTTTTAGTGAACGTTGCTAAATTACATCTGTCAACAGATACCCATTGCTTGTATGTAATGTAGTCTACCAGTTCATTATCTAGCAGCAACTGTAATTCATCTTTAAAATTATCTACACTTGGACATGAAGGACATTCATTAAGGTGGCATGCTGTACCTGGTGCTATACACATTATCTGCGCTAAACACGATTTATAGTCACTTACAGCTGTGTCATCATTCAGTGTAATTTTCTTGAATTTCAGCACTTGTACCATTAGTTTTATATTTTGATGTGTTGTGCAAACGCAGACTGTGTGGGTACCACTTCCACCTGCCAAGACACAATGTTTAGGTTGTAAATCAGCTAATTTTGTAAACCCAATCCTATCAGTAGGATTTTAGTTTTTGAACAGCTCATACAATTCCTTCAAGTTGCCCAAATATGATGTTGAAATATGTATGTTTCTATGTGTATTTTTTAAAAATTTTCAAAATACTAAAGGTTTTTGAAAAATTCGATTTTCAAAAAAAGTTTGAATGACCTTGAAATGAAAAAAATTGAAAAGTAGTCATGCGATAAATCTAATTAAACCTCATAGCAAAAGCAACAATTTGGTTCTTATCCCAACCTTCTATGTCAATTCTAGCTTGATTTATGAGTTTTTTGTGATTGCATGTGTGCCGAAAACTGTGTTTTCCCCCCATATTTCAGAGGGTTATAACTGGAGAACTACAGCAGATACAAATCCGCAATTTTGCAGTTTTTCCTACCTTAGGTGGTACTTCATAACAACTAAGTATGAATAAAATCAGAGCTGGTCACGTTCAAAATTGAGGAAAATTTGGTTCACTTGACATGAAATGACCCAAGAGTGAAACTTCATCCATGTCAAATACTGAAGAAAAAGAATATCTAAGTTCATTGGCATAGCAAGGGGTGGGCGAAGTGGACAAATGAGATTCACAATTATCATCTAAATCCTAAAATTTAAAATTAACTGGTACAATTAACGTGCAACAAAATCAAATTAACTGTATCAATTAATTACATCAAAGATTTCACATTTATGGTGCAAATGACATTCGTTTTAAGATTTGTTGATGTTGAAACCAATCATGTCGAAGAAGTAGTAGGTATATATTTTGGGCCCCTAGACAGGATTGTGGTTTAGTGCATCCCCATCCCCCCATTCTATCAAGCACAGACATTGTATGTGCTACTTAAATGGTTTGTGACATTTACATCCTACAAATTTTGAAATGAGGAACCAAAGAACTACTCATTAAATAATTTAGGTTACATTTAGGGATATTTCAGTTGTATCTTAGTGCCTGAAGAACATCTTTAAAACTTATTATGACTACTACTTTGGTTAAAAAAATTCCAGCAGTGTGTTACTGTACCTCTGCCACGTGTAAATTTCTCTGTCGCATACTATTAAATATAATTTTCATCTGAAATTTATTATTATTAGGCTATTATTTAAATATGATAATTTGCTGACATTTCCTGGATGACTTTGTATCGATTCACATTGAGATTGCAAATATAAAGAACGGATGAGGGCTTCGCATTCTAATCTCGTCCAGGGCATTGCAAGATGTTGCTACGCCACTGTCTAAATTTTTCACCAGATTCAGATCTGGCCTGGAACTTGTGGAAGCAATACCCGAATGAACATACCCACAAAACGTTTAGTGATATTCGGAGACATTCAAAATATTTACTCAAAACAAGGTATACTGAATATGTAAATAACATAACAGCCGAGTGTGTTGCTGAACCGAAGAAGTTCTACTCGTTATTAAATTTGAGAAAACAGAATCCTCGTGTGCCTATGGAAATTGTAAATAATTCTGACACCGTTGTTGGAGACAAAACTTTTTTCATGAAAATTTCTCCTCAGAGACAGTTTCCGAACCTCTTCCTCATGTTAAGTCTGTTAGTTCCCACACTCTCTCCTCGGTTAAAACTTCCCCTCAAGAAGTCAAATCTCTCCTCCTCTCTTTGCCATTGCACCGGTCCTTAGGCCCCGATGAAATTCCAACAATTTTCCTTCACAACGCTGCTGACTCCCTGGCTCACCCTCTGTGTCTCTTACTAAACAAGTGTTTTTATGCAGGTGTGTTTCCTGAACTGTTCAAACGTGCAAATGTTGTACCGATCTATAAATCTGGAGACAAACATTCTGTAAAATCTTATCGACCAATCTCTCTTTTGTCACCTCTCCCTATCATCTGTGAGAAAATAATCAAAGACAGGTTACTGAAGTTCACATCTCCCCTTATAAATACTGCTCAGCATGGTTTCCTTCCAGGCAGCTCTTGCTTGACCAATCTATCGGTATTACTTTCACATGCTACTCAGTCTATCCCAAACAATTCCCAGCTTGACGTTATATATTTGGACATTTCAAAAGCTTTCGATAAAATTAACCATAATCTCCTTCTTCATCAATTACAATTGAGATTTCACATCCACGGTAAACTTCTATCTTTGCTAACAGACTATTTGCATGCACAAGAGCAGCATGTTATCCTCTCTGACTCCTCTTCCAGCTATCTACCCGTCCTGTCCGGTGTCCCCCAGGGGAGTGTCTTAGGCCCACTTTTGTTCCTTCTTTACATGGATGATCTGCCCAACAGACTGTCTTCTCTTCCCATAAATGTACTTCTCTTTGCCGATGACTGTAAACTCTTCAAAGAAATTTCATCGGAACGCGATTCACTAATCCTACAACAAGTTCTTACAGAACTACTTGTGTGGTGTCCCCAGTGGAAACTTGAATTGAATCCCCAGAAATGCTCCTGCCTCACCATTTCCTTAAAAAGGAACAAACTGATCTCTCCTTATACTCTTGAAAACTCTCCCATCAAAAATGTATCCTCTCAAAAAGATCTTGGTGTTATCATCGATGAAAAACTAAACTTCAATGATCACATTACATATACTAGCAGACATGAAATTTTTGCATAAAATCATGAATGGCAAAATTAAAACCGAATTCCTTGTCAACCAATTTTATCTACGAGTACCCGCACGGCCAACCCGCAACGTAAAGCTCTTTCACATTCCCTCTACAAGGCTCTCTCTCCTACAGCGGTCTCTTTACTATAGGCTCCCACACTTATATAATGACCTGCCTGTAAATACCGATATTTTCTTGTCAGAACACAGTTTCCAACAATCGCTGAGAACGTACGTGTAATAATTTTATTTTTTTTCGTCTGCCATCTTGTATTGTATTGTTTTGTTGTGTTATTTTTATTATTGTTTTTATTTTCTTCTTGTTGCTACAGTTTCAGTATAAAATGGTCTTTCAGTACTGTATCTAAAACTTTAATTAAATAAATAAATAAAATAAAATAATCCACAATATTTCTCTGTCATAATTGAATGATTATTAAGAAGATTTTTTTTAAAAAAATGTTTAGGAAGGTGTACTGCCATGATATCCCCAGTGATCAGCTACATTTTAAAAGTAGCTTCGCTACAGCTACTCTTCCAAAATGTAACTTCGCTACAGCTACATTTACCAAAAAGTAGCTCGCTACGCTACCCCTGTTCGCTACTCGCTACTTCGCTACTTTTTGCGCTACTTCTGCATAAAAAAAATAAAAACAACCATATGGGTATTAACCTTTTGAGTCCCAAGGCCATTTTCACAAGTAAGCCTCTCGGCCCCGAGCCGATTTTGAGCAAAATGCAGAGTTTCAATTAAATGAGTGTAGATCGGAGACTAATTGCCCTAGAGAGATGAGTGATATACCGTTGTACGCGGAATGAACCAGAGATTCAAACTATATGAAATTTATGCAAATTCGGTGTATATATGGAGGGGGAAAGGGGGGAAATCCCCTGAAAATATTTTTTTTTTTAAAAAATGGGGTTTCGCCCCCCCCGCCCCCCGAAAAAAGGATATGAAAAGTTCAAAATGCACATAGAAATTATCGCTGGCATGTAAGGAACACAAAAATATTTGCATTATTATCATATGACCAATGTAACTTGAGTTTTACATTCCAAAAAGGAATGGTCGGCACGCCACTGATTCAAGCTTCAAAATGCAGCGGTACCTTGAAATGACTTTAGCTCGGAGACTATTTGCCCTGGAGATATGAACTATATACCGTTGTACACAGAATGAATCACAGATTCAGACGATATATAATTGATGCACCTTCGGCGTATATATGGAGGGGGAAAGGGGGGAAATCCCCTGAAAATACTTTTTTTTAAAAAAATGGGGTTTCGCCCCCCGCCTGCCCGCCCCCCCCCCCCGAAAAAAGGATATGAAAAGTTCAAAATGCACATAGAAATTATCGCTGGCATGTAAGGAACACAAAAATATTTGCATCATTGTCTTATGACCAATGTAACTTGAGTTGTACCCCCAAAAGGAATGGTGGGCACGCCACTGATTCAAGCTTCAAAATGCAGCGGTACCTTGAAATTACTATTGTTCAGAAACTAAATGCCTTAGAGATATGAAAGATATACCGTTGTACGCAGAATGAATCACAGATTCAGACGATATATAATTTATGCACATTCGGCGTACATATGGAGGGGGAAAGGGGGGAAATCCCCTCAAAAATACTTTTCTTTAAAAAAAATGGCGTTTTTCCCCCGCCCCTTCCCCAAAAAAAATTCAAAATGCACGAAATGCAAAATTTATGCAAATTTGGCGTATATATGGAGGGGGAAGGAAGAAAACCCCCAAAAATTATTTTTAAAAATTGTTGAAATGTTTGAAATTTATATTTTCCCTTGAAAAGAGAAGTCCCTTTTCCCGCCTTTTCACCTCCATTTTCATGAAGAAAAAAAAAGGTGCAAGAAACATTTCTGTTAAATACATGTGTTAGGAACAATATAAAAGAAAAAAATCGAAATTCTAGCCAAAAATAGAAAAGTTATAACGTAAAAACTACGGCCTTGACACAGCGTCTCGATCGAGACGCTTGGGACCGTGAGGGTTACAGTTGGGTATCTCGTTCGAGACGCTTGGAATCCTAAAGGTTAAACAAATCCCCTACTACTGGTAAATAGATTCTGTTATTTGTTATCATGATTCCAGTCATTCAATAATTTTGATAGCAGTGTTACTTCAGTTACTTTTTTTTACTACAATTTTGAGAATACCATACCTATGCAAGTGGTATCAAATTTGGTAGGATTACGTATTTACGTATGTTCACATCAACATATTTTTCTTGAGAATAAATATTTAATTTTTTATACACTGATATGAATACAGAATTTTGAATGAAAAGTACCTGAAGTCCTTTGACTACAAAAGGGCCTCAGGTTCGATTCCCAGCGGAGGCTCATAGTGGTTCGGATCCAGTCTCGATCAGCTTATCTATGCATAAAATGGACTCAAAAGAAAAACTATGGTTCAAATCACAAACCCTGACACCTTCTGTAAACAAAACCACCTGTATGCAGAAAGCATTGCAAACTCATAGAAGTAAAATAATCCACACGAAAATCCAGCGTTGTTACAGGATTCATTACGTAAGGTAAAACAACAGCCAATTTGTAGTATGGGATACGCTGCCACAAATGACGTCTCACTTTAAACCCAATGCTCTTTCTTTATTTACTTATTGCTTCACCTTTATGGTTAACTCTTTGCACCAGTAATCATTTTCCATAAATTTGGCTTCTTTCTTGCATGTGAATTGAATATATTTTACTTGCATTTTTTTAGACAAAATGATATAACATGGTAATGTATATGGTAAGACTGCAGAATATGGGCTGCTTAAGAGGAACGCGGTTCATAATTTTTTGGTAACGTTTTGTAGTTAGTAATTGGGAAAAGTAAGTTTTAAGGTGCGGAAAAAAAAATTTCTTTAAAAGAACCAGAAAAACGTGTCCAGGTCGGGTGGTATTGAAATCGTAGCAACGAAGGAAAAGGTATATTCCTGCACAAATCTAGTGAAAGCAAAAAATGCCTATGTTGTTAGGTAGTTAGGTTTAGTTCACTTAGTATAAATAATAATTAGTCATTGTATTTATGCTAATGAAACCTAACCTAACAGGCCTAACCTAACCTTGTAGGCATTCCTCGAAGAAATAATGAAAGAAACTGTGCGTAAACAATATGGACATGAACGAATGGAGAAATGCATTGCTTTTAGTAGCAGGAAAAACATTTTCATTGTATTTATGCTATTGGAACCCAAACTGACAGGCCTAACCTAACCTTGTAAGCATTCCTCGTCTGAAATAATGAAAGAAACTGTGCGTCTGTGGGTGGAATCCAGGCGACAAATCAACTTGAATGCCGCGAAACGAAGGGTCTCACTTATCGCACAACACTTGAGCGCGTAAACAATATGGACGCGAACAAATGGAGAAATGCATTGCTTTCAGCAGCAGGAAAAACATTTTTTACGCGCAATAATATAATAGTAATCGTCAAAGAAACACCGGAAAATGGAAGTAGAAGGTACGTACTTTCAGGGGATATAAATTTTGTTAGTCTATTTAGAGGAAAAAAGCAGCCCATGTTCTGCAGTGAGACCATGTATATTTCTAAGGTTTGATAAAGATAGGAGTGTATTTGAAATTTGTTTGTAGATTTTATGTAAATTGTATCTTATGTAAATAAAATATATAATGGGCATAAACAGCCATATGCATTGCTGTAAGTCCAATAAATATATTCATGATGATGATCAAAACAAGACAAAATGTTCGTAAATTTATTGCGGTTGGAAACTTTGACAAGCATCCTAATAACGATTTTTGTTCCGCCAAATATAGTGCACTTCATAAAATAACTTGGTGACATGGCAAGGCAAGATACGTGTAAACATTTTGTAGTAATATAACTTTCAATGAGCTTAGAGATTTGTGTACATAATGATATTTTATAACATTGGTTATTTTCTAACAATAATCATGTGAACAGCAAGGAAGTAGTGCAACTTAGTAATATTGCCTGACTTATCGTTAGAAAAATAACATGCCGAGTTCTATGCGTGCGGGAAAGTCTCAGTGTTCTCCGAGCTTGTTTTCAAAACACCAGCAAGGACAGCCTTTGAAAAGGGGTGAGAAATAGATTCTACTCAATATTTATGTAACGTTCTGTCAGTGGTATCCTGAGAAACCAGTAAATGAAGTGGTTAAGTTCGTATCCCAGTGCAGTGGTGTGTCAGTGTCTGCAGTTTTAAGGGTTATGAAAGAGAGAATGACCGGGAGAGTAACATTGTATGCGGCTGCATGTTCGTCTGATGTTTTGAGAGCGGGTTCTCACATTCAGAGGCTCTTATATAAAATGAATAAGTGCGGCGAACTATGAGTGTAACAGCAGATGATTGCGGTCATGAATCAGCTGACGCGGAGTGATACATCGAATCGGTGAGACCGTTTGTTTACAGAAGGTCTCAGGGTTTTTGATTTACACCATAGGAAAGATGCCAAGTTGGGAGGATGGGATCCTCCTGCTCCTCCATTCACCCCACTGCTCATCATTCATCATTGTTCATTCATTCATAGATAAGAGAATAATTAAATAAACCATTCATCCTCATTGTCATGATTGAGAGAAGTGTAAGAATAGATGAGGAGGTAAACAGAAGAGGACAAATGGGTGGTGGGACTATATCAAAGTGTTTGAAGATTAATATGGAACAGGGATGTACCTATGAAATGCAAGAATGTAATATATAACACATACTATGTGCCAATAATTGCGTATGGAGCAGAGACTTGGACAATGACAGAGTGAGACAAAAAAAAAGATGCAAGCAGTGGAGGAGTCTTTTGAGGAAGACTAGAAGGGATAGAATAAGGAATGAGGAGATCCGACAGACAGTGGGTGTAGTGAAGCTTCAGGACAGAATAGATAAGGCACAGATGAGATAGTTCAGACACATGAAGAGGATGGATGCAGAAAGACTACCAGTAAGAGCTTACAATGCACGAGGAGTAGGAATAAGGCCAAGAGGGAGACCAAGATGTGGAAAGAGCATATAGCGGAGAGTGTTAGGAGAAGAGGACAAGATTGGAAGACCGTGAAAAGAGAGGGGGGTGGAAGACCAGGAAAAAATGGAGAGGCTTAACTTGTATGCTGACCCATCCAGAGGCAGGAAACGGCAAGGGATGATAATGATGATGTCATGATTAGCAAAAGTTACAGAAAAGTGACGCGAAAGTAGGAGAAATACATAAATTCGAAAACTATGTATACGTATTAACTAAAGAAAAATGTCGTTTCTGTAGGAAAGTCAATAACGCGTACATATTTTTTGCAATATGATAATATTGAGGAAACTGTCGTGTAAACCTGACTGTTCTAAACGTATTGTAATTTTAAAATTTGTGAACAAATACTATCACGAAAATAATTGTAATTCCAGAAACTCTATCTTTCTCGTAACAATAATTTCCTGCTGGTGAGATCCTATATACTGACGATGATCAATGCTGTTACCGTACTGAGCCATTTATTGCACTAATCCATTACTCGTTTTTGCACTGCAAGTTGTGTCTTACACAGCAATTAATGACATTTTGGTGTCTCTTACACTATGAATATCCACAGGATTGGTTACGGGTGTGACACAAACGAGGCACTTTTTTCCAGTGGTGCAGCAAACAAGGCATGTTTCTCTCCAAAATAGTGATGCAGCTAAAAAAACGTAGCTGTTAGCAGGAATATACGTGTATTCATATATGTCAGTTAGTTATCTGGATATCTGAATTATTCAGCTACTAATTAAATAAATTATGCAGATATCTATAATCTACAATCCAGATAATCTGTACCTCCAGACTGTCTTTTTGAACCTCCTGCAAAATTAAGGGTTATTGTCGATTTTTCTGACGCTGTTGCCACATTCAAAATTCACCTCAAAATGCTGAGAAAAAATGTAGCTGTAGCGATATTTTCGCTACTACAGGAATTTTGTAGCTTCGCTACCGCTACAACTACAATTTTCAAAATGTAGCTTCGCTACAGCTACCTCTACAAATTTTGTAGCTAGCTACAGTAGCGACGCTACAAGTAGCTCGCTACTTCTGACGACTGGATATCCCTGGCTTGATTGGCTGCCTAGAACTGAGTGACCTATTCATTTACTCTAGCAAAAGTAGCCTAAAGTGTGTTCTTCACAATGGCAATGAACTGGCATCAGTGCCAATTGCTCATTCAACATCACTTAAAGAAATCTATGAAGCTGTGATCTGAAGATGTGTGTATTTTATTGGGACAGCAAGGTTGTTACACTAAATTCCTATGCTTTTGTGGGAATGAGGCAGTAGAGGCAAAGACAAACACTGGACAGTTTTCAATTGAACCAAAAGTAAAGACTTAGTGCTGGATACAAAAAATGTAGTTAAGTTCCCATACATTGACCAACAGAACATTACATTAGGGATAATGAAGCAGTTTGTCAGTGTGTTGGGAAAAACTAGTCCTTCTTTCCAACACCTTGTTCAAAATTTCCATTGTTGTCCCAGGCAAAGATTAAAGAGGGCATTTTTTATGGTCCGCAGATTTGCCAGATTTGACTTGGAGCTTTGGGCAAGGGACTGATTTATTGACGTAATCAACAAGGTTTTGGACAATGTCAAAGATGTTCGTCACAAAGAGATTGTGAAATGCCTGCTTCAAAAGCTACAGAAGCTCGGCTGCAACATGAGTTTGAAGTTACATTTTCTGCACTGCACTGCACCTTGACTACATCCCCAAAAACTTAGGCCACTAAGTGAAGAACACAAAGAGAGATTCCATCAGGACAAAGAGGAGATGGAAATGCGATATCAGGGTTGATGGGATGTCTATTTCAAGCGATTTCCAGACCCCACAATTTATTTTCATGTTACATAATTGTTTTATTAAAACTTTGTAGTTTATTGCCAGTGTTTCACGGATTTGATAGTGTAGTTGAGTATTAACCTCTTCGTGCCCAAGCATTTCGATCAAGATACTTTCCAGTAACCGCCGGGTGCCCAAGTATCTCGATCGAGATAACTTGTTATGCTCGTAGTTTTTACTTTATAATGTCGTTATTTTTGACTGGAATTGCGATTTTCTTCTTTCATATTATTGTTAACACATATATTAAACAACAATGACTCTTGCACGTCTTAGTGTTGAACAAAAAAGGTGGGAAAATGGCGGATTTTTTTTTGTGCACCTTCCTCTCAAAGATTAAAGAATTCCGACAAACAAAGGCAGGATTTGTTGTTTTAAAGCAATGAGTTTCTTCCACCACTGGAAATTCGATGGGTGAAAAGTTTGGTTGTTGGTAGCTGAGGTCACAAGTAACTTTCCCCATGTCAGCACAAGGGCATGGGGAGGAAAGAAAGAGGGGTTGAGGAAAACTGCGTTGTAACAAAGCAAAGATTTAGGCATGCACGAAAACAAGTCTTTGTTGTCGAACACAAGTGTTTCTCAAGTGGCTGCAACGTGACCTGCATTGTCTAAAAATAGACTGGTGATGCACATGCAAGACATCATCTTTGTATTCCTGTTCCAATGATTTTTTGACCAAATGTGCGCTTTCGTAAATTTCTAAACAAGTCAGTGTCACGCAGACCACTTGTTTTAGGGGTACAAGTCGTGTTTTATTGTTCATATGATAATAGTGCAATTATTTTCTTGTTCCCAACACTCCAGTGATTATTTCCATGTGTATTTTGACAATGTCCTGAACTTTTTTGTCGGGTTGGGGGGGGGACGAAACCCCATTCTTTCCAAAAAAAAATTCTTGAATTTTCTGGTTCCTCCCCTCCCCTCCCTATATACGCCAAATTTGCATACATTTCATATAGTCCGAATCTAAGGTTCATTCCGCGTATAACGATATATCATTCATCTGTCTAGGGTAATTAGCCTCCGATCTACAGTTGTTTCAAGGTAACTACGCATTTCGTTGAAATTCGAGACTTGAATGAGTGGCGCACAGACATGTCGTTTTCAGGGTATAAGTCGTGTTCTATTGTTCATATGATAATAGTGCAATTATTTTCTTGTTCCTAACACTCGAGCGTTTATTTCCATGTGTATTTTGACAATGTCCTGTACTTTTTTATCGGGTTGAAGGGGAAAAACCCACATTTTTATCAAAAAAATTCTTGAATTTTCCAGTTCCTCCCCTCCCTCTATATATACGCCGAATGTGCATAAATATTATATAGGCCGAATCTAGGGTTCATTCTACGTATAACAATATATTATTCATCTGTCTACGGCAATTAGGCTCCGATCTACAGTCATTTTTATAAAACTCTGCATTTTGCTCAAATTGGCCTGGGCAGCGAAAGAGGATCAGGTACCAAAAGGTTAATGAAAAATCATTAAGTCAATCAATATTTCATGTTGTCATTGTAAAAATCCTTACAGATAAAGGAAAACGTTATGCAGATTTCAATTCAGCACACCAAAATTAGGTAACAAAACCTCCTTATGTCGCAAAACAAACATTTTATTTCACAGGCGTGGCATCCTTAACCTCATGGTGCTAATCTGGATTTATTAATAGTGTTTACTCCATATAGGAAATTAATGACTCTCTCAAATAAGTGTTCTTTTTTTTGTTTTGAGAATGCAATTCTTTTGGGGAAAAAAAATCATTGTATGGTTAGCACAGGCATGATGGTGGCAGTGGTCATGGGTTCAAATCCCGGCCTGAGCATGGATGTTCTTTGTGAGTGTCCCTTCATCAAGTTTATCATATCGTCACTCATCCTCATCTTTGCAATTAGCTAAAAGTGGCAGAAAAGCAAGTAAAATACACAAAATCAATCAATCAATCATTGCATGGTTGTAATTTGAAGTTTTGCAGCTGGTAGCATGTTAATCTGCAGTTGCAACCAATAAGGGCCATGTGATTTGATGGGTTTAGGAATGTAGATTTTATAGGTGAAAAAAAAAAGGTTCCCTATATTCTTTGTTGGCAACTGCAGCAATTTATAATTTTGTCTATACATACAAGGGATATGTTTCCCAGTAGTAACCATGCAATGCCATGGAAAAACATCATTTTCTTTTCAACAGTAATTTAGGTGCACATGGCAACAACACAAACATATGCCATTGGAATAAGGAATGTCTTGCATGATACAAGCAGATATGGAGAATACAGACCAACCTCGATAATTATATCCACCTTATAATCATCTCAGAAGTCCCATTTCACAGTTCAGGCATAGTTTTGAAAATTAACATACTAAAAGAATAACACCTCATCAAGTACCTAAGGAATAAATAAAATGCATACTTACCACGTGCATATCTTTGGTCAAGAGAAGATTTGATAAGGTCATATCTCTGTGAAGTATATTGTGGGAATGAAGATAGAGGAGTCCCTCAACCACTTGCTTTAAAATATGACATGCTGTAATGAAAACAGGAAACTTAGCCACTTAAATCCAACAAAGTAATTATTACATTTATTTCTTCAAGCTCAAAAACATTTGAGATATTCATGAAAATAAATACACGATGCTGTAAATAGCATTAAACTTATCTCTGTTTACAGTTTCATTGTCTCTGAAGCTCCTTATGGTCACAAAAAGCTTAGCCTGTCCTTACAAGATTCAACTGTCACTGAAACAAGAGTGTTCAAGTCCAAAGAAAACCAGTAATGTTCCTATTGGAAATTTTAAGACACAACTAAAGAAAAATTTATAATGATCTATTCTATGTGATCAAAAGTATCCGGACACACTGCGAAACATGCTTTTATCATAGAGGATGACACAGTACTGTCATCTACCATGTGGAACACATGGTCAGTGGTCTCAGTAGTCTGTAGACAGCACTATGGGACAGTCTGAGGAACTCATGGACTTTCAACGTAGTCACGTGGTTGGGTGCCACTTGTGTAAAAAGTCTGTGCACAAGATTTCCACCTTCGTAAACATCCCTAGGTCCACTGTTTCCAATGTTATAGTGAAGTGGAAACATGAAGGGATGTGCACAACCTAAAAGTGTGCAGCCTGTAATGAAAACATGTTGACCTCCAGACCGTCGAGTGTTGAAAAGAATCGTACAGCGTAATTGTCAATCATCCATCGCCAATATCACACAGGAATTTCGAACTGCATCAGGATCTACTCCAAGCACCATGACTGTTCGGCACGAGGTGCGGCAACTTTGTTTCCATGGCTGAGCAACTGCCCATAAGCCAAACCAAACATCACATAGGCAAATGCCAAATTCCACCTCGCATGGTGTAAGGAGTGTCAAAACTGGACCATAGAACAGTGGCAAACCGTTGTGTGGAGTGATGAATTTTACACACACACATGATGTGGCGATCCGATGGTAGAGTGTGGTGATTGCCAGGTGAAGGACATCTACCAGCCTGTACAGTGCCGACAGTGAAATTTGGGGGCGGCAGGGTTACAGTGTGGTCATGTTTCTCCTGGAGGGGGCTTGCCCCCTTGTTGCTTTACGTGGCAATGTCACAGCACAAGCTTACGTTGACATTTTAACTGCTTTCAAGCTGCCTACCGGCGAAGACCAGTTCGGGGATAACCATTGTCTCTGTTAACACGACCGAGCACCCATCCATACTGCAGGGCTTATGGGGGAGTGGTTTGACAACAACAACATCCCAATACTGGACTGGCCTGCGCCGAGTCCTGATTTGAATCCCGTAGAACATCTCTGGGAGGTATTAGAATGCCGACTTCGTGCTAGACCACACCTACACCTCTTCTTATTTTGGCGCTCCACGAGGAATGGACTGCCATTCCCCAGGAAACATTCTGCTACCTAATTGAAAGTATGCCTGCGAGAGTGAAGGCTGTTATCAAGGCTAAGGGTGGGCCAAAACCGTACTGACTGCCAGTGTTCCCGATGGAGGGCAGCTCAAACTTGTACTTCATTTTCAGGTGGGTATCTGGATACTTCTGATCACCTAGAGTAACACCTTACCAAATGAACACTTTAGCAAATGATGGCAGCACTTATTGGTAGAGGCACATATTTTTGGTAAATAAAAAAGCAAAATTTCGGTACAAAAACTGAGTCAATTTCGGGTTCAAAAGCGGTAAATAAAATAAAATATCGGTGTTATAGCGGTGAAAAATTGGATGAAAAGTGGTATATAAAAATACATTTTGGTTTTAAAAATGTGAATATAATCCTAAATTTGATTTAAAAACTACTTATTCCACAGAATTAACATTTCACTTCTAATAGCACAATTATGTAGTTATTAAGAGTATTAAGTTTATTTCTGTGTAAAGGAGTCCATTTTTTCTTTTCCAACATCAACAGCAGAATTAATCAATTTTCCGGGAACTCTCAGGATAATTCAGACCTCAGAAGGTGTCGCATTGGTGAATAAAACCTAAATTTCATGTTTAAGAGTTAATTTCGCTTTTTGCAGTTCATTTCGCATTATTTCGTGACAAAACATGGGCACAAAATACATCTCACACCTTTCAAAAACATGAAAAATTAACACTACAATGTGTTTTTTCAAATTTCGTTTTTTTGTCCAAAACGAAATATGCATGCCCCTACTTATTGGAAAAAAAAAGTCATAACAAAGATGATGATAGTAGTTCATGATTTTCATTTTATTTCTCTAAATACAATTTCAACATCAATGGTACGAAAATATTTTATTTAAAGATTTAATTTATTATCATATCACTGCTGTAGAAATGTGCATTTTTCTCTCACAGTCACAATTAAATAAATATGAACAAGAATGTTCCACTGCTCCAACTCCCCTCACAAAAACATGTTTACACTTCAGTATTGATTTCTCTTCACCACAGTGTAGAAATATAATATAATATATATATATTAGGGATGTGCCGATATGAAATTTTGGCCGATACCGATAACCGATATTCTACCGATCCGATATAAAATTAGAAATGTTCCTTGAAGACCCTGAAATTTTCATTGATCTCCGTAATAAATGTGTGTTTCGAGCTGAATGCAATGCAAAAGAAGTTGAATATTTAGACATTTACTTTTTCACAAAGTAGGGCATGGAGATTATCCATAAAAATTACAACAAAATGGCAGAATTTTGGACTAAATTATAAGATATTTATTGATATATCGGATCGGTAAAATAATCGGTAATTTTACCGATAAACCGATATGCCTATATCGGCCGATACCGATAGAGTACCGATTAATCGGTCCCATCCCTAATATATATTACATTAATACACTCACTGACAAAAAAAATGAAGCACCTGGAAGGAGTGGTGGAAATGAAATGAAAGTGATGACAGGTTATGTCACTGTATTGCAATGATTACAAAATCAGATCAAACAGACAACAGTGTGTACACTACGGGTGCACTGCTAACCTCATATCAGTAGGATGTTGGACCCCCTCAGAAGCACCGATTCAGTTTTGAACGGAGTCATAGAGCCATTCTATCCTCTTTTGAGGCAAGTTGGCCCACAGCTGTTGTAACTGGCCCTCGATATCCTGCAGATCATCACTGGGTAGGAGTTGACATCCGAGCTGATCCCACATATGTTCTATCGGGGACAGATCAGGGGATCTTATTGGCCACGGGAGTACCTCAACATGATGCAGGCAGTCCACCGACACATGTGCCGTGTGTTGACGAGTGTTGTCTTGTTGAAAGAGTGCGCCAAAATGTTGTCTCATGAGGGGTAACACATGAGGAAGCAGGATCTCTGTGATGTATCGCTGTGCTTTCAGAGTCACCCGAACTACCAACAGAAGTGATCTGAAGTCATGCCCTATGGCTCCCCACACCATGATGGCAGGGGTAATGCCAGTGTGTCTCTCCAGAACATTGGCAGGATATGTTCTCTCCTCTCGGTGCCATCATACTCACACACGGTCGCCAAACATGATGCAATGCAACTCGTCACTGTCGTCAGCAGTCCATGCCTCCCGGTTACGGCACCACTCCACATGCAGCCGCTTGTGTTCTGATGTTAACAGCAGCCTCCACATGGGATGGTGAACTCATAGTCTAGCTGCTGTCAGTCTACGACCAATGGAGCGGATGACACAGGGTTAGTAGAGAGTACTGAACATGTGTCCAGATAGCAGATGCAGATGTAATAGGATTGCATAATGTTTGGCACACACTACTGGGATCCTCCCTTGATGTGATCATTCTTGGTCGACCGGAACCTTCACTACATGTGTAGGTGCCCTCACATATCCATTGGTGACAACATCTGGCCAATGTGACAGCTGAATGCCTAAGATGCCTGGCAAGTGTACAATTCGACCTCATGCAGACTCCCAATGCCGCCCCTTTCGAACTCCGTCAAGTGGTGATAATGTTGTCTGATGCATCTACGAGGCATTCTCTGTGTTGATCACCTGCACTCAAGGTGTTGACTGACTGAGGCTCCACACACACCTCATGATCACCATCAGGCCTGATAACACTATCACGTGGTGGCCCAACTAATGCACTCTGATGGGCGTTCTAGATGTTACGTATCATTGCAACTCTGATCATTTACATACCCATCAATGATACACACGAGCACAAAATGGTGTCCATATTGGACCTTTCCTTTTGGGTGCTTAACCTTTTTTTGTTAATGAGTGTAATTGAGTTCAATATTACACACACTAACTTGTTGACAGTATGTTGAAACATTTTATTTATAACCATTCCTAGATAAGAATTCTTGAACATTAACATTGAATGCAAGGAGAAAATAGCATGTGCCCTGTCATTTCCTTCAAGCGTGGAATCAAAGTTGTTTGAGGTTGATTTGATGGTGTATGCGATTGAAAACTCATGGCGATGCTGTGTTTTGCTTCTTTTCCCAAAAGTACAAACTTTTGGGAAAATAATACCAAAAAAATGAGAAAAATAACAGGTTTCTTTGGGGGGGGGGGGTGAAATAACAGAGAAATTCAGGTTGCTGTGCTATATTTTGTAATATGATATAAACAACAAAATCAGTTGCCTGACCAACTGAAAAGCAAGATGTAAAATTAATTTCAAGTTATCTACCTAGTTGAGTGACGTAGGGTTCGCTGGTAGGAATTTGACTGCGATGGGGGTTAGAATATCTGCAGGTAAATATGTTAACATGTTCCCAATCAGAGAAATATTCCAAATCATGAATCTTATTGTATCTATCTAGTGAAATCATCAGGAGTATGAGCATCTGGAATAAGACATGTCTACTTGTTAGTGGGTGCTGGCTGGCTGTGTTGTTTAGAATGGTATGTGCACCTGCATGGGTAATGGATGCCATACAAAACCTACATTTAGAATTCTGGACTAAAGTATTGTGAGTACATAAATTTTAAAAAGTGCTGCACAAACAACTTACACTTATAACCTTATCAAATACGTTGCAGAAAAGAGAAATTAAGAAAAACTGAAGATGGAAGTGAACAGTGGTGGATCTCGTGATCTCTCAAAGAGAACAAAACTTTATCATGTTTTAAATTATATTGAAATAGCGCTAACTCCTGGTGCAGGACCTGCCTTTCTGACAGTGACCCTCTGTTGCCACGTTTACCTACGAAGAAACTTGAGGTCAAACAGAAAATTAGATCCACCGCTTGAGCAAGAATCGACAACATTATAATCTCTCCTCCCCAAAGCAACCAGCAGGAAAACAGGATTTTGTCAAAATAACTGTTCTGCGCTGTGATTACTAGGGAACGGAACTTTATGTGCTAAAAAACACAGAAATAATTACTTTTTATGGGTCATAAATGTTAAAAATATGTGATAAAAACAGGAAAATATGTGACAAAAATGAAAAACATTTGGTAACAAAAACAAAATATTACATGCATTTTAAACACCTGAAATCAGTTTCTAAATGCTTACCTCTTAGCGAGCTATTTTTTGGAAGAGTTGCAGTGGATCACCATAGTTTAGTTTTTTTTCCAAATTCTCCATTGTAAATCTGTGACGATTATCCCTAAAAAGCATCTTATATTTCAAGAAACAATTCTTTCATATTTGAAGCACGAAATGTCACAAACGCTGAAGTTTTCCAAAGGTTCCTCTTCCTCTACTTCACCTTTCAAAACACGTGCAATTTGGCACAAAGTTTTAAAACCTTGGTTTTTTCCCCAAAAATTCTGTACATTTAGACATTAGCACTTGTGCGTTAGATCCAGTGGTGGGGGTATTATTTTTCCCCAATAGGATCATAGGCGATGTCAGCCAGCGAGCGTGTTCAAAGACAAAACAAACCTAACACTCTCGATATGAAAGAGGTGGGGAGAATAAACATTTTTCCTTCGAGGATTTCGAGGTAGCTGAAGTCAATGAGCGATTTTATGTATTTCAAATAAAAATTCGCAAAATATGTATTTACATGCGGAAAACTGGAAAATATGTGTTTTTATGTAAAATAAAATTTGCTGTGTTGACATATAAGGCTATGATCAGAGTTTCGGCAAAAACGAGGGTCTCTATCTTATCGCGGAAAAAAATATGTATTTACCTAAAGTTCCGTTCCCTAGTGATTACACACTGGTTAGTATGCTGTCCCAACTGTGTGTATCTATGTTAATCAAAGATTAACCTTTTGAGACCCAAGGCCTTTTTCACATGTAAGCCTCTCTGTCCCGAGCCGATTTTGAGCAAAATGCAGAGTTTCAATTAAATGAGTGTAGATCGGAGACTAATTGCCCTAGAGAGATGAGTGATATACCGTTGTACGCGGAATGAACCAGAGATTCAGACTATATGAAATTTATGCAAATGCGGCGTATATGTGGTGGGGGGAAGGGGCTAACTCTCAAAATTCCAAAATTTCGGAAAAAAAAATAATTTGGTTCCCCCACCCTCCCCCCAAGAAAAAAGTACATGACAGTGTCAACATGCACATGGAAATGATCGCTGACATGTAAGGAATACAAAAATATTTGCATTATTATCATATGACCAATGTAACTTGAGTTGTACCCCCAAAAGTTATGGTCGGCACGCCACTGATTCAAGCTTCAAAATGCAGCGGTACCTTGAAATGACTATAGCTCAGAAACTAAATGCCCTAGAGATATGAAAGATATCCCGTTGTACGCAGAATGAATAACAGATTTAGACGATATATAATTTATGCACATTCGGCATATATATGGAGGGGGAAAGGGGGGAAATCCCCTGAAAATACTTTTTTTCTTAAAAAATGGGGTTTCGCCCCCCCCCCCCCCCCGAAAAAAAGGATATGAAAAGTTCAAAATGCACATAGAAATTATCGCTGGCATGTAAGAAACAGAAAAATATTTGCATCATTGTCGTATGTCCAATGTAACTTGAGTTGTACCCCCAAAAGGAATGGCCACTGATTCAAGCTTCAAAATGCAGCGGTACCTTGAAATGACTATAGCTCAGAAACTAAATGCCCTAGAGATATGAAAGATATACCATTGTACGCAGAATGAATCACAGATTCAGACGATATATAATTTATTCACATTCGGCGTACATATGGAGGGAGAAAAGGGGGAAATCCCCTCAAAAATACTTTTCTTAAAAAAATGGTGTTTCCCTCTGCCCCCCCCCCAAAATGTCAAAATGCACAAAATGCAAAATTTATGCAAATTTGGCGTATATATGGAGGGGGAAGCAAGAAAACCCCCAAAAATTATTTTAAAAAATTGTCACTTCACCCAAAAAATCTCCTTGCACTTGGGCACAAAACGACACCTACGCACAACATTCACGGACGAAAAGCTAGAACGCAGTGAAAAATGAGCACCGATTCTTGCAGCTGCTTGAAATTCTATTTTTAGACAATGCAGGGTAACCCCTGTCGCAACTCGTGGACACTTGTGGTAAAAAACAAAGGTTTCCTTCAGTGGGCTTCGAAATTCCATTCTCGCAACGCAGATTCAGCAACCAGTCTTCCCCCTCCCCCCACCCCCTCACGGAAAACTTTCATTTTGACATCGGATACTGATAAACAAGCTTCCTTCGAAAGCAGTTCACAGGCCGGAGTGAAAAGCATTGCTTTAGAACAACAAAGCCGGTGTTCCTTTGTCGGCAAAAATTTGACCTTGAAAAGAGATGCAAAAGAGAAGTCCCTTTTCCTTCCTTTCCCCCTCCATTTTCATGAAGACAAAAAAAATGCAAAAAACCATTTCTGTTAAATACATGTGTTAGGAACAATATTAAAAAAAAAATCGAAATTCTAGCCAAAAATAGAAAAGTTATAACGTAAAAATACGACCTTGACACAGCGTCTCGATTGAGACGCTTGGGATCCAAAAGGTTAAGAAGATGTCTAGTATTAACCATCTTTGATGGGCATGGAACATTAACATTATTTTTCAGAGAGATGGATTTGAAGAACTTCCTAAACCACAAAAACTCTGAATTAAAAAGCAGAAACACTTATTTGAATGTTCACATAAACACCATCAAGGCTGTGAAAATAGAAAAGGCATATTTTCTTCTTACATGTGGTTGTTGTCAAAAAATGCTCGACGTTTTGGCTTGGTTCTCAGAGGTTCATTTTTTTATCAATTCCTCTATAATTTTTTAGTGGACCGAGCCTCACACGCGTTTCTAGCAAGTGTGTGCTTATCAAACTTGTCACAAAGCACAAAAAAAAATCGTAGCCCATGAAATTTTGCCACAGAGATGAAATCTTATTACTATTTTTTTTAGATTGACAGGTCTTTTAACAGTGGTTAAATTTATTACATTATAAGTCCCAATAAAGAGTGTTAAAAGAGAAGAAGAAAATCGAAATTTTTTAAAAAAATTATTCGCCCGTGAGGCCACCACAATAGATCCAAAGTGAATGAAAAATGTAGTATGTAGCAGTGGTGCATTCCTACAACCATGCAAACTTTCAATGAAAACAGACTCATACTTCTTGTCTAAAAAATACAACCCATAGTAACAAAAGGTAAACAACAGACTTTTTCAAACGGCGCTTGTTAATAACAATGGATATATTGTTTTGTAATTCACATATTAGAGGTATACTGATGAACAAAAAAGACAAATGAAATCTTGTGTATAGTTCTTTAGAAATGGCACCTTAATTATTGCCACGTGGTACAAAATTGGGCATTCCCCTCGCATCCAAGCCCCCCCCCCCCCACCCGATCATCAATTGTCACACCTTGCTTTTTATTCACTATTACATGTACAATTCAATTTTTTCAAAAAATGCAGTGGTTTAGGAGTTATAGTGATTATTATAAGTCTGACCCATAATTTATGGTGAAAACATTGGACTCTTTCAACCTTCGCTTGTTGATAATAGTAAAAATAGATATATTGATTTGTAATTCAAGTATGTCACACCTTCATATGTATACTAATAAAAGAAAAACAGAAGTAAAGTATCGTGTGCACTTTTCAAGAAATGGTTCATTAATTGCTGCCCTGCAGTGCTGGTCAAAATATCAAACATCAGTTCTCATCAGAAATTCCGGCACGACCAAAATATCAACCATCTGCCGCATGAAGGTTAAAGGAGATAGCATTTTAACAATAGATGAGGAAAAATTAATGAGAATTAGCTTCTCTTTATTTCAGCTGTGAATGAAAACACCACATGATGCTGAATATGTCCCAGGGTATTTAATAAGATTCACACAGTTATACAGTGCAATTATTATACAAGATACTTCTAAAATTAACAATGAAAGGAAAGGAATTTTTTAAAAATGCTTACCTTCCTCTTCAGTCAATATTTTAGAATGATTCTTCAAGTATCTCTGAAGTTCCCCATTGTGGCACAGCTCTAGTACCAGATATACATAGTTCACATCTTCAAAGAAAGTGTAGAGCTCCAGAACAGATGGGTGCTTTAGCCGAGAATGAATTGCCACCTCTTGCCTCACTCTTCCAACCATACCCGCTGATTGCATCAGCTTTTTGTCTATCTGTTAATAACAATAAAATAAATTACAAGTATAAAATGCAGCATAATAAACATGTAAATACAGTGGTCTCTTTCTAATTTGAATTTGAATAATTTCAATTATTCAGTAACCTAAGATGCAGCATCCCACTCCACGAACGCTCCATCAGAGTCCCTAGACACAAAACACGAAGCAAGGAAACTTTCAACACTGCAACTCCCAGACTCTCACTCATTCAACGTTCACTATTTCATAGGCTAACAAATCAGTTCAATGTCATCTCAAACCAAATCAATATATTCAGTTCATATCCATCTTTTATCACCAACATAGAAAAAATTGTATATAAGTAATGCTTTTGTGAAACTCATCTGTTTACCTTGGTACTGTCCTAACTTGTTTATGTTTATATTTTGTTTATTTTATTTTATCTTGTTTCATGTGTTCATTTTAACACTAGTGTACTGTTTTACTGTTGTTTCTTTCTGGTTTAAAATGGCTTCTGCTGTACTGGAAATTTCAATAAATAAGTGAACCAAGAAGAACTGTTCAGGAGCCGTTTATAGGCTTCTGAAAATTGCTTGAAATTTACAAATTTAATTTGGGGGCAGATTTTAAGGATGGGTAACTCAGTAAATACAGGGGGTGCCAAAAAAATGTATACACACTTTAAGAGATGTTATCTATGTATTACTTTTCGAAGTTGAGTTGAATTATGGTAGCAATGTGTTATTTGATGTTCGCTCAACAGATGGCATTAATGAAATTAATGGAAGTGTCACCATGCGACAGGCAGGACAGTCAAAGAAAATGGCGGAAGCATGGTTGTCGTTCTAGGAGAGCAGTATTGTGAGTGGTTCGAAAACAGTTACGAGAAGATGGGGAGTTTGTAGGGAAAATTGTTTGGTCTGATGAAGCACAGTTTGACTTGAACGGAATCGTGAACTGACATAATTGTGTATACTGCACTCCAGAAAATCCATGGGAAAAGAAGACAATTTACCAGGCCTTAGAGTCTGGTGTAGACTAGTCTTCTTTCAGTGCATGTAATAATCTTGGGATGAAAACTTCCCATTACGCTGTTTCTAGGATTACCACATGCTTGTTCTGCTACTTTCTATCTCACGTGGACAATGGTTCATAGACTTCTGTGGCGAGCGAGTAAACTGTTCCAAGCAGGACATATTGCTGTGCGAAGCCTCCCGGGATTTCCCTTGTGCAGATGACACACAGTACCATGCGTCTCATACTTATCACGAATGCATGCAATTGTTAGGCCTGTTGGAGGTTCTGGTGCATACTCACCCCTCCATTGCTCTTGTACTTCCACAATGCTTCAAAATGGTATTGCATTCCATTAACCACGACCGTGCTTCCGCCATTTTCCTTGACTGTCCTTCCTGTTGCATGGTGACGCTAACATTCATTTAATAAATGCCATCTTTTGAGCGAACATCAAATAACACATTGCTACCATAATTCAATTCAACTTCAAAAAGTAATACATATATAACATCTCTCAAAGTGTGCATACATTTTTTTGGCACCCCCTGCATTTGAGCAAGGACCCCATTTCAATAACTTTACGACATGCCCATGGCCTGGAGAAATGCCAGCCTCCCCAAGCCATAATTTGTTCAGTAGTTACAGCTTGCTAAAGTTTGGGGCAAATACATCACAACATTGGGCCAGTTTCAGGCCAAGTGATAAACAATATATTGCTTTCTGAATTTTGATTACACAATGATGCTTTTGTGTACAAAAAGCTTAACCAGAACACAAAGTTGCAATGTGGTAGGTTCCTTGAGTCATGAGCAATAAGCATGACAAACTTCATGACTTATTTGTATTTGCATGGCATTAGGAAAGTGTCTTGCACAAAAGCAGCCCTGCTGCCAAACTTCCCTACTAAGTGCTACAATTTCTTCATGTTTGAAAACATTCATGCAGAATTTACATATAATTCTCAGTAGTTAAAGAATTTCCCGTCAGTACAGTTGCAATACTTACCATTTTTATTGCTACCTCCAATCCTGTTTTCAGACATCTTGCCTGGTACACGTTAGCAAAACCTCCTTTCCCAAGTAATCCCAATACTTCATAGTCCTAAAAAAAAAAGGGGTACAATTATATTACATGCCTTTTATATCTACAGTAGATAAGAGAATACAAGGGAGACATTAAAACCAACACAATTAATGCAAAACAAGCTGCATTTACAATCACCATTTCACAGTAACTCTTAACACTAGAACGGAGAAAGCTCTGATACCCCTAGAACAGTGGAAATGGGTAATTTCGACCTCTCATAAGAAGTGCATTTAAAAATTCCAAATTATTTTGGTATTTGAACATAATTTTATATTATTTTCTGTGTGTTACTGATTATAATGAAAGTGTTTTAGTGGTTTTTGATACATTTTGATTACAAATTAAAATTATAATCATCAACAACTGAACACACATTTCATCACGAGAAACTGCTACTTGAAGCAAAATGTTCAGATATGTAAAATAACTAGCTGAATGATGACATGCTTGTAAACTATTTTAAGTGGAAAAAATGCTCAAGACCGGATGATACAGGAACCGCAACCTAACACTGATATTGCAAAAAGTATAAATGAAACTTTACATGGGTCAAATTGTTCTAGGGGTATACGATGAAATTTCACAGAAAGATATTATATTTTGTTGATTTCAATATACCATCTTAAAGAGGACAAAGAATTATGAAAAGTCACAAAATTTCGAGGAAAAACACGATAGTTATTAAAGAAAGAGTGGAGGTGGGGCATTTGGACCTCTCCCCCCATTCTAGTGCTAATCAAATGTGTATATAATAACATGTTAAAAAAAAAGGTAAGGCAAAGTTCCCCGTACATAGAGCACCATGCCATGAATGCATATTTAGGGGATGTGGGGGGTAGGATGTAACATATTCTCGATCTCGGCCATTTTGGAGGTGACATGATCAGCACCTTTACCCTCCAGAGCTGGCCCCAGGTACCCATTGATTTGAGGCTGGGTAAGCCCCAGAGCTGCATTATGCAAACAAGGCCAGAAAAATTCCGACCTTAGGTCACACATCCCAAGAACTGAACCCAGATCTCTGCATGGCGGTCAGATGCTCTACTGACTAGACCACCATGGCTCAGGTACTTGAGTTACCAGCGAGGCTAATTAGGTGTTCACATCCAACATTTCAAATGCACACCTTTCTCTTATCAGGGAATAATGATTGGAGACAAAGTAAAAGGCTACATATGTGCATATGAAGTACACATATTGAACCTCAGCACATATTGTTGGTTCACTTCATATCCTGGTAAACAGACGGTGACAGATGATCACTGCACAATGTAAAAAGAATATTTTATTCTCATATACCTTGTATGTATGTGTTCACATGATTTTTTTTAACATAAAACATTGATATCCGGTGGGGGTTCTAGGGACAGAGCCATAGCACTACCCTCAGATGAAGTGCATGCTTCACCAAAACATAGTTAAATTAATAACTTTATAAAGATTTAAATCTCGCAATCGTTCAAGCTTACAACAGCCTCAACCTCCACATGGCATCCAAAACTGTTATGGCCCAATTGACGCATGCACCCAAGGCTTGAAAATATGCTAGCAGTAAATGGGTAGTAGGGGGTGGATATGCTAGCCATAAGACACCAGCACAGCCAATTTTCTTTTGGTCCGAAGCAATAGCTCTACCATTGTGTTGGCATAGTTGCCAACTTCGGAGAGAAATCGCTAATTGTGAACAATTTGAAATAACTGTTGGAGAAACAATTTGTAAGATAGGTACTATCTACTTCTCTTCCTATTTTGGAAGGAACAAATGTAATATCTTCCCATATTTATGTAACTATTTGGATAGATGCGTCTCAAAGGCCATTCAGACTTTAACTTACAGATATCTTCCTCAAGGAAAGATATATTCCTTCCTCTCACCCACTCCTTTCCCCATGCACAGACACATGTATTACAACTGAAAATCTAAAATATTTTTTCTAAAAAAAAAAAAATATCTAAATATTAAAGTGACCTTTCATCACCAGGGTATTTCTGACTTTTTAGAAAACAAAATTCTATTTAAATTACCTCTTTCTATGACACACGCTAGCGGAGGATATTTTTTTCACTTCTTGATTATGTTGGCACTACCCACCACTGCTGAAATCTGTCAATTCAGTAAAAAGAAAGAAAATCAGTTCCCAGCCCAAAGTAGAAGATTATGGCACCACTATATGCGAGTCAAGTATCATTTCGAAAAAATAAATATATTTTTGCTTGTCTAAACTCTTTTTGTTAATGAGATATTGAATAAACAAAATTGTTCTATTTGGATATGGTTCTATGATAGTGCTTCAGATGGGCATATTGGTGGGATATTTCGCATACTCAATAAGTTAGTGCTCCTAATCACGAATCTGCAGTTAATATTTGGCGGTCACGTGTAGAATTTCGAAAAAAGGGGGTCCGTGATTGCAACCGACAATGCAAGATTGCTCATTGTTTACCGGAAGATATTCTGTTTCCAATACTTAAAAAACGAAATATACATTCCTGATATTACTACGACCCCAAATTTTAACTATGTTTGCCTAACCTGACCTTACCATGAATGGTTTGTGGGGCACTGTAAAAAAAAATGTCAGATATATTTTAACTGTTTGCCTAACCTGACCTTACCGTGAATGGTTTGTTGGGCTATGCATGAATGGTTTATTGGGGCACCATAAACAAATGTCACTTTCGTAGCACTTCAGCGACAAATTTCCGGTAAATAATGAGCAATCGTGCATTGTCAGTTGCGATCACGGCCCCTTTTTTTGGAAATTCCACACGTGACTACCAAATATTCGTGATTAGGAGCCCTAAATTGTTGAATTATCCGGTATTGTAAAATCTTACCTGTTTTTTTTTTCAAAAATGATATATTCTTTTTAGGTTTGATGCTGTCAGTAATTTTACCCTTCGCTTAATGCATGTACAAAGAGAAACCACTGAATGTTGGCCAGAATTATTATTATTACTTAAGGGAGTAACTTGGGGTCAAATATTTCTGTTATTTGTAATTTCCGCGCCCTAAAACAAATGCTATGTCGTAAAAAACACGGATATCTATCGATAAAAAAGTCGACGCAATTCTCGAAGGAGTACAGTAATTCTCTAAGGAGTTGAGTCTGTCGTCAGTCAACCATGTTTTTATATTATGAATAATGTTTTAATATGCATTAGGTCACATTTAACGTACATTCAACAAATATTGAAGATAAAAAGACAACTTGTTTAACGCCTCCCGATAAATAAAAAAACACGTATAATTTTATTTAGTTCCCTAGGTTTTTCTTTCGATGAATTGGGAAACTTCAACTTGTTAAGCAAAGGAACATTTTCGAGAACATCATTTCCATTTTTTACACTTAATAGGTGAAATATGGGTATACCGAAATATGCAATTTGTTAAAATTATTATTCGATTCGGATTCATATAAAAGTGTGTGACACTATGAAATCTCTTTCGTAATAATGCTCGCAAAATGCTTTACTCAGCCGGCCCGACTGTAAAAAAGTGTGTCACAATGGAATACAACCAAGTGACCATTTGTATATAAATATCTTCATGTCAGCACTATTCATAAAATGTAACAAGCTTTTCTCTTTCTAATTTGGAATTTGTAAATCAAACGCTTACCTCTATACAATCACCAAAATTAACGGATCTTCCAGTCTTTGTACACATCATGAAGTTCCACTTTGTACACTAACTTCCAACAAACAATTTTCCTTCTTGCTTTAATTTTACGAACATTATTCTATGTTCTACAAGTTTTAAAGAAATCATAACACAAAACATAAATCGTAAACTACTTCATGACACCCCGCCTTCCGGTTTTCTTCCGGAAACCGAAAGCGTTCTTTCAAATGTGATGCAGTGGTACCAAGTAATGGAAAACAAAAATTTCAATTAGAAATATGTAAATCTCCCAATGTACATTGGACATTAACCAAACCACTACGACCAGTATTTGCTGGAAAGTAAAGTAAGAAGTTACAAGTAACCCAGTTGCAAGTAACAGTTTCCTTCTTTGTGTAACTTTTTCAATAGAAGTAACGTTTTCAACAATTACTTTTACAGTTACTGTACGACTGCCATATCAAACTCGCGGCATACCATACTGTGGTTGCTGTGGTATGGCCCTTGGCCTATGGCCTATCTATACATGTGCATTTAACATGCTTTTCCTTTTCTCGTGAAAGAAACCTGAACTCATCCAGTGTTCGAATTGAAGAAACTGCAGGGTGGGATTAAAATTCAGCAGGGGTGCCTACAGGGGGGTTCCATGACGCGCCTGCGTCATGGGAATTGTTTTGGGGGGCGTAGCAAAAGGGTGGGCGAAGTGGGCGACCGCGGCCTCGCGCCTGAAAGAGACTCGTGCTCCTTGGTTTATACGAAAAAAAATATATCATAATTAGAAGTGAGAAAAATATGTGAAAAAGTTATATTGTTTCCCCGGCAATAAAAGTAATACCATGGTAATACTGAATACGTTACATGTTTAGCATTTGAGAATCCACGTCTCTATAAACAAACTAAGAATAAAATAATTTTCCGTTATATCAATTCTCTGTCTATTATTCATTCGTTTTATGAGCTTGGAAGCAGTGTTGGAAACCTTTGAACATAAAACGGGCCGGTTTCTGTCTCTGACGGTATGCTTGGTTTTAAGCTTGACGAAAGAATTTGAAACACACACACACACACACATAGGGTTACTAAAAATTTTAATTCACGAAAGATTTTACGGCAGTGTGTTATACAGAAGGTTGTTCGCTTTATATCGGACCTTTTTTGACGGGTACTCACCTTAAGAGATAACGCGCCGCCACCACCGATCATGTTGTATTGGACCCTCAGCATTGTGGACTATCGCCCGGCATCGCAGTTTCCATTGCTGCAAGCTCCGGCGCAGGACAGGCATGAAAATTCTGTCCAACTCCTCCCTGCAAGCTTTCCATAGACCATCCAGGGTGCGCTGGCGGCAATCTTGAAGACGTCGTTTCAACAGTCCAAATGCGCAAAAATCCATTGGACTGGCATCTGGGATTTTCACAGGAATATCTTCAAACGGAATGACACGAATTCCCAATTCCTCTGCCATTTCCTGATAAAAACGTAGTGATGTTCTGACGGTACGACTCGAAGCCTTGTCCATATGGATCATCACCTGGTTCGCTTCCTTTCCATACAATTGTGGATGTCTCTCCGATAGATAGGTGTCAGAATGGAATCTTGGAAGTATCTGACATTCACCTTCACGTTTTTGTCCACCTTGCGTATCATCAACTTACCGTCATATCACAACATTAAAGCCACGAGGGAAACTTTCCCTGCACTGACGAAAAAAGTTTCTGCGACCCTTGCCGTCAATGTCACGGTATGTGATCGCCTAAATGTGACCACCAGCAGTGAGATGGACATATGATTCATCCATTGTGACAACTTTCTTCCATTTGGAACCCGCCAGGTCATACAGTTTCACAATGCGTACGTATGAAAACTTGGCATGGAAAAGGGCCATTACGTAACCCTCCCAATACGGTTGATTTTCGGCGCCATTTGATAACATTCACTACCAACACTCACGTACCTACAAGGTCAAACACAACACAGGTCTAGAAAGCAGACCCATAGTTCCAGCATGATATACCAGGTGGCAGCACCGAATCGAAAATGGTCGGATATAAAGCGAACAACCTCTGTATATTGATCTGAATTCTGATATCATGAAATTCAAAGAATTGTCTTACTTATTGTTACAAACTTGCAACCCACAGCAGTAGATGTCACAATGCATTGAAATCCAAACCTTACGCGGCACGGCGACAACAAAAGAGACGGAAAAGATCTAACAATTTTTCTTTGTTTTGGAGTTTTGTTAAACACAAGCGTTATTGCGATTGTTGTAACTGTAAGATCTTCACTGCTGACATGTTTTGAAGCCTTGAAGCCAGACACAGCAATGCACACAGAATGTTGTGCACGGTAACAAGCTGTTCTTAGCGTTGCTCGCTTTATTAACTCTCCACCGTGTTTAGTGTTCGCTAGTGATATTACAGTCAAGGTCTAATGTCGGGTAGAGATCGCGATGTGGGAAAAACATTCCCGTCCGGTGCGTCTAAGAGAAAAAAGAAAAGCTGAAATAATAAAACAGAATAAATACTCAAGGAGCTAATGTCTGAAAAAATGTTTCGCTCAACCGGCGCTGCATCTAAGGTTTGACACACAGTTTGGTAGAATGGGTTATATATGAACACCCTAGGTAGTATGTCATGTCAAATTGTGGTATCATTAATTTTATGGAGGCCATTTTGTGTTGTGATCACGTGACTTCGGTCACTTACGGGAGTCGTTGGCTTAAAATGTGGATAACTCCGGTTAGAATAGAGCGATTTAAATAATATTGACACCAAATGAAAGACAATGAAATACTCTACAGAAAAGGTTTTATTCACATTCTATGTAGGTGTGTTGGTTTTGTTGTAAATATAGATTTTAGCAACATATTCAATAATAAGTATTACAGTTATATGACTTTCTAACCTCAGGCTTTTGTTTTCAGCGTTCCTGAATTGTTGAGTGACAGCTATCCAAATCAAAATTGACACGTTACAAATAGATGAACCAACTGTAAGTCTTGTACCATCAAGCCCTGCAAAACGGAAGAAATATACAAATTTTGATCAGTGCATCATATGCCAGATGAATAGTGATGAACGTTTAAGAAAACCACGATACAGTTCTTTAAAAATTCTGAAGTCTGCTTTGGAATTACGTCACGATGAAGCTTATCAGCGCTTAAAACCACACCTACACCAACTCTCTGACCTTAACATTCAGTGGCATTTAACGTGTTATGAATCATGCACTAAGCAAACATAACCTAAGTTTGGTTACACGACTACAATCACCTGCTACATCACAGGTAGATGATCTTCCTATAAACAGCTGGGTGAGTTTCAGATAACAGATTCATGTCGGAGTAGTGCAGGTGCCGGGTTCAACGCCCGAAAGTGGGGCTCGGTGGGGCTCGCCTTAATGGTTTGCTCTTGTAAGGCATAAGCCCCATTTTCTCGCAGTGTTGCCAACACCTTACTCGAAAAAATCACCAAGGTTTTTTTTTGGTCTAACCTAACCTAAAGCAAGGAGCTGGCAACCTTGCTTGAGGCTTGCCTTACAGTGCATAAAGCAATTTTTGCCAACCTACTGGTATTTTTGCCATAGCCTTTTACAAAAAAGAGAGAGGAGAGAGAGAGAGGGGGGGAAGAGTTAAACAACCGACAGCTGCCAACACCTACCTACAGCTTTTTTTTCTTGGTCTAACCTAACCTAAAGCAAGGAGCTGGCAACCTTGCTTGAGGCTTGCCTTACAGTGCATAAAGCAATTTTTGCCAACCTACTGGTACTTTTGCCATAGCCTTTTACAAAAAAAGAGAGAGGAGAGAGAGAGGGGGAATTAAACAACCGACAGTGCTGCCAACACCTACCTACAGCTTTTTTTTTCTTCCTACTTAACAAAAACTACTATTTTTTTTTTAGTCTTAGCCAATTTATATACTGGCGTAACATACACACACTAAACAAGGAGAGCCGGCAACAAACACGCACTGTCGTAAAAAAGAGAGAGATGGGTGGATGGCAACACAGTATGTGTGTGCGTGTGTGTGTATAATATGTAGCATTATTAACTAGAGTGTGTTGGCAACCCACTTACAACTAAAAAAAATAGAGATGCCAACGTTACTGTAAGATGAAGAGAGAGAGAGATTTATAGCTGGCAACAGTGGTGAGCGAATGCACCTTATTGTAAATTTTTTCCAAGTCCCCAAAAAAAAAAAAAAAAAAAGAGAGAGGCCAATGTTTATATATATCGTGAGCTTTGTAAACCTCTCTCGGGGGAACGATGTGCCACACACGCGCACGCGCGTGCCTTTTATTATTTCCGTATTGTGACGCAAACAAACAAATAATAATTGTTGTTTTTTAGGATTCCTGGCCCCTATAACCTCGCCAGGGTGCGTGGTGCCCAACCAAAAAAAAAGTAAAAGGTTTTCTAACGGCTGCGGTTCTAGATAACCACACCTCTGTAGAGTTTCACGTGTTTTTTTTTTCTCAAACTTCCATGAAACTCTACAAAGGACCTCCGTAATGCATGCAACGTGTACTAACGACTCTAGTGTTATTTTGATGTTGTAATATTTTTGGATATAGAGTTTTATTGTGAGATATAGATAAAAATAATTATGTTTATTATAATATTTTCTTGATGAAGATAGAGAATGTATGTGTGTGTGTTACAAATAAGGTTGCATGCATTTTTTTTCTAGTGTGTGTGTATGTGTTTTTGATGTTTCGACAGCATCTGAAACGATAAAAAAAGAAAGAATTTTATTGTTAATTTTCTTGTGTAAAAACAACAATAAATTTTTTTGTGCAAATTTTCTGATTTGTCTTTCTTGCTATAGTGCAAAAAAAAGATATTGTAACTGATAACTGATGAAATTGATATTGTAACTGATCTGAACTAGTGAAATTCGTACTGTGCCATTGTAACTGATTGTGCTAGTACTAAAAATTTCTTATTGTGCAAGAAAAGATGTTAAACATGTTAAAACTGCTCTGTGACCCTCTCGTTCTTCACGTCGTAGGCGAAGGACTTCTCTGCAATCAGGATGACACTGCATAGGGTATCCTCGGGCAAGGCATCGTGGAACTCGCAGACGATCTTGATGTTGGTTCGATCGTTGACCACCACCTGCTTTCTCTTCGTCGTGTTGATGACGGTCATGGGTCTGTGGGTTTTGAATTCGCTGGGCGTGTAGTACATGTCCACGCTTCCCTCGGTCACGCGTTTGTAAGCCGAGAACGCTTCGTAAAGTTTGAGGTAATCGTTTTTGGTCATGTCGAGGTTGTAATTCTCGCGCGGGAACACTTCGTTCCTACCATTCTTGAGATAAACGTTCTTGATCTTGCAGTCGTCGAACTTGCTGGAATTTTTTTCCTGATTCTTGTCCCTCCCGGTCTGAAAAAGCACTACGACGAAATCTGGCATGTCGAACTGTATGTTGTTGAACTGCGTCGTCACGTCGAATTCCATGTGACTTCCCGACGCCAACTTTTGCACGCACTGGTAACCGTGAAAGTGAATCGGCACCTGCGGACTTTTCAAGATCTCCGCTTTGTACTTGAGGGCGTAGTTCGTTTCGTATTCCACGATTGGCATTCTCAATTCCATGCTCCGGATGACGCACTTGGCCGCTTCGGCTAAAGTGTTGGCTATCGGCGTGCCGTCGGCGTTCAAGTTGGTGTATCGCATCAGTGCGTCGTTGTCGTTGGCCGCTCTTCGAAACGTGACCCTCAGTCCTCCCTTCCACATGATCTCCTTGTAGTCGGAGAAGAAACCAGGCAGCAGACGCATGGGAAAGAGCGCCGTGTGACTTCTCGTCGATATTTTGGTCCCCGCTTCGAATCCCCCCGCTTGATAGTATGCTGCGTCCGTTTTGGATAATTTCAACGTTCCCACTGCCGTCGACGTGATGCCTGGATAATCTATTCTGTCGATGACGGTGTTGTGTTTCCTCACCTCCACCTGCGAGAACAGGTGAGGCACGAAGTTGTCCACGAGTATCAAGTTTGCTGCTGCGGGAAACGCGTCTCCGCTTTCCTTCTTCACCACGTCGAATTGAAGGTAGAGGTCCGCTCTGTGAGGATGAACAAACCCGTCGCCTACGTCCACGTCGTATTCGATCTCCCTGTTCGCCTCGTTGAGATTGGCGAACGTGCGACGGTTGGGAGGGAAAGATTGCAATTCGTAACTTTCGATTTGCTCCATTTTCACTATGCGTGTTATTTATTATACGCTGATCTCCACGATGGCCGTCGTCGTTGCACCTGCGAAATCCACCACCTCTTCTTTCTCGTTCGTCACCACCAACTCTATGTCGTCTATGCGGTTGCGACATACTGGAAAATAGATCGGCGAAGACGGCGTGTAGATGATTGGTTCCATGAACTCGGAACTTGGTTTGAAAGTGGCTATGATTCCCGTCTGCTTGTGACTTCCTAATCCGTCCGAAGATTTCGTGATCATGCCTTCGGCCACGTTGCAGTGCACGTTCAGAGTCTCGATGGCCAAGAATTTAGGAATGTTGGTTGCTACGTGCTTGATGCCAGCTTCGAGTTTTGGCTGGTCGTTCTCGAAACCTAAAAGTTCTCCCATGGTGCCCAGGTCCACGGTCTCCGTCGCCGACACGATTTCCACTCTGTGAGTGACCGAATTTTGAGAAAGGTACGTGCCTTTGGGTAACTGAGCTTGCAAAGTGGAAAGATTGTATTGGCCTGGCGTGACGACGATGTGTTCGCTTCCGACGCTAATTTTGTTGTTGTGCTGCGTGACGTTAGGTATGAGGTACATGCTGTAGAATGCACGCAGAGCCACGGATTTAGGATAGACGATGTCGTCGTGCAGCGTGAGTTTCAAGATCGAAGATTCGCTCGTGAGATGGAACACGCCCATCCTAGTGATGCTGTTTGAGGTTCCACAATGCTTTCTGGAAATCCTCGATCGTAGGGTTATTTATTTTAGAGAGAAACGCGAGCACGGAGAGGCAGAGATGACCGCAGTTCACGTCTCCGAAATTTTGAATGCGTTCGTCGTTGTAGTATATAGAGGTTTTGTTCGTTTTCAGATAATGAATTAAATTTGTAGGTGGAACACCTCCGAAAGAATCGAAAACGAATGCTTTATCATTATTTTTGTGGTAACATATCCAATGCGTGCCTGGATTTTCTTGACCGTCCAAGTTGACTACTCCGCATTCTCTTCTTTTAACGCTTGAAGGTAACGAGTCGGACATGAAAACTCCTCTGAAGTGTTTGATTTGTAACGGTTCGATCAGAGATTCAATGTCTCGGTTGGTGAGTGCTGTTGTTTCTTCTTTTTAAACTTTTTCATCACGCCCTTGCCCCCTTTCTTCTCCATGGCCAGGTTGTGACGTTTCTGTTCTTTCAATTCCGCCTTGTTCTTCTTCGAGTCGATGACGGTTTTCGCGATGGCGGCACTTCCGCCAGCCAAACTTCCAACGGCCCCCAATGCTGCCAGGATGGCCGGGATGCTGAATATGAAACCTCCGATCTTTTGCTGTTTCCGCGAACGCTGCAAGCGTCTCAATTGAGGTGTGCTGAGCAGCAATTTCATTCCGTGTCCTTTCGACAGGCAAGAACGTTTCTTCTCGCGTTGTTTCTTGGTGAGTAACCCATCGAGGGCACCTAGATTTTTTAGATTCGAATATGGTATCTGGTACACGACACCCTTGGGCTTCATGTTGATGCTCTATGTGTTATTTTTTCACGGTATGTTATTTATATATAAATGTTCTGAGATTTTTTTTCAATGGATGTTATTTTATATATACTCCGCGTAGCCCCGTTACACAAATTCTATTACATGCTTTGTTTTCTTACCAAGAAGTTCCTTTGTCCCCTTGTACACGATTCGAGTTTTGTTCTCGATTAAGATAGCTAGCTTCTCGTCGGATAACATGATAGCGTATCGATCTGGTAAAAATAGACTGTATTGTCCGTTGAGCAACAGACGCACCTTGGGACCATACTGGGTAGAAACGATTGAACCGGAAGTTATCGTGTAAGGTTTGTCGACTTCCAATTCCAGAATTTTTACATACTCGACTGATAAATTTAGCATTTGTTTTAATGCTTGGAGGTCACTCATTTTTTCACTCGTCATATCAAAGAAAAATTTTCAGGGTGTTAGAGAGAAATTTAATTTTTATTCACGATGTGTGTTATTTATATATATATTTTTTCACGAGATTTTTTTTTTGTATCGAATATTTTTTTAACAGAGGAAGAAAGTTCGTGCTTCCGAAAACGCGATGATGTGCGTGATGATTTCTTCCGTCTCCTGCTTAGATTTTCTCCAATCATCGGTGTCCCGTCTTCTCCCCTGCCTCGCCTCGTACAGTTCGTCCAACCTCTCGTTCAATTTCTCCCCCGCGGCCTACAGAAGAGTGTCGAGATCACCGCACCTCATTCCACTGATCTCCCGAAGACGGTCCTTGAGAACTATTTCGCATCCCATGTGAAATGCCGGCGTCGTTTTAGCTATGATCACAAGTTTATTAACATCTCCGTTAACTACCTTTTTGAATATTTTAGATAGTAGTTCGTGCGGCAAATCAGTTATGCAAGCCATGTTGTTTTTTTTACTGGATGTTATTTATATACCCCACCCCAATTTTTGTTTTGTGTTCATGGCGATGGTGGTACCCAGTGCGGCGACCCGTTCACCCAACGATGCGTCTCTGCTCACGAACCTTTCGAAAGCTGCATGTTCCAATTTTTTGTCTGCTTCGTGACGTGCGTGGTGTTGTAGGCGATGTCGTGATCTTTGCATGCCGCGTCCAACGGATTCACACCCTTGTCTCCTCTCTCCAATCTTTTCTCGAGTTTGGTACCCGGTCCGCAGTACTGGTAGCCAGGTAGATGCATCTCGAAAGGTAACTTGTTGATGATGTCGTTCACGAGTCCCTTTCCTTCGGCCACGTTCCAAAATTTCGGAGGCAGCGTGTTGATGATTTTGATCAGGTAACCTATGCCCTTGTCGTCGTTCACGATGAAGTTGGAAAGTTTCGTGCTGATCATGTCCACGATGCCAACCTTCTCGTTGTAGATATTACGATTGCCTGCATTCTCTTCGCCGGCTATCACCAACAATCGGTCCACGAGTTTCCTAACGTCGTCCACCCAAACGAATTCTTTGGGTAACGTGTTGTAGCGTTTGACGCCGCTGCCTGTTTTGACCTGGTTCCAAATCGGTTTGATGAGATTCCTGTACTTCTCGCCGCTGCTCGATTTCACCCTATTCTGCGAGGCGTCGTTGTTCTGGTACAAGGCATCCGTCATGATCAGAATTTCCTTGTAACTTTGGTAATCTTCGTTGGTGTAATCTTTCGGCTGCTTTTTGGCGACGAGTTCCCACAGTCCCACCGTACCCGGATACCTGTTCCAACTATCCTTGTCGCCTAAATTGACTTTAATGTCGTTGCCTTCGAAGGTCACCTTCGATTTCCCAATCTTCCACACCACACCGCCGCCTTCGTTGCTTTCCATGCTCGGATACAATCCGAACACTTCATCCTTGTCGAACTTCCCCGTGCTCAGGTAGTCTCGTGCCAAAGGTCCCAACTCGATCTTATCCGAAGACGTGCTGCCTATGGCTCGACGTCGTGTCGGTACGTCCTTCAGTTCGAACGGCGTCGAAGGAATGCTCGAAATGGGCGTGGGTACAGCGTAACTTTTAGCTGCGAGTGGTACGAGTTCGTTGATCAAATTTTTATTTTGTTCCGTGACACTTTTAATTTCTTTACCTAGACCGCTGATGGCATCGATCACGGGTTGATCCTGACGTTTCTTCTCTTCGTAGAATCCGCGATTCTCGGATTTCCAACCTTTGAAGCGTTTCGCGAGGTAATCGCGAAGCTTGAGATTTTCGTCTTCGATTTTTCGTTTCGTCATGACGTTATTTATACACGTCGTTTCTCACAACGTTGCAACGTTTAGAAAGTCGTTGATTTTGTTTCTGTATTTTCCGTCGATGGGTTTCCTCGTCATGTCGATCGTAGCGAATCCGAAATCGTCACTGTTCCAGCAAGAAGAGCAGCGTTCCGAAAATTGATTGTAGTTCATGTCTCCGCCTACGTAGTCATCGTACGCGTGCTTGAGGTTGGTGTGATCTTGACGAACCAAACATATGAAATTAGCGTTGTCGCGTACTAACTGTTTTGGAATTTTGGAAAACGTTTGAGCTAGGTAAAAGCAATCCATTTCTTTGTGACGACCTTGCGTGAAAAAGTTGCAAATTTCATTTTGATTTTCCAGGATGACGTCGTCGAACACAACAACTGAATTTTCACGACAATCGTCGAGTGGTTTTATTTCCGAAGCGAACGTTGCAATGTCCAGACCATCGTACACTTTCATCAGTTGCTGGTATTTGGATTGCTCCAAACTTTTCGAGAACACGTACAGGTGCCTGTTCTTCCAATCTAACCAATTCGGTGCGAGGAGAAAATTGTCCACGAGCAGTGTCGTTTTCCCACACCCCGAAGGACCTACGATCAGACAGCGGATGCTGTCGGGAAGCAACTCGCCGTTCTTTTTTTTTCTCGTTTGACTTTCCGGATCCGGTAGACGCTTCACCATGTTCCACGTACTCACAAGATCACTTCGTTCGGGTCGATCCAACTCTTTTCCGGAAGTCCCAGCCATTTGACAAACAGTTTGTCACCTTTCCTACGCAATACTTTCTCGATGAGGTACGTGTCGGGGTGTTTCGTTTTAGAGAGTTCCTCTTCGTAAAATCTTCCTTTCAAAATCTCGCCGCTACTATCTTTTATTATATACGTGTGTCGGTTTCCGGGTAAAACTCGAACCACCGTAAAGAGTTCCGTGCTCCAATTTTTTGTGAATCCCTTCTCGAAGGTGCGTTTGAATTTGCTGATCCTCACCCGGTCTCCAATTTTGTATTTAGCTTTTTTTGTCGTGGGTGTGTACTTTGGACAGTAAACTGTAGAAATTAAACGCTGCTCGTCAGATTTCGTAACGTCAGCTGGCTTCATGCCTATCGTTCTGTGTACCGTATCATTATAGGTGTCGACGAGTTCCGGCAGGATGTCGACCCATTTGTAATTTCCCCGAAGCGTGAATCGTTTCCACATGTGTGTTTTCAAGGTTCGATTGAATCTTTCCACGATGCCGGCTTTGATGTGACTGAAGGTCGAATAATGTTGAATCTTGTGTTTTTGAATAAACTTTTGGAATACGGCGTTGTAAAATTCCTTCCCCTTGTCCGTTTGCAGAAACCGTGGTTGTCTGCCACCGCTTTCGCGAAAAATTAATTTGAATGCTTCCGTGACGCATGTTACCGTTTTCGCCTTCAAAGGTAGAGCCCATGCGAATTTCGAAAATGTGTCTATGACGGTGAGGAGGTACTTGTTGCCCTTGTTCAATTTATGTACGTTTTTCAAATTGCCGCTACTCATCTCCACGAGGTCACTTTGCCAGAGGTCGTCGATGCCCTTGGTTACCACAGCCAAACGTTCGTAGTTGCGGCGTGCAGGTTTATGCAATTCTTCGACGATGGCTTGCCTAGACATTTTTTTTTTAGAGATTACGTTTGAAGAGAAGCACCAGCGTGATGGGATTCAAAGAGGGTGGCACTTCGCTCGTGTTTTGAATGATCAGCTTATCGCCGGCACTCACGTCGAAAACGGTAAGATCTTCGTCTTCGTGTATTTCATATATGTTGCGCGTTTCGTTCCAACGTGCCAGAGGAATGTTTCCTGCTTTCTGGACACCACGATTCGATATTAAGGTCATGGTGGGAACGCTAGCTTTTCTGCCGTGAGACCAGTACGAAAATTCGTTTATCTGAATTGTGCCATCGAGGAGAAACTTGTAGTACGGATGATAAGGATGTAACATGTACAGTTTGTTACCTTCGACGAACGTGGAGATTCTCTGTTGATTGGGTACGCTGTTGATTTCGATGGCTTGCAGAGAATGCAGTCTAGCGAATTTAGTGTCGACGCCGAGCAGATTACTGTGAACGTGTCCGAGTTTATTTTCGATGGGCAGCAAATGCTCGACTATGGTATCCGTTACGGCAGACAACGACGGTTTGATTTTTACTTCCACGTTCAACTGCTTGTAGTTTTCGTTGAGTTCTTGTAACTTGGCACCGAAAGAAGCTAGCGTCGATTCCTGCGTGGATTCCAGCACTCCGACTTGATCTCTGATGTTGACGACGATGTTCTGAAGGTTCTCGACTTGATTCAATTTCGAGCTCTTCTCGGTAAGATCGTTCACGATGCTTCGCATCTCTGTAAACTGCGTGTGAAGATCGGCGACGCTCTGCGAAGTGGGCAGCGTCGACACCAGCGAACTGATTTCGTCTCGAATCTGTTCCACGTTCGCCGTTTCCGTTTCCAGTCGTTTCAGCATACGTGATATGTTCCTTTTCAAAGCGTGCAATTCTTTGGAGGTGGGGAGATTGGCCACCCTACTCTCGAGATCGCTCAAAGAAATTTTGATGTCGCTCGATTCGGATAGTGCCGTCACCGCCGTTTTCAATTTTTCCAAATCTTCGCTCGAAGGTACGCTCGTCCGTAACGATTCCAAGTCACCCTGTATGTTGTCCAGTACGTGATGAAAATGAGCGAGATTGGATTCGACGTTCAAATTTTCTAAATATTCGATCTTCTGCTGAACCGTGCTCAACGTGTCTTGAATGCTCGTCAACGCTCTCGCTTCAGCGTGAATATTTTTAATTTCTCCGTTGATCAATTCCAAGGACGCCTGAAGCGTAGCGATGGTGGTTTGAATGTGTTCGAAATCTTGATAGGCCTCCAATTGAATTTTTATGTTCGCGACGCTTTTACCGATGACCTGCAGTTCGTCCGACGATGGTAGGTTCGTCATGGTATCTTCCAAAGTCTGTAACTTGGATTTAATTTCTTCCAACGTGCCGGTGAATTCTTCTTGTAATTTGGAAACGACGACGTGCAAGCGTTCTACATCAATATCGTTCACCACGGTTTGAAGTTCGGAGAAATTATTTTCTATTGCGGAAGTTCGTTCTTCGATTTCGAGTTTCAATTTTTCCAAATCTTCATTTTTCGATTGAAATTGCTGTAATTTGGCCAAATCATTTTGAAGCGAATCAACGCTCAACTGTATATTTTGAACGTTGTCGTAAGAAGGTACGTTGACATAATTTTTTATCAGCATTTTCAGTTCGGAATCGATTTTCAGAATGGGATCGAGACATTGCGTTTGGAGCGTAGCGATTTCCGACTCTAAACTTTTGTTTAAGGTCTCCTGCAAAGCGATCAAGTCGCTCCTCAACTTCTTAACTCGAACGTCCAGCATGAGAATCTCTTCTGCGTGGTCCACACGCTTGGTGTTGCCGAAAATGTCGTTAGGCATTTTTGGTTAACGGTTATTTATAATAGGATAGACGATTCGTAATTCTACGAAGAGAGGAATGAGTTTGTCGTAATCTCCGAGGAGTTCCATGTAAAGATAATCTCCTGCAGACACATCGTACGTAATGTTAGAAAGCATCTTGTCGTGCTTGATTCGAAAAATGTTCTTGCCGGTAGAAATTTTGATTTCGCCTACGTTTTCCGGATTCACGGTGATCCGAAGTTTCCCGTCGATCGGAATTTCGTAAAAATGTAAATTGTTGTTGAAGATGTAAAAAATTTTGCCGACGTCTTCATCCAATTTCGTCCAAATGCTGTTGAGGTGAATGATCAACAGACCGTTGAGTTTAGGTAACACGGAAGGTAAGACTTCATGATCTGGTATGGTTTCCATAATGATCTGTTTTTTGAAACCGAACAAATTCATAGGCATGCTGGTTATTTAAGAATACGGCCAAAGTTTTTTTTGCAATGACAGTCAAAGTGTTTTTTTTTTTTACTGAGTAACAAAATGTTTGTTTTTTTTTGAGTTAGTGAAAATTGTTGTGTGTGGTGGCGAGTGCTAATTATTTGCACTGTGCGCAATTCTTATTTATTTCTAAACGACGATGCCCCCAAGGCAATGTGTGAATACCACACTCGAGGACGCACCTCTTATCGTCATCGGGATCCAGCGCAATTTTTCTAACTTTGTTTGTGGTGATGATATGGTCGACGCTCTGAATGCGCTGTTCTGCTCTTAGAACCGACGGCCTGGTCTTGAGGCAATCGACAAAGTCCTCGAATGTAAGATGCTCCCGAACCACCTGTCTGCCGACACCCGTGGCCTTCTTGGTAACGCTGCCCTCGGCTTTGATGGCATAGGCCTAGGCGCGAAGACCTGCAAACTCGAGAATTACATCACCGTCCTTCTCGTCTTTGAGTTTGCCAGGCACCTTCTTGTTGCGGGCCAGGATACCGTACCTGTTTTGCTGGGGATAGCCCGAGGTGTCGAAGAGGTTAACCAAAGATGGAACTGTGGCTATATCCCCGTACGCGTCGTCCGTGCGAACGTGGTACAGTCATGGAAAGTAGTTCTTTGGCCACGAGACCTACAATATCGTAACATCTTAAAGCCTGTTGTTTATGCAACCCAAATAACAAAATTGTCGCTTGGGTTTGCCTGGCGGACCTGGATTCTCGGGAATCATTGAGTATTGACAGCAGCGTGAGTCATACCCCAGGCCCAGCCATAACAAACAACAACTGGGTGCCGTGAGACCACCAGAAAAAGTTTCAGGAATTGGTTTCTTAACAACAGCTATTCGTAAGAAAATGTTCTTTTTACTGATATTAGAGTCATTGTCAAGAAAGTTCACTGTAATGGTGGTTTTCGTCGAATCATCATTACACAACACACATGCTGTCAACCCAGAAGTCCTTGAAAAAGATTGGAGTTAAAAACAACTACTTGACAAATGATAAGACGAATCGATATTCATTAGTCCCAACTTATAATTTTGTGAAGACATGGATCATCATGTCCTATAATCCATTTCATAACTTCATTAATCATCCTCATCGCCTTTGTTGACGCCAAGTGCTAGAAAAGCAATATTAGAAATTAATAAATGATATTTTCAGCGATTTCATGCAGCGACTCAGTTGCATGTAGGCAAAGTTTCATTGATCGGGAACCAAGGGCCCCTCGTTGTGCTTCATTGTCATTTTCCCTCCACTTTGCCTGCCGCGATTAACCTGATGTTGATTAATGCACAATCCACAAAGTGCACCAAAGCGGCGCATATTATGAATAGGTAAACTATGTGATATTATGCTAATTTAGAATTTAGTAATAAAATGTGAATTTTTGGGGGTTCAGTTAAGTGGCTGCACATCCATTACGTAATCGCGATATCATCAAATTGTACGAAGCGTGTCTACACCTACGTAAAGTGTCAGTCCCCGTCATAGGCGTGCGCAGACCCTCTGATTAGGGGGGATAGCCTTGATGATAGTTCAGGCCGGAAAAGAATAACGTAATTTCATCTCACTTGTTTAAATTTTATTGCATTGATGGATGTGTTTATATATACATACCCCTCCCCCCGCCCCACACACACATATAAATACATACATACATATATACAACACACACATACAAAATCATATAAATTGTCTCTCAAATCTGCGCGTTCCTTTTCCTCCAAACAATTGTTCATGCACTTAAGAGAAAACCTTTTAGCAGCAGTACTTCTCTCCTCGGTAATTTAAAATGCATTACAGAAAACAAATTGCGAGCGAAGCGACCAACAAATTTTCAGATCCAAATTTTTGCAAAATGAAAACAATGTCGATTTAATATGGGGAAAAAATTCATGGAGCGCCATATTATTCTCTTTACAATTTTTTTCATTTAGCCTAGATCGTTTGGCGTCCAGGGTTAACTCTAGTCGACCCCTAGCTACGGCTCTGAACTTGACTAGACTGCAAGAAAAGCAAACATTGCGAGCGAAGCGAGCAAGAACATTTTACAAAAGGTATATATATTTGTATAAAATTTGAAATCAAGGGGGCAATTGCAGCTCTGTCCCTCCCCCCCCCCCCGCAGGTGCTCTTGGCAGTCTGGAAGAAATAATGAATGAAAGACATGAAAACAAAATCCATCTTGAGTATCCTTTTGTTCTGCTACTCTTAGATTCTGCTACTCTTGCTTTCCTTTACTTCCATGTTGAATTGATTTCCGTTTGATGGTTGTGGGGGATGTGGTTTCGCCAATGCACCACCCTTCCCCCGTAGTTGCTTTGAACTTTCATCGGCTTGAAAATACTTAATTTTCTTTAAGAGTATAATATAGTTTAATAACGGTGATAGGATTCATCTATCCTAAATTTCTAGGTGAAAATATAATAATATAGGGGCATAGATGTCTGGAAGGGGGCAAGGATTGCCACATCTTCCCCTTAGAAAACGAATGTCAACCAAAAAGTACGTTTTCACATGTATAATTTGATTTCAGTCATAATAATTTACATTAATTATTATAATGAGGATGCAGGAATGCGATAATGTAACACTATTATCGGGGTAATATGCCCCATGGAAAAATACCTTGCTTGTCTCAGACGTCCATGATTAGGGGGGCATTTGCCCTCCCCCTGGCCCCCTGGGCGCACGCCTATGATCCCCGTAATGGAATATGTAGCGCAAAGCCAGGGCTTTAAGATCAAATTTGTTTTGTTATTGTTTTTATTATTAGTAATTACCTCAGTTTTCTTCCTCTGAAGTTAAATTATTCATGGACGATTTATGATTACATTAAAGACATGAATGAACATACACAATGAACCCATTTTGGTCGGAACTCGAACTCGGAACCTTGTTAGGCAAGAAATAAAAATATCCATAAGGCATGAGTGTTTCATTGGAGATGTTCCTCTACTTCCGTCATTTTATCACTAATATATTTCTTTAATATACAATAATAAATCACAACTACCTAAAAATAAATATTATTTTGCATTTTCACATGCATATGTTTTTTTACGGTTAAAGTGTGAACTGGCACCTGTTTATTTAGATTGTTCTTTATGTTTCGTGTGTAGTTAAAGATAGGAAAAATGCTTGAGTTAGCACAGTTTGCTACGATGTCTGATGTCCTGGGTTCGAATCCCGTCGTGCGTATGGGTGTTCTTTGTGAGTGCCCCTTCATCAATTTAATCATATCACTCATCCTCGTCGTCGCGATTAGCAAGAGGTGAAAGAAAAACGACGCTAAATAAGAAAATCAAAAGACTTCTAAGAATCATTCTTATTTCCGGACGTGTCCTACATTTTATAGTTGTGTCTGGCCTCCGGAAGGAATTTGAAAGAAATCTCAAATGTCTTATACGTATTTTGGGCATCACGTAACTTCAAATTAGATGGAGAAACAGAAAAACTGAGGGGAGTCTAAGATAACGTGGTTCCTTGGAGAAGTATGCTTAAATCAAAGAGTGTGCATGGTTGCTACTGGATGTTTGGAAAATGAATTACAATCCCAGCTCAGAAATTACTTCACGATTTTCTAGATCCGGAAAAGTCCGGATATATGTATAAAAGTGCTTACTTTGTGAAGTTTTATCGATATAAGTGTCGGTAATTTGTTCGAAGTAAGAAGTAATTATTCTCATTATTGGAGAAATAAGGCACACAATTCTTTTTTTTCCCAGTGTATAGTGGTTTTTTACATATTAATAAACAAGAACTTCCAGACTTTGTTTACGAAATTGTGATTTTTTTCCTTCCCGAATTCATGGATTGTTTTCTCTTCCTGACCCCACATCGACGAAAAACGTTCTGTCTTACATACACAAGTTGAAATCACATACAGCCGTGCTATTAATTAGCAGTTGAGGAATTTTGAACTCAACCCTTCACTTCAACATTAATTTTTCAGCTGAAGATGTGTCATATTCTCGTTATATGCTAAGATGTCCTAGTAACCTATTATATTTACTGCAAATACTTTCGCGTCCAACATTTTGAGAGAATTTGTCCTACTTTCCGCTGAAGAGTGATCTGAGAGCCCTATGTGTGATGGAAACTGTTTTTACTCAATTTCTGATATAATTTATTCCAGCATTTCCTTCAACTTCTGTTACCTTGTTCTTACCTCCAATGCTTACACGACTTTTCCTTCGTGCTAGACCTTTGGGTTCAGAAATGTTTACAACAACCCCATCTCCCGCGTGTAAATAGCAGGCAACAACACTCTGGAAGTGTATACAACTTGTTTACTACATATTTTACGAAAATATTAGAATGTTAGCTTGATATAACCAGAGCGTATAGAAGAAATAGTGTGCGCACTCCCCGAGTTGCCGTGGTCCACCGTCTAGATGGCAGTGGTGACGTTTGAGACGGCGCGTTGCTTACATAACTAACTACATAAGAAACAAAAATGCATGTTACTTACGTTTGGAGAAGGGCTCAGCAGCTGGATAGTTTGGAGAATTTCCGAGATGATTTTGCTGTCTTCGAGGCACTTAATTCCTTTCTTATCTCTTTGGTGCGGAAGAAAAATAGACATTTCAGATAGTGAAATACGAGTTTAGATAGCGTACGCAGCACATGATCTTCACAGCATCCTAATTGCGTAGTTTTTACAGCAATTATATTTAAATTGTCCAAACACTCAAAAAATATATCACCCCATAAACTATTAGCACATGATAATTCTTTTTGCAACAACTTCTTCCACTCGTAGCAGAACATCATAAACACTTTTCGATACATAGGTAAGGTATTACAGCCGTCGTCCGAACCATAGGCTTGGATTAGCGTAAGTGGGGCAGGTACATTAGTTGGTTCCCCGTGCAGAAAAGTTGTACACAGTTTACAATCCGTCACTTTGGAAATATTCCGCACTATGTATCCTGCCAAATGATACGCCAAGTATTATTTACCAACACTTTGTTCATTTAAGTTCAGTATGTTGTTTTCTCAGTTCGGTATTTGAATTTCATCTTCAACAATGGAAATTTTTCCCTTATTTCATTTTCAGCTTGCTTCTTCACCGAAAGATTTTTATTTTCGGTTGCTCTTGCCAGAGTTCGCATTTGATTAACAAAAGACGTCAGAGGAGATTCAGTCCTGTATTCACAGTTTCCGCCCGAAAGTAAAGCAAGTTTTGCTGGTACGTAAATTGATTGCATAAGGACATATAAGACCCTTCACCAATTTTTCTAAGTGATCTTCAGAAGGCAAAGGTAGCAAATCGTGATGCAAACAGTGTCTATACCCCTTGGGGACTTAATTTTTAAAAGAAGAGACTCCAGTATAAACTCAGAACTGTGTCTCATTCTTGTCTTACTTTTCAGTTGGCATTTCTTTAAGATTGTATCAATTACAATTTTTTGATTTTTGCTAAGAGACGCGAACTGTTTCGACTGTGTGACCGTTGTCTTTAACGCCTTTTTCAAGCAAATTTATTTTAGCCTGTGCGACCTTTAGTTTACTCTGCGTTCTAATTAATTGCGTTTCTGATTCTTAAGTTTTTCTTTAGCAATGCTATTGTATTGCTAGCATCCGCAGTGTGAAGCAAATCATCCTCTACTGATAAGCTTAATGATACATTGCGACGAGTACTTACTTTATTATCATCTGTCCGCAAGGATTGCCTTTTCATGGGAGATTTTCGCTTCTTAACTGTCTTAGAGAGGTATTTGGGCAGATTAGGAAATATATGAGGAACAGCTTCTGGTTTTAATTTCCACCTTTGTCGTGGAATTTCTGCTGTATCGCCATCCACTATGAAACGAATGCACTTTCACTAAACGGTCAGAGGAAAAATGAATATCACACACATAGCAATTATGACTTAGTTTTTTTTATCTGTTCTAGGGATGGCACACTCCCATTTTGTCTTTAGTGGCCTAAAAAAAATGTCTACTACCTGAAGAACAGCGGTCATATCTAGATCTACAGCCGGGTACGAAACACGTAGGCATCTTGTAGTTTTCGCTCGCTGCTGTCTCAAACACAATAATAATGCGTTGAACACAACACAAACTAGTCACAACGGATCAATCACAAATCTAACGACACTAAAGTGAAAAACGTAATAACGTTGTCTTTAATAAAAGTACACAATGTTATTCTGATACAACAAAACACAACTCTCTACATAAAGCGCGGCCGCACTGCAAGCAGAAGACGCTCGCCGCAAGCGAAGGTGCTGCCAGTGTTTCGGTGGGGCACCGCTCTATTCACTTGGCTTACGGGAAGAAACCGAAGTGCACACACTTTCTCTTCTATACGCTCTGATATAACTGTGGATTGGAACGAACGAAATACCTGTTTTATATGCACACTGGAACGAGGGAAGGCCAGCTGTGAGTCACTCTGGCAGTGAAGGTCACTGATCGAAGCAGTTAGGCTTGCTTGCTAAAGTGCGCGTCAAATCTCCTGCATATGGCCTTGAACGGCTGAACAGCACCAGCGAATCACAGACGTGCGGCGTTGCCTTGTTCCGTGACAAGGCGTTTCGCTCAACCACGCTGTCTCTTTTCCGTGTGAGATTTCGACATGGCACCGCTGCAGTGCGCTGCTATTGGCTATCGCCATATGCAGGAGATTTGACGCGCACTCTACAAGCAGGCGCCTTATCTTTCCTCAAGGAAACACGGAAATCTTCGTTACGTTCTTTCGCCAGACTAATGGTGAACATTTACAGGAACGTAAGGAGTAGTATCGTATTCTATTGGAATTAGATTTCGTGGTGCTTAAAAGATATCATAACAATATGCAAATCTCTTTTGTGACCTACACTGAACTTATTTTAAAGTTTCATTGACACGTGAAAGCGGAAATTTGGAGATCCTTCTTCCTTACGATTTCTAAACAACCGAACAGTGTGGTGAACGTGAAACTACTTATTGTTCGCAACAACGATATGTATTATACAAATGGTCTCTAATCAAAAACCCTATTACGTCACAGGAAGTGATATTTAAAACAGTTCTACCACGTATCCAACGTTACCAATATTCAGATTGATTCCAAGTTTCTGTTTGGGTTATTTTGTGACGCAATTTTTACCTCTTGCGATAATCGCGACGATGAAGATGACGAATGCAATGCTACATCTAAGTCTCAACAGGTTTCAAAAATGGATCCTCTGGCTTTGTAGAGAGTTACGGTGATTTTTTTTTTATTTTCATTTGTTATTTTAAGTCCACTTTATGCACACAAAAGCTAATCGAGACTGCATCTACAGTTTAAAGTGGGATCCTAACCACTGTGTCTCCACCGGGTATCGAACCGGGGACTCCTTGATTACAAGGCGGCGACTCTACTACAGCGCCATCGGGAAGGATGAGAGAGAGAGAGCGAGAGAGAGAGAGAGAGAGAGAGAGAGAGAGAGAGAGTTACGGTGACTACGATAATGAAGAATTGAAAGTAGCAGAACGACTAAGCTATTCTTTTGTCAATATTGGGATTGTTAATGAATGCTATGAATGTCAGTTCAAATTGAAAAAATATAAACTAAAAAAATTCCAGAGTGCCGTTACAAATCGTTAATTTTTCTCTTTCCACACATTACTTTGCTACTATGTAGATATTTGCATGCTAAGATGTAGAAAGTGCTGCATTTTCAGTGTGTGGAATTGAGATTTATTTCTGAGAATGGAGTGAGTAGTGGGAAAAGTATCACCTCACATGTTTGGATTATACTCCCCCCCCCCTACACCCCTACACACACGCTGTTGTTCTTATAAGGAAATGTAACATGTATGAATTGTGTCAAGAAATATTGGAGCCTATTCACATCCCTACGGAACTTGGAAGAAAGCCCACGTAGAGATTGGGAAGTTTTGTTCCGACAAAATTGGGATGTAGTTATAGTAAATTAAAAAGCAAAGTCCTACCTTGTGCCTTGCACCAAGCCATGAAGGCGTATATGGGGTGTGGAGTTAGTGGAGTCAGGGCCCCACGCTTTCTTCATCAGGCCGAAGGTGGGAATGATGTGATCAGCACCACGACCCTGGCCGCCTTACCCCCCCCCTTCCCCAGAATTTCCTCCAGGTACCCACTTTATACGACGCTGGGTGGGCACCGAAGCAGTTTGGACAGGTGGACAAAATCCCGATTATCCCCCGTCGGCGATCGAACCCAGATCTCTCACATGGTAATAAAACGCCCTATCGACTGTGCTACTGCGGCACATACAGTAATTAAGGCAAGAATTGTTTTAGCGTTTCGTTCAACGTTTCTAGGGGAATCATTTTCGGAGATATAACGTGTAGCTCTTGTCGGTTCTGCGACCTGGCTTGAGAAAAGGCGATTTTCTGACGAACAACATTCCACCTGACAAGTCACGTGACTTTCCTACATTTCCTGTGCCTGTTGGCTTTTGCATGAAAGACGAGTTGCTCTTGAGACAGACAGAATCACCCGATCACCTAATGGTGCAATGTGTGTTGCCTACCCTTCCGGCATTATTTACTGCCATTAAAGTCTTATGGGGAAGAACTTTTTTCCACCACTGTACACCAAGCTGTCCGTGTCCGTGTAGAGTAGGCTGATATTGTCGTTATAGTGCTGGCGTAGTTTCCCATAATATATTTGAAACATGTGCAGCTTGCTCAGGTCTAATACTGAGGCGCCAACATAAATTGGCTTGTTGAGCATCACCTCGCTCTTCCTCATATGCACCAGAGCAAGCTGTTCATTATAAATGGTCCTCGATTTGAATAACGGGTTTGCTACGAGCCTGCGACATTGTGCTTTGTTTGATATTAGCCTCACATCTACACGATTCCGTACATTCTCCATGGTTTTCCCGAACACCGCATTGTTCATGAGCTTGAAGAAATCCTTATCAAGCTCGGACGTGGCTGCGGTGCGGTGTTTGGTGTTCACTTCAATATATGGACGCAGCCACGGAGAATGCTCGAACTTGAGGATGCGGTGAACTGCGTGGACCGTGACCCCTCGCTGCATCAACCACCGGAGATTCTGGTAGTGCAGGACGTAATTCTTCTTGGGTTCGAAATCCATGACGAGCTTCGTCTGGTTGGAATCGGGTGGACACTTGAACTCGGGTGCAGGGGGAAGATCGCAGAACAAATCCTGCAGCTTCTCGGAGAATTGCAGATCAACCTCGGCGAAGAACCCATGTTCTGAATCGTCGAAGCTTTCGATGTCGAAGTTGGAGGGGTCAGCCCACTCGAAGCCTCTAAAGGGGAGTGGCTGCATCATGGAGTGTCCGTAGAGGTTATTGACGTCCGTGTACATGATGTAGCTGGACGGTTGTGAGGGGTCGTAGCCGGTGGCCATGTGCTGATTGTTGGCGCGCGAGTGTCGCTGCGACACCTGAACCATGCCACCCCGGATAGCGCGTTCCACAAACAGCACCATGTCATAATCGGAAAGAAGCTCCAGCTCGATCTTCGTCACCAGAAACATGGCTGACCACGCCAGTCCGGGGAGACTATAGAAGTAGGCGGGGTCCAGCTGGTAGATCTTCATTGCGGTCGCACGGAACGTCTGGAACACGTCGGCGAGGAGCGTCACATCAAGTCTGAGGTAGGCGTCGTGGTAGTCCCCGAGAGTTCGACAGCCCAGCTCGCGCCACATGGACTGGGCATGGTGATATTCTTCGTCGGTGATGTTCGAGCCGCGTAGCTGACTGTAGAACTTCGCCTGGGGAGGTAGCGACGTCTCCGCGAACTTGGAAGGGTCTGTGATGTATTCGTAGGGATAGACCCCCTTACGCTTGAAGAGGCCGGCGTCCAAGTTCGGAAAGTTTCCGGAGGTAATGAGCATTTGCTCGTCGCTAAGCTTCCCTGCGAGAGCATCGAGGCTTGCTGGGAGGAACCTCAGGGAGTCGAGGAAGCGAAGCTCGACGGTAGAGCGTGATCCTGGGATTCGAACCCACTTGCTCAAGCTAATGTAACGCTCCTCGTTCTGCGCCAGGACGTTGATTCGCATGTCGTCGTACCCAAAGTGAGGCACCAGATGGTGGAAGTCGTATCCCGAGCCATTGTGAAAAAACACAGGGGTGAAGCGCGGGTCCCGGGCCATGAGGTTGCATCCGTTGCACCAAGGACCAACGTACCTACCGTTAAAGTGATCGTGGTGTTGGACTTTACGGTTGTTGGCGGTGTACTCCTTGACGCAGACAGGGCAAGCGATGGCCTCGTCGTGTCTACGTTGATCGTCGGGGGACAGTGGGAGCATAGACTTGGGGGCCAACAGTACCTTCCCTATCTCGATGGCCTCGACAACCATCCTCTCGAGGAAGTGTTTGGCTGCGTCGGGGCCACGGTACACGTAGGGCTCGGGGGCGATGTGCTGGTCACGTCGCACCACAACGTATGCGAAACTGGATGCCTCGTGGAGTTGGTAAGGGGTGGTGGAGGAAACTTCGGGATCTGGATCGCAAGTGGACAGGGGTTTGAGGAAGGCCTCGAAATCCGCGATGATGATAGCGGGATGCTCCACCATGGCACCGTGCATGTGGAAACGCTCCACGGTGCCAGGTTTGGGCAAGACTGCCACACCCGGCTCGTTGGCATTACAATAAAGTTTGTGGCGAGCGAGCTTCTCTGCAGCGATGTTGGGACCTCTGATGCGCTGGTAATCCTGCTGTTCTCGATTATGAAATGTAGACAAGCACCTGCGACACACCTCGACGTGGGTTTTGTCTTTGCTCCGTTGGCTCGAAACAAGCCGAGAGAGGGAACGGATAAGGGTGTAATGGTGATGGGTCTCGTCCTTGATGAGCAGAAGGTGAATTTCTCGAGCATCATCGCCGTCTACGTCGCTCACCCGGATAGGGTACACCACATTTTTGTCAGTGAGGCCGTAAACGTTGATGGCCAACCGAGGGTTGTGTGTACGGGCCTCGAACTTGCGAATGTCCGGGACCTCCACCGGGTAGTCGATCCCAGCCATGGCATCTTCCAGTTCTGGCTCGTAGGGTAGGTAGTGGTTAACCCGGTGTGGTTGGTTTTTCCGGTCGAAAGGGTGCAAAGCTGCAAGCACCGACCAGAGAAAGCACTTGGCGTCACTGTTCTGAATGTTCAGGACGGTCTTCTTTGCCGCAATGGTAGGTGGTAAGGGGACGTAGCTGGAGGCGGAGAGAGGCACGAACTTGCAAAGTTTGACGCACAGTTCGTGAGGCTCGCCACACAGCGAACCCCCCGAGCCCTTAGCTTGATGTTCTTCTTGTTTTGCCACCAGCTCCTCGGCAAACTGGTTGTAGATGACCTCGAGGTTATCGACATCCGCCAGATGCAACGTCTTCGCCTTGGTGTTGTGGCAGAAGCTGTAAATTTCATCAGACGGCTTCTTGTACTGGCAACGTAGCGATGCGTAGAATTTGGTGGAGTGCGTTGCAAGCGCATCACCGAGGATGGAAATAATTTTGGCTTGCACGTTCTCCAAAAAGCTACGCACGTCGCATGAGCCCTCCGAAGTGAGGACAAAGTCCTCTAACAAACGCTCGAAAGCAGACCGGTCTGTTTTCATCGCAGGCTTGACGCGTTTCGTGGGTGGTGCATTGATGGAGGCTGCTTCTGCCTTCCTCTTGGTGGAGGTCGAAGGCTGGGCCCCAGATGTACTTTTGCTTAGACAAGCAAGCTTATGCTTCTTGGCATACGCAATTGTGATGTGTTTATTACATCCGGAACATAGTTCAGTGGCAGCCAAATGCTTGCCTGGCACGCAGGTACGACAATGTCTTGCAAAATGTTTGCTTGATATAGTTCTCTTGCACACAGGACAACTTTTCATGGAGCGCATTTTTTTTGGGGGGTATGTTTATTTATATGTGATCTGTTGGTGGTAGAGTGTTTACAAAAAAATGCCTTATGAGAAAAATTTTGTAGGCTAATTCTAATTAGTGTTAGTTTGAGGGGTTTATTTATATATGGGTGGTGTTGTTTTCCTTAAATATGTGCTTTAATAAACCCTGTAAAAAAATTTAAAAAAATATATAAGAAAAATATGATTGTAGATAGAAAAAAGCACAATAAATATTGTATGCATGTGTAATTCTATTTAGCTTATTTTTGCTAGACACGAATCTTCTTCAGATTTTATTGCCCATTAGTATATTTTTCTACCAATCTAGTAGAGGTATGAAACTATGAAAATGTACTTGTTTATATATATTCTATTGTTTTGGCTGATATAATAGCAAATATATATATATAGCTATTTTGAAATTCTAAAACTTTCAGGTATACTTTTTTTTACATGCAAACATACATCATAAAAAATTACACAATCGTATTTTTTTTCCATACACACATTTTTTATTTTCAGAAAACAAAATTATTTTCGATTTTTTTTTTAAATCAAACAATAAACATTATTTGTGTTTATAGTATTTGTCGGGCAATAGCAGATAAAACAAGAATGGGTTTTCTACGACCCATAGTTTACGAGTTACAAAACAACTTAGAAATTACATCTTGAAATTTAAATTTAAAATAACTCGAAAACAGTAAGCACTAATCATTATGTTTCCAATAGGTTGTAGAGTACATTCAATTTTTTATCAAATGTCATTAAAATTTTCGAAATAGGGTAAAAACTAAGCCAGCAAATCAAGTTTCTCAAAAAATAAAAAAATTGTCTATATTTTCGAAACTTGAGGGGGTGGAATCAATTTTATTTGCTAGTCGTATAGTTTTCGTCAAATCCTATCCAACAAACCTAAAATCATCATCCTAGGTCAATTAGGAGACAAGAAAATCAATATCTTGGAAAACATCTTAAGACAAATATCTTAAGAAAATTTTCTTGACAGACCGGAAGTAACATCTTGACAGACCGGAAGTCGACTTTCTTAAAGATTAAGACAAATATCTTAAGATGTTTTTCCAAGACATTGATTTTCTTGGTTCCTATGGGGCCTAGAACCACGCAACTTTGGATTATGTATATACCGTTGTTTTTTCCTACATATTCACTAGGGCTCGAAAGTGCGGTGGTTGTGTTGTTGCCTTGTAATCAAGAGGTCCTAGGTTCGAACCCGATAAAAGTACATAGTGGTTCGGATCCTACTTTAAAAAAACTGTAGGCCTAGTCCCGATTAGCCTTACTGTGCATATGTGAATATAGGAAAGTACAATGCAAAGTCAGCAATGTGTGATGTGGTCAGCACCAAATATTTTAATTTTATATGTATATTTAAGTTTCATGCATAAACATGGCAGTCTTCCTATATGCTTTTATGGTATGGTTCTATGCACAGAGGAGCACTTTATTTAAGCATATTTAACTTCTCTTTCCATCTCTCAATCTATTCATATTTGACACAGTCATTGCAAGTCGGCCATTTTGTTTACGTAGCAATTAGGCTTAAAAAAACTTTGACACACTCATTACAAGTCGGCCATTTTGTTTACGTAGCAATTACGTTAAAAAACTTTAAACCACATTATTGCTATTTTTTATGAATGCTTGTTGTGATAAAAAAACATAATTAGATATATTTTATTTAATTTTATGTTTAATATCTTTTCTGTGTATAAAACTAAATAATAATAAAATTCGAAACACTATGTACCTCCACTAAATATCAAACGCACAAAAAAAACAGGCTAACACACGTAAAATTATACTCGTCTGCCAGACGCCAGAGCCTCGTTACTCTACAGTCCAGGGTGTACTACGTGGAAGTGAGGTTAACTGTTGGGCGCCTTACCAGAAAGTCGCCCTCTTACACCCCGCATATGCAAAATAGCAATATGCGGGGTGTATATAGTAATGTGTAATAAATATATATATATAAAAAAAGCAAGAAAAAAAAAGAGAGATACATGCAACACACTCAAAACTTGTATACTTTCTCTCTCTCTTTTTGCGTGCTTTGCGAGTATATATTCCTTCCACAATATGCTTAAGGATTGTTTGGCTTTTGTAGAGAGTTTTACCTTTTATCTACAATTCCTTTACATCTGTTTGGCTATTACAGAATCAACTCACAGAAGCAACACTACCTATTTATATAACACAAAGCCAACTCATGCAAGCTAACAAACAAATTTACTCACGCTAGTTAATTTCAATCACAATCACAATGTTCTCCTTGCAGCTCACAATAAAGATAGGACCTGATGCCCTCGAGCTTCTAGTTTTATTAGTCGAGGAGTAATATGTAGGTTAACAACGTGGACTAGTAGAAATCCGCTCTAGAAAATAGTTCTATACTTCAATTTTTAGCAATATCATTTTCCTACTTTCGTAAATTCATCACGTCACCCCCACCAATGCTGTTACCTGACGTCATTATTTCTCAACAGTTGGCTGAGCTGATGTGAAAATTACATAGCATCATCTGTGCTGAACGCGAATTTTTGAACGAAATAAATGCGTCAGCATGAAATTCCATCATTATTGTTAGCTTTTGAAAAAACAGGAAGTACATCCGCCACTGTGAATAGCCAGAAATGCTGCCCCTCCCCCCAGTCATCCATCTCTCTTACAACAGCGTGTGTGTGCTGGCAACTCTCTCTAGTTGCAGGTTTTTTAGTTAACTCGTAATCCTCGTCAAAAACTACAGTAACATCATAATATCATATTGCACAGAAGAGGGAGGACATCGCTCACCACTGTTGCCAGCCATAAATCTCTCTCTCTCTCTTCATCTTACAGCAACGTTGGCATCTCTATTTTTTTTTAGTTGTAAGTGGGTTGCCAACACACTCTAGTTAATAAGTTAATAATGCTACATATTATACACACACACGCACACACATACTGTGTTGCCATCCACCCATCTCTCTCTTTTTTACAGCAGTGCGTGTTTGTTGCCGGCTCTCCTTGCCCAGTGTGTGTATGTTACGCCAGTATATAAATTGGCTAAGCCTCAAAAAAAGGTAGTAGCTTTTGTTAAGTAGGAAGAAAAAAAAAAGCTGTAGGTAGGTGTTGGCAGAACTATCAGTTGTTTAATTCCCCCCTCTCTCTCCTCTCTCTTTTTTGTAAAAGGCTATGGCAAAAGTACCAGTAGGTTGGCAAAAATTGCTTTATGCACTGTAAGGCAAGCCTCAAGCAAGGTTGCCAGCTCCTTGCTTTAGGTTAGGTTAGACCAAGAAAAAAAAAGCTGTAGGTAGGTGTTGGCAGCTGTCGGTTGTTTAACTCTTCCCCCTCTCTCTCTCTCCTCTCTCTTTTTTGTAAAAGGCTATGGCAAAAGTACCAGTAGGTTGGCAAAAATTGCTTTATGCACTGTAAGGCAAGCCTCAAGCAAGGTTGCCAGCTCCTTGCTTTAGGTTAGGTTAGACCAAAAAAAAACCTTGGTGATTTTTTCGAGTAAGGTGTTGGCAACACTGCGAGAAAATGGGGCTTATGCCTTACAAGAGCAAACCATTAAGGCGAGCCCCACCGAGCCCCATTTTCGATTGCAGAACCCGTGCACCTACACTACTTGTCGGCTATGTAGTCTGGTAGCCACTGGGAGTAGTCTTGCGTGTCCATTGCGATAAAGTGTGGTGTCATAGCAGCAGTTACAAGAAGATGGAGTTTCCAATCACCTGTCCTTTCCGCTCTGATGAATTGGAGTAACAGCTGAACCATACTAATGTAGTCATCCCAAAAGGTAAATATTTCATATTTCACACGGGCCTCATCTTTGAAAGTTGTGAACTTAACTTCTATTTCCAGTATCTTCGCCATTAGCCTCTCAAACGTCTCCATAACATTTCCACCCGCCTCAAGTGGTTCTCTACACGCTGTAATACATTCTGCTAAAGCCTGCTTATCATATACATTACTTTCATCTGTTAGCAACCATTTCGCAAACTCTGCCCACAGGCGGCGAAAGAAAGCCTCCATAATTAGTTTCTGTGCTCTCACTACGCGATTGTAGGTATTTTCCTTGTAGAAGCAAGTAAGCTGTACTGCTACCATAAACTCCAGATTCAATTAGTAGATCTTCCAACCCTGAGCCACTATACTTCTTTCCCGTTAGTGATAGGTAATTTAGAGCTATGTGAAAACCACCCAAGCGAATCACAAAACTTTCAAATTTTTCCGGTCGTCGCCATTGAATTTCTTTGGTCTTCACGTAGATAGCAAGGTCAAAAGTTGTAACACTATCCTTCTGCCCTAGACTGCTCATCATAGCTTCAACATTCATCATGACAGTATAAACTGTACTGTATTCCGTTGGCGATCCTTGTAACATAGGGCAGAAACCAACCTTGGTGGGGTCGGGTGTGGAGGTATGAACAATAGCGTTAAAGCCACTCCAACTTGGTGTTATTTGTGCACTTGGACTTGGGGGAGATATTTCAACCTCGAATAATGTAGTTGGACATAGACGAACCAGTGCCCAAGCGAGGTCCATCTGTGCAGGGTATGAATGTTGTTGGTCCCTAGGAAAAGCCATTCATCCAAGATTTTGCCCTCATACCTTCGAGTTGTGGGTCGCCTCCCAGAAGAACTGAAGTTCAGAGAGGCCTGGCAACGACCTCTTGATTCAACAGATCGTTGTCTCTTTGTGTGATCAGCATGAACTGTTTGCTGTGGTACTGGACCGAATTACCTCTCTGGTACATTACTAACGTGGTGGCATGTGTTGTGTTCATTCCGTTTAGAGTTTCCTCATTGATGTCATTATTGTCAGCTGCTAATTGTACACAGGAACCTGAGCAGATGCTACTTGGAACAACCACACCTGTTTGCTCAGATGTAGATAGGATTTCCTTTCAAGGCTGGTATCTATAACATGCACTTCATCATATGAGACGCAGCGACCCATTCTATTCAACATAGTTACAAGCTGTTTTGAACCTGTTAGATGGCGAACTAACATTGCCAGACTTACATGTTTAGGCATTTTAATGCGACTACGAAAGGCACAATGAACAACATCCTGGTCTAACATGAGAATTTGCCTTTCGACTGCCTCGTTTCTGCATTGTGGAGAAACCTCGTCATCTTCACTCTCAGGGTTAGAAACGATCAAGCGCAACAGCCAGTACAAGCTATACGGTATGAGAGACTTTGAAGTTGTCAGTGTCAGCTCAGTAACATCCGGTGGCTTAATACTTATGCCTTCGCTAGCATCAATATCCTCTCTTATCATTGTAGCTGTCAGATGCAGTAGTCTCTTACGCTCGTCTCTGTGTTGGTTTGCTGCTTCTTCAGGTTGGTAAATGGACCTTTCTGTATTTGTCTTTGATGCCTTTTTGTCAGCTGCATTAAGAACATCATGAACAGAGATAGAACTAGAGTACAAAAACTCAGCTTGGGAGCGGTCATATGGTTGATGCCAAACAATCCCCTCACCAAAGGGCTTGTTCAGTCGAAGTTTCAGCTTCTGTCTCGTGTATGATTGTGAGTCCACACCGTCCCCTATTCGCTGTATTACTAGGGGTTAATTATATTTGTATGTCTAGCCAACCTAGCCACCTAAGCAACAGCAGCTTCCGCATTTGCAGGTGGAGGCTAAATGAAGAAAAATCACAGAAAGTCAGAAAGATATACAGATTTTGTAACATAATATTCATAGAGCCTGCAGACGGCTGTAAAAACAATTGCTACATACCTAGTTTCCTTCCTTAATTGAAACGTGGTTTATCCTTCATTATACATGAGATCAACCACCCTGGGAGTCGAACCCAGGATCTTGTGTGTTAGTCAGACTCTCTTTTAGAATGCCAATATGTTGGATATTTGGTCGATCAGTCGATCCTGATCCATTGTCTCCAGAGGAAGACAATCTGGCAGCTTCTCATTCGACATTTTACTCGCGATGTAGGAAAACGAGATCACAAACACTTCGTGATGCTATCTTTTCGCGTTTACAGAAGTTTACCACGGACAACAAATCCTACTTCAAACTGACAGATATCAACTGTCCACCAAATCAACAGATGAACCGACCGCTTCGATGTTTCTCCGAATTTTCAGAAAGTGGCCTTTCCCCTCCTTTGCAGGGCAGGGCATTAGCAGGAGGGTTGAGTGCATGTGAGAAGAACCGCTATGTCATTCATTCCCGCGCTGAAAAAGGGACAAGAAATATAACAAGAAAATGTGTCTTAGTAACAAAGAAACATAAATTTAGGTAGAACAATATATTCTCTTTCGCATGATGTACACCTTCGTGCCAAACGTATTTAATGTCATAGAGATTTTTCCAATTAACAAAAACGGCGGGAACTTAGTTGCCAACCCAATAGAATTCTGTTCTTGGAATTTGAAACGCATGGGGATATCTTTTCTGAACCATAAAATAATTAACCCACAAAGTTCGAGCCACCCGTAGCTAAATCCTCCTGTTTGTGTCGTCCTTTCGGCGCCCATGGTGCTAGTGCAGGGCCAGATGAAGAGAAAGTGCAGGTTTTGGGGGGATCCTGGGTCTGGTGTGCAGCAGGGAGGAAAAGTGCATTTTCAATAGGTCTCAGACTTCCCTGACCGGGGCGGACCACAAAACCATTAACTGCGTCTTCTGCCAATACATCTGTTTGTGTTCACAAGCAAGAAAGAGGGAAATAGGAAATAAATGCCTTGCTTGGGTTCGTGCTACTGAAAATTGAAGAAGTGTTTCAAACTGCAAGCAAAAGTTACTGAAGAGTTATTTTGCAATATTTGTCATCAAAGTAAAATTTCCAGCAAATACAGAATAGTTTCCCGGGGCCACGTGGACGTTTGCCGGGGCCGGTGCCCCCGCGTGCCCCTCCCTAACGACGTCCCTGCTTTTTGCAAAACAAACACTTCGACAAGTCGGTGCCTGTTACTTGAGATCGGGAGATCATCGACTACTGACTATATCCACTAGCATCATCTGCATCTACCTGTAATGTAGCAGGTGATTGTAGTCGTGTAACCAAACTTAGGTTATGTTTGCTTAACACGTTAAATGCCACTGAATGTTAAGGTCAGAGAGTTGGTGTAGGTGTGGTTTTAAGCGCTGATAAGCTTCATCGTGACGTAATTCCAAAGCAGACTTCAGAATTTTCAAAGAACTGTATCGTGGTTTTCTTAAACGTTCATCACTATTCATCTGGCATATGATGCACTGATCAAAATTTGTATATTTCTTCCGTTTTGCAAGGGCTTGATGGTACAAGACTTACAGTTAGCTCATCTATTTGTAACGTGTCAATTTTGATTTGGATAGCTGTCACTCAACAATTCAGGAACGCTGAAAACAAAAGCCTGAGGTTAGAAAGTCATATAAATGTAATTCTTATTATTGAATATGTTGCTAAAATCTATATTTTCAACAAAACCAACGCATCTACATAGAATGTGAATAAAACCTTTTCTGTAGAGTATTTCATTGTCTTTCATTTGGTGTCAATATTATTTAAATCGCTCTATTCTAACCGGAGTTATCCACATTTTAAGCCAACGACCCCCGAAAGTGACCGAAGTCACTTGATCACAACACAAAATGGCCTCCATAAAATTAATGACACCACAATTTGACATGACATACTACCTAGGGTGTTCATATATAACCCATTCTACCAACCTGTGGTGTCAAACCTTAGATGTAGCGTGGGTTTTGCCAATTTCGATTTTAGAGGCCCTACAGATGTTAGCTCCTTGAATAAAAAAGTTTGTGATTCACTGATGAAATATCTGAAAACAAATGCAGGGAAAAGTGTTGCAAGTGATGTTAATGTAATAAATACATGAAGATGAGTGTCAACTAGTACATTCAGAGGATGGTGCATGTGTAGATCGTAGTGTAAGTGAATTACATTGTGTTACTGCTATAGAAGATAACTCGAGTTCCTGTTCGTCAGTAAGCAAAGACTTAGCGTAACCAAGTTTCAAAGATCCAGGTAAGTGGATATTACCTGCAAGTGATCAACAGATCTGCGAAATAGTAAGCAACGGTCCATTGAGCCCTTTGCTGAGTGACGAACAGTACCAAAAGGATGATCAGAGTAGACATTTTAGCAATTTTCACTATCACAGAATAGTGAAAAATGGCGAGAACTTGAACAGACGTTGGTTAGTATATTCCGTCTCTAACAATTGCGTTTATTGTTTTCAGGTAGATTATTTTCTGTAACACAGACCTCCCTAGTGCTAAGAGGATGTCATGACTGGAAACATATGAGCAGTGTGTTACAGAAACATGAAAACAGTGAAAGTCACATCAACTCCATGTAAAAGTGGATTGAATTAGAACAGCGTTTGTTAGAAGGGAGTTCTATTGACCATGTAACACAGTCACGTATTGAGGAAGCTAAAAAAAAACACTAGCACGATCTCTTAGAAAGGTTGATAAGCGTAACACAATTTTGGGCTTCTCATAATTTGGCGTTTTGAGGACATAGAAAAACATTATCTGCAGGAGAAAAAACAGGAAATGTTATAGATTTAGTGAAATTGCTTTCTAAATATGACCCAGTACTACAATAACATTTCAGGCGTATGCAACAAAACGAAATTCATGATTACTATCTAAGCCCTGACATTCAAAATGAACTGATACAATTAATGAGCAACAAAGTCAAAATCGCCATGCTATCGATAGAGAACAATATCGCCTCAACTCTGGACTATTCAGAAATTGTGAGCGAATTCAGCTCCAGGAAGAGCAGAGAACATTTTTAGGATGAGTAAAATAAAATGATAATATTTTCACTTTCATAAGTTTATTATTATTATTATTATTATTATTATTATTATTATTATTATTATTGTTAAATTTTTCTAACGTAAGACTAGAGATTTTGTATCGAACAACACTGTATTTCAAATGTAGAAAACGGAAGGGGGCCTCGCATTTTAATCTCGCCCAGGGCCTCGCGATATGTTGCTACACCACATATATCTTCACACAAAAATGTGGGGCGCATCGTTTGATTGACTTGTTATTGATATTTAGTTTTGGTTATATAGTTTTTCTACCTACCTGTGGGTAATCACGGCGATAGGGTTGAAATGAAACACCACCTCTTATGCCTTTAGAATCGGCTTGGATGGAGGAGGGGCGTGGTATGTTAGTCGAGCAGACAAACTGTGCAGAAAAAGGTTGACTAACAATGGCAGTGAGCCTAAAGTATCTAAAGTAAACATATATTGCTTAAATATGTCTGTATTATACAGTTACGCAACCACAGGGGGGAAGGGGGGTTATTGCCCCCCAACCTTCGGCGGAAGTCAATTATAGGGGGGCAAGGGGGGACAAACATTGACGGCCAACGGCACAGAGGAGCAATTTTGTAAAAATTTCTTGCTTGCTTCGATCGCAGTATCTGTTATTCTCGTTTTCGTCAAGTTCGGCGGGAGTCAGCCATGGGCGCCGAATGATCTAAATGAAAAAATGTTGTGAAGGAGAGAATGCCTTGCCGCCCCGTGATATTATTTGCGCCTTATTAGGGGCAAATCGGGGGGGGGGGGGCATTGACGGCCAAGGGCACCTGCAGGGGGCACAGAGGAGCAAATTAGACCCTTCGATTTGAAATTGTATGCAAATAAAAATACATTTTGTAAAATTTTCTTGCTTGCTTCGCTCGCATTATCTGCTATTCTCGTTTTCGTCAAGTTTAGAGCTGTAGCTAGGGGCGGCGGGAGTCGGTCATGGGCGCCGAATTATCTAAAAAAAAAGTTGTAAAAGCGAAAATGGCATGGCGTCCAGTGAAATTATTTGCGCCCTATTGTTTTCAATTGCAAAAATTGGATCTAAAAATTTTCTTCCTCGCTTCACTCGCACTTCCATTGTTTGCTGTAATGTAATGTATTTAAATAATGTGTGTTGTATATTTGAGGCGTTGCGGATACGAAGGGCAAACTCAACAAATGAATATTTTGAGAAAAATGTGTTTCACGTTGTGAGGCACAGAGCAAACTTAACCAAAAACTTTGGAAATCACACTGGAAAACTTTCCGATATGATGGTATGACCTATTTGTTGAGTTAGCCTGTGTCTCACAACTTGAAACGCATTGTCCTTAAAATGTTCGTTTGTTGAGTGAACAATCTTTAAACCGAGGCATCTCCAGATTTATTATCCCTTCATAGAAGAGGGAAAACTAAAGAGGGAACTTCGTGTTCTTTATTGTATCTCTGTCAGTAGATTGCATTCATTTTTTATTTAAAATTATTTAGAGGGTACCTTTTCAGAAATAGTAAAAATGACAAACATAGTTTTAATAACTCAGTGGCTACAGCTGAATCTGAACGATGTTTCAGCACATTGAAGCGTATTAAAACCTGCTTAAGAAATGCAATGGGACAAGACAGACCAAATGCCTTGGCACTTGCTTACAATAGAGATAGAATACATTTCAAACATAGAGGGCTCCAACGAAAAAGTAATAACAACATTTGGTGAGCAGAAGAACAGGAGTCAACGTTCGTAGAAAGGTATGTCTCACAACAATAACTGTTTCTTTTGTAATCATGTGAATTGTCATTATATTTTAAATTCTTTAAAAAAATAAGTCCAGTTTTGTAGTTTAGAAGAAGATAAATACCCGTTTTTTTGTAATTCATGTAATTTATCATTACATTTTAAATTCTTTCAAAAAGGTAAGTCCAGTTTCGTAGTCTAGAAGAAAAAATACCTATTTTTTGTAATTCATGTGAATTGTCATTATATTTTAAATTCTTTATAAAATAAGCCCCGGCCAAATTTAAGGCCACGATACGCCACTGGTTCTGTTTCATTTTCTGGTCGCTTCTCATGGTTCAAAACAGATGCTTCTTCGAATACGTATTCCATTATTAGTAGGGTGGAATTAGGATATGACGCGGAAGTAATTGCTAAAGAAATGATCTTTGGAGGTGTTCATCTACTTCAGGGCAACTTATACCCAGAATGCTAAAACCGTACGCCTTGGGCAAATCTAGATATCTAAGGAACAATAACAAGAGACTAAATAGGCTTTGCCATGAATATTTTTAAGACCACAAATCTTTATCAAAAGGTTGTTTCTGATTCATGAATGTATCAGTAGCTGGAACGTGTTACATTTCAATGTATGAAGGTATAATAGAGTGTAAAGTCCGAATTGTAGAACTACAGGGGGGCGCATAAGTCATTTGACCCATGGAACTAATGACGGAATGAGGAAATAATGATCGAAATAGTTCACAGATAGTGATATTTCGTAATCACTGATAGGTTGGGGTTGCCTTGCAATTTCGCTTTGTTTGATTTTTTTGATTTGATTTAGTTTATTTTACTTCGCGTTTTGTGCCTCTTGGCTAATTTGCGAAGATGGGGATGAGTGATGAAATGATGAAATTGATGAATGGACATTCACAAACAACCAGGCCCGACCGGGATTCGAACCCGGGACCCTTGCAATTTCGCTTTGTGAGGAATGGTTTAGGATATGGTGTACAAGTAACAAACGTAGCGTGATTTTGACTGTATGGGGGAACTGAATTTTGCGCCACCATATATAAAAGTGAGAACATGTAGTGGAAACTTATGTTCTGGCACGTTGTAACACGAATGCTTTGAAATGTTTAAGTCTATGTGGAAGTCTATGAGCATAGGTCTAACGTAGCAGGCGCAAGGGGGACACCACTTCCCCAAATGTTCAGGTTCATGAAAATTTACACGTAATGGTATTTTTGTTAACCTCCTGAAACCTGAGAGAGTAAAGTAACAAAATTGTTATGATTTTGCAAATGTAACCGTTATTTTTCAAAATAGTCCTGGATAATATTTGTATGACCTTGAAAACTTTTTAATTCTGACCCCCCTCCCCAAAGTTAAGCTCCAAGTTATTTTCTGCTCCCCAAAGTTAGGTTCCAAGCTACACCTATGTCTATGGAAGTTAAAAAAAAAGCGTGAGAATATTGTGATATAAAAGATAAGTATGTACTAAAATATTGCCTATAGACAGTGTAAAAGATCCGTGCTTCTCAGAAATCTAAAATAATTGGTTAAACATTTTCATCTCCTCCCAACGTGAACGATAAGGTGTGGGAAAGAAGAAAAAATTGATGACATTAAAAACAGCGCATTCCATAAGAATGTGCTGAACATTTAAAATAACATTAAATACACTGCAGAGTGGAGAGTCCAACTTTTGCAGATGAGAACTATGGGTGAGACGGCCAAGTCCAATGAGAAGCCTGCAACGTCCACCCGTAACCACAACAACACAGCGCAAGAGTACAGGCACTGGCTGCGTTCAACACTCTAAACACTGCAGTTGGGTGGTCGGCAAAAGTTTACCCATATGTGCTAACTGATTCAGTCGTAGTACAAAGACTCAGAAATATCTCAGGGCCTGCTGGGTGTAAAGAAAGATTATACCAGCTTTATATATATTTATATATCTGTATTATAATCTTAATAAAAGAATGTCTCTTAGCACATGTGTCTTTACCTGTAACACCTACGTGCATTTACTTGTACCACACACGTGCTTTTACCTGTACCACGCACGTGCTTTCACCTGTACCACCTTTGGTCTCGAAGAGATGAGGGAGGGCAGGGACTATCCAATTTATTCCTCGCAGTGAGGCGCCAGGGGAGTATGGGGACCTAATTTTATTTAGGGCCTTGGTCGCCGCCGACGTCACGGGTTCCCCTGTAAGAGAGAGTAGGTTGTGCGTAGTACCCCCAACCACAGTACCACAATCGGTACCCCCGAATAGCGGGCGCTAGGTAAAAGGATTAAAGGATGCCGCAACACTCCCCTGCGTTAGCGGGGAATTGGCAAGCCAACCGGTGTCTCCTATGCTGGGACGGCAGTTTAGAAAGGAAGGTCCGGGTGCTCCCAGACAAGCCGGGCAGGTAGTTCCTGGGCACCTACCAGCCAGGTAGGTAGGTTGCTGCTAGGCTCTTCTTCTTCTTTCTTCTTTCTCCTTCCTTCCTTCTGGGATGGCTTCTAGTCTTCAGGCTGGGAGGCCAGTTAACCCTGGATGTTTGCCTGTTGACATCAGGGACCCAACTGAACTCCAGGTGCGGTGCGGTGCGGTAATATATCATAATCGATATGGAGTGTCATGCTTATATTTGACTCCAATCTGTTATATTCTGTTGACAACATCTTTAACAATTAACTTCATATACATAATAACAAGAACAAGCTTCGGCAACTGTCGCTCGAAGTTTAAAATATTGTGTTCCCAAAGTGAACGAAACAATTACAATCACCACATACATAACACAAAAATCAAAAATTTACTCCAATCTCGGGAGTTTAATGCGGAAATGACGAGGCCTCTCCGACCCCAGCTTGCTAATTAGTGGATTTGTGTGTCCTCTTATTTTATTCCAAAAGGATAGTTTGGCTTGTCGTAGTACTACATCAAGAAGCTCCAAATTCAGATCTTCCTGTATCTGGATTATGCGAGTAAGAGGAGGATGCCTTCCAATTGCTCTGGCAGCTCGATTTTGGACTCTTTGCAGTTTAATTAAATGAGTCTTCGCTGCATGCTGCCAGGCGGGACTGGCCTATAGTAATATCGGCCGCACCATCATTTTATAGAAATGCAGGCGTGTCTCGAGTGTGAGTGCCATGGACCGGAACATTGGATATATATATCCTATCCTCTGTTTGGCCTTCTTAGTCTGGGCATTGATGTGTGGTCCGAAGGTAAGGCGTTTATCAATCAGCACCCCCAAGTATCTAACTTGTTCAGCGCTGGGTACATCTCGCTGAAATAGTTGCAAGCTGGCCCCTTCTTTGGCATTGGATAGACTAAAAACGACTGAAGTACTCTTTTCTGGATTTATCTTGATTTTCCACCGTTGAGACGAACGTTCAAAGATCGGCAGGAAAGTTTGCATCTGTTTCTGACACTGATGCACACGTTTGGCGGTAGTGAATAGTGCAGTGTCGTCTGCGTATGTGGCAATTATCCCTTTGTCTGGGGTGGGTGCATCTGCAGTATACAAAGAGTAAAGTATCGGAGAAATCACCGATCCTTGAGGTACCCCTGCACGGACCAGTCTTGGCGTCGATTTCTGCCCATTTATGGACGTAATGAAACTTCGGTTAGACAGAAAGCTGGCTATGACCTTTATATAGCTGAGTGGAAACCTCATTCGTCGCAGTTTATACAGGAGTCCAGCATGCCAAACTCGATCGAACGTCTTTTGTACATCTAGAAATAATCCTAATGGTCGGCGCTTCCAATCAAGACGAATCGCTACATAGTCAACGACGCGAACAAGTTGTTCGTTCGTCCCATGGGAACGGCGAAAACCAAATTGGTGATCTGGAAGCAGATGGTTAGCTTCTATGATCTCATGAAGTCGTCGTTGCATAACTCGTTCAAATAGCTTGCTAAGATGAGAAAGCAAACTGATGGGACGGTAATTGCCGGCATTTTGTGGATCCTTTCCAGGCTTTGGTAGTACGATGAGTTTTGCCAATTTCCACTGAAGTGAAAAGTAACCAAGCTTCAGGATGTTTGTAAATAACTTTGCCAAAAAGACGTAGCCCTTACGGGACAGATGCTTCAGTGCAGCTGGCGGTATTCCGTCTAAGCCGGCAGCAGAGTTGTTTTTCAATTTCCGCGTTGCATTTGCCACTTCGCGAGGCAAGACAGGTGGAACATCCAATGACGGAAGCTGGCGTTGAAGACTTTGGAAAGCAGCATCGACGATCTGTTCTGTAACAGCGTCATGGAGATCATTGTTTGGTTGACACTGATCGTAAAAATGATCGGCTAGAAGCTCAGCCTGCCTCTGGGGATCCATAATTGGACCTGCAGGGCTATTAATGGCCGTCATAGTAGGCTGTTGACGTTGATTTAAGTTACGAGCAATCTTCCAAAATGTAGGATCAAGCTCTGTCAGTTGGCCAAGTTTGCGATCCCATTGGTGGATTCGTTCACGGTGTAAGTATTGATGAAGGTGACGCTGAAGGAGCATCCAGTCTCCCCGGTGGATGGGCGATCTGGATCGATGCCATCGTCGGCGCGCCCAACGCAGTCGTGATAATATGTACAAAACTGGAGTAGCCTGAGTAGAGAGTGGATCTCTGGTGAATGTCGTGGATTGGCGCCAGGAATCTGCGATGACGTTGGTGAAGATAGTAACACCCCTGTCGATGTCTGCAGATGATGACAACGGAATAGTTAGGTCAACGGAATTGTGGACACGAACGGTAAAGAGAGTCCAATCAGTAATAGCTTCTCGTAAGGTGCGGAACTGATGTTGATATAAACCGTATCCGATGGAAGCAGAGACAGGGAGATGATCGGAATCGAGGTACCAAGTTACAAATGGCATAGTGCTGAGGCCGACATCTTTGGTCAGGATGACATCTAGTACATCGGGGCGACTTCCATTGCGTGGATAATGCGTCGGTTCGTGAGGAGCAGAGATGGAAAAAGCCAGCTGATCCATTATACCAGCCAAAGCGTTCCCGGCTGTGTTGGAGGTGATAGAATGCCAGTCACCGTCTTTGGCGTTCAAATCGCCCGCCAGTACAATTCTATCGCCAAGTGTTTCTAGTACAAGGAAATCGTTGGTGGCCAGAACTTCTTGTGGAGGCTTATATGCTGAAATGACAACTAGGTCTTCATTTGGTGCATGGAGCTACACCGCCAAGGCTTCCAACGAAGCTAAAGGTGGAACTGGTATCTTGATAGCAGTGAGGCCACGTTTAACAAGTATTAGCAGACCTCCCTTGCGACGACCAATACGATCTTCTCGGAATATTTTGTAATTGGGAACTGTCCATGTGAGATAAGGTTTAAGATGAGACTCATTGATAAGAGCGACATCTATATTCCGTGAATATAAATAATGTTGAAGCAATAAGGTCTGTTTTTCGATGCCATTTGCATTAAAGACAAGCAAATTTATCTGACGTTGAAGTCCGTTGCGATTAAAAGCACCCATCACTTTGCATTTCAATGAGTGTTTGCAGAACAATCGTGACATAGTTCATGCTGGTTGTAGCGCGTGACATTCTCTGGAGTCCTCTATTAATGTGCTTCAATATCTTCTTGAAGTGCATTTTATTAACCATATCCAGTAGAGATTTGAGTATGGAACCCACATCTTCTTCGTTTTCTTCATTAGCCTTAGGACGTTGTCGTCTGTTGTCTGCCACACTACTAACGGTATTTGCATAGCTGATGGCATCCTGAGAGGTGGTTACGGCTGGAGTGGTCAAGGAATCTGTGTTTGCATTCGACGCGCGTGTAGACTGCGTCGGTTGTACTGTTTGCCGTTTCGCCATGGCGGTGAAGTATCGGCAACCTCGGTAATTCGCCGGGTGATTTTCCTTACAATTACAGCAGACTGCAGGTGTTTCTCTGTCCTTCTTTGGACAATCTGCGGTAAGGTGGCCACTTCCACATTTCACAAAACGTGGTCGAGCTGCACAGGTACTTTGGGTGTGGCCCAGGCGCTGACATCGGTGGCATTGTAGGATGCTGGGTGGTCGATATGCCAGAATCTTGATCCGATAATAGGAAAGGTACTCTTCTGTATAGATGTCAGCAGACTTTTCGTTCCTGCGAAGTGTGACCAGATACAGAGGTATTTGCTTCCGGACGTGAGTTTTTCGGTCCCTCTGCGTCATGCGTTGTACATTTTGCACATCGTAGCCTTTCTTTTCCAACTCCGCAAACAAAGTATCATAGGGCACGTCGATAGGTAATTGCCTGATTACGACCTTCAGAGGACGATTTTGTCGAACCGGTGCACTTGCAAATTCAATCTTCTTGGTGGTGAGGTTGCGTTCGAGAGATTCGAAGTCAGCAGTTGTTTGACAGTGAACTCGGATACTGCTAGGTGTATATCGAATTCGCGGTTCGGATTTCAGAATATTGTGCAGCGTAGCCACAAATGTGTGCGGGGACGATACATTGTAAATAAATATCGGAGGTATCTTGCGATTGGACGAAGTTGTTTCACCCGCGAATTCAATTCCATCTTGACGTCCGTTGGTGGCAGATGTTCCTGCCATAGAATCAGAGTCCTTGGTATAAGTCTGAAGAAGCTGGTATGCGTTGGACACTGGCACTGGGGCAGCAAGCGGCACAGATTGACTAGGCTTCGCAGCTTTCCTTGGATTCACTAACTGAAAACCATCGGAGTTGGTATCTTGGTCTGCACTGGAAATCGACTGTTGACGTTCTCTCTTGCGAGATTCTTCAAAATCTAGCCTACTCACCGGTCTGGGGTTCAGGCCACCACGAACACTACCTCTTGGGTAGGGATGATGCCGAGGGATGGCGCCGATATTTCTGGATTTCAGATCTTGGAAATGTGGAGTCATCTGGGCTGCTGGCGTGCCATCCTGGTTGGCAGTCTCTGTTGATAGGTTCTCTTCCATCTCGACCTCGTCTGACCAGTCGCGTCTTCCTTCGGTACCCATGGCTGAAGAGATGAACAACACACCGGAAGGAATGCGGTCATCTAATGAAATCTTCTGCTTGTCCGACATCTAGGCACAGGTTCCACAACTACACCTTATATAGTATATTTTATATAGGCCTTCAGACGTCTTCCGTAATCCCCTGGCGTGGCTTGGTGTCCACCACACCAGGAACTCCCTCCTTGGATGGAACTCCAGGCCTCGCTGCGCTGGCTTTATACTCGCGGGGGCGGCGCATTGGTGGTGAAAATTTTAACTACAAGTACGCGTTGCTAACTTTTTTTTTTTTACATATTGCAACCTTCGTACTGAGAAACATCCAAGAAGTGACATTAAGAAAACACTAGTGGGAAAATCACTAGTTGCACGAGTCAATTTAAACTAAAACTGTGTGAATTCTGACAATACAATTGATATTGAGCCTCGCAGGACTCTTTAACGAATTGAACAGCATAAATGACAATAAATGATAACATTCACCGAATACAGCGACCACGCAGGGTCGAAGCTAATAAACGTAGAGGTGGATCCGTTAACACATTTAAACTAGAAGTGTACGCTTCGCAGGGACTTTTAGCATGCACTCTTTATCCAAACCTTCTTAACAAAATACAATATTGCGACCGCGCAGGGCCGTTAAATGTGGCTACCACGCAGGGTCGTTACGAGCCGAATTAGTATTATCCCTTCTCTGAGGGAGGGACGATGTGGAACGTGTCCCTATTACCTTTTCCTACCAAATGGGTCTCCCCCATGTTGCAGTGGTAGCGTCGTCGCCTTGTAATCAAGGGCTCCCAGGTTCGATTCCCTGTGGAGGTATATAGTGGTTCGGATCCCACTTTAAATTGTAGGTCCAGTCCTGATTAGCCTTACTGTGCATAAAATGGACTTAAAACACCAACTCAATCAATCAACCCATCCTGCAAAATCTCAAGGAGGAAATAACAGAATACTTTCTGAAGGCCTATATAAGATATACTATGTAAGGTGTAGAGCACTTCGGAAGACTTTGGTAGCAGTTGCAGCTGCTTCGTTGCCTTTAATGCCCAACCACACTTACAGTGAAGGACGCTCAGCATAAAAAAAAATTCACGGACCTATGGAGTGTCCGGAAGCAAGTGGTTCCAGACTCTGGAGCACACTGAAGGAATCAGAATAAATGAGAACTCTGTAAAGTACAGCGCCTTTAGTATTGCATCAAGTTCTGTGTAGATGGAACAAGGAGAAAGTAAAGTAATGCTGTGACTGCGAATTGACAACAATGCACAACCTATTGATTGAACAGATATGGACCCATCCATTAAAAAGCAATAATTTAAAAAAAAACAAAAACATAGATGTGTCTGCCTTTGGGAGAGAAGTTAGAGACGGGTTAATGGGTCATACAGTTAATTCCTAAGTGAGGAGGGACTGAAAAGGCGAAGGGTTCCAAGCATATCACTATCAGCACCAAGTACTAACGATCTCGTCTGCACGAACACAGAGTGCACTGCCTTTGTGGTCTTGAGGTACGAGAATGAAGATGGTACACAATTAACCTTCTCTCGTCAAAGACTGTAGTGAGATAGATGGGATGGCATCGAGCGCAAGTGGTGGAACTAATGAAGAATAAGTTGCGTTTGTAGAGATGACGAAGAGCCAATACCTCCATAAACAAGTTGAGATTGGAGAGGTACGAAATAATTACAACGGGACACAGACGCATACCAGCACGATGAAGAGCGCTGAGGATGTGAAGTTGAGAAGGACGAGAAGCAGTGGCGTATACTGGTTTTAATGAGTATGTAATCTCCGACCCTTGATTCATCCACCCACTCCTGAAGTCTCCCTGCAAATTTACCTCAGAATCCATACAGGATTTATGTATATATGTGTGGAAAATTTTACCTTATTGTTGCGACCACTATCAATTAATTGTTTTGATTGTAGTTAATCTAAGTTTAGAATTTCAAATAATAAAACAAGAAAGTGTTTATTTATTTATTTATTTCGTCTTCTTTTACATAGCAAAATGGCTGTGGAGCCTTTCCTTTCACTTGACCATGTTTACAAATAAAAAAAAATGAATGTGGAATAATGAAACATTGAAAAAAGAAAGAAAGAAAAAAAATATAAAAATTACATAGGAATAGAAAAATACAAAGAAAACAATACATATAAAAATGGCAATCTAACCTATGGCCACACACACTCGTACTCACACATACATATTTTTTTCTTCTTCTATAAATGAATGGGTTGTCTCTGCAGAGAGGCAGACTCCAGAAGTCTGCAGTCTACAATATTTAGTAATTTGAGTTTTATAACAATTTATGCGAAGCTACTAAATGTTCCAATAACATTTGTTCGGGACAGTTCACCATATTTACTCCCTCTTTTGACTTTTTTCGAACTGCAGTCTTGATGAGAGAATGTCATCATTTTGTGGTTAATTCACATTCAGACATGTTCTTCATTATAAGGATAATTCCATAGCGTCACATCCAGGGTACTAATTCCCATGGAGGAAGGGGAATCTCCCACTTCCCCCCCAACGATCTTGTTCTATTAAAATTTTCCGAGGGTAAGAGTTTGTGTTATAACAAGAAAGATAAGCAATTAGTTTTGACTTCAAACATACTTTACTAAGAATAACATCATAAACACATTGAAAGAAGGAATAACAAAGAATGATGTCTGCCTGTGTGTGAATGTTGCATACATCTTTGTTCTCTCTCTCTTTAGGGCTGGTAACAGCATGGGGTAAAAACGTACTTCTACAGTCATAGATAAGATTTTAAAATTATATCAAATTGGACTAGTAAGAAATGGAGCTGTAGCTGCGAAGGTGGTTGTCATTGTCACCCTAGGCCCCTGGAACATAGATAATAGACCGACCTGTTATTACTCCTCCATTTCTCTCCTCCTTGCGTCGGAAATAAAACATAGCATTTACATGTTAATTTAATAGGAAACTAATGTCTTCTTACAGTTTCTCATTTTTTGTCCTTCCAGCTAGATATCTTTAATTTGCAATTGATTTTGCATATGTGAACAATAACACACACTGCTTCAATGAAGATGGTGTGGGATGCACAAACGACTGTCCTTTTATTAGCTACATTTCTTGAGTGCTAAGTTTTCTTTTGTCGGATTCAGCGGAAAAGAGTAAGTACGTAAAATTTCTACAATGTCTAAGTATGCCAGCTACATCTAGGAAGGGGAGGGGGTGCAAATTCGGTACAGGGGGTGCGAGAATCATTCTCGTCCTGGGGGCTGAAATCTCTAGCTACAACTCTGATAAGGAAATATTTCCTTTCGAGAGACCATTAATAGATTTACAACATTATACAAACATAACACAATAAAAGAATGAAAATATAATTATCATTTTTAATAAAAAGCAATAATTAAATAATATCTAACACTTACTAAAAACATTTCACGTATCTTCTAATTTCTTGACATTTCGAACCTCGATAAAAGGAATTAATTTGCTAGTTTATAAATGTAGCAAATTAATTTGTATATATATGTTTATAAATATAAATATATATAAAATAATTAATTAATTAATGATATTAATTAATTATTTAATAATTGACATATATTTCATGACAATTATATATATATATACCTAAATCCAAGGTTTAGGGCTTGGCCCCTCCCTCAAAAAAAATCCTAGGTACGGGCTTGACTAGCACGAATACTAAATCACTAACACCTAAACAAATAATACATTTTCGAATCGCCAATAGGAACACCAAGCACAACACAAAGCCACCTTCAACACGCATTCAATTCCTCTCGCCAATCTTCTGTTGTGTTCCTGCTTGACTCAGAATAAAATTCCCTATGGATGCTGAAAATTTCCCTTTCCCAGCTTTAAATTCCCTGCGATGCGAGAGTTTCTCCAAGTTGGAATTATTGCGTTTGTTCTTTATATATTTTACATTCATATATCTTTCATCTTTATGATCACTATTAATCTAAAGAGGGGAGAAAAGCAACGTAAATTAACTAATATACGAGTATATATTTTTCTGATAGCTTTCCCTTTCAAGAATGATTCATTTCCGTGAAAGAAGTACTGTTACAGGTTTATCGATTGAATAAATTGCTATCTTACGTCGCTTTTCTGCCACTTTTGGCTAATCACGATGAGTGATATGAAATTAGGGTCACTTACAAAGAGCACCCATGCCCAGGCCGGTATTGAACCTTGGAGCTCTGAGGCCGTATGCAGTTGTGCTAACCACTCCTCCACGGAGGTCGGTGTAATTTCTTGAATATCTAGTTTAAATTTAAATTTATTTAATTACCTTTATCTTCAATATTTAAGCTTTTCCCCTTTGACAAATTCTGTTCAAGTAGCAGAGATCAGGAAGACAGAAGCAAATGTAAAATGAGAATTAACATAGAATTGGTTCGCAAATGTTCAGATTTCCCTGTTTCTCGTGCACTTCCAGATGTATTTTCCCTACTTCGCTTTTCAGTACGTAATTTGTGAACCCACAATTCCCGTCCCTAAGAAATTTCCCTGTCGTAAACAACACAGCTTCTGCGATACAAAGGCCATCGGGGAAGAATGGCAGAAGAGGGCGCCAGCCGAGGGAACGGCAAAGGCTCTGGGGTGGAGAACTGGAGATTGCAACTGGCGACTCTCTCCAGAAGGAGGTTACCTGGCGACAGAAGCACCGTGCCTGAGAAGAAGTGTTTCCCTCCCCCTCTCCCCCTTCCCCGCCAAGGGATTTAAAGGGAGCCGGTGGAATCTCACCCTGCCAAGGAGAGTCCACCAGCTGGAGAAAGCCTCTCGGACATTCCGCGGCAAACGGTTGAAAACATTCGCGCTCTGGAAGGAAAGAAATGTACGAAAGAGAGGTTGGTTGGAAAGAATATTGCGAAGAAATGAGAAACAACTTTTTTTTAAATTATAGCTGGGTCATCTCCGATTACCTAGATGACCCAGAGTATACGCTGCTGACGAGAAGATGAATGCATAACACATCCACAATGGAATTTCAACCTAATGAGAGAACAATAAAGTCGAAAGAGAACAATGCGTTCATCATCCCAAGATGTGTGACTTAACATGTAGAAAAGGTTGACAAGTCTTAAACAAGATTACTTCAGCTAGCAGAGATGAGATTGCCAAGAAAGGAAAATAGAAAAATGAACTTGAATGGAGGAAAATAGTGGTTTTCTACAATACAAATCCTGCAATCTTGAACTATAAATGCACATAGAATAGTAAGCATTTAATCCACCTTCTATCTTCACAAGAAACATTGACATGAAAATTTTAAACTTTGATTACGTAAGTTACATTTTCGAAAGCCCTCATGTATTTATAATTTTATATGCGAGTGACACGTGGCACTTTCGAGTAGTACAATTAATAATCATCATATAAAATTTGAAGTTTCCATTTATTCGGCAGCAATATTAAGCAGAATTGTGTTTTTTGTGATTGCATAAGAAGTACTTTAATGTTCAGATCCCACTTTAAACTGCAGGTCCAGTCCCGATTAGTCTATCTGTGCATAAAGTGGATTTAAGAAACAACAAATCAAATCAAATTGTTACAAGTTTCAAGCATAATTTAAATTAGGTTAAGATTCTCCCCAAAATAAAATATTTCTCTTTGCTTAACGTGGACATTTTGTCTGTTGCTCTACGACACAGGACAGTGAGAACTCTATGGTGAGAACTTGGCTGCTGTTCGAACGCTGCTGCTCTCTAACGGTGTATGAAATAATACGCTGGTAAAGTCGTCTGCTAGTCCTGCGCGTGGGTGCGGCCATGTTGGCTGTATACAACCGGTTGCTATGGTGGTTGCTAAGACGCCAGCATAGGGAAACGTTATTCCGCGTTGGTGCAGTTTGGAAAAATGAACCGAAAACAATGAAGAAGAGAGAATGAACACATACGGAAAACAATTTGCACAGCTTTAGATATGTAAGATAAGAAGGTGTCTTCGAAGGAAGGGTGCAGCGAAGCATGAAAGAAAAATAATATGATATTTAGGAAAGTGCTACTCAGATAATGTCGCACATGTTGTGACTAGCACTTTTTTCGAAATGTCTACAGCAGTTTTCTTAATAATAGCTTTGTGTGTGAGCGAAGAGATGTTTACGGGATCCAGATTAAATATTATTTAACCAATGTGGTCTGTATTCCTTTGTTACGAGGACAAAAGGGTTGAACACAATATGTGCCGTTTCCTCTATTCGTAACTATTTTGTCGTTCTTATCCTAATTTATCACGCTCTTTTATGCAAAAAACAATTTGTTGTAATTAATAATGGTCTGCCAAGCTAGAAACAGCTTCAGGTCGATCCTAATTAACTAACAAGTGGGCGATTGATTTTTCATGAGATTGTAGGAAGGGAGAGAAAATATTGAAATCCTCTAAACAAAAATATCAGCAGTAATGGTAACTTTAATTTAGTATTCACAACATATATTTCACTTATTCTTATATATATTTATTTAGTTTATGTTATTTTTCTTTGTTGTTACTTCCATTGTTGTTTTTGCTGTTATTTCCATTGTTTTTACATTCCAATGTAAAATGGCCAACGTTGTATTTGAAATTCTCTGGTAAACAAATGAATAAATAGAGCGAACGAAATTGCTAGACCAAAAAGATGATATTAGCATGAATTATGGGCGTCGGGAAGGGGAGTCGAATAGGTTCTTGGACACCCATGGAAATTGACATAGTTCATTTCAAGTAAGAAAAAGAAATAGAAAAGTTATTGTTAATAAGATAAATAGAGAGCAGAATAACCAAAGTAAAAACTGCATTGGGTTGGAAAAATACAGAAACCAAGTTATGTTTTCTCATTCTACAATTTAATTCAAGGAATAAATGGTTTCACAGTTTCCAAAAATTAGAGTTTTATATGAGAGGTCACACAAACTTTAGGACTAAAATTTAGCCTAACTTTTGTGGGTAAAATTTAGTAACAATCTAGAATAACTATGCATTTCAGTACACCAACTACGTGAAATGTGAAAAAAAATGAAAAACAGTTCTGCAAGTTATTCACTTATCTGGTGGATCGAGTACAAAAATCTTCCGAAGGATATAATGATAATAGTAATAATAATAATTATGGGGTGCACGTCTTTGCGCCAATCACTCTGGAAAATGGTTTGGTTTTGCGCCAATAATTACCGGATCCTTATCTTTCCGTACATGGTTTTGCGCCACTACAGAAAATCGTAATTCAATGACTTAGGTTGGTAAGCATGATTTTCCGTCCCACTTAAACAGGCTGCGGACTGTCACCGAGATGGCGTGGTTAAACATTATGCACCACCAACCATAAGTATACAAAATTGCACTTGTCAAACTGCAGTCTCTTACAATGGAACCTTTGTGGCATGTGAGATCAATTTCACGTAATGCATGCGTGAAATTGCTTTGCGATTATATTGATCAATGTAAGATTCAATTTTGAGGTATTTTTCTCTTACGAGCGGGTTTTTCGAGGCCATTTATTTTAAGGTAAGTGTCGGTCTGGAGGTTAATCAATGCATGTACAAATTTGAAAATATCAGGATGGTTGGTGTAAAACATGGCATTCAGTTTACTGTGAAAGGCTTCACATGCATTTGTTGTGCGATAGGCCGAGGAAGAAAAATCTGCCCATATGTGTGGAGGGTACGTAGAATCTTCTGCAATATAGTTTTCTACCAAATAATCACAGAACTTTGTGATTTTCTCATCTGATGGCTTATCTTCGAACATGTCAATTGCGAAGCAATCGGAGACATCATGGGGATGTAAGTAAGACAAACCAAAAATATAATTGAGCCATTTACCTTCGGGACCTCTTTCCTTGTAGATTTTTGAAAGACCTAGGTTTTTCATTTTTCGCCACCAGGCTTGGCATAGGTGAAACCTACATCCTACTATAACACATCTCCCACACCATACTTCATTAATGGCACTGTGAATCCCTTGTTCAAAGTCAACGCATATTCTTTTCGGTTCAAGACTACTGCCGCAAACTTGCTCACACTTTAATTTCACAGCATTGAACAACGAAGTATACGTACTTTTTAATTTGTCCTTTAATAGGCAGAATAACAGGGGCACATAATGGCCTTTTTCCAGAATATGAATCGTGAACAACTGAGTGAAATGTTTTGTACAGTAGCTGAAGGTCCCAACCATATAAAGATAATCAGCATCGCAAAGATATTTTAGATTTGATTCACAACCGAATACTATTATGTTCTTTACGCTGTCATTAATTAGTACGAAATTCTCACCACGAACAGTCCTTATGGTCTGGTTTTCGTCTGCTTCATGAACATCGCTCACTGATTTCGGCAATGGAGGGAGCATATTTCGCCGTGTTCTATACACAGCCTCTCGCAAAAGTTTCTTATCTGTGAAATGTAGCTGATTGATACGTGTAAGCCTTTCTTCGTTCAGCGCCGCGTACACAATGCTTGAGGGTTGTTCATGTAATGCACTTGCCGCCTTCCGTTTACATGAACCACGAATTTGTTGAAGTATTAAACTGCGTTCATTGCTATCGTGATTATGAATTATCTTCTCACTTTCAACTATCATGTCACTGTTCGTAATTATTATTGCTGTACACGACTTGTTTGTGCAACGCCACCGAACACGTCCATCTGAATATGCGTAAGCTTTCCTGAATTTATAATTGTCCTTACTTATTAGATTCTTACCTCTATTCGATGCCTCTGCGAGCAGTTCCATGGTCGACCGGTCCCCGGTGTAATGAAACGTGTAACGTTGAGGTGAAACACAGGGAGGTAGACGAAAGCCACGATCAGTCGTTACCCTTGAGAGACACAGGATTGCCAACCTATACAATTCTTATCTCGGCTAGACATTCAAGAGTGGCGGAAAACATTCTTGGCGCAAAAGATACTGTGGCACTAATATTTACAATTTGTTCATTGGCGCAAAACACGCGATTTTGGCGCAAATGCATTGCACCCATAATTATTACTATTGAATAATATTGGTTCATATCCATGAGTTTATAATAGTCATTGTATAACAACAATCATAACCGTAATAATAATAATTATTACTAATACTCAGGGCACCGGAATGCTTCGGAACTCTGTTCCGGTAAATCAGTTCCTGCTGCGGCATTGAATATTTATTTTATTTTTATAATAACTGTACAAAAGTCAATCTTTTATGACGTGAATTCCTATTGTAAACAATATTAAATTTGTCTCCTGTCGGTGAACAGTCAGTAGGTTCCAGGCGCCAGGCATTCCAGGGCGACAGGTTTATCACATGTTTAATCTTTCGTTGGATATTCGGATAATAAACCTTTTCCTGGATAATAAACCTTTTCCTGCTCCCACAAAATTAGGAAATAGTTAGGCTAGAGAGTTCAACGAACTAACCGATTTCTAACTACGCACTGGTAATGATCACGCTGGAAAGTTCATACGAACTAACCGATCGATGCTTCAATACTATTTCGTTGGATATTCCTGACATGCCCAAAGCGATATGCATGCCTTGGAAGAGGGATGAATTTCCCAGAAGCGAGAAGACATGCTTCTTGAGGAGAATTATTTTCTATTGCTGTCAGTTTACCATTATCAGTTGTGAATTGAGATAAATAAAATCAATTAGAAACAATTAGGAAGTAAATATTTCCGGTTAGTATTCGCTTATTTACGAGTTACGATTATTCAGTATTTCCTGAAATTTAGATGTAAATGAGAACCAAATTTCCTGAAACGACAGACGTGACAGAGCTTGTGTGTGTATAGTATATTTACTTCGGATGGAGTACTAATGATAATAATAATATCGTTCTTACCTCAAGATGCACTTATAATTGTTGTTATTATTAGCAGTAGTGGCAGTAGTCGTGGTGTCTATTCATTGTGGTTCGCGTTCAGGTTGTTGGATGAAACCACTTTAGGGACTGCTAATATTGATTGATTGATTGATTTGGTGTTTTAAGTCCACTTTATGTACAGTAAGGCTAATCGGGACTGGACCTACAGTTTAAAGTGGGATCCGAACCACTTGTGCCTCCACCGGGTATCGAACCCGGGACCCTTTGATTAGAAGGCGACGACGCTACCACTGCGCCATCGGGAGGCCCGCAGTTCTCATACTACTACCACAAAAAAACAAAGAAGTATATGTTCCTTGTATGTGCTACTATACTAGTAGGGTAAAGACCCCGAATATGAGGATAGGCACCTAAAATGAGACCCCCATGTATCTCGTAAACAAAGAGCTGAACCCTAGCGGATGGAAGCTGAAACACAAGGAGGAATCGCGCCATAGCACTGGAAGTCACGTGAGCTCTTTGTGTGTAGATACAGCGCCTAGAATAACGTAGTGTGGAAAACGGCATGGTTCTGCGCTCTCTGGCTGGTTCCACTCGAAAATGATCCGCTAGAGGCGCTGGTGTTGACCCCGGTGCTTGGTGTTCGACTGCTTATAATGGAAGTAAATGGAGTTTTCGCTGCAACGTCTGATTCTTTTACATGAAGCATTTCTATGAATGTGATAATTGCTATGATATTTGGTACAGTGGTCGCGAAGATATTAACGAACATTCTAGACAGTCGACCACGTCCTGTTATCGTCATACTTTCGTTAATAATACGGGAGAAAAAATACGCTTGGAATGTTCTTGGCAACTAAATTTTTGTGTATGAATTAGGTTCATTATTATTATTATCATCATAATTTCTTTTAAAGATATACACACTGAAGCATTTGTATTTTTGATATTTACTGTCTCTTATCTTCCGCTTTGAACTAATCGCGGCGATGATGATAATGATGATTCCATGAAACGACAAGGGGAACCCCACAAAACTTTCTTAGTGCCATCGACATGAGTGTAAGGCAACTTTCAAACCAATGGGACAAGCGACACGGGATGTTCACACTGTCACACAAGTGACACACACTTCCAGACTGTAAAATAGCATTCATTGCACATGAGGGTCCAAACAGCAAACGACACGTTCATATGGCGTATTCGCGTGCTACTTGTTACTTCGGTCGGAAAGCTCCTTAAAGGAAGGGTGCTGAGACCGAAGCGACGCGCTACAGGGGAAGTTCCCAACTAAGTGACAAGCGACATGGTGCCTTCAGTCTATTAGCAAGCGTTGCTTGCGAACAACAGGTAGGCGACACGATAAACCGCACATTACAACAACAGATCTAGGCGACACGATAAGCCACACGTGTCGCTTTGTCGCTTGTGCGTCGCTCAAACTGGGCCATTTCCTCAATAGCTTGCAACATGTTGCCGTGGTTTGTTGTTCGCGCATACACGATGCAATGAGTGTCTTGCTTTAGTGAGATTGCGCACCAAAGCGACAAGCGGCACGCGACACTTATCGCTTGAGGATTTCACCAACCGAACGCTGGCCTGTGCTTCCCGTCATGCCGCTACGATGTGAAATGTTGCTCTTGATTGGCTTCTTTCCAAGCAACATGTGTCACTTCGGTATGAAAGTTGCCTTGGACCGAATGCCCCGTGTCGCTTTTGTGTGAAATCCTCGTATCGTTTGTCGCGTGTCGCTTTGGTGTAAAATCTCCTTGAGGAAACGGTGCAGTCAGAACTTTTGTCCCTACGGTTCGAAAGGCTGCATTGATTTCCGACTGCTCGCTTTAAAGCGACACTTGTGGTTTGTCGCCTCGGTATGGAATATATCTCAGGATACTATTTATATTCTAATAACATAGAAAAATAAACTCTCATACACAGTCCAAGATCTGACGTCCGGAATCACATTGCGATGTTTCTTCTTGGGTTACGCATGCTATTTATTTATTAATTTTATTTTACTTTTCTTTCCAAATTAATGCCATTTCGTGACTGGAAATCACTCCACAAATATAACTGTTTCCATCAATTCACTTACCGCCTTTCTAGAGAAACGAATCTACACAATATATTCCAAAAACTAACTAAGCCGCATTACTTTCATAACAAAATTAGCACCTGGGTCGATCGCACTGCCATCTACTTGTCATCGTCTCGGGGAACCGGTTTCTTGGGTCGTTTTCCACACTACGTTATTCAAGGCGCTGAAGTGTAGAGATGGTGACGCAGGGAATGTGAAAAAGAAAGCGTGCTCATGGAAATTTTGCTGCCGTTTGGAAATTAGCTGCTGAAAATGGATAAGGTAAGTTGTTACTGATACCCTTTTTACTGTGTTTCGTAGTTGTGAGTGTGTGTGTTGTACCATGTAATTAGTTGCTAGTTTTCGTCCACTTGTAAGAGAGATAGCGTTGTTCATTTGTTTACCCTACGAAGGTCCTATTATAAGACCTGGAAGAGGTTCAATATATGAGACCGGTCTCATAATAGGACTACCATAATAATGAAGGGTCTCATATTAGGAGTCACAAAATATATCTAATATTTTACGTTGATTTTCATCATTGGTTTTCCTAATTTGGGAGTTACGTTGAAATTATGTTACAAATGAAATGGTTATTAATCTTTACCTTTTGTTATATGTAATGATCAGAATATTCTTGTAGCTTTTACACAAAATAACGGACTATATTGGACGATATTTTTGGGAAGGAAACTTGAAGGCAAAGTATTGCAATTTTTAATAAATTCAATGACGTATTTTTTTCTAACGAAAGAAAAGACAAAACCATAAAGTACTTCAATTGTTGGATGAATGTTTTGGACCCACTCATTTTCAAATTTAACCCAATTTACTCATAATTAGATTAATAAAATGTGAACAATTATTTTAGAAATGTGTAGGCCTATAGCCCTATAGCCTAGGATTTATTACGAAAATTTTCATTTCTTTGTTTCAGGGAGCGGCCTCATCCCAAAGGAAGAAGTGGAGCGCAGAAAGCATGATAAGGGCTGTAAATTACGTTCGAAGTGGCGAATGGGTTTCTTATGGAAAGCTGCACGTTATTTCTGCGTCCCCAAAGGAACACTAGAACGTTACGTGAAAGACAAAGGGAAGACACCTGAGGCATTAGTGAGTGTTTGCTTAGGGAGAAAACCAGTGCTGACAAACGACCTTGAAGAATTGTTGGTGAAATATTGTGTAGAAATGGACGCGCGGTTTTATGGACTCAGAAAAAGTTATATAAAAAGAATTGCTTTTCAGCTTGCCCTAAGAAATTCTCTCCCTCATCCATTTTCAGGCGAAAAGAAAGCTGCAGGCAAGAAATGGCTGCGAGGTTTTCTGAAGCGTCGCCCCGAACTGTCTATGCGGAGTCCAGAACCAACGTCATTTGCCCGTATTAAAGGATTCAATCCCGATAGGGTGAGTGCGTTCTTTGATATTTTTGAAGGGGAACTGGAGAAGATTCAAAACAAACCACACAGACTTTTTAATGTGGACGACTCAGGAATATCAGTGGTACAGTGATATGTCTACCTTCAAAACATTTTACGCGCAAGAAGTTGAAACATGGTTGCGTCAGAATCCAGGAAAACCACTAAAAATAACTAAAATTTCCAGAATATTGTCAGGTGCATACAACAGAGCTGCTACTATGGGAACATCCGTTAATGAATTTCAAAAGACTGGTTTTTTCCCTTGCAATAGATCCATTTTTCGTGATGAAGATTTTGCAATACACTCTGTCAGCTCTAAGAAAGGAAAGCGGAATGTGACAGGTCAGTCAGTTGAACTACCCAAAAGTGAAGTGGAACCCCAACCAAGCTGCAGCAGGTTAGGCCAACTTGAACAGGAACAGGAGCCTGAAAGCAGTTCTATTCAGGCTACGCTGTCTTCAAACAGTACCACCCCTGATGACGATGCCATTGTAATGCCAGAAGACATTGAGCCACTACCCACACTAGACAGCCCATCTCTTACCAACTCCGAGAAATCTCGCGTAGTGAATCAACCAGTAGTTATAACAACAACACCATACAAGAAGGACTTGCAGACAATTCGAAGAAATGTAAGAAGGAAGTGAAGAAGAACCTGTTTGGTAGGTGTGTTACAGGCACTTACAGTAGGAAGCCTACTGAGGTCCAGAAAAAGCAGCAATCAGATTACTCGCGCTGTACTTCACGTAAGAAGAGGAAGGTTGTATCACAGAAATGTGAAGAATCCACAGATGAGTCGGAAGAATCTTTCTCATTAGCAGAATCGTCTGACAGTTTAGAATTAGATGAATATGATACAGAATATGTATTTTGTGGTTCATCGTATTCCAAAGATCAATGTGGTGAAGAGTGGGTAAAGTGCACACGTTGTTACAAGTGTGCTCATGCTCATTGTGGTGCACATTTGTGTGTCCGATGTGCAAAAATCAAAAGTAAACGCATGATGAACTTCGTTTCTACCAGGTAGCTACTTCATGTGTAATACAATGTAGGTCTTTTCACAGTTTCATTTGAAGTGAACCAATTTTGGTGAACAGGACAGCTACTAGGATAGCATAGAAGGAACATTCTGTTTTGTATTTTTAGCATGGTAAAAATAGTCAGTTTCTTTTTTAGAATAGCCTAATCTTTTTAAACATGGTGTAAAAATAATTTCGTTTTACTTATAGTTGGGTAAGAAAATAATTTAGTTCAAAAATAATTTAGTTCAGAGATTCAAATGATTTATATAACCCAAACAAGGTCGAGGTCTCTTATTCGGTACCCCCTATAAAATAGCTGAGTAGCACTTGTGTTCATTTTTTTGTTTATAATTTATGATTGTTACTTTTTTATGTATCCCAATACCCTTGTATCATAAAATAGACTCCCTACAAAATATATTTTTAAAAAAACACTAATCGTTTATGCTTTAATTAACAAGTAAATCGAATTCTACCAAAAGGGTCTCATTTTCGGGGTCTTTACCTACTACTACTACTATTCAAATTTGCCAATGGCGTGACCACCCCTACAAACATTTCTGGGGATTTTCATTGACTATGATGGACTAATATAGCTCTACACATATATTCTTCTGAGCGAGAAAATGCATTGTACTATATTTTAATGCTCAGTGGTGTAGAAGGCAGGAAATGTGCCTAATGTTTCCAATCACACACAAAGCAGAAGTACATATTTGACCGCAGACGAAGAACGGTGTGACTTCACGTTCCTTTACTCGCCAGCAAGCCTATGGTAGCTAAACCGAAGAAATCGTAAGTTCCGGCCAATTGTTTGTCGGTCACTTTCTTGGAAAATGCCTGCTTTGTTACTCCATTTCTTCTTTAACTTGTCGTCTGTATTTTATCTACGTATTCTTCTGAATCTAATATTTCCAATGGTGTAACATACATAGTACCATTTTCTTTGCTAAACGCTGTCACTTACAACAAAATGTATCCCTCGCGATCCGTTTCCATACTAACTGCATGGGAAAAGTATGGGAAGCGCGTTGTATTAAGCCATGTCTTCCGTTGCTATGGCGACAGTGCCCGAAGTGACGTTTACTTTACCAACGTATTAGCACTCAAACGTTTGTTCTTGGTCCATCCTCTTCCCTCACCCACCGGGGGATCCGAAACGGGTCTCCTGACTATGCTGTGTTGTAGACCCATTGCAACGACCAAGCCGACTGAAGCAGGGGATAGGAAGAACAGCGTTCAACTTCGCTCCAATACTCCTCGCTGTAGAGATCAGGCCGTTGCTCCGGCTTTGCAACGTTTACTTATGCGTCTACTCATACACTGTGAAATATTGCAGGTTGCCTCCTTTTTTTAAAAAAAACAGATCATAATGGAACTTGTTTATGAAGCAATGAAAGGCAAAATTGTTTGTTTATGTTCAATATATTTAATAGAAAAACAAATGAAAAAATATACTAACAAAAAGTATAAAATTTTGTTGTAAAATATCCGGTCGTTGTGCAACATTGCAACAATATCAGTAACCGCCCCTGGCGAATATGAGAATTTTGATTGTGAAATTTTGAAAAATCCTGACGTGATGGGGGAAATGGATGTCATGTGCTTGATCAGCATTAAAAATACTTACAGCATCACCTATTGGTTTGTAAACAACCGAAATATCCTTTCATTTATTTTTTTTTCCGTTCTGTAATAGGCGTACTGGAATTGCGAATATGAAATTTTTGATTGTGACATTGTGAAGAATTCTCATGTGAGGGGGGAAAATGGATGCCATTTCCGTGATCAGATATCCTTCTTGTAAATATCAGTCAAGACACTTTCCTGATAACAAGTTGTGTTGATATTCACATTTTGTGACTCGGTGCATCTTAATTTCCTGTAACAAAATTCAGCCACGATAATGAAACCTTTCGGAAAACTTTCAGTACTATAGAGCTATAGGTTGTAGTGAAAAGTACAGATGGGTGAAAGTTAGCAAACACTCCAAACAAGCACGTACCGCATAGATAACAGCTTGTTCAGATCGAATAGTGAAAAAGTAGAATACTAAACAGAGCAGAGTTTTATACAGGTAACCACGAATTGTTACATAATTATCTCCGTAATAGATTGCAAGGATTCCGTAGTAAGTACTGACTATTGCTACAAAAATCACATTCCAAATGCGTGGAAGGTATGACCAAATAAATATATTTCCCGATAGCCAAACTAATTCAATAAGGTCTACATGCAAACGTTTAACTTCATGAATTGTTTTAGGATCTATCCTCTAGTGAACAGTTCGTTTAAAGTTTTGGATAATGCCTCAAAAGCAAGAGCAGAAATATATCAATATTGCATCTGGAAAAGACTCCAATGATAGAATGGCAGACAAAAAAAACTGAAAATGAAAGTAAAATCCGGCATCATGGCAGAATTTACAACTGTTAAACAAATGCAAATAGGGACATACAGAATCGAGAAATTCCTGTTCCCAATCACTATTGGAGTCATTCCATGTGAAATCAACACAGCCTTTGACCTGACCATCTCCGATTTTCATGAAATTTGGGGAGTTGAAACTATGCATGGAACTTAGTAAGTATAAAAATTTTTAGTTTCGTGCGTCTTGTAATTGTTAAATTATACAAGGTCAAAGTTAGCATAAATTGCCCTTTTTGAGCCCGCTTAGCTATACTAAATCTGCTGTAACTCCGCCCCTATTTTGCCTAGGAAGCTCAAATAAAGCTTATTGTACAGTGAATTGAACAAGCTTTCCAGTGATATATAACAAGCCTACCTTTGGATAAAAATATAATTTTGTCACGTGACCTTGACTTTTGACCTTGAATATCTCAAAACATGTTATCACCAAAAATCGTGAAAAAAAATATATTTGGTCCCTCATACCATACTCTAAAACATACCAAATAATCATTCTGGGACTGCAATTGGATCAGAAGATACAAAATAATATGTGTAACTATGTGACTGATAAATGCCCCATTACATGAACTATGAAGAGTCAAATGTCCCTTAACACTCCCTACAAAATGTGAAGGAGTTATCCTGGGTATAATTGGTCATGACAGAAATAGGTTAGGCACAGGGAGATCTCTAGCTGTGTGTGTCAAGCGCAGGTCCGGCATATTGTTGACCGCCATATTGAATTCAACGCAAAAATTTCAAAGGAAAGGGGGTGATGTGATATATCAAATGAGGCTAGAATTTCACGAGAAATGAAGTGACGAAGGATTTTCCAACGTATCTTACGCCAGCAAAAAGTTATACACATATCTTTCACTTACGATATATGCACATTATAATGTTGGCAATTTTCCTGTGAGCACACTCGTTGACGTCTCTCACACTCGCATAGAACATTTGGTAATGTAGCATGTGCAACAACATCGCAAGCAGCAACTATGCCTTCTCTCAGATGGTCAATATCAGGGACTTTTAGTGCATGCACCATTCTCTTCAAATGTTTCTGAAGGTAAAAGTCCTCCTAAGATGTTAGATCTGGGGAATGTGCAGGCCGTTTAATAGATCCCCGTGTGCCCATCAATCTAGCAAGAAAATTACCATGAAGAAATTGCGAAAATGTCCACATAGTGTGGTCACACTCTGTCCTGTTTCAAAACTCTCGAAAAGTGCCATATCCCGTAAGCAAGGGTGAAAAAACCTGTTCACTTAACAAATCCAAGTAGCCCTCACCATTTAAGGTTCCGTTGTTGAATATGGACCAACGATTTCCGTTCGCCATACATTATACCACATAATTAGCTTACCAGCAACAACCATTCGACTGAGCAAATCACAGGTATTGCATATTATTTTTATTAACTTCACCGTGAACATAAAAATTTGCCTCGTCACTGAAGAATTTTTCATTCCGAAGGAAGTGTCACGTAATTGTTTGAGATACTTTTCCCAATATTCTCCAGTATTCAACTATTTGGTGAATGTAGCTGATTAAAATCATTTGCAATGGTGCGTATACTTCTTTCTCTCCCAAGATGTCAGCGTGATCTCGATGAGTTCCTAACACGTTAGGAGCATTCCAATGCTTTGTTTTTAACACCTCGAAAAGGAGAAAATGGTTACAAGCATGCAGTAATAAATTTTTGCTAGTTAAATATATGTTGGATAAACCTTCGTCACTTCATTTCTCGTGAAATTCTAGCCTCATTTGATATATCACATCACCCCCTTTCCTTTGAAATTTTTGCGTTGAATTCAATATGGCGGTCAACAATATGCCGGACCTGCGCTTGACACACACGGCTAGGGATCTCCCTGTGCCTAACCTATTTCTTTCATGACCAATTATACCCAGGATAACTCCTTCACATTTTGTAGGGAGTGTTAAGGGACATTTGACTCTTCATAGTTCATGTAATGGGGCTTTTATCAGTCACATAGTTACACATATTATTTTGTATCTTCTGATCCAATTGCAGTCCCAGAATGATTATTTGGTATGTTTTAGAGTATGGTATGAGGGACCAAATATATTTTTTTCACGACTTTTGGTGATGACATGTTTTGAGATATTCAAGGTCAAAAGTCAAGGTCAAGTGACAAAATTATATTTTTATCCAAAGGTAGGCTTGTTATATATCACTGGAAAGCTTGTTCAATTCACTGTACAATAAGCTTTATTTGAGCTTCCTAGGCAAAATAGGGGCGGAGTTACAGCAGATTTAGTATAGCTAAGCGGGCTCAAAAAGGGCAATTTATGCTAACTTTGACCTTGTATAATTTAACAATTACAAGACGCACGAGACTAAAAATTTTCATAGTTACTAAGTTCTATGCATAGTTTCAACTCCCCAAATTTCATGAAAATCAGAGATGGTCAGGTTAAAAATTGCACATATCTGTGTTGATTTGGCATGGAATGACTCATTGCTGACTTGAAAATTTTCTAACGTTGATGTTGAAAAGCGTGCCATTTTTTGCAAAATTCTTGAAACTTTTTGCAACCTAGCCACACAAATGCAGGTTCCTAATGGTTTCAGACTTGAATACAGAAGGATTAAATGTTTAGTCACTTCCCCATAGGGAATGCCTTTGTTTTGAAGGCCTGTCAGCATTATGCGAAAGTACGCCCATGTAAAGCATGATGCACGAAACCACTTAAATCTAATTTCATTTTCAGACATAGTTGTTAACGGCAAACACCCCACTAAGTGACCAAGATGTAGAAGAGGTTTCATTCCTGATAGAAAAGAGTTAGATGATTTGAAATCCTGGACCTCATCTAGATTCTGGAGGGTATTAACTCTGCTTCTAGGATTCAAACTCATCTTAAATAGCATCTAAGCACTCCTTCGTACTGCTCTGTGACATCTGTTCTCATTATTTTACGAGTTACAGTACAGCCTCTTGATGATTCCAAAGATTACAATTGATTTGAGTAAATCGACTTCACGCCTTTTATAAACACGAATATACCGGGTGGTCCATTTATGATGATAGTACGGAATATCGCATGCAGAATGCATCCAATCGAAAAATTGCACAGAATAAAAGTTTGATACTATTGAGGGGGTAAGTCAATGCCGCAAAAATTTCGTCGCCGCCACCCACCCCTTAGGGGGGTGAGTGGTAAATGTGAAATTTCAAATGGAACACCCCCATTCGTTTTACATATGTGGATTCCGTGTTGAAAAAGAAGTATTTTTTGCTCCAAAAATTTTGTAAAAAAATTGCAAACTTCGAACATTTATAAACATTTGGTAGTTTCAGTTTCATTTTGTTCCCTTTATGTAATAACAGTTTTGGTTTCCGTTGAGAAAATTGCAAAAACGAATTTTATTCAAAAAATGTGTGCAAAGAATTCGGCAAAAGAAAATTGTTTGCAATTTATGTTTTTGTGTAACAATAAATAATGTTAATTTGTTCCAACTCTTTGGTTTCAAGGAACAATTTTATATGAACAACAAAATTAAGTATGTTACTACAAATTAGTTATCATTTGAGGTACACAAATAAATGTTTAAAGGAGCAAATGTTCAAAATGATGACCGTTCTCTTCAATGCATTTCAAAACACGGTGTCTGAAGCTCCACACTGTTCGTCCCAAAATGTCAGGAGTGATAGAGGCACAAGCATCAATAATTCGTTGCCGCATGTTTTCTGGCGTTGTTGGAACTTCGTGGTAATAACACTTTTCTTTAAGTAGTCCCCAAAGGCAGATATCAGGCGACGTGAGATCGGGTGAACGAGCTGGCCAAGAAACGGGTCCTCCACGTCCTATCCATCGACCAGGAAACTTTGTGTCCAACATGGCTCGAGTGTGAATGGAATAGTGAGCTGGACAACCATCATGTTGATACCACATGTTGCAGCGCTGGTGCAGTTTATTTATTGTTACACAAAAAACATAAATTGCAAACAATTCTCTTTTGCCGAATTCTTTGCACACATTTTTTGAATAAAATTCGTTTTTGCAATTTTCTCAACGGAAACCAAAACTGTTATTACATAAAGGGAACAAAATGAAACTGAAACTACCAAATGTTTATAAATGTTCGAAGTTTGCAATTTTTTTACAAAATTTTTCGAACAAAAAATACTTCTTTTTCAACACGGAATCCACATATGTAAAACGAATGGGGGTGTTCCATTTGAAATTTCACATTTACCCCCCACCCCCCTAAGGGGTGGGTGGCGGCGACGAAATTTTTGCGGCATTGACTTACCCCCTCAATAGTATCAAACTTTTATTCTGTGCAATTTTTCGATTGGATGCATTCTGCATGCGATATTCCGTACTATCATTATAAATGTACCACCCGGTATATTTGAAAGGTTATTTTTTTGGGAAATTCGTTTAGAAAGACGAATTGTATTGTGATGAATTGTAATGGTTTCAAAATGAGATAACAAATATTTACCCCCAGACAGAATAAAACATTCAATATATTTAATTATATCACAAACAATTAACAATCATATATATTTGAATTGAAACGATTCAAGTTGAAGGCATTTAACAATTTAATTCTGAAATATTGCATTGAGTATTGCTTGCAATAGAAAATTAAAGCTTTTCCTATTAATACCAATTCATACGCAAATGTAATAATTGCCTGAGCATGGATGTTCTTTGGAGTGTCCATCAATGAAGTGCATTCGTGTTCATTAATATTTGGGAATTTATCCATAACAATGTGATTTACGACAGATGTGATTAGCAGATAACGAAAATTTATATTGTTACCAGTGTATTAAATGTTTGTCTTATTTAGTTGAATAAAAATATTTTTCTTTAATGCATCCTGTGAATCTCATATATGAATACATATATATATCCGAGTTCATTAAAAAGCAGGGGCCTCCCCGATGGCGCAGTGGTATCGTCGTCGCCTTGTAATGAAGGGGCCCGGGTTCGATACCTGAAATCGTTCGTCCATATCCTTAGCCTGTCTGTTTGCGCAATGCCTTGTAGGGGCAAAAGCCTACCAACAAGTATGTAAATCGTGGAGGCCGTGGCGTACGTAGGGGCAGCTGATGGGTCTAATGCCCCTACAGAAATTTTGAGGAAAATCCAAATTTTTAAGTGAGAATCTGTTAAGAGCTCAAAAAAAGAAAGATGAAAATGCAAACCCCTTTTAAAACGACCCTCGATTACCATTTTTGTCTTCGAGTACAATTTTAATAGTGAAAAGCTCTGCCCACCCTTAGAATAAGGTGAGCATATTTTTAAAACAACAAAATCGGACATTTCTAATATTTTCCTGAAGGAAAATGGGACGGCAATATGTGTAGCTACATTTTAATATAACAACTGTTTCGTCCAGTGGCGTACGCAGAGGGGGGTTGAAGGGGCTACAACCCCCCGAAATTTTTAGAAAATAAAAAATTGAAATTAAGGTAATAATGAAGTCGGAAAATAAATAAAATGATCCCCAATATCAATTTTTAGGTTTGAATATCTTTTAAAGCGAAGATTTAAAATTATATTTGGAACTCACATCTCATGAAAAAGGTAAAACAACAACAACAAGGTATCACCAAAATTGATTTACGCTGATGCATTCTATGATACAAGCAAATATTTAATCTCACTCTGTTGAGTAAAAAAGGTTAGATTCATGGCACTGAACGCGCGTTCACATTCAAATGGAGTTATTGATACAATTTCAATTGAATTGAAATATTCCTTGAGTAAGGTGGAAATGTGTTTTGGATTTTCTTTGTAGATGTGAAAATATTTAATGACGTGCACATGCTTTCGCTTATGTTAAAGTTCACCTGACCTGTCTCAAAGAAACACACGTTCTTTACCGGCTATTCATATTGTCCACCAAAGATTGAAAGAAATGCTTTTAAACGTATGGGCTTCCTCTAACTCCTGGAACTACCGTCCTCCTACATTGTGAATCAATCGTTTTCAATATTTCAAGAGGAGCCACGTCAATTTCTTGCTTTGCTCTAACTGATGGATCTTGGTTTTGCATATTCAAGTACTTTCAGTACTTGTATATACAAGCTCTCGAATAGGATTAAAAGACGAAGCGACCCAACATACGTCAGAAACACAGCCCAGTTTTAGTATTCGATACAAAAGTACTTGTGATGCACCAGAACTCTGAAAAAATTCCGAATACATGGCATCTAACATCTAAAAGAGAGCCAGCCAGGAGCGCCAATTTATCCAAATATTGAATTATAAGTTCGTATAAAATCACAAAATATTTAGTGGGCTCAGTCGCCATAAATTGCGTAACTAAATTTTCATATGTAGCTATGGTGCAGTTCAACTGAAACACCAAAAGCACGATATAGTTTACAAGTTGGTTGGAAATAATGATCCCCGGTTGAGATGTGTCATTCATAACCAGAGATTTGGTGTTTCAGAACAGGAAGGGGAGGGGGGATCCCTCATATTGCCCATTCAAATCGCACCCTCCATTAAAATGAATAGCTGCATGTTTGTTCGCTACTTTCAAATGACAAAATTCTAATTTTCCATTCCATCACATTCCTAATGAGCCGAAAACTAGGTCCAGAGCTTTGTATGTTTCGGAATTATCTGTTCTTTAAATAACCATAAATTGTTAAAAAAAACATAAAGAAATAAAATATATTCATGTAAAAAACAGGAAATCCGTGTGTGCTCTTCTGAAATGGAATTTTGAATTTATATACGTATATGAGGGCACGGATCCCTGTCATGAACACTTATGTTTGAAAACTAATTAATTATAAAATAAATACTGTGTAAATAACTTACATAATATGGCTATATACAGTGCCAATCACTACACTTAACCTAAATGTGTTTTAAAAACAGACCTGCTGTCGGTTTCTTATTACCAGCGCGCAGAGCGACGAAAGTCGGCACATCAATCGCTTTTTATGCTCCCGCATATCTCCATCGGTATAGACCTCCAATGTATACCGTGCTGTAGTCAGATGTGAATGACTGAATTTTACTACTATATCATATAGTTCATAGCAATAGTAGACAAGGTATATTGTTGCAGGAATTCTGTGCCGGTTAGTTGTCACAAAACGGGACATACGTTAAAATAATCGGGACAGAGGCTCAAAGAAAGGAAGTGTCCCGGTTAATATTGGACCTCGGTTACCTTAACCTAGGACAAGGATATGTACCATCCACTTTTACCATTCCAGCCTCTCTCGTACGCCAGTGGTGTGAGGAGAAATTTATCAGGTGAGAAAGTGCTGCACCACCATAGCTCTTGTATACTCTTACGGCGGTTGCTGCTTATAGAACCTTTTCAAGCAGGCCTCATCTCCAGGAAGGTATCAACTCCAGCAACACCTACTGACATGTTGGGTGAGAAGAGTGAAGACAAGAGCTTATAGAACCTTCTCATGCTCCCCCCCAAAAGTAGGCAATAGTTAGTTATAACTCCATTAAGCCTTGTTTCCATGATTATGAAAAACTAAATACGCTGACCAAGGCAGTAATTTATTTTATTAAAAACATAAACTAACGTAACGTTTCAACCTTCTAGCAAGGTCTTCTTCAGACTCTGTATCAAGTACAAAAGTAACCAGATACAACAAGAAGGGTAATATATATACACAAACATTACTCCCTCCAGACTATTTAGAAAGTTGTTAGGAACTTTCTAGCAGATGACTTTCACTTTCCAACTTTACTTTCACCTAAAAGGCTAAACACAATTACTTCCATATAGAATGTGGTTGGACTTTTTAATCTCACGCTCTTTTCCCTTCATTTTTCTTCCTTCTCCTCTCCTCTTTTTCTCTTGTCCTTTCCACTCTTTCCAACATCTTCTTCCATTCTTTGTTTAACTTCAGTCCCCCATTCCAGTTCATTGTGTCTTCTTCGCCTTTCTTCTCTATTTCCTTGGCTTCCTTCCATTTTCTCACTAGCATTCTCTTCTCCCTTCCTATTTGCTTAGCCTCATCCCACTCTATGTCATGTCCTGTTTCTCTCGTGTGTTTAAATATTGCATTTCTCTCTCTCTTAAGTCGTACATCATCCCTATGTTGTTTCAACCTGTCTTTCAGCCTTTTTTTCGTTTCTCCTATGTACACACTCTGACATTCTTTACATTTTACTTCGTAGATAATCCCTTCTTCTTCCTCTTCTCTGTTTTCCTTTTTCTTGTTAGCATTCCTCGCTATTCCTAAGATGCTTCTCCTTCCCTTCCTGTAAGTTTTAATTCCTGCTTTCCTAAGCACTTTGCATATCTTTTCTGTGGTCTTCCCCATACTCCTTATTCCAAACCTTCTCTCCTCTTTTTCTTTCTCTTCCAATTCTCCCCTGCCCGTTTTCTTACTTCTTCTGTTTATGTCCAGTCTATCCTGCTTCTCATAGCCATTCTTTTCCAGCTGTTTCCATAGGCTATTTATTTTGCCTTGTTTTTCACATTCTTTCATGCATATTTTCTTGATTCTGTCCTCCATATTCTTTATAAAATTTATTTTTGTCACCTCACTTACATCACTTCTTTTGTGGCAGAATACCCCTGCTGCACACTTCTTCTGATGCCAAGCGGTTTCAATTTCTTGTCCTCTTTTCCTTTTCATCAATATATCTAGATAGCTTAACTTGTCTTCTTCTTCTATTTCAAGTTCCAATAATATCCCTCTTTCTTCATCTTGAATTTCTTTGGCAAAAATGTCAAGCTGCTTCTTCGTTCCCTTCCATATGCCAAAACAGTCGTCCACATATCTGCAAAACAGAATCATTTTGTCACCTCCCTTTTCTATCACTTTCTTTTCCCATTCATTCATAACCAATTCAGCCAATGCTGGGCTTAGACTGCAACCTATATTTAGTCCTTCACTCATTAACATTATTTTATCTCCCATTATACTGTAACCGTTATTTTTCAAGGAAATAGAGAAGAAAGGCGAAGAAGACACAATGAACTGGAATGGGGGACTGAAGTTAAACAAAGAATGGAAGAAGATGTTGGAAAGAGTGGAAAGGACAAGAGAAAAAGAGGAGAGGAGAAGGAAGAAAAATGAAGGGAAAAGAGCGTGAGATTAAAAAGTCCAACCACATTCTATATGGAAGTAATTGTGTTTAGCCTTTTAGGTGAAAGTAAAGTTGGAAAGTGAAAGTCATCTGCTAGAAAGTTCCTAACAACTTTCTAAATAGTCTGGAGGGAGTAATGTTTGTGTATATATATTACCCTTCTTGTTGTATCTGGTTACTTTTGTACTTGATACAGAGTCTGAAGAAGACCTTGCTAGAAGGTTGAAACGTTACGTTAGTTTATGTTTTTAATAAAATAAATTACTGCCTTGGTCAGCGTATTTAGTTTTTCGGCAATAGTTAGGCTGGGGAGTTCATGTGAACTAACTGATCTCTCTTACGACGAGTTATCTTCAAAAGAAGCACTTGTGAGTTGTGACTGAAACGGGCACAAAAGAACACTATAAAACATGAATTCCACTCAGATATGACAACAGACGGTATTTAAACGTAAACGCCTACATTATCTGGCAAAGGAACAAATAAGAGGCATTTTTTGGCAAATCTTTAGCCTATTATTGCAAAAAAATTTGAAACAAATCTCCGGGATCAGCCCCAAAATTTCCTAAAACCATGCCAGAAATGTGTGGATGCACGAGGACAACATTTCCAACATCCCCCGTGACAATTAACGTGCTTATTTTGACTATAATTGTAACTGTAATTCTGAGAACTTGAAGTCATTTCGAAGCTAGCGGTTTCAGTAGCGGAGATATTACACGCGATTTGCCGATAGTTGCCGTCTGCACGGCCGCTAAGCGGCTCAACCGACGGCGAAAAGCACTGTATATAGCATGAGTAGCGGTCATATTTATTGACTTTTTGTGTCAAACTGTATTGTGTTTCATTTTTTGTTTGCTCACCTTACGTGTATACTATTTAATTTAATGCCGACGATGAAGATTGATGACAATGAATTAACATCAAATGAAATTCTGAAATGATCATATTATTTAATACTTATAAGGGAAATATCAAAGAAGAAGCGGCAACGTAACAAATTCCTTCCTTCTAACACACATGCTTTCGTTTCTTCTTAATAAGTGAATGCTGTTTTTTCCGTGTGGGTGGGAAATATTGAATTTTGTTTTTAGGTAAAATGTAGCATTTGTTTCCCTCCGTACGTATATAATAATAATAATAGTAATAATAAAAATAATTCCTTTATTTTGCGGGTGAGGCTTAACCATAGGTTGCTCTAATACCAAACCCATGCCATGAGCTTCATATGATAAAATAAACATGGATAATGCAAGGACTGAGGTGGCGCAACTAACAATGCGCGGGGGCCACCAGGGAAAGGGGCGACTGCAATCTCGTTCATATTCAATAATGTGATGCTTGCTAATGTTCATTCTTTCACTTATGAGTTTTTTTCCTTGTTTTGAAAAGAAAAACTGTGGTAGATGGAAATCTTCATTCTTGATGCAACGCAATCAATTGTTTGATGTTCAGCTGCGATTCGATAAAGAGGAAGGGGACGTGTTTCTAATACAGCACATCGAAGTTCGAACAATGGTATGAGTCATGAGTCATAGCAGCCAGCAGGAAGGTTCGTGGCGTGCGACGTTCTCTTCAGCCGCAAGAACTCTGCAGTTTATCGATGATCTGTCCTTCGCTCTTCCTGAACAACTTTAAGCTTTCGATCCATAATGTTGGAACGATTACGTGAACTTTCAACCATACAGGAATTGGCCCAGCTGTTAATGGTGGAAAATTCAGCTATTGCCAGCAGTGTACCTGATTTGTGTACGGCTCTGCAGATTTTTCTCACTCTGCCAGTTACCACAGCATCCCCTGCAAGCTCATTCAGCAAACTCTACGTAGTACTACCGTGCGTTCATTTCGATCTTCAGCCGAGAGATCGGGAGAAGCGTGGCGGGCGGCGCTGGCGGAGATGCCGACATTTGCGGCCTGTAATGCCCGCTTATTTTTATGGACATATGCAGACATTTATATAAATATTGCAAAACGAGCAATATCCTGTGTTATAAGAGTACGGTTTTAATTTTAGTAGCTTAGTGGCTGTATGTGCTGATGATTTTGACACGCCCCATCTCCTGTGAAACACGGCGTAGAGGTTTGTTTGGAGAACGTTCTAACGCTGCACCAATTTCATCGAGTTTTGCTTCGGTTAGAATCCGTCGTTTTCGCTTAGGTGTTTTAAAATTTAACGATCCAGTTTCTCATAATTTAAGGACAAGATGTCTAACCGTATCTCTATGTGGAGGTGAAACGCCTGGGAATTTCTGTACAAATTGCCTACACACGTCTCGACACGAGTCTGTTTTCACGTAAGTGTCATACATAAAATATATTTGTTCTAACGTGAACCTTGCGGCTGGCATTGCAATCGTCTCACTGACACAACACACATGCACATTGCAATAACACAAACAAGTAACGGCAAGTAACCAAGAATAACACTATTGCTCACAGTACGAAATTAACATGATCTTTGTTTACATCTGCTAACCATTATATTCACAGCTCTGTCTTCATCTAGTCGCGAAGGAACAAAAAACTCGAGCTCGGAGATTTCGGATTGCAAGGAAGCTCACGAACACCATTGACTTTTAACGGTTTCGTCTGCAGCGTAATCTTGATACAGTGTTGCACATTCGAAACCTCCAAACAATCCCCATCGACACAAAACTCTTTCAAGGATATAAACTTAAGCAGGACGTTACTGGTCAAACTATGTGGCTCCTAACATCGTTTCTAAAGCGTATTTATTTGTGTATATAAGGGCAGAACTTGGATGAATTACAGAATAACTTTTGCGTGTTATAACACAGGTTAGTGCTCGTTTTGCAATATTTATATAAATGTCTGCATATGTCCATAAAAATAAGCGGGCATTACAGGCCGCAAATGTCGGCATCTCCGTCAGCTCCGCCCGCCACGCTTCTCCTGATCTCTTGGCTGAAGATCGAAATGAACGCACGGTATGTCGCATATGAGGCTCAGTCCGTTAGTCTTACTCTCCATTGAAAGCAAAGAAAGCTAGAACATAAACATTGAAAGTGTGGTAAAGGAGTTCATGTCCTTGAAACAAAGACTTTTCGGGAAAATGTGACGAAGATCTGCCAACGCTAAGTTTATTTAGTTTCACAAAAGTAAGGTCAGTCAAATGTTTTTTTGTGTTAACATCAGACTAAAAATTTGAAAGAGAGAAAGATTCAAAGAGGCGCTCATTTGCCAATATTGCGCGGGAGGGGGGGGGCGATCTACTGACTGAGGAATACAGACAAAAGAAGCATACATACACTTATGGATATACTAGTTTTATTAATAGCAATCATATAATACAATGTCAATTATGTGTTCAGAAATAACATTGTATAAAAATGTAAGTGTGAGGATTAAAGATAGTAAAACATATACAAGTTAACATAAGATTATATTTAAGTAAAATATTAAAAAATAATATTTATAGTTAAATATAAGGGTTATATCATTTGTTGACATCTCAATTTTCTCTCAGTATGTACCACGGTTTCTATGATGTTCTTGCAAATTTAACGTTTCCAGTTTGATATTGAAACTATCGTTGCTTTACATTTAAAGTGGAACACTTATTGTTTATGAAAAATAATTAAAATGATTTAAAGAAATTATTTCAAAGCGATTAATTTATTAGACAGTTAAATCCATAGCTACATCCTTTTTTCACATTTAAGCAGTGAGATGCATTTTTTCAATTATGACGGCTGTTGGTACATCGTAATATTTTATTACAAGAAATTAGATACACTCTCAAAGTTATTCATACCTATGTCACAAATTGTACCTTACACATGTATGCATGTCACAACCACGATGATAGAGTTGCGAGAATCTGTGATGTTATGGAAGAGCTATGTTTCAAGACAGACACGACTCCTCAAGAGAAACGCGAAAGTTGTTAAGTCTGGTGACCGTGGTGGTCTCATCATAGCGTCTTGAGCATACTGGCCAACATCGTGCCAAATTTTCGTTGTAGTACCGTATACGGTACCACGTCAGCAAACATTAGGAAATTATTGTTTACACCTCACAATGAAGAGGAATTAATATATGTAAAGCAAGACAATACATCTAAAATTTTCGAGCAAGTTTTCTTGTTGCAGACATAGTGTTGTCAAATTTTAAGTACATATGAAGAGGCCATCTTTATAATTCAACTCAAACATTTCGATTCAGTTCCTTTTTATTAAATACCGTCCTTGAATTGCACCAACACTACAGTGTAAGTGACAATTGTACTCAAAACCTGAAAGAAACAACGTGTGGTGTCATAGAAGTCTGATTTTCAATTTAATTAGAGGAAGTACAAGCTATCTGTATTATCGTATATACTATAAATGCAGGAAATAATTTATGCTAAGTACAAAGTATATATTTTCATGTGACCCACTCTGACAATATTAACAAAATATATGAATATAATTTGAATGCAAAATATTTATTTCAGGTATAACAGGAGGATTATTATTGGTTGACGAGTCCCCATGCGCGTTATCTTGTAGAGAAACGTTTGTCTATCTGTAGTCATTATCCGAATATTCCCTCTCAAATAGTCGCATTCCATAACTCCCTAAAAAACTAGACAATAAAACATTTTCCTGAAACATAAAAATGAACAGTTGCAAATCACTATTCTCAATTTTAAATATCAATATAAAAAAATAAATCATCTGTGATTGCTTTGTGAGCTTTGAAATACCAAGCTTTAGCACATTGATGTTGCTCCTGGACATGAGAAGGGCCCAGATTTTGCTATTCTCTGTCTCGGTTATCTCTGGAGCAAGCGAAATAAAATAAGCCTCTGCGCAAGTAGTGACGCGAGACGGCTCCACCAATGAACACGCGAGAGAGAACGGGATTGAATGGAGGGAGGAAAGCAACTGCAGTTACCAGCCTTCACACCAGTGTGTACTGCTTTGCTCTGCCCACTAGATCCCCCTTCTCTGTCGCTTTACACGGCCTTGCTCCAAAGATAGCCGGGACAGAGTATAGAATTCAAGCATATCCGACCGGATATTCAAGAGCTCTGGGTTCGAGTCCATCTGTGGACATGGTCATTGTGTTCAGTTAATTATCCTTGTCGTCATGAACCCCTTCTCTGTGTTCGGCGTAATATTACGCCCTTGGTCACTATAGCTTATTCTGTGTTGGGCGTAATATTACGCCCGCGAACATCTCTGACTGAATTAACCTGTGTTAAACGGAATAATACGTTTTTTGTTGGTGAAAAACATATTTTGCTATTGAAGAAACAACGACCTTTTATTTAGTCACGATTTTCAGTGCCGACAAAGAAGAAGAAGAAGAAGAAGAAGAAGTTCAGAAGAAAGTAAATTGTTTTTGTGTTATTCTGACAAAGTACGGCGATTAGGAGGGGAGGCGAGGGGGGCATTTGCCCCCAACATTTTGCCCCTTTTGTCCCTTTTGCCCCCACACTATGCTAAATATTATCTACAAAGGGAAATATATTGTCTTCAACCCCCCCCCCCCAGTTTTGGCACCTTACCCCCCGGTTTTGGAACCCAATCGCCGCCACTGGTATCTAATAGTATTGTCAAACAGGATTGCGAAATATTTTTTTCCCTCATACTTATTAAAGATATTGTAATTAAACTTGGCGGACACATTACGTATAGACCATAGTATTTTTCAAGGTAGATTACAATCGGGTACCTATATCCAGGGCCGGTCCAGAGGGACCCAAAATTACCAAAAGGGATTTTTCGGACGGAAATTTCCCGAATTATTCACGATTTCTCCTTCCTCATACGTGATGTACACATGTGCGTGGTACCATTTGAAAGCCTGTTCTGTTCTAGAGAGAAAGACGTATGAACCATGATACTCGGATGAATTGTGCTGAAGCGGTAGCTACTTAAAAATATTACTGCGCAAACTCAGAAAAAAATACACAGAGCGGGAAAGCATTTTGTCAGAAAATTACACAGAAAAGGAAAAATAAGAAAAAAATATGCAAGTGTGATTGAATGGTAATTTTACTAATATTCAGAAACTTATCACATAGTGTTACGGTATTTTCCTCTTGGTTTTACTATTGCATAATCAACACTAAAAATTTCAAATTAACTTACCACCGTCAATTGTAACGAAGCCTCGTAGAGATATTTTAGGTCTGCAAATCATGACTGTCTGCACCAGCATCTGTATCTGAAAATAAAGGTTTAAAGTCCATTCATCGTCATCATCATCGTCACGAATAACTCTACAGCTTAGCTATATTGAAAAGTGGAACTCCTCAAATTTTCGCTCCACTCTACCATTTTCTTTTGTTCTGTTCCTTCCAGCGGTCCAACTTCAGCAGTTATTTTGCTGCATGTCTTAGGCCCGCGGTCTAATGCGCGCTTTAGACGAAAGCATTGCCAACCCCCGTGACGGAGTGGTTATCACATCGCGCTACGACACCAGGGGTTCCGGGTTCGAATTCCGGCGTGGGCATGGATATTTGTGAGTGTCCATTCATCAATTTCATCATGTCATCACTCATCCCGATCTTCGGAAATTAGCCGAAAGTGACACAAGAAGCGAAGTAAAATAAAGCAAATCAATCAATAAACGATAGCATTTTCCTTAACATTTATGCCATGACCAAAATGCTTCCGTGTAAAGCGAAAAATTTAGTGGCATTTCAGAGACCTGGAGTATTTCTTGGCATTCCTTAGGAATAAACAAGTTTTATTTCCGTAGTATCTTTCGTAGTGTAACCAATCAGAAGCGACCCCAAGATCTCGAGTTTAGGTGTAGGTAATGACGGACGTATGAGATGCAACAATGTATCACTTCACATTTTTAAAAAGACGATAACTATTCAACCGAGAGAAATAACGTTTACTATAAAACGGTATTAAGTACAAATCAATGGCGCTGCTTAAATACATGTACATATTTTATAACTTATACAGTACACGCATGGAAGAATGTATTTTTAATCGTTTCATTTGTGAACACCGTGCATTCACCACAGATGGCGTAACTACAGGTGCCTTTCGTGTTGTATAGAGGTTATTATACATTGCAGTAGCAAAACCTAACCGAAATGTTGCATGAAATGTTTCCTTGTAAAGTACTATCTGCTATAGGATTTTTTGGAAGCATTAATGCTAGCAAAAATGTTAAAGGAGATGCTTCAATCAAAAGCGGGCTTAATACTGTCTTCCGATCTCTGTTCTGGACGTCCAACAGGCCTGTCTTCGAATATATTTTATTCCAGTATTTTCCATTGAATCCTTATTGTATACTTGAAAGGGAAGTACTAATTTATTGACTGATTGATTTGCTTCATTTTACTTTGCTTTTCTACATTTTTAACTAATCGCAAAGATGATGATGAAAGATGATAATATGAATTTATTAAAATAACATTCACAAACACAAATGGACAGGTGACAATACAAACCGCACAGAGTATTATACTGGTTGTGAATCCATACGCCAGAATCTCTTTAGTCTGCAAAATGCAGTCCAGGTGGAAGGGGGGTTGACATTCCGGCGTCTTTGGAAAGAGTCGTTCTTATATTTCATAAAACATGTGATTTGGTATATGGAGGGACTATACAGTTTCGTCTCTTCATCACACAACAAACAATATAATTATTTGTAACATTTCTGTAATTTACAATAAAATTAATCACATACGCTATACCGAGTTATTAATATCTTCCTCACTTTTATTTAGCCTGGTTGATCACTTATCGGCTTTTATATCATTTGGTACATTGTTGACTATTTAACTGTCATCTGATCTGGCCCTTGAACTATACTGTGTCCCGGCTATCTCTGGAGCAGGCGAACGAAAGCAAGTCTCTGTGCAAGTAGGGACGCGAGAGGCTCTGCCAATGAACACGTGAGAGGGAATGTGATTGCGTGGAGGGCGGAAGAGCTACTGCAGTTACCAGCCTTCGCATCAGCCTGTACTGCTTCGTTTTGCCTACTCGATCCCCCTCTCATTTTCTACCGCTATGCGCGACCTTGCTCCAGAGATAACAGACAGAGTATAGCGTCAGTCTGGTAAGATATAGTCATCAAAGTTCCCGGGTTTGAGTCTAGGCCTGAACATGGGTGTTCTTTTAACATGTACCTTGATCAATTTCATATAATCAACATTCACCGTTGTAATTATCCAGAGATGCGTCTAGTCTGTCATTATCCCAAGAGCGAACTTATTTCCGTGAATCAAATTGCGTCAACAGCACATTATGTGTTCTAAAGTCATAGCCTATTCAACTTTTGTGCAAAAATGACGTCAAGAGCCAAATATAAATACCTCAAATCTTCTTTCGCTCCCCATCTTTGCTGTGGAAACCGAAAATAATTCCATTCTGAATCTTGACGCCTGAAATAAATATAACTTTTATTTGGTTGGTTATTTGTGCTTGCTTTTCGAAGGCCCAAAAATTTAATGTTGGAACAAAGATTTGAAAACGGACAAATAGTTTATAGCTACCGTTTATGTCTGCACCTTATTTAGCGACGTTCATAATTTCATTTACTTAATTCATTTACCTCAACAGAGGCAAAACCTCCAATTACAGAAGACAGATAAACATGTGTTTTATGCCGAAAATACAATACAAAGGTAACTGAGTGTAAAATACTTAATTGTAAAGTTAAATAAGTATTTAGAAATAACATTTTCATGGAGTATTATGATCCCAATCTACATTACTTAAGTTAATTTGACTGTATTCCATGTAAGACGTGTTTGTTTGCGCCTAATATTTTATGTAAGGTGGGAAAAACATTAAAACAGAAATCAAGAGATTATTTAGAATATTAACTTCATATGCAAATGCCGTAAAGCTTTCTAAAAACTTCATGTTGCCTTTCTCCCTCATAAAGTTATTCTTGATTATGAGGGTATTGATGAAAAAACAGACACAAAATATGGTCCTTTCAAAACAGGGAAACTAATGGAAATTAAATGTTATTCTATAAATAATGAACAAGTTTTGAAACATTAGTGTTTTTTTTATTTTTCAATTATCGTACTACACATCGGTTCGACGGCACTTAGGCTCTCGTCACCAAAGTTCTTGTTTTCAAATCCTGGCCTGGACATAGGTGTTACGTAAGTGTCCTTGCTTCAATGATATATAATCATTACTCATTCCCTTCGTCGCGATTAGCCAAGACTGGTGGAACAGCAACGTTAAATAAGAAAAATACAAAATAAAAACAAATTACATTCAAAGTAAAGGTAACACTTACCTCGTCAAGTACAGATTGACTGGCATTAGTTGTTAAGAATATCAACAGTAAATAGATAGAAGGGCCGTTTAAATTAGATAAGAATCTCCAGAAATCATTGTTACATATTGCCATGACAGGAAAATACTGTGCTGATAATAACAAATAATTGAAACAAAATATTTATAGGAACCTAGACAAGAATACATTCCCACACTCACACGAGAGACCACAAATCAGGAGATACAATACACGAATTTGAGGAATGGATTTCCTTGTGCCATGTTCAACAGAAAATTTTAAGTTTGTAGTCATGCGTTTCCATGCTTGTCGTAGATAGTTGCATATGAAGAGAAAGACAGCAAAAGATAGAGTCTCGATACTTATTAATATGCTTGCTAACATTGCTTAACTTGTAATGTTTGCCTTATTTGAAATTGCCAAGCAGCTTAAACCGGCAGCATAAAAGTACATTAATATAAAATGTATTAAAGTTTTGTTGAGATTCAGTGAAAATGGTGAAACGAATATGCCTTGGTAAAGATTTTGGAAGACACTCCATTGGTTAGCATAGGATTGGAACGTCTTGCAGTTCACCCACCACAAGAGTGCTCCAAGTGATTTCAGTACAACAGAGATAAGTAGTAAATACATTGTAGGTTTCCCGTAAGCAACTATTCCAGACTTAGTCCACAACTGAATTGAAGCGTAAAAATACAGACCGATAAGTGAGATATAAAATGTAAGGCAGTAAAAAGATGCAAGAGAGAACCATTTACACTCAAGATTAACACATCTTCCTAAAATGAATAGAGGCCCAATTTCCTCGAGGAAACTGTTTCTGGAATCTTTCATCATGTTAATACCTTTCGCAAGACTTTTTCCGAAACCTGAGATGATTCTAGTCAGTCTTGTAAAAGCATGGTGACACAATTACAACCGTGCCATGAATATTTATCTGGAAAATTCCTTTCTTATAATTAGGTTACGCCAAGAACAACAATCCCCGGTTTTAGTTCCTCCTCTAGTTCTCCTTTTTCATATGTGGCAAACAAATTTATTTTTTATTGCTCGGTGTAAAATCTTGCAATACAATCCGGTCATTTTCGTATGATGAAGAATGTTTATAAAAATGCCTTTAGAGGAAATTACATATTTATGCTCAAAGTAATAGTGCAATTTCAGGAAGTTTTGGTAATAGAACGTTTTCCATATAATTTTCATATACTTTTATTTTTGTGATAGAAATCAATTTTAATGCGAAAAGTTTGTAATTAAACGAAAGCATTGCATATAATTAATTTCCGCCACTTCTAACTAAGTTTAGTCATTGCACGATAGTGTTTTGTCGTTTCGAGCAATCTGCAAGTTCTTGTGCATAGCGTTCGTCTTCTGTTTTTTCCCCGACGGTGCTGCCGTCGGTGGTCGCGAGGAAACGACCTTCCAGTGCCGCCATACTGTCAACCATTTTTAACCCGCAGCTGTAACATCTTGTAGTAGTATGTCTATGGTTCAGACTGAAGCGGAGTCAGGCCTCCCGCACTGGTGCAAAAATCCGAACAAGGTTAATTTCGGAATTCATTTGTTCGTGCATGAATTAACCAGCTACCAGTCGGCACCACCATCGATGTTAAATCCTAATTTTCTCATTAAAAATTTAGTTTATGTATCTATTAATCAATGATGATCACTTGTACGTGATTTTGTATTTTATTAAATGCCTTTCCCTTCTTAAACATGTATAAGAAAAATCGTATTTTTAAAGTCAATACTTCTACATGACGTAACATCGTTCCATATGATCTGTCATGGACGTACACTAACTATTTTAATAAGGATGTAGAAGAACAAAAAATAAAAACAATGGCTTATTGTGCACATTTGTATTGTAAAAACTGTCAGAAGAGGAATCCAGAGCTGTGTTCGTGTTCTGTCATATCCTGAAAGGTTAGTTATTTATGAATTCTGTTCGCTCTTTATGTAAAAATAATTTCCATAAAGTTAGTTTTCACGGAGAATAATTCCTAGCATGTCTTCGTATTCTGTATTTTCCTTCATTTAAGTAAAAGGCCATGTGTTAAAAAAATGTCTGAAAGGGTAAAGGTTCGATTTTGTAACTTAATGCTATTTATAAGTTACACAGGAGGATAGGAAGCCAACGAGAATAGTAGGAATGACTTGAAGTTTGTTTGAAGTTCAGAAAAGCTAATTTGTGCATGTTATAATGCAGAAAGTTGCAAGTTATCGCGCTCCTATTCGCTTCTGCATGAAGTTTATTTCTTCTAGCATATAAAACTTTGTCAACATGCACAGGAGATAAAAAATAGCATGTAAATATTAAAGCGATGAAACCTAAGGTTCCTATCGTTCTATGATTTTTTAAAAAATTCTCTTAGCAGGAAGACTAATTATCGTAGAATTTTAGCAATCATTGTCACACGAAATTTGAACCTTTCTTAAAGTAATTAGCACTCTTTGGATTTTTTTAAAAAAAATATTTATGTTGAAAAAACAACTTAAAAATTACCTTACGCAATCTTTCACGCTTCCCAAGGACAATGTATTTTCCATTGACAAGGGACTGTAAGTATCGTAGACTAGTGGGAATTAATGTAGAAGTAAATTCGAACCTTAGTAAAATGAATTTAGGGAATTTATTTATAATGCTAAGAGAACCAAACCTGGCCTGTCTAACCTAACTACGAAAGCATACATTGAACCAAATCATAAGTAATCACTAGTTTTGGAAACGAAATGAGTGTAACTAACCTACATGTGCAATATATGCAAAATATTTTACAAACATTTACACATGTGTTACTGTAAAAACAATCCTTTCCCACTGGTGCCACGGGAGGAAGATTTTGTGTTTCAAATCGCATTTTAATCTATGTGCTTTAATCCAACCCTACAGAATTATGGATGTTACTCCTATTATTAATAATAATATAATAATATATTATGTTGATGGAATCATCTAATTATACTTGTAGTTAATATTATTGCTGTAATAGCTCTTGTTGCTGGTCATGGGCTTTGATTTACTAGATGGTATGGGTGATTTTGATTTGTTGACATATTTCCTGTCCTGGGATCTTCTTCAGAAATATGTTGTGTCATAACATTTTTCTTGAAAGCACTCCCGGGAGTAGATTCCATGATCCATTCAATGAGAAAAATTGCGTTGTTAGCCAGTTGTAGGTTAGGCAGTAAGCTTCAGGGACTCTTTCTAAAAGATAATGTGGTAAAACTTTGCTTCATATGTTAGGAAGTTTAGTGCAATATCTATAATAATTTTTTATTTGCATTGCCACACACTGTATGGTGCCATAAGAATTAGTTACGATGAGAAATAATGTGAAAATTGAGTAAAAATAAATCAATTGAATGGTGACAAGCTCATAAGATTTTCCGCACTAGTTGAAGGAGCTATCATAGAATGGACCCTTATACATTTGACACTACTCTATTCAACAGATACAGATAGTGATCTAATGCATATTCATTTTCAGTAACTTTTCTTTGTGTTGACACGCTTTGACCTTAGCTCACAAACAACTCTTGCATCATGGAATTTATCTTTTTGGAGTGACATAAAATGCAGAATGCTTTGTCTTACATAGTTATATGTTTCTAAAATAATTTTTCGTCTTTTATTTTTCTCGTAGAGCTGAGATATGTTGGAGAAAATATGGCGAAAGGACTTGAGGCACAAAACATACAAAAGTTACAGAGTTTGTGGAGACAATTTTTCAGAGAAAATGTTTATGAATTCTAATAGAAATAAGTTAGTACATGATGCATACCCAGAGTAGAACCAAGTAAGTATATTGCATTTCTTATGGAATAACATTGTCATCAGTTATGTGGCTCATGCATAAGAAATTGTATTTTCCCTTTTCTGCATTAAAAAAATATATGCTTTAGAGAAAAATTTTGCTTAAAGTACATAACACCTAACAACACAATACATTGCTTGAGGATGTTAGTATTTAATGTTTCACTAAATATTCCAAGCAGGGTGGATAAAAATATATGATTTTCAGCTAAACAGTCCTGTAAAATATTTGAACAGTTTGATTAAAGGAAATAAAATGCACACATTTTTCTGTTTGAGACTGTACATATGTGAACCTACTATGGAAATGTTTGTTGAGTGTGTAAATGATGCTTTAATAATTTCAGTAACTTTTATTCCAGTGAAAGTCTGTAGGACCTCAAAGAGATTATCATACCTTATGCAAAATATATTAATTACTAGTGATTCAATAAATATATATACCTGAATAACAATGTGTTTATTTTCCCTTGCATTTGTTATTAGCAATAGAATATAATGTTTTACATTTCCACAATATGAGTACTAAATCATTAAGAGTAATGTACTTACTCTGAAACTGTTCTCTTCTTCTGGAGTATTTCAACATTTAAATTCATTCTTGGTGAAGTATAACATGTCACCATAGTGAGTGTCCGACCAAGAAACCTGTCAGTATGACTATCAATGGTTTGTCTAATGGAATTTCATTAACAATATTATGATAATATTCAATACAGTGGAAATTAATTGATGTAAGGTTTTAAGGATTTCTTATAGTATTTTACTCTATATTCCATATGTTTAATGCTAACAATATAATTTATATATGTAATTGGAAGTAAGATGCTTGAAATAGATTTTGGGACTTGTAGGCATAATGACCATATTGGGCCATTCAATGTATGTGAGGAAGAATCCTCTTATCTAATATCCTTACTTGAGTTTGAACTGTTCTTTTAGGTCTACGTTATGCACAGAAAGGCTAATTGGGTTGAGCCTACAGTTTAAAGTGGGATCCGAAACACTATGGGTCTCCACCAGGTATCGAACCCATACCTGAGTTAAAAAATGGGTGTGAAGAGCCCCTTGAGAAAGGTTGAAAGTGAAATGTTATAAAGACTTGCAAAGGATATACACAAAACTACGAACTTCCTCAGAGACAGTATAAGAGCCCCGCTCTTCTCAAAAAGGTAATGACATTTATTAAAGTGCTGTCATTATCTCCCAACCTGGTCAATAATTGGTAAAATCAAATGTTTGAGGAAAGTATAATCTACACATTAGGTAGGAATAAGCCAATCACTTAACATTTAGACATGACACATTGGATGGTCTAGCCCTTGCACCAAATCATTATGAGTAAGACACCTATGTTCGATACGAAGCCAAGTTAAATTTACTTCTTGATGGAAGGGATGGTATGAGAAATGCACCAATGATCGACCTGATAGTGTGAAGCTTGAAAGAATGATTATTTATTAATTCTTTATGTTCACTTTCTTTTAGACTGACTAGAAACATGTGTGACATTATTTAGAAGCTGATAATGAGTAGCAGGGATTTTGTCAATATGGCATCCACTATGGGTGAAACGTTGCTGTTCATTGGTTCATTTCCAAGTGACATATGTCACATGTCACTTTGGTGTGAAATCTCTCTAAATTGCAAAAAATACTGTTGGTTTCTTTGTCATCATCTGGAAATTTGCACATTTCTTTGTTTTTTAATTAACTTTAAAATTCATGTGGAATATTTATTCTGAATGCATGGATTGTATCATCTTCAGTACTGTATTAAGTATATGAATATATAAAATACATATCTGTGCAGGATAAGATCTTTCAGTGGTGTATTTATAATTCCATTGTGTGTGTGTTTAGGAGTGGGGGCTGGGAGTGTGCTTATCTAGCTTGATCGTACATACTCCATGACTGCTTTGTTTTGTATTCTAAGACATTCATATTTCGAGTCCAGTTTTTTGTGTAAGTATGAAATATGTAATGCCATATGATGAAATTGTAGTCAATATGTAGAGTGGTTCCAGTAAGTAACTTCGAACAAAACTCGCTTGCATGACATATCCCTACTCCCATTCTAGATTAAAAATTAGGGATGTTTGACAAATACTAAAATGAATAAGCATGCAGTGATTAGTTAATATAATATATCTTACAAACATCCACACGATTTTAGAAAAGGGTTGATATTACTCTCATGCAAACCAGAAAAGTGAATTTTCATACAACTTCGATTGATTGATTGATTTGGTGTTTTATGTCAACTTTATTCACAGTAAGGCCAATTGGGACTGGACCTACAGTTTAAAGTTGGATCCGAACCACTATGCGTCTCCATATAGGTACAACTTCGAGATGAGGTGGTTGCTATATAGGCATTCTAGGTTAACTTGTGTAAGGTGTGACCTGTTATTACTCTATTTTCCCATAACTATTCATTATCATCATCATAGTAGTTTTTACAGAGAAATAGACTGATAGAATTAAAACAATTACAATTTTATTCCAGAAATTATTCTGTTTGATAACTTCCCCAATGAGCTGTGTCACTCATAGCTATTATTTTATTCTATTCTCTCATGGTAGATGGCACTGAAGTAGTTTCTATGTTGTATTTTCCAAAATATTATTTCATCTACAGAACACTGAATGTAAGTTGTGATAGAAATTAACTGTAGTGTAAAATATTTACTTTCATCTACAGCATAACATATCCCATGGTTCTACAGAATAGTTTCTCAACATATAGGGTGCGACCCACTCCTGGGTCCTGAGGGGACATTTGGTGGGTCGGGAAGTTGGGCTCGAAACTTTGTTAACTGGGTCTTAAAAACCTATTACCTTAAATTACTTAGATATATTGTTTTAACAATTTAAATTCAGGCCGTGTTGTTGTAAAAGAGCAAATATGTGATTATAGACTAGGTGCACACCCCTACAAAGTAATTCCGCTGGTTCCCATCTTATGGTCCCATGAAGTGTAATATCCTTCAAGGTGGGTCCCCGACTGAAAAAGGTTGAGATCCACTGCTCTACAGCCCTGGAAGGGCCTTGGCCTATCAACTGACTGCCAGTCTGCCTCCCACAACCCTACCTAGAGGTGTGGAGATCTTCAACCAGTAATGGGGTGACGTGGGGTCAGCACATCAAACTCTCAGCTGTTATAAGAGATTTCCCAGACTGGGTTACGCTACTCACTTGTAGGTCCCCAATTTTCTTAGGATGGTGGTTAAGTTTGGAAAACAAGTACCGACTATGTGTATATATCTTTTATTCCAGTATTTCATACCTACAAGCCGCCAGCCGATTTGTAATGGTTTCGTTAGATGAATAGCGCTAATGTTCCATCAGTAGTTTTTAATATACGTTTTATGATTTATTCTTATTTCCTGAGACAAAACCTTCGAATCCTGTCTTTTGTATCCCTGGCATTTTCAACATCAAATCTCTCCCCCCCTTCCCCTCAGGGTACTCCACTGATATCAATTGCAGAGAAAGTGGATGCATTTGTCTTTCGTCTTAAGAGGCCATAGACAGATGAATGGAATTTTCTACGTTGGTAAATCAGAAGTGTCTACATCTTGCGATTGAATATGGTAGGCCTACACAAAAGAGAAAATTACAGTGACGGCACCAGAAACAGTTGCTGATATTAAGTGTGCTGTATCCTGCAGATTGTCACCCACGTTAAACTGTGCAGCAATTGTTATGAAGAGAAAGAGACAATTTGGGAAATGTTGCAACATGGCTCGAGCGCCCTTTAGAACACTTTTGGTAGCGCAATGATCCACTCACCCCACCCTTCCATTCCTGCTTTTATTTTCTGCTAATAATTCGGAAATATCTCGTAAGGTCGTAGTATTTTTTTTATTTAAGTGCATATAAATGTTCTACAAGGATAAATACCATTGTTCAGTTAATGCAGGGGTCCTGGGTTCGAATCCCTGTTAGAGCTTTCTTTGTGTCATCAATTTTTCATAGCGTCGTCGCGATTAGCCTAAAATTGGCAAAATGCGACGCTAAATAAACAACGACGAGGGAGGGGTAAAACGCATTGATCTACGAACAAAGTAATCGCCGTTGATAAAATCGCGATTTGCCCAAAATGTCAGAAAAGTAACGCATAATAGGGAGAATACGAAATAGAAATACTTATTACCACAGATAATACACGGACCATTTTTCATGCACAACGGAATGATTTACGTGTTGGAATTTCAGGAACTTGAAATTATTTTCCTATGTTGTGCTTCTGGGCTACTAATTCTGTATATCTCGTAACTTAGATGTAGAAATCATTCATACATAATATGCATTAACTGAGCAATGGTATTTATTCTTGTAGAACATTTTTATGCACTTAAATAAAATAATTATTTCGACCTTACGAGATATGTCCCGAGTTATTAGCAGAAAATAAAAGCAGGAATGGAAGGGTGGGGTGAGCGGATCATTGCGCTGAGACGCATTCAACTGTCACTGCCAAGAGTAAGATATGATTGGCGGAGAGGTTGCTATGACAACGCTTTACGTTTCGAAACTGCCGTAGGGTGGCTCCACATGCCCGGTTTGGTATACGCACAGATTACAAAGGAGAGATAGGAAGTAAGCGATCTTATTAATCTGTGGCGGAGTCACAACACAACAGCTGTTATTTGAGTGTAGCTGTTGTAGTTGGTTGTGAGTGTTTGTTTTGTGGACAATATGGAGTGGTCGAAAGATAAAGTAGTAAAACGTATAGAGCAATATGAACAGGAGTCAGTGTTGTGGAATGCCACCAGTTCGAACCATAAAAACTTTGTAGGGGCGATGCCTTGCAACGAATTGTCGACATCATTGAAACCACTGTTGAGGAAGTTGGGAAGCAACTTCCCACACTCAGATCACGGTATTTGAGGGAAAAAATAAAAATCGAAAAGAGTAAAAGAAAAGTGGTGCAGGTGCAAAGGATGCTTACGTTCCGAAATGGCACTCCAGTATTGATGCGGGCGTATTTTGCGGAAGTAGTTTTGAATTGGAAAAAGTGCACTAAATGACGCCCAACATATGCCGGCGCATGTTGCGCGTCATGAGTCTGGAACTTGTCAGAATGGAAACGTAGCTTGATTTAACAGTAAAAGAATCTACATAAAAGTTGGATTTGTGGAGTGGAATGGAGAGCAGACACCTTTCGCGCGATCTGGTGTTGCGGCTATGAAAGTCGGAATGATGTTGAAATCGGTTAAAGAGATACTGAATGGTGGTCAAAAAAATTTCCTGTGTGTCTATTTTCCAGATAACAAACAAATTAGATATTCTCATAATTTCCATGGTCATTATTATTGTCCTTCGTGAATTATTGCCCACCCACTTATGCTACTGCAGATGTTCCTTGTGTGTGTATGTGAACGTATCCTGAAAATTCTCAAGTTTTCCTACTTCAGGATAGTCATTAATTTCGAGAAATTAAGACATGTATTTTATGTATCACTTTATTAGTTTCGACCATATCTCTTATGTTGCTCCATGTAGACACTTGATCCCTTTCTTAGTGCATCCTTATATTATACGCACGGGGATTTATAAAATGTGTAGCCTTAGTCTATCCTTTGTTTTGGGGCCTGCCAAAACAATAATAATAATCATCGTAACAGGCAATCCGCGCTTTCCAGAATTCACCAGCGTGCATCAGACTGGTGCACCAAAAATGACGCCAAATTCGGAAAGCTTCATACTGAAACAAATTAAAGTTAGATTCGGAATGCGCACGCATATTCGCGTTTATCAGGAAAAAATCGTCACCAGTGACTAAATCACAGATAATAGTTCATGAATATTATATATTTTCACTTTCCAACATCCTATTTTGCATGTGTAGTACGAATTTAAGTGGTATTATTTTGTAAAGATATCGAATTTTGCAAATGTCTGCTTTCCTGGATGTTGCAGCAGAAGATGGACACATGTTTTGATGCATCGGCATACTTTATTTCCCTTTGCGTCCAAGTGAAGGAACAGTGGTATTTAAAATGTCGACAGTTTTTGCCTGCATCCAGTTTATTCGCCTTCCGTGCAACAAAATCCGCACTATTACTTACAGAACGCATATCACAAATCAAAACATGCTTCGGTGCAGACGACGCTATTTTGATTCACCAGTCGCACCAGCTTTTGAGGCAGGTGTAAATTGATGACATCATGGTTTAACCTGGTGAAAGCTTTGCTGCACCCCGGTGAAATGAGGAAAGCCGAGCGTGCATCAGCGGTGCACCAGCCCGTTCACTGGTGAAATCTGGAAACCGCGGAATGAGTCGCGGTAGCTCAGTCGTTATGGAGTCTGACTATCATGCGAGAGAGCTGATTTCGATCCCCGGCGGGGGAGATGTGGGATTTTTTCCCACATGTTCAAGCTGCTCCGGCGCCCACCCAGCGGGCACCTGGAGGCATAGAGGGGCTTGAGCCCCCCCAATGTTAACGATGTGAGGGGCAGAGACTCCAAAATAATTTTGCTTAAGAGGATCTAATGTATTATTTTGCTTCTCTTGTAAAGTTTACTCTGAATTGTGCCACATGAACTTAACTTTAAATACACATTTGAAATGTTCTAGACCATCAACTTTGAGGGGCTGAGACCACTAACCATCAACTTTGGGTGGGGGGGGGGCTATGACCAGAGACAGCAAGACATGCAATTATGAGTATTGTTAATTTTTTTACTAAAAGGAGTTTCAAAAGACGGTGTGCATGAACTAGGGTAGTGGATGCGACGTTCGGGCTACAAATGGCTCTCACGTGACATTCGGAACGAGATCATTGATATATTAGGGACATCTGTTTTGCGCTTCGTGGTAGCAGATATTAAAAGTCGGGAATATTTTGCTATTATGGTTGTGACATATCCATTCGTGGACAATTATTTATTATTTATTATTTAATATTCTGCATTCCAACTGTGAATAAAAATTTTGATATTTTTGAGGAATTCATGGGCTTTTATGAGATTCCGAACACTGAGGCCAAAACTTAGAGAGAGAGAGAAAGAGTCCTTCATTAATTCATTTCAGTGATCAGAGGCCCCCCCCAAATAATTTTGACAAGTCGGTGCTCCTGCCTGGAGGAAACTCTTGGGGTAAAGGAGGCTTACCTTCGGCCGTGATCAAGAAAGTGTGAGGCCTTAACTCCACACCATCTATACGCCTTCATGGCATGGTGTAAAGCACAGGGGAGTACTTTACTATTTTACATTATTATAACTGGAAACATACTGAAAAACATCTCTTTGCTGGCGTACGTCGTTCGCTCATTGTAAACACGATTCGAATTTGAAAAATCCTACTTATTGATATCATGTTCTTTTGGTAAATTTCGAATAACGTAATCAATGTCATAGGAAGTTAAATTTAACCACAAAGAGGGTTCAGATGTTTTATTTTAATTGTTGATTCTACCTCACCATGGGAATTGGAGTTCCGACAGTGTCACATCCATTATTTTTCGGACGGATGTGCCGTCTCAAGCTGTGGTTGTAATTTCTGGGTTTCGATCGAAGGACGTGTTAAATTTGAAACTGATGAGGCCACTCCTTCCAAGGCCGCCGCAGGTTTTTTTCTCAGGAGGGGGAGCCATGCTCAAAATGGAGGATGCTTTCTCCCACTTAAGAAAATTCTCATAAAGCACTCCCATCACTAGGATATTTTGCATAGGCACTAATCTGCTGCTTCACAACAACTGTGCAAACTATGATTCTTCGCGATTTGAAAGATGAAAGTTTCATCACCGAAGAGGAGATTAAAAGTTATTTGATTTTATTTGATATGAATTTAAAACTTTGGGTGCGTCAGCACTAAGGCTATTTTGCACCCGTCACATTATACGGGGTCCAGCCCCTTATCGTTACACATAACAACTCTAACGTTGCATAACTAAAATCATAAAATATCATAAAATATTAAAATCTTCTGACTTTCGTTAAAAGCTAAGGCTGTAAAGGAGCACTCAGAACAAATAAGGACAAAACACAGGACAACACAAACAAAATTATACTGGCTATGGAGCCAGTTGCCAGAGCCTTGTTAGTTTGCAGGCCAGGGTGTACTACGTGGAAGTGAGGTTGACAGTTGGGTGTACTACGTGGAAAATCACCCCTTACACCCCTTAAAAGTTATGAATTTGATTTCTACACTACATGTATTGCTCATATAAGAGAATGGTCACATAATATGATGAAACTAGACAGCATGTCTAGGGCACAGTTAAACAGAATCGTTGCACTAATTTGGGGCAATGTTCTTCAGACGGTACACGCAATTAGGTAAGCTACATCTACTTCAGACGTTATTGTATCTGAATTTTTGATGAGGTGGTGATTGTGAAAGAAGAAAACAAAAACACTTGAGTCCATTGAAAGTGATGTGAAGAAGCAAAACATTTGGATGGAATGTGGGTGGATTTGTTCAAAACTTTTGATGAAAATTTAACAAATTTGAAAAATGTAGCAGAGTTTGTTATGTGTATTCCTGGTACTAATTCAAGTGTTGAACGGTTGTTCTCTCAATTGAACTCACTCTGAACTGATGAGATTTAACTGTATGTAATAACTGTGAAGTTCATGCGTATTGTGCATTATTATTGAAGTCATTTTTTAGCGAGGATTGTGTGTGAATTCACAATAGACTGCTTCAAAACAAACAACGCTTAAGTGAAATACATTCTGCAGAGAAATATTCCAGCACAGATTAAGACTTACAATACTTTTGATTTCAATGTGGTTTGTCCAGAAATGTTTTAATTTAATGTATTACGTTATGTACATTTTTCCATTGTCCCATTCTGTGTGAGCTCCATAAATGCAAGATTCCTTATCCTATATTTTTCATAAAAGATATAACCAGTAGTCAAGCTATAAAACAAGGTGTAACACGCGTAGTTAGAAGAAGTACGTATTGTGCATCGCAGTCTTCAAAAATAAGTGTCCAGTATTTTCTATCTGAAATAACTGGAAACCCCAAGCACCCTTTAAAATTTATTGCCTGTCTTCCTCCTTTAAACATTGTAAACCACCTTCACACTGTACTATAGGAAAGAACAGACTCTCCACATGTATTGCAAAGACCTCGGTTGATTATTTGTTCGGATGAAATCTGAAAACTTTCAAAGCAGTGTTACCTCTATTATTGCGTAGGCGGAAATGAACATGTCTCAACTTGCACGGCTGTCACAAGGTGTACAACTTGAGATAATACAATAAAACTAGTACCGCGCGTACATTACATTTTAAGCTAACAATTTAACATATATATAAATTTCTAGCATGATAAATTATGTGAATAAATAATAATGATCATTCTTTATTAAACATCTAACTTAATTCTATAAATATCAGCACCAATGGATTCTACAAGTTCTGAAATATTAAAAGCTATTGCAGTTGATCGTATTACTAAAAAAAATGCATGCTTAAAGAACGAACACTTACCTCGTCAAGTAGAGATTGACTGGCATTCGTTGCCAAAAATAACAACAATAAAGAGACAAAAGGACCATTTAAATTGAATAAGAATCTCCAAAAATCATTGTTACATAGTGCCATGACAGCATAATGCACTGTGCTGATAGTAACAAACAATTGGAACAAAATATACAATAGGAACCTATACAAGAATACATTACCGGAATCACACGAGAGACTACAAATCAGAAGATACAATATACGAATTTTCGGAATTGAATTTCTGGTGCCATGTTCAACAGAAAATTTTAAGTTTGTAGTCATGTGTTTCCATGCTTGTTGTAGAGAGTTGCATATGAAGAGAAAGACAGCAAAAGATAGAGTCTCAATACCTATTAGTATGCTTGCCGAAATGGCATAACTTGTAACATTTGTTTTATATGCAATGGTAAAACAGCTTATACCAGCAGCGTAAACGTAGACTAGTATGCAATGCATTAAAGTTTTGTTGAGATTCAATGAAAATGGTGAAAGGAATTTGCTTTGGTAGTGATTTTGAAACGTACTCCATCGGTTAACATAAGACTTGAACGTCTTGCAGTTCACCCACCACAAGATAGTTCCAGGCGATTTCAGTACAACGGAAAAAAGTAGCAAATACATTGTAGGTTTTCCATAAGTAACTACTCCAGTCGAAATCCACAGCTGAAATGAAGCGTAAAAATACAGACCAATCAGTAAGATATAAAATGTAAGGCAGTAAACAGATGCAGCAGACAACCATTTCAACTCAAGTTTACGCTTGGAAATGGTAGCAAACGGGAAACAGCCAACACATCTTCCGAAAAGCAAAAGGGGACGAATTTCTTCAAGGAAACTGTTTCTGGAACCTTCCATGGGACCGTTAATAGTTTTAAAGGAATTTTATCAAACTCTTGAAACCTAGCTCACCAAGGGAACATACTGCTCGTACCTTTACATAGGGATAATGAAGATTTATCTACCAATCTTTTAAAAGCGTGGTAACACAATTAGAACCGTTTGATCAATACTGAACTGCAAAATTAATTTCTCATGGATTGCATAAAGGAGAAGAATTCTGGCTTTTAGTACCTCCTTTAGTAAACCTAATTTAATGTTGTTAATTTGTCCATAAATGTGGAGAGTTGATTGATCTGAAATTTTCGTTCTATTTTCATTATTTTATGTCGACTTTCTAATTCTTTAAATCAATCATGGGCGTGAGTTCTTAATACGAATATGACTTACTGTACAGGGTGGCTCAAAAGTCACCATACAGCTAACGTATACATTTGTGTTTCTTACTGACTTGTATTAAATGTATTACAGAACTTACAGTACTTGAATATCAATAATAAAGGTCATAGGTCTGCTTTAAAGAACATGCTCGATGTGTCCCCCTTCAAACGCCATGCACAGGTGAATCCGGACCGTCCAATCATCCTGCACTTTTTGAAGGGTGTCCCCAGTGATGGCATCACATGCTGCTTCGATGCGCTGCTTGAGGTGATCCAAGCTCCTGATTTTCTCTTCGTATACCTTGGCTTTCACGTGATCCCACAGTGGGGTCAGCTCAGGCGAACGCGGTGGCCACTCCATAGAACCTCGTATCCCGATCCAGTGCACCGGGAAGTTTGTGTCAAGCCACTGCCGCACGCCAATCCCAAAGTGTGGAGGAGCCCCGTCCTGCTGGAAGAAGGTGGGGGCGGTTCCATCAGATTTATCCATCATGGGTGTTAAAGAATCTTCCAGCATGTCCAGGTACCTTTCGGCGTTGAGGTTTCCGTCCATGAATATTGGTCCGATGATGCTCATATCCCAAATTACGCACCACACCATTACCATTACCTGTTGCCTTGCTTTCCATGGTCCAATGAGGATTATCCTTACTCCAGTATCGCATGTTTTGCTTATTGACCTCTGCGCTAACGTCAAACAGCGCCTTATCCGAGAAGAGAATGGTTCTTGTGTAATCCGGTACGAGAGCCTGCATTCCGACAACCCACTCACAGAACTGGAGTCTGTAATCAGGATCATCTTCACTCATATGATGAGCAATTGCATCTTGTAGAGATGCCATTTATGCCATTTGAGTATTAGTTGGATGCTCCGACGGCTTACACCTGTCTCCTTTGACAGTCGACGAGTACTCTTCTTCGGGCTTTTCACCATGGACGCAATGATAAATGTCGACATCTGCTCAACAGTTGCTGTCTTCGGACGTCAGTTCTCTTCTTGTTTTCCACACTACCAGTTTCCTTAAACTTAGTTATCAACTTACCAACGGGATCACGGCCCGGGTTGTTGTTCGTTGAACTTCTGGGCAACCTGCCGGGTCGAATTTTCGCCGACAGAAAGGAATTACTTCAATTCTCTCCTGGATCGTCAGTGGCATCTTTCAAATTGCGAAAACAAAACAGAATTAAAATCTAGGAATGTAAAAGGAAAGGCAACATCAGCTGTAAGTGACTTATGCACCAACCGTACTTTAACTTGAACATATAGGGTTTAACACTTTGCCCAAACCCGGACAAAAATATTAAGAAAATGTGTCTCTGTTTGGTAACTTGAAAATTCTAAATTCTTCGCATTTCAGGAAAATCCTACATTTCGAGAAACGTAATCATATCAGATTTATGCATCAATATTTATCTGTACATCCTGGTCATCCTTTCCTATCATTTACATAAACAGTTCTTTTGGTGTGCACTAATATAGGAGAAGGTGGAAATATGGAACACTTTTTTGTTATCCACTTTCATTAGACAAGTTGCTGACTCTGATTAGTTTCACGTACTTCAGAGGTAAATATACTCTTTGATATTGGTATTACCAAACGTATATAATCAAAACTGCACTCATTTTGGAAATATACAACTTTTTTTTAAAAAAAAATTGAGGGCTTGGAAAATGGCGTGGTAATATGAAATAATTGTAAGGTTCAAAATAAAAGCGGATCGACTGATTGATTAGCCAATAAAGTGTACTCTAGGATAATTATATAGCGCTAAATATACGGTTTTACTACAATATTAAGTGTTAAAAACTAAAAATGAGCTATAAACTAGCCCTATATCTACTCTAAATGTTGGCATGCTCAAAGCACAGATCAATGCATTCTGAACTGAAATATGGCAACTGTTTTCAGGTGTTTAAGGGTCGGCAGAACAAATGTCACAAATGTAAGCATCTTTATCACATGAGGTGCAATCAAGATGAGCCCAACACTGACACATTAAGCACTGAACCCATGTTTCACGGGGCCTTGATTCCGACCATTTCTCACCGCAGAATAAACATTCACAGTTTGTGTTGTCAGGAGAATCTTTTCCAAGAGCTGCAGATAGTTCTGAAGAGCCAGAAGAGATGGAAATATTACTGCCAGCTTCTGAACTTGTTGAATCGTCTTCCTTGGTTTCCGAACTTATTTTTTTCCTCATTGAAGCAGTTGCAGATTTTTTCGTCTTTCCATACCTTTTGACGTTAACTCCGCTGGAAACCTGGACCTTCTGTATTTGCAGTCTTTGACAATGCATCTTGCTTTGCGTTAGAATATCGTTTCACAGCTTCAGGTATAGGCTCCCTAATATTCCGTTGCTGCTTCACAAGATGTTGCTATCTTTTTCCCTCTGAGTGTAGTAGGGCATTCTTATATGGAGAACTACTTAACACAGTCGCTGGCAAGCTTCTCCGACCTCTGTTCGATTTATTCTTTATCGATACCGGCACAGGAGCAACTTCAGTTAATTCCTTTCGTAAAGATGTACTCAATTCGTGGAAATCAAGCTTGAGTAGTTGCTGTGAATTTTGAATTTCCTATTGAGATTCCCTGATTTTTGTAAACTCAAGCTGTTGAGACTCTTGAGTTTGCCTCATTTTTCTAAACTCAAGCTGTTGAGACTCTTGAGTTTGCCTCATTTTTGTAAACTCAAGCTCTTGAGATTCCCTAATTTTTGTAAATTCCATCTGTTGTGACTCGCTGATTTTTCTTAACTCTGCCAGCAGATCAAACATTTGAAAAGGAACATTACTTTGACCCGTTGACGTCTCTGCCAACACAGAAGGACGAATGTCAATTTCTTGAACATTTTCTTGACTTCTTTTCCATTGCACAAAAGCTTCAATACTGAACGGATCATAAGATGGATCACAATCTCTACAGAAATAATTTTCATTTAACTGGTATAATTCCCAATGCTTATCGGACAAACCCAAACATTCTAAATGATACCAATGGCCACAATTTTCACAAGCTACCAACCTTTCCTTGTCGGGATCTTTGCAGCACTTCACCATATTCATGGCACCATTCTTATTTTGTGATTCATCAGGTTCATCACCACAATTGATAGATCTAGCTGTAAGACTTGTTTTGGATCTCAGATTATAAGGATTACTTGATGCGTACATAATATAAATTTATGTACAAACTAGATTCACGAGAACAATGGTGTAAGTTAATACGCAAAACACATCACTCAAGATCGTGCTGATAACGTTCCACAATACTGGACCACCAATTATACTGTGAAGTTCACAAGTCAATTATCGCACGATTACATTTCGTTCATAAATATTTTAAACTAAAACGCGAAGGTGAAGATACAACTTCTATAGGTCTAAATATTAGTGAAATAACTGAGCAATATGCAGTTCACTATTACCTATATTTCCATTTTTTGTCAGACACACTCCTACATAATGACTATTGATTCTCGTTGCTATAGCAACGTTAGAATTCCAAATATCTCGTTTATACAGCGTATAGTGCAATGAATAACATAAAACATAATTAACGTTGTACAAAGTAATAATTATACATTTTTTTGAACGTTAATATAAAGTGATTTTTATAACATGAAATTAATAATTTCAATAAACATACAATTATATTATACAGGACCGTCACAACATTCCCCTCCTCCAGGAAAATGAAAACTACGAAAGAACGAGGAGGAGTTTTCATTTATAAATCAGTCAGATGTGTATCAACATAACTACAACAAAGTTACAAATGGACAATATTATCTGACATTCGACAACAACGTGCACATAAACAGATTTGTGCCTAACAGGTAATAACAAATCAGAACATAATACAACATTCAATTGTACAAAATAATAAACAGAATGGTTTCATTTTTCAAGTATCTACTCTCATAAATTTAATTCTCAGACAAGAGTTGATTCCTCTTTTCTTCCGAACAGTTAAACACTCGAATATTTGAAAAGTTCACCTTGTCATAATATTGCTGGTTCATTGTGTAAAGAATTGCATTATTGTCCTTAATTTCCTTGACAAGGAATGGCCCAATATACAAGTTGAACAATTTATGAATCTGGCTGTTAATTTTGGAACTAACTTGCCTATTTTTTTATCATAAACAAATCTCCTGTTTGAAGTTTGATCGAGTTCAATGCATTCTTAATCTTTCTACTTCTTCTAGATTGTCTAGTCCTGATTTCTGCTAAAAACAATTTGCGTTTCCATGGCAAAGATTTAATTTGTTCTGGCCAGCTGATTTCTTCAAATATTGAGTCCTTCATATCTTCATGTAAGAAAAGTTCACTAGGAGATAATCCGGTAACTGAAGAGCATGAATGATTTAATAACTGAATAATAGAATTTATTTTTGGATACCAACTGATGTGATTATCATTGCAGAATAATCGCAGTAATCTAACAATCTCCTTATTGTACCTCTCAATAGGATTAGATTTCGGATTGTATGTAGTGGTAGTAATATGCTTAATTTTCCTTGAATCCATGTAGGCTTTCCACTCATTTGATGTAAATTGGCTTCCACAATCCGATAATAATACATTACATACAGGGTAATGTTTAAAATATTGTTCTTCAAAACGATTGATAATTTCCCTGGCAGTCGCTTTTCTTAACGGATAAATCATAACAAACTTTGACATTACGTCTACAATTGTGAGGAGATATTCATATGTACGTGATCTTGGTAATTTTCCGATTAAATCAATAGAGAGGAAATCGTGAGGTTGGTGAGAAACGACGTGATATTCATCTCTCCGCAACGGCCGACCTACAATCTTTGTTCGTGCACATTCTAAGCAATCTTTCAGGTAATTTCTAATTGATTTTCTCATGTACGGCCAAAAATATGCCCTTCTACAAGCTGCTAAAACCTTCTGATAACCAAAATGTCCATTTAAATCATGCATTTTGTGCAATACCAAAGGTATAAGTTCACGTGGCACTACAAGTTTACAAATTTCATCTGAATTTGGTTTATAAAAAAGAATTTTGTTGTGAAGAAGATACTTTGAAAAGTTTTTATCAGTTGTACTATCTTCCAGGTGAGAAATTACATTATTGCATTTTTCATCTGCTCGTTGAGCTTTTAACCAAATAGAAGAAGTATCATCTTGTGAATCTTCCACAATTACTTGATTGATATATAATTTATCATCAAGTGCAGAATAAGTAGTACAAGGCGGAAATCTGCTCAACGTATCAGCAATATTATTCGAAACTCCTGGGACATGATATAACTTGAAATCAAAACACTGCAGTTTGAGAGCCCATCTCGTAAGACGAAAATTAAGTGATTGTGCAGTTTTAAGCCAAGACAACGACTTATGATCTGAATATAAGTTGAAATCAGTTCCTTTAAGATATATAGCAAATTTCTCCAGAGCAAATAATATAGCTAAACATTCCAATTCGTGTGTACTATATGTAATCTCTGCTCCTCTAAGAGCACTACTGCCATATTGTATGACACGAATTTCATCATTATCAACTTGCCAAAGTACACAACCCAATCCTTTCTGGCTTGCATCAACAGAAACACAAAACCTCAACTCAAAGTCGGGTTGACTCAATGCTGGTGCTGAAATTAGAGCATTCTTTAATAACAAGAAAGCTTCTTGACACTGAGGTGTCCAATAAAATGGCACATTCTTGCGTAAAAGATGATACAATGGACTAGCGATATCTGAAAATCCCTGTATAAAACGATTCCTCCAATTTGCCAGTCCTAAAAATTTGCGAAGTGACTTTTTGTTTTGAGGAACAGGAAACTGTAGAATAGCTGAGTCTTTATCATGATCGACCTTAATCTCGGAACCAGACACCACATGACCCAAAAACTTAATTTCCGTTTGGAAAAATTTGCATTTGGCAAATTTTATGGACATGTTCGTCTTCTGCAATGTCTGTAGAACATAATCAAGATGTTCAAAATGTTTCTCTATTGTTGGGCTAAATATTAAAATGTCATCCACATATATCATCAGAAATGAATGAGTCTCTGGTCCAAACACCTTATTCATTCTTTCAACAAAAACAGAAACAGCTGATTTTATACCAAATGGCAAGTAACAAAACACGTGCTGTCGTCCTCGATACGAAAAAGCTGTGTACTTATATGAGTCGGGCGTAAGTGGTATTTGAAAATATCCACAGGAGAGATCAATCGAAGAAAAATATCTTGCACCCTTAAAATGTTGAAGTAGCTCGTTTATCGGTTCAACATGGGTAAGTGGTGAAATTACATGTTGGTTTAGGCGACGAAAATCCACCACTGGACGCCACTCACCATTAGATTTTGGGACATCTCTTTAATCATTCCCCAGGCTTTCCATTTTTCTAGTTCCTTTTCTAACGCCGCTCTTTTGGCGAAAGGTACTGGATATATAGGTGCCTTAATTGGTTCCTTTGTGTCTAGTTCAATTTGATAAGGTTCTACGAATGCAGATCGGGGTCGATCAGAAAACAAACTATGATATTCTATTATTAGATTCTCAAGCTGAGACTGCTGCTCCGTGTTGAGTGATTCACACGACCGCACCTTCGTTGTGATCTGATCTAGAGAAACAAGTAAATTTTCTACTTCTTTCACTATAGTAACTTCCTGCATCTGGCAGCAATCCCTATCAGTTGTGCTTTTGCTAGAATTAAATGGCTGAACCAATTCGGAACCAGTAGACTCCATCAAACTAATTTCGTTTCTTCTAAAATCGAGTACAGCTTTGTATTGCCTTAAAAATGGTATTCCGAGAATTAATTCAGCATGCAGTTGCTTCAATACAAACATCTCCAAAGAAAAAACTTCCGAGTTAATTGAAATACTTATAATCTTCCGACCAGCAACACGAAACTTCTGATGTCCTGCAAACGGCAATAACTTAAGTTGATCCACTGTATCCAGTTTGGCACTGGGAATAATTGATTTTATACTGCACCATAATTCATAACTGACTAAATTACACTGGCTTCCACTGTCGATGACACACTGTATGGTAATACCGCAAACTGTTCCTGTGATCAGAGGTTGATCAGTAATAGGAGTAGGTATACCAGTATCATTTAAAATCCAAGTAGGTTCATCTTCGTACCAATCTAATTGAAAAAATATTGAAAGTGGATAACAATGATCAACTTCAGATAAAACGGAATTACTTAATACAGCATACTGACAAGTTGTGCCTATATTATCACTACGATATGATTTAGACGGACCCTCCATTATGTTAGTGCGAGCAAACTGGTCCACGTTCACCCGCGACGTTCGTTTAATGTTGCTTCAGGGACAGAAGAAATGAACTGTTTACAAGAAGTTTCTCTTGGATCGAAAGATGGAGCATTTTCATTTAATGGAGTATTCGTCATTGCAGTTGCATTGCAACTGTTTCCCGTTGACAACTGAGAAGACGAATATCCGCAATTGGCACATACACTGCATGGTTGGAATGAGTGGAAATTATTGTTAGAGAACTGAGAGTTAGGACGCAGTGTAAATTGCTGTTGTTCTTGCTCGTTTCTGGCATTGAAACTGTTGCTCATAAATCTACCATTATTGTTGAAGTATCGTGAGCTTTGTGGACTTCTATTTTGCCGGAAATTTTGAGTTCCTGCACCATTACGTCTGTAACGATTATATGGTCTGTTAGTTAGGTTAGGTTTCCCATAATTATTATTTCTATTAAATATCATCGTCTTCTGGCTGGAGTTTGATTGTTGGTTTTCAGAAACAAACGGAACATCTGTACGTGGAATCTTAATTATTTTATTTTCATCGCTAGAAGAGACAAAATGAACACTATCATTAGGTCTTACGTTACGTCTTGAACCTTGATTTCCATTAGGTTCATCATCGTTCACAAACGATGAACTTTTAGCAACACTTTGAACTCTCAGTTTTGCCCTTGCACTATTATTGTCGGTAAAACTTTTAGAATTATTCCCATCATGTCGGAAATTTTTTTCACGTACATTATCATGAACATTAAAACTCTTGTTTGATCTTGAATTCACTAAATCCAACCTCTTTAGTAACGCAATTACATCATCCATTTTAACTAATCTAGCAGCTAATATTGTTTGTGCAATAGATGTGGGCAACTGATTGATTAAAATATCAATAACTTCTGCATCATTCGGACGATCAACTAAATTATAATATGCTGAATGCGTACGAATAGCAAAAACTTCCATACTACTCGTCGATTTAGGATCATATTTACGACTTCTAAGTTCAGATAATTAAGCCTGAGTTAACGAATAAGACGTGTAGTGATTCAGAAATTCGTCAACAAACTGTTTGTACGATGTAAACGAATCGACATGAGTATTATACCAACCTTCTGCAGGTCCTTGAAAACAATTAGTAATACATTCAAGCCTTTGCATGTCAGGAACTTGCAGTAAGTCTAAGTAGGACGTTAAAGTTTTAATAAACTTACGTGGGCTTGATTTTTCAGGATCTCCAGAATATTTAGGAAGAACAGTAAGTTCATTCAATCTTACCAACCGTCGAGGTTCTTGAGTAAGCGAACGCATACAATTGTCAGGATAGTCACATCGATGATTCTGCGGATTTGCTGACTTTTGGTTTACTTGCCTCTTTCTTTCCTGACCAGAACCATCAGAATATAAAGAACGGGTTGATTGACATAACTTGTTAGTATTACTAGTTCTCACTCGATTATTTCTAGAACGTTTGTGTCTTTGTGAAGCAATGCGATTGTGTTCATCATCAGAAACATCACACGCTGAAGAATCAGATGATTTAGGAGAGGTTAAGTTCCGTGCAGGAATACCAGGTTGACAGTTACTATTCACATGAGAACTGTAAACTTGTACAGGATTACTTGATTCAACATTAGTCGAAATATTAGATGTTAACTTAGTAATATTTTCCTCACATGCTTCCACGCGCTTAGTTATTTCGTCCTTGCTCACAACGGCTTCAAGTCTTTGAACTTGCCGAGACAACCCCGAAACATTGTTCTGGCATTCTGTAATCTGATCATTCAAGCCAGCAAGTTTATCAGAATTCTCTGTACAAGTAGTGTTGACTTCCTCGATTTTCTCTGTTAGTCCTTGCACTTCTCTTTCCATTTCCTGATGTAATGAACTTGTTGCTAATTTGCAGGACTCTGCAACTTCAGCTAATTCCTTTCGTAACGATGTACTCAATTCGTGGAAGTCAAGCTTGAGTAGTTGCTGTGAATTTTGAATTTCCTGTTGAGATTCCCTGATTTTTGTAAACTCAAGCTGTTGAGACTCTTGAGTTTGCCTCATTTTTGTAAACTCAAGCTGTTGAGACTCTTGAGTTTGCCTCATTTTTGTAAACTCAAGCTGTTGAGACTCTTGAGTTTGCCTCATTTTTGTAAACTCAAGCTCTTGAGTTTCCCTAATTTTTGTAAATTCCATCTGTTGTGACTCGCTGATTTTTCTTAACTCTGCCAGCAGATCAAACATTTGAAAAGGAACATTACTTTGACCCGTTGACGTCTCTGCCAACACAGAAGGACGAATGTCAATTTCTTGAACATTTTCTTGACTTCTTTTCCATTGCACAAAAGCTTCAATACTGAACGGATCATAAGATGGATCACAATCTCTACAGAAATAATTTTCATTTAACTGGTATAATTCCCAATGCTTATCGGACAAACCCAAACATTCTAAATGATACCAATGGCCACAATTTTCACAAGCTACCAACCTTTCCTTGTCGGGATCTTTGCAGCACTTCACCATATTCATGGCACCATTCTTATTTTGTGATTCATCAGGTTCATCACCACAATTGATAGATCTAGCTGTAAGACTTGTTTTGGATCTCAGATTATAAGGATTACTTGATGCGTACATAATATAAATTTATGTACAAACTAGATTCACGAGAACAATGGTGTAAGTTAATACGCAAAACTCATCACTCAAGATCGTGCTGATAACGTTCCACAATACTGGACCACCAATTATACTGTGAAGTTCACAAGTCAATTATTTGCACGATTACATTTCGTTCATAAATATTTTAAACTAAAACGCGAAGGTGAAGATACAACTTCTATAGGTCTAAATATTAGTGAAATAACTGAGCAATATGCAGTTCACTATTACCTATATTTCCATTTTTTGTCAGACACACTCCTACATAATGACTATTGATTCTCGTTGCTATAGCAACGTTAGAATTCAAAATATCTCGTTTATACAGCGTATAGTGCAATGAATAACATAAAACATAATTAACGTTGTACAAAGTAATAATTATACATTTTTTGAACGTTAATATAAAGTGATTTTTATAACATGAAATTAATAATTTCAATAAACATACAATTATATTATACAGGACCGTCACACGTTCCTCGGGAGGTACGTAATCCTTTCCGGGAGTTGAATAAGTTCCTCTATCTTCTGTTTGTTGCTCATTTGTGGACATCCCACTGTCTTTATTTCTCTTTCTTGCAGGTAAAACTTGCTGTGGATTGGATGACAATTTTTTTCCTCTATCAATGTTTCTGGAAGTTGAAGCAACAGGCAGTTGTTCATCATCGGAGCTGTTGATTTCATTGTTCGTTAAATCCGACTCTTGTTGAACAGCAATATAGTCTGATTCAGAAAAGAAACATTTCTGTTCAATGGATATATACCGGTGACTAAACCCACTCACAGAATAGCTCCTGTTTGAACCTTGAGATAAGCGTTGCCAAACTTCTCTGCTATGTAGTGCTGATTCATGCCGGTTATTCTCATGCTTTGCTTATCTCTTCACTGTAATATGTTTTGAATGGCCCTATAAAGGGGCTTGCAGTCAACCCCAGGGGTTGCAGTATATGAGTTGTATGTGGTGGAAGGCATAACAGTGTCCCATGACATTCTCTTGCCATCAACACAACATCAAGATTTCTCGTGTGAGAGAAATGGCCATCAAATATAAACAGCACAGGATCTTGAGCAGATGGCCTTGTGAAATTTATGAAGTGACGAAACCAATCTGTAAATAGAGATGTAAATATGATGTTTACCAATAGCTCCAAGGGTGGTGCTCCTCTCATAAGTCTCTCGCTCCAATTGGCCTGTGGGAATATCAGCATGGGGGTACAAAAGTTCCACCTGCACTCATGCAAGCAATGATAGTCACAAGTGAACCTCTTTCTGCTGCAGTCAGTGCTCCTATTTGCCTCTTTCACTTCAGTCCAACCACATATGGGATCTTGCTTTGGACGACACTAAGACCACTTTCATCAACATTCAGGGGGAAAAGAATGTTTCTCGTACATCTCCTCAAGGGTATCAAAAAACTTGCCGACACTTTCTTTATTAAAGCCCAGAGCCCGTGCTTGAGATGTTCCTTCTGGCTTTCTGAGAGATATTTCATTTTTATGTGTATGCATGAAACGGTCCAACCAAGCTCGTCCTGCAGTGTCATTTGTAAAAGGATTCTGAATTTAATTTCTTCTTGCTAGTTGCAATGCCATGCGCCTTATATCGTTGCGGGTTAATCCATAGAATTTCCTTTCCATTTTAAGACAGAATTGAACGAGATCCTCTTCTAGATCCTTAGGTAACGTTGACTTTCTTCCCAGTTTTATAAGTGCTAAATCCTTGGGAGACTTATCAATGTTCTTCACTTTTCTGCACAGGGTTGCTTTCAGAACGTTAAAACATCTACTAGCCTCATTCAATGTCTTTTTCTTTTCCCTAACTGCACTTATAGCATTAATCATATCGTAACGCAGCTTACACCACGTAACGCAATGTTACTTCTGCGTTTGGGATCAAACCAACAACCTTTAGATTATATTGGGTGGTGTAGTTATTCATCATTCATCTTTCAGATGGTTATCACTCGCTTAGCCTAAAGTATAATGTATGCGAAAGGTTACATCCAAAGTTATGGCACAAGAATGCACACATACAGTAATTGATCTTCTGTACTCTCCATGACTGAACCGATGTGGATATTGATAAGAAGAGGATAATACTTGCCTCACAAATACTAGATGAATGTTATTCCATAGATTGTCCTCTCAATAATGGTAAATGACACACATCTGACCTTCCAGTCAGAGTTCACTCTCCTCATGCACCACTGTCCAATAATCGTCCCTCCAACTACCTTGCCCCATCCCGTCCACTCGCCAACTGTCCATTCTCTCTCCCTTCCAACTCTCATGCCACATACTCCTTCCAAGTCAATCACCCGACCTTTGCCTGATTACTTATTCAACATTCCTTTCTCTGCTATGTTAAGACTTGACACTTCTTACCCAATACCTTGGGTACGATACGCTCCTCTGCCCCCTTAAGAAATTCTCTTAATTTTCTCTTTAAAGGTGAAAAATATTAAAGTTGAAACTTTTAATCCATATCGATTCCTTCGATGGAGATATTTTTTATTATAAAATATAGAGTACTATAAATATTGGCGTAACATACCATTATCCAGAATATATGTAAATTTAATAATATAGGTCCTGAAAATATATAGATATCACTAGTACCGATAGAAAAAAATAAGAAAAATAAGAAAATACATGACTTCGTAAAGCATATAAAAGGTAAACACTGGCATGTGAGTTTGTTATGCTAACTCGGCAATCTGCTCGTGCGCGTATTCATTGAGAAGCTTACGCTCCATGATGACGTAACGAAGTCCGTGCATAGGCATGCAACACTCTAACACCACGTGAGAAAATTATAAAAGCATTGTTCCACAAGTATGGATCTTGTCAAAATTTATGTCTCAATGACACACTAACGAAGTAGTATGTAATTGATCCTACAAGCACTGACACTGTACAACACTGTTATGTATTTGGAAGGTAATATTTACAAAATCAGCAACATTTGTAGTAGCTACTCATCCGAATTACACTTGGACATATGTATCATATTTTCGATGTAAATTTCACCGTCTCTTACTTTAGTGTATCATGTAAACTATCATTGTCGCTTTTATTGATAATATATGTTAACTTATCACAGGAAATACTTAAATAGAAAACTTTGAAGTTGCTCAAAATATATACACTATATCAGTAATTGTCCTTGAGCAATGTATGTACATGAATTTATGTATTTGAAACTAAGACTATAATAGTGTTCGATATATGAATATCACTAGCATTTGTCCATAAAATGATCCTTGAATTATCCTGATTCTCACGTTAACAGTACATGATAGTTTCTTCCCATATCAATGAATTTCACTCGTCTTGAAGCAAACAACGTATATATATGTATTAGTTCCTTGTCTGCGTGAAACATTTTTCGCACTTCATGCATTAACTTTGCAGCTTTCAATATAATCATTGATGAAAAACGTACGGTAGAGAACTGCATATCGTCGAATTATTGATGAAAAGTATTTAGTTATATATAATTGTTTCTTCAAATCGATGTATCAGCGTTGAATATTGGGCCTCGCTACCACTTGACTTTAGTAGGAGTTAATTAGAATATACTGAATGAGATCCGTGTTGGACGATTTGGTGCTTATAAACTGATTTCGCTGGATTGCGTAATCAATACTGATGAAATGTCTAATTGTAATTCATGTTCCCACGTGTCGAAAAAATAAAAAAAAAATCTTAGAAATTCTTAAAAGAGTTCGTAATTCAACTAATTTCTCTGCGTACCTTCATGCGTAACCTTCGTTTGTTAGTTATTTCTCCAAGGTTTAGCTGGTGATCATCTCTTGATGTTGACATCTGTGAAAACGTTGAAATGAGGACTTTTAACATGGTTTCATAATATTGTTAAAATGTTCATTTCACCGTTAAAATTTTAATTATCTGTGAGGCGGTTCAGGTAGGTTTTGGAAAGAAAATATGCTTCATATACCGAACAAGCATTTCCTCCTGTAATGTTGTGTGTGAGAGAACTTTATCTGTGTCGGTATGTGTAAAGGTTTTGTTGAGACAAGGGCGCCCTTAATTCGCCCTGATTCTTAGATAAGTAGTGCTTGTAAATATTACAAGTATGAAATTATTTTAGTTGAAGGTTGTTATATTTGAGGAAAAAGGAATTTGGAAAGGAATACCGATTCAGTCATGACATTTAGTCTTACATAAATAACCAAAATTGTAATTTATGCCATTCTTTACACACCAAATATAATTATAATCTTGAGAAGGAAAAAATAAATATAACTACTAATAATTACTGAAAACAAATTGAACTTTACATATGAATTGAATGTAATATTGTAAATACTCTTGAGAATTTATGAGTGTATGCTACTGCAAAATTTAGATCATAATTGATTTGTGAAAATATATGAATGCTTGATTTTACTGAAATCAATATAAATAGCAATTGAATTAAATGAAATCCTTTAAATATTACCTAAAAATATTGTGTCGAACGATCGTCCTTCTGTTAGTATAATATTGTTAAAAATAACGTCATTAATAAAGATTAATTGTAAAATGCACAACTTGCTGATAGTGTCCATGACAATTGGAATAGGCTACATAAAATAATATTCTAAGAATCCGAAATCTCGTTGTCCATTATTATCCCCCTAATGATATTGCAATCAGCCTAAGAATATTCAAGGAAAATAATATACAATTGTGTATAGAAAAAAAGTATGGAGAGAAAGAAAATGAATGTTGACAATTGGTAGTGTTTAACTATATATATATATATTCACCTAACCTTAAATGACATAAAAATGAAAACTTAATTGCAATTTATATTCCAAATGTTGCCAGATGAAGAAATATCGTTCTGAACGGACATAAAGTAGCATGTTCTTTTGTATCTTTAAAGCCGATAGCCTGAGCTGAAAGAATGCTCTGTCGGCAGTTTATTCAGTTCCCCGGCTAATGTGGAATGTGAGATATCTGCTGTTTAATTTACAACGTGTTGGTTACTTCATGTCAAAAATAAATTTTGCCCCTGCCGATGTAGGAAGAAATCGTTGCCGCAAGAAACTAATAGAATGCCTAACTTGCATATTTCTTCAGTTGTTCTGTCTTTCTGAATGTAACTCAAGTTTCCCCATTGCTTAAAGAGGAAGGATTTCCGTTGCATCCGAGTTGAACTTTATCCTTTTGCTGATAAGAGTAATTTTACTAGGAAGGCATTTGAAATTGACTTTGGATATCGCTTCGATAAGTGTGAAATACATGTGAGGGAAAGTTTAAGTGGGAATTTTACAAGATGGGAAATTTCTACCATGCGGAAGAAAAAAAAATTAAGAAGTACTCTAAGTAACTTGATTATAACATTCAATAAACTACTTGTAATTGAGTCGTATTTGGAATGAAATATCCCAAATTAGATGGATCAATGTAATGTACATGTTTAATGAAATGTACTTTACTTCTTCAAGACTGTCATAATTCATCTCATGACTGTGTCCTTAAATTGTTAATAAAATGTGACAAGTGGTTGCTGATAACTCATGATCGTAGCTGTATGTGTAAAATACTTCTTATTTCTCCTATGCTCTTAATTGACTTATTAATCTTCATATTAGATTTCAAATATAGATTTTATATAAAGTTATGTACGAAAGATATACAAAATAATTAAATTTTAAAGTAGAATGTGTATAATTATAAAGGCAATATTCATATTTATATTATTTCCATATGAGACATTTTATTTAAGCTTTATAATTATCAAAGAACTCAATATGTTCACTATTCTCTTCGTATTATTATTATCTATATTATAATTCTCATTATCGCAATACTTATTTTAGTCATTATTGATCTGTAACTCGTTTTATTGAATAATTTACTGGCTGTACGCATACTCAGCTCCTATTATAACTGCTCTATTTATTCTAACGTTGTTTAAACCTTATAAAACTGATAATCTCATATTTATGTCTTTTATTTAATTAAAACAATTATAATTGTAATTGTTATGTAAATTTAACAATTGAAATATTAAAATGTGTACTTCTTTAAACCCTATTTTGACTAACCACGCTAAATCATAGAGAATTTTAATTCTCATTTTCCTTACCGAATGTGTTTAACACATTTTATTCATAAAAAATACTAAAGTCTATTATAGAATTACACTATTTATCCTCTGTAGTTCACAAAAGATTATTTCCATCAGTTCTCTGCATGCATTCAGAAACCTGAGGAAAATTTTTTGCGCGTTGTTTACATTCATCAACATTCCCTTTGTTCACTATTCGTAAATACGTAATATTTATTATTATTATTTTCGCGCGTTACTGTACTTGTTGTTCATAAATATAAAACCTCGATGTCTACGAGTTTTAACTAATGATTTTAGTGTGGTAATAACTACTTTCACACTTCTGTGTAATTATTAAGGGCTAACAATAATATTTCACATAAATTTAGTGTTCTATCATTTAAAAAAAATATTTGCAAGGTATAACATTTATTTAATGCATTAAAGTAGTGAAAATGAGGTTATATACAGGGTAAAAAGTATGTTCTTACTCATTCACTCCTGCTGTTCCTGTTCTTCATTCTAATCATCACAATTTACATTCTCATCGCCGCTACCGTGTTCCGAAGCGTAGTAATTCTTCAATCTCTGGACCTAAATTGAGTCCACGACTGTCTGTCTCCGTTTTGTCTTAAATTCTACTTTGTAAACATTGGGATTTTCCTTTGCTGTAATTTTACTAGGTCCTTTAAATACTCCCGAGAAGCATTTAGCTGTGTGTACACTACGACTGCCATCAAATACTAGAACCAATTCTCCTGGCGTAAATTCAATGGACTGGTGACGTTTATCGTAGTACTTTTTTGCTTGTTGGTGGCGTTTCTGTAGACTCTCATAAGCTGCTGCTCGTGCTTTTTCGAGAATCTTGAATCTCATCTCGTTGTCTACATTCACGCTGGGCGTTAAATATAGTCCGCTCTCCCAGACTAATCTAAGCGTAAAAAAGAAGGAAAAATGGACTGTTCTAAATTCTCCTGGTAATTAACATTGTACGACCACACGGCCGATTGCAAGTATAAAAGCCAATCTGTGTGTTTTGAGTTCACGAAGTTTTTCCTAAGTCCCTGTAATATATCATGTGATCGTTCCAATAATCCAATTAAATTGTGATTAGCTGCTGGAGCGAATTTAAGATGGATTCCACATTTCTCCGATAGTTTTTTAAAAAAAACTAGCTGTGAATGAAGTACCTCTATCTGTATCTATATGAGAAGGACAACCGTAGCGCAAAATTACATTTTCAAAAAGGAAGTTAACTGCCGTCTCACTTGAAGTATCTGCTACTGATTGAGCAATTAAAAATCGAATACCATGATCGATCGCACTTATTATATATTTATGGCGGAGCAAACCACTTGGTGGATACGGTCCGCTAAAATCTATAGCGATTCTACCGAATGGTTTCTGTGAGTTGAACGTTAAAAGTTCTCCATATGGCGCTCCTTTTATTCGCTTATTCTGTTGACAAATCATACATTCCTTGACCATTTTCTGAATATGGTTCTTCATAAATGGAAAGTAAATCCTATCTAGTGCATTTTTGTATGTTTTAGTGAAGCCATAATGCGCTCCTCCAGCTGGTAAACTATGTAACGTCTCAATAACAGTGTTGCGAAGTGACTTCTGTATGCATAATATTTTTTCAGTCGTAGCTCCCAGTTTATGTTGTCTATAAAGAAATCAATTTTCCATAACATAATAGCAAGCTTGCATCTGCAGGGAGGGGTTGGGTGGGTTGTTGCTCCCCCTCGTCTTCTTCTCCTTCCAAAATATTAAAGATATTTCTAAAAAAAAAATCCTCTCGTTGGTGTATAGCAACATCAATTGTCTCATCTAACAATAACAATGTACGTGGCTCTGGAAGCTCCTCGTCTTCATCCTGTGGATCATGTTCTGTCTCTCTGCTTATAGCATCCGCCATATTTTGTGTAGTTTTACAGTGAATTGGAGTAAAATCGAACTCGGCCATCAACGTGTACCATCGAAATAATTTATTTGAAAGTTGCGTTGAGGAGCGAATTCATATTACAACCATGTTTCATATTACCACCATCTCCCCCATTATTTAGTAAGCTTAATAACACCTTTGTATATGACAGTACTTATGTTAAAAGCACATCATATTTCAAACAATCTTTGAAAATACATTTAATCATTACACTGATATGTTTCCTCAAAATTGTCATCTTAATGGCAAAAACAACTCCAAAAACTAGGAGTAATATAATTTGGATAGTACGATCTTTCTTTACAACTGCGGTTCCTAAGTAACTGATAAGTATCGATTGAAGTTAGTTGTTGAAAACAAATATGTTTTTCAATAAATATAACTTATGTAGTATCAAATTGATTTAAGACTGGTCTTACAGTATATGTAAAACGCTTAATTAAAACGCTTGTTTGTGTGCGTCCAATATTTGTATGGAATAATTTTTGTTGCACGTTTTGCTATGTTGCAATTTTCAATTGATATCCAAAAGTTAAACATTGCAATACTCCAAAAACTGAACCTGCTCTACAACACAAGGAAAATACCTCATTTAGCAATCAATGTGCCTTTGTTAAGTTGGTAAGTTCAGTATGACACTACATTTTAAATAATTCGGATGGAATAAATCAAAAAAGTTTGTTAAATTACAAGGACTCCTTACCACAAGAATATAATTATTCTTTACGGATATCCCCTATAACGGTTGGGGTTCGACGTGCTGACCCCACGTCACCCCATTACTGGTTAAAGATCTCCACACCTCTAAGTAGGATTGTGGGAGGGACTGGCAGTCGGGAGATAGACCAAGGCCCTTCCAGGGCTCTCGAACCACAGGTTATTATTTATTTATAGATGCTTAAATATATGTGCAACCTCACATGTCTTTCCAGTGACTTATTGCAAGGGTTTGTTATTGTACTTGACGCAACAAAATAAGCTTACTTTGTGAGGCAGATTCATACGAACCAAAAATACCCAAAATAATAACAATAATAATAATAATAATTTACTTCAAAATTACAAAAATGTATTTACTTGTTCTTGTTTAAATTTTCGATTCTTCGAAAAGTTTGTTAAGGAGTTGAGTTGAGTTGGTGTTTTTAAGTCCACTTTATGCACAGTAAGGCAAATCGGGACTGGACCTACAGTTTAAAGTAAGATCCGGACCACTGTGTACCTCCACCCATGTATCGAACCCGGGACCCCTCGATTACAAGGCAACAACGCTATCACTGCGCAATCTGGGAGGCATCGTTTGTTAAGGAGGATTCTCAAAATCAGTCTTCACGATATCGAGAAAAATATGCGACTTGAGAAATCGTACAGTTTGAGAAGATAATTACTTTTAACACGTTGAGTGTTTTAGACTGTTTCAATAGTAGAATAGATATTTGGTGCGAATAATACTACTTACCTGGAGATGTGAGGCATCCTGCGACCATTATACTTATTTAGCGTTTATTGCGCTCTGATTCGAGACCAGTTGTAACTGTTTGCATATATGTGGTTTACCGTTGCACAAGCGGTCGTTCTTCAATCTACTCAAGCTCAAAACATTGTTTGGACGCAATGGCAACACTCAACGCCCAACCCTGTCTGTTGTTGACCTGCGTCTGCTAGGGGTGGAAAGACCGCTCCCTCAAAATTCCGAGAAACGACGAAGTTCTAGGTTCTTACACTGACATCCACTATAGCTAGAACCAGGAAAACGAGAAAGAAATGTGGTTTTGGGTTCGTGCTACTCAAATTAAGAACAGTGTTTCTAACTGAAAGAAAGAATTACTGAAAAACTATTTTGCAATATTTGTCATGAAAGTAAAATTTTCACCAAATGTAGAACAGTTTGCAGGGACCATGTGAACGTTTCGGGGGGTCAGTGCCCCCCGGCTTCCCCTAACGACGTCCCTGGCGTCGATTCGGCGCTACAGCCGTTCAAAAAAGTCCGTTTTGCCGCCTGGATGCTGGCAACCCAAAAATGTATAATCTTATGAGAGCTGTAAATTGGAATGATCTGAAGAAATACACTAATATTAATGCAGCTATTGATAAGTTCTATGAAATAGTGTATGACATATTTAACAAATGCGTACCTTCAACGAAGACTCAACCGAAGAAATTTCCGAGCTGGTTCTCACGGGAAATTATAAAGAATATCAGGAAAAAGCATATCATAGGCAAAAATGGAAAAATAACGCTCCCCACGCTGAACGTCATCATGAGAAATTTAAAGAACTTCGGAATATTGTTAAACGAGGGATTCAAAAAGCATATACGCATTATATTTCAAACACAGAGTATAACATACTTCATACCCCTAATCTCATCTTCAGCTTTGCCAAAAATATGAAAAAACAAAAAAGAGCAGAACCTTTTCAATATCAAGGTAAAGTACTTTCTGACACTCTAGAAGTAACAACAGCGTTTGCTAAATATTTTCAATCGGTGTACTGGCAGGATGATGGAAAAAATAAGACTTTGAATATTCAATCTTACAGTGAAGTCGATAAACTAAACCTATCAGATATTAGTCTTAAAGAAATCGAAGATGCCATTAAAAATCTTAAACCGAAAAAATCTATTGGTTCCGATAAAATTCCGCCTTACATACTTAAAGGATGCGGTGAGATACTCAAATACCCCCTGCACACGCTGTTCAATCTTGTACTTTCCACCTCAACATTTCCAGATATTTGGAAATTAGCAAAAATTACCCCGATACCAAAAACAAATAAGCAAAATGATGTAGAGAATTACAGGCCGATAGCAGTCCTGGCAGCACCTGCCAAGCTCTTAGAGCAAATTCTTTACAAGCACATTTCTTTTCAGTGATCTCTCCTTATCAACATGGTTTCTTATGTAAAAAATCTGTCTGTACCAACCTATCAGAAATAACTCATTTTATCGCAACCGCGATGGATAGCGGAGCTCAAGTAGATGTAATATATACAGATTTTTCGAAAGCGTTTGATACCGTAAACCATAGAATCTTAATAGAAAAACTGAAATCATACAATCTATCGAATCCGATGTTACAATTGTGTCAATCCTACTTAACAAACCGCAAACAGTACGTCACGTTTCAGGGAAATACTTCCGATGAATTTGAAGCTACATCCGGAGTTCCCCAAGGCTCTAACCTTGGTCCCTTATTCTTTCTCATGTACATAAATGATCTTCACGAACATCTCAATCAATCGGGTAAACTACTTTTTGCGGACGATTTAAAAATATACAAAAGAATTTGCAGTTACAGTGATTGTACCGAGTTACAAGCGGACATAAACAGTCTTGTGGAATGGTGCGAAAGCAACAAACTAATCTTAAATAGCGAAAAATGTTACCAAATGTCATATACTCGAAACACTACATCAATAAAATACGACTATTGCATAAATAAACAAAATTAAAACGGGTAGAAACAATCAAAGATCTAGGAGTTCTGTTTGATTCTAAACTTACATTTCACGCGCACGTTAACTTTGTAACGAACGAGGCTTACAGACTTCTGGGATTTATAATGCGTACATGCAAAGAGTTCAAAAATGTCGGAAGCTTAATGATGCTTTATAATGCTTACGTTAGAGTGAAAATTGAATACGCAAGCATAGTGTGGCACCCTCAAACCCAGCAAGATATAAACAAAATAGAACAAATTCAAAGTAAATTCTTAAGACACTTAAAGTACAAACTAGATGGTATATACCCTCAAATGGAATCCCGTGAGAACCTTCTCAGATATTTTAACCTAACAACTCTCAACAACAGACGCATCATGCATCAGCTCATTTTCCTCCACAAAATTTTAAATAATCTCATTGAAGCTCCTTTCGCCCTGTCGCAGCTCGACTTCTACGTCCCCTCAAGCAAATTACGACCAAGAAGGCAACTCTTCAGCCTCCGTCGTAATAGAACCAACGCTCTGATAATATCCCCAATTTGGAATATGTGTAAAACCAAGGTAATTTTATATAAGGTAGCGCCATCCGAAAATTGCCGATCATGCACGAGCGCGTGACGTCTTGTGGGAGGATCGGTTATGCTCGGTGCCCCTTCGGTTATGTTCGTTCGGGGCTTGGCCGAAGCAAACGGCCGCTATAATTTCTATGCGAGGTTCAGAGAGGGAAAGTGTTTTATTACTTTGAGGAGGGGGAATTATTAAATATCGAGATTTTGGGATGGTATTGAGGCATTCCTTTAATGATTAGTAACATGACTGATTGATTCAGTTGGTGTTTCAAAAGTCCACTTTATGCACAGAAAGGCTAATCGGGACTGGATCTACAGTTTAAAGTGGTATCCGAACTACTATGTCCCTCCACCGAGTATAGAACCCGGGATCCCTTGATTACAAGGCAACGACGCTACCATTTCGCCATCGGGGAGGCACTAGTAGTAACATAATTGAAAACTCGCAAACGTATTGTGAAAATCCATATTTTTCAAACTTTCTGATCGATGTTACAAAGATAGTTGCGCATGTTCTCATTTACCATGTCTTCATTTTATAATCATAGTATACTATAATTTTAACATGCTAAAGAAGAATTGCATGAATGAAAGAGTTAAAAAGGAAATGATCGTTTCATAGATTTATTTTGTTTATTTGTTTCACTCCGCTTTTCTGCTACTTTGGGCTAATCGCGAAGACAAGATAGTAAAATGTCACGTAATTGCCTTCTACTGGTTCTACTGGTTAACTTTTAATTGGAGTCCAAATTTGAATATCCGTAATTTTTAATCCGATAGTAGTCCGGTATAATCTATTTACAACATATAACACAACGCAGTACAAAAGCCTAATAGTTCGTTTTCTGACTGAATCGTTCCTTCTTATTCATTCAGAACGTTGCAATCATTTCCAAGAACATTTCAAATTTTACATAACATCAGAAAGTATTAAAATAATACTGATATACTTAAAATCCAATCTTTACCGTTCTACATATTGTAACTTTATTTCTCAAATTATCAAGTGAAAGAAGCAATATACAATCTAGATAAAATTTTACTCTGCATTTGAAACTTACTCTAAATTCGAAAGAATCCCCAACCTTCTTCATACATTTATTTACTGTACGATAATTTACGGATCAAAGTCCCACATGCAAATTTTTTTTGGAAAGTTTTATGTGGAGGAAGAATGACGAAATAGTTTGTAAGATAGTAGTTTCAGACTTTGAAAACGCAATTCCAGTTTGTAATTTGCAGATATTTTAAATTTCTCTGGTTCAAATTTGGCTGCAAATTATCGTTGTCATAGTTCTGAAAAGTATTGTTTCGTATTAAGAACTTTACAATCAAACGCGTTCAGAAGACGAGCCAAAGTGTACAAGTACTAATTTAACTAACTTAACCTGCTCTAAATACTTGATGAGTGCTAGGAACATCAAACTTAAATGTCTTAACCTACTAAATTCAAGCCAATAGAAATAGATTTATGATCACACGGTAAATGAAACGCTTTGAGAATATCGATGAAAATATCTTAGTTTAATTAAACAATAAAGGAGAAAAGTTACATGAACTCACAATGATTGACTGTGCAAGTGTACGAATCATTATTCGTTAAAGGACTTTGTCCGCAGATTTTTCATTTCCATTTCCATGTGTGTCCGAGTTGTATAACCGGAAAATATACTCCAAGGTTGATATGTGACACACATTTGTATATTAACGAAGTAACTTGCATTACACTAATCTTATATCTTGCTCTTTTTGACAGAAATGTACTACAAAGAAATAATGTAAGTTCCATTGGTTTATATTGAGTACAAGGGTACAAAATTATTTACAATGTATTTGTGAAATACCAAAATTGAACCAAGTTGCAAAAATTTCAATGATGGGTGTAATATTCACTCATGCAATATTTACCATCGTGCATACAACTCTACGTAACTCGAATTGAAGATGTACTAAGTGAATTTAATTTCCAATAGCGTGGAAGTTAGTACGCGATCTTCGAAATGCACATTTTCGACAACGTTTTTCACAATAATGTGAACGTACAAATCACAATCAACATCGGTTTGTGTTAAGTAAATGAATTTGTTAGTAATTATAAATCCGACTTACATAAAATGTACATAACAAATCAGTTAGGCTCACTACGTACTTCGCACTAGTTGAACACATTTTCAAGATGTTGATGACTTTTCTTGTGGTACTGTCGGTTAGGTTACGTTTTAGATTTTGAAATTATTTATTTAGTTAAAGCAGGTTGATAGAGGTTGTTTGTAATCTTTAATTTATTTGCTTCTGAATGCAGACGTGTGTTTCTCCTTTGTAAACGATCGAATATGTTTTCCAACTACGAAACATTGCTTGCAGTTTGTGTATATACCTTAGTCTATATATTTTTCTCTTTTCTGGCAGCATATTCTTTAGCTTGTTTATGGCACGTCTTCCTCGATTTTTTGGTACTAAAGTAGGTAAATTTCTTAAATTGGGTGTAATTTTAGCGATGGCACTGCAGTTGGCTTCAGCACGTTCTTTGGTGGAAAATACAGAAATTCTGCTTTTAGATCTCGCACAATAATTGGCACTGCACACTTGCATTTTTTTACATTTCGTCTACAAGCATGAGTCCACTGTTTACTTACGCAATTATCGACTGGAAATCTATGATATTTTATGTCAGTTCCTTTAGTTTTCTGGTGATAGTTTTCATAGCTTGCTGCAGCACAATTAGACATGATTGCAGTCTACAAGTACAAAAATACAATAAAAATAAATCGAACGCTACAAAATCAATAACCTGCTTGTTCCGATTTTTGCGACGTGTTAGTAGCTAAATGTACCCCGCACCAAACTTACTGCACATAGCAACGAGCACCGTCAAACCCGATCCTCCCAGATGACGTAATGCATACGTACTTCACATAGCAACGAGCACCCCCTGGTGTAAAACATTTAATGATACCATCAAAAGTGAAAACAGTGTGGACTTATTTTGCCCGACCACAATTTTGAAAAGGAATATACTAAAATTACATAAATTACGATAGAACCTATGATTTATATGTTTGTTAAATGTTTTCTGTCTATATACTACATTCATATGTGCAATATTTCAATAATGTTATCACAAAATTATTGTATAATGAACGCCATTAATAGGTAATATACCTGTTGCGTTCAATTTCTTAAATAAATAAATAAACATTTGATCGTATCTGTGACGTCATATCCTGCAGCGAAACAGCGCACGGCAGTGTTGCAAGGAACACACACATTTTGAGAAAAATCACAAACTACCAACCACATTATTAACTGTAAAACGAATCGAGAAACGCGTCCAGTAGACCGAACATCATAGCCTACCAGCCAGAAGATCAGCAGTCATCTAAGGAAAGGGGGAAGTGAACCAACGATATGAGAAATGGTAAAAAACGTATTCAGAATGAAGTGTCAATATCGGATTTTGTCTCAGCCTACATGTCAAATATCAACAACAATAAATGTTATTGGACCTACAGCTTACATGTGGCTGTTTACGCCCAGCTACATGTCAATTATATTTGCAAATCTCATTGCAAGGTTGATATCTACAGGTTTGTGCCCATATGCCTTGTGGTATTTTTGTGCTGACAACGAAAGTATCCGAGTTCCACGTTGTTACATTACGGCTAAAACACCTATAACCACAGTAACAATCTAATGATGAATCAGTAGCGAATATACTGCCATGTTCACAGTTGAAAACTATTACATGCGTATCCGGTGAATAGATAAACACAGTCGTCGGAGAGCTTGTATTACTACTACTTATATCCCTGTATTTTCAACCATTTTTGCCACTTGCTTCATAATGCCCTGAATATACTAATTATGTGTTGCTTACCTTTGGAATTTTGAGTTCTTCCATTTCTATTTTGTCATCTGTTCAGTGTGTCACAGACAACTAGTACCAGGAGGACGAAGTGGATAGACTAAATTGTAGATGCCAACTTAGTAACTAGATTTGCAAATATTTGACATGTAAGCTGAGAGAAAAATTCGATATGACCACTTCCACTTGAATTCTATTTTCTTTCTGCCATTTTTCGTATTGTTTGTTTACTTCCTGTTAAGTTACAGAATGTGTTTGCTCGTTTTGTTTTACAGTACATAATGTGGCTGATTGTAGCTATGTCATTTTTCACAGAATATGTGTGTGCCTGGCAACCCTGGAACGCATCGCTTCACGACGTGTATGTGGTAGCCAGCATTCAGGCGGGAAAACGGGCTTTTTTAAACGACTGTAGCGCCGAAATGATGCACCAACGAGAAAAATGTTACGTAGAAAAGTTGTTTGTTTTGATGTTTTCTATACGAATCTGTGGTCCGTGGGAGCCATTAAAATGACACCCTGTATATTCAGTGAAGGAATTCTGTACCCTTTTCAGCAAGGATTCCAAGCAATATTTTACACTTTACTTGATATTCCGGCATATAAAGGGCAAAAAATTTCTGCCTGTGATACTTTGTTGATACCTACTATTGTGGCGCATGGCCTGTCTGACGTTACACATTGAAGATGGCTGCCTCTGAAGGTATTAACAAAGAAAATCGACCATGTCTCCTTATCTCCTTCAGAAGATATTTTGACCATTTATAGGTTCGTTGGGTTTTTGAATGAAGGGAAAACATGTTTATAGAGGATGCCTTCATTTTGAGGCATGCAATCGTAAGATAATAGCTACTAGGTGTTTTGCTGGACAATGTGTCAAGAGAAGGTACATGGCGCATGGAACCCAAGATGGCCGCCACGGAAGTTCTGAAAATCGACCATGTCTCCTTATCTCCTTCAGAAGATATTTTGACCATTTATAGGTTCGTTGGGTTTTTGAATGAAGGGAAAACATGTTTATAGAGGATGCCTTCATTTTGAGGCATGCAATCGTAAGATAATAGCTACTAGGTGTTTTGCTGGACAATGTGTCAAGAGAAGGTACATGGCGCATGGAATCCAAGATGGCCGCCACGGAAGTTCTGAGCATAAAATACTGTCCATGTCGTGATTTAGAGTTCGTTTATCAGATTTTTCAGATGCATTTTCTGCTAATATACAGGGTGTCTCAGAAGTAATAGCGCAAACTGACAGGTAAAAGTACACGATAATAGAAGCAAAAAAGTCTCAGTAAACATGAGTCTGCAAACGAGCCGATTTCGAGATAATCGCGAATGTGTGATTACAAGCCGCCACTGACTTCATTGTTTGTAAACGTCGTCCTAGTTGTTAAAATGCTAATAATTTGTGCGAATGTGAAGCTACAAGCCTTCACTGACTCCAGTGTTTGTAAACGTCGTCCTAGTTGGTAAAATACCAATAATACAGTATGAAAAATCAGGAGATCTCATTGCTTTTATGGAACATTCCATTTACTTTAACAAGGAATATATCACTACTTTAGTATGTTCTACGTTACAATTACTGTACACTCGTACTTGTTAAAGGAGGTGTTCAAAGTGTCATCCTTCCATCTGGATGCAATACGTACGCGATTCCGCATTACGTTTTGAATTCTTTCGAACACCCAGGATGATTTCGTAATTGGTCACAAGCATGTACAATTCACTGTTCCACTTCTTCAACCGTGTCAACGGGAGTGTTGTACACTACGCTTTTGAAGTTTCCCCAGACACAAAAATCCAAAGGATATAGATCCGGTGACCTAGGAGGCCACGGTACAGGCCCACTTCGACCTATCCATCTTTGATGATATCTGCGTGTTAGATGTCGACTCACAGCAGGAGCAAAATGTGCCGGTGCTCCATCATGCATGTACCTCATACTCTGACGTGGATCAAGGGAAACATCCTCAAGCAATCCTGCAAGATCATGCCGCAAAAACCGAAGGTACCTCGGTCGATTGAGTCTTCTTGGAAGAATGTGTGGTCCAATGAGACATTCACCTAGTACCCAACCACACATTCAATGAGAAACATTGCTGATGTGGTGCCTCATGAACAGCATGTGGATTTATTACACAACAAACATGAGAATTATGAAAATTAAAATACCATCACGTGTGAACCCCGCTTCGTCTGTAAATAAAATGTTACTTGAAAAACTAGGGGAGTACAACCTGTTGTTGCACCCACTGACAAAACGTCACTCTAGGGACAGAATCCGTATCACTGAGACACTGAACTCGTTGGAGGTGGTAAGGGTAGAGTGAATTGCGATGTAAAATTCTCCATACGCTACTGCGGCTTACTGGCACTTGTGCGGAAATTCTCCTCGTCGAGGTTCCTGGAGAGTGTTCTACTGCTTCCAATACCATGTCCTCAACTTCAGGTGTAATGCGTGCAGGTCTACCTGCTCTCCTACCATGATCGATTTGATTTTGATTTGATTTGATTTAGTTTATTTTACTTCGCGTTTTGTGCCTCTTGGCTAATTTGCGAAGATGGTAATGAGTGATGAAATGATGAAATTCATGAATGGACATTCACAAACAACCAAGCCCGACCGGGATTCGATGGGACCCTTGGCGTCGCAGCGCGATGTGCTAACCACTCGGCCACAGGGTCGGGCCTACCATGTTCGAAACTCGCATGTTCCTTGAAGCGCTGATGTACCCTAGTAAATGTGCGACTCTCGGGTTACCTTCGAGCAGGGTATTTTGCTTGGTACAGTGTCTCTCAAAAGTTTTAGGACAACGACATTTTAAACTAGGCAACCCAATTTACATAAGGCGTTGGTGGGTTGCGTGTAGAGTTAGGCTCAATTTCAGGGTTGCCACATGCACAATATATATTTGTGAAATACGCGAAAGAAATGAAAATAAGTATTATTGTATAAAATTATTAAAAATATCAATATTATATCGCAAATGAAATTCTTTCTAAAAGAAAAGAAACTAGGTTTTCTAGTATTTCATCGCTGATGAGCCTACGGAAAGGATAAGTGGTTAGAGGAAACGAAAGGTGACAAAGTAGAGTAGAAAGAGAAAGCGAAAGGAGAAGAGGAAAAGTAGAGGAGAGAAGAAGGAGAGGATAGACGAGTAGAGGAGAAGTGGTGAGAAGAAAGGAAGGAAATCGAGGAGAGATGAGGAAAATAGAGCAAAGAAGAGAGGAGGAAACCGAGAGGTGAGGAGAGGCGAGGAGAGGAGAGGAGACGAGAAGAGAGGAGTGGAGAGTAGAGTAAAAGAGAGTAAAAGGGAAGAATGAAAAGAAGAGGAGAAGAGTGCAGTGGAGTCGGAAATCTAAGACAGGAAAGGGGATAAGAGGAGTGGAGAAGAGTGGAATGGGATCAAGATGCAAGAAAAATAGAGAAGGTGATATGAGATGAAAGCAGAGGAGAAGGAGGGGAGAGAAGAATAAGAAGGAGAAGAGAAAATAGAAGAGAATGGAGACGAAAGGAGAGAAGAGGTAGTTGGAGAAAATATCGTCTCGGCGTCAAGAATTAATGCATTGATCAAATTATCAACATGAAACACTCAATAACGTTTTGAAATATATTGGAGAATGTATTAGATCGGTGCCGTATGCCTTTTGGCTGAGTTCAGAGCAAGATGAAATATTTCACGTAAGATCATTGATTTTACCTGCGATTATACCACTAAAAACATGAATGTAATTTTAATATTTATAAGAATCATCCAATTTTTCTCGACTTCTCGGTTCGTTGAAATTTAATATTTCCCCTCCCCCCCATCGTTAATTCCAAACCGAATCATTCCGTTTCACACAGTGTGGACAATGAACACAATGGGATATGTCTAAAACTTACGAAAATTTTCTGCTACCGGAGGGGTTTGAACCTACGACCACCAGGTTGACAATCCGTAAACATAACCACTACCCCACAAGCTTTCGCTCCCAAAACCAGGTAGAAGGAGCTGACCGATGTGAAATGTAGATGCAACTCTCTTCCTACACGTAATGTGCGAAGAATACTTGTTTGTAACAAAGAAAACTAAGGTAGAACGAGTCGGCGAAAACATTTAACGATGAAATATAAAGAGTTATTTCATTAACATTTGTCAATGTCTTTAAAGCAGTACAGAATTATCGTTAGAGTATCATATTTCATGATCTTATACATGAAAATATCCCTTTGATCGTTTCTCTACACATTTTTTTACTTTTTTTTTATAAATTCCATAAGCAGAACAATGTGGTCACTATACACTGCTATTACAAATAATGCCATGCTGTTGTTTAATAAAATTAGAATCGAAATAATGAGAACACTTCGTACGGAGGATCGATCCTAGGACCGCTAGCAACCCAATCGAGAACATTAGCCATTACACCACGCTTTTGCCCTCCGTTGAAACATCAATATTTAAGTATTCTGTCCTTCCAATATTTTATATATCGTTGGGTATACATGTAGTTAAACTTTTACTTTACTTTACTCCCCGATGGTGTAAATTGGAACGAATTTACAATACCGCACCCCTCCCCGATTTTTGTAATATTTCGCATTCTCACTAATTGAGGACTCCTAATCACGAATTTGAAGTAAAAATTTGGGGGTCACGTGTAGAAATTGCAAAATAAGGGACATTGAGTGGTGCGCGATCGGCAGGATTGCTCACTATTTACCGGAAAATTTTGTGTTTCCAATACTTAAATATATATATATATATATATATATATATATATATATATATATATATATATATATACATTCCTGATATTACTACGACCCCAAATTTTAATTATGCTTGCCTTGCCTAACCTAACCACCGTGAATGGTTCGTGGGGCTATCCGTCAATGGTATGTGGGTCTACCCTTGGATGGTTTTACGACCCGTAATGATAACTATGTTTGACTAACCTAACCTTACCGAGAATGGTCAGTGGGGGCTATCCGCGAATGGTTTTGCGCTAATTGTGAAAACGAACCGATAAAAATCTTATTTTCGTAGCACTTTAACGGCAAACGTTCATCATCGAAGACGCCATTTTCGTATCCTGCAATTTTACGATCGATGCACTGTTGCCAATCTTACTTGAAATCAAATCAGTCCACATTCCACATGTTCTTCTACATCATGATTGTCACTGTCGTCTTCTTCGTCATCCTCGACGCATTTCCATGCTCTCCAAGTATGAAATCAACAGTGTGCCAACGCTTTAGACAGCGTAACTAATTGCGAACGTCAATTGTTCATATCAAGAAATATGGCTATAATACTTGTATATGGAGAATCATTGCGAGAATTGAAAAGCTTATTTTACAACTTCTACACGTTATTGAACAATTTCTTCACCTCACCCCAACATGTTGAACAGAGATAAATCATCGCGACTAATTATTTCGTGAGTATAAGACGTAGCATAGAAATTACAGAAGGGTCCGATATTGTAAATTCGTTCCCCGTTGCCTTGTAATCAAGGGGTCTCGGGTTCGATTCCCGGTGGAGTCACATAGTGATTCGGATCCCACTTTAAACTGTAGATCCAGTCTCGATTAGCCTTACTGCGCATAAAGTGGACTTAAAACACTAAATCAATCAATCAATAGCAGCTATCTTGGAGAAATATTTTGATGTGATGATGAAAAAAGGGAATATTAGTAGTTGTGAAAATACGAGTTATTTCTTCTAACTTATTATTGTGATTAGATATTATGAATGGGAATGCGAAATATCTAGAGGCTTGAACATTGCAGAACGATGCTCTCTTCCTGTGATATTGTAACAGACGAAATGCTTGTTTACTGACGCAAGCCTCGTGTCCAGAACAGTCTTATGAAATGTATTTGCTGTTGCGCAAGGTAACACGAAATAATTACACCGTTTGCAAAAATGTTTGCGAACTGCCAAATGTGAGAAACGTTATACGTAGACAGGCGGAAAATTTTATTCATGAAATCACATCACATTAGACAGTGTTTGTCAAGAGATACTAGTGGGACACTGTGTTAAGGTGCTGGACTAAATGCTTCTTATTTTTCTTCCTCGAAGAACAACAATTTTTAAGGTAGAGCAACAGTAGTTCCTCTCTTTATAATTTCTTTAAAATTCTTACACGTTCCTTTAATTGGTTTAAAAATAAATAAAAATATTGCTTGCATTTCTGTCACTGACGTAGATCAGGAACGTATCCAGGATTTCTTTGAGGAAGGGGCCAGACCCAAAATTATATATATATATATATATATATATATATATATATATATATATAATTGTATAATACATAATGCCTTTGAAAACCAAGTCATTTTTTTCACCGTTTCCGAACGCGATTGCTATTGTAGAAGTATATGTTCTCTCAAAAGAGCAAGAAAGGAAATTCGACCAATGTTCTCCCGTCGTTTTCTAAACATAGAATTATAATGAATTTTCAATAGCGCTCGCACAATTTGAACTGTTTTGTAATATCTCTCTTTCTCTCTCTCTCTCTCTCTCTCTCATATATATATATATATATATATATATATATATATATATATATATATATATATACACATAATCAGTGGCATGGTGTGGATTTTTAAAAGTGTTACCGGTTATCAGTAGGACATTTAAGGGAGACTTGGGCGCCTCTCCACCTCATGCTCCCCCCCCCCCAATGTCTTCCAATTAGTTCATATAATATTAATCTGGTACGTATGCAAAATTTAATACTAGATTTTGGTAAAGTTATTAATCAGGAAAAAAATGTTGACATAAGGACTAAAGTGAAATCGCAAACATTGGTTGTTGACACAATAACACGTAATTTGATACTTACAGAAACATCGAAGGCTTATAGAGCAGATCAATCCGACTTTGAAAATAGTTATATGATGCTGGGATCCCGGGTTCGCAATCTAGCTTGGGCATGGGCGTTTGTGATGTCTATTCATCAATTTAATCATATCATCACTCATCCCCATCTTCGCAAATTAGCCAAAAGTGGCACAAGCGAAGCAAAATCAATCAAATCAAATCAAAAACTTCTATGATGCTGTCATAAAGAGAAGTTTTTCATTTGAATTTGAATTTTTTGGTGCGTCATGGTCATGGTCCATGTTATCCACATCTGAATTCGACACCTTTTTTTTTCACCCGAAAATAGAGTACATGGCCAACAAAAGAGTTTCGACAACTGCACACATCCACATAACCACGGATAGTCGTTATACCACGAAACATTGAAATGTCGGTCATATCCAGCAGACGACTTGGTTTTTAAATCGTTCAAAATAGGCTTTGGTCTCCCTTTCGCCACAATTTCGATTTTTTCTGCAAAATAACGAACCGAAAGATTGCTTCAAAATATCTTCTATCGCACGATTACACACACTGTCCAGATAGGATGAACCCGCCACCTCGGAACTCGGAGCAAGCTCCATTAATTAATTGACAATGCCCGAAAACAACATAAAGACGAAAGACACCAGTCACAAAACTCCCACTGCACAGTTCCTCCCACAAACCGTTGTTTACTTTTGTAACACGTGAAGCACCCTCCTGCCCCCTCCCCTCTCAGCATCGGCCCTTCCCCAATATTTCCTTCGGAACCTGCAAGAAGTTCAGTTCTACTAATGTTGCCATCTTAGTTCTTTTGAAACCAGATTTGCCCAAATCGCGAAACTTTTCGTTTCAAATAAGACGTATGTAGAGTAGATGTAGTCTTCATATGTTTCCTAACTACTCCCACTCCCATGTTTCGCTAAATCCACTGAAATCTCATTTCTGACATCACTACTATTTCGTATATTTTACGTCCTTTGCTACCTTTAAGGCTTTCACTTTATAGGATAATCGTGACGATGAGGATGCATGGTGAAATAAAATTATTATTTCTTTGTGTATGTAATTATTAATTTTTATTATTATGTAAGTAAAATCATAACAACGAACATTGAAATAACCATTTCTTGCTGAGGATTCGAAACTGCGACACCTGACACTTCAGAGCGTGCTAAGATAACAATCGGGAAATTATGCTTGTAAGTATTGTTTTCACCCAAAAACAGTTCTACCACCTCAAAAACATTGCTTCAATCCGAAATTATTGCATTCCTGCGACAACGTATGTCAATCTCAATCAGTATTATCAACAATTATCACAAATTCCTGTAACCGAAATAATATTATATGTGTGAAATATAGAATTTTAGGTTGACATTTTTAGAAGGACAGCGAACCCCTTGACCATACCCATCCCTCTCCTCTCCTTCTCGCCCATGATGTCGAAGAAGGACAAAGAGGACTTTCAAAATCGTTGATATTTAGTGTAAATACAAAATATCACTTGCCTCAGTGTGATTTGATTTTTTTAAATTTTGATTTGGCGATTTCAGTCCACTTCATGAACAGTAATGCTAATCGGGACAGTTTAAAGTTGGATCCGAACCACTTGTGCCTCCACCGGGTATCAAACCCGGAATCCCTTGATTATAAGGCGGCGACGCTACGACTGCGCCATCGTTCCCCAGTGTAACTGGACACCTTCAGAGTAAGATAGACCCGATTAGGCGACTTAGCTCTTTTCTGTCAATTGAATATGGCAACACTGGTATGTTTCCGGTAAGGATCACCGGCAACTGCGCCGGCTAAACAGGCATACCATAAAACCGCCTCCTCCTCCCGCGGTCAGTCTTTGCCGCAACGCGAAGTCTTCCTTGCGTGGGCTCAGGACCCTTTTCTCATGTTGCCTGTGGAGGGTACCGGATCAGTCCTCCTCTTCGCTTTTGCAGGTGTCAGAAAAAATGTCAGTCTGCAATGTTTACTTTACGACAATATTACCAGTTTATGTACGTAATAATATTTTAAGATTGGTTCTTCAATTCTTTATATTTTGGTGTTACCTGCGGTAACAGCGGCTACATGCACGCCACGCCTCTGATATATATATATATACTGGGTGATTTTTTAACCTGAGTCATTTGAATATCTTAAAAAAATCATCCTACAAAAAAAATGTTCCAAATAAAAAGTTGATAGTTTGGAGGGGAAAGTTTAGTGGTGAAACAAAAGAACACCCCCTCCCCCTCTTGTAGGTTGTGCGGGGGGCAACTTTGAAATTTCAAATAGATACCCCTATTTTTTATTACAGATTCGGATTTTACGGAAAAAAATACATAAGTTTTGTCTATAATCGACAAATTTTCATTTCTTGAATGTTTACAATTTAAAAACCAATGTATTTCATTTCGCAATTCATTTAAATTCAAAAAATAAAACATATTTGTTCCAGGACTTGAAATTGTTGTAAAACAAATAAATTTATTTTGAAAATACAAAATTACTCGACAATTCTTAGCTCTAGATATCTCGATGGCTAGTAAACTACATTCACTTCTCAATTACATTAAGTGTTCAAAATGGTGACCTTCATCTTCAATACATTTATTGATCCACGCTTCGAATGAATGTACACAACTCAAAAGTACCTCTGGTTCAATTATTGCACAAGCGTTTTGGATTTCGCTGTATCATATTTTCACGAGTAGTTGGAGTAGATGTACTTGGCCGGTTCTGAAACCGAAAATGGGGCTCGGTGGGGCTCGCAGTGTTGCCAACTCCTGACTCGAAAAAATCACCAAGGTTTTTCTTGGTCTAACCTAACCTAAAGCAAGGAGCTGGCAATCTTGCTTGAGAGTTCACAAACCGGAAGTGGGGCTCAGGGGGGCTCGCAGTGTTGCCAACTTCTTACTCGAAAAAATCACCAAGGTTTTTTTGGTCTAACCTAACCTAAAGCAAGGAGCTGGCAATCTTGCTTGAGAGTTCTGCAACCGGAAGTGGGGCTCGCAGTGTTGCCAACACCTACTCGAAAAAAAATCACCAAGGTTTTTGTCTGGGTCTAACCTAACCTAAAGCAAGGAGCTGGCAACCTTGCTTGAGGCTTGCCTTACAGTGCATAAAGCAAAGTTGGCAACCTACTGGTACTTTTGCCATAGCTTTTTACAAAAAGAGAGAGGAGAGAGAGAGGGAAGAGTTAAACAACCGACAGCTGCCAACACCCACCTACAGTTTTTTTTTCTTGGTCTAACCTAACCTAAAGCAAGAAGCTGGCAATTTTACTTAAGACTTGCCTTACAGTGCATAAAGCAAAGTTGGCAACCTACTGGTATTTTTGCCATAGCCTTTTACAAAAAAAAGAGAGAAAAGAAAAAGGAAAAAGTTAAACAACCGACAGCTGCCAACACCCACCCTAACCTAACCTAACCTAACCTAACCTAACCTAACCTAACCTAACCTAACCCACTCTAACCTAACCTAACCTAACCTAACCTACCCTACCCTAACCTAACCTAACCTAACCTAACCTACCCTAACCTAACCCACCCTAACCTAACCTAACCTAACCTAACCTAACCTAACCAGGTCTAACCTAGCCTAAAGCAAGGAGCTGGCAACCTTACTTAAGACTTGCCTTACAGTGCATAAAGCAAGGTTGCCAACCTACTGGTACTTTTGCCATAGCCTTTTACAAAAAAGAGAGAGAAGAGAGAGAGGGAAGAGTTAAACAGCCGACAGCCCACCTACAGCTTTTTTTTGTCTAACCTAACCTAAAGCAAGGGGCTGGCAATTTTGCTTGAGGTTTGCTTTACAGTGCATAAAGCAATTTTTACCAACCTACATATACTAAACAAAGAGAGTCGGCACTGCCGTAAAAGAGAGAGATGGATGGATGGGAACACTACACGGGTTCAACGTCATCAAATAAAAATCGCCTTAATGGTTTTTTCTTGTAAGGCATGATTTCTATTTTCTCGCAGTGTTACCAACTCCTACCTATATTTTTTTTAGTTGGCAAGGGCTAGAGAGAAAAAAAAACTTATAGCTGGGAACAGTAATGAGCGAATGCGCCATATCGTAATTTTCCAACTCCCGGGGGCCAATGTTTGTATATCGTGACCTTTGTAAACCTCTCTCTCTCGGGGGGAACGATGTGCCGCGCACACACACACACACACACGCACACACACGCGCGCGCATATGTATTGTAACACAAACAAACAAACAAAATAATAATTGTTGTTTTTAGGATGCCTGGCCCCTATAACCTCGCCAGGGTGCGTGGTGCCCAACCAAAAATGTAAAAGTTTTCTAATGGCTGCGGTTATAGATTACCGCACCTCTGTAGAGTTTCACGTGTTTTTTTTTTTCCCCCAAAACTTCCATGAAACCCTACAGAGGACCTCCGTAATGCATGCAACGTGTACTAACGACTCTAGTGTTATTTGATGTTGTGATATTTTTGGATATAGAGTTTTATTGTGAGATAGATAAAAATAATTATGTTTATTATAATATTTTCTTGATGAAGATGGAGAATATGTGTGTGTTACAAATAAAGTTGCATGCTTTTTTTCTAGTGTGTGTGTATGTGTTTTTGATGTTTCGACAGCATCTGAAACGATAAAAAAGAAATTTTATTGTTAATTTTCACGTGTAAAAACAACAACAAATTTTTTTTGTGCAAATTTTCTGATTGTCTCGTGCTATAGTGCAAAAAAGATATTGTAACTGATAACTAATGAAATTGACATTTGTAACTGATCTGAACTAGTGAAATTCGTATTGTGCTATTGTAACTGATTGTGCTAGTACAAAAAATTACTTATTGTGCAAGAAAAGATGTTAAAAACTTGTTAAAACTGCTCTGTGACCCTCTCGTTCTTCACGTCGTAGGCGAAGGACTTCTCTGCAATCAGGATGACACTGCATAGGGTATCCTCGGGCAAGGCATCGTGGAACTCGCAGACGACCTTGATGTTGGTTCGATCGTTGACCACAACCTTCTTTCTCTTAGATGTGTTGATGACGGTCATGGGTCTCCGTGCTTTGAACTCGCTGGGCGTGTAGTACATGTCCACGCTTCCCTCGGTCACGCGTTTGTAAGCTGTGTAAGCTTCGTAAAGTTTGAGGTAATCGTTTTTGGTCACGTCGAGGTTGTAATTCTCGCGCGGGAACACTTCGTTGCGTCCATTCTTCAGATAAACGTTCTTGATCTTGCAGTCGTCGAACTTGCTGGAATCTTTTTCCTGATTCTTGTCCCTCCCGGTCTGAAAGAGCACTACGACGAAATCTGGCATGTCGAACTGTATGTTGTTGAACTGCGTCGTCACGTCGAATTCCATGTGACTTCCCGACGCCATCTTCTGCACGCACTGGTAACCGTGAAAGTGAATCGGCACCTGCGGACTTTTCAAGATCTCCGCTTTGTACTTGAGGGCGTAGTTTGTTTCGTATTCCACCACCGGCATTCTCAATTCCATGCTTTGGATGACGCACTTGGCTGCTTCGGGTAGAGTGTTGGCTATCGGCGTGGTGCCGTCCGGACCCAAAGTAGCGTATCGCATTAGTGCGTCGTTGTCGTTGGCCGCTCTTCGAAACGTGATCCTCAGTCCTCCCTTCCACATGATCTCCTTGTAGTCCGAGAAGAAACCTGGCAGCAGACGCATGGGAAAGAGCACTGTGTGACTTCTCGTCGATATTTTGGTCCCGGCTTCGAATCCTCCCGCTTGATAGTATGCTGCGTCCGTTTTGGATAATTTCAACGTTTTAAATTTTTTTACAGGGTTTATTAAAGCACATATTTGAGGAAAACAACGCCACCCATATATAAATAAACCCCTCAAACTAACACTAATTAGAATTAGCCTACAAAATTTTTCTCGTAAGGTATTTTTTTTTTGTAAATACTCTACCACCAACAGATCACATATAAATAAACATACCCCCCAAAAAAATGCGCTCCATGAAAAGTTGCCCTGTGTGCAAGGAAGCCAAATCAAGCAAACATTTTGCAAGACATTGTCGCACCTGCGTGCCAGGCAAGCATTTGGCTGCCACTGAACTATGTTCCGGATGCAATATACAGATCACAATTGCGTATGTCAAGGAGCATAAGCTTAATTGTCTAAGCAAAAATACATCTGGGGCCCAGCCTTCGACCTCCACCAAGAGGAAGGCAGAAGCAGCCTCCATCAATGCACCACCCACGAAACGCGTCAAGCCTGTGTCGAAAGCGAACCAGTCTGCTTTCCAGCGTTTGTTAGAGGACTTTGTCATCACTTCGGAGGGCTCATGCGACGTACGTAGTTTTTTGGAGAACGTGCAAGCCAAAATCATTTCCATCCTCGGCGATGCGCTTGCAACGCACTCCACTAAATTCTACGCATCGCTACGTTGCCAGTACAAGAAGCCGTCTGACGAAATTTACAGTTTCTGCCACAACACCAAGGCGAAGACGCTGCATCTGGCGGATGTCGACAACCTCGAGGTCATCTACAACCAGTTTACCGATGAGCTGGTGGCAAAACAAGAAGAACATCAAGCTAAAGGCTCGGGGGGTTCGCTGTGTGGCGAGCCTCACGAACTGTGCGTCAAACTTTGTAAGTTCGTGCCTCTCTCCGCCTCCAGCTACGTCCCCTTACCACCTACCATTGTGGCAAAAAGGCCGTCCTGAACATTCAGAACAAAGACGCCAAGTGCTTTCTCTGGTCGGTGCTTGCAGCGTTGCACCCTGTCGACCGGAAAAACCAACCACGCCGAGTTAAACACTACCTACCCTACAAGTCAGAGCTGGAAGTTGCGATGGCTGGAATCAACTACCCGGTGGCGCTTTCGGACATTCGAAAGTTTGAGGTTCGTGCGCGGTTGGCTATCAACGTTTACGGTCTCACTGACGAAAATGCGGTGTACCCCATCCGGGTGAGCGACGTAAAGGATGATGGTGCGCAGGAAATCCATCTCCTACTTATCAAGAACGAGACCCATCACCACTACACCCTCATTCGCTCGCTCTCCCGGTTGGTGTCGAGCCAAACAAGCAAACACGAACACCACATAGAAGTTTGTCGCAGGTGCTTGTCAACTTTTGATAATCGAGAACAGCAGGATTATCAGAGCATCAGAGGTCCCAACATCGCTGCAGAGAAGCTCGCCAGCCACAAGATCTACTGCAATGCCAACGAGCCGGGTGTGGCAGTCTTGCCCAAACCTGGCACTGTGGAGCGTTTCCACATGCACGGTGCCATGGTGGAACATCCCGCTATCATCATCGCGGATTTCGAGGCCTTCTTCAAACCCCTGTCCACTTGCGATCCCGATCCCGAAGTTTCCTCCACCACCCCTTACCAACTCCACGAGGCATCCAGTTTCGCATACGTTGTGGTGCGACGTGACCAGCACATCGCCCCCGAGCCCTACGTGTACCGTGGTCCCGACGCCGCCAAACACTTCCTCGAGAGGATGGTTGTCGAGGCCAACGAGATAGGGAAGGTACTGTTGGCCCCCAAGTCTATGCTCCCACTGTCCCCCGATGATCAGCGTAGACACGACGAGGCCATCGCTTGCCCTGTCTGCGTCAAGAAGTACACCGCCAACAACCGTAAAGTCCAACACCATGATCATTTTAACGGTAGGTATGTTGGTCCATGGTGCAACGGATGCAACCTCATGGCCCGGGACCCGCGCTTCATCCCTGTGTTTTTTCATAATGGCTCGGGATACGACTTCCACCATCTGGTGCCTCATTTTGGGTACGACAACGAGGGAATCAACGTCCTGGCGCAGAACGAGGAGCGTTACATTAGCTTGAGCAAGTGGGTGCGAATCTCAGGATCACACTCTACCGTCGAGCTTCGCTTCCTCGACTCCCTGAGGTTCCTCCCGGCCAGCCTCGATGCTCTCGCAGGGAAGCTTAGCGACGAGCAAATGCTCATCACCTCCGCGAACTTTCCGAACTTGGACGCCGGCCTCTTCAAGCGTAAGGGGGTCTACCCCTACGAATACATCACAGACCCTTCCAAGTTCGCAGAGACGTCGCTACCTCCTCGAGCAAACTTCTATAGCAAGCTGCGAGGCTCTAACATCACCGACGAGGAATATCACCACGCCCAGTCCATGTGGCGCGAGCTGGGCTGTCGAACTCTCGGGGACTACCACGACGCCTACCTCAGACTTGATGTGACGCTCCTCGCCGACGTGTTCCAGACGTTCCGTGCGACTGCGAAGACCATCTACCAGCTGGACCCTGCCTACTTCTACAGTCTCCCCGGACTGGCGTGGTCAGCCATGTTTCTGGTGACGAAGATCGAGCTGGAGCTTCTTTCGGACGTGAACATGGTGCTGTTTGTGGAACGTGCCGTGCGGGGTGGAATGGTCCAGGTGTCGCAGCGACACTCGCACGCCAACAATCACCACATGTCCACCGGTTACGACCCCTCACAACCGTCCAGCTACATCATGTACACGGACGTCAATAACCTCTATGGACACTCCATGATGCAGCCACTCCCCTTTAGAGGCTTCGAGTGGGCTGACCCTTCCAACTTCGACGTCGAAAGCTTCGACGATTCAAAACATGGGTTCTTCGCCGAGGTGGACCTTGAGTTCTCCGAGAAGCTGCAGGATTTGTTCTGCGATCTTCCCCCTGCACCCGAGTTCAAGTGTCCACCCGATTCCAACCAGAAGAAGCTCGTCATGGACTTCGAGTCCAAAGAGCGTTATGTCCTGCACTACCAAAACCTCCGGTGGTTGATGAAGCAGGGGGTTACCGTCCGCACAGTACATCGAGTTTTGATGTTCGAGCATTCTCCATGGTTGAAGCCATACATCGAGCTCAACACCGAACATCGCACAGTCGCCACTTCTGATTTCGATCGCGATTTCTTCAAGTTAATGAATAATGCGGTGTTTGGCAAAACTATGGAGAATGTACGGAATCGCATGGACATAAAATTGGTAACGAGGAAAGCACAATGTCGCAGGCTCGTAGCAAACCCATTATTTAAATCGAGGACCATTTATAATGAGCAGCTTGCTCTGGTGCATATGAGGAAGAGTGAGGTGAGGCTCGACAAGCCAATTTATGTTGGTGCCTCAGTATTAGACCTGAGCAAGCTGCACATGTTCGAGACGTACTACGACATATTACGTCCACATTATAGCCACAACATCTCGCTTCTCTACACGGACACGGACAGCTTGGTGTACCACGTCCACTCAGCCGATGCATACAGGGATATAGTCACGGCACCAGCTTTGGTTAACCTCTTCGACACCTCGGGCTATCCCCAGCCGAACCAGTACGGCATCCTGCCCCGAAACAAAAAAGTACCTGGCAAACTCAAAGACGAGAAGGACGGTGATGTAATTCTCGAGTTTGCAGGTCTTCGCGCCAAGGCCTATGCCATCAAAGCCGAGGGCAGCGTTACCAAGAAGGCCAAAGGTGTCGGCAGACAGGTGGTTCGGGAGCATCTCGCATTCGAGGACTTTGTCGATTGCCTCAAGACCAGGTCGTCGGTTCTAAGAGAAGAACAGCGCATCCAGAGCGTCGACCATGTGTTGACCACAAACAAAGTTAGAAAAATTGCGCTGGATCCCAACGACGATAAGAGGTGCGTCCTCAAGTGTGGTATTCACACATTGCCGTGGGGGCACTATCGCTTAGCAGAAAGCAAAACCTGCAACATATGCCCATCTTCAACAGAAGATTCATAAAAACAAAAAAAATAAAAAAAATCATGTTGTTAGTTATTACAAAAAAAAAACATTGACCGTATTCTTAAATAACCAGCATGCCTATGAATTTGTTCGGTTTCAAAAAACAGATCATTATGGAAACCATACCAGATCATGAAGTCTTACCTTCCGTGTTACCTAAACTCAACGGTCTGTTGATCATTCACCTCAACAGCATTTGGACGAAACTGAATGACGATGTGGGCAAGATGTTTTATGTTTTTAATAACAATTTACATTTCTACGAAATTCCAATCGACGGGAAACTTCAAATCACCGTGAATCCGGAAAACGCAGGCGAAATCAAAATTTCTACCGGCAAGAACATTTTTCGAATCAAGCACGACAAGATGCTTTCTAACATTACGTACGATGTGTCTGCGGGAGATTATCTTTACATGGAACTCCTCGGAGATTACGACAAACTTATTCCTCTCTTCGTAGAATTACGAATCGTCTATCCTATTATAAATAACCGTTAACCAAAAATGCCTAACGACATTTTCGGCAACACCAAGCGTGTAGACCACGCAGAAGAGATTCTCATGTTGGACATTCGAGTTAAGAAGTTGAGGACCGATTTGATCGCTTTGCAGGAAACCTTAAACAAAAGTTTAGAGTCGGAAATCGCTACGCTCCAAACGCAATGTCTCGACCCCATTCTGAAAATCGATTCCGAACTGAAAACGCTGATAAAAAATTATGTCGACGTACCTTCTTACGACAACGTTCAAAATATACAGTTGAGCGTGGATTCGCTTCAAAATGATTTGGCCAAATTACAGCAATTTCAATCGAAAAATGAAGATTTGGAAAAATTGAAACTCGAAATCGAAGAACGAACTTCCGCAATAGAAAAGAATTTCTCTGAACTTCAAACCGTCGTGAGCGATATAGACGCAGAACGCTTACATGTCGTCGTTTCCAAATTACAAGAAGAATTCACCAGCACGTTGGAAGAAATTAAATCCAAGTTGCAGACTTTGGAAGATACAATGACGAACCTACCATCGTCGGACGAACTGCAGGTCATCGGTAAAAGCGTCGCGAACATAAAAATTCAATTGGAGGCCTATCAAGATTTCGAACACATTCAAACCACCATCGCTACGCTTCAGGCGTCCTTGGAATTGATCAACGAAGAAATTAAAAATATTCACGCTGAAGCAAGAGCGTTGACGAGCATTCAAGACACGTTAAACACGGTTCAGCAGAAGATCGAATATTTAGAAAATTTGAACGTCGAATCCAATCTCGCTCATTTTCATCACGTACTCGACAACATACAGGGTGATTTGGAATCGTTACGGACGAGCGTACCTTCGAGCAAAGATTTGGAAAAATTGAAAACGGCCGTGACGGCACTATCCGAATCGAGCGACATCAAAAGTTCGTTGAGCGATCTCGAGAGTAAAGTGGCCAATCTCCCCACCTCCAAAGAATTACATGCTTTGAAAAGGAACATATCACGTATGCTGAAACGATTGGAAACGGAAACGGCGAACGTGGAACAGATTCGAGACGAACTTGCTTCGCTGGTGTCGACGCTGCCCACTTCGCAGAGCGTTGCCGATCTTCACATGCAGTTTACCGAGATGCGAAGCATCGTGAACGATCTTACCGAGAAAAGTTCGAAATTGAATCAAGTCGAGAACCTTCAGAACATCGTCGTCAACATCAGAGATCAAGTCGGAGTGCTGGAATTCACGCAGGAATCGACGCTGGCCTCTTTCGGTGCCAAGTTGCAAGAACTCAACGAAAACTACAAGCAGTTGAACGTGGAAGTGAAAATCAAACTGTCGTTTTCTGCCGTAACGGATACCATAGTCGAGCATTTGGTGCCCGTACAAAACACACTGGGTCAGCTTCACAGCAACCTCGTTAGCGTCGATACTAAATTCGCTAAACTGCATTTTCTGCAAGCCATCGAAATCAACAGCGTACCCAATCAACAGAGAATCTCCACGTTCGTCGAAGGTAACAAACTGTACATGTTACATCCTTATCATCCGTACTACAAGTTTCTCCTCGATGGCACGATTCAGATAAACGAATTTTCGTACTGGTCTCACGGTAGAAAAGCTAGCGTTCCCACCATGACTTTAATATCGAATCGTGGTGTCCAGAAAGCAGGAAACATTCCTCTGGCACGTTGGAACGAAACGCGCAACATATATGAAATACACGAAGACGAAGATCTCACCGTTTTCGACGTGAGTGCCGGCAATAAGCTGATCATTCAAAACACGAGCGAAGTGCCACCCTCTTTGAATCCCATCACGCTTGTGCTTCTCTTGAAACGTAATCTCTAAAAAATGTCTAGGCAAGCCATCGTCGAAGAATTGCATAAACCTGCACGCCGTAACTACGAACGTTTGGCTGTGGTAACCAAGGGCATCGACGACCTCTGGCAAAGTGACCTCGTGGAGATGAGTAGCGGCAATTTGAAAAACGTGCATAAATTGAACAAGGGCAACAAGTACCTTCTCACCGTCATAGACACGTTTTCGAAATTCGCATGGGCTCTACCTTTGAAGGCGAAAACAGGAACGTGCGTCACGGAAGCATTCAAATTAATTTTTCGCGAAAGCGGTGGCAGACGACCACGGTTTCTGCAAACAGACAAGGGGAAGGAATTTTACAATGCTGTATTCCAAAAGTTTATTCAAAAACATGACATTCAACATTATTCGACCTTCAGTCACATCAAAGCCAGCATCGTGGAAAGATTCAATCGAACCTTGAAAACACACATGTGGAAACGATTCACGCTTCGGGGAAATTACAAATGGGTCGACATCCTGCCGGAACTCGTCGACACCTATAATGATACGGTACACAGAACGATAGGCATGAAGCCAGCCGACGTTACCAAGTCTGACGAGCAGCGTTTAATTTCTACAGTTTACTGTCCAAAGTACACACCCACGACAAAAAAAGCTAAATACAAAATTGGAGACCAGGTGAGGATCAGCAAATTCAAACGCACCTTCGAGAAGGGGTTCACAAAAAATTGGAGCACGGAACTTTTTACGGTGGTTCGAGTTTTACCTGGAAACCGACACACGTATATAATAAAAGATAGTAGCGTCGAGATTTTGAAAGGAAGATTTTACGAAGAGGAACTCTCTAAAACAAAACACCCCGACACGTACCTCATCGAGAAAGTATTGCGTAGGAAAGGTGACAAACTGTTTGTCAAATGGCTGGGACTTCCAGAAAAGAGTTGGATCGACGCGAACGAAGTGATCTTGTGAGTACGTGGAACGTGGTGAAGCGTCTATCGGATCCGGAAAGTCAAACGAGAAAAAAAAAGAACGGCGAGTTGCTTCCCGACAGCATCCGCTGTCTGATCGTAGGTCCTTCGGGGTGTGGGAAAACGACACTGCTCGTGGACAATTTTCTCCTCGCACCGAATTGGTTAAATTGGAAGAACAGGCACCTGTACGTGTTCTCGAAAAGTTTGGAGCAATCCAAATACCAGCAACTGATGAAACTGTACGATGGTCTGGACATTGCAACGTTCGCCTCGGAAATAAAACCACTCGACGATTGTCGTGAAAATTCAGTTGTTGTGTTCGACGACGCCATCCTGGAAAATCAAAATGAAATTCGCAACTTTTTCACGCAAGGTCGTCACAAAGGAATGGATTGTTTTTACCTAGCTCAAACGTTTTCCAAAATTCCAAAACAGTTAGTGCGCGACAACGCCAATTTCATATGTTTGTTTCGTCAAGATCACACCAACCTCAAGCATGCGTACGATGACTACGTAGGCGGAGACATGAACTACAATCAATTTTCGGAAGGCTGCTCTACTTGCTGGAACGGTGACGATTTCGGATTTGTGACGATCGACATGACGAGAAAACCCAACGATGGAAAATACAGAAACAAAATCAACGACTTTCTAAACGTTGCAACGTTGTGAGAAACGACGTGTATAAATAACGTCATGACGAAACGAAAAATCGAAGACGAAAATCTCAAGCTTCGCGATTACCTCGCGAAACGCTTCAAAGGTTGGAAATCCGAGAATCGCGGATTCTACGAAGAGAAGAAACGTCAGGATCAACCTGTGATCGATGCCATCAGCAGTCTAGGTAAAGAAATTAAAAGTGTCACGGAACAAAATAAAAATTTGATTAATGAACTCGTACCGCTCGCAGCTAAAAGTTACGCCGTACCCACACCCATTTCGAGCATTCCTTCGACGCCGTTCGAACTGAAGGATGCACCGGCACGACGTCGAGCCATAGGCAGCACGTCGTCGTCTTCGGATAAAATCGAGTTGGGACCTTTGGCACGAGACTACCTGAGCACGGGGAAATTCGACAAGGATGAAGTGTTCGGATTGTATCCCAGCATGGAAACCAGCGAAGGCGGCGGTGTGGTGTGGAAGATTGGGAAATCGAAGGTGACCTTCGAAGGCAACGACATTAAAGTCAATTTAGGCGACAAGGATAGTTGGAACAGGTATCCGGGTACGGTGGGACTGTGGGAACTCGTCGCCAAAAAGCAGCCGAAAGATTACACCGACGAAGATTACCAAAGTTACAAGGAAATTCTGATCATGACGGATGCCTTGTACCAGAACAACGACGCCTCGCAGAATAGGGTGAAATCGAGCAGCGGCGAGAAGTACAGGAATCTCATCAAACCGATTTGGAACCAGGTCAAAACAGGCAGCGGTGTCAAACGCTACAACACGTTACCCAAAGAATTCGTTTTGGGTGGACGACGTTAGGAAGCTCGTGGACCGATTGTTGGTGATAGCCGGCGAAGAGAATGCAGGCAACCGTAATTTCTACAACGAGAAGGTTGGCATCGTGGACATGATCAGCACGAAACTTTCCAACTTCATCGTGAACGACGACAAGGGCATAGGTTACCTGATCAAAATCATCAACACGCTGCCTCCGAAATTTTGGAACGTGGCCGAAGGAAAGGGACTCGTGAACGACATCATCAACAAGTTACCTTTCGAGATGCATCTACCTGGCTACCAGTACTGCGGACCGGGTACCAAACTCGAGAAAAGATTGGAGAGAGGAGACAAGGGTGTGAATCCGTTGGACGCGGCATGCAAAGATCACGACATCGCTTACAACACCACGCAGACGGATCTGGACGCACGTCACAAAGCAGACAAAAAATTGGAACATGTAGCTTTCGAAAGGTTCGTGAGCAGAGACGCATCGTTGGGTGAACGGGTCGCCGCACTGGGTACCACCATCGCCATGAACACAAAACAAAAATTGGGGTGGGGTATATAAATAACATACCGTAAAAAAACTACACAAGAAAAAATCTCAGAATATATATATAAATAACATATCGTGAAAATAACACATAGAGCATCAACATGAAGCCCAAGGGTGTCGTGTACCAGATACCATATTCGAATCTAAAAAATCTAGGTGCTCTGGATGGGTTACTCACCGAGAAACAACGCGAGAAGAAACGTTCTTGCTTGTCGAAAGGACACGGAATGAAATTGCTGCTCAGCACACCTCAATTGAAAAGATTGCAGCGTTCGCGGAAACAGCAAAAGATCGGAGGTTTCATATTCAGCATCCCGGCCATCCTGGCAGCATTGGGGGCCGTTGGAAGTTTGGCCGGCGGAAGTGCCGCCATCGCGAAAACCGTCATCGACTCAAAGAAGAACAAGGCGGAATTGGAAGAACAGAAACGTCACAACCTGGCCATGGAGAAGAAAAAGGGGAAGGGCGTGATGAAAAAGTTTAAAAAAAAGAAACAGAAGCACTCACCAACCGAGACATTGAATCTCTGATCGAACCGTTACAAATCAAACACTTCAGAGGAGTTTTCATGTCCGACTCGTTACCTTCAAGCGTCAAAAGAAGAGAATGCGGAGTAGTCAACTTGGACGGCCAAGAAAATCCAGGCACGCATTGGATATGTTACCACAAAAACGATAATGATAAAGCATTCGTTTTCGATTCTTTCGGAGGTGTTCCACCTACAAATTTAATTCATTATCTGAAAACGAACAAAACCTCCATATACTACAACGACGAACGCATTCAAGATTTCGGAGACGTGAACTGCGGTCATCTCTGCCTCTCCGTGCTCGCGTTTCTCTCTAAAATAAATAACCCTACGATCGAAGATTTCCAGAAAGCATTGTGGAACCTCAAACAGCATCACTAGGATGGGCGTGTTCCATCTCACGAGCGAATCTTCAATCTTGAAACTCACGCTGCACGACGACATCGTCTATCCTAAATCCGTGGCTCTGCGTGCATTCTACAGCATGTACCTCATACCCAATGTTACGCATCACAACAACAAAATTAGCGTCGGAAGCGAACACATCGTCGTCACGCCAGGACAATACAATCTTTCCACTTTGCAAGCTCAATTACCCAAAGGCACATACCTTTCTCAAAATTCGGTCACGCACAGAGTGGAAATCCTATCCGCGACGGAGACCGTGGACCTGGGCACCATGGGAGAACTTTTAGGTTTCGAGAACGACACCAAACTCGAAGCTGGCATCAAGCACGTAGCAACCAACATTCCTAAATTCTTGGCCATAGAGACTCTGAACGTACACTGTAACGTGGCCGAAGGCATGATCACGAAATCTTCGGACGGATTGTTAGGAAGTCACAAGCAGACGGGAATCATAGCCACTTTCAAACCAAGTTCCGAGTTCATGGAACCGATCATCTACACGCCCTCTTCGCCAATCTATTTTCCAGTATGTCGCAACCGCATAGACAACATAGAGTTGGTGGTGACGAACGAGAAAGGAGAGGTGGTGGATTTCGCAGGTGCCACTACGACGGCCATCGTGGAGATCAACATATAATAAATAACCATACATGTAAAATGGAGCAAATCGAAAGTTACGAATTGCAATCTTTCCCTCCCAACCGTCGCACGTTCGCCAATCTCAACGAAGCGAACAGGGAGATCGAATACGACGTGGACGTAGGCGATGGGTTCGTTCATCCTCACAGAGCGGACCTCTACCTTCAATTCGACGTGGTGAAGAAGGAAAGCGGAGACGCGTTTCCCGCAGCAGCAAACTTGATACTCGTGGACAACTTCGTGCCTCACCTGTTCTCGCAGGTGGAGGTGAGGAAACACAACACCGTCATCGACAGAATAGATTATCCAGGCATCACGTCGACGGCAGTGGGAACGTTGAAATTATCCAAAACGGACGCAGCATACTACCAGGCCGGGGGATTCGAAGCCTGGACCAAAATATCGACGAGAAGTCACACGGTGCTCTTTCCCATGCGTCTGCTGCCGGGTTTCTTCTCGGACTACAAGGAGATCATGTGGAAGGGAGGACTGAGGATCACGTTTCGAAGAGCGGCCAACGACAACGACGCACTGATGCGATACGCTACTTTGGGTCCGGACGGCACCACGCCGATAGCCAACACTCTACCCGAAGCAGCCAAGTGCGTCATCCAAAGCATGGAATTGAGAATGCCGGTGGTGGAATACGAAACGAACTACGCCCTCAAGTACAAAGCGGAGATCTTGAAAAGTCCGCAGGTGCCGATTCACTTTCACGGTTACCAGTGCGTGCAGAAAATGGCGTCGGGAAGTCACATGGAATTCGACGTGACGACGCAGTTCAACAACATACAGTTCGACATGCCAGATTTCGTCGTAGTGCTCTTTCAGACCGGGAGGGACAAGAATCAGGAAAAAGATTCCAGCAAGTTCGACGACTGCAAGATCAAGAACATTTATCTGAAGAATGGACGCAACGAAGTGTTCCCGCGCGAGAATTACAACCTCGACGTGACCAAAAACGATTACCTCAAACTTTACGAAGCTTACACAGCTTACAAACGCGTGACCGAGGGAAGCGTGGACATGTACTACACGCCCAGCGAGTTCAAAGCACGGAGACCCATGACCGTCATCAACACATCTAAGAGAAAGAAGGTTGTGGTCAACGATCGAACCAACATCAAGGTCGTCTGCGAGTTCCACGATGCCTTGCCCGAGGATACCCTATGCAGTGTCATCCTGATTGCAGAGAAGTCCTTCGCCTACGACGTGAAGAACGAGAGGGTCACAGAGCAGTTTTAACAAGTTTTTAACATCTTTTCTTGCACAATAAGTAATTTTTTGTACTAGCACAATCAGTTACAATAGCACAATACGAATTTCACTAGTTCAGATCAGTTACAAATGTCAATTTCATTAGTTATCAGTTACAATATCTTTTTTGCACTATAGCACGAGACAATCAGAAAATTTGCACAAAAAAAATTTGTTGTTGTTTTTACACGTGAAAATTAACAATAAAATTTCTTTTTTATCGTTTCAGATGCTGTCGAAACATCAAAAACACATACACACACACTAGAAAAAAAGCATGCAACTTTATTTGTAACACACACATATTCTCCATCTTCATCAAGAAAATATTATAATAAACATAATTATTTTTATCTATCTCACAATAAAACTCTATATCCAAAAATATCACAACATCAAATAACACTAGAGTCGTTAGTACACGTTGCATGCATTACGGAGGTCCTCTGTAGGGTTTCATGGAAGTTTGGGGGAAAAAAAAAAACACGTGAAACTCTACAGAGGTGCGGTAATCTATAACCGCAGCCATTAGAAAACTTTTACATTTTTGGTTGGGCACCACGCACCCTGGCGAGGTTATAGGGGCCAGGCATCCTAAAAACAACAATTATTATTTTGTTTGTTTGTTTGTGTTACAATACATATGCGCGCGCGTGTGTGTGCGTGTGTGTGTGTGTGTGTGCGCGGCACATCGTTCCCCCCGAGAGAGAGAGGTTTACAAAGGTCACGATATACAAACATTGGCCCCCGGGAGTTGGAAAATTACGATATGGCGCATTCGCTCATTACTGTTCCCAGCTAAAAGTTTTTTTTTCTCTCTAGCCCTTGCCAACTAAAAAAAATATAGGTAGGAGTTGGTAACACTGCGAGAAAATAGAAATCATGCCTTACAAGAAAAAACCATTAAGGCGATTTTTATTTGATGACGTTGAACCCGTGTAGTGTTCCCATCCATCCATCTCTCTCTTTTACGGCAGTGCCGACTCTCTTTGATTAGTATATGTAGGTTGGTAAAAATTGCTTTATGCACTGTAAAGCAAACCTCAAGCAAAATTGCCAGCCCCTTGCTTTAGGTTAGGTTAGACAAAAAAAAGCTGTAGGTGGGCTGTCGGCTGTTTAACTCTTCCCTCTCTCTCTTCTCTCTCTTTTTTGTAAAAGGCTATGGCAAAAGTACCAGTAGGTTGGCAACCTTGCTTTATGCACTGTAAGGCAAGTCTTAAGTAAGGTTGCCAGCTCCTTGCTTTAGGCTAGGTTAGACCTGGTTAGGTTAGGTTAGGTTAGGTTAGGTTAGGTTAGGTTAGGGTGGGTTAGGTTAGGGTAGGTTAGGTTAGGTTAGGTTAGGGTAGGGTAGGTTAGGTTAGGTTAGGTTAGGTTAGGTTAGAGTGGGTTAGGTTAGGTTAGGTTAGGTTAGGTTAGGTTAGGTTAGGTTAGGTTAGGTTAGGTTAGGGTGGGTGTTGGCAGCTGTCGGTTGTTTAACTTTTTCCTTTTTCTTTTCTCTCTTTTTTTTTGTAAAAGGCTATGGCAAAAATACCAGTAGGTTGCCAACTTTGCTTTATGCACTGTAAGGCAAGTCTTAAGTAAAATTGCCAGCTTCTTGCTTTAGGTTAGGTTAGACCAAGAAAAAAAAACTGTAGGTGGGTGTTGGCAGCTGTCGGTTGTTTAACTCTTCCCTCTCTCTCTCCTCTCTCTTTTTGTAAAAAGCTATGGCAAAGGTACCAGTAGATTGCCAACTTTGCTTTATGCACTGTAAGGCAAGCCTCAAGCAAGGTTGCCAGCTCCTTGCTTTAGGTTAGGTTAGACCAAGACAAAAACCTTGGTGATTTTTTTTCGAGTAGGTGTTGGCAACACTGCGAGCCCCACTTCCGGTTGCAGAACTCTCAAGCAAGATTGCCAGCTCCTTGCTTTAGGTTAGGTTAGACCAAAAAAAACCTTGGTGATTTTTTCGAGTAAGAAGTTGGCAACACTGCGAGCCCCCCTGAGCCCCACTTCCGGTTTGTGAACTCTCAAGCAAGATTGCCAGCTCCTTGCTTTAGGTTAGGTTAGACCAAAAATAACCTTGGTGATTTTTTCGAGTCAGGAGTTGGCAACACTGCGAGCCCCACCGAGCCCCATTTTCGGTTTCAGAACCGGCCAAGTACATCTACTAGTTGGCAATTCTCGATACACTTTATCTTTTAGGTAGCCCCACAAAAAGAAATCTGGTGAAGTAAGATCTGGTGATCTGGCAGGCCAATTTACAGGACCAGCTCTGCCGATCCATCGGCCATTGAAGTCACGGTCGAGTACTTCACGTGCTGCTCTCGAATAGTGCGCTGAACATCCATCCTGCTGAAACCACATGTTCTGTCTCAGTTCCAGGTTAAGATCTTCAAGTAATATTGGCAGTTCATTTTGAGGAATGTCGCGGTACTGTTGACAATTCAAATTTCAATCAATGAAGTAGGGACCGATGAGTTTGTCATCAATAATTCCACACCACACGTTTACCGTCCATGGACGCTGATGTTCAACTTGGCGCAGCCAGTGCGGATTTTCGACACTCCAGTAATGCATATTATACCGATTGACCGTTCCGTGGTTTGTAAAAGATGACTAATCAGATAACAATACCAGACGATAGAAATTTGGGTTTATTTGTATTTGTTCACGTGCCCACTGACAAAACGTCACTCGATTTTGAAAATCACCGCCATGAAGTTCTTGATGCAATGACACATGATATGGATGATATTTATGACGCTGTAAAATCTACAAAATACTGCTCTGGGACAATCCGGAATTTCGAGCTACTTCTCGCGAGCTGACATGAGGATCATAGGCCACAGCAGCTAACACATTAATTTCATTTTCTTCTCCAGTAACTGTTCTTCGACGGGTCCTTTGTTTAGGTTTAACAATTCCTTCAGCAGTAAATTGATTGACTGTACGTTGAAACAAAGCGAAAAGAACGCACGTTGTCTGGAAAACGCTGAGCATAAACAACGACAGCTTGACGGAGATTCCTGCCAGATTATCCATAGCTCAACATGCAATAGTTTAAGTCACAATTCCTGACAAACAAAAAGCTTATTAAAAAAGTATTCGAATAGTAATACGTGCTTTATCCTGTAACATGTAAGATACTTATCGGGATTACAGCGTAATAGTGGCATCAGATCCATGAAAAACAAAATAAAACTGAATGGTTGCTTTATTATAGATAAATATTTTAAAAATATATTTTTCTTCATTCCCTTGTTTTTTCTTATTTTAATAATAATAATAATAATAATAATAACCCATGGCTCGACAGTCCTTAAAGGGCCTTGACCTATCTCCTTACTGCCAGTCTCCCTCCCTCAGTACTACCTAGAGGTGTGGAGTTCTTCAACAGGTAATGGGGTGACGTGGGGTCAGCACGTTGAACCCCCAGCCGTTAAAGGAGATTAACCTGACCCGATTACGCTACTTACTCGTAGCTCCCCAATTTCCTCACGATGGTGGGTTGCTACCGGTCCTATACCCAGGCCGAGAACCCAAAGACTGAACACAGGCGGACTCGAACCCATGACGTCCCGCAGTCGGAGTCCAAAGCACATCGCCTTAGACTCACAGTCAAGGAGGGGGAGTTTTTATTTTACTTTTGGCTAATCGCGACGATGAGGATGAATAATGAATAGAGAAAGAAATAAAGAAGGTCACGCACAAAGAAGAAGACGGATCTTCAAACCTCTTACATTACGAGTTCAAGCCCTAAATATGAGGATATCAACCTTAGACCTCAATTTCAAAATTATAAACAATTTTGCCTATTTATACTAAACTTCTCATCGAGGACAAGATAGTTTGTAAGTGTGAAACTACCCCTGAATGCAAATTGATATTTTTTCATGTGAGCAAGAATGAAATGTGTGGCACACAGAGATACATTTTGGGAAAACAATTAACTGTGCCCTGTCCCAGCATCTCTGGAGCAAAGCCACGCATAGCGGAAGAGAAGGGGAAAGGGCGGAAGTGGATCGAGTGGACAGAGCGAAACAGTGCACGCTGCTGGGAATGCTGGTAACTGCAGTGGCTTTTCTCCCTCCACGCAATCCCGTTCCTCTCACGTGTTCATCGCTGCTCAGATACTTGTTTTCGTTCACCTGCTCCAGAGATAAGTGGGACACAGTGTAGTTCGCATACATGTAGCAAGTAAAGAAACTTATCTCAGAATGAAAATTCCAGAGAGAATTAAAACGCTTACTTCATCAATTAATGACTGGAAACGGATCACATATAAATCCCTTGCTAAAATCTAATAGTCTAAAATTCATTTGAAGACTTGAAAGTAGCTATTTACTAGATTCCAAGTTATAAGGAACTATTTCGTAGATGTTAATGTAAAAGTTATAAAATTACAAATAAATTATCCACAAGCTTAGATATACTAATACACAGAAAGAAATTCAGAGTTAAATTTCAAATGCATGTGTATAAAATAATTCTAGAAGCACAGAGCTATATCAGAGTATTGAACTTTTCTTTTGCAGGATAACGTTTACAATATTGAGCCGAGAGAATGATTAAGAATTGTCGCTCCAAGGGAAACGAAGGGCGTAGTGTATTGGTTAGAGTTCTTGAAAGCATTGATTGCAGTCCCAGGTTCGATCCTTCATACTAGGTGTTCTTCCTTTCTAAAAAAGAAAACATATTTCCCCTTCTATTAAACAAGAGCATGGTAACATTATTTGTAATAGCAGTGTAAATTGGCTACATTGTTCTGCATCTGGAATTTATATATAAAAAAAAGAAATAAATGATTTAACACGCGTTCAAAGGGATATTTCCATGTATAAGATCATGCATTACGATACTCTAACGATAATTCTGTACTGCTTTAAAGACATTGGCAAATATTAATGATATAACACTTTATACTTGTGGCAATTCAGGATATACTAATATGACCCCTTTTCCCACTTGAGATCAATGCAAGGATACCTCCGCAAATATCGAATGAAAAGTTATCAACACGTGCAAATCTACGATAAATGTTTTCGCTGATTCGTTCTACCTTAGTTTTCCTTGACACAAACAAGTATTCTTTGCACATTACATGTAGGAAGAGAGTTGCATCTACATTTCACATCGGTCAGCTCCTTCTACCTGGTTTTGGGAGCGAAAGCTTGTGGGGTAGTGGTTATGTTTACGGATTGTCAACCTGGTGGTCGTAGGTTCAAACCCCTCCGGTAGCAGAAAATTTTCGTAAGTTTTAGACATATCCCATTGTGTTCATTGTCCACACTGTGTGAAACGGAATGATTCGGTTTGGAATTAACGATGGGGGGAGGGGAAATATTAAATTTCAACGAACCGAGAAGTCGAGAAAAATTGGATAATTCTTATAAATATTAAAATTACATTCATGTTTTTAGTGGTATAATCGCAGGTAAAATCAATGGTCTTACGTGAAATATTTCATCTTGCTCTGAACTCAGCCAAAAGGCATACGGCACCGATCTAATACATTCTCCAATATATTTCAAAACGTTATTGAGTGTTTCATGTTGATAATTTGATCAATGCATTAATTCTTGACGCCGAGACGATATTTTCTCCAACTACCTCTTCTCTCCTTTCGTCTCCATTCTCTTCTATTTTCTCTTCTCCTTCTTATTCTTCTCTCCCCTCCTTCTCCTCTGCTTTCATCTCATATCACCTTCTCTATTTTTCTTGCATCTTGATCCCATTCCACTCTTCTCCACTCCTCTTATCCCCTTTCCTGTCTTAGATTTCCGACTCCACTGCACTCTTCTCCTCTTCTTTTCATTCTTCCCTTTTACTCTCTTTTACTCTACTCTCCACTCCTCTCTTCTCGTCTCCTCTCCTCTCCTCGCCTCTCCTCACCTCTCGGTTTCCTCCTCTCTTCTTTGCTCTATTTTCCTCATCTCTCCTCGATTTCCTTCCTTTCTTCTCACCACTTCTCCTCTACTCGTCTATCCTCTCCTTCTTCTCTCCTCTACTTTTCCTCTTCTCCTTTCGCTTTCTCTTTCTACTCTACTTTGTCACCTTTCGTTTCCTCTAACCACTTATCCTTTCCGTAGGCTCATCAGCGATGAAATACTAGAAAACCTAGTTTCTTTTCTTTTAGAAAGAATTTCATTTGCGATATAATATTGATATTTTTAATAATTTTATACAATAATACTTATTTTCATTTCTTTCGCGTATTTCACAAATATATATTGTGCATGTGGCAACCCTGAAATTGAGCCTAACTCTACACGCAACCCACCAACGCCTTGTGTAAATTGGGTTGCCTAGTTTAAAATGTCGTTGTCCTAAAACTTTTGAGAGACACTGTACAAGCGTGCAGCCTCCCTTGCATTGCCGTTACGTTAGCCAAACTACAGTGCCTAGAATAATGTAGTGTGGAAAACGGACGGTTTTGGCCTCTGTAGCAGGTTCCACTCAGAAAGGATACCGCTAGAGGCGCTGGTGTTGGTCCCGGTGCTTGGTATTCGTCTGCTTATAATGGAAGTAAATGGAGTTTTCGCTGCAACGTCTGATTCTTTTACATGAAGCATTTCTATGAATGTGATAATTGCTATGATACTTGGTACAGTGGTCGCGAAGATATTAACGAACATTCTAGACAGTCGACCACGTCCTGTTATCGTCATACTTTCGTTAATAATACGGGAGAAAAAATACGAGTGGAATGTTCTTGGCAACTAAATTTTTTGTCTGAATTAGGTTCATTATTACTATCATCATCATTTCTTTTAAAGATATACACACTGAAGCATTTGTATTTTTTATATTTACTGTCTGTTTTCTTCCGCTTTAAACTAATCGCGGCGATGATGATAATGATGATTGCATGAAACGACAAGGGGAACCCCACAAAACTTTGTTAGTGCCATCGACATGAGTGTAAGGAAACTTTCAAACGAATGGGACAAGCGACACGGGATGTTCACACTGTCACACTAGTGACACACACTTCCAGACTGTAAAATAGCATTTATTGCACATGACGGTCCAAACAGCAAACGATACGTTCATAAGGCGTATTCGCGTGCTACTTGTTACTTCGGTAGGAAAGCTCCTTAAAGGAAGGGTGCTCAGACCGAAGCGACGCGCTACAGGGGGAGTTCCCAACTAAGTGACAAGCGACATGGTGCCTTCAGTCTATTAGCAAGCGTTGCTTGCGAACAACAGATAGGCGACACGATAAACCGCACATTAAGAACAGATCTAGGCGACACGATAAGCCACACGTGTCGCTTTGTCGCTTCTGCGTCTCTCAAACTGGGCCATTTCCTCAATAGCTTGCAACATGTTGCCGTGGTTTGTTGTTCGCACATGCACGATGCAATGAGTGTCTTGCTTTAGGGAGATTGAGCACCAAAGCGACAAGCGGCACGCGACACTTATCGCTTGAGGATTTCACCAACCGAACGCTGGCCTGTGCTTCCCGTCGTGTCGCTACGATGTGAAATGTTGCTCTTGATTGGCTCGTTTCCAAGCAACATGTGTAGCTTCGGTATGAAAGTTGCCTTGAACCGAAGGACCCGTGTCGTTTTGGTGTGAAATCCTCGTATCGTTTGTCGTGTGTCGCTTTGGTGTAAAATCTCCTTGAGGAAACGGTGCAGTCAGAGCTTGTGTCCCTACGGTTCGAAAGGCTGCATTGATTACGGACTGCTCGCTTCCAAGCGACACTTGTGGTTTGTCGCCTCGGTATGAAATATCTCTCAAGGTACTATTTATATTCTAATAACTAAAGCCCGGATTTCTATGTAATTACATATTTTTTCCTTTATATGTACAAGCGTGAAATTAAAATATATTGACGAATTACGTCAGTAGAGATGTCACAGTGAAGTTTTATATTACATATTTTTACATATTTTACTAAATGTTACATATTCCTAAGATATGAAATATTTTTTACATATAACAGTCCTTAAGAGGAAAATCCAATGAACTTTTGGCTTACTAGTTAAACAAGTATCTTCTCACTTCCCCTCCCCATTTCCAGGTCTAAAAAAATATAGTAACTTAAAAGTGCGATTTGCCTTCGTTGTACGTACATAGCAGTTCGTTGATTCGCCGCATCGTAACAATTACATCAAGATTCGACAGTGTTTCAGTTTCCAGTTTGTAACATGGAGCGGCAAGCAATACACAGCGAACGAAGGGAACCAACAATGGAAGGCGGCAAGTACAACGCTGAGAGGCACATACCTTTCATCCGTACATTGATGTGATCGTTTTGATTTTTGCAGCCGGCGGCGACAAATCTTGAATGAAGTATTGTTAACTCAACCGTAGAATTTCGTATATATATTTCGTCGCCTTTTCATTTTAACCATTGGAGTTTTAAGAAGAGCTTGCCTCAGTATTTAAACAGTGTTTTAGCTGTAGAAAGCTGGAATGGCTCCGCCTACCTCCTCGTTATCTCAAAAGTTGCGATCTTGGATAGCAGTCGATGATGCATTTACTACGGATGGTAAAGTTATTTTTTGTCGAGTGTGCGATAAAAAAGTTGGGTGCACTATGAAGTCTCAATTAGATCAACATGTTCGCACTTCACTTCATGTGAAAAACAAACAACTACGGAGTGAAAAGAAGCAAGTTTTACTAACCCAGATGCAAGAGGATTCTTCATTCAGTGTGTTTTACAAGGAAATTTGCGAAGCAATGATTGCAGCAAACATCCCTTGGTATAAAATTCAAGTACCGAATTTCCGGGATTTTCTGGAAAAATATTGTGGCCGTAAACTTCCTGACGAGTCAACCCTTCGAAAGCGATATCTTCCACATTCCTACAAAGATAGGGTGACCAGATATTTATCGACCAAAAAGAGTATAGTCTATAGGTTGAAAGTGCGCATGTATTTTGCTCTTTCATGGGGTCTGCAAAAAACCCTCGCGACTTCTTGACAGTAATTATCGTGGAAATTATGCAAAATTAAAACTTCCTTTTTATTTTACACTAATTTTGCACCAAAAACTATATTTTGTGACTACATAATATCTATTTTAATATTCTGCTGCAATTCTTGAATATTCTAAAGCAAATTTCCTGGTATGTAGAGGTATGTAATTGGAGGAGAATATTTACACACCAATATTGATCAATAATTTGAAGAAATTTTAATTATTGCAATTTTCAAGTATCGGCATCGGTGGGAATCAGTAAGAGTATCAGCATCGGTATCGATTCAAAGTGGTATCGGCTCAGCCCTAATCATTATCATTAAATTCCAATGAATTTGAAATATGTTTTGCTAGTTGATGGAATATGAAAATGACTTGAAATTGTTCATAGGAAATTCTTGAGTCAAGGAGTAAATACTTCAGTTTGTTGACATCTTGACGTTTTCCGTTCTGTGGATTTTAAGGCATTTTTACGCGTAAAATAATGAATGAAATTAAATAGCAAGGAAAAGAGTATATTTGGGGATTTTTGCAAATTGAAAAGAGTATAGAGTATATGAACCTCTAAAAGAGTATAATACTCTTAAAAAGAGTATGTCTGGTCACCCTATACAAAGAATCTTTAGAATCAATTATTGCGGAAGTAGGCAGTTCCTATGTGTGGATTTCCATCGACGAAACAACTGATGCTTTGGGACGGTATGTAAGTAATTTCATTGTTGGAACGCTAATTGCTGATTCTCCATCTACACCACATCTCATTGCATGCAAAGTTCTAGAGCGTACTAATCATTCCACCATAGCACGATTTGTGAATGACAGTCTTAAATTGTTGTATCCGGATGGCGTACAAGAAGAGAGAGTTCTTCTCATGTTCACAGACAGTGCGTCATACATGTTAAAAGCTGCTACGGCACTTAAAGTGTTTTATCCTAACTTGATCCACTTTACTTGCTTGGCACATGCTCTACAACGCATTGCTGAGGAGGTGAGAGGCAATTTCCCGGAAGTCAACCAACTTATTTCTTCCACGAAAAATAGGGTGACCAGACATACTCTTTTTAAGAGTATTATACTCTTTTAGAGGTTCATATACTCTATACTCTTTTCAATTTGCAAAAATCCCCAAATATACTCTTTTCCTTGCTATTTAATTTCATTCATTATTTTACGCGTAAAAATGCCTTAAAATCCACAGAACGGAAAACGTCAAGATGTTAACAAACTGAAGTATTTACTCCTTGACTCAAGAATTTCCTATGAACAATTTCAAGTGTCATTTTCAAATTACATCAACAAGCAAAACATATTTCAAATTCATTGGAATTTAATGATAATGATTAGGGCTGAGCCGATACCACTTTGAACCGATGCCGATACTCTTACCGATTCCTAACAATACTTGAAAATTGCAATAATTAAAATTTGTTCAAAATATTGATCAATATTGGTGTGTGTATATTCTCCTCCAATTATATGCATCAACATACCAAGAAATTTGCTTTAGAATATTCAAGAATTGCATCAGAATATTAATATATATATTATGTAGTAGCAAAATATAGTTTTTTGTGCAAAATTGGTGTAAAATAAAACGGAAGTTTTAATTTTGCATAATTTCCAGGATAATTAGACTGTCAAGAAGTCGCGCGGGATTTTTGCGGACCCCGTGAAAGAGCAAAATGTATGCGCATCTTCAACCTATAGACTATACTCTTTTTGGTCAACAAATATCTGCTCACCCTACCTAATAATACCTGTATTTTGCCTGGAATAGCAAACGTAGGATCTGCCAATGCGATATTTTTTGGAATGTTCCATTCTTCATACGTGTTTCTGAAGGCACCACAACGTGTGCAAGTTTACAAGGAACAATTGCCAGGTGTACCACTTCCTCCGAAACCTATTCTTACTAGATGGGGCACTTGGATCCGGGCAAGTAAGTTTTACAACGAACATTTTGAAGAAGTGAAATCTGTGCTTGACTCATTTTCGGCGGACTCAGCTGTATCGGTACGCACTGCTCAAAATCTCTTCAAGAACACCAAACTTGCTTGCGATATGGCATACATAAACAGCAATTTTGGTTGGATTGATACAAGCATAAAAAAACTTGAAACTGTTGGGCTTCCTCTCCTGGAAGCCATGGATATATATGAGGATGCAAGAAAGAAACTGTCTGCTGTTGGAGGAGATGTGGGAGAGAAAGCTCGAAGAAAATTTGACGCAGTGACTGAAAGAAACCCAGGTTACGTCAGCATATTTACAGTGAGCCGCATTCTCAATGGTGAAACAGTTAACCCTCCCAATGATATTTCTCCCGACCACATTCACCTCCTGAAGTACGCTCCGGTTACTTCTTGTGACGTGGAGAGAAGTTTCTCTGCGTACAAGAACATATTATCTGATCGGCGACAAACATTTACTTCTGAACATTTGGAAATGTACCTGGTAACATTTTGTAAGTTAAATAATTAAATACAGTGCCTGCCCCAAGATCAAAGGTAACCTGAATTTTTGTAAGTGCTTTTTGAGTGAAAAATTTGGGCAACGAAAATTTACTACTGAACATTTTGAATGGTACCTGGTGACATTGTATATTAAATATTGAATATATTCAAATTGTTGTTAATATTTTTGCTCTATAAGAACATAAAAAATACTTAATGTAAGCATTGTAATATTGTAACTTCAATTTTTGTAAGTCTTTTTGAAATAAACATATCACTTTGTGAGGAAAAAATGTAACAAAAATAGGAAGTAACGTTTGGAATAAAAAATTTATAGTACATATTTCATTATGAATTTACATATTTTTTACATATTTCAGACATTTTTATTACATATTTATGTACATATTTCAGGGGTTAATATTACATAAAAATCCGGGCTTTACTAATAACATAGAAAAATAAAACTCTAGTACACAATCCAACACCTGACGTCCGGAATCACTTTGCGATGTTTCTTCTTGTGTTATGCATGCTATTTATTTATTAATTTTACTTTTCTTTCCAAATTAATGCCGTTTCGTGACTGCAAATCACTCCACAAATATAACTGTTTCTACCAATTCACGTACCGCGTTTCAAGACAAACAAATCTACACAATATATTCCAAAAACTAACTAAGCCACATTACTTTCATAAAAAAATTAGCACTCGTACTGATCGCACTGCCATCTATGTTTGTCATCCGTCTGGGCAGTGTTGCTCACGAGACGAGACGGGACAGCCTTTTTAAAATTCGAGACGGGACGAGACTGACCACCTGTCTCGTCTCGTTTTCGAGACAAGACACGAGACGAGACGAAACGGCTCCTGAAAAGTCTCGTCTCGTCTCGAAAGTCTCGAAAAAATATAAACAAAATAACTAATCAATTGCATATATTTTTTTTTTCGGAATAAAGAATTTTCCTTGGAAACCCAAAACAGCTTCTATTATAGATCGACCACAAGGAAAAAAACCTTGGGACGAAAAGTCCCCGCGCAGCTTTTCCTTCTTCCCTCCACCTCGGGCCATAAGGAAGCATGGTCCACTCTCTCCCTCCCCTACTCTCGGGGGTACGGTGCACAGGAATGGCGGGTCTGCGCAGGTTGTTTTGCTCGTGGTTCCACTATACATGAATATCTGTAAGATTCTCCCTCGAAAAATCCTAATTCGTCACATGTTGTCCGTAACGAATTTGCCCAGGCTTTAGCCTCGTGTCCCAGCTATCTTAACTTGCAAAATCCCTGTATCTTCCTACTGAAATTTCCTCTGCTACCCCAAGAGCTCTCTTCCATTAATCCTTGCGCAAAACGATCCGTAGGTAGTCACTGCCATTGTTTACTACGGCACTGTTCCAGCCATACTGGCGACAATCGTCATAAAATGTCTCGCCTTCTTTCATTTGCTAGCCCTCTTCTCAAAATCCACAGCAGCCTCTAGTGCTGGTTGCAAACTCCAAAGATTGCCCACTAAAAACCTAGGTAAAGGTAAAGTTCCAAGTGCATATAACACAGTGAGTGCCATGAAGGCACATTTACGGGATGTGGGGGAAAGGTCATTTTGGGGGCGAAGTGATCAGCATCACACTCCGGCCGCTTTTGCTCTCCAGGATTGGCCCCATGCACCCATTGATATGAGACTGTTGAGGCCCAGAGCTGCTTTATGCGGGGACAATGCGGAAAAATTCCGATCTTTATTCACCCACACCGGGAATCGAACCCATGTCTCCCGACTGGCAGTCAGACGCCCTAACGACTAAAAACCTACTAAAAAGCTAGTGCAATTAGATACTCTACTATGACGTAAAGAACATAAATTTGCCTGACGTCATAGGAGTAATAAGCGACTTGTGCTTGGAAATGAACCAACAGTAATAAATGCAACCTTCCGAACGGAAGCGACTAGACTGGCAACCATCACGTGTTGTTTTGTCGCTTGCGTGTCGTTCGGACTGGACCGTTTTTAATAGCGTGCATTGTGTCGCCTCTGCCTGTTGGTAGTGAATTCACAGTGAAAGCTTGCTTACAGACTAAGGGAGATTTCACATCGAAGCGACACGCGTCCCGTAACACGTGTCGCTTCAGGATTTCACCAATCGAACGCAGGTTTGTGCGGCCTGCCATTATCCTACGCTGTGAAACGTTACTGTTGATTGGCTCGTTTCAAAGCAACATGTGTCTCTTGTCGCTCCGGTCTGAAATCTCCCTAAAGGAGCGTGTCGCTTGTTGCTTTGGCGCGAAAACCCTGTGTCGCTTTTCGCCTATCGCTTCAACCTGAAAACTATCTTGCGGAAATTTCGCACCGAAGCGACACGCATAATTCACATACAAGCGACACAATCCCCTTCAGTCTGAAGAAAAACATTCACCCCGCATCCGTGAACAACGGACCGAGGCGACAAGACACATGTGCAGCTTTTCGTGTGTCTTCTGTTCGAAAGGTTGCATTGACTACTGAAAGTTCGCTTCCAAGCGACTCGTGTCGCTTGTCACCTGTAACTTTGGTGTGAAGAAATCTTCCTCACATGAAACTCTTCGAACCGAAGCTCCACGTCTCGCTTGTCGCTTGCTTGTTGTTCTGCTTAGGCAGTTTTCTGGATACCGTGTATAGTCGCGAGGGTTGTTATCCGCGCATGCGCGATGAATGCTTGCTTATAAACTCAAGTGTCCCTGTCGTTCGTTGCTTCAGTGTGATACTTTCGTGTCGCTTGTCACATTGAACAAGCCACAGGAGAGAAGCGACAAGCAACATGTTTCGCTTGGATACGAACCCTCAGTAAACGTAACCTTCCGAACCGAAGCACCACGTGTCTCTTGTCGCTTGCGTGTCGCTCAAATTGGGTCGTTTTCTTAATATCGTTCATAGAATCGCCTCGGGGATGAGTGATGAAATGAAGAAATTGATGAATGGACATTCACAAACAACCAAGCCCGAGAGGAATTCGAACCCGGGACCCTTGGCGTCGCAGCGCGATGTGCTAACCACTCCATAGACGGAACGGAAGGGGATCCTGTTCGCTTGTCACTTCAGTGTAAACCCCCGTGTGGCTTGTCGCCTGTTCCCTCTGTCTGAAAGCTCCCTGCATGTACGATGGTTAAAGAGTGGATGGGAGCTAGAAAAGCAACGCAGATTCTATACACTATCTAGCTGTTGATAATCAACAAACTTTATTTGATATGCTCATGCTCTTATGATTAAGGAATCATATTTATTCTCACTATAGCTACAGTGAGCAAAGTGATTACAGATTTAACCCATTTACGAGAATAATATTTTGTGATGTCTCCCAGTTATAACATTTGTTGGCATAATGTCCTGCATTACTTTTACGAGACGAGACGAGACAAAACGAGACGGGACGAGACGAGACGAGACAGAACCCTTCGAGGCGAAACACGAGACGGGACAAACGAATATTTTCGAGACGAGACAGCATTTTCACGAGACGAGACTTTCACGAGACGAGACAAAACAGACCAAAGTCTCGTCTCGTCTCGTCCCGTGGGCAACACTACGTCTGGGGAACTAGTTTCTTGGGTCGTTTTCCACACTACGTTATTCAAGGCGCTGTAGCCAAACCATACACAAAATGCATAAGGTTGCTGTACGGTTCCATTTTCACTCACAGTACGATTAGACTGTGTACTGATTGTATCCATACAACGCAGTGATGTGCCGTAGACTATAAGTTTACGTCTACATGCGTTGTCTACACGTAATATACGCGTAGATTACATTGGATTGTAGTTTACATAGACTACGTAGACAATCTAACGTGCATTAAAATAAATTTGCAAGGGTTTCATGAAAAGAAAGTGACATTTTCAACTATATTGGTTCCTAACGAAGTGAAAAGAATCCTATTTACAACAAAATTTCTCTTTTCTTCTATTATCAACTAAGGAAGAAGATAAATAGTATGGAAGAAAAACAACAGATGGCAGTCGTGAGGCATAGAACGCCCCCATAAAACACTAGAATATTTCCTATGATAGGTTTTTTCCTTGGTGAGAAATTGTTCGAATTTGGAAGAAAGAGTATGAAAAGTTCTCCTCACACATCAGCAACTGAAAAGCAGTAATGTTGTTTTACTTCCACGGCGCCCTTTGCTAAGTTATCACCTTTCGCCATGTTGTTTACATAGATTACGTCATCTACGTGTATAAAATTGTGTACGTGTAGAATGTAGACTATCGTTGTTTACGCGTAGAAGCACATCACTGATACAACGTCACCTCTCTGAAATGTTCTGTTTGATTGAAACGCCACATCTCGGAAATGTTCTGTTTCATTACAACGACACCTTTCGGAAATGTTCTGTTTTGTAAACAAAGAGCAAACCTCGGACCTCACAAGGAGTAAAGCACTCGGTGTTTACAAAATGCAATCAATGACGGCTTGTAGCCACAAATTCGCACACATTATAAGCATTTTACCAACTAGGACGACGTTTACAAACAATGAAGTCAGTGGCGTCTTGTAATCACACATTCGCGATTATCTCGAAAACAGCTCGTTTGCAGACCCATGTTTACTGAGACTTTTTTGCTTCTATTATCGTGTACTTTCACCTGTGTAATTTTGCGCTATTACTTATTAGATACCCTGTATATCGTGCATGAAAGTTATACATGTTAATGTAAAAAAGAATTATATTTGGAATGCATTTTCAAACATTTCCTGTCTTTCAAAAATAGTTTTTGTGCTTGTTTTCCATTATTAATGTGAAATTGAACGTCTTGAAATAATTCAAATCGTCTATTCGAACACCAATGCTCTAGCACCAACTTCTACCCATTTTTTGCATAATTGACGAGAATAATAAGGACTTTGATACTACTACTACTACTACTACTACTAATAATAATGATGTTATTATATTATTATTATTATTGGTACGTTTATCCGGTACTTGCCCCCCAGACAAAAATTCGTGGTTGCGCCTCTGGTCGTTAATGTGAGAATTTTCCGTCTATATCGCTGCATAAGTAGATCTCGGACACACTCTCAGCCTTTCATAAATGGGAGAAACCGTCAAAGGTAGAAGTCGGTGCCTCATGCTACAGGGCCTCGAAACTTTTCTGGACCAACCACTGGGTTGCGTGTGATATGAGATAGAAGACAGACTTTCGAGGGGGGGGGGGGGTGCCGCTAACACAGGCGCTCCACTCACTAAAGGAAGAAAATGAGGTATGTAGTAAGAGTTTTAAAATGGTTTCCATGCCCTAGAAATGGTAGTTTTCAAAATTCCGCCTGTCGTTCTGACTTTCAGTGATTTTTCTTCATTTCCACCAGCAAATGCATCAGCTGCTTAGATGTAAAGTTGTACAGAATACAAATATAATTAATGCCAGTTTATATAGCTAGAGCCATGGTAGCTCAGTCACGCAGCGGTAGCATAAAATAAACAAAAATAGTCGTTAGGGCGTCTGACTACCATGGGAGAGACCCGGGTTCGATCCCCGTGGGGGGGGGGAGCTTGAACCGGGATTTTTTCCACCTGTTGAAGCGGCTCCCGCACACACTCAGCGTCGCATAGAGTGGGTACCTAGAGGAAACTGGAGGGTAAAGGGGGCCAGGGGCGTGGTGCTGATCTCATCACTCCCGCCTTCGACCGTGATCAAGAAAGTGTGGGGCCCAAACTCCACACCCCCTACACGCCTTCATGGCGTGGTGCAAAGCATAGGGGATCAGTTTACTTTCTTACAATTTATGTAGCGAATAATCGTTACATAATGTAATCATGAGATTACCACCTATCAAGCATTTTCTATTGTCATTTGTCTACTCGTGGGAGCGGAAATCGAAACCTGCGTGTTGAACTTAACTCCTGCAACTTTAAGATTCTTTTTTCTAATTTTCTTTCCTAATTTGGTTATTTAATGTCGCTTTTCTTTCTTCTGGGGCAACTGCGATGATAAGGATGAATAATGACCTGAATAAATAGCGATAAGGTAACCATTGCCTGACTACGGTCCAAACCTGGGAGCTCTGATTTTGTAGCGTGTTGTGCTTATTTGGAAAAATCTGTAAAAGTGGTCTTAAAGGAAACAACATGGGATAGAAACTTATATAGATCCTCTAAAACTAAAATTAGTAAATAAAATTAAATTCCACTGCTCAACAGCCCATTGAGGTGGTTTTCCATTGGCATACGCGTGTATAGCACGTTGAGTCCTTTCTGGTTTCGAGAGCAGAGTTCGATACCATATCGATTTCAAATAGCTCCCCAATTGTCCTCACGATGCTGGGGCAGCATAGAAAATTTTGAGCTCCCACCAGGGATCGAAACTTGGACCTCTAGCACGAAAGACGAGAGCGCAATCATTTGAGCGTGTGGGAGTTCTCCTATATTCGGTGCTATCAAATCGTCAGTGCTGCACACGCAAACAGTGTTTCTACACAAGTATAGAATTTCTTATCCAACGTCATCATTCTTCAAATGCATAATCAGCTGCTGCATGAGATTCGAGCCTCTCCGAAGCCAAGTGGCTAACACGGTCACCTTGGAAAAAGGGGTGCCAGGTTCGATTCTGGTACCATTAATGTTATATTCCACATTATATGACTAGCTTGAACTTCATTATGAATACTTTTTATTTCCGCGCTATTATCATACATCTCTTTTATATCTAAACCTAGTCCATCCAAGGCGACCAAGAGACCATCAGAACGATATTTGTCGGCGGATTCAACATCCAAGAATATCCCGTATGGCGTGTTGCCAGATTGTAACGTAAATGGCGTGGCGTGGCGTGGTCCCGTGGACCACCAACTTGAATTCACTATTTCCATAAGTTATCGAAACAGTACATAACTTTTCACAAATTATCATCTATTTTGGACCTTCTTTATGGAATTATGATACACTGAAGAAAAAAATGGTGTGGAAACTCACCTTTTGGGGTGAGTTTGGCTTGTCACAAATAGACGTCCCCAAAAGGTGAGTTTCCACACCCCATATTGGGGTGAGTTTTTCTCACCCTAGTATAGAGTGTGTTTTTCCTCCCATGGGGTGAGTTTTCTCACCCTAGTATAGAGTGTGTTTTTCGTCCCATAGGGTGAGTTTTCTCACCCTAGTATAGAGTGTGTTTTTCGTCCAACATAGGGTGAGTTTTCTCACCCTAGTATAGAATGTGTTTTTCCTCCCATGGAGTGAGTTTTTCTCACCCTAGTATAGAGTGTGTTTTTCCTCCCATGGGGTGAGTTTTCTCACCCTAGTATAGAGTTTGTTTTTCCTCCCATAGGGTGAGTTTTCTCACCCTAGTATAGAGTGTGTTTTCCTCCCATGGGGTGAGTCTTTCTCACCCTACTATAGAGTGTGTCTTTCCTCCCATAGGGTGAGTTTTCTCACCCCAGTATAGAGTGTGTTTTTCGTCCCATAGGGTGAGTTTTCTCACCCTAGTATAGAGTGTGTTTTCCTCCCATGGGGTGAGTCTTTCTCACCCTAGTATAGTGTGTTTTTCATCCCATGGGGTCAGTCTTTCTCACCCTAGTATAGAGTGTGTTTTTCCTCCCATGGGGTGAGTTTTCTCACCCTAGTATAGAGTGTGTTTTTCCTCCCATATGGTGAGTTTTCTCACCCTAGTATAGAGTGTGTTTTTCCTCCCATGGGGTGAGTCTTTCTCACCCTACTATAGAGTGTGTTTTTCCTCCCATAGGGTGAGTTTTCTCACCCTAGTATAGAGTGTGTTTTTCCTCCCATAGGGTGAGTTTTCTCACCCTAGTATAGAGTGTGTCTTTCCTCCCATAGGGTGAGTTTGAGGGGTTCGTGAGGAAGAGGTAAATGATCTTCAACTAGTATAATAATGCTTACCTTTAACCTTGAAGAATCAGTCAGATCTTTTCTATCTTATACAATATGAATGCAGAATGAGATAGAGCAATCATAACTTCATTGTAATTTCTTCCCAGATAGCAAATTTATCAAAGTAGAGAAATGCAATGTTAACTCTTGCATTGTGTAATATACGACATCACAGGGAAACAGTGTTTCTTCATTTAATGTGTTCAGATTTTAATGTGATTAATTGTCTTCTATATAAAAAGAATATCATTCAATTTAGCATTAAATTTTGACAAAGCTTAAAAATCGTAGAGGAAACTAGATGCTCACCAAGGTATTCATGTAGAAGAACAAGCCATCCATAAATTACATGAAGCTTGCAAGTAATATTATGTATCCATTTCTAAATCATACAAAAAAGTCGCAACTTTTAATGTACATACATTTTGTCCAATAAGTCTTTTGTGACTTCCACTTGATGCTTAGAAGCCAATTGGGACTGGATATATGTACAGTCACACACACTGCTGGGTTGTAATGATTTAATTGAAAGTCAATGGTGCTGTTACAACCCAGAAGTTTCCTTGACTGTACAATATAACATGAAGGAGATTGATCTTCAGAAGTTACACCCGTTAATTACAAAATATCAACTTTTTTCTGTACTGTTTGGAAAGCAACTCATGCTCACACATACAATCATACATTGCTAATATATAAATGACATACTTAACACAACAAAATACTATATACTTGTATATCCGTAGATAAATTTTATGTGCGATACATGGGATGCAAGTATTTACATACATGGTAAGAGGATAACCTCTGACAAATACTACCTTGCCACTAAATGCATACACATTAAGCAATAATTCCACCTTACCTTTCCTTTGCTGCTGGTTCTGCACACTCAGTTCAATGCCACAATCATTACAATGCGAGTTATTTTTGGTGCTTTTAGAACCTATTTCAGTACTTTAAGGCCGTACTAAAGGCAATTTTGTGGTAATTTTTCGCTAACAGATGGCAGCACAGTTTGCCATGGCAACCGAGGGCCATGTTGCCAGATCTCCGCGTAATCAAGGTAGATACATACAGGTTGGTCGATTAGGGTGCTCCTTGATGGGATATGACGTCACGTTGGTTAGCAGATTTTATTGAAAAATCTAAGTAGATGTGGAGCAACGTAATTGTTTATCATGAGATTTTAGTTGTATGTTCTTATTGAAAAAATACAACAATTTATCAGCAATGCAAGATAGTAATAGTCGTAATAGTAATATAAAATCCCTTGTATTGTATTATGTATTTCTTTTAATATTTCGAAAGCAGAAGAGAACATACAAAGATAGCTGTAGTTAATTCAAACACGAAATGCATAAAATAAGAAGAGTAATTGAAATAATTGAAAACATTTTGCAATTACGTTTGAAGCGAATGTTGCATTGACTGTAAAATTCACTTTATATGACAGTACTTGAACATATTTATATCTTCTATCGGTGACGTTAGCAGATTTTCTTCATAAATTTGCAGAATTTCAGTGAACATCTTGTAAATATTTATAAATATTAGCGCTCTCTAACGATCCTCAATCTTCTATCCTTCAAGTGAATAAACATGTAATTCTGCACCCTTATTTTTACTGAGTTTTAATATCGCGATTTTGAAAGAAAAATGTCAGAAGAATCCTGGATACACAATAGAAGACATATTTGTTATTTTTATAATAGTTCAATATTAAATACAGTTTTGTAGCGCATCTAATTTATTTGCATGACATGTCACCACACAATGTCCTGTTTCATAGTTCTTTACGGATTTGGTCTATTCTGGTTTTCAGTTCTGCACCTGATGTAGAATCTTTGGAAGTATCAGTAACATTTTCAAGTAACAGTAACTGTAAACTACTTACGTTATGAAATTAGTAATTGTAACTCAGTTATTTTTCCACCTAACTAGTAAGTTGTATAATTACTTTACTGCATGGAAAGAAATATTAAATTGAACCAAATGTTCTCCTCAAAGAATGGGTAAATTGACGATTATTAAAGCCGGCCCCCGGGGCGGAGTGGTTAGCACATCGCGCAACGACGCCAGGGGTCCCGGTTTCGAATCCTGGCCTGGGCATGGATGTTCGTGAATGTCCATTCATCAATTTCATCATATCCACTCATCTCTATCATCGTAAACTAGCCAAAAGTGACACAAAAAGCGAAGTAAAATAAAGCAAATCAATCAATCAATCAATTGATGATTATTAAAATCTCGAGACCATGAGGACAATTTTGTATTTTTTTCGTCAAGAGCCAGGATGTATCCCAAGTTTATTTTTATTAGAACACTTACCATATAAGACTACATACATAATCTCCAACAATCCTCATGGACAGTAATTTTATAGTTCAACAAAAATTCTAAAAAATATTTGGTTTGCTCAACAAAATGAAATGTTAATCGTCATTGCTTTGTAATAGAAGTTTACTGTGAATTTTATTGCCTCAATGTTTGTACATGAAATGTGAGAAATAAGTTATAGTTTCATGAAACTTGATGCTTAGCATTTAGTGGTCATCAGTGGTGAACGATTGCAACTCATGATCCGAACAACGTCTTACGAGATGAAACAAATTTAGAGTAAAGTAACTGTAATAATAACCATGTCAAGTACTTTCTAAAGAACAGTAATAACAGTAATTATATGGGAATTACTTTCTCAAGTGATTAACTCGGAGTTACTTTTAAAGAGTAACTATTCAAACACTGCTGATATATCATCGAGTTCAGCAACATATTAGTATGAATTGCGAGGGAAGTTGAGCCTCCCCCTTGGCAAAGTGATAACGTAATCGCCTTGTAATACAGGAGTTCCAGGTTCGATAGACGGTGAGTGTACAGTGATCGTCAAATAAAAATGGGACAACTAGATCCTGAAAGTCTCCCTTCTCTGCAATGCGTCTTGTGTGTTGTCTAAATCTACGACGATGAGTGACGTAATGGCAAGTTCTGTCACTGCCGTTGAGTTAGGCAACACACATAACGCATTGCAGGGATGCAGGTATTTCAGAATATAGGTGTCCCATTTTTATTGCCGGTGACTGTATATAGTGGTTTGGATCCCACTTTAAACTGTAGGTCCAGTCCCAATTAGCCTTTCTGTGTATAAATAAGATTTAAAAAACTTATTTCGAGGGAAGATACAATACAGTAATAAATACCATTAGAATAGAAGTTCAATAGCTTACAAAATAATTGTTTACAGGGACTACTAAAACTAGATTTTCGGGATATATAAAACCATATTCACGTTGTTGTTTCAATGCATATTTATTATTTTTCTTTATCGTACCCTGCAAAACATTATTGCGTTCTCTGAGAGCAGTGTTGGCGATTGGGTTCCAAAACTGGGAGAGGGCAGGGACACTTTAATTTCCATTGGTAGATGAGGTTTTGTATAGTATTGGGGTAAAAGTGGGGGCCATCTGCCCCTCCCCCTAATTGCCGCCACTGTCTGAGAGATATGCTTTTTGCAAATCATCATCGTATTCAGGAAGAAATCTATTTCCTTAGGATTTTTGAAAATACCTCTAAAAATTTAAACTTGCAAGAATATCAATGAATGCGTATCAATGCTTGACAGACAAGACAAGTAAGTCACACCCCTGGCACTGTTTTTTTTTTCCTGTTTCTCCTAATACACAATTTACAATTGATGACCACTTGCTATCAGATATTATTAAGTCTTGAAACATAATTTCTTGTGCATATTTTGGACTCTTGATTTCTAGTAAATCATCACCATTCAATCAAGTGTCTACGCTAGCAAGCAAAAATGTATGTACTCTTCCATGTAAAGTTCAAACAGTCCACTTTGTTGATTTACAGTATATTCCGTAGAAGCTTATACACCAACTGCCATGGTACGCAACTGCCATTGTCGGTCAAACCTATTGTCCTTTTGTACAAATGTCAATAGTGCTCTTTAGTATTGGTAGAAGACACTTCGATTAGTTTCTCAAATGCTCATCTGCAAAAGGAACAAATAAAAATAGTTTTAACATCGTATATGAGACTATGAACTTACAAAACATGTTTAAAAAATATTGATATTACATTGTTACAACCTTAGACAGGTTGAGTTAATAATGGAACTTACAGATGTTGAGTAAATGGATTTGAAAATAATGGATCCAATTTGAACTATAATGCTTAACGATATCGTCCTGTTATTAAAGGGCAGTTTGGTTCACGATATGAGCTCACTTCAATGATCTAACTTTATAATGAATGTTAAATATGATGAGCCTAAAACAGAAATTGGCAAAATAATTGTTAGAAATATTTTCATAGTAGAGTGATGATTGCAACGCTATATCAAATCATGATTCATCATCATTGTTCCAAGGTGCAGAAGTTGGAGGTAAAATAACAGAAATACATTATGAAATGCAAATTCAGTTCCTACTATATTTTTATTGAATTATTATAGTAGACCAGCCAAGAAGCAAAAAAGCTTAAAAAAACTTTTATCTGCATGAAATGTTAATAATAGGGATTCATGCAAAATCAATCAGTCATAGGTCTGAGAGAAAAACTAGTCAAGCTTCAAACTCACTGGTATTTGAAGTAAACTATTTAGTACAAACGGCTACTGAAATCCAATCTGATATTGAACCAAATATACGTAGCATAATCAGGACAAATTATGATTTCTATGAAGCTCTGTGTCATCCACAATTAAATTATTGCCCTTGTACTTGCAAGTATGGGAACATTTATCTATACCGGTACTCATTTTGAAATTCTCAGTAAACATACAGACTTGTATCGATAGAGGGTAAGATTTTAGTCTCATAACTGTTAGGGTGTACTTTTACACTTTAAATATATATACAGCATAAAGTTATTGGACGAAATGCACTCTCATTATGAGCCGTCCTAAATTATAAAAGGACAAGAAAACAGAAGAGCTTCATACAGTTTACAAAACCGGTTTTCTGACGTTTTTCTGTAAAGTAAGATAACAGAACTGTATCCGAAACTTGTAACATTCAGGGATCTCACATTACATCTATTCGAATCAAACCTAACTTAGCCTGACCTACTTAATACATATGAATATTTGCGAGCTGCTTCAAAAATGAAACGAGACAAACTCTTGTAGAAAATAGGACAGCAAGTACTCGTTTCAACCATGTACAAGGACAAAGTAAAAAACATTTAAACAAACTACTGATTTGTAATAAACATTCCGATGTTGTACATGTGAATAGCACAGCTTCGTAGGTTTGAAAATTAACCTACAGGAATGAAAATAGAGCATTTTATGCAATATTGATTTAATGATATCAGATATAATCCATATTAAGCTACGTATATTTTATGCTATAGTAATGATCTCAAAACGGTAGTTATTAGGATTATATCTAACGTAAAATATAACATTCTATTCTGATTTTACATTTACAAAGAATTATCAACTTCGTTTGGAAGTTAAAAGAGTCATGCAGTGTCAAGCGATATTCTCACCGATATTACATCAGAAGATATTTCTTCAACATGTAAATAAATTATACATTTTGCCTATATTTCAAACATTTTGCCTTTGATGGATAATATTAAGCAACAAGCAATTAAATATTAAGACTTACTTTCGAGCTTGTTCAGATTTTTAACATCCTCCGTGGAATATTTGTTATCTTGTTCTCGTATCTGTACGGAATTCGATATCCTCTGGTAGCTTGGTTTGATTTTCACTCTTTCAAGAACTTGCATTGATCATATCGTTAGACAACACGGAATGAAATATTGGCAACAGTGTATGCTAAATCTGCACCACGGAGTATATTGCGACGAAACGCCACTTCAAAAGTTTTAATGATATGCACTACTCTCTGAAGGTACGAAATGTTTTCATTTTTTCACATAGTATTTAAGATGCTTGCGGGAAGAACATGTGATCTTTGTTTCACCACGAAATCTTCCATACTAGTCATAAAAGAAAGAAAATGCACAGGTATTAACAAAACTACCACTTCAGCGCCATCTGTACGCAGCAGTTTGAACATGACGGAGACCTTATATTTTCTGTTATTTACTTAAATCCCTTTAATCGTAACAAAATTATAAGGTTCACATGTTCTAGTGAATAAAACAATCTTTTATATCGGAAAATTTCTTCCTTACCGAATCTATATTAGTTGTACGGTTACCCTTAGAAATTTGGGTCTATGCTTTAGCATGGCTTTAAAACCCCCTTAATAAATTAATTATAAAGGAAAATGTACATTCTTAAGAAGGTAGAGCAAATTTAGTAAAAGTTATAAATATGTTCATATGCATAATTTTTAACCACTCTATTTCAAATACCGAGCTTAATTTTTTCACCCCAAAGATTAGGTTGAAGAAATAAGGTCACCAGTTAGCAAAAATTTCAACTTTATTTACAATATACGTACATTTCATCTTGTATTAATTCAACATAGTTCTCACAATTTTATCCAAAAAAATAGGAATTATTTTTCAGTACCAATTTTACTTCATTGATAAAAATATGCATGTTGCATTTCTTTAAAATGTCTGTATGGAAAGGCGTCCATGATCTGAAAGGAGAAAAAAATGTAAGAGTAAATAAGAATATAACCAACAATGCATTTAGGTCAGAGTGTGATAGTTCAGAATGTACTTATAACATTTATGAGTCTTAATATATACCCAAAGAGTATACTAGTGATGTGTGCATACAAAGTGATTCAAGCTTGAGTAGCCTGCCTTCGTGGATGAGTGGTTACGAAAGCATGCTACAACGCCAGGGGTGGTGAGTTCGAATCCCAGCCTGAGCACAGGTGTTCTTTGTGAGTGTCCATTCATCCATTCCATCATATCATCACTCATCCTCATCTTTGCAATTAGCCGAAAAGTGACAGAGATGCGAAGAAAAATAAACAAAATCAATCAGTCAAGCTGTTCAATTGATAGATTGAGTTGGTTTTTTAAGTCCACTTTATGCACAGTATGGATAATCGAGACTGGACCTGTGGTTCAAAGTAGTATCCGAACCACTATGTGCCTCCACAAGGTATCGAACCCGGGACCCCTTGATTTCAAGGCAACGACGCTACCACTGCGCCACCGGGGAGGCCCTCAAGCTGATCAGTTTCTACATTGAATGCAGTATGCAAGCTTTTATTTCGTAAGCAAGGGCCTATACAAGGAGGGTGATGATGGGGCTGTAAACAGGCAGGAAAAAATAGCGAAATGAGGTCTGACTACTGGGCACGCCACAGCATATAACTGGGAATGGCACACTATCTTCAGAAGTAAGAAATTACTTTAGGATAATATTTTTGCTGAAACATCGGTGTCGGGAGAGGGGGGTGGAACCGATCCGTTGACCCCCCCCCACCCCCCGGAATTGCCATCGGCCATTTCAAGTCACAAAAAGCAGAAGTTGTTATAACATAAATAATGTTTAGAAAGCTTTTATTGAAAAGTTAACACTTAAAAAGAAAATAGAGTAACTGTGCATTTCAGTAAACTAATTGTGTAAAATGTAAAAAAAAAAAGAGAATAAGGAAAACTTGTACTTGATATTCACTCATCTAGTAGAACGAATAGAAGTGTCCTCCCAGAGGATTTAATAATAGTAATAATAATAATAATATAATTTTATTTTTTGTTTATAATAGTTATTACTGTAAAATTATTATCATAACCATGATTCTCATTGTTAATATTTGTTCTACCATTAAGTTAAGTCAATGGGTTGCCCCCCAGTACACACACACAAACACCTTTCTGGTGACGCCGAAGAGCTCAAACACTACCATTCAATGTTGGTGTGAAAATATTTTTTTTACTAATTTTAGTAATTGCCCAACTGGATCTGCAGAAACTGAGTGTTTAGTTTTAGCTTTCTTGTGTTTCAGTTAGTTCTGCAGGGTGCGAACAATCTTGGCCTCAAAAATTTCCGGGGGGAAGATGTTTTGTTATAACAAATGAAAGATAAGCAATTACTTTTAATTTCAAATATACTGTACTAAGAATAATATCGGAAACACATACAAATTAGTGTAGTTGTAAGTATTGAATGCTTTCCCTCTCAAGAGATCATTTACAAATCTACACCAATACGCACAATTAAAGTAAAACAAGAATGCAAGAAAATTATAACTATGAAATGTAATTGATTTATAATAAAGCACAAACAAAACAAAAACTTACACATAATAAAAGCACTTCAACTATTTCATAATTTATTAACATCTTTAACTAGTTACTAAAGGAATTAATTATCTGCCTTGCAATATCTGATATGTAGAAAAGTAACAAATTAATTTCCTTTATTTAATTAATAATACTAGTAATAATAATAATATATTTTTAATTGAGTAATTTATTTTTACTTTTAATAATACACATATGTGGGGGAAGGGGGGTTGTAGATTAAGAACTTTCTTTCCCCCCACCAGTTTTCAATGATTTCCCACCCTGTAGTTCAGTCCTGTCAATGTGTATGTGTAAACATCATGTAGCGAAAAGGCAAAAAGATTTTATTTATTCTGTACATTATACCAGCATGTAACAGGGTCAGTGCCAGAAGGAGAAGTGAGTGGATGCCTCATTCCATCCCTTCACCCAGCAGACAAGAGACACATACCCTTGACAATTTTAGAACTATTTTCTATAGAAACAAGACATAGCTCCAAGACAACCCTTCAAAAATAAAAGCACGGATATGATTCTGTTTTCAAGTAGCAGAAATAAAGTTCTGTTGAAAGTTTAGTAGGCTACGAAAGAAATACATAAAGATTATAATTTGTATATTAGAAAGAACATGCTAAAGTGCATTTTGGAAATGCATATCCAAAGATTATTAATTACAAAATGAAAGGTGTGTATGTATGGCACACACAGCATTATATTTTACGTTCCTAGTTCTATTTATGTGATTCTGACATTTTCAGATTACATACAGGTTAATTGATTTATTTACTTACCTTTCCATTTACAAAATCAGGATCATATTCAAACATCAGAGTTGGTTATTTTAGCTAAACAGCATTCAATGTCTGAAATAAGGAATAAATTTAAATTAGATTAATCTTGAAAGTAGCAAAAATTTAACTTCTTCAATACAACAGTTTATTGTACAACTACATTTGTTTCTATAGTAAGATAATCCGTGTAAAAATACTGTAAGCTTAAGTGTAACCCTACTTCAAATAATAAATAATAATAGATGGTAGACTATTTGAGGCGTTCATGAAGATTTAACATATAAAAGTCAATTATCATGCAAAGTTAGTATCATTTGGATCCCCCCAAGAAATTTTAATTTTCCTAAGGACAGGGACGGCGCCAGAAATTTTCGACTGGGTGAGCAGAAGCTGTATATTCATAAATTAGGGTGGGCAGTATAAATGTAAGACCTTATATGAGTTTTACATGCACTCATGCCCCCCCCCCCCCCTCCAACATATACAGGGTGTCCTAAAACAACTTCAACAACGTTTGGATGCTGGTAGATATTAAAAAAAAACAAGGAACTTTTCCTCATACACATAACCTCGAAAGTGCTTAGTTTCTGATCTATGAGCGCTGAAAATCTAACCTGTATGTATATGCAACCCAACTCATCAAACGATCGATCTGACGTAACTTCCAGGGAGCAAGGTTGCCACTTGAATTCAAAACAACAACTTGGGAGTCTTATCTGTCAAAATACAAAAGAATAATTACACACTTGCGATGTTGTAAGCAGACTAATTTATTGTGGGGTGCCTTAAGGGAAGTTTCAGTTACCTATCTGAACAAGGCTAGCCTAATAGTCGTAACTTCATGTTCCTTTTCACAGAAACTATTAGATATCTGAACATGAAATTTTAACATTATAGAATGAACATTTGTTATTACTTTAGCTCAGGTTTTACTATCACTGTGTCGATATTTTAAATAATGAAAGTAAACAATTGAAAATGATAAATACAAAGCTATATCTGTGCAGGTACTATCAGCTGAATCATTCTCACGAAATACATCTGTAGGTTCAGTTTCATCATGTTTTATAATGCTGTTTTATTGCTGTGCCTGGTCACTCGATAGAATGCCATGTGTTATATATAATTATTTTAAACCGTAGAATTCAGATGCAAGAAAAATCTGAAAATTGATGCGCTTGTCATTGAAAGAGAGCATTCATGAAAGTCTTTGAACATGAAAATCTTATTGGAAATGTTGGAAGGTTGCATTAACAAACATGTCGGTCCTCTGGAAAAAAAGTACCGGCCGATATGTGAAGGGGCTCTGCGACTTATAAAGGAAAAAAATAATTTCTTTACTACGTGTTTACTGATTACTATAGTAAAGGAATATCACTGTTTTGTGGAGAGGGAGAGAGCGAGCTGATCATTTCAAATGAAACGAAATTCCTTACTTTTTCACCACTGATATAATTTTCATTATTTTAATGGTACTTCAACATATTTCTTTATTTTCTGAGAAGACGTTTGAGGTAGCCAGGTATCTTTGGCAACCCCGTGCGCACACCTATGGCTGTAAGAAGTATTTACAGCATTTACAAACTTGCCAAGACAAAGAATTTCCAACAAATGCGGACTCAAATTCAAGACTCTTCATTCTAAAATGTCCCCATCGTGTTTCGAGTGTCGCGCAGTACCAATAATCGTGAATCGCGAGTTTCACGTACGACATATTGATGAAATCGACGAACTGAGGAATGCAATCATAGTGTGTTTGCCACCTTGTTTTGTTTCACACGCAGACTGTTATTTATTTACTTCTAAATGGCTAATCGAGTCCCTCAAATAATACAAGGGTAAACCCCTTACTGAAAAGAATGAATAGTGAAAGCTCTTGCCATAAAATAAAAAACATCATTTAAACATTAATTAATTCCCACATTAAAACTAATACACAATAACTGAAATCAATCCAACCTGGATAAAGGTGTCACTACATCACATGTGCATTCCGAGCGCCCAATACAGCTCAGGGTTTGACATAAATATGGATAATGTCTTATTAGCAAAATTTAAAAAAAAAGTAAGAACCCGGGTATAAATCAAATTCTTAGTTCATTCCGCATAATATTTACTTAGGCTAATGAAGGGCATTTTGGCAAAATATCACCGAAAAGTAATAAATAAATAAATAACATTGTATGTATTATGTTATGAAGTACAAAGTTCTAAAATCTCGTCCCTATTCTATGTTAGTTAATCACAAGAAAAATCACATGATTGCATAACTGATAGGGAAAATGTATCTGTAAGAAGATTTTTTGCCACCCTGATGACAGTGGTAGAGTCGTCGCCTTTTGATCAAGGGGTCCCAGGTTGGTTGGTTGATTTGGTGTTTTAAGTCCACTTTATGCACAGTAAGGCTAATTGGGACTGGACCTACAGTTTAAAGTGGGATCCGAACCACTTGTGCCTCCACCGGGTATCGAACCCGGGACCCCTTGATTACAAGGCGGCGAAGCTACCACTGCGCCATCGGGGAGGCCAGGGTCCCAGGTTCAATAACCGGTGGAGGCACATAGTGATTCGGACCCCACTTTAAACTGTAGGTCCAGTCCCGATTTATCTGTGCATAAAGTTGACTTAAAACAACAACTCATGTAAGAAGGTTTCTAAACACGGTTGCTAACTCATTATCAAGTCAATAATTCTGCAGCTATTTTTCAAACCTGCAGAGCTGTTCTATCAAAATCTATTTTTGTGATTGCTTCTTATTAGTAGAACGAATACATTTTTTTTTTTTAAATTTTGGATACCATATCGAAATTAGAAGATGACAGGTATATAAAATCGTGATGATGAAAGGGACATATCAAATTACCTCTCCTTAATATTTCAATATAGACCTAACTAAACAACTTTGTGTGTTGCTGGAGGAAACAACGCGAAGAAGAGGTTTATATTTGTTTAACAGATTACCTTAATCATACCCAGGCTGGAAGCCCGGAGTTGACATCAAGCAACTCCACTCCACCCCTTCTGCACTCATTTTCAGTTATAACTTTTTGGCCAAGTTATGGCAGACAGTTAATTAATTATATTTCTATTTTCACATTTCAACTATCTATTTCTTTTCATTATGTGGCACATTTTCAAAACAATTTGATGCATCGTACCTGTGAAGGACAGGAGCTGCAGCCCTCAGGCCAATAATCCTGTTCTAATCTTGATCATATTCTGCACAATTTGCGCCTCTCATACATAAATCCTCCTAAGCCTACTAGCTGCTTAAGCATAAAAGTGGGCATTGGATCACAGTTCTTGTTTCAAACGCTTTGGAAATTCCTTTCGCTTTCCAATGATAAAGTTAAGGAAGTTGAAAGAAGAGCTTAAATTAATTCCATTCAACTTATTATTTACGTTGACTTTCGTAAACCTATTCACTAAATCAGTGTTTCGGCAAAGGACAACAAAGCTTTTTATTTAATGAAGATATGTGAACTTGTCTGTAATATAGATAATATCCACAAGTAAAATATACATGGAGTGAACACCATAATAAACTTATTTATTGAACCATTCGCATTTTCTCAAGGGTATATATTTATTAAATTTGATTGGGTGGGCAATCGGGTGGGCACAGCAATTTTTGGGTGGGCAATTGCCCACCCGTGCCCACCCCTGTCGCCGTCCCTGCCTAAGGAATGTCTATACATACAGTGGAAGATTGAGTGAAAGAAACCCAGAATGATTAAAGTTTAGATACTTTTCAAATAAGAATTAATTTCTTTATTTGTGTGTTTTCTCCTACATAACTTCTCAAAATGAATTTGTATTTCCAAAGACAAAATTTGTATGTAGGCTTTTACAGGGTAACTGATAGCCAATATATGTAGCATCACAGACCTTCTGCAAGTTGAAAAGGGAAAACAAATAAAATGTAGGAATCACTTACTTCATCCCACATCCACAAGAACACTAAATTGTACACAAGCAGCAATCGATTCTCAGAACTTAAAGATGCTGACACAGGAGTATATTTACTGTGTGGTCTAGTCAACCATATTTTTTTTCACTGATCCTCCATGAAATTAATTGTGTAACAAAGATATTAGGAAAGGTATGTAAAGAGTGAGATGCATAAATATTTCCAGGAAAAGTTCAATGCAGTTCAATTCCTTAAATACACATAGGACGTCAAAAAATATTGAAAATTACGAACAACTTGCCTGGTAATATTTTAACATCTTGCTGTACACATTGTGTAATTAGTATGCCATATCAATTTCAAAATACTTCTGAAGACAGTCACAACAAAGTTTTACACTCCAGCCTACACTGTGTATAACTATTAGTACTGTCCTTCCCAGTGGCGAACACTCCCTTTGAAACAGAAATAACCGAAGCTATGAGACACCCACCCACCCTTTCCTATTTCCAGATTTGTTGCTTGAATTTGTTTTTAAGCCCACATTATGCCCAGAAAGGCTAATCGGGGCTGGACCTAAAGTTCAAAGTGAAATCTGAACCACTACCGAGTATGGAACCTTGGACTCCTTGATACATGTATTTAAGTATGCATGTACTTTTGACACTTTGATTTTCTTTTCACACTCACTATGATGACTAAATGTTCAATTCTAGCTGACCACCTCTAGCGTGCGCTACACCTGGGTACATATAGTGGTCGCCACTGGTCCTCCCATCTCAACATATAAGCTTACTTCCTAAGAGACCTCTGTCATTTCAAGTTCCTACAGCTTAAAACTTATGAAAATAATGAATAATAAATTCCCTTGAAAAGAGAACAAAATTAGATTTGAACTACTCTACTTACATTGCATATCTGTGTAAACCCAACTCATGCAGGATCCTTGAAAAACTGCTATCAGTGATGAGTGGCGTAATGTTCAGTGTAGATTGGAACTAAGGCAAGTGTGTTTGTGGGTATTATCCGTATTCACTCCTCTCTATGCATGGCACATTCCTGAAAAGGAGTTGAAAATTAAAATAATACTTAAAATTTTATGTTACACAACCAAATTTATGTGTAAAAGAAATCTAAGACAACACTCTAAAAGAAATTCTAGCTGCTGCTTGAAATTGTAAGTTTTCTTAACTTAAATTGTTAATGTTTAGAATCCCCCAAGGACCGAAAATTAGAAGATACTATGGACGCACACTACAGAAAACCTTACGAATATCAGCGTCTGAATGTGGGAAGGCGATCATTGCTCCCGAAAATTAATGTCAAGTTATATTTAACTTTCACGCCCTTGTTTACAATGTGTCTTTTTTCCTTTAAAAAATTGTGAATTAGATGCAATCGACTACAACGAATGAATGGAGTTTAAGCAGCAGCTTACAAATCTTATAAACTCTTACAGAAGCCTGTTTTGTAAATAATATTTCCCATGCAAATTAACTTTACGTCCCACAGTATCCCACTGCACTATTGTGGCCTCTACTTAAAAATCAATTACAAATCCCTCTGGGGTACGTTCCGACAGCCAATAACGAAAGATTATGAATTATGCGCAACAAGTTACTTTACAACTTTAGGAACATCACACACCAAACGAAGGTGCCAGTCGCAGTCAGAATAGTCGACACCAAAGGGGGCTCTAGCCCACCACGAAATATTTTTGGCCCATCTCCTCCTAACACAAATAGCCAACAGTTAAAAATTGGGATTGCTTACAGCGCAGCGAGAATCACACAAGAACAGAACACAAAGAGAGAGGGTGAAAGAGACCGAAAGATACATTGACAGCGAAGGAAATGGGAAAGAGAGAAGGAAGCGTAGAAAGAAAGAGAGAAAAGGTAAAGAAGAATAACGGAAATGGAAACAGAGGAACCAACAGAGCGGAGAAAAATTGAAACATATGAAAACGGAGAAAGAAATAAAGATGATAGAGAATCCTAGTAGCAGTGATAATTGTAGTACGGTCAACCTTTGTGACGTTGTTCCCCCAAACATCCACATATTCTGTTTAAAGTAAGATTATCCTTCGTTTGTACCGGATTGTATCGCATTTACTTTCGTTTGCAACATTACAGAGTTCGAGTATTCACAAATTGAACTTGGGGGGGGGGGACTTCAGGTAGCCCGTACAGTTTTATCCCAGCGCATTTTTTCGATTGTACCGTAACGATTTGAGAGTAAATTAAATTAATATTTGAAGTTCCCTCGCCCCCAACTTTAAAATGAAGGACAAAATCATTACGTTTGTACCATTGAAATAACTAAACTAAACAACTAAAAGCTCCCCATCATGGAGGAAGAAAAAATCAAGCAACTTCTTGGATAGAATTTCGTTTGTGCACTTGAAATTTTATTTTTTATCGTTATAGTTTTCCAGTTATTTCTCTCCAAAAATGGGAGTGGGAAGGACGGAAACGAACTTAAACCATATGTTTAAACCATGATTTCTCAGTCTCCGTAACAATAGGTGTAAATTGGCGGGGACAAGGACCCCCAAAATTTTCACATTTGTTAAAATCTTCAAGTTAGGCGACCTGAGGAGCAAAGTAATAAAGAGTAATATTTGTGATTTCGCTAGTTATTTAAATGTCTTAGCACGTCGAGCTGCCGGGTTCGAATCCCGCTTGGGCATGGTTGTTTGTAAATTTATTATTTATTTATTTATTAATGCCTTGTTTTAAATGGCGGAGTTAAGGCCGTACAAAGCCTTTTCTTCCACTCAACCATACATTTAAAATTATACATTATTATATTATACACAAATTACACTAAGTCATTTAACATAGGTCCACACACACACATTATACTCATACACACAAGTCTTAAAGCCCTGAATATAACACACAAAATACAAAATATATAATACACAAAAAACTAAATATGGAATGAAAGAATGCAAAATTTAAAATTGTATTTAAGTAACTGCAAGGTATTTTAAGAATTCGTTCACTTGCACATGCTTTTTAGTCTGCTTGACAGGGGAAGATCTAACGACTACTCTGAAGAGAGTGGCGAACACGTCTGCTAAAGGAACCGACGGAGCTTACTGTTCTAGTGCTTTCTGGCAACTGATTCCATAGTCTTGCAGCCGATACGGAGAAAGAGTTGGAGAAGAAGTTTGATCTGTGGACGGGGATAGAGAGAACTGAGGAGCTGCGTGATCTGGTGTCGCGATCGTGAAATTCGTGAAGAAATTGGAAACGAGAGAGGAGATAGGAAGGTGACTTGAGGTTGAGAACGTTGTAAAGTAAAATCAGAGTGTGCAGCGTTCGTCTTTCTTGCATACGTAGCCACCCCAATTTGAGAAAATAAGGTGATAGGTGGTCCCAATATAACGGCAGTGTTTCAAGATATTTGGCAGGTCATTAATGTATAAAGAAAATAATAAAGGGCCGAGTACACTTCCTTGCGGAACGCCACAAGTGATCTCAGATAGCGCCGAGCACTTGCCATCATAAACCACCCTTTGTTTACGTCCAGTTAAGTAGGATTTGACCCAGTCGGTTGCAGAGGTGGTGAAATTAAAAAAATGATTTTAGCTTGGAAATGAGAATATCATGGTCGAGTGACTGGAAAGCTTTTGTGTAGTCCAATAAAACTAAAACTGTCGCCTGTCTGCAGTCCATAGCTTGTCTGACGTCGTCGGTGATGTGAGTCATGGCGGTGCTAGTGCTGTGATTAGGTCTAAATCCCGACTGAAACGGAGCCAGAACTTCATTTGTATGTCGGCTGATTTGGTCGTGAGCAATGTATTCTAATGCTTTCGATAGAGCGGGAAGAATACTGATAGGTCGGAAATTGTCAATGGAAGTGGCGGGGTCAGTCTTGGCGAGAGGAAGAACGTGTGCTATTTTCCACTTATCTGGAAAAATACCAGAGCGCAGAGAAAGATTAAAAATGTCAGAGATGTATGAGGTAAAATCAGCTTTATTAGTCGCAATGGGAGGTTGTCGGCTCCTTCAGAACCAGATTTGATCCGACCGATTGCAGTTGCAACTTGGAACTCATAGACTGGGTTAAAATTGAACTCTATCGTTTCTGTTTTGTGGTTTGCTATAGCTCTAATAGTAACATTTTTAGCATCGTTATTCATTGAATTAGAGAGAGAGAAATGTGTATTTAATTCATCAAGGGACGAAACACGAGTAGGATCTACGTTACGTTTCTCTCCTAGCCCTAGATTTCTTAAGTTATTCCACAACATTCGGGGGTTGCCTTGCATATTTAATAATTCGTAAGAAAGCCTCCTCTTTGCGTTGCGCACGGCCTGATTACATCGATTTCTCAACACGCGGTAGTTATTAAAACTATTTAAAGTATTTGGAGATTTCAGGCGCTTGTCAGATTTAAACCTGCGGTGAGCCGAATCGCGCTCCGCCATAAGTGCGAGAATGCTGTCGGTCATCCAGGGGGAAGCAGGCCGCGTGACGCGTTTTTTCTTTAGTGGAGCATGTTTGTTGAAAATGTGTAAGATTAGACTATTTAATTCATTAAGCTTATCGTTAATATTAGTGAAGCTGTTTATTGAATTCCATGGGGTTCTTGTAGCATCTTCGTTTAGTGAAGCGGGGTTAATTTTCTTTAAATCGCGGTATTCAATTATGTTTGGCTTGGATTTCGGAACATTGAGCGAGTAAGCAACGTAAATAAGATCGTGGAACGAGAGACCGCAGGAGCTCGTTTGTCCATGTTTGGTGATTCGAGAGCAGTCTCCTGTTAAGATTACGTCTAGCCAAGAATGCGAGTTGGCCGTGTGGAAGGTAGGATCGAGCTTCAAAATATTTAGATTGTAAGAAGAGATAGCAGCGCGGAATTTATTTACTTCAGGTTTGTCAGTTTCTAAATGAAAGTTCAGATCGCCAAGTAATAATACATGCGAGTACATGGGAATGAGTTTAGCCAGTTCCTCCTCACAATTTACAAAGCACGTTCCAGGTGGACGGTACGCAACAGCTAGCAGTAGCTTCTGTTTGTTGATATTCAGGAAAAGATATTCTGTCATTCGTGCGTAGTTACCGTCAGATTTAGCCACAACCACCGCAGTAATATCTTCCCTTATCAGTGCCATCACCCCGCCACCTCGTTTCCCCAACCTGTCGTTTCGGAAGACGTTGTAGCCTCGCAAGGAGACCATGCTGGAGGGTGTGAGGGGATTAAGCCACGTCTCCGATACAAGAATGCAGTGTAGATTCAGGGGGGATTCATCACTCATACCCATCTTCTCAAAATTAGCCAAGAGGCACAAACCGCGAAGTAAAATAAAACAAATCAATCAAATCAAATCAAACCATGACGAATGTCAATCCTCGGACGAGAACTATTGAAAGGGCTCACACTGCATGCTAAACAGTGCCCTCTCACCGTGTACTGTCATTATTTCGAAATGTGAAACACATTTTGGTCTAAGCATTTCGGATAGGACAATCTGAGCATATATAAAGAAAACTTACAGTGTAAAAATATTGAAAACGTTATTGAACTTACTTACCTTCGAATCCTGCTTTCTTATCTTCACTTTCAAATATCCACTCAGCAGACAAACTATTCTGGCCCACGGCACAGACGACCTCACACAATGTCAACGGCAAGGCTATTCTGGGATGACTTCCTGCTTGTTCCAGACGTCCTTCGATTGGTCCCCACGAAAAGCGCGCGGTATACGACGCGTGACTCGCAACAAAAGACACTGAAAGTGAATGTCCTTTAAACAAAGCAACGATCTTTGGGGGTGGTTTAGACAACTTTTGTGGCAGGCGGATCCACTGGGAGGGCGATGGGAGCGATCTCCCTTCCCAACTGCCAGTTCTTGGATATGATATTATACCTGATATTTTTGAGACTCAGATGTTCCGCCTTTTATCCCCAAATTTAAAAGGCTCGATAATATTTATAAAATAAGTCAACTTTATGATCAAGATAAGCTAATCGAAACTGACACTACAGTATAAATTTGTATTGAATCACTGTGCAATATGCTTCAAAATGAAATCGAACTGAGACCCCTTGAGGGAACAGGCTTTTGTGTTCTCTGCGTATACACTATATTTCTCATATCTGCTCATTCAGTTTACATTGTGGCAATAGGAGGTCAAGAGGCATTATGATACAATAATAACCACCTATTCCAGTCCTCGACCTCTATTTTTGCAAAGGAATTCTCTATCTTCTAGAACACAAAAAACAGCTTCGTTCCTGTTTACAGTATAATATGTTGTTTATATATAGCAGTGCAAGTGTATGTTAGAATTGAGGTTCGGTGAGGTGAGGCATTCGAATGAAATTCGCCCCTCCCAGCTGTAACTTCTGGATCCGCCACTGGTTTGTGGCAATTTGAAAGCGCTCTGTGGATACCACAGTCCTAAGAAAATAAAGGACACAAATTGATTGAGCTTGTTTATTTTACTTCGCTTTTGTGTCACTTTTGGCTAATCGCGAAGATGAGGATGAATTGATGATATGATTAAATTCATGAAGGGACACTCACAAAGAAAACACATCCCCAGGCCTGGATTCGCTGCGCTACCCACTCCGCCATGGAGACCGGCTTTCCTTCACAGAGATAAGTACTTCATAATAATATTAATGTAGAATATAATATTGTAATTCTCATCCAGGACCAGCCCTGTAGTAGGGGAGTGGGAGGATAAGGGCAGTTGATTCAGGTTCCGCAACAAACAACTTCAAACTTCCCCAGAATTTATTAGTTAATACTTGACATTGATACTTTCTAATACACATGATTAGTTGACCAAAAATCTAGATTTTTACCCCCTAAAAAACTAATGTGAACATGAGAATGTTTTTTTGTCGCTTTTATATAAAGAAAACTTCAAACTGCGTTTATTGTGTAATGCTGGTTATTATCAGTTCGTTACAATAATCTGTAATGAAAATTTTATAATAATAAATGAGTATTTAATGTATTTTTGTTGAAAATATTGTCTTTGCATTTACTGTAGTGTCCTAATATACTGATTGGAACAAAGAACTCCAGAAAATATAACTTATATAGTGGTCGTTACCAAAGATAATGTACTCTTCCTGCGGGATTTGTAAGCAATAAGTTCTTCTCAATAAGGGGACCCCCATGGACAGGGTGCAGAACTGTGGTGCAACGCTCTCGTCACTTGGTGTCCAGGTTCGAGTCTGGGTGAGTGACTGTTGAAATAACCATTTCCATAAGATAAATTATTTTCCTGTATTTGTACATATTGCCAATGGACACGAGAACTAGCGAAAAGTAACATTTTTTTAAAATAATCCAGATAGTTAATAAACAAGCGTGAATGTGAAGATATGAAGGACGTATCATCCAAAATACAATAAGTAACTTCATTTTTTTTAACTAGTCGTTGAATGCAGGGCCTTGCACTACTAATAAAACTGTATCTTAGATAGTGGTAAGCAGGAATAATGCTGTTTTTTTTTCTTTCTCACTGGCAGGCAGACACGTCATTCGAGGTATTACATATATCGATTGCCTTCGACTGTTGACTAGAACAATAGAAAACCAGAAATTTTTAAAGGAAGATCGGCCGTTGGTATAACATTTATTATTACGTATTATGATTATTTTGATTGATTGATTTGCTTTATTTTACTTCGCTTTTGTGCCATTTTCGCTGAAACCGAGCACAATTTAAAATGAAGACAAGACCGAGAGTAACAGCCGTCTGTATAATAGAGACTTATACTGTCCGAAAGCCTTGTATTGTTCAAGGGTTTGGTAAATCGTAGTGTAAATTATTTTTTGAATTCGTTATAATCAAAATTTCTATAATATGCAACTTGATTTACTTTTTATTTAAAGATGTTTAATTTTCTAAAACTTTCGTTTTTATGTCATATTACTAAATGTCTTTAAACATTTCTTATATATTTATTATTGAGATAATCTAAACGAGACCGAGGCTTTTCCTTCGGGAAAGAAAGAGCAATGAGAACGAGTCTGCTTACAGCGACGTCTGGCGAAGAACGAAAGGTTCCTTCATTCACGACTCTCGTCTCAGTTTGTAACCTAAATTCATGTTGCACTTTTATTAATTTTTGTGAAAGTAATCCTATGTTCAATGGCATTGATTCACTTCAGTTGACCATATTTTGAGAAATCTTACGTGCCAGTATAATGCAAACTGCCTGAAATAAATGTAATAAGTTAGCCGTGACCGAGCACGTTGAATAGTAGACTCAAGGATTTTGCTACCGAATGCTTGACGGTCAATTAGTTGGCTTATGAAAAGGTCCACGTATATATCCAAACCAATAATAATAATAATCTCTTGATTTAGTAGGTGACGTGCGCGTGGATTACAAGGAAGCAGAATTCTTTATAGGGGTGGTCAGGCCAACAATAAAATTTAAACAGTAATATTAATAACAATAATAATCATGCTTATGATTATTATTGTTATAAACTAATTGAAATAAACCAATTTTATTCCAAATGTATTATCATTACTACTACTACTATTATTATTATTATATCCTCCTTGGAGAGAATTTTCTTCTCGATCCACTTGATAAATGAATTTCCAGCGCAACAGTAACTTGACTGAGATGCTTATAGTCATTAAATTTCGTTATTAACTTCTATAATAATAATACCCGTGGCTCTACAGCCCTCGAAGGGCCTTGGCCTATCTCCCGGCTGCCAGGCTCCATCCCACAATCCTACCTACAGGTGTGGAGATCTTCAACCAGTAATGGGGTGACGTGGGGTCAGCACGTCGAACCTCCAGCCTTTATAGGAGATATCCGTGACCGGGTTACACTACTCACTCGTAGCTCGCCAATTTCCTCACGATGGTGGGTTGCCACCTGTCCTATGCACAGGCCGAGAACCCAGAGACTGGACCCAGGCGGACCCGAACCCATGCCGTCGGAGCCCAAAGCACAGCGCCTTAGACCGCACTGCCACGGACGAGGACAATTAACTTTTGTACAGTTTGTTCAAGAAAAAGCTTTCAAAGCTAGTTAGAAATTTTAATCACAGCGTTTATCAGAGGAATATAATCGTGTACCCGAAATAAAACATTGCTTCGACTTGTAATGTCATTCCCAGGGAAGACTTCAGGTTTGGTGCATTGACGCGTGACGCGCACAGCAAGGGGTTGCTCGTTACAAAGGAAAAGGAGAGAAAGTCCAGAAACGGAACTTTGGAGGATATTCACGTATGGTATTCAACACGTCGTTGCAAATATTATTTGTTGCCACATCTATTTGAAGACAGTGGCTCAGAAAGGGAACCAACTTGCCTCATTAAATGTAGCGTATATTTGGAAATGAAACAAGAATAACAAATTGGAACTGCGTTTATGGTATTATGTGCTCATTGAAATTAATTAGCTTAACCAAAATTTCTTTTGAATACTTAGATAAGCGGACCTATTTAGAAGCTTTTATGATTTTTGTTTGTGCTGCTCTAAAGATTTCAAAGATATGGATAAGCATTTTAGGTTGTACATTGACTGTGATGTAGGGGGTGGGGGAAAAGTAATGAAAGTTGAATGTCTTCTGGAGTTGCGGTCCCTTGCAAGGATAAAACGCAAAGTGGGATGAAACATTTTCTACTAGACTGTTTGTTGTTGGCGTTACAGTACTTAGGCATACATTTTGAATAAATGCAAAAGATAGTCGTTGGTGTAGTAAACTACGAAGCAGAGGGTTCTAGGTTCAAATTTTGGGTAAAGTTTGAATATGTCCTTTTCTTTGTCTCATCAGTGTTATCCACATCGTTACAATTAAGTCATTCGTCAAATTACAAATTGAAGTATTCGTCACATGTCATATTGGTGGCGTACTTAAGTTGTTTGGCAGAGAACTTTAAAAAAAGAATTTCAAATGCAGGAAGGATGGGAATTCTAGGAACATGACTATAACACAGGCCCGTTTATTTCGGGGGGGACTCATCCTTATCACCACAGGCGTCGCCAGAAATATTTGCAGAAGGGAACAGGCCATTGATTGGTAGAAAGAATAATGACAATAATAATTATTACCAGTTTACCACGGTTATAATTATCATTTTACAATAACAACTATTATAAGTTATTGAAAATAAACCAATTTTAATCCAAATTATTTGTTATTATTATTATTATTGTGTAAATGGAGAGAGACTGCTACTCGATCCACTGTATGAGTGTATATCCAACACATTGTCCTTTATTTTTACATTTTGTACAGTTAGTGTACTGAAATTCATAGTTATTCTATTTTGTTATTATCCTTTACACATTCCATCAGTAAAAGGCTTTAAAAGTTTTGCCCAAATTTTACTCATAAAGTTTATATAGTATGACTTATCACAAAGAAAACTATACATTTTGAGAGCTGGTGGATCCATTTATTCTTTGGATTAAATGGTAGAATATAAAAATATAAACTGGTTCCTCTATTATACACTAAACGTTTTTCGATCTAATGTTTAATCCTGCTAAGTAAGTAAAATTAATTACCTCTATGCACTATTTAAATTAGATATTTGTAGGATTTCGGGGCTTCAGCCCCCTTAGCCCTCCCCCTGGCTACGCGCCTCATAACAAGAAGGCATAACCCTTCTCTTATGGTCATAATCATTTACGATAATCCCAGTGACTTCGAAAATATTAAATTTTTAATTGTGGTGGGGTCACATTTTAAACATTAAGTTTACTTTACATATCAGCACAGAGAATTGTCTTGACGCCTCTCGTTAAACTTACTGTAAAATAGTAAGGTTAAACAAATTATTTAAACGTTAAAAAATAATTCCAATTACATTGAGTACTCAGGATGTGCACTCCTGGTGTTATATCTGTAATCTGTGTTTTGCATAAGAGCTTCCTCCTAGCCGAAAAAAGTAACGAAATAAGAATAGGAAAAGTGTAATGCAACCCGACAGATAAGCGTTATGAATGAACACTAGAAATACCGACTCCAAGTAACAAAATTTACTTCTCCAAGATAACATTGATAATGAAGGCACATTATATTCTCATGAGATAATAACTACAAAGATACAGTCATACAGGTTCGAACAACAAGAAAGAAGAAATATTGTAAACAAAAAAAACACAGTTTTTTATGCCTTAATTTGTATGCACTTGCACGATTGCATATGTCACACGTTCTTTCAGGCTATAAACATGTATTTCCTTTGTTTAAGTGCAGTAAGAAATGTAGCAGCAAATCTAAACCTCAATATGAAATGTGAGAGGAAAAATCATATTTTTCTTTCGGCTTAAATTTTGTTAATTACTGACGTAAAGCAGTGAAATTGTACTTGAAAATAAGAAATGACTATTCAAATAGATTATTCCTGAAATTTACATGTAACATACAGGTATTTATTTCGTACACTTTCTAGTTATTAAAACATCACAGGGATCTCAAAACTGATAGGTTTATTCCAAGGTCCCTCGACCGCTAGTTTCCCCCACACGAACAACGTCGACGGACTTTAGGTTTTCGACCTATTTTGAAAGTATTTCACGATTTAGTCACTCTAACCAGCGCCACTTGCAGTACAGCACCTCTGCTGAATATTTAGAGAACTGCTACAGGGTGGTAATTTGTTGGGAAAAGGGTTCAGCAGGTAGACAAATTGCCTCGGAGAGTCTGGCAGGGGGTCCAGGACGACAAACGTTGTCATGTCGGCAAAATTCTTTCGCTATGACAAGGCCTGTGAGTGGATTTTCAGTGGGAAAGTTTGTACATGTGGCATCACGGTGCAGCCGAAACTCACCCAAAGGGGTGTATAGGGAAGGTTTTCACGACAGATCTGCACTCACCCTAGGGTAGGGAGGAGAAACTCACTCAAAAGGGTGAGGATTCCGAGTATTCTGACCTTCGAAGCCTCCAATGAGCGAAACTCACCCCAAACACACTTTTTTTTTTTTTTTGCAGTGTACATTTTTGTCCACAATTTTCGTTATTGCTGTTTTTATTACTCAATTTGTTGAACGCTACAAAAATCCGTTCGTTTTTCGTAAAGGGCTTTGAAAATACATTTTCAGGGGACTGTAGATACAAAAAATAATTTAGTTGATGAATTTTCACAGAACATACATGTAGTTACCCAATGAAAACAAAATCACATAAAAAAATTCACACAAAAAAATTCTGCACAATGTCAAAATGAGGGGGGAAAGCTAATTGATCCTAGTAATAGTCAGTGGAGATAAGTACTTCATTATCACTTTTATGATAAGACTCCAGATCTGATAAATCACTTCCGCTTGCAACTTATTCAAGTTTAATTTTTATTTCAAGAATATTTTCACTAAAGAACGGATTGTCAACTCAGATTCTAGAACAAGGTTCCTTGCCAAAAGACTTACGCAAATTGCGTCTCGTGGTCCGTGGAACCCACAGGTGTCTTGTCTATTGCTCTGAAGCTAAAACGCAGCTAGCGAAGTGGCGCCGGCAGGTTACGTGATATTCCAAAATATGAAGCTACCGAATAGGAGAGGGAAGTAATGTTATTGCTTCGGAGAACGAGAGCGTTGTTGTAGGTCGTGGGATTCTAGAGTTTCTCTTGTTACTCTAGATGCTTATTAAGTTAGGAGCAGTGGCTTCGCGTGCGGTTCACATACGGGTGTTCACCATTAATTTTACATACTCAATGGAGATTTACTCCTCTCCCTTGTAACTTCATCTTCAAATGAAAAAGTAGGAATTACAGTTCAACTTATTTTCACAATTTCCCCCAATAATCACGCTATACTTGAAGTAATACAAGATTGTTTATTCAATTAACACCCTATTTACAATTAGTAATGGCTAGTGCAAACTAATTAGTATAACATGCAATCTACTTTCTATTACACCGACCATATGTTAACCAAGGACATTCATTCACCATTGAAAGCACGTGCATAGTTAGCGGTACAGAGATGGGGTACGCGTCCAGTCCAGAAAAAATGTATTTTGTGTATTAAGATATTTGGGTATTATACAGAATGTCAACCCGCTCTCAATAACTCGGTTGCGATGCTTATGACTGAAGTGTCAGTCAATGTGACATTGCTCATATTCCTTCTTGCCTTGTGTTTCCTATTTTTCTTCCTACTAGCATAATTTTGCCATGGTTCAGAGAGACTGATTTTCGACCATTTAAAGCAACGGTTCCGAAATTTCTTTGCTTCACGGCGTCCTTAGTGTTTCAAGATTTTTCTGCGGCGACCAGAATGTAGCTCTCTCTAACATTTGCAACACTCAGTTACTTGTAAGATTGCATACCTTTTAAGTTAAAAATTAAACACGTATTTCAAATTCAGGAACATTTCATATGTAAAAAATGTACTAAATAAGCACATATTTGAAACATTCATAGCATTGACTAACAATTCACTGAAAATATTGAAACATTTTGCAGCGCCCCTTAAAGTCAAATCACGGTGCCCCAGGGTGCCGCGGCACACACTTTGCGAACCACTGAATTAAAGCGTATAGTAACATCTGTTCATCGTCGTCATTAACATGTTTACCCGTCGTCGCCTTGTAATCCAGGGATCACGGGTTCGATACCCGGTGGACACACATAGTGATTCGAATCCCACTTAAAACTGTAGGTCCAGTCCCGATTAGTCTTACTGTGCATAAAGTAGACTTAAAACACCAAATCAATCAATCAAACATATTTACCATCCTTGATCTTATGCATTGCATGAAACGAATCGTTCCAGAAGCAGTCTTTTCGAAGCGAGTCGCTTGTATATGTGCAAATGGTAACAAACGCCCAGGATGTGTTCTTTGCCTGTCCATGCATTCGAGTGAATTGATCATTTACAAGAACTGTTCGATGAAAAAAGAATAACAATTCTCTTTTAGATATTTTTTAAATGTATCTATTGCAAACAAGACTACTTACTGATTTGCGCGAATAAGTGGCTAAAGAAACTGCATGTTTAGTGTGTGTTCTTTAGCCACTTATTCGGGCAAATCAGTAAGTAGTCTTGTTTGCAATAGATACATTTGCACACGAACTCGCTCCTGAAGGATGACCGGCCAAACCCTATAATTGAGCTCTAGATATTACACAGAAAATAAAATTCTCACTGTGGGTCAAGTGATTGAACGCTACACATCGAGGCACAATTCACTTAATAACGATATCAAGAGAAATAATAAAATTTAAATTCTACATTATGCATCTATGTAGCGCAGACCGTCTCGAGTCCCTCTAGACATGCCTTGTATATGCTGCGCTCTGGTGCCGAATGCAAGAAGTACGTGTATTGCAGCTTGCATCGGGGTTCGCACCACCACGTGTTCGTGTTCGCACAGCGCAGTGAACATTTTCGAGGTATAGTCACTGGTATAGTGGCCAACAGGCCCTTAGCCATGGTTCTAAGAGTAGTAGGTTGGCTCATCCGGCGGACGACTTTCGTCCCTTCCAGCGCATTACGTCATCTGGTGAGCAAATGTCGCAGCCAGCGGGTAGAAAACACATAACAGGGGTTCATTTTCATTGAATGAAGTCTTCCGGGGAAGGTTTAAAACCTTATTTACTGTTTAAAGGACCGCTATTTCTTTGTGCACAAAATCAGTAAAAGTAGGAATGAATAGAGCGTAGGGGAGGAGCATACGGCAGAAAACCTGTAACTAATTTCTGTATCGCTTTTTCCTCTGTACCTCAAGTTAACACATGTTGCATTGATCTTTGTAAGTGTTAATAGTTTCGTATTTTCACCATGGCTGTTGCTTTTTTCTTTTATATTTCGCAAAGGCAAGTAACAGAAATGCTTTACCCGGTATTCGAACTTTCGTAACTTGCTAGACACTACTTGCGTTTACTAAATGATATATTGTCTGATGATATGTAAATTTAAAATGAAGCAAGCCTACATATTTAAATTCATAAAATGTAACGTGTTAAAACACATTCTAAGATCCTTCAGTCATTGTACTAATTTCAGTTAGTTTAATATACCCATATCAGTGGTCAGTGGTGCAGGAACGGGGGGGAAGGTACAGGGGTACATTGTACCCCCTCAAATTTTTGAAGGGGGATACTGTACCCCCTAAATCCGAAAATTTCGTTGTACCACCTGTACCCCCTTAGATAATTTGACAGATGCAAGGTACAACTGTTAAAGGAACATATTTTCAATTCGCTCAATAAAAAAGGTTTAGGTATATTGTTTATAACTTACAAGCATTATCTAATTTATCTTACTTAGCTACCACAGAAATTCAAACCATTGTAAACTTGTTCTACTACATTGTGCTTGCTACTATGTAGTTAGTTCATTGACCTGTGTTCTTGGAAACCTCTCTAGGGAGATGAAAATTGTGTAAAATTTCTGTGAAACGATGGAATCAGATAAAGTTTACTCTCAGAAAATCACGCTCCAGATGAATGCTCCTTTGCGTAAGGGGGGGTACACTTTTCTAAAGAAATGGTCGCGTCGATTCAAAGATAATATATAAATCTTCATCAGAAGAGTATATGACTGACCTTTTCTTTTGAATTTTTCAAATAGAATTTTCCGAAACGAAATACTTACACAAATGAGACGAGACATTGGGGGGTACAATGTACTCCTGTACTTCATAACTTTGTAAGAGGGAAAACTATACTTAAACCTATATATTAAGAGATTTTTGAACATAGAGATGATACTGAGACAAGAAAAGTCTGTGTTTCCTCTCAAATTTCGAAACGAGACTGAAATAAATCTCTGCAAAATCAAAGCGAGGCGATACTTGATGTCCGAGATGATCTCGTTCGAAACTCTGGTATCATATTTGAAGAAACTGGTAAAAATAAATTTAAATTACTGTGTGTCTTATCAGACATACCAAGCGTTTAAATTTATTGACTTCTTTTTTTTCAAAATGTCGTGTATTTTGTTTACTGTAATTGCAAAGTTAATGCATTAGTAACAATTGTGAGCCTGTGCTGCCCGGTTTAATCTATTTATAATATAATTCCGTATTTCGACGATTCACAGCATCGAAACAAAATATACAGCAGAAAAACGTTATTTAGAAAAGTTTTGCTTTAATGACATATACGTTGTGAAACTTTGAGTGGTGACACAATGTACGTGTTGCTTGTACTAAACATTTCGTGGGTCAGGGCGAGATATCTCGCCTTGTAATTGAAGGATCCAACATGCATTGAGCTTTAAACTGCAGATTCAGACCCGATTAGCCCATGAAGTGGATATAAAGTAATTACATAGAATAAGTTTTAACAACTCCTGAGTGGACACCGAAACAAAAGAAAAGCACAAACAAGAACGAGAAGGACCTCAGCACACCGGAGGACCTCCCCGATGGCGCAGTGGTAGCGTCGTCGCCTTGTAATCAATTCGATACCCGGTGGAGGCACGTGGCACAGTGGTTCGGATCCCGATTAGCCTAACTGTGCATAAAGTGGGCTTAATAAACCAACTCAAACTCACCACACAGGAGACGAGATGAGGCTGTGACAATTCTCGACTCGTCTCATCTCGATGTCATTCCTAGGTCAAATGAAAGGTTCCCCTTTCCTAGACATTAGAACAGGGTGCAATTTGTGATTTTATCAGAGGACAAAAACTTACTTTTACCTAAGTATTAGATATAGTACTTAGAATTGGACATTAATCGCTTAAAATCTAATTTTGATATCGAATGCAACACAAACACAACGCCATTTGAAGTTAAGCCCTAAAGTCAAACTGGAAGAAAATTACATTAGTCAAACGAATGCAGGAGATAAATGAGACTCACTGCAGGTCCTATGGTTTGCCAGTTGGCTTGTCAAGGTCACTGTGTTATCTAGACTAGACTTCATTCAATTTCTTGCAAACTTTTCTGCATGAAGGCAATGCACTGAGAGTATAAGGAAAGTAAAAGTATGTTTAAAACTTCTAATTATTTTTCTAATCAGAAGTTTAGGTTTGACATTTCACATTCGGTTGGTAGATTTTTGATTGAAATCACAAGGTCTTTGAGCAAGATGGGAATGTTTGATTGCGTGATTTGGTTTGTTTTACTTCAAATTCAGCCACTTCTGGCTAATCGCGAAGATGAGGATGAGTGATGGTATGATGAAATTGATGAAGGAACACTCACAAATTACGCCCATGCCCAGGCCGGGATTCGAACCGGGGACCTCTGGCGTCGTAGAACGCTATGTTAATCACTCCGCCACGGGGGCTGGCGAGGTGGAAATGTGTTTTGTATTTTCTTGTTGATGCGAAAATATTTAACTGTGACGCGCACATGCTTTTGCTTACATTAGAGTTCACCTTTTCACGTAAACGAGGAATTGACAAGTCACCTTAAAACATGCATGTATATGCATTTAAATACGAAAAGAAACCTTGGCCTGCTCTTCATATTATCCACCGAAGATTAGAGAAATAAAACAACTTTCGAGCGTTTCGCTTTTCCTTGCTTGCTCTGAGATCTGAAGGATTTCGGTTTTGTATGTGTAATGATAGTACTTTCAGTGCTTGAAGAACGTCGTTAGGTAAAAATAATTATGTTACAAATAAATACTTTGTCAAATGTTTTACAAATATTCCAAACTTAGACCTCTTACGAGTTGATCGGGAACCATCTCAACTCAATATTTTTTTAAAAAAATACAACACCCTATAGATGTCTGAGGAAATACCAAATACATGGCTTCTAAAAGGCATTGGATGTGGTACACATCTGCCATAAATTGTTTAAAGAAATTTTTATGCTTAGCTACGGGACTTTAAAATCAAATGAACTGAACTGATGTGGACTCTATAAGTATGATATATTCAATAATATGGTTTCTATATCCAGTTGGTGAGAGACGATTATTCCTGGTTGGGATGGCTGAAGATAGAGGAGAGGGGGGAATCTTCCTCACCCCCTTTAATCTCACCCTGGATTAAAAACCAATATATGTATCTTTGTTCGCAATTTTCACATTTCGAACTCCTGATATTCCGTTTCGTTAAATTCAAAATGAGAACATGAACAAGGTCTAGAGCTTTATATTTTTTGGAATTGTTATCTGGTTAAAATCTGTTTTTAAAATGACCATAAATACTAAGGAAAACAAACAAATAAAAATTATTTATGCCAATTTTTAATTAAAAAAACAGGAAATTCGTCTGCTGTTCTAAAATGGAATATTTCCGATGCCTTCACATTATACCTATAGGTAGTACCTTTGAAGTAGTATATGCGTAGTATATATATATGCGCGCGCGCGTGTGTATATGTGTGTGTATATATATATATATATATATATATATATATATATATATATATATATATATATATATATGGGAGGCTGAATTTTGTACCACCCCAAATGACGTTCCTGCGCCACTGTCAGTGGTTGTGAAAAATAGTAAAAAATAAGTTAAAAATAGTAGCCTACATAGAGAGGTAGTCACGGTAGTCATCCAAGATACAGTACGTCGGGTGGAAAAATAATCAATGAAATAACAAAAATCTAAATTGAATATTTTCTTTAATGGAAGAATGAAGAATATAAATATAAAATTTGATATAATGCAGTTTTTTCTTTTTTGTAAATGATATTTCCAAAACGCCAAATGTTTAGTTACATTATTTCTAATGTAAGTTTTTTCTGCAATTTTTTTTTTCAACACAAATTTTATAAAATACACAAACAACATTACAGTACCACACGTACAGTCAACGGCAAAGGTAATGGTAAACAAATTGTACACCACTCTCTTTACTTTTTAATTCTACATCCTGTGTTGTTTTAAGGAATGAAACTATGTTGGTTCGAAGCAGGCATTGTTCTCTGCCGTCGGCTACGTTCTCTGCTTATTGACGTCATTATTTCAATTCATTGTCATCGCATTTGTGTAATACAGACCGAATGAAAATGATGGTGGTCAATTCGCCTACTGTTTCTTTCGCCGTTGGGTGTACAAGCACAAGGGCTGACGTAATCCTTCTTAACATAGAATCAAACCCATAAGAACGGTGGCGCAGGAACGGGGAGTGGGGGCACATTGTACCCCCCTAAATCGAAGATTCTAGTTGTTCTCTACCACTTGTACCACCCCCCTAAGATACAAGATGCTACTGTTAAAAGAACCTAGTATTTTCTAATTTCTCAATGCAAAAAGTGTAAATTGTAAACATTATTTTTCTTAGCTTACCACAGGAATTCAAACCGTTGTAAACTTATTCTACATGTACTACATTGTGCTTTCTACTAGTTAGTTCATTGATCTGTGTTTGGAAAAGTTTACTTTCAGAAAATCACGGTGCAGACGAATTCCCTTCGTATAAGGGGGTACATGTTTTGTAAACAAGTGATCGCGTCGATTCGAAAATATAAATCTGCATCAGAAGAGTATATGATTGACCTCCTTTCATTTTGAATTTTTCAAATGGAATTTTCCGAAACGAAATACTTCATTCCTGATTCGTCTTGTTTTCGAGACGCGACACGACAGACCAATTTCGGGGGTACAATGTACCTCACCGATTATTTTTATAACTTTGTCAGAGGATGTTCGGAAAACTGTACTTTAACCTACATATATTAAGAGATTTTTTAAAAATACAGATGATACTGAGACAAGAAAATTATCAAATTTGAGACGAGACTGAAATAAATCTCTGCAAAATCAAAACGAGACGATACTTGATGTCTGCGACGAAACTTTGGTATCACATTTCAAGAATTTACTTAAAATAAATTTAAATTAGTGTCTCTTATTCAGACATACAAAGCGTATATCTTGTTCATATTCCAAATACGTCGGACCTTCCCGATGGCGCAGTTGTAGCGTCGTCACCTTGTAATCAAGGGGTCCCAGGTTTGATACCCGGTGGAGGCACATAATGGTTCGGATCCCACTTTAAACTGTAGGTCCAGTCCCGATTAGCCTTTCTGTTCATAAAGTGGATTTAAAACAACATATCAATCAATCGATCCAAATAAGTCGTTTATTTTGTTCATTGTAATTGAAAAGTTAATCCATTAGTGACAATTGCGAACCTGTGCTGCCCGGTTTCATCAATTCAGGATAAAATTGTTCGCACCGACGAACAAAATGTAAAGCAGAAAAACGTTATTAAGAAAAGTTTTTGCTTTAATGACATATATACGTTGTGAAAGTTTGAGTGGTGATACATTTATCTCATCTCGATATCATTCCTAGTTGAAATGGATCAGCGATATTTCCTAGACATTAAAACAGGGTGCGAGTTGTGATTTTATCAGAAGGGGAGGATTTAACTATGAAATAGAAATGCTTAGAATTGGTAATAAATTGCTTAAAATCTAATTTTGATATTGAATGCAACACAAACACAACTCCATTTCAAGTTAAATTCTAAAGTCAAACTGTAAGAAAATTACATTATTCAGTTGAATGCACGAAATTAATGAAACTCTGCAGGTTCGATGATTTGCCAGTTGGCTTGTCAAGGACACTGTAATGCTTATGACTTAATTCATTTTGTTGCAAATTTTTCTGCATTACAACAATGCACTGCGAGTCTACAAGTATTGAAAGAAAAAGCAGGTTTAAAACTTCTAAATGATTTCTATAATCAGTTAAGGTAAAGTTCATGGCACTGACACCGCTTTCACAATCAGCTGTAGATATTGGTACAATTTGGATTTGATTCACAAGGTCTTCGAGTGAGGTGGGAATGTGTATTGAATTTTCTTTGTAGATGCGAAAATCTTGCTATCGCTTACATTAAAGTTCACTTTTTGATATAAACGAGGAATTAACATGTCACCATAAAACACACGTATGTATCTGTATGTATACGACTATATCCGAAAATAAACATAGCTTTTCAAACCGGCTCTTCATATTGTCCACCAACTATTGAAAAAAACAATATTTCGAGTGTATGGCTTTCTTCTAACATTGCTTGCTCTGAGAAATGAAGGATTTCGGTTTAGCATATGCAATGATAGTACTTTCAGCGTTTGAAGAGCATCATAAGATACAGCTAATTACATTACAAATAATTGCTAGTCAAATGATTTACAAATGTGTTGCCTTTCTTAAAAAAATGCTACACAACGCTATAGCTTTCAACAAACGTTCAAAAAGTGCTATTAACACACGTCAAAGTTTTCGTATTTGATAGAAAAGTACTTGTAAAACACCTTCTAAAAGTCTGACTAAAGGGCACTGCATACGGTACACATCTGCCATAAATTAGTTTAATTATATTTTTATATATAGCTATGGGGCTCTAAAATGAACTCAACTGAAGTGGAATTCTATAAGTAAGATATATTTAAAAACATGATTTTCATATTCAGTGGGTGGGAAATGATTATTCCTGATATGGAATGAATCAAGTTAGAGGAGGGAGAATGCTCGTAACCTCATTTAAATAGCAATGCATTTAAAGGAATACATGTAGCTTTGCTTGAAATTTTCATATTACAAAAACCTGATTTTCCATCCCATTACATTCAAAATGAACTCAGAATAAGCTCCAGAACTTTATATGTTTTGGAATTGTTATCTGGTCTTGAAACCTGTTTTGAAATAGTCATAAATTGTAAAAAGTAAATAATATAAATAAATAAATAAATAAAAACTATTTAGGCAAATTTTGCATTAAAAACTCTATATTCGCGTCTAAAATGGAATTCCCCATGCTCTACATTTTACCTAGGTAACATGTATGTGTGAAGTACACACGCTTCTACAAAGCGAAATCCACTGTTTTCGTACATTTTCATCTCTCGGAAATCTAAAATACCTAACAGCTCCTCCTTTAGTCTTACGGTTGTAGTTATTGCATCCGAACACAGCACAAACCATTTTGAAGAAAACTCTCAGTAAAGAAACGTCTATTTGTTAGCGAGAGACAAAGATTCACTGCCAGATGTAGCGGGCGAAATCTCGAGTTGCTCACCAGTTGACGTCACAGCGGCCTCGGGGAACCCCCGGCGATGCGCATGAGCCTACCATGTCTCTTAGTATCATGCCCTTAGCTGTCAGCTCTATGCAACACGCACAGTAATTGTGTTTAACACAATCCGTGGAACACAGTGTGAGTCAGTGTTACCAACTATCTAAAAAGGTTACCAGACGTAAAAGACGTCGTGTCAGAGTAAATTGTTTGTATATATTCGAACATCAAAGAAGGATTTTTTCGAATAAATATATGCGTGTGTGCATTTAATATGTACGGTAATGTAAAACATAAGGGAAAGTGGGGAATTGCGACCACCTAAGGGAGATTTTAAAAGCCTCAAAAACTGTATACGCAGTGAAACAAAAAGAAAATGTGGGCCTGAAAAAGCAATGTTTGTAGTACATCTCTGCGTATTACTTTGCTCCCTGTCGTTAATAGTTATCTCTGTAAACGTCAAAAAGTAACAATGTGCGTGTGAGCGCAATTGCCCTATTGGTAGGGTAATGGGACTCAGTAATCATCCTAACAGTAAATCAATACCATTTTTGTACTATACAGAAACTATATCTTTAAGTACTTATATTTATTAATATGCAGATACAAATTAAATTGAGCACAATTTTGCACAAAAATGCACACATGGGACGGTAGTAGTGTATTTTGGACAGTTCAACGTCATCAAGTGGGGTTCAGTGTTGCCAACCCACCCCAAGAAAATTTCACCATGGTGATATTTTACAGGCGAAGCTAACCTACCAATAGGAGTTGGCAACACTGATTAGTTGCTTCACAAACCTCTTGTTTTTTAAACATATGATATTTCACAGGCGAGGCTAACCTACAAGTTACAAGTTGACGGCGTAATCTTCTATAAGATGATAAGTATGCAGTAAGATGAAGAAGACGCCAGCTGGCAATAGCGGTGTTAATGCTTCCTCCTCTCTACCCCCCTCCCTTACCGGGCCTCCTCCTTTATGGCGGGAACCCCAAACGTTCTGGCGCAGTCCTTTGAACTACTTTCTTTTTATTTTACGACGTTTTACGGACTAAACTAACCTACAATGAGAGAAAAGTGGACAGAAGAATCTCTGGCATCACTTTTTAAGCTATTTTTTACCTCCTGCTCTTATGCTAACCTCGCCCTTTGACCTACTCTTGAAATTACTTACCTATAAGTCTGTCTCCTCTTACTGTAAGGTCCCCTCAGTGTAATCTACTACGACCTTGCTCTCAGCGTAATCTGCCACGATGTTTTTTTAAAACTCATGTGCGATCTTCTACAATGTGTGGCCCCCCTGCTACGACCTAACGGGACCTCTCTCCTACGATGTTTTGCCCGCCCCCCCTGCTACGATGTTTTTCTCCTCATGATGCAAAAAAAAAAATGGTATTGTAGCGGTATTTGAAATCGACTGTGCTGTGTGAAGGGCATGTTCACTGAACAATATGAGAGCGGGAGAGTACAAGCAAGCGGCCCCTCAATTTTTTTTTTAAGAAATTCGATTTGTCAAGTTAGTTTTTAATCTAAAAAACTCTGCAACCCTATTGGAGTGCTTTGGGCGTTTTTTAGATTAAAAATTTTGTAATGGATTTTAGAAAAGCCATTTTCTCTCGACGAAGGCAATATTTAAAACTGCTCCGTGACCCTCTCGTTCTTCACGTCATGGATGAAGGACTTCTCTGCGACCAGGATGACGCTGCACACGGTATCCTCGGGCAGCGCGTCGTGGAACTCGCAAACGATCTTGATGTTGGTTCGATCGTTGACCACCACCTGCTTCTGCTTTGCCGTGGGCCACACGATGCTCGTGACGATCTGATCGACCGAGTCCGTCGTACGATATCCCGTGTCGAAGTATTCACCCCACGCTTTCTTCAGGATCGTGATCAGAAAATTTCTCTCCCGCACGTCTATGGCGGTCCTCAGCCCTTTAAATTGCACCTCGTCGCTGTCGGCCAGCTGCACGACGTACTTTTTCTTGGTCAGCGCGAATAAGTTTTTCGGTACGAATTCGACCTTCACCCGCAGTTCGGGAACCAACCGCTCGTGCAGGTGATCGATCAAGCTATTCTGAGTACGTTTATCCGTGAGTATGAAAAGCGAATCCGTGTCCATGTACATCATGCGCGGTCGCGGGTTCGAGTGAAATTTTTCGACCACGTCGCGCGATTTCAGTAGGATGGTTCGCGACAGAAAAGTGACGAGGGACGCGCAAGCGGAGTTCTTCGAAACGAACGAGCCCCACGTTTTTCCGTACGGCCTGCGAATGTAAGATTGGTTCACGTGAGCGCGAATTTCTTCGGGAATGTCTTTCAGTTCGTACATCTGACCGTACATGCTGTTCAACATCAACTTTGCCGTGTTTTGTTTCGCGTCCATTTCGAGCAATTTGCCCGGTGGCAGGGTCTTGCAGTTCTTGGCTTACGCAAGGTCATGATCTTGCGGATGCACAGGGCGTTGAGCGTGTCAGGCGAAAAATACACGTGGAGATCTGCTTCCGTGCAGCCGGTGGGATTCGTGCTGCCGCGATAAACGTCCACTTCCGTACCTGGAACGGACGTTTCGGTGTGGAATTCACGCCACTCCCAAAGTTCACGTTGAAGGGCGAGAGCCCCGCTGCGACCATGACGCTCGGATAGAGGGACGTATGAACCCCGAGAAAATTCTATATAAAATAACATACCTGGAAATTATATTCACGTTAAGTTGAATTTTGATTTTTGTAATCACCCCGAGAAATTCTATATAAATAACATACCTGAAATTCTATTCACAGTATAGATTGAATTTTTTGAGTTTTGTAATCACCCCAAGAAATTCTATATAAAATAACATACCTGAAAATTGTATTCACAGTAGATTGAATTCTTGAGTTTTGTATTCGCACCCAAGAAATTCTATATAAATAACATACCTGAAATTCTATTCACAGTAGATTGAATTCTTGAGTTTTGTATTCACACCCAAGAAATTCTATATAAAATAACATACCTGAAAATTGTATCGCTATATATACTAGACTTTTTGATTTCTGTGATTTTGGAGAAAGCAATGGCATCCACTACCAGTTTCAATCGTAAAAATGATAAAACTGAATGTGTTACTTGTGGGAAGCTAATCTCAAGGAACAATTTATCGGTACACAGGGCAAGATGTAGCGAAACAGCTTCGAGTTTAAATCGTTCGTTACCTTCTAAGTCTTGTGCTCGATGCGGAAAGATGATCAGCATTGCAAATTTAAGTAAACACCTGAAAATTTGCAAACCATCGACCGAACAAAGCACGTAGAGGCTCTCGTGTAGTTTAGCACGAAAAAAATGAATAGGTTAAGTTATATCACGTAAGATCGTGATATACCTACAAGTATGAAGTGGGAAAAAAGAGGTAAATTGAAAATTTTACTAAAACATCGCTAAACGCTAAAACATCGACAAAAAGAATTGTCAAAATATGTCAAAAACTGATATTCAATTGATAAAAAAAGAGGATACAAATGCATACCTACAAAGTATTGCGTAGAAACAATAAGTTTACACTACTGAGAATCGTCTTTGAACTCTTCATGTTCCCATCACAAACAGTTCCCACACCTTATCCGATGTTCTTTTCTGTAACAACTAATTGACATTGCATAAACTTACAGAACCAACTACTTCTACTGTCTGTACTTATCAATATGTTACTACCCTAAAACACTATATTTAAAAACAAAATCAAACTATGCTGTTATCAACAATTCTCAAAGCTATGCTAATTATAGATTTTCTGTCAAAATCCTGATGGTCCTTTCAAATAGGTAAAATAACACTGGAAACATTTAAACTGCAGAATCCAAACAAAGATACATATTTTAAGATATTTTCACATTTGCACCTCAAATGTCACATATATATTATTTAATATTTGAAGCCCCGCTACACTCAGAATGTGCCCACCGCAAACAACTTCCACACCTAAACCAAAGCTCTTTATCTTTGCCAAATTCACCACATATTATGCAAACATCATCAGCATCACTATCATCCTCACAGAGATCTTCTGAAGCAACATCTTCACTGTTTGACGAACTTTCGAACTCAATATGCTTACGCTTCTTCTTCTGCAACAGGTTTCCCTTGCTTACTCTGACTTCAACACCTTTCCGTTTTCTTAGGTACGATCTTGCTGTTTTGTCAGTTTGTTGCTTGCATGATGACTCTATCTTGTCCCATTTTTCCTTCAATTTGTCTTTTACTGGTGTTGCTCTCAAATCATGGATTCTCGTACTAGTCCAAGTTTCGTCTTCTGAGAATGCGTTATGACTGGTAGAGGTGATATATCATCCAACTGTTTAGAACAAGAAGGGTTAGGACTACTTGCTTGGTAGTCCATTTCAGGTTCTGCTGTACTCAGTTCGTTTTGTGCTTTCTCTGCCGCAGTGTCTTCCTGGTTTTGTGCTCTCTCTGCCGCATTTTCTTGCTGGTTAACAAGTGTGCAAACAAAATCGTCTTCGTCAAAAACATTTGGATTTAATGGGTAAATGCCTGTTATTTGAAAGCCCTTCGTGGCAGTTTCAATCTTAGCGACACGTCCGTAAGCTTTCGAGAAAATATCTGCAATTTCAAACACTGTTATTGTTCGGTTAGGATTTGTCATCATGAACGTATCACACTCACTATGGAAAGCTCTTTTCAGTGGGCCAAAGAATGACACATACAGTGGTTGAATACGATGTGAAGTATGTGGTGGAATCGTTAGCACTATAATACCTTTCTCACGACAAATGTTGAAGGCATTCAATGACACATGAGAAGAACAGTTATCAATCACGAGGAGAACTCGATTTTCAATCGACGAATGTTCAGATTCAGCAAAATGTTTGAGCCAGGTACAAAATAATTCCTCATTGATCCATCCATTTCTTTCTAATTGAGGTGACATGCGTTGGCGGGCAAAAATGAACATTTGTGGAACATATGACCCCGAAGCACTGATTGCACAACATACTGTTGTGGTTCTTCCTTTATCGCCACTCGTAGCGGACCCAACTTGTTTCTTCCCCTTCAAAGGTATTATCTTCCTTGGTGTGTGAACAGGAGTTATTCCGGTCTCGTCCATATTATAGATGCGAGTAGGTTGAAATTTATACTTCTCCATTAATTCTCCTAAATTAGTATAAAATTTATTCACACTTTCCTTGTTGAAGGCTCGAATACGTGCAAGACTTGTAGCCTCTGGTCTATGCAAACTCAATTCAGGATGTCTTCTCAAAAAAAACATACACCCAATCCTTTCCAGCGAGTCCAAGTGCAGGATTGAAAGTTGTTGCAATATGGCATCCTTCTGAAAATTCGAAAGCAAGTTTTCGCAAATCTTTTATAGTTAGTCCATAGAACATATTTGCAAGACGAAGGAGATGATCTACCATATCTTTCTCTTGATCTGGAGAGAACATAGGGCGCCTACCCAGGCTTGCCTCAACTTGTCTACCTCTTTTCAGTCTATCGCGAAGAGAACTATACGGCACATTGAAATGCCTTGCAGTTTCACGAACACCTCCACCTGTATTGACGGCTTCCAACGCTGCCTGCATAGCTTCTGTATCCCATGAAGCTTTGGATGTTGTCCTTTCTCTTTTCCGTGGCATTATTTCTGAAATTAAAACCACAGATCAAGTGTATTAGAGTTCATGTTTAGTACAATTTGTTTGAACGACGGTTGTTGAAGTCAAACTGGGGCATTGTCCAATGATCATTCATAGATATCCTAGTGCGTACTATTGATCATGCGTATAATAGAGAAGTATATACTAATTCCACGTGGTACAAAAAACGTCGCGAGTCACTTAATTCCTAGGTAAACTGGATGGCGAAGAAGCCTGTGAGTGCAAACGTGAAAAGCGTGTTGCGATGAAATTTCTTATGAACAAATGCGTAGGTCACGTGAAATTTGCAGAGAACTTAATTTGGTTTGACGTGAACACCTCTCGTATAATTTAATAAACAAAAAACAATTTTGTGCTTGTAAAGAATAGCTACGTTTTGTGATTTCTAATGTAACATATGGTTATTTTCAGTTTTTCGACGTATACCTTACAATATTATCTGAATAAAGTTATGTCTAGAGCCCGGAAGTTTGGCAAAATGCCTCTTTTTATCTACTGGATATATTGATAATTTTTTTTCGGATATACGTTTTTTATGTTGTTTCGAATGTTTTAGAAGCCTTTTCATTTTGCCTATTTTTCCTATTTGGAACCCCAGTGCCTATTTTTAATTATAATGCCTTTTTTTGCCTTTTTCAATGAAATTGGACCATTTCTTTTTTTAAAAAAAAAGTGTGTATATAAATTATTTTTCTCCCAAAAAACGTTGTTGGCATTTACTTTTCTTCCGTTTATTATGTGAATAATTTTCGTCTTATTTAAGTAATATTGAACTCACGCATGTTTCAACATTGCTGAAGGAGAAAAGTGTGAGAAAAAAGTATTTCATGCTGAGTTAGGATATTGGCTTTAGGTTAACATTTCCTTGTGCATGATTGACTGCTGAAAATTTGTTGCAGAACATCTGCACAATTACGTCATCACGTCCAACGTCCGTGTCAGGACGTTATTGACAAGAAAGAGCACTAATGCCCAAGGGCCTTTGCATGGATTCCAAAATCATGTTCTCTATCTTTAGTTTAGTTCTGCACTTTGGAGGGAAAGGATCGTGTAGTTGTCATCATGCCGCAATTTAGTGTGCCATTAAGTTGTAAGTTACATGGTTACGTGCGTGAATTTGGTGAAAATTGAAATGCTCTTCCCAATGTAGATTTTAACATTTTGCCAGAAATTATAGATAAAAGTAAGCGACTTCCAAATGTGCCTTCTTTTCGGTTTATTTTGCCTTTTTTTTCATTTTTAGTGCCTATTTTCCACATTATAAATGCCTTTTTGCCTGCCTAACCGAAAATAAATGCCTGAACTTTCGGGCTCTAGTTATGTCATAATATAAGTCTTCATAAAATTTCATTTCATGAAAGTAATGTCGATGCATGTATTAGAAGTGTTCCATAACATGCAAACCTTTTGTACGATTATAATGTAATGGTCAACAAAACGAATAGATCTCAAGCTAAATTCTATATTTTAATAATCAAGTAGCTGGGAAATGGCGCTCAGCGTGAGCGTCATTACCCAATAGGCGCCATATTATGTTCTTTGTTTCTCGTCTCATGAAGAACCTTAAATGTTTACTTTATAATAATGAAGAAGTAAACAGGAGATACTATTATTATATCTGAAAGAAATTCAAGACTAGCTTAAACGTTCCGTCTACTTACCTTGCACTTTTTTCCTTCCCAATTTTATAAGAAAATATGACGAATTCGTTTTTCGCATCCTGCTTCTTAAAAGTCAACTCCACATGTGCCGCCTTTTGTTTGGTGCCTCGTAGTACTGGGTTCTAGATGTCAGCACAGGCTACTCTTCAATAACACCCTCCGGAACGACTATAGAGGGGTGAGCGCCATTGCCCGCTGAGCGCCATTCCCCCACCTTCCCCTATACATGAGTGTTCACGTGCTCATGCGAACATTATCAGGTGACGCGCCTGGTTAGGAGTTCATTCTGCATTTAGATTCCCAAATAATGATTGTGGATTTTCGGAGTATATATCCGTCGCAAATGTTTTTGTAAAACTGGGTCAAATTTTGACATAATTTCTACCCCCCTCCACAAAAAAAAACAATGTAGTCTTACCCTCACCTATACCAAGGTGCTGGTACGGCGTAACGTTGCATACTTCCAGGAAAAAAAGCAACGTGTATTACATACACACACACAAACACCCCCCCCCCCACACACACACAACGAACTTATCTGGAATTTTCAGTTATTCTGTTGCATTTTCTGTTAATATGTAAAGTAGTTAGTAGAAGCAAGCGACAGGCAATAGTAAGCCACCGAGCATCAGATAATTTTCTGGACTTCTTGTTTCATAGACGTGTATCGCTCTTACAATTGATGACAACTTGACATAGTTTGCTGAAGGTACTGCTGATCTGAGCTCAAATATTTTGTGTGTAATGTTGTAATTTCCGTAGGCACAGACTGAAACTTTTCAATTGGCCAGTCCTCACAATTACGGAGAATTTTATCTACAGGACACGAAATGAATAAGGTCATGTTGTGTGTCCATCAATTGTTTTCAGTAGGTGTCGAAGTGGTAGCTCATTGAAATGCAGGAGACAAATCAATCAGCATGGTTCTCTAATAATAATTTTATGAGTACCTCTCGAGATCCGACATTAACATTAGTTTCATTGCAACCAACGGCCATCAGATCAATCGGGTCCACCGAGATGCTTGGATCGTCTATGAATATCTTTTCATTTTCAGTTATTTAATTTCTATTGTTTGATTTCCCAAAGTAGCCAAGACAGTTTTGTGATATTCTTCAATCTAAGGAAACCTAGGAACTGATGAACGCAAATACACGTCTTCAACTTTTCTGCCACTTCTTCACAAATGAATCGAGTTCCTGGTTCTTTGGCTCCCTCTTTTCAAATCTGGATCAGCGCTACTACGCTAGGGGTCCTTGCTTCGAATCTTAGCCTGGTATGGATGTTTGAGAGTGTCTATTCATCAATTTCATCATATCATCACTCATCCCCATCTTCGCAAATTAGCCAAAAGTGGCACAAAAGCGAAGTAAAATAAACCAAGTCAATCAATCAAATCTGGATGGGAAAGTCTGTAGGATCTCATCACGTCATCATACGAGCGAAGGTAAGTGCAAGTGAAGGAACAACTAGTTCAAAGGGAGATTCGCAACTCGTACTTAGTGACTTCTTGTACGAACATATAATTTAGCGTAACCACACAAACCCACACACACACGCATATCCAAATCCGTTCTCGACAAAAACACTACTGAATCTTGAATCCTCGATGTCAGAACTGTAGGCAGGACTCCAGTGAAATGCACGCACATAACAGCCGTGTCAACTATTTCGGCGACAACACTAAGCTAACGAGCAATGGACTATCCGAATGGAGTTTCCTGACATCAGCTCCCCTCCCCCTCTTCTTTGTGAACACTACTGTACCAAACCTAATTTTCTCTAGTTCATTGTATCAGGTAGATCATCACAAAGATAATTTATTCATATTTCATTGTGAATTTAATTAGATATGTTGAATTTAAATCAGTAAACTCCAATATGAATCACCGAATTAAAAAATTAAAACTTTCAGCCCGATGAGTCGCGGTGAGGAATTGAATAAAATCCTGATTTTCATTTATTTAATTTAATTTATTATTACATCATTTGATTTCAATAGAAGCAGACCACAGAAGTTCTGTTGCCGGATTTTTCCGTGTTTCCTCGCGTCTCAGTACGCTCGAAGCCCAGTAGTTCACGTATAACCGTAATTTGTCTGTAGGAGCGGGCTTTCAAATACGGATCTTGATAAGAAAGACGCAGTGAAATTGAAAGTAAAGTGAACATAGTCATCCTCTTCCTGAAAAATTTAGTCCATCTTAACAATACATAATGTTTGAAAATGAATAGATGATTGATTATGGGCTTAAAAGCCAGCCCCCGTGCCGGAGTAGTTAGCACATCGTGCTACGAAGCTAGGGGCCCTGGGTTCGAATTCCAGCTTGGGCATGGATGTTTGTGAGTGTCCATTATCAATTATCACTCATCCCCATCTTCGCAAATTAGACAAAAGTGACACAAAAAGCGAAGTAAAATAAAACAAATCAATCAATCAATCGATTATGGGCTGAAACTACCAGAACGGATTTTTACATGTATACTTTTACGATTATTGTCACATTGAAATGATATTATATATATGTGTATATATATATATATATATATATATATATATATATATATATATATATTATGTGTGTGTGTGTGGAAGGGGCTGGAATTGTAAAGGTGGATATTACATAGCTACTACTGTACATAGATTTCTAGAATTAAAAACTAAAGTAACCGAGATGGAAATAATAATAATTTGTTGGCATGACTTGGTCGTTCTTTATTTTTTTCCTAATTTGCTTTATTTTACTTCGCTTCTTGTGCCACTTTTCGCTGATTTTCGAAGATGGGGATAGTCGGCCAAATATTCTTCTCAGAAACAATAAATTCAGCTAGTTATTGTGAAATCATTCACCAGTTCATGGGTGAGCTAACCGAGGACGAAATTAATAATGCTTGAATTCATCAAGACCGCACATACAGCCAGGCAGTCCATGAATTTACTACAAGGGCTTGTGACCACCTCATTCTCCGGACTTAAGTCCACCAGATTTTTACTTCTGGGGTAATGCAAAAAGTAATGTTCATCGATGACACTCCCACAGCTTCCAGGAACTTCAAACTGCTATTCGTGATTTCACCAAGAACATTCCACATGAACAACTTGTGAGAGTATTCGGGAAGAAGAATAAACGTGTGCAGATATGTATGGATGTTCATTGGAACCGTTTCCAACACCTTGTAAGGTAAGTCGATGTTACGTATTCTTGTACTAGTGCATGGTAGATTGATTGAGGCCCAGAGTTTTATCTGTTCGGGAATTTTACATTAAAAAATAGAAACTGTTACAAGAGTCGAATGAAAACCTTAAAACTCCAATAAAAATTGTAGGGCAGACTATATACAGCTGAAATTTACATGAAGTATCAACTGTTATGTACAAAACGACCTCAAGGCTGCAACACTAATCAAGTCAGCTTCTAAACGCCATTTTTGTTATTTTAAAGATGGCGCCTCCTATACACACCTGCACCAGTGAAGATGAGTTGTGTCTTGCCCTCTGTCTGCCTAAAACTTACAGAAATTTTTAGGAAAATGAAAATTCAGTATCTCTGTGCATACTTACCACACCAGAAAGTTTACCAATGGAGGAGAAATACCGTTAATGGCCTCAGTTCGCAGGCCGATGGGTGAAATGGCCTTCGCAGTGGCTCATAAGTGACTGCACCTGTATTCCAAAGACTTATTCTTCTTAAGGTATTCAAGCACTAACTCAAAGTTGAAGATATATGTAGAACAGCAATAGGTTTGTGCTAAAATGCAGCAAACTTGTGCAACCCTACATACAGAAATTTACTAGATAAGGAACAAAAACAAATTAAGATTTTTCATTTGACTCGTACTTGAAATTGTACAATGAAAATAACCACACAACGTTTTAAAATATTCAAAATTACTCTGTAAATACAGTGTTTTTTATTGGCAATACAAAGTTATGAAAATTTTATTTTGAAAATTTACAGTTATTCTAAAATGGAATGGCCAGTGTTTATTTGTTTCATTTTTTTGTTTTAAGTCCACTTGTTCACTTTATGCAAGCATACAGTTTAAATTCAAATCAATAGATACAACCCACACACATAAATTGAACTTTGTACTGCCCAAGTCCAAAACATTCCTGCGCCACTGCATAATACTTTGGTGTGCTGCCTATTCTGGAACATAAGGTACCTTATGAAGTTCAGAGTACAATGCAACAATGATTCAAACTTTCTCGGATAGATGGATCTGCATTGTTTACTGATACATATTAACAATGGCGAAAATGCATTTCCTAAGGAGCTTTAATTTTAACTTTAGAATTTATTTTATGTACGAAGTAGAGGTGTTATCTAATGTAATTCAAATACTCAGAAAACTTATTTTTGAGAAACCTATTACAAAGTTCCGAATATATATTTCTGACGATTTTTTAGTCGTGAAGATACGGAATGAAAACATTAATTTTGAAGAAATAATTCTCAGGCGATTCTTAAATTTGTGCAATGTAATAGTTTATTTTAATATATTTTTACAATCAATATCTTGGACAGCCGCAAGAACCACAAATTTTTCAATTATTATAATAAAAAAGTATAACACCATACTTTGCTGGTTAAAATCTATTTCAAAAGATTGAGGTCACGACTTTCAAAATGTCAGTTCCAATTCAACACCTTTTTTGTGCTTCTTACCAGCAATGAAGAGATTTTTAATTTTTAAATATTCCTGATTATTTTATTAAAGATTTCGGGTGTTGCTATGCTCTTCCGTAATTTTTCCGTTTTACCTTTAGCACGTTTGCTTCCAACGAATCCCGCAAAAGGAACTTTTCTCTTCTATAAATATATTTCGATAGAATGACTTGTCAATAGAATCGTTACATCCAAGAAATGCCAGTGACTGTGACTTCAGAGGACCTCAGCAATTGCATCATCTCTACCAATGCAACGCACAGGAAAAGTGTGCTTCAATTTTTAAATTGTGCTGCTCTGTCACCTGAAATGAAATTAATCTGCACCTTGTATAATATTTTTTGAGGTGTTTATCACATGAATCACAGTATATTTCAAGATGTGAATTTAAAATCCTGTTATTACTTTGAAAACTCATAAACAAACCCTTATGTTCACCTACTACTTCATTTCTTTTACAATTTTCCACACACACACACACACACAAACATACAGGGTGTCTACACCGAAATGCCCTATTTTCAATTTGCTCCATATACAAAATGAAATGAAATTAATTAATTTTTTTCACAAAAATAAGTTTTACGTCAAGTTAAGTTTTAAAAAAATTACAAACAAAAAATCAAAACACTTCCACATAAGCCCCTGCGGTAATACGAAGAATGTCTAGTCTATATTCAACTTCCATCCAGGTCTGCTGCAACATGTCCGGAGGGATGGTACCAATCACTTCCACAATCTGAGTACGGAGATCTTCAAGGTCCCGCACTGCAGTGGCGAACACCCTGTCCTTCACGTAGTCCCAGAGGAAAAATCTAAGGGTGTGATGTCCAGATAACGTGGAGGCCAATGCACGGTTCATCTCGTCCAATCCAGCATCCTGGAAATGTTTCATTCAGAGTTTTCCGAACATCCAACGACCAGTAAGGTGGAGCACCATCTTGCTGAAACCAAAGGTTTGGTTGCAGGTCTTCAACCTGGGGAAAACAAAACAACTCCAGCATGTCTAGGTACGTCGTTCCTGTGACAGTCTCCTCAGCAAAGTAGAACGGTCCAATGATCTTGTCGCACATGAGGCCACACCAAACATTCACTTTCCCTGATACTCGCACCTTTTCCCTGATACTGTGTGTATTCTCTGACCCCCAAATTCTAACGTTATGCTTATTCACAGTACGAGAGACATGGAATGTGGCCTCATCAGAAAACATTACACTTGACAAGAAGGCAGGATTCCGGTGAATTCGGTTAAGCATGCCACCTGCAAAGTCATCTCGTCGTTGCTTGTCATCAGACTTGATGGCTTGCAGAATCTGCACCTTGTATGCATACAGATGCAACCGCTTTCTGAGGACCTTATGAACAGTTGCACGTGGCATCTGAAGTTCCCGTGAAGCCTGACGAATTGATTTGCGTGGACTTCGGTGGAACACTTGGCGGACATTCTCAACTTGTTCGGAGACACGCCAACCCCCTCCATGCCACTTCAGAATGCTGCCAGTGTCCAGAAACTGTCTGTGCCATGATTTTATCCTCTTGGCGTCTGGTGCTGCTTTCTTGTAAACACAACGAAACTGCCTTTGCACCATCACAACGGATTTAAACTCCGCGTACCAAAGCACAGTTTGTACCTTCTGCACTGACACCATTTTGGTTTCGATGGACAACTACACCAACACCAATGCACTCCACACGTTAAAAAAATTTAGGCAGCAATTTTAAGTCCTTCTGCACCCAACTGACAAGTCAGACCTGAAACGAGAAAGATTTACTATTTTTAAACTGCCTCAAAAAATAGGGTATTTCGGTGTAGACACCCTGTATATAAGATAAAGGAAATATCAACAAGCATTTTGATAAATCATTCAAATGCTGACCAAGGCAAAATTTATTGTATAAAAAATATACACTAAGAACGTAACGTTTCCACCCTCTAACAGGGCCTTCTTCAGACAAAGGGTGAGGTGAATTTATTCATTGCAATTCTTTGTCTCAAGAAGAAATGTTAACGTTACTTTTTTAGTGTATATTTTTTTATACAATACATTTTACCTGGGTCAGCATTTGAAAGTTTTATTAACATAGAAACAAAAGTGTTAGCATTTTGATGCATTTCCTAACCTGTAATCACCTAGACTTTGATATTATTATATATATTATTATATTCTATTACATATACAGATACATAGATAAATATATGTATGTACGAAAATGTAGATGCTTACAGGCAAGGAAATGCAACAAAATACTTGATGATATTTTCTTCATGTTTTTGTGTTCAATGCATGAAAACTTCTCGTGTTAGATTCTGACCGATGAACTACAGGGTTAGCCTACTTTTTTTTACAATGTATTTAGTGTTTTTTGTTTTTCAAAATTTCAAGTTAAACTCTGAAAATATTCTCTGTTTATTGTTAAATAGTGATATCATGTAAGAAAAATTAATGGTTCTCTCTGTTTCAGATATGTCTGAAAGTGTAGCCAGTTCTTGCCTCAGCATTTCATAACCAATAGTTTATGAACCATATTTCTGAGACCAGCATTGTCCAATTTTGCCCTGTACATTGAAACGCCCCTCGGGTTCGACCACACACACACAATACACCCTCACGGCACAACGTTGCAGTTGCTGTATCTCAGAATACTGCAACGTACCAGGTTCGACGTCGTGACGGGGAACATTATTCAGTTTCACCCATGATGTTAGCTCTTTTCTAGCCGGAGATATGATGTTCTTATACACTCAGGGTTCGGGTATATATATATAATGAAAGTTAGCGTCGACGTAACCAGTTTATTACACTGGGGTGAAATTAGATATCCGCACAAAACAAAGTCACAATATTTCCTGATAAGATTTCACTGCACTTTTGTCGTTCTTGAAGTTCCAGGTTCGAATCTCCTCTGCAGACGTCTTGGAAGGGGGGACAGGGACCATTCAATTTTTCTCCAGTGGGGAATAAAGGACCTTATTTTTACTTTAGGGCATTGGGTCGCCTTTGTGCTGACTTGGGGACAATAGGGCATTAATTAAACGACTCAAGGAACATTTAAATCTGCTTTCCTAGTAAAGAGTAATATCGACAAAGCAACGGAAATTTACTATAAGCTTACAAAGGATAATGCTTAGTTAAACTTTATTTACTTTAATTAATTACTTGAACAATGCTAAGCTGAAGGCAGTTATAAAACACTGCTCATTTTTCCCTTAATGAAAAATTAACTAACGATGAACATCACCCTTCGTATAGTCTACCTGGTAGGCCAAGAAATATTGCTATCGCTCGTATAATCTACCACAGTAGGCCAAAAGATGACGTCATTTCTGCATCGACTGTTGTGAAATGTATAATCTACTAGTAGGCCAAAGAATACGGATACCCTTCGTATAATCTACTAGTAGGCCGTCTCCCAACAGTAAATATGTCCACGAGCTAAACCGTAACCCAATACAATGCGTATAATCTACCTGTAGGCCGCACAAGGAGTACGTTTCTGTTCTACAGGCAGGCCACACTGTAGGAGGTTGAGCTTGAAACAATGCGTATATTCTACCCGGTAGGCCGAGAAATATTGCTACCTCTCGTATAATCTACCAGAGTAGGCCACACTGTAAGAAGCCCTCTTGTATCCCTAAGCACCCGTGTGCTTGCAATGCTGGGCTATTTGCGGGAGCAGAGCTCGACCATGAGTCGCCGAAGAGTCAACACAGAACTGACTGGCCGGGGCAGCGTCGCTACTTATATACAATTCCGAGCGCAGCGCCAGCGCCTCTAGTGGATTCTCGTGAACTACAAGAGCGCTGCTTAACATGGACTGCCATCTATACAGGTTAAAAATGAACTATTATAAACAATACGCTCCCTAGTGAGATATGGTAGAACTACTCGTACGTTCTCTACCAAGCATGGCAGTGAAATCCTATGCAGAAGCGATAACAAAACCGATAAGATTATACAATGCTCTTCAACAATGACAATAAAAAGAACAAATGCGTAACTTGTGGCGATCTCGCAGGATCGTTACAACATTGATTTTATTAAATCGATTTGGTTTTCCGAAAATATCAGGTGTATTTCTTATATTAACGAAGGTGTACTTTACAGACAATCTGTATTAACAGTGCAGTTATTGTAATAGAAATAATACCCTCAAAAACCAAGAACACGAAAAATGAGAATCTGTCATTTAAAAAAAATCCATGCCCAGGCCGGGATTCGAACCCTGGACCCCTGGCGGAAGCTAACTTTCGTCCATCGTTTTGTCTCTTGATCCTGAACGAATCCATCCTCACATATGAATGAAAAACTTTGTGAGGCCCGCCATCGGGTGACGAATTCCAAGTCAGAGGGATCCTCCGTGTGTCCGGGCGTAGATAAGTCACTGTCAAGCACGTAGCTATCACGCGGGACAAGCAAGCTGCACCCAAGAGCATGCACGGGATCGACCAGAGCCACCTACGCCACCGAGGCCTCGATAGTTTTAGCTTTTAATTGTTCCTTTTGAATCCCTCATTGTTGCCATCGCCCAGGGAGCACTCGTTCAATGCACAACAATTCGAAATCTTTCTGGATGGGTTGTCGTCGTAATGTCAGGTTCATTATACTGTACGACACTAAATTGAGTAAACTACTTATGGCAGAAGAAACACAAAAGCAAATATATACAATGTAATAGAAATGATCTGGACAGGCTACTTTTCCTAATTCTAGTATAGGGCCTTCCCGATGGCGCAGTGGTAGCGTCGTTGCCTTGTAATCAACGGGTCCCGGGTTCGATACCCGGCAGAGGCACATCGTTTTTCGGATCCCACTGTGCATTACTGTGTATATAGTGGACTTAAACACCAAATCACAATAAAAAATCTAATTTTAGGATAATATAACTTCTACAATGTTAAATGCCCTGTTAGCACAACAGTATTGCGAAAGGAGAAAATATCAAAATAAAGCAAACCAAGACAAGGAGAAAAGGACACAAATAATAAAACTAGAAGCCAGGGCAACCAATGTTCCCGAAACATAAAAAAATACAAAATCGCCATGATTACTCCTGTCTTGACAAAACAAGACTCGGAGAATTATTCCTGTGGCAGGCAAATATACTCCAAACGTTGTTATTGGAGAGGAAACACTCTTTGACTTCATGCGTCGAATCAAACTAAAGTTCTGGGTACGTAATGCACACCATCCCAATCCGAACATAGTGAATTTGGATTGCAAAATCCACGGCGACACATATGTGGCCGCGGTGGCTCAGTCGGTAACGCGTCTGACAACCATGCTAAAGGTCCCGGGTTCAAATCCGGGAACTTTTCTAACGACACGGCGCCCACCCAGCGTCGAATAACATGGGTACCTGGGGGAAACCCTGGGGGGGTAAAGGCGGTCAGGGGCGTCATGCTTATCACATCGCCCCCACTCACGACCGGATCAAAAAAGCGTGGGACGTTACCACCACACCCCCTATACGCCTTCATGGCGTGGTGATATGCACAGGGGAGCACTTTACTTTATTTTACTTTTACGGCGACACATATAAAAGCTGCCAAGGATTGATGACTAATAAAAGAGCATCTAGAACTGCTACGGTAATCTTATCCTGCCATGAGGTGAAAAACAAGGACATGCAAACGGCGACAGTTGGGGACAGGACTAAAATAACATAAAGAAATGTCGTCAGTGCAATGAAAATAATGAGTTAGAGTCAGTCCATCAAGGACTGACACTTGAATACAAACACAACCAGCCAAGATACTGACTTGGCTTGACTTGACAAACAAACACAATCTAGTCTCTACTCTAATAATTAAAAACATATATTTGTACATGCATTATACGAGGGTCACTATTTATATTTTGAGTCTAACAATGAAAAAACAGGAATTTGGCATTGAAAACTGCTTTATTGTTTTTCGAAGTATTCTCCTTTATGGTCAATACACTTTTGCATTCGTTCGAACCATTTGTCAAAGCAGTTTTTCCAATCTTCTTGAGATACCTTCATAATATGGTTTTTGAACGCATCATCGGCGTCTTCCGACGACGAAAATCGTTGTCCACACAATTTATTCTTGACATTCGGGAACAAGAAGAAGTCATTGGGTGCCAAATCAGGACTGTACGGCGGATGACCCATCAATTCGATTTTTTGACTGTTCATAAAATCGGTTGTTAGACGAGATGTGTGACAGCTGGTATTGTCTTGATGAAGAATGATCCGACGGCGTTTGTTTGTTTTCCATATTTGACCGAAGATCTCTGGCAAACAAATTGTTGTGTACCATTCAGAGTTGACCGTTCTACGTTCCTCTAAAGACACAGTTGCCACATGACCAGTTTTCCCGAAAAAACAGGCGACCATTTGTTTCGATGTGCTTCGAGCGCGAACAACTTTTGTTGGATTGGGTTCATCTTGAAACACCCATACAGTCGACTGCTGTTTACGTTCCGGCTCATATGCATATATCCATGATTCGTCACCAGTTACAATCTTATATACGTCTTTTGAAGCACCACGATTGTATTTATTGAGCATTTGTTTGCACCAATTGACGCGAGCGTCTTTTTGAGTTTTTGTCAAATTGTGTGGGATCCAACGAGAACATACCTTTCTCACAGCTAAATGATCATGTAATATTTTATATATGCTGGTGGAACTAATGCCTATGGTTGCCTCATTCTCACAGTATGTCACATGACGATCTTGCAGTATTAGGTTTTGCACAGCATCAATGTTTTCTTGAACAACAACTGATTTTGGACGACCTTCGCGAATCTCGTCGGTGAGCGAATGGCGGCCACGATTAAATTCGTTATACCAGCGTTTCACAGTGGCAAAGGATGGGGCTTCATCGCCAAATGTGGAAGTAAGTTGATCGATGCACTCTTGTCTTGATAATCCACGTCAAAAATCGTAAAAAATCATCGCACGAAAATGTTCACGAGTTAATTCCATTCTATTGTTGTCGCGCAATCTCCAAGGCAACATAAACAACACAAATGAAGCTATTGACAAAACATTTGAAGTACGTTATGGTCAATAATGCCAGACGATTCCGTGCAAACGTCAAATCGCGCGTAACTTCAATCAGTGTTGCCAAGGCTCAAAATATAAATAGTGACCCTCATAGTACTTCGGTGTCCTACCACTTTTGACTAATAGCTACAATGGCCACTATCGATGATATGAAAGATAAGATAGACCCGCAAAGAAGCACCCAGACCAAAACTCGAAATTGGAGCCTACAGTGCTGAGATCGTGGTTTGGAGAAATGGATCAGATAATCTTTTAATACAGAAATCTCATGGGGTGAGTTGAAGCTGAGTCTATGGTAGGCGAAACTGGAGGAGGAGGGATGAGGAAGGTCGAAGTGGTGGATACTAAAAATTGTTGGGGGTCAAACTCATGTCCCATTCGAAAGATAAATTCAAAGAAGCGTCAATTTTTTGAGTATGCATCTTGCTCAGAATCTTTGTGCACCTGTAACAATCCAACTACATAGTATTTCTGGCCATTTCTTTGAACGTTCATGACCGATTTTGCAATTCAAAAAAGTAGCAGAATTCAGAGTTAACTACGATAGTACAGTGGGATGCACAAGTATTACCAATCAAATTACCATCAGCATGTTTATTCTCTTTGTTTTACGCTATGAAATCTTCAGCAATTGAAACGAAACCCAAACCTTCTTTCTTTCCTTCTTTCTTTCTTTAAATAAGCTGCTGACAATCTTTGAACCATTCTGCATAAAAATCCAATCCTTATATCCATGTATGATGCAAGAGAAAAATTAATGAAAGTAGTCGTGGACAATTTGCCGAGCAATACTTGTGCACTCCACTGTAGCATCAATTCTGATGCCGGTGTGAGTCGTCAAATGGAGGACTAGACACAATTTTCACAGTTGAAACGTTATTTTGTCCCTATTTTGATACATTTCAGGCACTAATAACCGAAATGGACACTAACTGTCGAAATAGCTATTATAGGCAATTATAGAATTTACGTACAATTATTGAATTACCTTCAAACGTACTTCTGTAATGTAAGTACACGAATCTGATCACAGGAACAATAGGCATTAGGGCAATGTCCAGGCTCTAATATGTGTGGACTAGGGATGGACGATATCGGAAATTTGATATCGCGATATATGGTAATGAAAATATCGTCGCAGACAATACGATATTTTTTGCGTGATATATCGTCTCCATCGCCAAATATCATAACAATATATCGCTGTCACGATATATATCGCCAAATATCGTGACGATATATCGCCGACATTATATGTATCGACAAATATCATGACAATATATCGTCGATACGTAATATATCGCCAAATGTCGTGACAACTGACGATATATCACCGACACAATTCTGTATATCACCAAAATATCGTGACGGTTTATCGTCTAGTTGATATTCCTTGGCGATATTTTTTCAATATCGCGATAGTCTGGACGATTTGTAATTGAAATTGCTAGTACCAGAGATAACGAGAAAGTTGCTTTAGTTCGGTGTTTATTTGTTATGGTCTTATCTTCTGCCCCTCCACCATCATGCGTTCCAAAAACACCGCACCCTGGGTATTTTTGTCTCTTTGTCATCTATGATATCATCTTCTCTAATAAGCCTGCCCTATGACGTAGGGGTAGCGTCGCTGCCTTGTAATCAAGGGGTCCCGGGTTCGATTCCGCTGGAAGCAAATAGTGGTTCCGATCCCGCTTTAAACTGTAGGTCCAGTCCCGATTAGCTATACTGTAAATAAAGTGGACTTAAAACACCAACTATGACCCATCTTTTCTAGCTTTAGTTGTTATCGGTCACGAATGACAGGGAATCTTAAATGTGCTGCTTTTGCATATTTGATGGACCACCCCAAACTGCAATTGTGATTCGTGGAGCAGAAGATGGTATGGTTGAATTAGTCTGACAACTTCATCTTAAAAAACACTCGAACCTTGTACAGTCCGTTCGAAAAGTAACTATACTCCTGTCATTCGACGAACACGCAATGAACAACATAGAACCAGACAAAATTTATTGTATCAAAGCACCAGCCTGACTGGTTCGCGGAAGCAAACTTCACACAACGCAGGATTACCAATCTTTGCAGAAGACACTTAGTGTTGCCCACGAGACGAGACTTTGACCTGTCTCGTCTCGTGGAGTCTCCTGGAAATGCTGTCTCGTCTCGAAAATATTCGTTTGTCTTATGACACATGGTCAATCTCGTCTCGTCTCGAATTTTTAAAAGCCTGTCCCGTCTCGTCCCGTGGGCAACACTAAAGACACTACTCGCCAGGCACTTATCCCAGGGGGTGGGGCTTAGGGGACTCGAGCCCCCCACCCCCGAAAGTTTTAGGTTTACACTAGATAAAATGAGGTTTTTGGTTTCTTGTGGTGTGAAATAAAATAATGTGACGATAATTTAAGGGGAGAAGTAATTATCGAGGCAAGACGGATAATATTCTGTAACTAGTGTTGCTCACGGGACGGGACAAAGCTTTTGAAATTCGAAACGGGACGAGAGGAAATGCCTGTCTCGTCTCGTTTTCGAGACGAGACGAGAAACGAGACGGGACAGGACGGCTTTTGAAAAGTCTCGTCTCGTCTCGAATGTCTCGAAAAAATAAAAGCAAAATATTTAATCAGTTGCAAATACTTGTTTGCTTGGAATAAAGTATTTAAATTAGAAACGTTAATAAGCGTGTATTAAGTCAAAAGAAAACTATTCTAGAGAGAGTAACGAATGAATTGAATACTTAAACTTATTTTCAATACTCTTTCGAAACAGCAATACTACCCATTTTTTTTAAAAATGTACTCCAGATTAATAATTTTATTATGTTAGATGGCACTCCAAATACTAAAACAATTCTGAATAACATCAAGTAAAAGGGCAGGTAGAGAAGGTGGAAGGAGGGGCCAAAACATCGTTTAGTATCTGAGTCCGAGATTTATCTTGTAAACATAGTCTCAGTTCTATAAATTGGAAAGATAAACGTACCGACGGATAGGGTTTATTATTATTAGGGCTATTATTGTTTAATTTTTACATCAAAGGTTGTACAGAACTGAATGTTTTTAGGAAATAGGAAAAACATTGTATAAGTATTTATTGCTCCTCTCGTGTGCGAGCCATAGGCTGTGCGCACTACATCTATTCTTATTACATAACTATGATTCCCTACAGACTACACTATCCGTTACATTCCGTATAGATGTTAACATAGCAGTTCTGGTAAATTAACACTTATTCCTTTTCCTTATCCCGTCTCTTTACAGCACTTCTTTTCCCCCTAAATGTTTGTAAATACACCCCCACTTTTTCCAATAGTTCCATGCTCCTTTGCACTACAATTGATTCGAACACTCTCTCCATGCTTATGTTGTGTAGCTTCTCCTCCTGCAAAACGCGCATGTCCTGGCATAAGAATAAATGTTCTGGCCTATCATTACCATTGCGTAATACGCATTTACATCTCCCTTCCTCGTTTTTTACTGTCTTGTGTATCCATCCCCCAGCCTCATCCATGTCAACCACTTTCTTGCCACCATGCTCACCTTCTTGATGTACGCTACTTGTCCCCATTCCCGGAACTCCCCTTCTTTGGAGTTCGAGCGATCTCTTAGTTTCACATTCCGCTATTATTTCCTGCCTATCTGTATCCTCTAATCTTTGTTTCACTAATTGCAATGTCCCTGGTCCACGTGTCCCCCCTCCCATATCCATCCCAGTCCAATTTCGTATAGTTTGCCTGTGATCCCTTTCGCCCATGTTCCCATTTCCTCCCCTTGTACCCGTTGCATCAGCGCTTGCCATTTTACCGAGTTCTCCCTTCTCGATATTATGTCGCCCAGTATTTAACCCTTCTCAACATATCCCACGTATGCTCCTTGACCGGTCCAAGTTCCCGTAGTACGCAGTACGTAGTACGTAGTTTGCAGTGCCCATGCTGATATGCAAAGCCCTCCTATAAAATGTGCATTGGATTCTGTTTAGTACATGGCCCCTCTTTGCTTCCTATATCTCCCTCCCGTACCCTATTGATCCTATTAATAATGTACGATACAGTTTTTCCACAAAATGGATATCGTATTTCTCCAATTTCCATACTGTCCGCATTATTTCATTTGTTATTGCCCCAGTCTTTCCTTGTACCGTTTGCATATGTCTTGTCCATGTCCCTGCCATAATGAGAACTAGTCCCAAGTATTTTATTCTTTTTACCATTTCTAATTCCTGCCCTCTGAAAGTCCACCTTTCGTCCTTTCCATATACATATCCGTTTTTGAACACCATAATTTTTGTTTTTGTGAGATTTACTTGCAGTTTGGATTCTCTGCTGTACGTATTTTTCCAACCCGTCCAGAACCCTTTGTAGGCCGGCATTTGTCTCTGAGATCAGAACCATATCATCTGCGAACAGGAGCACCGGTACCCTTGTCGTCCCCACCTTGGGGGTGTCTGCTTGTTCACTCTCTATATACGCCACTATATAATATATATAGAGAATGAAGAGCAGGGGTGACAGATCACATCCTTGCTTTACCTCCGCTTCCGATTTTCGTTTCTCTGTCACGGTATCCACTTGACACCGTACACAGAATTCTACCTTCGAGTATTGTAGCAAACATGCCAGTACAAATTGATGAGGAGTTGTTGGGAAAGTTATTAGGGAGTCCAAGATATTGGCAAGACTAAGAGAAGGAGATAATTAGGGACAAATAATCTTGCATTATCCCACTCCGAGCAGCTGAGAGCTAAAGAGGAGGAGAAAATACGGAAAATTTGGAAAGAATTAATTTGGTGATTTTGGTGTTTACAGGGAACCATGACAAGATTTTAACACATGATTATTTGCACGGGTTGCGAAATTGTTAGAATGTTATGGAAATTTCGGAAATGTCTTTGTTGAGAAAATTCTTGTTGTTTCCCTCAGGCATTCCACAGGTGGTTGGATTTGATTATTTTACGTCCGTTAAAATATTATTTCCAATGCTTTTATTTTTATTTAAGGAGAATACTATTCCTTGGATTGTAATATCGAAATACTGAGGCTGAAATACAATAGAATAGATTACAAGTGAAGGAAGGTAACTAAGTTCTGTATATTTGTCGTAGGAGGAAACTTTGTTCTATGAGGGGACTCTCAGATGGTACAGTGATAGAGTCGTCGCTTTGTAATCAAGGGGTCCTGGGTATGATACCCGGTGAAGGCACATAGTAATTTGGATCCTACTTTAGACTGTGGGTCCAGTCAAGATTAGCCTTTCTGTAAATCAGATGAACGAATGTTGTATCTGTTCTTTTTATTCTGTGAATTTAGCCAAGTTTTTGAGCAAGATACATGCAGTGACGTGCACTGAGGAGTAGCTAGCCTAGCAGAGATAGATCAATCAATCTCACATATCGAATTATATTCAAATCACAATATTTATTGTCTTGTTAAAGCCACCACAGATCATACGCAACACCTTTTCTTCCACGCTCTTCTCGTCCATTGGTGTTCTCCGCGGGCAAAGCTGGCTGGATACCCTAGCTCGCTCTTCTTCCGCCAGACCAGTTTCCAGGTAGAAACGGCCGGCCCAAGGAAAAGGAAGATTTCTACCTCTACCTCCCTTGTCCCCTCGCCCCCCGCTGCAATGGTTGAAAGCCCAGGCTTTCAGGTACCCCAGTCTATCTCCTATAGGACAGATAGGGGATTGGTTCCTCATAGATTTTTTGTAAATCCTCTAAAGAACTCAGGGTAAAATTTTCTACAGTACGTATGTTCTCTGTATTTACACAACCTTTTACACGTTGTACAATATGTGTGTATGTATAATATGGGATGTAGTTTTATTATTTATGAAATAGGAACGTGTTATGTGCAGACAATAATGTTATGCTTCTTTCTTTTTTTATTTTTCAAATATGGAATATATAATGATTAAATTACAAATATGTGCTCAGGCTCTCTTTGACTCTCGTTTTAGTAGTGTTTTATTTAAATATACTACTCTTGGTCTCTAACAGCCATAAAGACGGATGTATTTATTTGGGCAAGAGAACGCGTGTTCATATTGTTGTTGGTTTGGTTTATTTTACTTCGCTTTTCTGCCACATTTGGTTATCGCGAAAATGAGGATTGAGTGATAATATGATGAAATTGGTTAAGGGACCTCATATGAACAATCCAGGCCAGGATTCGAACCCGTGATGAGTGCGCATTCTTGTCCTATGTGTTGCAGTGAATAATGAAATAATTTGGAATAAAAAATGTATCTCAGAACTCAAAAAGTCAAATGAATATCATTGAAGAAACTACAAAAAAGTGTGTTGTGTTTTGTTACCTGTCACCAAATCAACCAAGCGTGGGGGGGTTGTTATCACAGCGCGCTACGACACCAGGATTGCTGGGTTCGAACCCCGACCCAGGCATTGCGTTCCCTGTGCTCCTCCCTTCATCAATTTCATGGTATCTTCGCAATTAACCAAATGTGACAAAAAAGCGACGCTAAGTAACAAAAATGAAATCAAATCATTGATTGAATACTCAATTTGGTTTATTTTACTTCGCTTTTCCGCCACCTTTGGTACGACAAAATTTATGAAGGGACACACACAAAGAACACAAATGGCCAATCCGAGATTCGAACCCAGGATCTCTGGCTTAGAGTCAAATCAAATAGTTTTTTTTTATTTTCGAATGTGGGTGGGGGTTACGTGTACTTTTTTCTAGTACTCATTCATAATTTTGCAATATTTTTCTGTTATTGACATTCTTCTTTTTTGTAGGAATACTGGCCCTAAAGGGCCAACCCCCCCCTTGAGCACGCCACTGACTGCTACCCCAAGTGTCGACGTCACCGCACGTCACTGGATACATGTAGTATCTACTGTCTACATTTTCACTCGTTACCAAACAAATTTCACAAAGTAGTTTTTTATCAAACTTCAGAGGAAAGCTGACAGCAATGCCAGGAAAGGGGGGAGGGCGGGAGCTCAGCGAACCCCCTGCCTGGTTACGGCCAGGGTGTATTCCGAGACTATTTTTCGCCGCTCACCGCTGACAGAGGTTTCGCTTTGAACAATGGACACCGTTGCTTCAGGGGCGAGGTTGACCTGCAGTAGCGGGTAAGTGCCATAAATCCAGACCTAGGAATGAACGTTGAAGCAAGGGAGGGGCAATAAAAATTCTGTAATTTCCTTTGCTTGTCGACAGGAAGTTTTGAGGGAACAATAATACGAGGGACACTTAGGATTCTTTTCAGCTGCTAGGAAAAGCTGAGAGAAATGGAAAACGGCAGACTTTGAATGAAAGAAGGACAGTGAACTCCTTGTAAGATAAACAAGTCCTTTGTATTATTCGCCGACACGAAAGCTTCCATTTCGAAGCTGAGACTACCAGCAGTGAAGTATTAGAGGGTTGGAAGCAGTGACGACGCCAAAGGATGGGGGGAGGCTACCTTTGAGCACTATGTAGAGACTTGTCAGTATTTGCAAGCTGCCCCAAGTCAGACACTTCGCCCCCGCCCCCATAGAATATAATGAGGATACATATGCGTTAATTAGAAACATTCCTAAATAGATATACTTTGACCGGACCTTGGATCCAATGAGAAAAATTGCGTTGTTTCTGACTTCATTGCCTTTTAAGTGTTCAATTCAAGGACTTGTTCATGATTTATTTGATCATGTACAAGGCGCTTTACTTCATTCTCCAATACGAAATCATAAAAACTTCTGGGGACTTGATTTCAAAAAATGTGTCCGAGACAACGAGTGGCGTTCCCAGGATTTGTAGAAGGGAAAGTGGTTACGTATACTCATAGGCGCCGACTCCATGGGGCTTGGGGGAGGGTCTCGACCCTCCCCCCCAATGTTAACGATGTGGGGGAGGAGCCCCCCAAATAATTTTGCTTAAGAGGATCTAATTCATTATTTTGCTTCTCTTGTAAAGTTTTTTTTGAATTGTGCCACATGAACTTAACTTTAAATACACATTTGAAATGTTCTAGACCAACTTTGGGGACTGAGACCGCTAAACCTTCTACTTTGGGGGCTATGATCAGAGGCAGCAAAATACATGACTTATTACTATATATTAAGTATATAATTATGAGTATTGTTAACATTTTTACTGAAAAGAGTTTCAAAAGAAGATGTGCATGAACTAGGAGAGTGGATGGGACGTTTGGGCTACAAATAGCTCTCACATGACATTCAGAACGAGATCATTGATATATTAGGGAGATCTGTTTTGCGCTCCGTGGTAGCAGATATTAAAAGTCGGGAATATTTTGCTATTATGGCTGACGAAACTTGTGACATATCCATCCGTGAACAATTGACATTTTGCATTCGAACTGTAAATGACAATTTTAATATATTTGAGGAATTCATGGGCTTTTACGAGATTCCGAACACTGAGGCCAAAACTTAAAAAAGGGAGGGAGCGAGTCATTCATTAATTGATTTTAGTGATCAGAGCCCCTCCAATAATTTTGACAAGTCGGCGCCCCTGCGTATACTATTTTTGGTGGTCAGTCCTCATTTTGCCATCTTTTCCTGTCTTTGACGTTCAAATGGGGCTATGACCCCACCAACCCTCCCTTTGGGCACATCACTGGAGATAAATAAGTAAGCATTTAACCATATTGGGAGACGAAACATTAGATGTGTTGGGAACGGAAGGGTTTTCACTCTGCATTAATTGTTTCGCGATCCAACTGTATTCTAGAAGACGATTTAGGGGGTATTTGCTCCCCATTTTCTTGCCTCCACACTATGTCCTCTTAATGCTAAGCCTTGTCTATCAAGAGAAAGTAAACTTTCCTTGCAACCCCCCCCCCCTCCCCGTTTTAGAACCAAATTGCCACCACTGGCCTTAAACATACAATACCCCTTATAAAATGGTGTTCACCCACCTCCCCGAAAGGAATTCCTGGATACGTGCCTGGGTGTAATCTATTTTTCGTTCCTAAAGGATCCGATTACGTGCAAGATGTGGGTTTCAAAGTGAAGAGATTAGATCCTGTTAACACCAAAACAGCGACAGTGTGCTCATTGCATTTTCTGTATACCGATTACGAACGGAACTTAAAAGCAGAACTGCTGAGTATTATTACCTGTAGACCGCAGCTTAATAGAAACGCTGTACCATGTTTAAATTTGCGTGGTTGTGTGGTGAAGTGTAGTAGTGTTCAATAGCCAAATGGCATAATTGATCGGAGTTTACGTGCCAATAAACGTCAGATTCGAAAGCGATTAGTGGACAAAAGAATTTGCATGGCACATAATTCAGACTTTGAGTACTGGAAATATACCCAATCTCCAACAAGATAGTGTGTTGGAAACTCTGAAAAAGAAATTAAAATGTGCTGAAGAACAAATAAAGAAACTGCAAACACTGCAGGATGAAAGTGCTTAAAAAGTAACTTTTGGATTGCCAAATTACACTCTTCTACAATTTGCAAATAAACAGCCATGTTTAATACATTTTATGGTTGCTGAATCTCGGTTCCAGTGATTTATCCAACAACTTCGCCCTAACACCCCACACAATGTTTTAAAAATGACAACTATCTGGTCATTTTGGCTCTAAGTATAACTTTTCACACCCATAAACACGAATTTACACCACTCAAATAGAAAATTCTGAACAAACCTCTCTGCCCCACCTCCGAGCCGGCTTTCTCGCTTTTCATTAAAGTAATTCTATTGATAGTTAACTTTCAGCGACACAGTTTATTAGATATAGTCTGCTCTAATAATACACATTTATTTATACACACACACGCTAGAACATTCATTCGATTTTATAACAAATTTATTTCCGAAAACACGGAAGAAGTGTGTATTCCTATGCCGTTGCTGGTGCTCGTCTTTGACATGTCCCGTGGCTGACGTCATCCGTGGAGGTTTACGAATGGTTCCGAACTTTTCCGAACGCCAGACTGCACCTCCCTGTGTCAGTTGTTGTGGATTCATCGCGGTTTCTTACTATTCAGGGACTTGAATTTCGAGATGATGAGTCTGAGGCAAACCTTAACAAAGGGAATTTCTTCGATACTCCTGAAGTTAATTTCAAAATGAGGGGATATTATTCGGAAATGTATTGACCTTGAACCTTAAAATGCAAATTACACTTAAAATTCGATTCAAAACACATCGCGGGCAGGTTCGCTCTTTCTCGTACTCGAAGAACTTCTTCCCACGAACTCCATAGGTGCCTGCAATTGTGTATCACAGACATACGTTGGAGTGGTAGAGGAAGAGTAAGTAATGCTAGGGTCAGAATATTTCTTTTTCAGATTTTTTATCCTGTGATAACATTTCCCTGAAATGTGAAACAAAAATTTTGCCCAAAACTCTTCTGCGTTACGAAGATGGCACTGAAATACTCCACTTAATGGATTTCTTTGAAATCCTAGGAAAATATAAATTGGCATTTCACAAGGTTCACACTCTAGTTGTATTCTCTGTAACAATTCCAGTTCCTTTTCGTCCTTAAACTATTTGAAAAGGCTTGCTCGAAACAGGATGCTGGATTCAAACTGCCTCATTTGGCTGTCCTTGGCATTGAGAAGCAATGTCAAGTCCTGGACGTACCAAAGGTGGGTAATGTGTTCTCCAAAGCACATTCAGCACAATTCTCCTACAGGAGAATTGTACTTCACTAAGTGACTTTCATTGTTTCTAATACTTAAGAAGATTAATTTCTTCCAACGTCACGTTCATTTTGCAAGAAATTAAACTCTTCGAAGCACATTTTTTCGTCATTTATATTATTATCTTTATAACTTGAATAGCTATTTATATCAGTAGTTTCATCTCGTGAGAGACGATGAATTATAAAATTATGAATGTCTTCCAATACAGAAATAGGCCACTCGTGACAACGCAACTTACGAATAAAAAAGAATTAATGCCTGTACTAAATAGAATCATATGGAGATAAACTCGTAATCAAGAAGTAAATTTAGACAGTAAACGTCCACTCTAAACAAGGGACAAACACAAAACATCATACATGCATATAATAATAATTATTATTATAACTATTATTATATATGTTATATATGTAGTGTTTTCGGGCGTTGTGACTGCCCCCCAACAATATGTTGTTGCCCCCTTCCGCCCCTCCCCCCCGTTCACTTTTCCGTGGCGCCCCGTCACTGGTTGGAAGTAAATTCATTAGGACGAGTAAAGTAACATTAGCTGTTGACAGTGTTGCACCAAAGGACATGATATGTGCTACTGTTTGTATAAATGATACGAAATTTAAGCATAAAATTATAATTGTTGAGACTTGAGAGTTGTTTCCGACATTTGATCGTAGGAAGAGGTTTTCTGAGACAGAGTGGGATTGTTTTATACACACATGAGAAAGGGTGGTTGTATTTTGCACGTGTTTTAAAAGTTCAGATAAAACGAGAATTTAGCCTTACTGTTATAAAAAGAGATAACACAGTACAGGGAAAGAATAACTCTTCACATTTCTCGCACCTGGTGCGATGGAACACACATGCACAAGAGTATTGCAGGAAGTCTATGAACAAGGATGAAGTGTGAAATTTGACTTACCTGCGGGTGAATTAGTGGATTCTAATATTTTTAACGTTAATATTGTATTTTTTTTAAGTCCACTTGATTTACAAATAGGCTAAATTGCGAACCGACCTTCAGTTTAAAGTGCGATCCGGTCCACTTTGTGAATCCATTGGGTATCGAACGCGAGGACCCTTAATTACAAGACCTCGGCGTTATTACTACGACATCGGGGATGCATCCAATTTACACAAATAGGTTGATTCCAATAACACTTTATATGCATAATCTGATAATTATGCACTTTTGGTGCATCTAAACATATTTTTTTCAACTATAGCATGTCTAAAAAATCATTGAAGTTTGGATTTTTATAACTTCAGGAGACACGGATCTGAAAATGTGCGATATAAGATAAATGCAGGTTTGCCTTCCATACGTGGTGGTTTTCTCACGTTTCTTCGCTTCGTGAAACAGACACTTTTGCAGGAACGGCTTTTTGCATCCGCCTGGGGTCTTGCTCTAGGTCTAGCTTAACAAAAAATATATTTGTTTAGCATAATCGAGGGTTACTTATTCCTGCCGAACAAGGATTCTACTGCGACCATATGGCTTTGCATATCAATAAAGATTTATGTACACAAATATTAATTAGGAACTTTTTTTTCTCAACTGGATTTAACATCCTTTTTTGTTATTCAGCAAATATTCAATTAATCACCTTTTTTGTCATTAATTTCCTTGCCAGCACAGCTGTTTTTATGCAAATTTTGGCGTACTTAACTACACGTAAGCTAGATATTAGCTAATATTCGTGCTGTTATATTGCTATTCTTAACCGTCTTTGTAACATTTCATGTAATAATAATAATAATTAGAATTTAAAGAAAAAAGGTAAATTTTCATAGTGCACGAAAGTTCGACATTCAGATAGAAAGATGGTCTATAGGAAAACGTTTCAAAAGGATAGACAGTTGTATGGAAGCGAGAAAGAACACAAGGTAGATTTCATAAGATACCTAGCAATCAGTAACCAAGAAACTGCATTTTTAATATTAATGTCCTCATGATTAACGAACCTTATTTATTCTAACCATTCAATGGGTAAAATATTTGGAGCTTTATCCCACTTTCCGGAAAAATATTTTGTGTTTCTGCTACTTTTGGCTTTTGTTGGCATGATATCCCGGATCACTTTTACGAGACGAGACGAGACGGGACAGAACTCTTCGAGACGGGACACGAGACGGAACAAACGAATATTTTCGAGACGAGACACGAGACGAGACAGCATTTTCACGAGACGGGACGAGACAGACCAAAGTCTCGTCTCGTCTCGTCTCGTGGGCAACAGTAGTCCTACACACAGGCCAAAAACGCAGAGACTGAACCCAGGCGGACTCGAACCCATGATTTCCCGCAGTCGGAGTCCAAAGCACAGCGCACAGTCACGGAGGAGGATAATTAATCTAGATGAGTGTACAATAAATAAGAATTGTTTCGGTAAACCAGGTCAGATTTTGAGAATACGCCACTGGTATTGTAAAAGGTTCGTTCTGAAATCCAGTAGTTGCGATGGTTGTTTCTCAGTGGCGTAGCGGCCGCCCCCGCAACTCCCGCAATGCGGAGGGGTCTCCGAGGTGTGAGGACCCCGGAATGTTTTCTCTGCGCTCCTGAAATTTTATATAATTTCAGAAATTTGTAACGACCCTGCTTGGTCGCCATTCACTCATTATTAGACCCTGCGTGGTCGCTATATTCTTTTTAATCGGATGAAAGAGTTAAGCGGAATGTCCCTGCGAGGCGTACGCTTCTAGTTTAAATGTATTCTGAAAACGTTAACGGTTCCACCTCTACGTTTACGAGCTTCACTCATTATTAGACCCTGCGTGGTCGCTATTTTCTTTTTAATGTTATCAATTATTGTCATTTACATTGTTCAACGTGTTGTTTAGAATAGCAGAGTCCTGCGAGGCTCATTATTAATTGTATTATCTGAATGCACACAGTTTTAGTTTATATTGTCACGTGCATCTAGTGATTTTCCCACTAGTGATTTCTCAATGTCAAAACCTTGATATTTCTCAGTACGAAGGTTGCAATATGTAAAAAAATGAGTTAGCAACGCGTACTTGTAGTAAAAATTTTCACCACCCATGCGCCACCGCGAGTATAAAACCCAGCACAGCGAGACCGGAGCTCAGTTGGCTCCCGGATGTCAAATGGCAAACATCTTGGGAAAAACCGGCCATCCAGCCAGAAGCCTAGCAGCCATCCCAGAAGGAAGGAGGAAGAAAGAAGAAGAAGAGCCTAGCAGCAACCTAACTACCCGGTCTAGGTGCCAGGTTCTACCTGCCTGGCTTGTCTAGGAGCACCTAGACCTCCTTCCAGTAGTGGTATTGACTGTACTATAAACCCGAGAAAGTATGAACTCTCCTCAAGCAGGTTTGGCTATACTTAAAACTAGCTCAACATGGCCATATGAGTTTTTTGCTCTAGTGTGAAACCCCGTATAATCCAAGATTTTTGTAAAAATGCCCTCATGGATTCCATGAGAAAGTATGACCCCCTCAGATTGATGAGGCTACACTTATAAAAGGTACTTCTGTGAGATTGTTGTCCATAAATTTGTTAAAAATATGCCCCTCTTGTGGCCATACTTAAAACTAGGCCACCCACACACACACACACACACACATATTTATTTCTGGTTTAAGTTCAATTGGATACCAGCTTCAATTTGTTTATCTAATATTAAAACAATGTAATTCTTCTAGAATTGCTCTGTGACCCGCTCATTTCTTACATCATAAACATATGATTTTTCCCCTATGAGAATAACGCTACATATGGTGTCTTCAGGTAAAGCCTCATGGAATTCACAGATAATTTTAATGTTTGTCCTGTCATTAACCACAACCTGTTTCCTTTTTGAAGTGTTGATGACAAACATGGGTCTCTGTGTCTTGAATTCATCTGGTGAGTAATACATATCAGTACTGCCAGTAGTGACACGCTTGAAAGCCGAAAATGCCTCATATAATTTAAGAAAATCATCCTTGGACATGTCTAAATTGTAATTTTCTCTAGGAAATACCTCATTTCTGCCATTTTTAAGATATATGTTCTTGATGTTGCAGCTATCAAATTTACTTGAATTTTTTTCCTGATTGTTGTGTCTCCCAGTCTGAAACAGTACCACCACAAAATCAGGCATGTCGTATTGTATGCTGGAGAATGAATTTGTAGCATCAAACTCATAATATGTGCCAGATGCGGGCTTCTGTACGCATTGATATGTGTAAAATTGCAGAGGAATCTGTGGATTTTTTATTATATCTGCTTTGTATTTAAGAGCATAACTGGCTTCATATTCAACAACTGGGATTCTTAGCTCCATAGTCTGAATAATGCATTTGCCTTCATCAGGTAGGGTATTGGGCAGAGCTTCTCCTGTAGGGTTTAATGTGCTGTACCTCATCAAAGCATTATTATCATTTGCAGCTCTTCTAAATGTAATTCTTAACCCGCCCTTCCACATAATTTCTTTGTAATCTGAGAAGAATCCTGGCAACAGGCGCATGGGGAACAGCACTGTGTGGTTTTTAGATAATATTTTATCACCAGCCTCAAATCCCCCTATTTTGTAGTAAGAAGCTTCGGTCTTGGATAATTTTAGAGTGGCCAAAGCTGTGGAGGTAATGCCGGGATAATCTATTCTGTTTATAACAACACCATGCTTTCTGATCTCAATTTCAGAGAACAGATGCGGTACAAAATTGTCCACCAATCTTATATTTGAATTTGCCGGATAATCTGTACCATCGAGCTTTACAACATCAAATTTGATGTATAGATCTGCTCTGTGGGGGTGTATAAATCCATCCCCTACATCAAGATCAACCTCAATTTCTGTGTTGGGTTGATTTAAATTTGCAAATGTCCTCCTGTTTGGAGGGAATGATTGTAGCTCATAACTCTCAATATTTTCCATTGTATGTATTTTTATTTAAATGTTAATCTCTATGATAGCAGTTGTTGTGGCTCCAGCAAAATCAACTAATTCTTCTTTTTCATTAGTGACCATCAATTCAATGTAATCTATTCTATTATGGCACACAGGAAAATATAATGTTGGGGATGGATTGTAGATGATTGGCTCCATGAATTCGGAATTAGGTTTGAATGTTGCAATGATGCCGGTTTGTTTGTGAGTGCCTATACCATTTGATTTGGTGATCATACCCTCAGCCACATTACAGTGAATATTCAGAGTCTCTATGGCTAAGAATTTGGGTATATTCATAGCAGTGTGTTTGATGCCTGCTTCAAGTTTTGTGTTGTTCTCAAAGCCTAACAGCTCTCCTATAGTACCCAGATGCACTGTTTCTGTAGCAGATACAATCTCTACTCTGTGAGTGACAGAATTTTGACTTAACACTACACCTCTGGGTAATTGAGCATTTAGAGTGGATAGATTATACTGCCCTGGAGTGATGACAATTTTTTGATCCCCTACTGCAATTTTGTTGTTGTGGTGTGTAATATTAGGTATCAAGTACATGCCGTAAAATGCTCTGAGAGCTATTGTTTTGGGATACACTATGTCATCATGCAATTTGAGTTTCAATATTGAATTTTGGCTGGTGAGATGGAATACCCCCATGATGTTTCAGATACCACAAGGCCTTTTGAAAATCTTCAATTGATGGTTTATTTATTTGAGACATATATCTAAGAACAGATAAACACAAATGTCCACAATTAACATCTTTGAAGTTCTGAACACGGGCATTATTGTAATAAAGATTAGCTGATTTTAGATATTTTACTAAATTTTCAGGTGGAACACCTCCAAATGAATCAAACACAAATGCCTCATTGTTTAAATATTTAAGATAACAGATCCAGTGAGTGCCCTGATTTTTGTACTTATCCAAATTAACAATGCCACACTCTTTGTTGAGTGGTTGTTCTGGCAAAGAATCAGACATGTACACACCCCTAAAATGTTTGATGCCCAGTGGCTTGATTAAAGCTTCAATATCTTGGTTTGTAAGCGGCTCTTGTTTTTTTTAAACTTATTCATGGCTCTCTTAACACCTTTGCCTTTTTTCTCCATGGCCAGGTTATGGCGCCTCTGCTCATCTAATTCTGCCCTATTTTTCTTGGCATCTATTACTGTTTTTGCTATGGCAGCTGATCCCCCAGCCAAGCTCCCTACAGCCCCAAGTGCTGCTAAGATGGCAGGGATGGTGAATATAAATCCCCCCACATGTGATTTTTTTCTTGATTGCTGTAATTTTTTTAATTGGGGGGTACTAAGCAACAATTTCATACCATGGCCCTTTGCAAGACAAGAGCTTTTTTTCTTCCGCTGCTTTTTGGTCAAAAGACTATCAATAGTTTTAAGAGATTTAAGACCTGCATAAGGTATTTGATACATAACACCCTTGGCCTTCATCCTAGGTTTATTATATATATATTCACAACCCCCACCCCAGTTTTTGTTTGGTGCTCATAGCTATGGTGGTCCCCAATGCTGCTATTTTTTCACTTAAAGAAGCATCTTTGCTTACAAATCTACCAAATGCAGCCTCTTCTAATTTCTTGTCTGCAACATGTCTCTTGTCAAGATCAGAATGTGTGTTGTATGCTATGTCATGGTCTCTACAAGCAGCATCTACGGGATTTACACCAGGATCCCCTCTGTTTAATCTATGATCCAATTTTGTACCGGGACCACAATACTGATAGCCTGGAATATGTAGTTCAAATGGCAGCTTGTTTATAATGTCATTAACCAGGCCCCGACCCTCAGAAATATTCCAAAATTTAGGTGGTAGAGTATTAATAATTTTTATAGGATATCCAATCCCCTTAGTGTCATTCACTATAAAATTAGACAATTTTGTGCTTATCATGTCCATAATTCCAACCTTTTCATTGTAAAAATTGTTGTTGCCAGCATTTTCCTCCCCAGCTATCACCAATAACCTATCTACAAGTTTCCTGACATCATCAACCCAGACAAATTCTTTAGGCAGGGTGTTGTATTGTTTGATTCCACTGCCAGTCTTGATCTGTGACCATATGGGCTTGATTAAATTGTTGTATTTTGCTCCACTGCTAGACTTGACTCTTTTTTGTGTGGGATCATTGTTCTGGTATAGAGCATCTGATTTTATTAATATTTCTTTGTAATATTCATAATCTTGATCTGTATAGCTGCCAGGCCTTTTCCTAGTCATCAGGTCCCACAACCCAGGTGTGCCGGGGTACTTAACAAAAGCACCTTTTTCTCCGAGACGAGATTCTGAATAAACAATCAGATCATCCCCCATAAATGTTACTCTGAAATTGCCAATTCTATGTATGATGCTACCATCAAGCTCTGTGTCAGCATATAAGCCAAACACCTCATCTTTGTTGTCTTTAGGTGTGGTTAAATATTTTTGAGCAAGAAGACCCAATTCAATAGGATCCTGAGTAGCTTCAATTCTTCTAGGAGCAATAGGACTAGGTGTATGAATACTGGAAAGTGGGGTGAATGGATAATCTAATATGTTCCTTGCAGCTACAGGTACAAGCTCTGTGATCAAATTTTGATTTTGCTCTGTAACAGTTTTGATATTCTTACCTAATTCACCAATAGCATCAATTATAGGCTGTTCTGTTTGTTTGTGTTTTTCATAAATTCCCCGGTTCTCTGATTTCCATCCCTTAAATCTTTTTACAAGATAATCTCTTAACTTAAGATCATCAATTATTGGCCTTTTCATGTTTATTTATTTATATTTCAATGTCTAGAAAATTGTTGATTTTATTTCTGTATTTGCCACTATTGGGTTTTCTTGTCATATCAATTGTGACAAACCCATAACTGTCCTGGTTCCAGCACCTGCTGCAAAATTTAGAAAAATCATTGTAGCTCAAGTCCCCACCTACATATTCATCATGTATGTGTTTGAGGTTGGTATGATCTTGATGAAACACACATATAAAATTGCTGTTGTCTCGGATCAGCTGCTTCGGTATTTTTGAAAAAGTCTGTGCCAGGTAGAAGCAATCAATGTTTTTGTGTCGGCCCTGTGTAAAGAAATTTCTAACCTTGTTTTGATTATCCAATATAACATCATCAAACACAACAACAGAATTATCGAGACATTCTTGAAGTGGCTTAACATCTGATTCAAAAGTGGCTATATCCAATCCATCATATAGCTTCATCAGCTGCTGATATTTTAATTGTTCCAAGCTCTTAGAGAAAACATACAAGTGCCTATTTTTCCAGTCTAACCAGTTGGGTGCCAATAAAAAATTATCAACCATTAGTGTAGTTTTACCACAAGCAGATGGCCCAACAATAAGACACCTAATATTTTCAGGCAGCAATTTTCCATTTCTCTTATTTTGTTGTTCAGGTTCTGGCAGCCTTTTTATAACATCCCAGGTGCTCATATTATCACTTTGTTTGCATCGATCCAGCTGTGTTCTGGAAGTCCTAGCCATTTGACAAATAACTTGTTGCCTTTTCTGCGGATGATTTTTTCTATGAGATATGTGTCAGGCTGTTTAGTTTTGCTGAGCTCTTGTTCATAGAATCTGCCTTTGAGAATTTCTCCTCGGTGGTCTTTTATTATATATGTGTTAAGAGTCCCGGGTTTAACTTGAACCACTGTAAATAATTCTGTGCTCCAGTTTCTAGTAAAGCCTCTTTTGAATAAGTGCTTATATTTACTGATTCTTACTTGATCACCCACCCTGTATTTGGCCCTTCTTGTTGTTGGCTGGTATCTAGGATAATAAACAGTCCTGATCAATTTTTGCTCATCAGATGAAGTTACTTCAGAGGGTTTCATGTTGATTGTGGAATGGACCGAGTTGTTATATTTATGTAGAAGTTCTGGAAGAATATTAAGCCATTTATAATTACCCTGCAGTGTAAATTGTTTATACATAAGATTTTTTAAGGTTCTGTTGAATCTCTCTACAATTGAGGCCTTGAGGTCACTGTAACTCGAGTAATGTTTTATTGCCTGGCTTTTAATAAATTGTTGGAACACTGAATTATAAAATTCTTTGCCATTATCTGTTTGCAAATAGCGCGGTGATCTTCCACTCTGATTGATGATTGTCCTGAAGGCTTCTGTAACACATTTTCCAGTCTTGGATTTGAGTGGCAAAGCCCAGGCAAATTTTGAAAATGTATCTATGACAGTGAGTAGATACTTGTAGCCCTTGTTGATTTTGTCTAAGTTTTTCAACTGCCCACTTGCCAACTCAATCAAGTCGCTCTGCCATAAATCATCTATGCCCTTTGTGACTACTGGCAGTCTCTTAAAATTATGTCTGGCTTGTCTGTGTAGTTCATCAACAATAATTTGTCTAGACATAATATGTAAACAAGAATATTGCAACTATAGGGTGTTCAGCAGCTGATACTACAGGATTTTCTAAATATAATTTGTCCCCTATTTGTATTTTAAATTCCAGAGAGCCATCATCTTCAGCATAGGCTGTTTCTAATGTATTGGGATCTGTAAAATCCTCCAATTCTACACTGGTGATTTTTACTTTGTTGTCAGCATTTGTTATTGATAAGGTAGGGTAGTGGTGTGCCTGTGGTTGATGCCAATATTTGATCTTGATTGGTCTCAGTGTGCCCCCAACAAAAAACTGGTAATAAAATTGTACAGGGCACAGCATATATATTTTGCCACCTGGTGTAAATGGAGAATCATATTCTTTGTTGGGGATGCTGTACAATTCAAGAATTACTGTATGTTTTGGATTCTCGATTATGCCTGTTATTTCTTTTTCTGCTGTAAGCAATCTGCTTGTTACAGATTCAAGGTGCTCATTGATGGTCCTAACAACATCATCATGGCCTGGCTTGATTTTTATGTCCACAATGAGTTTCTTGTATTGTTGCACAATTTCTTGTAGCTGGGTGGCAAAAACAGACAGAGCATTTGCTTGATTGGATTCCATGGTCCCTAGCTGTTGCTTGATATTAGCTACAATTTGTTGCAAATTTTCAACAACTGCCAATTTTGAATTTTGAGCAGTAAGATCATGGACCTGTCTTCTGATATCCTCAAACAGGGCATGCAATTCATTAATATGTTGATTGGTTGGTAGAGTGGCCACTGTCTGAGTGAGTTGTTTGATCTCTGTTTGGATATTCTTGATATCTTCTGATTTCAATATGCGATTCACTGCTCTCTTAATATTTTTAAGTTCCTGTGATGTGGGAAGATTTGATACAGTATTTTGCAAAGATTCAAGTGCCAATTTTACATTGTTTAATTCAGAAGCATCGGCCACATTTTGCATAGCATTTTGGAGCAGGGCTATATCTGCCTGAGTGGGTGTGGATTGTTGTAAAATTTCAAGCTTTGTTTGGATATCATCGATCAAATGATGAAAATGAGATAGTTCAGATTCAGTGTTGAGGTTTTCAAGCTTTGTGATTTGTTGCTGGACACTGACAAGTGTGTCTACAATACCGGGCAGGCGAGATTCTTGTACATTTGCCAAATCACTTTGCACTGCTGCTATTGTACCTTCAAGATGGGTTATGGTACTTTGAATTTTTCCAAAATCTTCATATGTTTCAAGTTGCAGCTTAATATTTGCTACACTCCGAGTTATTGCACTCAAAGCATCAGAAGATGGCAAATTGTTCATAAAATTTTCAAGTGTCTCAATTTTTTCTTTAACCTCGGCTATGGCATTGTGCAGAGGATCCAGATTAGGTATTTGGAGTGATTGAATCTGTTCTTTTAGAGTGGAAATCACTAGATCAAAATCTTCTTGTGATTTTATGCTTTTGACAATTGTTTGGAGCTGTGCCTGGACATTATTTATTTGCTCTTCCAATTGCTGTTTCAATTGCTCAGAGTTGTTAGCCTGGGTCTTAAATTTGGCTTGAAGAGCTGCTACAGCTTCTTCTAAACTTTGAAAATTATCTAATGTTGCCAGATCAGTATATTTTTGAAGCAACAATTTGAGTTCAGAATCAATTTTAAGAAGAGGGTCCATGCATTGTGATTGCAAATTTGTAATTTCTAATTGAAGACTGGCATTGAGTGTGGTTTGTAAAGCTTGTAAATCACTTCTTAATTTCTTGACTCTGACATCAAGCATCAGAATCTCATCACTGTGATCTTCATGTCTTGTATGGCCAAATATATCATTAGGCATTTTCTTTTAGTGGTTATTTATTATAGAGTATCTGATTCTTAATTCTATAAAAAAGGGTATAAGCTTGTCATAGGATCCCGGGACCTCAATATATAAGCAGTCACCAGCAGAAACAGTATAAACAGTGCCAGAAATCATGTTTGAGTGCTTAATTCTATAAATATTTCTCCCTACTGAAATCTTGACATCACCCTCAGGAGTTGTAATAAATTGCAATTGCCCACCTACAGGTAATTGGTAATGATTTAAATTATTGTTAAATATGTACAATGTTTTACCTGTTTCATCATCATTATCTGTAAGTATGCTGTTCAGATGAATAATTAACAAGCCACTCAGTTTAGACAGCATATCAGAAGAGGGTTGTGGTGTCGGCAGCTCCATAATAGCCTGTTTTTTGAACCCAAATAAGTTCATAGGCATGTTTATTTATTTCAAATCATGCTCTGTAATTGGGCATTGATTCCCATTTTTCAAATCACAATGCCCCCATGGTAAAGTATGTATGCCACATGATAAAATGCGTCTCTTATCATCATGTGGGTCCAGAGCCACTTTTGTTACAATATTTGAAGTCAGCAAGTGATCCTCACTCTGAATTCTATTTTCTGATGTTCTGATTGAATTCTGGGATTTGATGCAATTTTCATAATCTTCAAATTGGAGATCTTTTTCAACAGTTACTTTGCCAATACCCTTGGCCTTTTTGACAACAGCACTACATGTTTTAAAACTGTACATCTTGGCACTTAACCCAGCAAATTTCACAATAACATCACCAAGTGTCTCATCTTTTAACTTGCCAGGCACCTTTTTGTTGTGGTGGTGTTGAATCTTTGTATGTTCACTGGTATCAAAGTATTGAAACAATTCAGGCTGTGACATATCTTGATAAACATCTTCTGTTTGAATATCAAGAATAAAACTATCCGTGTCCATGTACAATAATTTTACACGATCACCATAAAAAGGTTTCAGCACATCATAATACAATATTAACATATGTAATTTGGACAATTCCAATATCACAGCCCCTACATAAATAGGTTTATCAAACTTAATCTTTGTTTTCTTCATGTTGAAAAGTGCCATGTGCTCATCATAAATTCTTCTGTAATTGAAATTAGGCTTTGCAACCAATTTTTTGCTCAGGCTGGGGTCAGTAATTATTTTAACATCGGTATGTTTCCTGACATTTTCAATTGTTTTGCCATACACTGAATTCACCATCAATTTAAACAAGCCCTTATCAAATTGGCTCTTTGCAGATGTTCGAAGCTTCGTGTTTGTATCAATGTATGGTTTCAACCATTCTGAGTGCCTGAACCTTAAGACTTTGCCAACTTTGGTTACTTGAACACCATGTTTCATCAGGAACTGGAGGTTTTTGTAATATATAACATATCCCTGTTTCGGCTCCAGGGTCATCATGAGCTTCTTCTGTTTAGAGCCAGGTGAGCACTGAACCTCGGGAATTGGGGGCAGATCAGAAAATTTGTTGTGTACATTATCAGGAAATATCAGATCAACCTCTAAGAAGAGGCCATGTTCACGGTCATCAAAATTCTTAAGATCTTCAATATTGAAATTTTCAACCCATTCAAGCCCTGCATATGGCAGTTTTTGCATCATGGCATGACCATAGAGGCTGTTGGCATCTACATACACTATATAATTTGATGGCCGTGCTGGATCATAATCAGGCATATATTTGTTATTTGCTCTGGCATATCTCTGGGAACATTGCACCATCCCCCCTCTTATACCTTTCTCCATAAACAGATACATATCTTGATCTTGGATCAGATCCAATTGCTTTTTGGTGTTGAAAAACGTTGCGGCCCATGCTAGGCCTGGGGCACTGAAAAAATACACTGGGTCCAGTCCATAATTTTGCATGGAAGATTTTCTGAATGCCTGAAATACATCAGCTAAGAGGGTGACATCAAGTTTCAAATATGCCATGTGATAATCACCAAATGTCTTGCATTTTAAATTGTTCCACATCAACTGAGCATGGTGATAATCTTCATCAGTGATTCCAGATCCTCTGATTTTGCTGTAAAACTCTTCTTGTGGTGGCAGGGAACACTCATCAAATTTAGAAAAATCTGTAACATAGTCATATGGATATACACCCTTCCGCCTAATTAATTTCAGGTCCTGATTTGGAAACAATGCACGTGTGATTTTGAATTGATCATCAGATAATTGAGTGGCCAGTGTAGCCAGGCCAGCAGATAAAAATCTGTAAGAATCAAGAAATCTTAATTGAATAGAAACACCATCAACTTTAATTATCTTGCTAATAGATATATATTTCTCATCATTTTCAGCTAAAATATTTAAATTCTGCTTGTCAAACCCCTCGTACCTAATCAGATGATGGAAATCATAATTGGATGCTCCATGGCAAAATATGGGGACAAATCTTGGTCTCTTGATCTTAATATTACAGCTATTACACAGGGCCATTAAGAATTTACCATCTGTATGAGAATGGTGTTTCACCTTGATATTTGTATCTGAAAATTCACAATCACATACCGGGCATTTTTCTGCATTGTTGAAATCCTCAATCTGTTCCTCTGTTAAAGGCAACATGGGCTTTGATTTTAATAAGATATTAGATGCTATGTCACGGCACTCATTTTCTATTCTATGTGCAAATATTTTGATGGCATCTGGTCCCATGTATGAATATTCTTTACTAGCTACACCATCCCGTATAACTGTATAACAAAAACTGGAAGGTTCATGTAACTGGTATGATGTACTTGAAGATTCTTCGGGATCTGGATTGCAGAATGCAATAGGTTTGACATTCGATTCAAAATCACAGACAATATATACTGGGTGTTCCAACAAGGCTTCATACTTTTTGAATTTGCAATTTTCACTTGGATTGGGCATCACCATATGAACAGGTTTATGGTTGCCACAGTATTTCAGATGCTCAATTAACTTGTTTTTGGCAATTTCTGCATTCTCTTCACGAACCCCTTTTATCATTTTTTGACCATAAAATACAGATAAACATCTTCTGCACAACTTGAATATTGTATGAGTTTTGTCTAGTTGTTTTCTGACTAAAGCTTCAAGATTATGTATCAGAGTATAATGATATGTGCTATTCCCTTCAATTAAGAGCAGATCAATCGGAATAGCAGATTCATCATCAATTGTACTGATTCTGAGAGGTGCTATCGGGCAATTGCCAGTGGAACAAATAAATACATTAATAGATAATTGTTTGCCATTGATATGCCTGGCCTTTTTTTCAAATTTATCAATATTCTGAACAGACATTGGATATTCTAAACCCTCCATTGCATCGTCAAAATCGTGCTCATGTTGTTTGTAATAACTTATTCTCTCAGGATGCCTTGAAACTAGAAACAAAGCAGCTAATATACACCACAGAAAACATTTCTGGTCGGTATTTTCAATATTGACCACGGCTCTTTTGTTTTTGATATTAGCAGGTAATGGCAGATATGTAGATCCTTGTAATGGAGTGAATTCAGAAATATTAACATATAACTTGTGTGATGAACCGCATAGGCTCCATCCGGACTCTTTTGCTGCAAATTCAGAGTGTTTGATATTCAATTGATCCATCAATCTGCTTATTATTGTGTCTAAATTTGCATTTGAATATACCGGTACAGTTTCTGTTACGTGGGGCTGTGTAAATTTTGTAGCGTTTGGTTTCTTATATTGTACAAACAATTTGAGGGATAGCTTATAAGAGCCATTTTGTGCATTTAGAATTGCCTGGAGATCAGAATTTATACTGTTCAAGAAATTCTCAATGCCACATCTTGGCTCTGATACAAAACAGTGATCTCTTAATTGGCCGTTAAAACTGCTACGGATAGGTGCATGGCGTGGCTGTTTTGCTGCTCTGGCATTAAGAGGTGCTTCGTGCCTTCTTTTCAGACCAGATGTGGATGGTTGTGCAGAGCAAGTATTTTTATGTATATATGTGAAATATTCCATGTTGTATTTTCTATTGCATTTGGGGCATATTTTTGTGGGAGTTCTGTATTTGTCTGGGTTACAAATCTTTTGGTGCTTGGCCCAATTGGGGCTGGATATATTTTTATTGCACTGATTACAATGTTTTTGACTTGGCATTTTTGTTGTTGTTTATTATATACAATTTCCTGGGTTTCAATTCAAAATTCTATGCTGGATAAAAATATCAGTTGGGGTTCAGCACTGTACTTTGTGTGTGTGTATGTATATATGTATGTATACACTTAATATTTTTGGCTTTGGTATTTATATACAATTTCTTGGGGTTCAAATCAAAACTCTATGCTGGATCAGCTGAGTTCAGCACTGTGCTTTGTGTGTGTGTATATGTGTGTATGTGTATTAATATTTTTGGCTTTGGTATTTATATACAATTTCTTGGGGTTCAAATCAAAACTCTATGCTGGATCAGTTGGGTTCAGCACTGTGCTTTGTATGTGTATGTATATATGACCTTACTTGGGTTATTCCGCCAAATTATATGCTTCAAGTCTCCTATACTTTGGCGGAGCCTGTTCAGGTTCTGCCCCCCCCCCACTTGTGGGTTCCACTGCCAATCCAGCAATGGTGAAGAATCTGCACTGTGCCCTGGCTTTTATAGTTTTACAGAGCCAATAGAAACACTGTGGGGGTGCATTCAGAAACATGAGCTATTCTCTAACATTTTTGCCGAAGTACTTTCTTCTGAATGCACATCCCGTTTTTCTGCTGAGCGTACATGCAATCCATACCGCAGCGCCATGCCTCCCGGCGCGGCGGTGGACAACTCTGGAACTAATCGATGTCAATAGGGAGAACCGCGCTGCGGCGATCATTTGAAAGGGGGAAAATTACAGGCAATAGGATTCCCGTGCCAAGTATCGATCCCACCGCTTTGGGGCCGTCATGCGCACATATTGTTCAAGTATTGATCTTATACCCTCTCGGTGCTTGATTTTATATATGAACAGATTACAACAAAGAAACTGAATATAACAAATGCAAAATATCCCAGTTTCAATTCAATCCATTTATCTGGATTGAAGAAACCAACAATTCACATATCCCCATATCATTGTATGCTTGCCCTATTGGTACCTCTTTTGCTGTTGAGCAATTTTCTTGAAGAGGCAATTTTATTGAAAAAACCTAATAGAACAAGATACAGCGGTATGAGAAATATGTGAATTAAAGATATTTTAGTAATATACGACGTCTTAAGAAAGGAATATTCAGCTCCAAAGTACTTTGTCTAATGCTTGCTACCATTTCCCTATTACTGGCAAAAAGAGTTAAAAATATTGACATAATGAAAAAAATTGACTTGTTCCCAAGTGTTCACCGAGTTCAGACATTTGCACATAGATGGCTCTGTTGTTGTTGCTTATCAAATATATATTACATTGTTATAAGAATTACATTGTTTTAATACTAGATATGCAAATTGAACCTGGTGCCCAATTGAACTTAAACCAGAAATAAATATGTGTGTGTGTGTGTGTGTGTATGTATGTGTGTATGTGTGTCTTGGCCAAGTTTTAAGTATGGCCAAAAGAGGGGCTTATTTTTAACAAATTTATGGACAACAATCTCACAGAAGTACCTTTTATAAGTGTAGCCTCATCAATCTGAGGGGGTCATACTTTCTCATGGAATCCATGAGGGCATTTTTACAAAAATCTTGGATTATACGGGGTTTCACACTAGAGCAAAAAACTCATATGGCCATGTTGAGCTAGTTTTAAGTATAGCCAAACCTGCTTGAGGAGAGTTCATACTTTCTCGGGTTTATAGTACAGTCAATACCACTACTCCTTCCTAACCTGCCGCCCTTGTACAGGAGACACCGGTCGGCTTGCCGATTGTCGCGGCATCCTTAAATCCTTTACCCAGCGCCCGCTTGTCGGAGGTGCCGGCTGGCTACGGCCAGTTCCTAGCTGTGGTTGGGGGTACCGCGCACATACTACTTTCTCTTACAGGGGAGTCCGTGACGTCAGCAGCGAACAGCGCCCTAAATAAAATTAGGTCCCTATACTCCCCCTGGCGCCTCACTGCGAGGAATAAATTGAATGGTCCCTTCCCCCCTTTTGAATCCAGAAGTGGTGAATGCACGTGTATGGTAAATGTAAATGCACTTAAGTGATAAAAGTTAAAGACTAGTGTGCTAACAGACTTTCTTACGATAAGTTTATAATAAACATATATATACATATAAAGCTGTTGTTCACGTTTTACCCAGCAAGCCCTGAGATATCTAGAATCTGTGTTCAACGACTGGTAAGAAGTTAGCATTTATGGGTAGACTTTTGCCGTCCTCCTAATTGAAGTGTTTAGAGTTTGGTGGGACGTTGCAAATTCAACACATAGTGTCGGTTATTTTTTTAAAATACGAAATAGACAAAATATAGGTTAACAATGACAAAATTTGAACTCGAAATTCACTGAGTTGAGCACTAAATAGAAACACCGATCGGTGAAGTTAGAATACGTATCAGCACAAATAACTTCATGGCTGTTTTATATATTTTTATGTGGAAGCTGGTCGAGTGGGTTCCCAGTAGCATATCAGAAGACGATGTCTGCGATAATAAGCAGGAGCGTACTGGCTTAATCAAAAAGGCCCTAGCAACTTAACCTGTGGGCCCTCAGAAATGCCGTATTAATTTACTTGATCGCAGGTCGCCTAAAATATGAAAAAAATAATCCATCATCTCACACCTTTATAGATATACCGTTTGTCGGAATCTTTTATAGAGCATAAATTATCAGCAGTTATGAATCCAATAGGAAGATTCTAGTTGCTCAGACAGTCTGTTTTTTATAACCACACAAACAACAAAACTTGTTATTTCATGGACTTTAGTTTTATTTGTGCTATTTAAAATGTAACTTCCCACCAAATATTTTCAAACGGGGTCCAAGCCTTTTTATATAAGAACTAAGACAAATTTCCCACATAGTCCACACCTCTTAAGTGTTACAGATTATTTTCGATTTTTTGCTATAGTGTAACAAGGTAGTTCAATTTTATTTTAAAGTGCTGAACACTTCAAAAGCTAACTGTTCTACGTCCTTTACCCTATGACGTCATCGATGATATATATACGTTGTAGTATTTTCGATATTTTTTTTACTAAGGGACCCCAATATTTTAGTTATGCGCTACGCCACTGGTTGCTCTCCTCTACTTGAGGTAGGTGTTGATTTTTTCTTTTAGATAACCCCTTCCCCTAAATTCGGAGTGCCACATACGAAAATCATGTCCACTGGATGGATATTCAGCGAACTTAGTACGGAAATGTAGTTGCGCACGAATTACAAATTCGTGAGCGTGGGAAAGACTGTCCCGTATTCGATTAAGTCGTTCGCTCTAATTTCAACCTGACGATGAACAGTGAACACTATGAAGCTAAAGGTATACCAACATAAACTTTATGAGTGTATCTTTCCATGAGTACCAATTTTGTGCACTTGGATTCCGTAAACGTGAATAACACTATGTTATCTAAACCTATTGAAAACAAATCAAGGATGGGCTGAATAGTCTATACTTTCTCTAAACTTATTATACTTGATGCTGAAATGCGAAAGATATAATCTACACGTTTGATTTAATTTACTTGTATTCCTGTGTTTGTTGCAAATATTAATAAAATGTAATAAGATAAGGTGTTGATTTTTTTAAATTTTGAAGGAAAACTCTTCCAACGAAGTAATGCGAAAAGACTCAACTGCCATGCCATCTACTGGCACTTCTTGGAGTTACTTGGCTGGCAGTTGCCCAGTCATAAAAAATAAACTAACAGTGTGAGAGATAATTTGCCAGGAATTCGTGCAACTAGGAAAGCAACAGTCTTGCACATTCAACAGATATGAACAGTATCTGCACAGTTTTAACTGTTTCCTGATCAGGCCAGGTAAGGTACCAAAAATATGCGGGTTCGAGTCCTGGTCGAACTTGCATTTTTCGTTGAAATTTCTACATTGAACATCTCCCCTGTGTGCTAAATCGTAAAGTATGTGGTCAGTTGTTCAGAATGTGCACTTATATTATTGGAATTCTCCTTTAAAGAAAAATAAAAAAAGAATACCAGTTCGGTTCAGCGATGTTTCTGAACACATCTAGAGCAGATAACAGGACAAGTTACAATCGGGGCAGTCTCTAAAAATATGGGAGTCGAGTCAGGAACTCGAATTTGTTGGTCGACCTTCCCCCTCTCCGCAGAAGTCGTTAGAAGAGGTTAACTTTAGTTAACGAGAATTCCAGAAGATTGATTGATTGATTTAGTTTATTTTACTTTGCTTTCCTGTCACTTTTGGCTATTCGCGAAGATGAGCATGAGGATGATATAATGAAATTGATGAAAGGGCAATCACAAAGAACACCCATGCCGAGGCCGGCATTCGAGCCTGCTAACCACTCTGCCATAGAAGCTTATTAGAATTCCAAAAGAATAACCAAATGAATGAAATAAAGAATGGGTCGAAAAGTAGACGGTAAAGTGAAGAATAGGCCAGGACTTCTACACACTACACTAAATATTAGGAACCATTTATGTTTTTATTGCATAACGTTGTGTAATAAATCGTTCTTTTTTTTTAAAAAAAATCATCTTTTTACATTAAATATAATAATATCGCTCGATTTTATCGATTTGTGTGTATTTTCTCCATTTTTCAATGGTCTTCTTTTTTCTTCTTTTATCTGGGGGTGGGGAGTAGAACAATGTGGTTGTTGCTTTTTGACTTGAAGGAAGAGAATTAAAGAATTGGCAAAGGAAAAAAATTGCGTGCGCGTGTGTAAGCGTGTTTGTACAAAGAAGTCGCCGAAAAATACACACTTTAACATAATTTTCTGGCTTTTTCAGGTTTAATCAATTTGAAATAATGAAGCCAGACTACAGGAAATTTATCCTGTAACGCTACTGGATGTTTGAAAACGCAGTTGAGGTGCAAAGACAGTATAGGAGAGAGTTTCAGAACAGACCCATCCATGTGACTTACCATCTCTCGAAGTAAAGGAGAGAGAACTGTTCAGAATGCCAATAATGTTCCGGAAGACCGCGGACATCGACGAGCCCCACAAAGCATATGGATAGAGTTCAAGAAAATCTGTGCAGCAAACGGCTCGTGAGATAGGAAGAGTTACATTCAAAGAAGAGTCCATGCTCTCAGTGCAGTTTTGTGAGTGGTACTTGGCACCATGTGCTAACAGATGGATTGGATAAAGAGGTAGAGTCAGAAGAATAACATCTGCATTCACCAGACCTCACGCTTTGTATAGGGATATGTAAAGGATAAAGTTTACGGTACAAAACCGGCAAGAGTGGACGAATTGAAGGCAGCCATTCAACGAGAATGCCCACAAACACTGAACGAAAACATTCTTGATTTTAACTAGTCAATTGCTTCGCTTTTTCCAGTGCCTGTACCAGAACGGTTTGAAAACGGGCCTTGACAAAAATTATTCATGTCTGTAGATTATTTTAAATTTTGAGTGTATAGGGGCTATCCACCGGAAGGAAGTGCCTTCGCGCGGACGCCATACTTGTAGCACAACAACTTCCGGTTCGTAGGCTCACAACATGCCGCTAAAGGGAGCTGAGATTGTGTCATGTATGAATGGAACGAATGGGTGTGTACGGGGAGGATGTAAACTACGATCAGGGCTAAATAATCTTTCACGGACCTCTCTTCATCCATTTCCTCGGGATCTAGGCGCCAAAATTATTGCATTCAAGCTGTTAGGCGTGAAAATTGGAAGCCCATTAACAGGAGTAGACTCCGCAGTAATGACAACTGATCTGAAGGAACCCAAAAAGTCGGGATCTGAAAAAAAAATCCCGTTCCGATCCAGACTTCGGAAAAAATGATAGACAGAATTTAAAAGTAGTTTATTCCCTACATCTTTTTTTTTTGTACTAAATGTCCGAAATTTATTGAAATTAGCAGTTTTTATTCGAGAAATGCAAAATGAATCATCACCCTTGGTTGAAATTGTGTGTATAATTAACATTTTTTTTAGTATTGGATAATGTTGAATATTTTCCGCTCCTATAATCTCCCAATTTAGTCGGGAAATAACATTATTTTTCCCGTTTTGAACGTCAGGACTTTAAAAATACCCCGTCCTGTTTACTTCCCAACCAAAAATTTTGCGTCCCGCACCCCTTGCACTTCATTAATGGTAGAAGAGAAATAATTCAAATCTCGATTTTTCTCTCTGCTTTACTGATATGAGCAAAAATATTACTTTTCCCTTCAAAAGATGCTCGGTCATAGTCAGATAGGTTACACATTACGTTCTTGAAGTACATACGAACCGTATTAAATTTTTGTGTAACCAGATTATTTTGTGTGTGTATGTATGTATGTGTGTTTGTTCCAGCATAACTCTCGAACGCATGGAGCAATTTCAACCAAACTTGGAACACGTATCACTTGCAATCTCGAAAGAAATGCTGTGGGGGTAAGACACACCTGGTACTCCTAGGGGTGGGTGGGAGGGGTGGCATGCAAAAATAATAGAAAACGACGGATATTAGTGTGGAATCCATAGTTTTCGGGGTCGCTAATATGAATAGTGAGACTCCCAATGCCTTTCAACTTCAAGACACCCCTGGCACCCTAAGATGAATAATGACACTCCCAATGCTGTTCAATTTCAAAACATCCCTGGCACCCCTAGAGAGTTGGGGTGAGAAGGGGGTGACATGTAAAAATTATCGAAAACGACGATATTGGTGTGGAATCCATTGCTGTCGGGGTCGCTAAGATGAATAGTGAACCTCCCAATGCCGTTCAACTCCAAGACACCCCTGGCACCCCTAGGGAGGGGGCAGGAAGGGGGTGATATGTAAAACGACCGATATTAGTGTGGAATCCATAGTTTTATAGGGCGCTGAGATGAATAGTGACTGATGTATTTAGGTACTACGGGTGCCACTTTATCCAGGACATGCAATAATCTTATTGTGGTACGTCTGGGTCTTTCTTGCCACTGTATACTGTAAATCCTCTCCACTTCGGAGGTAAAATCCTCCAGGTCTCTTCTGGGCCATATACAGGAGTCCTCTGTGCTCCCTCTTCTCTCTCTCTCTCTCTCTCTCTCTCTCTCACTCACACACCCACTATCGCCCCTCCGCGGGGCCAAATCTCATACTAAAGTTTCTCCTCTTCATTCATCTACCTCACCCCTGTTGCAGTTGTAGAGATACGCCCTCAAACCCTCTATTTTCTCTTCTCATTCATGTTCAGGGGCATCATTCACCACTACTACAAAAGAAAAGGCAAGTCACAATGACGGTCTTCTACTCCTTCACACTTCACTTCTACACTACACATTACTTCGCACTTCACGCTGTGAATATCAGACACTTTCACAGATAAGAGTATATAAGGGTATATACCCTTATATGTGCTTGCATCCTGAGATACTTGTATGGTGCTGTGTGTGTTGCCTAACCCTACGGCGATAAGTTTATTTGAATAGCAAGTCTTCGATAGAAATTTCGCCCATCGTCAGATCACAACCCATTTCGCCTAATACCGTTTCGCCTAATGGCTTATCAGCACCCGCCAATCAGATCTGACAATCTAACCGTCGTCGTGCGGTATAATGCATCGTGCTTTGGACTCCGGCTACCGAACGCACGTGGGTTCGAGTTTCCCGCGGGAAGTGTAACAACTTTTCTCCTGAGATATCGACCTGTGTTTTGGATCAGTGGACACCCACGTTCGTGAGGAAATCGGAGAGCTTCGAATGAGTAACGTAACGCGGTCGTGGAAACGTAAAACAACGACTGAGGGTCCGTCGTGCTGACCACACGTCGCCCGTAACTGGTTGGATGATATCCCACCTCGGGTGAGTGAGTGAGGCCGACAGTCGGTTGGTATAGGTCCTGCCACTCACGGCATGGGTTTTTAACCTAACCTTAAGCACTAATCATGGATGAATTAATATAACAAAACAGCCTGACCCTGTGGCCGAGTGGTTAGCACATTGCGCTTTGACGCCAAGGGTCCCGGGTTGAATCCCGCTCGGGCTTGGTTGTTTGTGAATGTCCATTCATCCATTTCATCACTCATCCCCATCTTTGCAAATTAGCCAAGAGGCACTAAACGAGAAGTAAAATAAACTAAATCAATAAATCAATCAATCAATACAACAAAACAGAACACGTATCTCCCTGTTGAGAGACAATTAAATTCCCCTCATTTGAAATATTTCCCTTTCAACGAGGTTAGGCGAAAGAGGATATCCCGTATTGCCTAAAATGGCGGCCAGGTCATAAATCACAATATCTTATGGCGATAAACATTTAGGCGAAAGAAGATTAGGCGGAACGGGACTACACACATCACCGTTGAGTTAGTCAAGACGCATAAGCCATGCAGGTAACCACGTATTTCAGAATCTGGGTGTCTCAGATAATTAAGGAATAGAGAAAATCAATTTATTAATTGATTCAATCATTTGGTTTATTTTACTTCGCATTCCTGCCACTCTGGGCTAACCGTGAAGATGAGGATGAGTAATGATATGATGAAATTGATGAGGGGACATTTACAAATAACATCCATGTCCAGGCCGGTATTCGAACCCAGGACACCTGGCATCGTAGCGCGCTGTGCTAACCACTCCGCCACGGGGGCCGACGAGGAAATGTCAAGGGTAGAAGAAATGGGAGAGGTATTACGAAGAGAGAAAAAGAAACAATAATGTACAGTAAATAAAGAAGTAGAGATAAAAGAGAGGAGGAATATTAGAGAGAGAAAATATGGTAGTTGAGAAAGAGAAACAGATACAAAATCAGAGGAAGATAGGAGAAGAGAGAGAGACAGAGAGAAAGAATCAGAAAATGAAAGAGAGATAGAGAAACAGAATAAGAAATAAAAATAGATAGAAGGGGAGAAGAGAGAAAGAGGATTACGTAAAGAGGCAGAGACACCTAAACAGAAGAAGGAAGGGAGAAACATAGAGAGAGGAAGAAAGAAAGATTAAGAGGAGAGAAAGATAGGGAAGCAGAAGAAAAATAGAGAAATAGAAACCGAGGAAGAAAGAGAGAGAAAGAAAAGGAGAGAGACATAAAGAAGCTAGGGAAACGAGAAAAGATAGAAAGAGAGAGAAGGAGCAGGAGAGAAAGAGAGAGATTGGAAGGAAGAAAACAAGAAAGAAAGACATGGGAGAGGATGTTAGGAGCTATAATCGTCAAAGTAGACCCCGCTTATAAATAATTCGTTCATCCTTGAAATTTCTAGAAAGGTTTAGCATTTTTCTCCCCACTGAATTATAGTTCAGTTTAAAAGAAGTCATTTCGTTGCAACTAATCTAGAAGAAAGAAAGCAGGTAGATGTCATCTATACAGATATATCCAAGGCCTTCAATAGAGTAAACCACGATATTTTGTTGAGTAAACTCTCGTGTTACGACCTCTCCAAACCAGCACTAAATTTCTTTGCTTCTTATCTAAAAGACCGTAAGCAGAACATATCTTATAATGGAATTTTAACAGAAGAGTTCGCAGTTTTCTCAGGAGTACCCCAGGGTTCGAATCTCGGACCTCTGTTGTTTTTAATTCTAATCAATGACTTACCAAAGTACCTGTGTGACTCATTCAGACTCTTATACGCGGATGACTTAAAATTCGGTAGGACTGTTTGTAATATTGATGACTGCAAATCGTTACAAAATGAAATCAATACAGTAACAAAATGGTGCAGAATAAATGATCTTAATCTGAACATAGAAAAATGCTGCACGATGACATACTCGCGCAACAGAAAGCAAATTGAATTCAATTACAAAATAAATAACACAAAAATTAAAAGGGTTAACGAGATGAGAGATCTAGGAGTTACATTTGATTCAAAACTTACATTTGCAACACATGTTGAAAGGGTCGTAAATGAGGCACACAGGAACCTAGGGTACGCAATTAGAATGAGTAAAGACTTTGTGAACAAAGAAATAATGAAAATAATATTTAACGCTTTAGTCCGAAGTAAAGTAGAATATGGAGCAGAAATATGGGCTCCTCAGGACAAAAAGTACACGCATAAAATAGAAATGCTACAGTGTAAATTCGTAAGGTACGCCACTTATAAAGAAACAGGCATAATCCCCGACACGAATCATACACATCCCTCTGTAAACACCACAACCTGCCTTCTCTCAGCAAAAGAAGGAAGATGCAATTGCTCGTGCAACATCTTCTAGAACTAATACACATACTTTTTCCTATCTCCAAGACACGATCCAAAGGGGGCCTCTTTTACTGTAGTAACAGAAGATCGAACATTATAAATGAATCACCTCTCAGGAGAATGTGTGAACTGTACAACAGATGTTCCGAAAGGGAACCAAAATTAGACATATTTCACGTGCCTATTGGGACATTCAAAAACGTTATTCAAGGAATGTAAGAATAAATGTCAACAATGTAAACATAAACGCAATTTTTGTAAATATATATTTCTCTCGTAGTTTATACTCAATTACATATATGTACGTACTTTCTAGAGTGTCAATTATTTACAGATCCTTTATTACATAATTAATGTATTTCTTTAAGGTAAATAACTTCTATCCTTGATTTATACTGAGTTTATTTTATTTCCATACTTTATGTAATTTATAATATATTATATTAGTATCTCCTTTATATATATATATATATATATATATATATATATATATATATATATATATTGTACATGGTGGTAAAGATCTGAAATACCGAGTGTAAATATAAATACGTTGTGTATTGTACTTAATAATTGAAATATTGTATTCATGTAGGATATTTTTGTAGATAATAGTTAGATATTTTAATCCACTCTTTTCAATTAATGTATTACATATTATAACTCGCTTTGTTAACTGTTGTATACACATATAATTTAGCGTTGACATGTTTTATGTTTATTTACATTTCTGCACAATAATATTTCTTACCAAACTGTAAATTTACAAACTCAAAGCAAGAAATGTAGAACACTGTAATTAGGCATTCGCCTGTTGTGTTTAATAATAAATAAATAAATAAATAAGTAAATAAATAGTAATACATTACTTCGGTGTGAGTCAAACTGATACAGGAATTTAAGCATACAAACATAATGAGAACATTGTATTAGTTTTAAATTCACTTCATGCACATATAAACCTACATTTTAATGTGCGATTCCTCCACCGGATATCGAACTGGTACCTATTGATTACAACACAAGGATGTTACCACAATTCCATCGAGACAATCTCTCAATGCTACTGACAACGGTTCTATATTAGGATGCTATGTTAATTGGACATTATCCATTCTTCATTCCATACATGTTCGGCTATTTCCGACCTATCTATTTCATCTTTGCCTATGTGCTGCTTGTGGTTATCTCTTCTCTAGAAAGCGTCCAGATTTTCTTATCCTAATCACTAAGGAAAGGATTTTACTGCAAACCCCTTCCAAAAAATAGCTGTTTTCATACCGGTCGTTAGCGCACCTTTTCGTGAGATTATCACGTTTGTTCCCTTTTTACCCCCTCTTTGATGCTTCAGCAACTTTATACTTCCTTTTCTTTCATGTTTTGTCAAAAAAAAATTGGATAGAAAAATAAATGATTTTCACTCTTCTTGAGAAGCTGCATAAAATCCTGTAGTCTCATTTTGTAGAGCAGAACGAGAGCTATGAAATGATATAATATAATCATTGCAGCCCAAATAGTAAAAAAAAAAAAAGGTAAAGTGCTCCCCTGTGCATAGCACTACGCCATGAAGGCGTATAGGGGGTGTGGGGGTAACGCCCCGCACTTCCTTGATCCGGTCGTGAGTGGGGGTGATGTGATCAGCATCACGCCCCTGACCGCCTTTACCCCCCAGGGTTTCCCCCCGAGGTACCCATGTTATTCGACGCTGTGTGGGCGCCGGGGCCGCTTCCATCGTTAGAAAAGTTCCCGGATTTGAACCGGCCGGGGATCGAACCCGGGACCTTTAGCATGGTAGTCAGACGCGTTACCGACTGAGCCACCGCGGCCCAAATAGTTCCCAAGATAATGTAGAAAAACCCGCGAGAGATAACACAAACTTCAACAAAACCTATGCGGCAGAACCACAGTTCTCTACGCGGTCCGTGCTGTGTTACGTCACCTGCAACGATAAAACAAGCATAAAATTGTTAATAACTTCGTCCCTGCTGGTGCTAGAGCGAAATTATACACACCGTTGAACTCGTGAGAAAATTTCCTATTGGAATGAGGTATTATTACACGACATGGTTTCCATTTGAACTTTTAAAGTTGCATTCAAGATGGCGGATTTCAAGATGGCAGCCGTCATCGTCATATGTCCTATAACATTTTCCTCCACCCCTATCACAACCCTGCAATGTTCGTTTTTGGAAATATAATGCGATTCAATTTTTATTCATGTTTTTCCACACTCTTGGACCACCCTGTATATACAGAAGGCACAATAAAAGAGAGCATGGAATACATGCATTTTCTCAGCACCACTTTTTGCACCTTTTTGAAAACATTTTCAGAACATTTTTTTCCTATCCCGACCATAATTTTTCACCTTAAAATCCTTTCCCCAGTAATCACATAGAATTCAGTGCATCGACATTACAGTAGTGCACATAGAACCAAATTTATCAGTCTTCATAGTAAAAGCCCAAAACCCTGTCATTCCATTGTAGAATCCAATCACATATGGTCCCCTCTCCTCAGATAGAAATAGTGGAACAAAAATTAGGAAATAATCCGGTGCGGGTGAAGGGGGGGGGGGGCTCCCTTGAGTAGTTGGTTTGCACAACGGATTTGTAATAAAATTACAAGTCTACTCTAGGTTCTGTCTTCTCGCCTTAAGACGAAAGAAGAGGTGCTTTGTCGAAACGTAGTGCTAGAATAAATATGGTTACAAGCATGGCGTGGTGGTAAAGTCGTCGCATTGAAAACAAGGTGACGCGGGTTCGAGACCCGGTGGAGGCATTATAGTTGTTCGGATCCCACTTTAAACTGTAGCCTATCCTAAAACTAAAACTTAAAAAAGCGCTATACAATGTCGAAATTAGCATTGCACCTATCACAGATAATGAGTAGACCACACAACAGCTGTTTACTTGCGAATACCCAACATCTGTTAATAAAGGTAACTCTCAAATGAAGTTGTGACGTAACGTGTCAGTTTTTAAAGACGTGGCAAAGAAATATTCATAGGTATATACTCCTAAAAGAAGCTTGTCAGTATTTAGAACAGTCTATAATTCTAATTGTAATTAAGAACTGTGATCAAGAGGGAGGAACCCAGCCATTCACTCCACTCCGACAGGGAATGAATAGAAAAAATAAAAAAGACAGATAGAGGGAAATAGAAAGATTGAAAAATGATAGAGATAGAAAAAAATAATAGAAAAATGAAAAGACGGACAGAGATGTAGAGTGAGCCAGAAAAGGAAGAAGTGAAACAGAAAGAACCAAAGAGGAGAGTTAAGTGAAAGAAAGAGAAATATGAAAATACAGACAGACGGAGAGAGAGAGAGAGAGAGAGAGAGAAAGAGAGAGGCGGGAAAGGAAAGTGTGATACAGAATAAAGAAAGAAAGAGGGAGAGAAGAAAGAAAGTCGTAGAAAACAAAAAGACAGAGATAGAAATAGCCAGAAAATAAAGAGTGATACAAAAACAAAGAAAGACGAGACAGAGAGAGAGAGAGAAGAATTAGAAGAAAGAAGGAGAAAGATAAAAAGACAAAGAGATAGAAATAGTCAGATAAATAGAGAGCGATACAGAAACAAAGAAAGAAGAGAGAGAAGAATGAGAAGAAAGAAGGAGAAATAGCCATAAAAATAAAGAGTGATACAGAAACAAAGAAAGAAGAGAGAGAGAGGAGAATGAGAAGAAGAAAAATAAAAAGACACAGAGATAGATATAGCTAGAAAAGTAGAGAGCGATACAGAAACAAAGAAAGAAGAGAGAGAGAGAGAGAGAGAGAGAAGAATGAGAAAGATAAAAAGACACAGAGATAGAAAATAGCCAGATAAGGAAATAGTGATACAGAAGCAAAGGAAAAAGGAGAGAGAGACGGAAGAAAGAGCTAAAAATAAATAAGGCAAACAGAGATAGAAAGAGACAGAAAAGGAAAGGCCGGTACAGAAACAAAGAAAGAAGAGAGAGAAGGAGAAGAAGAAGAAAGAAAGAGAAAATGAAGGCACTGATAGAAATAGCCAGAAAAGGAAAGAGTGATACAGAAACAAAGGAAGAGAGAGAGAGAGAGAGAGAGAGGAAAGAGATATAAATATAAAAGACAGGGAGAGAGAGAGAAAAACAGAGCAAAAGAAGCTTGTCCTTATTCAGTACATTCTTTAATTCTAATTAAGAATTATAATATGGGAGGGAGGAACCTCGCTACCACCACTCCACCAGGGCAGGGGAATTCGCATCGGTTTTAAAATAGCGATCAATGCATGCAATATCGACACAAGAATGGCCCTCCTCGGTACACGGCCCCACCGTTAGTCTCGCCCGTCTTGCAGAGGACTTGCTATTTGTTCTTTCGAAACCCTCCGCCAGGGGAAGGAGAGGACATGTAGCATCCCTGTGTGAGGTTAGAATTTCTCCGGCGCGCGTATGTGTTTCTGGGGAGAGAGCCCAGGAATCTTGAGTTAATGGGGGCAAGAGGGGTTGAAGACGGCGGGGAGTCGCCTCGCCTCGTGTACCACCAATTGATACGTCTCCGGGCCGGGCAGGGCCTCCCCCAGGTGGTCATGTCGGCAAAATCGACAAACAGTCGTGCGGGGCCGAGGAGAAATGCATCTGAAGAAGAAGGGTTCTCCACTTCCCCTCCGCCTTGCCCCCCTCCCCTTCCCCTCAGTGTTAGCACGCCTGTAAATCAGGCAAGGTCCATCCGAAACACCCTCTCGGGAATCAAGTAGTCCGGCCGGAGAGCGACGCAAGAAGTTCTCTCCATGCAAATAAATAGCACCTTGCAAAGATCGACGCTGCGAATTAAGAATTTCAACATGGAGTGTCAACGACGATGAATCTGATTCTTGCTTTATTTTACTTCGCTTTTTGTGCCACTTTTCGCTACGTTGCGAAGATGGGGATGAGTGATGACTGATGAAATTGATGAATGGACACTCTCGAACATCCATACCCGGGGGGGATTCGAACCCGGGACCCCTGGTGTCGTAGCGCGATGCGCTAACCACTCCGAAACGGTGGCCGGCTCGACGACGATGAAGTACTTGCGTAAAAGTCCCGAAACGAATGTGCCGCCTCGGTGGTTACAAGCGCGGACCCACGGTGAGGACGATAGGGGCGGTCGTCCCTCCCAACTATCAGGCTCTTGTACAGGCAACGGCAAAGATAATAGTACGCAAATTGTCCATCACTAATTTCATTCTTTTCTATCCTGTGTTGTTTTAAAAAATGGAATTCTGTTCATGCAAAGTAGTTGTTTTCCTCTGCTTATTGACACTTTTATATCAATTCACGATCATCAAATTGTGTACATGTTATTATGCCTAATATACAGCGTGTCCACAAAGTCCTGCTACCGTTACAATGAAACGTAACTCCTAATCTATATGAGATAAAGACATGGAGTTTTTTGCAACGTGTTCCACAGCTCTCAAAGTTTTATTTACAATTACTGTCTGGCTGTCTTAGCCGAGACCGTGGACGAAAGTGCGCATGCGCCAACTGGACGCGTTCAGTGGCTAAATAGGGGTGATGGAGCTTTGGACAGGAAGCGGGTTCCTTGAAACTCGTCTGCTGTAGAAACAGCAATGAAGTTTCAACGTAGTAACATCGCCGCCAAAATACATACAGAGATGTTTACGAATTATGAAAGGGTTATGTCATATACTATATCAGCAAACAGAACATATCAGGAAAGTATTCATATCGTCACATTAGTAGATAAACTTGTTTGTAAACCAGTAGCTTTATCTTAGATCATTCAATTAAATTGATCTTCTTAGTAAATATTATACTAATTAGCACAAATGTACACAACATTAATCAGGATAGTATTCAATAGTAATAATATTGTTGTATATAGTATTATAATTATAAATGTAATAACCGAATGGCTTGTGACATTTCTTAGTATAACGAGGGTGTTTTGTAGAATGTGCAACAGGGACCAAAACGTCCCAAATTTCCTCATTCCACTTCGAAACGGTTTGTTGCGAATTATAAGAGCCATCACAAACATAACACCACAGAAAGCGGTAATAAACACAACAAGCGAACCCACGCAAGCTAAATACCACAGGGTAGTTCGGCGAGTGCTTCTCCCTGCTTCCCCTCTCGCGTTTGGAATCGTTCTTTCCAGGTAGTTTCGTCTTCCTTGGCCGGACTGTACCAGACTCAGCATACCACACACATTGTGCCTTCTCCTGTGCTGTCTTCATTGTCGCTCACAACATAATCTGCAAAGAATCAAAAAAACAAACAATAAAAAATTAAAATAATAATAATACCACTACTTATTAAAACTTTGAGAGCTGTAGAACACGTTGCAAAAAACCGCATGTCTTTATCTCATATAGTTTAGGAGTTAAGTTTCATTGTAACGGTAGCAGGACTTTGTGGACACCCTCTATTTCAAGATTGAAACGTTCTGTGTTTTTTCACCAAGTTAACATGCTCGAGAATATTTTTTCAAGTTTGATTTAGTCCACTTTATGCTCATGACAGGCTAATCGGGACTGGACCTACAGTTTTAATTTGGATCTGAACCACTGTGCAATATGTCTCCAAAAGGGATCGAATCCGAGATCTCTTCAGTTTACCATAGCAATGGGATGAATTAAGATAACGATATACAATAACAAATGAAAATCATGTTCCTAATCCACCTCTGGATTTTTGACAAACAGTACTCTAATTTCAAGAACATGGAAGTCAGCTTGATTCCTGTTTACAGTACGATGCATTGTTTCTGCAAAACTTTGTAAGCACCGAGAATATTTTTACAATTGTCGTGCACAACATACAGAGCCTAACCCCCAACATAACGCATCTTCAAGTTATGGTCAACACAATCGAACCAGAACCAGACGTGATATGCTTGACAGAACATTGGCTAAACAGTGAAAATTTATTTATTTATTTATTTATTTATTATCCTACGCACAACAGGCATCTGCCCTTTTACACTGCACAGTAAATGTCTTACATATGATTTATACATATCAAAATAATATTTGTACACATTTCAGATATAAAAAAAATACATATAGAGGTTATATATATCGTCCTTAAACATTACCGTGGATAAGAAATGAATCAAACCTTACACAATTACATTCATATATGTATGGATATATATATACACATAAAGAAAGTAAAAATAATAATAATAGTAATAATAATAATAATAATAATAATATTATAATAATACAAAATTAAGTAAGAATGTTGTCCATTAAATAGCGTTTATACTTCGAAAATTTAGCAAATATGTCCAAGTCAGAGGCGAAGATATAGTACAAGCAATGCAAGCACTGCTTGCATTATTCGAATATCATTTAATGTACTTAATGTTTTAGCCTTATTTCGTTTCCATCGCACTCGATTTCGCGAAAAATACGGCCGCAAACTCCCTCAGCAGCTCTGTAGCAAGCACCAGCCTCAATGCTTGCGGCTGTTCTGCGGGAAAATAACGCACCCGAAAGAGTCACATGGCGAAGCGTGAAATTCGAGTGGAACCCGTCCACAACGCTTATACCAAAAGCTCTGCTTGCTGAGCTTGCGTTATTCCCGAAAATGGCCGAGCTCAACCGAAAGCAGAAGGATACATTGCCACCAAAAACTACGAGTAAAGAATATTTGTCTTCATGAACACGTAAACAAGATCGCGAATATAAAAATAATTCTTAGTCATAAAATAACTAGAATAAGTTAAATTCTAAATTCCATATATACCATTTTATATTACAATTTTAAATTTCGCGAATTGTAAAACGCGTAAAAAAGTGGATATTGGGAGTTCGGGCGAGATGGTAAAGGGCGGGGGTTTGTGTTTCCAGGAAGTGAAATGTCTGCACCCCCGTGAAGAGTTTCCCCAGGGAGGGAGGGAAGATTCGACGGACCTTGGTCTGCACCCTGTGTCCAGCTCGGTCCAGCTCAAATTACGTCAAAAGTGTTGACCGCACCAGTGTTTGCAACTGCCAAATTATTTACACAGTAATTCAAGTGAGCTGTTTCACAAATTTTACAACCACATTCAATAAATTGACTGCTTTTGAATAAAACTTGGGGTGAAAATAAAGCTATCTAAAAAGAACTCTCTACTGATATTTACACAGCACAATTAAATCTTATACATTGTACACATTATGAACACAAGAACATGTTTTAAGTTTTATTATTATGACACAATTGGTGCTCCCAGGATTTTTTGTAGTAGTCTTCTCATTTTGTCATCTTTTCCTGCCTTTAACTTTCCTTTTCTTCGGAATACTGGGCTAAAGGGGGGCCAACCCTCCCCCGGCCCTGGCCCCGCCTCTGTATGACACTTTATTACTTAAATATTATGTATATACTCTTTCTGCTGTAATGATTCTGATTCCACCGCTTAATTTCTATCTCCATACTGATATATCTTTCCTTCCCATGAGGGATAAAATTAAGGAAATAGGTTGGTATCACTTTCGGTCGTTTCAGAGATTTCCAAAGTGATCTTGCGTGGATGCTTTCCAGTTGTGGAAAGAGCATGGGAGTGTCTTCACGTTTTGAGAACCTTGAGACCCTAAGATTTGTTGAATTGTTCGATAGCGGGAAATTTCTCATATATGCAAAGGAGTTTGGAATTTATTGTGGTGAGTACATCGTCTATGCATGTGTTTCTTTGGTTTGAAATGAAATTTTTAAAGTTTGTATTTAACTATTTATTTTAATGTTTGACTCCGAATACGATTTTTAGGGTGCCCACAAATCCAAAATTACAATCACGCAGTGTAAATTAAATAAATGAGTTATTTTACCTTAATCCGTTTGGTCACCGTTTGCCCACATTAAAAAATAATGAACAAATGAAAGTACTAATAAATAAACAAGAAATTACGTACCCCTTTAGTCGTATGCGGAAAGTTTGCATATGTAAGACGTTTACTACCATACGAATAACGTTACCTGGAATTTCGAAAGTAAATGTGACGTTTGAGGATCATATGGTTTATTTTTAGAACCGTCACTTTATTATGATATTTTGACAAATCCAGCGACCGGGCCAATGAGGCTATAAACCTTTAATCCCCCTCTTGGCGTGCCATTGTACTACATGTTTTGTTGTACTGAAACATTGCTTGCCTCCTTCGTAAGACTACGCTTCGCTACTGGTCCAAGTGTATGCCCCTCTCTAACCATTCATTATACAAGCTACACATTCTTCGCAGAGGAGCCATTTCTGAAGATTTTGTATGGGTGCGGGAAATTGCAAAGAGTTGCTTTGGATGGGGGACGTAGAAAGCCATGTTTTGAAAGCAGAGAGGAAGAATCCAATTTGTCGTTAAGAAGTTTGAAAAGAAAAAAGAGCTGATGTATGGTTCTTCTGTTTGCAAGGGAGGTAATGTGTAATTTAATTAGTAATTCGTTATAAGGTGTCATCTTTGGATATGCACCATCTATCCTAAAAACTATATAGCGAGTGAACTTATTTTGAACTTTTTCAGTAAGATCTATTTGTTTACTGGTTTGTGGACTCCACACTATAGATGCGTATTCTAATTTTGGCCTAACAACGATGATAACAACGCTTTATTTTCATTGAATTCTTTTGCAGTTCTCAAATATAAAACTTTTAAAAATTACTAACTATAAAATAATTAGCGGTTTTTGCAGAGACATATACCAACGAGGTGGTTCTCTAATATTAATAAAAATATTCTCTGCTGACACACGCTAGACAAGTTAACAAACTGTGTAAAGAGTCCTCGGAATTAGATTTTGAATGTGCTGCTGTTACAATAGATAATTTAAACCTTATCATACTTTCTGGCTATCGGAGCCAACTAGGGTCTTTAGAAATGTTTCTTACACGTCTTGAAAATGTACTGAATAGCATACCAAATATTCATAAGAAAAAGTTATTAGTTTGTGGAGATTTCAATGTTGATTTTTTAAAGGACTGCCCTGAGCGAAACCGTGTGTTGACATTAACTTTATCGTATAATATTAACTATATAATTACAAATCCTGTCAGAGTAACAGCTAATTCCGAAACTGTAATTGACAATGTCGTCACAAATCTCGATCAGGGTGACATCTCATATAATACACATTATAAATGGTCTTTCTGATCACAAACGCCAAATCATGCACGTAAAAATTACACATGCTACCAAACAACCTATTATGCATTAAAATAGAATATATGGTGAAAGAAACACGCACAAATTTAAATCTTTGATAGAAAAAGAATGTTGGAGCCAAATATATGTAAGTGAAATTGACAGTGATGAAAAGTTCACAATTTTCACAAATACCAGTCTATAATATTTTTGACACAGCTTTCTCTAAAAGAAAAATTCAAACTAAAAATGGAAGGAGAAAGCAATGGATAACACGAGAGGTAAAACGGTATAGTAAAATAAAAAGATCCGTAATAAGTCAAAGTCATAGCACTCCCATAAATAAATCAGTAAACAAATTTCACATAAATTACTATAAAAAACAAATAAGATATGCCAAACAAAAATATTATGTGAACACAATTGCGTCTTCAAATAACAAAAGCAAAGCAATGTGGGACGTTGGAAATCAAAATGCAGTTATGTAATAAAAACAAACAATATCAAATTATGTACAAATGACGTTGAAATAGACGATCCATTTGCAGTGTGTGAAACATTTAACAAATACTTCACCGAATTAGGAGATAACGTAGTAACAAATATAACTAACGTAAAAAAACAATTGCATTGTACCTGTAAACCGCGCACTCTAGAAAGCATTTTTGTTAACCTTAGAGTGTCATAGATGCAGTGTGTTTCGCTAGCTCTCGGTCTCTGATTTTCGCTTACAAGAACCAAACTATTGGTAAGAATATAATGAATGACATTTGCTACGGATACACCTTCGTTTCCCAACAAGAATCCTGTAAACTCTTCTTTCCTCTCCCATTCGCGCCACATGGCCTGCCCACCTAAGTCTTCTTGTTTTAATCATTCTAATAATATCTGGACATGAATACAAATTATGTACTTCTAAATTATGTAACCTTCTCCACTCACCTGTCTCCTCATCCCTTTTAGGTCCAAATATTTTCCTACGGATCTTATTTTCAAATACTCTGAATTTATGTTCCTCTTTCAATATAAGGGAACAAGTTTCGCTTCACTGCATTCATCAATATCTTCAGGTTTATCTCATCTGAAGCTGGGGCAGACAAAGTAGCAAGATTTATATTAACATGCTTCTGCATCTCTCTTCATGTGATTACCTTATTTTTTCCTCGCATCTCTCAATTACAATCTCACGTAATTTCTTGAGTAAGAATTTTCCTTGATCTTCATATTTTTTTGCATTGATTTTCTTTGTCACGGGAAACTCATTTCTTGACGTATTCAGAGTGTTCATCTGTGAGTGTCCGTTTCAAGTTATCTTGATGAGCAGAAAACATATGGGAAGAACGATCTGCTTCTAGTCTTCTTAAGGTCTTGATATTATGTAGTAGGATCCGGTCGACACATTCGGTGAAATTTTGCAGTCGCCAATAATTCATCCGATAAATATTTATTCGTTTAAAATTTCTACTCACGGCGGCGTTCTCGTACAAAACTGTCTAAGGATATCCGTCATTTGGTGGATGCACTTCATTTGGTGATGTTACAGCAAAAGTCAAGGCAACTGTATTTTTTCTCAAAGTTAAACGATGGTACCACAATTAGATCGTGTCCCTGAGAACATGACACCCTTAGTATGTGGACACATCACTAGATGGCAGTGTGATGAACGGCTATTGTACAGAGAGCAGTGGTAATTCACTGTTAAGTCAACCGTCGAGCCACGGCGTGAACAGCGTTCGTGTATCAAAATAGCCGTTCTTATGGAAGGAAGTGACAGAAAATGCTACAGGAAGGTGGTGGAAACTGTAGGAGAACAGTGTCATAGAGTAGTATGTGCCTCTTTTGTTCCTGTAATGTTACTGTGCTTTCAGACTTGTAAACATTTGGCACGATGCTATATTTAAGGACGTTTTCTGGCTTCCCTATCCTACACCTACACTGCACTGTTCATACATTCCACAATACCATACACTGCCCCCTTCCATTTGTATATTTTGGATTTTCGTGCTGGTCCCGCATTCTCGCGAAAAAAAATGTTGCCATTACTTTTGCTGTAACCCTCGTATAATAAATATACTTCTCTGGATCGTCTTCTGTCTGTTTGTATGCATTATAATTTCTTGAAAGCAGACAGTTTGGATGTAATATAACTAATAAACAGTACGAGTATGTTCTAATGCTCTTCCGGGGTGTAAGGTGACCGTTTCTGAACGCTACCAAATGTTACTCTCACTAAACCCCAAAACTGCAATCTTGTATGCTAACGAGGCTCTGCCGTCTAGACCTACAGCCAGTGTGTTGTCCTGTGTCTTGTCCTTTATGTGCTGAGTGCCCCCTCCCCTTTACAGCCTCAGTTTTTAACCTGGGCAAGGAGATTGTAGTTCCCAGAGACACATGTTGATATTCTATCTATGGTAAGGTGCTTGGTCCCGTATAATGTGAAGGGTGCATATAGTATGTTCTTTTTCAATTAATTTCAATTGATCAATAACGTTCTTCCATTGTCACCGGTAGCAAATGAACGAAATTGATGGTTAGTTGATACTACTACTACTAGGCCTCGCCCGATGGCACAGTGGTTGCGTCGTCGCCTTGTAATCAAGGTGTCCCAGGTTCGATACCTGGTGCAGGCACAAGGTGGTTCGGATCTCACTTTAAACTGTAGGCCCAGTCCCGAATAGCCTTACTGTGGATAAAGTGGACTTAAAACACCAACTCAAACAAACAAACTACTACTACTAATTTTTATTTTTATTATTAGGTTTGTATGAAAATGAAGACAAGTTACATATCACTAAATTATATGGAGTGACTGGAGATACTTAATTTAACAACCTTGAGCTCCAGAAGGAAATATAAAAGTAATGTATTGATACAAAACATTTTGTCAAATATAACTGAATATATTATAAATACAATAATATATAATGTTCCAAAATACAAAACAAGAAAAAATTCATTAGTATCAGTAGAATTGAAAAATTGTGGTGAATTTATAAGAATATTAATTGATGATTTTAACTATGATTTCGTATAGGATGAGATTTACTGTAAAAATCATATGTATTAATCGTTTGATATTACTCTTTGTGACATAGTTCTGCATAAGGTGTTTTTTAACTGTTCTCAGTACTTTAAAATAAACTATTATTAATATTATTATTAACAATAATATATCAATACCAGTTACAATATGTAATTAAATAAGACTAAGGATACATCCTTCTAGAAGAAATCCCTGCACAATCTACATAATTCATTCGTTTTATATGAATTCTGAGATCAAAAACAACAATTGCAGATAACAACAATTAAAGATAAGCGTTTGCACTACAATATTTGTTTCGACCATTTCTTCTCAAATGTCTAGGTTATTAGTAAATTAATGTTGTCCCCTTGTAATCAAGGGTTCCGGGTTCAAGACCCGGTGGAGGCATATAATGGTTTGGATGACACTATAAACTGTAGGTCCAGTCCCGATTAGCCTTACTCTTGCATAAAGTGGACTTAAAACAACAAATTAATCAAACAATCAATAGTGAATTAATGATAAACATAACATTATTAGTAAAATATACGAACATTAGAAAAATTTCACTTTTTGAAGATTATTTTTTAAATTACGGCAAAACCACCGACATTATCGAAATATTAAACAGAATTTTTTTTGTAGCCCATCTAATGAGGATTAAGATTAAAAAAAACATTGCCTGCCTACGATGATTGGTTACGGAGACATAGGTCAATAACTGACAGTCTGCGAAATTGGGGGGGGGGGCGCCTGGCGGGGGAGGACTGCGAGGATAGGCGGGGAGTTTTGGGATCTTGCACTACTAGTAGTGTTCTAAGAACCGACCAAAATTCAGCTTTTACGGAATTATTCCCGACATGAAACCTTTATTGACAGGTCTGCGAAGAGAATTAATTAAACAACGATGTGACCCAACATGCATCAGAAACACAGCGTAGTTTTAGTATTCAATACAAAAGTACTTGTGAAACACCAGAAGTTTTAAAACTTATCGAATACATGTCATCTAATAGAGACACAACCAGGGCTCTAATTTTCAAAAACACTGGGTGGTTCAAACACTTGAATTATAAGTTCACAAAGAAAAACACATAATTTATTGGATAAAATGGGGTCACACAGGCCCATATAAAGTGGTGCCACTGTATATAGATGCCATAAATTGCGTAATTAATTTCTTGTAAGTAGCTATTGTGCGGTATACTTAATTGACCTGAACTGGGACACCATAAGTACGATATATAGTTTACATATAATATTTCATGTGGATAATTTCCAGTGGATTGGAAAAAAAATATCCCAGTTAATTGATTGATTGATTGATTGATTGAATTTCGAAAAATTCATTGCGTTGCTGCCTTTGATTACTACCAGAAGACGCATACAGATTACATACCCACAGGTTTTCCACATGTACAGTTGTAATTCTATATTTGATATAGGTATATTGTCTCGAACTAATACAGCTGTTCCTTGCATGGAACATGTGGAATTATTATAGACAATATAACTAGAGGATAACTCATAATTAGTTATTGCTACTTCTTGAATGAGAGCAATATTTATATCTGACTGAATTAGAAAGTCCCCCAATGCACTTTGTTTTGTAGTTTGTTTATGTTTATACTAGCAAGTCTAATGGTGGTAAGCATCACTATGGATATGTAAACACTTGCTTTTACAATACTGTTAAATGTATACATTGTTTTACTGGTTTTAGGTCTACCTTACACACAAGGATTCTTAAAAGGAAAAAAATAGCTATACGTTATACTCTGACTATGTATGGAATATTTCACACCAATCACCAGATCAAACATCATATACCTTTACTCATTTTACACATACTATTTCTGACTTTCATTTTTACTTGCACCCACACATTCACTAGACACACTAGGGGAAGTACTGAATTTGGATCCGATCACAGGTTGTAAATCAACACTCGGGGCCAAATTTGTCACACTTTGCGATCTGGTTATACTCACTGGGGAGGGGGCTATTGCCTGCTGCTTCACATTCTTCTTGTGGTGGGTGCTAGGTGCCACATTTTGTTGTACTTTTCTTTTCTTCAACTGCTTCTGTTCCTGGAGTCTCTTCACATTTGATTTCTTTTGGCGTTGTCCTTCGTTCCTATTGTGGTTTCACCAAACTGAACCTTGCTTTGTCGATCTTCCAATGTATGGGATCCTCCTGCTTGGCCGCGGTGGCTCAGTCGGTAACGCGTCTGACTACCATGCTAAAGGTCCCGGGTTCGATCCCCGGCCGGTTCAAATCCGGAAACTTTTCTAACAGTGGAAGCGGGCCCGGCGCCTACCCAGCGTCGAATAACATGGGTACCTGGGGGAAACCCTGGGGGGTAAAGGCGGTCAGGGGCGTGATGCTGATCACATCACCCCCACTCACGACCGGATCAAGAAAGTGTGGGGCGTTACCCCCACACCCCCTATACGCCTTCATGGCGTGGTGCTATGCACAGGGGAACACTTTACCTTTACCTTTACCTCCTGCTTCGTATATGTCAGTCTCCATTTCACGATTACTCGTAGTGTCAGACTCGCGCATCTCTTGATCAGTTGTTTCCAGACTGTCAGTCACCAAAACGTTACCACTCGGAAACAGATGATCCCAGTTAAGATGTGTCAATCATAACTAGAGGTTTGATGATTCCCCCCCTTCAAATCGCACCTTGCATTAAACTGAATACATACGTGTTTATTCGCTACTTTATTCTAAGAAATAAAGAAATAAAATGCATTTATGTGAACTTTCCAGTAATAAACTGGAAATCCGTGTGTACTCTTCTAAATTCCCCATGCCCAACATTATATGTATATACGTGTGTGTGTGTGTGTGTGTGTGTGTGTATATATATATATATATATATATACAGATGGGGGACAAAATAATACGAACACCTGTGAAAAAGTATGCCACATTTCACACCGGCAGTACAGCAGCACCACCTGGCACTGAAGTCTGCCACCTAGTGGCCATGAAGGGGAATGCATTAGTCTGTCAACAACAGTCATTGGTGGTGCATTCGTCTATCGTACGCTCTCAAGAGACGCTGCAATGTCAGACCTTACAGAGTTCCAAAGAGGCATGATTGTTGGAGCACGTTCACCTGGAGCCACAGTGACAGAAACCGCAAACCTTGTGGGGTGTGCAAGGAGCACAGTAACAGCCGTTATGACAGCGTACACAACAAAAGTTAAGATGGCGTCATCAAAGCACAACAGTGGACGAAAGACAAGGCTTGCTGCTTGGGATAGGAGGGTGTTGAAGCACATAGTGGCCCGAAATCACAAGTAATCGTTATCCGAGATAACATCTGAAATGAACAGGCATCTCCAGGACCCCATTTCAACCAAAACTGTCAAAAGGGAACTCCATGCTGCAAACATTTATGGCAGAGTGGCAATTCGTAAGCCATTGGTGACATCACGTAATGCTGTCAAGCGACGCTAATCGTGCAGAGCTCACAAAAGTTGGTCCCCGCAGCAGTGGCAACAAGTCATCTGGTCTGTTGAATCAACATTCACGTTATTTCAGACCACCGGGCGCGTTTATGTGTGGAGAATGCCCCGAGATGCATTTCATCCTGACTGCTTCTTGCCGACTGTGAAGCATGGAGGTGGGTCCATTATGGTATGGGGTGCGATATCTTGGCACGGTGTTGGACCACCAGTTTTTCTGCATGGGAAGATCAACACCAATCACTATCGGAGCATTCTGGGGGATCATCTCCATCCTTTTGCCCAGACTTTATTTCCTGGGGAGCGGCCGCTTTTTCAAGACAACAACGCTCCTATCCACACTGCTGGGTCTGTCCAAACATGGTTCGAAGAACATGACGATGAAGTAGGACATCTTGAATGGCCTCCACAGTCTCCTGACTTGAACATTATAAAACATTTGTGAGGATATTTGGAGTCCAAGCTGCGTGCCGAAGTCCGCCTCCAGCCACACTTTCGGAATTGAAGACTGCTCTGGAGGAAGAATGGCTCCATTTTCCCTTAAACATTGTGCATGACCTCTATGCGTCCATCCCACGTCACATAGAAAGTGTACTTCAGTCACAGGGTGGTCCAACCCCATATTAATAAAGATTTTCTCTAATTTCACAGGTGTTCGTATTATTTTGTCCCCCATCTGTATATATATATATATACACACACACACACACACACACACATACATACATGCATGCATGGAGGACGTATTTTGTACCACATTATGTTCCTGCACCACTGAACACATCTATACGCAATCCAGTTTCACAAGTTCAGCCCCCCCCCCACGAAAATATCCTGCGTGCGCCAGTGATGATAATGCATGATTTATTATTGTTTTTAGGATGCCCGGAACATGGAAAAATTGCCTACTAATAAATCCTCTCTTCTCCCCCTTTGTTGTAACACTCTTTCCTTTGTTCTCTTTCTTCTTTTGTATTTTCTTTTGGCTATCTCTTTTTGTTATGTTATGTTTCGTCTCTGTTGTGGATCTCTTTATTCTCTCTTGTTCTCTCTCCATCTCTTCTTTCTCTCTTTCTTAAACTTAATTGCCAATGACATGGATTACACATCATTCGAAACATGCCCAAAGAACGTGATATTAATAACTTAGATGATCTATCATTCATCAGTTTTGCTGCTATGAAAGGCAGAAGGATATACTTTTAGGTGAGTGTTCTCTTGTTAAATCTAAGTGTATTGTTCTATCGAAGTTTAATTAATAATTTTTAATCAGATATGTCTATATTTTAAAGTTTACAAGTGTTATTAGTGGAAGTGATGTACTATGATAACAAAACTGCTAGTAATATTAATAATAATAATCGCCCTCTCTCTCTCTCTCACTCTGTCTGTCTGTGTGTGTGTGTGTGTGCCTTGTTTTCCATTCATTCTCTGTAGCTTCTCTAACGTTCATAGGGTCTATCTTCCTTCTCATGCCAGATAAACATGAAGCCACTTTATCTCACTTGAGGACTTTGACTCTCCCATGGAGAATGTTCTCCAGACGTTCATGAATAGAAACTACAATTATTACAAATTTCTCATATGAAGTGGAATAAAATATCATTGAAATGTTTACCCCCTTCTAAAGTCATAGCTACTTCCCGATATAAAGGCAAACGCTCGGAACTTTTTTAAGACGAAACCTCTCTATCCCACCAGCATCTTAGACTTGTGTTCCGACTACTTTCGAACTCTTTAGAGAACAGTTAAGCCATACAAACACTTAAAACACGGCACATGGCAGGAGTTGGACCTTGTAGTTTACGTATTTAAAATGCGGACAAAAGTGTTATAGTCATCCTGTCCATTTCCCTTGTGTATTTTAAGAGACGAAAACTTCCCAGTTTATAAAGGCTTGGTTGCAAACAAGAGGAATGATGAGAAACACAAGATTTTTAGCAAAGAGAGCGGCCACTCCTCAAACAACAAACAATGGACTTCCACCAGGGAAAATTTAATATTTAAGTGTTTTAAATTAATATCAAGGTGCTATAAATGATGGAATAGCTTTTTATGCATCTAATTAACTGGATTTTTTGGAGCTTCATTTTTTTTAATAACATTCAAGAAGCATGACGGAGTGCTTGTGATACAGCCGGGTCTTGCTAAAGTGCGCAGCTCTCTTCACCAATTGCGACATGAGACTGTTGGGTGAGTGGTCACAGTGGTTGACTCGTAAGTGTGCAACGTACCACCACTCCTTGATCCGGCTGGTCAGTTGGGAACACCAGTTCTCACCCAGGGATCGAGATTAAGAAGATCCACCCTTCCTCCAGGAAGGAAACCACCGAATTGCGACACGTGACAGTAAATAAAAATAATTCAAATACTTTATAATTAAAATGTCCAAAATCTTTAATTACGAATCGCGCGCGTATATACTGATTCGCACAAGCCAAAAATATAATGTGTTGGGTCCTGCTCGCTTGTAGGCAATGATGAGTAACTTATTTATCACGACAGAATCCGCGCACCGCCTTCACCGTTAATAGCAAGACCTCAACTGCTACCTCAAGCGCGAGGCGCAGCATAACAGATTGTTCTAACTTACAATACAAACTCATAACACATAATAGCACAAGAAAAACTGATAATTTATATAAGACATCAATGTTAATTAGCGATAGTAAGCTAAAGTTCAGGTTGGCAACAATTAAAAATGCCAACGTGGAAGTTTTTACATCGCCAAGAACACGAAGCGTGGTTCCCCCACTCCTAACATAAACAGCCAATAGGAATACGATATTTTATTGAAAACGAGGGAGAAATACTTTGCTATAATATTACAATATTAAACTATATAGAAATAACTAAACTGATTTTATAAAATAAATCATATTTGCCCTTGCACATAAAAAAATGATTAAATAAAGATTTAGTTTATAACGAAGACAAATTACTTCAATCTTGTACATTGTTGAACAAAAATCGATATTAAGAAGAGATGTATTTAACTTGTGCTTAAACAATGAAAACGTTGCATAGCCTATGTTATTTAGGATAATTATTAGCTTATAAATTTTGAATAAATATTGCAAAAACACGCGAATAATATTATAACATAAGATAAAACGTAAATATATACATGAATTATAAAAATAATTAAGTATAAATAATTTAATCCAAGTTCTTAACTTGAAAGTATACGAATAAGATAAATGCCAATATACAACTTAAATGTGCCTAACATGGGGGTCGTTACAATTTCCCCCCTTGTCGGCATAAAAAAAATGGCTGAGTATATCGAAGTATTTTTTTTTAAAATAGATGCTTACTATCGCATAACACAAATAATATTCGATTAAAACAATTATAAAATTATACACTCAGATTACACTGAGGACATAAGTACTTGACTGATCCAAGTTTTCTTTCAAAAACAATATTTGGCATATGTAATTTATAGGTTACATGTTAACGTCGAAACTTTGAATAAATGTAAATTATTATGCACATACATAAACAATCAACTTGGATAATATAAGATATACCTTCGTAAATATAAGCTTGGTGTAACAAAACATTTTACAGGTCTGACAATTCTTTCATCCAAAATTTATGTTCCTTTTTGGTCATTGTTATTTGACCTAGTTTTTATAAAGAGCACAATCTTCATTTGACATACTTATAGCTTTGCTTCTTTGAGCTTATCAATAAATCAGTGATTATTGTTTCGTCAACAATGGCACTTTTATCGTGTTACAACCATTGTTGTTACATAACTCTTTAATTTGCTTCCGTCAGTGAAAAATAAACAAGACACAAAATAAAAGAACTGATTGTTACAACGCTGAAACTATATATGAACAATGCTTTTCTTAAAAGAAAAAGTCTTATACCTTAGCTTCCAAAAGAAAGATCTTTTTCCGTTGCTTCATTTTTATCGTAGTACATTAAAGAACACAATGAACTAGATTGTTCATCATTGTTGATTGTTGAACATGAAAAAGAGAATGTTTGTTGAATAAATCTCATTGGTAGTCTGAGGTTTCTTGAGGTTGTTGGACAAGGAGGATAGAATAAAAAGTTCCGAAGGAGCAACACCGATGTTTGCATAACTAGAAGTGTTCATTAAACATATGTTTATTGTATAAAGCGAGGTACAGCAGATCTTGAGAATTATAGGACTAGATAAGACATGTACAAAAGCATTAAGTTCGTTTTACTAAACAGCTGTTTTCCCACTTAGCTAAAACTTTCTCATGCGCGTTCGTTGCGTGTGGTGATTAGCATCGATAAAAGGTTTTGAAACACAGGCACCTGTTTCATTAAATTTTACTTCACTCTCCACTCCGCTAAATCTTTCTCACCTTTCGGGAAATTCGACTTCATAAGCCAATAGTAATTGAAATACATTTGAACTCTCATATAATTTACACTTCAGGTTTGTGCATTTGCCGTCTACTTATCTTCACAGATACGATGCTCACATTTATACTATCCTTTTTGCACTCGTATCACATATAATATTTTCGGTGACGGAGGATGCATCAGTAAGTTGAAGTGTTAACTTATTTAGTTCAAAGTCCAATTTGGCCTGGTAACCACATCGAAAGGAAACTCCAAAAACATGTCAGCGGGCAGATTCTTCACAACATAGATGTTAACTTTATGCCCATCAAAATTTCCTGTGTCCACTATGAATAAACAAACAGTCCAGCTAAAGTGGTGTTACTTTTGGAGTATTACAGTCTATAGATATAGCTCTTTTATGTCACTTTCTTCACTATTTGACAGGTCTATTGTAGTACTAACATCAGGTGTTTTTTTTTCTGAGGCGGCTCGCTCCTTGCACAATCCTTGCCCAACTCGGAACGAATTAATTAGGCAAGACGAGCGTTTTCCTGGCCACTATGACCATCGAGACTCCAATAGTAGCGCCTTGTATCATTTATGGCCTCTTGCTGCTCAGGTGTTAATTGCAGGTCTTCGGTATTGGTCTCTGCGTTAACCATTGGTCTGCGCTGCGGTGAATCAGATCTTGACCGGTTTCCATAGTTCCGGCGGTAATAGTTTCCTCTTCTCGGAGGAGTCCAGCGTCTGGTCCTGTCTGAGCGCTCATCTGTTTGTACCGGGCGGTTTTGCTGATCTAGGCGACGAGGTTCCGGATACGGGCGATATTGTCTCTGAACCTGTCGATTAGGCCACGCTTTCTGCCTAATCGTGCGCACCTGCGGTGACCTGGTATTCTGCGGACGACGAGAATTAGCATCTTCATCACGTCGTCGCTCACCACCTGCGTTATCATACTGTCTGAAGCCAATGGGTTCTTCGCACGACTCGTAGCTTTTCAGGAAAGCAGTGAGATCACGAATGTTTCTGGGTGCATTCGCAAGGCACAGATGACGTACACGGAAGGGCAATTGTTCGATAATTAGCGTAACAACTTCCGGTTCTCGCAGAGTGTCCGATAGATTTTTAAAACCCGCGTATATGCTCCAGGCATAACTTTCCATGCTCGCATTGGTCTGCCGCGAGTACCGCCGTCTTCGCAAGGCTGCCAGTTGCCTTTGCTTGGCCTCAATAGAAGCAAACTGTGCCTTAAACTGATTACAAAAATCTTCATAGTCAAGAAACTGGTCACGACTAGCCGAGAGCCAGTGCTCTGCAGTGCCAACAAAAATTCTCGACAACAAGTCCAATCGACACTCATCTGGCACTTGTATCAGATCGAAACTTAGGTTCAACTCGCGGAGGTATTTCTCGGCAGAATGGGCTTCGATGTTTCCATCAAACTTCGGCAGCTGGTTGATGTCTGTCATACGGGGAACTCGAAAAACACGATCTTGGCACAGGACACTGTCTTTGTCAGATGGATCTTCGTATCTCATTCCACGCCGCTGATCGTTTCTTGCTTGTTCGTTTGGATGAGAAATGGGTACCTGGGACCCATATTGCAAAGTCTATCAGCTGTTTGGGCACCGGGTACTGACTTACGGGTTAAGTCAGGATCGTTTGTCACTGGAAGTTCTAGTGAAGCTAAACCTGTATCATGGAAAGCCGTAACGATAAGTTTGTCACTCGTTCTCCAAGTTCTTTTATTGAGTCCATTAGAGTGGAGCGTGTTTCGGTCACCGTACTCTGCACATGTGTTCGAAGTCCCAAAATTTCACTTGACAGTCGACCACTGAGTCCCGTCACTTCTTCCTGTACAGCAACAACTTCAGTCTCTAAAACAGTCTGTTTACAAACGAGTTCTTGTTGTGCCGACTTCACCTGAGTTATCCTCTCTTCAGTTAACTGAATGGAACTAAGTTGCTGCACCACTTCGGATAACTGGCCCGTCTCTTCTCCTCCTCCTTTTCGGTCTTCAATCTCTCCTCGCGCTCTCGGTCTTTTTCTGTGAACGCTGCGATCAGCTGTTCATGTCGCTCACGCTCCTTTTCCGCTAGGGAGGCCACCAAAACATTGACCCACTCAGGCATCATCACTGTTGCTGGAGACGAAACAGTAGCCGTCGGAGTTGGCTGAAGTCGTACTTCGAAGCATTTCTGGCATCGAAACTCCTTATCACCTCCATCCACAACCGTCTCTGTCATTGGACAGCACTCCGGGTGATAAAGAAGCGACACTCCAAACATTGGTAACCTGAAGCGTCGCTCCACGGCTGGCTGCAGCACGCTGCCGATGTCTCGGAGAGTTCGGTGCGAACTTTGCTTCTAACTAACCGACGATCACCACGATCCATCTTCTGGAAATGGCAATGGATTGGGTGGACAAAACACTAAGGGAGCACTGGGCAACACTTCACTGGGAAGGGGGAAGTCTTCTTTCTTCGCGCCCCTTAGTTGCGGCGCCACAAAATGCAACGCAATGCCCCACGTTGGGCGCCAAAAATAATGCAACGTACCACCACTCCTTGCTCCGGCTGGTCAGTTGGGAGCACCAGTTCTCACCCAGGGATCGGGATTAAGAAGATCCACCCTTCCTCCAGGAAGGAAACCACCGAATTGCGACACGTGACAGTAAATAAAAATAATTCAAATACTTTATAATTAAAATGTCCAAAATCTTTAATTACGAATCGCGCGCGTACATACTGATTCGCACAAGCCAAAAATATAATGTGTTGGGTCCTGCTCGCTTGTAGGCAGTGATGAGTAACTTATTTATCACGACAGAATCCGCGCACCGCCTTCACCGTTAATAGCAAGACCTCAACTGCTACCTCAAGCGCGAGGCGCAGCATAACAGATTGTTCTAACTTACAATACAAACTCATAACACATAATAGCACAAGAAAAACTGATAATTTATATAAGACATCAATGTTAATTAGCGATAGTAAGCTAAAGTTCAGGTTGGCAACAATTAAGTATAAAAAATTTAATCCAAGTTCTTAACTTGAAAGTATACGAATAAGATAAATGCCAATATACAACTTAAATCTGCCTAACATGGGGGTCATTACAAGTGGGAGGACACTGGTTCGTGCCATCACTCATCCATCCTAGCTTACTTTTCCTGTGATATTTATCCAAGCTTCAAACGTGTGGTGAAAGGAAGTAGCCTTTCTTACGACAAGATTTATTTGTAATAACTTCTTTACGAAATATACGCAGATGACAGGAACGTATCTAGAACTATATTTCTAGGGGTCCGAACGATATGTCTCAATATTAATAATAATAATAATAATAATAATAATGTTTAAATTAAAATCATTAAATTAAATATTAATTAAAATATGTAAATTTATTAGCATTGCATTTTTGTTATTGCATGAATGCCTAAAAACATGGTACAAGAATATAGATATAACAGCATATACACTCATGCTCATAAATTAAGAATAATGCTGAATCTTGTACAAATAAATATTTGATGTGCACGTTGCAGCTTGAAATGATGTCTGGGTACTGTACCAAAGAACCTGTGTTGACTATGACCTTGATCCAGTGTGTGGTGGCGCTGTAAGCAGAGAAATGACTCACAGGTAGTGTTGCTCACGGGACGAGACATGTCCCGTCTCGTCTCGAGTCTCGTCTCGAAAACGAGACGAGACACGAGACGGGACAAGCCTTTTGAAATTCGAGACGGGACGAGACGGAATGCCTTTCTCGTCTCGTTTTCGAGACGAGACTCGAGACGGGACGGGACGGCTTTTGAAAAGTCTCGTCTCGTCTCGAATGTTTCGAAAAAATAAAAGAAAAATTTTTAATCAGTTGCAAATACTTGTTTGCTTGGAATAAAATATTTCAATTAAAAACGTTGATAAGCATGTATTAAGTCAAAATAAGAAGACTATTCTAGAGAGAGGCATGAATGAATACCTAACTTATATTCTATACTCTTTCGAAACACAGCGTTACTCCCCATTTTTTTAAAAAAAATATTCCAGGTTAATAACTTTATGTTACGATAGTACTCCAGATACTAATACAATTCTGAATAACATCAAGTAAAAGGGCAGGTAGAGAAGGTGGAAGGAGGGGCCAAAAGATCGTGGAATGTCTGCGTCCGAGGTTTATCTTGTAAAAATAGTCTCAGCTCTATAGGTTGGAAAGATAAACGGACCGACGGATATGGCTTATTTTTATTATTTAATTTTTACATCAAAGGGTGTACAGAAGTGATTGTTATTAGGAAGTAGGAAAAGCATTGTAGGAAACATGGCAGTACAAATTGATAAGGAGTTGTTGGGAAAGTTATTAAGGAGTCCAAGTTATAAGTAAGACTAAGAGAAGGAGATAATTAGGGACAAATAATCTTGCATTATCCCACTCCGAACAGCTGAGAGCTAAAGAGGAGGAGAATATACGGGAAATATGGAAAGAAGTAATTTGGTGATTTTAGTGTTTACAGGGAACCAGGACAAGATTTTACCACATGATTATTTGCACGGGTTGCGAAATTATTAGAATGTTATGAAAATTTCTGATATGTCTTTGTTGAGAAAATTCTTGTTGTTTCCCTCAGGCATTCTGCAGGTGGTTGGATTCGATTTTTTTACGTCCGTTTGAAGATTATTTCCAATGTTTTTTTTTATTTCTTTATTTCTTATTTAAGGAGAATACTATTCCTTGGATTGTAATAACGAAATACTGAGACTGATATACTTATAGAATAGATTTCAAATGAAGGAAGTGCACTAAGTTCTGTATAATCGTCGCAGAAGGAAACTTTGTTCTATGAGGGGACTCGCCGATGGTACAGTGGTAGCATCGTCGCCTTGTAATCAAGGGGTCCCGGGTTCGATACCCGGTGAAGGCACATTGTGATTTGAACCCCAATTTAAACTGTGGGTCCAGTCCCGATTAGTCTTTCTGTAAATCAGATGAAGGAATGTTGTAGCTGTTCTTTTTATTCTGTAAATTTAGCCTTCAAGTTTATGAGCAAAATACATGTAGTATCTACTGTCTACATTTTCACTCGTTATTAAACACATTTCACAAAGTAGTTTTATCGAACTTCAGAGGGAAGCTGACAGCAATGTCAGGGTGGCGGGAGCTTGTTTACGACCAGGATGTATTCCGAGACTATTTTTCGCCGTTCCCCACTGACAGAGGTTTCGCTTTGAACAATGGACACCGTTGCTTCAGGGGGCAAACGCCAAACATAGGGCGAGGTTGACCTGCAGTAGCGGGTACGTGCCATAAATCCAGGCCTAAGGTATGAATGAAAGTTGATGCAAGGGAGGGGCAATAAAAATTCTGTAATTTGGTTTGCTTGCTGACAGGAAGTTTTGCAGGAAAAGCTGAAAAGGAAAACGGCAGACTTTGAATGAAAGAGGGACAGTGAACACAAGTTCTTTGTATTATTCGCCGACACACAAGCTTCCATTTCGAAGGTGAGGTTATCAGCAGCGAAGTTATTACAGGGTTGGAAGCAGTGACGATGCCAGAGGGGGCAGGGGGACGCCCCATGTCAGATACTTCGGCCCTCCCACCCGGGGCACCCAACTGAAGTTAATTAATTATCGAATAATAAGAGAGTTCATTTATAACAGTACGACGATTTTCACCTTTTCAATGTGGTGTATTCTGCATGATATCACTTTCCTGCTTATAATACCAACTTCATTAAAAAATATTAATTTGTTTCGTCCAAGATTCGAGCGCCGACCTGGGCATAGGTGATTTCTCATTCATTTATGTCCTGTAATAGCCGAGATTAACCTAAGTTTTAACCAGTCTTAAGAACTGGGAAAAAGTGTTGAATGTGGATGATTTTAAAACATCACGAATATTTTCCGGACCACAAGACATCAGCTGTAGTACGGGCAAATTAATCTAATCGTGGTCGTTAGTGACAACGCTAATTATTAAAAGACATTCAAAGTTGATTCAAGATTTGGTTGGTTGGTTGATTTGATGTTTTAAGTCCACTTTATGCACAGTAAGGCTAATCGGGACTGGACTTATAGTTTAAAGTGCTTCCACTGGGTATCGAACCCAGGACCAAAGGTGATCAAAGAAAACTCGACACTACATGTCACTGGTTGTGGATTCATCGCTGTTTCTTACTATTCAGGGACTTGAATTTCGAGATGATGAGTCTGAGGAAACCTTAACAAAGGGAATTTCTTCGATACTCTTGAAGCTAATGAGGGGATATTATTTGGAAATGTATTGAACGTGAACCTTAAAATGCAAATTACACTTAAAATTCGATTCAAAACATATCGCGGGCAGGTAAAAGAACGCTTATTAGGAGTTGCCACTCTTCAATCATTAGATGCAGGTTCGCTCTTTCTCGTACATATCAAAATCAAAGAACTTTTTCCCACGAACACCATAGGTTTCTGTAATTGTGTAGCACTGACATACGTTGGAGTGGTAGAGTAAGAGTAAGTATTGCCAGGATCAGAATATTTCTTGAATTATGAGATAACTGTAACCTTTGTCTGATTTTTTATCCTGTGATAACGTTTCCCTGAAAGGTGAAACACAAATTTTGCCCAAAACTCTTCAGCGTTACGAAGATGGTTGTCCTTAAAATCTTTGAAAAGGCTTGCTCGAAACAGGATGCTGGATGCAAACTGCCTCATTTGGCTGTGCTTGGCATTGAGAAGAAATGTCAAGTCCTGGACGAACCAAAGGTGCTCAATGTGTTCTCCAAAGCACATAGAGCAGAATTCTCCTACAGAAGAATTGCACTTCACTAAGTGCCTCACATTGTTTCTAATACTTAAGAAGATTCATTTCTTCCAACGTCACGTTTATTTTGCAAGAAAATTAAACTCTTAGAAGCATTATTTTCATCATTTATATTATTATCTTATAACTTAAATATTTATATCAGTAGTTTCATCTCAAGAAAGACGATGAATTATAAAATTATGAATGTCTTTCAATACTGAAATAGGCCACTAGAGACAACGCAACTTACCAATAAAAAAGAATTAATGTCTTTATTAAAACAAATCATGTGGAGATAAACTCGTAATCAAGAAGTAAATTTAGGCAGTAAACGTCCACTCTAAATAAAAGACACACACACAAAACACCATACATGAATATAATAATAATTATTATTATAATTATTATTATATAAGTATATATATATGTAGTGTTTTCGGGCGTTTTAATGTGACTGCCCCCTTACAATATTTTGTTGCCAGCCTACCCCCTCCTCCCCCAGTCAAATTTCCCTGGCGCCGTCACTGGTTGGAAGTAAATTTATTAGGACGAGGAAAGTAACATTAGCTGTTGGCAGTGTTGCACCAAAGGACGTGATATGTGCTACTGTTTGTATAAATGATAGGAAATTTAAGCAAAAATTTATAATTGTTGAGACTTGAGAGTTGGTTCCTTCATTTGATCTTAGGAAGAGGTTTTCTGAGACAGAGTGGGATTATTTTACACATACATGGGAAAGGGTGGTTGTTTAAAGATAGAGACGTATTTTGCACATTTTTTAAAAGTTCAGATAAAACGAGAATTTATCCTTACTGTTATGAAAAGAAATAACGCAGTACGGGGAAATAATAACTTCACATTTTTCGCACCTGGTGGGATGCAGCACAAGAGTATTGCAGGAAGTCTATGAACGAGGATGAAGAAGGATATGTGAAATTTGACTTACCTGCGGGTGAATTAGTTTATTTTAATATTCTTAAGGTTGATATTGTTTTTGTTTTTTTTAAGTCCACTTGATTCGCAAATAGGCTAAATCGCGAACCGACCTACAGATTAAAGTGCGATCCGATCCACTTTGTGCCTCCATTGAGTATCGACGCGAGGACCCTTCATTACAAGACATCGACGTTATTACTACGCCATCGGGGAGGCACCCAATCTATACAAATATGTTGATTCCAATAACACGTTATATGCATAATCTGATAATGATGCACTTTGGGTGCATCTAAACATATTTTTTTCAACTATAGAATGTCTAAAAGAATCATTGAAGTTGGGATTTTTATAACTTCAGGAGGCACGGCTCTGTAAACGTGCGATATAAAATTAATGCAGGTTTGCCTTCCATACGTGGTGGTTTTGTCACGTTTCTTCGCTTCGTAAAACATACACTTTTTCAGGAAAGGCTTCTTGCATCCTCCTGGGGCCTTGCTCTAGCTAAACAAAAAATATATTTGTTTAGCATAACCGAGGGTTACATATTCCTGCCGAACTTACTAGAAAACAAGGATTCTATTGGGTTCATACTGCTTTGAATGACAGTATCAATGAAGTTTTATGTACGCTACTTCTTATAATAATGAGCATAAAATATTAATCAGGAACTTTATTTTTCGTCAACTGGATGTAACATCTTTTTTTGTTATTCAGCAAATATTCAATTCATCACCTTTTTTGACATTAATTTTCTTGCCAGGACAGCTGCTTTTATGCAGATTTTGACGATCTTAACTACACGTAAGCTAGATATTAGCTAATATTTGTGCTGTTATATTACTATTCTTCTACCATCTTTGTAACATGTCATGCAATAACAATAATAGAATTGATTAATTTACATATTCAAGTGAATAGACCTATGAATTATATTAATGCATTAATTTAAACATTTGCTTAATTGTTGTCGTTAATGTTATTATTATCATTTTTTCTGAAACACTTGGCTCAGACACCCTCCCCCGACATATATTTCTAGATGCGTGCTTGCCGAAGGATAAATTAGATAAAGCGGTGGTGGTACCGGACTTAGTGGCTAAAGGGAAAACAAAGAAGTATGTGCTTCATAAGCTGAGCATAAGAAAGAGCACCATATCATAAAGAAACACTTTTTGAAACTTATGTCATAGAAGATGTTTAACAATATTAAGAACAATAAATGCTTTCTATTTGTAATATACTAAATATTGAAATTTTAAATAGTCTTTTGTGTTCGTACTACATTTAAAATCTTTTTTGTTGCTCCCCAGCGCCAAGCTTAGAATTTAAAGAAAAAATGTACATTTTCATAGTGCACAGAAGTTCGACATTCAGAAAGAAAGAAGGTCTATTGGAAAACATTTCAAGACTTCCAAAAGGTATAGCAGTAATGAAAAAGAGCACTCACTTATACCGTGTTTGTTACAACCAGTCCGGCTTCCCGCGGTAGCGAGAAAAACCACAAGGTAGATTTCATAAGATACCTAGCAATCAGTAACCAACAAACTGCATTTTTAATATTAATGTCCTCATGATTGACGAACCTTATTTATTCTCACCACGCAATGGGTAAAATATTTGGAGCTTTATCCCAATTTCCAGAAAAATATTTCGTGTTTCTGCTACTTTTGACTTTTGTTGGCATGATATCCCGGATTACTTTTACGAGACGAGACGGGACAAAACGAGACGGGACGAGACGAGACGAGACGAGACAGAACCCTTCGAGACGGGACACGAGACGGGACAAACGAATATTTTTGAGACGAGACGAGACAGCATTTTCACGAGACGGGACGGGACAGACCAAAGTCTCGTCTCGTCTCGTCTCGTGGGCAACACCACTCACAGGAGCGAAACTGCTGACCAGAGTACAGTACCTATAGGAAGTGTGCAGTTGTGTTCGGTTGTGCTAATGGTGAGTGCGTGTGTGAAATGGCTCAACGAACACATATTGATGATGTAATGAGGGGAAGGATACTTGGGCGGCTAGAGGCGGGCCAAAGACAGCAGGTCGTGTCACAGGTGCTCCATGTGCCACAAAGTGTCATCTCACGATTATGGCAACGATTCCAACAGACTGGAAACGTGTATCGGCGCTACAGGTGTGGACGTCCACAGTGTACAACACCACGAGAAGACAGGTATCTCACCGTAAGTGCCCGGAGACACAGACGAAGTACTGCCGGGGACCTTGCTCGAGACCTTGCAGCTGCCACTGGAAGAGTTCTTTACAGACACTCTGTGTACAGACGACTCAACAGGCACGTTTTATTCGCCAGGAGGCCTGCAATCTGCATTCCACTGTCACATGGTCACAGAGTAGCCCGTAACAACTGGTGTAGAGAACACAGGACATGGACAATGGAAGAATGGTCTCAGATACTCTTCACTGACGAGTCCAGGTATAGTTTCAACAATGATTCTCGTCGTGTAACCATCTGGCGTGAACCAGGAACCAGATACCGACCCGGTACCATCGTCGAAAGGGACCAGTATGGAGGTGGTGGTATCATGGTGTGGGGTGGCATTATCCTGGGTTCACGTACACCCTTGCATATCTTCGACAGAGGTACTGTAACAGGTCAGGTGTACATGGAAGTTATTCTTCAAGACTACTTTCGTCTTTTCAGAGGTGCAGTCGGTTCTACGTTCCTCCTGATGGATGACAATGCCAGGCCACACCGAGCTGCTATGTGGAGGAGTACCTTCAAACAGAAGACATCATATGAAAGGAGTGACCTGCCTATTCCCCTGACCTCAACCCAATCGAACATGCTTGGGATGCTCTAGGCCGACGTGTCGCCGCACGTCTTCCACCTCCTCGGACTCTTCAGGAGTTCCGATAGGCACTGGTGCAAGAATGGGAAGCCATACCCCAGCAGCTGCTCGACAACTCACTCCAGAGTATGCCAAGCTGTTGTACTGCATGTGTCAATGTGTATGGGCATCACATTCCATACTGAAACCTGTGCACATGCTCAAAGAACTGTGAAACAACATTTTACAACTTCCCTTGCTTTGTATCATATGTGCGCTCTTTGGTTTTTCTCACGTTTTCTGCAATAAACAGGGTTAAACAGGGTATGTGGGTGTCTTTCTTGTGTGTTCAACATGTGTCTGTGCTACCACAACTAGTTTGTTTCAGTGCTGTATCGTGGGGCACCAAAACCTCTATTATCCTTAATTTATGAGCATGAGTGTATTTATTATCTAGCTTGCGCGTTCGTAAGTTTGTACAAAAACAAGGAAATTAATGTCAAATAGGTGAAGAATTGAACATTTATTGAATAATAAAAAAGAATGTTAGATCCAGTTGACGAAAAGTAGTTTCTGATTAATCTCGTATTTTATGCTTATTATCAAGTGTGCGTAAATATTTCTTGATACTGTCATTCAAAGCATGATCCCAATGTAATAATCCTTGCCTTCCAAGTTCATAGGAAATAAATAAAATTCGATCATAGTACAACAAATGCTAAAAGCTACTTTTTCATTATTTTCCTTTAGTACTTGGCAAGTCTTTCGGAGGGGTGTAGACCCCCCGCTGAATACGTACCTGGCAGATGGCACCCAAATATTCCACCAAAATCGCCAGATTCTGCAATAACATTACTTAGCAAAGATCTAACCACCAACTTGATGTACCACAAACCATCTGAAAGTAAATCCACAAAAGTCTGTTTTCACCGACATCCGTTCCAAAAATAGCCTCTCGATGATAAATCCGAATAATATGACACGTTCTTTGGTCAAAAAAACATGATTTTACTACCAGAGCAAATAATTAATTCACATGAAAGACTCGAAAGCATACACGTGATGCCTCTCAGGGTATGGGGTAATATCTCTCTTCGTTGTTCAAACCAAATAAAAATCAAAGTTAAGTTTGCACTAAGAGAAAGGAAGTCTATTTTACTTCTTTGCAAACAAAATACTTACCTAACATATAATCCATGTCACTCAAAGAAATTAAACTTCTTATAATTCATCTTGATCACTCTATTCCACAAAAACCGAGCCCGAACTTTCAAGTCAAGACAAAAAGACACTCGTAATTGCCATGGTAACAGCCCTTACAAGATAAGCATATACAGGTTAGTCACTATCCTGACATTATCAGTGATAGGTAAATTACAGAAATTAAGATTAAAGAACAATAAACATTTGTACAAGAGAAAATATAATTACTAACAATAAATATTAGTGCAATGGGAAAGGACGTGTCAAATATATGCGTGAAAATTGTTTTGCTTATTTTTCCTCTGTTAAACAGTAACCTGCCTTGGCTCTACCTTTTTCTTGTTCCGTTACTGCCACAGGTGAATAAGATGCAAAAACATAATAAACTAACAATACGGTTCATTCGAAATAACACATCTTGGAATAACTACCATACAATTTCTTGTTAGTTTTCTGTACCATGGATATAAGGGAAACTCTATCTTTTCTCATGAATGAAAGTTCGGACGTTCAGATTAAAAAGATATAAAAAGACTATTTTTTGTTCAAATATGTGCAGATGAATTACAAAGGCAATAACCGCCGAGTAGTGTAAGTGTATTGTTTCTACGCAGTACTTAGTAGGTATGCATTTGTAGCCTCTGTTTTTTACCAATCGAATATCAGTTTTTGACATATTTTGACAATTTTTTGTCGATGTTTTAGCGTTTAGCGATGTTTTAGTAAAATTTCCCTTTTTTCCCACTCGTACTTGGTAGGTATGCATTTGTAGCCCCTTTTTTTTATCAATTGAATATCAGTTTTTGACATATTTTGACAATTTTTTGTCGATGTTTTAGCGTTTAGAGATGTTTTAGTAAAATTTCCCTTTTTTCCCCCACTCACACTTGGTAGGTATATCACGATCTTACGTGATATAACTTAACCTATCCTTTTTTTTATTACGTGCTAAACTACACGAGAGCCTCTACATGCTTTGACGTACTTTAGAGTAGTGGTTATGGACGGGTTCAACGCCATTAATTGGGGATCAAAAATACCTCAAAAACTCACTTTCTCTCCACGTTCCGCGCCTCATTTATTGCGCTGACGATGTTTTGCAGCGAAGAAAACAGCACCAAAACATCAAAAACTCACTTTACTCATTTGGGGATCACCAAAAACCTCAAAAAAAAAAAACCTCACCTTCTCTCCACGTTCCGCGCCTTATTTATTGCGCTGACGATGTTTCACAGCGATGAAAACAGCATCAAAAAACTTTTAAAAAAAACTCATTTTCTTTCCACGTTCCGCGCCTCATTTATTGCACTGACACAGCGTGATGAGTAAATGCACTGTTTCATCCTTGAAGGATGAATGCACCTTATCATAATTTTTTTCCAAGTCCGGGACCATGTTTATATATCGTGACCTTTTGTAAACCTCTCTCTGTCGCACACACACATATGCGCGCGTGCCTGTATTGTGATGCAAGCAAACAAACAAAAATAATAATTGTTTTTTTTTTTAGTAGACCCAAATGGAGAGAGTTCACCAACCGAAAGTGAGGCTCGGTGAGGCTCGCCTTAATGTTTTTTATTTCTTGTAAGGCATAAGCCTCATTTTCTCGCAGTGTTGCCAACACCTCACTCGATCACGATCTTACGTGATATAACTTAACCTATCTTACGATTTTTTTTTACGATCTTCAGTGACCTATCATTTATTCTTTTTATTTGCACACCGAACTGTAGTAGACCCAAATGGAGAGAGAGAGTTCACCAACCGAAAGTGGGGCTCGACTTAATGGTTTGCTCTTGTAAGACACAAGCCTTATTTTCTCGCAGTGTTGCCAACATCTTACTCGATCACGATCTTACGTGATATAACTTAACCTATTTTACGATTTTTTTTTCACGATCTTCAGTGACCTATCATTTTCTTTTATTTGCACAACGAACTAACTTACATTATATTTTATATAACCTTGTTGATTTTTTTTAGTATGTGGCAATTATTTTTTTTTTACGAATTATTTTTTAAAACTGTTCCGTGATCCTCTTGTTCTTCACGTCGTGGACGAAGGACTTCTCTGCGACCAGGATGACGCTGCACAGAGTATCGGCAGGCAGCGCGTCGTGGAACTCGCAGACGACCTTGATGTTGGTGCGATCGTTGACCACGACCTGCTTCCTCTTCGTCGTGTTGATGACGAACATCGGCCTGCGTGCTTTGAATTCGCTGGGCGTGTAGTACATGTCCACGCTTCCCTCGGTCACGCGTTTGTAAGCCGTGTAAGCTTCGTAAAGTTTGAGGTAATCGTCTTTGGTCATGTCGAGGTTGTAATTCTCGCGCGGGAACACTTCGTTCCTGCCGTTCTTCAGATAAACGTTCTTGATCTTGCAGTCGTCGAACTTGCTGGAATCTTTTTCCTGATTTTTGTCCCTCCCGGTCTGAAAGAGCACAACGACGAAATCTGGCATGTCGAACTGTATGTTGTTGAACTGCGTCGTCACGTCGAATTCCATGTGACTTCCCGACGCCATCTTCTGCACGCACTGGTAACCGTGAAAGTGAATCGGCACCTGCGGACTCTTCAATATCTCCGCTTTGTACTTGAGGGCGTAGTTCGTTTCGTATTCCACCACCGGCATTCTCAACTCCATGCTCCGGATGACGCACTTGGCTGCTTCGGGTAAAGTGTTGGCTATCGGCGTGCCGTCTGCGTTCAAGTTGGTGTATCGCATCAGTGCGTCGTTGTCGTTGGCCGCTCTTCGAAACGTGACGCGCAATCCTCCCTTCCACATGATCTCCTTGTAGTCCGAGAAGAATCCCGGCAGCAGACGCATGGGAAAGAGCACCGTGTGACTTCTCGTCGATATTTTCGTTCCCGCTTCGAATCCTCCTGCCTGATAGTATGCTGCCTCCGTTTTGGATAATTTCAACGTTCCCACCGCCGTCGACGTGATGCCTGGATAATCTATTCTGTCGATGACGGTGTTGTGTTTCCTCACCTCCACCTGCGAGAACAGGTGAGGCACGAAGTTGTCCACGAGTATCAAATTTGCTGCTGCTGGGGGAAACGCGTCTCCGCTTTCTTTCTTCACCACGTCGAATTGAAGGTAGAGGTCCGCTCTGTGAGGATGAACGAACCCGTCGCCTACGTCCACGTCGTATTCGATCTCCCGGTTCGCTTCGTTGAGATTGGCGAACGTGCGACGGTTGGGAGGAAAATATTGCAATTCGTAACTTTCGATTTGCTCCATTTTTTTCACTATGTGTGTTATTTATTATACGTTGATCTCCACGATGGCCGTCGTCGTTGCACCGCGAAATCCACCACCTCTCCTTTCTCGTTCGTCACCACCAAATCTATGTCGTCTATGCGGTTGAGACATACTGGAAAATAGATCGGCGAAGAGGGTGTGTAGATGATCGGTTCCATGAATTCGGAACTGGGTTTGAACGTGGCTATGATTCCCGTCTGCTTGTGACTTCCCAGTAACCCCCCGTCCGAAGATTTCGTGATCATGCCTTCCGCCACGTTGCAGTGTACGTTCAGAGTTTCGATGGCTAAGAATTTAGGAATATTGGTTGCCGTGTGCTTGATGCCAGCTTCGAGTTTTGTGTCGTTCTCGAAACCTAAAAGTTCTCCTATGGTGCCAAGGTCCACGGTCTCCGTCGCCGATAGGATTTCCACTCTGTGCGTGACCGAATTTTGAGAAAGGTACGTGCCTTTGGGTAATTGAGCTTGCAAAGTAGAAAGATTGTATTGACCTGGCGTGACGACGATGTGTTCGCTTCCGACGCTAATTTTGTTGTTGTGCTGCGTGACGTTAGGTATGAGGTACATGCTGTAGAATGCACGCAGAGCCACGGATTTAGGATAGACGATGTCGTCGTGCAGCGTGAGTTTCAAGATCGAAGATTCGCTCGTGAGATGGAACACGCCCATCGTGGTGATGCTGTTTGAGGTTCCACAATGCTTTCTGGAAATCTTCCACCTGCGGCTTATTTATTTTAGAGAGAAACGTGAGCATGGAGAGACAGAGATGACCGCAGTTCACGTCTCCGAAATTTTGAATGCGTTCGTCGTTGTAGTATATAGGATTGTTTGTTTTCAGATAATGAACTAAATTTGTAGGTGGAACACCTCCGAAAGAATCGAAAACGAATGCTTTGTTGTCGTCGTTTTTGTGGTAACATATCCAATGCGTGCCTGGATTTTCTTGACCGTCCAAGTTGACTACTCCGCATTCTCTTCTTTTAACGGTTGAAGGTAACGAGTCGGACATGAAAACTCCTCTGAAGTGTTTGATTCGTAATGGTTGGATCAGAGATTCAATGTCTCGGTTGGTAAGTGCTGTTTCTTTTTTTAAAACTTTTTCATCACGCCCTTCCCCCCTTTCTTCTCAATGGCCAGGTTGTGACGTTTCTGTTCTTCCAATTCCGCCTTGTTCTTTTTCGAGTCGATCACGGTTTTCGCGATGGCGGCGCTTCCGCCGGCCAAACTTCCCACGGCCCCCAATGCTGGCAGGATGGCCGGGATGCTGAATATGAAACCTCCGATCTTTTGCTGTTTCCGCGAACGCTGCAAGCGTCTCAATTGAGGTGTGCTGAGAAGTAATTTCATTCCGTGTCCTTTCGTCAAGCAAGAACGTTTCTTCTCGCGTTGTTTCTTGGTGAGTAACCCATCGAGGGCACCCAGAGTTTTCAGATTCGAATATGGTATCTGGTACACGACACCCTTGGGCTTCATGTTGATGCTCTATATATTTTTTTTTTCACGGTATGTTATTTATATATATAAATGTTCTGAGATTTTTTTTTGTTTCCCTCTCGTGTAATTTTTTTTTCACGGTATGTTATTTATATATAAATGTTCTGAGATTTTTTTTGTTTCGTGTAATTTTTTTTTCAAGGGATGTTATTTTATATACTCCAAGCAGCCCCGTTACACAAATTCTATTACGTGCTTCGTTTTCTTACCAAGAAGTTCCTTTGTTCCCCTGTACACGATTCGAGTTTTGTTCTCGATTAAAATAGATAGCTTCTCGTCGGATAACATGTTAGCGTATCGATCTGGTAAAAATACACTGTATTGTCCGTCGAGCAACAGACGCACCTTGGGACCATACTGGGTAGAAACGATTGAACCGGAAGTTATCGTGTAAGGTTTGTGCACTTCCAATTCCTGAATTTTTACATACTCGACTGACAAATTTAGCATTTGTTTTAATGCTTGGAGGTCACTCATTTTTTTTTCACTCATATCGAAGAGAAATTTCAGAGTGTTAGAGAAATTTAATTTTTTTTCACGATGTGTGTTATTTATATATACTTTTTTTTCACGAGAGATTTGTATCGAAGATTTTTTTGTCTGTGTTAGAGGTAGAAAGTCCGTGCTTCCGACAACGCGATGATGTGCGTGATGATTTCTTCTGTCTCCTATTTAGACTTGCGCCAATCATCCGTGTATCGTCTTCTCCCCTGCCTCGCCTCGTGCAGTTCGTCCATTCTCTTGTTTAATTTTTCCCCTGCGGCCGAAAGAAGAGTGTCGAGATCACCGCACCTCATGCCACTGATCTCCCGAAGACGGTCCTTGACAACCATTTCACAAGGGATGCGAAAATCCGGCGTTGATCTCGCTATGATTAAAAGTTTATTAACATCTCCGTTTACTACATGCTTGAATATTTTATATAGCAGTTCGGGTGGTAAGTCAGTTATACGAGACATGTTTTTTTTACTGTATGTTATTTATATACCCCACCCAAATTTTTGTTTCGTGTTCATGGCTATGGTGGTGCCCAGTGCTGCAACTCTTTCTCCCAACGAAGCGTCTCTGCTGACGAATCTTTCGAAAGCTGCGTGCTCTAACTTTCTGTCTGCTTCGTGACGTGCATCCAGATCCGTGCGAGTGGTGTTGTAAGCAATGTCGTGATCTTTGCATGCCGCGTCCAACGGATTCACACCCTTGCCTCCTCTCTCCAATCTTTTCTCGAGTTTGGTACCCGGTCCGCAGTACTGGTAGCCAGGTAAATGCATCTCGAAAGGTAACTTGTTGATGATGTCGTTTACGAGTCCCTTTCCTTCGGCCACGTTCCAGAATCTCGGAGGCAGCGTGTTGATGATTTTGATGAGGTAACCTATGCCCTTGTCGTCGTTCACGATGAAGTTGGAAAGTTTCGTGCTGATCATGTCCACGATGCCAACCTTCTCGTTGTAAAAATTACGGTTGCCTGCATTCTCTTCGCCGGCTATCACCAACAATCGGTCCACGAGCTTCCTCACGTCGTCCACCCAAACGAATTCTTTGGGTAACGTGTTGTAGCGTTTGACGCCGCTTCCGCTCTTCACCTCGTTCCATATCGGTTTGATGAGATTCCTGTACTTCTCGCCGCTGCTCGATTTCACCCTATTCTGCGAGGCATCGTTGTTCTGGTACATGGCATCCGTCATGATCAGAATTTCCATGTAACTCTGGTAATCTTCGTCGGTGTAATCTTTCGGCTGCTTTTTGGCAACGAGTTCCCACAGTCCCACCGTACCCGGATACCTGGTCCAACTATCCTTCTCGCCTAAATTGACTTTAATGTCGTTGCCTTCGAAGGTGACTTTCGATTTACCAATCTTCCACACGACACCGCCTTCGTTGGTTTCCATGCTCGGATACAATCCGAACACTTCGTCCTTGTCGAACTTCCCCGTGCTCAGGTAGTCTCGTGCCAAAGGTCCCAACTCGATCTTATCCGAAGACGACGACGTGCTACCTATGGCTCGACGTCGTGCCGGTGCTTCCTTCAGTTCGAACGGCGTCGAAGGAATGCTCGAAATGGGCGTGGGTACAGCGTAATTTTTAGCTGCGAGCGGTATGAGTTCGTTGATCAAATTTTTATTTTGTTCCGTGACACTTTTAATTTCTTTACCTAGACCGCTGATGGCGTCGATCACAGGTTGATCCTGACGTTTCTTCTCTTCGTAGGATCCGCGATTCTCGGATTTCCAACCTTTGAAGCGTTTCACTAGATATTCCCGCAACTTGAGATTGTCCTCTTCTTGAAATTGACGTTTTGACATTTTTCTATATACGTTGAAACGTTTCTGAAACGTCGAATTCTCAGCCTATACGTTCGGTTCTCGTAGTTTTCTGCTGTCACCCGCTTGAGACTATCCACTTTTCTAACACTCACTTTTTGTTGTAATGGTTATTTTATATATGCTTGTCAGACGTTTGAAAAAAAAGAACGTTTTTTTCAAATTTTATTTTTTAGATTCTCGACTTTTGATTTTTTTTTGGATTTTTTTCTTCTTGTTGCAAATCCGAAATCGTCCTCTTGTTAGCCTTTGATACGTCTAGATAAACGTTTATTTTATTCCTATATTTTCCATGGTTTGCTTTTAGAGTCATGTCAATGGTCACGAATCCGAGATCACCACTGTTCCAACAGTGGGAGCAGAATTTAGAAAATAGATTGTAATTCATGTCAGCCCCTACGTAATCATCGTGTGCGTGTTTTAAATTGGTGTGGTCTTGTCGAAACAAACATATGAAATTAGCGTTGTCGCGTAGCAGTTGTTTCGGAACCTTGGAAAAAGTTTGTGCCAGGTAGAAACAATCTAATCCTTTGTGACGACCTCGAGTGAAAAAATTACGAATCTCGTTTTGATTTTCCAAGATCATGTCGTCGAACACCACAACGGAATTCTCGAGACAATCGTCCAGTGGAATGATTTCGGATGCGAAAGTTGCAATGCCCAGTCCCTCGTACAGTTTCATAAGTTGCTGGTATTTCGGTTGTTCGAGACTTTTCGAAAATACGTAGAGGTGTCTGTTTTCCCAGTCTAACCAATTGGGTGCGAGGATAAAATTATCAATGAGCAGTGTCGTCTTTCCGCACCCCTAAGGTCCTACGATCAGACACCGTATGCTATCGGGGAGCAATTCGCCGTTCCTTTTCTTTGTTTGACTTTCAGAATCAGGTAGACGTTTCACGACATTCCACGTACTCATAGAATCACTTCGTTCGAATCGATCCAACTCGTTTCCGGAAGTCCCAGCCATTTCACCAAACGTTTGTCGCCTCTCTTACACAAAACTTTTTCGATAAGGTACGTGTCGGGGTATTTAGTTTTCGAGAGTTCCTCCTCGTAGAAGCGCCCCAATAAAATTTCACCGCCACTGTCCTTTATTATATACGTGTGACGGTTCCCGGGTAAAACTCGAACCACGGTAAAAAGTTCCGTGCTCCAGTTTCGTGTGAAACCCTTGTCGAACGTTCGCTTCAATTTACTGATCCTCACCTGGTCTCCAATTTTGTATTTAGGTTTTTTTGTCGTGGGTGTGTACTTTGGACAGTAAACGCTAGAAATTAAACGTTGCTCGTCGGACTTGGTAACGTCAGCTGGCTTCATGCCTATCGTTCTGTGCCGTGTGTGATTATAGTCGTTAACGAGTTCTGGAAGAATGGTGACCCACTTGTAGCTTTCCTGAAGCGTGAAGCGTGACCACATGCGCGATTTCAGAGTGCGATTGAATCTTTCCACGATGCTGGCTTTGACGTCACTGAAGGTCGAGTAATGTCGAACGTCGTGTTTCCGAATAAACTTTTGGAATACGGCATTGTAAAATTCCTTCCCCTTGTCCGTGTGCAGAAACCGAGGTCGTCTGCCGCCGCTTTCGCGAAAAATTGTCTTGAATGCTTCCGTGACGCACGTTCCTGTTTTCGCCTTCAAAGGTAGAGCCCACGCGAATTTCGAAAATGTGTCTATGACGGTGAGGAGGTACTTGTTGCCCTTGTTCAATTTATGTACGTTTTTTAACTTGCCGCTACTCATCTCCACGAGGTCACTTTCCCAGAGGTCGTCGATTCCCTTTGTTACCACCGCCAAACGTTCGTAGTTGCGGCGTGCAGGTTTATGCAATTCTTGGACGATGGCTTGCCTAGACATTTTTTTTTTAGAGATTACGTTTGAAGAGAAGCACGAGCGTGATGGGATTCAAAGAGGGTGGCACCTCGCTCGTGTTTTGAATGATCAGCTTATCGCCGGCACTCACGTCGAAAACGGTAAGATCTTCGTCTTCATGTATTTCATATATGTTGCGCGTTTCGTTCCAACGTGCCAGAGGAATGTTTCCTGCTTTCTGGACACCACGATTCGATATCAAGGTCATGGTGGGAACGCTAGCTTTTCTGCCGTGAGACCAGTACGAAAATTCGTTTACCTGAATCGTGCCATCGAGGAGAAACTTGTAGTACGGATGATAAGGATGTAACATGTACAGTTTGTTACCTTCGACGAACGTGGAGATTCTCTGTTGATTGGGTACGCTGTTGATTTCGATGGCTTGCAAGGTGAACAATTTGGCGAATTTAGTGTCGACGCCGAGCAGATTACTGTGAACGTGTCCGAGTTTATTTTCGATGGGCAGCAAATGCTCGACTATGGTATCCGTTACGGTAGAAAACGACGGTTTGGTTTTCACTTCCACGTTCAACTGCTTGTAGTTTTCGTTCAGTTCTTGCAACTTGGCACCGAAAGAGGCCAGCGTCGATTCCTGCGTGGATTCCAGCACTCCAACTTGATCTCTGATGTTCACGACGATGTTCTGAAGGTTCTCGACTTGATTCAATTTCGAACTTTTCTCGGTAAGATCGTTCACGATGCTTCGCATCTCTGTAAACTGCGTGTGAAGGTCGGCGACGCTCTGCGAAGTGGGCAGCGTCGACACCAGCGAACTAATTTCATCTCGAATCTGTTCCACGTTCGCCGTTTCCGTTTCCAGTCGTTTCAGCATTCGAGATATGTTCCTTTTCAAAGCGTGTAATTCTTTGAAGGTGGGGAGATTGGCCACCCTACTCTCGAGATCGCTCAACGAACTTTTGACGTCGCTCGAATCGGATAGTGCCGTCACCGCCGTTTTCAATTTTTCCAAATCTTCGCTCGAAGGCACGCTCGTCCGTAACGATTCCAAGTCAGCCTGTATGTTGTCCAGTACGTGATGAAAATGAGCAAGATTGGATTCGACGTTCAAATTTTCTAAATATTCCATCTTCTGCCGAACCGTGCTTAACGTGTTTTGAATGCTCGTCAACGCGCTCGCTTCAGCGTGAATATTTTTAATTTCTTCGTTGATCAACTCCAGAGACGCCTGAAGCGTAGCGATGGTGGTTTGAATGTGTTCGAAATCTTGATAAGCCTCCAATTGAATTTTTATGTTCGCGACGCTTTTACCGATGACCTGCAGTTCGTCTGACGATGGTAGGTTCGTCATGGTATCTTCCAAAGTCTGTAACTTGGATTTAATTTCTTCCAACGTGCTGGTGAATTCTTCTTGTAATTTGGAAACGACGACATGCAAGCGTTCTGCATCGATATCTTTCACGACGGTTTGAAGTTCAGAGAAATTCTTTTCGATTGCGGAAGTTCGTTCTTCGATTTCGAGTTTCAATTTTTCCAAATCTTCATTTTTCGATTGAAATTGCTGTAATTTGGCCAAATCATTTTGAAGCGAATCCACGCTCAACTGTATATTTTGAACGTTGCCGTAAGAAGGTACGTCAACATAATTTTTTATGAGTGTTTTCAGTTCGGAATCGATTTTCAGAATGGGATCGAGACATTGGGTTTGGAGCGTAGCGATTTCCGACTCTAAACTTTTGTTTAAGGTCTCCTGCAAAGCTATCAAATCGCTCCTCAACTTTTTGACTCGAATATCCAACATGAGAATCTCTTCTGCGTGGTCTACACGCTTGGTGTGGCCGAAAATGTCGTTAGGCATTTTTGTTAACGGTTATTTATAAGAGGATAGACGATTCGTAATTCTACGAAGAGAGGAACGAGTTTGTCGTAATCTCCTAGGAGTTCCACGTAAAGTAAATCTCCTGCAGACACATCGTACGCCATGTTAGAAAGCACCTTGTCGTGCTTCATTCGAAAAATGTTCTTGCCGCTAGAAATTTTAATATTTCGTCCTTCGTTCTCCGGATTCACGGTGATTTGAAGTTTCCCGTCGATCGGAATTTCGTAAAAATGTAAATTGTTGTTGAAGACGTAAAACATCTTGCCCACATCGTCATCCAATTTCGTCCAGATACTGTTGAGGTGTACTATCAAGAGACCATTGAGTTTAGATAACACGGAAGGTAAGAGGTTATTGGAATTTGGTGGTGGAGTTTCCATGATGGTCTGTTTTCGAAAACCAAAAAGATTCATTGTCCTTGCTATTTATTTTATTGTGTATGTGAGACAGTTAAATTTTTTTTTTCAATTGCATTGCCTACAATTTTTACTAATTTCTAAACGATAGTGTCCCCAAGGCAACGTGTGGATTCCACAAGACAAAATACATCTTTTATCGTCATGCGGATCTAATGCTACTTTCCTAACTTTGTTTGTTGTAATCACGTGGTCTACACTTTGGATTCTTTGTTCTATACTTAGTATCGTCGATTGTGAGTAAAGACAATCGATGTAATCGTGGAAGGTGAGTTTGTTCTCCACCGTATTCTTGCCCACACCTTTTGCTTTCTTCGTGACGCTACTCTCTGTTCTCATGGCATACATCTTCGAACGCAAACCCGCAAACTCGACAATAATATCACCGTTACATTCATCTTTCAGTTTACCTAGGACCTTTTTGTTGAGGGAAGGAATCCCAAATCTGTTGGGTTGAGGATATGCAGAAGTATCGAAATACTCAAGCATGGAAGGATTTTTTATGTCTTCATAGAGGTTAGGTGTTTGTATGCTGTAAATGAAGCTGTCGGTGTCCGTGTACAAAAGTGATATTTTATCATTGTAGAAGGGTTTCATCACGTCGTAATGAAATTCGAACATGTAAAGTTTCGACAAGTCGAGAACCGTTGAGCCAACGTAAATTGGTTTTCTGAATTTCATCAATTTTATATCTAGATTGAAAAGTGCTAAATTCTCGTTGTAAATTTTTCTCGACTTGAATCTAGGATCGGCTATCCACTTCCGACATTTATTCTTATCGGAAATTAATTTCACGTCTACGTGCTTTCTAACATTCTCCATCGTCTTGCCGTACACCGCGTTGTTCATCAATTTAAAAAAATCTTTGTCTAAATCGGAAGTGGCAACCGTCCTATGTTGCGTGTTTGTTTCAATGTACGGTTTGAGCCACTCGGAATGTTTAAACCTGAGGACTCTTCTAATATTCGCTACCTTAGCACCCTTCCCGATCAAGAATCGGAGATTCGAGTAATGAACAACGTATCTCTTTTTCCCCTCTAGAGTCAACAAAAGCTTGCATTGATTAGAATGAGGCGAAGATTTGAACTCGGATGCCGGTGGTAAATCGCTGAACAGATCGTGTAAATGGTCGGGGAATTCGATATCCACCTCTGCGAAGAAGCCATACTCACTATCGTCGAAATTTTCTATGTCTATTGATGCCCATTCGAATCCCCCGTAAGGAAGTTTCTGTACCATGGCATGCCCGTAGAGATTATTAACGTCGGCGTTGAAGATGTAATTCGATGCTCGATTTGAATCGTAATCTTCTTTCATGTGCACGTTATTAGCTTTTGCATGTCTCTGTACGCATTGCACCATCCCGCCCCGAATCCCCCTCTCGATGAAAAGTAACATGTCCACGTCCGATATCAGTTCCAGCTTGACCTTTGTCTGGAATAACATTGCCGACCACGCTAATCCCGGTAGACTGTAGAAATACGCTGGATCTAATTTATAAATATTCGTTGCCGTTTTCCTGAACGCTTGAAAAACATCCGCGAGTATCGTCACGTCTAATTTTAAGTATGCGTCGTGGTAGTCTCCGAGTGTCATACATTCTAATTTCTCCCACATGAGTTGCGCGTGTTGGTATTCTTCTTCCGTGATTCCTTTCTCTCTGAGTCTGCTGTAAAATTCTCTTGGAGGTGGGAGAGCGTCGTCGTTAAATTTAGAATTATCACTAACATATTCGTAAGGATAAATCCCTTTACGTCTAACGAGTTCTATGTCTACGTTGGGAAAACTAGCTCTAGTTATTTTAAATTGATCGTCGGTGAGTTTGTTCGCTAAAGCATCCAGACTTGCAGAGAGAAATCTATACGAATCCAGAAACCTCATCTCGATGGTATTTTTAGTCTCAGGAATCATAACTTTCTTACTTATAGAGATGTATCGTTCTTCGTTTTGAGCAAGAATATCTATTTTTTGTGTGTCGTATCCGAGTTTCCTAATTAAGGGATGAAAGTCGTAATTAGAACCATTGTGAAAGAATATGGGGACGAATTTTGGTTTTTGGATTTTGAGGTTGCATGCATTACAGATTCCGCTTATGAAGCGACCGTCCGTATGCGAATGGTGAAACACTTTACGATTGTCGTCTGTGAAGTGGTTATCGCACACAGGACACTTGACGGTGTCATAGTAATTTTGAAGTTCGATAGCAGATAACGGAAGCATCGGTTTCAATGTTTGCAGCATGCATCCAATTTTCCCAACCTCCTCGATCATCTTTTCGAAGAAGCGTTCGATTGCATCGGGTCCTCGGTATACGTACGGTTCATCTATTTTATCATGTCGCACGACAACATAACCGAAACTGTTTGGTTCGTGAAGCGGGTAAGGTGTGGTGGAAGAAACTTCGGGATCCGGATCGCAGTATGAGAGTGGTTTGAGGAACGCCTCGAAATCAGCAACGATGATGGCCGGATGTTCCAACAACGCCTTGTGCATCCTGAATTCTTCCACTTCGTTCTTTTCGGGCATCAACATTCGATCCGGTCTGTTGTTGCCGCAATATATTTTATGTTGAACAAGTTTATCGATAGCAATCTGACGTCCGGTGTATTTTCGATAATCGGATTGTTGTCGATCGTTGAACGTGGTTAGACATCTCGGGCAAACTTCGATGCAATGTTCATACTTGGTTGATTGACTTCTGACCAAGCGTGATAGTGAACGAATGAGACAGTAATGGTGAACACTGTCGTTTGAAATTAGAAGAAGATTAATCACACGAGCATCGTCATCGTCGACATCGCTTATCCTGACGGGATGCACGACATGTTTATCCAACGTATAGGAATACACGTTGATGATTAAGCGTTTTCCTTCTGCATCTCGTGCTCGTGTTTCGAATTTTGATATATCAGAAATGGTCACCGGGTATTCGATGTCAGACATTACACTTTCAAACTCGGACTCGTATTGTTTGTAATGATAAACCTGTTCTGGATGATTTGACCAATGAATCGGGTGAAGTTCCGCCAACACACACCAGAGAAAACACTTGTTATCGCTGTTCTGTATATTTAACACAGCCCTCTTGTGTTGAATGTTCGGTGGAAGAGGAACGTAGCTGGAAGCGCGAAGAGGCGAGAATCGGTCACGTAAACGGTTAACGTGTGAGGACTTCCATAACCAGCTCATTTGAAAGATCGGAATAAAATTCGTCCAAATTATCGACGTCCGCCAAATGAAGAGCCTGGTTTTTTGCTCGATGATAAAAAATACTTGTTGTACCGTCGACTTTTTCGCATTCGGAAAATAGATCAACGTATACTTTTACGGAATTATTTTCCAATTTTTTTTTTAGAATATTTATTACGGATGTTTTCGTTTCACGCAAGAAACTAAGAATGTCCCGGCCTGGTTCCGAAGTAAAAGAGAAATCCTGAATATGACGGTTGAATGCAGATCTAATTGGTTTGCGTTCATTAGATAATTTAACTTGTTTGGAAGTGGAAGCTTCCGTTTCTGGATCATCGATTTTTCTTTTCAATGTTCCTCGTTCGATCGATGGTTTGCAAATTTTCAGGTGTTTACTTAAATTTGTAATGCTAATCATCTTTCCGCATCGAGCGCAAGACTTAGAAGGTGACGAACGATTAATTCTCGAACCTGTTTCGCTACATCTTGCCCTGTGTACCGATAAATTGTTCCTTGAGATTAGCTTCCCACAAGTAACACATTCAGTTTTATTATTTTTTAAGATTGAAAAACTGGTGGTGGATGCCATTATGCTTTCTCCAAAATCACAGAAATCAAAAAGTGTCTAGTATATAATAGCGATACAATTTTCAGGTATGTTATTTTATATAGAATTTCTTGGGTGTGAATACAAAACTCAAAAATTCAATCTATACTGTAAATAGAATTTCAGGTATGTTATTTTATATAGAATTTCTTGGGTGCGAATACAAAAAAAAACTCAAGAATTCAATCTATACTGTGAATACAATTTGCAGGTATGTTATTTTATATAGAATTTCCCGAACTTGCGGGTGAAAATCGAATTCGTACTGAAAAACTTTTTCGCGCTGACCAAGAAAAAATACGTCGTGCAGCTGGCCGACAGCGACGAGGTGCAATTTAAAGGGCTGAGGACCGCCATAGACGTGCGGGAGAGGAAATTTTTACTCACAATCTTGAAGAAAGCGTGGGGCGAATACTTCGACACGGGATATCGAACCACTGACTCGGTCGATCAGATCGTCACGAGCATCGTGTGGCCCACGGCGAAGGCTTACTTGCAGTTCGTGGAAAGGCACGCGACTCAATTCGATCTGGGGAGGAAGCTCGATCTGTCAGCCCCCAGCTGGCTAGTTTCAAAAGCGACTGCATCAACGCTCTGGCTTGACGTCACGTTTTCGAGAAGGTTTTCGGAAAGGATCCGGCCAAGTACCTGCGAACGATTTTTCCGAACACCGTCTGCGACGGCCACGTTCTCAACGAATTCACGTGGACGACCCAGCATCGTTTCCACACGCATTACTTTCTCGGCTGGGGTCTTATATATCGATTCTGCTGCATCATCCCGACGTTTTTCATCATACACTGCAACATCAATTACTTGGTGTTGCATTATACTGTTTTGGAAAACAAGTTGAACGTCCTGAAAGATTTGTACCAGGACGTGACCGAAACTGACGCGTTCAAAACTCAATTTCTGCGCCTCCTGAGGACGGAAAAAAGAATATCGAATCAGTACAAAACCTTCGAACGGACGATCCTGCCCGATAATTTTCGTTTCCACCAGATCGTGGAGGGTGGCAGCGAGCAGCAGCACCACCACCAAGTGTGGTCGTGGGCCGCGTACATCGATTCTCTCAACTTGGACGCGAGCAAAGAACGCTATTTTCCCAAAAAGGATTCCGCGTTCGTTCGGGAGCGTATCGAGCGCGTGAACTGGGTGAAGGTTCCCGCACCGTGGGTCGAAGTCGTGCGAACGCTTTTTTCTTATTTTCACATGAAAGATCGCAATTTCGGAGCCCGGCAATTATTTGGAACCGAGGCGAACAACACCGTGAAAGCGGTCGTTTCTCCGAAGTTGGGATTCAGCTTGTTTCTCGACCAGATCGACCCGCAGGAGAACGAAGCGTGCCTGCTCCATTTTATCCCGGGCAACATTCGCATCGAATTCTCCTGCTGCGACGTACCGGACTCGTGCTGCGAATTTTGCCACACGATGTGTTTCCTGCAAACGCTGACCAACACAACCCCGACGCTCATTTCCTCGGATTTGAAAGTTATACTCGTAGGCACCGAACCTTCCTCGTTGCAACCCATCACGAACAATTATAGAATATGCCAAAAATGCCGCGCCTGGTTTAGGTCGTCGTCCGACGTCGATGCTGCAAATAAAAAAAATGATAAGTCACTGAAGATCGTAAAAAAAAAATCGTAAGATAGGTTAAGTTATATCACGTAAGATCGTGATCGAGTAAGATGTTGGCAACACTGCGAGAAAATAAGGCTTGTGTCTTACAAGAGCAAACCATTAAGTCGAGCCCCCCACTTTCGGTTGGTGAACTCTCTCTCTCCATTTGGGTCTACTACAGTTCGGTGTGCAAATAAAAAGAATAAATGATAGGTCACTGAAGATCGTAAAAAAAATCGTAAGATAGGTTAAGTTATATTACGTAAGATCGTGATCGAGTGAGGTGTTGGCAACACTGCGAGAAAATGAGGCTTATGCCTTACAAGAAAAAAAAACCATTAAGGCGAGCCTCACCGAGCCTCACTTTCGGTTGGTGAACTCTCTCCATTTGGGTCTACTAAAAAAAAAACAATTATTATTTTTGTTTGTTTGCTTGCATCACAATACAGGCACGCGCGCATATGTGTGTGTGCGACAGAGAGAGGTTTACAAAAGGTCACGATATATAAACATGGTCCCGGACTTGGAAAAAAAATTATGATAAGGTGCATTCATCCTTCAAGGATGAAACAGTGCATTTACTCATCACGCTGTGTCAGCGCAATAAATGAGGCGCGGAACGTGGAAAGAAAATGAGTTTTTTTTAAAAGTTTTTTGATGCTGTTTTCATCGCTGTGAAACATCGTCAGCGCAATAAATAAGGCGCGGAACGTGGAGAGAAGGTGTGTTTTTTTTTTTAGGTTTTTGGTGATCCCCAAATGAGTAAAGTGAGTTTTTGATGTTTTGGTGCTGTTTTCTTCGCTGCGAAACATCGTCAGCGCAATAAATGAGGCGCGGAACGTGGAGAGAAAGTGAGTTTTTGAGGTATTTTTGATCCCCAATTGATGGCGTTGAACCCGTCCATAACCACTACTCTAAAGTACGTCAAAGCATGTAGAGGCTCTCGTGTAGTTTAGCACGTAATAAAAAAAGGATAGGTTAAGTTATATCACGTAAGATCGTGATATACCTACCAAGTGTGAGTGGGGGAAAAAAGGGAAATTTTACTAAAACATCTCTAAACGCTAAAACATCGACAAAAAATTGTCAAAATATGTCAAAAACTGATATTCAATTGATAAAAAAAAGGGGCTACAAATGCATACCTACCAAGTACGAGTGGGAAAAAAGGGAAATTTTACTAAAACATCGCTAAACGCTAAAACATCGACAAAAAATTGTCAAAATATGTCAAAAACTGATATTCGATTGGTAAAAAACAGAGGCTACAAATGCATACCTACTAAGTACTGCGTAGAAACAATACACTTACACATGATCCAAATTGGTTGAAATGACAAATTTTTGATATATATAAGTAAATAGAGATTCGTTCGTTGGCCTAGACCATCAGTACTATCTCCATGATAATGGTTGACTTGTGACCGCTAGCCCTTTTAGACTAGCCACAGCCACTACCGACATCGAGAGAACTGCCAAGGTCTCTCCTCTTGCCCAAGCAACGAAAAATTGTCAACCAACGCCACTCAATATAATCCCTTATATAGGCGATTCGAAAACAGCCAGTAAACGACTTCTTTTTCACCCCCCCCCCCTCCTGGGGGTTTGAAAGGAAGAGTTTTTAAACTACCCGCTTTCTGAGCAACTGGCTTTCACAGACACGTAGGCCAGCTCTGTAGCAGGTTACCTTAGAAACTGAATAACAAATATTACTTTCACCAACCCATGAAAATAATATTAATGAACATATACCAACATTTAATAAATAAAAGGCTCATGTACTGGTTCTACCATTACAAAATAGACACATCCAAAATTCCACACTCAAAAAGTATCAAAAATCATGTCCAAGAACAAACACATCCACGGGACCCGAGAGATCACAAGACATGGAATATAAGGAGAAATCCATTAGACCGGAAGCATGATGACTCTCAGGCCGATGAGACATTTTTCATTGAATACAGTTATCTGAGCAAATACTTCCAACGCATGAAGGAAAATGCGCCCAACTTATATGGTACCGAGGAATTAAAATTGGATATGTTGCGGAAGTTCCACACTGACCACCGTAGTAATGAGCCAAGAATGAAGAGGATGAAGGAAGCGACCGCGATACTGATCAAGGAGTCTGCCACCATCACAGACACGGTGTCGGACAAAGTGGAAGAAAAGGAACTTCTTTGTCGAAAAGTCAAAAAGCTTCTTGACGAGGCAGAAGAGGATTATAATGAATTAAGAACGCAAATAAACATCAGATACAAACAAAAACTTCTGGCAAAGAAAAGGCTTGAGGCTCAGAAACGTTCAAAGGTTAAGAGAGACTCATTAGAGAGGCAACAAGAAGTTAATGATGGAAATTGCCCGAAATATGACAAGTCTTGCAAAATAAGGGGAGACCTATTAGACCGGAAGCATGATGAAGCTCAGGTGGATGAGGCCTTTTCCGATGCGAAGAAGCACTCTTTTGATAGGCAGCAGGAAGTAGAGAATGAAAATAGCCCGAAAGATCACAAGACATGGAATATAAGGGGAAACCCATTAGACCGGATTCATGATGAAGTTCAGGTGGATGAGGCCTTTTCCGATGCGAAGAGGCACTCTTTTGATAGGCAGCAGGAAGTAGAGAATGAAAATAGTCCGAAAGATCACAAGACATGGAATATAAGGGGAAACCCATTAGACCGGATTCATGATGAAGCTCAGGTGGATGAGGCCTTTTCCGATGCGAAGAGGCACTCTTTTGATAGGCAGCAGGAAGTAGAGAATGAAAATAGCCCGAAAGATCACAAGACATGGAATATAAGGGGAAACCCATTAGACCGGATTCATGATGAAGCTCAGGTGGATGAGGCCTTTTCCGATACGAAGAGGCACTCTTTTGATAGGCAGCAGGAAGTAGAGAATGAAAATAGCCCGAAAGATCACAAGACATGGAATATAAGGGGAAACCCATTAGACCGGATTCATGATGAAGCTCAGGTGGATGAGGCCTTTTCCGATACGAAGAGGCACTCTTTTGATAGGCAGCAGGAAGTAGAGAATGAAAATAGCCCGAAAGATCACAAGACATGGAATATAAGGGGAAACCCATTAGACCGGATTCATGATGAAGCTCAGGTGGATGAGGCCTTTTCCGATACGAAGAGGCACTCTTTTGATAGGCAGCAGGAAGTAGAGAATGAAAATAGTCCGAAAGATCACAAGACATGGAATATAAGGGGAAACCCATTAGACCGGATTCATGATGAAGCTCAGGTGGATGAGGCCTTTTCCGATGCGAAGAGGCACTCTTTTGATAGGCAGCAGGAAGTAGAGAATGAAAATAGCCCGAAAGATCACAAGACATGGAATATAAGGAGAAATCCATTAGACCGGAAGCATGATGACTCTCAGGCCGATGAGACATTTTTCATTGAATACAGTGATCTGACCAAATACTTCCAAAGCATGAAGGAAAATGCGCCCAACTTATATGGTACGGACGAATTACAATTGGATATGTTGCGGAAGTTCCACACTTACCACCGTAGTAATGAGCCAAGAATGAAGAAGATGAAAGAAGCGGCCGCGAAACTGATCAAGGAGTCTGCCACCATCACAGACACGGTGTCGGACAAATTGATAGAAAAGGAACTTCTTTGTCGAGAAGTCAAAAAGCTTCTTCACGAGGCAGAAGAGGATTATAATAAAATAAGAAGGCAAATAAACATCAGATACAAACAAAAACTGCTAGCAAAGAAGAAGCTTGAGGCTCGAAAACGTTCAAAGGTGAAGACAGACTTATTGGAAACACATCAGGACACTTGCCTAAACGCAAATCCTTGCCAAGAAGAAGAATCTTTCAAGGAGGACCAAGATCCAGTGAAAGACGACCAACCAAACATTATTAGCAGATTTCTAAGACTGTTTTACATAATTAATAAAAACTAGAAGCGTGTATTAATATAGTTGATGTAAAATAAATTACAGTACAAATGCAGTATTAAAATGTTAATTCTATCAGTAATGAGCAGAACTTTTAAATTCAGAAATACCTTTGTTAGCTGATGTGATGTAAATAGTTGAAAGTGAGTGGGTGGGTTTTTGTTCTTCAGGCAATTTCAGTTACCTTATGGTGATTTCAGTATGCCCCTTGAGTTAATCGCCATAATGATGATGATTGATGAACTGATGTAATAAAGAGTGCAAGTGAGTGGTGCTTTTGCATACTACGAGGGCACAACATTGGCCAGTCACTTGTCATTTATACAAAAGCGAAACGCATTTTCAGAAGAGGTTATATTTTCTTACAACTTCGATTCATTTGCGCCACTAATGAGAACATTTAAAAAAGAAAAACAACTTAGTCTCCCAATTGTACCTCAAAAAAGAAAAATACCTATGTGAGAAAGACAAACATTACTTTTAAATTTGGTTGGGTTAAATATTCTACAACAATTATATTAAATTCCGTAGCAGTTTGCAAAACACTTCATTTTAAACAAAAGTCGTCTTAAATTCTCCTCTTTTGATTTTTAAATAAGATGGACAATGCCATGTCGAAGAATTGAAGAATATATAATATTTTAATGTCTAATTAATTTTGTATAAAAATTAATGGAAAATGAGTTGGAATTTCTAACAAATACTACTCCTTCTGTTTCTGTAAGATCCATAATTGAGCCATTTCACATGTCTTCCATACTTCCCTATCTTACCAATTTCGACCGGTGGGGATACATGGTGCTTTTCATTCCACTTTAAACTGTGCATAAAAGTGTACTCAAAACTCAATTCAAACTCAAAGTCTGATTTTAAAAGGGGAGACTTAAAAAATTTACATAGCGGCAAAAACCAAAATTTCTAGTCATATCTCGCGACTTGCAAAATTGCTACTTTCAATAGTTGGTCGCCCTCTTTCCCCTAAGACGTTCATACTAGATTTGCACAGCACAGTTAAAGCAACAAATAAATACAAATTACAATTTTACACACATAATTAATAAATCCAACAGGTGCCTGCAATTAACAGCACTATTGTACTAATTTACACAACATTAATATGCAATACACGTGTGTTGACAAACACAAAAAACGACAGTTGATAAAATCACATGAAATGGATACTACGCAGGCGCGATAACCTTTCGTGGCTGGCGGGAAGGGGAACGGTAGAGAGAACACCATTTCATACAGTCAGTCGCAATGGAGGGTTGGAGATTTTAACAATGTGCTACTTGTGTTTGCAGTTATTACGAAACGAAGTCTGTGACAGGAGAGCAGCAGACGACCATCCATTGGTCGACAGGGACACGGGATTCGAACCCGGGACCTCTGGCGTAGTAGTGTAGTGTGCTAACCACTCCGCAACAGAGGCCGGTGAAAACTAGGAAGAAGATACAAGGAAAAGAAGTAGAGAAAAATAGTTACAAGAAAAATAGAGAGATAGAAGAGTAAAGTAGGTAATCTCTTGTTATTCTAGGGAGGCAAGTGCCCCCACCCCCACTTGATTCTCCCTGTGGGCAGCATTTTCATCTTTGAATCTCAGAGATCCATGCAATCCCAGGGTAATTGGTAGATAATTTATTTAATTAATAGATGATTTACATGAAGTTCATTAGAAAATAAATAAAACAGAATAGACTATACCAGAACATTCATTGCCTTCAGTAAACTACCACATTTAAGATTAAACACGCCGATATCTCTGTACTATTACTCCTTGATTAAATGTTTGAATTAGAGATTACTGCAGCTAAAATCCACGTATTAAGAGCTCGAATATCCTCAAAATGCATATTAAAGTTTGCATTCTAAAGTGCAAAAGGAAGCCAGTCATATGAAAATTTCATGAATTATTAATGATGGTTATTTACGAGGAGGCATCGTAAAGTTTTAATTATCACCATGAACTAAAGGAAACAGAAATTTTATTTCAAGTTGTAGTCCTACATGTGTGTCGTGCATTTAGAATGTACATAGTAGTAGTAGCCGTACGTATCAAAATATGTTCTTCAGAGCTTAGAAAAATTGTTTTAAATATGGTATACTTCTATTTTAAATCAGAAATGCAAACTATGAATCTTTAAATATACCTATATTACTTTCTAATGAGTTTTTCTTGGTTTCCTCATTTCAAAATTTATAGGATGTAAATATCACCAACCATGGAATGAGAAGAAAATATTGAAGAAAGTACACAAAAGGGTGTTTGGTATTGAGGAGGGAGTAAGGGAATTATATTATCTAGCCACGGGGCTTACACCCACCCACACACACACACACACACACACACACACATTGCCTTTTATGGTCGGCAGCTAGAGCGGGAAATATAATCGCGTCTACAGGCAAGCTGTGAGAAGTACCGCTAGCTACGTAATGAAATAATCTCGTACAATTACATTAACAGTTACAATTGAAATAAGCATGTACACCCAACGGCGTAAGAAACAGTAGGCGAATTGTCCACCACCATTTTCATTCGGTCTGAATTACACAATGTGATGACAATGAATTGAAATAAAGACGTCAAAAAGCAGAGAACAATGCCTGCTTCCAACGAACATTGTTTCATTCCTTAAAACAACACAGGATGTAGAATAATAAAGTAGTGAAAATAGCGGTGGACAATTTGCCTACCATTATCTTTGCCGTTGACTGTACCCTCTTAAAAGAGGTGTTGGAAATGATGTCCTCCTGCATCCACACATTTACGGCATTTTGAAAGGAAATTTTCACTAACACGTATCAGTTCCTCTTCCGAAATCGCTTCACCTACTCTCCTGATATTTTCGTTCAATTATTTGTACTCTAATATCTGGCTTCAGGTTTAAAAGCTTGGTAACTCGCTACGCAGACATCATAAAAATGTATGTTTCTAATGCAAGGCGACGAAGGGATTTTTGATCATACTTCAACGTTGTCTAGATTCTCCTCATTAAGCACACGCCCGTTTTACCCTTCGCTTCTTATCAAGAACATACCCCGATTACTTAAGTTTGATCACAAGTATCCGAACACTGTCTCTGTGAGAAACAGGAACATCTGGGAATCCTAACTTCCCTACAATAATTCGTAATCACGTAAGAGTCCTACATAAAAGTAGATTGTTTCAAATTGTACGCATAGCGTGGCATTATTAGACTGTAGTAAAGAGCCAGTAATACGCAAACTAACACAAAAGAATCTAAAACACTTGTAAACACCTTAACACTTCACAAACACGTGCAAACTGGACACCAGCTAACTGGATACTGAAGCACTGACGCGTGCAGTGCCAAGGTCAGCGTACAGCTGTGAGTCTAAATGCCGGCAGATGCGATCTTACTTCCCGCCACGCTAGCAGCCGGTCCACGGAACCCTCGACCATAAAAGGCACTATATATATAACACACAAACACACAATGCCATTGCATTTTCATGAACGTTAATTCCAGAGTAGGGGAGAAGGTCGATAAGACTTACAAACTTGTCTTACCCCCAAAGACACACGCCACTGTAGAACAGTTTGAAATATTTCACTTGCTGTTAGATAAAATTGAATTTGTGATCTCGTCATTATTTTTCTTCTTCGCGTTCAGGAAGAGTTATTTATTCTTATTTTATCTCAGTCCATTTAACAAATTCTGCTATTTGTATTACAATGCATTTGTGGGTTGACTATTCTGTGTCAGTTCTCTACTCTCTCTAGATCAATCGCGGCGATGTGAATAAATGAATGAAACAGATGAAGAAACAACACAAGGAAATGTGCATGTGTTGTCCAGAATTTGAACCTTAGAACCCCTGATGCCTTACGCTAACCACTCTGCCATGGTGGATGAAGCAAATTCTGTAGGTAGTAGTTCTCTGTGCACATTGCACCGTGCCCTGAAGGCAAATACAGGGGGAAGTGGAGATAGGGCCCCACACATTCTCGATCTTGTCCATTGGTGGAAGTAATGTGATCAGCACCACGCTTCCCTTTAGGTGCCCATTTATTTGAGGCTGACTGAACCCCAGAGCCGCTGTATGCATGAAGAATTCCGACATTAAATCAGCTACCTCGGGAATCGAACCCGCAAAATGTCTCTTCTTCCCTGATAGCGCAGTGGTATCGCTATTACCTTGTAGTCAGTAGGTCTGTTGTTCGATCCCGGTGGAGGCACATTGCACAATGGTTCCGATACTGCTGTAAACTGTAGGCCCAATCATGATTTGCTTACTTGAGCGCAAAGTGGGAATTTTCCCTCTGAGAAGACGTAAGGTCTGTTTTAGGAGCGTGTAAAGGGAAATTCCGGACAAAACGACCGCCAGACTTTGGAATATGTTGGAGAATATTTCTGGGGTTTCGCAGGGGTGTTCGGTGAGTGTGGATAAATCACTGGGTAGATGAGCTTAACGCGCTACGAAGCCAAAGGTCCCAGGTTCGAATTTTTTTCAATGAGCTTAAAACACCTTGTCCAACACCACAGGGAAATTGTGAGTAATCATAAGGGACTAGGAACGACACTGGGAAGAGAACGGCCAGTAGTGCAAGTGGAGGGATCGTGCGTGGGCTGTGGTTCGAAGAATAAAATCAGTCTCATATACGATACAGTCAGTGTTCACTTCCGGATATACCACGAGCTACCTCACTTCGGGATCATGTGAGATCTTTCTTGTCCTTAGTTCGCGACAGAATTAGAATTAGAAACAGTCTTTCGAAACATCCTCAAGTTAATTAATTCACCTACCAATCAGAATTCAAGAGCGCACTGGCTGAAGAGAGAAGAAGAAGCGCAGTAGGTATTCGACTGTTTATTTCAAGGTAGTTTTTTTGTTTCTTTACATACGAATATATATATGACTAAGAAGAACATATTACGAGTACTTATTGAATGAAGAATCTGCTAATTATTACTGTCCTGTGTTAACAAACCACGTATCTAATGTTTCTAATATTGAGATTTTATTTTACAGTATCAGTAATATTTCGAACTGAACAGTCACACATGTTTTCTGAAATTTATAAACTGTGACGAAGTGGTTTAACACACAGAAAATAAACTTTGTGTATTTGTGACATATGAGGATTGTTTTTAAATTATCAATTATAAATACTGCTTCTTGGGTTTCAAAGTAAATCTCACAATAAATATTTTATGGCCAAAAGAAATGTCAGTGTAATGTAAATACTATGATAAGCTTAATGTAAGCACAAGAGTTTTCATATTTTCAATATTGTGAAGTTTATGTACTTTTGTTGGTTAGTTTGTATTGGGAAATAAATTAGATGCGACCTCTATCGTAATGTATGAGTAACACAACTTTATACTAGTGTGTCCTTAAAGTTCGTTATCAGTCTGAAATAATATTTCATTCACTGTTACGCGCTACACATTCTGCATTTTTCAATAGTGCCAAAGTTATTATTATATTCTTCGTTGGGTACAACATTATTTGCCCTTCTTCTCAACAGTTGTTAGCATACTAAACGTGTGAAGTGGTATATGCTGTTCGTGTTGTCGCAATTTTTAAGACTGAGTTTTTAATGATTGTGTGAGACTTCTGTCGTTGCCTTCCCGAACTGAGGACAAAAAAAAATCTTTGGTAGTTTGAAGATGGAGGTCGATCCGGAAGTAAGGACGTGCATAGGAACGTGTGAAACTGGCTTAAACCTGCTTTGGACAACTTTTTAGGAATTCCAAAAAGTTTGAAAAATCGGGTTGGATTATGTCAAGGATTGGCTCTCTCAGCATTATCTACTCGCATAATTCTTGAAGCTTTCCTGGCGGCGATTGATGAGCTTTTCTCTGGATATCAAGCAGATGATTTCCGGATAGGCTTCCGAGCTTTCGAGAGCTAACGTCACTCCCATCTTCAGGGTTGAAGTTACTTCAATTCCTGACGATGAGAGTACGTTAGCTCCCGAAACTCACTCGAAAACCTATCCGGAAATCACCGGTTTGATGTCCCGAGAAATACTCTTCATTTGAATGCATATTCGTAAATGAGTGGCCGGTTTTGATTTCTGAACTGTCGTTAATCCTACATGCCAGAAGTTTCGGGGGAAGGGATTCGAACTCTACCCTCCCCCCCTTCTCCCGTTTAAATAGTGCTATTAGTCTTTAATACATATGGTTTTCGCTACATTGTGCCGAATGAGAAAACTGCTAAGGTGCAAAATAACAATATCCAACAACTTCCTTCCTACAAGAACTATTTTCATTATCAATCCGCACTGGCAAATTAGCTACGAGTCCACCTTCAACAATCCCGTTATATCAATTAATTTATAATAACTGTCAAATCGCGGCAAGCATCACGATTTTCTCCGCTTTGCAAAAATAGGAGCTTGGAAAGTCACAGGTGACAAGAAAACAGAACGGAACCTTGTCCTTGAGATGACTTTCAAGTGGAGGAAATATTGTTTTATACCAACTCAAAATATTCCTTCATTCACTCGTAAAGATACATACCTATACAATCACAATATTATGAAGGTACGGATCTTAAGGACCTTCATTTCAGAACGGTGTGCACATTTCTTTTATTTTTCATAAGTTTGTGTAATTTCTCAGTTTCGTGAAATACCAGACAGGTGTAGTTTTAACACAGCGAGGCACCATTAAGGCACTAAAAAATTCCGACACACCCAGACATATGACGATGATGCTAGTTACAGACATTTATAATATTACTATTAAATATAATTTTTCGATTTTGTTTATTTTGTTTGAGTGTTGTCTTAAGTCCGCTTTATGCACAAAAAGGCTAATCTGGACTGGACCTACAGTTTAAAGTGAGATCCGAGCCACTATGTGCCTCAAACGGTATCAAACCCGGAGAAGGCACAATGACTGATACTACAAAATTCGAAACCAGAGAACACCATACAACCCCTCCCCATAATAAAAAAACCTAACACGCCAGGTGAAGTATATTCGGGGTCGGATCAGAGGGTCCAATTGTCTCCCACCCCCTCCCCTTGCCCCCCGAGACATTCTTCTTTTTTTCCTAAGCCGACCAATTGCGCTCGGTCACCAAGCGTTTGTGTATGTATACGTGTGTGTCTATCTATCTACCGACCTCCGAGGTAGAATCGTTAGCACTGCGCACTACGACGTCGGGGATTTCCGGGTTCGAATCCCGGCCTGAGCATGAGTGTTTTTCGTGAGTTTGAATTGAATTGAAATGATGTTGTTTTAAGTCCACTTATGCATATAGGCTAATCGGGACTGGACGTACAATTTAAAATGGGATGCAAACCACCGAACAATACGTTGATATGATCCTCCCGAAACCTATCAAAGATTCGGCTATATTTAATGTTATTCTAAAGTATTTTGCTTCTTATATTCACGATAAACGTTATGAAAGTTATGATATTTAATGGTTGACCTAATTACTTAATTTTGTCCTTGAAAAGTTTCGTGTTTGTTATTTGTAAGCTTCATGAAAGCAAAATCTTTCATTGTTGACAATTAGTTAATAATATGTTGTTCTCAGTTTTATGAAAGCCATAAGAGCTAGATTTCAGTTGAAGTTATTAGTAACATAAGCCTTATGGACATTGGAAAGCAGTTCTCTAAGATTGTGACAAAGTTTGTGGTAGAGAATATTATAGAAACTTCAAGGGTCATAATTGTTGTTTTAGACATAGAAAAATGAATCTTATGTAACATGCTGTTTAATCTTTAGAATATTGCCATTATACACAAATTAGTTCTACATATCACAGCTGTATGTTTATCTTTTGTGTCACGGTATAAATACAGCCTCGAAACCTAATTCGGGGGCATTTTCATCACCGACTCCGATGGGTTAAAATCTTAAATACTCAGCTCCCTTTATGGGAGGGTTCAAGAACTCAGTCTTCGTTCTGAAATTGACTTAGATACATTGTTATTCTGCCGTATGGGTAGGTTCGCCCTGTGGACATGCTAACATTTCACCATACGAAAGAATAAGTTCATTTAAACTTTATTTTGAAGCTTTTGAAATTTTAATTAAATCTTTGCATAATAATGTTAAATTTCGACTCAAATCTCGGAACTTATTGTTATTCTGACTAATGGTTGGTTAGGTTCGCCCTGTGGATATGCTAACATGTTGCCATACCCGATATCAAGTCGATGTCTCTAATATTTTACGAATTATCGCAGTTTTGTATTACTTCAAATATCTTGAAGCCAGACCCATAATGTCCAATTAATATTAAATCGGAGTCAATACCAAAAGTTTTGCCAGTCATCTCAAAGTTATACTTCATTATGTCCGGGGAGTGTTCAGAAAGTTTCAAGCAAGCGCCTAGTCGTCTTTATAACGAATTTGTCAACCTAATCCATGTTCAGATTGCATATATGTAATAAGATGTAATAAGAAAGAAAAATTGTTCGGCAATTTAATTTTTGGAAACCTATAAAGAACCCATGTAAATATTTCTGAAAGAACCTTAAAATAAACCATCTTCAGAAAAGGATTTGCCCTTAAAGAAGCCTACTGAAGACGCAGACCTTTCTTCAGAAACAGACGTTGTTCATTTATCTAATCTCCTTTTCCATAGCCTGTGTGCAAATGATTTAGTATATAACAATTGAAGCCTCATATCACATGTATTTCTATTTCTATTACTATACCCGAACCTGAGAGGGGTCAGAGCATCCCATTAGCCCACTGAGTTCAGCCGAGGTGAAGGAACAGATGAAATTGAATATGAAAGGTGATCTAAGGAAGGTAAAGATGAGGAAGGACGCTTGGTCTTCGTGCTTTCTTTTTTTATGTTATAGCTGCGATTGAATAATTTTTCGAAGACGATTTATGCTCGAGGACGCTGACGACAGAGGGTGGCCTAAAGGTTCGAGAGAGGAACCGCCACGCAGCCTAGTTCAGCATGAGAGCAGCCTAAAGTGTCGCGATGGATGTTTCCGCTCACTTTCTTCGTCTCCGAAATCAGAGCTGGCGATCGAGCGCAAGTCTCTCCCAGCTAAGCTATACTGATTTTTATAAGGATGATATTTATTTGATTTTGATTTTGAGCGTTTTCCCTCATCGTCATCCCGTAAGTTGTCGTGTTTTACTTCCTAATTTTGCGTAACGCTATGCGTCTCTCGTCGTATAGTTATTCACCTGTTGATAGATAAATTGAAAGGCGAAAGACACCTTTCAACGTCTCCACCAGATATCGAGCCCGGGACCGACGTTACCAGTACGCCATCAGGGAGGCCCCTGTTCTTTGTGAGTGTCCATCAGTTTCATCATGTCACCGCTCACCCTTATCTTTCCCGGGATTCGGATTGGAGACCCCTGGGTAGTGTGCTGTGCTAACAACTCCGCAACGAAGGTCGGCTGGGAAGATACAGACGTGGGCGTGAGTGTAGCGACTAATAGGACGGATTTGGCATGGTTCAGGTTAGGGGGTTGGGCACAATCCAAGCGCGTGTCACGTGCCAGTTCCGACGACACAATGAGAAATGTAAGGAAGAAATATTTCCCGAGAGCCACTATAGATGGCGGTGTACCATATAAAGAAGAGCAGAGTTCATTGTAGAAACTAGGAGCGGAGAAGAGTCATTATATGTATTACAGTAAATGCAAAATACATAATGGAAGAGTATAAAAATTATAGATGGAGTGAATAAACTGTTGTAAATAGCCAATTAAGATAATTAAGAATATACTCGTATGTGAAACAATTAGGAAAGTTAATAAGTGAACAAATGAATTCAGAAATGTATCCTTTTTGGTCCTAGTGATTACAATTTGATTTAATACCTCTGACGAGGAGAAAATCTTCAGCTTTTGTGGTTGTCCGTCTCTCGGTGGCGCTGTGTGACGGGAGTGTAGAAGAATGTTCAATATGTGTAGGAAGACGAGACGAAATTCCACATTCTTCTCCAGTGCAAAGAAACAGCAGTGGCACGACGAAAATACACAATGGATATGAACGAATCTAAAATTGAAGGGCTAATGAGTACCATTACGGAGAAAGAGAGGGAGGACCCGGGAACCTTCCTACAGTACGTCTGGACGGAGAAGGGGAATAAGATGAGGGAGGGGATGAAAGTGTTTGAGAGCGGCGTGCCGACAGTTTGTTGTCTTTTTAACTCGTGATATCAGTGTATAAAGCAGTGGTTCCCTGGAGTGCCGCGACTGACTTACAGGAGCGCCTGGAAATGTTCCAATATATTCAACTAATGATATGATTGTTCCAAATATGTACTTATGTAGTACTTTTTACATATAAAATGTTTCTGAATTTGAAATATGTGTTGAATCAACCTAACCACACTGAGCGTTCCAAGTGTTGGGCTTACATTGTGACTTGGGCGCCGCGGGAAAATCTTGAAGCACTAAGGGCGCCGTGAAACAAAATCGTTTGGGAATCCCTGTTGTAAAAAGGAGAGATTGTACTGGTGGGAGAACCCAAAATTAACAGGGACAAGAGTCGAATATATAATAAGGGTATAAAGAAGGGGGATATTTAGAAAAAAAACTCATAGGTGTGTGGCACACAGTCGCAGAGACTCGTGCGGGTAAATAACTTTATTCTATTCTACAGAAGATGATAGTGAAGTACAACCTTTGTCAGAAGAGTTCTGGGAATGTTTTTTTTTCTTTGCCTGTGATATTCAAACACAAGAAATGGGTGTAATTCAGTCACCTGATATGTGTTCTGAATAGACATGGCCTTTGGAAGTGTTTCCATATAGACTCACTAGGTGGCAGGGCTGTGCTAAGCAACCAACTGTTCGGCTTGTTAGCACATTTAGTTGGAAGTTACGAGTGACGTCATGGACGTGGATTCCGAGCAGAGAGTTAACATTAAGTTCTTCGTTAAGCTAGGAAAGCCCCTAGTAAAATTTGTTACAGCATAGCATAGGCTATAGTGACGACGCATTATCGAGAAGCCGTGTCTTTGAATGGCACAAGAGGTTCAGCCAGCCTCCAAAAAAGTGAAGCGACAACCCTGGAAAACAGAGACAATGTTGATTGCATTTTCTTGGTGCTGAAGGTTCGGTGCATCATGAATATCTGCCTGAAGGACAAACGATAAACCAAAACTTTTATATTGACGTCGTGAAACGTTTGCGTCAAGCAATTCGGCGGCGTCGTCCTTATTTGTGTCCATCTGGCAGTGGCTCTTAATGCACGACAATGCAAGACCCCATAATGCTTAATCAGTCCAGGTATATCTGGCCAAAAATCATATTCCTGCTCTACCACATCCCCCATATTCACCCGAACTGTCGCCGTGTGATCTCCCCTGGTGCGAAAAAGCCGCTGAAAGGGCAGCAATGCAAACGGCTGTGACAGATGTGCTGTGCCAAGCATCCCAGATGAAGCTTTCTCTGCTTGCTTCCATTACCTCCATAAACGGTGGCAGCTGTGTAAGTTGAATTACGAGCTCAGTCCTGGAACTTTTCTGACAAAGGTTGAACATGCTGCTAGTCACTTTTGAACACGTGATTACATCAAAAGAGATTACTTTGTTTGTTGTTTATTTTCAGTTTTTTCAAAATCTTATCAAGGGTGTGGGGCCTCTCCCTTGAAACATTTCCGCAAACTACTTCTTCTCGCGACCGTACAACGAGAGACCTACCCTCCTTGACACGTACGAAGCAGGACGCTTGACGAAACCCCGAGCCTCTCTCAAGGCCCTTCTTTCCCAGCCAGCAATACTCCATCCATATTTTGTAAGCAAGGAAATTAATGGACGCGCCGCTATTGATCGATGAACAATGAATCGCCCGACTCGGCGTCACATGCAATTCCAAGACACCGCTCTTTTCGAGGCCCCCCGCCCCCTTGTTTCATGTCCTCCTCTCCTCAAACGGAGTAATGCGAGCGAAAAAGAAATCCCATTTGTCTGAATGCGGGGCTACTTATTTGCACAAACCTTGATTGATGCTGGATTAAGTGCAATAATCAAAAATGACAGCGGACTCCTCTGTTGAGATCTGTCCGAGGTTCTTTTTATCTGTGAGGATTGTTGAGCTGGGAAAAATAGCTCGTGTATTTTCCACCGCCATAAAATAATTAGGGCCTTATTTGCAGATCTGGTTTCCATGTCCCGCCTACCTGGAACTCAATTTAAAAAATCCAAATTGATTTGGAGATGAAACTGTGGCGACATCTGGGATCTTAATTAGCGTTATTTTTATATAATACTGCGTAATCATGCCAGTGGTCCCGGGTTCGAATCGCGGCCTGGGCATGGGTGTTCTTTGCGAGCATCCCGTTATTAATTTAATCACTTATGCTCATTGTCGCGATTAGCCAAAAGTGATAGAAAATTGGCGCTAAAGATCAAAAATCAAATCAGATCATTTTGATCATATATTTCGGGGGGAAGAGGCTGCAAAAATAATAATTACATAAATTAATACGTTAACATAATACGTTACATTTCTCTTGATAATAATATGTAAATTAATTAATATTGTATTATTATTACATGAATAGGTAAAAAGACGGTATAGGAATATGACGGCACCTATTCATTATCTAGCTTACGTGGAGTTAAGATCGTCAAAATGTGTATAAAGACAGCTGTCCTGGCATGGAAATTAATGTCAAAAATATAAAGAATTGAATCTTTGTTGAATAACAAAAAAGTATGTTAGATCCAGTTGCCGAAAAGTAAATTTTATTATTAATATTTTATGCATATTATTGTAAGTGGTAGTGTGCATTGCAGTAGCGCAGTTTCATTCAAAGCCGTAAGATCCCACTGTCATCCTTGCCTTCCATTCTAATAAGAGAAAAAGAGAAGCATAGAAGCGAGACAACACACAATCACATGCGCAAACAGAGAGAGAGGGGAGAAATAAATAGAGAATCCAGAGAGAGGGAGAGAAGGAAAGAAATCAAGTAATCAGAAAGAGAACGTGAAGAAAGACAGAAACAGACAATGAGAGAGGAAGAGAAAAAATGTATGTTTATTATATAAAAAGAGGAAAGATATAGAAAACAAGAGAGAAGAGAAATAACAGAAGATCTATAGAAAGAGTAAAGAAGAAACAGACAGAAAATAGGAGGGAAAACTTAGAAAAAGAAGCGGTCAAGAAGAGAGGAAATAAATACATTGATTGATTGATTTGCTTTATTTTACTTCGCTTCTTGTGCCACTTTTGGCAAATTTGCGAAGAGGAGGATGAGTGATGATATGATGAAATTGATGAATGGACACTCGCAAAAATCCATGCCCAGGCCGGGAATCGATCCCGGGACCCCTGGCGTCGTAGCGCGATGTGCTAATGCTAACCACTCCGCCATGGGGACCGGCTAAAAGGAAATAAATACGAACGAATATGTACTAAAACTGAGAAAAGCTCGAAATATAGAAAAAAGATACAAGGAAAGAAAGATAGTAAAAAAACGGAGGGAGTAAGAAGTAGGCCATTTTTCTTTATTCCAAGGAAATGACCCCCTCCTGCGGACGCCAATGAGTTCTTATGACGAACAGCATAACAGAAGTTGAAGGGTACTGCCGGAACCTTTCTTCCAATAAAAAAATGCTCTAGTAATAACCTTGGTATCAGTTCGTTATATCAGAGACACTTTAAAATCGGATATTTTGTGTTTCGTATGGTTCGTACTTACCAATTGTGTATTGCGGAACATATTTGAAGGTGCCATTAAGGTTTTCACACGATTAGAAACATTTTTTACACTAAAAGAAGCCATTTCTCGAAGTGTTACGGAACGCACGTCATGGTGCGAGCCGCACAAACCATTGACGGATAGCCCCAAAAACCATTCACGCATAGCCTCAAAAAACATTTGGGATCGTAACCCCAAAAACCATTCCCGGATAGCCCCGCGGACCATTCACAGAAGGTTAAGTTAGCTTCAGTTAGGTTAGGCAAACATAGTTAAAAAACGGCGTGGTTACGTTTTCGCTTAAATTGAAGCAACGGGAATTGATTTCCGGCTGAAATAGATTGAAAGATGAAAGAAAATACCTCGAAGGACTTCGACAATGCTACAGAAACTGATTTCCGTAAGTAGTTTCTACTGTAAATTTGAAGAAAAGTGTCTCCGATATAACGAACTGTTACCATAACCTTAGCAAGTGGAATAGATGGGATAATTGTAGACCTATAGACCTGTATCTGGTACTTTAACCTTTGGCCAAATATTTAGGCCTACATCCTATATCATTTCTTTAGCGTATGCTACGTCCCCGACTATGAGTATGAGAACTCTTCTACACCCATGTGCGTTTAAGTAACGGTCTTAATATCGCATAATTAACGATTAATTAACAGTAATAGTTTGAACTAGCAACTAGTTAACAACACACGTGATTCAACACGTTTAAAAGACACTTCCACGGAGATAGTTAGTTTACACAAACCTCACAGAGGCCAATCTTTTAATTAAATTCTAGCTCTGCTATTTCCAACAGATTATAAGCAGTAAAATAATCACAATATTATCACAAAAGGACTTGCAATAACACAAACTTAGACTTACATTCATGTCATCTTTTCTATGTTTTTATCAAGGTTATTAGAAGTAAACCAAAAGAAAAAATCTCTATCTTTTCCCATCGTTGCCAACTCGCTCATTTTTGCGGAGTTGCCAACCTCACACAGAAAATTATCATATACCTAAATGTGGGACAACACTAGATATCTTCAATGACCATATAGGCCCTCCTATACGAGTAATAACACTGATTAACACTGAACATAAATTAAACAAAATAGTAATATTATGCTACGATGTAACTTGGGTCGTTGCACGTAAGTTCATATGAATCAACACCACAATGTAGTTTTACGTTTTCAGCACCTCTCTCTGCCGATTGAAAGAATAGTCTGTACAGTGAGATCCATAAGTATTGCTCACCAAATTGTGCATGACTATTTTCGTTTGTATCCTCATCCTGCGTATTTTTAAGGGCTGTATTTCTACGTATTATCGTTCAGAGGTTGTAAGCAGATTGTTTGATGTTTTGTGTCAATTCTTGAAGCTCTCATTGCATAAAACACAGGGACAATTAATTAGCTTGGTAATACTTATGAATCGCACTGTACATATGAAGAAGTAGTTGTGCTACTTCCAGACGGCACAACATTGTTTTGGAATGTACTCAATGTTCCTAACATCGTACACAGGCACGTACCCAAGGGGGGGCTTAGGGGGCTCGATCCCCCCCGAAAGTTTTCCGTTTTAGACTAGATAAAATGAGAATTTTGGTTTCTTTTGGTGTGAAATAAAATAATGTGACGATAACTTAAGGGGAGAAATAATTATGGAGGCAAGACGGAGAATGTTCTGTAACCCTCTTATTGATAATAGCACGTATCCAAGGTGGAGTACGAGGGGCTCGAGCCCCCCCCCCCCTTCCAAGAAAATTTTCAGTTTACACTAGATGAAATTAGGTTTTTGCTTCTTGAATAATGTGACAATAACTTATGGAGAGAAATAATTATCGAGGCAAGATGTAGAATCTGCTATAACCCTGTTATTGTTAATAGCACGTATCCAAGGTGGGACTGTGGCGCTCGAACCCCCCTTTCAGGAAATTTGTCTGTTTATACTAGATAAAATTAGATTTTTGGCTTGTTAAATAATGTGACGATGATTTAAAGAGATAAACAATTATCGAGACAAGACAGAGAATGTTCTATAACCCTATTATTGTTAATAGCACGTATCCAAGGTGAGGATCAGGGCGCTCGAGCCCCTCCTTCAGTATTTTCTTGTTTACACTATATAAAATTAGGTTTTTGGCTTCTTGAATAGTGTGACGATAATTTAAGGAGAAAAATACTTATCAAGGCAAGATGGAGAATGTTATATAACCCTGCTATTGATAATATTGCTCTTAAACTTTTCTTGCGCTTTCGGTGTTGATGCAGCAAACTTGAGCACTATGTAGGGACTTGTGAGCATTTGGAAGCTGCAAAACAAAGGTAGCGCCACACTTAGGGCGATTCGTTGTATTTTTTAATCTCTGGAAAGAGCGAGAGGGAACGTTCTTGAATAAGAGAAGGAGTGGAACTACTGGCAATATTTACGAATCGTTTTATCTGCGGAACGTTCTAGAATATAATGAGGATATAAATGCACGGCTTCAATTTCCCGATTCATCTGTAAAACAGAATCGGTTCATACAGTCGATTAGTGATCACTGATCAGTCAACGTCCATGAGCCACCGAGCCACCCTTGACTTCGACTGATTTTTCGTTAAAATGTCTACATAGTACATGTCAAATCGTAAGGTGTTGCCTGTATAGTGAACAAGCACAGAAAATAAAGGAGCAAGAAGAAATCTGAGGGGCATTCCCACCGGTTGAGGAGAATTTTTACTTCTGTGGTCAACAAGAGCTACGTGACGATGACAGTGGCCTACTAAGGGAAATTTCACATCGTGTCGCCTGAGGATTTCACAAGTCGAAAGTACGTTTGTGCGGCCTTTTGTGTCGCTACGGTGTGAAACGTTTCTGTTGATTGGTTCATTCCAAACGACATGTATCGCGTGTCCCTTCAGTTTAAATTTTTCGTAAGTCTTGAAGATTAGTCACAAGGATGGAAAATTAGGGCTTTGTTAAGGTTAGGTGCGAAGGCAAGCGACAGCACCCTAAAGGATAATATCCAAACCTGCAGAAAGATCGCATTTTACTTCAGTCTAAAGGTAAAAAAAAAAAAAAAGGTAAAGTGTTCCCCTGTGCTTAGCACCACGCCATGAAGGCGTATAGGGGGTGTGGTTGTAACGCCCCACACTTTCTTCATCCGGTCGTGAGTGAGGGTGATGTGATCAGCACCACGCCCCTGACCGCCTTTACCCCCCAGGGTTTCCCCCAGGTACCCATGTTATTCGACGCTGGGTGGGCGCCGGGGCCGCTTCCAACGTTAGAAAAGTTCCCGGATTTGAACCGGCCGAAGATCGAACCCGCACGAAATGATAAAAACTTCTGGTGAGTTGGTTTTAAAAAATGTGTCCGAAATAAAAAGAGGCGTGCCCAGGATTTTCGGAGGGGAGAGGGGTTACGCATACTATTTTTGGTGGTCAGTTCTCATTTTGCCATCTTTCCCTCTCTTTGACGTTCCTTTTTCAGTAATACTGGGTCAAATGGGGTTATGACCCAACCAACCCTCCTTGGGCACATAATTGGATATAAATTAGTAACCATGTGTTCATATCGGGAGACAAGACATTAGATGTGTTGGGAACGGAAGGGTTTTTACTGTACATTAGTTTCGCGATCCAGCTGTATTCTATTAGAAGACTTCCTTTGTTTCGTGCCGATATATGACAATGACTGTGGAAGCTATGACAGACAATTTTGAACACTTGGGAGTGCTTAGGCCTGAATATGAACAATTTGGTGGGTTTCGGCTTTTATAAGAGCTGCAAACATGGGAGGACACGATACATTAGTGGTGTTCAGGCTCGAACCAGAGAGAAATATTCGAGAACTGTCTGCGTCCAGTTGCAGCCCACAGTTTGAATCTTGCGTTGTCGTGTGGATTGTCCATCCCGTGCATATGTAACAGCTTCGTTATAACACTTCTGGTATATAGATGTTTTGATGCCTGATGAGATGAAATGGACATACACACATACTGAGATGGTTCCGACACACAACGTGCATGGAAACAGGGGGGTCAATTGGTACAAAATGTTCCGATTTCACCTTCCGATTAAAATGACAGCCTTAAACAGTGGCGACGATTTAGGGGATAGTTGTTCCCCATATTTTTGGCTCCACACTATCGCACTATGGCCTCTTCGTGCTAAACCTTGTCTACCAAGAGAAATTAAACTATCCTTGCACCCCCCCCCCCCCGGTTTTGGAACCCAATTGCCACCACTGGCCTTAAACATACAATTGTGAGGTTCTATCTATACCTCATTAAAAAATGGTGTTCACCCCCCCCCCCCGAAAGGAATTCCTGGATACGTGCCTGACAACCAAAGCGATCGTGCAATTTGCACTGAGCTAAGTTCTGCACAAGTAATGCATGCGTATTTGCTTCCCTACTCTTTGTTTACAATTCGACTCGCCAACATGGCGGCGTCGCGTTCTATGACGTCACGTGAAACTAATCCTATTCAGTTATCTTTAAAATCATCTCTCTCTTACATAGGCACAGTACAGGTCACAAGTTGACCTATGCATCAGGTTTCGCACCCTTCTGTGCGGCATTATTTGAACTGGATATCTGTGCTTCTGTGAGACTCCAAAAATCAGCAATTGTGCACTTTTTATTCAACTTTTATATTTCCTGAAAAAATACGTATATTCAAGCGCCGCTCCGACATCGGGTTGCCATTTCACGAACTTTACTTCAGGCAACGTGATAAATTTTAATATCCGTAAGACGGTGGAGGCACATAGTGGTTCGGATCTCACTTTAAACTGTAGGTCCATTCTCGATTAGGCTTACTGTGCATAAAGTGGACACCAAATCAATCAATCATATCCGTAAGATATCTCGTTCGCTAGATATCTGTGACAGACGTTAACACCCTTGTGTCCAACGGACATTCCAACAGACTTGTCGCCTTGTAATGAAAAGCGCCCAAGTTCAATTCCGGTAGAAGCACCGTGTAGTGGTTCAGATTCGACTTTAAATTGTCAACTTTTATAACTTTAATACCTCTCAATTGTTCACCTACTACAAATTTTTGGGAGCCTGGCAGCTTACCCAGAAATTTCGTAAAAGAAAGGTGTTTCATTTCCCTTGCAACTGACTTCTACAATTTCTCAGCCTTACATGAATCCGAATCTCCTTGTAGAGGCGATGAACAGTGACTGGGGACAAGCACGTATTTAGATTTTTTCCTAGGGGGAGGGGGGGAGTCCGAACCTAGTGTCTCAGAAATAATAATAATTAATAATATATATATTTAAATCGAACTAATTATATCATTATTATATTAAGTTAAAATAATAATATTTAATTGTATTGCACGTTAATAGGTAAAAACGGTGTAAGAATAGATATATAAAAGCATGTATTCATTATCTAGCGTAGGTGTAGTTAAGATGGCTAAACTTTGTATTAAAGCAACTGCCCTGGCAAGGAAATCAGTGCCAAATGGATAAGAATTTAATATTTATTAAATAACAAGAAATAATGTTTGATGAAATTGACGAAAATTAAAGTTAATATGTTTGGTACTGCCATTCAAAGTTCAGCGGAAATTACCCTCGATTATACAGCAAATGCTAAACAAGTATATTTTCATTGTTTAATGTTATTTCTTGGTAAGTCTTTAGAGGGGGGGGGGGGCTCCGGAACCTTAGGCTTCGCCCCTAAATACGTCCTTGACATTGCGGTAGGATAGTTTAGTGTCAAGTGTCTCCCAATAAAATAATTATGTTGTTGTTATGCAACAAAAGAATCATTGTGCTGCATTAGCTTTTGTTTAGACACACACACACATCAAATTAATGTTAAATAATGGCATTATAAAAACTGAATATTTACTGCCCTCAAATAAATTGAAACAAATAACCCTCGATTATACAACAAATGTTAAACAACGCATATTTTCATTATTTAGTTTTTCTACTTGGTAAGTCTTTTGGGGAGGCAGACCCCTTCGATCCCCCCACCCTAAATACGTCCTTGACTGGGGACATGTCTTCCAATTAGAATGTCGCGGTGGTTCAAGCATTAGGGCGTCTGACTACCACTAGGATGTGCTTCCAGGGGTGGGTGATCTATGGTCCGTCTTTGTAAAGAACGGCACTGAGATTCACCCTTTCTCTAAGAAATTAGAACCTGCTGGCAACACTGAGGGATAAGGACGGCTGGAGCGTGGTGCCACATCACATCAGTCCACAAACGGCAGATACTGTGAATGTGTATGCTCTTACCTCCACCCCCCCCCCCCATGTGCCTTTACTGCATGATTCAATGTCAGATCACAAGTCTCTTACCACCCCTTGTAAAATCCGCAGTGATGTATTTTCATGGAATTTGATATGGGCGATACAATATACAATAACTTTTCACCAAATGAATTTACATGAAATCTGATTTCAGATTTGACATCCTGACGAAATTCTAGTTGAATTCAAGATGGCGGCCGTCCCCGTGACATATTCCAAAAGGTGTCCCCCTAGGCTTATTTTGTATCGCCCTGTACAGTGAGTCGACCTCCTGGCGGAATGGTTAGCACAGCACGCTAGACGCCAATGGTCCAGGGTTCGAATCCCGGCCTGGGCATGGGTTTCCTTTGTGAGGGTACCTTTATCAATTTTATCATATCATCACTCATCTTCATCCTCACAATTAGCCTAAAATGGCAGAAAAGCAACGCTATATAACAAACATCAGAATGAATGTGGAGCAATGGTAGCCTTGCCAACTCTTCGTCGGGAGCAACTCCTGCTTTAATAGATTACAGCTATCTTAGATCAGACAGACTCACAGACCTGACCTTCAACAACCTTGACATTTATTAACAGTCATTGACCCTTATCGACAAGCAGCGCCACTTCGGGATATGCGGTCGATTCGAAACACTAAGCGTCAGCATTACTGAAAACGTGTTCGGTTTTCTTTTATTTCCAAACATCATCCTCCCGTGCGCGGGCCGGCATCGGAAACGAAGCAAATTAGTCCAGAAGGCAGCTACTTTTTCGTACATCGCGTGGCGGACTCGATTCCGCTCACTGCGCATGCGCAGGACACGCCCTCCTTCGGAACTTAGTGCCAGAATCTTCGATCGGCTGACGCTCGGGTGTATAAAATTTTCAGGAACATTACTCCTTACTTCGGCCAAATAGCACAGGCCCACTATAAATGTTTACCGTTAATTTCTTAATGCCGATCGATGCTTTGGCAGTTAAGGAATTGGGATATATCCAGTATCCGTGATGCGCTTTTTTACAAACTTCCTCTACAGGATGTCCCATAAATATAGACCTTGATTTTTCGCAACCGCGCTAACCGCGAAAAATGTTAATTTTTTGCAAAATCGTGTTTATGTACGTTCAGTGACATGTTCTAAACACATTTTTCTAGCATTTTAAATCGCGAAATAGCGCGAATTTCGCATAATATGCGAATTCTGTACTTCAAAAACAAAAAATGCCCCGAAAATGTAACATTCCTTGTGTTTTAGGCTTAAAAAATATATAATGTATCATATTTACGTTCGCATAATGCGCAATTTTTTCAAAGTTCATTCCCGCCAGAAACTATGGTGCGTTTAGTACATGTAATAATTCCGACAGCCGCATGAAGCCACGTGTAAATAGATGTTTTGGTCGATCTTTCACCTTCTATCGCAATCACCGAGCGAAGGGACGCCGTTTTGACTGAGATCGAGTGCGCATCTACCGTCAAACAGGATCCGTAACATCGGTATTGTAAAAATAACCTAAAAAATCATTGCCAGCGTATGAAACTCTCACAGACAGGCATAGGGCAGGCATGGGCGCCGCCAGGAATTTTGCCAAGAGGGGGCAAATTCATGGAAATGCAGGTACGTTTCATTTATGAAACACTAAACACATAGCCAAATATGTGAACACATTATAAAAATATGAGCACATACTACTTCCTTCACGTGTAGAGGGCGACATAACTCTGCTATTCCCGGAACAAAAACTGGAGACACCTCGGCTCTCTGCCAAATAAGTCGATCAATTAACAGAATGAAAGTTTGGATCACTTAACGCTTAACATACGATCATCTGACAACAGTGGCGGCGATTGGGTTCCAAACCTAGAGGAGGCAAGGTGCCAAAATTGGGGGGGGGGAACAAGGGCACTTTACTTTTCCTTGGTACATAAGGTTTGGCATAGTGTGGGGGCAAAAGTGGCAAAAAGTGGGGGGCAAGTGCCGCCTACGCCCCCCTAATCGCCGCCACTGTGTGACACGGTTAACCATGTCTTCATGCGTCGCATTGTGCTGAAAGGCCTGTCGATAGAGCACGATGACGTTGTGGCCTGTAAAATCACTGCAATCTTTGCGGCAGTAGTTACACAAGGATACATTGAAGCGGTATGAATCGGGAATGTTGACGCCATGATGGAATCTTTGTTTGTATCGGTCAACTTAAAGAAACTCAGTCTTCAGGGTATTGAGTATATAGGAATACACAGTTGTCAATTTTGCTAGCAAATTGCTGTACTCGTCGAATGACAATAGTAGGAGGTATTTTGGGATGAAAATGAACAGTTCCAGACAATGCTGGTTCTGGGGTGAAAATTGTAGATCCAAGGAAGAAATAAGTGAATCGATGTATGGCACAAATATTTGCCGACGAATACGAAAGTACTCTTCTATACATTCTGATGGGTAATTTTCACGATACTGTTGCCGTGAAGTGCAGCGAGGTTGTGTTTGTACCACATCAATGAGCTCACTAATGTGTAAACTCCAATGCACATCTCTGCAAATTTGCCGTCGGCACTTTCCATGTCTTGCAGAATCAAGAACGATCGTTTAGGTAAAAGCCAGGTAGGGGCATATGTCCCCTTGTCCTTATGTGGCGGCGCCTTTGGAATGCTAGTTTAAAAACACAATGAAGGTATAATTTTAAGCATATTTCGCAGAAAAGGTTCACTAAATTAAAAACTTAAATTTTGGGGAAAATAACACGGAAAAATCAAGGTTCCTACCCATAAGTCGTTGACGAAATTCTTCCAAGGTGTAAAAATCGAGAAGTTATTTACGTTATGTTTACGTGTCATCCGAAGAAAGGTATGTTTCAATGGTGGAAGGGAAAGAAATAAGTGTTGTAGGTGTGTTTTTGTTATTTAGCGTGCGTCGCTTTCCTGCCACTTTTGGCTAATGGCGACGACGAGGGAACGCTAACAAAGAACACCAATGCCAATGCCGGGATTTGAACCTGGAAATTTCACTGCTGAGAACGAAAGTCAACCACAACGCGCTCAGCCACCGAGCCGGATGTAGGAAGAGATATGAAGTAGTTTGTAAAGAGTAAGAAAAATAGAAGAGAGACAAATGAGTGAGACAAGGAGAGGAAGATAGAAACTATGCACAAAGAAAAAGCTAGACAGAGAAAGCGAAAGACACAGAGAGCAAAATAAAATAGGCAGACGTCGGGGTGTGAGACTGGGTGAAGAGAGGGGGAACTAAGATAATTAAAATGTCAATTGAAATATTAGAGAGGAAAGAGAGATATTGAGAAAGGAAAGTTTGAGGAGTAAAATATCAAGAGCAATAGTGGGGAGATATAGAAAATGTAAGAGAAATAGAAGATAAAGAGATATGCAGAGAAGGGGAGAGAGAGAGACAGTATAGTAAAAATAATAAAAGATGAAGAGAGATATAGATAGAAGAAGATAGAGAAAGAAGTAAGATAAATAGAAGATTAAGAGAGAGATGTAGAGATAATAAAGTAAAAGAAATAAAAGATCAAGAGAGATATAGAGAGAAACGTGATAGAGATGAAAGATCAAGACATATAGAGAGAAGAAGAAGATAGGGAAAAGTAAGAGAAATAAAAGATCATGGGAGATACAGAGGGAAAGGGAAGGAAGAGAGAGAGAGAGAGAGAAAGAGAAATGAAGGCGAAATAAAAAATAAAGTTGGGCAGGCATGCCGTACTAAATATTTTGAGAGTCGAGACGACACCGAGACTTGCTTTGGATTTGGTGTACTTTACTTCCCATTTCTGACACTTTTGGCTAATCGCGACGATGAAGATGAGTGATGATGCGATGAAATTGAAAGGACACTCACATAGAACATCCAGGCCGCGATTCGAACCTGGGTATCCAGACGTCGTAGCTCGCTGTGACAACCACTCCGCCACGGAGATCGGTAACTAGCTTTTCGAAAACGAGATGAGAAAGAGACGAGTGTGTACAGATCAAGAGGAGACCATTCCTACTCATCCTCATCGTTGCAATTGGGAGAAAAGCGACATCAAGTGCTAGAAACACATAATAAACATTCTCAGCAGTGATAGCTCTGCCACGCATTAGTGTGTGTCGAGTAATGGCAGGTTCCCAGCGAGACGTATGGTACCAAGGTCAAAGCAGACCACAACCAAACCTCCGTACTGAGAACGCCTGATCACACGTCCCAATGTAACAATTTCCTTCGAGGAAAAAAATCCTCCCGTACGCAGCTTGTACGAACATCTTCGACATGTAATCTTCCAACAGCATGGTCTCAAGAGAACAGAAGAGAGAAAATGACAGACGAAATTGCAGTAGGCGCACACACATCACACACACACAATAGGCATTTCCGACCAGTCGTTCCTTCGCATAATGGTTTCTACTTTTGTCATTACCACATTCCTACAGCCATGTGTCGTGGAGTCGTGTATTTCAGAGTTGGACATGTGCAGCTAGAGTTGTAACATTTAGGACGCTAATCTACTAGAAAACTTGAAAATCATCCTTATGCATCCATGTATCTGTCTATCCTATATTCACTGTACAGGGTGTCCAAGAATTCTAAGTCACATATTGACAAGCTGTTTTTTCGTTTATTTCTGTTGTAAGTGACTCAATAGTGATTGACAATGTGAACGCCACAGGAGAAAGAGCAATGTCTGTCTTGGATCATAGAGACTAAATCAGACACACAGGCACAGAGCAACTTTCTATCGGGCTACGAACGTATGGGCTTCTTCCTGTGAGATTACGTGCGGACCTCACTGAACTCCAGCAACGAATTATTGATGCTGTCCACACCATCACTGATGGGTCAACCAACGGTGCTCACATTGAGGTGCACACCTGATGGGAAAAGACTTTATGAGTTTCTACATCATGTACAACAAACAGCATGTAAATATGTTACTTAGAATTGTAGTTATTAAAGTTGTAAAGATATTTCTTGGACACCCTGTACCTATTTGATTTGGGAGGTGACCTGGTAAGGCACTAAAAGTTAACATCACCTCCACGTAGTACACACCGGTAACTGCTGTTTGCAGGTTAACGAGTCTCTGGCGCCTAAAACCACTGCCCAGATAATGCTTTGCGAGGGTTGTGTTGTCCTGTGTTTTGTCCATATACATGCTTCGGTGTCCCTTTACAGCCTCAGGTTTTAACCTAGGTAAGGAGGTTGTAGTCCTCAGGCACAGGACAGTTTTCGCTCTTGTTAATAACGAATCAATGAATTAGTTTTAAAAATTGGGTAAGGATGTTTATAAGAGTTACGTTTTATTTTCTTGTTAGGGGTCATCCTTAATTTTGTTTTAGTTCAGGGAATTATCCCCGTGACGATACGATAAAAATCAATCAATGAATTTCATTTGGTTATTTTACTTCGATTTTCTGCCACTTTTGACTAATCGCGAAGATGAGGATGAGTGATGATATGACGAAATTTATAAAAGGACACTCAAGATATAAACTCACATGTCCAGGCAGGCAGGGTTGTTAAAGGGTCAAGGAACTTTAAATAAATTCAATTCCGGTCCAGGAGAGAAAATCAGCAAGCGTAAATGGCTTCTGGACCGTAAAGAACCTTTTTATCTGTCGAGTATTTTAATTCTGTCCAGGTACCTCTTTTGAGGATGAATTTAAATACGGTCCAGGAACCTTTTTCCGAATGTTTACCGGTAAATAGGGTCCTAGTTCCGTATTGAAATGAAACAATACGCAGCTTGGACCGAATTTATATTGTGCGAGAAAAAATATTCCGGTCCTGTACCGGGGTTCATGGGCCGTTAACAACCCTGCAGGCAGGGATTCGAGCCCGGGACCACTGGCGTAGTACTGAGCTTGCTAACCAACATCCACCAAGGTCCGCTGTTTATGTTACGTACTATAGTACATCGATTGTGTGGCATGTTAATAAGAGAGTCGTGGCATGGAAACGATACGAGACGAGACGAGATTCCGCAGCGCCTGATCTCGAATTTCGAGACGAGTGCCACTCAGATACTTGTGGGAGAAAAAAAGTTTCTTTCCAAAGAATGGCACGTGTCGTATTACATGAAATCAGGCGCCCAGCGTTCTAGACCCGTCCTGACCCTCCCCCCACCCCCTCTGCGCCTCCAAATCCCGTTTTACAAGCACTTTCTTATCGTTCACCTAACCTCCGGTGGCACACATGCTATCCTCCGAGGGGGGAGACTTGATGCAGCCCCCCCTCTTTCCCTGTACCGCAACGTAACATGCAGACGCGGTGGTTGTGGGGGAGGAGCACACACCATGTGCGATGGGGAATTCCTGGAAAACAGAAATCGCGCGCGTGTTACATGAGGGAGCTGGAATCTTGAGCACGCAAATCTCCGGGTATAGCCTCGATAGCGCCACTCTGTCGCATTCACAACCACAACAGTCCCGCTTCTTGTAATATGAAAACAGGAGGTCATGTACGTAGGGGGGTCATTTGCATCCATGGCTCTGGAAGCAATAACTGTTTTCATGAAGGGCAATTTGCAGTGTTGTACTGAGTACCGGAATGCTATGGGACATCAATTGGCACTACCTAAGCTCTTCACCGACCTCAATTATGAAATGGTTAGCCTGACATACTACAGTTCATAGCAGAGGCGAAGATATAGTACAAGCAATGCAAGCACTGCTTGCATTATTCGAATATCATTTAATGTACTTAATGTTTTAGCCTTATTTCGTTTCCATCGCACTCGATTTAGCGAAAAATTACGGCCGCAAACTCCCTCAGCAGCTGTGTAGCAAGCACCAGCCTCAATGCTTGCGGCTGCTCTGCGGGAAAATAACGCACCCGAAGGAGTCACATGGCGAAGCGTGAAATTCGAGTGGAACCCGTCCACCAAGGAATATAGAAGTATTTTAGGAAGAGCATTCCGAGGCACGGAGCTCTCCCATTGGCCAGAAGCCACAACGAGCTCTGACGTGACCAAGGGGATCTGTCCAGGGGCGAGGCTCGCGTAGCAATGGAAGCTTACGGGAAATATTTTCATTTTTAATTGTCCATATCTTGGTTCTATTAACCATTTGCAGCAGAATAATAAGCAAAACGCAAGGAATAAGACCTAGGCAATAATATGAAGAAGTTTACAGCACGCAATTACAATAAATGGCGTTATACAAATCAAACAAAAAGTAATCACGACTATACTCTTATATCACCGCTACATTGAAATCTGAAGTTGCGTATGGGTAAATAAATACAATTTTACGTATTAAATATTTCGCTACCACACCAATACTTATTATCCTTCATACCTTCAAATTTTCACAGATGTTTGTTATTAATAATTTGTTCATTATAATTTATATATCTAGTATACAAAGGATGTCGCTGTCGCTGTTGTTATATGAAGTCGCTTTTCTACGTATTTAGGGTAACCGCAACAATAAAAATGAATGATGAAATGATAAATTTGATGGGCTAGACGAGTGTGGCAAGCACTGGTGTACGCAGGGGGGCTTAAGGGGCTGCAGCCCGCCGAAATTTTTAGAAAATAAAAAATCAAATGAAGACAGTAATGAAGTTAAATAAACCTTTAAAATGACCCCCGATAACTATTTTTGTGTTTGAATAACTTTTAAAACGAAGGATTAAAATGGTAATTGGAGCTCGTATCTAATGAAAATAGAACAGCGACAATGGGATATCAGCGAAATTGATTTTCGGCGATACATTCTATGAACCAATCTCATTCTGTTCAGTAAAGGTTAGATTCATGGCACTGAACCCGCGTACAATTTGAATTGAATTAACATAATTCTTGAGTGAGGTGGAAATGGGTTTTGGATATTTTTTTTTTGTAGATGTGAAAATCTTTAACTAGTGATGCAAACATGCTTTCGCTTACATTAAAGTTTACACTATGGTAAAATTGCAGAAATATTCTACCCAAACTGATTTGTGTTTAAAAAACCGTAACATCAAAATATGTTTTGTAGAAATTAATAAATAAATAATAAATGGATAAAATGCAATGGGTGTGGGAAAGCGTAATCCCTTAATAAATTCAAGGAAACTCGTGCCAGCTCGATGGCGAATCTGGTCAACCGCGTGTTCAACTTCGAATCCCATCACTGAAGTTCCCGACTTGGAGTCACGTCGTGGGCATTGATGTTCTTTGTGCCTGCCCTTTCATCAATTTTATGTGATCAACACTCATAGCCGCGATTAACCAAAAGTGGTGAAAAAAGCGACGTCAAATAACAAATACATGAACAACAGGCCTGGCCTCTGTCTTGGTTTAGCAATGTGATTTGTTAATCACTATACGGTGGAGGCCGAGGCGGAAATAAATATCAGTAAGAATAAAAATTCATTACAACTTACCCTTCCTGGAGACTTATGATTTTGAAGACGATGCTACCCACTGTCGTCTTTTTCTCGCTGCACTTGCTTCCATGGACTTGAGTTTCATTAGTTTATTCAAATGTCGAATTCTAATAAAAGTACTTGTTCTGACATACAGGGAAATAATCTTTTCGTTAACTTCAGGAAATTTTGACTGAAGTACTGTCTTTAGAGTGTCTATAACTTTATGTTCCTTGGAAACAGTTGACCCATGGAAGGATGCAAACACAATCTCAAATTGAATAACTTTTTCCATATCCGAACCACTACGTGCCTCCACCGGGTACCGAACCGGAATCCCTCGATTATAAGGCGATGACGCCACCACTACGCCATCGGGGAGGCCCTCAAAATAGAAATAGATGTGGTGCCAAATTCCTTAAAGCCCCAATTGGTACACTCTGCAACAGCACAAGAATGTTTAACTTTGGCACGCTTATTCATGGTACAGACACCGAATACACGTAATACGACCTAAAATTACTCGCTTTAATATTCAAGACAAACAGCACAAGCACTTCTGTAAACGAAAACCTGATCGCTACTACTGGACCTGCAGATTTTTCTGACATCTGGGAGAAATCTGTGCTTCGAAGTTGGCTTATACCGAACAATGAAAGCCATGTCGCTTTCGGAAACTGGAATCAATTACTTTCCATTTGAATGTTCCCAACTGCAGGTATGAACCCCCTCGGTGTACGTCAAATCGTCTATCGTATATCCCTTACCTGGAGGAATCGCTAGCGTAATGCTCTATGAACTCAGAAGCGAACCTTGGTTGAGACATGGGTGTGTATCATTGTGTGTCTTATCTATTTCATCTTTCATTTTCATTTCATTGCCCTAGTTTGCTCTATATGTCAAAAAGCGACGTGAAATAATAAAACAGATTGATTGAATTGGCGTTTTAAGTCCAGTTTATGTACATTGAGGCTAATTGTACCTACAGTTTAAAGTGGGATCCGAACCACTACGTGCCTCCACCGGGTACCGAACCCGGGATCCCTCGATTATAAGGCGATGACGCCACCACTACGCCATAGATGAGAACGTTAATTGGTTCAGTAACGATCTCGCTACCCAGCGAAGGTTTAAGGCTCGAGACCCGCCTGGATATTGTGTTCCTTTGCGGGTGTCCATCTATTTCATCTATTCATTACTCATCCTCGCCTTTCAATTAGGTAAAAGTTACAGGAAAGCAACCCAAAAATAAGAAAAAAATATTTGCCTCGTAATGACGCAATTTGACAAGGACGACCGCAAGATATTTTCACAGGAGAGGCAGCAGTGCTCAAAGAGGGAAAGGTTTTGGAATGTTATCTCTCTAGTTAAGAATATCCTCTTAAAGAAAATTCCCCCACTAGGATAAATTGCATAGACATCCTCCACCTACTGCATTTTGTCTATGATTTTGCAATATACTCGTACTTCAATTAATTCTTGTCAACAATAAGTCGCCCCTGCAAAGAAGTTGCTGAAATTCTACTGCTGGAAATTTTTAAAATACAACACTACCTGAATATATGTACAATATATTGACATAATTTGATGCATGTTTCTTCCGTATCAAAAAAAAACACTACGTGTTAAATAAAAATTAAATAAGAAGGATACTGTTATAGACATTCGTATTATTGAAACTGATGGCAATATTTGCATTCATACGGCTTAGAAGTTTATTATTTCGTAACTGTAACTTCATAATAATAATAATTTTACTCACACACACACAACACCGACATTTTGGAGCTTCCCGTGGATGCAACTCGACAGGACCCAAAGACTACAAAAAAGCCTTAATATAGGGTCGTTACACACACACAATATATATATATATATATATATATATATATATATATATATATATATATATATATATATATATATATATATATATATATATACCCTGAGTGCCCAATTGTATTAATTTCCACGTAGTACACCCTGGACTGCATTTCCCATACTAGTGACTAGCGAGGCTCTGGCGTCTGGACTCGTGGCCAGTATAATCCTTGGTGGGGCTCGTATTGTGTTGTCTTTACATGTATATGATTGTCCCTTCATCCACCTCATCTTATCACGATTCATCGTCATCTTCGCGATTAGCCAGAAGTAGCAGATAAACGAAATAATACTAAATCAATACGTATGTATGTGTCGTTCATTTAAATACGAATTTCTACTGGGTTGATCGCTACTATGAGGATGAATGATGAACTAATGAGTGGAGAATGAGACAAACATTGCTATATGCCTTACTATGGTTCAAACTGGGGTCTCTGGCTTCCTAAAGCGTTATGCTGTCATGGAGACCCGTTATATCCATGTAGAGAGACTTACTTAATCGTTTCCGTTCAATCTTACTCTCTCGATCCTGTTGCAGTTATGTCCATGGTATAATTAATTAAGTTAGTAAACTATTTGCATGAAAATATGCGCAGGAGACTCTACTCCCACCCCCTCCAGCACACACAGGCATTTAAAATTGTTTCACTTTACGATTTTTCGGGTGTTCTATCTATTGTGCTCGTCTCAAGATGAGACTCTCATCTAATAATGATTTAACTTCATTGCTGTGTCTCGTAATCAAGGGGTCCCGGGGTCGATACCCGGTGAAGGCACATGGTGGTTCGGATTCCACTTTAACCTGTAGGTCCAGTCCCGATTAGCCTTACTGTGCATAAAGTGGACTTAAAACACCAAATCAACCAACCAATCAACTTTATTGCTGCGTGTAGAAGTGTAGACAAATAGTGTTAAAGAACCAGACATTGATTCCCTTTTTGCTGAATTCAGCATGAATTTGTTCGTTTGCCATCCTCAGTTAACTTGAGAAGGTACGGGAAAGCAGTGAAGAAGAACTACATGTTATAAACATTGCATCCCAAGAGTTATAATCGCCTCTATGAGGCGATAAACTTGTATGATTTTACATGTTTTTAAGCGGCCCGCAGCTGAGGGATCCCCTTTTTGACGTCACTCTAGCAGAAGATCTTCACGTGCCGCCGTAGCGCGGGAAGCCGGAATAGCACCCCCTGCCCGTCCACAACGCTTATACCAAAAGCTCTGCTTGCTGAGCTTGCGTTATTCCCGAAAATAGCCGAGCTCAACCGAAAGCAGAAGGATATATTGCCACCAAAAACTACGAGTAAAGAATATTTGTCTTCATGAACACGTAAACAAGATCGCGAATATAAAAATAATTCTTAGTCATAAAATAACTAAAATAAGTTATTATCATTGTTCTAAATTCCATATATATATATATATATATATATATATATATATATATATATAATTTTATATTACAATTTATTTTAGATTTCGCGAATTGTAAAACGCGTAAAAAATGGATATTGGGAGTTCGGGCGAGATGGTAAAGGGCGGTGGTTTGTGTTTCCAGGAAGTGAGATGTCTGCACCCCAGAGTTTCCCCAGGGAGGGAGGGAAGATTCGACGGACCTTGGTCTGCACCCTGTGTCCAGCTCGGTCCAGCTCAAATTACGTCAAAAGTGTTCACCGCACCAGTGTTTGCAACTGCCAAATTATTTACACAGTAATTTAAGTGAGCTGTTTCACAAATTTTACAACCACATTCAATAAATTGACTGCTTTTGAATAAAACTTGGGGTGAAAATAAAGCTATCTTAAAAGAACTCTCTACTGATATTTACACAGCACAATTAAATCGTATACATTGTACATATTATGAACACAAGAACATGTTTTAAGTTTTATTATTATGACACAAGTGGTGCTCCCAGGATTTTTTGTAGTAGTCTCCTCATTTTCTCATCTTTTCCTGCCTTTGACTTTCCTTTCCATAGGAATACTGGGCCAAAGGGGGGCCAACCCTCCCCCGGCCCCGGACACGCCTCTGTATTTCACTTTATTACTTAAATATTATGTATATACTCTTTCTGCTGTAATGATTCTGATTCCATCGCTTAATTTCTATCTCCAAACTGATATATCTTTCCTTCCCATGATGAATAAAATTAAGGAAATAGGTTGGTATCACTTTCGGTCGTTTCAGAGATTTCCAAAGTGATCTTGCGTGGATGCTTTCCAGTTGTGGAAAGAGCGTGGGAGTGTCTTCACGTTTTGAGAACCTTGAGGACCTAAGATTTGTTGAATTGTTCGATAGCGGGAAATTTCCTATATATGTAAAGGAGTTTGGAATTCATTGTGGTGAGTACATCGTCTATGCATGTGTTTCTTTCGTTTAAAATGAAATTTTTAAAGTTTGTGTTTAACTTTTTATTTTAATGTTTGACTCCGAATGCGATTTTTAGGGTGTCCACAAATCCTAAATTACAATCACGCAGTGTAAATTAAATAAATGAGTTATTTTACCTAAATCCGTTTGGTCACCGTTTGCCCACATTAAAAAATAATGAACAAATAAAAGTACTAATAAATAAATAAGAAATTACGTACCCCTTTAGTCGTATGCGGAAAGTTCGCATATGTAAGACGTTTACTACCATACGAATAACGTTACCTGGAATTTCGAAAGTAAATGTGACGTTTGAGGACCATATGGTTTATTTTTAGAACCGTCATTTTATTATGATATTTTGACAAATCCAGCGACCGGGCCAATGAGGCTATAAACCTTTAATCCCCCTCTTGGCGTGCCATTGTACTACATGTTTTGTTGTACTGAAACATTGCTTGCCTCCTTCGTAAGACTACGCTTCGCTACTGGTTCATAGGTTTGAAATCTGAGTGGGAATGTCTTGATATGAGTCCACTTTATGCACAGATGGGCTAATCGGGGCTGGACCTACAGTTTAAAGTGGAATCCGAACGGGTATCTAACCCGGGACGCCTTGATTACAAGGCGTCGACGTTATCACTGCGCCATCGGAGAGGCCCATGGATTTCTTGTCATTTTAACCTAGAACAATAAAGTCTCTCACACCTAACTCATCGAACGCACACCTCCGTAGAGGGGTGGTTAGCACAGCGAGGTACGACGTCAGGAGTCTCAGGTTCGAATCCCTGGGCTAGAGAGAGAGAAAGAAACAGAAAAATAGGAGAGATAGGGGGAGAGAAAAATAAATGGAGAACGAGATATAGAGCGAAAGGGATGGAGAAATAAATAAATAGAGAAGCGAGAGAGATGGTGAGGGAAATATAAAAGTAAGAGAAAGAGAGAGACAAAGAAAAGAAATAGAGAAGCGATATATATCGTATCGTACCCAAGGTATTGGGTAAGAAGTGTCAAGTCTTAACATAGCAGAGAAAGGAATGCTGAATAAATAATCAGGCAAAGGTTAGGTTATTGACTTGAGAGGCGTATGTGGCATGAGAGTTGGAAGGGAGAGAGAATGGACAGTTGGCGAGTAGACGGGATAGAGAAAGGAAGTTGGAGAGACGTTATTGGACAGTGGTGCATGAGGAGAGTGGACTCTGACTGGAAGGTCAGATGTGTGTCAATTACCATTATTGACAGGACATTCTATGGAATAACATTCATCTATTTGTGAGGCAAGTATTATCCTGTTCTTATCAATATCCATATCGGTTCAGTCATGGAGAGTACAGGAGCTCAATTACTGTTCGTGTAAATTCTTGTGCCATAACTTTGGATGTAACCTTTCGTATCCATTAAACTTTAAGCTAAGCGAGTGATAACCATCTGATGAATAACTACACCGCCCAATGCAATCTAAAGGTTCTTGGTTCGATCCCAAAAGCAGAAGTAACATTGCGTTACGTGATGTAAGCTGCGTTACGATATATATATATATATATATATATATATATATATATATATACTGAAATGAAATCGAGAAACGAGGGACAGAGAGAGAGAGAGAGAGATGGAATTAGAAAAACGGGAGAGATAGTAAGACAGAAAAATAAATAGAGAGGCGAGAGATAGAGCGATACAGAAAGAAAGAGAAAATATTGAGAGACAGAAATATAGATGCGAGAGAGAGAGAGAGAGAGAGAGAGAGAGAGAGGTGGGAAGTAATCGTGTAGCGAGGGAGAGAGAGAGAGAGAGAATGGAAGATGTACAGAAGCGGACAGATAGATAGGAAATATGAAATATAGAAGCGAGAGGGAGAGAGAGAGAAAAGCAGAAAAACGATAAAGAAAGAAATAAAGTGAAAGAGAGAGAGAGAGAGAGAGAGAGAGGGCAAAAGAAGAAAATATGGAGATGCGAAAAAGAGAGAGAGAAAGAAAATAAATTAAAGAGAGAGAGAGAGTCCCCCAGTAACTGAAACCGAATTACTTTTCAAAACAAGTAATCGTAACTATAACTCAGTTACATTTTAAAAGTAACTTTGAGTAACAAAGAACTATTTCTCCAACCGCTCAGTATGCGTTAGTCGGGGAATATGCACAAAATAACCATGACCTTCCAAAAACCAAAATCCATCGGTCCGTTATTGCCATACCGAGAAAAAAAATAAACGCATTTCTTTCCAAGTAATTGCTCAGTGCTTACACTAATTAAGACAATTAGCCTACTGGCTGCTATGGTAGCCGCGCTCTGTGCAATGTTATTTTTCGTGATTGTCTTGAGAAAATTACACGTTTTAGCAAAGAAATGCCGTTGTCAAGAAACGATGGTACACAGGAATTCGAAAGAAACGCCCCCCTTACGGTTATGCAACCCGTAATTTTATATCATCTAGTTTCGCCTGGTAGAGTAGTTCCCGAGAAGAGCAGTGCTTCCAAACCTATAACTGTAGTGTTTCCAACCCTGTATTGGTTGGTTGGTTGTTGATTTGGTGTTTTAAGTCCACAATGCACAGTATGACTAATCGGGACTGGACCTACAGTTTAAAGTGGGATCCGAACCCCTTTGTGCCTCCACCGGGACCTCTTGATTACAAGGCGACGACGCTACCACTGCGCCATCCAAGCCTGTAATGCTTCGTAGAAGACGAAACCTTCACGTAAACTTCTTCATTCGTGAGTTACATTTGGTTTACAGACTCACATTACAGGACACTCTTTTCCTTTATTGAATGTTTTCTGGAGCATTTATTTTTCCTTCTGCGGATAAAATTCTGTTATTATTTTACATCTTATTTTTCGCAGCTTCTCTACCATTTATTGGCTAATCGCAACAATGAGGATGAATGGTGACTCGATGAAATTGATAAGAGGACAGTCATAAAGAAACCATGGGGGCTAGATTCATATTATTATTTTTACTATTATTATCTTTCTTTTTTTTACTTTACTTTTGGTTAATCGCAACGATGAGGATTAGTGTATGATAAAATTCATGAAGGAACACTCATAAACAATCATACCCAGGCCGGGACTCGAACCCGGGAATTTCGGCAGCGAGATCAAAAGCCGACGGCTTACCACGCTCGGGCACAGCGGCGGCCAATTATTATTAGTGATATTGTCTTAAGTAGTGTATTTTTCCACCATATTCTTTCATACAATCATGAAACGGATGAAAATTAGAATGTTAAAATACCTGCCTACGTTTTTGTTTTTTTTAAGCTTGCAATATAAACCCCTACTGCACGAAGCCAAATTGTGGGAATACGAAACAGAACCAAGTTAACATACGTATCTTGACCGTGGAAAGTGTTAATACAAAATCCAGGAAAGAGCCATTTAACAGTTGCCTGATTGCTTTTCCATTTGTTGCGTGGGAAGAATTGTCTGAAATGTGTGTGTAGTGGCAGGCAAAGGAGAATACAAAGATCGAATAGAGAGGCAACACTGTCACTGTTCTGCACTGCACAGACAACGCGTCTCGTCGAGTGGGCGGGGCACTGTGGGTGCGAGCGAGCTGCTGTTGCTTCTGCAAAGAAGAACACTCACAGACAACTGAATGACGCTCCGCTTAAAATCTAGTCAATCGAGAAAGGATTTGTTGCAGAAGTGAATTGAAATATAAACGCCAGAATTTGGTCTAAGCCTATAATGGTTACTCGCAATAAGAGCTGATCAATTTTTACATGTGGAATTCCGTAATGAAAGAGGCAACAGGCCGCACTCCACACCTTTAGCCTGGTAACACTAATAAATAATTTCATTATATGCGTTCGGTTATGCTGATAGTCATGTTTAATATATTACCTTCAAACATAAACAATATCATGGACTCACTCAGAGGCAGAATTCAATTTTACGCTTTACTTTCCTGAAGATATTGTAGCAATATAATCATTCCGCTCCATTTTCGTATTCTCAATTGAACTCGCAATATTTTTTCCAGAAGTTGAGCCCCAGCTCCCTTCTCCCACCTTAAAAATTCTTGGGCGAGAGGCTACAAACTATACTAAAACTGAATTACAGACAATACTTTACGACTCAAAGTGACGTGACCTAGAACGTAGTGAAATATCACTGGTGCAAAATTCAACGTAATGATGATAAAATGAAGGTAGGAAAATGGATGTTTTCGATTGGGAGACTTCGCTGGCCAATCTATTCTTGAAAGCAGATCCGCCCCACAAGAACATGCGGACTATCTTCTCTCTTGGAAATTCCGAAGTGTAAGGCAGTGGCGTATGCTGGTTCTAACGAGTGGGTAATCTCCGACCCTTGATCCTCAAACTCCAAAAGTTTCCGTGCAATTTATGTCAGGATCCATATTGGATTTAGGAATATTGTGTCGGAATGTTTGTCTTATTGCCACGACCACAATCAATTAATTCTCGTTATTGCAGTTTAATATACGTGTAGAATTTCAAATAATAAAACAAGACAGTATTATAAAGCTATAAAAAACAACCAGTGAAATATAAAATGAAAGACGTGCACTAGTGAAATACAAACCCGCAATATTAATTTAAGTGCAAAATTCAGCTTACTCCAGGACCCGATTACTTGTGCCGTACCACATCCAAAGCACGCTGTTTGTCCAGTTGCACGTCAATACGTGTCTGTGCGAAAGATTGCAGCTTAACAAAGGAAGTTATGTGACTTTTGGATTTTTCATGTTTGGCACAAGCGTTGCAAATATTACAGTATCCACCACGCGTCCATACATTCTTTTCAGCCCCGAAAAGTAAGCACGGCCAATAAAAGAGCAAAGCTTATTAACACTTATACTTCCTGTCAACCATATTATATATGATTATAATCATAGCATTGTTTTGTCATAATTTGCTTGAGAAAATGCCTCACATATTCCCGATTTTTGTCTGTGTGTAGAAATAAGTTCAAGCGATGACACTGGCCTACCTGTATTAACAATTTGCAACTTCTCCTGAAAAGATCTTGTTCCAAAAGGTTACACCAGCAAATCTTGTATCACATCCATTACAATTTAACACAGCACTATCATGACAAACACTTTCACCTAAATAAATAATAAACACGAAGCACAGCACGAAGCCAACGACTACACGCATTCAGTTTCACGCGCCAAACTTCTGTTGTTGTGTTCCTGGCTCAGAATGAAATTCCCTATGAATGATAAAAAAATATCCCTTTCCGAGCTCGAAATGACAGGTTTTAAAAGTTCGAATCATTGCAGGCCAGAGCCAGAATTTTATTTCGGGATGGGGATCATTCCTTATTAGCAGCCGCCACATAAAGTTGAAACAGTGGGGTTAGAAGTCCTGAAGATGAATCTCAGATTATTACAACGTATTATGCAAGGTGTTTAATCCTGCTAATGAAGTAAAATTAATTACCACTATACACTTTTTAAATTAGATATTTGTAAGATTTCGGGGAGGGGGGTTTCAGCCCCCCGAGTCCTCCACCAGGCTACGTGCCTGATGTGTTTTTTTCGTTTTATGTTTAATTCATTCATCTTCATCACTATTAATCTAAAGAGGCGGAATATAGCAACATAAATTAAGTAATATATATATATATAATTTATTTTTGATATCTTTCCCTTTAAAAAATATTCAGTTTCGTGAAGGAAGTATTCTCGCTGCTTTTGAAGATTAGAGAGGAGAAGCAATTACTATTTTTGTAAATACAAGGATGGGGGGAGTCAGCATATAGGTGCTTTAATTGCTTAAGCTTTGAATTTTAATTTAGTTTGCTTCATCTTCAATATTTAAGCTTTTTCCTTTTGATACATTCATGTTCAAGTAACAGAAATCAGCAAGACAGAAGCAAATGTAAAGTGAAAATTAGCGTAGAATTGGTTTTGCCCATGTTATTCAATTTTCCTGTTCTTCGCACTCTACCGGGTATGTTTTCCCTATTCAGCGGAGGGAACGGTAAAGGCTCTGAAGGTTGAGAGTGCGACCGGTGGACTCTCACAAGAAGGAGGTTACCCTGGGCACGGAATCACCGCGCCTGAGAAGCAGTGTTTCCTCCCCCTCTTTCCTCTCTCCTCCCTCCTCGCCAGGGAGATTCCCTGAAGTCATTCCACCGGCTGGAGAAAGGTTCCCGGACATTCAGCGGCAAACGGTTGGAAGCATTCGCGCGCTGGAAGCAAAGAAATGTATGCATCGAAATTGGTTTGGAAGAATATTGCGAAGAAATGTATACTTTTTTTTTTTAAAAAAAAAAAAAAAAAAATACAGCCGGGTCATCTGCGATTACCTAGATGACCCCGAGTATACGCCGCTGGTGTAAGGCATGATGAAATGATATCGTAAAGGAACATTCGGACCGAAGGGACATGCTGCACGTGGCACATACCTCTTGAACACATCTTATCACTGGTGCATGTAGAGTTTCAAGCCCATTCCGGTGCAGAAAGTTTCATTTTATTGGTTCCGTTGCAAGTGACATGCTCAAGGCATACGAGTAAAACTGCTGCAGGATCTCGAACGAAGCACCCATCGGGGCTCGAATTAAAGCCAAAGCGTGGTGGCAAAAGGCAACCGTGAAGTTACTGCATCTGAGGTTTAAGTCAAAGCAGGGCCTGCGTGGTGTGTGCAAAGAAACTCACGTTTTTAGCAAATAAGGATACTATTGAATCAATGCAATATAAAAGAGTATATACCGCAAAATATACATTATTATTGACTCATGCATTCCCTGAAAAAAATGCATTGTTTTCTCTCACATTTCTGTCCGCAATGAATATAAATGTATAATCTATTAAATTAAGCAGGTGCATGCAGATTTAAAAATATTGATAAGATGATTGAATTGAATTGTTGTTTTTTAAGTCCACTTGTGCACAGAAAGGCTAATTGGGACTGGACCTACAGTTTATAGTGGGTTCCGAACTACTATGTGCCTCCACCGGGTATCGAACCCGGGACCCCTTGATTGAAATGTGACGACACTACGACTGCGCCATCGGGGAGGCCCTAGTCCTCTTACGGAGATAATTCGTTCGGAGCAATAGAAATGCCCTATCAAAACAATTGGGGAATATTATTTTCAATGTGGATAGTCTTCGGAAAATATGTTTCTAACAACAGTTTACCTAAATAGTGGGGACGTGGGGTGAGAGATAGGGACGGAGTTGGAAGAGAGAGAGGGAAAGCACACAATTTTCTGTTCAGTGCGAACCTTTGGGATTGCTTTTTCCTAGCGCACCAAAAACACAATATATAACCCAAATACAACCCAAACCTTCAATGGCAAAATTGTGAGTCAATCACTCAACTGGAATAAAGAGTACGAATTTAAATCTAGGAGGCCAGAAGATAGTTATTGTGCTACCATGTGCCAATACAAAAAAAAAATCCACTTTGCCCGCGAGAATTGTCATGCCTGAGTGACATGTAGTTTACGTTAGTTGTGAGAGTTGCTTCAATTCCATTGCCTGCCAAGAATAATGATAGCGCTGAAAGCATAAAATACGGAAATGTGCATGTTTGGCGAGCTATGAGAAAAGTAGATCCTTGTGTTTTCTTTTCAAATTTTACTCATTTTATGTCAACTTTTATATATAGGCAATGGCGACAGAGGATGGATGATGCTTCAGGGAAATTGATGAAGATTGAAGAAACAACGAAAAAGAAAAACTCAAAATTATCAGAGGCTAGGACACAAGAACCCTGGCTACGCAACATGTTATGATATTTAAGTATATCACGGATTGCTGCTAAATCCTTTCCTAGATATTTGTAATGAATGAACCCCGCCCCCGCTACGAGAAAAAGAAAGACCATAGGATGTGAAACATTCACAATGTAATTGCATTGCTTTACATCGCTCTTGGCTGTATTCCAAATGTAGTAAGAGATCAGCGATAAGTTGGATTATTATTATTATTATTTTTTTTGCCAATTTATAAGTGTATTTGAGCGAAAGGGGCTACCTATTTCATCATTTATAAAGAGTTAACTTCGTCGTTACACTAGCACCAGGCACAAATGCATCAATTTCTATTTTGGTTATTTTACATCACTCTTCTGCCTCTTGAGTTAATCGCGATAATACGGATGAATTATCAATTTATAAAATTGTGACGGGACAAACTCAGCGATACATTCATGCCTGACCAGAGTTCGAATCTGGAACATATGACTTCGCTTCGCTAAAAATGCTGGCAGAAATGTATCGGAAAAGTATAGGAGCACCAAGAACCGGTTTCACCCAGCACAGACGATGAAATCATTTACAGCGACTCGCTGTTGCAGTGTTGCTCGAAATGAGACCCTTGCACTTTCAATACCCTTATCGCAAGAAAAAGCTGGCATCAATTTTACACCACCATACAATAAGATTTACACGGGAAACATTTCCTAACATATTTTCTTGATTCGGACTAAGGGCAAATTAAAAATAGTCAAAGGAATTATAGACAAGAGAATTAAATTAGTGAAAATATGGAAAAGCGCGATACCGAAATCTGTAATGAGTGCGAAGGGAAAATCGAGAAAAAAAAGTATAAAAGTGTTCGAATAACCAGATTAAGAGAGAAAGTTATCACGGCTCGAACAATACAAATGAAAAAAAAAGGAAAAGAACTGATACGAATTGAAATATAGGACAATCGGAAGTAGGCTGAAGGAAGCAAATTTTAATAAACGTGGAAAGAAATCATAATCAAAGGAGCGCTTGTTCGTTTCGCGACGGAACCTCATATTTGTTGTTCCAATCCCACTCCACACTGTATGTCCAGATACATTTACACTTAAAACAAACTTCGTGGAACTTTTTCCAAAACAGATGTCGCCAAACATTTAAAAACAAAAATAATAACTCTGAAGAAAAAAGCCGAAAGCGTTATTGCAAAATGAAAAAAATGTGTAATGGGTGCAAATAGGATACAGTGGAAAAAGCAGAAGCGCACTGAACGGGGAGGGGGTGGTTATGGGGGTCAGAATCCTCTCTTTGGACTTACCTATGGTGGCAGGACCAACGAGAAAAATCTCGTAAAGAATAACTGCAACAATGGAGTTCGGGGGTTCGCATTATCGCCAGTGATCACAACTTCCACGTCATTTTACTTTTGCCTTTCAAAGGTTGTTCCGAGCACACGTAAACCTTTAAGAAAATTTTAGTTTTCAATTTATGCACAGATACATTAATGGAAACGGAACTTATGATCTAGAGTGGTGGGTCACCAGTGGGAATTGTATCTAGGACCTCTTGATTACAAGGCGACTTTAGGCTATCGGAAGGGACTTTTTTTTCTGAAATAGATAACAGAATTAGTCATAATGCTATCTTTTCGTCTGCAGGACTCTCTCATGGGAGGTGTCAAGTATCCGAGCGATAACGATATCCGTGATACCTCCTTTCTTCACATATTCCTTCGGAAGTGGTAAAAGAATAATAAAAAAATCAAGCATAAATGTTAATAACACTTGCTATTATTACCAGAGACATTCTCAATATAAACTTGTTGTCCGTTGAAATCAAATCAAGAGGAAAGCAAGATCTCCACCCGGTCGCGTGAATCTGTGGCTAGATTCAAGAGTTGGAAACACTACGCTTCTCGCGAGCTGCTCTTCCTGGCGAAACTAGATGATATAAAATCCTGGGTTGCATAACCGTAAGGGGGGGGCGTTTCCTTAGATTTCGAGTGTACCCCCAAAATCAGAGACGTTCTTACGCCACTGGACGTGCGTGTCCACAGACGAACCTTTGCAGATCGACGCAAGCCACCGTGGGATGTAAATGGGCCCCGCTGCCGTTGAGCTGAAAGAGACGTTCTTCTCCCTCGCAACTTTTCTAATGATCGCTCGTCACGAACAGCCGATGATTTACAATGGGCAGAGACCAAAGGGAACAATGAAAGCACACAGAACGTTTTGCCGTACAAGACCGGTCGTGTGTCGGGAGCGAACCTTCTCAAAGACCTTGGAGGTGGGTAATTATTTCAAGAACCGCCGTCCCTAATGCGCCGGAACTAATTACGATAATAAAGATATGTGAAATCTGCGATGGAAATAATTAAGTGTTAATAAACGTGCTGGATGGTAAAGGTGTAAGCATGTTACATGTCGCTCTAAGATTCCTCTCGTTTGAGCAGAGATATGGCAGGGTTGTGAGGAGGTCCTTTTCTCTAGTCTCTCTCTCTCTCTCTCTCTCTCTGGCTCTTCCATCTTTCCCTGCCTTTCTCACTCCCCACTCTCTCGGAATCATGGGCGTAACTTGGGACCTAATTTTGAGGCGGCAGAATCAAGCTGGGCCTAATTTTGAGGGGACAGAATTACTCTTGGGCCAAATTTTGAGGGGACAGAAATACACTTGGGCCTAAGTTTGAGGGGGTAGAATCAGACTTGGGGCCAAATTTTGAGGGGGCAGAATTACAATTGGGCCAAATTTTGAGGGGCAGAATTACACTTGGGCCAAATTTTGAGGGGGCAGAATTACTCTTGGGGCCTAATTTTGAGAGGTAGAATCAGGCTTGGGGCCTAAGTTTGAGGGGGTAGAATCAGACTTGTGGCCTAAGTTTGAGGGGGTAGAATCAGACTTGGGGCCTAAGTTTGAGGGGGTAGATTCAGAATTGGGGCCTAAGTGTGAGGGAACAGAATCAAATCTGGGGCTTAACTTTGGGGGAGTATACTCAATAAGTTTTCCATGCAATAAAAAAGGCGTCCAGGATTATTTGCTAAATAACTGAGACGTTTGCGAAATCACAAATATTAATCTCTATTGTTTTGCTACTCAGGTCCCCTAACTTGTAAATTTTAATAAACCTGAAAATTTGGGAGGGGGCATGTGCCTCCCCTTGCTCGGAACTATGTGGTGTAGGCTATGTCTGTGTGCGTGCGTGTTTCACTTCTCCCTCTCTTTCCCCCTCTAACACTCTCTCTCTCTCTCTCTCTCTCTCTCTCTCTCTCTCTCTCTCTCTCTCTCTCTCTCTCTTTCTGTCCGTGTGTCAGTCTTCTTTCCCCCCTCCCTCTCTGTCTATCTCTTTCTCCTCCTCTCTCTATACTCTGTCCCTGTAATCTGTGCTGCAGCAAGTAAAAGAAAGCAAGTAGTGACTGAGAGGGCTCAAACAATGAATAAATGCGAGGGAACGGGGCCGCGCGTGGGGGTTACCATCCTTTGCAGCAGCGAGTACTTCTTCGCTCCTCCAACTCGCTTTCTCAGGTCCGTGAACTTAGCCCGCCACTTGCCTAGAAAAATATCCAAATTTTGTCCATCTTTACTGCTACGTTAGTGCTGTTCTCTGCCGTACAGAGTTTCGTTAGTGCTGCTATATTTTTGGGACAAGGGCCTTTCCATTCTCCCCTTTTCTAGCGTTATGCGCGGCCTTGCTTCACAGCTTCCCAGGATAGAATATATCTCTCATCCACCTCTGTCTCTATCTCTCTCTCACTCCTCCTCTCTATTCCTCTCTCTTTCTTCTTCTTCTTCCTCTTCTTCCTCTTATTCTTCCCTCTTTCTGTCTGTTAGTATATAACTCGTTTCTCTTGCTTGCTACCCTCTTCCTCTGTATGTATCCATGTATCAGTGGCGCAACCACAGGGGGATATTGTCCCCCCAACCTTGATCGGAAATGATTTCTAGCGGGGCAAGGGGGGGGCAAACATTGACGGCCAAGTGTACCTGCAGGGGGGCAATTACCGCCCAGAACTTCAAATTTTATGGAAATAAAAATACTTTTCGTAAAACTTTCTTGCTCGCTTCGCTCGCAATCCCTGCTTTTCTTAGTCGTATCAAGTTGAGGACCGTAGCTAGAGGACGGCGGGAGACGGCCCTGGGCGCCGAACGCTCTAAATGAAAAAAAAGTTGTAAAATTGATTAATTGATTCGTGTTTTTTAATGTCTACTTTATACACAGAAAGACTAATTGAGACTGGGCCTATAGCTTAAAGTGGGTTCCGAATAGTGTTGCCACGGACGACACGGGACAGGCTTTTAAAAATTCGAGACGAGACGAGATTGATCATGTGTCCCTTTGACAAACGAATATTTTCGAGACGAGACAGCATTTCACAGCATTTCCACGAGACGAGACAGGCCAAAGTCTCGTCTCGTAAGCAACACTAGTTCCGAACCACTATGTGCCTCCACCGGGCATCGAACCCGGGACCCCTTGATCACAAGGCGACGATGTTACCACTACACCATCGGGGAGGCACAAATGTTGTAAATGATATAATGCCATGGCGTTCCGTGAAATTGTTTGCGCCCTATTCAATTAATATTGATTTCAGCCTGCAAAAAAATTAGGTCCAATTTTTTTTTGCTCGCTTCGCTCGCGCTTTGTATTTCTTCCCTGTAATGCATTGTAAATCACCAGACAGAGAAATAAGGCTTCTCTTTATTGATTTTGTTTTAAATACGTGAACAATTGTTTTAAGGAAAGGGAGCATGCACATTTGAGAGCCAATTTATGTAATTTTTGATGTTGGTTTATTGTGAGATGAGTGAATTAGTTGTATAATGTATTTAAATAATATATATGCTGTATATAATATTTATTAAAGAAACTTTGAATACGTACACAATTTAGTGTCCACGTCGCTCCACGTTGCATATATGTGAAACATATATCGTGCATGAAAGTTATGTTAATGCAAAAAAGAATTATATTTGGAATGCATTTATCAAGCATTTTTTGTCTTTCAAAAATAGTTAATGTACTTGTTTTTCGTTATTAATGTGAAATTGAACGTGTTAAAATAATAATTCAAATCGTATGTTCGAACAAAAATGCTTTAGCACAAACTTCTACCCCCTTTCTGCGCAATTTACGAGGATAATAACGTATTTTATACTACCACTAGTACTAATAATAATAATGTTGGTCCTGGGTTCGAATCCCGCCTTGGGTATGGATGTTTGCGAGTATCCATTCATCATTTTCATTCTGCTATCACTCATCCCCATCTTCGCAAATTAGGCAAAAGTGGCACAAGAAGCGAAATAAAATAAAGCAAATCAATAATAATAATAATAATAGTGTTATAATAACATTATTTGTAAAATTATTATTATTGTTACGTTATCCTCGTACTTGCCCCCCAAGACAAAAAATCGTGGTTGCGCCTCTGCCTGCCTCTCTTAGTCTTACATGCTTCCTTTGTGTCTTTTTCTTTCTCTCCTCTCTCACTCTCCATTCCTCCCTCTCTCATCTCTGACTCACCTATCTCCTTCCCCACTCTCTTTGTTTGTGTTCGTATCTTGCTTGTTTCCTCTATCCCAGCCTATCGTACGTTTCTCTCTGTGTGTGTATTAGCGTGTGTGCGTCCCTAATCATGGACATCCGCAGATTTTTTCCACGAAGGGAAAATATTACCTCGATAATAGTAGTAGTTATGGTCCCGGATATAGGCCGATAAATCAATTGATTGGAAAAGATCGATGAAAGATCAATTGATGATAAAGGGCAGTGAACAAGCAAGCATTGTTTGGATTTAGAGGACGGCCATAAATGGGCGGGGTTTGAGATATGGGGATGGGTTTTGATTGGTTTGTGGGGTATGGGGAGATGGTGGCGTGGGATGGTGAGTGAGAGTGTTGCCTGAGAAAGGTGAAAGGTTACAGATGAGAGTTTGAAATGACGAAATCAGGATGTGAGTGTTTGGCTGTTGGGTGATAAGAAAGAGGGTGGAACAAAGGAGGTATTGTGGAAGGCGTAAAGGTTAGAGATAAAGTTCGTTGTATGTTTGCTGGAAATGTTTGTGCGTGTTTATCGATAGTGATGTCATTGTATGTGTGGTTCGTATAGGGTAACGACCATATAGGGTAACGACCGATGGAGGGAGAGGTAAAAAAGGAAAAAGATGTGGAGAAACAGGGAGTAAATAAAGTAAATAGAAAAATGTACAATTTGTGTTAGAGGATAGTGTGTATAGTATTCCGGGGTGGGAAGAGGATAGGAGGGGTACGTGGGCGTTGGACGCTTTGCGGGAGAGGATGCGCAGAGAAAATAGCTACGTGATAAGCAGGGAGAATGAGGTATATAAGGGCGATTGATCTGTTTATGTTTACATCACAGTGAGCACCCTGTGTGGCCATCGTCTTCTTCCAGAGATCCAGAGACTACCTTTCAGAGTCGGTTTCGAAGTGATCTAGCAGGTATATTACGGTATCCGGAGGTAAGTATAAAATGGGTATAGTATCGTGGATGATGAAATTTATAGGAGGAATGATCGGGATGACTTCATCTCCTGATCGATTAGAGAAACCGGTAACTAGACAGAGTTCTCGTCCGTTACCGACTCCTCCACAATCACCACGATCATCGATACGGTCAGGAATGTTGTCGAAAAAAGTGACATATGTGAATGTCCCTAAATATTTTACGGAGAATGAATTTCGAAAGGTATGGGAAGAAATGAACGCTGCCCAACACGGGTATGAAAAAATTAAACGTTATAGAAAGAACAGTATCGATGATGCTGGTGAATTGTCGAGGAAGAGAAAACGTGATATGTATAATAATGTAAAGTGTAATCCTATGTATGGGTATACAGAGTGTTCTCCCGAAAAGACTGTGTATCAGACATATCCTGTAACAGTTAATAGGTCAAAGAAATTTAAAAGTTGTAAATCGGAAATATTTGGAAATCAGAATACAAAATTGTTTATTTTTTATGCCCCTGTCAGGTTCAGAGAATCCTTTTTAATTACCGTCTACAATCAAAATTTAGTGTCTGAAACGTTTTTGGAAGTTGAAAATAACGGTTTTCCGATCAGTATGCGTTTCATTAATAATAGCAGAGTCGGTTTATGTGAGACATACTATCTGTTCGAAAGAGCACCTGTATACGAACATCTGTCGTACGGTATGTGGACAAGTCGTGTAGCTAGTGAAATAGCGACACACGGATACAATGCAGGACCTTTTATTTTAGTATCAGGGCTTTCCTCATCGGATTGCATCTGTATAGAAACAGAATCGGAATTAAATTCGGAGAATTTAGATACATCTGAGTTACATGCTCCTCCACGTTGCCGGGCAACAAAATATATCATGATGGCAAATGAAAGACTGAATTGCGACCGTACCGATGTCGAATTGACACGGTACGAAAATTTGGAAAATCTGCTGAATAACGAAATTCCTCAATTATATAGGGTCGGGTGCCACGGTAAGTATATGATGGTAGATCATTGCGATGTTGCAACGTTAATGCAGATATTTCGGAGAGAGTACCGAGAATCTGTATTAACACTGGGGGAGATATTCCGTTGGTTTAGATACAGTGTGACCCCTGAAGACCTGATAGGTGAAATATTAGGGGTAAAAGGTCCTACATTGGATCTGGAAGAATTATCGGATTATTGTTACAATCCATTACGACGAGATGATGTAAGAAATAAATATTTTTTTTATTTCTAGCCTTCATAAAGTAGAAGAAAAGTTTACCAGAACTTTGACCTCACCTCATCGTGAATTCCCTGACATCATCGAGGAGACCGATACATCAGAACTTGAAGACGTGTAAAAATAAAAGGTGAGAAAAAATAGTACCTATATTTATTGATAGGTTATAAATCACCATCCTCTTCATCGGTGATATCGATAATAGAAGGCGTAGCAGGAGGAGACGGTGACGCCGCAGCAGGAGAAGGTGGCGTAGCAGCAGGAGACAGTGGCGCAGCAACACGAGGGACCGGCACAACGGCGGGAGGGACCGGCACAGTGGCAGGAGGGGGTGGCACAGCAGCAGGAGGAGGAGGTGGTGCAGCAGCACCATTCCGGGCAAGTTCCAGAAGAGGTTCCGGCAACAACCCGAAGAACCGAGCGGCTCGTTCCTCGTGGTTACGAAGGAGCCTGAAAAAGAAGAAGGGAGTTAGAATAATAATATTTCACATTCACACATAAATCTGAAAATTACGGAATTTGTATAGGTGGGGTGATGATTTAATAGATATAATTGAAAAAAATGATATAACCTTTCCTGGATCCCGTCGATCTTTGCCTCCAACTCTCTTCCAAACTGTTCCCGCCTGGCGATGAATCCGTTGTTTTCGGTAACGATACGCTGGAGTATTTTCACCAAACGTTGTCCGACGCCCTCCAATTCACCGCCTAAACGGTCACCGGCTGCCTGCTCCTCCACGTTAACCCCTACCACTCGATCCGTGTAACGGCGAAATGCCCTCTGCAGGTTTCGGATTTCTTCCTGCACATCGGCGTTAGCCACATACAGAAGGAAGGCCTCCAAAAGGGCCAACCCCCGATTGTTCTAAAACAAAAATGTATAACTGTAATCAAGGTGTACGTGCGATATATCTAACATATTTTCTTTATATTTTCAGATATGGCATCCCTACCATTTGAATTCAATGTATTGCATGGGAATCTAAAAGATACAGAACATTCCGGAGAACGAAGAAATCTGTGGAGCAAGGTCCAAGCTCGCCAAGTGGAGAGACAGATCGCATGCTACATAGATTTCTGCGAGGAGAACGGATTAGCAGAGAACCTGATGAAGAACCTGGAGGAGGTCTGCCGTGATATGGAAGTCCAAATCGATACGCTCACTAAAATGTCTAGTTACATATCAGAAAAAAGAACACGTCCCCAGTATTTGGAGATTTTTTGGAAAATGTAAAACAGGCACAGTATGTGCCTTCTCATTTATCCCTTCGTGTATGTTTTGAAATGATGGAGGTTTTCAAAAATATTCGATAACAAAAAACGGAGGAGACAAAAAAGAACGATGAAAAGGAGATGGAGAGTAAAATGTCAGAACTTCTAAAGAAAAGAAAATTGGACAAATAAATACTAATACCACTAATACACTAACACTTTTGTCCGATTTTCGTTTGTCTATACCCGAAAAATTAAATGAAAAAGTGTATAGGTGATTTAGTAAATGAAATGTATATAATTGCAGAGACCGGTTTTGTATATGTATTGTAAAATATAACTAGATGGATATGAAATGTTTATAATAAAATATATTCAGAAAATATGTTATTTTTATATTAATATGAAATACCTGTATGTTAGTTACGTTTTTCTCATAATACATTGGTGACATAGCTGTTTTATAATCAGAGTTCCGGATCTGCTATTCCATAAAAGTGGTTCGAATCCTATTTTAAACTGTAGGTCCGGTCTCCGTGACACTATGGTGACATGTCTCATAATTAAGGTCTTGGGTTTGATACCCGGTAAAAATACACAGCAATTCGAACCCTTGATTTTGATTGGTTGTTTAAAGTCCACTTTATGCACAGTAAGCCTAATCGGGACTGGACCTACAGTTTAAAGTGGGATCCGAACCGCTATGTGCCTCCACCGGGACCCTTGATTACAAGACGACGACGTTACCACTGCGTCATCGGGGAGGCCTAGCAATTCGAACCCGGTGTAAACTGTAGGTCTAGTTGTGATTAGTCTTTCTACATAAAATAAGTTTGAAACAGACAAACATGCAAATTACTTACCAAGTTTCCGTTCTCCATTTCTGTTCTGCTGCAGACGGTAAATGTGAAGAAAGACTGCTATAAATATTCCATATATATTGAAGGTATAGTTTGATCCAAATTTTGTAACATCCTCCGTGTATCATTTAAAGGTTAGCGGTCAAATTGTAATTGGGAATCGGGAAACATATTTTACAAGTTGTTTTGACATTCTAAAGGTTATAGAGGTTACGTAGCAATTAGTGGGAAACATATTTTACAAACTGTTTTGACGTTCTCTGAAAGTATCTCTATGTATCATTCTAAAGGTTAGAGGTTACGTAGCAATTAACAGTCTCGAGAAGAATTTCACAGTGGTTCTCTGTTACATTTGAGAGTATTGAGAAATAATGAACGAGTCGATAAAATCTCGAGTCCTTTTCATTCTCCGGTGTTTATAAATTCTGTGTTTCAATATGCCGGTAGACGTAATGTTTAAAAGTTAAGGATGAAATTGTAATCAACAGTTTTGAGATGAGGGCTAAAGGTTTACAAGATGAATAAACCCTAAGGAGGTTATTTGCGGTCGATCTTTTACGAAACTACACAGAACAGACAATTTAAAAATATGGAACCGGGTTTTGTGTCAAATGATGTTTATTGAAAACCTGGGCCGGCCCGGCCCCTAGGAAATGATGAACAACGTTTGGTGAAGTTATCACTGCATGTTAAAACCAGGGCCGGTCCGGACCCCTTGGGAAATGGTGAATAACCATCGTAAAGTTATTTCTGTATGTATATTGAAAACCAGGGCCGGCCCGGGCCCCTAGGAAATGATGAATAACGTTTGGTGAAGTTATTACTGCATGTTGAAAACCAGGGCCGATCCGGACCCTTTTGGAAATGGTTAATAGCCATCGGTAAAGTTATTCCTGTACGTATGTTGAAAACCAGGGCCGGCCCGGGCCCTAGGAAATGATGAACAACGTTTGGTGAAGTTATCACTGTATGTTAAAACCAGGGCCGGTCCGGACCCTTGGGATATGGTGAATAGCCATCGTAAAGTTATTTCTGTATGTATATCGAAAACCAGGGCCAGCTCGGACCCCTAGGAAATGATGAATAACGTTTGGTGAAGTTATCACTGCATGTTGAAAACCAGGGGCGGTCCGGACCCTTTGGGAAATGGTTAATAGCCATCGGTAAAGTTATTCCTGTACGTATGTTGAAAACCAGGGCCGGCCCGGGCCCTAGGAAATGATGAATAACGTTTGGTGAAGTTATCACTGTATGTTAAAACCAGGGCCGGCCCGGGCCCTTTGGAAAATGGTGAATGACCTTTGACCCCGACCTTTGACCTTTGAACTTTTTTTTTAACTTTTTTTTTTGCAAATTTTCAAATCGTTATATCTCCGTGCCTAATTGAGATAGAAGGATGTTCGATAGGTCGTTGAACTCGGAATGAAGTCCTCTTTCTATTGGAAAAGGTTTCATCATTCTAGGATCAACAGTTTCCTACTTCCTTTATTACCAATCGTAGACTCCCCTTTCGACCACTCTACTGAAAAGTCTCGATGTGCAGATTCCAAATCTGTAACGGTTTTCAGGCTAACTCGATCAGCAACGCGACTATGCCCCTTTGAAATGTTTAGGTTTTCTGAAATTATGCCAAGTTTTAGGTTATCAGACAATTCGACCTCTGCAATTGTTGTTCTATTTTATTAGAAATATCTTTTCATTATCAAAGAGTTTAACCTTGTTTATAGATAAGCACCAGGAAACCGTTACACATTTCTAGAAAGTTTACAAAACAGTCAGTAAACCGTTAGATAAATCATTAAAACAAAAAGGGGTCGTAGATACCGGAACGATTGTTACTCATTTCCTGGAAACTTATAAATAGACAGTAAAACCGTTAGACTCAGTATTGTGATGCTGAGGTATATAACATAGACACCCTCTTTCGTGAGTAGTTTCTGGAATGCTATTATCCTCCTATCATGGACTTGCAGTTATCTGCTGAGGAATTGTTAGTGTTATATCGTAACGGGTATTACAAAACAGCTGACCAGTTACGAAAACTACTGGCGTACATTGCACAAAGGATAATTGAAGGAGAGACTGTCTCTTTAGTTGAATAGTATGATCAATTACTACGGGCGGTAACAACAACAACAACTACACCCGAACTTTTCGGAAAAGAAGCATCATCGCCACCGAATATCCACACATCCGATACTGCATCATCTCAAGGAACTTCAAGGAATGCCGTATCCAGACCAAACCCGGAACCTCTACCTGGACCGTCTTGGAGAGAGGACCCCTTACTGACAGTTGAACAGTCACCTCAGAATATTTCTGAATCAAATAGAAGAGGTAAGAAAAGAAAACGTGATACAATACCTCGTGAACACATAGGAAATATATTGTTACACAATATTCAGGAATGTGAATACCCTAAATTTCGTTCCAAGGGACAACGTGTGGAATTCAGTTTCTCACATCCTCCAGAAAATGTTGACCCTCACAGTTGGATTCGTCAAGGTGTTGAAAACCTTCTCATCTATGTGAAAAAGAATGCTAAGGACGGAGATAAAATAGGTTTAACACTATCTAACAAATCCGACCCAAATGTAAAAGATATTTATATCGGGTGGCATAGAAGTGATCAGTTACATAGTGATATGATATGGACTGGTATGCATAAAATACTACAAAGTGCAAAAACATTTTCAAGTACAGACCGTCTAATTTTGCGGACTGACCGTGTTGAAATACCTGTCGGAGGAGGAGGAGACGGTAAGCGTGCCTATTGTTTACCAAATTATATGCTAAGTACACTGAAGAGAAGTGTTGTCAGTGTACCAAATAGAAAAAAAACCTCTTTGTTTAGCTGAAGCTCTGGTTATAGGGAAAGCCTATGTAGATAAAGATCCATCGTATACACAATATAAAAAAATAGAAATCTTCTTAGACCTGTTTTTGAACTAATGCGAAAGGCAGGTGTAAATCTAACAGACAATACGTGTGTCGGAAGTGGAATTCCTGAACTCAAAAAATTTCAACAAGTTCTTACAGAATATAAAATCACTGTGTACAATAACCTTCGTGATGTTAAAGGTATTATTTTTGAAGGAAAGGTCGAGAACGTCTGCAAATACATATATCTTCTATACGACAGTACTCGACAGCATTACGATGTTATTGTGAACCGTGTTGGAGCTTTTGCAGCAAAACAGGAATGTCAGGGATGTAACGAACTTATATTTCGTAAACCTCATATTCATCAGTGCAAACAAATGTGTTCCATGTGCCGCGCAATCCCTCCATGCGTACCTTAAACAGGATTTTATAAAACATGTCAAACATGTCACAGGATTTTCAAAAATGAGAAATGTTTTACAAATCATGTTTCTACGCTATTTCGAAACGGTACAGTATGTAGTGAAATCCAACAGTGTCCTCGATGTTTTAGAATTGTTCTCACAAATAATTCGTATGAGAAAGTACATAGGTGTAACATGAAATACTGTACTGTCTGTAACTGTGTGAAACCTATAAATCATATGTGTTACATGTCTATTCCAAAATTCGAAATTTCTATTTGTGTTTTATGATTTCGAATGTTATACTGATATTCCTTACTGTGATAAAAAAACTTTTCTTCATGTTCCGAATCTTATCGTGGTACAGACAGCCTGCCATGCATGTCATGACAAAGAGGATTTAACAGTTTCATGTTCTGTTTGTGGTACAACACAGTTTATATTCTGGGATGATCCTGTAGAAACTTTTCTCTCCTATCTCGAACTACAACATAAGTTTTCCAATATAACTATTTGTGCACACAATGCACGAGGTTATGATTGCACGTTTATATTGAGAAAAATGTTGGAAAAAGGGATGAAACCTCGTATAATCTTGGATGGAACCAAAATCATCAGTATGACGTACCAAAATCTCTACTTTATCGACAGTCTTAACTACGTTCAGACGAATCTTGCAGGGTTTTCAAAACTGTTCGGTCTACCAGTACAGAAAGGATATTATCCGCATTTGTGGAACACATACAAAAATCGAAATTACATAGGACCTACGCCTCCTCCTTCTGCATACGGATATGAATATATGAAAACAATTGAAGATCAAACAAATTTCATGTCTTGGTATGATACTGAATGCAGAAAAAATATGCCTTTCAACAACAAAACAGAAATACTCCAATATTGTATTAAAGATGTTACTCTGTTAAGACAAGGATGTCTGAAACTGTGACAGAATTTTCTGGATATATGTAAAATAGATATTTTTAGAAATTGTATCACTATAGCATCAGCGTGTTCATTAATTTACAGACATAAATTTATGCCCGCTGACACTATAGGAATAATTCCTAAAGAAGGTTACCATCATGCAGATAAAATGTCAAAATTTGCGTTGAAATGGTTGACCTATGTTGAAGAACAGAATCACATAATACTTCTCCACGGTGGACGTACTCGTGAAAAATATGTTTTAGGAGGACGTTATAAAGTAGATGGATGTCACGAGGAGACAAATACAGTGTACGAAGCGCTTGGATGCTTCTGGCACGGTTGCAGATGATGCATATCAACAAACAGGGATATGTATCCTAAAGATATCACGGAAGATGAAAACACCCAGGAAAATGACGATCAAACCAATAATGACATGCTAAACACTGCAGCTTTTAGATACGAAACAACATGTCGTAAACTTGCAGCTTTACGTTCTGAAGGATACCGTGTTGTCACAATGTGGGAATGCGATTTTGATAGAATATGAAAGACTGATCCTGAACTCGATAGACATCTATCTACACACCCTATTGTCTGCTGTATTCCCTTAAATCCGAGAGATGCCTTATATGGTGGAAGAGTTGAAACAGTCAGAACTTATTACAGAATCAAGGAAAATGAGAAATTACAATACAACGATTTTACAAGTTTGTACCCTTATGTGAACAAATATTGTACGTATCCTGTAAGACATCCTACCATATTTTTAGGAAATTCTATTCCTCCAGTCGATGAAGTTTTAAACATGGAAGGATTTGTTAAATGTACAATTCTATCCCCTACAACCCTTCTCCACCCTGTTTTACCCTCCAAAATAAATGGAAAACTGATGTTTGTATTATGTAAAGAATGTGCTATCACGCTAAAATGTGAAGGTATTTGTGAACATTCAGATGAACAGCGTGCACTTTCAGGAACTTGGGTTATCGCAGAAGTACGTAAAGCTTGTAGTTTAGGTTACAGAATGTTGGAGAATTTGGAAGTGTGGAAATATGAAACATCTATGTACAATCCGGTTACACAAACTGGAGGACTGTTTGCTGAGTATGTCAACACATTTTTGAAAATAAAACAGGAAGCTAGTGGGTGGCCTACTTGGTGTCAAAACACAACGGATAAAGAAAAATACCTACAGGACTATTTTGACAAAGAGGGGATTCTATTGGAGGAAGACAATATTGAGATCAATCCTGGAAAACGTACTTTGCGTAAACTTTGTCTTAATTCTTTATGTGGCAAATTTTGTCAACGAGATAACCTTTCCCAAACATCAATTATCAAGGAGTCGAAAGATTTTCTCGATAAAATGACTGATCCTAATATAATTATTGGAGGAGTTATATTTATCAATCAGGATACTGTTATAGTAAACTGGAAATATGTTGAAGAGGCTATCACCCTGAACAGAAAAGTAAACGTTCCTATTGCTGCTTTTACGACATGTCATGCTCGTTTGAAACTGTATGAACTTCTTGAAAAATTGGATGACAGAGTATGTTATTGTGACACAGATTCGGTGATTTATATAGATAGTCCTGAAATGGAATATCATCCCCGAACAGGTGATAAATTAGGAGACCTCACCGATGAATTGAGTAATTTCGGTCCCGATGCAATTTGTGAAGAGTTTGTCTCAACAGGACCAAAAAGTATGAAAATTAAAAAACCTCTTTCTGAACCCCAATATATCTGTAAAGTTAAAGGGATCACTTTAAACACTTCCACATCAAAATTGGTCAACTTTGATACTATGTGTGATATGATGAACAATGAAAAATCTGACGTTACAGTAGAAAATATCTTTAGAATTAGAAGAACAAAACAGTTTCAAGTTATCAGTACAAATGAAAAGAAATTGTTTCAGCCAGTATTAATGAAACGTTTTTTTGACCACCAACATTTATCATTTCCTTTCGGATACCGTACAGAGTAGGTTATAAATATGTCTGTAATCCTAATCTGTAATACTGTAATAGGTATTGTAATAGGTTTTAACCTATAGGTCCAAAGTTCAAGTTTTTGTTCCAGTGTTTTTTATATTGTATACTTGTATTATATAATCTTGTACAAAATAAATATAAAATGTATTAATAATCTGGTAAACCGTCATTTTCTTTCAAGTTCCTGGATACAAATCTGTAAAATTTTTGCTTAACATAAATGTTTCCTAAACTTATCCATCCTTTTACAATGATGGTTTGTGGAGCATCAGGAAGTGGAAAAACTACTTTTGTAACAAAACTTGTCAATTCTATTTTTTCTTTTGTCGAAAAACCTGTTAAAAATAGTATGTGTTACAATCAGGAAAATAGTATCCCAAAAAATATCGGTGATGTGGAATATCATAAAGGAATTGTTAATTGGCAATCATGGAACGGAAAAACTCCCACCCTTATAGTGCTAGATGATCTTATGATGGTTGCTGAAGGAGAAAAAGTTGCAGACCTTTTTACGAAAGGTAGTCACCACAAAAATATTTCTGTTGTTTTTATAACACAGAATCTTTTTCACCAAGGAAAAGAATGTAGAGATATTTCTTTGAACGTAAAACATTTTGTTATATTTGAAAATCCACGAGATATGAACCAATTTACTGTTTTTGCACGACAACTTCAACCTCATCGCATGAAGGAACTAGAAAAAGTATATATAGATGCAACAATAGAACCTTACAGTTATTTGTATATTCATCTTTCCCAGTCAACACCGGATCCTTTACGTTATCAAACAGATATTTTTAATACAGATCATTCAACCATATATCTTCCTCAGGAATGCCTGAAACCTCGAGATGAAGAAAACGAGGAAGAGACGTACCAACTTACGTTCTAAACAGAATATTTATTTTAAAACACATTCACCTTTTTTGCACATATTGAAAAATTCCCAAACAAAAGTTCGTAAAACATTATTGAAAAGTGCTAAAAAAAAAACAATCCGTTTTATCAGTGAATGTTGTCTGGATGTTTTAAAAGGTAATATAAAACTTTGACCGTCTGTAAAACACCGTCTAACACCTTACAAAACTGTTTTACGGAGACTTGTAAAACCTAAAGTAGATATCGAAAAACGAAGAAAAATTCTTGTTCAGAGAGGAGGGTTTCTACCCCTACTTTTAGGATCTCTACAATCAGGTCTTCTCGGAACTCTCATTCCACATTAAAAATGACACCTGTTTACAAGAAAATGATTGTTCTTTCACCAGAACAATTGACACGTATTCGCGGTTCCGAACAGTCTATAAATCAAAAATTATCTATTCTGGATAAAAAAATGAACGAAATTTTTAAAATGAAAAATATACCAGATGACCAAAAATGGCGTCTTTATAGAAAAGAATTGGATGAGTATTTATGGTTGAGTCGAAAATCGAAAGAACCATTAGAGATTCCTATTATCCAGGATAATGGTGATTCTAGTATTTCACCAAGATCAACGTATTTTCCTCCAAACCTGGTAGAAACATTACCACGTAATACAAGGCAGCAGTTAGAAAATATTATTGATGAGTATCAATCTACAGCCCAACGTCTAATCGAAAAAGATCAAGAAAAAACGCTTCCGGACCCGAGATCTTTAAATTTTTCATCGTCATCATCACCAACGGAGATTTCTGGTCCGTCTCGTAAACGAAAACCTACGAAAAAAAAGAATAAAAATGTTGTCTTACGTGTTTCCAGAAAAACTTCACCATTTTTGAGAACACCTGATGCATACAAACTCGTTCCTTTAAGAAAAAGTCGTAGACAGAGAGACCAATCATGGGAGTCCCTAAAGTAAAACATGATAAAATTCTTCCTAGAATATATTACGATCCTCAACACAGAGCCTCATTTTCATCTGTGGACCGTTTATGGAAAGCTGTACGAGATAGGAATATATCTCGTAATACAGTGAAAAATTGGTTAATGCACCAGGAAACATACACTCTCCACAAAAGTGCACGAAAAAGGTTTCCTCGAAACCATTATAATGTATGGAACATAGATATGCTCTGGGAAGCCGATCTTAACGATATGACATCGATACAAAAACATAACGACGGATTTAAATATCTCCTAACAGTGATTGATGTATTTTCAAAATATGCTTATGCATTACCCCTAAAAAATAAAACAAGTAATTCTGTAACCGAAGCTTTCAGAACCATTTTTGAACAAAGCAAAAGAAAACCTACCGCATTACAGACAGATCAAGGAACAGAATTTACGAATTCTGTGTTCCAGAATTTTCTGAAAAATGAACAAGTAGACTTTTCGATCGCGATTAACCACCCTGTAAAAGCAAGTATAGTGGAACGTTTTAACAGAACGTTAAAAGAACGAATGTGGAAATATTTTACACCAAAACAAACAAGACGTTACATAGATATTTTACCTCAACTTCTTGAAGGTTAAAATACTGCGATCCATAGTTCCATAGGAATGGCACCTCAAGATGTAAACGAAACTAATGTTTACACAGTGTGGAAACATCTCAATAGACACAACAACCGTATCTCACACACAATTTCAGATTTGAAAGTTGGGACATTGTGCGAATTTATGTTGTTAAAGGACATTTCGAAAAAGGATACGAACAATCGTGGTCACGAGAACTTTTTAAGATTCATTCCGTCGTTCAACGGCAGCCGGTACCTGTTTACATATTGGACGACTTAAATGGTGAACCTGTAAAAGGAACATTTTACAAACATGAGGTTCAGAAAGTATATTCGAATCCTGACGAAGAATATAAAATTGATAAAATTTTAAAAACACGAGGTAAAGGTAAAAATTTAGAATACCTTGTTCTTTGGCTGGGTTATCCCTCCAGTTTTGATTCATGGATCAAGGCATCATCGCTAAAACCGATATCGAAACCTTAATATATATCGAAATATATCACCATTTCGAATCAGTGAGTTCTTCTTGTTCAGTCAGAATGGATGATAATTTCTATATCTACCTCCCATCGTCTTCATCAAAAAAATATTTTTCAAACAACACATTAACTCATTTTACTGTAAAATTAGCAAAACCTATCGATCTGCCTCCAGATTTGTGGGAAGTCGGATTAGCAGAATTATATCATTCAACTCTTTATGATAACGTTCTGGAAACAGATTCAGGACAACTAACATTTCCTGTTCGAACATATACAAATGTTGAAGACTTGATTTCGTCGATCGTAACTTCCCTTCCCGATAACCGAGAAATACGAAAATCTGTGCTTTACAAATTCTGGCATCTTCTGGCTGACCCGCAAAGGAGTTCATTCGAGTCATCTGTTTCTACAGATAACACACTATATATTAACGATCAACCGTTTTATTTTCCTGCAACTACTTATACAATAGATGATCTTGTTTTTTTCCCCTGAAAACCAACCCTGCAAACGTAGCTGTTCCTACTCATCTTCGATTCTATTTTAAAGCTGCCGTATATAAACACTTGTCCGAAACAGGAATGCTCGACCCTGAACCCGATGTCTCTGTAGACAATACAATAACACCTATAGATTTAACAGACGACTATGCGAAATTTCGATATGACATATTAAAATCTATCTATTCCTCGCACGTAATATCTAATAACGTTGTCGATAAAAATCCTTACATATTTGTATATTCAGATATTGTAAAATAGCAGTTGGTCGGTGAAGAAATGATACGTCTTTTACGTCTTACTCGAAAACAATGTTCAGAAGTAGATACCACATGTACGATACCTGTAGCTCATCACACATTCAATCCGATTCACTATGTTTCTCTGGATAAAAGTTCTTTCGAAACAATAGAAATTACTTTAAACGATCAAAAAGGAAACTTTTTACCTTTAAGAAACAGTTCCGTTCCTACTATCGCTGTTTTACATTTTCGTAAAAAACAAAATCCTTTTAAAAAAACCGACATAACACTATTTTCTCAGTCTATATTAGTCTATATTGGTAAACGAATGAGTCATCATGAATTCCCAAGCAGAATATTACACAACCCCAATACATGGAGGAATCGGACCCATTTTTCGTTCTAACAGAATTCAAAAAGGAAGAGGATTAGGTTCTCTTTTTGCTGGACTTTTCAGAATGGTGAAACCTCTTCTCTGGAGCGGTGCAAAAGCTATCGGAAAAGAAGCTTTAAAAACTGGTGCTAATATTGTTAGAGATATTGCAACAAGTCAGCAGACTCCGAAAACTATTGTTTGTCAGCGAATACGTGAAGCTGTCAGAATCTTAAAACTAGAGCACAACAAAAAATCGATTCTCTGACAGGTTCGGGTATAAGAAGAAGAATTGCAAGAAAAAATACTCATTCGGTGTTAAAACATTCAGGTACCCGTGCTAGAACCTCGAGAATCAAGAAAAAACGTACATCCGTAAAACGTCCAAAAATATCATCGAAATCTAGGAAAACACGTAAAAGAAAAATCAGACAAAATGTCAAAGTCAGAGATATTTTTACATGATGATACAGAACAGCACCTGGATGATTTCACAGTTCGACCTTTTTCAGAAAAAACATACTATTACGTACAAACCTATTGTTTCCTTCGATAACCAGAATGTAACTTCGTTTCTCGAACCTGTCTATCTTCGCTTACAGCTGAAGATGATTAAACAAGATGGAGCTCGTATGAGTACTCTGCCGCCCAATAATTTCTTTGCTGGACTTTTCAGAATGGTGAAACCTCTTCTCTGGAGCGGTACAAAAGCTATCGGAAAAAGAAGCTTTAAAACTGGTGCTAATATTGTTACAGATATTGCAACAAGTCAGCAGACTCTGAAAACTGATTCTCTGACAGGTTCGGGTATAAGAAGAAGAATTACAAGAAAAAATACTCATTCGATGTTAAAACATTCAGGTACCCGTGTTAGAACCTCGAGGATCAGAAAAATCAGACAGAATATCAAAGTCAAAGATATTTTTACACAATGATGCAGAACAACACGTGTATGATTTCACAGTTCGATCTTTTTCAGAAAAAACTTATTCAACAAAATGTCGAAAAAACCTACACTGTTACCTACAAACCTATTGCTTCCATCGATAACCAGAACGTGATACCGTTTCTCATACCTGCAACAGCAACAGATTTTCTGGATCTTGCATCTGTTTATCTTCGTTTACAGGTGGAGATGGTTAAACAAGATGGGAGCCGTATGAGTGCTTTGCCGACCGATAATGCAACCACAAAAAATTGTGGGGTAGTAAATTATCTCCTCAATACTATATTTTCACAATGTAACGTTGCTATCAACGGTATATCTGTAACAAATGCTGACAACAATTATACATATAAATCGGTTTTTGAAGTACTTCTCAATTACGGTACCGATGCTGCAAATACACATCTTACTAATGCTTTATGGTACCTGGACACACCTGGAAACCAAGATAAAATCACAACCAATAACGAAGGTTTCACCATCCGAAAAAAAAATTCCAGTACGTTCCGTCATCAGGAAATCCTATGGAAGTAACAGCTGAAGTGGAACTTATGGGAAAACTCCACATAGATTTTTTCAATCAGTCTAAATATCTACTCAATGGTGTCTTATCGAACTTATCAAGTCACGTGATACTTTTTATATCTGGGGAGATCAAGATTCACCTAGCGTAAAAATAAAAATTTTAAAAGCTGCTCTCGAAATAAATCACGTCATTCCGACTCCTAGTACCAGTTTGGCTATAGACAGAGCACTTTCTTATGGTCCTGCACATTATCCGTTCACAAGAAGTATTATCAAGGCATACTCTTACGTTGCAGGAACGCAACAGATTTCTATCGACAATGCTTTTCAAGGTCCTTTTCCGAATGTTATTCTTTTTACTATGGTATCCACCGCCAGCTTTCTCGGAGACAGTAAAAAAAATCCGTTCGACTTTAGAAGTTTTAACCTATCTTCTTTCCATCTTGTAAAAAATGGAGAACTCACACCTTCTGAAACTTTACGAATCAGTACAGGAGGAAATGGCGGTTTAGTAACACGTGCCTACCAAACTCTGTTTTCCGGCACAGGTATCCATCACAATAATTATGGACATCAGATCACAAGGAAGATGTTTGAAAACGGATCATTTTTTCTGATTTACGACCTTACACCAGATTTTTCAGGAAACGATACACACATCAGTCTACAGGAACAAGGTACCTTAGGAGTGGAAATGCAGTTTTCTCCACAACTGTCGGAAAATGTTACCTGTCTTCTCTATGCTGAATTCGAAGTGGCCTTGGATGTGACAAAAGACCGAGGTGTTGTCGTTCAACAATAAAACCTAACACTTTTACTCTATAAATTTGGTGTGTTCCTGTTTTCTGTCACAGAAACCTACCTGTATCGTAATAGAAAAAGACTACCGTGTTTGTGTACTTTATTATAAACGTATCCGACATGAACACATCACAGATCAGACATATTTTATCCCACAACTGTTCCACCAAAACAATTTTTTGTGGTGTTTACCCGAGAGATCTTCTGCCTCGAACGTTCTCCACCCCTGCTTTGATAATCGCAAACACGGATACTTCCGATTCCAAAGGAACACACTGGGTTGCCTTCTATTTCGACAAAAATAATAAGGCAGAATATTTTGATTCATACGGTTTCCACCCCTATTACCCAGAATTCATAACATTCTTGAACCGTCATTCCTCTGTCTGGACTCACAATAACACCCCCTTACAAGGAATATTTGCTACAACTTGCAGACATTACTGTTGTGTATTTGCTTATTATAAAGCACATCACGTCACAACCAGGGATTTCATCCTGATATTCCCACCGGGTGTCAGTAAAGATGAATATATTTTACACCGTTTTCGTCAGATCTTCAAATGTTTACCGCATTCAAAGTGTCCTAAAGGAGCACAAGTGTGTCGTTCCATCAAACCAGTTCGGGTGTGTATAAGGTGATTTCTATATAAAATATGTATGATGATTCTGCTCACTCTCAGTATCATCTTGACACCTTTAGTGAAAACCTCATGGACCCGGTCAAAAATTCTACAATGGAAAAACATGATCAGCTTCTACACCGTATTACTCATAAGGATGGTGTTTCTAGATGCAGAAAACGTAGACGTCTGCCCCCTACCAAAATTGAGATTCCTGTTATAAAAACTGAACCGATTGAGAGTGAACCGGATGTGACAAAGGATTGTGATTTCATAAAAATACGTAAAGAAAATAGTTCTTCCCAAAATAAAACCGAATGTTCGGAAATGCACAACATAGATGTCTGTTTGGATCTTTATCTTGCAAATATATACTTTCTGAATACCGAAAAAAACAAATATGTAGCAGTAGGATTCGAAAAACAAACACCTTTCAATCTGGTATGGGAGTTTTCGCAACAAGGAAGATTACCCGTACGAATTAATTCTTCACAGATTAGAGAATTGTGTGTTTTGAAATCTGATGTACTTAATTACATCGAAACAGGTCGACGATTTAATTATCTCGTCACAGGGAATGTTACTGTTAGTGCAGTAAATTTTTTCGGAAAACGTTGTATTTCCATGTATCAACATTCCTCACCGGATGCTTTTATTTTTACACCCCCGGAACTACATTTATTTTTTTGTGAACTTTTCAAACCCTTAAGAAAATTAATGACCGAACGTTATCATAAATTACAGCCACATATACAGTCTTTTGTGCATTCTATCGAAAAGAATATGTTTTCAGAAAGAAAAGAAGTACCAGAAAATCTGATAAGCCATTTTCAAGTTCTCTGGTACAACGAATTGATGATTGAAATATATCTTCAAAACAATCTTGGACATTCATTGTTATTATAAATAACTTTATTATCCATTATGTATTTTTACTGTAAATGTATATCTTTATATGTATATCATTAAATTGTAAATAAAACATTTGAGAAAAGGTTAAACATTTTTTATTTTTCTCTATTACAGTGGAAATGGTACATTTTCCAAACATTTTCAACTGCACAGGTTTTTTCACATTTTTTGATTCACTATGTTTCCTACATTTCTTTTTCTCTACCGAAAGTTTCACACTCTCCAATTTTGGACACCCAAATTCTTCAATATTATCTACGGTTAACGTACTCATACGTTTTTCTCCAATACATTTTTCCAACCATTTAGCTTTTTCAGCACCTTTAACATACACATTTTCATTTACAAGTACAGAATATAAAAGATCTCCTAACTTCTCATACGGTACCCAACCATTTTCCCAGGAAAGTCCGTGTTTGTTTGCACGGAGCCAGTAATTCACACGACGATATTTTTCACTTAGCAAATGTAGACCGTATGGAGGTTTTACTAAATAATCAAATGTACATTCAAAAGGAGACTTCAATATTCCGACTTCTTTCCACACAAATTCACCGTCTTTTCCTCGTAAACCTTGAACGTCCAAAAAACATACATCCATTGTTCAACAGGTAAAAACTGTCAATGTATTTTTAATAGATCTACGACATATAGCACACTTATCGAGTTGTGAGGCACAGGATCGACAACTGACAAAATGTCTGCACGGGAGAAACACTATATCACAAACATTCAAAAAACAGATTTTACAAATCATTACAGAATCTGCATTTTTTCAATAACTCTTTTTGCAGAGTTTTCTCTATTAGCACAATATTTACATTCGGCCTTATAATGTAATAATGCAACACTTCGTATAAAACTACAATGGGGCACTGATGCCAGATGTCCTATAACAGGACAATCTTCCGGTGTCCAATCACAAAATCCATAAAAACAATATGAACACAGTACTCTATCACCGTGGCCTGAATAGTAACATCCTGCAGTCCGTAACTCTTCAGGTGTCTGTTGTAATCCTACAGGCCACTTTTCGTAAGTTTTGTATCGAGAATCGACTGATAGGTAGTTATTACAATGCCCCGAAAATCGGTAGCAGGGGTAACTGAACACTTTCATAAATCAGCCAAAGAAAAACAATCTGATACAATAGGTGATGGGGTTCCAGGTATTGGTGATAACGGTACCGGCACAGTATCTTCTACATCACTATCGAACAGATATCTGGAAAAAACAAGACGATTCGAAGATACCACTGGAAAACAGGGATGTCCTTCTAATTTACGTAGTAGAGAACGGTTGCAGGTAGTACACCACAAAATAGTTTTGTTCACTAATACGGCAAGCCACTCTTTCACTCTTTGTTTTAAAGCTTCAGCAATCTCATCTTCATCCTTCCTCTGAATGAATTCACACGAACATTTGTGATAGGGAAATCCTGTTCTCCCATCCGTAAACTTTTTTCTTTCCACTATCTCCTTCAACGTCTCGCAGGAATGATGGACTGCTTCTCCCGATCTATTGAACAGGTAACATTCGCACCATGGAGCTTCACGTAGTGCTACGTACATAAACGGGAAATGTTTCAACACTCGCTGTACAGCCTCACGATCGGTATCGACATCGCCGCAGGATTCTATAACTTCCCAAAACTCCTCGTACCTTATCTCGTAGAAATTCAGAGCTTTCTCCGGGAACGTTATGCAATACTCTTCCATTGTGACACACTCTTGTTCTTTTATACCGTCTACATATATGTATACCCTTCTTCCTATTACGTCATTTTCCTTAAACATGTCCAAATAAACAATTTTTGTATTCTTAAATTAATACAACGATCTTTGAATCAAATGAGTCAGCAACATTTTCCCGGCTTCTCAAAGACAGGTTGTCGACCTCTATACTGAATAAGTCATTAAGTTCGAAAACCTAAATCAACCTCTGTACCGAAAAACAAACATAATAAATAAAATAAAAAACAACAGTAAAACATTCCCCATCCATTATCTATAACCTTTTAACCTCTATCTCGAACTCCACACATTTTTGGAACCCTGCCAAATAATAACAATGTCTGCTTGTTCACTCGAAAATTAACCAGAGCCGGGAATTTCCGATCACGAGACTTTCACGTGATTTTGGCGGGAAATTCTTAGAATCGACCCGAATCAGTAATTTCCTATCACGTGATTTTCACGTGATTCACACAGCATTTTCTAAACCTCAACCTTTTATCTATAACCTTTCACCTTTCTCAGACAACACTTTATTCATCATTCAACTGACTCAGTAATTTCCTGTCGAAATCAAGTTCGGGAATTTCCCGTTACGGGGTCAAAAAACTCTTCAACCAATCAAAACACAAAACACCTATGACGTCATCATCTCCTCATCCAAACAACCAATCAAAACTCTCACCCATATCTCAAACTCCGCCCATTTCTGGCCGTCCTCCAAATCCAAACAATGCTTGCTTGTTCACTGCCCTTTATCATCAATTGATCTTTCATCGATCTTTTCCAATCAATTGATTTATCGGCCTATATCCGGGACCATAACTACTACAGTGTTGACCCTTTAAAAAACACCACATGAATTTGAAATTATCCCATTCCTGCATCCCCATTATAATAAGTAATGTAAATTATTATGACTGAAATAAAATTATACGTGTGAAAATGTACTTCTAGGTTGACATTCGTTTTCTAAGGGGGGGATGTGGCCATCCTTGACCCCCTTCCAGACGTCCATGTCCCTATATTATATTATATTATATATTATTATATTTTCACCAATAAATTTAGGATAGAGAAACCTTATCGCCGTTATTAAACGATATTATACTCTTAAAGAAAATGAAGTCTATTTAAGCCGATGAAAGTTCAAAGCAACTACGGTGAAGGGGATGATGTGGCGCAACCACAGGGGAGGGCTTGCCATGAACCTTGGACGGAAATCAATTTTAGGGGGGCAAACATGGAAGTAAAGGAAAGCAAGACCAGCAGAATCTAAGAGCAGCAGGACAAAAGGATACTCAACATGGAATTAGTTTTCACGTCTCTCTTGCAAAATTTCTTCCAGACGGCCAAGAGCACCTGCAGGGGGAGGGGGGGGCCACAGAGCTGCAATTGCCCTCTCGATTTCAAATTTTAGACAAGGAAAAATACATGTCGTAACATTTTCTTGCTCGCTTCGCTTGCAATATCTGCTCTTCTTGCAGTATTGTCAAGTTCAGTGCTGTAGCTAGGGAGCGGCGGGAGTTGGCCCTGGACGCCGAAAATTTAAATTAAAAAAAAAATGTAAAACAAAATGCCATGCAGCTCCATGAACATTTTTGCGCCATATTAAATCAATATTGTTTTCATTTTGCAAAAATTTGGATCTGAAAATTTTCTTGCTCGCTTCACTCGCAATTTCTTGTGCATCGTAAATTACCAGGGAGAGAATTACTGCTGCTAAACGGTTTTCTCTTAAATGCATGAACAATTGTTTGGAGGAAAAGGAGCGCGCACATTTGAGAGACAATTTATATGATATTTGCTGTTGGTTTGTTATGGGGTAGATCAATTGATTATGTATGTATAATAGCCTCTATATATATATATATATATATATATATATATATATATATATATATATATATATATATATATTGCCCGGGGAACCAAACTCGACCACACGGCATCCCGATTTAGTAGAGGCAAATCCTTATATATGTAAAAAAGACTAAATAAATAACACATGATTAAGTTCAGTTACTACATTTTTGTTATGAAGCCATACCGCAAATCTTGACGTTTGGCATGATGGCACGTGCGGTAATTGTGCTGCAATAGCGGTTCTAAGACGATTTGATTGATGTGTACAGTTTGAAGAAAGAAAAACGTAAAATAACTTTGTGTTGAGTCAACAGTTACTGCTGGGGCATCAAATGAACTTTTCAATTTAATTTTTCTAATATTTCTGAAACTTACTATTGTACCGTAACTTTTTTAAAGTAATACGAGTATTCTATCAATAAAAAATTAATGTGATGCAAAATGCAATAATCGTACTGTTTTGCTTCTTTTAAAACTGACAACCAATATGCTAATTAATATTTGTTTACTTAAGCGAGGAAATTTAACATTTTCAAATCTAAAAGGCCTAAAACGCAGTGTTTTTAAGTTGTTGTTTTTTTTATTTCCGGGGGAAGGCTTCCGAACCCCTTATAAATTAGGGGATATTCAATAACCCTCAGGTACACTCGAAATCTAAGGAAACGCCCCCCCTTACGGTTATGCAACCCAGGATTTTATATCATCTAGTTTCGCCAGGAAGAGCAGCTCGCGAGAAGCGTAGTGTTTCCAACTCTTGATTCTAGCCACAGATTCACGCGACCGGGTGGAGATCTTGCTTTCCTCTTGATTTGATTTCAACGGACAACAAGTTTATATTGAGAATGTCTCTGGTAATAATAGCAAGTGTTATTAACATTTATGCTTGAGTTTTTTTATTATTCTTTTACCACTTCCGAAGGAATATGTGAAGAAAGGAGGTATCACGGATATCGTTATCGCTCGGATACTTGACACCTCCCATGAGAGAGTCCTGCAGACGAAAAGATAGCATTATGACTAATTCTGTTATCTATTTCAGAAAAAAAAGTCCCTTCCGATAGCCTAAAGTCGCCTTGTAATCAAGAGGTCCTAGATACAATTCCCACTGGTGACCCACCACTCTAGATCATAAGTTCCGTTTCCATTAATGTATCTGTGCATAAATTGAAAACTAAAATTTTCTTAAAGGTTTACGTGTGCTCGGAACAACCTTTGAAAGGCAAAAGTAAAATGACGTGGAAGTTGTGATCACTGGCGATAATGCGAACCCCCGAACTCCATTGTTACAGTTATTCTTTTCGAGATTTTTCTCGTTGGTCCTGAAACCATAGGTAAGTCCAAAGAGAGGATTCTGACCCCCCATAACCACCCCCTCCCCGTTCAGTGCGCTTCTGCTTTTTCCACTGTATCCTATTTCCACCCATTACACATTTTTTTCATTTTGCAATAACGCTTTCGGCTTTTTTCTTCAGAGTTATTATTTTTGTTTTTAAATGTTTGGCGACATCTGTTTTGGAAAAAGTTCCACGAAGTTTGTTTTAAGTGTAAATGTATCTGGACATACAGTGTGGAGTGGGATTGGAACAACAAATATGAGGTTCCGTCGCGAAACGAACAAGCGCTCCTTTGATTATGATTTCTTTCCACGTTTATTAAAATTTGCTTCCTTCAGGCTACTTCCGATTGTCCTATATTTCAATTCGTATCAGTTCTTTTCCTTTTTTTTTCATTTGTATTGTTCGAGCCGTGATAACTTTCTCTCTTAATCTGGTTATTCGAACACTTTTATACTTTTTTTTCTCGATTTTCCCTTCGCACTCATTACAGATTTCGGTATCGCGCTTTTCCATATTTTCACTAATTTAATTCCCTTGTCTATAATTCCTTTGACTATTTTTAATTTGCCCTTAGTCCGAATCAAGAAAATATGTTAGGAAATGTTTCCCGTGTAAATCTTATTGTATGGTGGTGTAAAATTGATGCCAGCTTTTTCTTGCGATAAGGGTATTGAAAGTGCAAGGGTCTCATTTCGAGCAACACTGCAACAGCGAGTCGCTGTAAATGATTTCATCGTCTGTGCTGGGTGAAACCGGTTCTTGGTGCTCCTATACTTTTCCGATACATTTCTGCCAGCATTTTTAGCGAAGCGAAGTCATATGTTCCAGATTCGAACTCTGGTCAGGCATGAATGTATCGCTGAGTTTGTCCCGTCACAATTTTATAAATTGATAATTCATCCGTATTATCGCGATTAACTCAAGAGGCAGAAGAGTGATGTAAAATAACCAAAATAGAAATTGATGCATTTGTGCCTGGTGCTAGTGTAACGACGAAGTTAACTCTTTATAAATGATGAAATAGGTAGCCCCTTGCGCTCAAATACACTTATAAATTGGCAAAAATAATAATAATAATAATAATCCAACTTATCGCTGATCTCTTACTACATTTGGAATACAGCCAAGAGCGATGTAAAGCAATGCAATTACATTGTGAATGTTTCACATCCTATGGTCTTTCTTTTTCTCGTAGCGGGAGCGGGGTTCATTCATTACAAATATCTAGGAAAGGATTTAGCAGCAATCCGTGATATACTTAAATATCATAACATGTTGCGTAGCCAGGGTTCTTGTGTCCTAGCCTCTGATAATTTTGAGTTTTTCTTTTTCGTTGTTTCTTCAATCTTCATCAATTTCCCTGAAGCATCATCCATCCTCTGTCGCCATTGCCTATATATAAAAGTTGACATAAAATGAGTAAAATTTGAAAAGAAAACACAAGGATCTACTTTTCTCATAGCTCGCCAAACATGCACATTTCCGTATTTTATGCTTTCAGCGCTATCATTATTCTTGGCAGGCAATGGAATTGAAGCAACTCTCACAACTAACGTAAACTACATGTCACTCAGGCATGACAATTCTCGCGGGCAAAGTGGATTTTTTTTTTGTATTGGCACATGGTAGCACAATAACTATCTTCTGGCCTCCTAGATTTAAATTCGTACTCTTTATTCCAGTTGAGTGATTGACTCACAATTTTGCCATTGAAGGTTTGGGTTGTATTTGGGTTATATATTGTGTTTTTGGTGCGCTAGGAAAAAGCAATCCCAAAGGTTCGCACTGAACAGAAAATTGTGTGCTTTCCCTCTCTCTCTTCCAACTCCGTCCCTATCTCTCACCCCACGTCCCCACTATTTAGGTAAACTGTTGTTAGAAACATATTTTCCGAAGACTATCCACATTGAAAATAATATTCCCCAATTGTTTTGATAGGGCATTTCTATTGCTCCGAACGAATTATCTCCGTAAGAGGACTAGGGCCTCCCCGATGGCGCAGTCGTAGTGTCGTCACATTTCAATCAAGGGGTCCCGGGTTCGATACCCGGTGGAGGCACATAGTAGTTCGGAACCCACTATAAACTGTAGGTCCAGTCCCAATTAGCCTTTCTGTGCACAAGTGGACTTAAAAAACAACAATTCAATTCAATCATCTTATCAATATTTTTAAATCTGCATGCACCTGCTTAATTTAATAGATTATACATTTATATTCATTGCGGACAGAAATGTGAGAGAAAACAATGCATTTTTTTCAGGGAATGCATGAGTCAATAATAATGTATATTTTGCGGTATATACTCTTTATATTGCATTGATTCAATAGTATCCTTATTTGCTAAAAACGTGAGTTTCTTTGCACACACCACGCAGGCCCTGCTTTGACTTAAACCTCAGATGCAGTAACTTCACGGTTGCCTTTTGCCACCACGCTTTGGCTTTAATTCGAGCCCCGATGGGTGCTTCGTTCGAGATCCTGCAGCAGTTTTACTCGTATGCCTTGAGCATGTCACTTGCAACGGAACCAATAAAATGAAACTTTCTGCACCGGAATGGGCTTGAAACTCTACATGCACCAGTGATAAGATGTTTTCAAGAGGTATGTGCCACGTGCAGCATGTCCCTTCGGTCCGAATGTTCCTTTACGATATCATTTCATCATGCCTTACACCAGCGGCGTATACTCGGGGTCATCTAGGTAATCGCAGATGACCCGGCTGTATTTTTTTTTTTTTTTTTTTAAAAAAAAAAAAGTATACATTTCTTCGCAATATTCTTCCAAACCAATTTCGATGCATACATTTCTTTGCTTCCAGCGCGCGAATGCTTCCAACCGTTTGCCGCTGAATGTCCGGGAACCTTTCTCCAGCCGGTGGAATGACTTCAGGGAATCTCCCTGGCGAGGAGGGAGGAGAGAGGAAAGAGGGGGAGGAAACACTGCTTCTCAGGCGCGGTGATTCCGTGCCCAGGGTAACCTCCTTCTTGTGAGAGTCCACCGGTCGCACTCTCAACCTTCAGAGCCTTTACCGTTCCCTCCGCTGAATAGGGAAAACATACCCGGTAGAGTGCGAAGAACAGGAAAATTGAATAACATGGGCAAAACCAATTCTACGCTAATTTTCACTTTACATTTGCTTCTGTCTTGCTGATTTCTGTTACTTGAACATGAATGTATCAAAAGGAAAAAGCTTAAATATTGAAGATGAAGCAAACTAAATTAAAATTCAAAGCTTAAGCAATTAAAGCACCTATATGCTGACTCCCCCCATCCTTGTATTTACAAAAATAGTAATTGCTTCTCCTCTCTAATCTTCAAAAGCAGCGAGAATACTTCCTTCACGAAACTGAATATTTTTTAAAGGGAAAGATATCAAAAATAAATTATATATATATATATTACTTAATTTATGTTGCTATATTCCGCCTCTTTAGATTAATAGTGATGAAGATGAATGAATTAAACATAAAACGAAAAAAACACATCAGGCACGTAGCCTGGTGGAGGACTCGGGGGGCTGAAACCCCCCTCCCCGAAATCTTACAAATATCTAATTTAAAAAGTGTATAGTGGTAATTAATTTTACTTCATTAGCAGGATTAAACACCTTGCATAATACGTTGTAATAATCTGAGATTCATCTTCAGGACTTCTAACCCCACTGTTTCAACTTTATGTGGCGGCTGCTAATAAGGAATGATCCCCATCCCGAAATAAAATTCTGGCTCTGGCCTGCAATGATTCGAACTTTTAAAACCTGTCATTTCGAGCTCGGAAAGGGATATTTTTTTATCATTCATAGGGAATTTCATTCTGAGCCAGGAACACAACAACAGAAGTTTGGCGCGTGAAACTGAATGCGTGTAGTCGTTGGCTTCGTGCTGTGCTTCGTGTTTATTATTTATTTAGGTGAAAGTGTTTGTCATGATAGTGCTGTGTTAAATTGTAATGGATGTGATACAAGATTTGCTGGTGTAACCTTTTGGAACAAGATCTTTTCAGGAGAAGTTGCAAATTGTTAATACAGGTAGGCCAGTGTCATCGCTTGAACTTATTTCTACACACAGACAAAAATCGGGAATATGTGAGGCATTTTCTCAAGCAAATTATGACAAAACAATGCTATGATTATAATCATATATAATATGGTTGACAGGAAGTATAAGTGTTAATAAGCTTTGCTTTTTTATTGGCCGTGCTTACTTTTCGGGGCTGAAAAGAATGTATGGACGCGTGGTGGATACTGTAATATTTGCAACGCTTGTGCCAAACATGAAAAATCCAAAAGTCACATAACTTCCTTTGTTAAGCTGCAATCTTTCGCACAGACACGTATTGACGTGCAACTGGACAAACAGCGTGCTTTGGATGTGGTACGGCACAAGTAATCGGGTCCTGGAGTAAGCTGAATTTTGCACTTAAATTAATATTGCGGGTTTGTATTTCACTAGTGCACGTCTTTCATTTTATATTTCACTGGTTGTTTTTTATAGCTTTATAATACTGTCTTGTTTTATTATTTGAAATTCTACACGTATATTAAACTGCAATAACGAGAATTAATTGATTGTGGTCGTGGCAATAAGACAAACATTCCGACACAATATTCCTAAATCCAATATGGATCCTGACATAAATTGCACGGAAACTTTTGGAGTTTGAGGATCAAGGGTCGGAGATTACCCACTCGTTAGAACCAGCATACGCCACTGCCTTACACTTCGGAATTTCCAAGAGAGAAGATAGTCCGCATGTTCTTGTGGGGCGGATCTGCTTTCAAGAATAGATTGGCCAGCGAAGTCTCCCAATCGAAAACATTTGGGCGTTGATGGTGAGAGAGTGGGAACCTAGACAACTGAGAACAATGGAAGCTCTACTGGCTCACGTGTTTGATGTTTGGGAGAGTTTAAGGAGAAGACCAAACGTCTGCTCGTGGAATCCTTGCCTCGTCGACTAGATGCGGTGCTTGAATCCAACGGCGGGTGGACACAGTATTGAAACTCCGCACGGTTTAACCGATGTTCTTCGCTACATCCCAGAACAAAACTAATAATTACACACATCTCCATAAAAAAAAAAAAAGGTAAAGTGTTCCCCTGTGCATAGCACCACGCCATGAAGGCGTATAGGAGGTGTGGGGGTAACGCCCCACACTTTCTTCATCCGGTCGTGAGTGGGGGTGATGTGATCAGCATCACGCCCCTGACCGCCTTTACCCCCCAGGGTTTCCCCCAGGTACCCATGTTATTCGACGCTGGGTGGGCGCCGGGGCCGCTTCCACCGTTAGAAAAGTTCCCGGATTTGAACCGGCCGGGGATCGAACCCGGGACCTTGAGCATGGTAGTCAGACGCGTTACCGACTGAGCCACCGCGGCCACTACACATCTCCATATGCAACTTATATTTCCAATTCTTTCTTATTGATACCTTGGTGCTCATGGTTACTTTTTCGGACACCTGCACCATTATATTATATTCTATAATATTAATATTCACATTATTGACAGATTTGATTCACATGAAATTCAAATGCGCAGCACACATGCACCCATTCCTAACACTTAACTGTTAGTTACATTACACCTATCACGTTGTCACAGTTCTAAATCAGGGGTGCCCAGGAAATTTGACTGAGTAAACAGGGCACAAGTTGAATTACGTCATCAATTACCAATTGCTGTTATACAAATAGTCATTTGTAGATTGTCAGGGGAATTCTTACGGGTAATAAGTAATATTGGTGGGGAGGCGATATCCAACTCTTACATATTAGGCCTTAGATTGATAGGGAAATTATGGTGGGCGATTAATAAAGTTAGTGGGATTTTCAGGTAGCGAGATTGATAATTATTTTGGGGGCAGGGAATCCTAACTCTTGTGTGTTACAATTATGTCTTAGATTGCTTTTTTGGAGGGAGCAATATCAATAGAAAGTCTAAAATTGGCATGAAAATTTTGTTGGGAAGGTGGAGGGGAAGGGAATGAAGTTTTGAAAAAGTGTTATGTCTTAGATTATGAAGGGATTTCTGACGATTAAGAAATTGACAAAGATCCGGACGGGACTCGAACCCGGAACATTCGGTGTCTGGATCGTTAGTCCACCACTAACCGCGCTTGGCCGCAGAGCCGGTTCTCTTTGGTGGCCAAGCGCGTTAAGTGGTCCACTTCCGATACCACGAAATTTCCGGGTTCGAGCCACGGCTTCAGTATTGGTATCATGGTATCATGGTATAAATTTAATTCAATCGCCACTCATCCTCATTAGCCGAAAGTGACAGAAGAGCGACTTAACATAACAAAAGATACAAAAAACAACTTTAACGTTCTAGTAATTTCTGATCAATAGATGCGTATTAGCTTTGATTGTTGACTCTTTAATGATAAGCTTACGATTATTATTGTTAATATGAATTGACATCCATTAACAGAAGGACGGACCAATCGATCATTTAATTCATGTCGTTTTTTTTGGTATTTGTTGTCCCTTCGGATCAGCTTCGAAACCTAAGGAAATTATTAGATGTTTGTCTGAAGTTAGTGACAATGGTTCTTTAAATTCCTGTAGCTCTTTCAGCCGGCGCGGGAACCACCTTTATGGCAGTGATTCTCTGTTGCCGCGTTTACCTACGAATGAACTCGTGGTCAATCAACTAATTAGGCCTACCGCTTGGGCAAGAAATGATAACTTCACATAACCCTCTTCTCCGAAGCAGCCAGCGGGGAAACAGAATTTTGTCAAAATAACCCTTCTGCTCTGTGAATTAACACCGGTTCTAACAACGTTTCTACTTAATTGGACATTATCCATTGTTTTTCCTTTTGATTGACCATATATTCTATCTATATATTTCGAGACATTTCAAGAGATCACCTCTTCTCTCATCTTCAGGCGAACAATTTTTCTATGTCTGTAGTGTGATTGAAACTATGACAGTCCGTGATTTTGCTCCAAATCCGGTCCGCTAAGCAACCAGTCTTAGATGCCCATTCGAAATCGACAACTATAGAGCAAAATATGTTTGAAGTGAAGAGTCTTATTGAATGAAACATAGCTCGACTCACCCTCACATTTGAATTTTTTTAGATAACTTGCGTGCACTTCGTATAGAAGGCACCACGAGAATGAAAATTCACACTATTTGGCATGGCAAATAGACCTTATTCCAGCTTCGCTGAACGTTCGATGTATATAATAAGTGTCAGTCATTAAGTTCAACGCCCTCTGCGCGTGTGTTGTGATGGGTTACCGTGTTCCAATTTTGTTTTACTTCCATTTCATGCTCAGAAAGGCTACCCGAGGTGGGACCTACAGTTGAAAGTGGGATCCGAACCACTAGGCAGTTGTGTCTCCACCAGGAATCGAACCTGGGACGCCGTGATTATTGGGGTTTAACGCGTTCATGGCTTTACAGTTTCGTGAATTGAAGGAAGCCAAGGTGAGAAAAATGTGAAGAAATGTCTTCTACACGGAACTAACTATGTGTGTGTATGTATGTAAAACTTTCTAGCACATCCATTTTCCTACCTTCATTTTATCATCATTACGTTGAATTTTGCACCAGTGATTTTTCACTACGTTCTAGGTCACGTCACTTTGAGTCGTAAAGTATTGTCTGTAATTCAGTTTTAGTATAGTTTGTAGCCTCTCGCCCAAGAATTTTTAAGGTGGGAGAAGGGAGCTGGGGCTCAACTTCTGGAAAAAATATTGCGAGTTCAATTGAGAATACGAAAATGGAGCGGAATGATTATATTGCTACAATATCTTCAGGAAAGTAAAGCGTAAAATTGAATTCTGCCTCTGAGTGAGTCCATGATATTGTTTATGTTTGAAGGTAATATATTAAACATGACTATCAGCATAACCGAACGCATATAATGAAATTATTTATTAGTGTTACCAGGCTAAAGGTGTGGAGTGCGGCCTGTTGCCTCTTTCATTACGGAATTCCACATGTAAAAATTGATCAGCTCTTATTGCGAGTAACCATTATAGGCTTAGACCAAATTCTGGCGTTTATATTTCAATTCACTTCTGCAACAAATCCTTTCTCGATTGACTAGATTTTAAGCGGAGCGTCATTCAGTTGTCTGTGAGTGTTCTTCTTTGCAGAAGCAACAGCAGCTCGCTCGCACCCACAGTGCCCCGCCCACTCGACGAGACGCGTTGTCTGTGCAGTGCAGAACAGTGACAGTGTTGCCTCTCTATTCGATCTTTGTATTCTCCTTTGCCTGCCACTACACACACATTTCAGACAATTCTTCCCACGCAACAAATGGAAAAGCAATCAGGCAACTGTTAAATGGCTCTTTCCTGGATTTTGTATTAACACTTTCCACGGTCAAGATACGTATGTTAACTTGGTTCTGTTTCGTATTCCCACAATTTGGCTTCGTGCAGTAGGGGTTTATATTGCAAGCTTAAAAAAAACAAAAACGTAGGCAGGTATTTTAACATTCTAATTTTCATCCGTTTCATGATTGTATGAAAGAATATGGTGGAAAAATACACTACTTAAGACAATATCACTAATAATAATTGGCCGCCGCTGTGCCCGAGCGTGGTAAGCCGTCGGCTTTTGATCTCGCTGCCGAAATTCCCGGGTTCGAGTCCCGGCCTGGGTATGATTGTTTATGAGTGTTCCTTCATGAATTTTATCATACACTAATCCTCATCGTTGCGATTAACCAAAAGTAAAGTAAAAAAAAGAAAGATAATAATAGTAAAAATAATAATATGAATCTAGCCCCCATGGTTTCTTTATGACTGTCCTCTTATCAATTTCATCGAGTCACCATTCATCCTCATTGTTGCGATTAGCCAATAAATGGTAGAGAAGCTGCGAAAAATAAGATGTAAAATAATAACAGAATTTTATCCGCAGAAGGAAAAATAAATGCTCCAGAAAACATTCAATAAAGGAAAAGAGTGTCCTGTAATGTGAGTCTGTAAACCAAATGTAACTCACGAATGAAGAAGTTTACGTGAAGGTTTCGTCTTCTACGAAGCATTACAGGCTTGGATGGCGCAGTGGTAGCGTCGTCGCCTTGTAATCAAGAGGTCCCGGTGGAGGCACAAAGGGGTTCGGATCCCACTTTAAACTGTAGGTCCAGTCCCGATTAGTCATACTGTGCATTGTGGACTTAAAACACCAAATCAACAACCAACCAACCAATACAGGGTTGGAAACACTACAGTTATAGGTTTGGAAGCACTGCTCTTCTCGGGAACTACTCTACCAGGCGAAACTAGATGATATAAAGTTACGGGTTGCATAACCGTAAGGGGGGGGCGTTTCTTTCGAATTCCTGTGTACTTCATATGCTACTCCCAGAGTCTGGCCCCCCCAAAACAAATCTCTAACTCTGCCCACGTGTAATAGCCCTCGAAATGCCAAGGCCTGCCAAGGAAGCTTTTCCATTGGGTGATGCATGTTCAGCGCATCGGGTGCCATTGTTGCTTCACCGGCAGCGGCAATCGAACCTGGGACGGCTCCCACCAAATGCGAGAGTCCCTGTGCGAATTATATATATATATATATATATATATATATATATATATATGTGAAAAGTGAAAATATCTATATCGTCCGTTTTTCGTAAAATTCTACGCTAAAGCAAACATGATTATTAGTATTATGTAATATAGAAGTGCACAGACCCTCTGATTAGGGTGGGGGGAGGAGCCTGATGGAAGTTCAGTCGGGGAAGAAAAACCTCATTCGATGTCACTGTTTTATATGTGTCATATCATACCCCCAATCTTAATATATAAAAATGTATGTATGTATGTGTGTATGTATGTTTGTTCCGGCATAACTCTCGAACGCCTGGAGCGATTTCTACCAAACTTGGTACGCGTATCACTTGCAAACCTGGAAAGATATACCATGAGAGTAAGACACCTCTGGCACCCCTGGAGGTGGGGGCTGTAAGTGGGGTGAAATGCAAAAATAATCGAAAACTACCCATATTATTGTGGAATCCATAGTTTTCAGGGTCGCTAAGATCAATGGTGACAGTCCCAATGCCGTTCAACTCCGATACACCCCTGGCACCCCTGGGGGTGGGGGTGGGAAGGATTGACATGTAAAAATAATTAAAATGTAATTATGTAAATGTAAATAATGACATATTAGTGTGGAATCCATAGTTTTCGGGATCGCTAAGATGAATGGTGACACTCCCAATGCCGTTCAACTCCAAGACACCCATGGCACCCCTGGGGGTCGAGGGAAGGGGTCACATGTAAAAAATAATCGAAAACGACCGTTATTAGTGCGGAATCCATAGTTTTTGGGGACGCTAGGATAAATAGTGACACTCCCAATGCCGTTCAACTCCAAGACACCTCTGGCACCCAAAAGGGGGTAACATGTAAAAATAATCGAAAACGACCGATTTTAGTGTGGAATCCATAGTTTCCGGGGTCGCTAAGATGAATAATGACACAACCAATGCCATTCAACTCCAAGACACCCCTGTCACCCCTACGGTTGGAGTGGAAAGGGGGTGACATGCAAAAATGAAATAAAACGACCGATATTTGTGTGGAATCCATAGTTTTCGGGGTCGCTAAGATGAATAGTGACAGTCCCAATGCCGTTCAACTCGAAGACTCTCCTGGCAGCCCTAGAGGTGAGGGTGGAAAGGCGTGACATGTAAAAATAATTGAAAACAACCAATATTAGTGTGGAATCCATAGTTTTCGGGGTCGCTAAGATGAATAGTGACAGTCCCAATGCCATTCATATCCCAGACTTCTCTGGCACCCTGAGGGGTGGAGGTGGGAAAGGGGTGATATGTAAAACGACCGATATTAACCCTTAGTTTGCCGCCGTAACACATATGTTACAAAAAAAGTATGTCCCTTGTAGCCGCTGTAACACATATGTTACAAACAGCTTTAGATACAATTATCGAGGGTTTGCCACACTTATATTTGTATATTGAGGTTGAAACACTGACAGTTCGTTCGGGAACATGTTTTGCAATCATGTTTCGAAAATTCCAAATCCCCCCACCCCCTCCTTTCTCGGAATATGTCACGTGTTTGGGCTCACCCAAACACGTGTTCGCTCTTCAGTTGACAGACACAATAAATGCTTGGTATTTACGATGCTGTTTTCCTCCAAGCTTCCAACGCTGTGACTTAGTACTGATAAGGCACACATTCTTCTTTGTGTTTAGACCTGGTGATCGAGCTGAAGTAGTGGCGGGGATTAGGGGGTAGGGGAAGGAGAGAGGGGATTGGATGAGGTTTGGCATTGTCAGCTTTCTGTCGCCTCTATGTTAGAAATGCAATGAAGCTTGACGATAGCCAGAGGCCAAAAGCATGAGTCTAAAGCGTGCGTCTATCCAGAAGTATAGACAAAAGAAAGGATTGCAAAGGCTCCGTCCCTCCTCTGTTAGGACTAACAAACGCCTCACCATAAACACTTCGTATCATATAACAGCTCATCGATTTCCCTAACGCACAAACGTTTCCTTCCGGACATATTTCCACAAAGAGCCGAGTCAAAAGGGAGAAATAGATTCACAGTAGCTACACAAGATGCAAGTGCGAACGAAAAAAGCAAAAGTTCGGGTTTTCTCCCCAAAGCAGCTGGAGAAGAGGGGGCAAACTCCACATTTTTATGATTTTTTCATTGAAATTCGGGGGATGCAGCCCCCGCCCGTAACCCCCCCCCCCACGGTTGGGGCATCCAAATTTTACATGGTTGCATGCACTGATGTTCTGCCTGCAAAACAAAAGTTATCCGAAGTAGATTGGTCCCATTGTGTCAATTATAACAATTTTATGAATAATATGCAAATTGGCTAAAATTCGCTAGAGTTTTACGTTTTGCCTTATTATTCAAATTGTATTGCACCCACGAACATGAATCAAGTTTCATTCTGTTGTGGAAGGTCCATTCTTTTAAAAAAAAGCAAAAGTTCCGGTTTTCTCCCCAAAATAGCTGGAGAAGAGGGGGGCAAACTCCATATTTTTATGATTTTTTCATTGAAATTGGGGGGATGCAGCCCCCGCCCGTAACCCCTCCCCCCCACGGTTGGGGCATCCAAATTTTACATGGTTGCATGCACTGATGTTCTGCCTGCAAAACAAAAGTTATCCGAAGTAGATTGGTCCCATTGTGTCAATTATAACAATTTTATGAATAATATGCAAATCGGCTAAAATTCGCTAGAGTTTTACGTTTTGCCTTATTATTCAAATTGTATTGCACCCACGAACATAAATCAAGTTTCATTCTGTTGTGGAAGGTCCATTCTTTTAAAAAAAGCAAAAGTTCCGGTTTTGTCCCCAAAATAGCTGGAGAAGAGGGGGCAAACTCCATATTTTTATGATTTTTTCATTGAAATTGGGGGGATGCAGCCCCCGCCCGTAACCCCCCCCCCCCACGGTTGGGGCATCCAAATTTTACATGGTTGCATGCACTGATGTTCTGCCTGCAAAACAAAAGTTATCCGAAGTAGATTGGTCCCATTGTGTCAATTATAACAATTTTATGAATAATATGCAAATCGGCTAAAATTCGCTAGAGTTTTACGTTTTGCCTTATTATTCAAATTGTATTGCACCCACGAACATGAATCAAGTTTCATTCTGTTGTGGAAGGTCCATTCTTTTAAAAAAAATCAAAAGTTCCGGTTTTGTCCCCAAGATAGCTGGAGAAGAGGGGGCAAACTCCATATTTTTATGATTTTTTCATTGAAATTGGGGGGATGCAGCCCCCGCCCGTAAGCCCCCCGCGGTTGGGGCATCCAAATTTTACATGGTTGCATGCACTGATGTTCTGCCTGCAAAACAAAAGTTATCCGAAGTAGATTGGTCCCATAGTGTCAGTTATAACAATTTTATGAATAATATGCAAATTGGCTAAAATTCGCTAGAGTTTTACGTTTTGCCTTATTATTCAAATTGTATTGCACCCACGAACATGAATCAAGTTTCATTCTGTTGCGGAAGGTCCATTCTTTGAAAAAAAAGCAAAAGTTTCGGTTTTCTCCCCAAAGTAGCTGGAGAAGAGGGGGCAAACTCCAATTTTTTTTTTCATTGAAATTCGGGGGATGCAGTCCCCGCCCGTAACCCCCCCACGGTTGGGGCATCCAAATTTTACATGGTTGCATGCACCGATGTATTGCCTGCAAAACAAAAGTTATCCGAAGTAGATTGGTCCCATAGTGCCAGAGTTGTTACGATTTTTCTCCATTATGTATACGAATTCAAATTTCCCGCTCAAAGCCTCGGCGACACTGGGCTTCCTTTCGTCAGACCGTGCGGCGTACTAAGGGTTAATATGGAATCTATAGTTTTCGGTGTTCCTAAGATGAAAAGTAACAATCTCAATGCCGTCCAACTCCAATACACACCTGGCACCCCTAGTGGTGTGGGAAGGGGGTGACATGTAAAACGACCGATATTTGTGTTGAATCCATAGTTTTAGGGGTCGCAAGGATGGATAATGACACTCTAAATACCGTTCAACTCCCAAGACACTCCAGTAATCCTTAGGGGTGGGAAAGGGGTGCCATAAAATGACCGATATTAGTGTGGAATTAATAGTTTTCGGGGTCGCTAAGATGACACTCCCAATGACATTCAACTCCAAGATATCTCTGCCACCCCTAGGAGTGGGAGTGGGAAGCGGGTGGTATATTAAACAACCGATATTCGTGTAGAAACCATAGTTTTCGGGGCTGCTAAGATGAATAGCGACACACACAATGCCGTCCAACTCCAAGTTCATTTTACACTATAGTTAGTATTCATTATTTTCCTGTCTTTAATGGAAGATTGGGATAAATAAATCCCCGGGCAACTCTGGGCAATCAGTAATCAAAAACTAACCATATTAGTGTGGAATCCATAGTTTTCGGGGTCGCTAAGATGAATAGTGGCAATCCCAATGCCTTTCGACTCCAAGTTCGTCACCTATCGGCATGAGGGGTGAGAGGAGGTGAAAAATAAAATGTCAAAAATGACCTACATTAGTGTGGAATCCATAGTTTTATGAGTCGCTAAGCTAATTGGTGACATTCACGATGAAACAAAATTAAACCGCTCGTCAAGTCAACCTTGCAGCAGGTTTTCGCATATGTAGATCCAAACGTGCGCGCAAGAACATAGTTCCACTGAGACGGGTTCTATTCCGACACAAATGCATACTTGCAAGAAAACAGTTATTTAATTTGTAATATACAGACAAAATAGTACATCCATTAGCAGGTATGGACTTAATTGATTGCAATCACTGTGCAGACGAACTTAGAACCGTAGATTCGCCAACTGCAATGTGTATTGCGTTGAAGAGACACTGAAACTTTAGAGCGAGTCGAGAGAGACTGAATGCGTTGCAGAACGCGTGGAATCGGTGATACCAGTGTTGCACATCACACTATTTTAACCCTATGTTTATTGTAGAGCGGCGAGAATGGCTGAATCTACTGTTCAGCGCGCGGTTTTACCCGAATGTTATTTTGGACTTCGTCCGAAGGGAAATGCTCTTCAAAGACAAGCAAGTTGTTTTGAATGCATAATCCTCCTTGCGGCAACAAGATCAAAGTAAAACAGGGCGTGAGGTGATTTGCAGTCAATGTGCGCACGAATTGTATCACGGGTGTTGAATGATTTGCTGTTTGAGTTTAGCAAGAAGAAACGATTGTTTGTGTTTTGACGACAAAAGAATCTCCGCGGTATTAAAAGATATCGCAGCGAGAAGAAACATGTTTATTATTTGGACGAGACGTCCTTCAACTCGGTGGGTGGGGGAAGGGGGAATAAAACATGGAAGGATACCACCATGCAAAACCACCGCCAGGGCTGAAGAAACCAACGATGAGGGTAGGGGGAGGCTTATTGTTTCACCCACTGGCGGCAATGAAAGCTTTGTTGCAGGCGCATATTTACTGTTCCGCGCAAAGAAAGGGAAGGATGATTATCCGCAAGAAATGGACAGACCAAGATTTGAATCCTGGTTTAGTGAAGTGATTCATAAATTGAAACCAGAGTAATAGCGACAGACAATGCACGTGATTGTATATATCACCAATAACAAATCATGCTTTTTTGGTGGTATAACTTGAATTGCGTGTGTCTTACAGGAACGGATGTATTGCGGACGAAGCAACCACGTTTTACATAAATCTATTTCTTTCTAAACCAAAAACAATAATTTGTCATTAAATTCAAGAGGGGCCTATCGTTGTTTACTTTTATCTTTGTTTATTTTTATTTTTGCGTGCTCGAAATACACACACATGCTCTCGTGTTTAGAAGTTATTTCGCTTTTATATTAATGACACATTTATTAAATAATCTATGCACAGAAAGCACTTTAAAAATTTTATGTTTCAGGAGACAAAGAGAAGCAAAAATACATTCCACTTGACATGCATGCGGGTTTTGATGTGTTGTGCGGTTGGCAATACTGTGGATTTTCTCAGTGTCTCCGATGTAAGCAGCTCGACGGTTGAGGAAAGACTGGCACGGAAGATTCTGAGCTCAGTTCTCGCGCGGATTGATACATAAAACCTGCTGCAAACTTAGCCTGACGCGCGGCTTAGTTACATTTTACACCATAATTAGAATTCATAATTTTCCTGTCTAATAGAAGAGTGGGATAAATAAATACTCAGGCACTCATATTTATTTTATAAAGAAAAGCCCAATGTATACAAATTTAAACGTGGTCTGATGCCTTGCCTAGGTTAAGAGAATTCTCATAATGCATACACAGCACTAGGATAATTTGTATAGGCACATAATCTGCTGTCTTTTACTCATGTTTTCACACTACAATTTCAAAATTTGAATTATATTAAGATTTTCGTGATATCTCAGTGGGGAAGTGCGTCCTCCCCCCGTCACCTCTGCGGGAGTCCTTGGTGTATGAGAATATTTCTTCAATAGCTGCTATCAAATTTTTACGGAATGATTTTATCAGTGGCGATGCTACATAAAGGGCAGAGGCGAAGATATAGTACAAGCAATGCAAGCACTGCTTGCATTATTCGAATATCATTTAATGTACTTAATATTTTAGCCTTATTTCGTTTCCATCGCACTCGATTTCGCGAAAAATTACGGCCGCAAACTCCCTCAGCAGCTCTGTAGCAAGCACCAGCCTCAATGCTTGCGGCTGCTCTGCGGGAAAATAACGCACCCGAAGGAGTCACATGGCGAAGCGTGAAATTCGAGTGGAACCCGTCCACAACGCTTATACCAAAAGCTCTGCTTGCTGAGCTTGCGTGATTCCCGAAAATAGCCGAGCTCAACCGAAAGCAGAAGGATATATTACCACCAAAAACTACGAGTAAAGAATTTGTGTCTTCATGAACACGTAAACAAGATCGCGAATATAAAAATAATTCTTAGTCATAAAATAAGTAAAATAAGTTATTATCATTGTTCTAAATTCCATATATATATCATTTTATATTACAATTTACTTTAGATTTCGCGAATTGTAAAACGCGTAAAAAAATGGATATTGGGAGTTCGGGCGAGATGGTAAAGGGCGGGGGTTTGTGTTTCCAGTAAGTGAAATGTCTGCACCCCCGTGAAGAGTTTCCCCAGGGAGGGAGGGAAGATTCGACGGACCTTGGTCTGCACCCTGTGTCCAGCTCGGTCCAGCTCAAATTACGTCAAAAGTGTTGACCGCACCAGTGTTTGCAACTGCCAAGTTATTTACACCTAATTCAAGTGAGCTGTTTCACAAATTTTACAACCACATTCAATAAATTGACTGCTTTTGAATAAAACTTGGGGTGAAAATAAAGCTATTTAAAAAGAACTCTCTACTGATATTTACACAGCACAATTAAATCGTATACATTGTACATATTATGAACACAGGAACATGTTTTAAGTTTTATTATTATGACACAAGTGGTGCTCCCAGGATTTTTTGTAGTAGTCTCCTCATTTTGTCATCTTTTCCTGACTTTGACTTTCCTTTTCTTAGGAATACTGGGCCAAAGGGGGGGCAACCCTCCCCCGGCCCCGGCCCCGCCTCTGTATGACACTTTATTACTTAAATATTATGTATATACTCTTTCTGCTGTAATGATTCTGATCCCACCGCTTAATTTCTATCTCCATACTGATATATCTTTCCTTCCCATGAGGGATAAAATTAAGGAAATAGGTTGGTATCACTTTCGGTCGTTTCAGAGATTTCCAAAGTGATCTTGCGTGGATGCTTTCCAGTTGTGGAAAGAGCGTGGGAGTGTCTTCACGTTTTGAGAACCTTGAGGCCCTAAGATTTGTTGAATTGTTCGATAGCGGGAAATTTCCTATATATGCAAAGGAGTTTGGAATTTATTGTGGTGAGTACATCGTCTATGCATGTGTTTCTTTGGTTTGAAATGAAATTTTTAAAGTTTGTGTTTAACTTTTTATTTTAATGTTTGACTCCGAATGCGATTTTTAGGGTGCCCACAAATCCTAAATTACAATCATGCAGTGTAAATTAAATAAATGAGTTATTTTACCTTAATCCGTTTGTTCACCGTTTGCCCACATTAAAAAATAATGAACGAATGAAAGTACTAATAAATGATTAAGAAATTACGTACCCCTTTAGTCGTATGCGGAAAGTTTGCATATGTAAGACGTTTACTACCATACGAATAACGTTACCTGGAATTTCGAAAGTAAATGTGATGTTTGAGGATCATATGGTTTATTTTTAGAACCGTCACTTTATTATGATATTTTGACAAATACATTGACCGGGCCAATGAGGCTATAAACCTTTAATCCCCCTCTTGGCGTGCCATTGTACTACATGTTTTGTTGTACTGAAACATTGCTTGCCTTACTCGTAAGACTACGCTTCGCTACTGATAAAGGGCAACTAGGGCACTGCCCCACAACAATTTTAACATAAAAAGTTCATCTGAAGAGACGATCGGTATATACGCGTAACTAATTTTTTTGTTTTTTCCCTCAACCCCTACGTTGCTGCAACCAGACTTACAGGGTATGCACCCTGTGTGAGGTTAATATATTTCTCCGTCCTGTTGGAGAGAGTTCAATCTCAGCTCTGCCCGGAGACGTGACGTCACTGACTGATCCAAACATTTACAGCATAGGCAAGGGACCCAAGGGACGGTCCCCTCACAATGGAAAAGCTCAAAATTCGTAGCCGTTTCTGGGCAGTGAACGAGGTGCCCTGCCCATTCATGCTTGCCTCGTTCACCGTTCAGTGTTTCCAACGCTTGGCAGGCAGTTTATTCGTTCTTCCAGCCTGCAGCGATAACAGAAAAAAAAACACTCGAATGCTTTTCTTCGCGCTTGTTCCGGCGACCTGAAAAGTTAACAACACTTTTTATTGCACAAACTAGTCCCTCGTATTTTCAAAAAGATCCTCCTTTCTTCCCATTGTAATACGGATTTGGACTTGGATTTGAGTTAGTGTGTGAGTTTGCGTTGCGTTCCGTCTGTGCGTATTGGTAGCTTATGAAATAATTAGTTTTTCGCGATTTTATAGTTACTGTACGTGTTTATTTATGTGTGTAATTGTGTCTGTGTTCCAGCAACTTGACATGCAGAATATCTTCGTAAGTATAAACGAACTTTTTGGGGGTACATGGCCAATGTAAAATGTTGTAACTGAACATAACGCTGCATCATCTTCCTAGTTAGTCATTGATATTAGTGGATACTTGGTGAATATGACATTGAATCATGTAGAAACTTTAATATCTATCCTTTCAATTCATTGACAATGGAAGAGAAACTGCAGTGTAACATTTTCCTAATCATTCCAGTATCTACCTAAAGTTTAGTTACTGCAAGCGTATAGGGTTCTGACGTCAGTATTCGAGTTTTTTTATTCATGTAATTTGTTCCATATGTTGCCGATTTTTCGTATTCCTACGTAGTGAGTATTTAATGCTCTTTGGAGAGATATCTTGATCAGAATGTTAATTTTATTCCAAATTGTTCGAACAATTTACTTCCTCCATATCAAGGAACTCCCCTCAAAAACCTTAAAGAGGAATATAGAGGTTAACTGCCCTCCCTCCCCTACCCAAAAGAAAAATGTGCACTGCCTGACGAAAAAGGCACGCGCCGCCCCTGGATTTTATGACTGTCACAGCATCGGCACGGCAAGTCCATCTTGTTAAAGATATGCATGGACCTTTCGGAAGGAACAAGGGGGGGACACGGCCCCCCTTGAAAATGAAAGTCAACCAAAGATTATATATATTTCATACATATAATTTCATTTAATTTATAGTTATACGTATATTATAATTATTGCAAGGACGTTCCAGGTACATAACTTCACAGTAAAGCAACGTTATTTGAAGAGACAACATTATTAAGGGGGAAAATGTGCCTCGTTTGCCCACCGCTCCGAAAAAATACGCTGATTGCTCCTTCCTGAAAAAAAAACATGCTGGCATTCATGCTAATAGGGACTTTAAAGAAAGGAGTTTCTGTACTCTTTCTTTTGAAATTATTTCTAAGATATCATGTGCAGTTGATATTTGAAGCTATATATGTTATTATATATATATATATATATATATATATATATATATATATATATATATATATATATATATATATATGTGTGTGTGTGTGTGTGTGTGTGTGTGTGTGTGTGTGTATATATATATATATATATATATATATATATATATATATATATTGCGAAAAAAAGTGGGAAAAAATCTAAGTTGAAGTATTAGTTGAAGCAACTGCCTCTCCGTGCGCATGCCTATGTTATGTAATTCAGGACTGAAAGTGGTAAACGTTGTAAGTAACAAAAGCGAAATTGTTGGGAAATCGCATCGTTCCGCACATCAGCCCGTAAGAACGTGCACACTAGTGACCTCTTTACACGCCCTTTGAAGTACTTAGAGGGCTACCAGCCACATTTCACATTTACCACATTATAAAGCATGGCACATTTCACAATATAACGTGGAAAACGGTGTTTAAATTAATGTGGCACTTACATAGGGCTACCATACGTCCTGGTTTTCCCGGACATGTCCTCTTTTCGGACCCTGAAATTTGCGTCTGGGCGGGTTTTTACTTTGTGTTAAAATTACTTTTATCCAATCATCATAGGTAAGAGATCACGAAGTTACAACTTTTCGAATCATTAAACGTCTGAAGTTAGCAGTACTGGACGATGCGCTAAGCGTTAGTCGTTTGTTGTTACAGTTTCAAGTTCCGGTCGATGTGATTTCCGCGTCATTCGTTTGTTCGTGTTTCGAAGTGGAAGTTAGAGTTTGTGTAAGCTAAATATGCCTAACAGAAAGTGCAAGTTTATTAATGAGTTACAAGAAAAGAATATTTTATTTAATTGTGATAAATTGTGTGATTTATGTAATGTTTTCGTGTTTGTGAATAAATTGATGGTGTGCGTGGCTTTCGAAGAAAATGTCCTCTTTTTAGCATTTCAAAATATGGTAGCCCTAACTTACAGCGTTTACCAATTTTAGTCTTCAATTATTATCTATTCAGCCACAGGCTGAACTTCGGCCATGAATATAGAATTTATAATTATTATACCCACTCGCGTGATCGTAGTATCCTTTTTTACCACCAATGAAAACTAAAATTTGACATCTTGTAGAGGAAGGTGACATCAAGGCAAACAACTTTTCTTAGTGACTTTTGCTGATTGAGACCTTGATTGAGACCCTGTATGTTTGCAGCCATGTACTGCAAATTTATTCTTTAAAACCGACGGTCACTCACCTGAGTCTAGAAGCAGAAGCAGAAATAATCTATTACCTGGTGGAGAAGATGAAATCACTCGTCCTCGCAATTTGTTCCAACAATGCCACCTGGCTCACAGAAGAGCTAAATTTAAGAACACTACCGCCACTGACACTCACGGCTGCGACTGTATTACGAACAACAACACTAACACTAAACCTGGGCCTCCGCGATGGCGCAGTACTAGCGTTGTCGCCTTGTAATCAAGGGGTCTCGGGTTCGATACCCGGTGGCACACATTGGTTCAGATCCCACTTTAAACTGTATGTCCAGTCCCGATTAGCCTTACTGTGCATAAAGTGGACTTAAAACAACAAATCAATCAATCAACTAACACTAAACCCAAGGGTTTCGCCATTATTTCCGTTTATCGATTGTGGCGGAATTTGAAGCAAAAGGTAGTATTTAGAGGTAGTAACAAATCTTCCGAAGACACTCCTCTGATTTTTTTAAAAACGCGCCTCCCCTTATTTCCTCTTTAATAGCCTTTTGGAATCCTGATTCGAATTTACGAAATTTGTTCTCTTTCCTAGACATTTCATTTCTAAACACCCGCACACACTACTGTCTCAAACAAGAATGACAAACAAGGTAGAGGATGACTTTATTAATTTGAAACTTCTTGGCACAGTTGTAGAATCTGGCATAATCTGCAAACGTCCCTTCCCTGAGAGGGTTTGTGAGAAAATAAAAAGTAAAATATCTCCAGATCTTTATTTCTATTCATCTGCGGGGGAATATGCCGACCCAATGGCATTTGACCTGCTCACCGCCTGCCTTGAGAGGTCTGTTTATGAAGACCCGTTTTGGGAATGAATAGATCAGAGGGATGAAAGGTCGCCGTAGAAAACACAGGGCATGCCTGCATAGAAAGTGAAACAGGGCCGTAGCCAGGCAGGGGCCAGCGGAACTCAGTTCCCCCTCCCGGCATTGCCATCAGCCCCCTTTGAAATTTGGTAAAACTACTTTATAAGATTTGTTTGCAGCGACGAGTGAAAATGCAGACAGCAGATATAGTTTTGCTTAAAACTTGATAAAGGTTAAATTCGCAGAATACAAAGAACAGATATACATTCTTTCATCTGATTTACGAGCCGAAGTCAAAGTAGCGGGAAGCAATTAGAATATTCTCTCGGCTTCAGCTATGAGTGGGGGCAAGCGGTGTGTGCAAGATATTGAAAATAAACTGTATGTACTTGAACGATATTTCTACATTTTCTGTGTCCTATATTAACTTAATTAACGCCCCCCGCCACACACACATAATTTACCCAGTGGCGAAGCGTGGTGTCGCTGGGAGGGTAGGCACAGGCGTGTGAGTTCGTGTTGTTATAGGTGCAACTTTTTTAAAATATAAAAAATATAACCTTTAAAGTTATTTTTGAAAATGTAGCAACATATTCTTGCATCAATCAACGTACCTGAATAGTAACGCTTGATGTGTGCTAACTCGTAAATCGTATTTCTTGATTTTATTCTAAATTGATGCTTTAGATGTCATTCGAGTGGCAGTCCTCAATGTTCCGATGCCTTTTCTTTCTTCCTATGCCCGGTAATAGGCTTTTATGCTTGTTTCCAGAGAATACAGTCATTATTCCTCTTGCTCACTTCACGCTCACAACAATGAAATCCGACCCCCTGGCGGAGTGGTTAGCACATCGCGCTACGGCGTCAGGGGTCCTGGGTTCGAATCTCGGCCTGCGCATGGGTATTTCTGGTCAATTTCATCATATCAACACTCTCCCCCCCTCTTCGCAAATTAGCCAAAAGTGGCACAAAAAGCGAGGTAAAAAAATCAAAGAAAAATAAAATATAAATGAGCGAAAAGAAAAAAACAAGATAAAATATAACAAAAAAAACAACAACGCAACAGGAGAAAATCGAGAAACTTGCGAAAACGCAGAACACTGGGATAGAAACATTTTTCGCCCTCGGAACAAGTTGTCTTTGCCATTCTACCCTCACCTTCCCTTTCCCATCGTCGGACACCCCGCGCTGGACAAGAAACAGATGTGAAGTCCAGTTTGTACCGTGTCCAGCGTTGCCAACCTCCCAATCAGGATAAGTGTGCTGATTAAACTCTCAAATTTTGCTAAATGCAACTAAATTATCCTCGGATGACTTACGTCTTAAGTTCATTTTATGCATCTATTTTGGGGGCAGTTGTGATGTGAACATGCGTTGTTGATTAGTTAAACAATGTTGGTAATTTCCTCCATTAAATTAGTTACAATGGTTTAACCAATATAATTAGTTCAATATAACGCTTGAAAAAGTTTGAGAATATTCGACGACTACAAAAGGCGGCGGCTTGTTTTATCTGTGACCCCAACTTTCTAGCAATTTCCTTCAATAAAATGTTCCTCGTGAGGTAAGTAAGGAAAGATAAAGAATATATGAAAAGAAGACGGTGGACCAGATGTAGCTGGATCGGCATGCTACTTTTGTTTGAAACAAATAAGATTTGCGATTTTATTTAAATTTATTTTTTCAAAATATATTCCTCTGAATTCAATTTATCTGTCTCCCAGGGGCGCATGTTTATAGATGATGCTATATTTTACCATTATTCCAAACACAGGGTGCTAGGTGCCAATGAAGTTCAAATTGTACTACGTTTAGCATTATTATGCTAGAGTTGGCATCACTGCGTGAGGCCGGACTCCCTGTGTCCATTTCAGGCGAACGTGCCCCTGAAATTATGCTTTCCCGCATCAATCACATAGAATGTTATCAGCTGAGGCCCTCGGAGAAGTGGCTCAACATGCGACCATATAATCTCTGTCAGGGATGGAAATTTGTGGAAATTATCGTAAGGCCTAGAATTTCAGTTTTCTTGTATTAAGGCGTCGTTTAATGAAATTATAAGTAATAAAATAATCCGTAATAGCCAATTATATTAGGGTAGGCCCGGCCTCCCAGCCTCTTATGACGCTTCGCCACTGAATTTACCTTCATATAATACGGTTATACTTTTTAAAATGGGTTTGGTTTATAAAGTCCCCGCTGATGACTAGTGTTGCCCACAGGACGAGACGGGACAGGCTTTTAAAAATTCGAGACGAGACGAGATTGACCATGTGTCATAAGACAAACGAATATTTTCGAGACGAGACAGCATTTCCACGAGGCTCCACGAGACGAGACAGGCCAAACACTACTGATGACACGTGTCCCTCCCCCCTGGAGATCAATTCTGTCTACGGGCTTGAAATGAAATATGCTTGTGTATTTTTTTTTATTATGTTCGATTGTTTCTTCTGTTGAAACTGCTAAAATATAATTTTAAGAATCTCATATTTATTTTCCATGTTTCCTTTCGACAAGAGGTAGCGAAAAGTTATTGAAAAGGCAAATTTGAGGCAGCTGTAAGTATATAAAAAAACAAATGCTTGTAAATTTGCCCTTCATTTTTTCACGAGATTGCTACGAGCGCTATTTAAAAACTGAAGTGCTTGGAATATCACCCGTAATTAGGGACTAAAACACCCATCCTGTGTTGCGAACTGTTCACCTCAAAAGCCCCAATCGAAAACACAATGAAAGCATTTCTTGTAAACTGAGTACTGGAGGCACAATAGAGTCAAATGAATGATTGTGCCAGCAATACGACTGTTGTGAAACGTATGTTTATTCCTGCTTTTCTAATTTTGTGTCACTTTTCTGCCTCCTTTGGCAAATTTTAACAGGGGAAAAAATTGTGTTCTATATAATATGGGAGAGTGAGAATAATTAATTTTGGGGGAAATTTTCGTGAGATAGTTTCTAATTATAATCTAATTTAATATAATGCATGTTATGTAATAATAAGAACCTCTCTATATAATTTAAATTAAATTTGGGATTTATTAAATATATGACATATTTATTTATCAGCACGAATGATGGTTAGATGCCAGGATTTGAACCCGGAATTTTCGATGGGGTTGACCGCTCAACCACTTTGACCACTAAGGAGGGTCCATGTCTTAAAATCACAATCACTTACTTCCTTACCAGAGAGCTCAATGAAAATGTCCTACATAAACTTTCCCTTTAAACTTTGTGGGATAGAGAATTTTCATTTTTAAAAAGAGAGAGAGAAATTGAGAGGAAGTTAAGCACACAAATCACCTCATGCCACGAGCATTGTAAACAGACAAAGTCATGTATGATTTACAACCACTGTATTAACCAATTTAATGTGTAGATGATGGCCTTCTCTCTTCCTCTACTAGACAGATTATTCTAAAAAAAAGCGAGAGCATCTTTTGAGAACTCTATATTTGAAACGTAGGAATAAAAGCTTGGGTGATATTAATGATGCAAAAGCACCGTAATTTCCAAGATCTTCACATTAATGCTGCTACAAACAACTCCAGCCCTCTGAGGGCCAGGCCGTGCCAAGCAACTTTTCTTTGGGTGACCCTTGGTTTCTGGCTTCTCTTCAGGTAGCTCCTCAATTGTCCTCACGATGCTGAGTCAAGCTGAAATTTTGGGGATTCCATGGGGCCAGGACTGTTCGCTCCAAAGCTAGAGCGCTAACCACTACACTTCACGGGAGCCCTCTTCACAGTAATAGGTATGATTGAATTTAAGTTTTTTTTTTGTTTTTTTTTTTATCTAAAGTAACTTTTTCTCATTTCATCTACCGTCGTCGTCACCATCAGCCCAAAGAACAGAAAAGTGCATATTTTTATCCTTGTCGAGAGTGATAACCACTTGGATACGAGGGAGCCCAACATATGTATAATTGCATCCAGCACCCTTTACTGCAAAGCGAACGCGTTAACCACTATTCTATGGGGCAGACCCCGAGTCTTTTGTGGCATCGGATTGCATACATTGGAGAATGATGGCGATATACACGCATTGCACTGAAAAAAAAAGAAAAAAAAAGTGCCATTTTAAAATTATACCAGGGCAGAAGGTTTGTCTCTTTCTCTTTACTTGATTCTGTGTGTGTTTTCCTATATCTATTATTTATTTCATAATTGACATTTTGTTTTTCTTATGAATGAAATACTTTTAAGAAGGTTTCTCTCTTTACAAAGGAAAAAAGATATGTTCCGCATGTTAGATTCTCCATAAAAACGCTCTGGAGACTACTAATTTTAATTCATGAAAATTACTTTATTCTCAAATATTTCTATGTATTTGTTTTCTGGAGATATTTAAATATTTATACATATTTTACGTTCTTTGTCAGCAGTTTCAGATTCAGATTTTCTTTATTAAACTTAGCATATGAAAATAATCATTTGGCCTCATCAATGCATTCTCTGTTGCTAGGATGCCTGTGAATTTTTTTTATCTCTAGTGAGTAAGTTAGTTTCATTGTAAACAAGGCATTAAGAAATATGCATGCTGTGTCAAACTGATCATCCTTCCTTTCCTCTCGCTTATGTAAACCTTCACAGTGAAGTTCCTCCCAGGACTTCGAAGGAAAATATCAACATTCATATATTCCATACAGGAAGCATTTACAGGTTTTCATTAATCGTAATCTTACTGCCTGGGCATAATGTATTACAACTTTCCGAATAATTAAATAGGTGAGTTTCCTGTGACATCAGGACGTGTACAGCTGCCATGTTTGCAGCGTATTTTATTTGTCGTCTGCAAGGAAATATTCTGAAATAATGTGTGCTTCTGTTTGAAACCCCAAATACTGGATCGTAAATAAGGTTCAAATCTCCTACCTTCCAGCTTGAATCCCGTGTGTTTACAAGAACTGGCCTGCATTATGGCTGCTCAAAGCCACAATTCAGCAGTTTGTGATGTAAGTGAAACACACCTATTGTCAATTATCCCTTTAGTTTAAGATAATCAAATTTTGCCTAACTTATTAATAAAACATTAATTTTGCATTGCAATTTCGAAAACTCACCCACTCTCTTATACTGTATATGAAACATATTCTTACATGTGGTTAGAGCCAAGAAGAAAGGTGCAGAGAGGCAAGTGAGTATCCATGTGGATGTCTTGTCAAAGCTTTTGTTCATGCATGGACAGGCTCTATGAGACTGTTCCTGTAGTTGAAAGTAGGATCTAAATTACTGGAAATAGGAAATGAAGCCAGGACCTCTTGATTACAAGGTGGTAGCAACCTGTCACAAATTGTTTCCATCTGGTAATTTTATTCATCTGAAATGATGTTTCCTAATTGATATATTACTATGGATATTGCAAAAGTTTGAGACCACTAAATAGATGGAAGAACTACTTTAATGATATTTTAAATGTTCATGTAGGAGATAAATCAGAAGTAAATGAAGTCCACACAGCAGAACCTAACTTGACTGAAGAAAAAGATGCTATTAAAAGGCTAAAGAATAACAAAGCACCTGGCATTGATTTAATACCAGCTGAGTTAATTAAATATGGTGGAAATTCGTTAATATGTCAAATTCAAAAATTAATTTGTTTAATATGGAATAAAGAAGAAATCCCTCAACAGTGGAAAGAATCCATAATTGTTCCTGTGTTTAAAAAAGGTGATAAAATGAACTGCAATAATTACCGTGGAAATTATCTACTCTCAACAACATATAAAATATTATCTAACATTATTTTAACAAGACTAACCCCATCAGTGGCGCAGGAACGTTTTTCATTTGGGGGGGTACAAAATTCAGCCTCCCATATATATATGTCCAATCAAGTGTCGCAATAATAATAATTAGGATAATTATATTTAATTAAATTAATATATTAATTAATTAAATATGTACATTAATTAATATTGTATTGTTATTATTACATGAATAGGTAAAAGATAATAAAAGAATAGAAATATAACAGCAAGTATTCATTATCTAGCTTACGTGTAGTTAAGATCGCCAAGATTTGCACAAAAACAACTGCCCTGGAAAGGAATTTAATGTCAGATAGAAAAAGAATTGAATATTTATTGAATAACAAAAAAGGAGTTAGATCCAATTAACGAAAAGTAAAGTTCCTGATTAATATTTTATGGATATTATCATTAGTAGTGTGCATAAATCTTGGAATCCTTCAATTCGTATGAGCCAAATTCCTTGCCTTCCAATAATTTCAGCGGAGAAAACCATCGAGTATACAGGGTGCAGCAGAAATAACTCCCGGATTTCATTCGTGAATAACAAAGCAACGATAGATGTTATGCAAAATTTTATTTCACAGTTGGAAAGAACAAGGATTACCGTTTTGTTTCCCATATGTACCGAGACAACTCCATGAACGCCCCTACTTTTTTGAGGAAGACAGCATGCAGTTAATGTAACGTCTGACCGTTATGTATGATTGTTACGCAACTTCCTGCAGCCGCAATCGAACGAACGTGGCAAATTGGCTGTGTGGTTCCAACAGGATGGTGCCACAGCTCGCGTATCGATGAACGTGCTACGTGAAATGTTTCCAGGGCGTCTGATCTCACTTTTAAGTCACCTTCCATGGCCAACTCGTTCCCCCGAGCTCGCACCCTGCGACTTCTTTCTGTGGGAGTACCTGAAGGCTAAAGTTTACCAAGGAAGACCGAGGACAGCCAATGATCTGAAAGATGGTATCAGACAGGAAAGAGCGGCAATACCGACCAGACATGACTAGGAGGGTAATATAGAACTTCAGGGCGAGACTTCAGAAATGCGTACACCGTGCAGATCGGCATTTGGACGATATCATTTTAAAACAAAGTCAACTATGTCACCCAAAATGGCGACTTGTGGCAATTTTGTAAAAAATAATTGGAACATTTTGTTCTTTGCAAATGTGCAATAAAATGTAAACCTTGTTCTTTCCAACTGTGCAATAAAGTTTTGCATAACATCTATCGTTGCTTTGTTATTCACAAATGAAATCCGGGAGATATTTCTGCCGCACCCTAACTTTTAATTATTACGCTGTTCAAGCATGGTATTGGCATTGATGAAAATTGAGTATAACAAATGCTAAACAATTATATTTTGATTATTTACTTTTACTACTTGGTAAGTCTTTCGGGGGGAAGGGGTCCGGACCCCCTGGACCCCCACAAAAACGTCCTTGATACCTAGGTATAATGTGAAGCCATGAGAAATATTCTCTTTTAGAACAGCACACACGAATGTCCTGTCATTTAATGCAAAATATGCATAAATATTTTTCATTGTTTTTGTTAGAATTTAAGTTAAAAAACAAACAAAAAAACAGATTTTAAAATCAGATAACAATTCTGAAACATATAAGGCTAAGCTCTGGACCTCATTCTGGGCTTATTTGGATTTCACGGAACAGAAAATCAGGAGTGAGGGGGATCTTGAGCCACCCCAACCAGGAATAATCATCTCCCACCCACTGGATATAGAAACTACATTATATAGAGTTCCACTTCAGTTCCGTTCTTTCTAATTTTAAAAGTCCCATAGCTACGCATAAAAATATCTTTAAACAATTTATGGCAGGTGTGTACTATATCCAATGCCTTTTAGAAGCCATGTATTTGGTATTTTCTCAGACATCTATAGGGTGTTGTATTAAAAAAGAAAAAAATGAGTTCAGAAAGTTCTCAATCAACTCGTAAGAAGTCTAACTTTGAAATATTTGTGAAAAATATGACAAATCATTTATTTGTAATATAATTAGTTGTACCTAATGACGCTCTTCAAGTACTGAAAGTAATATCATTCGGTTCATTTACAAAACCGAAATCCTTCAGCTCTCAGAAGTAGCAAGGAAAGCCATACGCTCCAAAGTTTATTCTTTCTTTTCAATTTTTGGTGGACAATGTGAAGAACCGGCCAAGGTTTATTTTCGTATGTAGTGGTATTAAATGCAGATACATTCGAGGGTTTTAGGATGACATGTCAATTTCTCGTTTATGTGAAAATGTAAACTTTAATGTAAGCAGAAGCATGTGCGCGTCACAGTTAAAGATTTTCGCATCTACAAAGAAAATCCAAAACACATTCCCACCTCGCCGTACTCCGTGGCGGAGGGGTTAGCATAGCGCGCTATGACGCTTGAGGTCCCAGGTTTGAATCCTGGCCTGCACATGGGTGTTATTTTTGAGTGTCCATCAATTTCATCATATCATCATCACTCATCCTCATCTTCGCGATTAGCCAAAAGTGGCAGAAATGCGAAGTAAAATAAACCAAATCAATCAATCAAATATTCCCATCTTACTCCCAGAGACCTTGTAAATCCAATCCAAAATCTACCAATAGAACCTGCAGTGAGTCTCATTTATCTCGTGCATTCATCTGACTAATGTAATTTTCTTACAATTTGACTTTAGAGTTTAACATAAAATGGCGTTGTGTTTGTGTTGCATTCGATATCACAATTAGATTTTAAGCAATTTATGTCCAATTATATACATAGGTAAAAAATAGTCCCCCCTCTGATAAAATCGCAAATTGCACCCTGTTTAAATGTCTAGGAAAGATTTCATTTCACCTAGGAATGGTATCGCGATGCGATGAGTCGAGAATTGTCACAGCCTCATCTTGTATCCTGTGTGGTGAGGTCCTTCTCGTTCTTGTTTGTGCTTATTTTTCTTTCGGTTTCCACTCTGAAGTTATGAAAACTTATTCCAAATTTACCTCATTCTCAGATAGGCTAATCGGCACTCTATTTTTTTAAAAAAAATATATCTTAATATATAGGTTTAAGTATAGTTTTCCCAACACCATCTTACAAATTTATGAAAAATATGGGTGAGGTACAGGAGTGCATTGTAACCCCCCCGAAGTTGGTCTGTCGTGTCTCGTCTCGTTCGGGTAAGTTTTTCGTTTCGGAAAATTCTATTTTAAATATTGAAAAGAAAATGGGGTCAGTCATATACTCTTCAGATGAAGATTTGTATCTTATCTTCGAATCGACGCAACCACTGCTTTAGAAATGTGTACCCCCCCCCTTACGCAAAGCAGCAATCGTCTGCAGCGTGATTTTCTGAGAGTCAATCTGATTCCATCGTTCCACACACATTTTAAACAATTTTCATCTCGTTAAAGAGGTTTCCAAGAACTTAGGTCAATGAACTAACTAGTAGCAAGCACAATGTAGTATAATAAGTTTACAATTAAATGTTTTGAATTTCTGTGGTAAGGACTATAATGCTTAAAATTTATAAACAATAATACATTTTTTATTGGGCGGGCGAATTGATAATAGGTAATTTTAACAGTAGCACCTTCCGTCTGCTGTCAAATTACCAAAGGGGGGTACAGGGGGTACAACTCGATTTACGGATTTTGGGGGGTACAGTACCCCCCTTCAAAAATTTGCGGGGGTACAATGTACCCCTGTACCCCCCCGTTCCTGCGCCACTGAACCCCATATGCTAATGAAATTATAGGTGATTATCAATGTAGATTTAAACGTAACAGATCAACTACAGATGAAATTTTTCACATTAGACAGACACTTGAAAAAAAAAGTGGGAATATAATCAAAATGTCTATCAGCTATTCATTGATTTCAAAAAAGCATATGATTCGGTCAAAAAAGATAAATTATATAATATATTAGTAGAGTTTGGAATACCTAAGAAGCTTGTTAGTATGATAAAAGTATGCACCAGTGAAACAGAAAGTAAAATTTGTGTGGGTATTAATGTGTCTGACAAATTTACAATTCATGATGGGTTAAAACAAGGAGATGCATTATCTCCATTGCTCTTTAATTTTACCTTAGAATATGCTGTTAGGAAGGTGAAAGAAACTAAAGGACTAAAATTAAATGGTGTGACTCAGTTGTTAGCATATGCAGATGATGTAGACTTATTAGGGGATGATATAAATACAATTGAGAGATAGGTTTGGAAGTTAACAAAGACAAAACTAAATATATGCTTACAGGCTGAAACCAAGTGTTAGGTAATAATCAAAATCTAATTATTGATAACAACTCGTTTGAACCAGTTTCCAAATTCAAATACTTAGGTAAAAAAAAGGTAAAGTGCTCCCCTGTGCATAGCACCATGCCATGAAGGCATGTAGGGGGTGTGGGGGTCAGTGGCGAAGCGTAGAGTTGCTAGCAGGGTAGGCACAAAAGTGCGATAATATCCATTACTTGCTTAAATCTCTAAAAAGAAAGGGAGGGGGGCTATGTCATGGAGAGTGGTTCAATGTCTCTCCAGGCGCTTCTTTACTTGCCAGTGGCGTGACGTTTTCAAAAGTGTTGTTACCGACCATCAGTACGATAATTATGTCTTAGGCGTTCTCCTCCCGCCCACCAAATGCCATCGATCTAGATTTTTGTTAATTTCGTTTTTGTTTTTTTTCAACCCCTGATTTATGCACGCACCTCCATAAAGAACTACCAATCATGAGACATCGCGGAAATCCAACGAATAGTGCTCGAGCCCTGTTGTCAATTCTTCATCACTTTTTTCTAAATTTATTTGTTTATTTTGCAATGAGGTGAAAAGGGCTAGAATAACCCCATAATTTTCGGGTCAGTATGACGTTTGTTTTCACCGTGAGCAGATGACAGAATTCCACACTTTCAGCGACTGTCAGTTTGGTACATTCTACTGTTGCCAACTTAGTTATTTTTTAGCAAGACTTCCTTGCACCAAGGAAAACACCATTGTTATCTGTTGTCTAACTAAAGGAATGGTTGTAATTAATTCCAGTCTTGGCTTTCTAGATAAATGAATTTCTGACACCTGTATGTGCAAGTAAACATAATTTAAATTTTGGATATTTTCGTCTCAGTTGTTCTGCTCTATGTTAATCGTGACGATGAGAATATATGGAGAATGAAATCAAGAGGATCAGGAAACATTGACATGACCACAATTAGGTCACCTGCCTTCGTAAAGTGTTAGGATGACCACTTTCAAGAACAAACATACGTAAAGGTGACCTATCTCATTCAGTGTGAATACTTCGCATCCTAGTTTGTTCTATCCACCTTTACGTCATAATAGAACATAGTATCCTTGTTTGGGACCCTTCTATGATGGCAACACGAAAGGTTACTATGTAACATATAAACAGGTTATAATAAATGTAGTTGCTTGAGAGAATAGAATCCCAATTTTTAGGCCCAATTTAGCTCTTTTCTGCCAATCCAAAGTGACAACATTGGCCTGTTCCGCCAGACCTGAAACACACCCCGCGATAACCCCACAACACTCTTTGTCCTGAACACAAAAAAAGACTTCCCTTGCATTGTATTCTCATTCACCACCCTCTTCTCTTGTTATCCCTCCAGGGTAAACGAAACTGCCTACCTCTTCGCTTGTATCGGCTGCATAAAAAAACGTCTGCTTGTAATATCTATTCGACGACAGTGTTAACGCATTAATTAATGTTTCAACAACTTTTATTTTTTGCCACTGCTACTTGCAAAGGAAAATAGAGTTGAAAACATTTTAGAAGTTATTCTTATAAGAAGGAAACATGAAAGACCAAAAGTGGGTCCTACCTTACCGATGATTACATCTTCACTCAATTAAGAACTCGATTGTTCTTGCATTTTAGTCCACACTTCCTTGCATAAATCTGATCTCTGCACACGACACGAATCACAAACGAAGCTCTACCGCCACGAACTTCGTGTTCCGAGCCACGCTCCCTTGTAGCATCCTGAGCAGGAGGCAAGTTTTCACAGAGAGGGAAGAAGAGAGGGAATCCCCGTTCACGATAAAAATAAATTATTCTATTTCCAGTGAAAGTAAAACTACTTTGTAAATATAAGGCGTAACTAGCATTTTAATTTACATAATTTGGTATGAAGACTTACTTTACAAATATAAGTTCTTTAGACTTTCTGTTGTGTGAATCGACAAGACCATCAGCACTCTGACCAGAAAACGAAGTCAGAACTACAGTACTCCGTAATTTTCAATTTCGCTTACTCTTGTCGATGAAAGGAAGGAAAAACCTAAGTTTCGTACAAAATATGGAGAATGTACAATGAAATAGAAATCTCTCTGCACGAACACAGGCTAATGTTTATAAAAAATGCTGGTACGCCACAAATTTCCAACCCTGGCGGAAATGCAGTGTTGCTGACATTCTGTTCGTTCTAGTGGGTAACACCGCGAGGCCGGCCTCAGGAGCACGTTATAAGCATACGTACAGTACTCGTAAGATTAGGCTTCCCGCATATACGACCGTACGACAGAATGTGAAGAGAAGAGGCCCCAGCAAATGTGCCTCACTCCGTGGAAAGTTCATATACTAGACAGGGTTAGAATTTTTTTGTAATCATCATAAATGAAAATTCCAAACTTCTGCATTTCATTGCATATGTTTTGACGAAATAAGTAAATACAACTTTAAAAGAATAATGGTGTGGGTAGGCCCGGCCTCCTGGCCTCATAGGACGCTTCGCCACTGGTGGGGGTAAAGCCCCACACTTTCTTGATCCGGTCGTGAGTGGGGGTGATGTGATCAGCATCACGCCCTGACCACCTTTACCCCCCAGGGTTTCCTCCAGGTACCCATGTTATTCGGCGCTGGGTGGGCGCCGGGGCCGCTTCCATCGTTAGAAAAGTTCCCGGATTTGAACCGGCCGGGGATCGAACCCGGGACCTTTAGCATGGTAGTCAGATGCGTTACCGACTGAGCCACCGCAGCCAAATACTTAGGACTAATATTAATAAGTGAAAATTATATTAAAGAGGAAATACAAAATAGGCTTAATTCAGGAAATGCATGTTACTTCTCTCTTCATAAACTTCTGTCTTCTCGTTTCATATCTAAGAAACTAAAAGTTAAAATATACAAAACAGAAATTTTGCCTGTAGTATTATATGGGTGTGAAACTTGGTCCCTTACATTGAAAGAGGAACATAAATTGAGAGTATTTGAAAATAAGATCCTTAGGAAAATCTTTGGACCTAAAAGGGATGAGGAGACAGACGAGTGGAGAAGGTTACATAATTTAGAACTACATAATTTGTATTCATGTCCAGATATTATTAGAATAATTAAATCAAGAAGACTTAGGTGGGCAGGCCATGTGGCACGAATGGGAGAGGAAAGAGGAGTTTACAGGATTCTTGTTGGGAAACCTGATGGTACGAGACCTGCAGGAAGGCCAAGACGAAGATGAAGGGACAAGGTTGAGATAGACCTAAAGGAAATCGGTAGGGATGGGGACAGATGGAAGGCCTGTGTTGCTGTAACCATGAAACTTCAGGTTTAAGAAGGCTAGAGAGTTAGTTAGAGACCACTGAAGCAAGAGGACAACTCATTTTAAAAAAATGTCTACAAGCAGGAGTTCATGAAGGCTTTGTCAAAATGCATATATATATATATATATATATATATATATAAAAAGAAATGGTGGTTTTTATAGAATAAGAGTGAGTCAGTGGCATAGCGGCCGCCCCCGCAATGTTCTCTCTCTGTGCGCTCCTGAAATTGTACATAATCGAAAAAATTCAACACATAGTGTCGCTTATTAAAAAAAAATATTTGCGAATCAGAAATCTGGTTCCCATTAACATATCATATGATGACGTCGGCAATAGTATGCAGTGGCATATTGTCTCAGCCAGAGGGGCCCGAGCAACTTGACATATGGGTGTCATCCAAAATGCAGAATTAACTTACTTCCTCACAGATGGCAATAGATAGGAAATTCTCTCATCTCATACCGTTATAGCTACGCAGTTTGTCGTAAACATGGTGTAGTGTAGGACAGTTATGAATCCAGTAGATTGTTTGCTCAACCAGTCTATGCCTTATTGCTACACAATACGTAAACAAACAAACTTGATAATTCATGACCTTTTTTTACCAGTAATATTAGTTTTACACATGATATTTAAAACGTAACTTCCCACCAAATATTTCAAAGGGGCCCCAAGCCTCAATATGAAATTGAAATAAGATCCGAGATAAATTTCCAACATTGTCCATGCCTGTTTTACTTCCAAGGGGCCCAAAACCTCAGGAGGTGGAGCCCAGGGACAATATTATCCCTTTGCCCTTATGTCCAGTAGTCCCTACTTCACCACGCAGTGTATACACCAGATACAGTTCTCGAAGTGAAAATTCCTAGCAGCGAATTTCCTTGTTCGAGTTACGGGAAGAGGATGCTTATGAGTCATTCCATGCCAAATCAACACAGATATGTGCAATTTTTAACCTGACCATCTCCGATTTTCATGAAATTTGGGGAGTTGAAACTATGCATAGAACTTAGTAACTATGAAAATTTTTAGTCTCGTGCGTCTTGTAATTGTTAAATTATTCAAGGTCAAAGTTTGCAGAAATTGCCTTTTTTGAGCCCGCTTAGCTATGCTAAATGTGCTGTAACTCCGCCACTATTTTGCCTAGGAAGCTCAAATAAAGCTTATTGTACAGGGAATTGAATAAGGTTTCCAGTGATATATAACAAGCCTACCTTTGGATAAAAATATAATTTTGTCACGTGACCTTGACTTTTGACCTTGAATATCTCAAAACATGTCATCACCAAAAATCGTGAAAAAAATATATTTGGTCCCTCATACCATACTCTAAAACATACCAAAAAATCATCCTGGGACTGCAATGGGATCAGAAGATACAAAATAATATGTGTAACAATGTGACTGATAAAAGCCCCATTACATGAACTATGAAGAGTCAAATGTCCCTTAACACCCCCTACAAAATGTGAAGGAGTTAGCCTGGGTATAATTGGTCATAAAAGAAATAGGTAAGGCACAGGGAGATCCCTACCCGTGTGTGTCAAGCGCAGATCCGGCATATTGTTGACCGCCATATTGAATTCAACGCAAAAATTTTAAAGGAAAGGGGGTGATGTGATATATCAAATCAGGCTAGAATTTCACGAGAAATGAAGTGACAAAGGTTTATCCAATATATATTTAACCAGCAAAAATTTATTACTGCATGCTTGTAACCATTTTCTCCTTTTCGAGGTGTTAAAAACAAAGCATTGGAATGATCCTAACGTGTTAGGGACTCATCGAGTTCACGCTGACATCTTGGTAGAGAAAGAAGTATACGCACCATTGCATATTATTTTAATCAGCTACATTCACCAAATAGTTGAATAGTGAAGAATATTGGGAAAAGTATCTCAAAAAATTACGTGACACTTTCTTTGGAATGAAAAATTCTTCAGTGACAAGGCTAATTTTTATGTTCACGGTGAAGTTAATAAAAATAATATGCAATACCTGTGATTTGCTCAGTCGAATGGTTGTTGCTGGTGAGCTAATTATGTGGTATAATGTATGGCGAACGGAAATGGTTGGTCCATATTCAACAACGGAACCTTCAATGGTAAGGGCTTCTTGGATTTGTTAAGTGAACAGGTTTTTTCACCCTTGCTTACGGGATATGGCACTTTTCGAGAGTTTTGAAACAGGACAGAGTGTGACCACACTATGTGGACATTTTTGCAATTTCTTCATGGTAATTTTCTAGGTAGATTGATGGGCACACAGGGATCTATTAAAAGGCCTGCACATTCCCCAGATCTAACATCTTAGGAGAACTTTTACCTTCAGAAACACTTGAAGAGAATGGTGCATGCACTAAAAGTCCCTGATATTGACCATCTGAGAGAAGGCATAGTTGCTGCTTGCGATGTTGTTGCACATGCTACATTGCCAAATGTTCTATGCGAGTGTGAGAGACGTCAACGAGTGTGCTCACAGGAACATTGACAACATTATAATGTGCATATATCGTAAGTGAAAGATATGTGTATAACTTTTTGCTGGCGTAAGATACGTTGGAAAATCCTTCGTCACTTCATTTCTCGTGAAATTCTAGCCTCATTTGATATATCACATCACCCCCTTTCCTTTGAAATTTTTGCGTTGAATTCAATATGGCGGTCAACAATATGCCGGACCTGCGCTTGACACACACGGCTAGGGATCTCCCTGTGCCTAACCTATTTCTTTTATGACCAATTATACCCAGGATAACTCCTTCACATTTTGTAGGGAGTGTTAAGGGACATTTGACTCTTCATAGTTCATGCAATGGGGCTTTTATCAGTCACATAGTTACACATATTATTTTGTATCTTCTGATCCCATTGCAGTCCCAGAATGATTTTTTGATATGTTTTATAGTATGGAATGAGGGACCAAATATATTTTTTTCACGATTTTTGGTGATGACATGTTTTGAGATATTCAAGGTCAAAAGTCAAGGTCACGTGACAAAATTATATTTTTATTCAAAGGTAGGCTTGTTATATATCAGTGGAAAGCTTATTCAATTCCCTGTACAATAAGCTTTATTTGAGCTTCCTAGGCAAAATAGTGGCGGAGTTACAGCAGATTTAGTATAGCTAAGCGGGCTCAAAAAGGGCAATTTATGCTAACTTTGACCTTGAATAATTTAACAATTACAAGATGCACGAAACTAAAAATTTTTATACTTACTAAGTTCCATGCATAGTTTCAACTCCCCAAATTTCATGAAAATCGGAGATGGTCAGGTCAAAGGCTGTGTTGATTTCGCATGGAATGACTCCCATGCAAATTATTCACATGGGGGGATGCTTCACGAATTTTTTCTTAGCTGGGGGAATAGCACCCCTCCCCATGTCCCTTATACTCCCCCCGCCACCTCACACACTCTTCGAGCACTGATGATCTATTAACAAAATGGTTCTTGTTTCATGAAAAGTCTTTAATAAATAATATGTGTTAATTGTTTTCAAAAATTCTGGTGTGTAGAGTGTCTTTTTCAGCACTTGCTGACTGCAGAAATACCAAGGACAGTACCTAATTGAGAGGAAGATGCTGGATTGAAAATGAAGATGAAATCTTCAATCTAGTGATAGAAGAATTCATAAAAGAGAGTTAATAATAAATACAATAATAATAATAATGCTGTAAAATTCACGGACCGCCCCTGCCACACATCATATACACACCACCAAATAAAAACATGTAAATGGTCAGCATGTTCACCCACCAGTATAAACATTGATTCCCAAGATATGCTAATACTAAATTCTATTGTTGCATCACGCTACTACAACTGTTGTCCAGATGGAAGCACCAGTCCTGAAAATTCATATCTAAATAAATTCATACTTATACTTTCTGTAATTTAGAATATTTTTAAGAAAAATAATACACAGAAGTAAGTGATCAAAATTTTTGTGTAAACTAAGATTTTTAAACTATCATATTTTCGAACTTAAAGTAGTTTGATTGATTTGGTTTATTTTGCTTCACTTTTCTGCCACCTCTGGCTAATTGCGAATATGTGATATGATGAAGGGGCTCTCACAAACACCACCTGTGCCCAGGCCAGGATTTGAACCCAATAGCACTGGTGTCATAGTGCAGTGTGCAAACCACTCTGCCACATCGAACTTGAAGTCTAATTACACCAATTATAAGTGTAATTCATGTTTGATAGTTACAAAAGATTTTTAAAAAATATATTCATCTCACTGGTACAATTTTTCTTTTGCTGTACACAGTGTATAGGCATCTCAATTTTTCTACAAAAAAACCTGAAGTTATCTTGTTAATCACAGTATAATTTGAATGAAATTAAGCTATGATTTATTATGTACCTTACCATCAACGGAACTGAAGATGCCCACTATGAAGTAACACATCTATGAAATTTCACAATTTTTTCACACCCAAACACCCATGCTCAGGCTGGGATTCGAACCTGACCCCCCTGGTGTCGTAGTGTGATGTGCTAACCACTCTGCCACGGGTGCTGGCTGACGCCACAAGGAAAGTGGCATTTGTGTATGTGCAGTGTGTTTTGTCCAAACCCATCATCATAAGGTGACTCAAGTCAAATGTTTCAATCTGGTGTGCAGTTGCCCATAAATGACTACGGTAAAATCTTCCCTGACATGGTTTGCAACAAGGATGAATTGCCAAATGTGTCGTGTCAGATACTGGATACAGCTAGTCTAAGTAACCACTGAAGAAAAACTGCCGAGCAATAGATTCATTTATGCATCGAAAAAATGGAAAAATGTCCAAGATCATCTGCATATGAAAACACAAATATAACTGACAAGGAAAAAAAATGTTTTATTCCACCTTACAAAATTCCTGGTTACCGTATTTACGCATGTATAGTGAGCGTGCGTGTATAATGCGCACTCTGGTTTTGGATGGGTAAAAGTGACAAAAAATTATATCTCGTATATAATGTGCAGTACAATCCAGTTTCAAGAAATAGCTTTCTTAGTTGTAGGTTGTAAATCTTTTGCTATGCTGATTGAGAGTGAATGACGTCATACTTATTCAATTGCTCATTCCTTCTTTTTCAAAATATATACTTTCTCTTTCCGTCACTAATGTAACATTTATACGAGGCACATTCAGGACCTTCCAAATAGCAGTTAGCAATAGGGATGGCCAAACGGATCCAAAAGTTCCGGATCCCAGAGTTTCGTATCTCAATCCCATTATAATATTACCACACCTTAAAAGGTATTATGATCTTCGTTACAAAGAAATTTTTCATTAGTTAGTCCTACAATAATTTTTTTCAAGTGTTGTTCCTAAAATACTTTGCTACGCATCGGCTAACACACTCGTGCACAAAAATAACCTTACTTCTTTAACATAAAATGTCAGAGGTGATTTTGTAAATGCCATTGAAACGAATATGTATTCATTCGAAGGTACTGGAAATGGAAACACACATAAATGTGAGACATTCCATTCCAGGATGAAACCTGTAACACATATAACAAGATAGAAATTATACAATTTTTATAGATACAGTTTTACAAATTAAAATAAAACATTATAATATATGCAGTGTCATATAATTACAAAGTGTAAGACTAACAAGGGAGGTCATCTAAGTGTCCCCCTCCGATTTCCATGAAACTTGGCAGGTGTATTGTGGGGCCAAAAAGAAAAAATACGTGTTGTTTTGTTTCAGCTAAAAAACCGTTTTACCTGGCAAAACCCACTCAAATGTCAAGATGAGGACAAATCATGAAACTTGGCAGGTGTGTGTATAAACGGGCCTAAAGGAAGAAATACATGTTTTTTTTGTTTCGGCTAAAAATCTGTTCTAGGGGGCAATCCCCCTCAAATGTCAATATGAGGACAAATTTAAGTGGGCATTTGACCTCTGTCCCATCCTCCGATTTCCATGAAACTTGGTAGGTGTATAGTGGGGCCCAAAGGAAGAAATATGTTTTTTTGTTTCAGCTAAAAAACAGTTTTACGTGGCAAAACCCACTCAAATGTCAAGATGAGGACAAATTGAAGTGGGAATCTGACCCCTGTGTCCCCCTCCGATTTCCATGAAACTTGGCAGGTTTGTGTATAAACGGGCCCAAAGGAAGAAATACGTGTTTTTTTTTGTTTAAACTAAAAGACTGTTTTAGGGGGCAACCCCCCTCAAATGTCAAGATGACGACAAATTGAAGTGGGGATCTGACCCCTGTGTTCCCCTCCGATTTCCATGAAACATGGCAGGTGTATAGAGGGGCCCAAAGGAAGAAATACATGTTTTTCTGTTTCAGCTAAAAACTGTTTTAGGGGGCAAAATCCCCTCAAATGTCAAGATGAGGACAAATTGAAGTAAGGATCTGACCCCAGTGTCCCCCTCCGATTTTCATGAAACTTCGCAGGTCTATAGAGGGGCCTAAAGAAAGAAATATGTTGTTGTTTTTTTTCAGCTAAAAAACTGTTTTAGGGGGAAAAAACCTGCCTCAAATGTCAATATGAGGACAAATTGGCGTGGGGATCATCTGACCTTTGTGTCCCCCTCCGATTTCCATGAAATTTGGCAGGTGTATAGAAAGGCCCTATGCCCCATATGTACGTGGTTTCGGGGTCAGATCCCCACTTCAATTTCTCCTCATCTAAACATTTGAGGGGGGGGTGCTCCCTAAAACAGTTTTTTAACTGAAACACAAAAACACGAACTTCTTCCTTTGGGCCCCTCCATACATCTGCCAAATTTCATGGAAATCTGAGTGGCACACAGGGGCAGATCCCCGCGTCAATTTGTCTTCATCTTGACCTTTGAGGGGGGTTTTGCCCCCTAAAATAGTTTTTTTTAGCTGAAACACAAAACACATATTTCTTCCTTTGGGCCCCTCTATACACCTGCCAAATTTCATGGAAATCTGAGGGGGAGACTTAGACCTCCCTTGTAAGTGTATTAATAAATTACAAATCGCGCACGCGCGCACACACACTATATATATGTGTGTATGTATGTATATTATATATATATATGTATATTAGCAGGTAACAATATGTTATAAACCCATTCTTACTTTTCAAAGAAGCGCATGTGGGATGGCAAAACGGATCTGGATCCGAAAGTACTGGATCCGGATCCAGATCTGAAAATTCCAGATCCAAAAAATTTTAGGATCCGGAACCAACCGAATCCGGATTTTGGATCCGCCAGGATCTGGATCTGGCCATCCCTAGTTAGCAGCACAAGATTTCTTACATTAAGGAATTTACACACTCCATGTGTCAAATTATTTGGCGAGTAATACATTTTAATTTTTATTATCTTTTTCCTTGTTTTCAGAACGTTTCTTCATTTTTTGATGAACTTATTTCAACCGCATTTCACATTAGTGTCGTTTTCTTGTATGGAATACTGTTTCCATATTCAGAAACTACAGGATTCAAGCTTTACAACGATATATAACATGATAGGGTTCCGTAAACATGAAAAATCAATGCAAGTGTCACAAAATCATGGAATGACCCTGTACGGTTTCATGTTGGCTGTCTGAATTATTCCGTGCATAATACGCACCACAGTTTTTGGGGGCAAAAATTTTGGAAAAAAAGTGTGCATTATACATGAGTAAATACGGTATATCCTACAGGAACAAATGTAGATGAAGAAAGAAGAGCAAGTTCACTATACCACTTTTATAGTAGTGTCTCCATTTTAAATTGTTTCCATACTGCATTATAGTGACACAAGCTAACGCATGATCACATTGTTAGGTCTAAAAAAAATACACATACACTTTCGTTTGTGGAGGCACTATCCATCTCGTTTTCCCTGTAAATTTTCCACTGGATACCTGATATTTTAATGTATACTTCTACCCTTCTTGTTATCCATATATTGGCTAGTGTTAAAGGCCAGAAGGTTTAACCTGGCACGGTTCCCACCAAAACCTTCTGTGTCCTCTGCAGGGCGTTATTGCCACTGATTTCGGCACAAGTGAGCAAACGTGACGCCAGCCCTTGTTGCAAGCAGTCATTTGGGAGTGCAACAGATGTCTCCACCAGCAGAACATTCATGTCTATGACAATGTGCCAACAAAGGACTCAGATTCCCCACGTGAAGGAAACTGCTACCTCTGGTAGGGGGAGGACAAAGCATGTCTGGCTTCCAAGGGTTCTGCCGATGGATGAAAAGTGAATCATGTGATGCCCAGGAAAGTCAGCTAGCAGAAGGGAATCAAAGGTTTCATGCCAACGCTGCCAGGTTAAACCTTCTAGCCTAAGATGTATGCAAAACCCATGTAATTACATAGAATCTATTTCTCTAGAAAAAATATTTTTTGTGATTAATAAACCTCAACAAAGTCATAGAATTTAATAGAAAATAATTAATCACAACTGAAGGGAACTTGAGTAAGTAGCTTTAATGATATTCATCCAAAACAATAATATAACAATAATAATATTATGCAAGGATGAACTGTAAATCATGGGTTTACACCAGTCAATTTATTTTAAAAGGTAAAAGAGTTCTACTGCATTTGTTAACAATCTCCAGGATTCATTTTACATGTAATTGTATACTTGGATATACATGCACGGTCATAAATATTATGCCACAGTAACTTGACTCCTCAATTCTAGTTTGATTTGAAACTTTTTCAAGAAACATTGAAAGCTTAGCAAAGAAACTAGTGCAAAGTCTTCTTTCTAGGGAGAAAATAGAAAGAGAAAAATGGGATTAAATTGGTTTGGGAATGCATCAAACGAAGTGCACACAAAGTTCAATCCAATGAACAACATTTTTGCTCCCTGCATTTCTTCCCTAAAAATATAGTTTATGCCTAAGTTCCTTTCACATTCTTCCAGTAAATATTTGAACACTGGGGAAAAGGTTAAGTGTTATGAAAGGCAGCAAGCGGCTTCAGGAGAGTCTCATTTCAATTCCTTCACAACAATCCAAGTTTCATTTTTCATGGCATTAGAAATTATTGCATCACTTGGAAAAGAGAACAAGGCTATTTACAATTAAAAGTGCATATTTACGATGCAATATTTTTAACAGTAGAAACAGCTATGTTGTCATATTTTATAAATATTTTTTCATCACGTAAAAAAATACCATATTTAACTTAAAGTAACAACAGTTATGATAGAATGAACTGCAGTTAACTTGCACACACACATGGTAAAAAATCTACAATAGTACATCAGTCTCTTGGAAAAAAGGAACATATCTACACATGTTCTTTTTTTGTACATATTTACAGTTAGTTATATGTATTTACATATGACACACAAACACACATACATTATTATGCTGAAGCACAAAACTGGTTCGTTACAAACCTTAAATGCTATAAAAATATCACCTATACATATTAAGTGTATAGGCAACACGAAGGAGTTTGTCACAGAATATCTGCTGGAACAGTTCACTGGTTAATTATTAAATAATCACAAATAATGATTGATGCTTGTTGCTTTGTAAGGTGAGTATTAAGTTATCTTCACTATACGTCCCTCTGGAATGCGAGTGAGGCGACACTTATGCTGCACAAACACATTGTAATCACTCCCATGACAATGTACACAGATGTAATAAGCCAGAAGGAGAATAAGTACAAAGTTCTGTCACAGTAATTCACATCTGAGGGATCATAGCTAGGTTCGTATATTCTGTACACCCACACAGATCCTGAAAACAGGTTTAAGAAAGCAATTTAACAAAAAAAAAAATGCCCAAAGGTATAAGAAACTAGCATATTACTAGACAATTTCCTTAAATCAAAACTACTTCACATGAGTTTTATTCTCTGTGCATATACAATGTGTCGCCACAGAATCACATACACTTCTACAGCATGTAGAAAACATCAAGAGAAACGACAATTTGCTCAATGATGTCTCATTTCAACACTACAAGCCCTTAAAAAAACATTTTTTATCCTGCAGGTATGCAACTATGCAGTGCAGATGCATGGTTGCCATTGGCACTGGCGCTTATTTCTGTTGGAAAACAAACAAACCAGCAGCATGTTTTGGAAACAGCTGGAGATGCCTGCAAGGTAAAGCATCCCCTCAAAATCATGACAGCATCCATACATATGTCACATATCCTATGTTATCTTTGTGCCCTAAAGAAGAGTTTCTTACATGCTGTCCAGAGAGAAGTCCTGGCATCACAGTATATATCCTTAACAAACTAATGCTGTTTGTAATTAACCAATTCACACAAAGAAAGTGTCGTTGGCAACTTTGAATATGTACCACATGGCTGCATATATACAGAATAAAAAATGCTGTTTTTCAAGGGGACATCAACATTAAAATGTGCCTCAATGAGCAAAACATTGCAAAGAAAAGTTGTGTTTTAATATCCTCTGCACCCTGTGGAAGTTTGTAGGGTGTTGTGGATCTGCAAGTGTTGTCAGGGTGGCTACAATTTTATAAATACAAAATTTCCTGACTTGTCCAGTTTTCAGTCTAAGAACAAAAATTTTCCTAAGTGAAAGCTTTTAGCATGGCTTGGCTAACCCATCCTTCTTTTGTCATTAGCCTGCAGAGAGGTCCCTTGACTGGGTGGCATCTCTTGGCCTGACCTGAGCTAAGAATAGACAAAGAGGAGCCGAAATGCACGTGACAGCTGGCTGTAAAAAAGGAAAGTTCTGGAGCACAAGATGCCGGAGGGTAAAGGAAAGAAATGAAGTCTTTGTTGGTGAAATATTCTGCATGCCTTGTATGCACCAATTCCCCCCTCCTCCACCCACCCCTTTCCTTCTTTTTGCGTTGCGGGAAAGGTCAGACCTGAGTAGTGAGAGGAAGTTCGCTCTCTGTGTGCTTTTTTTGGTCGCTACGAATTCGTGTGGCTCCTCCGCGCCTGTGATTGTTTGTGTTTATCCTTGCGTGTGATTCGGTTGAGAAAGGACCATTCTTTGAAAATTCTTTGCGTTCACTTCCCAACATAGCAGGGGATTAGGAGGCAAACTCCTCTTCTTTATGATTTTTTTCATTGAAAGTTGGGGGCTGCGGCCCACCCAACCCCTCTTATTGGCTTTGGCAGTTTGATTTCTGCACGGTTGCAAGCCCTGATGTTTTAGCTGTGAAACAAAAGTTACCCAAAGTAGATTAGTCAAATAGTCTACGAGTAATAACATTTTTGTCAAATAAGTGTACGAATTTAAAATTCGCACCAAAAGGCCTCGGCAGAGTAAAGGTTAAACACAATACTTGGAATGTACTGACTTATGGTTAACAAAGAATTATTTTTCTTCTTTATATAAAAATTCATAACAATTATAGTATAAAGTGTGTCTGTGATTAGGGCGGGGGGAGGGCAGTTGCCTTCCCCCACCTATTTGCCACTTTTGCCCCTGAACTATGTTAAACCTTATCTACCAAGGGAAAGTAAGCATGACTTTTCCTAGAGTATTTGAAATATAATTTGTACTGTAACTACTGGTAATACTCAGTATATCAAACTGACGTATAGTTTGTCTACAACAAATATAATTTTAATTTCATGCTTATTCTTTTTACACTACTACTACAAAAAATGTAGATTTTGTCAGAAACCCAGTAAATTTCTCTGACATTTCCATGACTTTTGCAGGATTTCTATGTTTTCCAGACTGGTAGACACACTGGGTTTTGATCTAATTTGCAGATTTTTTTCTCATAACATTACTTCTGGCAGTTTAAATAAATAAATAAAGGAAATCACTTAAAAGATGGGTTCAACAGTAAATATTTAACAAAAGTTAAAAGAAGAAGGTGTCGTAATGAGGATTGGCTCCATACTGAAGAATGTTGTTGTAAGTGAAGATGGGTACATACATTGGAACCCAATATGACACTTCCTATTTGATTGATTGAGTTGGCATTTTAAATTCACTTTATGCACAGTAAGGCTAATCAGGACTGAACCTACTGTTTAAAGTGGGATCGGAACCACTATGTGCCTTCACTGGGAACTTCCTATTTGAAACTTTGTAAAACATTTTACTTCTTAACCCAACATCTTAGGGATTTTTTTTTAATGTTTTAAGTAACTGAAATTAATTCACAATTGAAACTAAATGTATGCACAATTTGACATGTTGTGCAGTGGTTCCCAAACTTTTTGGGTCCGTACCTTCATTCGCATGCTACATTTTCCATGAAACACCATGGACAAGTCATTACACCGAAAATGCACGTTGGATACAGTCCGGCTGCCTTAGCTGAAACCATGGACAGAAGTGCACATGCGCCAACTGGGCTTGTTCACTGTCAAAATAGGAGTGAAGGCAGAAATTACAGACTGAAAATGAAGAGCTTTTGTTTTAACCTGAGTCTATGGGGGTGGAGATGCACATTAGAGCTCGTTAAGTTTTCATTTTGTGAAGAAATTATTATTATCAGTTAATAAACAAGTTTGGCATTACTTTTGGTAAAAATAAATGCCAGCCAATCAACAAAAGTAATGTTGTTTTCTAATTCAGCATCCCAAATTTTCATGTTAGAGCTGTGTTAACTCTGCAATATTTCGGGAGAGACAATTATCTGGAGAACACATGTCTGGCTACCACAGTGCATCAAGATAGATTTTACAAAATGGTTGCTTACATGTAATGAAACAGTATATGTTGGAAAATATGCACATATCTTTATCAAAGCATCAAGAAAAATAAAAATTAAGAAATAAAATACAATGTCTTGTTAATGTTTGTACATAATAAATAGGGTTGAGTCGATACTTATGCATAGGTATTGGCTGATACCACAGGTATTGGTATTGGAAAGTATTGATTGGAATTCATTTACCGATACCAGCAGATACTTTTACAGCATTTTGATCTTTCATGGGGTCCTCAAAAATGCTAAGCAACACTTTCGCAGAGTGCAATTATCCTCGGAATTATGCAAAATTCAAACTTTATTTTTATTTTGCACCAATTTTGCACAAAAAACTGCATCTTTTGATTACATAACATGTATTTTGATATTCCGATGCAATTCTTGAATATTCTAAAGCAAATTCCTTGGTAAATTGATGCACAGAATTGGAGAAGAATATTTACACAACAATAGTGATCAATATTTTGAGCAAATTTTTATTGCAATTTTCAAGTATCGTATCAGTATCGGTGGGAATCGGTAAGAGTATCTGTATCGGTTCAAAGTGGTATTGGCTCAGCCCTAATAACAAGCTTAAGTTCAGCACAAGTTTGAAAAGAAATTCATGCACATTACCGATAATGAACCACCCAAGCATGAAACAATTGATAAGCGTTTGTGTGGGAGTCTGACGTATTCTCTCCTCTTCCTGTTCCTCTTCTCGCTGCCTCACACGCGTCGAGAGGTGAAGTAGTTGCTTCAAAACACCAAATCCTCCTAAAAAGATATCCTACATTATATTCCTGGATTATTTAAGGTTCACATAAGTCACATTTGAGAAAAAGGTACAGCAACTACATATCTGAATCTGGCAAATTAACTTTGTTGCAGTGGCTGTCCCTCCATGGAACAAAGGGAACAGACTGTTCCCTCTTACTTATCACCTTTTGGAGCTATTTAAATTATCTATATTAACATAATAAAAACACTTCTTTCTCCCCAAATCAACATTTCCAAAAGTAACGCCGAAGAAAAACTTTAACCGTGACTGGTCGTTTGTTTACTTCACCTACCATTCTTGTTCCATCCTCTGCTGCCTGACGCTGAGTATTACCGATCATGCGCAAAGGTAAACAATCCTCATGGTCCCACGGAAGCTGAACTCCTTAGCTGTTCCCTGCGAGACATACAGCAAATTTGTTTTCCTTCGAGTTTTTGCTGTATGTTGAAGTTGAATTGCATCGTAGTCATAGTTTTGAGTGTAGTAAGTCTATAATTTCCTAATCTCGTTGCAAAATTGGGTCTGACATTCATAACGAACTGGAAAAATTTTCTACAGTCTAAGCGTCTGCTAAATGCTTTAAGCTACTTTGACTAAACGCTGCAAAATAGCTTCCGAGGGAACAGCTCCCGTCCACCTGTTCCCCCAGTCCCAAGACCAAAGTTTCAACGTAAGCTGAGGCAGGACAAGAAAGCGAAATTTGTGAGTTTTTTTATGATCAACCGGCTGAAGACGAAAGCTTCTAGTTCATTAAACTTTGCAGAAAAGACAGCAAACCAACACCTATCCTAACTGAATTAAAAACTAAAACAAAATCGTACACAAGGCATTTTCAAACAAGTTACTACAACGCTGTAAAATGATTAACTGGATACTCTTCCAGTGGCAAATTATATTGTTGTCCATGTTTGTTTCTGAGAAGGGAGTATGGAACAGTTTGGGTTTTGTCACAATTTCTACAAATCTAGCGCACGTCATGAAAAAAATCGGCCATCTGTATGTCATTATTGCATTGAGGACGTTTGAATTAAAAAGTCAACTTAATCTACAAATAATGATGAAACAGGTTTAAAAAAAAACATTTCTTTTCTCTGATCACTAGACCTCGGATTTTAGGTTTCTAACCTATGTTTTCCTTTACAGGTATGTAAGAAATAATAAGTTATGTCAACGTTTCGTTAAAAAATGCAACAACTGATGAAGTTATATAGGGCCTAAAAAAACAATTTTGCTTGTTAGAACCTATTTTAGATTTATGCACCTAAATCAAGTCTTTTTTTAGGTTTTTATGTTTTTTAAAGATTTTACAGGATTTTTATATCACACAGGCATTTGCTTTGGTCATGAAAAATTCAATGATGAATGTGTTTGAAACATACTCTCTGTCGATTTCACTTCCTCCAAGTCCATGGTGATTTTTCAAAGCTATAAACAAAGCAAAATGTCTGGTGCCACTGTTACCTGCACAATCCAAAGTGGTCTGATCTGTGTGGTCTTGCTCACTTTCGCATCACTTCAGTGATTTGTGGCATTCACGCCTTGCAAACTAACATTTTAGCATTGAAGTTTGCACCACTGTTTTTGTTGAAAGATTATTTTCAGCATATAAGATGGTATTTGCAGACAAAATTGCGGAGTTTGACTGTAGAAAACATGAAAAAGATTTTTGCCTAACTATACGGCAAATTTCCAATGGTAAGTTCTGCCATCGCCGTAGGGTTAGGCAATACACAAGGTTGCAAGGTAGCACGTATTTGAGGATATATGTGTCCCATTTTCATTGCCGGTGACTATATCTAATCAGCTTTTTTAGGAATTTTGAACTATTTTTAAGTTTTCTTGAACATACTTCAGGATTTTTCGAGCCCAACAAGATTTTTAGGACCTATTTTATGATTTTTAGAACCTATTTTAGGAACCTAAGAGCACACTTTTTAGAATCTAAAAATCCGAGGTCTACTGATCACTCATAAGTTGCTTTTATTAATTTTTTCTTGTTGCGAATCAACAATTTTGTTTTTATTGTTTTCTTCATATTCTATCATATTTGCTTTAAAATTTTTATTGTCATAATTTTAACGTGCTTCATGAATGTCACTTCTGACAATTTGTAACGTATGTATTGTATACTTATTTGGTTCATTTCAATAAGGATTGAATTTTACTTGGTCTAAAGTATTATATTACGACTCGTATGGGAAGGGAGGAAGGGAGTGCAGGTGAGCTGTTCCCCTGCTTGATTTAGCACAGCATGGCACGGCTTTGTTGCTAATTCTTCTCATTACACTAAATGATCTGACTTAATCAGTTATACTGTGAATATATATCTGAACTGAACTGACAATTAGCTACAAGATTTGTTTTGGCAACGAGCAAATGCACATAATTGATTCAAAAGTGTGTTTCGTAATAGTAATTACGTAGAGAAAAATTTACTGAAAAAGAGGGGGGGAGTAAGTAAGCATGATTTTTTGATTATGAAATTCTGACATTTCCAGTTTTTCCAGTCCAAAAATGAAATTTTTCCAGACATGTTTGTTATGATTTTTGCTTTTCAATCTTGAGTTTTTCAATTAAATATACAGGTCAGTTAATTATTATGATAATTTACTTTCGCATGCACAAAAACACGACAATTCAAAGAACAAGATAAAATTACAATCAGCATCAAATGTGTTGGGTATTATAATCACTTGCATCTAGCCTGGTAACATAGGTACATTAATTCACCATAACACATCTCGGCAATCCAAAAACAAGAGAAAAAATTCCTAAACAACATAATCTTCATAAGCCTTCCAAAATTTTCACTTTCTAACAGATTTGCTATACGATTTCTAAATGCAACAAACATTTCTCCATATGCTGTACACTTAAAAATATAAACAAAAAAAGCAACACTTTCTATGACACTACATTCACTTTCTGCACTATTTATGTACTTAATACTATTATGCAGAAACAACAGATAACAATGAGGCTAACATTCATTATGTAAATGTTAACAACACCAGGAGATGTAAAATAATAGACGATAACCTCTTCTTTACCAACCATTCCAATAATTATGATCATATTGTCAACCTGCTTGAGTTATATCAGTATATCTGGACTACAACCTTTATTCTGATATTCTTTCTAAAACCTAGTGTAAAAAAGTGAAAACTAAATATATTACCTAAGAGTCTGTGTATAACCGAAAATCAAATAATCCTAATTTTGTACCAGACTGAGAATCATAAGGACGAAAGGAGAAAGTTTCTGAACTGAATCTTTTGGGGGAGTGGAATCACAAGAACCGAATCTGGAATACTTGTTCATTTTTCAACTTCTTCTCTTGCAGACTTCAAAATGCACATAAATTCCAGATAATCTGGAAAATTTCCTAACAAGTGAAATTCCTGACATTTACTTGATTTGCAGGTTTTTCGGATGGCTGTAGCCACATTTAGCTCTTAAAACGCCAAGCAAATTTTTCCTGGTATATGCGCCAGTGTATTTTCAGTGAGATGTTCAAAATTTTGTAATGTTTCAAATAAAAATAATATTGGGTTGGTGCGAATGAAATGTCCACTTTGACGTCTGGTGGGAAACTCATCTCAACAACACAACACAGGGATTGACTGAAGTCACGGGTCTAACGTCATAAACTCTGCATACGTCCAGCAAACAGGCTTTAGCACCAAGACAGTCAGGAGGCAGTGTGTTGCTGAACAGGGTCGTCTGAAAGTGCACCATGAAGAAGACACAATTGTGAGTGATTTGTCTTTACGAATTCAAACTGGGACATTCTGCTCAGCAAGCCGTCAAAAACACTAACAGTGCATTTGGACCAGTAATGGTAAATGAACGCACCATTCGCCGCTGGTTTGTCAAATTTCGTTCCGGTGACACAACATTGCAAAATGAACCCCGTGGCCATCGACCAACATCATGTTCGAATGAGATATTCAGGAACGCCGTGGAAGCAGACCCTCGGAAAAGTGTTCGTGCCATTGCAGACGAGTTAGGCATACACCATACCATTGTCGTTCGGCGGCTCCGTGCGATCGGTAAAGTGAAAAAAGTTGGGCTCATGGGTACCACATGATTTGACACCAGCCAACAATACTCGCCGTCTGGAGGTGTGCAGTTCTCTGAGTGTAAGAAATAGCCGGGATGGTTTCCTGCATTGGATTATCACTTCAAATAAAAATGGATCTGTTATGACAACCGTAAACGATCAGGATAATGGTTGGATCGTGATCAACATCCAGGGCTGTTTCCGAAACTACCTCTCCACCCACGGAAGGTGTTGTTGCTGGTATGGTGGTCTATGGTGGGTGTGATCCATCATGTCTTTCTCAGGCGAGGTGAAACCATCAATGCAGATCGTTACAGTGCTGAACTCCATGAAATGCACCGCAAACGTCTCCGCAAGCATCCAGCAATGGTCCACAGACATAGTGTCCTCATGTTGCACGACAATGCTCGGCCACATGTCGCGCAAAGGACGGTGCAGGCTCTCCATGAGTTGCAATATGAAACCCTTCCTCATCCAGCATATTCTCCTGACCTCTCTTCCACTGACTACCATCTCTTCTGGCATCTCGATCACTTCCTGACAGGAAAGACCTTCGCTGATGATCAGGCAGTGCAACATGCCATTGAGGAGTTCTATGTGTCGCAGACGCCATGGAATCCAATTGTTGGCTGAGCGATGACAAAAATGTGTGGCTGCAGACAGCGACTGTTTGGTTAACTAGTTATTGTAGTTTTGATTTTTTTTTGGCCTTTGGCAATGACGCACCTGGGCCGGACATTTTATTCGCACCAACCCAATACTATCTTGAAAGCTACAGGTGTAGTTACAAACAATATCTCATTTCATTCAGCAAAGATTAGGCTATAAGCCTATGGGGAAAAAAATCTTTATGAGTAGAAGATTTTCTTTTAAATTTCAAATATGGCTGGCCTTCACCTCCTCTTAGTTGTGAGCATTCAAAATGGTACTTGCATGTTGGCTGATATGTGTTACACTCTTGTACAAATTGCACACTTCTTGTTGATACTTTCGGAGAAAAGAAATTTTTTCCAAGAAAAGCAACATGCCAAAAACTTTGCACTGATGCAGCACAAAAAACACAAATCAAGCATGAATGTCAAATGTGTATGACCTCAATGAAAGTCAACTGCCAAGAAACTTTGTCGCAAGCACATTACATCTTTAGGTGTGTGTGGCCTTAAACAAAGGGCAAGAGTCCAACTGTACGTGGACTTCTTTGTTATCAGACAGTGCAAACTAGCACTGCTCACTCAGCACCCTGCACCCTCCCTGCTGCTCTCTTTCTATAGTGATGGCAGAAAGTGACAAAAAAGTGTGTGTTTTATGTAGGTCTCTCCCCAGCCTGAATGTAGCCAGGATCAAATTACAGTTCGCTAATTAATAATGCCATACTTCAAGGCTCACGTAAGAATCAAAAAATGCATCATTATCTGTCACAGTATATTCCAAGTCACATACTACACTTCAATGCTGCTTGATCCAAAATTGGACAGGCCATGCATAATGAAGAGAAGAGGAGAAAGTAGTTGGCGGAGCAAAGCAGTGTGTGCTGCTGCAAATGGCCGGTAGCTGAACTCACTTCCCCTCTCACAAAATCATTGGCTGAGCCCTCTCAAGTCACCACTTGTGCAGAGATTTGTTTTTGTTTGCTCTCTCCAGAGATTCCCGGGCCACAGTGTACTGGACTACATTTGTAGCAGCTCGATATTTAAGGGTTAATATATCTTTTATATTTTGTGCATGTATATGTAAATTAATTAATATGTGGGACAAAAGTTAAATTAATAATCTGTATCTTGGCTTTTTGGTGGAAAGGGTAAGGATTGGTTGACCTGAGGTTACCTGATCCCCTCATGCACTTTCATTGCTTTAAACTTTTGTAATTCAATTGCAGAGTTTGTGCATAAAGGACAACAATTACAAAATGAGTGTTCTCTAAGGTCAGTATTTCATTCAGAATCAAAGATAATAGTTGAAAAGGATAATAAATTTTCCAAAAACCCAACAGAGTACCTAATTTGCCCTTTTTCCTGGTTGTTCAACATGAAATGTCCCACATAAATTCACAGCTCTGAATCAAAAGCAAAAAGTTACTAGGAATGTGAAGAAATGTTGCTAAAAAATGAAGCAGACTTACCACCAACAACAAGATACACAGGAATGTATTCTCCTCCTCTACAATCATTAAAATACACTGATCCGATGACTATCATACACACTGGGATGACTATTGTAACACCGAGAATAACTGTACAACCAACTGGAAAAAGAATAATTACTTTTCAGTTTTTCATTTATTGTTATTCTCTTAAAAGAAAACACGGTCAGTAAAAATACATATTACATTGACAAAATTTGAACTTAAGGTAACTGCCAATCTATGATGTTCTAATAATATGAAAACATTATTTATTTCTTCAGGCAGAACAAGTGCATATTTCTATTAAATGTCTAATTTGGAAGAAATCTCTACAGTACATTGACTACCAAATTTGTAGGAGTACCACGAAGCAGTGGCAGCTCATGCTACTTATTGTTAAGAGGGCTGCATTCATATAAAAAAAATATATACCTTAACTATGTGAAGATGAACTCCATGCAGCGGTCTTTCATTGAATTATTCATTTTTACTTGTATGATCTACCATTCAGAACACCAGATTATATAACTTACTGCCAGAAAACAAATAACTCTTTGAATCAAAACAAAAACTTAAACAATCACCCACTTACTGACAAGCGAAACGGATGTGTTACATGGCCGGCCACTGTTTCTCTCGGTAATGGCATGTTTATGCACGGTGTCTGCCATCATAGTGCAAGAAGTTTCGATTTCTACCACTTGGCAGCGCCACCGTACATTGGACTGTGTTAAATGCAGCCTGCTTTTTAGCAAGGCATTACAAGGTCCAGCAGGGAGATAAGTTAACATGGGAATATACTGGCAGTCCCCGAGGGGGAAGCAGCTTCATATACCAGTTTGCCTCTTGTCGCACGCCAAGTGAATTTGAAAGCTCCACACAGTGCAACAGGATGCAGTAAGATAGCGGAAGTATAAATATTTATTTTTTGCACTAATGGCAACAAAATATAATTTGTTTGGGGAAGGGGCTGCAGTTCTGCCCCGGCTGCCATGAAGGATAACACACTTTATAAAGCATCTATTGTCTGCTACCCAATGCAGGGTCATAAATGCAAATCATATTTCTTTATTTTTGCTTTTTAAAATTTAAACAACAAAATTTAGCATTAATTACAGAGGCACAAAACTATTGTCATGAACATTTCTACAACGCACAGGTCAAAATTGGAATTTTTTCAATCATGGTGCTTACACCCATTTGTCAGATATTTACCAGGTGTATAAGCTTAAATCTGCTGTTTTGTAGTCAGAAAAACACATGGTTTGTTCATAGAAAGCAACAAGAAATTTATTCAAAGTACTTGCCCTCGCGAGCTACACATTTTGCCCACCTCTCGGGCAATTTGTGGATACCACGCCAAAAACAGTCCTCCTCTTTCGAGGCAAACCACTCATCAAGCCATGTTCGGACGTCTGCATACGAATCGAAGTGCTGCTCAGCGAGGGCGTGGCCCATCGACGAAAACAGATGGTAGTCGGAAGGGGCCAGGTCTGGTGAATAGGCGGGATGGGGTAGCACCTCCCAGTTGCGTGTCCCCAAACAGTTTTGGACCAGTCTTGACGTGTGCGATGGGGCGTTGTCGTGGAGGAAAATCAGCTTTTCATGTCTTTGTTGATAATCCGGCCTTTTGTCACACAGAGCAAGGTGCAATTTGATCAGTTGTTGGTGGTAGCTGTGGGCAGTGACAGTTTCACCAGGTTACAACAGCTCAAAGTAGACGATACCCTGTTGATCCCACCAAACACACAGCATCGTCTTCCAGCCGAAGCAATTTGGTCTCGAGGAAGATGTTGATGGTTGGCCGGTATCAACCCACGATTTCTTGCGTTTAGGATTCTCGAAATATATCCACTTTTCATCGCCAGTCACAATCCGATGCAGGAAAGACTTTCTTTTTTGTCTGGCAAGCAAGATTTCGCATGTGTTTTGGCGTCTCTCCAGCTGCCGATCGGTCAATTCATGCGGCACCCATTTTTCGATCTTTTGAACCTTTCCCATGGCACGTAGATGCATGGAAATAGCTGCTTGGGTAACACCCAATTGCTCGGCAAGCATCTTTTGCGTTTGGGTATCGTCCTCGTCCAAAAGAGCCTGCAATTGATTGTCCTCAACCTTCCTGGGCCGATTTTCACGCTTCTTGTCGCTCAGGTCAAAATTGCCGTCTTTGAACCGACGAAACCAATCGCTGCACGTTGTTTCCGATACAGCACTGTCACCGTAGGCCTCCACAAGCATTCGATGCGATTCGGCAGCCGCTTTCTTCAAATGGAAGCAGAAAAGCAGAGCTTCCCGCATATGCTCTTTTTCTGGCACAAAACTAGACATGCTTACCACAGGAACACTGTCTGTTGTTGTCTGCACGTGCTGACGATGTGCACTGATTCGTGTTGACAGATGTCCAACTCATACAAACACCAGGTATGGTGTGCCCATGGTAGCTTCATACGCTCACTAACGCCATCTATGAGCAAACAGCAGATTTAAGCTTATACACCTGGTATATCTGTAGATTTGTTATTTAGCACCATGTACATGTTCTTAATAACATACATCACTATATTTGTGATTAATGATGATAATTGTTCTAGGTGAAAGTTTAAATTTAAATACTACTAACTTGAAACTACAAGCATCCGCGAACAACCTCAATAAGTATAAATTCATCTTGTATCTTTTGAGCAAAGTGTTGATATATACATAGATAATAATAATTTCTCCTATATTTTCTGTATTATTATCATTTTTCACATGAGTAGCATCACTCGGTATAGGTGTAGTATGTCTCCACATTTTGTTCTTGATACATCATTGTGAACCACGTTGGGATAGGTTAGGTTAGATTAGGTTAGGTAAAGAAAACATACACACCTTGTTTTTATGTCTGTTTTCTTTACCTAACCTAACATGGTTAACAAGAAAGTAAAGTGAAGAAAAGATACACAAATAAAGAACTTGAAACATACATATATACATATCACACCTATATTATTCCAATGTGGAGACATACTACACCTATACCCAATCACTCACTGTGCTTGGTCATTGAGGTGACTCATTTTGCATTTAGAAACTAACATAACGAGAAAGGAAAGAAAAACAATGTACATCAATTTCTTTATATCTGTTAGAACTGATGCAGTCTTTGAAACAATCAAAAACACCTACTCTCTCCTGTTCCCAAACGGTTTACAGCACTTTCTTCCCCAAAATTAAATGAAGGTATTGCATCAACCTTTTCATTGCAAAAATGAAAAGCTTGATATTTCTCCCCATACTTCCAAGTTATAGAACTCTGTTATTGTAAATAAATATTGCACCTCAGTGGCATCAGAGATAGCTGTCAGGAAAATATACGTGGATGAACACCCCCCCCCCCCTCCCCAGCCACTAAGCAATGTTTTCTTGTTAAGCACGTCAATACTGCCTGCAGTGTCAAATGATGATGAAGCCCTGAAAAATGAATAGACTAATAAGCTTCAACTGCAGCTGTCTCTATTGTGCCATTCGTTAGAGATATGTAGATTAGCATATATTTTGGTTAAGTAATAAATGTGATTATATTTGCCCATTCTCATGAGTCTTGAACTTAACCATGTCATTTGATGGTAAAAAAAATGCCTTAAGAGTACTGCCATCGATGAGAGAGATCAGGTGGACTAGTGGAGGACTGTAGCATACTTTGGAGAGGGAAGATGGTTTCCCATATTCAGAGTTAACTGACATTTGACAGTCAAAATCAGAATAATATAAACAGTGTATATTAGCAGTTAATATATTTTCCTATACTTCAATGTAAACTCTATGCACATGTGTTGAAACAGAGATGAAATTATATAATCGACACTTGTACACTATTTATGTACTTTTATTATTATTTGCCTGTGGAATCATGAATGAGAAGACTTTTTTTCTAGTTATTATCGACTGTATGTTTCATTTTACTTTAGTTTTCTGCCACTATTGACTAATCAAGAAGATGAGGATAAATGGTGATAAGGGTGAAACTCATGAGAGGACAATCATAAACATACATGGACAGAATACAACATAAGCCCGAGAGAGGATTATACTGGCTATGAGTTTAGATGCCAGTCTCTCATTAAGTCTGCCAAATACAGTCCAGGGTATACTATGTGGAAGAGATGGTCACATTTCGGTGTCTTTACAAGGGGCCACCCTTTACAAAGAAAAATTCTCTAATATTTCGGTCCCTTATTTACACATTAAAACTGAACTCTCTTCCTTAGATTTGCTACTTGGATATTTTAGATGACAATCTATTACATTTCTAGATTTAGATTCACTTCATAAAAAATATTAATACAGTGAAAGCTCTATTTTAAGTTTTTCAAGGGATGAAGTTGAAAGAACATAAAATGCAGGATAATGTAAAATCCAGGAAAAATTTCTAGTGTTTTAACTATTGGAACTACCATTGAAGATTGAATGTATAATGTGAGAGAATGTAAACCTGGGGAACGTAAAATCGGGGTTCTAATGTACGTATGTCGACTTTTCTTCTCATACTAATTCAACTGAACATTTAAACAAAACCACTACCTTTCTATATAATTACATTAAAACACATTAATCATTGGTAATAATGTAACATGGATAAATGAGAAAAAATTTAAAGACATTTAATTAAATTAGAATTATACACACACACAGAAGGGTAATAATTATAGAAAAGCCCTCAATGACTTACTGGTTCCAAGAAATAAAATCACAACATTTTTGACAAAGTCAAACACTCCTTTCGATGCCTTGTGCGCTTCTCTAACACGTCCAAATAGAGAGTCATATGAAGGTGGAGGAGCTGAAAATCAATACATAAAAAATAAAAATAAAATATTGTAGTTTCATACCATGTTAACATACTGATAATTCATTTGCATTTTAAATAAATTTTACCATCACTTTTCTGTTTCTTTAGGCTAACTGTGAAAGAAAATGGTTGAAATTGGACAAAAGGACCAAGACAGATAAACCAAACAATCATGACTACACTGGTATGTGAACTTAGATACTGGTTACTGTGGTGGCCAAGTGATCAACAGGTGATCATACCACCAAAGTTTCTGGGTTCAACTCACAGCCTAAGGTTTGTCATCTTCATAGAGATGGAAAAGCCAGAAAAATATGATCGATATGTAGAATGTTAAATGGCAACATTGTGAGTCAAACTGCTCAAAGACACTAGATTACTGTATTTACTCATGCATAATGTGCAACTTTTTCTGAAAATTTTTGCCCCCAAAAACTGTGGTGTGTATTATGCATGGAATAATTCAGCTGGCCAACATTAAAATCACACGTGTTTATACTGTGTCACTGCATATAACACGTACATACCAATGGGCGCAAATACAAATTAACAGGTTGTTTTTTCAGTAATAAGATAAATATCTTTTAAGAAAATGAAGTTGCCATTTTCCATGATATTTCATGTTGTAATGGAATGTAATGCAACACCGAGAAAAACAAAACAGCACCATGCCATTCTGGCAACAAACCAAAAGCCATGATAATCATCCATGATATTTCTCCTTGTTTCTTACATTTCGACCATCTTCTGAACAAATGTGTTTTTCACTTCTCACTGTCTGAGCTGAATGTAATTATAGGCTCCCTTCTTGCCACAGACTCTCCATTCTGTATTACTCACCTTTTTAAGATAAAATGAGGGAGTCCTCAGCATTACATGAATAACTAAAACCTACAGATGGGCTGATACAAAATTTCTGTTAGTACCAATAAAGTAGATATAATATTTGAAGGGCTCGGGTGTAAAACATGGTAAGTGGCATTTTGGTCATTTCTGAGTTCATTAAGGAAAAAGGTTATTAGAAGATATACTGTAGATAAATTGTTTTTGTGTTGTGTTTACCAATTTCACAAGGCTTCACTGAGTACAATGCCTGCATGACATGACAATTTCACTCGAAAATTGAAGGGTGGCACATTTTACTTTGCAACTCAAAAATTAACCAAAATGTCACTTACCATGTTTTACACCCGAGCCCTTCATTTTAGCAATACTGGTAATCAATATTCTATGATCTTATTTAAAATTTAAAATTGCAAAAGTTCTATGAGGATCCGAATGCTTCATTTACTATAATAAATGATATCTATTAATTTATAGATCATGCCAAAATCACTCTGGAACAAACTTAAAATGTGGCCGTGGTGGCTCAGTCGGTAACGCGTCTGACTACTATGCTATAGGTCCCGGGTTCGATCCCCAGCCAGTTCAAATCCGGGAACTTTTCTAACGTTGGAAGCGGCCTCGGCGCCCACCCAGCGCCACATTTAATAAAGTAAAAATCCAATGCAACCGGAGCAGATGAAATTTCTATTAACATGTTCAAATTTATTGCTACCCACATCTCACCTGCAACTGCAGACATTTTCAACACATATCTGTACACTGGCACATTCCCAAGCATTTGGAAACTTGCTTACATATGCTCCTGGCTAAAATAACAAACCCAGTAAGCTCTCAAGATTTCCGACCAATTAGCATTCTACCCACTGTCAAAAGTATTTGAAAACATCGTTCACGAGCAAATTTTTAACTATGTGCAATCGAAAAAATTGTTAAACCCCTTCCAGTCCGGTTTCCACCGACAACACAATACTAGCATAGCCCTCGTTAAAGTAGTGGATGAAATTAGGTCAAGAGATATCTGACAATGCTAGTTCTCCTCGATTACAGCAAAGCCTTCCAAACCGTCGACCATGATATCCTGCTGGCAAAATTGTCATTTTATTTCAGCTTTTCCCAACCCGCTTTTGACTGGACTCGATCATTCTTAGCAGCTAGATGGCAATGCACATTCATTTCTGACAATAAGTCGTTATGGATGCCAATAAACTGTGGTGTACTCCAAGGAATCATTCTGTCTCCGCTACTGTTCTCCATGTACGTAAGTAATATATCTGGAACCTTTCAATCAACAAATTACCATCTGTACGCTGATGATGTTCAATGTTATTTGTAGTTTCCTAAACAAGCATAAAAAAAGCTCTAAAACAGCCATAAAAGCTCTAAATGATGATATTATGAACACCTGGAAGTGGTATCAGGCAAACGGTCTACGAGTAAATGCTGAGAAAACGAAATATATTTTAACTGGCTCATTGCAGCTCATTTCCACTACAGAGAAGCTCTCCATCCCTGACATTCTTGTCGATGGAAAACAAATTTCATTATCACTTTTGGATAAAGACCTGGGAACCGTTGTGGACGAAAACCTCACTTGGAGTGATCATGTAAAGGCCAGATGCAAAAAATTCTACGCAGGAATACACTCACTGTACCGCCTTAAAAACATTTTACCACAAGAGGTAAAGAAAACACTCGTGGAGTCGCTACTTCTGTCGCAAATAGACTACTGTGACTTGACGTATATTGGCCTCAACGGTGAATTAGCAAGACGTCCACAGTGAATACAAAATGTATGTATGTGCTTTATTTACAATATCAAATACTTTGACCACCTTACCTGGTTTTCAAGAACCTAGGCTGCTTTGACCTTTCCACTTGCCGTCCCTTCCATGCTCTTACAGCACTCTACAAAATAGTAAACTCACGAGAGCCCTCCTACCTACTTTTTCGAATTCCACCCCTAAGGCTCAACTGGACCTTTGACATCCATAAGGTCGAATTTTTTTAATTTTCCTCTCCATTTGAAAAAAACCTCTGATATTCCAAAATATGAAAAATTAGATACGCTTAGAATTCCTTCTAGAGCACTGACGTGAATTTTCATGTAGTTTGCTTTTGCTGTTATCTACATATTCTCAAAAGTGTCGCGATTATGTAAGTCTATTAAACTATTGATAATATCTAGGTAAATGCACGTCAATGCTCTAGAAAGAATTCTAAGCATATGTAATTTTTCATATTTTAGAATATCACAGCAGTTTTTCGAATGCAGAGGAAAATTTGAAAAACTTCACCCTGACGGTTTCCAAAGGTTTACTCGAGCCTTAAGAGGGAGGTGGAGTTTGGCGACGGTCGCCGTGGAAAGCGCTTAAATTTAACATGGGCTTTTTTGCATTTTGTTGAATATAACGTTTTAGGACAAAAATTTGCCGGAAAACACGCAGTGGATGTGAACTTAGTTTATGAAAATTTGAGTACATGACACATTTATGCAATTTCAGTTCGTTAAATGTGCACAAATTCCATTATTTTTTTTCAATTTCCCATAAGGAAATACGTAAATAAGCACAGAATGGTTATAGGATTTGTGGGTAGCACCAGCGAAAATGGTCATTATGATGCATACTAACGTAATGCTCAATCCTTTTATGACTAAGCTAGGGAGGGCTTTTCTTTCAAAAGTCACTTACACAGCCCAAAATGATTGTTTAAAAATGTCATGTATTATCGACGGCGAAAGATACGGCCGCTTCAGCCGAATTTCATTCATCATAGTTCGCCACTTGGCCACTAGATGTCTCTGTTTGAAAATTGCCCCAGGGTCGACAGGGAGGGCTAGTTCGCGCGGGTGTTTGAATTCTCTGCACAGCTGGGTTCCGTCCCCTCGTCGGCAAAGGTCCCTTAGCTGTCACAGCTTGATTCATTGCCTCTTTCCCAGGCAAGAAACCAAGAAAGCAGGAAGGCCATGAGTTTGTGTATGTTTGAGTGTAGAGAAGCAGAGCATATTTACCGTGAATTGCAACCAGTGACACAGTAACTTTATCTCGACCCCTACCGCGAAGGACGTATTTAGGGGGTCCAGGTGTCCCAACCTCCCCTCGAAAGACTTACCAAGTACAAAAATTAAATAATGAAAATAATGAGATTATAAAATAACTTCAATTAAGTAATGAAAATAAGGTTGTTGTTTAATCGCAAATTATTTATTTCCGCAAGAATATTGGAAAGCAATACGATTTTGAATGACAGTACCAAAGAAGATTTATGCAAGAATTATTACTACTTATAATAATATGCAAACAAAATATTACCAGGAATTTTACTTTCGTCAACTGGATCTAACATCATTTTTTCATACTCAATAAATATTATATTCTTTATCTATTTGACATTAATTTCCTTGCCAGGGCAGTTTCTATTTTTTATAAATTTTGCCGACCTTAACTACACATAAGCTAGATAATGAATACGTGATGTTATACTGCACTGTTGTTATACCGCCTTCTTACCTATTCATGTAATAAAAATATATTAATTAATTTAATATAATTATACTTATTTTAATTTAACATTATTAATATTATTATTTTGAGACATTACGTTAGGACGTCCCTCCGAAATATATATCTAGATACGTGCCTCGTGTTCGATTTGAATAAAATGTAGAAAAGGCGGGGAGGGTGGTAGCGCTTCCTCTTTTTACATTTCGATAGTTTTACCTCACATGTAGTACTTTGTGCAGATAGGAAATACGTGTACACACACACACACACACACACAATTGATGATTCGCGAAGGAACTTCGTTAAATTCCCATGCTTGTTCCGCTCACAAATCACATCCTCTCCAAATTACAATAACCTACTATTGTTGTTGCTTACATATATATGTGTGTGTGTGTGTGGTTCCTAGAACTTCACTACTTCCAATCATAAACTTGATGTGACTCTTACAAAATATTTGTCCGCGGGCCGCATGTAGGCCCCAGCATACGTTAATGCGGCCCGCCTTGGCCCCACTTAACACTTCATGCTTGAAATTATCTATATATCTATAATTATCCCGTTTTCTCTTTTCTCGTGATACAGACTCATCCAAACTTCAACACATTGACCAATTTTCCCTACACAGGTATACATTCCATTATACAGTAGGTGTTGTGTCAACTAAGCAAGGTGACTGACAGGTTACTTCTGAAGTACGAAAATATCTTGCCAGCTGGGGGAGGGCAGCGTGCATACTTTCTGTCGCCTATGAGTCTGTTTCTTGATTTTCAAGGATTTACCTGGAAGAAAAGCCAGTTTCTGTAAAAGTTTCAGAGAACCATATCGCTGCCCAAACTTCGTTGGAGTAAGAAAAGGACTATAGAAGAGGAATGTAGATTTTTCAAGTGAAATGCTTACTTTTGTTGCGAAGTGAATACTGAAAAGCGTAGAACTTTTGTACCCTGGTAAAATAAATCCATTCAGAAGTATTTCTTTATCACGAAATAAATTTGCCATAATCTGTGGCGGAGTGGTTATCACAACCCGTTGCGACACTAGAGGTTGCGGGTTCGAATCCTAGCCTGAGCATGGGCTTTCTTTGTATGTGTCCCTTCATCAATTTCATCATATCATTACTCATCCTCATCGTCGCCATTAGGCAAACGTGGCAGAAAAGCAACGCTAATAAAAACATCAGAAATACAGTTGAGGAGAGGATTTATGACTTAGTCAATGAACAATTGAAAGCGAAAATTGTTCGTGTTGTTGCCTTTTCCCTCACAATATGCGAAATTACGCACGTCTGTGAGCTAGCTCGGTTAGCTCCCTTCATTCGTGGATGCGATTCTTATCTCGATATGACAGTAAAACTACTTGAATGATTCCTCCCCGTGACACAAGAGTTGATATTTTGAAGGAAGTGGAGGTCATTTTGCAAAGTTACAGTCTTCCGTTATATTAAAACTTTTTAATAAAGTTATAATTTGTCCTTCCCAACTTCTCAGGAATACTAGGAATGACAGGAATATTTGTCCACAGTAAAAATAATACGTGATGAAGTTGGAAACAGGTTTCAAGACTTCAGAGGGTGCGAAGGACAATAATCTTGTTCTGCTCTGCTCCCTTTTCTTTTGATGATGCGTGTGCAAGTCCTGACTTCGAATGGAACTTATTTAATTGCAGTGCAACTCGTATAGGTGGGCTATCCTTGATTTTTCTTATATCTCCCATAGCAGTATCCTCGAATAAGCTATTTTGCTGTAGAAATTTTATTAATTTTGGTTGCACTTGCCTTGGTGAAAAGTTGTTTTCCATAATGAACATTAATGAAACAGCCGAATGATCAAGAATGACTGACAAAACATTTGTTGTCTGCATTAAGAGTTTCATGCTAACAAAAAACTTATTGCACACTTTTGAGAAGCTTGTTAAAAAAAAACAGTGAAATCTGTGCGAAACGAAACTATAATTGCAAACAAACAGTTACAATTGTAACCAATTTATACTCGAAAGTAACATGTAAAATACTATAACCATGAAAAAATATGGGGGGAGGTCTATATAATTTACATATCGATGCTGCAATAATAATCACTGGAATCCCCCCTCCCTTCGGCCCCCTTGGGTCGAACCACTTAGTTCTGGATTTTAAGGTGTTGGGGTTCTACGGTAGATGTGTGGCCCGGATAGTTTTGACATTATCGTTATGCGGCCCTACTCACGAATTGAGTTTGACATTGCTGGTCTATAGGACCTGTTGAGGATGTGTGTGTGTGTGTGTGTGTGTGTGTGTGTGTGTCATAGAACATCACTACTTCCAAACAAACATGATGTGGCTCTTACAGAAACATCTGTTTTTGGAGTGGAACGATTACAAAAAGGTTTACACTGGCCTCCCCGATGGCGCAGTGGTAGCGTCGTCGCCTTGTAATCAAGGGGTTCAAGGTTCGATACCCGGTGGAGGCACATAGTGGTTCGGATTCAACTTTAAACTGTAGGTCCAGTCCCGTTTAGCCTTACTGTGCATAAAGTGGACTTAAAACACTAAATCAATCAACCAACAAATATTTTTACGGTTTCTTTGCAAATCTTCAATTAATGTAAAATTTAAAAACATAATTTTTGCTGACTTTCTAACTTGACAAATTATTACTTCGAATTCTTCATAACACGTATAGTGCTGACCTTGAAGATCATACAATAATTAGTTGGACTGAAATTTCACTTGGGAAGCAATCAATTAACATTGGGAAAAATCACAATAGGAGAAAGCAACTAATGTGATGCAGGAACTGGTCATATGTTTCCACAGGGGATTCCCATCACCACTGAGAGTTTGTCCCCACCCTTGGCCGATTAGCCGGCCCCGTGGCGGAGTATTTATCTCATTTCGCTACGACGCCAGTGGTCCCGGGTTCGAATCCAGTCTGGGCATACGTGTCCTTCGTGAGCGTCTCTTCATCGATTACATCATATCATCATTAGCCAAGAGTGGCAGAAAGGCGAAGTAAAATAAACAAAATCAATCAATCTTGGCCGATTAAAGCTGCTGTGAACTCCAACGATGAGAACTGTGCAAAGGGACTTAATTCAGATCATAACAAAGAAAACTACTTCATCAAAGTGTATGTTCAATATTATACTATTGTTTCCTGACATCTTTGTTACTACTGTACATTTTGTTACATTGTTTTGTCCGTCTTTCTCCTTTAATTGTTACTAATTCTTGCCTTATTATTATCATTATTATTATATATCGATTTTGTATAAAAGAACACCCCCTTAAAAAAAAATACTTTCTTTCAACTGATATTCTCTACCTCCTTCTTTCCTTCTTTACTCTCAATTGATAATTCTAACCTCAACAAGAAAATTCAACATAATTATAGTAGCCACTGTAATCAACCAAATTTATTCAATCAAAACTTCAGCGATGAAGGTTCTGTCTCGGGAGCCTGCCACTCTTCTCGTTCCATGCAAGAGTCAGCCAGCAAGCAGTTTAAATGTGAATGCTTTGCCAGTGGAGAAATTTTAGCCTCCGAAACCAGAATGAAAAGAAACAGGTGGGTGTCCTTTTCCTGGAAACCTCACTGCGGGAGTCACGCGGAGGGGAGGGGGTGGTGAAGGGAGGAAGGTTCTCTTCCTAGTCCTCTGATATGTCGCTAGGTGTCTCTGTATCGCATCGGGCCAGGAAACTACTTTCATGCCAACCTCCAGGCCACTCTTAAGTGTAACACACACCTTTGCCACCCATTCGCAAGACAACTCTCTGCTGACCATTCCCTCCCACAAGACATAGTTTTATGGAAATTCCTTCATGGTTACTGCTATCAGAGCGTGGAATAACCTCCCTAATGACATAAGAAACTCCTCTTCTCTCAGCAAACACCCACTGACTTTTTCTGTAATTTGAGTATGTTTGTTGTGTGTGTTTATGTTTTACATGTATTTTTTTTAGCTTTTCTTACAGTGTAGATGTATTTTTCTTTTTTCCTTTTCTTTTTGTGTTTTTCTTTTTCTTCTTTTTTCTCTTGTGTTTTTCTTTTTTCGGTATTTTAATGTTTTTAGTTTTTATATATTTCACAAACAGTTAGCTATTATAATCAATTTATAAAATGAATATGTAAAGTAGAGATGGTTAAGTGGAAGAAAAGGTTTGTGCCTTAACTTCACCATCCAAAACAAGATATAAATATACTTAACTGGATGACTGCAATACTTTTACCTTAGAAACTCAAACTGTGTATTTAGACTTTGTGAATGGAAGGTGTATATGTACAAGGGCTGCTGGAAAAGTTTCTGCAATCAATATGAAAAAATACATGTGAAATTCTGGGAATGGCTTTATTGTTTTTCAAAGTATTCACCCTTAAGATCAATACACTTTTGCATATGCTCAAACCAATTTTGAAAGCACTTTTTCCACTCTGAAGCTGATCGTCAGAGACCGCTGTTCAGAATGCGTCAACAGCTGCTTCAGGCAACACAAATCGCTCACCACGCATCTTATTTTTCATGTGTGGGAACAAAAAGAAGTCACTAGGTGATAAATCGGAGTATGGACAATAAGTTATTAATTCGACATTTTTACTGGACAAGATATCAACAGTTTGGTGTGCTGAGTGGGAACTGGCGTTGTCGTGGTGAAGAATAATGTGATGATTTGGGTTTGTTTTACGCAATTCATTGATGACCTCTGGCAAACAAATTGTTGTAAACCACTCAGCATTTACAGTCCTTCGACCTTCTAAAGCTATTGTTGCCACATGTCCGGTATAACCGAAGAAACAAGCAATCATTTGTTTGGCAAAACTCCTCGAACGAACAACTTTTATTGGTTTCGGCTCACTTTGAAACACCCAAACAGTGGATTGCTGTTTAGTTTCGGGTTCGTATGAATAGATCCAAGTCTCATCCCCTGAAACGATATAGTACAGCAAATTTGACTTGCATCGGTTGAATTTTTTGAGCATTTCTTTACATCAATTTACACGAGCCTGTTTTTGAGCTTCGGTCAAGTTGTGTGGGATCCAACGGCTTGAAAGTTTCGTACATTCAGATGACCAAGGATGCCTGAATCTCACAGTATGTCACATGCCGATTTCTCTCAATCATTTCACGCACAGCATCAACATTACTGGCAACAACAGACAGGGACGAACGACCTTCACGAAATTCATCACTGAGAAATGTGTGACCATGCTGGAATTCTGAAAACCAATTGTACACAGTCCAATTGGATGGTGCTTCATCCCCAAAAGCCAAATAAAGTCGCTCGATGCATTGTTTCGGTGTTAAACTACATTTGAAATCATAAAAAATCATTGCCCGAAAGTGTTCACGAGAAATTTCCATTTCTCACACAGAACTACTTCTTCAAACTGTTGCGGAAAATAAACGAACAGGCTTAAACAAACAATCAAAGATAATTTAAAAATAAAAAAGGTCTATTCTTCCGATTTTTATAATAGCAGAACAGTAGTGCCACTGTTGGTGGTAGTTTGCAGAAACTTTTCCAGCAAACCTCGTATTACATCTTTATATTCACAAAAAAATAACAAAATGGCAGAATTTTGCACTAAGTTAAGGCCGAATCACATGGAGCTGGATTTCCAGTAGAAATGCCCTAATTGGTCTCCCAGGGGGCTTACTATTAGTAAGTACGTGGAGTGGTGACCACAGGACCACGAGCTAGTTCGGCTCCAAAGGCGAAGAAGATGGATGGTCATCTCAACGGCAGTGGAGGCGGAGAACACAGGGGAGTAACACCTCTCTAAAAAACCTTGGTCCATCTGGCTCCGGATGGCAGAACCTTGTAAAGGGTCCTAGCCAGGGTTATGGCAAAGACCTCAATGGCAGATGAGAAGAAGACCTTCGGTATGGCGCAGATGGCGAAAGAGGCATCTTGGGGTTAAAAATAAAGAGGGAACCCACTGCCTTGTGGTGAGGAGGGATCCTCAAAGGCTAAGGGAAGGAAAACCTTGACAGAAAACCAAGGGGAAGAGGGAACTCTAAGGCATGGTGAAGCCGATCCCTCTAAGGGAGAAAACCCTGAAAAAAAATTCCAGGTCCTCCAAGGTAATGTGAGTTGGGCACGAGGTCGGCACCCGAGCACTGTAAAAATTACAACTGCTAAAGACTCTCAAAAAATAGCCCAGTAAATATGGGGTTGCAAGCTGAAATAATTTATAAAAAGCTATTTTTTTTCAGGGTTTGCTATTTGTTACTTCCCAAATGAAATCCCAAAAGTCCCCTAAAATCCCATGTGCGCATCACCTCCAAAATGGCAGACAAAGATGGTGGCCCAGCTCGCAACACATGTTATCCTTTTTTCTTTAATAACTTTAGATAATTTAAAGCTAAGTCATTCCTGTTTTCACTATTTTACACAAGAAATGTTGGAGAATCAGATTATGTATTAAAATATCCAGAAAATACGTATTTAACAATACTAACAACAAAAATGTTACTTTAATATTTCCATACAATTTCATTTCTCCACCTTTAAATATAAATATCTATAAAATTGAGAGAATAATGGAAAATATTCGAAATGGAATCCGTAGAGATTTTATCTGACTGCAAAACGATGCTCTTGAAAATAAAATTCTGCTTACGATAAAGCACCATACATGCATACTACTTAAAAGTAACAATGTTATTCATACTGAAATATTAAAACTTACATGTAATAATCTTGAGAATGATCCACCTCCAGCTTTCCTTTGTTACAAAAAAGTTTCATCTTCAGAATCATCAGCAACTAGCATGTTGGAACAAGAATTTCATTGACAGTAGTAACAAAATTTCGAACACACCAGTCTGACCTTTCTGCATTCACATCTATCACTACAGCCTTTCTGTGTTGTGATCTTGCACTGGCATGATATCAGGTTGAGCAGGTTGTCAGGAACAGCTGGTAAGTTTGTTGTAACTGGAAACAATTTACCTTCTCTTGAGTGCCACCCCTATTCTGTTGGTTCCAAATTATTCCCTAACCATTGCTGTACTTGAAGATAAACATGGAGACTGTTGGGAAGCAGTTGCACTTCTTTGAGGTAACATTGCTAAATTGAATGATGAAGATAGTTTCCTAGCCACTGTTTTGTTGTACAAATTATATCTGAGTTCATCTAACGAAACATTGTTCTTTATTCCATATAACTTCACAATAAATCTTTCTCCTACTTCAATTGCTGTTTGAGGATCTAGATCAGAGTTGTTGAACACTGTAACTACTTTAGAGAGTACTGGGTCTTTCTGAAGAATATTGAATGCAGTCTGCTTTCATTTGTTGAATAAAGCAGATGTCGTGTCACATCCTGTGACGGCATGGAAGAACAGAAAAAAGTGACTCTAGGCTTCTCTGAATATTGCAAATGTGGAAGCATTTGCCTTTACTTTTGTTCGTTTGTGGCCTCATAAAATAAATTGTTGTGTTTGGATGTCCACGAGCAGGAAGTAGGAAGCCACCAGCTACAATATAAGTTAATTCTGATGGTGGTTGTACACAGGGTTCGATAGCCTCTACAATATCCATAACTACAGATTTTCTGGTTTTTCTCATTGAAATGTCATCAAATAAAGATGGAGGGTAAGGTGCTACTTCATATTTAAAAATTCCTGCAGTTCTTGATGTGACTGCGGCACAACAGCAATCCGACTGAATAGCTGAAGTGGGTTGATGCTAATAGCTTCATTCCGAATTTTAATTGTATTGTGTGTTGCAGATATTGGCACGACTTTCTCTTTTCTCCTCAAAACTATACTTCCCAATGTTTTACCCATCATTTGAGACAATGATTTTGACCCAATCTCCTCTGCCCTATCACAATTCACTTTGACGTCACCTACTAACCCGGTTGCAATATTGATGAGGTGCTCCTTTTGGTTGGTCTGTTCAAAGGGGTTGTGAAGACTGAACCAATCAGAAAGCTTTCTGATGTCTTCATCATCTCTAGCTTGGCGGGAAGGTCGAAGTTCTACATGCTTTTCCGATGATGACAACAGTTTTCCACAGAAGTTTTCTAAGGCTTCACTCACCTCCATGGTTATAGGAAATGACAAAACCCAGCGAACCAATGTGGAATCCGCAATACCTCGGCCATGACTCAAGCCTCATCGCCCTCATCAAACTTTGCTCAATTACCATATCTGCTGCAGTACCACTCGAAAAACAGTCTTTTCTTCGAACAGTAAAGTATCCGTGGTGAAAAAGTTTCCCAAGTTCTTCTGGTTTCATTCTATTTCCCAATTCCTCCATCTGTTGCAGATAAAATTGTACAGATTTCGCATAGTTCAGATGTCCAGCTGCGTGAAAGTATGGAAGCTTGCACTTAAGAGTATAAACGTCAAGGTTCCAGTCTCCAGTACGCTCTGCTCGAATATACAGCATTATCAGTCTTACTTGTTCTAGGTACTGCAGCCACAATTTTGCTGTTCGGCCTTTATCCTTAATTTGTGCCTTTATCTCGGCTAGATCTGCTATTAGTTTTTTCATGTCTGGATGATCCTTGAGGTCATTTAAAGTCTTAATGCCTGATATCAAGTCTTCAAAACTAGAACGTATTTTACTTTCCTTATCCTCACCATCTGGTAGACTGCTATATACGTCAAAAAATGTGCTCTCAGTGCTCTTGCGTATGCAGTTCCATTTAACATGTGAACAACAGTATTTTGCACATACAACAAAGCCCAAAGTTCTTCAAGGCCACTGCCTGACATAATGTGTCCAATGCTACCTAAATATGACATTAATAGGTGAAATCCTCCCAGTTTGACTACTACTTTAGCTAAATCACTGTCTGGGTCAGCTGGTGCGACAATTCCTACAGCCTTCCAATAAAGAGGCTGGTCAAAGGTTACAATACAGGAACCCTGTCCCATTTTTTTACTTTCTTCGCAAGCAAAGAGAAGAGAAGTATAAATCGAACTGAGGTTTGATGCTTCCATATTAAAGAAAGGGACTGCAGTTACGCTGCTCATTTGAAACTCCGGGTGGTCATATTGAGTGATAGTGTGCATGAAGCCTTTCCAAGACATATCAACATATCAAGAAAACTCAAATTGAAATAGTTGCTGTGCGAGAAACCAGATGGAGGGGAAATGGTGTAATTAACAAGAAGGACTTCACTGTATACTACAGCGCTACAAAAGATAGCACAGGACAGGCTGGTACTGGATTTGTGGTACGGAAAAGAATGCAAAAACATGTAATTGGATTTGTACCATATAATGAAAGAACATGTAAACTAAGAATTAAAAACAAATACAACAACATAACCTTAATTAATGCACATGTACCAACAGAGGATAAATCCGAAGAAATAAAAGAGCAATTTTATGAAGACATAAAATATTTAGTACATAGTGCACCAAAAAGTGACATGATTATAATACTAGGTGATTTTAATGCAAAACTAGGAAAGGAAGAAATATACAATAACACAACAGGCAAGCATACTTTACATGAAACAACAAGCAGAAATGGAGAAATCGTATGTGAATTTGAAGCTGCAAATAGTATGGTAGTTATGAGCACGCAATTCTAACATAAACAAATACATAAAGGTACATGGACATCCCCAGACCAAAGTACTGTTAATCAGATTGAGCATATACTAATTAATAGCAGAAAAACTGATCTAATTGAAGATGTAAGAACATTGAGAGGCCCTAACATTGACTCTGGCCATTTCCTTGTGAAAGCCAACCTAAAGCAAACATTACCAGCAATCTACAAGAAAAAAAATAGAACAAACGATAAAGTGGGACATAACAAATCTGGAAAATCCTAGAAAGATTAAAAAATACAGAACACTCCTCTATGAGAAATTTAAAAATCTCATGGAAAGTAGAAATATCAATGAAGAATGGACTAATATACAAACAGCAATAAATGAAAGTGCAAATGCTGTTATGCAAAAGCAAAGAAGTGCACCCAGAAATGAATGGTGGGATGAGGATTGCAGGAGGATCATAGAAGAAAAGAACAAAGCACGAAAAAAAGTAATGCAAAATAAAGACATGAATAAACCTAGAGAAATATAATAAAATGAGGAACAAAGCAAACAGATTAATAATAGTTAAAAAGAAGAAATGGCTGAATGATAAAATTAGGCAGATAGAGGCGAGTTATAAGAAAAACCAAACAAGAAAGTTTCTTAAAGAGGTAAAGAAATTTAAGGAGCATCATGCATTCTCACCCTCATTATGTAAGGATCCCAAAGGAAACAGACTTGCACAAAAAGAGCAAGTCCTAAATAGATGGTAAGAATACTTTGGCAGCATATATAACAAGAAAGAAATGGTGAATATGAAATACCAATGGACGAAAATGAAAGTGATAAACAACAGTTACAACCTCCCACCTGGAATGAAATATGCACAGTAATATAAAATCTAAAAGCAAATAAAGCTGCACGATCAGACAATATACCACCACAACTAATCAGAAATGGAGGTAGAGCATTAAAACAGAAATTGCATAAACATTATGGGAAAAAGCGCAAATACCAACAGCGGAACGAAGGAATTGTGTGTCCAATATACGTACAAAAAAAGGTGATGGACTAAACTGTGACAACTATAGATCAATAACACTGTTAAACATAGGGTACAAAATATTTGCCATATTGCTAATTAAGAGATTAACAGAGATTATTGAAAGCAAACTAGGAGAACACTAAATGGGATTCCGGCCGAATAGATAACATATTTATAGTAAGACAAATTTTTGAGAAATGCCATGAATACAACATTGACTTGCACAACATACGTATTTATTGATTACAGTCAGGCATTTGATTCGGTCTACAGAAGCGAGGCCATAAACTCCCTGAAATTATTCGAAATACCATACAAACTAATAAGACTAATAGCACTGACCCTAAATAACAACAAAGCAAGAGTCAAAATAAACCATGAACTTACTGAAGAATTTAAAGTAGAGCTAGGAGTGAAACAAGGCGACCCCCTATCGGTAACATTATTTAGTATAATCATACATTCAATTATGAAACACTTGGATCTAAGAGGCAATATATCTACGAGACTAAAACAATGCATCGCTTATGCAGATGACATAGTACTCACAACAATATCTAAAAAATCCTAATTCAAACATTTCAGCAGCTGAAACATTAATCCAAGCAAATTGGCCTTGTAATAAATGCACAAAAATAAAATACCTAAGATGTGCGAGAGGTAAAGGTGGAATGGAATACTTGACCATAGATGATGATCATATAGAACAGACAAAATCCTTCAAATACCTAGGATGAATAGTGAATGGAGATAACACAATAGAAGAAATCAAAGAGAAAATTGTATCCAGAAACAAAGCTTTTTACAGCAATTTGGAGCTATTCAAAAGTAAACAAATATCAAAGAGTGCCAAACTGAGGCTTTACTATACCATAATAAGACCTATAGTTAGTTACATATGCATGTGAAACAAGGACACTCAAAGACTCCTGCAAACAAAAATTATCAGTATTTGAAAGAAGAGTTATAAGAAAAATCTATGGCCCAATTAAAGAAGATGATGGTACTTGGAGAATCCAAAATAATAATGAAATAAACAGAATAGATTAAAATAACACCATAATAAACTTAATCAAATCTCAAAGACTAAAATGGCTTGGACATGTCCATAGAATGCCAGAGGAAAGGCTAGTTGAAGGGATATACAGAGGCAACCCAGTAGAAACAAAAGCAAAAGGCAGAAAAAAACACAGATGGATAGATGATGTTATTAAGGATCTGAAAGATATGAAGATCAACAAATGGAGGAAGTGTATCCAGGATAGAAAAAATGGAGAAAAATTGTTGAGCAGACCAAAACTTTCAGTGTATGAAGTAGTGCCTTATGAAGAAGAAGAATGCCCTAATTGGTGCTAGACTGGCTACCTGGCTGGAAATGGTAGCTGCTGGACTGGTTTTGATGAAAAGAGCAAGCTCTAATTGCAACTGGCTTTGTCTGCTAGATTCTGTGGAACAGCCAATCAGAGGGAATGTTTGATCATATGAAGATAATCTGTGAGAAGCAAGTCAATTTTTCTTTGCCTGTGGTTTCCAAATGTTGGTTGTTTTTGTTCACTGTCATGTGCATTCATGTTGATTAGGATTTTATCCAAGGTGGTGGTGAGATTTGTACACGACAAAATGTGATTGGCCAGTAATGAAAATCCTTATTATTACCAATTTGAATAAAATATTTATTACGAATGAATCATGCGAATCTCATGCATGAATTTACATATTGGAGATCATTAAAAAGTTTGTTTGAGTACACTATGACTATGAAATTTTCATTTGAGGAAATTTTTAGTCCATACTTTTATTTTAATTGATTTAATGTTTAGTAACAGCAGTAACTATTCTCCTACAACATTCTTCAAATTGCACATCAATTACTTTAGCTTGTCTGCTCTGCACAATGCCTTGTGGGAACAAAAGTATACCGACAAGTACGGTAACGAGTATCGCATGAGGCAAAAACTAGCAGCTAAGCCAGTACCACACAACTAGTCGAAGTCCAACTGGAAAATCCAGCAAGAAATCTAGCCTTGTGTGCTTCAGGGATTAGAGAGTTTTTATTGAAATATTAGAATGACAAAATTATACCAATTATACTGATATATGCTTAATATGCCTACATCAGCCATACACAAAAAAATAATTAATTTATTCATTGCATAATAAATACTCTGCTTGTTCTTTTAAAAAGTTATGAAATTAACAAGCAATGTGTGCAGCAGCTAGAAAGAATTACACATTTCTCTACTTTATTTTTCACCACTGTATAATATAATGGGGCCTCCCCGATGGCACAGTGGTAGCATCGTCACCTTGTAATCAAGGGGTCTCAGGTTCGATACCCGGTGGAGGCACATGGTGGTTCGGATCCCACTTTCATCTGTAGGTCCAGTCCAGATTAGCCTTACTGTACGTAAACACAGGAGATGCATTTAAGTCTAATATTAAATGACAAATGATGGATGGAGATCTTGAATGATTCATTCATCTTCTCCATGTGTGAGACCAATTTCAGTGGAATGGGTTTTACCTTCGGAGGGGGTCTGTGTATTTAAGAATTGACTGTACAAAACCAGGAAACTGGTATTATATTTTATGTAGATTGAAAAGTACACACTTGCAGGTTCTTTATATAAATAACAGATAGGTAAAATTATTTTCAGTTTTACAGATAAACCAATTTTTACAGATATGTAAACCAATTTGGAACGTTCTTTGAAAACTAACTTTGTAGTTCCGCAACCACGTCCACTCCATCTTCCCTCGACCAGCCCTGAAGATGACTCTGTGAAGGAGAACAAAGCTCGGAAGAACTCCTAAGTGTTTTTCATCCTGTTGTTTGTGTGTTATTTCAGTGTTTTTAACAAATATGTTGCCGGCACGTGACGTAAAAAGTTTTCTAGTCATAATACAAAGTTTTGATGAAACTAGACTGATACCTCTTGGGGGAAAAATATAACAACAATGTATAAAAATGACAGTGTTACCACCTTACAAAAAACAATTTCCGGAATTTCGGTTCTAACATCGGCCATATGGACATTGGATGGATCAAATTGAGAGACAGAAAAAGTTCTAAAGTCTTGCATGCTACTTTTCTATTTAAAATTCCCTCTTTAGGTATGCTTTAACACATTGGAAGTTGTTAAATATACAGACACTCCACAGCAGGTTTAAATGCCAATAATAAACTTGCAAACAATATTATTTGTGGAAAATATGACTATAGGCTAATATTAAATTGGTACCATTTAGAAATAATACAAATTTTACCATGAAAGAACCAGCAAATGGATTCCTTTACAAACTGTTCATGTAAGTAAATCTTAAAATGTTACGTGTTATTAATTACTAGTCTTTATCTGGTTTATTTATTCACAATTGTATTACTTACATTGTTTTAATATTTACTCTATGGCCATAGTGCTGCATTTTGGCTCATGCTGTAATCTACACTACCAATAAATAACTTATTCAAGTGAGAGGTCCTGTACCACCTAGATTACAGCTGCAATTTTGCACTACATGACTTATTTGTTCAGGCCCTCAAAGAAAGCTCTATATGGATATAGATAATGAAGTGAAGGGCACAGTTGCCAATGTTTGAATGAGCACCCAAAAGTATTTGTAATCTCCCCCGTACAACAAGAACCTTATCTTAAAGCTCATATGGACAAAGAACAAACCCAGACTTTTCGTTTCCAGATGTCAGAGTTCCCAAGTACAAAAAGCAGTGTTGCCACACAACTGATTTTTGCTCAGTCGTAAATGACACCTTCTGCTTTCAACATGTGCCCTTCACTCAGAGTTCAGGGAGAGGCAGAGTAAGGATTGGAGAGCAATTTGTTTGTGTTCTGTGGTGAACCGTTAGGCTTTGCCCTGCCTTGGCCTTGTTGGGGATGACTTCGCCACCCGTTTTGCTTTCAGGAGTAAGTTTTGATAAGCAGAATACCTCAAGACTTGAATTTTTCCCTTGCCATGGCAACTGGTTCAAGGGTTTGTGTGACTCTACCTGTCTCTCGATGGAAAAGACAAAAATTAAATTTTAGTTGGTTCTAAAAAAAAAATTGTAAATAATGTAGATGCTTTATTATTATTATTTTTTCTCAGAAAAACCAGTATCTTGTTTCTGTTTCTTCATAAGAAAATGTATAGATTGGTACAATTGGATTCAATTTCATCACATCTACTTACTAGTAAGTATATGGTTGGTGAAGCACTTACCATTTGGATCTATGGCTTCTTCATACGATGGAGGGGGTCCTCTGTCTGTGCCCGCACTGATAGGGACTGTTCCTGGAATGTCCTGGTAAGACGGAGGAGGAAAACTTGGTTCGAAAGGTTCATGTGAAGGTGTCTGTGATGGTGGATGTGATGCATCTGGGCTGTCATCCGAGTCCTACAGAGGTAACAAGAAATTTAGTAAATACTCGTCTTGCAAGTAAGGGAAACAGAAGTTTGACAGTTTGTGCAGCATTTTGTGTCCAGATCAACACTGGATCTACTGCTTTTCATGAAATCTGAAGGACCAAAATATGCTACCAAATTACACACAATACATATATGATATACACAATTTTTTTTAACCTTAGAAAACAAAACGACGAAAGTTCCTTTTGATACCACATTAAATTATCAGAAATAAAAATTATTTCCTCTTAGCATTTCTAAAGGCTGTTTTGGTAACATACAAGAAAAAAGGAAAAAAAAATATTTAAATGGAAAATCTAGAAAGAAAAAGGAAGAGTAATTCATGATTCCAGCTAATAATATATCTGGTGAGATTTTAGAACTACATCAAGTGGGTCTGCTTGCTCTGGCATGTTCTCCATGGACGTATTGTAGGAACAGAATGATCATGTGATGAAATTGATGAAGAGCAACTCACAAAGAACACTCATGCCCCACCGCGGAGGCCGCACCTTGAATATTCTTGGGTGGTTTTATGTACACCTGCACTTTACGTAACCCTGATTGGTTGTCCTCTCCATGTCTAGGGGTTTCTAGCAGCCAACTGATTCCCAAAACACTTTACGCTCCTGGTACCTAGCATGCACCTACGACCTACAGGGTTCGATTAATGACTCTTCATGGAGATATCGGTTATCTATACACTTTATTTACACACTTCCCACTTCTCCGTATATACACATCGTTCCATTACAGCTCCAGTAAAAAATGTTCCAGATTGCCTTTTGCTCCATTCCATAAGAATGCACTATTCCAGACTTTGCTCTACAAAAACACTATTTACCATAGCGTTAGCCCACCTTTTTATCACGCAGGCGTCCCCACATACAGTGATCACCCTCCATGTCTGCCTCTCTCTTGTGTCAATCCATATGTAAGTGCATCTGATTATGTGTGTGTGTGTGTGTATCTGGCTCTGCATCTCTCTCTCTCTCTCTCGAATGAGTAGGAACCCAGTATTTATACCTTTGACAAAACTGGCCCAGCCCCTTCCACTGGGGCGAAGGCCCTTTTGTTACCTTTTAAACAAGAAAGTCATTGGGGGGAAACTAACCGTTGAATACCCCAGCTATTAAGTAAAAAGTAACCTTGGGAAGAGCACTTACAAACATATAACTTGTATACAAAGCATTTTCCATTTGACAGCTGTGCTTGTTCAAAACCACACAGCAATTTGGAACACTTCAAAGTATTGTTTCCTGGAGCAGAGGCAGCAGTCTTCCCACTCAGAACAATTAGCATAAGTTTTCTGAGCCATCAAACCTTCAAAAATAGTTTCAATGTGACTCTGCCCTAGATAGATATTAGAAATGGGATATGCAGTCGTATGGTGAGGTTTGTGCTGGCCCAATGCCTTCTCACAATCAAAGAACACCCATTCCCTCTGCTCGCAAGATCTGACTCACCATTCAGATTACAAGAATACTTGTTTTGTTTGAGTTGGTGTTTTAAGTCCACTTTATGCATGGTAAGACTAATTGGGACAGGACCTACATTTTAAGGTAGGATACAATCCGTGGGTGCCTCCACCAGGCATTCAATCCGAAACCCCTTGATTGCAATGTGACGACACTCTCACTGGGCCATAGGGGAGGCCTGATTACAAGAATGCAACTGCAGAAATAAAGTAATTAGCATAGAGGTCACTGATCCCTACCATACCAGTTAAGGGTTAACTCTCACACTGACTGTGTAATGGTGTTGGTGAGTTACTGTATCCCAAGTAAAAAAAAATTAAAATTGCATGATTAATGTTGTTTTACTTGCATGGTTTCTGTGCTTCTTCTATCTTAGTCATGCATTACAGCAAAGTAATGAGCAGTTTTTTGGTGCTCTTTTTCCAAGTATTGATGCTCCTTTACACACTCGCACACATTCTCCAACCAAAATACGCTAAGACCTGTTACAGTTACTCCTGCTCATAATATTACATATGTTGGTGTGAAAAGTGATACCGTGCTTTGACAAAAATTCTGTGCTTAATCCATGGAGTGGTATGGTAAACATGGCATTTTCTCCATATAAAACTCTGTTGCAATGTTTCTGCTTCACACACAGGTGCAACTGTTCTCATCTGATGTATGTGATTTAGCATATGATAAACCATTGGGAGGGAATGCAGGTAAGGAAGATTATTGGGATGTACCAGTAATTATGAAAATATTAGAATTAACGCTAATAAATTCACGGTTAATTTTTCCATGCAGTTTTTGATTGTTGGTTGATTTTGCCACTGTCTGACATGTACATGCCTGATGAAGCTACCAGACATGTGTCAAAATCGATCGCAAATCAAAAACTGTGGAGAAAAATGAAACATGAACTTATTAGGGTGAATTACTTCTCTCCACGTAACTGCCAAACAGATATCTTTAAGTATGAGGGTCATTCGGAAAGTAAACCACTGTTGTGGCGTGGCGCTAGTAGTAGTGGGCAGAGCGGAACCGTTGTTACATCACGCAATCTGTGATTCAGTAAGCTTCCAGCTGTGCTAGTGAGAGCATCGTAGTGCCGTGCGTGTGCTGGTTATAACGTCACAAAATGTGTGCTGAAATCGAAAATCCCGCCAAATGCGAGATACGTGGAGTGATAAGATTTCTTTGGGTAAAAATTCATGGAATGTGGTACGACAATCACTTCTGAAGTTTACTGTAACACTTTGCAGAAAGTGAGAAGAGCCATCCAGAAGAAATGTCGTGGTCTGCTGACATCTGGGGTTGTGTTCGTGCATGACAGACAACGCTCGCCCTCACACTGCTCGGCGAACGCAAGACCTTTTGTGCCCATTCAAATGGGACGTTTTGGATCATTCCCCGTATATCCCGGACTTGGCTCCTTTTGATTTTCATCTGTTCACTCACATGAAGAAGTGACTTGGGGCATTAGTGAAACGCTATGACAAGTGCTAGAATTTACATGGCAACTATGTTGAAAAATAAAGGACATCTGTGCCTTTCAGATGTAAAGTAAAAATTTGTTGTATCTATGCGGGTTTTTTATTTATACCCAAACGGCAGTTACTTTCTGAATGAGCCTCGTACAATGTAAATGTTAGAATGTTCAGGAGAGAGTTTAATGTCTATTTGTGTACTGTATGTGCTTTGTGTTTGTTATGGAATTCATCTACCAGCTGACACATTTCTCCTGCAGCCACTATCAAGAACATATTTTCAAAGAAGATATGTGAAGGAGTATTCCACAAAAGTGGTCCTACTCCATGTAAATAACAAAATGAATCTATCTGGAAATTATTATTGCTTTTAATTATATTAAGGTTTAAAAGCTTGTGCATGCATGTAATTTGCCTTGTCACCAATGAAAATTATAAGCATCTGTGCAGCTTATATGATTCACAGACAAATGAAGTAAAACTTTGCTACATTTTTAAAATGACGGACATGTAACACATTATCATTAATACTTTTCACGTATTCAAGTTATGTCATAATACTAAAGTTCTTTTTTCATTAGTTAGCAGACACCACAATGTATTTCATAATTTAATGAAATCATTTTTTCTATGTTTTGATTGTAATGCATTTGTTTACGTTTTGTTCCTTTATAGTTGCTAATTATTTGGAAATCTATTTCCAAATTTTGATTCTCGCTGGGTTGCTTATGCCAAAGAGCGTAGACCTCAATTATCGAAAACCCCATATATCGAAGCATATCACGAGTGCAGTCCTGCCACCTTCGGTAAAGTGCCAAACTACTTCCCAGTAGTACGTGGGAGGCTGCTTGTGATTGGCTCTAAACTTTTAAATGTATAGGTTTCCGAAGGACATAGAGAGAATAAATACCAGGAGACATCAAAAAGTAATTGAGTAAACTTTTTATAGCCAAATGGAAATACAAGGGTAATTTTTTAAGTAAGGTCCATTTTGCAATAAAAACAAAGTAAGTAAATGTTTTTCAAGAAACCATTAATTTTCTGAATTTACATACACTTCTCTATTTTTTTTACATAATTTCCTTGCCGGTTTAAAATTTATCGTAACAAACTACGAGTTTTTGGATACACTCCTCATAGAACTCTGCCGCCTATGATGATAGCCAGTTACTCACTGTCGTTTTCACTTCTTCTCAGTGTCTAAACACTTGCTGCCCAGGAAGGTCTTCAGAAGGTGGAAGAGGTGGTAGTTGCTAGGCCTGTTTGTGAATACTATTTGAAATTGCGCGTGAGCGTGGGAATGAGTGTGCGTGCAGGCGCACGGCATTCTTCGAGCAGCATCATGACAACTGTGTTTTGGGACGAACAGGGTGTTTTGTTAGTGGACTTTTAGCCGCAAGGAACAACAATTAATTCAGCTTCCGTGAGTAACTGGCTGTCATCACAGGCGGCAGAGTTCTATGAGGAGGGTATCCAAAAAATCTTAGTTCGTTACGATAAATGTTTAAACCGGCAAGGAAATTATGTAGAAAAATAGAGAAGTGTATATAAATTCAGAAAATAAATGGTTTCTTGAAACACATTTACTTACTTCGTTTTTATTGCAAAACGGACCTTACATAAAAAATAACCCTCGTTTATTCACAAAAACTGAAATATACATTTTGAAGGTTGAACATTACTCTACTTTTCCACATAACATCTACTTACATTTATACATTTGTCCCACCATGACACCAATTTTTTGATGCCAAAGTGGTAGAAATCATTCGGCTGGACGCGTAACCAATCACGCACGACTGTCACAACTTCAGTGACGCAGCTGAAGTGTTGGCTGGCAAGGTGTTCCTTCAGTGGGCCAAGCAGGTGAAAGTCTGATAGGGTCAAGTCTGGACTGTATGATCGATGCTTGAGAATTTCCCAATGCAAGGAATTGACTTTTTGCGTCAATGATGCAGCCACGTGGGGACAAGCATTGTCACGGAGAATGATGACCTTCTCCAAAGATTTTGTTCGACGTTTACGGCGCAGAGCAGCTCGTAGATGATTCAGTGTGGCACAATATGCATCAGCATTTACAGTTGCTCCTTTTCAAATCGTTCAGTGGTGTAATGAAAAACCCACGATTCGTACCCGGTGAAAATGCGGTCAAGTAATGTGTTTCCAGCCCTATGGTACCGGAGGAAATGCTCAAGACTGAATCCCATACGGTCCTCCATATGCTGTGGTGTGAGCTGTCTGGGGCATGGCCGTAGGCAGGAAAAAAATTCGGAGGGGGGGGGGGTTCATTCATAATTGTTCCCATGGGCGTCGCCAGAAATTTGAATAATAGAAATAATAACAATAATTCTACAACAATAATTAAAATTTCATAATAAAACAATTTTATTCCATAATAATAATAATAATAATTATTATATTATTGTTATATCCTTGAGGGGGCTTACTCAATCCAGCAGATGAGTAAATATCCAGCACAAGTTTCTTTTTTTCTTTTTTTACGTTTCATACAGAGTGTACTGAAATGCACAATTATTATACTTCGTCATTAAACTTTAGATACCTTCAAGAGAAAAGCTTTAAAAGTTAGATGGAAATTTTAGTCAAAGTTTTTGTTGTTCCAAAAGTATGAAAATTCTAGCTTGATCGTTTCAACACTGTCTCCATGTATTTTTGTGATGCTTCGGGGAAAAAAAAATTGAAAATTTGTTACAGATTTTGGTTTCTGAACTTCCATTAATCCAACATGTCAGAAGTTTCGGGGGGGGGAGGTTGAACCCTAGAAACACCCCCTCTAAATACGGCCATGGTCTGGGGACCCATCTCGCTGACAAGTTCTTCATGGATGATGGTGTATGCACTGCCATATGAAATGCCCACTGTATCCACTGTTGTTTGGATTGTTGACCGCTAGTCCTCCTGCATCAATGCCGCCACAGCGTCAACATTGCTGTGTGTGGGACGTGCGAGGCCATTCAGAACGGGGTACATTGAAGACATTTACACACGCTGCGTTGAACTATGCACACCAGTTACAGACATTTGTGAATGTCCTGTACATGTCACCATCCACTGCACACAACTCACGATAGATTTCAGGTTGTTTCTGTCCCTTTGACCACAGAAACCGAATCACACTCCGCAGCTCAAATATGTTGAATGTCTAAAGCTTAGCTGCCATTTTGAAACAACTTCTTCTCGTTGTGCGCAAGGTGCACACACCTGCCATCTTGTGGAAAGTTGGCGAAATATATGTACTTCCAAATGTATATTTCAGTAGCCGCGGTGGCTTTTTTTGTGAATACATTTCCGTTTGGCTGTAAAAAAATTTACTCAATTATTTTTTGATATCCCCTTGTACATGAGAACTTGTATGTCTGCATATACCTGGCCTCTCCGATGGCACAGTGGTAGCGACGTCGCCTTGTAATCAAGAGGTCCCGGGTTCGATTCCTGGTGAAGGGACATAGTGGTTCGGATCCCACTTTAATAATAATAATAAAATCGCCTTTATTGGAGCGGGCGTGTTTCGGTCTCTAGGGCCGTTCTTAGAACAGACCCTTGTCTGGAAGATTAATACAATGGAATAAAGAGTATACATTGAGAAAAAAAAACATGAAAAGGATTACATATCAATACAAATAAGAACAATTAAATATATAGGTATGTATGCTTATATGTATAGACTCGCGTACTTTCGACGTGGCCTTTGGCCACGTCTTGTACGCTCGCATGCGTGACCTTCAGCCACGTTGTGGGCGCAATCATATTATAGATGGGGTAAAATATCTGCATGTTGTATTGGATGAAGTTTGCTAATTTGAAAAGTTTAAAAAGTAACTTTATGTGTGTATGGTCTCTAATAAGGTACAAATATTCAGAATATTATTGTATATTTTCTTAATAATAAACTGAGTAAGTAATAACCATTTCAAGATAATTAGTTGGATATCTTGCATAAACAAATTCAATAGCGACACTAAATTGGAAATGCAATATTTACGTCTTTTGTCATTTTCAAATTTTTAAACGTAATTAGAAAATATTTCTTTTTTGTCATTTCCCTAAAATTCCTACCTTGCCTCTGACGCTTGTAATTTAAAGTACGAAAAGTCCAGCATAATTTCTGGATGAAATAAACTTTCTTTAAGTTCCCTAGCAACGTCCGTTTCCATGGTGAACAACAAGAACAGCAAGCTCTAAGGAATTGCATGTCATTATACCCCATAAACATTTAGTTAAAACAACCACGATGTAGATAATATTTTCGCATTGAGTGTACCAATATATACATAATTGTATCTGGGCTGAAACTCCTTATTATGTAGATGTCACCCCTGTTTGAGCCACCTTTTCAAAGCCAGGAGTTGATTCATCTGTGTGCTAGAAATATAATGTAGCTAGACAATTAAGAATTGAAGGAAACAATGTGTGCAAAAGAAATGTCCGTGGCAACGGTTGCTAAGGACGTGAGAAAAGGGCATTTTCACCCTTAAGCCTCGGCTGGATGTTGAAAGAAATCCAAATTTCGCGGGTGTCGTTAGTTCCGTTCTAACAACAGTACCAAGGGAACACGAGGGAGGCGCTGATGTCGCTTTCAAGAAATTCTTCTTTTTCTCAGTCACAAATTTCCCATATTCTTACCATCGTTACCCAGTTTCAGCAACCCGAACTCGCTGCTTTTACAATCTGGCAGGGAGAGGGGGAGAATGAATGGTCGTTCCCACTGGCCATTGACAGATGTGCCGAAACCCTGAAGAATAACTGTTTTCCTTTCCTTAGTTGAAAAAAACCTCACACGTCGTCCTTTGAGATTACCAGCCTATGCACTGTGAAGCTGCATGTTTCTTCTTGTTTCCGTCGGTACATTCATTTTGCTACAGTAAAATGGCCAACTAACATAGATTATGTAGTAAAATACCTAAAATATAAATTCTCAGCTTTGGAATCAGGATTCTGTTGTTACTGTTCTCGTACAAGAAGCTACACACTTTGTGTTATCAGGGCCTCTCCGATGGCGTAGCAGCCACCCCCGCAATCCCCGCAACGCGAGGGGGGGGGGGCGAGGTGAAGGAGCCCCACAATGCGCTCTTGAATTTTTTATATAATCGCAGAAATTCCACATATAGTGTCGCTTATAAAAAATCGATTTACGAAACAGAAATATGGTTCCCAGTAACATCATATACGACGTCTGCGATAACAAGCAGTGACGTATTATCTCAGCCAGAGGGGCCCCAGTAACTTGTCATATGGGTCCCCCTCCGAAATGCAGAATTAACTTACTTGCTCGCAGATGTCCATCGATAGGAAAATATCCCTCATCTCATACCTTTGTATCTACGCAGTTTGTCGTAAACGTAGTGTAGCTTGTCAACTGTCTACAGTTATGAATCCAGTAGAAATATTCAGTTGCTCAACCAGTCTATCCTTATTTTACAATAAACATCAAAATTGTTAATTCGTAACCTTTTAGTTTTACACGTTATATTTAAAATGTAACTTCCCACCTAATATTTTCAAGGGGGGTCCCAATTCTTTTCATATTGAAATAAGAGCTGAAATGAATTTTCCATATTGTCTACACTTGTTACGTTTTACTTCAAAGGGGCCGAAAACCTCAGTTAAAGGTGGGACCCATAGTAAATTATCCCTTTGCTGTAAAGACCATTATCCCATCCTCTGCCACGCAGGGTATACAACGTAAGAGTTAAATGTGACCATTATTTTGTGTAATTTTGTAAGTTCATTTTTCTTACAATTTGGCATTTTGTGGACATTTCTGTCGAACTAGTTCTTATTTTCCAACGTGTTACGATTTTTTGATCTGCAGTGTTCGAAGGGAAAATTCCTCGCTGCAAATTTCCTTGTTCGCGTTGGTGATAGAAAAAAGGAAAATTCGAGCACTGATGGTCTATTAATAAAAAGGTTCTTGTTTCATGAAAAAGTATTTAAGAAAGTATGATCACTGGTCTATCGAAAAAAGAATGGCAGCATTAAAATTATGAATAATGATGTTGAGGTCTACTAACCTGTGGCAAACTTATTTTATTTTGTTGGGGGGGGGGGAGGTTTCAGTCCTTCCAAGCTGCATTTCATGGAGTGACAAATTTTCAGTGAATAGAGTTCCTTCACAGCTTTATTATCTATCACTCAAGACTAGAGTCCGCAGTTATTTCTTCGTAGCAGATTGAAATTTACCTTGCGATAGGTTACTACCGACAATCTAGATATCCGGTTCAACCCCCTTTACTGAAGGATAAGTTTGTTGCTTGAGTATATTACTCACTCAGTATTAGAAGGCTAATATGAGCGACTCTTACGTTGAATCTTGGCCTGGAGGAACCAGGAGATGGTTTAGGGGCTGAAGGCACATTCACCTCAAAGTCCAAAAGAGGAGTGTTTACTATCTTTTTACAATTCCACCAAAACAGTATTTTTTAATATCTGTGTAATATATGTAACTTCATTAAAAAAAATATTTCAAGCAAAAATACAAAGCATCAGGAACAAAATATAGGGCAGCGGGAAGCTTCACCCTCCTCCAAAAGTGATTCCTGGCTGTGTCCCTGCGTTGAATTAGAGAAAATATTTCCAGATTCTTCTTCCAGTTATTTTTCAGAGATTCAGACCATCCTGATTTAGTTTCAAGAAGGTACTACAGTGATATAAGTCGATAACAAAAAAATGGGAAGGCATAATATTTGAGGCAAAAGTTGATTTCTTGTACAACGAAGGGGGGAGGACAGATAACTAGCTAAGTATTGTACCTCCGTCCCACTCTGGCATCATAATTTTTTTTTTGACACTAAGGGGGCCCCTCAATATTTTACTTGCAGGGGAGGGGGGGCAAAGATCTGCGCTACCCCACTGAGTGGATGGGATCCCACTTTAAACTATACGTCCAGTCCCGATTTGCCTTTCTGTGCATAAATTGGTCTTAAAATAAGTTTAACAAACAAACGTTTTGCTATCAGTTCACAATCATAATTGGCTGTGCTCTAATAGTTGGAGATATTGATAGATGCACGCAAAGAGTGAGGTATTTGGAAAATTTCCGGCAACTACTCTTGAAGGATAGATATATTATAAATTGTACATATACAGGGTGTTTCTAAAGGTCGTTTACAATGCTTGGGAGGTGATTCCTCACACGAAAACAAGCAAAAAGTCTAAGTTCCATTTTTACGACTGAGGCTTCGTTTCCGAGATAGGAGCCTCGCAAAAGGTGACAAAGTGAACGTCACACCTAACTGGGACGAATACTATCACAGATAGAGAGGCGGTTCCAAGGGAATCATAAAGGAATCGTATGTGCTCAGTCCGGAAGTCACTATGAAAAGTTCACTGCACGCATGCGCAATGGAGTCCTCAAAGGAATTGGGGATTTCCAGCAACAACAATGCATGGAAAAGGTATGTAACGCAGCAAGAAGGACCGTGACAATGAGAAATGCGTTCAAGACAACACATCCCGACCTCAAACATCAAAACATGACCACCGAACACAAAATCCGAAAAGTTGAGCACGGTTGCATACCCCAGTTACACGCGAGGAATGAACGAATCATGTCATGTGGCATACGAGAGACAGGAGGAGGGAAAGAAAAACACAATATCAGATGATTGCGACAACGTGTATTTTTACACGCGACAACTACGTAATATCCCCCCCCCCCACACACACACACAACAAACAACAAATGCTACAATATCTTACGCACAGACAGTCCGTGTCACTGTACACCAACTGAAGATGTCACTTTCACCACACAAAGGGGGTGGGGAGCAATACCAAAAGTGTTCGCACGCGATCATTGTGACGTAAAAGAGACCAGTTTTGGAAGCGCTGCACAGGCAAGTCTGGCTCTCGTAGTCTACGTTTGACCTTCATGACTGCTGTTCCCGCGAGAGGAGCTCGAAGGGTTGGTTCTCTCCGGCAGTCGTCCCAATCGTGTTGCAGGTGCTGGGATATGATCAGCAGTTCGCTCTAGGTTGTCATACGCATTGAAGAGTACTAGTATGTTGCATTGAAAGAAGTTGACGTGGTGGAGTGGGCAAGTCAAGTATCACAACAATTGGTCTGTGGTGTTCGTACGGTGATACGGCCAATTTGTGCAGTGTGCCAGTGTTAAACAAAAACAATACTTTGCAGTTCCAGCTCCCTATTACACAGATGGCTGCGTATACGACCCAGCAGCTAGCAGACATGCATCTCATGTATGGGGAGGCACGTGGTAATAGCCGTGAGGCAAGGCGTCTTTATGGAGAACGCTTTCCACATAGACGTTTACCGTCTCACACCTTCTTTCAGGTAGTGGACAGTCGACTGCGTGAAACAGGGTCAGTGTTACCACCACGACAAGAAGTTGGAAGACCCCGAAGTGTACGCACACATCAGTTTGCAGAAGATGTGTTAACAGCGGTCGCAGAACATCCTGGCACCAGTACGCGAGTGCTCGCTCGGGCACGAAACACGTCTCATGTGAATGTTTGGCGAGTGTTGTCAGATGAAGGAATGCACCCTTTTAAACTGCAGAAAGTACAAGAACTGTTACCTCGTGACTTTCGCCCTCGTATGGAGTTTTGCCAATGGTTGTTGCATCAGCTGGACACAAACCCTCACTTCGGGGCAAACGTATTGTGGACAGATGAAGCCATTTTCACCAGGATGGATGTCTTCAATAGTAGAAACAGTCATGTATGGGACTTTGACAACCCACATGCACTTTTTGTGGCCCATCACCAGCACAGGTTTTCAGTGAATGTGTGGTGCGGGATAGTACATGATCATTTAATTGGACCATACATTCTCCCTGTTCGCCTGAATGGTCGCACGTATCATGCATTTCTTAGTGAGGTTCTGCCTGAACTGTTGGAGACCGTACCTTTGGCACTGCGGCAAGAAATGTGGTACCAACACGATGGTGCACCAGCTCATTTCGATCGTAATGTACGACATTTCCTGCATGACGTGTTTCGCAATAGGTTCATTGGTAGGGATGAGCCTGTGCCTTGGCCACCGAGGTCGCCAGATCTCAACCCTCTCGATTTTTTCTTCTGGGGAGAAATGAAAACCCTCGTATACGACACACCTGTCACATCAGCTGAGGACCTCGTTGCTCGCATCAACGTTGCCGCTGCGACGGTAGCAGATACACCTGGCTTGTTTGCTCGTACTCGACAATCCTTGATTCGTCGCTGTCATCTCTGCGTAGAAGTAAACGGCAGACATTTTGAAAACCGTCTGTGATTATTGCCCTCGGCAAATACCAGTGAGAACACTTTTGGTATTGCTCCCCACCCCCTTTGTGTGGTGAAAGTGACATCTTCAGTTGGTGTACAGTGACACGGACTGTCTGTGCGTAAGATATTGTAGCATTTGTTGTTTGTTGTGTGTGTGTGTGGGGGGGATATTACGCAGTTGTCGCGTGTAAAAATACACGTTGTCGCAATCATCTGATATTGTGTTTTTCTTTCCCTCCTCCTGTCTCTCGTATGCCACATGACATGATTCGTTCATTCCTCGCGTGTAACTAGGGTATGCAACCGTGCTCAACTTTTCGGATTTTGTGTTCGGTGGTCATGTTTTGATGTTTGAGGTCGGGATGTGTTGTCTTTAACGCATTTCTCATTGTCACGGTCCTTCTTGCTGCGTTACATACCTTTTCCATGCATTGTTGTTGCTGGAAATCCCCAATTCCTTTGAGGACTCCATTGCGCATGCGTGCAGTGAACTTTTCATAGTGACTTCCGGGACTGAGCACATACGATTCCTTTATGATTCCCTTGGAACCGCCTCTCTATCTGTGATAGTATTCGTCCCAGTTAGGTGTGACGTTCACTTTGTCACCTTTTGCGAGGCTCCTATCTCGGAAACGAAGCCTCAGTCGTAAAAATGGAACTTAGACTTTTTGCTTGTTTTCGTGTGAGGAATCACCTCCCAAGCGTTGTAAATGACCTTTAGAAACACCCTGTATAGTATCCCCACAATAACCAAATATTAGCAAGCAGATGGAGGACTTCCCCTTCCCTTTCAAATACCATTCTGTACATAACCGCCGAACTCGGGACCTTTATTACTCAAGATTAGTCTGTCCGATACCCGGTGGAGGCAAATGGCACAGTGGTTCAGATCCCACTTTCAACTGTAGGTCCAGTCCCGATTAGACTTCCTGTGCATAAAGTGGACTTCAAAGAACAAATCAATCAATCAATCAAGATTAGTCAAAAGCAGGCACGTATCAAGAAATATATTTCGGGGGGGAGAGTCCGAACCAAGTCTCAGAAATAATAATAATATAAATGATGAAATTAAAGTATTCACATTAGATTAATGACATTAATTAAAAATGTAAATAAATTAATAATGTATTATTATTATTAATTGAATAGGCAACAAGATGGTGGAAGAACAGGGATATAACAACACGTATTCTTTATCTAGCTTAGGTGTAGTTAATATCGCAAAAAAATGAAATGAGAAATGAATGTCAAATAGATCAAGGATCGAATATTTATTGAATATGAATATGGTCCTATTAAATACACACACATGGCATTTAGACGATTAAGAACGTGTTATTTATGGAATCATGTCAGCCAAGACACATTTTCACCTCACTCAAGGTCAAGGATTATATGAATTCAATTGAAATTGTACCAATATCTACAATTGAATGTGAATGCGGGTTCTGTGTCATGAATCTAACCTTTACTGAACAGAGGCAGATTAAATATTTGGTTGAATCATAGAATACATTGCCGTAAATCCATTTTAATCCTTCGTTTTAAAAGTAATTCAAACACAAAAATGGTTATTGGGGGTCATTTTAAGTTTTTTCGACTTTATTACTACCTTCATTTGAATTTTTTATTTTCTAAAAATTTCGGGAGGGGGCTGTAGCTCCTTTAGCACCCCCTCTGCATATGGCAATGCCCTCTGGATCTCCCTCCCCTAAATAGTCCTCGGCTCAAAAGTGACAGAAAAGCCAAGGTGAATTCCTTTTTATAATCTCTAATTCTCCGAAATTATTCTTTTTGTAATGAAAAAATAGATTAAGTTGATTTCCAAAAAAAAAAGAAGAAGAAGAAGAAGTATTGAAGGAAAATAACAGGGAAGTTTTCCCTTTGTAAAGTCGGCTGGGCGTCTCACTGGCCTGCTGGAAACTAAGATTAGGTTCCTGGGCGTGTTTTGTGAGGTCGGATTTTTTCGGCCTTCTCTCTTCATAAAGCGGCTCTGGGGTTCACCCATTCTCAAATAAACAGGTACCATTGAAGGACGACACCCGAAGGGGCGGGGGAGGCTAAAGGAGGCTGGAGCGTGATGCTTAAAAACCAAAGGATAGAGAATGAAAGTGAAAATAAAGATTGATTGATTGATTGATTTGTGGTTTTAAGTCCACTTTATGCACAGAAAGGCTCATCGGGAGTGGACCTACAGTTTAAAGTGGGATCCGAACCACTGTGCCATATGCCTCCAGTGGGAATAAAGAGGCAAAACAGACTAAAAGAGAGGAAAAGGAAGAGGAAAACCAACCAAAACAGACTATAATAACAGAGGAAGGGGTCGACTGAGAGAAATGAAGATAAACATTTCTCACGGTGGAGTGAGAAAAGGAACAAAGAAAAGAAACAGTACAGAACGATAAAGAGATAAAGGAAGGAAGAGAAACAAAAAGATAGGCATACAGAAAAAACTATAGAAAGAGAGAATGAGAAACAGAAGCAAAAGGTAGAAAGCGAAATAGAGAACGAGCAAGTGGAGGGAGAGAGAGAAGGAGAAGGGCAAGAAATGAAGGAAGCTCTATATCTGAAGATACCTAATCGTGAAAAAGATACTATGGTTTTTACACACACAGAGATAAAAGAGTTATAAATAAAAGTTAGTTTTCTGTATTACAAGTTCTAGACTCTCCCAAGTATCATTCCAGCTCAAATGAGGGGAAAAAAATGTCGCTCTAGTTTCGAGTGTAAGTGAAATTTTAAAATTTTACTCGCTAAACTGCTGGAAAAAGAACACAATTCAATTGTATTCAAATATTATGCATTACTAAGGAGGGCTTCCCAGGTAGCTTAAAAGTAACACCTTGTAATCAGAAGGCCCCGGGTTCAATAGCCGGTGAAGACACGTCTCTTCCGAAGGAGTAGTTTGGATCCCACTTGTAACTAAAATTAAGATTTCACCAGATTTCTGACTGTGATGCACCACAAGGTCATAAGTCCTATAGGCTCGAATGTCAGTTAATGAATGAATGCTTCCTTAGTTAATGTTACCAATGTCAAGTCACCAGGGACGGCGCCAGAAATTTTCGACCGGGTGGGCAGAAGCTCCTTATTGATAGATTAGGGTGGGCAGTATAAATGTAAGACCATGTATGTGTACGTATGTATCCCCCTCTCTCTTACACTCCCGATTTTCCTCTTACTTCTTTTTCCTTTCCTTGTTTTCCTCTTTATTCTTTTCTAATCTATTCTCGCATCTTGTTCCATTTCCTTTCGTTTTGTCTCTGATGGACACAAGGAAGTGTTTACACATACGCAGCCATACCCCAGCCATACATTCTAATGTATGCATGTTAATACAGTGAAATAAATTTGAATTAGATTTAAGCTTGTGTTGCAAATACAAGGCACATACTTGATTTTATGTATTCGGCGACAATGATAGAAAGTGCGATGGTAGACAATCGTGAAGTTTCTCGTAATTTAAATGCATGTTCCTGAGCATAGTATTTTCATCGTATGAGTTTTTGACTGAAAGAGTTTTCTTACTCCTTGGGGGTCACTTTTCTTAGCTTACAAGGTTTGTACAACTGACAAATCTATCTGAATGTTTGTAGTAGCGGCGATTGGGTGCCAACATTTGAGGGGCAAGGACAATATACTTTTTCTTGGTAGAAAAGGCTTAGCATAAAAAGGCCATAGTGCAGGGGCAAAAAGTGGCAAAATTTGGCGAGGGAACCGCATCCCCCACATCCCGGTTCTCAAAATCGCCGCCACTAAATGTTTGGATTAAAATGAACGTCTTATTAGGAATGATTTAAAACACACACGGAAATCAAATTCTTTGTTCATTGTCCATGAAGTATTCCTAGGCTAATGAAAGGCTATTTTGACAGAATATCACTCACAAACAAGTAAGATCGAAAAATCTGTTCAGAATTGAAGAGATTATTAGCTAAGTTGTTATTCATTTTCTGAACTGTCATGTTACTAATGCGGGAGAAGCAATACACGTATGGTTGGTTACATGAACATATTTTTTGAGGTAACAAAATGATTTAGGACACAAGGAATTCATCGAAGTTGATCACCGTGCCAGTAATAATTCATCTATTTTTCATAATGACTTGGGTTGCATGGCCATTTCGGACACACTAGTGTCAACCTCTATTCTGTGCAGCACACCCTGGAAACTTGATTTTTCAGGCAACCACTGTCAAAGTAATAATTTATGAGGGTTTGTATTTTGAGTGTCAGCTTGTGTTTGTTTTCGCCCCTTCGTAACTTTAATCTAATCACCATTGAACCTTATCGTCGTCATTATCAAAATTAGCAGAAAAATGACTTAACCTTTAAACAGCCAATGGGTCATATATGACCCATGGTGCGGATTACAACATTCACGTGCTTTTAGGACCTTCATACTTGTATGTGAGGTTGTAAACGCTGACAGATGTTGAGACAAGACATTGAAATGTCATGTGGAAGAAAACCCACCCCCTCCCCCTTTCTCTAATATGCAAATTAGCTATTTTTAGCCAAAATGCAAATTGTACATATTGCTTCATATTTCAGCTTGTATGAGAACTAGAACTTGAAACAAGTTTCGCTTTGTTGCAAAAGGTCTACTCTTTAAAAACAATGCAAATGTTTGCGCCCTTTTTCCAAAATAACGGGAGAAGAGGGTGCGAACGCCAGATTTTTTTTTCATTGAAATTTTTGGGACTTGGCCCCTCAAAACCCCGTTTTTCTCACTTGGGCTTTCTGAATTGTACACGGTCGCGTGCTCTGATGTTTTTGCTTTCAAACAAAAGTTATCCGAAGTAGATTGCTCAAATAGTATCCGAGATATAACGTTTTTCTGAAATAAGTGTAAAAATTTAAAAATCACGCGCAAAGGCCGCTGCGAGAGAGGGGTTACTTTCGAAAACCGGCTCGGCTGTTTAAAGGTTAAATATAACAAATCAACCACAACTTACTGTTCCAAAAATGGAGTTGCATTAGTTCATACCTCTTAGAAAGTTGAGATGGTAGTTTCAATTGCACAGCGTTTCATTAGTGGATCAAGGCAAGGCAGCTAATTCCGTGAACAATGATGTTGTTTTCCCAAAGTCTCAAATATTTGCTTCAGGCAATCACCCTCCTAAAATGGACGCACCTTCTGTGGTGATAAAATGACACGTTTGGTGCGAGTTCCTTCTGTATATTTTTCCCCAAAGGCATAACGCTGTCGCATTATAATGAAGACGTCCTGTGTTCAACTCCCCCCTCCTCTGGTGGAAGCACAATGCACACTGGTTCCACGTTAAACTGTAGGTTTAGTCCCGATTAGCCTATCTGAGCATAAAAGTGGATTTAAAAACAAACTAATAAAATCGTCTTCTGGATACTTCGTGACATAACTTTTTTTCTTTACTTCAGCTGCATCTACAGATTCTGTTGACATTTTCGGCTGATTCATGTGGCAAAATTTATGTATGGAACGAGGATTTCTAAATAGGATAAGCCACTCATTAGCAATTGAATAATTCTGTAGCTTTTTCCATACATTACTGGTTTATTAAAATTTATTCACTGCAGTATTGTAGTGATTATTGTGATTCCTTCTTATTAGTAAAATGAATATAAAGTTGATATTTCGCATACCATATTGATATTTGAAGATAAGAAGTATATACAAATTTTAATGAAATAAAAAAAGGGACACTTCTGGAATTTTAATGCAGAGCTAATTAAAACTATATTATACTCTCTAGGTTTATGGCTTCAGCAACAGAAGCTTTCCATCTGTCCCTATTCGGGGCAAGATCAGTCCAATCTTTTCGATCCTTGCCGATTTCTTTTAGGTCCATCTCAACGTTATCCCTCCATCCTCGTCTTGGCCTTCCTACTGGTCTCTTACCATCAGGTTTCCCAACAAGAATCCTGTAAACTATTTTTTTCCTCTGCCATTCGTGTCACATGGCCTGCCCATCTAAGTCTTCTTGATTAAATTATTCTAATAATAATAATTAAAAAGTCAAAATAATGTATTGTGTTGCCGGTGGAAGTAAAGCTAAGAGGATGATTTTATTTGTTTATTTGGAGATTATTATAACCATACCCAGGGCGGGATTTATATAAATATGTGGAGGCCCGTAGCTGCAGTCCTCAAGTTCGACCTAAATTCTGATATAATCTTGATCATACCCTGCATAATTTTCAGCCTCCTAAGCCTACTAACTGCTTTTAATCATGGAAGTATTCATTTGATCACAGTTTTTGTTTCAATAGCTCTAGTATTTACTTTCACTTTCTAATGACAAAATTGGCTTTTTATGGGTTGATAATATGTGAATATTTCTAGCATAGATAATATTCACAAGTAAAATATACATGTTATGAACACCAGAATACACTTATTTATCGAATTATTCATATATCTCCAAGTATATGTACTTATTGAATTTGATTGGGTGGGCAATCGGGTGGGCACAGGAATTTTTGGGTGGGCGCTTGCCCACCCGTGCCCACCCCTGGCGCCGTCCCTGCAAGTCACTGTTCAAATTAAAGGGGATTCCAGGTAAGTGTCTCCTGTCTCATTTTCCCCAGCCTCTACATCTTCCAACCAGTAACATAAATTTTCCCCTTCGTAAATTTTCTGTTATTTTTGTGTAATTTGTCTTTTAATTTTTAGGTTCATTTAACGCCGACACGTCAGTCAAAATTGTCAATTTTTACATAATCTTACATTAATTTTTGTATTAAGTCCTATGTTATGCACAGATAGGCTAATTGGGATTGGACCTACAGTTTAAAGTGGGACCCTAACCCGGGTTCCCTTGATTACAAGGTGATAACGTTGCCACTATGCGATCAGGGAGATCATTAATTTCAGATGAAATTCATGGTTTGGAAATAAATTTATTAAAATTTTGTTACTCCACACCAAACTCACACAGAGCATTGTCATCCTATTAAATTTTGCGCTTTACGTTTTATAATAATAATAATATGATGATGAACGTTAATTTAAATGTTTATTTTATTATTTACTTCGAGCCTCAATAAATTAAAATAAGTCAGTTCTTGGGTCTCAGCGCGGCGCAAATGATTTAGTATAAGTATAATTATTGTATTAGGTAAAAAGAAAAGTCCAAATGCGAAAATGGGAATCTCTGAACCACCCTCTTCCATCCTACATTTTCTTCAATTCCCATAATGATGCATATAACCTAGATATGTAAAAAAAATCGGAGAGCATCACAGAGTAAGTCAACGAAGTAACTGGCTTTCTTGTTTCGGATCAGACTTGTACGAACCGACGTAATTTGTGTAAACTAAGTGAAGGCGATTCACTTCCTCGACTTCCAAGACTGTCTGTCTTGTATTTTGAAAGTAGCTACCCACTGAAGGAATGAATGCACTTCCCTGACCTTTCCAAGGTCTTTGCGCGGACAAAACATAAACCAGATGTCAAAGCAAGATAAGTTTACAAATTGCGGTGTGAAACCATCCCCCTCCCCCTCCACCGCTCCGAGCGGCACATGACCGGTGCTGCAGATGGGAGAATACACATTCAGAGGGTTGCTTGCCCAGAAGCGACAGCAGCGCCATAAGCGGAAAATCCTCGAACTTGCAGAAGGCGTGGGAACTAAATACTTGTCTTTTTTTTAATAAAATTATGTAATTTCTGTTGAAGATATTGTGCAAACGCTTGGAATTATCTATATAAATTCACGACACTAAGATGCACAATATTGAACTTAAATGCTAAAATGGTTTAAAACTCTTCAAACGCCCCATTTAAAGCTGCTTTCAGATCCAATTAATGCTGAATTTCCAATTTTTTGTACGCCAAACTAGAATCCCAAATTGATTTTTTTATCATTACATCACTCCGTGTATCCTTCTAGAAAAGCCTTGCAGAGTATCATCGAAATTGGAAGCATATGTTAGGAGATTTTGTCAATAGAAGGAGAAGCAGTTTTCAGCTGTTGAGAGAAACATCCAGCCGAGGCTTAAGGAAGGGCCGATTGAGCGATTTTTGAATTTTCTCGGCCTTTTGGGACGATTTCATGGGGGGTCGTAATCGGGCATTTTTTGCTTCCGGGGCTTCCTTCATGGAGAACATTTATGTCAGTGAGTGGTGGGATTGGGGCTATATATATATTGGATAATGAAAAAGAAAAACAGATTTACCTATAAATTGTTGAACATAGGTATCTAATGTTTGTTGCTTTTGTTTTAGTACATATTCATATATATTCAGTAATCTGGAACAATGAAAAATATAATAATAATAATGAAGTGAAATAAAATAATGAAATTATAAGATTTATATGCACACAGTTGCCAAATGTTACAGTGCGTATTTTTATGAATGAAAAGTTGCTCATGATTAAGTATTTCGCTGCCTTGCCAGTAGATACTGTTTAAGATTCTTTTTAAATAGCTTATGGCTGTTGATGGATGTTAGGGAGGTTGGGAGGGAATTCCATTCTTTAGTGGCAGTTACGGTAAATGATTTTCCATAGGTGGTTGTATTATGTACTTGGACTGACAATAATTTTTTTCGTCGTGTTACATGTTAATGTCTGCTCGAATTTGGGTTCAGTTTTTCAAAGAGATATGCAGGCTGTTTGTTGCCTAGTACTTTATGTCTTAAAGTTAATAATTGGTATCTCGCGAGACTCTTGGTGTTAAGTCAATTCAATTCAAATTGAAAAACTGTAGGTCCAGTCCCGATTAGCCTTACTGCAATCCAATGTCTGCATATACCTGAACATATAACTCTACAACATACCTTTAAATATTAATTGATGAAATCTATGAGCACCGTCTCACAAAACAAATACATGTGGTTTAGTCTTAATTAAATCACCATTTTATTGTAAAGCAAACATAACAACGAATTATTAGATTTAGTTTGTAGCCTACGTCTGTAAGATCAAGCGTGAGAGATTATGTAAGGTTGTAGAAAACATTGATGTGTAATTAGACTATAATTAGTGCTGCCATCTACCCTTGTGTTTGAAAATGTACAATGCAAGTGGAACTATCGTTGAACACTTTAAACTATCACAGTACTTTTGTTACTTTTAAAGAAGAAACTTTTTTTTTTAATAATGTGCACTGCAGTTGCTCATACAAAGGGTTCAACAAATTCACTCCTTCATGGTAAAACTTGAACAAACACTTTTCTTGACTCTCATCAGTCTGTGGCTCTATCGTTACACAACTGATGAAAACAAATGCTCATTGCATAATTCATATACTTGTGAACTGTAGTGCAAACAATGGGGATTGACCTATACCAGAAGTTCCAGGGGAACCAATGTTTATGTTTAAATTTTTAACACTGGCTATAGATCACTCTCAGTAAGCCTATCTGTGCATAAAGCAGGATTAAAAACAAACTTTTTTTTAACAAGCTAATAACATGTTGCATGAACCCTACAGTTGGAAAAGGAAGCAACAACAAAATGCCAAACTAAAAAAATAATATGTTACTGCCACTTCATTCTGACAACAGTGCCACATGCAGAACATCAGACACATACAAGTTTATCTGTAACTACTGCATCTAGAAATTAACTGTATGTCAAACCTATTTACTTTACCTCTTGTTTTATAACCTGGGGTGGAAAGTTAATTATAAGAATGAGTTTATATTTTTACATATAGCCAGATACTGATAAAAATGTTGAGAATGTAAAAGAATGTACTGCATGGTGATTTGATTGTATTATGGGGCATTGTAAATATAAATTATGTGAACATTATCCTATAATGTCGAATTATGGTAACTTAAGTGGTTCCGAAGGTACTAGTTTACTATCCTTCAGACAGATTTCTTCATTTCTACAGAAGAAACTACGGTAAATGTTTACTATCCTTCGGACACCTATAACTTCTGAGTTTCGTCAATTTTTGACATTTGTACTTACCTATCTGCTTCGCGGATCATTTTTTAACGTGTATTCACGTTTTTTTGATCAATTTTGTTTTTTTAAAAAAGTGTTTTTGTAACTGAAGAACGTACGTTTCCGCAAATGCTTTGTGGGGCTATGTGTCAATGGTTTATGGAGCTATGCGAGAATGGTTGAATTTCCGCTATGAAACATTCCCACATCACACAAAACACCTTCCAGATGTTAGACAATACTACAGGAACTTATTACGGTAAGTAGTTTCGGTACCAGTTTCATACATCGGAGACACATTAAAATCAGATATTGTGTGTTTCGCATGGTTCATACTTACCAATTCTGTATTGCGGAACATAGTTAAAGGTGCCATTATGCTTTTAACATGAAAACAAACAATATTTTACATAGAGTAATTTTTTTCTTTCTATTTTCATTTCTGTAACACACAATATGGCAGCCACAACTTGCCTACCGTTGTGGGTATGCAGTGTTTCCAACCTTCTTCACCGAAAAATACCTACTATCGTGTTCGTCACATGTCCAAATTGTACATTATGCACGGGTAGCTGTCGGATAACCCCACAAACAATTTCCGATAAGGTTACGTTAGGTTTGGTTAGGTAAGCATAGTTAAAAAAAGGGGGGTTGGAAACACTGACAGGAAGTTACGTCATCTAACATATGCAGCATCCGTTTCACATGGGGGAAGTAAATGAAAGCAATGGCAATTGTGCGTCAGTGAGATATTTCTCATGAAAAATACACGGTTTCGCGGTCAAATACATTCCACGATGAAAGAAAATACATCGACAAATGTTGGAAACCTTAGAGAAACTCATTTCTGTAAGTAGTTTCTTCTGTAAAAATGAAGAAATGTGTCTCCGATATACGAAACTGTTACCAAAATTAATTCTCCGATGCACAATAGCCTTTGCTGCGTACACCTTCGTAGATAATGGCACGTTGTGATTGTGTTTTGTCGATGTTCATTGGGTATGCAGTGTTTCCAACCACAAATACATAGTTAAAATCCATTGAACCATTCATGATAGCCCCAAGAAACATTACGTAAGGTTAGGTTAGGCAAACATAGTTAAACGAATTTTAACTGTTTGCCTAACCTAACCTTACGTATTGTATCTTGGGGCAATTGTCAATGGTTCAACGCATTTTAACTATGTTTGTATTTTTTTTGGTTAAGAAGGTTGGAAACACTGCATACCCAATGAAAATCGACAAAACACAAGCACGATGCGTGATGATCTACGTAGGTGTATGTGCCATATTGTGTCTTATGGAAGCGCAAAAACGAAAAGAAAGAAGTACTCGTAATATGCAAAATTGAAATTACTTTGATCAAAAAAATGTGAATACACCTTAAAGAATGTTCAGCAAAGCAGATACGTAAGTACGAATGTCAAAAGTGACGAAACCAAGAAGTTACACGTGTTTGTGGATAGTAAACTTTGGTAATTATGCGATATCGCCCGAACACTTCTCACTCGTTTATTTCATTAATTTTAGCATTGATACGTACCTATTCTGCATTGCGGAAGATTCTTTAAGATGAAGTTATGCCTTTTTCCATAAAAATAGTGTCAACTTTTTATATTAAGAGTCATTATTTGTCTTCATTGTTCCGCCTGGGCAACAGAAAATATGGCGTGCACTCATCATGGATCATCGCGCGTCGTGCTTGTGTTTGGTCGATTTGGAGTGGGTGTGCAGTGTTTCAACCTTCTTAACCGAAAAATACCTACTTTCGTGTTCATTATGTCATCACAAAACATTGACGGATAGCCCCAAAAAACCATTCACGATAGCCCCAAAAACCATTCACGATAGCCCCAAAAACCATTGACGGATAGCCCCAAAAACCATTGACGGATAGCCCCAAAAACCATTGACGGATAGCCCCACGGACTATTTCCGTCAATGTTAGGTTAGGTAAGCATAGTTAAAAAAAAATCGTAAAAAAAAAGGCGTTTGGAAACACTGGCGAGACCGCGTGACTTTCGACGCTCGCGCCATCTGCAGGTACATAATGGAAACAACGGTATAATGTTGTCGCTTTACAGAAAATGCAAGTTCCTTACATAAAAAGTGATTATTTCTTGTTCTGCAGCATTCTATGGTGAAGTTTTCAGTTTCCGCGAACGAAAATACCTCGAAGAACTTCGACAATGCTACAGAAACTGATTTCAGTAAGTAGTTTCTAATGTATATTTGAAGAAATCCGTTCGGGCGATATCGCATATTTACTTAAACTTTTACCAACGTCCGATATGAATACAAAAATATGTCATGGCAAGAATATACATGAAGGCCAATCACATATTCTTCTTGGTTAGTTATATCTTTAGCTGCGCATGGCAGATAATACACACACTCGAAACTACAGTAGTTCTTGAACTGCTTTACGTTACAGAGGAAAGCCCTCACCGTCAACTTATCAGAAATGCTTAGTACCACCCAATGCCATTTCATTCTTTACAAAGAAATGAAGTTTAATTGAAAAATGGGCGTAACTTATTCTTGCTTTAGGTGTATTTATAAGAACATACATAAACGTTGATTTCTTCTAAACCTCTTGACATGCTCCACACTTGCCATTACAAAGATTCTTACAAAATAATTATTCATAGGAAAACAAGAATTGCGATATCAGTACCATAATTTCAATACAAAAACCAATATAACACACCTGTTGGCTGTACAAGTTCTCATAAGCTGTTTCCTCCGCAGCCATTTTTTGACTATGCCTGTTGTAAACATGAAATTTTGTGCTAGAGGACTCTGTAATCGGGAAAAAAACAGTAGTGATTCTATATGCGAAATGGGTCTGGTCAAAGCAAACAAGGGTCTTCCTTGTAGCACAACAGTTTTGCTACCTTGTGTTCTGACGTCAGACGAGTAACGCCTACGAGTTTAGGTTAGGCATGTTAGGTTAGGTTCCATTAGCATAAATACAATGTAAAAATATTATTTAGTCTAAGAAAACTAAATACAGCTAGCCTAACCTAACAACGTAGGCATTTAGCCTGAAATTAAAAAGCTTTATCCCGTGAAATCAGAACACAAGGTTGCTCAGTTGTTGTGCGATAAGTGGGACAAATGTAGTCAACCCTACATCCTCTGTTGTTTTTAGGAATCAAACTGTGTTGGTTCGAAGCAGGCATTGCCCTCTGCTTATTGACGTCTTTATTTCAATTCATTGTCATCACATTTTGTAATACAGACCGAATGAAAATGGTGATGGACAATCCGCCTACTGTCTCTTTCGCCAATGGGGAACGAAGGTGGCCGCGCCCCTGGTACAGTGCCTTGTACCCCTGTTGTGTTCCCACGCTTTTGATGAGCAATATACAGTATGTAACATTGTTATTCGTACACATAGAATTTCCGAGGAAAAAATGTCATATCTACTATAGCTCTTTTCAGTTCTTACGTCGTGCGCTCTAGAAGCTGGCAGGGGAAGTGGGGAGCGGGGAACATGCCGCTGACCAACCAGAGAACAGACCACCTAGCGGTGGAGCCGAGAGTTACGCAGTTGCGGCAGGAAGCTGCAGCGCTAACTTTGATCTGCACGTTGCTGTGTTGCCAATTTACCGCGTTGCTGATGGTGTTTTGCCCCAGTGTTGATTCCTCTTTGTTATGAGCGGAATGTAGGAATAACATACGTGGGAGTAATTGTTGTCGCGTCGTGTATTGCCTAACTGCATTGTTTCTTCGATAAACGTGTACGTGGCATGTGATGTGACGTTTATTTGTAGTCTCGTTGTTCCATAGGGAGCTTTGTGCTTATTAACGCAGTAAGTATCGTACGATGGCGAACAGGAAAGAGGTAGTTTGTAGCCAAGGCAGGAAAATAATTAGTAGGGTTCTTGGATATTTTCAAAAGGAAGCAGAAAACAGTGGTCCCTTAGTAAGTGTGCACAAAGTGCAACAGAGAGTGTTGGAAACTTGTGGAGTGAGTACGCGAACTGTACAGCGTATTGTTAGGGAAGGTAAAGACAGTCGTGAGGCGTCGGGTTCCACGTCATTTGAATCACCGCGCAAACGAATCAAAAGGAACAGTATCACAAAGGAAATCGACGGTTGCGATAAAGATATAATAAGAAGAATTATCCTCGGGTATTATGTAAAGGGTGAATATCCAACACTGAACAAGTTTTCGTCGATTTGCATACACAAATAAGCTTTCAGTGGGGAGTTTCGTCGTTGTGGAGGATACTGAAGTATAGGCTATGTGGTTCAAGTACAAAAAGAGCAATGACGGTAGGCGATTTCTGATGGAGAGAGCCGATATAGTTATAGCCAGAGTAACGTTTTTGCGAAAAATGGATCTTCTAAAAAAAATAAGGAACCTTTGCCCTATATAGGTATTTCATTTAGATGAAACGTACATACATCAGAATTACGGTCCAACGAAAAATTGGCAAAATAAAGAGGGTACATGGGGTTTAAAAGTGCCCGTGGGTAAAGGTGGGCGCATTATTGTTTGTCGCGTAGGTTCCAGTCACACTGGTTTTCTACAGGAATGTAAATTAGTTTTCATTAGTTTTGCAGTTTTTAGATACGCTTGACGAAAAGAACATCAAAGACGCAGTGATTGTAATGGACATACCATACCATTCGGTACAGTTCGAAAGAATTCCTACAACGTATCCACTTGATATCATACATTTATGGGTATTCTACTGACCACAAGATGGGGATAATATGCATTCTCAGGCCATACGCGAACAATGGGACGTCTGTATTTCATGGTTCTTTCGATTTCAACTCCCTTTTCCCGCTACTCTGGCAACGCTGCAGTCTCTCTCTCTAACCGGCCTGTCTCGTAGCGCTGGATAAGTCGTTCCCCCGCTCTCCACTTCCCCTGCCAGCTTCTAGAGCGCACGCCGTAACAACTGAAAAGAGCTATAGTAAATATAATAATTTTCATATGTACCTGGAAATGAATGTTAATGAAGGTTTCAGCAACAAATGTCAATAAAATTGTATGTTCAAAATGTATAAAAAGAGCATATAATTTGAGTGAAAAGAGAAAAACACGCTGTTTCATGCAACATTGTTATTCGTACAGGCAAGAGTTGCAATCTTCCTCGCATACAGCACCACCGCTATTCGGGCGATTGCTTGCAGTTTACAACTTCGTAACAAGTTTGAACATGCAGGCGCGCTCCCCGTCAAGCGGAATGCTGGCATAAGTATTGTTGTAGGCCTATCGTCTATCTATCGGAGTGTTCGAAATGGGCAAGGTGAAGGAATTTAGTTCCGATCTGAAGGATGTTATTATAATTTGGCCCTTAGAGGTTATTCGTTAAGAAAAATTGCACAAACAGTCAATAAATCACACTCCACAGTTCAATACATAGTAAATAAATTTAAAGAGGATGGTTCAGCACAGAATGTGCCGAGAAAACCAAAAGAGAGACGGTTGAATAAACGTAATGAACGCTTTATTTTAAAAAGAATGCGAGAAAACCCCCGACTAAGTGTTTCTAAGTTACGACCGTTAGTAGAAAATGTTGCTGGCAAGATGATGTCCGATCAAACTGTCCGACGTGCCTTGTGGAAGCATGGATAACATGGCAGAATACCACAAAAAAGGCCGTATGTAAGTAAGGTGAATCGCAGGAATAGACTTTCATTCGCGAAAGAGCAAATCCACAAGGACCAGGAATTTTGGGATAGTGTCATATGGTCAGACGAGTCCAAGATTAATATATACGGGTCAGATGGGATAAATAGGGTCTGGAGAAAATCAAATATAGACAATGATCTCATTAATACAGTTCCAAAAGTTAAACACGGTGGTGGGTCATTAATGAATTGGGGCTGTATGTCGTCCAAAGGTGTTAGTACCATCCAGTGTATTGATGGTATCATGGATGCATATGTCAGGCACAAATAATTGGTGAATCATGTGTTCCAGGGTGCATTATATCACATATTTGAACATATTGAAGAACAATGTAAAGCAGAGTGTCCAAAAAATGGACATGTCGCCTATCTACAGATTCCAACAAGACAATGACAGTAAGCATAAGGCGCGAGTTAACATGAATTGGCAGTAGTATAAAAGTTAATACTACTGGGACGAGAAAGTATGAGCCCCCCTCAGGCAGATTTGGCTACACTTAAACCTAGCTCAAGATGTGCATATGAGCTTTTTGCTCAAGTGTGGCACCCTGTCTAATCCAAGATTTTTGTAAAAATGCCCTCGGGAATTTCCCGTGAAAGTATGACCCCCCTCAGATTGATTTGCCTACACTTACAAAAGCTGCATCTGTGAGATTGTTGTCCATAAGCTTGTTAAAAATATGCCCCTCTTGATATTGTTTTGGATACACTTAAAACTAAGCCAAAAAGCCACCCACACCCACCCACACCCACACATATTTACTTCTGGTTTAAGTTCAATTGAACACCAGCCTCAACTTGCATATCTAGTACTAAGACAATGTAATATGCAGAGACCCTCTAGAATTGCTCTGTGACTCTCTCATTTCTTACATCATAAATATATGATTTTTCAACTATAAGAATAACACTACATATGGTGTCATCAGGAAGTGTATCATGGAATTCACAGATAATTTTAATGTTTGTCCTGTCATTAACCACAACTTGTTTCCTTTTTGAAGTGTTGATGACAAACATGGGTCTCTGTGCTTTGAATTCATCTGGTGTGTAATACATGTCAGTATTGCCAGTAGTGACCCTTTCGTATGCTGTAAATGCTTCATATAATTTGAGGAAATCATCCTTGGACATGTTTAAATTATAATTTTCTCTAGGGAACACCTCATTTCTGCCATTTTTAAGATAAATGTTCTTGATGTTGCAGTTATCAAATCTACTTGAATTTTTTTCCTGATTATTGTGTCTTCCAGTCTGAAACAGTACCACCACAAAATCTGGCATGTCATTTTGTATACTGGAGAATGAGTTGGTAGCATCAAATTCATAATAGGCACCAGTGGCAGACTTCTGTACACAATGATATGTATAAAATTGTAAAGGCACCTGTGGATTTTTTAGGATATCAGCTTTGTATTTAGGAGCATAACTGGCTTCATATTCAACAACTGGCATTCTTAGCTCCATAGCCTGAATAAGGCACTTGCCCTCATCAGGTAGGGTATTAGGCAGCGCTTCCCCGGTAGAGTTTAATGTACTGTACCTCATCAAAGCATTATTATCATTGGCAGCTCTTCTAAATGTAATTCTTAAACCACCCTTCCACATAATATCTTTGTAATCTGAGAAGAATCCTGGCAACAGGCGCATGGGAAATAGTACAGTGTGGCTTTTAGATAATATTTTATCACCAGCCTCAAATCCACCTATTTTGTAGTAAGAAGCCTCGGTCTTGGATAATTTTAGTGTGGCCAAAGCTGTAGAGGTAATTCCGGGGTAATCTACTCTGTTTATAACAACACCATGTTTTCTGATCTCAATTTCAGAGAACAGATGTGGCACAAAATTATCTACCAATCTTATATTTGAATTTACCGGATAATCTGTTCCATCGAGCTTTACAACATCAAATTTGATGTATAGATCTGCTCTGTGGGGGTGTATAAAGCCATCCCCTACATCAAGATCAACCTCAATCTCTGTGTTGGGTTGATTTAAATTTGCAAATGTCCTCCTCTTTGGGGGGAATGATTGTAGCTCATAACTCTCAATATTTTCCATTTTTTGTATGTATTTTTATTTAAATATTAATCTCTATGATAGCAGTTGTTGTGGCTCCAGCAAAATCAACTAATTCTTCTTTTTCATTAGTGACCATCAACTCAATGTAATCTATTCTGTTATGGCACACAGGAAAATATAATGTTGGTGATGGAGTGTAGATGATGGGCTCCATAAATTCAGAGTTAGGCTTGAATGTTGCAATGATGCCAGTTTGTTTGTGAGTGCCTATGCCATTTGATTTGGTGATCATACCCTCGGCCACATTACAGTGAATATTTAGAGTCTGTATGGCTAAGAATTTAGGTATATTAATAGCAGTGTGTTTCATGGCTGGTTCAAGTTTTGTGTTGTTCTCAAATCCTAACAGCTCTCCTATAGTACCCAGATCCACTGTTTCTGTAGCAGATACAATCTCTACTCTGTGAGTGACAGAATTTTGAGTTAACACTACACCTCTAGGTAACTGAGCATTTAGAGTAATAGATTATATTGCCCTGGAGTGATGACAATATTTTGATCCCCAACTGCAATTGTGTTGTTGTGGTGTGTAATATTAGGGATCAAGTACATGCCATAAAATGCTCTCAGAGCTATTGTTTTGGGATACACTATATCATCATGTAATCTAAGTTTCAATATTGAATTTTGGGTGGTGAGATGGAATACCCCCATGATGTTTTAAATACCACAGGGCTTTTTGAAAATCTTCAATTGATGGTTTATTTATTTGAGACAGATATCTAAGAACAGATAAACACAGATGTCCACAATTAACATCTTTGAAATTTTGAACATGGGCATTATTGTAATAAAGATTAGTTGATTTTAGATATTTTACTAAATTTTCAGGTGGAACACCTCCAAATGTATCAAACACAAATGCCTCATCTTTTAAATATTTAAGATAACAGATCCAGTGAGTACCCTGATTTTTGTACTTATCCAAATTAACTATGCCACACTCTTTGTTGAGTGCTTGTTCTGGTAAAGAATCGGACATGTACACACCTCTAAAATTTTTGATGCCCAGTGGCTTGATTAAAGCTTCAATATCTTGGTTTGTAAGCGGCTCTTGTTTTTTTAAACTTATTCATGGCTCTCTTAACACCTTTGCCTTGTCTCTCCATAGCCAGATTACGGCGCTTCAATTCATCTAATTCTGCCTTATTCTTCTTGGCATCTATTACTGTTTTTGCTATGGCAGCTGATCCCCCAGCCAAGCTCCCCACAGCCCCAAGTGCTGCTAAGATGGCCGGGATAGTAAATATAAATCCACCCACATGTAATTTTTTTCTAGATTGCTGTAATTTTTTTAATTGGGGGGTACTAAGCAACAATTTCATACCATGGCCCTTGGCAAGACAAGAATTTTTTTTTCTTCCGCTGCTTTTTGGTTAAAAGACTATCAATAGTTTTAAGAGATTTAAGACCTGCATAAGGTATCTGATACATAACACCCTTGGCCTTCATCCTAGGTTTATTATATACATATTCACAGCCCCACCCCAGTTTTTGTTTGTTGTTCATAGCTATGGTGGTCCCCAATGCTGCTATTCTCTCACTTAAACAAGCATCTTTGCTTACAAATCTACCAAATGCAGCCTCTTCTAATTTCTTGTCTGCAACATGTCTCTTGTCAAGATCAGAATGTGTGTTGTATGCTATGTCATGGTCTCTACAAGCAGCATCTAGGGGATTAACACCAGGATCACCTCTGTTTAATCTATGATCTAGTTTTGTACCGGGACCACAATACTGATAGCCTGGAATGTGTAGTTCAAATGGCAGCTTGTTTATAATGTCATTAACCAGCCCCCGACCCTCAGAGATATTCCAAAATTTAGGTGGTAGAGTATTAATAATTTTTATAAGATATCCAATCCCCTTAGTGTCATTCACTATAAAATTAGACAATTTGGTGCTTATCATGTCCATAATTCCAACCTTTTCATTGTAAAAATTGTGGTTGCCAGCATTTTCTTCCCCAGCTATGACCAGCAACCTATCTACAAGTTTCCTGACATCATCAACCCACACAAATTCTTTAGGCAGGGTGTTGTATTGTTTGATTCCACTACCTGTCTTGATCTGTGACCATATGGGCTTGATTAAGTTGTTGTATTTTGCTCCACTGCTAGACTTGACTCTTTTTTGTGTGGGATCATTGTTCTGGTATAGAGCATCTGATTTTATTAATATTTCTTTGTAATGCTCATAATCTTGATCTGTATAGCTGCCAGGCCTCTTCCTAGTCATCAGTTCCCACAATCCAGGTGTTCCGAGATACTTAACAAAACCCCCTCTTTCTCCAAGATGAGATTCTGAATATACAATTATATCATCTCCCATAAATGTTACTCTAAAATTGCCAATTCTATGTATGATGGTACCATCACGCTCTGAGTCAGCATATAAGCCAAAGACCTCATCTTTGTTGTCTTTAGGTGTGCTTAAATATTTTTGAGCAAGAAGACCCAATTCAATAGGATCCTGAGTAGCTTCAATTCTTCGAGGAGCAACAGGACTAGGTGTATGAATACTAGAAAGTGGGGTGATTGGATAATCTAATATGTTCCTAGCAGCTACAGGTACAAGCTCTGTGATTAAATTTTGATTTTGTCCTGGAACAGTTTTGATATTTTTACCTAATTCACTAATAGCATCAATAATAGGTTGTTCTGTTTGCTTGTGTTTTTCATAGATTCCTCGGTTCTCTGATTTCCATCTCTTAAATCTTTTTACAAGATAATCTCTTAATTTAAGATCATCAATGATTGGCCTTTTCATGGTTATTTATATATGTTTCAATGTCTAGAAAATTGTTGATTTTATTTCTGTATTTGCCACTATTGGGTTTCCTTGTCATATCAATTGTGACAAACCCATAACTGTCCTGATTCCAGCACCTACTGCAAAACTTGGAAAAATCATTGTAGCTCAAGTCACCACCTACATATTCATCATGTATGTGTTTGAGGTTGGTATGATCTTGATGAAACACACATATAAAATTGCTGTTGTCTCGGATCAGCTGCTTCGGTATTTTAGAAAAAGTCTGTGCCAGGTAGAAGCAATCAATTTTTTTGTGCCGCCCCTGTGTAAAAAAAATTTCTAACCTTGTTTTGATTATCCAGTATAATGTCATCAAACACAACAACAGAGTTATCAAGACATTCATGGAGTGGCTTAACATCTGATTCAAAAGTGGCAATATCCAATCCATCATATAGCTTCATCAACTGCTGATATTTTAATTGTTCCAAGCTCTTAGAGAAGACATACAAGTGCCTGTTTTTCCAGTCTAACCAGTTGGGTGCCAAAAAAAATTATCAATCATTAGTGTAGTTTTACCACAAGCCGATGGCCCAACAATAAGACATCTAATATTATCAGGCAGCAGCATTCCATTTCTCTTATTCTGCTGTTCAGGCTCTGGCAGCCTCTTTATAACATCCCAGGTGCTCATAGTATCACTTTGTCTGCATCGATCCAGCTGTGTTCTGGGAGTCCTAGCCATTTGACAAGTATCCTGTTGCCTTTTCTGCGGATGATTTTTTCTATGAGATATGTGTCAGGCTGCTTAGTTTTGCTGAGTTCTTCTTCATAGAATCTGCCTTTGAGAATTTCTCCTCGGTGATCTTTTATTATATATGTGTTAAGGGTCCCAGGTTTAACTTGAACCACTGTAAATAATTCAGTGCTCCAGTTTCTTGTAAAGCCTCTTTTGAATAAGTGCTTATATTTGCTGATTCTTACTTGATCACCCACCTTGTATTTGGCTTTTCTTGTTGTTGGCTGTTATCTAGGATAATAAACAGTCCTGATCAATTTTTGCTCATCAGATGAAGTTACTTCAGAGGGTTTCATGTTGATTGTGGAATGGACCGAGTTGTTATATTTATGTAGAAGTTCCGGAAGAATATTAAGCCATTTATAATTACCTTGAAGTGTGAATTGTTTATACATATGATTTTTTAGGGTTTTGTTGAATCTCTCTACAATAGAGGCCTTGAGATCACTGTAACTCGAGTAATGTTGTATTGACTGGCTTTTAATAAATTGTTGGAACACAGAATTATAGAATTCTTTGCCATTATCTGTTTGCAAATAGCGCGGTGATCTTCCACTCTGATTGATGATTGTCCTGAAGGCTTCTGTAACACATTTTCCAGTCTTGGATTTGAGTGGCACAACCCAGGCAAATTTTGAAAATGTATCTATGACAGTGAGTAGATACTTGTAGCCCTTGTTGATCTTGTCTAAGTTTTTCAACTGTCCACTTGCCATTTCAACCAAGTCACACTGCCATAAATCATCTATGCCTTTTGTGACCACTGGCAGTCTCTTATAATTATGTCTGGCTTGTCTGTGTAATTCATCAACAATAATTTGTCTAGACATAGTATGTAAACAATAATATTGCAACTATAGGGTGTTCAGCAGCTGATACTACAGGATTTTCTAAATACAGTTTGTCTCCTATTTGTATATTAAATTCCAGAGAGCCATCATCTTCAGCATAAGATGTTTCTAATGTATTGGGGTCTGTAAAATCCTCTAACTCTACACTGGTGATTTTTGCTTTGTTATCAGCATTTGTTATTGATAAGGTAGGGTAGTGGTGTGCCTGTGGTTGAAGCCAATATTTGATCTTGATTGGTCTAAGTGTGCCCCCAACAAAAAACTAGTAATAAAATTGTTCAGGGGACAGCATATACATTTTGCCACCTGGTGTAAATGGTGAATCATATTCTTTGTTGGGGATACTGTACAATTCAAGAATTACTGTATGTTTAGGATTCTCAATTATGCCAGTTATTTCTTTTTCTGCTGTAAGCAATCTACTTGTTACAGATTCAAGGTGCTCATTAATAGTCCTAACAACATCATCATGGCCTGGCTTGATCTTTATGTCCACAACAAGTTTCTTGTATTGTTGCACAATCTCTTGTAGCTGGGTGGCAAAAACAGACAGAGCATTTGCTTGATTGGATTCCATGGTCCCTAGCTGTTGCTTGATATTAGCTACAATTTGCTGTAAATTTTCAACAACTGCCAATTTTGAATTTTGAGCAGTAAGATCATGGACCTGTCTTCTGATATCCTCAAACAGGGCATGCAGTTCATTAATATGTTGATTAGTTGGTAGAGTGGCCACTGTCTGAGTAAGTTGTTTGATCTCTGTCTGGATATTCTTGATATCTTCTGATTTCAATATGCGATTCAGAGCTCTCTTAATATTTTTAAGTTCCTGTGATGTAGGCAGATTTGATACAGTATTCTGCAAAGATTCAAGTGCCAATTTCACATCATTTAATTCAGAAGCATCAACCACACCACGCATAGCATCTTGGAGCAGGGCTATATCTGCCTGAGTAGGTGTTGATTGTTGTAAAATTTCAAGTTTTGTTTGGATATCATCGATCAAGTGATGAAAATGAGATAGCTCAGATTCAGTGTTGAGGTTTTCAAGTTTTGTGATCTGTTGCTGGACACTGACAAGGGTATCTACAATACCAGGCAAGCGGGATTCTAGAGATTCTTGTACATTTGTCAGATCACTTTGCACTGCTGCTATTGTACCCTCAAGATGGGTTATGGTACTTTGAATTTTTCCAAAATCTTCATATGTTTCAAGTTGCAGCTTGATGTTGGCAACACTCCGAGTTATTGCACTCAAAGCATCAGAAGATGGCAAGTTGTTCATAAAATTTTCAAGTGTCTCAATTTTTGCTTTAACCTCGGCTATGGCATTGTTCAGAGGGTCCAGATTAGGTATCTGGAGTGATTGAATCTGTTACTTTAGAGTGGAAATCACTAGATCAAAATCTTCTTGTGATTTTATGCTTTTGACAATTGTTTGGAGCTGTGTCTGGACATTATTTATCTGTTCTTCTAATTGTTGTTTCAATTGCTCAGAGTTGTTGGCCTGAGTCTTAAATTTGGCTTGAAGAGCTGCTACAGCCTCCTCTAAACTTTGAAAATTATCCAATGTAGCCAAATCAGTATATTTCTGAAGCAGCACTTTGAGTTCTGAGTCAATTTTAAGAAGAGGGTCCATGCATTGTGATTGTAAATTTGTAATTTCTAGTTGAAGACTGGCATTGAGTGTGGTTTGTAAAGCTTGTAAATCACATCTTAATTTCTTGACTCTGACATCAAGCATCAGAATCTCATCACTGTGATCTTCATGTCTTGTATGGCCAAGTGTATCATTTGGCATTTTGATTTAGTGGTTATTTATTATTGAATATCTAATTCTTAATTCTATAAAAAAATTTATAAGCTTGTCATAGGATCCCGGGACCTCAATATATAAGCAGTCACCAGCAGAAACAGTATAAACAGTGCCAGAAATAATGTTTGAGTGCTTTATCCTGTAAATATTTCCCCCTATTGAAATCTTGACATTACCCTCGGGAGTTGTAATATATTGTAATTGACCAGCTACAGGTAATTGGTAATGATTTAAATTATTGTTAAATATGTACAATGTTTTACCTGTTTTATCATCAACATCTGTAAGTATGCTGTTCAGATGAATAATTAACAAAGCACTTAGTTTAGATATTATATCAGAAGAGGGTGCTGGTGTTGGCAGGTCCATAATAGCCTGTTTTTTGAACCCAAATAAGTTCATAGGCATGTTTATTTATTTCAAATCATGCTCTGTAATTGGGCATTGATTGCCATTTTTCAAATCACAATGACCCCATGGTAGAGTATGTATGCCACATGACAAAATACATCTCTTATCATCATGTGGGTCCAGAGCCACTTTTCTTACAACATTTGTAGTCAACAAGTGATCCACACTCTGAATTCTGCATTCTGATGTTCTGATTGTGCTACATGATTTGAGACAATTTTTGTAATCTTCAAATTCAAGCTCTTTGTCAACAGTTACTCTGCCAATGCTCTTGGCCTTTTTGGCAACAACACCACTACATGTTTCAAAGCTGTACATCTTGGCCCTTAACCCAGCAAATGCCACAATAACATCACCAAGTGTCTCATCTTTTAACTTGGCAGGCACCTTTTTGTTGTGGGGTTGAATCTTTGTATGTTCACTGGTATCAAAATATTCAAGCAATTCAGGCTGTGACATATCTTGATAAACATCTTCTGTCTGAATATCAAGAATAAAACTATCTGTGTCCATGTACATCAGTTTTACACGATCCTTATAAAAAGGCTTGAGCACATCATAATACAATTTTAACATGTGTAATTTGGCCAATTCCAATATCACAGCCCCTACATAAATAGGCTTATCAAACTTAATCTTTGTTTTTTTCATGTTGAAGAGTGCCATATTTTCATCATAAATTCTTCTATAATTGAAATTAGGCTTTGCAATCAATTTTTTGCTCCGGCTGAAGTCAGTAATTATTTTAACATCAGTATGTTTTCTGACATTTTCTATGGTTTTGCCATACACTGAATTGACCATGAATTTAAACAAAGTTTTATCAAATTGGCTCATTGCAGATGTTCGAAGCTCTGTGTTTGTATCAATATATGGCTTCAACCATCTTGAGTGCCTGAACCTCAAAACTTTGCCAACTTTGGTCACTTGAACACCATGATTCATCAGGAACTGGAGGTTTTTATAATATATGACATAACCCTGTTTTGGCTCTAGAGTCATCATGAGCTTCTTCTGTTTAGAGCCAGGTGAACACTTAACCTCAGGAATTGGAGGCAGATCAGAAAATGTGTTGTGTCAATCATCAGGAATTGTCAGATCAACCTCTAAGAACAGGCCATAGTTACTGTCATCAAAATCCTTAAGATCTTTAATATTGAAATCTTCAACCCACTCAAGCCCTGCATATGGCAGTTTATCCATCATGGCATAACCATAGAGGCTGTTGGCATCTACATACAGTATATAATTTGATGGCAGTGCTGGATCATAATCAGGAATATATTTGTTGTTAGCTCTGGCATATCTCTGAGAGCATTGCACCATCCCTCCTCTTATACATTGCTCCATAAACAGATACATATCTTGATCTTGGATTAGATCCAATTGCATTTTAGTGTTTAAAAACATTGCAGACCATGCTAGGCCTGGCGCACTGTAAAAATACATTGGATCCAGCTTATAATTTTCCATGGAACATTTTCTGAATGCCTGAAGTATATCAGCTAAGAGAGTGACATCAAGTTTTAAATATGCCTTGTGATAATCACCAAATGTCTGGCATTTTAAGTTGCTCCACATCAACTGGGCATGGTGATAATCATCATCAGTAATTCCAGATCCTCTGAGTTTGCTGTACAACTGTTGTTGTGGTGGCAGAGAACACTCATCAAATTTAGAAAAATCTGTAATATAATCATATGGGTATACACCCTTCCGCCTAATTAATTTCAGGTCCTGATTTGAAAACAAAGCACATGTGATTTTGAATTGATCATCAGATAATTGACTGGCCAGTGTAGCCAGGCTAGCAGACAGAATTCTGTAGGAATCAAGAAATCTTAAGTGAATGGGAACACCATTAACTTTAATTATCTTGCTAATGGCAATATATTTCTCATTATTTTCTGCTAAAATATTTAAATTCTGCTTGTCAAACCCCTCGTACGTGATCAGATGATGGAAATCATAATTGGATGCACCATGGCAAAATATAGGGACAAATTTTGGTCTCTGGATCTTAATATTACAGCTATTACACAGGGCCATTTTGAATTTACCATCTGTATGAGAATGGTGTTTCACCTTGATATTTATATCTGAAAATTCAGAATCACATACCGGGCATTTTTCTGCATTGTTGAAATCTTCAATCTGTTTCATCATAGGTTTTGATTGTAATAAGATATTAGATGCTATGTCATGGCACTCATTTTCTATTCTATGTGCAAATTTTTTGATGGCATCTGGTCCCATGTATATATATTCTTCACTAACAACACCATCCTGTACAACAACATAATAAAAACTAAAAGGTTCATGTAGCTGGTATGATGTAATTGAAGATTCATCAGGATCTGGGCTGCAGAATGCAAGGGGTTTGAGGTTTGATTCAAAATCACAGACTATATATGCTGGGTGTTCCAACAAGGCTTCAAATTTTTTGAATTTGGCATTTTCACTTGGACTGGGCATCACCATATGAACAGGTTTATGGTTGCCACAATATTTTAAATGTTCAACTAACTTATTTTTAGCAATTTCTGCATTCACTTCACTAATCCCATTTATTATTTTTTTACCATCAAATACAGTTAAACATCTTCTACATAACTTGAATATTGTATTAGATTTGTCTAGTTGTTTTCTGACTAAAGCTTCAAGACTGTGTATCAAAGTGTAATGATATGTGCCATCCTTTTCAATTAAGAGCAGATCAATCGGAACAGCAGAATCATCATCAAGTGTACTGATTCTGAGAGGATCTATCAAACAATTGCCACGGCCAGTAGAACAAATAAATACATTAATAGATAATTGTTTACCATTGATATCCCTGGCCTTTTTTTTCAAATTTATCAATATTCTGAACTGACATTGGATATTCTAAGCCCTCCATTGCATCATCAAAATTGTGTTCATATTGTTTATAATAACTTATTCTCTCTGGATGATCTAAAACTGGAAACAAAGCAGCTAAAATACACCACAGAAAGCATTTCTCATCATTATTTTTTATGTTAACCACAGCTTTTTTGTTTTTGATATTGTCAGGTAAAGACACATATGTAGATCCTTGTAGTGGGCTGAATTCAGAAATATTAATATATAACTTGTGTGGAGATCCGCATAGGCTCCATCCTGATTCTTTTGCTGCAAATTCAGAGTGTTTAATATTCAATTGCTCTATCAAACTGCTTATTATTTTGTCTGAATTTGCATTTGAATATATAGCTACAGTTTCTGTTATGTGGGGCTGTGTAAATTTTGTGCCATTTGATTTCTTATATTGTGTAAACAATTTGAGGGACAGCTTATAAGAGCCATTTTGTGCATTTAGAATTGCCTGCACATCAGAATTTATACTGTTCAAAAAATTCTTAATGTCACATCTTGGCTCTGGTATAAACCGGTGATCCCTAAGTTGGCCATTAAAACTGCTATGGATGGGTTCATAGCGTGGCTGCTTTGCTGCTCTAGCATTAACAGGTGTTTCATGCTTCCTTTTCAGACCAGATGTAGATGGTTGTGGGGGCAATGTTGATGACTGTGCAGAACAAGTACCTTTATGTTTATAAGTGAAGTATTCCATGCTATACTTTCTATGGCATTTTGGACATATTTTTGTGGGAGTTCTATATTTGTCTGGATCACAATTTTTTTAGTGCTTGGCCCAATTTGGACTGGATATATTCTTATTGCATTGATTACAATGTTTTTGATTTGGCATTTTTGTTGTTGGTTTATTATATAAAATTTCTTGGGATTCAAATCAAAATTCTATGCTTAATAAAAAATATCAGTTGGGTTCAGCAGTGTGCTTTGTATACCTACTGTATATACTTAGTGTGTAAATATGTTTGGCTTTGGTATTTTTGTTGTTGGTTTATTATATAAAATTTCTTGGGATTCAAATCAAAATTCTATTCTTAATAAAAAATATCAGTTGGGTTCAGTGCAGACAAAAAAACTGCATAGCTCTATGTCAATTAGTTCTTGAGATATTAATTATTTTGTATTTAGGAACCACTTTGGCCCATCTTTGGCCCCCCTGCCAAAAATTGGCTTTCACTGCACCAGTGTATACTGTCCCTATGATCTTACTTGGGTTATTCTACCAGACTGTATGCTTCAAGTTTCCTACAATCTGGTAGAGCCCGTTCAGATTCTGCCCCCCCACTTGTGGGTTCCAGTGGCCGCGGTGGCTCAGTCGGTAACGCGTCTGACTACCATGCTCAAAGTCCCGGGTTCGATCCCCGGCCGGTTCAAATCCGGGAACTTTTCTAACGGTGGAAGCGGCCCCGGCGCCCACCCAGCGTCGAATAACATGGGTACCTGGGGGAAACCCTGGGGGGTAAAGGCGGTCAGGGGCGTGATGCTGATCACATCACCCCCACTCACGACCGGATCAAGAAAGTGTGGGGCGTTACCCCCACACCCCCTATACGCCTTCATGGCGTGGTGCTATGCACAGGGTAACACTTTACTTTTTACTTTACTTTTACTTGTGGGTTCCACTGCCGATCCAGCAATGGTAACAAACAGCACTGTGCTCTGGCTTATATAGTTTTGTCGGACCAATCAAAACCTTGCTTGCTTTAGCCAATCAGAAAACACCACATCATCACATTATGTCATAACGAACTAATCAGAAATCAACACATGCCTAATAATTTAATGCATAATATTGCACAACATGATGCAATAGAAGTGGACCGGAAGTAAATATGTATGGATGTGGGTGGGTGTGGGTGGGTGAGCATCTTGGCTTAGTTTTAAGTGCTGTGTTCAAAATAAAAATATAGTGGCTGGTAGCTGTATACAAGCCAGCAGAATGCCCTTCTTGTTGTATCCAAGCCCTATTATAATTTTTGTTTCTACATTCTGTCACTAGTTTTGATCCTAGGACAGTTATATTTATGGGGGTGACTCTGCATGGCCCCCAGAGCAACATACTGAAATTTTAAAAAATCGATAATTTTATTTCTGAATTTTTCACTAGTTTTGATCCTAGGCCAGTTATATTTCTGGGGGTGACTCTGCATGCCCCCCAGAGCAACATACTCAAATTTTGAAAAAATCGATAATTTTTTGAATTTTGATTATCTCTGGAACCATGAATGCTAGAGACATGGGGCTTGGTGATTTCTCATGGGCATTTCAAGATGCAACTTTTTGATCTCTATAAATTTTTCAAAATATCTTGTTGTTCTCTAAATCTTGAATAACTTGCCTATTTTTCAAGATAGGAGCATGGGGGTTGCATATTTGAAATCTAGAGGCTGTTTAGAAGTTTTGTTAAAAAATCGATATTTTTTTGAATTTGTGATTTTTTCAAAAACTATCAGTGCTGGAGACTTACAATTTTGTAGGCATATTCTAGGCATGATTCTCTACATTTTTTGTCTCTATAATTTTCCTGATATATGCAATATTTAAGCTGTAAATCTCTGATTTATGTCTGTTCTATAAATAGAATTTTCTGAAAAGTGCAATATTAACAAAATTGTTAATATTTTGAAATCTATGCATGCTCAGACACTCTAGCAGTCAGGTATAGGCTTGTTAGGTCCCACTGAGCAACATACTGAAATTTTGAAAAAAAAACAACAATAATTTTGATTATCTCTGGAACCATGAATGCTAGAGACATGGGGCTTGTTGCTTTAACATGGGCATGCCGAGATGCAACTTTTTGATCTCTATAATTTTTCAAAAATCTCTTGCTGTTCTCTAGATCTTGAATAACTTGCCTATTTTTGAAGATAGGAGCATGGGGGTTACATATTTGAAATCTAGAGGCTGTTTAGAAGTTTTGTTAAAAAAATCGATATTTTTTTGAATTTGTGATTTGTTCAAAAACTATCAGTGCTGGAGACTTAAAATTTTGTAGGCATATTCTAGGCATGATTCTCTACATTTTTTGTCTCTATAATTTTCCTGATATATGCAATATTTAAGCTGTAAATCTCTGATTTTTATAAATAGAATTTTTTGAGAAGTGCAATATTAACAGAATTGTTAATATTTTGAAATCTATACATGCTAGGGCACTATAGCAGTCACTATACTTAAGATATCATAAGATATCATACAATATCAAGAGGGGCATATTTTTGACAAGCTTATGGACAACAATCTCACAGATGTAGCTTTTGTAAGTGTAGGCAAATGAATCTGAGGGGGGTCATACTTTCACGGGAAATTCCCGAAGGCATATTTACAAAAATCTTGGATTAGACAGGGTGCCACACTTGAGCAAAAAGCTCATATGGGCATGTTGAGCTAGTTTTAAGTGTAGCCAAATCTGCCTGAGGGGGGCTCATACTTTCTCGTCCCAGTCCTATATACTTTTACACTACTATTGGCTAATATGAAATGTTCCCAAACTACTACAAACACCAGCTCAAAGTCCAGACTTAAATCCCAGCGAGCATTTATGGGCAATTTTGAACAGGCGAGTCCATAAAGCAGGCGTCAAGTCCAAACAAGAGTTGAAAACTGTTGTGCAAGCCGAGTGGAATAAAATAAGCTCTGAAACATGTCAGAAACTGGTTAATTCTATGAAGAACAGGCGTCAAGCAGTAATTAAAGCCAAAGGATACGCATCAAAGTATTAGAACTGTGAGTCAGTTTGCTCTGAATATACTTTTTTCTTTTATATTATTAAGTGTACGAATAGAAAAGTTGTACAAAAAATGGTATGTTTCTCTTTCAGTTTCATTTAATTTATTATTGTCATTGGTTATACAGAATTTGGGTAAGATTTTATGTTCCTAATGATATTAGTTATTGAATTGTAAAGAAACAATTTCAAAAGAGCGTATTTCCTTCCAGATATTAAAGTATTTTCTTTGAAAATCCGTGTGTACGAATAAGAATGTTACATACTGTATCTCCCATTTAAATACATGGGGAATGGGACTGTTCATTGCCAGACTTTTCTGCTACAGGCGCCACCCCTGTTGTGTCCCTAAAGAATTTTGTTCGTCATATGGTTGGCCTAACTTTACATTGAAGAGCGATAAGATGGCTATTAAAACGTTATTTCAACGAAGGTAAGAATTTCTCGTGTTAATCGATAGCAAAAATGTGTTTAGCAAATCTTTACGATTATGTAGCAATTCATAAGTTACCGAAAATTACATTCTCCTGAATCTAAGAATTAATTAATTAAAGCGCAACGACGGGTTAAATACAGGGTTGGCAAAATTTGTTTTTTTTTTAAAAAAAAGAACAAAACAAACTGTTTTTTTTTGTTTAAAACAATTTTTGGTTTTAAACATAGTTTTAGACATGAGTTAAAAAAAACATGTTTTAAACATGTTTTAAATATGTTTTAAACAAAAGAAAGTCAACCTTTTCCAAGTAAATTATAGTTAAAGTCGTTATAGAAAAAATACTCATTTTTATAAGTACAGTGACGGCAAGGACAGTTTATTTACCTTTGGAGATAAGGTTTACCATACTGCAGGGTAGCGATGTGCGGGACAGAATTTTTTGGGTCGGGACGGGAAATTCTTTAAATCCCGACATTCGGGACCAATTTCCCGAAAAGGTCGAGAAATTTTCGGGACGGGATATGTTCGAAATTTCCAAAAGCTCTTGAAATCTCGAATTTCCATCTTAAGTGCTTGTTTTTGCACTTCTGGTACAAAAACTAACAATTTCCGATAAGTTCTAGACATTTAAATGCAGAAAACGTCGAGAATTGACGACTTTTTAAAATGACCATTCGGTATTTCCCGACTGCTTGGGATCCCGAAAAGTCGGGAAGTCATTTTCCGAAGTCGGGATCGGGACGGGAATCCCCCCCCCCCCCGACTTTTTGGGATCCCGCACACCTCTACTGCAGGGACAAAAGTTGGGGGTAATAGCCCCCTTTTTTCCCCCACTGCTGAAGTAGGTTAGGATTCATATTCATCTAAATTTCAAGAAACTAAATATTATAGAATTACTATCCTCGTCCTGGAAAAATCAGGGTGAAATATTTCCTGCTGCCTGAACAGTTTATAAAGCAGAAAACAACCGGCAGTGTCATAGTAGATTCTCCTGATCAATTTATCTTTCCAAGTAAAAAATTAGGTAGTGTCTGCTGCCACGCTCTTTTTGTGCTGGAACCTCAAAAAAGATGCGCGTGGCAGCAGACTCGGTCTTTGTCGTATTGTGATTTCATCATGCTATGTATGCTATTACGTCTGTAACGCATACTGTGAAGTTGTAGCGATTACTTTCACAAAAATGTTTTATGATTATGTCCCTTAGCATTCTTCTAATAATAAACAGAACCGAACCTAACTACGAGAGCATTTATGTTTATTATTAGAATAATACTAAATTCCCGTCCTGCCAAAAAAATTTGTCTCGCACACCCCAAATTTTAGGTAGTGTCTGCTGCCACGTTCTTTTATGCTGTAACCCAAAAGAGACATGAGCGTGGCAGCAGACTCGGTCTTTGTTTTATCGTGATTTCATCATGCTATGTATGCAATTACGTCTGTAACACATACTGTGAAGTTTTAGCGATTACTTACACAAAAATTTTTAAGATTAGGTCCCCTAGCATTTTTCTAATAATAAACCTAAATGCTCTCGTAGTTAGGTTAGGTTCTGTTAGCTTTTCTGCTGTAACACAAAAGAGACATGCGCGTGGCAGTAGACTCGGTCTTTGTTTTATCGTAATTTCATCATGCTATGTATGCAATTACGTCTGTAACACATACTGTGAAGTTTTAGCGATTACTTACACAAAAATGTTTTAAGATTGGGTCCCCTAGCATTCTTCCAATAATAAAACTAAATGCTCTGGTAGTTAGGTTAGGTTCTGTTAGCATTAAAATAATATCGCTAAATGTTTTCTAAAAAAAAGAGTTTCTAAATTACCTGTACATTCATTACCACTAGTCATAGACTTGCATTTTTCTCGTCTTCGTATGTTCTTAAGATTTGTAACATACTCTTAGCAGCAGGAGCAAATTTGACGCTTATTCTTACTGCTGACACGCGCGTGACAGCAGACTCGGCCGTGATTTTACATCTTTTGTGTTCTCCATGCTATCACCTTTCCTACTTTAGGAGTGTGCGGTTCCCGAAAAGTCGGTACCGGGATCTGAAAGAAAGAAAAAAAACCTTCCCCATCCCGACTTTGGGGAAAAAAAAACTTCCCCACTTTTCGGAATCCCGAATAGTCTGGAAATTCAAAATGGTTATTTTAAATAGTGATTAATTCTCGATATTTCCTCCTCCATAAGTGTCTGGAAAGTCTAGGAAATTGTTCGTTTTTATCCCAGAAATGTAAAAACAATCACTTGAAGTGAAAATGTGTTGAATTCGAGATTTTCAGAGCGTCGGGAAATTTCAAACATTTCCCGTACAGATATCCAGTTCCGTGTAATGCGGCCTTTAGTCGGGAAGTTGCGAATTTTTCCTGTCCGAAAACATCGGGTTTTAAAAAAATTCCCGTTCCAATCCCTTCTCGACAAAAAATATCCTTGTTCCGCACACTCCTACTGCTTATGAATATGATGCCAACTTCACTCACAAAAAATATTTAGTTTTAGTATATATGCGTGAATCTCTCTTTCAAGATTCCAGCGGCGACCTTGACAGCATAGAAGGTTTTTATTTCAGTAATCGTCTCAACTAACCTAATTTTTAACCAGTTTTCAAATATGAAAGAAAAAAAGGATGGATGAAATTTTGAGGACCACAAACATCATCTGTAGCACTGGCAAATTTTTCTAATAGTGGATCGTTCCTAATTAGTGAAGAACATTCAAGAGTGGTTCAAGAAAACCAGTAGAATAGGAATTAGATGAGAGCAATTAATCATCTTTTTAATTGACATTAATGGGTTTTTAATTCATTTTTGAGGGGTGACGCTATTGTTAATTAATCTAGCGCCACGTGTCGGGGGTGGAGGAGGAGATGAGTCATCGATGACTCATGCACACGTGTGAGTTTGAAATTAATGGTTTTCCATTAGTGCACAAAAGATACTACTATGTATTCCGTTTTTACCCTAACCTAACCCTATTGTTGTACTTTATATATGCGTTTCTGTCGGATATGAGTCACAGATGATTTATACAGATGTGGGAACTTGGAATTAATGGTTTTTCCATTAATGTACAAAAGACACTATTATGGAGTTCGTTTTCGGACTATTCTAACACTATTGTTGTACTTTATATATGTGTTTCATCCGGATATGAGTCACGGATGATTTATACAGTCGGGGTACTTGAAGTTAATGGTTTTTCCATTAATGTACAAGCCATTTGATGGCGTCAGGCAAGGTTTCCAGGCGTCGATGATGTCATGTGGCGACGGAGGAGGATTATATTAGCTATAATGAAGGATCTGGATTTACCCGAATTCAACCGGTGCCGATGCGATCGATCGGAGGTAGAAGATATTATAACACAATATATGGCGTTATTCTATGTTCGCTTTAAAGCCGAAGAAATTGAACGATGTAGCCTATATGAAAACGAAGTATGCGGGCAGAATGCGTGTTATTAATAATAATTGCTCTTTAATAAAAAGGGAACAATACCGCAAGAACCTGTTACGAGCTTGCATTCATCGTCTCCCCAAACCGCGAGCGATCATTCACGCACGAGGGGAGAAACGACTCTATTGTTATGTCCCCCATCGGTCTTCTTCCGGAGTTGAACGGTAGGCAGGTGCCGTCAATTTTTTCTACACGCGTGTATTGATTTTCTTTGAGGCTCCAATTTTATTTTATGGAAGTAATTTACGCGTTCTTTTTTCTTCCGCCTTTCGTAACATTGAAGACTATTTGGCCTAAGGCGTAAGGAATTTGGCTGAACTAGGAACAATCAGTTCCAGTATCTACAGGTTAAAGTGGATGCGATCCACTATTTGCCCTTATTTCTAGGTTGCGAACCACGGACCCTTTGATTATTGACTTATAAACATCAGGATTCACGTAAATTGACCAGATGTTTTTACTGTTAGGGCTAATATTTCGCATTTTTTGTGTATTTTTACTCAGAAAACGCTATTTGAACAATTCAAGCAAGAGTTTTTATGGCAATTTAGACACTCAAACTGTGTTTCTTCAACTTTAGCTGAAGTTTAGGTTTATTTTTTACTCTAATATCACAATTTCATCTATTCAGACAACATTTTTTATTAAATTTTGGACTCACAAAGACATTTTTCAACTTTTAACTTGCTATTTTAAAAGTTTATTTCCATTTTTACTCTAATATCACAATTTCATCTATTCTGGCAGGAGTGTTTATTGCAGTTTAGACTTGCAAAGATAATTTTTTCAACTTCTTGAGTTGATTAATTTTTCTATTTATTGCCTTTTGTATCTTATATTTTTTAATTCTTAACTTTGAGTTTTGTTCTTTATTTAAAAAAATTATCTAATCACTAAGGAAGAAGTACTTTTAAGTAAAACTGTACCCTCAAACTTTATTATTACTATTATTATTATTGTTGTTTTTGTTTTGATGTAGTTGTTGAATCTTGTTGTTGTTGTTAGGGTTTATTGTCTTCCACTACGCTATTTTTGGTTTGCTTCGTAGGAAAGTTTGTTTATTTTAGAGTTTCCTCGGTATTTTCTTACTGTTAGGGTAGGTAAATTTTCCTAAATATATGAGTAGGGTTCCATATATTCTTGTTCTTGCATGTTTTTCATATGATGTGATCACCACAACTCTCCAAGTGCTTTTACTGCATGTTTCCATTTTATTGAGGCTTAGTGATTCCTAGAGCCACTTTATGCATGAGAGAAAGCTTGAAAATTTCGATCTCAGATAACCGTCAACCTTATGTCAGAGTATTTTCGAATATATTTTAGACTTATTATGGGTCACTAGAATATCACGGCTTGCTTAATTTTTAAGTATGTTGCGCAGTTATTGTATTTTTGCTTTTGCTTAGTAGATAAACTGTATGAAATGTTTAATATTTGTACTTTTTTGCACTTATAAGAGGCCAAACTTTTACTGTAACTAAAATTATTATGTCTCTAAGCACTGAAACCCCTTTACCAAGAGTACTATAACTGAATGTTTATTAATATTGTTTCTTTCATCCCTTAAATATAACAATTTAACAATATAATGACAAATCACAGGACAAGTCGATGTTAGCAGATGACTACGTGGCTCTTAAGTCCACCTGCCAAACTTTTCTTACCATGCTATTTACCCTTATAGTCTTTTATTCGGGGTACGTTTCAAGTACTATTGACTTTTTTGAGTGTTTGATTAATACCAGGGGTTATTTGTATCTGTTATGCTGTATTATTCGAGGCTTCTATTTTTTTATTCTACAATCACTATATGTCCCTGAGAACTAAATCCCACTGACTGAAGCTTAAAGCTTAGGCTCTACAGCATGTTGAATGGTTAATCACTGGTCAATATGAATTTTACAGAGGCTAGTAGGAGGCATAGGAACACACGCCAGAGCCTTATTAGCGTGCAAGAAGCACTTTCAGGGAGTACTACGAGGAAACGAAGTTGGTTTTTTTGAGTGCTTTACCAGTTACACAGCCAATATTTGCTATTTCAAGTAACTACCACAAGATTTCGCTTTTTTGCTTTTGTTACTAATTGTGACGCTGAGGATGAATGGATGGCCATAAATCTTGAGGACTGGATGTATTTTACCACTACAGACGCCTATGTAGAAACACTAGAGTACTGTTAGCTTTCAAAATTGAGGTTATACTGTACTGTTTCTTAAATATTTTGTATTTGGCACGCTTAACACTTATATCCATTTCAGGACAAATATTGCTAAAACTCTCAAATTTACTGTGTACAACTTTATATTTCTGCTATCAGAGGAATTAACAACTCTATTTTACAAACAAATGGTATTGTTTACACTTTATTTACTTCAATCTGAGACTAATATTTTACAGTAATTGAATCATTCAGCCCTAGTCAATACTTTACTGCATCAGAAAGTTTGCTATTAATCTAATAAATATGCTATTTTGTGCTATTCTAAGGCCAACTTTGTATAATTTATTGCTTATAATGCAAACTTTTGCATAAATTCGATATATTCACTACCTTCAAACCAAACAATTGTACTTATTTAGCGCAGTTCATTTATATTTCTTGTAATTAACTTATGTTTCTTATAATTAACAAACTAAACTAATTACTTTGGCATGTTAAAAATCTTATTTTTTACTATTTCCTATTCTATCAGGTTCTATATTGCTGTTTTTATCAATTTATGTAAGACCACACTCTGGTAAATACACATATATTCTCTTTTATACACACGCACGCCACACACACACACACACACATTTACACACTTATACGAATATACATCTGACGTTTTTTCAATATTTTGCTATGACGTTTGCATCCACGCTATTCAAACAAGGGCAGGCAATGTAGTATTTATGAGTATTAGTAATCCCAAAGTTCTGTTTTTTGGTGTCCAAGTTCAGATGAGAGTCTGCTATGTGCCTTTTGCAGGGGATTGCATGTGAAGTGTATGCATATTGAGCATTATTGAGTGTGTATGCTTCCAAGTTTTGCTGCTATTTTCCTATAATTCTGCGAGACTGTAGAGAGTTCTCTCTTTTCAAGCAGTTTTCTTTCATTGATTGGATACTTTTTGGGAACTTAGCAGTTTTTTATGTTATGAAGCAGATTGTTGTAGAATATTTTGCATGGTCTTTTGTGATATTGAGTGGCTGCTGTAATGGTAGTAAGTATCTTTCCTTCTTGTGTTCATGTTCTTGTGTAGGTTTCCTATTTTCGGTCAAGTTGCAGTACTTAGAATAATCGCTATTGTCTTATTGATCTACGAAGCTCCTTTGAATAATCATTTGCATGTGACCCTATACTCCACGCTGTACTTTGTTCGGGGAGCTATCTTTTAAAGCCTTAGCATTCTGCTAGTACAGTATTATTAACGTAGAGGTAAATTAGTTCGTGAAAATATGTATTTTTCTGATTAACTATAGTCGCTTAGTTGTTCTAGTAGGTATAAGTAGTTACTGCTGATGTTGTTAATTTCCTATTAACAGGGCCTATGTATGATGTAGCTTATTTGGGTAATTATAATTCTGTACTGTAAATAGCCTTGGCTGTCCCTTTTATTCTTATGTTGTTGAGTTTCTCCATAAGCATGCCCTGTTTTACTCTATTCTATGCCTTGTTGCTGCTAGATATCTGAGGTATGTTGCTGGTTCATATCTGAGTTAGCTTGTTTGACTACCTATTATTTTTGCTATGGCTGTGGCTATTGATGTCCCTTTCCGAATTCCATGTTGGTTTCTGTTTATCCTTGTTGCTGCTTGTTATCTGAGTTAGGTTGTTTCACTTCAGTGCTATCGTTTTTTAACTTTATTGTTGAATGCTTTTTTTTTGTTTATTTCCTTATTTGTTTTTATTTGTTTACTGAATCTATTTGTTTTGTGTCTTGTAATATTATTTACTATATTTTATTTACCACCTAATAAAGTATAAATTGAAGTCTAGTTAGTGTTGGGCTGTAAAATATTCTGGTACATGTAGTTACTTGAAATAGCAAATATTGGCTGTGTAACTGGTAAAGCACTCAAAAAAACCAACTTCGTTTCCTCGTAGTACTCCCTGAAAGTGCTTCTTGCACGCTAATAAGGCTCTGGCGTGTGTTCCTATGCCTCCTACTAGCCTCTGTAAAATTCATATTGACCAGTGATTAACCATTCAACATGCTGTAGAGCCTAAGCTTTAAGCTTCAGTCAGTGGAATTTAGTTCTCAGGGACATATAGTGATTGTAGAATAAAAAAATAGAAGCCTCGAATAATACAGCATAACAGATACAAATAACCCCTGGTATTAATCAAACACTCAAAAAAGTCAATAGTACTTGAAACGTACCCCGAATAAAAGACTATAAGGGTAAATAGCATGGTAAGAAAAGTTTGGCAGGTGGACTTAAGAGCCACGTAGTCATCTGCTAACATCGACTTGTCCTGTGATTTGTCATTATATTGTTAAATTGTTATATTTAAGGGATGAAAGAAACAATATTAATAAACATTCAGTTATAGTACTCTTGGTAAAGGGGTTTCAGTGCTTAGAGACATAATAATTTTAGTTACAGTAAAAGTTTGGCCTCTTATAAGTGCAAAAAAGTACAAATATTAAACATTTCATACAGTTTATCTACTAAGCAAAAGCAAAAATACAATAACTGCGCAACATACTTAAAAATTAAGCAAGCCGTGATATTCTAGTGACCCATAATAAGTCTAAAATATATTCGAAAATACTCTGACATAAGGTTGACGGTTATCTGAGATCGAAATTTTCAAGCTTTCTCTCATGCATAAAGTGGCTCTAGGAATCACTAAGCCTCAATAAAATGGAAACATGCAGTAAAAGCACTTGGAGAGTTGTGGTGATCACATCATATGAAAAACATGCAAGAACAAGAATATATGGAACCCTACTCATATATTTAGGAAAATTTACCTACCCTAACAGTAAGAAAATACCGAGGAAACTCTAAAATAAACAAACTTTCCTACGAAGCAAACCAAAAATAGCGTAGTGGAAGACAATAAACCCTAACAACAACAACAAGATTCAACAACTACATCAAAACAAAAACAACAATAATAATAATAGTAATAATAAAGTTTGAGGGTACAGTTTTACTTAAAAGTACTTCTTCCTTAGTGATTAGATAATTTTTTTAAATAAAGAACAAAACTCAAAGTTAAGAATTAAAAAATATAAGATACAAAAGGCAATAAATAGAAAAATTAATCAACTCAAGAAGTTGAAAAAATTATCTTTGCAAGTCTAAACTGCAATAAACACTCCTGCCAGAATAGATGAAATTGTGATATTAGAGTAAAAATGGAAATAAACTTTTAAAATAGCAAGTTAAAAGTTGAAAAATGTCTTTGTGAGTCCAAAATTTAATAAAAAATGTTGTCTGAATAGATGAAATTGTGATATTAGAGTAAAAAATAAACCTAAACTTCAGCTAAAGTTGAAGAAACACAGTTTGAGTGTCTAAATTGCCATAAAAACTCTTGCTTGAATTGTTCAAATAGCGTTTTCTGAGTAAAAATACACAAAAAATGCGAAATATTAGCCCTAACAGTAAAAACATCTGGTCAATTTTACGTGAATCCTGATGTTTATAAGTCAATAATCAAAGGGTCCGTGGTTCGCAACCTAGAAATAAGGGCAAATAGTGGATCGCATCCACTTTAACCTGTAGATACTGGAACTGATTGTTCCTAGTTCAGCCAAATTCCTTACGCCTTAGGCCAAATAGTCTTCAATGTTACGAAAGGCGGAAGAAAAAAGAACGCGTAAATTACTTCCATAAAATAAAATTGGAGCCTCAAAGAAAATCAATACACGCGTGTAGAAAAAATTGACGGCACCTGCCTACCGTTCAACTCCGGAAGAAGACCGATGGGGGACATAACAATAGAGTCGTTTCTCCCCTCGTGCGTGAATGATCGCTCGCGGTTTGGGGAGACGATGAATGCAAGCTCGTAACAGGTTCTTGCGGTATTGTTCCCTTTTTATTAAAGAGCAATTATTATTAATAACACGCATTCTGCCCGCATACTTCGTTTTCATATAGGCTACATCGTTCAATTTCTTCGGCTTTAAAGCGAACATAGAATAACGCCATATATTGTGTTATAATATCTTCTACCTCCGATCGATCGCATCGGCACCGGTTGAATTCGGGTAAATCCAGATCCTTCATTATAGCTAATATAATCCTCCTCCGTCGCCACATGACATCATCGACGCCTGGAAACCTTGCCTGACGCCATCAAATGGCTTGTACATTAATGGAAAAACCATTAACTTCAAGTACCCCGACTGTATAAATCATCCGTGACTCATATCCGGATGAAACACATATATAAAGTACAACAATAGTGTTAGAATAGTCCGAAAACGAACTCCATAATAGTGTCTTTTGTACATTAATGGAAAAACCATTAATTCCAAGTTCCCACATCTGTATAAATCATCTGTGACTCATATCCGACAGAAACGAGTAGTGGGGTTTATGCTACGGACAGTGCCGGAAAGGAAGAGCATCCCCTCAAGCAGCTTTGCTACACTTAAAACTTGCTTAACATGAGCATATGAGTTTTTTGAGCAAGTGTGGAATCTTGTCTAATTCAAGATTTTTGTAAAAATGCCCTCGGGAATTTTTCAGAAACGAAGAGCTTCCTCAGATTGATTTGCACATACTTATAAAAGTTGCATCAGCCAGATTTTTGTTCATAAATTTGCCAATTTTTGGCTACACCAGAAATTAAGCTTATAGTATGTTTTTCTGTCAAAATCCCAGGAATCTTGAATTGATATCTATTGGGTTCTGAGACCGAGTGGAGCGTTGTGCATGGTTTTTATTGCCTTGTAATCAGGAGGTTTTTGGGTTTGAGTCCTCATAAAATCTGATGGCAAAATGTTAATATTGTTGTTTTGTAAACAAGGGGCTTTGGGTTCGAGTCCTGATAGATGTGGTACTCCATACGTGAGATTTTGAGAATAATTTTGCTCTGTTGATAGCTCCCAGATCTTAAATTTGGTAAAAAATGTTATACAACAGAGCAAAATTATTCTCTATTAAGAATCACCAGAGTTTTGTTATCTGGGTAACAACAATATGGGGCAAAACTGCATAATCAATACAATAGAATGGAGGTCAAGTAAACATTGCATGTTCTTTCCAATCTTTTGATCAGTCCCATGTTTCAGCCAACAATAAATTATTGCATGCCCCGGGAGTTGTATGCCAACAGATATAATCTATACTGCGTCTTTTCAGAGAGTTATTTATTATTAAAGAGTAATTGCCTTCTTTCTGTATGCCTGAGTGATTATATCTGTTGATATTACCTGTATTGTGCCTTTTCCGAGGAAAATTACATGTCATTTGTCATGGAACTCAAAGAGAAATTCTTATCTATACTATGCACCCTTTCAGGGACCATCCATCATATTGAGGAATTGCCTTCTCGGATATTGTCATGCAAAGGTTTGATCTTGTCGCAACAGAATAATTGCAATGGCAAATGTGCTGTGTTAGTAGGTAAAAGCTTTTCTGCTCGTAAGCAGGTAATATAGGTAATATATTTTCTGACGGTAAAGTATTGTTTTATATCCAAAGGGTTTCTGTGTTTGAATCGTGTTTCTAGTTCGAGTTGCTGTTTTAAGTCCATTTTATGCACAGTAAGGCTAATCGGGACTGGCCCTACAGTTTTAAAGTGGGATCCGAACTACTTGTGCCTCCACCGGGTATCGAACCCGGGACCCCTTGATTACAAGGCAATGACGCTACCACTGCGCCATGGGGGAAGCCCTGAATCGTGCTTCTAGAATTGCTCTGTGACTCGCTCATTTCTTACATCATAAATATATGATTTTTCACCTATGAGAATGACACTGCATATGGTGTCATCTGGTAAAGCCTCGTGAAATTCACAGATAATTTTAATGTTTGTTCTGTCATTAACCACAACTTGTTTTCTTTTTGAAGTGTTAATTACAAACATGGGTCTCCGTGCTTTGAATTCATCTGGTGTGTAATACAGGTCAGTACTGCCAGTAGTGACTCTTTTGAAGGAAGAAAAAGCCTCATATAATTTAAGAAAATCATCCTTGGACATGTCTAAATTGTAATTTTCTCTAGGAAAAACCTCATTTCTGCCATTTTTAAGATATATATTTTTGATGTTGCAGTTATCAAATCTACTTGAATTTTTTTCCTGATTGTTGTGTCTTCCAGTCTGAAACAGTACTACCACAAAATCGGGCATGTCAAATTGAATACTTGAGAATGAATTTGTAGCATCAAATTCATAATATGTGCCAGATGCAGGCTTCTGTACGCATTGATATGTGTAAAATTGAAGAGGAATTTGTGGATTTTTTATTATATCTGCTTTGTATTTAAGAGCGTAACTGGCCTCATATTCAACAACTGGAATTCTTAGCTCCATAGTCTGAATAATGCATTTGCCTTCATCAGGTAAGGTATTGGGCAGAGCTTCTCCTGTAGAGTTTAATGTGCTGTACCTCATCAAAGCATTGCTATCATTTGCAGCTCTTCTAAATGTAATTCTTAAACCACCCTTCCACATAATTTCTTTGTAATCCGAGAAGAATCCTGGCAACAGGCGCATGGGGAACAGCACTGTGTGATTTTTAGATAATATTTTATCACCAGCCTCAAATCCACCTATTTGGTAGTATGAAGCCTCGGTTTTGGATAATTTTAGAGTAGCCAAAGCTGTGGAGGTAATGCCGGGATAATCTATTCTGTTTATAACAACGCCATGCTTTCTGATCTCAATTTCAGAGAACAGATGCGGCACAAAATTGTCTACCAATCTTATATTTGAATTTGCCGGATAATCTGTTCCATCCAGCTTTACAACATCAAATTTGATGTATAGATCTGCTCTGTGGGGGTGTATAAAGCCGTCCCCTACATCAAGATCAACCTCGATTTCCGTGTTGGGTTGATTTAAATTTGCAAATGTCCTCCTGTTTGGGGAGAATGATTGTAGCTCATAACTCTCAATATTTTCCATTGTATGTATTTTTATTTAAATGTTAATCTCTACGATAGCAGTTGTTGTGGCTCCAGCAAAATCAACTAATTCTTCTTTTTCATTAGTGACCATCAATTCAATGTAATCTATTCTATTATGGCACACAGGAAAATATAATGTTGGGGATGGATTGTAGATGATGGGCTCCATGAATTCAGAGTTAGGTTTAAATGTTGCAATGATGCCAGTTTGTTTGTGAGTGCCTATGCCATTTGATTTGGTGATCATACCCTCGGCCACATTACAGTGAATATTCAGAGTCTCTATGGCTAAGAATTTGGGTATATTCATAGCAGTGTGTTTGATGGCCGGTTCAAGTTTTGTGTTGTTCTCAAAGCCTAACAGCTCTCCTATAGTACCCAGATGCACTGTTTCTGTAGCAGATACAATCTCTACTCTGTGAGTGACAGAATTTTGACTTAACACCACACCTCTGGGTAATTGAGCATTTAGAGTGGATAGATTATATTGCCCTGGAGTGATGACAATTTTTTGATCCCCTACTGCAATTGTATTGTTGTGGTGTGTAATATTAGGGATTAAGTACATGCCGTAAAATGCTCTGAGAGCTATTGTTTTGGGATACACTATATCATCATGCAATTTGAGTTTCAATATTGAATTTTGGGTGGTGAGATGGAATACCCCCATGATGTTTTAAATACCACAAGGCTTTTTGAAAATCTTCAATTGATGGTTTATTTATTTGAGACATATATCTAAGAACAGATAAACACAAATGTCCGCAATTAACATCTTTGAAGTTTTGAACACGGGCATTATTGTAATAAAGATTAGCTGATTTTAGATATTTTATTAAATTTTCAGGTGGAATACCTCCAAATGAATCAAACACAAATGCCTCATTTTTTAAATATTTAAGATAACAAATCCAGTGAGTGCCCTGATTTTTGTACTTATCCAAATTAACAATGCCACACTCTTTGTTGAGTGGTTGCTCTGGTAAAGAATCAGACATGTAAACACCCCTAAAATGTTTGATGCCCAGTGGCTTGATCAAAGCTTCAATATCTTGGTTTGTAAGCGGCTCTTGTTTTTTTTAAACTTATTCATGGATCTCTTAACACCTTTGCCTTTTTTCTCCATGGCCAGGTTATGGCGCCTCTGTTCATCTAATTCTGCTCTATTTTTCTTGGCATCTATTACTGTTTTTGCTATGGCGGCTGACCCCCCAGCCAAGCTCCCAACAGCCCCGAGAGCAGCTAAGATGGCAGGGATGGTAAATATGAATCCCCCTGTATGTGATTTTTTCCTGGATTGCTGTAATTTTTTTAATTGGGGGGTGCTAAGCAACAATTTCATACCATGTCCTTTTGCAATACAAGAGCTTTTTTTCTTCCGCTGCTTTTTGGTCAAGAGACTGTCAATAGTTTTAAGAGATTTGAGACCTGCATAAGGTATTTGATACATAACACCCTTGGCCTTCATTGTAGGTTTATTATATACATGTTCACAACCCCCACCCCAGTTTTTGTTTGGTGCTCATAGCTATGGTGGTTCCCAATGCTGCTATTCTCTCACTCAAAGAAGCATCTTTGCTTACAAATCTACCAAATGCAGCCTCTTCTAATTTCTTGTCTGCAACATGTCTCTTGTCAAGATCAGAATGTGTGTTGTATGCTATGTCATGGTCTCTACAAGCAGCATCTAGGGGATTTACACCAGGATCACCTCTGTTTAATCTATGATCCAATTTTGTGCCTGGACCACAATACTGATAGCCTGGAATATGTAGTTCAAATGGCAGCTTGTTTATGATGTCATTAACCAGGCCCCGACCCTCAGAAATATTCCAAAATTTAGGTGGTAAAGTATTAATAATTTTTATGAGATATCCAATCCCCTTAGGGTCATTCACTATAAAATTAGACAATTTGGTGCTTATCATGTCCATAATTCCAACCTTTTCATTGTAAAAATTGTGGTTCCCAGCATTTTCCTCCCCAGCTATCACCAGCAACCTATCTACAAGTTTCCTGACATCATCAACCCACACAAATTCTTTAGGCAGGGTGTTGTATTGTTTGATTCCACTGCCAGTCTTGATCTGTGACCATATGGGCTTGATTAAATTGTTGTATTTTGCCCCACTGCTAGACTTGACTCTTTTTTGTGTGGGATCATTGTTCTGGTATAGAGCATCTGATTTTATTAATATTTCTTTGTAATCCTCATAATCTTGATCTGTATAGCTGCCAGGCCTTTTCCGAGTTATCAGTTCCCACAACCCAGGTGTGCCGGTGTACTTAACAAAACCACCTTTTTCTCCGAGACGAGATTCTGAATAAACAATTATATCATCCCCCATAAATGTTACTCTGAAATTGCCAATTCTATGAATGATGCTCCCGTCAAGCTCTGTGTCAGCATATAAGCCAAACACCTCATCTTTGTTGTCTTTAGGTGTGGTTAAATATTTTTGAGCAAGAAGACCCAATTCAATAGGATCCTGAGTAGCTTCAATTCTTCTAGGAGCAACAGGACTAGGTGTATGAATACTGGAAAGTGGGGTGAATGGATAATCTAATATGTTCCTTGCAGCTACAGGTACAAGCTCCGTGATCAAATCTTGATTTTGCTCTGTAACAGTTTTGATATTCTTCCCTAAATTATTAATAGCATCAATTACAGGCTGTTCTGTTTGTTTGTGTTTTTCATAAATTCCCCGGTTCTCTGATTTCCATCCCTTAAATCTTTTTACAAGATAATCTCTTAACTTAAGATCATCAATGACTGGTCGTTTCATGGTTATTTATATATGTTTCAACGTCTAGAAAATCGTTGATTTTGTTTCTGTATTTGCCACTATTGGGTGTTCTTGTCATATCAATTGTGACAAACCCATAATTGTCCTGGCTCCAGCACCTGCTGCAAAACTTGGAAAAATCATTGTAGCTCAAGTCCCCACCTACATATTCATCATGTATGTGTTTGAGGTTGGTATGATCTTGATGAAACACACATATAAAATTGCTGTTGTCTCGGATCAGCTGCTTCGGTATTTTAGAAAAAGTCTGTGCCAGGTAGAAGCAATCAATATTTTTGTGCCGCCCCTGTGTAAAAAAATTTCTAACCTTGTTCTGATTATCCAGTATAATGTCATCAAACACAACAACAGAATTATCGAGACATTCATCAAGTGGCTTAACATCTGGTTCAAAAGTGGCAATATCCAATCCATCATATAGCTTCATCAGCTGCTGATATTTTAATTGTTCCAAGCTCTTAGAGAAGACATACAAGTGCCTGTTTTTCCAGTCTAACCAGTTGGGTGCCAATAAAAAATTATCAACCATTAGTGTGGTTTTACCACAAGCAGATGGCCCGACAATAAGACACCTAATATTATCAGGCAGCAAGTTGCCATTTCTCTTATTCTGTTGTTCAGGTTCTGGCAGCCTTTTTATAACATCCCAGGTGCTCATATTATGATTTTGTCTGCATCGATCCAGCTGTTTTCCGGATGACCCAGCCATTTGACAAATAACTTGTTGCCTTTTCTGCGGATTATTTTTTCTATGAGATATGTGTCAGGCTGTTTAGTTTTGCTGAGTTCTTGTTCATAGAACCGGCCTTTGAGAATTTCTCCTCGGTGATCTTTTATTATATATGTGTTAAGGGTCCCAGGTTTAACTCGAACCACTGTAAATAATTCAGTACTCCAGTTTCTTGTAAAGCCTCTTTTGAATAAGTGCTTATATTTGCTGATTCTTACTTGATCACCCACCCTGTATTTGGCCCTTCTTGTTGTTGGCTGGTATCTAGGATAATAAACAGTCCTGATCAATTTTTGCTCATCAGATGAAGTTACTTCAGAGGGTTTCATGTTGATTGTGGAATGGACCGAGTTGTTATATTTATGTAGAAGTTCTGGAAGAATATTAATCCATTTATAATTACCTTGCAGTGTGAATTGTTTATACATAAGATTTTTTAAGGTTCTGTTGAATCTCTCTACAATTGAGGCCTTGAGATCACTGTAACTCGAGTAATGTTTTATTGCCTGGCTTTTAATAAATTGTTGAAACACTGAATTATAAAATTCTTTGCCATTATATGTTTGCAAATAGCGCGGTGATCTTCCACTCTGATTGATGATTGTCCTGATGGCTTCTGTAACACATTTTCCAGTATTGGATTTGAGTGGCACAGCCCAGGCAAATTTTGAAAATGTATCTATCACAGTGAGTAGATACTTGTAGCCCTTGTTGATTTTGTCTAAGTTTTTCAACTGTCCACTTGACAACTCAATCAAGTCGCTCTGCCATAAATCATCTATGCTCTTTGTGACTACTGGGAGTCTCTTAAAATGATGTCTGGCTTGTCTGTGTAATTCATCGACGATAATTTGTCTAGACATAATATGTAAACAAGAATATTGCAACTATGGGGTGTTCAGCAGCTGAGACTGCAGGATTTTCTAAATATAATTTGTCCCCTATTTGTATTTTAAATTCCAGAGATCCATCATCTTCAGCATAGGCTGTTTCTAATGTATTGGGGTCTGTAAAATCCTCTAACTCTACACTGGTGATTTTCACTTTGTTCTCAGCATTTGTTATTGATAAGGTAGGGTAGTGGTATGCCTGTGGTTGATGCCAATATTTGATCTTGATTGGTCTCAATGTGCCCCCAACAAAAAACTGGTAATAAAATTGTGCAGGGGACAGCATATATATTTTGCCACCTGGTGTAAATGGAGAATCATATTCTTTGTTGGGGATGCTGTACAATTCAAGAATTACTGTATGTTTTGGATTCTCGATTATGCCTGTTATTTCCTTTTCTGCTGTAAGCAATCTGCTTGTTACAGATTCAAGGTGCTCATTGATGGTCCTAACAACATCATCATGGCCTGGCTTGATTTTTATGTCCACAATAAGTTTCTTGTATTGTTGCACAATCTCTTGAAGCTGGGTGGCAAAAACAGACAGAGCATTTGCTTGATTGGATTCCATGGTTCCTAGCTGTTGCTTGATATTGGCTACAATTTGTTGCAAATTTTCAACAACTGCCAATTTTGAATTTTGAGCAGTAAGATCATGGACTTGTCTTCTGATATCCTCAAACAAGGCATGCAATTCATTAATATGTTGATTGGTTGGTAGAGTGGCCACTGTCTGAGTGAGATGTTTGATCTCTGTCTGGATATTCTTGATATCTTCTGATTTCAATATCCTATTCACTGCCCTCTTAATATTTTTAAGTTCCTGTGATGTAGGAAGATTTGATACTGTATTTTGCAAAGATTCAAGTGCCAATTTCACATTGTTTAATTCAGAAACATCAGCCACATTTTGCATAGCATTTTGGAGCAGGGCTATATCTGCCTGAGAGGGTGTTGATCGTTGTAAAATTTCAAGTTTTGTTTGGATATCATCGATCAAGTGATGAAAATGAGATAGCTCAGATTCAGTGTTGAGGTTTTCAAGCTTTGTGATTTGTTGCTGGACACTGACAAGAGTATCTACAATTCCGGGCAATCGGGATTCTTGTACATTTGTCAAATCACTTTGCACTGCTGCTATGGTGCCTTCAAGGTGGGTTATGGTACTTTGAATTTTTCCAAAATCTTCATATGTTTCAAGTTGCAGCTTAATATTTGCTACACTCCGAGTTATTGCATTCAAAGCATCAGAAGATGGCAAGTTGTTCATAAAATTTTCAAGTGTCTCAATTTTTTCTTTAACCTCGGCTATGGCATTGTGCAGAGGATCCAGATTAGGTATTTGGAGTGATTGAATCTGTTCTTTTAGAGTGGAAATGACTAGATCAAAATCTTCTTGTGATTTTATGCTTTTGACAATTGTTTGGAGCTGTGCCTGGACATTATTTATTTGCTCTTCCAATTGCTGTTTCAATTGCTCAGAGTTGTTAGCCTGGGTCTTAAATTTGGCTTGAAGAGCTGCTACAGCTTCTTCTAAACTTTGAAAATTATCTAATGTTGCCAGATCAGTATATTTCTGAAGCAACAATTTGAGTTCAGAATCAATTTTAAGAAGAGGGTCCATGCATTGTGATTGCAAATTTGTAATTTCTAATTGAAGACTGGCATTGAGTGTGGTTTGTAAAGCTTGTAAATCACTTCTTAATTTCTTGACTCTGACATCAAGCATCAGAATCTCATCACTGTGATCTTCATGCCTTGTATGGCCAAATATATCATTAGGCATTTTGTTTTAGTGGTTATTTATTATAGAGTATCTGATTCTTAATTCTATAAAAAAGGGTATAAGCTTGTCATAGGATCCAGGGACCTCAATATATAAGCAGTCACCAGCAGAAACAGTATATACAGTGCCAGAAATCATGTTTGAGTGCTTAATTCTATAAATATTTCTCCCTACTGAAATCTTGACATCACCCTCAGGGGTTGTAATAAATTGCAATTGCCCACCTACAGGTAATTGGTAATGATTTAAATTATTGTTAAATATGTACAATGTTTTGCCTGTTTCATCATCATTATCTGTAAGTATGCTGTTCAGATGAATAATTAACAAGCCACTCAGTTTAGACAGCATATCAGAAGAGGGTTGTGGTATCGGCAGGTCCATAATAGCCTGTTTTTTGAACCCAAATAAGTTCATAGGCATGTTTATTTATTTCAAATCATGCTCTGTAATTGGGCATTGTTTGCCACTTTTCAAATCGCAATGCCCCCAAGGTAAAGTATGTATGTTACATGACAAAATGCATCTCTTATCATCATGTGGGTCCAGGGCCACTTTTCTTACAATATTGCTAGTCAATAAGTGATCCTCACTCTGAATTCTATTTTCTGATGTTCTGATTGAATTCTGGGATTTGATGCAATTTTCATAATCTTCAAATTGGAGATCTTTTTCAACAGTTACTCTGCCAATTCCCTTGGCTTTTTTGACAACAGCACTACATGTTTTAAAACTGTACATCTTGGCACTTAACCCAGCAAATTCCACAATAACATCACCAAGTGTCTCATCTTTTAACTTGCCAGGCACCTTTTTGTTGTGGTGGGGTTGAATTCTTGTATGTTCACTGGTATCAAAGTATTGAAACAATTCAGGCTGTGACATATCTTGATAAACATCTTCTGTTTGAATATCAAGAATAAAACTATCCGTGTCCATGTACAATAATTTTACACGATCACCATAAAAAGGTTTCAGCACATCATAATACAATATTAACATATGTAATTTGGACAATTCCAATATCACAGCCCCTACATAAATAGGTTTATCAAATTTGATCTTTGTTTTCATCATGTTGAAGAGTGCCATGTGCTCATCATAAATTCTTCTATAATTGAAGTTGGGTTTTGCAACCAATTTTTTGCTCAGGCTGGGGTCAGTAATTATTTTAACATCGGTATGTTTCCTGACATTTTCAATAGTTTTGCCATACACTGAATTCACCATCAATTTAAACAAGCTCTTATCAAATTGGCTTTTTGCAGATGTTCGAAGCTCTGTATTTGTATCAATGTATGGTTTCAACCATTCTGAGTGCCTGAACCTCAAAACTTTGCCAACTTTGGTTACTTGAACACCATGTTTCATCAGGAACTGGAGGTTTTTGTAATATGTGACATATCCCTGTTTTGGCTCCAGAGTCATCATGAGCTTCTTCTGTTTAGAGCCAGGTGAACACTGAACCTCGGGAATTGGGGGCAGATCAGAAAATTTATTGTGCAAATCATCTGGAATTATCAGATCAACCTCTAAGAAGAGGCCATAGTTACTGTCATCAAAATCCTTAAGATCTTCAATATTGAAATCTTCAACCCACTCAAGCCCTGCATATGGCAATTTATCCATCATAGCATGACCATAGAGGTTGTTTGCATCCACATAAAGTATATAATTTGATGGCCGTGCTGGATCATAATCAGGCAGCATAATATGCTTGTTATTTGCTCTGGCATATCTCTGGGAACATTGCACCATCCCTCCTCTTATACCTTTCTCCATAAACAGATACATATCTTGATCGTGGATCAGATCCAATTGCTTTTTGGTGTTGAAAAACGTTGCAGCCCATGCTAGGCCCGGGGCACTGTAAAAATACACTGGGTCCAGTCCATAATTTTGCATGGAAGATTTTCTGAATGCCTGTATTGTATCAGCTAAGAGGGTCGTATCAAGTTTTAAATATGCCATGTGATAATCACGAAATCTCTTGCATTTTAAATTGTTCCACATCAACTGAGCATGGTGATAATCTTCATCAGTGATTCCAGATCCTCTGATTCTGCTGTAAAACTCTTCTTGTGGTGGCAGGGAACACTCATCAAATTTAGAAAAATCTGTGACATAGTCATATGGATATACACCCTTCCGCCTAATTAATTTCAGGTCGTGATTTGGAAACTTAGCACGTGTGATTTTTATTTGATCATCAGGTAATTGAGTGGCCAGTGTATCTAGGCTAGCAGGTAAAAATCTGTAAGAATCAAGAAATCTTATGTGAATAGGAACACCATCAACTTTAATTATCTTGCTAATAGATATATATTTTTCATCATTTTCAGCTAAAATGTTTAAATTCTGCTTGTCAAACCCCTCGTACCTGATCAGATGATGGAAATCATAATTGGATGCTCCATGGCAAAATATGGGGACAAATCTTGGTCTCTTGATCTTAATATTACAGCTATTACACAGGGCCTGTTTATATCGACCATCTGTATGAGAATGGTGATGAACCTTGATATTTGTATCTGAAAATTCACAATCACATACCGGGCATTTTTCTGCATTGTTGAAATCCTCAATCTGTTTCTCTGTTAAAGGCAACATAGGCTTTGATTTTAATAAGATGTTAGATGCTATGTCACGGCACTCATTTTCTATTCTATGTGCAAATATTTTGATGGCATTTGGTCCCATGTATAAGTATGGCTCACTAACAACACCATCCCGTACAACTACATAACAAAAACTGGAAGGTTCATGTAGCTGGTATGGTGTACTTGAAGATTCTTCTGGATCTGGGCTACAGAATGCAAGAGATTTGAGGTTCGATTCAAAATCATAGACAATAAATGCTGGGTGTTCCAACAAGGCTTCAAACTTTTTGAATTTGCAATTTTCACTTGGATTGGGCATCACCATATGAACAGGTTTATGATTGCCACAGTATTTCAGATGCTCAATTAACTTGTTTTTAGCAATTTCTGCATTTTTTTCACAAACACCATTTACCATTTTTTGACCATCAAATACAGTTAAACATCTTCTGCACAACTTAAATATTCTATTAGATTTGTCTAGTTGTGTTCTGACTATAGCTTCAAGATTATGTATCAGAGTATAATGGTATGTATCTCCCCCTTCAATTAAGAGCAGATCAATTGGAATAGCAGATTCATCATCAATTGTACTGATTCTGAGAGGTGCTATCGGGCAATTGCCAGTGGAACAAATAAATACATTAATAGATAATTGTTTGCCATTGATGTGCCTGGCCTTTTTTTCAAATTTATCAATATTCTGAACTGACATTGGATATTCTAAACCCTCCATTACATCATCAAAATCATGTTCATGCTGTTTGTAATAAGTTATTCTCTCAGGATTTCTTGAAACTGGATACAAAGCAGCTAATATACACCACAAAAAGCATTTCGCGTCATTATTTTTTATATTGACCACGGCTCTTTTGTTTTTGATATTGGCAGGTAATGGCACATATGTAGATCCTTGTAATGGCCTGAATTCAGAAATATTAACATATAACTTGTGCGGAGAGCCGCAAAGGCTCCATCCCGACTCTTTTGCCGCAAATTCAGAGTGTTTGATATTTAATTGATCTATCAAATTGCCTATTATTGTGTCTGAATTTGCATTTGAATATACAGGTACAGTTTCTGTTATGTGAGGCTGTGTAAATTTTGTGCCGTTTGGTTTCTTATATTGTACAAACAATTTGAGGGATAGCTTATAAGAGCCATTTTGTGCATTAAGAATTGCCTGGAGATCAGAATTTATACTGTTCAAGAAATTCTCAATGCCACATCTTGGCTCTGATACAAACCGGTGATCTCTTAATTGGCCGTTAAAACTGCTACGGATAGGTACATGGCGTAGCTGTTTTGCTGCTCTGGCATTAACAGGTGCTTCGTGCCTTCTTTTCAGACCAGATGTAGATGGTTGTGCAGAGCAAGTATCTTTATGTGTATATGTGAAGTATTGCATGCTGTATTTTCTATTGCATTTGGGGCAAATTTTTGTGGGAGTTCTGTATTTGTCTGGGTTACAAATTTTTTGGTGTCTGGCCCAATTAGAGCTAAATATATTTTTATTGCATTGGTCACAATATTTTTGATTCGGCATTTTTGCTGTTGTTTATTATATACAATTTCCCGGGTTTCAATTCAAAACTTTATACTGAATAAAAAATATCAGTTGGGTTCAGCACTGTGATTTGTATGTATGTATATGTATATATGTGTGTATACACTTAATATTTTTGGCTTTGGTATTTATATAAAATTTCCTGGGATTCAAATCTAATCTCTATGGATTAATATTAATAATATTAATCTTATGACAGGTTGTAAAGCCAATAGCCCACAAGTGTAAGAAGAGAATAAATATTCATTCACACTGACCCAGCGCAAATGCCTGCACGAACATGCATATCTTGAATAGCAATAACCTTGTTATGTATAACAGGCTGGGACAAATATAAGCTTGACTCTAAATATGAGTAGATTACAACAAATATCAGATTTTATATTGCTCAATATGAATTTAAACCAGTAAGTATGAGAAGCTCTGTATCAACACGTCTGTTCCCCTCAGTCAGTCTCACAATACTGGCTGATGCAATATTCGGGAATTTCTGTAAATACTTGCGCTGAGGAAAAAAATCAATACTACCGTCTCGGGAATTCCACACACTGACGCAGAGGGGGAAGAAACATGCAAACACAGACCAATTCTAGAGGTAGGCTCTGCATATTGCATTGTTTTAATATTAGATAAGCAAATTGAATGGTATCCAATTGAACTTAAACCTGAAGTAAATATGTATAGGTGAGTATGGATACAAGTTTATAGACTGGCTGATGCAATTTTTGAAAATCTGCTTGAGGAGAGTTAATACTTTCCGAATTACAAAACTCTTGGGTTAGGCAGGTGCTACACTTAAACAAATGAACATGTTGAGCAAGTTTTAAGTATAAACAAATCAATCTAAGAGAGCTCTTCGTTTCTGAAAAATTCCCGAGGGCATTTTTACAAAAATCTTGGATTAGACAAGATTCCACACTTGCTCAAAAAACTCATATGCTCATGTTAAGCAAGTTTTAAGTGTAGCAAAGCTGCTTGAGGGGATGCTCTTCCTTTCCGGCACTGTCCGTAGCATAAACCCCACTACTGAAACGCATATATAAAGTACAACAATAGGGTTAGGTTAGGGTAAAAACGGAATACATAGTAGTATCTTTTGTGCACTAATGGAAAACCATTAATTTCAAACTCACACGTGTGCATGAGTCATCGATGACTCATCTCCTCCTCCACCCCCGACACGTGGCGCTAGATTAATTAACAATAGCGTCACCCCTCGAAAATGAATTAAAAACCCATTAATGTCATTTAAAAGGATGATTAATTGCTCTCATCTAATTACTATTCTACTAAAACCCACAATACATGTCAGTTTTTGTGGATGTATTTGCGGTATCCTGATACTTAAGGGATTGTTTTTCGAGGTGATGATGAGACGATTGATGAGACTGAGGCAAGCCTTAAGAGAGCAAATTTCTTGAAACTTTTGAACTTAATTTCAAAATGCGATGATATTATTCGGAAACGTATTGAACTTTGACTTCAAAGTGCAAAGTATACTTACAATTCGAAAATCGACAACCAAAAGCTCAACCGGGGGAGAAAGGAGTGCGTGGACCTGGGCAAAGGAGCGGATGCAGAGGAAAGGGACAGCGGATAGCAAAAGGCTAATCATAACCGACCGGATTGATGGCCCTCTGAAGGGCCTTTCCACCCAAAGTCTGTTGATGAGTGGTGACCCTCGGTAGCACCGCACTGATGTGTGCCTTCGGGCGTAGGGTAGCCATGTATTCTGCCGTGTCATCGGAGGGTTGGCCGTTGATAATTACCCCGAATCAAAAAGGTCCTCACGGGTATAGGCGGGTACATGGGCACCGACGGTGGTACCCCGCAGCAGTAGTGCAACCACACGGCAATGACGAAGCTCTTGGTGTGGTTAACTCCGATACCCCGCAAGGGGACAGATTTTCAGACAGACCTAGCCCCTTCCGGACTGGCCCCGACAAGAAGTCACTCGCCCCTAAGGCAACGAAAAGTCAATGCTGTCTTAAATCCCGATCTGAAGCAAAAGTAACAATGCCTGGAGAAACAAACGAGTTGTCTCCAACGAACCGACATCCCAAGCAACGACTTCCTCCTCCTTACACGCAGACGTCTTTCGCAGTGAATTCCGATGCGCCTCTTTTTTCGGCCAGACTCCAAAATTATTTTTTCGTTGATTTATGAAACAAGGTTGTAAGTCGGAATGCGTAGGTCCTACTAACATACAGATTTGCAGATAGTCTTCGGGCTTTACCTACCTGCCTTAAAATTCCCGACTCTTCCCCGTAAGGATAGGAACCAATAGGGTGTGTGCTTTTTTACCTCCACCCCCTTCAACGTGGGCTTTATTCGCACACCAGAATCTAGATGAAGCTAAAGTATTCAAAGACAGCCGAGATTTTTTCTGCTTACAGAATTTTGTCCTCGGGAGCTTCCCTTCATTTTCTCTTTTTTTGTTTCTTGTAGTTTTTTCTGTCTATCTAATTTTCGTCGTCTGGTAAAAATCATCTTTCCATAAGATTGAAACCAGATTTAGATTCAATACCCGATGTCGCACGTAGATAGAGTTGCATACTAGTGCATGCCTGCATGGAATGGAGGCTTCCCCAAGGGAGAAATCCGGCTTGACTGGATCTATTCTGAGGGGAAGATTACACCAAGGCAAAAGACCAGACATGGGGCTATAATGTGCTTGGAGAGTGCATTAGTCTCTCAGGCGAGGCCTGCGCCTTTCGGTGTGATTGCCGCTTGACTTCATTGGGCGCCACTCCCCCTCGCGAGCCTTCGGAGGCGAGTTTTTTTTCTTTCCCTCAGAATCCCAGGTTCGCAGAGACTTCGATACAAGGCCCGATGGATCGAGGCACTTTTAGTACAGCGCAACGAACGAAGTTCTCAACCCCGAAAGCACACACAAACAAGCTATGTACCAGTTTCACCCTCCTCCCCTCTTGAAACGGGCACAAGACCAATGCGCTAGTCGATTGCACTGAGTGACCTGCAAGGAACACGGAATACGGCACAAAACGAAGCTGTCTGTCCATGTCCATGTAAATATGGAAATTAACCAGCGTAGTTTCTAGAATTCGCTTGGCAAGGTTGTGTTAGAGAATTTGTGACCAGGATATCTGGTCTACCAGGCGGGACAATCTCCAAACAGTAATGTGGTGTAGTGGTTAGCGGCACCACCTTTCGGAGCGTGTTGTGTTTTGTAATACGAGTTCGAGTCCTGGTCATTGGTATTTTTTTTCTTGTCAATTATTTATTACGTGTGTTGCATTCAATTCACGCTTTATTGTTGAATGATCTTCTCTGATAAATATTACTTAAATTTTAAAATTATTTTTACTCGTACCTTCATATTTTTAGAAGTTTAGAAAGCTTGCTTACTATTAACATGTTGTTTTTTCGCTCAACAACATGCATAGAGAGGTACAAAGCATGCAGTCAAATGTTAATAATAATAATAATAATAGTGTTTATATCAACAAACAGGTATTATTAATGTCTTGACTTTCGAGTTCTTCACGTTTCTTCTACAAGAAAGTATCTGCGCTTGCGCCTCATAACATCATTTCCAACACGTGGAATTGGCCTTTATTAGAAGAAAACCAAATTTGTAGTGCTGTCTTTCGTTAATTTATTTCGTAAGCATACAGGATGGATTCGCAGCCATTGTTCCAATAGTTTCCCAATGCAATAACGTGCTTTCGAGCCCGGCGTGCTTGTAGTTCTATATTTAAACGCCAGGCTGTATGCCAGTCGACGCGGTTTGAATCTATACTAACAGATGGCACGCAGATCGATTTCCTGTATTTTCCGTGCTTCAGAATTGCTAACACACTGTTTCGGAGAACGAACCATGGTTTAGTTAACTGGCAGTTACTTTCACTTTGAAAAACCCGGTGCTGGTTAAGACTGGCTGTTATCTCCAACTGGCAGTTAGTTAACAGAGATTAACAGGATATTGAAAAACTGGCCCTTAATCTAACCTTACCGAGAATGGTCAGTGGGGCTATCCGTGAATGGTTTTGCGCTAATTGTGATTACGAACCGACAAAAAATCTTATTTTCGTAGCACTTTAACGGCAAACGTTCATCATCGAAGACGTCATTTTCGTATCCTGTAATTTTACGATCGATGCACTATTGCCAAACTTACCTGTAATCAACTCAGTCCACACTCCACATGTTCTTCTACATCGTGATTGTCGCTGTCACATGTAAGCACCTTCTTTGGGCAATATACCGAAATCCATAAGTTTATTAATTAGCCCACGGCCATCCTCCTGCACACTCCACCTAACAATCTGTACAACATTAACAACTTTTTTACTGTTCTCTTCCTCCATTCTTACACGATCCATGCTCTCCATGTATGAAATCAACAGTGTGGCAACGCTGTAGACAGCGTAACTAATTGCGAACATTGTCAATCGTTCATATCATCAAATATGGCTACCATACTTGTATACTGAGTCATTGCGAGAAGTGAAAAGCTTATTTTACAACTTCTACACGTTAATTAACATTTTTTTCAGCTCACCCCAACATGTTAACTTGAGATAAATCATCACGACTAATTATTTCGTGAGTATAAGACGTAGCATAGAAATTACAGAAGGGTCCGGTATTGTAAATTCTTGCCTTCATGAATAATAGGGGTGTGCGGAACAGAATTTTTTGGATCGGGACGGGAATTTTTTTAAATCCCGACATTCGAGACGAAAAAATTTGCAATTTCCCGACCAAGTCGGAAAATTTTCGGACTGGAAATGTTCGAAATTTCCCGAAGCTCTGTAAATCTCGAATTCTACACGTTATTTTCACTTAAGTGATTGTTTTTGCATTTCTAGAATAAAAACTTACAATTTCCAATAAGTTCCAGAAACTTACAATACAGAAAAAGTCGAGAATTAACGACTTTTTAAAGTGACCATTGGGTATTTTCCGACTGCTCGGGATCCCGAAAAGTCGGGAAGTAATTTCCCGAAGTCGGGATCGGGATGGGAATTTTTTTTTCCCGATCCCGGTCCTGACTTTTCGGGATCCCGCACATCCCTAATGAATAACATTGAGTCGTTTACTGTTGATTATGTTATTTGAAGTCATACATGCCGCTGCTGTGAAGAGATAGATGTTGGTTGGTGATGCTGTATTTCCTGCAGTCTTTAACAACACTGGTCCCATTTTATTTCTCTTTTTTTGTTTTTGTATCACTTAACATTGAAAATATTCTTTCCTTTTCCGCGTTAGAATGTGGCAACATTAGCACTATTTCGCTAGAGTGGAAATGTTTTCAAAAAAGAACTTGCCTTGAAAGTTCTTGGTAACCGATAACATGTTCCAAAATTCTGATGGAGATTTGTTGGTTAGTTCTTTTTTCTTCTCCTCGCTGAAGTATCCAGATAAACTAATCCATTCATTCCAAACCGAGCACGAAGAAAGTGCAACTGACTGGCGAGTAAGCTTTGCACCTTTACACAATAAAATGTTATTTTCCAAGATGGAAAAAAAAGTCCCTACGTTTTCCCTTATTTGGTAAAATCTGTCCCTACGCGGGCGAAATATAGTGAAAAGTCCCTATGCGTAGGGACATGTCCCTACGGTTGGCATCACTGCCGACACGTGTCGCGTTCGTTCAGTATGAAGCGCCCTCTCGCGACTGACAACTCCCCCGAACCCCGATAAGCTACTGGCGCTCTCGCGACAACTGAGGATAAAGTAGCGATGTAAGATTAGATGTTAGAAATAAGGTGCCAGAAATATTTGTATTTGGGAGGACACCTTTTCCAGCATCATTGCGATAAGGTACGTGCTTATTTCAATTGTAATTGTAGCTGTAATTGTGAAAAGTGGAAATATTACAAAGCAAGCGGTTTCTGTTACGGACTTCCTGTAAGTCAATTTGCCGTGACCTGTTGCATGAAGGGGCCGCTCGGCGGCCGATGGTCTCACGGTAAACGACTGAAATAACCTCCGTCTGACTCCGCGGACGAGTGAAGCCAAACAGGAGGGATTCGTGTACGGCAAGAACCCGTTGGCTGTATGCGCGGTAGCCTTAATAATGCTTATTTCTTGCATTGCATATCACTGCATAACCCTGGAAAACCAGGATCGGATGTTTCCTTTCATAGATATGTATTTATCAATTGTGTAGACTACCTACATTTCTACTGTGAAATACGTAACTATTTTATGTATATGTTATTAGAAATGTGAGAATGTGTGAAAGGAAACCAGTTCGTGTTTCGCTCTGCATGTTTGTATACTTTTGTATTGTGGAACAAGAATAGGCGCTGAAAGAAGTATATACATTATGCGTAACAAAAATATTGTCAATCTTGACCCCCCCCCACCAAATATTTATATGAAGTTACGGCTTCTGAGGACAAACCACGTACTAATAATATATCTTTATGTTATGGAGGTATTAATATTTCCCAACACACTACACTTGAGATCGAAGTTTTATTTGTGTGTAGCCTGAATGAACACTGTTTGAAAACTTCTTACAGAAAAAGGCAAGGAAGACAAGTATTTCTTTTTAATTCATGGCATGGCATTTTCTCATGGCGACAAGTTTTTTTTGTAACTAACTGCTCCGCAGTTAGCCCCTGGATTAGTCAGTTAACTTGTCAAACAAAATGCAACTTAGGTAAATATTTATTTCTTAAGAGTAATAAATGTGGCAACATTTTTCAAAGCTGCTGCGCAGTTTGAAAAACACCTGTAGGCTAATTGTCCGTTAAAACTTCTTTAAGAAAGGCAAGGGAGGTTATTTTCTTTGGAAAATGTCCAATTAACATGGGTTTTATGCGATTTCAAAGGATTTCAGATGTACAAAACCTGTTAACATTACAAACGTTTCTATAATTATTTACTAATAAATTAAGCGAACTGAATGGAATATTTTATGTTCAGGCACGTAAACAAAAATATATTTCAGAGGCTGAGGAACCAAATAATAACAATATTGTTTAAAATTATACGTTAATATAATTTATAGGTTTATTCATAATTATGTGTAAATAAATTAATATTGTATTGTTACTAATAAGTTTACATGAATAGATAAAAGTAATAATTTAAAAATAGAGATATAACAGGTTGTAGTCATTATCTAGCTTGCGCATAGTTATAAGTTAATATTGTATTGTTACTATTACATGAATAGATGAAAATAATATATTTAAGAATAGAGATGTAACAGGTTATATTCATTATCTAGTTTGCGCATAGTTAAGATCGACGAAATTTATGTTAAAACCACTTTTCAGGCAAGGAACAAAAAAATAAAGAATGGAATATTTTCTAAAAAGGATGGAGAATGGAATATTTATTGAGAAGCAAAAAAAAACTATGTTACAATTAACGAAAAGTAAAGTTCGTGAATAATATCTTATGCACTTTATTATAAATAGTAGTGTGCATAAATCTTGTTTGGTACTGCCATACAAAGCCGTATAATCGCAATATAAACCTTGCCTTCCAGTAAGTTCGGTGGAAATAAATAAACAAGTGGTAAACAAGCACATTTTCATTATTTTTAGTAGTTGCTAAGTCTTTCGGGGTGGGGGGTCCGGACCCCTGGATGACCGTAAATACGTCCTTGTTTATGTTGCATTAAGGCAGTGGTTCGTTTAGCCTACTAATTATAATCTTTCCCATTACTTTCTGTAAAAAAAAATAGACACTTTATATGGTACGCGAATTATTTTTGCCTGACTTTCCATTAATTAAATAGCAGTGAATGAATTTTATTGCATAGAAGTAACTCACAATGTGTTACAAATCCATTTCCCATCGTTACAACATTCTTACTAACACAAAACCTGTAAAAAAAACCTCGGAATTAACATTCGTAAGCATAGCTGCTAATGGAGGGTTCCGCTCTTCCTGACGTAATCTCTATATACCTTGGTACAACTGACCTCTCAGGAGAAGATCTCTGACGGAAGTGAAGTGACGTAGGAGCAGGCGACTCCACTATTAGGGTCGGGGGTGTTCACCCTGAGTGAAAAACACATGTGGGCTTGCTGTAACGACGCAGCGACGCAAGTCGTTTAGGGTTACCAGAAGTTCTCTTTTACCAGAACAAATCCTCTTTTTCGGGTACAAAAAATGCTCTGGGCGGGTTTTTAGAAACATTTGGAAATATCCTATTTTTTGGGTATAGACAGCTGCTTAACTTCAAGATTCGTAACAAAATGTTATTTGTAAACAATTGTTAATATTGTTTCCGTTTTCAATTTCAAAGTAAAGAAATACAACACTCTCAGTTGCAAGCGCAAAGACAATAAACTTTTCTTGCAACAAAGAAATATTGTTGGACCTTTGCGTCTCTGCTGTTGTCACCGCCGCGCCGCCGTATGTTTTGATTCCAAAGCATTTGTGACATCTACCGCGACTCTTGGTGAGCAGCAAGTTTCTGACAATAAGTAAGAATATGCAATTCGCCGCGGCTTACTTTGATTTGAGTTTCATGACAGAATTCAGAAATAAACTGTATTTTTTAACTGCCGTACTCTTAGTTGTTACATGGCAGTGGAGAAGTGAAGTTCTGTAGATCAGCGATCTGAACCATGCCAAAATGCAAATGTGTTTTTAGTGACGTCTTACAAAAACGGGGTTCCTGACTTTAGGCCTGGAAGAAAAAAACTCCGAGGCAGAATGTCAATTTATGTTATTCTTTTAAAGTAAGAGACCAAGCTTCACAACCGTATAATATTAGGAGCATAGTGAATAAATATTAGAATATTCAGACATTTGCCTACAATGAGGCCTATGATTAGATATACGGAAACGGTGTAAAATTATTTTGTGATCTATAAACCCACCAAAACACCAGTAAGCACAAAACATGTGTCTTCGTCTAAAGTTAACAACATTTTGTAATCTAAAAATGCCTTCTTTTTTAAAGTTTGTCATCTGGTAAACCTAAAGTCGTTGCCATATATTCTTTGAAAATTCTTTGAAACACAGTCTAAATAATGCACAGGATAAGCAATACAAAAGTATTCTGGCCACTGAAAGAAAAGCAGCGAACTGTTGCTGCGGATACACGCTCTGCGTGATTGACGCAAATCAACTCCCACGCAGTTCGAAAAGCCGTAGCGGGAGGCTTTCTGCTACCCCTAAAATCTGCAAATGGACCGGTCCTTTCTTTCACACCCGCCCCCCCCCCCGTCCCCCCTCGCTTGGGGATCTTCTCGTAAGCGGTGAGCTTGTACATACATGGCTGTGCGCATGAGTGGCTTCACCCGCGACCTTTGCGGAGAGGTGGAGTTAGCTATCTAGCCATATATATATATCATCATAGGCGCCGACTCCATGGGGCTTAGTGGGGCTCGAGCCCCCCAATGTTAATGATGTGGGGGCAGAGCCCCCAAAATAATTTTGCTTAAGAGGATCTAATGTATTATTTTTCTTCTCTTGTAAAGTTTACTCTGAATTGTGCCACATGAACTTAACTTTAAATACACATTTGAAATGTTCTAGACCATCAAATTTGGGGGGGAGGGCATGACCGGAGACAGCAAAACACATGACTTATTACTATATACTAAGTATATAATTATTATTTACTATTATACATATATTAATCAGAGACATAATGAATTTAGCCTACAACTTGTTAAAGACTCTTTGGGAATCCCCTGAACGAATGTAAATATTTAGGAATATTATTGATGTGAATGAGAAGGCTGGCCATACTGGACTGCGACCACGTCGGTGGACGTTGAGAGCCTCCACTATGCAACAGATCTAATGTATTATTTTTCTTCTCCTCCACTATGCAACAGATCTTAAGGAACTACGAAAACCTTCTCAATTTTCTTGAGAAATTTTCTGAAGAACATTCTACTGACGCAGCATTAAAATATGCTGGATACCTGAAGACAATGCTTCACTTCCAAGACATTTTTCTTTCTCTCCCTCTACTGCCATGTGATGGGTCAAATAGAAGAGGTCTACTGTAAGATTCAGTCTCCATTGGTGCTACAGAAGTGGAATCAAAACTAAAATACTTGACTGACATCTTTCAAGAAAAGCGAATGTGTTTTGAGCAGTTCTGGCAGAAATGCACAGAGTGCAAACCGAGCCTCGTTGATGAGCCAGAATTGCCCCGGCAACGTCACGTCCCTAAGAGACTTGAAAATACTGATGCTGCCAAACATCACAAGTTCTACACTCCAAAATAGTATTATAAATCAATATACACTGACGTGTGTGACACAGCAAAATCATGTGTTAAACAAGGACATGAATCTACAGGACTACAAAAAATAACAGCCGTAGAGAAAGAATGCATCTCAACTGTGAACAGTTGCACAACAAACTTTCAGCAAACGCGAGAATTCTTTCGCCAAGTTTTGGATGCCGATAGGCTCTCCTTACACATGTCCATGCTTGGTGATATCGCCAAACAGAAGATAGTAGTTCTAATTACCATGCGTGACATAAGGAAGTTTCTTTTGGAAGACAGCACCCTTCAGGAGCTTCTGCCTGAAATTGCCAAATTCATGATGGTCCTCCGCACTGTGCCAGTGACGACAGCCACAGCCGAAAGGTCATTCAGTGCTATTCGCCGACTAAAGACATATGATCTACAATGGGACAGAAGAGACTAAGCAGATTAGCTGTACTCCACATACCTCAAACTGTGCTTGATAATTTGGACCTGAAACAGCTCGTTAATGAGTTCATAAAAAAATAACCCACTGCGTAGAGCAACTTTTGCTTTATTTTAAAATCATGTTTATATGTTTTTGTTGTGTATGTCACTTTATATCTTAGTGTACATGCTATTTTTTTATTATTGCAAAATTAAATTTAAAAAGTAAAATATTGTAGCAAGAACAAAAAAGTAAAACTATTTTCCTGCGATTTGTGATAGCATTTATGTAAATAATTAAATAAAACTGTTAAATATTGTAAATATTCGTTATTTTATGGGTACGTCAACACTAAGGTTATTTGAAACCCATCACATGTCTGTTGCGGACATTAAAACACACCCATGCCCTCGCCGGGACTCGAACCCGAGACCTCTGAATCAAAGCTAGTTGAGTCGACCACCCAACACGCTCGGCTACCGAGGCCGGCATAAAACTGTTACGTTGGTCTCTTAATGTAAACACATACTTCTCAATAAAAATGTTAATTGTTATCTAAAAAACAAATGAACAGACACAAAAGACATAAAGAGACTTTGAAACATTTTCTAAACATTTTTCATGTTACATTTCATTTGCATGAGGAATGTAATACACGTAGCTGCTTAAAAACTGCTATACGAAGATGTAATTTTTATTTTTTAAAAAAAGGGAAGGAGTAAGTCATTCATTCATTTATTTCAGTGATCAGAGCCCCCCCAATAATTTTGACAAGTCGGCGCCCCTGTATATCATTGGTGTGACGTCAGCTTAAGGTAGCTTGCGGCGGCCGCCAGGTTGCGATGTTCGACACGGCTGTTGCGTTTTTTTGTTAACATTCAGCGAGAGGGAATTTCGTCGGGAAAATTAAGGCTACTTGTTAAAAAAAAAGTAAAGTGCTCCCCTGTGCTTAGCACCACGCCATGAAGGCTTATAGAGGGTGTAGGGGTAACGCCCCACACTTTCTTGATCCGGTCGTGAGTGGGGGTGATGTGATCAGCATCACGCCCCTGACCGCCTTTACCCCCCAGGGTTTCCCCCAGGTATCCATGTTATTCGACACTGGGTGGGCGCTGCCGCTTCCAACGTTAGAAAAGTTCCCGGATTTGAACTGGCCGGGGATCGAACCCGGGACCTTTAGCATGGTAGTCAGACGCGTTACCGACTTTTTTTATTATTACATATATTTGCAATTTACATTTCAACTCATTGGGCAAGTAAACATTACAGTAAGAAAATTAGCATACAATCTATTTCTTTTACAGTGAGGTATCCTGTGGTATTCTTGATGTATTTACAAATTGTATATTAAAATCTGGTTTCCGATATGTCGATAGGATATAGGCATAGTGTCCTACGAGCCATTGTACACTTTTACGTTTTGTTTTTGGGTAATAAGCAAAAGCTGGATATAAAAGAATATCTACAGAGATGTTATACACTGATGTTCGACAAATAGTACTCACAAGTTTCCTTATATAGAGCCATGATGTTTGTATTATTTGGCATTCACTCAGTCTATGGACTAAACTATCAGATACATTACATTTAGCACACATTGGCGTATTGATTAATTTTAGATCATAGAGTCTCTCTCCAGTGATTAATTTTTGGTGGACAATTATATACCATGCTGATCGTATTCGTGATGTAAGACGGTGAGCCTGAATATTATTCCATATTTCTGTCCACTTCATTCTGGGATTTTGCTCAATAATTTTATATGTTGGTTGTTCTAATTTACATAGTCTGCGATATATTTCCGATGTCACTGGTATTGTTAATATCGGAGATTGTAATAGGGCATAACTAATATCCACTATTGTTGCCTTAAAATACCATAAAGTGTCTACCAGTCTAGTAATATCAATAGGAGTCTCTAGTGAAATATAGTCCAAAGTGCTTCTCAAAACTTTACTTGTGAGGCTGAGTGGATGCTGAATCAATGTCTGCGTGTCAGCTTGAATACGTAAAGCCTGGCATTTGAGTTCTATATTCACAAGATTCATTCCTCCCTCGGCAAAAGACAAACAAAGTAACACATGTTTCACCCTCAATATCTGACCATTCCAAATAAACCAATTTACTGCACTCTTAAGTTTATTTATATCTAATTTCCGTAGTGGGAGGATTTTTGCCATGTACCATACCTTTGAGAGTGCATACACCTGTACAAAGGTCACCCTTGATTGTAAACTAAGGCGGCGAAATTTATTTGTTTGTAATATCGCTTTAACCCCAGTTATTACTCTTATCATAATTTAATTGGATCATACTTTGAATAGAGTGCGTATGTATTATACCTAGTATACGTATCGTTTGTACAACCTTAAAATTACCTCGCTGCGAGTGAGAATGAACCAAATTTAAATTCAAAAGTGACGATTTTTCTTGGTTTATTTTTTAATCCCGACCATTTTCCAAATTTCTGTAATACCTGACACGTTGCATCAATATCAGACTGTTCCTTTATTAATACAGTCAGTGGCGTGCCCAAGGGGTTGGGGGTTGGTGGGGGTTATAGCCCCCCCCCCTTTGGCCTAGTATTCCTAAAAAAAGAACATCAAAGGTAGGTAAATATGACAAAATGAGAGCTGACTACAGAGAAAAAAGTATACAAAACCTCTCCCTTTCGAAAATCCTGGGCACGCCACTGAATACAGTAATATCGTCAGCATACGCTAACACCTTAATGGTAGTAGAGTGTATGTTAATTCCTTGAACTTTTCGGCCTAATTCAGAAAGAATGGGTCTCAGTGCAATACAAAACGCTAACATCGACAAAGGATCTCCTTGTCTTACACCTTTATAAATATAGAGTTCTTTTGTCAGAAAACCATTTATTTGAATTTTTGCTGTTGCGTGACTATAAAGACTTTCAAATACTGAAAGAAAATGTCCACGTATACCGTAGCCCTGCAAAACGTTAAATAGATATTCATGATTTATCGAGTCAAAAGCACGTTCAAAGTCTAATGCTAATATAGCATTTTCAGAATTATTGTTCTGTAGTCTATAACATGTAATTACTTCACGCATCGTTTGTAAAACATTTGTGATTTTCTTATTTAAACTAAAAACATATTGATCCTCTCCTACTAATTTGTCGACATAAGGCATAAGTCTGCCAAGCATACATCGCGCCAATATTTTGTAATCTGTACATACGAGAGTGATGGGTCTATAATGACCAGCTTCGCTTGGACATTTTGGGATTAGAATTATAATACCCGTATTGGAAGATTTAACCATTTGATACTTGCTAAACACTGCATTTATCCAGTCCGTTATTGTTTGACCCATCAATTTCCAAAAGGTTTGATAAAACCTATTGGGTATCCCATCCCAACCAGAAGCTGAAAATGATTGGCCTACCTTAACCGCTCGAAACACTTCCTCACTTGTATATTCTTTGTTTGTTTTCACTTTCTTCATCTGTAAAAACCTCTGATTCGGATGCCAATGCATCCATCAAATCTCCATTATGTAACGCTGGTTGGGAATATTGTTGCTCAAAATAATTATAAATGCAATTACGTATTTCAGGAGCTGAATTTATCTTTCTTCCCCCATTATCAAATATTTCACTAATACATTGTCTTTTAGCATTTTTTTCTTTCATGAATTACATGGCTGATAGCGGCGACCTCATCGTTGTCAAAATGAGGAAGTCTACTACGAATTTTAACCCCTTGATGCCTTTCTGCAGTCATTTTTAACAGTACAGCTTGTATACGTTTGACTTTAGTTTGCACTTTTTTCCCGTCTGTTGCTTGCTCTCACACACGTACGTACCGATATCGCGCTGAACTTTTCACTTTTGCTCAAAGCACAGAGCTCGTACGGCACGACCTACCTGTTCCGCGCTAGGCGCGAGACTGTCCGACTGAGCCACCGGGGCCACTATGCTTTTTATGTTTCTTTATGCATAAATCGTCAGAAAGAATAACACGAAGTTCTTAGTAACTAGTTCTGACGAGAGAACAGAGATCTAGACCATTTTATGTACTGGGGCGTGTTCATTTACCATAGGTAATAGCCTACTACGTTAGTATACCAGAAAGAGTTTAATGAAATAACAATAGAATCAAAATAGGAGTTGCATTATAACTTCTACACTCGTAAATGCATCACAAATCACTATTATATAAAAATATGAGCTATGTACAGTCACGGACACTTCTGGGTTGTAACGACCCTATTGAAGAAGCACTGAAGCAAGCCATCCATGTCTGACCACCAAGCGCCTTGTGACTAGACAACCCAACCAGCATTGCAATTCTGCGGCTTGTATACCAGTCACGGGTATACATCTCTGTAAATTGAATAGTGATGCCAAAGAGAGATACGAGATGAAGATTGTCGATCGTAATGTCTCGTGTTCTCGACATTAAATAATACTCGGACCACGTTACGTTCCATTATTTAATGTTGTTTGGGAACGAAAGTGACGGACTGGGTTTATATTTTCACTGCTTGGATTACAGTAAATTCCATGTTTTACAATTATATTAATGCTTTGAACGAAAATAATACCCAGAAAAACATCGAACACACGTTCACACCATTCTTCTCACACACATGCACGTGAAAACAAACACACAAAACTAAGTTTTAACTTCCAATTGAATGTCCAAATAACAGTAAATGGAGAAGCACGATGTGCGAAACATGGGATTTTTCACAGAAAGAATGCGTCTATTTTTGACATACGTGGTTTCTATTAATAGACAATGAAACAATTATGAGAGAAATTAAGATGCATTTTCGTCTTCAGGTGCTGAGGAAAACAAGTTTCGTATTACTTTAGATTCGAACATGCAAACGGAAGTATCAAAGTATTGCTTTAGACAGCACTCATGATTTTGAAGCGTGGGAAAGTAATCATTTTACGGGGAACGTGAAAGTTGGTGTGTGTTGACAGAATGTAGCTATTGCCATATTATCACTGACAACTAGGAAGCGTTCTCAATGATCACGTGGCTGCATGTTTTTCGCTAATAAATAACTGCGTTTTTTCAACACATACACAAATACATCGTCGCTTCGGAACATCAAATTTTCATCTTTGCTGCTTTCAGATTACCAACATACGAAGTGGCATGTAATTCAAAAGGTTTTGCAGAAACCTCAGTTTTATAAATAAGATTGGATGAAATTAGACAAAAAAAGAACTTTCCTTCCGCTGGGCTCGAACTCGGGTTGCCCGCATGCTAGTCCGACACGATAACCAACACTCCAAACGAGACAACACGAAACACTTTCGCAAGTAGTCGACTGAAACGCAAGTTAATTTTCAGATTGCTAATTTCTAAAGGTATAACATGATTAGGCAGGCAGATAGATGTGTCTTGCATTTTCTGTACTTTTGTTATTTAAGTCGCTTTGGTCTCTCCCTAGGTTAATCACGGCAATAATAAGGAATATTTTTTTGACAAAGATGATAAACAGACACACAAGAATAATCACCCTCGCAAAAAAAAAAAAAAGCCAGAACTCGAGTCTGGAACCTTCGACGCGAGGTGTGTTTCTTGTTCTAACTATATCTGAGTGTTTTCGTTAGATATGAAATGAAGTAAATAGATAAGACAAGTGGGTGGAAGGGACTGGAGAATCGTAGCTACGTAACCATTGAGAAGATATCCATCGCCTAGATAGAGAATCTCTATATCCCATTGCGATAGAGAACTTATTAGAAGAATGAAAATACAGATACGAACAAATTTGATGCGTATCCTTTCGTCAAAATGCCTAGGAAACAATATTACATACTTCTTCACTAATAGAAAAGAATAAAAAAATTGTCCTTGGTGGGGATCGAATCTAGATCTCACTGATGAAAGCTCTGTGCGCTAACCAACACACTATCAATAACACCGTGTTTTCTTTCCAGTCAGTCTGTTTCCTTCCTCAACACCTGAAGACGAAAATGCATCTTAATTTCTCTCAATAATTGTTTCATTGCCTATTAATAGAAACCACGTATGTCAAAAATAGACGCATTCTTTCTGTGAAAAATCCCATGTTTCGCACATCGTGCTTCTCCATTTACTGTTATATGGACATTCTCTTGGAAGTTAAAACTTAGTTTTGTGTGTTTGTTTTCACGTGCATGTGTGTGAGAAAAGTGGTGTGCACGTGTGTTCGATGTTTTTCTGGGTATTATTTTCGTTCAAAGCATTAATATAATTGTAAAATATGGAATTTACTGTAATGCAAGGAGTGAAAATATAAACCCAGTCCGTCACTTTCGTTCCCAAACAACATTAAATAATGGAACGTAACGTGGACCGAGTATTATTCCATGTCGAGAACACGAGACATTACTTCCGACAATCTTCATCTCGTATTTCTCTTTGGCATCACTACTCATTTTACAGAGATGTATACCCGTGACTGGTATACAAGCCGCAGAATTGCAATGCTGGTTGGGTTGTCTAGTCACAAGGCGCTTGGTGGTCAGACATGGATGGCTTGCTTCAGTGCTTCTTCAATAGGGTCGTTACAACCCAGAAGTGTCCGTGACTGTACAAAGGTTTAACACGATTTAATAACAATTTACGCCACCTCAATAAGTAAGCCTAAGTCGAGATTATAGGTAGATTTCGGACCGAAACATCAGGCGATACGCAACACTCCATAGGCGACAAAAGACAGGAGCCCGTTCATCCAATGGAAGCATTCAGACCGAAGTGACAGGCGACAAGCAATAAGTGTCTCTTGGCAACCGACTTTCAGAAATGAATGCAATTTTTTAAACCGAAGCGACACGCCAAGCTGCACGTGTCGCTCGTACTGGGCCGTTTTCTTAATACAGTCCATCGTGTCGCCTCGGTCTGTTGGTGGCGCATGCACGGTTATTTTTTTTTTGCTTCAGACTGAAGGGGCTCGTGTCGCTTGTCGCCACAAATAATAGTTTTTTTCAGATCTAATGTACACGCGAATTGTGTCGCGTCGGAACGAGCAAGCCAACGTTTATACCTGCCTTAGCTGCAAAACCCACCGCACAAGGCTGCATTGAAATTCAAATTCAAATTCTTTATTTGCGTGGGCGAAGTTCAGCCTGGTGCTGTTCCTCCACCTAACCCGTTTCATGGATTACATATAAATTTACATTTCTTATACTACATAGATGTGGTTGCAGTATTAATACAGTGTACAATAAAATGTACGATTTAGTTACAGAATCTATTGATAAAGTAATTGTAATAATTGTATGAATAAAATGATACAAAAATGGTGAAAAGACTACAACATAAAAATAAAATATATGAATAAAAGAAAGATGTAGACAAAATACATAACATAATCACACAAGTTACATCATAGTATTTTAATACAATCTCTGCTCTGCTAGAAGAAAATTGAGTACTAAAAGTGGTAAACGTTGTAAGTGCCAAAAGCGAAAGTGTTGGGAAATCGCATCGTACAGCACATCAGCCCGTAAGAACGTTCACACTAGTGACCTCTTTACATGCCCTTCGAACTACTTAGAGGGCTACCAGCCACTTTTCACGTTTACCACATTATAAAGCATGGCACATTTCATAGTTTAATGTGGAAAACGGTGTTTGAATTATTGTGGCACTTACAGCGTTTACCAATTTTAGTCTTCAATTTTTTACTTCATTACGGAAAGATTCTATTTTAGATATGCTCGACATGCTCTTAGGTAGGGCACTCCATATTTTTGCAGCAAAATATGAAGACGACGACTGATATGCCTGTGTGTTGCAGAGTGGAAGGTTAAATTTGAAATTATTTCTTGTATGGTGGCTGTGAATACTTGTGCGAGGGATCAACATGTCTGCCAGATACGACGGCTTGCCAGATGTAATAATTTTATGTACAAGGCATTATGTATTCAGTAGTCGCCTACGATACATATTGAGGATATTCTTATTATTTATGGAAGGTAAAATATGTTCACGCCTTGGGATGCAAAATATGAACCGCATGCACGCATTTTGGCATTTATGAATTTTTGCTTGTAAAGTTGTATTTATTCTACCAGAGTACACTACGTCACAATAGTCGAGAAATGGATATATAAGTGTTTCAACTAATCGCTGCTTGATTTCTGAAGATAATAGTTTGTTAAATTTAAACAAGAATCTAAGTGTTCCAAATGATTTATTGATTTGGCGGATAATATGTTCAAATGTTGACGAGTGTCAAATATAAGTCCAAGACTTTTAACTACTTGAGCTCTAGGTATGACATCATCATTTATTTTAATTGTTGTATTGGTGTGCTCGACCGAGCCAATAGCATTTCGAGTTCCAATAAATATATAACATGACTTACTAGGCCATTACTGTTTAAGGTCATTTGCATCACACCGTGTTTTTATCGCACCCAAATCATTACTTATGTATTCAATACTGACAATTTCTGTTGGATGGAATGATTTAGTTATACGACGCACGCTTTTAGAAGCGATATCGGGCGGGGCCACGCAGAGGGTGTGCGTGGCGATCAGCCAATGGCAGGAGTGCAACGTTGTACAGTTAGGAGACTGCGGCACGGAAGTTAAAAGCCGTGTTCTGCATTTTTCTTGCGCGCAAGAAGTTTTCATAAAACTCGCTACTTTAAGGTTCATCATAAGATGGGGAAAGACATTTTGAACCTGACGGTCCAAGTCCCATGAATTTCCGTCGCCTACAGCCGGAGTTATCGTTCCTTGAAGAAACAAGGGAAACATCACCTTTCATTTCCTTCCGCCTGTTTTTTTCGTTGCCACAGTGTTGACGCAGCTGAGTTGTTGTGTCTAGGGAAAACTGTGGGTCTTAAGTTCGCCTCGATATAAACAATGACCCTTCATTGTTCTGGGCGTTCTCGAACGTTAAAAGTCTGGGTCAGTTTGAGTTCAGCGTTTTCGTAGCAAGGCCGGTGTGAAATTATTCGCTTATCGTTCACTCGTCCGCCACAAAGAACAGTTTGTGAAAAGATTAAATACAGCCCTTTCGTGCAATAGTGTGTGTTCCGTGTGTTCTTTTTATTTTAAATAATGTCACTCTCAAAACCTAGCACCAGTAGTACAGGCACCAAGGGTGCAAAATCTAATCATTAACCTCCAGGAGAGTGACTGGGAAATGAGTGAAATCAGTGACACGAAGACCGAGGAAGACGACGAGAGCGGTGATGAATAAATACCTTCAAGCTTCTTTCAGGTATGGGTTTCTCGTATATGCTACAGTGATATGATATTATAATCCTGTGTAGAAATATTCACTATATTATTTCACTGTACTCAAATATATTGTGCATGGATTATCAAAATAATGGACACATCGCGAATTTTCTGTCCTTCCCTTGCACTAGCAGTTAGTTTGGCAACAGCGCAGTAGCACTGGTTGGGTATTGGCCGAACTCATGTTCCTTCTAAAAGCGTCGGAAGCCGAGCGAGTTGAGAGAACCGGTCCTGCGGGAGCACTTGCCCACCTCGGGAACTCCGGCTCATCCGAACGAATGTAGGATGAAGCTTGCACCGAGTTAAAGCAATTCAGCAATTTTTTTTTATAGTTGGGTGTCATCAGCATATGAATGTACGTTACAGGGTTTGACAACTGAGGGTAAGTCTGCAATATAAATAGTAAACAATAAGGGACCTAGTATAGATCCTTGTGGAACACCAGATGAAATATATAAAGTATTAGATAATAAAGTAGGTGACAGTTTTACACGTTGATTTCGGTTACTTGCGTAGATATGAAAAATACCAGTTAAGGGTAGATTGTGAAAAACTACAATATTTAATTTACTGAACAGTAATATATGTTGTACCGTATCAAATGCTTTGGACAGGTCCAATAATATTAATGTAGTGAGGAATTTCTTATCCATAGCCTGCAGGACGTCATTTGTGACTTTCAGCAAAGCAGTAGCAGTGCTGTGTGCCAGCAGAAATCCTGACTGTGAGGGTGGAAGAAAATTGTTTTGGGCAACGAAGCTAAATGTCTGTTTATAGATTATTTTTTCTAGGAGTTTTGAACACACAGGCAGAACACTAATAGGTCGAAGGTCGTTTATATTAGTTGCTCCGGTCGTCTTAGGGAGTGGTCTTATCAAAGCTTCTTTCCATTTCCTGGGAAATACGGATTTCTCGAGCGAAAAGTTAATAATATGTGTGATAATAGGCAATGCATAAGGGAGCGATAGCTTGAGCATTGTAGTTGATATTCCATCTACACCAATAGCAGTAGACTTGATTTCGCACAAATATTTTCTTACAGTGTAGTCATCCACTTTTTTAAAAGCAAATTCGCAAATTAGGGAAGCGTATTATTAAACTTTTGGTTACTAAATCTTAAACATTCTTAAGATACCAGATGTTGGTCGATATTTAGACTATCAATTGAAGTAATAAAGTGTTCATTTATCTCGTTCGCATTGTTAAACGTGGAGGGGAGATCATTTTTATTTGAGCCAATGCCTACAGATTTGAGCTGCTTCCATAAATGCTTTGGTTGTCTTGGTGTTTTATTGATGTTATGCTCAAAGTAACACTTTCTTTCTTGCCGAATAACGGATGTCGTGAAATTTCTTAGTTCTTTGTATTCCTTTCATGCAGATTCAGTTCCGGTTCGCTTGAATTTACGAAACGCTCGATGTAATCCACGGCATACGTTTGTTACGAACTCGTGTTTTACAGACTGGCGCGTGCTTGTCAAAGAGATCAAGTAAGTTGGCATTGAAATCTATACTTTCATATCCAAGTTATCGGTGTTATATATTTTTCCCCAGTTATTTTTTTCTGCATCCTTCACGAATTTATCATAATAAATATCACCGTATTTTCTGTGGCATATAATTCTGTTTAAGCTTTCTGGTTTGGTATACGCAAGTACAACGTGAGTCATTCTATGATCTCTGTTACTGACTGGCTCATCGACACCATGTTGGATTACATTTTGCATGTTGCTGACAAACGTCAGATCAATTAATAACTTAGTCATGGAGGTTATTCTGGTTGGTTTATTGATTACTCGCGTTAATTGAAATTAATTTAACAAATTTTGAACGTAAACCACGTCATTACAGTCTGGATGTAAGAAATTAATGTTGAAAGCTCCAGCTATAACAAGGTCATTAACTAAGGGATACATTTTGGCCAATATATCTTCTAAATTGTCAACTGTGTATATGGAATACGCTTAGGTCTGTACACGACACAAATACCGAGACGTTCCTTTTTTATTTCAACCGTAGCTGCAAGGTACTCAACGTCAAACTCGAAAGACAACGAATGGAGTTTTAGTCCCTCCCGTGCGTATATGCAGACACCCCCACCCATGCTGTAATGGCGATCGGAGCGTATTAAGTCATAACCTATGGTGACCAGACACACACATTCAAAAAATAGGACAGAGCAGGCGAAAAAGGAAGACAAAGTCATAAAAAGGAGGACGCCGCAAAAAATGGCATTTACCATTATCATGATTTAATCAATATATAAAAATCTTAATAACACTTTGCTTAAAGACACTTTTCAGGTGCTCTTTCAATAACTTCCTTATCTTTCAGCAAAGAAAGCAATCTCCGAATCTGTCATTTAACAAATGACAAAGAATATATACAATTTGAAGCACATATTTTTACTTCTTTTCTAATTCTTTGATATTAGGGAATATCCCCACAAGTGAATACAAATGTAACAAGTAACATTAGCTTTAACTTATTTCCAAACACCGAATTACAATTTTTAAGTTGTTTACATTGGGTAGAGAAATATGATTTAAATGCCATGAACATTTCTATCAGTCTTTCAACAGCAGGGGAAAGTGACAGCCACCTTACATTTTACCTCATATTCGTTTCTTCCTCCATCCGTTAAAGGCTGGGTATTTTCTTGCAAGATAATTGTTGAATTTACACTTTCGCTTCGTTATTTCATGAAAGTAAATATTACTTAATAATCAAAATTCTCACTACGCGTTTCTGTATCGTGTATCTATAACTCGAAAAGGAACTGGCCGGTCCCCGTGGCGGAGTGGTTGGCACACCGCGTCACAACGCCAGCGGTCACCAATTCGAATCCCAGCCTAGGCATGAGTTTTCTTTGTGAATTACCCTTTATCAAAATCATCATACCATCGCACATATCCATCTTCGCAATTAGCCAAATGTGGCAGAAAAGCGAAGTAAAATAAACCAAATCAATCCATCAAAAAGGAACTTAACAGACTACATGCAGTCTCGAAGGGCGAAACAACTAGTTAGAACTTAGAATAATAGTAATGACTAGGGAGCCGAATTTTGCCTATTTGCCATTTATATTCCTTTGTAGTAAAACATATGCTTCAATGTTTAAAGTTCGTTTCATGGTGTTTCTAGTCCTAAAACGCATTTTTATAGTGCCTATAAATGCCTATTTTGATTAATCGTACCAAAAAATCGCTATTCTGCAATTTTTGCATACTTCAGCTTTTTTACGTCCTTTTGACTTTCCCTAGATTGAAGAATGTAAGGCTTTGTTGATGTTGTACTTACTGAAATCTGGTATTTACCAGATTTGAGGGTCTCAATTGATTGGAACATTATTTCAAAATATTATTTTTATTACAATGGTGCAAATTGTTTTTTCATCATTTGTTTAAATTCTCACAGTAGTTAGCACAAGCTGTTTTTGTGAGAATTACTTTTCCCCACATATGAATTTCGATCAAAAGAGTGTTAATTAATATTAATAGTTTGTTATCGTACTTTTATGGATAAACTGAAGTGTTAATACTAGGGGTGTGCGGGACAGATTTTTTTTGGTGGTCGGGACGGGAAAAATTTACAATTTCCTGGAGCTCTGGAAGTCTCGAATTCTACACGTCATTTTCACTTTGTTATTATTTTTGCATTTCTGGAATAAAAACTTACAATTCCGATAAGTTCCAGACACTTACAATGCAGAAAACGTCGAAAATTAACGACTTTTCAAAGTGAACATTCGGTATTTTATTTCCCGACTGCTCGGGATCCCGCACACCCCTAGTTAATACAGTCTGTGCATTGTAAGAAGAAAATTGAAATAAGTTCACATTCATTGCCAATTTAAAGTCTTTTCTTAGTTAATAGTGCCTTTTAAGTGCCTATTTCAGAGGTTTTTAGTGCCAATAAATCCGCACCCTATTAATGACTCAGTCGGGAAAGTTATCGTGTTGAGCTCCCAGATGCTAGGTGAGCATTGCTCGAATACTTAACACACCCAAAGTGATATGCCTTAAAAGATGATCGTTATATGTAGAAGCATTCTCTAGGCAGCACATTGGCTATGGGCTTTGCTATTAGCGATTAAAATTACCACCTGAGCGCTAGTGTCGCTTCCAATATGGCCGCTCTATGTAGGATAAATCTTTGCTTACATTCGGTAGTAGTACGTAATAGCAGCGTGTTGGCATTGCTCGTGTGGAAGAAACGTTTAAATTACGCGATATTTTAAAATATTGCGAATGCGATGTGAATGCCAAGAATTATAACGAAGGTGAAGCTCTGCTGAGAGCGAAGAATTGATAGGCAAAAATAACACGGAAAACGCAGAAGAAACTAATATATACGCACTGATTTTTCAAAGCAGTGCTGTTTCATCTGCACCTTGGTTGTAACTGGGCCTCTCAGAAATGATTTGAAAATAAAGCAATTCACCTGTATTGCAAAGCTTGGGCAGGAGAAAATGTAAACATGCTGTTGCAGTTCTTTCGCCAAAGAGGCAGGCTGGTTTAATAACAACACAGGATAATAATAATAATAATAATAATAATAATAATAATAATAACAACAAAATCATTGAGGCTATCTTCAGCCTTCTCTGAAAATTGGCTTAATGAATGAAACAGCAACATTAGCATGTCAATTTCCTTTTTCTGAGTTACCTTTATGATTACAGACATTAATTAATTCTCAAAGTATTTTAATCTTTGCACTTAATCGACTTGCACCTGTTCCAAATTACATATATAATACATTGTTTTCGAAAAAAAAGTTATATTCATAAAGAACAATTTAAAACTTACTTTCATGGTAATAAAATCATCTTTCGGAAAATAAAGTGAACAGACTCGTGCATTCTTCGTAATTTCCCTTATGTCTGTTAGGCTATTCTGAATCAACTCACAAAACAACACTATTATAACTCAAAGCCAACCATGCAAGCTAAGAAGCAAAGTTACTCACTTTTTGTTCATAGGTTAATTCCAATCGATAATCCTCCTGAAGTATTCTTCGATGTAGTTAGTTCTAGATGAAATAGAACTATAGAACCTATCATGCCAGAGATCCTACTTAAATTCCTGTTTCAGTGGGGTCGAGGAGTGACGTGTTAGCGAAAGCTTTGAGCAGGCGACGTGGACCAATAGTAATCCGAGACAATTCGCTCTAGAAAATAGTTCCCCATATTCCACATATTCCACTCAAAAAATAGTCCTCTACAATCTGTTCTAGTGGCAAATCACATGAACCAATCACAAGCATGAACAAGAAGAAACTTTTCCACGTCAGTTCGCGCTTTCGAAAATTCACAAGCTGTTGTATCACATCACTATATATTGATGTACGCTTTCTGATGCCTACCAATGCTTTCAGCTGGTGTCACTATTCCTCATCTGTTGCCACAGTTGATACGAAACTGATGAAATCTACATAGCACTGTGTGCACTGAAACATGAATTTTTGAACAAAATAGTAACATCAGATTTATACGTCAATGACGTATTTCATCCTTTTGTAGCTATTGAAAAGCCAGGAAGTACTTCCGCTCTCCAAGGTCTACCTATTGTTCAATTTTTCATCATGCAACTGAATATTGTCAGCAAACAGAGCAAAATCACAGTTTCGAGATGTGGATGAAAATAATTTTATTTGCGCCAGAGAGCTATTTTTTAGATTTTCCTTCACTCAATAACAGAAACAGCACAGTCGATTTCGATACCAAAATTAATTGTTACAATACAATATGTATATCCACAATTAATAGCAAAATATTAATATTTATTTATTTAATATCAAAATTTGCATAGAACATAAATATGTTGATAGAAGCGTTGCTAGCTGTAGGGTAAGTTGGCCCTCTTCCCCTTTTACAAATTAAAAATTGCATTTTCATTATGTACAGCTCTGTGTGTGTGTAGGACAGAGGTATGCATGTTTCCATCCATAGCGTATGCAATTAGTTACAAGATAAAACGCATTGCACAGGAGTAAAAAAAAAAGTAAGAATATGTCCAGCCTGTCCCAATATTGCTTAAAGTTTGGTTATTATGCGATAGATCATGGCCAATATTAGTAATCGCTATTTGTAAGATGCGAAATATTATATTAGGCAACAGCCAGCCGCGCATTGCACAGGAGTCAAAAAAATAGGGGCATCAATACTGCACCACTGTTGCCAGTTAGGTTTCGTTAATAAATATTAGATCATAGTCAATGTTCCTAACTCCAATCTGTAGATTAGCTTCGCCTGTGAAATATCATATTGTGAAATTTTTGTGGGGTAGGTTAGCAACACTGACGAGCCCCAATTGATTGCGCCTTACATGCTTTTTATCGTAAGGGTGTCCCACGAGCCCCAAATGATGTTGCAGAACCCGAGCACCTACACTACCATTTTACTTCGCTTTTTGTGCCACTTTTGGCTAATTTGTGAAGATGGGGATGAGTGATATGATGAAATTGATTAATGGACACTGACAAACATCCATGTCCAGGTCGGGATTCGAACCCGTGACCCCTGGCGTCGTAGCGCGATGCGCTAACCACTCCGCCACAAAGGCCGGCGTATCCTCGATAAACACGCGCTGTTAAATTCGTACTTTTATGTTGCTTTTCTTCGACATTTGGCAAAGGCACGCGAAGAAACAAGAAAATAAATCTTAGGTTCCATTCTTGGCAGCAATTTCAACTTTTGTATGCTCGATTATTAAATATCACTTAGGTTTACTGTTTTCTTCTTTGCGATGGTGATGAATAATTGATTTCTCTTTTAGCCCTCTCGGTCTGGGGGAGGGGTGTGAATTTTCTCTTATTTTAGGCTGGCTGTGAACACCCAAGGATTTACTCCGCGACGCCACTGTTCTCGAGGAATGCCTATGTTGTTAGGTTAGGTCTGTTAGGTTTGGTTCTCTGAGGCATAAATACAGTGTAAGGCCCGCTTTAGACGAAAGCATATTCCTTAGCTTTTCCCTTAACATTTATGCCATGATCAAAAAACTACCGTGTAAAGTGAGGAGTGCTATGGCATTGCAGATGCATATTTCATGGCATTTCTCAAGGATAGAACCGGCTCTATTTCCGTAGCATTTTTCGTATCATAACCAATTAGAAGCGACCTCATGGTCACGAGGGCAAATGTAACGGCGGTCGCGTGAGATGTAAACAACGCATCAATTCACACTTTTAATCGACGATAACTATTCAACCGAGAGGAATATCGCTTCGTATTAAATGGTTTTAAGTAGAGAAGAATGACGCTGATTAAATACATACTTCACAATCAATGACGTGCACTGAGAAGTAGCTAGTCTAGCAGAGATAGATCGATCAATCTCACATCCCTAATTATTTTCAAATCACAATATTTATGTATTGTCTTGTTAACAGGGGCGGCGCCAGAAATTTTCGACCGGGTGGGCAGAAGCTCCATATTGATAGATTAGGGTGGTAAATCTTAAAAATTACCTGTGCATCATAATAAATTCGGAATTAAACAATAGGAACTTGATGGCCGCGGTGGCTCAGTCGGTAACGCGTCTGACTACCATGCAGGTCCCAGGTTCGATCTCCGGATCAAATTCGGAAACTTTTCTAACGTTGGAAGCGGCCCCGGCGCCTGTTCCTGTTCTGTGAAATAATACAAACTTTCTTACATTACTTACCATAGTGTCTTCCTTTGTCATTTCCTGTGAAAATCATGTTGTAAACACACAGTATTGCCAGGTCGAACCTTGGTTTCTAACGTGGTTATAGATGCTAATTTGTTCCACTAGGATTCATCTTTATTTCGTGTACTGTTTTCATCCGTACTTATAGTTTGCTTTTAATAATATTTTTTATTTGTTTATCCTTTTAAAAGTTCATGTGTTTCTAACTCCCAAGAAACATTTCATAAAGCTTTTATTATAGAAATATATATTTATCAATAGTAAGAGCAGGAATACATTTCTTTGTGCAATGAGCTAAAAATTGGAGTTCTGGATAGTTTTTTCCTTTCTCACAATACACATTTTTTAGAACAATATTTTTTGTTGCTCCCAGCGGTAGGCTTAGAATTTAGAGAAGGCAAACCATTTTCACAGTGCACAGAAGTTCATATAAGAATTATAGCAGTAATGAAAGAGATCACTCACTTATTGAACTTTCAGACTGAGACGGTACGTCAGAGGTGAGGGTTACCTGCACGTCATCACGACACGAGAACCCCAACAACAGATCTATTATATTTTAAGCACCACTACATTAGTCATGAATCTTTCCAAGATGGCTCTCGAGTGATCCACCCGAAACGCTGGTAGCGCTGATTGGAGTATGTTGTTGCAAGGGAAAGTCCAACACAAAGAAAATAAGCTATTTAACCCAACTGTATATATATATATATATATATATATATATATATATAAACAAAGTGCTAACAGAAAATAGCCAGTTAACTAGAAGATTAATTTATTTCTGTTTACCGAACTCAGGAACAACCTATGCATATTTAGAACCACTATCTGTAATACCACAATGCATTCCCATATCCCTCTGGACTGATATTTAATTTCCAAGATTACAAGCTTGCATTCAATCCTTAATGTTCAAACACGCCCTCGTGTATACTCATTTTCTAGTAACAAGAATAATTTTGCATGTTCTATTAAACACAACAGAACGAAATTATTAATACTGGTTTATGTCAGGAAGAATACAAAACAGTAATACCTCATTGTCAGTGGCGTAGCATGGACATTTCGGGTGGGAACGCCAAGTCCGAAGGAAGAGTCGGTCCTTTCTTGCTTAATAATTTACTTATGGTATTAGTCACCACAGGTATTATTTTCCTGAAGTAAGCTGGGTTTTCAATAAAACATCATCATTGCATGTTTTACCTAGAAAATTAGATGCCTCACTATGCCACAGATGTTTTGAACTCTGGTGTTCTGTACCTTTTTTTATATCTTTCTGCATGACGCAAGTCATTAAAAACCTACCTGAATCTCAAGCGCCTCTGCACAACAGTAGACGTCATTGTTGTGGGCGATCCAACTACTGATTGATTTGATTTGGTTTATTTTACTTCGCTTTTCTACCACTTTTGGTTAATTGCGAATATGAATATGAGTGATGATATTGATGAAGGGACACTGACAAAGAACACCCGTGCTCACGCCGTAGTGTTGCCCACGAGACGAGACGAGACTTTGGTCTGTCCCGTCCCGTCTCGTGAAAATGCTGTCTCGTCTCGTGTCTCGTCTCGAAAATATTCGTTTGTCCCGTCTCGTGTCCCGTCTCGAAGGGTTCTGTCTCGTCTCGTCATGTCTCATTTTGTCCCGTCTCGTCTCATAAAAGTGATCCGGGATATCATGCCAACAAAAGTCAAAAGTACCAGAAACCCGAAATATTTTTCCGGAAAGTGGGATAAAGCTCCAAATATTTTACCCATTGCGTGGTGAGAATAAATAAGGTTCGTTAATCATGACGACATTAATATTAAAAATGCAGTTTGTTGGTTACTGATTGCTAGGTATCTTATGAAATCTACTTTGTGGTTTTTTCTCGCTTCATACAACTGTTTATCCATCGTACATTTATACCAAGTTTGTTAGAACCTGTCCCGTTTCCCGCACTAGCGATCGCTCGACAGTTTTGGTGCCAATGAGAAAGGAAGGAGAGTAGTGTAATTGGCTATACAACCAGCACGAGAAAGTATGAACCCCCCTCAGGCAGATTTACCTACACTTAAAACTTGCTCAACATGCCCATATGAGCTTTTTGCTCAAGTGTGGAACCCTGTCTAATCCAAGATTTTTGTAAAAATGCCCTCGGGAATTTCCTGAGAAAGTATGACCCCCCTCAGATTGATTTGTCTACACTTACAAAAGGCACTTCTGTGAGATTGTTGTCCATAAACCTGTCAAAAATATGCCCCTCTTGATATTTTTTTTCGCCCACACCTAAAACTACGCCAAACGTATTAACACACACACACACACACACACACACACACACACACACACACACTGATCTTGACCTTGACCTTGAGATGATCTTGACCTTGACCATTTTTTTCGATTATTTTTTCGATTATTTTTCGATTATTTTTTTCGATTATTTTTTTTCGATTATTTTTTTCGATTATTTTTTTCGATTATTTTTTTTCGATTATTTTTTTCGATTATTTTTTTCGATTATTTTTTTCGGTTATTTTTCCTTGACCTTGACCTTGAGATGACCTTGACCTTGAGATGACCTTGACCTTGAGATGACCTTGACCTTGACCACACCCACCCACATACACACCCACACCCACCCACATACACACCCACATATTTATTTCCGGTCCACTTGTGGCCTATTTCTGGTTTATTTATATTGCATCATGTTTTGCAACAAATTATTACCCAATATTATGCATTAGACATGTGTTGTTTTCTGATTGGTTGGTTATGACATAATGTGATGATGTGTTATATTCTGATTGGCTTATTGTTTCAGATGTTTTCAATGCGGTCCGTGCTTAGGGTATATAAAGAGATTTTGCATTGCATATCAGCCAGTATTGTGAGAGTTGTTAAAGAGTGAGGGTGTGTTGTTGCAGTGCTTGTCATATTTTTAAACACAAAAATATTGCAGATTTGTATAAATTGAATTACAAATCTATTTGATTTAATATATAGAATTTTTAACAACCTGTCATAGGTTTATTAAGTATAAAGTTTTGATTTGGACCCCAAGAAATTTTATATAAATACCAAAGCCAAAAATATTCACACACACACACACACACATTAAGTATACAAATCACACTGCTGAACCCAACTGATATTTTTTATTAAGCATAGAATTTTGATTTGAACCCCAAGAAATTTTATATAATAAACAACAACAAAAAATGTCAAATCAAAAACATTGTAATCAATGCAAAAAGAATATATCTAGCCCCAATTGGGCTAAGCATCAAAGGAATTGTAATCCAGACAAATGCAGAACTCCCACAAAAATATGCCCTAAATGCCATAGAAAATATAATCTGGAATATTTCACATATAAACATAAAGGTACTTGTTCTGTACAGTCATCAACATTGCCCCCACAACCATCTACATCTGGTCTGAAAAGAAAGCATGAAACACCTGTTAATGCTGGACCAGCAAAGCAGCCACGCTATGAACCCATCCATAGCAGTTTTAACGGCCAATTAAGGGATCACCGTTTTGTATCAGAGCCAAGATGTGACATTAAGAATTTTTTGAACAGTATAAATTCTGATGTGCAGGCAATTCTAAATGCACAAAATGGCACTTATAAGCTGTCCCTCAAATTGTTTACACAATATAAGAAGCCAAATGGCACAAAATTTACACAGCACCACATAACAGAAACTGTACCGGTATATTCAAATGCAAATTCAGACAAAATAATAAGCAGTTTGATAGATCAATTGAATATTAAACACTCTGAATTTGCAGCAAAAGAGTCTGGATGGAGCCTATGCGGTTCTCCACACAAGCTCTATGTTAATATTTCTGAATTCAGCCCATTACAAGGATCTACATATCTGCTATTACCTGCCAATATCAAAAACAAAACAGCCGTGGTTAATATAAAAAATAATGATGAGAAATGCTTTTTGTGGTGTATTTTAGCTGCTTTGTATCCAATTTCAAAGAATCCTCAGCGAATAACTTTTTATAAACAACATGAAAATGATTTTGATGAGGCAATGGAGGTTTTGGAATATCCAATGTCTGTTCAGAATATTGATAAATTTGAAAAAAAGGCCCGGGATATTAATGGTAAACAATTATCTATTAATGTATTTACTTGTTCTACTGGCCGTGGCAATTGCTTGATAGATCCTCTCAGAATCAGTATATTTGATGATGATTCTGCTGTTCCGATTGATCTGCTCTTAATTGAAGAGAATGGCACTTCTCATTACACTTTGATACATAATCTTGAAGCTTTAGTCAGAACACAACTAGACAAAACTCATAAAATATTCAAGTTGTGCAGAAGATGTTTGTCTGTATTTGATGGTAGAAAAATGGTGAATGGGGTTCGGGAAGTGAATGCACAAATTGCTAAAAACAAGTTAATTGAGCATCTGAAATACTGTGGCAATCATAAACCTGTTCATATGGTGATGCCCAATCCAAGTGAAAATGCCAAATTCAAAAAATTTGAAGCCTTGTTGGAACACCCAGCATATATAGTCTGTGATTTTGAATCAAATCTCAAACCCCTTGCATTCTGCAGCCCAGATCCTGATGAACCTTCAAGTACATCATACCAGCTACATGAACCTTCTAGTTTTTATTATGTGATTGTACAGGATGGGGTTGTTAGTAAAGAAGATTTATACATGGGAGCAGATGCCATCAAAGAAATTGCAGATAGAATAGAAAATGAGTGCCGTTGCATAGCATCTAATGTCTTATTAAAATCAAAACCTATGTTGCCTTTAACAGAGAAACAGATTGAAGATTTCAACAATGCAGAAAAATGCCCGGTATGTGATTCTGAATTTTCAGATACAAATATCAAGGTTCATCACCATTCTCATACAGATGGTAAATTTTTAACGGCCCTGTGTAATAGCTGTAATATTAAAATCCAGAGACCAAAATTTATCCCCATATTTTGCCATGGTGCATCCAATTATGATTTTCATCATTTGATCAGGTACGAGGGGTTTGACAAGCAGAATTTAAATATTTTAGCTGAAAATAATGAGAAATATATTGCTATTAGCAAAATAATTAAAGTTAATGGTGTTTCTATTCACTTAAGATTTCTTGATTCATACAGAATTTTATCGGCTAGCCTGGCTACACTGGCCACTCAATTATCTGATGATCAATTCAAAATCACATGTGCTTTGTTTCCAAATCAGGACCTGAAATTAATTAGGCGGAAGGGTGTATATCCATATGACTATGTTACAGATTTTTCTAAATTTGATGAGTGTTCTCTGCCACCACAACAAGAGTTTTACAGCAAAATCAGAGCATCTGGAATCACTGATGATGATTATCACCATGCCCAGTTGATGTGGAACAATTTAAAATGCCAGACATTTGGTGATTATCACAAGGCTTATTTAAAACTTGATGTGAACCTCTTAGCTGATATACTACAGGCATTCAGAAAATCTTCCATGCAAAATTATAAGCTGGATCCAATGTATTTTTACAGTGCTCAGGCCTAGCATGGTATGCAATGTTTTTAAACACTAAAATGCAATTGGATCTGATCCAGGATCAAGATATGTATCTGTTTATGGAACAATGTATAAGAGGGGGCATGGTGCAATGTTCTCAGAGATATGCGAGAGCAAATAACAAATATATTCCCAATTATGATTCAGCACGGCCATCAAATTATATACTGTATGTAGATGCCAACAGACTCTATGGTTATGCCATGATGAAAAAACTGCCATATGCAGGGCTTGAGTGGGTTGAAGATTTCAATATTGAAGATCTTAAGGATTTTGATGATAGTAACTATGGCCTGTTCTTAGAGGTTGATCTGACAATTCCTGATGATTTACACAACACATTTTCTGATCTGCCCCCAATTCCCGAGGTTAAGTGTTCACCTGGCTCTAAACAGAAGAAATTGATGATGACTCTAGAGCCGAAACAGGATTATGTCATATATTACAAAAACCTCCAGTTTCTGATGCATCATGGTGTTCAAGTAACCAAAATTGGAAAAGTTTTGAGGTTCAGGCACTCAAGATGGTTGAAACCATATATTGATACAAACACAGAGCTTCGAACATCTGCATTGAGCCAATTTGATAAAACTTTGTTTAAATTCATGGTCAATTCAGTGTATGGCAAAACAATAGAAAATGTCAGAAAACATATTGATGTTAAAATAATTACTGACACCAACCGGAGCAAAAAATTGATTGCAAAGCCCAACTTCAATTACAGAAGAATTTATGATGAAAATATGGCACTTTTCAACATGAAAAAACAAAGATTAAGTTTGATAAGCCTATTTATGTAGGGGCTGTGATATTGGAATTGGCCAAATTACACATGTTAAAATTGTATTATGATGTGTTGAAGCCTTTTTATAAGGATCGTGTAAAACTGATGTACATGGACACAGATAGTTTTGTTCTTGATATTCAAACAGAAGATGTTTATCAAGATATAACACAGACTGAATTGTTTAAATATTTTGATACCAGTGAACATACAAAAATTAAACACCACAACAAAAAGGTGCCTGGCAAGTTAAAAGATGAGACACTTGGTGATGTTATTGTGGCATTTGCTGGGTTAAGGGCCAAGATGTACAGTTTTGAAACATGTAGTGGCGCTGTTGCAAAAAAAGCCAAGGGCATTGGCAGAGTAACTGTTGACAAAGAGCTTGAATTTGAAGATTACAAAAATTGCCTCAAATCATGTAGCACAATCAGAACATCAGAATCCAGAATTCAGAGTGTGGATCACTTGTTGACTACAAATATTGTAAGAAAAGTGGCTCTGGACCCACATGATGATAAGAGATGCATTTTGTCATGTGGCATACATACTTTACCATGGGGTCATTGTGATTTGAAAAGTGGCAAACAATGCCCAATTACAGAGCATGATTTGAAATAAATAAACATGCCTATGAACTTATTTGGGTTCAAAAAACAGGCTATTATGGACCTGCCAACACCACAACCCTCTTCTGATATGATATCTAAACTAAGTGCTTTGTTAATTATTCATCTGAGCAGCATACTTACAGATGTTGATGATGAAACAGGTAAAATATTGTACATATTTAACAATAATTTAAATCATTACCAATTACCTGTAGGTGGTCAATTGCAATTTATTACAACCCCTGAGGGTAATGTCAAGATTTCAGTGGGGAGAAATATTTATAGAATTAAGCACTCAAACATTATTTCTGGCACTGTATATACTGTTTCTGCTGGTGACTGCTTATATATTGAGGTCCCGGGATCATATGACAAGCTTATACCTTTTTTTATAGAATTAAGAATTAGATATTCAATAATAAATAACCACTAAAACAAAAATGCCTAATGATATATTTGGCCATACAAGACATGAAGATCACAGTGATGAGATTCTTATGCTTGATGTCAGAGTCAAGAAATTAAGATGTGATTTACAAGCTTTACAAACCACACTGAATGCCAGTCTTCAACTAGAAATTACAAATTTGCAATCACAATGCATGGACCCTCTTCTTAAAATTGATTCTGAACTCAAATTGTTGCTTCAGAAATATACTGATTTGGCCACATTGGATAATTTTCAAAGTTTAGAAGAAGCTGTAGCAGCTCTTCAAGCCAAATTTAAGACCCAGGCCACCAACTCTGAGCAATTGAAACAGCAATTGGAAGAGCAGATAAATAATGTCCAGACACAGCTCCAAACAATTGTCAAAAGCATAAAATCACAAGATGATTTTGATCTAGTAATTTCCGCTCTAAAAGAACAGATTCAATCACTCCAGATACCTAATCTGGACCCCTTGAACAAAGCCATAGCCGAGGTTAAAGAAAAAATTGAGACACTTGAAAATTTTATGAACAACTTGCCATCTTCTGATGCTTTGAGTGCAATATCTCGGAGTGTTACCAATATTAAGCTGCAACTTGAAACATATGAAGATTTTGGAAAAATTCAAAGTACCATAACCCATCTTGAGGGTACAATAGCAGCAGTGGAAAGTGATTTGACAAATGTACAAGAATCTCTAGAATCTCGCCTGCCTGGTATTGTAGACACACTTGTCAGTGTCCAGCAACAGATCACAAAGCTTGAAAACCTCAACACTGAATCTGAGCTATCTCATTTTCATCACTTGATCGATGATATCCAAACAAAACTTGAAATTTTACAACAATCAACACCCACTCAGGCAGATATAGCCTTGCTCCAAGATGCTATGCAAAATGTGGCTGATGCTTCTGAATTAAATAATGTGAAATTGGCACTTGAATCTTTGCAAAATACTGTATCAAATCTGCCTACATCACAGGAACTTAAAAATATTAAGAGAGCTGTGAATTGCATATCACAGACAGAGATCAAACAACTCACTCAGACAGTGGCCACTCTACCAACTAATCAACATATTAATGAATTGCATGCCCTGTTTGAGGATATCAGAAGACAGGTCCATGATCTTACTGCTCAAAATTCAAAATTGGCAGTTATTGAAAATTTGCAACAAATTGTAGCTAATATCAAGCAACAGCTAGGGACCATGGAATCCAATCAAGCAAATGCCCTGTCTGTTTTTGCCACCCAGCTTCAAGAGATTGTGCAACAATACAAGAAACTTGTTGTGGACATAAAAATCAAGCCTGGCCATGATGATGTTGTTAGGACCATCAATGAGCACCTTGAATCTGTAACAAGCAGATTGCTTACAGCAGAAAAAGAAATAACCGGCATAATCGAGAATCCAAAACATACAGTAATTCTTGAATTGTATAGCATCCCCAACAAAGAATATGATTCACCATTTACACCAGGTGGCAAAATATATATGCTGTCCCCTGCACAATTTTATTACCAATTTTTTGTTGGGGGCACACTGAGACCAATCAAGATCAAATATTGGCTTCAACCACAGGCACACCACTACCCCACCTTATCAATAACAAATGCTGACAACAAACCAAAAATCATCAGTGTAGAGTTAGCGGATTTTACAGATCCCAATACATTAGAAACATCTTTTGCTGAAGATGATGGCTCTCTGGAATTTCATATACAAATAGGAGACAAATTATATTTAGAAAATCCTGTAGTATCAGCTGCTGAACACCCCATAGTTGCAATATTCTTGTTTTCATATTATGTCTAGACAAATTATTGTTGATGACAAGCCAGACATAATTATAAGAGACTGCCAGTAGTCACAAAAGGCATAGATGATTTATGGCAGAGCGACTTGATTGAGATGGCAAGTGGACAGCTGAAAAATTTAGACAAAATCAACAAGGGCTACAAGTATCTACTCACTGTCATAGATACATTTTCAAAATTTGCCTTGGCTGTACCACTCAAATCCAAGACTGGAAAATGTGTTACAGAAGCCATCAGGACAATCATCAATCAGAGTGGAAGATCACCGCGCTATTTGCAAACAGATAATGGCAAAGAATTTTATAATTCTGTGTTCCAACAATTTATTAAAAGCCAGTCAATACAACATTATTCGAGTTACAGTGATCTCAAGGCCTCAATTGTAGAGAGATTCAACAAAACCCTAAAAAATCTTATGTATAAACAATTTACACTTCAAGGTAATTATAAATGGCTTAATATTCTTCCAGAACTTGGTCACAAATTAAGACTGGCAGTGGAATCAAACAATACAACACCCTGCCTAAAGAATTTGTGTGGGTTGATGATGTCAGGAAACTTGTAGATAGGTTATTGGTGATAGCTGGGGAGGTAAATGCTGGCAACCACAATTTTTACAATGAAAAGGTTGGAATTATGGATATGATAAGCACAAAATTGTCTAATTTTATAGTGAATGACACTAAGGGGATCTTATAAAAATTATTAATACTCTACCACCTAAATTTTGGAATATTTCTGAGGGCCGGGGGTTGGTTAATGACATTATAAACAAGCTGCCATTTGAACTACATATTCCAGGCTATCAGTATTGTTGTCCCGGTACAAAATTGGACCATAGATTAAACAGAGGTGATCCTGGTGTTAATCCCCTAGATGCTGCTTGTAGAGACCATGACATAGCATACAACACACATTCTGATCTTGACAAGAGACATGTTGCAGACAAGAAATTAGAAGAGGCTGCATTTGGTAGATTTGTAAGCAAAGATGCTTCTTTGAGTGAAAAAATAGCAGCATTGGGGACCACCATAGCTATGAACACCAAGCAAAAACTGGGGTGGGGGCTGTGAATATATATATATAATAAACCTAGAATGAAGGCCAAGGGTGTTATGTATCAAATACCTTATGCAGGTCTTAAATCTCTTAAAACTATTGATAGCCTTTTAACCAAAAAGCAGCGGAAGAAAAAAAATTCTTGTCTTGCAAAGGGCCATGGTATGAAATTGTTGCTTAGCACCCCCAATTAAAAAAATTACAACAATCTAGAAAAAAATCACATGTAGTTGGATTCATATTTACTATCCCGGCCATCTTAGCAGCACTTGGGGCTGTTGGGAGCTTGGCTGGGGGATCAGCTGCCATAGCAAAAACAGTAATAGATGCCAAGAAGAATAAGGCAGAATTAGATGAATTGAAGCGCCATAACCTGGCCATGGAGAAACAAGGCAAAGGTGTTAAGAGAGCCATGAATAAGTTTAAAAAAAACAAGAGCCGCTTACAAACCAAGATATTGAAGCTTTAATCAAGCCACTGGGCATCAAACATTTTAGAGGTGTGTACATGTCTGATTCTTTACCAGAACAACCACTCAACAAAGAGTGTGGCATTGTTAATTTGGATAAGTACAAAAATCAGGGCACTCACTGGATCTGTTATCTTAAATATTTAAAAGATGAGGCATTTGTGTTTGATTCATTTGGAGGTGTTCCACCTGAAAATTTAATAAAATATCTAAAATCAGCTAATCTTTATTACAATAATGCCCGTGTTCAAAATTTCAAAGATGTTAATTGCGGACATTTGTGTTTATCTGTTCTTAGATATATGTCTCAAATAAATAAACCATCAATTGAAGATTTTCAAAAAGCGTTGTGGTATTTAAAACATCATGGGGGTATTCCATCTCACCAGCCAAAATTCAATATTGAAACTCAAATTACATGATGATATAGTGTATCCCAAAACAATAGCTCTCAGAGCATTTTATGGCATGTACTTGATCCCTAATATTACACACCACAACAATACAATTGCAGTAGGGGATCAAAAAATTGTCATCACTCCAGGGCAGTATAATCTGTCCACTCTAAATGCTCAATTACCCAGAGGTATAGTATTAACTCAAAATTCTGTCACTCACAGAGTAGAGAATGTATCTGCTACAGAAACAGTGGATCTGGGTACTATAGGAGAGCTGTTAGGCTTTGAGAACAACACAAAACTTGAACCGGCCATCAAACACACTGCTATTAATATACCTAAATTCTTAGCCATAGAGACTCTGAATATTCACTGTAATGTGGCCGAGGGTATTGTAATGACTGCCTACCGGTAGAAATAGGGAGCCACCACATCATGGAGGCGACAGTGCCTCCGGGAACCAGTTGGGCAACAAAACAAGACAAATCAAAAATTAAATCCACGGCTAGCTATGCATACAACCTCAACTGGCTCCTTGTAACACACACATTTGTAGGTGAAACTCAATATGAGGAGGTAAATCGAGATGCAAACACAAACATTATTATTTCCATAATTTTAATTTCTATTAGTTTGGCTAACTATGCAAGGTGACCAAAACTGATCCAAGAATCAAGACCTATAAACATATTGATAAAATTTACACACACTGTCACAAACTAAATTAGCAATAAAGAGTTGAAATTATTTGGCCAATTACATAATGCATGCAGTACGCGTACTACACTACAGTTTGCACATTACCTTGTCTGCCGATGCACATTAGAAAGAAAAATATATATAAGCGCGCACTGAGTTCATCGTTGGGGCCCAGTCTTCTAATATGGTCCTGACGTCACGTTTGAAGAGATATGGATGGGGGGGGGGGTAATAGATAAAATGATGGCGGTTCTTCAGTAGAGCAGCTACAACCACTGGCGGGTTCCTTGGTCGTCTCCGGTTCAGTCCATTTCAGCGCTTGATTACTGTATAAGCTGTTCGGCAGGCATCTTAACGTTGGACTCGCCGTACTTGACGGTGCTTCAACACTTTCCCGTTCACGCGTCCGAGCGTCAACAAATCAGCACTGCACACAGTTCGTACTTGGCGCTGTTTTAACACTTGCACGTTCACACGCCCGAGCGTCAACAGATCCGCACTGCTCTCGTATGCGTACAAGGCAAAGAATCAAAGAACTTTTCGAGAGCGACCACTTTGCCTCCTTACTTCTTCACCGTTAAAACTTAGACTGTCTGTCCCAGGACTCTCCACACTCCTGGAAAGACTATTTTGCACTATTGTGCTCCTCTGACCAATCAGGAGCCTGCACTTTCTTCTCCATTATGCACTACTGACGCACTATTTACAATGAACATGGAATGGAGGGTGTGTGACCTCGCAAGTTTACAACGTTATATATAACTCACCCTTTTACTAAAGTCGACAGAAACATGCCTAGGTTCGAAATTTATGAAGGTAAATGGTTCTCCATTGAGCTTAATTCTGAAATTTACGCAAGGGATGTTTTCGAAATGGTGACAGGCTTGTAAATATTCGAGAGACAAATATATGATCTCACAGATGGACAGAGAAAAGGCTTGACGTGAGAATGTCTGAAAATATGGTGCGAGACCCATCGGAAGAGACCCCCCCTAGAATGGAGGGTGTGGAGCCATCTAGCATGGAAGAAAATCACTAGATTTAGAAAGTTGAAAGAGGAAAAGACAAAGTGATACCTTTACATACTTATGCCGGTGAAATTTTGATATGCCTGGCAACACTGACGTCCAGACGCGCATTTTGTTGGGGAGACCTAGCTCTATTGTTACATTTTTTTCAGCTTTCTAGACTGGCTGCTGCATTCTGTCCCTCGACCGTGAAAGTCGCATGGTGGTAAATTCACGTACTGTGACAGCACCATGCTGTGCGAAGGAGGTGGTCAAAAATAGGGGTGACGTCCATGAGAGTTCCCACGACCCACGCTAACTTTCGAAAATAAGAAAAAAAAAATAAACAAAAAAAATACCTTGGGGTGGACGCTGGGAAAAGTCCATCACAGAACCCCCCCTTCGGATTAATCACGATGAAAATCTGAATAATCTGAATATTCTACACAAAAAATTATTTGTGGCATGTGCCTGTTCACCCCCTCACAGTACGCCAAAAAAAAATTTACTGGGATGAACCTACAAGATATAATATCCTTATGAATAGATAATATACAGAAACAAAAATAAACGTATACATGTAACCATAAAAATAGAAGTACAAAAAGTTTAAATATTCACAAATACAAAGAATACACAAGTACATAAAAGAAAATAAAGATTCCCTTCTGGATCCGGAAGAGGTCTTTCCACTTTCTTTCCTTTCAACCTGTCCCTGGAAGGGTCGCAAACGACCTGTGGTCATTCATTCATTCGCCGGCGACCTTCAGCCAAGGATTCCTTCCTACAGCTGGTCGACCGTTTCCTTTTCTACAAAAGGACCCCTCTTGTTAGCCGCACAGTCATAAATACCTGACACTTCTTCCTTTTTCCAATATTCCGAAAAAATATATATATTTATAATCTTCTTATCCTCTTCCCTTTTCTTTTCAGCAATTGCTGACGAAACTTTTTCATTATTATTTACAATTGACACTTTAAACATGATGCACAATACCATTATAAAAACACTAATGATAATAATAATAATAATAATAATAATAATAATAATGACAATTACTGTTAATAATAATAACGACAATAATAATAATACTAATAATACAATAGACAAAACACTAAATTACACTTAAATTCCATCATCAGCCTCACTGTACTATTCCAGTGTTGCAGTGTACCGGCGTAAGTTGGTGGTGTTGTAAACACCAATCTCCTTGTTGCTTCGTGGGTTGGACAAGAGATATGCATTGGGCCCTACTTCCTTCACCACCACGAATGGGCCTTCAAAGAGATGCACGAATTTTCTGTAGATCCCTTTGTCTACATTTGAGGTTGCAAAGGACCTTTTTAGAACATAGTCTCCTTCGTTGAATGTTGTCAAGTGTCCTTTGTCGTGCTGTTTCTTTCTAGCAGCCGCAGCTTTTTCTAGATTTTCCCTGGCTCTCATTAGCTTTACCTCACGACTGGAATCGTCGTTTAGTCGAGGGATATTGAAAATTCTCCTTATTTCCTCCTCCGGGTTTCTGTTGAGAAATAACTCGTAGGGAGCGTATCCCGTCGAACTGTGCACGGCCAGATTCATGCACTTTGTGATGTCCGGAATGTGTTGCGGCCACTCACGATGTTTGTCCTTTAAGCAAATGCGAAAAAGCCTCCCTATCTCCCTCATGGTTCTCTCCACAGGGTTAGCTCTAGGGTTCTTGGCACTAATGAATCGCACTTCGATTCCCCTCTCATTCAATTCCTGCTTCCATCTCTTCCCCGAAAACTGAGTCCCTTTGTCTGTGAGGAACGTCTTTGCATTCGGACAAAGTACTAAAAAGTCATTCACAATCTTATTTAGGACTGCGTTTGTTGTGGCTTTCTTCAACGGATAAACCATCACAAACTTGGAGAAGACGCACAGAAGTACCAGGCAGTACTGGAGACCGTATCTCGCCTTCGGTAGTGGACCGTATAGATCAGCTGATATAATTTCGCCAACGTCATTTGCCACCACTGGGTGCATCGGTCCTTTCATCTCCTGGTTAGAATATTTAGTCCGCAGGCAGAGATCACATGCATTCACGTGCTTCTTGATGCTTGCTCTCATCTTCTTCCAAGTGAAAAATTCGGAGATTGCAACGTGAGTTTTCTGTTGTCCGTAGTGGCCTCTCTTGTGATAAAAATCCATTATGCCATCCGTTAGGCACTTCGGAATGCAAATCTTGAACACTCCGTTTTCCTTTTTGCACAAGATGTCATCTTTTATCACATAACGAGAACTTTCTTCTCTCTCCTCTTCTTGGTGTCCCTCTAGGGATCGAACTATTGGCCCTAGCACTTCGTCTTCTCGTTGCAGCTTCGGAAGGTCCTGCATCGACGATCTTGTCTCCTGCCCTTTTGCTTTCTTCTCGTAGCCTCTGGCAACACTGCGATCCTTTTCTCTGGTTTCTACAACTTGTGCCGCTGCGACCATCGCACCCGGGGGGGTTGGTTGACAGCTGTCCCCCGTCACAACAAACGGATTCGCTACCTGGATGCGAAAACTGCCTTCCGGCTCACGACATTCCTCTCCACATGGTTCCAATTGTTTTATTGGAAGGAGCGGTGCCATTACGTCACCATCGCACCTACAGATGGGCCCTTCGCACTCGTAGCCAACAGTAATGTGGTTCGCTTCTTGTTCAATACTTTCGCACTCGGCGGAGACAAATTTTATTTCTGTGTATAGGCCGCTGCATCTCAATCTCATCGTCTTCTTGTGGAAGTCCAGGTGGGCGTGGTTGTCCTCTAAAAAGTCGTTCCCCAAAATTACAGGTTTAACCAGGTTCCTAACAACAAGAAAATTGACGTCGACCGTCACACCTCCAAACGATACAGGCAGATAAGTCTGCGTGACAATCTTTGAGGCCCTGGAACCGAACGCTGAAATGATTTTCAAGCACCCAACGCTTAATTGTGGCAGGTTGGCGTTTTCCTCCAATAGGGATAGCCATATCTCCTCGCTCAGGCAGCTGTGGCTGGCCCCGGAATCTAATAGCGCTTCACACATTTTTCTCTCTACGAGGACATTTACAAGGGGCAGAGGGCGGGGCTTGTTAAGAGCATGTTGATTATTTTCATCAAACACCTTATCAAATAACGTATTTACGTGTGCACTTTCTTCCACGAAACTCTTCACATGTGTTTCACACTCTCCTTCGTCACTGTAGTCACCTTGGTAATCAAAATTCCTGTTTTCGTTGCTTATGTCGTTTTCCCGGGGCCGGGGAGATGACGTCATACTTTCACTCCTTTCTCCCCTTTCCCGTTCTGGCTGTCAATCGCTGCTTCGCCTTCGATCCACGTCGTCTTGCCTTGCTTCCATTATAGAATTGACGTTCATTTGTTGCCTTTCTTCCGCATCATCCCTGGTCGGTCCATTATTGTAAGAATCATTATAACCTTGTTGCCGTCTGTCGCCTCTGTCCCGACGGGGGGCGTTGCCTCGAGGTGGCTGTCGGCCGTGTGGTTGAGGGTCGAACCTGAGTGACCGCGAAGGGTTGTCATCCGATCTGAATCCCCTGCTGCTTGCACCGGCGCGAGAGAACCGACCGCGAGTCTCAAAAGTATTTACTTGCCTGCGGTTGCGATTCTGCACAGAAGCCAAGTTTTGCGTCGGCGTGTAAGATGTTTCTTGCACCTCCCTAAGCACGTTAAGTAGCTCGTTACATGTTGTAATTTTGAGTCCTATAACTGCTCTCCTAACATATGCTGGGTACTGCTTCAGAGCCACTTGCACCAATGTTTGTTCAGAGAGAGGATCCGGCAACACCGCATTTCGCTGCACCAGGTCCATGAAATATTCTGCAAGGGTCTTCCCGTCTCCCGGCGCGTACCTGCTTGTGTAAAGTTCGGCCTTCATTTTTATGAGTTTCTCTTCACCCAAAAACTGTGCCATAAACCGCTCTTTGAAAACCTGAAAATCCGTGAAATTGCGCTTATCGATGTTGAACCATGCTAGCGCACTTCCTCGAAGGGACAACCCGACGACCTTGATCTTCTGGTTCTCCGGAATCTGCGCGAGATCCATATAAGTTTCCATCTCTTGGATATAGGTGCAAGCTTTTAATTCATCCTGATTTTTGGCGTCGAACTTGGGTAGCAACAGGTCCCTCTGCAGATACACATTTGCCGCTGCTATCCCAGCACCACACACTGAAGCGGGGGAAGGGTTGTCGCGTCGGTCGCCGTTGCTTTCCAGCGTATCGACTCTCCGTGTCTCTGACGAGGCTGTGCTTGAGATCTGCGCTCTGAGAGCTTGAATCTCCTCATTGATGGTCTCCCGCACTCTGCTATCTCTTCGTTCGATGGTGGCTTCAAGATGTTGAGACAGGGTGTCTCGCAAGTTCTCGGATATTTCTTGCATCCGGGTCTCCTGGACCTGATCCATGGATTCCGCAAATTCAGCCCTGATATTATGCAGGCTCTCTTCAACAGTTTCCGTCCGCTGCTCTAATGATTCGGTTCTGTCTGACACTTCATCGATCGCCTTCCCTAGCACGGTATTCACCCTTTTGAGGTCCCTCTGCATCTCTCGTTTTAGATCCTCGTTCGACCTCTGCATCTTGCGTTCAAGTTCTTCGAATCTCCGGTCCATTTTTTCATCCTGTCTTCTTTCCAGGTCTCGAATATCCGTCTGAAGGACATCCAGCTTCCCCATGATAGATTGTAGCATCGCAAACATCTGAGCGTTGCCGACCGTTGTCAACTCACCCGCGATGGTTGTCACATTAGCTTCGCTTCTTCCCTGCATCTCTGGAGTCTCAGTGACTTCCCCACGATCGGCGAGCTCTCGCCTTTCACCTTCCCGATCGCCCGACTCTTCAACAGAACCAATGAAGCTAGCCAGCCTAGTATGCTCGCGAAAATTATACCTCGAATTCATGGTCGGTTATGACAAAAACGCTCAATTGCAACAACAAAACAAACACTACTACTACTAAATATGGGAGGCCAATATGTGAAAGAGAACGAGAAAAAAAATGAACGGCACAAGTATATCAAGATATAACACTTTGAGAGGGGGAGGGGGGAGAGTGGCGTATCAAAAAATATGTTAAAAAAGGTTACTGCATGAAGCATAAAAGATAATGCAAAAAAAAAAAATACAATCGACACTAGCAGATAACATAGCTTAATGGGCAGAAAGAGAAAAGAAATAACAGAGAAACGAGAAAAACGCTGCTAGCGGCAAACCCTGTCACCATCTCAAAACCAATCTCACGTGCGCAATAATTTCCGTTTTCAAAAAGATATTCTACGGGCATGTTTCAAGCCTTTGCATCTCGATTTCCTTTTATTGCTGATATTACTTCCATGATAATTTAAATAATTAGTTGAAAAAAAAATAAATCAATGATTACAATTACTAATATATGACAGATATCCAAATTCAATAAACAGGGTTTCTTAGCTGATTTAACAGATATCGGGCCCCACGTTGGGCGCCACGCTGTAATGACTGCCTACCGGTAGAAATAGGGAGCCACCACATCATGGAGGCGACAGTGCCTCCGGGAACCAGTTGGGCAACAAAACAAGACAAATCAAAAATTAAATCCACGGCTAGCTATGCATACAACCTCAACTGGCTCCTTGTAACACACACATTTGTAGGTGAAACTCAATATGAGGAGGTAAATCGAGATGCAAACACAATCATTATTATTTCCATAATTTTAATTTCTATTAGTTTGGCTAACTATGCAAGGTGACCAAAACTGATCCAAGAATCAAGACCTATAAACATATTGATAAAATTTACACACACTGTCACAAACTAAATTAGCAATAAAGAGTTGAAATTATTTGGCCAATTACATAATGCATGCAGTACGCGTACTACACTACAGTTTGCACATTACCTTGTCTGCCGATGCACATTAGAAAGAAAAATATATATAAGCGCGCACTGAGTTCATCGTTGGGGCCCAGTCTTCTAATATGGTCCTGACGTCACGTTTGAAGAGATATGGATGGGGGGGGGGGGTAATAGATGAAATGATGGCGGTTCTTCAGTAGAGCAGCTACAACCACTGGCGGGTTCCTTGGTCGTCTCCGGTTCAGTCCATTTCAGCGCTTGATTACTGTATAAGCTGTTCGGCAGGCATCTTAACGTTGGACTCGCCGTACTTGACGGTGCTTCAACACTTTCCCGTTCACGCGTCCGAGCGTCAACAAATCAGCACTGCACACAGTTCGTACTTGGCGCTGTTTTAACACTTGCACGTTCACACGCCCGAGCGTCAACAGATCCGCACTGCTCTCGTATGCGTACAAGGCAAAGAATCAAAGAACTTTTCGAGAGCGACCACTTTGCCTCCTTACTTCTTCACCGTTAAAACTTAGACTGTCTGTCCCAGGACTCTCCACACTCCTGGAAAGACTATTTTGCACTATTGTGCTCCTCTGACCAATCAGGAGCCTGCACTTTCTTCTCCATTATGCACTACTGACGCACTATTTACAATGAACATGGAATGGAGGGTGTGTGACCTCGCAAGTTTACAACGTTATATATAACTCACCCTTTTACTAAAGTCGACAGAAACATGCCTAGGTTCGAAATTTATGAAGGTAAATGGTTCTCCATTGAGCTTAATTCTGAAATTTACGCAAGGGATGTTTTCGAAATGGTGACAGGCTTGTAAATATTCGAGAGACAAATATATGATCTCACAGATGGACAGAGAAAAGGCTTGACGTGAGAATGTCTGAAAATATGGTGCGAGACCCATCGGAAGAGACCCCCCCTAGAATGGAGGGTGTGGAGCCATCTAGCATGGAAGAAAATCACTAGATTTAGAAAGTTGAAAGAGGAAAAGACAAAGTGATACCTTTACATACTTATGCCGGTGAAATTTTGATATGCCTGGCAACACTGACGTCCAGACGCGCATTTTGTTGGGGAGACCTAGCTCTATTGTTACATTTTTTTCAGCTTTCTAGACTGGCTGCTGCATTCTGTCCCTCGACCGTGAAAGTCGCATGGTGGTAAATTCACGTACTGTGACAGCACCATGCTGTGCGAAGGAGGTGGTCAAAAATAGGGGTGACGTCCATGAGAGTTCCCACGACCCACGCTAACTTTCGAAAATAAGAAGAAAAAAAAATAAACAAAAAAAATACCTTGGGGTGGACGCTGGGAAAAGTCCATCACAGTATGATCACCAAATCAAATGGCATAGGCACTCACAAACAAACTGGCATCATTGCAACATTCAAACCTAATTCTGAATTCATGGAGCCAATCATCTACACTCCATCCCCAACATTATATTTTCCTGTGTGCCATAATAGAATAGATAACATTGAGTTGATGGTCACTAATGAAAAAGAAGAATTAGTTGATTTTGCTGGAGCCACAACAACTGCAATCATAGAAATTAATATTTAAATAAAAATACATACAAAAAAAATGGAAAATATTGAGAGTTATGAGCTACAATCATTCCCCCCAAACAGGAGGACATTTGCAAATTTAAATCAACCCAACACAGAAATTGAGGTTGATCTTGATGTAGGGGATGGCTTTATACACCCCCACAGAGCAGATCTATACATCAAATTTGATGTTGTAAAGCTCGATGGAACAGATTATCCGGGAAATTCAAATATAAGATTGGTAGATAATTTTGTGCCGCATCTGTTCTCTGAAATTGAGATCAGAAAACATGGTGTTGTTATAAACAGAGTGGATTATCCCGGCATTACCTCCACAGCTTTGGCCACACTAAAATTATCCAAAACCGAGGCATCATACTACAAAATAGGTGGATTTGAGGCTGGTGATAAAATATTAACCAAGAGCCACACAGTGCTGTTCCCTATGCGCCTGTTGCCAGGATTCTTCTCAGATTACAAAGATATTATGTGGAAGGGTGGTTTAAGAATCACATTTAGAAGAGCTGCCAATGATAATAATGCTCTGATGAGGTACAGCACATTAAACTCTACAGGGGAAGCTCTGCCTAATACCCTTCCTGATGAGGCAAATGCATTATTCAGGCTATGGAGCTAAGAATTCCAGTTGTTGAATATGAAGCCAGTTATGCTCTTAAATACAAAGCAGATATAATAAAAAATTCACAGATTCCTTTACAATTTTATACATATCAATGTGTACAGAAGCCTGCAACTGGTACTTATTATGAGTTTGATGCTACAAATTCATTCTCCAGTATACAATTTTGTGGTGGTGCTGTTTCAGACTGGAAGACACAATAATCAGGAAAAAAATTCAAGTAGATTTGATAACTGCAACATCAAGAACATATATCTTAAAAATGGCAGAAATGAGGTATTTCCTAGAGAAAATTATAATTTAGACATGTCCAAGGATGATTTCCTTAAATTATATGAAGCATTTACAGCATACAAAAGGGTCACTACTGGCAATACTGACATGTATTACACACCAGATGAATTCAAAGCACAGAGACCCATGTTTGTCATCAACACTTCAAAAAGAAAACAAGTTGTGGTTAATGACAGGACAAACATTAAAATTATCTGTGAATTCCACAATACACTCCCTGATGACACTATATGTAGTGTTATTCTCATAGGTGAAAAATCATATGTTTATGATGTAAGAAATGAGAGAGTCACAGAGCAATTCTAGAAAGTCTCTGAATATTACATTGTTTTAATATTAGATAAACAAATTGAGGCTGGTGTTCAATTGAACTTAAACCGGAAGTAAATATGTGTGTGTGTGGGGGTGGGTGGGGGGGGGGGGTGGGTGTGTGTGTGTTAATACGTTTGGCGTAGTTTTAGGTGTGGGAAAAAAAAATATCAAGAGGGGCATATTTTTGACAGGTTTATGGACAACAATCTCACAGAAGTGCCTTTTGTAAGTGTAGACAAATCAATCTGAGGGGGGTCATACTTTCTCAGGAAATTCCCGAGGGCATTTTTACAAAAATCTTGGATTAGACAGGGTTCCACACTTGAGCAAAAAGCTCATATGGGCATGTTGAGCAAGTTTTAAGTGTAGGCAAATCTGCCTGAGGGGGGTTCATACTTTCTCGTGCTGGTTGTATAGCCAATTACACTACTAAGGAGAAAAAAGTCGTCTGCTGGGCAGCGAGGAGCGAATGGAAGCCCGAAGAGAGGAGCTTACGTAGACGTTGTTGCCACGTTGCGTATTTTAATTTGCTGCCTGGCTTTGGCTTTCCCCAGCACGGAGTTCAGGCGGTCTTCAGCAGCAACACCGCTTGGTTTATGCTAGAAAAGCCAGCGATCAGCTACCGCGGGAAGCCGGACAGGTTGTAACAAACACGGTATAAGTGAGTGCTCTTTTTCATTACTGCTATACCCTTTGGAAGTCTTGAAATGTTTTCCAATAGACCTTCTTTCTTTCTTTCTTTCTTTCTGAATGTCGAACTTCCGTGCACTATGAAAATGTACATTTTTTCTTTAAATTCTCAGCTTGGCGCTGGGGAGCAACAAAAAAAGTTTTTGAATGTGTAGTACGAACACAAAAGACTATTTAAAATTTCAATATTTAGTATATTACAAATAGAAAGCAATTATTGTTCTTAATATTGTTAAACATCTTCTATGACATAAGTTTCAAAAAGTGTTTCTTTGTGATATTGTGCTGTTTCTTATGCCCAGCTTATGACGCACATACTTCTTTGTTTCCCCTTTAGCCTCTAAGCCCGATACCACCACCGTTTGATCTAATTTATCCTTCGGCAGGCACGCATCTAGAAATATATGTCGGGGGAGGGTGTCTGAGCCAAGTGTTTCAGAAAAAATGATAATAATAATAACATTAACGACAACAATTAAGCAAATGTTTAAATTAATGCATTAATATAATTCATAGGTCTATTCACTTGAATATGTAAATTAATCAATTCTATTATTGTTATTGTATGACATGTTACAAAGATGGTAGAAGAATAGTAATATAACAGCACGATATTAGGTAATATCTAGCTTACGTGTAGTTAAGATCGTCAAAATCTGCATAAAAACAGCTGTCCTGGCAAGAAAATTAATGTCAAAAAGGTGATGAATTGAATATTTGCTGAATAACAAAAAAATATGTTACATCCAGTTGACGAAAAATAAAGTTCCTGATTAATATTTTATGCTCATTATTATAAGTAGTAGCGTACATAAAACTTCATTGATACTGTCATTCAAAGCAGTATGATCCCAATAGAATCCTTGTTTTCTAGTAAGTTCGGCAGGAATATGTAACCCTCGATTATGCTAAACAATATATTTTTTGTTTAGCTAGAGCAAGGCCCCAGGAGGATGCAAGAAGCCTTTCCTGCAAAAGTGTATGTTTTACGAAGCGAAGAAACGTGACGAAACCACCGCGTATGGAAGGCAAACCTGCATTAAGTTTATATCGCACGTTTACAGAGCCGTGCCTCCTGAAGTTACAAAAATCCCAACTTCAATGATTCCTTTAGACATGATATAGTTGAAAAAAAATATGTTTAGATGCACCCAAAGTGCATCATTATCAGATTATGCATATAACGTGTTATTGGAATCAACATATTTGTGTAAATTGGATGCCTCCTCGAGGTCTTGTAATGAAGGGTCCTCGCGTCGATGCTCAATGGAGGCACAAAGTGTAAACTTGAAACTGTAGGTCGGTTCGCGATTTAGCCTATTTGCGAATCAAGTGGACTTAAAATAAAACAAAAAACAATATCAACCTTAAGAATATTAGAGTAAACTAATTCACCCGCAGGTAAGTCAAATTTCACATATCCCTCTTCATCCTCGTTCATAGACTTCCTGCAATACTCTTGTGTTGCATCCCACCAGGTGCGAAAAATGTGAAGTTATTATTTCCCCGTACTGCGTTATTTCTTTTCATAACAGTAAGGCTAAATTCTCGTTTTATCTGAACTTTTAAAAAATGTGCAAAATACGTCTCTATCTTTAAACAACCACCCTTTCCCATGTATGTGTAAAATAATCCCACTCTGTCTCAGAAAACCTCTTCCTAAGATCAAATGAAGGAACCAACTCTCAAGTCTCAACAATTATAAATTTTTGCTTAAATTTCCTATCATTTATACAAACAGTAGCACATATCACGTCCTTTGGTGCAACACTGTCAACAGCTAATGTTACTTTCCTCGTCCTAATAAATTTACTTCCAACCAGTGACGGCGCCAGGGAAATTTGACTGGGGGGGGAACAAAATATTGTAAGGGGGCAGTCACATTAAAACGCCCGAAAACACTACACATATATATACTTATATAATAATAATAATAATTATTATTATTATTATAATTATTATTATATTCATGTATGGTGTTTTGTGTGTGTCTTTTATTTAGAGTGGACGTTTACTGCCTAAATTTACTTCTGGATTACGAGTTTATCTCCACATGATTCATTTGAATAAAGACATTAATTCTTTTTTTATTGGTAAGTTGCGTTGTCTCTAGTGGCCTATTTCAGTATTGAAAGACATTCACAATTTTATAATTCATCGTCTTTCTTGAGATGAAACTACTGATATAAATATTTAAGTTATAAGATAATAATATAATAAATGATGAAAATAATGCTTCTAAGAGTTTAATTTTCTTGCAAAATAAACGTGACGTTGGAAGAAATGAATCTTCTTAAGTATTAGAAAAAATGTGAGTCACTTAGTGAAGTGCAATTATCCTGTAGGAGAATTCTGCTCTATGTGCTTTGGAGAACACATTGCGCACCTTTGGTACGTTCAGGACTTGACATTTCTTCTCAATGGCAAGAACAGCCAAATGAGGCAGTTTGCATCCAGCATCCTGTTTCGAGCAAGCCTTTTCAAAGATTTTAAGGACAACCATCTTCGTAACGCTGAAGGGTTTTGGGCAAAATTTGTGTTTCACCTTTCAGGGAAATGATATCACAGGATAAAAAATCAGACAAAGGTTACAGTTATCTCATAATTCAAGAAATATTCTGATCCTGGCAATACTTACTCTTACTCTACCACTCCAACGTATGTCTGTGCTACCCAATTACAGGCACCTATTGAGTTCGTGGGAAGAAGTTCTTCGATTTTGATATGTACGAGAAAGAGCGAACCTGCATCTAATGATTGAAGAGTGGCAAATCCTAATAAGCTTTCTTTTACCTGCCCGCGTTATGTTTTGAATCGAATTTTAAGTGTAATTTGCATTTTAATGTTCACGTTCAATACATTTCCAAATAATATCCCCTCATTATCTTCAAGAATATCGAAGAAATCCCCTTTGTCAAGGTTTCCTCAGACTCATCATCTCGAAATTCAAGTCCCTGAACAGTAAGAAACCGCGATGGATCCACAACAACTGACATGTAGTGTCGGTTTTTCTCCGATCACCTTTGGTCCTGGGTTCGATACCCAGTGGATGCACTTTAAACTATAAGTCCAGTCCCGATTAGCCTTACTGTGCATAAAGTGGACTTCAAACGCCAAATCAACCAACCAACCAAATCTTGAATCAACTTTGAATGTCTTTTAATAATTAGAGTTGTCACTAACGACCACAATTAGAATAATTTGCCCGTACTACAGATGATGTCTTGTGGTCCTGAAAATATTCGTGATGTTTTAAAATCATCCACATTCAACACTTTTTCCCAGTTCTTAAGACTGGTTAAAACTTAGGTTAATCTCGTATATTACAGGACATAAATGAATGAGAAATCACCTATGCCCAGGTCGGCGCTCGAATCTTTGACGAAGCAAATTAATATTTGTTAATCAAGTTGGTATTATAAGCAGGAAAGTGATATCATGCAGAATACACCACTTTGAAAAGGTGAAAATCGTCATACTCTTATAAATGAACTCTCTTATTGTTCGATATTTTATTAACTTCATTTGGGGGGCCCGGGTGGGGGAGGTGGCGAGTGTCTGAAATGGGGCGTCCGCCTGCCCCTCTGGCGTCGTCACTGCTTCCAACCCTCTAATAACTTTGCTGCTGATAGCCTCACCTTCGAAATGGAAGCTGTCCCTCTTTCATTCAAAGTCTGCCGTTTTCCTTTTCAGCTCTTCCTGCAAAACTTCCTGTCAGCAAGCAAACCAAATTACATAATTTTTATTGCCCCTCCCTTGCATCAACTTTCATTCCTACTTTAGGCCTGGATTTATGGCACGTACCCACTACTGCAGGTCAACCTCGCCCTATGTTTGGTGTGTGCCCCCTGAAGCAACGGTGTCCATTGTTCAAAGCGAAACCTTTGTCAGTGGGGAACGGCGAAAAATAGTCTCGGAATACACCCTGGCCGTAAACAAGCTCCCGCCACCCTGACATTGGTGTCAGCTTCCCTCTGAAGTTCGATAACACTACCTTGTGAAATGTGTTTAATAACGAGTGAAAATGTAGACAGTACATACTACATGTATTCTGCTCATAAACTTGAAGGCTAAATTTACAAAATAAAAAGAACAGCTACAACATTCCTTCATCTGATTTACAGAAAGGCTAATCGGGACTGGACCCACAGTTTAAAGTGGGGTTCAAATCACAATGTGCCTTCACCGGGTATCGAACCCGGGACCCCTTGATTACAAGGCGACGATGCTACCACTGTACCATCGGCGAGTCCCCTCATAGAACAAAGTTTCCTTCTACGACGATTATACAGAACTTAGTGCACTTCCTTCATTTGAAATCTATTCTATATCAGCCTCAGTATTTCGTTATTACAATCCAAGGAATAGTATTCTCCTTAAATAAGAAATAAAGAAATAAAAAAAAACATTGGAAATAATCTTCAAACTGACGTAAAAAAATCGAATCCAACCACCTGCAGAATGCCTGAGAGAAACAACAAGAATTTTCTCAACAAAGACATATCCGAAATTTCCATAACATTCTAATAATTTCGCAACCCATGCAAATAATCATGTGGTAAAATCTTGTCGTGGTTCCCTGTAAACACTAAAATCACCAAATTACTTATTTCCATATTTCCCGTATTTTCTCCTCCTCTTTAGCTCTCAGCTGTTCGGAGTGGGATAATGCAAGATTATTTGTCCCTAATTATCTCCTTCTCTAGGTCTTGCTTATATCTTGGACTCCTTAATAACTTTCCCAACAACTCCTTATCAATTTGTACTGCCATGTTTCCTACAATGCTTTTCCTACTTCCTAATAACAATCACTTCTGTACACCCTTTGATGTAAAAATTAAATAATAAAAATAAACCATATCCGTCGGTCCGTTTATCTTTCCAACCTATAGAGCTGAGACTACTTTTACAAGATAAACCTCGGACGCAAACATTCCACGATCTTTTGGCCCCTCCTTCCACCTTCTCTACCTTCCCTTTTACTTGAGGTTATTCAGAATTGTATTAGTATCTGGAGTACTATCGTAACATAAAGTTTTTAACCTGGAATATTTTTTTTTAAAAAAATGGGGAGAAACGCTGTGTTTCGAAAGAGTATAGGAAATAAGTTTAGGTATTCATTCATGCCTCTCTCTAGAATAGTCTTCTTAATTTGACTTAACACACGCTTATCAACGTTTCTAATTGTAATACTTGATTCCAAGCAAACAAGTATTTGCAACTGATTAAAAATTTTGCTTTTATTTTTTCGAGACATTCGAGACGAGACGAGACTTTTCAAAAGTCGTCCCGTCCCGTCTCGTGTCTCGTCTCGAAAACGAGACGAGAAAGGCATTCCGTCTCGTCTCGTCTCGAATTTCAAAATTCTTGTCCCGTCTCGTGTCTCGTCTCGTTTTCGAGACGAGACACGAGACGAGACGGGACATGTCCCGTCCCGTGAGCAACACTATCACGCCGGGATTCGAAGCAGGGACCTCTGTCGTCTTGGTGCACTGTGAAAAGCAGAGTGGATTATCCAAATATCGTACACTCTACTGACGTAACAGTGCCGATTAGTATTTCAGACCACTGTTTATTACATCTTGAGAATGCTGATAAACATTTTAAAATAATTTTGTCCAGAGACCATTCGATGTTAAGATTTTTCAAATGAATGCTAAACATTTCCATTCACACAATATTAAGTAGTTAGATAATAACGAAAAATACAATAAAAAAATAATAGTCTTGCGGGTTAAGTGGTAGAGCAGCCACTGGCTGAATTTCTATCACGAGGACTTCACCAACTTATTTGACAAAAACTGTGTTGATCTTTTAGTTTCTAATACACATCGCTGTTCGTGCGATAAATTATACAATGCAGTGGCCATAAAGAAGCAGTATATTTGAGATTGGTAAAGTTACGTCAGTCAATATTGCGTATTGTAGCATCACATAGCACGAGTTGCATGAGCGCGAAGAACCGGGTAGGAATTCTGCCGCTGTCGTCTGCTTCAGAGGGCAGGAAGGGTCACATGAACCAATCACGGTAGACCTCTCGTACGCTGGCGGAAGAGAGCCCATTTACGCGCGTGCTGTAGAAATGGAAGCTTTCCCTCCATAAAGGCAGCAAGGAATATAGGTGTCCTGTACGCCGAACCTGCTCGGCGTCCGGCCGGGAAAGGCATTGAAAAGAGATGCTAGAACGAGTGTTGAGAGTTGAGCGTTGCAAGCGGATCGCGAAAAATAGCCATTATAATGCCATGAAGGTCAAACATATATGAAATTAGTCACGTTTTACTTTATAATCACAGCATTTAAGCATTTTTGAAATTTTAAATCTGGGAACGCCGGGCGTACGGGCGTACTATAACGCTACGCCACTGCTCATTGTATATTCCCAAACATTTGGTGAGATTGTTTAGTATGTGTGATTATACTGGATACATCAAAAGCACACCCAAACTTCCCCTCTGCTGAAAGAGAATACACATATGGTAGAACATGGATTCATTCACCGAATTCAGAATAAATCCCATGTAAATTCCAAGTGAAACAGAATTCATCAACTATTGGACTTATTTATTAGTATGATACGTAATTTTACATGGCTATCTCTTATAAGCATTAAGTGACTTCTGATATTTCTTCAAACAAAATACTGTTGCTTATGTCAGCATGAACAGCTGATTGATTTACCTAGAAAGGTGCATATACTAACAATATGTATTTGCATGTAAATTAGGCAACACCGCCTCAAACTGACCTATTACTACCTATTTATTAGTATGTTATTTTACATAAATGTCACTTATGAGCATTAAGTGACTACTTATATTCCTTCAAACAAAATACTATTGCTTGTCTCAGCATGAACAGCTGATTGATTTACCTAGAACAGTGCATATAGTAACAATATGTATTTGCAGGTAAATTAGGCAATACCTGTCATATCTGGCGCCCAACAAGGAACTCAATCCTTATTGACATATTTGTGTTAGAATTATATTTTTAAAATTTTTACCTTATTTTCTAACAATCTGTTATGATATGTGAACTTAATAACATACACTTCCATAATAATATACATTATGTCTTCATATATATACAATATATACAATCAACAGCAAATTAATTAGGAGAAAAAATATTTTCTAGACGAAAAATGAGTTTGCAATGCTGCGAACACCGAGGCAATCTTGATAAGACGCTTGAGCAGCGTCGAGCAAACTTTCCTGAGAAGCACAACTCCAGTATCGAAGGTCATGCTACACGTGGATTGGAAACTTTCGGGAGCATGCTGTCTGTCTACACAATTCTCCCCAAATGCCTGTTTGAAGATGAACCTTCTGCTCGCATTTTATTTTTCAAATATAGTTCTGATATTGTAGTCATTTTACAATTATTTTTATTTGTTCTTATTTTGCTTTGCTTTTATGTCACCTTTATAATTAATCGAAACAATGAAGATGTATGAAAATCAGACTAAATTGACGAAGAGACACTTAAAAAAGAGATTGCAGACCAGGACTCGAACCCGGAACCTAAAGCGAATAGGGTGGGGAGACCGTCAATATCTCCCGGCCATGAACTGGAGTATAAAATTTGTAATTGCTCAGGAGTATTTTTTGTTCTGTTCATTACTACGAGACCTGCTTTTGGACACTTAATTTATAAGTGACACACTTCGTTCGGTGGAGTCAAGCCACGTATTGTTTGAGAGGAGGAACACATTTCGTTTATATACTAAATACAATCATGGACTATACTTGAAATGTGACGTGCTAAACAATACTTTAGGAGATCAGTTGGATATAGCAATTTTGATATACAAGTTGCATTTTCTCTACTTATTCATTATGCCTCATAGATAGGGACATTGAATTTTGGCGATGCGCGAAATGTGAAAAAAAGATGAAATTTTGAACATTCTGCACGTAACTACACCCCCAATGATGAAATATGCATGAGTTTTATTCGCGAAGTAATGCGAAATGTGTGCTTTTCCACGAAATGAAAGATTTTTCGCGAAATAACCGTGAAATATCATCAAATTAAGTAGAAAACACGCAAAAACCGGCAATCGAGGTTGTGCGCGCAAACTGTTGATTTGTAACGAAACGTTTGCCTTAAGTTTCCTACCACTTGCAACTGAAGAAAGTTTTCTCTTCGATCACATCAGGAAGACCTGCAAATTGGGATTTCCCATGCACATAATCTCAGTTCGAAAACTTCGCTCCCTGTCAAGCTGCATTCCTTTCTTCCCCCGAATGTCTACTCAACTTCCAGTTTCATTGAATTTGCTAGCTGTAGCAGCGATAAGATTAGTCTGTTCCCGCACATGAAGGGAAACAATGGTGTCATTTGTGTTCAGTCATGAATGAATTTTGTTTATCATGTGATTTTCAACATGTGGTTGTGTATGTGCAGTAGTGATTATTTTATTTGTTGGACAGCCAGGATATCCTTTAAATACATACAATGAATAAATCACTTTAGATATGCAATTTAGAAATAAAGTGATTTTGTGTTGATGTTTTCTTTTTGGTTGGAGAGCTAAGTACTTGTGTATGTGTACAGTATACAAAAATGAAGAAGTTTATCAATTTATAGCTCATTTGTGTGTTGTTTCCTCTCATAATGAAAAAGTGTGTGCCATTTTTTTTCCACCGCTGGCATATATCGCTGGCCTAACATTTTATTTACCGCTCTCCTAAGTTTTTATTTACCATAAATTTGTCTCCCTACCACTCATAGATAATCTCGCAACAACGCAAAATGTTTTAATTTACTCGAATCCACAATGACTAATATACGAGGGGGTGCTGAAAAGTTCGTAGCCCAACCCAGAAGGAGTGCACGTGGAATGATGAAACTTTACAGTTTTAAAGAATATATCTTGGTATGTACACACGCACGCGGTGGCTCAGTCGGTAACGCGTCTGACTACCATGCTAAAGGTCCCGGGTTCGATCCCCGGCCGGTTCAAATCCGGGAACTTTTCTAACGATGGAAGCGGCCCCGGCGCCCACCCAGCGTCGAATAACATGGGTACCTGGGGAAAACCCTGGGGGGTAAAGGCGGTCAGGGGCGTGATGCTGATCACATCACCTCCACTCACGACCGGATCAAGAAAGTGTGGGGCGTTACCCCCACACCCCCTATACGCCTTCATGGCGTGGTGCTATGCACAGGGGAGCACTTTACCTTTTTTTTATGTACACATGCAAATTTTCATATTGATAACGGAATTGTTATTGTGCTTTTCAAGCCCCTGAAGTGATCATGTGTGTCCAGCCAGCTAATTTCACAAACATCGAGACCAGAGCTGTCATCAAATTTTTGTTCCACCAAGGAAAGTCGCCGAAGCAAATTCATGAGGAAATCAGTGGAACACTACGGGACTCTCCTCCATCATATGCAGTGGTGGAGAAGTGGGTGGCACAGTTTAAACGTGGCGATTTTTCAACAGATGATGCTCCACGTGCAGGAAGACCAAAAACAGTGACTGTCCACAAAATCTTAGATGAAATTCATGACCTTATTTGCAGAATCTCAGCAAAACGTGTGGCAGAGATTTTGGGCATTTCTCGGGAACGCGTTGGTACCATAATTCATAATGACTTGGACATGCGCAAGCTCTCGACACTAATTGGTTCCCAAAAATCTGTCAGCAGATCAAAAGTGTGAAAGAGTGAGGACATCAAGGGAAGTCATTGCCAATTTTGAACGCAATGCTGACCAATGTCTGTCACGAATATTAACCATGGATGAAACATGGTTGTACCACTACGATCCTGAAACGAAACAACAGTCAATGGAGTGGCGGCACTCAGGTTCCCCTCGCCCCAAGAAGTTGAAGAGGCAGAAGTCGGCTGGGAAAGTGTTTGCAACATTCTTCTGGGATAAGGATGGAGTCGTACTCAGACTACCTGCCCAAAGGTCAGACATTTAATGCAGAGTAATACTCTGCATTACTCACAACATTGAAAGACAAATTGAAAGTGCAACGCCGCGGAAAAATGAAAAAAGGAATTCTGATCCTGCAGGACAATGCCCCTGTCCATCGAGCACTGCAAACACAACTGACATTGCATGATCTAGGGTTCCAATGTCTAGATCATCCCCCTTATTCCCCAGACCTAGCTACGTCAGACTATTACCTCTTTCCCAAACTCAAACAACACTTGAAAGGACGCCATTTTAGATCTGATAGTGCTACGGAACAGTGGTGCGTGGAACAGTCTTCAGAATTTCTTTTTACTGGTCTGCAAAAATTGGAGCACCATGCAAGGAAGTGTATTGAACGTCAGGGGGAGTATGTAGAATAACTGTAAAATTTCATCATTCCACGTGCACTCCTTCTGGGTTGGGCTACGAACTTTTCAGCACCCCCCCCCCCCCCGGTATACTGGACTTACATATTTTAAATACAAAATCTAGGTGACGAAAATATGCCTCAACACGAAATTTAAATGCAATATTCATTCAATACATTAAAAAAGCTAACCAAAGCAGACTTTTAACAACACTACACACGTAACGTTTCCATCCTCTAAGCTTTTTTTTTTTTAAGTACGATTCACATGGCGTAATAGGATTATCATTCACTACAAGGCAATAGCTATAAATATTAGATAAACCAGAAATGAGTGGTTAGTGTTCACCATTAGAGAGTTGCAGCAGGTAAAACAAAACACATATGTAAGGAAGAGGTGTGTAAGTGTAAGTTTCTATGTGAAAATTGACTGAGTGGTAGCACTGGACCATTTTACGTCAGGAATCCTACGTTCGAATACCGTATGGGCATTGGTGTTGTTTCTGAATGTTCTATTTATTTTATCTTCACTCATCTTCGTCGTCGCGATTGGCCAAAAGTGGAAGAAAAGCGACGCAAAATTAAAATATATGTGAAAATTAGAAGGTTAATTAAGAGCTGATAGGTAAAATATACTCCATGAGCAATGTTCGATAGAAGTTCTGTTAAGATGTCACACCTGTAAGAAGCAAATAGCGAAGTTGTGTGAAGGATTGAAGATAAGCTTCGATCACATGGTCACCTGGATTGTCTCGAGCTGAACCAGTAAATGGGCGATGTTTAATCCCCAAGGCCATTCTGCAAAACGAATGCCAAAAGAGGTTCGTGTGTGGATTTGGTCAGCATGAAATTGTTTGGTGATGATAAGTGAATGGAATTTTTCTGTTTTCGTTATTTTAAATTGCTTTTCTACCTCTGGATCTTGAATGACGAATAAATTAATTTAGAGAACTGACAAACACAAAAAAGCCAACCCCGTGGCTAATTCGTTAGCTCACGCGCTTCGAAGTAAGATGAAGATGTGTCATTGTCTGCATCCAACTTCCATCTACCACATCTTCAATCTTCATCATTGCGATTATCCGAGAGTGGTAGAACAGTGACGTGAAATAACAAAAATATCACCCTCTGTGTCGATTTCAAACTTTGAAATATTGCTGTTTCTGCATTCAATAGCGGTTCTAGATTGTGACAGTGATGTGAAATGCTTCTTATTTTATAAGAAATAGTAAAACAAGAAGAGCGATAGATATTCCTCTATTTATAATTTTCTCTGAAACTAATTTCCCCGACTGCGGTGATAATGAATTCTATGTAGTATGCGAAATATACTAAAATCAATTTATACTAATTTATGCATATGCAACTGATTAAAGAGGGCCTCCACGATGGCGCAAGGAAATCGTCGCCGCATTGTAATCCAGGAGTTCTCGGTTCGATACCCGGTGGAGGCACATAGTGGTTCGGATTCTAGTTCAAACTGGAGATCTCGTCCCGGTTTGCCTATCAGTGCATAAAACTCAGACTCAGAATGATTAAGGACTTTTCGAAATATTCTGTCTGTATCGGAATGGTAACATTCTTCAGAACGAAAATGAATTCGTAACGTGAGAATACGCACAGCACCTCTAATTTTACCCACTTCCATTCAACATGCTACTATTCGTCAATTCAGAATTATTATTTTAGGGTTCAAATCCTGGCATCTGAAAGAGGGACACTTGGCCCCAAAAGTTTCAGGTTTGTTTACATTTACTCGTTAAGGATATTTTTGTTAAGCTCCTGGGACCTGAGGAACAAAAATTTAGATCTTTTAAAATGATTTCTCAAATCAAATTAGAAATCATGCAGCACACTAGCCCAGGGACGCTACAGCTTATTCATGGGATGGAAAAATTGTCATTTCCGCCCCCGCCCCCCTCGCCAAGCTGGATATTCGATTGACTTAGATTCGAGTGTTAATATTGGTTATGATTATTGGTAAAGGGATAAGGGGTTACATCATTCATTGAAACTTTCATAACTATGCTATTGGTTATACAGCATAAACAATAATAATGACAATTATCGTGCCTAGCACTCTGATTACTCTCCTGGGAAGATAATTTACACCTGTAATTTTTCCGAAACAAATACACATTTCACCTCGTATGACAAGAATCAGCGATGAAATTTCGTAAGTAGAAATTCAGTAGCATCAGTTTACCTTAACTTCAGCAAGATATGAAAAATTCCGTTTTTGAATTGTTGGATCGTAATGTCGTGACCATCCCCGATATTTTCCTTGCATATCAACGATATTTTTTTTGAGAATAAGGTTAGCAACCCTTAATTGAAGACCAAGTGAATGACTTGCGATATGGTAGTCGGAAACCTGGCCAGGACGAGCAATCGTTCATTGGAGCTAGGGAGTCAAGATGCCATACACGTCTGAAGCTACTCGTGGCCGTATAATTGGCATGTTCGAATGTGGCCGCACAATTTCCGATATCGCAATAGCAATTGGACGGAATGAAAATGTTGTTCGTCATTGGATAGAGCGTTTTCAACATGAAGGAGAAGAGGGCCTGAAAACAAGAAGGAAAACAGGGCTCTCTAGAGTGACATCGGGAGAGCAAGATGCTGCTATTATGGAACACATTACAAATCATCCATTTTCTCCAGCCAATATTGTTGCCAGACATTTACAACTGCAGTGTTCGAGTGATTCCATACGAAGGCGTCTACAAGCTGCGGGATACGGCACAGAACATCAGCGAAGAAAGTGCAACTCACAGCGCAACACGTAAATGCTCGGCTTGGGTTCGCTTGACAATATCTACCCATGGCAAATGACTTTTAGGAAACAGTAATTTGGACTGACGAGAAAGTGTTTTGTTCGGATGAAGATGGCCAAATTAATTTGTGGCGACCGGACAGAACGCGTTATGATCCAAGATATGTTCGTATCAATCGAAGAATTTCAGTGGCATTTTGGGCGTGGAACAGTGCAGCTGGTGCAGGAGAGATCGTAGAAATATCCTCGAGGATGGATTCCGAAGAATATATTAAAGTGCTTGAAGAACATATGCTACCGACAGTTCGCGTTATTTATCCTCGGGAGGAAATGCCCATCAACAACTTCGTTCAGGATAATTCCAGTATCCATACGTCCAAAAGAATGAAGCAATGGCTTGCACATCACCCTGACATTCAGCCATTTGAATGGCCAGCAAAATCACCAGACCTCAATTCAATTGAAAACGTATGGTCCATTATGGTGAGAGAATGGGAACCTGGCTATGAAAGAACAAGAGAAGAATTACGTGACCATGTGTATGACGTATGGAGAACTATACAGAACAGGCCACGTATTTGTCATAGACTTGTTGAATCTATCTATGCCCAGAAGATTACGCGAGGCAATCGACGACAATGACTGGTGGACTCTTTACTGAACACACGTCAACATTATTTCAAACATTCAAAATCAAGTTTATTTTTTGTTTGTTTGAATGAGTGTGTCCTTTCTTTCTTTCTGTTTTGCCTAGAGACGATATATTTATTTTCTTTGAAACATTTTGAACTCTGATTTTTACAAGGCTGCATTAATTTAGCATGTGACACAACGGTCTCAAAATATGGCATTTTAGTTTGGAAAAGGGAAACTAACGTCGAGTTTGCAAAAGCAAATACATTTTTTTCGCCTTTGTAACTCATTGTTTGTTCCAATTATGGAGTGCTTTCTTTGCTTTGCGTTGCTCTAGGTCACTCAGTCGCCATTTTTGCTGTGAGTATATACTAAGTTTGATTGCAGCTTATCCTCTATCCTTTCATCATACAAGTTGACTATGGGCTTCAGGTTTGACATCTTAATAGAATTTCTATCAAATATCAATCATCAACTTGAAATGTTGTATTTCACTTACTAGCTCCTACTTTCCAAAATTTGGTATGTTTGGTTTTCTAACGATACATGTGATATCGTAAAATTTGAATATGATAGATTTGTATTTTATACCTATGGAGATTACTTACTTACTTTTGTAAGTAATTATGCGAAACAATAGCAACACTAAACATCTCCTCCCCCGACCTGTTTTCAAGGATCAATCCAGCATCCACCTCACAGAACTTTCCACCTCGGTCATTGCATATCAAGTGTGTGTGGGTCTTCGTGAATCTTCCGTGTAATGCAGATCCATAATTTGCTTCAGAGCATGTGAAGATAACTGAAAGCAATACTTGCGTATATAATTTCACTTTTGAACTATATAATCATCTATTTACTTCTTTCATTGTGAGAGAGACTGGCAGCCGGGAGATAGGCGAAGGCCCTTCCAGGGCTGTATAGCCAGGTTTTTTTTATTTACTTCTTTCGGTCCCGGGTTCCATACCCAGTGGAAGCACATAGTGGTTCGGATCTCACTTTACAACGTATGTCAAGTCCCGATTAGCCTTTCTATGCAAAACGTGGATTGAAAGAATTACTTAGTCCAAAATTTGTGACAGTTAGTTACTGATCGCAAGTTGCATTGTTGCAGAATATGCGTATACTAGACGTGTTGAAAGCAGAGGTGTTCATTTGGAATCAACCTTCCTCAACCTCCGAGATCGCAGTCGCCCTCGCCCTCCACCACCCTCACCCTCACCCTCCAAGATCGCAGTAGCCCTCACCCTCACAAGTCTTCCGGAGGGTGAGGGTGAGGTCTGCCGTCACGAGGTTGAGCACCTCTGGTTGAAAGAATCACGATGATGAGGATGAGTCACGATATGATAAAAGCACACAAAAAACATTGACCAGGCCGGTATTTTTTTAAAAAACAGGAATACTCCTATTTGGTAGTACCCCCGTCATTCATACATTTCTCAAACTTTCACACATGTCAATTTTTACTCTAATTGTTTCTCGGATATGAACGAGATGTGCCTCCCCAAACGCCCCGACGAACACATTTTGGATCTAATACTACTCATAAATCAGAAACAGATATTAGGCATGAATATATATATATATATATATATATATATTCCTTAGCAATTACAAATAATTATAAGCTAACTCGTTGCCGAGAGTTAAAACTATGTGACTAAACTTTCCCGCTCTTGCTTACGAGTTCGAGGCCTGGTCTCGGCATCGAGTTCTATCTCTGCAGTGTTTCCTTATAAATTTAATGTAATTATCATCCATCCTCATAGTTGCGATAAATTATAAATGTGTCATGGTAAGAACAAAGCAAAAGAAGAACAAAAAAAATATTGTAAGATTACTGCAATGTCAGAACTACGTTGGCAAAAAAAAAGTGAACACCAGTTCATTTTCAAACAGGTATTTGGGGAGAACTGTGTAGAGGTAGACAGACAACATGCTCTCGAAAGTTACCAATCGACATGACCTTCGGTACTGAAATTGTGCGTTGAGAAAACTATGCTTGAGGCTCCTCAAGCGTCTTATCACAAATGCCTCGATGTTCGCAGCATTGCCAACTCATTTTTCGTCGAGAAAATAATTTTTCTCCTATTTAATTTGCTGTTGATTGTAAAAGGAGGATGTAAATTGGAAGCCCATTAGCAGGAGTAGACTCCGCAGTAATGAAAACTGATGTCCAGGAACCCAAAAAGTCGGATCCTGAAAAAAAAAAAATCCCGTTCCGATCCAGACTTCGGATAGAGTTTAAAAGTAGTTTATTGCTTACATTTTTTTTGTACATAATATCCGAATATTGAAATTAGTTTTTATTCCAGAAATTATGCACGTTAAACTTGATTGTTTAATGCATACAAACCTTTAGAAAGCGCGCAGTGGAAATTTCCGCCTTATAGGTCTACTTATTTTGCTATGGGGCAGCTATGCTATTAGAAAGTACAGATAAAACACCTTTTCCAAAATATGCGAGTTTATTCATTTTCACATAATGTGCAAGCACCATTAGTCTACATAAAGAAAAATTTTCGATGTTAAACTCGCTGAACTAAACATTTTTGTGTCGTATCACTTGTGCCAGTTGGATGGATATTAATTGAACTAAATAATTAATAATGATGAATTAAATCTATTCCTTTACAGTTAAGTCAACTCTCCACGTAGTTTAACGGACGAGAAAGATGATCAAATATAATTTGGGTGTGAGAGTGCCAATTCGAAACTTAAAAGTACTTATCCTTCTCCTCCCATGTCGTGGTTTCTCGGACCCCTTCTTAAGGTGTCTGTCTAGAGGAAAGACTACTTCCTCTCCCTGGGCCAGAATCCAAAATGCGCTGCCTGAAGGGCTGCGACTTCGCACCAAGGTTTCCTTGTTACGTCATTGCGTAACCTATGCTTTTGCCCTCTGGTGGCAAAATTAAGAAGATTCCATCCATCTGGCCCACAAATAAACAAAATGACGGTTCCGCGCGCACTACGGTCCACACACTTCCCCCTCCCCCCATGTGAAATAAAAAAAAAACATGGACTCAGTGCGGGCGAGACCCTCAAACAAAAAAATATACAAACACTAATGAAAACTTAATAATGGAAGGATAACATTGGAAGTGTAAATCGTTTCTTGCCAGCCCTTATTGTTGATCGCAGACAGATGGTATAATAGATGGTAGGTGTCGACTTTTCCATGTCTCTCGATTTTGGAGTAAGGCTTTATGGCTACGGTCTTCCTTCTTCCATTTTACAACTGGAATCTCCAGGATATATTCCTGAAGGAAACAAAATAAATTACCAGCATCATTTGACATTACACAATTATAATACCCATTTAATATTTAATTTGTAATTTCCTCTTCCTTTAATTTCTCACAAAAACTTCAATTTGTTTATTTTCTTTATTTATTCCCTTTTATTCCCTAAGAAGAAGAAATGACAAATGGCATTTGGGATTCCAACTAATTACATTCAATATATGGTTTCAGTTGATCTACATGACAACGTCTTATATTAGTATTATTTTTAGGATCTTCCAGAAGAACACTATTTTCAGTTAGCATTTTAACAATTTTGTATGGGCCTTCGTAAACTAATGACAATGACTTTGTCTTATTTTCTAGCAATGAAGACCTTGGATGAGTTTTTACCAAAACGAAATCATGTATTTTATACTTCGGTATTTGAAACTTTCTTTGATATAGCCTGTTTCTCTTGTTCCATTCTAATTTCATCTTGTGAATTGCCTTATTCCATTTTTCACTCAGATTAACCTTATCCTGCAAGAGTTCCTGTTCAGTTAAACTCCAATTATTTATGAGAGGATCTAAGGGAGCTCTACCCAGGAATAATTCAAATGGAGTAAGATTAAGGGCTTGATGCCAAATAGTATTAAGTCCAAGTTGAATATAATATAAATATTTGAACCATGAATTGTGATCATCATAGCAAAAACATCTCAAAGAAGTTTTCAGATTCTTGATAATTCTTTCAGCTAAATTTGCACGAGGATTATACGCACTGATAGTGATATGTCTTATACCGTTGCCGTATAAAAATCCTGCGAAATATTCTGATGTAAAGTAACTTGCATTATCGGTGGTTATTTCAGCACACCATCCAAATTGCAGAAAATATCTTAACAGATAATCAGCTATGATCTTTGAGGTAAGTTGTCGTATGGGTTGAAACCAAACGAAACGAGTTGCGCAATCTACAACTACTAGAATGTATTTATACCCATGGGATTGAGGCAAAACTCCCACAATATCACAGCAAATACGCTGTAAAGGCTTCTTAATAACTTCCGAAGTTAATACATTTACAGGAGATATGTTAGTGTATTTTGCCTTCTGACAAATTTGACATGACAGTACCTTTTGTTTAACATAATTTAACATGTTGTCCCAGGTATAATATCTTTGCAGTTTCTTCAGTGTTCGGGACCAATTACTATGTATTCCGCCTAATGCATTTGTATGATAGAAATCAACCAAGGCTTTAATCATTAGCTTTGGAACAAGAACTTTAAATGGCATATTTTTGTTTTTTGTTTTCTTAAAGACTATACCATCTTTCACAATACAATTTGGAACTTTTAATTTTTGAACCTGTATCTTGTGCAATATCTCAGCTATTTCAGGGTCTCCTTTTTGTTCTTGACGAATATTGTCAATTAGTGTACTATTATTCCAAAGTGACAAATATGTTGAAGGAATTTCTTTTTCATATAATTCATCACTCTCAAAGTCACGTTGATCATATAGACGACTTAAAAAGTCACCAACTAAATTGCGACTAGAAGATATATGGATCAAGTCAAATTTAAATTCAGATATAAATTCTGCCCACCTGGCGAATTTGGAGAATTTTTGGGCTTTTCTTAACATATGAAATAATGCCATATTATCTACCCTTAGTACAATTTTTTTTATGTTTTAGGTAATATGAAAATTTCTCTAAGCAAAGTACAAGAGATTTTAATTCATGCTCATAAATTGTTCTGTTTTTGGAACTTTCTGGTATCTTTTTAGAGAAAAATGCAACTGGTTGGAGTATCCCATCATCATCTGGTTGCATCAAACATCCCCCATAACTCTTAAGAGACGCATCAGTATCTAATACAAACGTTCTTTCAAAATCTGGAAGGGACAAAATGGCATTTTCCATAAATAACCTTTTAATTTGGTTGAAACTATCTTCGTGAATCGTCTCCCATTGGAATGGTGTTTTTGGCGAACTAAGCTCGTACAGTGGTGTTGCTATTTCAGCGAACCCTGGGAGCCATGTATGAAAAAAATTGAAGAATCCCAGACAACGTCGCAATGCACGTAAATTTTTGGGACGTGGTAAATTCTTAATTATTTCTATCCTTTCAGGATCTATTTCTATTTTGTGATCTTTAATTAAGAAACCAATAAATTTAATTTCTTTAGTCATAAAGGTACTTTTCTTCTTTGAAACTGTCACCCCGAATTTTTTCAAACGTTCGAACACAATACGTAGGTCACGTAAATGTGTGTCAAAATCCTTACTTATGACAATAATATCGTCAGCATAATATTCTAGGCACTTGCCTCGCAAATCTCCTAATATACATTCCATCATTCTTGCGAGACAAGCTGTACCAATGGTCATACCAAATGGAACCAGACAATATCTTAATTGCTGCGTTGGCGTAAGGAAAGCAGTAAGATCTCTACTTTTTTCGTCTAATAAGACCTGGTGAAAAGCCTTTCTGACGTCGAGAACCGAATAGACGTTTCCCCGAGAGAGATACGAAAGAGATTCTTGCATAGGTTGTGTTGGGTATGAATCATACACGATATTTTTATTCAGTTCAGAATAATCTACTACTAATCGTTTATTGGAACCTTTCCCCTTAACTATAAATGCAGGGCTCGCATAAGGAGAATTACACGGTTCAACGAGCTTTGCGTCTAATAATTCTTGAACGGCATCGTCTATTTCTTTTTGTTTCTCCTTCGGTGCATAATAAGGAGGTTTACGCACAGGAATAGTGTCTGTAACATGAATCGTATATTTCCAACCATTGAAACATCCTACATTTTCAGTCACTACCGTATTGTAAGAATGTAACAACTCACCAAGTTGTTCTTTCCAGTAGTCCTCATCCTGATTTGTTTGGAGTTTGGTGCTGCCTACGTCACATCGTACTCCTGACTCAGTCCCGAAGTTGAAATTTGCCTGCCCAGGTGTTGTAGCTCGATGAAAGCGAAAGTTTGCCCGGTGCATGTTTGGCTGTCTTCTTCTTCCACCACCTGTTCCGTATCGTTGCCCCGATGGAGTTGACCTTGGAGGCGTAGTACACGGGACTTCCTGCTGCCTGGAATATTGCTGTGGATAACTTGTCTGTAACGAATTAAAGTCTGTAAAGAAACTGTTCAAATGCCATTTTGTCGGTATTTTCACTTTCGCGTAAGGAACCGTAACGCACTTTTGTTGAAAGTCAAGAAGAAGCTTATTGTTTTTCATAAAGTTTACACCAAGCACTATGTCCACTGGAAGGTTTTCATATAAATATGCCCATATAGGCCAAGTCAATGTTTCAAGCTGTACAGTGAATTGCACTGCCTTTTTAAGGATGACGTTCTGTTCTCCTTGTGTTATTTTTAAATAACAATCTTGAACATTAACTGGACACTTTGAACGTAACAAATTAAATGTTTTATTACAAATTAAGTTTTCTGTGCTTCCGGTATCAAGACATGCTTTAACATTTATCACTTTGTTTAATGTACTATCTACAAAAACTGCAGTGGCTTTTTCACTTTTTTCTGGTGTTTCTTGAACACGCAAATTTTGTAGCAAGTTAGCATTACGCGAACCGTAATTACACTTTTGTGAGGCTGTATGTCTTGTACCACACTTATGACAGAATTTGGGGATATTTTCCTTAAAATAAGTTACATTCCTTTCTTCGTCTTTTCCCTTTTGTTGTGAACTTCGGTAAAAGTCACTTTTTATCGTGAGGTGCTTTTGTAGTTTTTCGAGTATTATCTCGAATTGAGCATAAGTTTTTGGAATTTCTAGAAACAATAATCTTTCTGATACATTTGGGAGAAGCCTGTCGATCACAAGCGCAATGAACTGAGATTCTGTCCAATTCACTTGTAGTAACAATGCACACCGCTTTCTATCTAAGAAAAATTGGAGTGGGAATTCCTTCACTGACTGCTTGCATAGCACATATTTCTGGATAATCTCGTCCCTGCCCAATGAGGTCACAAAAACGTCTAATATATCAGTTACTAAATGTTGCCATTGCACACCTTCTCGAAGATGTTGCAACCACTTAGGCACTAAACGTTCGTGTACTTTGTCTAGTAATGACACAAGAACATCGTGTGTAGGGAAAATTTTAAGTTCCAGAATTTTCTGAATTTCCAGCAAGAAACCAAATATAGATATAGCATCACAATTAATCAAGCGAGGAATTTTCTGTAAGAGATTCTGCATAGAGCTAGATGCTGCCTGCGCTGATATTTTAGATAGTTCTGGTCCCTTGAATATGGTACCTGTATTCACAACAGACGTGACATTTTCTTGACGAGAAATGGGTTGAAAGTTAATCAAATCTCCCCCACTCGAGTTACCACGGTTTACACACGTGAACTCCATTGCAGATAAAGGATTTAGTTCATTATGTAACGCAGATCTTCTAGTTGAAGACATTCCGGCGAAATGAATTTCTTGTGGAGTATCTAGTAGCCCCGTTTCATCTACAGTTACAAATGGGTTTAACTGGTAGTGCGCCATTTGACAGAAGTTTTAACTGCCCCATACAATTCGACAGAGAACCATGCTCTGCATCTGTATGCACGTTAAACTTGATTGTTTAATGCATACAAACCTTTAGAAAGCGCGCAGTGGAAATTTCCGCCTTATAGGTCTACTTATTTTGCTATGGGGCAGCTATGCTATTAGAAAGTACAGATAAAACACCTTTTCCAAAATATGCGAGTTTATTCATTTTCACATAATGTGCAAGCACCATTAGTCTACATAAAGAAAGATTTTCGATGTTAAACTCGCTGAACTAAACATTTTTGTGTCGTATCACTTGTGCCAGTTGGATGGATATTAATTGAACTAAATAATTAATAATGATGAATTAAATCTATTCCTTTACAGTTAAGTCAACTCTCCACGTAGTTTAACGGACGAGAAAGATGAACAAATATAATTTGGGTGTGAGAGTGCCAATTCGAAACTTAAAAGTACTTATCCTTCTCCTCCCATGTCGTGGTTTCTCGGACCCCTTCTTAAGGTGTCTGTCTAGAGGAAAGACTACTTCCTCTCCCTGGGCCAGAATCCAAAATGCGCTGCCTGAAGAGGCTGCGACTTCGCACCAAGGTTTCCTTGTTACGTCATTGCGTAACCTATGCTTTTGCCCTCTGGTGGCAAAATTAAGAAGATTCCATCCATCTGACCCACAAATAAACAAAATGACGGCTCCGCGCGCACTACGGTCCATAAAATGCAAAATAAATCATCACTCGAGGGTGAAATTGTGTGTATAATTAAAAAATTTTGTAGTATTGGGTAATGTTGAATATTTTCCGTTCCTATAATCTCCCAATTTAGTCGTGAAATAACATTATTTTTCCCGTTTTGAACGTCAGGACTTGAAAAATAACCAGTCTTGTTTCCTTCCCAACCAATGCATTACCGCATCCCTCTGACTCGCCCTGACTGAAGAAAGAAAAGGAAGAAAAAAAGGTATTTTTTTTTCGTTTTTTATATGTCCGTATATCTAGCACTTTTTCACTTAAAACATAAATGTATGCATCCAAAGATTTACATGCTTTAAACGCTCTCGCTCTGCAGGAAAAATGAAGACTAAAATTGGTAAACGCTGTAAGTGCCACAATAATTCAAACCCCGTTTTCCAAGTTAAACTGTGAAGTGTGCCATGCTTTATAATGCATAAACCTGAAACGTAGCTGGTAGTCCTCTAAGTAGTTCAAAGGGCGTGTAAAGAGGTTTGTCGGGACGCGCTATCAAGCGGCGTGGGACCACCCATTCTGGTAGCGACGCGCTGTTGCCGGATTGACCTACTTCAGGATTCTCGCGAGCCCACAGAAACGTGAGGAAGGCTGAACTACTGCAGCTCCTTATGTTACACAAACCCCAGTTCCTCATATATCGAATAGACAAGCTTGCAGAAGAAGCGGGACATACGGTGGTCCGTCTCCCGCCTTATCATTGTATGTAGAATGCAATCGAACTTATTTGGGCACAGGTCAAAGGGCTGGTAGCACAGAGGAACACTTTGCCACCTTTTACACCGTCTAAAATTTTGCAATTGACAGAACAGGCTATCGGGGATGTGACAGCAGATAGGTGGCGTTCGGCTATAGAACACACAAGGAAGATTATTTCCGAAGCATGGGAAAAGGAGGGAGTTGAAGAGCAGGAAATGGAGGATTTTGTAATTTCACTTGGGCGGGAAGACAGCAGTGACAGTAGTAGCTCAGATGAAGATGTTCCTTTACTAACCAACAATGAAGATGATCTTGGGATAGCGCCACTGCAATGGTAGCCGGTAAGCAAAAACAACTGATTCTTTAACTACTACTTCTTCATCTGTACATTCATTTTTTATGTTTTTACATACAGGTAGCTCAAAGCATTAATAACACATGTACCAAATGTATCATTAATGTTAAGGAAATCGAGCAATTGCCAAGCGTTTCGTTGTAATTTATTGAACTCTGTGTATTGCCAGAGCCTGTATTCTCATATAGCTCCTAAATTATCTCACTTCACACACAAACATGTGCCTCCCCGATGGCACAGTGGTAGGGTAAGTGTTGTCGCCTTGTAATCAAGTAGTCCTGGGTTTGATGCCCTGTCGAGGCACATAGTGGTTCGGATCCCACTTCCAACTGTAGGTCCATTCCAGATTAGCCGTAGTGTGCATAAAGTGGACTTTAAAACACCAACTCAATCAATCAATTCACACACAATTGATTTGTTCTTGATAAATTCTTCTCCGTAATACAGTAACTCAGTTCTGTAAAATTCTGTTTTGGAGGTGAATTTTGTAGGTTCCTCAAAATATAATTTAAAACCGTGTTAACGAAACGAAGTTGTACGTAATTTGTTTATACGTAATTTGCCCTAATTTTCAAGAAATACATTTCATTTGTACGTTCTGAAGCTTCAACAATCGCGGCGTGACAAAGAAGGCAAAGAGAGGCGACATGAAATCAAAGGAGAACGATTTGCCACAGTGTTGTTCATAACACAAGACGCATTTTCTTTTGTTGGTAATTGTGATACGATACAACATAAGTAAAAAGATGCCGGTAGCTGATGCTTGCAATGTACCATAATAAAAACACAACAAAGGTTCTTTCAGTGAAGGTTTTCGGTTGCTGTGTAGAGCAGGAAGATAAAATGTTTCATGCTTGCCAGAATGCCCGAGCTTGCCAACAGCTGACTAGCCTGTCCGTGTGTTTGTGCGAACGTGGCAACGTAGAAACCCCCAGCCACATGGCAACCAACGAGGAGACAGAATTTTGTCACGTTCTGCCGTTCTACGTTCTGATTGCACGCCGCTTCTTATCGCGTCCGTACTTGGTGTTTTCCAAATATTTTACCTTTACCATATGATACCTAATCCTTTCCATGAAGAGAGTAAGAATTGACGTGGCTATGGCAATATTCAGATAGCCGAAATATAGGACCTAAAGAAGGGAACAGTGGTTCCTGAAACGTTTTGTAGTGTGAACATTCTTACGGGCTGATGTCAGGCCCGTAGCTAGAGGGGGCGGTGGGGCAACTGCCTCCCTGAGAGCCTGCCTTGCCCCCCCCCCCCGCCCTGTGATAAATACAGAACATATTCCTACCTGGGATTCTCACTAATCTTTACAATTATATTCTGTATTACTCTAGCAACATAACAAAGACATTTATTGATTTTGTGATTTATGAAGGTGGATTCTGTATAATCTCGTATCAGGATTGAGGGGAAAGAATTCCCTTCCAGTTTGTGACTTCGGGAAATGATTTCGCAATTTTAAGTATATAGAACAGTTGTGACATTTTGAGTAGTCTTGTATTAAAGGTGCCTAATGTGTTTGGATGTTTTTCTGGGATGTGTTGCTATGAGGTTTGAACTGCATAATTTTTTGTTTCCCAAGTCTACCTTTTGGTAATAGCGATTCGTGTGATAGAGAGAGGGAGTGGATATTTGATTTTTGTTACTTAGCGTTGTTTTTCTGCCACATCTAGCTAATCGTGACAATGAGTGATGACGTGAAATTGATGAAGATACACTTACAAACAGTGTTGCAACCACAGGGGGGAGGGACATTGTCCCCCCAATCTTGGACGGATGTCCAATCTAGGCGGGGGGGGGCAAACATTGAAGTAAAGAAACATGAGTGGCAGAATCTAAGAATAGCAGGACAAATGGATACTCAAGGTGGAATTAGTTTTGAAGTGTTTCTTGCACTTTTCTTCCAGATGGCTAAGGGCACTTGCAGGGGGCACAGAGGGGCAATTGCACCATCGATTGCAAATTTTATACAAATAAAAGTACATTTCGTAAATTTTCCTTGCTCGCTTTGCTCGCAAGCGAAATATCTGCTATTCTTATAGTCTAAGTTCAGAGCTATAGCTAGGGGGCGGCGCAAGTCAACCTTGGGAGCCAAAACTATCTAAATGGGGAAAAAATGTTAAAGAGAATGCCATGGCGTCCGTTATATTATTTGCGCCCTATTAAATAAATATTGTTTTCAGTTTGTAAATATTTGGATTAACGATTTTCCTGTCCCAATATGATTCTTTTCTGTAATGCATTCTAAATTACCGGAGAGAGAAGGAAGGCCAGATATACTGTATACTTCAGATTGTTGCTGCTTAAATGCATGAACAATTGTTTTGAGAAAAAAGGAGCCCCCACATTTGAGACACAATTTGGCGGAGGAATTGATCATGTAGCCTAATGTATTTAAATAATATATATATTAAAGAAACTTTGAATACGTACACAATTTAGCATTAACATGTTGCATACGTATTTTCTTATTTTACGTTGCTCCATGTTGCATATGTGTAAAATATATGTTGTACATGGAAGTTATACGTGCCATATGTACAAAAAGAATAATGTTCGTCATGCATATTTCAAATCATTTGTTCAAACACAAATGCTTTAGCACCGACTTCTCCCCCTTTTGCATGATTTATGAATAACGTTTTTAATGCTACTATTATTACTACCACTACCACCACTATAGTACTGTTATTGTTATTTGCATGTTTTTCCTGGTGCTTGACTCCAGATAAAAATTTGTGGTTTCGCCTCTGCCCACAAATAACACTCATGTCCAGGCTTGAACCTGAAACCTCTGGATTCGAAGTGTGTTATGTAACCATCCCAATATGCAGTTCGGCTAGTGAAAGATATAGGACGCAGCTTACTGTCTCAAATTATTAACAGACACGATGAAAATGTGATAGTGTTTCACATTTATGATTTCGGTTAGAAAGCGATAAAAGTTGTAGTTTGATACAGGTTACACTAAGCATCTTATAGAGTGTAAATATCAATTTCAAATCTTATGTATTATTTCTCTATGCAAACGCATCAAATATGATAAGCAAAATAGGTATGTGTTATGATATCCATTTTATAAAGGAAAAGTTAAGTTTTAACCCTTACTGTTTGCATGATATCGTTTCTATAGCATGTTATATATTGCTCTCAGAATTTTAAACGGCAGTAAAAATTAATGCCATTTGCAACTGCGAAGCTATCAACGGTATTGCATACATTAAGGACAGAAGATGCCATATTTCGATTGCTTGTAACATAGAAAGAAGAATTAGACAAGCAAATAGTGACTGAGAAGAGTTGCTTGCCTTGATGTCCTGTATACACACTGTGAAAGTTGTCTGTGTTATTAGGCGGCACCCTATGAATATAGATTCAAGAAAATGAGAAGTAGAAAAAAGCTGCAGTGAAATAAATATGATTGATTGACTGAATTGGTGTTTTAAGTCCACTTTATGCACAGTAAGACTAATCGGGACTGGACCTACAGTTTTAAAGTGAGATCCGAACCACTATGTACCTCCACCGGGTATCGAACCCGGGACCCCTTGATTACAAGGCAACAACGCTACCACTGCGCCATCGGGGAGGCCCTAAATACGATTGAAAATCTCTCAAATTATAATCTATTTACATTGTGTGTGTTATAGACGTTGTCTGTTAAAGTACCTCAGGCACAACCTAATTTTTTGACAAATTATTATGTCAACTCTTCTGCTAAGGAGTGGATTCTCCTAAGTTTATTCATTCTATCTTAAGCCATTCTGTGACTCTCAGAAATCAGTATCAGCATTTAAAAAAACTGATGTTTGGGGTTTGCACGCTTCTTCTCAAAAAGTGGTGGCGATAAGCGGCCCAGAGACCTCGTGCCGTGGAAATGGGATAAACGGAGGAGGTCTCTTGTATCGTTCGGTTTCGTACCATAGTCATTAAGGAAGGTATTTTTCATAATGTAAAGAGGATACAACATTTCCCTCTATAAAACTTGATATGAAATATTAATGGTGACGCTGTAAACCAAGAAGTCATTGATCAATCAGGGTATTCCTATTTGATTGTCAGGTGTCAAGCACATGAATTTCAACAACACAATATTTTGCAAAATGGTTAACGTAACCAGTAGGCAAACATTGTCTGTAGTGATGCAAGAGTCTTTCATTTGAAGCAAATAGAATCCGTGGTGGAGTAAGAGACCCATGCTTCAATGTTTTAGCAAGTAGGCCTACAACAAATGTATTACACATTTTTACACAATTCATCGAAGTCTAGATAATATGTAACCATCATTATTTAATTAATTAGATTTTTCTTACATAATACAACACAATGGTGTTGTTGGATTCTCGTTAGATTCCTTTTTGCGTAAAAATCTTGTATACTGGAAACTAGAGGGAAACATTATGAAGCACGACTTATAAATGACTTCCTTAATCAGTTCTGCGGAGAAGACCGAAGCTGTTGGTACATATTAATTGTCTATTAACATTATTGACCTGTAAATATAAAGTAGATACAGTCCCGATTAGCCTATTTATGTTACACTTTATCTTTGTATTCTTTGGTAGTCTGATAGGTTATTATCGAAATATTGTTATTTGATGTTGCTCGAACTTTTTTTGTTTGTTGGAGTTTCAAGATAACATCCCTTTCCTGTTACTTATTATTTTTGGAGGAGGTTGGGGGCAAGTGTCTCTCTGTACCTTGCTATAACTGTCAATACAACACAATATGTTAAAAATTTGCCCCTTCTAGGATTGACTTCGCTCCCCCCTACTAAGAATTCCTGGCTACGGGCCTGGTTGATGTGCTCAATGATGCGATTTTCCAACACTTTCGCTTTTGGCACTTACAACGTTTACCATTTTTAGTCCTCAAATTACTTTCTATTAAATATGTAGACTACAAATATCGCCAATGCAACGACGATCAGAAAATGGATCTGGAATAATGCCGTATTACAAGCATGGCCGTAGGCAGGAAAAAATTCGGGGGGGGGGGGTTCATCCATAATTGTTCCCATGGGCGTCGCCAGAAATTTGAATAATAGAAATATAACAATAATTGTACAATAATAATTAAAATTTCATAATAATAAAATAATTTTATTCCATAATAATAATACTAATAATAATTATTATTATATTATTGTTATATCCTTGAGGGGGCTTACTCAATCCAGCAGATGAGTGAATATCCAGCACAAGTTTCTTTTTGTTTTTTTTTACGTTTCATACAGTGTGTACTGAAATGCACAATTATTATACTTCGTCATTAAACTTTAGATACCTTCAAGAGAAAAGCTTTAAAAGTTAGATGGAAATTTTAGTCATAAAGCTTTTGTTGTTTGACTTTAAAATTAAATTTTTGGAATTTTGAAAAGTGTGGAACCAGTTATTCTTTTTAAAAACTTAGCCTGGTGCATGGATTGTAACCTCAATCGCGAACGTAATGTGCTACAAAACTGGAGATCCTAGGTTTGAACTCCTATCAAGGGGGATTTTCGACTTTATCGGAGAGGGAATTTAAAAGCTGGAAAGGGAATTTTGGGACAATCATAAGGGAATCTTCAGTCTATATTCCTTGTGACGCAGGAGCAACACTGGAAAGAGGACAGCAGAAGTGAAAATAAAGGGATCGCGGGTGGACTACGATTCCGAGAATAAATCCTGTTTCACTCAAGTTTCAGAATTCCAAATGTATGAAAATTCTTGCTCGATCGTTTCAACATTGTCTCCATGTATTTTTGTGATGCTTCGAAAAAAGAATTGAAAATTTGTTACAGATTTTGGTTTCTGAACTTCCATTAATCCAACATGTCAGAAGTTTCGGGGGGGGGGGGGGTTTGAACCCTAGAAACCCCACCTCTAAATACGGCCATGATTACAAGTACTTCCTAGCTTCTCATCAAATTTATATGTAAAGGCCTCTACTTTGCCCTGATATCTCATATTCTCCTCGTCAAGTGCTTTTATATGATACATTTCATCCGGTATACAAAACGAGAAGAAAGGCCACAAGTACGCGCTTTAATTAACGGGCCGCCGTGAACCGGAAGTTTTTGTGCTACAGTGCTACAGTGTCGATTGTGCCGTTCGGTATGTTTTTTGTTTACTCATAGATAGCCCCTATACAGTGTTGCCACATGAAAAGAAATTTCCCTTTTGCAGGGAAATTCGGACCAAAATTTTAGCCAAAAGGGAAAAGGGAATTTCGATGAAAAATACCACAATTTCAGGGAAATTTTAAGACATCTGACTACATTATTACAGTATTAAATGTTAAGTTTCAGTTCCATATTCACATTTTCTGTTTTTTCCTGTTCTCTTGAATATAGCCTGCATCTATTTATATTTCTGTTAGGTACGTCGCTTTTCTGCGCCTTTGGATAATAGTAATGATTAAATGGATTCCTGACCAGGATCCAAAGCTGGGACATCTGGTCAGGAAGCGATGAAAGTGACATATACAGGGTGACTGGTAATTAGATGTATTCCCTGAAAGGGGTTAAAGTAGCGACAATTTGCAATAAATTTGACCATATGATACCCCTCCGAAAATTAGTAGTTTTCGAGATAATCGAATTTCAATTGTTTTTTAAAAAATTACAATTTTCCACATAAAAAGATGAATTGAGAAAAAACTGCTCATTGTATGGAACTTATTTCAGCGTTTTCTGATAGCTAACAAATAAGTGGTTCGTTGAAAAAAAAAGTTTTTTTTCCAAATAACGATCACATGTAAGTAACGGGTGGGTCTAAACTTATAAATGATGATAAAAAAATGCACTCTTAGTTTACTTGGCAACGTATTAATAACAAAAATGGTATGACACGAAGCGTACAAATTACTTAAATTACTTCCTTGTGTCATCTGCTATCCAACAAGGTACAAATGTTGCTAACATTCACATTTGTGTACAAGAAATAATACTTCATTCATCTTCATGTGAATGGAATCAATGCACAATACAATTAAAGAACATTACACGTCTTGCTCAAAGTGGGCACCTCCGTTACGAATGCAGGCACGCAGGTTTTTACGGACATTTGGTCTCTTAACTCGTGATGTGATGGTGTCCTTGATGTGTTGACTAGCTGTTAAGATCCTGTCCCTGAGCTCTTCTTGCGAGTTTATCTGTGTCTTGTCATGTGGCTCCAAATGTAAAAGTCGCAAGGCTTCAAATCGGGCGATGGAGCCGGCCAGGGAATCGAGCCGCCTCGGTCAATCCATTTCTTTGGGTAATTTTCATCCAGCCACAGTCGCACGCCCAAGCAGAAGTATGGATGGGCGTAATCAACAATCATTTGATCGGGCCATTTTACCTGCCCCAAATCTTAAAACGCATCACTTATGAACATTTCTTGAGGGACGGGATGGCAATGTTGTTGGAGGATGTGTCTCTAGCTACAAGCCGTGACATAATTTACAAGCATGATGGCTGCCCAGCTCGATCCCCCGATCGATTTGAATCCTTGCGACTTTTACATTTGGAGCCACATGACAAGACACAGGTAAACTCGCAAGAAGAGCTCAGGGACAGGATCTTAACAGCTGGTCAACACATCAAGGACACCATCACATCACGAGTTAAGAGACCAAATGTCCGTAAAAACCTGTGTGCCTGCATTCGTAACGGAGGTGCCCACTTTGAGCAAGACGTGTAATGTTCTTTAATTGTATTGTTCATTGATTCCATTCACAGGAAGATGAATGAAGTATTATTTCTTGTACACAAATGTGAATGTTAGCAACATTTGTACCTTGTTGGATAGCAGATGACACAAGGAAGTAATTTAAGTAATTTATACGCTTCGTGTCATACCATTTTTGTTATTAATACGTTGTCAAGTAAACTAAGAGTGCATTTTTTTATCATCACTTATAAGTTTAGACCCACCCGTTACTTACATGTGATTGTTATTTGGGAAAAACTTTTTTTTTCAACGAACCACTTATTTGTTAGCTATCAGAAAACGCTAAAATAAGTTCCATACAATGAGCAGTTTTTTCTCAATTCATCTTTTTATGTGGAAAATTGTCATTTTTTTAAAAAAAATTGAATTTCGATTATCTCGAAAACTACTAATTTTCGGACGGGGTATCATATGGTCATATTTATTGCAAATTGTCTCTACTTTAACCCCTTTCAGGGAATACATCTAATTACCAGTCACCCTGTATATGAAAAATTTAACATTTTTTATTCACAAGGACATGGACCAACGGAAATGCTACTTCCACCACCACCACTAATAATAATAATAATAATAATAATAATAATAATTACAGCTACTGCTACTACCACTACTAATATTTATTATTATTATTATTGAATGATTTCCTTAGGTGAAGGGAAAAATTGGTCCAAAAAGGGAAAGTTTGCCCCTTGGAAAGGGAAATTGTGCCCTCATACTGTGGCAACACTGCCCCTATATAGAGTTGTTCGAACACAGGAAGAATACAGCAGAGGGAGTTCATATCGCCAGATTAGTGATGGGTTCAAGCCGTTCATTTGTGCGAGTCGACTCATGAGCGCTCGCTCACTGAGAAGAGTCGTTCAAATGAGTCGTTCAAAAGAGTCGCCAAGCTTCTTTTTCTCGAAACACATGCCTGAAGAGGGGGAAGGGGGTAGGTGGTGTTGAAGCAGATGATTGTATTTAAGTAAACGAACACAACGTACGTCCTTCAAGATTAATAAATTGTATTGCATTTTTGTGTATGTGTGTGTGCGTGTAGCCGACTAGATGGCCAAGATTCTGAAGTAATCGACATTTGATCTTGCCACAGAAGTTCCCGGGATCTAGTCCCGGTCTGGGCAAGGATATTCTTTACGAGTGTCCCTTCATCTATATCATCACGCATCATCCTCATCGTCGCGATTACTTAAAATTTGAAGAAAAGCGGCATAAAATAAGAAAAATACAAATACGATTCTGTATGTGTGTGGATATACATATATGTGTAAACAGTAAACACACACACACACACAAACAAAATTTATACTTTTTTTTATACACATACTTGTTTTCATTACTCTGCCTCATGAGTGAGATTTTCTATATTTGTATCTTGTTTCAGTTTACATTTCATGCTGCGGATAATGCAAATTATGCAGTACGATAGCATACACAGAAATGCTATATAATTATATCAACCTTTTATTAGTAATAACGTGCATTTACATATTCTTCCTTTTTTGCATTCGATCACTGGTTTTAATATCGCAACAAAATGCACTCCAGATCTGCGCTGCGACACATGCTTGCATTTCCACGAGCATCGCTCGTTCACGACTCTTCAAACAGCACGAAGAGTCACAGCACAGTCCCACGACTCTTTCCCCATCATTCGTTCACGACTCGCGAGTCGGCACGAAGAGTCATTAAGCACCTTAGCGACTCTTCTCCTCCCTCATCGTTCACGACTCGCGAGTCGGCACGAAGAGTCATTAAGCACCTTTACGACTCGCTCGCCTTAGCGACTCTTCTCCTCACTCATCGTTCGCTCGCGAGTCGCGAGCTCTCTTACACAAGGCGCGGCGGCGGCAGTCTCGCCAGCAGACTGGATCTACAGTTTAAAGTAGGATCCACCCGCTCGCTCTCCGCGGATGGCTAACAGCTGTGTTTAAGAAATATATATCGCTCTTGAACATTATCCATGTCCGTAGCTTTTTGTTGTTCTACAGTCATTCAATATAAGTTTCTGCCAATATCTTAATGTATGATCGAATTTCTATAAAGCGGGCCAAATTATATGTTGTTTTTTTTAATGTTGCTTTCTGCTAGTAAAACACCTTAACACGTAGGCTCACCGCAGATGGCCAACAGCTGTTTATATCACTCGTGAACATGACCCATGTCCATCTTACGTAGTTGTTCCTAATTCTGCAGTCATTCAATAAAAGTTATTTTGCAGTATCATGTACGATGAGATTTATGATTAAACTTCTATATTTATTCTTTAATGCTGTTTTCATTAGTAAAATATTTACACGTTAATGTTAATGAAATATTTCACGTCATATGAAAACGATTTTGTCAGACAATGTTTAAAGTTCACTTTATGCTCGGGATTGAAGCTACATTTTAAACTGGGGGTCTAAATCACTGGGCAAGGTGCCTCCACAGAGGATCGAATCCGAGACAGGAAGCGATTTCCTTACCAGGATTTAACAAGGAATGAAAGGATGGCTGAATAACATAAATAAAACATACTCCATGGTGCATGTTCTTTGTTTCTTGGTTTCTATGTTGGCCAGCTTGAAATAATCTTGGAGTGACAGATAAGCCCTCCTCAAAGTAAGCCTATTGACACCGAAAGTTCCGGGTTCGAACCCCAGCCCAGAGATGAGTGGTAATCTGTATTTAACCTCTTGTCAATTACTCTAATCACCATCCATCCTCCGTCGTTGCCTTGTAACGATACCTGGTGGATCCCACTTTAAACTGTAGATCCAGTCCCGATTAGCTTATCTGTACGTAAAATTCATTCATCCTCGCTGTCAATACTAAGTAATTAGGTATAAAAGATGCATAAAATACAACAAAGCGTGTTAGGCAGTTAAAATATTAAAACTGAATTAATAAATTATAAAATATAATTACTCCATGCTAATTTATAAGAAATTATAGCATTTTAAAATTTGTTTGTTCCTTAATGGGAAAATAACTAGTAGCTTATTTCTTCTGTTCATTCTCATGTTAACAGATTTGTTTTCTTGGATAAATAAAATTGAACGTGTAAATTAAAAGGTTTACATGTGCACGAAGCGGAAGAGCAACTCGATCGAGTATCGTGGTGAGACAAGATGACTTGGCACATCGTTTCAACTCGTGAATGAGAATGCATATCTTGTTCGTGATTTGATTTCAAGTTAAAAACACCTGTCAGGTCTTGTTCGCTTATCGATTTCAAAGCATAAATCGGTATCGTTACTCCAATGAGACGAGATTCTCGGACAGTACATTTTACACAGAGTGTCTCTCATCATCTCACCAACTTTGGAAGGGTTGGCCCTGTTTTCATTGCGATTTTGTAATGTCCTGCTACTTGTGAAACTGATTCACTTCCAACAATTTCAGTCGCCTCTGTGGAGGAGTGGTTAGAACAGTGCGCTAAGAGGAATCTCGGAATTGAGTGTCACTTCATCAATTTCATTATATCATCACTGATTTTCATGTTCGCGATTAGCCAAAGTGGCAGAAGAGCAAAGCCTGGGCAAAAGTGGTATCCCGAGCCGCTATGTGTTTCCACCGAATATCGGCCTCAGGATTCCCTGCCCTCGTGCCGCGATGTGCTAACCACTCCGCCACGGGGGCCGGCCCTCCCCATCACATCTCTGTTTTATACTAAAGGCTATGATTGAATATGAATTTAAAATTTTGTGTGCGTCACTTAGGCTATTTTGCACCCTTCACTTTATACGGGATCCAGCCCCTTACCAGAACTAAAATAACATAACTGTAATGTCCTGTAGTAACTAAAATATTAAAATAATCTGACCGGTTAAAAGCTGAGGCTGTAAAGGCACTCTGCACACATAAGGACAAAACACAGGACAACACACACACACACACATTCCTACGAAAATTATACTGGCCGTAGGTATAGACGCCAGAGCCTCGTTTGTCTGCAAAATGCAGTCCAGGGTGTACTATGTTTAAGTGAGGTTGACAATTGGGTGTACTACGTGGAAGGATCATCCCTTACATCCCTTAAACTATATTTCTCGAGACCCTTGATGCGCTAACCACGCCGGCATACATTATAGAATACTTGAGTTAGTTTTGTCAATATTAATTTTATTGATTGCATTTTTGTTTTGCAATGATTTTGCGCACTGAATTTTCATATTTATCTTTGCTTTTCATTTGTGTTTTACTTTTATTTTGTATATAATGCTGTGTTCCTATTGGTGTAAATTTGTGATTCGTCTCTAATAACGTTATCATTTCAATGTGATTTAAATTTTAATCTTCTAATCTCACGTGTATAATATATAAGTATATGTATGTACACATGCATACAGAGAGAAAGAGAGGGAAATTGCATGATATGATCGTTAGAGGGGAAATCCCCACCGTTCCCCGCATAATTTCAAATTTGTTCCTTGTATTACACAAAATATATTAAATTAATGTTATAACAAATTGAATATCTATTATAGATCGGATTATAAGAAATTATGTATAACTGCGTGTGTGAGCGTGTGTTTGTCTCTCAGGTTCTTTATTAAAAAATCAGAAAAACAGAACATAATGTAGTATTCAAATATAAAAAGACCTTCATTTCACGAGTCCACTTATAATTAATTCATTATCATGTGGTTTGTTCTATTAGGTAATTCTTAACTGAATATAAAAAATTGTAAGTTATAATTTTTGTTTTAATACATGTTTGTTATTTTCACTAAAGGTTTATCATTTGAACTTGTGCTTGCTGCTTGTATTACGTCATTTTTGGATTTGGAGTAACATAAAACAAAAGGTGTTTATTGTCTTTGATCTTGCTTTAGAAAATAATGATTGGTTGATTGATTTGGTTTATTTTACTTCGCCGTTCTGTCACTTTTTTTGGGTAATCGCGAAGATCAGGATGAGTAATGAGGTGTACTAACCACTTCACCATGGAGGCCGGCGCTTTAGAAAATAATTAAAAGTAACAATCGCTTTCCACACTAAGTATTTTGTGTTGCAAATTATAAATTACTGCCTCCCTTTTCTGATTCACTTTAATAGCATAGTGGTTAACGCTGTCATGTATTAAAATGGTTTGCTTGGCAAAAATTGTTATAAGTCCACTTTTATGCTCCAATAGGCTAATCGGGTCTCCCCGATGGCGTAGTTATAACGTCGCCGGTAATCAAGGGGTACCGTGTTCAATACAAAGTGGAGGTTCGGATCCCACTTTAAACTGTAGGTCCAGTCCCGACTATCCTATCTGCACATAAAGTGGACTTAAACAATAACAACTCAAAATAGGCTAATCGGAATATTGTAATCAAGAGGTCTGTGCCTAACACCTTCCCAAAATCTTTACAAGACTCCCCTAATATTTTTTACTAACATTTAATTTCTTGTAATTTTAGCGCTAATGGTTTGGCCGAACTTGAAACTACAGGACAAATTTGTTGGCTGTTCTTCGCTGCCCGTCATGGGCTGAGGTTGCGCGCTCTCTCTCTCTGCAAACAACACTCGCGAGTCGCGAGCTCGCGAGTCGACTCTTTCCTTCGTTCAAAGAGTCGCTAAAGTGTGCCACGACTCTTTGAACGAAGGAAAGAGTCGACTCGCGAGCATGCTCCTTCCCCTCTCATCGTACACGGCACGTTTCAGCCAGCTTTACTCAACTAGGGGTAGGGAAAAGGAACAGAGAGGACCCCCCCTCCCTCTCCTCTCCAGTCCCCATTTGCTGCCCGCAGAATCGACTTGCTTTCTTTAAAAAATTCCGGCCGCCAAGCGAGTATACACTTGCGCATGCGCCTTCCTCGCAAAATTCGTGGAAAGGAGAGGGAATAATGGAATAATAGTTGCTTGGCGGGCGGAGGAGTCGTGGCACACATACGACTCTTTGAACGTGTCGTTCAATTCTGGTGAACGAGTCGTTCACCGCTCACAAGAGAGAGTCGTTACTTTTGAACGACTCGTTCACGAACGACCTCACCACGTTAGGCAACGAGAGGCTGGAGCACATCTGGCGATATGAACTCCCTCTGCTGTATTCTTCCTGTGTTCGAACAACTCTATATAGGGGCAGTGTTGCCACAGTATGAGGGCACAATTTCCCTTTCCAAGGGGCAAACTTTCCCTTTTTGGACCAATTTTTCCCTTCACCTAAGCAAATCATTCAATAATAATAATAATAAATATTAGTAGTGGTAGTAGCAGTAGCTGTAATTATTATTATACAATGAGCAGTTTTTTCTCAATTCATCTTTTTATGTGGAAAATTGTCATTTTTTTTAAAAAAAATTGAATTTCGATTATCTCGAAAACTACTAATTTTCGGACGGGGTATCATATGGTCATATTTATTGCAAATTGTCTCTACTTTAACCCCTTTCAGGGAATACATCTAATTACCAGTCACCCTGTATATGAAAAATTTAACATTTTTTATTCACAAGGACATGGACCAACGGAAATGCTACTTCCACCACCACCACTAATAATAATAATAATAATAATAATAATAATAATTACAGCTACTGCTACTACCACTACTAATATTTATTATTATTATTATTGAATGATTTGCTTAGGTGAAGGGAAAAATTGGTCCAAAAAGGGAAAGTTTGCCCCTTGGAAAGGGAAATTGTGCCCTCATACTGTGGCAACACTGCCCCTATATAGAGTTGTTCGAACACAGGAAGAATACAGCAGAGGGAGTTCATATCGCCAGATGTGCTCCAGCCTCTCGTTGCCTAACGTGGTGAGTATTTCTTGTCAACAGTCGGGGGGAAATTGGGAAATTTGAAGCATTGTGAAGACTTTATGAACGAAAAAAGCTGCTTTGTAAAATAAGTATATTGAAATGTAGTGTTTTATTGTGCAGAAAAGAAAAGAAACTTAAAAATTTCAGTTTTCGGTTGGGGGTTCGTGTGCTCCGTCCGTAAACTCCTTTCAGGCGACGCCTCTGCTCGACAAACGTTTACAGCTATTCAAAAATAGAAACTAAATATATAAAAATAAGTACGGATGAAAACAGTACACGAAATAATGTTGAATCCTAGTGGAACAAATTAGCATGTATATCCACGTTAGAAATCAAGGTTCGACCTGGCAATATTGTGTGTTTACAACATGAATGTTAGGGGATATATGATCTGTGATGAATGTCACAGGAAGTGACACAGGAAGAAACTATGGTAAGTAATGTAAGAAAGTTTGTATTATTTCATAGAACAGAAACATCTAATTGAAAAATGCACAGTGGCAAATCAGTATAGCCAAAGAAACAGTAGGCGTGTCGGCCCCAAGCTCCTATTGTTTAATTCCGAATTTATTATGATGCACAGGTAATTTTTACGTGTGAAGGTAACAATTTGATACAGGGAAAACGCATTTTCTTTAGGTTCCTGATATAAGAAACGGTAAAACTACCCTACCGGTACTAGTTTACTATCCTTCGGACACATTTATTTATTTTTACAGAAGAAACTACTTACTGTAATAAGTTCCTGTAGCATTGTCGAACATCGGGAAAGTGTTTTGTGTGATGTGGGAATGTTTCATAGCTGAAAATTAATTCTCCGACGGAGAATAGCGTTTGGCACGTACACCTTCGTACACCATCACGCATCATCTTCTTCTTCTTCATGCATCACTCGTCGTGATTGTGTTTTGTTCATGTTCATTGGGTATCCAGTGTTTCGAACTGTCTGCGTTTGCAACGAGAGTTAGAAGGATGGCGTGTCACTAGCCCCACGAACCATAGGCGCTAGCCCCATGAACCATTGGCATGTGGTTTGGTTAGGCAAACATGGTTAAAATGTGGTGTCGTGTTAGTATCAGGATCTAGAAATTGGAAATAATTGGGAACCATTGATGCTAGCCCATGAACCATTGGCGCTAGCCCCACGAACCATTGGCACGTGGTTAGGTTAGTTCAGTTAGGTTAGGAAACATAGTTAAAATTTGGTGTCGTGGTAGTATTTGGTTGTGAAACAAAAAAATTTGCGAAAATCGACAGTTTCCATTCTGAAAACTAATGTCAAAAATTTGACAAAAGACAAGCACGACGCGCGATTATGTAGGAAGGTGTACTCGTCATATTGTGTCTCAGGCAAGCGAAAAGGCCTACCAGAAAGACGTACTGGTAATGTGAAAAATTGCTCTTACTTTCATCAAAACAACATTGATACACCTTCAGGAATGTTCCCCAAAGCAGATACGTAAGTACGAATGTCAAAAATTTGACGAAACGAAAAAATTAGAGGTGTCCGAAGGATAGTAAATTTTTACCGGGTGGGTTATAGTGGAGATACTTCTTCCCTCTCAGCTATCAACTAGCATGGTGCATTTTAACAAATTATATTAACACATATGCATAATTAGGGTTGCCAGATGGGATTGTCCCCTTTTTTAAAGAAATGTCCTGGTATTGTAGAAAATGTTATCGGGATGCCCATTTCTCCCGTATTTAGCTATAGAAATAATAAGTGAATGAGAATAAGTTGTTCTGAATTTTATAGTAATGCATTGGGAAAAATGTCCTCTTAAAGGACACCAAGAGTTCACTCAAATATTAATATATTTTGTCAACATGTTAAAAATTAAAGATTAACAATGCTTTAATCAGCAATTGATTTTGTAATGTTTAAAAATGTTATAAAAAATTTATTTTACTATGTCCATGCCTGCATAATCTGTATGTCCTGTTTTTTATTTAAAAATCTGGCAACCCTATGCATAATTCATGTAAAAAGTATCATTAACATATGCTGTAATGTAACCAAATTATGACTATAAATACAAGATAATAAAATGCATTACACGAGCCTTGCTGATGGCATAGTAAGTTATTTCTATTATCCCATCTGAGCATACAGCATCAAACAATATTCATCCAATTATATTCACAAATAGAGATAAATCTTTGGAATATTCATATGCAAAGAAATGAATGTGGATATCAAAGGGAACTACTGTTGGATTAAAAATCATAGATACTAGAGTTTGGACTCCAATTAAAAATTAACCAGTAGACCTACTTAAAAATGATTTACATAAAAATTTAGCTTATTCAATTCTGCATTAATCTATGTTAAAGATTTTTTCCCCAGTATGTCTTGTATTTTTATCAGTATTAGAAAGAAAAGTGCCCTTCTTTTGAGTTTTGCAAGTTATCCCTTTCTTTGAAATTCTATAAATAAAATCGTGATGAAATTTTAATACTATGCAAGCAGAAAGATTTTAAACACAATTCTTAATTTTCAGAAATCAAAAATTGGCCAAAAAACTGTTCTTCTCAATTTGTGAAACCACTTTATCTTAGGTTTGGTCTTACGACCTTGGTCTTTTTTTAAACCCTATGCATCTGTTTTTAAAATGCAGTATCATTGTTAATTCACGTTGCAAGAACGATTTGATACAGATTTTTATTCAACGGAGTAAAGATGTACGTGGAACGTGGCAAGACTGCTTGCAGTGACTCACCTCACAGTGACAACCCGCAGTTTCCATGGTTAAACAGACATCGCTGTGCGTGGTTTTACCACATTTCAAATCTTTACTCAGTGTAATAAAAAACCTGTATAAAATCGGTTTTGTTATGTGAATTGACAATGATACTGTATTTTAAAAAATAGATGCAAAGAGCCTCAAAACAGTGCCAATATTGTATTTGTAAGACTACCCAATAGTAAGAAAAAGTTGTTTCACAAAATTGATAAGAACGTTTTTTTTTTTCACCAATTTTAAAAATTTGAAAATTAAGAATTGTGTTTAAAACCTTTCTGCCTGCACCATATTAAAAAAAATTGAAGATAGGGATAATTTGCAAGATTCTAGAAGAAAGCTCTTTTTTCTCATCCCGACTAAAAATAGAAGGCATACTGGAAAAGAATTGCTTAACATAGATTAACGCAGAATTGAATAAGTTAAATTTTGATGTAATTTGTTTTTATGTAAGCCTACTGGCTAATTTTTACTTGGAGTCCAAACTCTAGTATCCATGATTTTTAATCCGACAGTAAGTATTGTTGGCATCGGTCACCAAATCTACAAGTTATAATACAAATTACATTCCTTATTATTTTCATTCCATGTGTTAAAAGTTAGAGTATCCACTACTTTCTAAATTTTTAAAATGTGTCTTTTTCCTAATAAATGTAAATAAACTAATATAATTAATTATAAGGGTATGCTTTCAAACAAATATTCATTAAAATCAAAACATTCATGCAGGATTGGGGGGAGAAGAGGCATATTCCCCCCATAATATTGTCTTCCCCTTAAAGACTCCGTTGGTATGAAATTATCATGTTCCTGCAATATTATTTTTATAAGTTAGTTTTTGGTAGTTGGTAGTTTAAATGGATAGACGTGCGTGAATAGTGCTCCGCGTTAGCACCCCTCTGCGACTGTGGCATTACGGGAGTCTGTAACACAGTGGATGAGATAGGAAAAACAATGGAGTCATTCCAAGAGCGGCTTGATGAGTTCATTGCCCAACATGGACCAGTACAAATCAATGCCAACCTTCACCAATCTCTCGCCAGTCTCAGGGAAGAATTTATGGAGTTTAAGAAGACCACAAATGACTCCATTGGAGTCCTACGACAAGAGCTGGGAGCAATGGACAAACAAGTGCAGAATAACAGCATCGACGACCAGGCCCAATATTCCAGAAGGAACTGCATTCTGGTTCACTGACTCCCCGAAACTCCAAATGAGGATGTAGACAGCATCATCCTCCAGGTGCTCCACGACAAACTGAAGTTGCAACACCTGGGACTGGAACACATAAACTGTTGCCACAAGGTTCGTCGTCCAAGGAGATCTGCGGCAGAAATAGTGAGATCGGGAAAACGACCAATTATTGTAAAATTTGTCAGTTACCACTCCAGGAACTCAGTGTGGAAGGAGAAGTAGCTTCTAAAGAATTCCCCTCTGTTGCTCACTGAATCTCTAACAAGTGGCTTGAAACGTGTCTACAATTGAGAAAATTACCACTTTCTCATGTTACGATCACATTTTTTGCTACATATTATGAAAAATATTAAGTCTTGTGAATTGCACAGTCCTTTTAAAGGTACTGTTAAATATATTTCATCGAAGCTATTTGTAATCAATGGTTCTCTGTGTTCAGGCTTGACAGTGATTTCCTCTCGGTGGACTACTACCAAGTTCAGTGTTTCCAACCTCACAAAAGTTTCTCTGGTTCTAATTTCAACATACAGAATCACAAATATTCTCCATCATTATTCCTCATATTTAAGTTTTGTGTTTTGTCTGTTGATGTGTTTGACCCCTATGTAGTTTCTGACTTCATGTGATAAGCAAGAAGGTGAATGAATCTTACACCATTGTGTTCCTTGCATAGTAAAGGGACCCAAAGTTGGATACTCCCTACTGGTGTTCAAGAGTGACATTACCACATTAATGGTTTTTGGATTTAGAAATATTTTAGGGTGGTCAGGTACCTTTTGGAGAAATGTGCAAACAGAATCATAGCTTGAGAACTGATTGTCGTCAAGAGATGTTTTTTTTTTTTTGGGTTGACAGGGCTTGTGTGGAGGTGAAATTTACACATTGCACCTGTTTGCTACATTTCACACTTTCACTTTCACACACAAAAACAGACAGATATGTGTTATACGAGGGTCGTTCAAGGAAAATGTTTCCCCCTTTTTTTGGAGAAAGTGCGAGCCCGATAAATGAAATAAAACTAGCAATGTGTTTTTTCGTCTATCCTCTACATTTACACACAATGCAATACTCGTGCAGGCTACCGTGCATGTGTGGCACCTGATTAGCATGAGTCATGCAGTGAGAAACATGCCCTGGCCATAAGGAGTAGCGAGTCATGGTGGAACAACGTGTTTTGGCAGTGTGGAGTATTGCTCACAGAGTTTTTGAAGAAAGGGGAAACAGTCAATTCTGCACGTTATTGCCAAACACTGGAGAAAGTGAAAAAAGCAATTCACCGCAAACGTCCTGGACACCTTTATGCTGGTGTCATTCTTTCAGCAGCACTAACACAGGATAAACTTCGAGAAATGAAATGGGAAAGGTTACCCCCCTACAGCCCTGACTTGGCCCAGAGTGACTTCTTTCCTGCACTGAAGTCCCATCTGCAGGGTCAACGTTTTCACACTGATTTGGAGGTTCAGACAGCTGTGAAAAGTGTTCTTTGTTCCCTGGACCCCGAATTTTTTGCAGATGGCTTTCAAAAGCTTGTGCAACGATAGGACAAATGCTTGTGCCGCCTTAGAAATTATGGTGAAAAGTGAGAAAGGACCATGCTACTTGGTGCAACTTGATTTTTGTCTGTAACTTAAGAAATAAATTTTATGCAACATAGGGAAACATTTTCCTTGAACGACCCTCATATTAATATATATGCTTAATGGGTCATTACTTCTATTCTGGTAGGATATGAAGTGAGGTAAAATGGATGAATTGGAAGCAGAACTTTCAGATACTCAGATTGCAGAGAAATTGAAACTTCTGGCAAATGAATTGGTCGCAGAGCTATCTAAATGCAAGGACTTTCCTCTACTTTCTCAGTTAGAAGAAAGGTAAGTCTTTGTAGATGTATCTTGTCAATAAATAATATTTTTCTTATTATATCAGGTGTTACACATCATAGGGCATATGCCACAAAAATTGTATTTTAATGTAGCACTAGAATACACAATACATTAAGAATACACAAAATAATGTGGAAGGCTAAACTTGTGCAATTAATGTTTTTTTCAAATCTCAGGAAATACATAATCTCTGTATTTATAATAACAGTTCCATATTCCATTTTTTTTAAAAGAAAAGTTAATCATGAACCTTTTTAAGTGTAGAACATAAATTATGGATAATATTTAACCTAGTTAAAGGTGGAAAATGAGGAACGCTAAAGCTAAGACATAGTCATTTTGAGAACCTTACCCTTTTGCTTTATAGGCAATTAAAGTTGGCTAATAGCATAATTTGTTTCTGATAGTGTTAGTAACAAGGAAAAAGTCTTAATATGAATTAACATTCATAGTTACATTTAAAACAGCAACCTGTTTGGTATTCTCCACATATTGCTTTGAAACAATGGCTGCAATACATTTTTGTCATCCTCCTTTCCTTTCATGGTTATCACAGGTTATTTGGAAGTTTGATAGATAGATAGATGCTGTGCCATGAGTTGTTTCGAGCAGCAAAACCACATTTTTTAGTTTTGATTTGCAAAACACAATTGATTTTTCATTGTCGAAACAAAAAATAGATGTGGGAAATTTGCTTACGTTAAAGTTAATGCTTCGTTAGAATGACTACACAGATAAAATAATTTGTCAACTGAACAACTGCAATTCAACCCAGACAGTGTCACTCCCTGCACAGTTCAAGGCCAATTGAAGGTACTAAGAGTGCCAAGAGCATCCATCATGTGATAAGAATGGTTGGAGGATACATTTTTGTACTTGCACGCGTCATCAATTTGCCAAAGCCTTAGCTTTCTAGGATTAATAATGAACTTCCTACCATGTATTTAGAACATAAAATATATGATTTAATTGTGAATATTAAGAACAGAAATAAGGGACATGATTAAAATTGTAAACATGGGTGCTGCTCGACCCATGTGGCGCTGCAACGCAAAGGATCCTGGGTTCGAATCCCGCTCGGGCTTGGTTGTTTGCAAATTAGCCAAGAGGCACAAAACAGGAAGTAAAATAAACTCAATCAATCAATCAATCGACACATGTGAACAAGACACATTGCAATACACAATTCCCTGCAACTCTCTTCAGTGTAGTACACCTGGGAATTCAGCTTTCACACAAGGCAAAGAGGCTTTGTCATCGGGACTCGGAGAAATTATATTCCTTTTTGTGGTTTGTGCTGTAGTGTGTTTGTGATTGTCCCTTCATCCACATCACAAGTAGTGAAAGGTTGGAGAATAGCAATACAAAATAAAACACCAAATAGAAACACAAATAGGATTATACTAGCTGAGAATGTCTCCTTGATGGTAAAGTAATTAGTTCTGTTGCCTTGTGATTCAGGGGTCATGGGTTCGGATTCCAATTTAAACTGTAGGTCCAGTCCCAAATAGCCTTTCTGTTCATAAAGGGCATCTCATAACATAATATTGGTTGAAAGGTACCAGGTCATTTTTGGCCTGAAAGAGCCAAACATAGCCCTGCCTTCTGAAACCGAGCATGTTATTGAAAAGGTATTTTTAGGGTTCACCCACCATTGTGGTCTTGTATATGTTTAACATTGTTCCAGTTATGGAACACCACAGAAATCTAACCAAAATAAGAAAAGAGCACAAACAAGGTTTATTCCCTTGTATATGTTGTGTTTAAGAAGAGGGACAATCATTTATTTGTTCATTAAGGAGATGCACAGTAGACAAAATGGTATCATGTTGATCACTATGATGAGGTCAGTTTGTTTCATGTGGCAATTAAATCATGAAATGCCCAGTATTTACATGGAACTTGTAAATTATTGACTTCAGTGTTAATTTCTCATGATTGTTGCTTGGTCAAGTTGAAATTGTAAGCTTCTATCTGTAATGTTAGTTGTGGATTTTGTTTAGTTTAAAAAAATTGTGCATGCATGTGTGTTTATAGATATTATATAATTCTTTCCTAATATACACAGTGTGGCAATTTGAAATTGGGATTTGTGCTGTAAATAATAAACAAGTGTTCATAGAAAGTTAGTTACGTAGGATCATTCAAAGTGGGACCATGCTGCATCCACACATCGTTGGGCCGTGCCTACCAGTGCATGGAAGGATTGCTGGAAGTTGTTTTGTGTAATCCTGTTCAAAATCCTTGTCGTAGCCTTCTTGGTTACATTCATCAAAGTAGAAACCTTTCAGTTTATGAAATAAAAAAATAATCACACGAAGGCAGATCCATTGAATGAACAGGGTGTGACAATCCACAGATTCCCTTTCAGGCCAAAAAATCTTTCCCGGTCACAGCATTGTGCCTTGGGACATTGTCATGGAGCAGATGCCAACTGCCATCATCCCAATGCACAGGCCTCACTTGTGCTATTCTCTGCATCAACCGTTTCAGGACCTCAAGATAAGATGCAGCAGTAACAGTTTGCCTTGTAGACAGAAATTTCTTGTGCACAGTGCCCTTACTGTCATAAAAAACAATGAGTAAAATCTTGATGTTTGACTGACTGGTGCAATTTTTGTGCTTGATGAGAGTTCAGAGACTTTCACTCAGCACTTTGACGTTTTGTCAATGGGTCATATTGGAAAACCCATGTTTTGTCCTGTATCTATGTTCTTCGTAAAGGTTCGTATAACACTTTCTGTAGATGCAAACTAATCTAACACAATTTTTTTTTTTGTGATTTTTGTTTTATCTGAAAACCACAAAAAATAATTGTGTTAGATTATTTTGCTCATTTGTTAGTGAATCAAACCTTCAGTTATAATTTGCCTCAGAGTTTCCTTGTTAACTTGTAACTCATCAGCAAACATTTGAAGCGTGAGATTTTAGTCCTAACTTTCTCAACCAATTCTGGTACACTCTCCATCCTTACTGCACTTGGATGCTTGCTGTCTTCTATTAACTTCCATTCACTGAAATGCCTGTGCCATTCAAATTCACCCGAACGACCGTAGCAGCTGCTGCTTACTTGCACACTCGCACATGCACGCTCAAGTAAATGTGTTATGCAATTAATTTTTATTTATTCATTGAATGCCATTTCTTCAAAACATCCAAGTGTTCCTGGGCCAAATCATGTTCCATTTACTACCTTGCTTCAGCATTTCTATCAAATAATTTCACATTAGCAACCTTTCAAAGTGAAAACCTTCGTGGTGCTGTTTTCAGTGGCGAATAGAGAAAGCATTAAGGCTCTTATGGCTAGGATCGGTGTGCTTTCAGACTCACTTCGCACAAAAATTGAGATATAGTACCTAGAGGCATACCCTGACTACCCTCTTCGTTATGTAGTGTTGAAATCCCTTTCCATTCCTTCTGTAATGGTACAAAAGTTATTGACCCTGAAAGATGGCAACCACGTGCTGAGGTACCAACCTAGAGTATGTGCTCCATCAGTAGCGAAGCGTAGTCTTACGAAGGAGGCGAGCAATGTTTCAGTACAACAAAACATGTAGTACAACGACATGCCAAGTCGAAAGATTCAAGGTTTATAGCCTCATTTACCCAGTCGCTGGATTTGTCAAAATATCGTAATAAAGTGACTGTACTAAAAATAAACCATATGATCCGCAAACTTCACATTTACTTTTTTAAAAAAATCCAGGTAACGTTATTCATATGATATTAAACGTTTTGCCTATGCGAACTTTCCGCATACGACTAAAGGGAGACGGAATTTCTTACTTACTTATTAGTACCTTTATTTGTTCATTATTATTTAATATGGTCAAACGGTGACCAAACCGATTTAGATAAAAAAAAAGTGGGAATCATTTGTTTATTTTACGCTGCATGATGTAATTTAGTATTTTTGGGCACCCTAAAAACCGCATTGGAGTAACTTAAACACTAAATTAAAAGTTAAACACAAACAATAAAAAATTCATTTCAAAGCAAAGAAACACATGCATAGACGATGTACTCACCACAATAAATTTCAAACTCTTGGTGTTGGTCGACCCCCTTCCACGATTTTCATTTTAACACTTATCTCTCTCGAGCTAAACGAAGCAATTTTCAATTGCTCAATAATACACCCGCACTTCACATCAACAGTTCCTAAATACGCGTTCATTCCGATAAATTCACAGCACAAAACACGAAGCAACAAACACTCACACTATCCCACGCGTTTTCCACAACTGCAAATGCAAGCATCCACACAAGATCACTTTGAAAATCTCTGAAACAACAGAAAGTGATACCAACCTATTTCCTTAATTTTATCCGTCACAAAGGAAAGATATATCAGTTTGGAGATAAAAATTACGCGGAGGAATCAGAATCATTTCAGCAGAACGAGTATATACATTAATATTTAAGTAATAAAGTGTCATTTAATGGCGTGCCCGGGGCGAAGGGGGGGTGGATGGTAGACATAACCCCCTTTTGGCCCAGTATATCTAAGAAAAAACGTCAAAGGAAGGAAAATATGACAAAATGGGGACCGTAAAAAGACCCTGGGAACACCACTTGCGTCATAATTAGGGAAAGGAACTTCAGGTAAATAAATGTTTTTTTCTGCGATAAGATAGAGACCCTCATTTTTGCCAAAATTCTGATCATAGCCTTATATGTCAACACAGCAAATTTTATTTTACATAAAAACACATATTTTCCAGTTTTCTGTATGTAAATACATATTTTGCGAATTTTCATTTTAAATGCATAAAATCGCTCATTGACTTCATCTACCTCGAAATCCTCGAAGGAAAAATGTTTATTCTCCGTACCTCTTTCATATCGAGAGTGTTAGGTTTGTTTTGTCTTTAAGCACCCTCGCTGGCAGACTTCTGGCACCTCGCCTACGATCCTATTGGGAGAAAATAGCTGTAAGTAGCTGGGGCTGGCTACACGTAACGATAGCAAGGCTTTTTAATGAAGCAATGCAGCTATTGTGGCCGGAAGGCATAAAATTTGACAATGTTCTTCTCTTGACAGATGCTGCAGCTTACATGCAGTAGGCCTTGCTGTTAGCTACCCCAAAATGGTGCACGTTACATGTGTGGCTCATGCGTTGCATAGAATATGTGAAAAGATAAGAGCTCTTTATCCCAATGTCGATGAACTGGTTTCAAATGGGAAGAAAGTTTTTATCAAGTCGCCTAGAAGAATAGACATTTTTAAACAAAAATGTCCTGAAGTTCCCCTTCCCCCTACACCTGTAGTTACGCGATGGGGCACTTGGTTGGATGCAGATGTTATGCCCAGAACTTTGAAAAAATTGTATCTGTTGTAAATGATCTCGACAAAGAAGAATTCTGCAAGAACTGTTGATGGAGCCCTCCTTAAAAGTCGAATTGGCATACATCTCAAGAAACCTGTCCTTTCTCTCCAATTCCATACGAAAGCTTGAATCGTCCGTGTATAGTAGAAACGAAACTGAAAGAATTCACTGGATCTAACGCACGAGTGCAAATGTCTAAATGTACAGAATTTTTTGGGAAAAAACAAGGTTTTCAAACTTTGTGCCAAATTGCACGTGTTTTGGAAAGTGAAGTAGAGGAAGAGGAAGCTTTGGAAAACTTCAGCGTTAGTGACATTTCGTGCTTCAAATATGCAAGAATTGTTTCTTGTGACGTGGAGCGATCTTTCTCACAATATAAGATGCTATTTAGAGATAATCGTGACAGATTTACAATGGAGAATTTGGAAACAAACTATGGTGATCCACTGCAACTCTTCCAAAAAATAGCTCACTAAGAGGTAATCATTTAGAAACTGATTTCAGGTGTTTAAAATGCATGTTATAGTTTGTTTTTGTTACCAAATGTTTTTATTTTTGTCACATATTTTCCTGTTTTTATCACATATTTTCAACATTTATGACACATAAAAAATAAATATTTCTGAGTTTTTTAGCACATAAAGTTCCGTTCCCTAGTCATAATAATAGAACTTAAAACATATTCGGGCCTCCCCGATGGCGCAGTGGCAGTGTCGTCGCCTTGTAATCAAGGGGTTCCGGGTTCAATACCCGGTGGAGGTACAAGTGTTTCAGATCCCATTTTAAACTGTAGATCCAGTCCCGATTAGCCTTACTGTGCATAAAGTGGACTTAAAACAACAAATCAATCAATCAATCATTAAAACATATTCTTGTGCTCATAATATGCAGAATGTATACGATTTACTTCTATGCCATGTACAAATATCAGTAGATAGTTCTTTCTCAGATAGCTTTATTTTCACCCCAAGTTTTATTCAAAAGCAGTCAATTTATTGATTGTAAAATTTGTGAAAGAGCTCACTTGAATTACTGCGTAAATAATTTGGCAGTTGCAAACACTGGTAGCGGTCAACACTTCTGGCGTAATTTGAGCTGGACTGACCAGGAAGCAGGGTGCAGGACCAAGGTCCGTCCAATCTTCCCTCCCTCCATGAGAAAACTCTTCACGGGGGTGCAGAAATTCCACTGCCCCAACTCCCAATGTCAACTTTTTTTACGCGTTTTACATTTTGCGAAATCTAAAATAATTTGTAATATAATATGATATATATGGAATTTAGAACAGTGATAATAACTTCTTTTAGTTATTTTATGACTAACAATTATTATTATATTTGCGATCTTGTTTACGTGTTCATGAAGACAAATATTCGTTACTAGTTTTTGCTGGCAACGTACCCATAGATCAGGCGCGTGCCCAGGATTTTCGTAAGGGGGGGGTTATGAATCCAATACATTTTCCAGTTCACAGGTCAAATTTCTTGTAATAAATTAGATAATTAATATACTTGGATTTTACCCCAATGAACGCAATCAATGTATTTGCTATGGATGCTTCATGTTTTTATTGCATCATATAAAAGCACCTGCTTGAATATTTCCAAATTATTAATATTTTATATTTAATTGCTCAAATATAATTTTTAAACAAAAAATGTACACTCAACATTGTAACAACATTAAAGAGATTAAGACTACTTGATGTCTTAAAGACAGTAATAAATAAGGTACCACAGTTCAACAATTTAAATTCTGAAATTTAGGCATCGAGGTTTCTGTGCGAGTTCTGACAATATGTCGTCACAAGTAACTTTTATATCCCAGTGAATGTTCAGAGCAGCTAACCCATGTAATCTTTCTTCGCAAATGGTATTTCGAAGATAGGTCTTCAACGTCTCAAAGTTGAGAATGATTTATCATTTGATGTTGTTGTTACCGGGATTGTACATAATATGCGCAAACGTGTGTTTACCCAGGGAAATATTACTTCAATGCATATATCAATTGCTTCAAGAGCATTTACTGGACGTCTTTGCATTGCTGCAAGATGACGATACCACAGTTTCATTTCAGTGTGAGCGTCGTCGCCTTGTAATCAAGGTGTTCCAGGTTCAATACCCACCCGGTGGAGGCTAATAGTGGTTCGGATCTCACTTTAAACTTTAGGCCCAGTCCCTATTAGCCTTACTGTGCATAAAGTGGATTTAAAACATCAATTCAATCAACATTGTACTTGTTGTGGAGATGGATTTGCTAAATATTGTGTACATTTTTGGCATTGTATTATTATATTATTGGTCAAAACATTTGTTTGACAGTCGATAAACAAATACGAACCCCTTCAGTAATTAACATTTTCTACTACAGTGTCATTAATGTGTCATATTCATTTTCATATTAGGTCTATGGAGAGGAATTGTGTATAATGTTAACGTTATGGAACTGCGAAACCAACTGTTGAAGGGGCCACTCCCCCCTTCCCCTCCGAAGCCCAGTACCGCACCACAGGATCTGTCACTGAGCCCGACAAAATCTTGCCAGACAGTGCTCGAAATAGAAATTCGTAGCCGAAAAGGGAGGGGATATTTGATCGATTTTGGAAATACGATGGGGTACATCCTTGTATGGATCAACATGGAGACAATACAGTAGGTGGAGGATGCTCAATATGAAAATTATTCTAATTGGGGGTATGATTTGTGAAACTTTCTTAACTGGAGGCAGCATCACCTACTTCGACCACTGATGCCAGAAAAGATGCTTTCATAAAATGAATTTATTACTGCACACGTATATTACTTATTGTATTTGTTGCGTTTGTATAAGAGAAATATTCAGAAGATTTGTAAGGAATATTTACAGTTAATAGGATGCCTATCTAGTCTATCCCGTGTAGTAATACAAATTTTATCCCTTTCCTACAAAATAATAAAACTGATTTTATAATGTGGTTGCATACATATACACTGTATAGTAGCACCAAGCTTTCTGGGACCTCGGAAAATACGTGAACCACAGGCTTCCCCGTGGCTTTAACTAGCGACACTAGTGCCACTGCTCCGACGCCAGGGTTTCAAATGCCTTGGTGGATCTATCGTTTTTCGAGGGTTCGTGAACAAAACAAAAAGTAAATGATTGTAAAGTCCATTTTATATTCAGATACGTTAATCGGGACTGGACTTAAAGTTTAAATCGGGATACGTACCACTGTGCAATGCACCTTCACAGGGGATCAAACCCAGGACCTCTTTGATTACACCACCATCGGTGAGGCCCCTGAAATCATTGAGGGAACTTGTTCATCTTCATGTTCTCTCGCCCTGCGAAAGTTTATTGGTGATATAGGGTGACATCCTACACACGTCTTCCAGACATACACACGCGGGCACCCCCCTCCCCTGCACACACACGATTGTATGCTTAGAGCACGTGCTGTGCCCTCCCAGAAAAACAATTCTAAATCCGTCTATGGATATATCTGCTATCAAATAATGAACGTCACTTACCTCGACAGTTCCTTGACATAATGTTGCAACAAGGTTTGCAATATCTTCTGTTATGCCTTCTTGTTGAATATCAAGAGTCTGAAAGTTCGCACGTTTCACTCTCGCAATTCGGATGGAATTCCTCTGAACTTAAATCGACCTTTTCTGACGTTCTATTTGTGGAAGGTGAAGCTTCAACTTCCATTTTTTGTTTATTTTGGAAATAATCTAATAATGTATTTCTCCTCTTTTTTCTATCCATCTTTAGTTCCACGTCAAAAATCTATTACACACGCAGAAACGTAACACACAACACGACCACTTCGACTTGCTACCTTGCAGACTGCAACTCGCTACAACCCCAGAGAACACCAAGACTTGGGACAAAGATACCGGGCGGTCGAATGTCTGAAACATGCATCCAACTTGGTCCAGCTCAAATTACGTCACCAGTGTTGACAGCAACCAGTAGTGTCAGTGTCAGTAGTGTTGGCAACTGCTAAATTATTTACGCACAAATTCAAGTGAGATCTTTCACACATGTTACAAGAAAATTCAATAAACTGAAGGCTGGAAATTGGTTGAGAAAAAAATATCTAATTTGTAAAGAGCACAAGAGTAAAACGTATAATATTTTGACATATTAATTGCTTTTATTTTGTTTATGAAACTGACTGGGCCAGTTGCGCTATATAACGCATCCCTCCCTCCCTCCCGGCATGCTATTGTACAAAACATCGCTTGCCTCCTTCGTAAAACCATGCCTCGCTACTGCCTGCAACAATTATTATTATTATTATAATTATTGATATTTTGAAATAAATATGCATCCAGGTGCGAAATAAGATTTTGACTTACTTTGCCTACTAATTGTAGTGATTCAAATCTCACAGTACTTTGCTCTGCTGGCATAAATAGTATAAGAAGGGGAAAGAAAGAAAAGGGAAGTTAGCAGCACTGTCGTAACAGGAAAGGGAGGGTCATTCTCCTAAGAGGGTCATCGTGGGTGAAAGAAAGGGGAGGAGGGATTCCTTCAGTTCGCATTCCAAGGGTTGCGGCTCTTTTCTTGACCATACTGAGAAGGAAATTCTACTTCCTTTTCAGTGACTAAGGAATGAATGAATGCTTGTGCATTGCTGTAACTCAACTCCAATATTATCAAAAGTAATTGAAGAAGCAAATACATTTCTCATTGCCAAATGTAAACATTTTACAATATTGGCGATTTATGAAATAAAATGTATTTCTGCTTTGAATTTTTTTAAATGACGAAACCAATGGGGGGGGTTTTAACCCCCACCAACCCCCCCCCCTGGGCACGCCACTGCCATAGATGAATCCTTCTGCTTTCGGTTGAACTCGGCTATTTTCGAGAATCACGCAAGCTCGGAAAGCACAGCTTTTTGTAGAAGCTTTGTGGACGGGTTCCACCAGAATTTCATGCTTCGCCATGTGACTCCTTCGGAGGCATTATTTTCCCGCAGAACGGCTGCAAGCATTGAGGCTGGTGCTTGCTACAGAGCTGCTGGGGGAGTTTGCAGCCGCATTTTTTCGCGAAATCGAGTGCGATGGAAACTAAATACGGTTAGAACATTAAGTACATTAAATGATATTCGAATTATGCAAGCAGTGCTTGCATTGCTTGTACTATATCTTCGCCTCTGTGCTCCATGTGATTCCCATCATGCCAAACACATTCTTCGAGGCATGAGATCCACTCTGCATGAACCCACATTAGCATCTGTGGGGGTATTTGGCAGTGTTCGTAAAGTTACTCTTAAAATGGTAACTAGTTACAGTTACTCATTGTAAAAAGTAACTCAGTTACAGTTACCTGTACTTCAAAAGTAACTGTAAGTTACTTTTACAGTTACTTTCTGCTGAAAATTTTCTTGCGACCAAATTACACAAAGTGATCATTAATTGTAATAAAATATTTTGTGAAAACTAACATGTATTTTACTTATGTTACTGGTACATAATATAAGTCTTCCTATATTTGTAATTGTTACAAAATAAAGTGCTCTCCTGTGCGTTGCGCAGTGCCATGAAGGTGTAGGGGGGGGGGGGAGTTAGCACCTCACACTGCCGGAGGTGGAGGTGGTGTGATCAGTACCATGCCCCTGGCCACCATTACCCCCCAGAGTTTCCTTCAGGTACCCACTTTATACGATACAGGGTGGGTGCAGGAACCGCTTCAACAGGTGGAAAAAATCCCGCTTCTCCCCCACCGAGTATCGAACATGGGTCTCTCACATGGTAGTAAGGCACCCCAACAACTATTTTTTTTAAAGAATTCTGCTATGCGGTAGAATCCCCTGTTATTCACATTTTCTCAATTTTCACATATGTCAATTTTCTCTGTTTTCTGTATTCTCAAGGCACTGGCATACGTAGGATTGGCATATAGTGCGTTGTGCTAACCACTCCGCCACGGAGAAAAATACCATGACTCATACATTTATATTTAAATCAAATTTATATTTATTATCATAGTTGTACTTAAGGAGTGTCCATTAGAGGGGGTATTTTAGAAACTGTATAGAAATAGCATGATTTTATACCATGTAACGTACAGGTTCCTCTAATCTGCTGCTGACATATGTGTGTCTTTGTGTCCGCTAAAGGAATGCAGGGTGCTATCTCGACATTTACGGGGTCGAACCACATTTCTGTTTTACTAGTCATTTAATTTCAAAATGATCTTTGTACAAAACATTTTTTAAAAATATGGGACATCATTTTATAATAGTTGATGAAAAATTGCTGATTTAAGGTTCTATCCTGACAAAGAAAAAGTTCAAGGCCACTTTAGGATCAGAAAAGCTGCTGTGGCTAGGCCTACGGGTTAAAGTGAGATTTCACTCTCCCACCAGAAAACCTATTGAATACAAGGTGATAGCAAAAGACACAACTATATCTCTGATGCTCATTATTGTGTACATAATTTCATAATTCACTTTTGTTTTGGTACTGATGAAGAGAATGAATTCAATATAGATTCTTCTGTATTTTAGGAATGATATTTGTTCGCTATGCTACTTGAGAACATATGCTGAAACCGAAAATTATTTCTAACAAAAAATACCACCTTCCAACTGGCCTCGTGTTTTAATTCAGGGGTGTTGAAGAATTATGTATGAGCTTCAAAACATCCACTTACAAAGTTACAGAGTTCCACTGTATATTGTGTTTGTGTGTTTAGAAAGAGAGATAGTTCAAAGAGGAGAGAGAGAGAGAGGGGGAGAGAGAGAGATATCACTCACATAGAATATATTCTAACAAGGGAGGTCTGTTGCGAATAAAGGGTGTGTCAGAGAAATACATTTGTTGTACAATTATAAGTGTTTATGAACAAGAAAATGATAATGTAGTAGCCTATAATTGTTCTGTATCAAGGAGGGTGAAAATGGCATTTTAAACTTATCCCTACAGTTCTCTCGGAGTCAATTACATAAACAAGCAAGAATGATGGCTAGGGTCTTCCTAATTCGTTCGTTTGCCACTTGAGAGTTGTAATTCACTGTTGTATCAATAATAATGGTGAGATCTGTCATTTCAAGAAGTTGGTTCTTCATTCACATCTTAATCGAATAGCACTTACCAAAATATATAAGTTTTTTTCAAAATTTTCAGAAATGCTGAATAATCGTAAATAAGCAAATTCTAACTGGAAATATTTTTACTTCCATTTTTAAATTATCAGGAACTGAGATAAATGAAATCACATGGAAACAATTTCATTGTTTTCCATTCGTATGTGCATTTGCTAACTCGTCTTTTTCAGTTTCGTTCATAGTACCAGTACTGTTGAATTCTTTCGTAAAAACATTGAAATATTGCAGTACGTCCCTTTTCAGTTTCCAATATTATAGCAAAGAAAATAACTACCGGATGCTGCTTACAGAAGGGGGAACACCACAAAGGAACAAAGTACAGAAACAAGGCACTTCACATCATAAAACTGCCAATGGCCTACTGTCAGCAATAGGAAGGAATTCTCCTCCTAGAAGCTTATCTTCTCGCTTCTGGGAAATCCAGTCCTCTTCCGAGGTGTGTATATCGGTTTGGAATTCAGATCTTCCAAGCGAAACATGAAACATACGATAAACCTTGAAATTCCTGGAACCTGGCTGGAGTCTACCAACTGCCCACCGACAGGAGACAAATTTAGTACAACAACTTTCTCTTTTCCTCTTCACCTATTGTTCGCAAGAATCATAGGATGAGCTCAGGGTGTGAAATCCTGTGGGGGACTGGGGGGATTTCCCCCCACCAACAATCTTGGCCTCAAAAATTTCCGGGGGGGGAGAGTTTTTGTTATAACAAACAAAAGATAAGCAATTAATTTTAATTTGAAATATACTTTATTAAAAATAATATCACACAAATTAGTGTAGTTGTGAATATTGAATGCTTTCTCTCTCTCTCTCTTTCAAGAGATCATTAAAAAAATATATACATCAATACACACGATAGCAGTAAAACAAGAATGCAAGAAAATAACTGAAATCTAATTGATTTATATTAACATAAACACAAACTAAACAAAAACTTACACATAATAAAACCATTTCAACTATTTCAGAATTTATTAACATCTTTAACCAGTTATTAATGGAATTAGCTGCTTTGCAATATCTGATATGTATAAAAGTAACAAATTATTTCCTTTATGTAATTAATAATAATAATGTATTTGTACTTTTAATAACATTACAAATATGTATATCGTATGATTTACACATATGTTTGTGGGGAGGGGGTTTATACAGAAGAACTTTCTCCCTCCACCAGTTCTGAATGATTTTGCACCCTGGATGGGCTTTTATATCGCAGAAGAAACTGAATTTTGCCTCACTTTAAGTCCTAAATAGCCAATAATTTACGACACTTGCATAGCAATTTAAGTGTCGCAAAGTAACTGTTAAAACATTACTTCTACCGTAAAAAAGTAACTCAGTTAGTTACATTTTCTCAAAAAAAAAAAAAAAAGTAACTGTTACTTGTAACTAGTTACCTCCAAACACTGGTATTTGGTCACAGCAAAGGTGGATATTCTCGGAGTACACAAGCTATTTGAAGTAACTCCACAGAAAAAAGTCCACGGGAGTGATGTCGAGAGATCTTGGCGGCCATTCAACGGGACAATGCTGCCTAATCCATTGACCGGGGAGTTGTAAATCTAGTCATGGAGGAACTTCTTGTCCATAGTAGGGGGTGGTGGGAAATAATTAGATGGAAACACTGTATCCTGAAGCAGTTCAAGGTAGTGCTGAGCAGTGAGCAAGGTGTCAAGGAATATTGGACTGATGATATGGGTGTCCCATATACCACACTGCACCATCACCTTCGGACTGACGATTTCCTTGGATGCATCGAAGCAATGCGGGTTTGTATCACTCCAGTACTGATCTGGTGGTTCTGATAGTTTACCTCGCCATTGACATGAAAATACACCTCGTTGGAAAACACTATGCTCTGAGCCAACAGGGTATCTTGTTGGTGTTGGAGTAAGGCCTAGTTACAGAATTCAACTCGTCTCTGAGCCATCCTCAGCTACTTTCTGACACATTTGTATCTTATATGGATGCCAGTTATTAGTGTGCAGAATCTGCACAATGGTATACTTCTGATAAACATTGGGTGCTCTTCGTTGGGCTATTTGCTATGGCTGCGAGGACCATCGTGAACGTGATCTTGTCAGTCCCTGATTTTGAATAGTCTCCAGGGCTTCTCTGCTACATTTCGCGTTTCACGAAACTTGGCAATCAATTTGTGTGAGAAATTGGAGCCCTATCAGGGTGTCTGTTGTTGAAGTTGGCAGCTATGACGCAGCTGCTGCTTTCTCCAGCTATCAGGGACACCTCAATCCTCTCTTGCAGTGTTAGTGCTATCATTCGTTACCTGCAACAAACAGAAGGTATGGCAATTTTCAGTGTCAATAATTTTTGTACCGTTATACCTATCAGAAAACTAATTACAGCATTGCATTTCTTGGAAAGATTATAATGTTTTGATATCCCACATGGCTTCTTGTCATTTGAAAAATTTGACCTTGATCCAATATGGCGGACTTCAAGATGGCGGCCACGTCCTGGAAGCACCCTCACATATGGGCTCCTTACCCTGATGTACCCAAGTGAAGTTGGATCTGCCATTACCACACTCGTTTCAGAGAAAAAGAGTGTTGTGGGACTTTTGAATCACCCTGTAAATTATTATTAAAACACTGTAATTACACAAAATATATTATCCCTTACAGTTTGTAAGTGATTTTGTCAGGTTGTCATATGCTGAATTTTCTACAGGTTACAATAGAGACCAAACAATATATCTTCTTTTGTGATTGATTGAAGAATTGACTGGGGTATTTGTAACAAACCTTTATTTTTATAAATTTTCTGAAATATAACTCTATCGTCTCATTATCAGTGAACGATGCATCATATCTTGGATTGCCAATACAATTAACAGAAATAGGTGTGAATAATAGGGTGGGGGTGACAACACTTCTGGATGCGAAGCTGAAGTGCACACCCATAGACCCAGACTACCAGCTGCTACTGGCGTACTGGATAAACAAATGTCCCCATACACTTGCTGAAACATGTTAAATGTTTTCATAGCAGTATTACCCAGGCACCCACAGAACTTGATGTTTGCTCGTTGTTCCATGTTGAAATCACAATGCACTTTCATGACACATACCCACACTCACAACACCACATGTGTCAATGTTGATCAAGGCCAATGAGTTCTGTATCAATTGTTCGTGAGATACTCCTCACTTGTTCGCACCATAAAACACTTGCAGAGTGGCACCACCTACGGTGAAAAAAATATGAGTCCTGATTTCAAATCGCCGCACTGTGTATATATTTAACATATTCTTTCGTATTTCTAAAAATTAAAAAATACAAAATTGTTCATTACTTATGTAAAATGAGTATCTATTTTGTTCACCAGCAACGTTTCGGGAACCACTGTTCCCTTCTTCAGGCCCTATATCTCAGCTATTCGAAAATTTTTCATAGCCAAGTCAATTCATACACTCTTCAGGAAAAGAAATTGGTACATTATGGTAAAGGTAAAAAGCACAGGCAGACCACATGGGAGTTGTGTGATAAGAGGGCATCTTATCTTTTTTAAAAGCTTTAACTTGCACTGCTTTTTAAGTGGATGGTTTTATAGTGATTATTTTAACAAATAACAGTGAACATGGGTCCAGCAAAGGTTTTAGCGTTTTTCAAATATTTTACCTTTACCATAATGCACCATTTCCGTTTCCTGACGAGTGTATGAATTGACTTGGCTATGAAAATTTTTAGAATAGCTGAGATATAGGGCTTGAAGAAGGGAACAGTGGTTCCCGAAATGTTGCCGGTGAACAAAATAGATACTCATTTTATGTAAGTAATGAATAATTTTGTATTTTTTAATTTTTAAGAAAACGAAAGAATATATATAAAAGTGAGTAAGTCGCACAAACCTGAAGTATGAATATATTTTACAAATCTCATTTTTAGATAACTTTATTTCTGTAATTTCAGTACCGAGAATAACAGCAATAGTTCTTCATGTGAAACCTATTTGACAAAACCTGGAAACAGAGCAGATGCTATTCCTCCTACATTCGGAGAAGCTGTTGATGATTCAGAAGGAAATGCTGATGCTTTGGATCAAGGCATCGAGATTAGAGGAGGAATCACTCAAGATGAAATCCCATGTGATGCAGAAAACTCAAGTCCAGGTGGATCCACGAGAGAAATTACTTCAAACTCACTTCATCTAGTTGATTCAGATATAGCGAGCCCTATTGCAGTTCCTGAGAATAATATCTCTCAGAAAATTCAAGAAGAGAGAAATGACAGGTAAGCAATAATTTCATTTAGCAAAGAATAAATATATTAGAACTCTGCCATTAATTTCTGCAACAGACGGTAAGAGTTTTAATGTAATATCTAGTGCTTGTCTTACCTATCAAAGAGCAGGAACATGAAAGGTAACTATAAATCTTTACACAAATTCCATATGTTTCACATTTACACCTGTTTTTAATTCGATTATTATTCTTGACAGTGTCACAAGGAAGCAGTTGGTACATTGTAACTTTCAAAGGTTTTTGTGTGCGGTGTTTTCTCTTGTGTTTTTTTCTCTCTGAAAGATAAGACAACCATATTCTGTGCAGCATGCGGTGGTAGGAGCTATCTGTGTGAAGGGAACCTGTATGAATGTTTCTTTGCATACTAACGTAGCGAGAACGTTCACTCACACTCCATCATCTTTCAGCCTCTTTTGAGGCTCTGGGTCATTTCATGTCAAATCATCCAGAATTTTGTGAAAATGTCACCCACCATCCCTGAATTTAATTAAATTTGGTATACTTATAGAACTTTTAATGCTGATTACAAAAATGGCAATTTTTTTTTAGATTGGTCATGGGGTTCAGAAGTTACGTGCTTTTAAAATTCACTGTGTATGCCACTTGCGGTTCACTTTGAATGACACGCATTAGGTTATATATGATAGTATCTTCTCTCAGGTTTGCCGTAAAAACTTCAAGTTTGTTTTTGTTTGTTCAGAATAGTGTAAGCTTTCAAATATAGTTTCAGATGAGTGTATTAATAAACATGTATTTTTATGTATAGTTTCATGTATTTTTTCTTAACTTCAAGAGCGAATTTCGTGCAATGCCACCCTTCAATTTTCCCCCAATTTTATATGTAGGTAGCTCAGAGTGTGTACTAATGCCTGATGGAAAAATTGGGATGGCGGATAAGAGACAGGGTGATAAAAAAAATAATTTCCATCAAATTACATTAAGAGTTAATCTTATTAATAGTGCTTATGTATTTAGCACAAAGCCTGAAGTACAACATGTTTTAAGGTATAATATTCAAAATTTCTGTTCACTGTGTGTGAAGGTAAGCATGGGCATAACCTGGTGGGGCAAAGGGAAGCATTTGCCCCCTCCAATTTATAGATAAATTAAAATTTACAAATAATAATAATAACAGTGGAACCCCGATTTCAAGTTCCTTGATTTTACAATTTCCTTCATTTTACATTCAATGTAGGTGGTCCCAACATATCAAATTGCTAAGAAATATTCCTCAGTTTTACATTTTCTCGCATTTTAAGTTTTTTCAGCTTGGTCCTCCTGAATAACGTAAAATCGAGGTTCCACTGTATTTAAGTTTCTACTGTCTTCAATTTTTTTAAAAAAGTTATAATCATCATTATTAGCAATCCCAAGTTTAGCAAATTTTCATCAAGAACATTCTTTCTGTGAATTTTATCTCAATATGGTAGTTCTTTTTTTGGCTACTCTTCACGGGGATACGTAATATGAAGTAAGAATAAATGTTGCTGATTGAAATCTTTCCAAATGGAGCTTTTTTGCCACATACCACAGAAAATCTCTTTGTGATGGTTTGGTTGGAACAGTTCAAAAAAAATGTATAGACTTCTACAGTAATAAGTAACACGTGCGGCAATGATGTACCAATTCTGTAGAAATAGTATTCAAGGCATAAATTTCTTATTAATCACGTAAGGTGAAATGACAACAACCTGCAGTACAATGTGTCAGTACTGTGTATAAAACATCTCCTCAAAGATTAAGTATGCACTATTTTGAACTTAGGCTATTTACAGTGTTTGGCAAGTTACTTTTTACAAGTAACAGTTACAGTTACTCATTTAAAAAGTAACTCTGTTACAGTTACTGGTACTTTGAAAGTATCTGTGAGGTACTTTACAGTTACTGTGAAAGTAACTTACAGTTAATGATCATTGATTGTGCGTAAAAATTACACACAATCAATGATCATGAAGACTTGCATTTATAGTTGCGTTTACTTATGTTTCTAGTACATAATATGTCTTCATATATTTACATTACTACTGCAAATAAATGATGGAACCCAGAGTCAGCTTTGCTTGAACGATTTTCATTAAGAAATCATTTGTATGCTGACCATGGTATTTTGAATATAGTGTCATTGATTCCACTTGCACCTATTTCTTTCTCCTATTCCAAGTTCAATAAGATCCAAAGATCCACTCCTTTGACAATGACCTTTTCCTAGCTCGACAACCACATTCCAAACGAACGCAGCAGTCCACCAAAAATACTGAAGTTTTACATAATTAGAAATGAATTGAAGTAAAGCGTCAATGTTCTAAAGTTAGCATGTAACAAAGCATAGCTTCCTTGCCAGGCCAGCAATTTCAAGGAAGTCCTTTCACCTATCATCCAGAGAAGGTACATATATTTTTTTTATAGTTGGAAACAGAATTGTCAAATTTAGCTGTTCCACTACTGCAAAAAGTAACTGTGTCACCGTTGTTAACGATATAGTTATTTACTTTTAAAAGTCGCTTGTTACAGTTAGAATTCCTCAATAAAAAGTAACGTACTTGTAACCAGATATTTCGAAACACTGGTTGTTTAACAGACAATTCAAAAATGATAAGTGCTGATGAAATATGTTTTGTATAACTGTATTGTTTGACTGTTGTGAAGAAGTAGCTTTCTGAATTCCAGCTCTAAACAGTTGTGTAGTAGCTTGTGTGTGCGACTCAAACTTGTTTGTAAGATGGCTTCAGAAGTCCACTTGAAAAAAGGAAATGCAGCAATTTAATTCTTGCATCCAATTGGTTCATCAACTTCATACTACTGACCACAAAGTATTCTGTGTCCAGTGGGCATTAAAAACACAAATGGAAGAGCATATGTACTTAGTGATAAATCAAATACTTTAGTGTGTTTGAAATGGTCAAAATATTCTTCTAAAATGTGAACGGCACAATTTAAAGTTCATGTAATTTTGACAATGCATAGAGTACAATAGAGTAAGTATTATTAGGTACTATCTTCATGGGCATAACTTAGGAACTATCTTTGGGTGGAGAGAATTGCAAAGTTTTCCATCCCATAAAAATAATGTCCAGGATTATTTGCTAAATACATTTGAAAAATCACAATTATTACTCTTTATTTGCTTCTTCCTCAAGTGCCAGAAGGTTCACAAAATATATTTAACTTGTAAATTTGTATTAATCTATAAATTTGGGAGGGGGCAAATGCTTCCCTTTGCCCCCTCCAGGTTATGCCCATGCTTACCTTCACACACAGTGAACAGAAATTTTGAATATTATACCTTAAAACATGTTGTACTTCAGGCTTTGTGCTAAATAAAGGTAACCAAAAAAGTTCTTGCCGTTTTTGACGTCCCATTAATCATGCGCTCACAGAGAGGAAACGAAATGACGCACATGCATGCCAAGTGATCGGGAGTTAGTCTGACCATCGCCTGTCAGTAATACAGGCACGTTGCACACACACAGCAGTCATAGCTCGTCCAGTGTTGAAGAGAAATGGAGGTATCGAAGCAGCTTGTTCGCGTGTGTTTGTTGTATGACTTTAAAGTGGGCCTGTCAGCTGCTGCATCAAGTCGCAACATTTGCCAGGCATTTGGGGAGAATGCCGTGAAGGAACGCACTGCCAGGCATTGGTTCCAGAAATTTCGTTCGGGAGATGTGAGCCTTTCGGATGAACCTCGCAGTGGACGACCACATGTGTTGGATGACATGGCCCTGAAATCAGCCATCGAGGAGGACAGTGGTCTAACGTGTGATGAACTTGCAGAAAGGTTCCAGGTTTCTGCTGAAACTGTCAGACTGCACCTGCATGGGATAGGGAAGTCATACAAGTTAAGCAAGTGGGTACCCCACACATTGTGGGCAGCCAACAAGGAACAACGAGTGACAGCCTGTTTGTCCTTGCTCACTCGGCACCTAAACACACCCATATTTGATCGCTTGCTCACTGGTGACGAAAAGTAGGTCCCCTATGACACTCCCAAGCATACCAGGCATTGGTTGTCGCCACGTAACCCTCCTGTTCCTACACCTCAAGACCACCTCTGCACCCACGAAAGGGTATGCTCTCTGTATGGTGGAATTGTCGGCAAGTGGTGCATTACGAGCTCCTTCCACCTGGTCAGACCATCACTGCTGACTGCTACTCTCAGCAGTTGCAAAGGGTGCACCGTGCATTGCGGCAGAAGGAGCCGGCATTGGTGAATCGCAAGGGTGTGCTGTTCCTGCACGACAATGCCAAGCCACATGTGGCAAAGTGGACCCGGGAAACCCTTCAGCAACTTGGCTGGGAGACACTTTGCTATCCACCATATTCACTGGACCTTTCACCAACAGATTACCACCTGTTGCATTCCATTGATTACCACCTCCGTGGGAGATCCTTCGCAAATGAGGGAGACTGTGGAATGCACTCACGGACTTCTTTGCATCCAAGCCCGCCGAGTTTTATCACCAGGGTATTATGCATCTGCAGGAATGTTGGCAAAAGGTGCTGAATGCTGATGGAGATTACTTCGAAACTAAACCTAAAGGTACGTACCGTCCACTGTATTGCTCTTTGCTTATCACTGCTCTGGAACGGCAAGAACTTTTTTTGGTTACCTTGTACATAAGCATTTTTAATAAGATTAACTCTTAATGTCATTTGATGCAAATTATTTTCTTATCACCCTGTCTCGGAACCGCCCATCCCAATTTTTCCATCAGGCATTAGTACCCACTCTGAGCTACCTACATATAAAATTGGGGAGAAATTGAAGGGTGGCATTGCACGAAATTCGCTCTTGAAGTTAGTCATTTATTTTTCTAAAAAAATACATGTTTATTAATGCACTTGTCTGAAACTTTATTTAAATGAAAGCTCACACTATTCTGAACAAAAGAAAACAAACTTGAAGTTTCTACGGCAAACCTGAGAGGAGATACTATCATTTATAACCTAATGCGTGTCATTCAAATGAAGCCTCATGTGGCGCACACGGAGATTTTAAAAAGCGGGTAACTTCTGAACACCTTGGCCAAAAGTTGCAATTTTTGTAATTAGCATCAAAAGTTCTATAAGTGTACCGAATTTTATCAAAATCGGAGATGGTGGGTGACATGGCCTGGATGATTTGACGTGGAATGACCCCTCTGCTTAAATGTTTAAACAATATTCAGTTGGGCAACAAGTTATTACAGAACACTGCCACCAGTGACGGTGCCAAGAAAAAGTGGCGGGGGTCGAGAAAATATAGTGTGTCCGGATGAAAATATACCAATATGAAATTTGAATAACTCTGCAACCGTTGGGTGATAGAAATGTCCGGTTACGTTTATATGGAAGAGGGAATCATATAATTTTATGACAAGCGAAAGAAAATTGCAGTACTGACCTCACTAAATCTCAATGTGAGCTCCTTTGGTGGCTCGACAAGCATCAAGTCGTTACTCAACCTCAATCCATATGTTGTGCAACATTTGACATGTCACAGATGTACATGCATTGATAATTCTTTCTTGTAGATCGTTCAACCCTTGCACAGGTGTTCAGAAGAGGGAATCAGAGAATTTTTTTACCAGCAGATGGAAAACAATAACAGCAACTCAACATGAGTATGCACATGCGCCGCTTTGTTCTTGAGTAGTGAGTGAAATGGCATCGTTTACTTTGTGTCAGAAAGTTGAGTGCTGTTTTTGGTTTGCGGAATTGAAGTCCCATGTAACAGTGCAAAGGAGATTTAGCCAACAATATAGACAAGAACCACCAAATCGTCATTACATTGTTAGATGGCACAAACAATTGCTGGAAACTGGTGGTAAGCCAGTGGTAAGAAGCGTGTGAACGAGTGGAAAGTGGTTGTAGTGAAGGAAGCTTTTCAATTAAGTCCGCGCAAGTCAATTAGACGTGTGAGTTCACAACTGCAAATTCCACGTTCAACTGTGCACGATATCGTACATAAAAGGTTAAGGCTCAGCGCGTACAAGTTACAGCTGGTTCAAAAACTTAGGTGCACTGACAAACCTGCTAGGTTTGACTTTGCTGTGGAAATGCTATCACGCATTGATCAGGACAATGAATTCCTTACACGTGTTGCTTTTTCTGATGAAGCTACCTTTCATAGATCGGGAAAAGTGCATAGGCATAACTGCAGGATATGGGGTGAGCAAAATCCACATGCAGTTATTAAACATGAACACCACAGCCCAAAGTTAAAGGTGTGGTGTGCTTTGACACGAGATTCTGTAATTGGGCTTATTTTCTTTGAAGGGGCTACAGTTACGGGAGCAAGTTACCTTGAAATGTTAGAACAGTATGCTGTACCGTGTGTACCTCATAGGTACATGTTTCAACATAATACTTATTGTTATATTCATGTATGGTGTTTTGAAGAGTTTAGTTATCTTGCAAGATAAACATGACGTTGGAAGAACTTAATTTTCTTAAGTATTAGAAACAACGAAAGTCACTTAGTGAAGTGAAATTCTCCTGTAGGTTCTGCTACATGTGCTTTGGAGAACACATTGCCCACCTTCGGTACGTCCAAGACTTGACATCATCTTCTCAATAGTAAGGACAGCCAAATGAGGCAGCTGGCTCACAAGACTTTTCAAAGGTTTCCATCATTGGAAACTGGGATTGCTACAGAGAATGCAACTAGAGTGTGAACCTTGTGAAATGCCAATTTATATTTTCCTAGTCATCTTTGTAACACTAAAGAGTTTTGGGCAAAATCTGCATTTCACCTTTCAGGGAAATCATATCACAGGTATAAAATCCTGAAAAAGGTTACAGTTATCTCATAATTCAATAAATATTCTGACCCTGGTGCACCTCTCACTCTACCACTCCAAAGTATGTATGTGCTCCACAATTACAGGCATCTATGGAGGTCTTGGAAATAAGTTCTTTGATTTTGATATCTGCAAAGAGGGAACCTGCATTTAATGATTGAGGAACAGCAAATCCTAAAAAAATGTTCTTTTACCTGCCCGCGATACAAATATCTGTCCTGTTCCTTTCTCGTACTGTTTTTTGTATCATCTGACATCAGTGCGAATACTTTCGCCTCTTCCACTTTGGCTTATTTGCTGAGAATAAGTGTGGACATTAAGCAGATTAATTTGTTTTTAATCGAATTTTGAGTGTAATGTGCATTTTAAGGTTCAAGTTGAATACATTTCCAAATAATATCGCCTCATTTTCAAAATAAATTCAAGGGTTCCAATAAAATCCCTGTGTTAAGGCTTGCATCAGACTCATCATCTCGAAAAGCAAGTCCCTGAATAGTAAGAATCCGCGATGCATCCACAACAGCGACATGTAATGTCTGTTTTCTTGAATCACCTTTGAGTGTCTCACTAATTAGTGTTGTCACTAACAATCCACTATTAGAATAATTTTTCTGTACTACAGATGATGTTTTGTGGTCCTTAGAATGTTTGTGATGTTTTAAGACCATGTACATTTAACGCTTTTTTCCAGTTAAAACTTAGGTTAATCGTGTGATTACAGAACATAAATGAATGAAAATCACTATGCCCAGGTCGGCGCTGGAATCTTCAACGAAAGTCGCACACACATATATATACTAAAACAAAATTAATTTTTGTTATAGTCATGCTGGTATTATAAGCAGGAAAAGTGATATCATGTAGATTACACCACTTAGAAAAGGGGAAAATCATCATACTCTTAGAAATGAACTATCTTATTATACGATACTTCTTTAACGTCAGTTTTGGGGTGCCCCCTGTCCCCCTCTGGCATCGTCACTGACTGCCACCTGTCAACTCAATGTGTGTGTTGTTTCAAATTTGCATATTCAGAAAGAAGGCTGAATTGCATGTGTGTTTGCCATTTTCCACCTGTTTTTGATCATTTGTTACGGAAAAGTCTGTTACAATGCTTGAAATTGAAAGTTTTATTTTTATGAGAGGTTTTTCTCCAGATTCTTGAGTTATTGTCACCTTCTGGGGTGAAATGCCACAATAGTCTCTCTTCATGAGAGTAAGGAAAGATTCTCTGTGCATAGCAACTACTACATTTGGGTCATTCTGTGTCAAATCGATCAATTTCAGAAAAGTTTCCTGATTGTAGTTTTGGATTTGGATGAAATTTGTCATGATGGTTGTCATGTCTGGAAGGCTGGTATTCTAAATACAGTGGAACTTTGATTTTAAATTTTCAGGGGACCAAGGTGGAAAATCTTAAAATGCGGGGAAAATGTAAAATAGAGGAAAATTTATTTCATTTTGTTATGATAGGACCACTGAGACTGAGCGTATAATGTGGGAAATTTAAATCTAGGTTCTATTGTATTAGGTTTTCCTGAGAAGTAGTTCTAGAATTATAGCCTGTGGAAGAGGGTGGTGCTCGACAGGAAATGGAATCCAAATCTGAGAAATGAGCCTTGGGGCTATCTTTGGAAATGTTGATCCCAGCCAGGGAATTTTACACATAAAAAAAAAGAAAACTCAACTCAAGGAACATGCACATTGTATCATGGTTACCCTCAGCTTGTTTAATTAGCAAATTAAAAATCCAAAAATGTACCTTAAAAAGTCTTTCATGTCAAATAATGCATATTTGTTTTTTGCCTGAAGTTACAACCGATCCACCCAGGAAGGTGGCACTAATTTTTTCTAGTAACCTTGATGTGGCTCAATGCACACAATGTTGCCTCTGCATCTATCACACAATCTTGATGAAGATACAAGAAATTGAACAATTACTGGAGACTGGTGGATTTCTAAATTGTGTGTCGCTTAGTGTACAGTAAATTGTTAGAATCATATATTTAAAAAAGTGACAATTTTTTGTAAAAACCACAAAACTGGGCTTTAACCTTGCAAATATCACTAACCAACCACCAATTTGCCACTGAAATGAAAATAGCAAATTTGTACTAATTCTGCAGTGTATAAAACGAAAATGACAATAAAAAATGCTGATTGGCTCTAGTTTACCAGCCTACACACTACATGTAGGTCTACACAGTCTGCATAACACATATCCATTGGCAATACTGTACTCCAAACTTTATTCCTGGACAATAGCACAATATCATCATCAAACAAATCACACCACAAGCCCTGGGCACCACATATTTGCTGCAGCGCATGTGTTTGAGTTTCTCTGAAGTGGTTAAAAGGCAGTAGCATGTCAATTCGTTTTTCTGTTACTATGGTGGGGAGGGGAAGCCAAGCAATCATGTATTTGACAGCTACCCAGTACCCAGGTTTGGCAAGGTAATTTACTCGTTACGTATTTTAAGTAAATTACACATAATTTACTAGTAATTTACGTCACGTAGAAAACCAGTTTTTTAGGGCCTCCCCGATGGTGCAGTGGCAGCATTGTTTCCTTGTAATCAAGGGGTCCAGAGTTTGATACCCGGCAGTAGCACATAGTGGTTTGGATCCCACTTTAAACTGTAGGTCCAGTCCCTATTAGCCTTAATGTGCATAAAGAGGACTTAAAACACCAATTTACACAGATGTAAAAACTAATTTTCTTACATATTTCAGTATAAAATCATTATTTATACAGCCACCTCACCCTCACTAACAGATTTTAAAAATAGAACTGTTGTTTCACACATTTTTAAAAATTGAGAAACCTGTTGATATTGTACATTTTGCACTAGCACATACTTGTATTTATAACATCCCATAATGATTAACAAAAAATTATGTTGATAGGATTTCAGAGTTTTAGTAACAGCTTCAAATTCCTTTTTCATATGTATTATACACTTGCATAAGCTAATTATGAAGGTGAATATGGTGGTTTGTAAAATTCCAATATAAGAACACATACACATTTGGAAGGAAAGTTTTTTAAAGCCTATTATTTTTTTTTGTTTTCTACCACTGTGAACTACCATACATCAATTTTTTACGTATTTTACCCGCAATTTAAATGTCATGTAAAAAACCTTTCTTGACATGTAATTGCATAACCCTGATTGTACCCTCTGTTGAAGGAGGCTTCACAGAGAGAAACAAATAGACAAAGGCATTCCCGAATATATCATTTACCCTTAGAGGAATACCACACATCCAAGAATTGCCATTTTCCCAAACTCTGAAAGATGTTTCCACCAATTCAGAAGATGATGAGCAATGAGAATGTTTCCACCAATTCAGAAGATGATGAGCAATGAGATGAACCTATGTTTCTGGAATCTGACGATGATGCATGTGTGTCAACCAGGGTGTGTTTCTATACCACACATGCTTACCCAAGAACAACAATGATCATATTCGCTATCTGAAACTGCCAAAAGAAATATCAGAGTTAGTGGCATCAAGGTTTCATCTATGGAATTTTATCTCAGAAAATGTACGAGTGATTTAATTTCATCCACATCATGAGGAATTTTCTCCTTAGTTTCAAATAAGACCACCATGTCTACTGCACCCATGTAAATGGCTTGATGAATGCCCTTTGAATGAAACATGACCCACAAAGATGGACATTGTTCAGACTCATCGAAATTGAGTCTGAACGGAATGGTGTTGCATATTGGAAATCAGTTTCCAGCTGTTCCAGTCAGACACGCTTTAGCCTTATAATGAAAGAAATGTACACCCACAAAATTAAGCCTCGGCTGGATGTTTCTCTCAACAGCTGAAAACTGCTTCTCCTTCTATTGACAAAATCTAACATATGCTTCCAATTTCGATGATACTCTGCAAGGCTTTTCTAGAAGGATAAACGGAGTGATGTAATGAATAAAAAATCAATTTGGGATACTAGTTTGGCGTACAAAAAATTGGAAATTCAGCATTAATTGGATCTGAAAGCAGCTTTAAATGGGACGTTTGAATAGTTTTAAACCATTTTAGCATTTAAGTTCAATATTGTGCATCTTAGCGTCGTGAATTTATATAGATAATTCCAAGCGTTTGCACAATATCTTCAACAGAAATTACATAATTTTATTTAAAAAAAGACAAGTATTTAGTTCCCATGCCTTCTGCAAGTTCGAGGATTTTCCGCTTATGGCACTGCTGTCGCTTCTGGGCAAGCAACCCTCTGAATGTGTATTCTCCCATCTGCGGCACCGGTCATGTGCTGCTCGGAGCGGAGGAGGGTTAGGGTTTCACACCGCAATTTATAAACTTATCTTGCTTTGACATCTGGTTTATGTTTTGTCCGCGCAAAGACCTTGGAAACTCAGGGAAGTGCATTCATTCCTTCAGTGGGTGGCTACTTTCAAAATACAAGACAGACAGTCTTGGAAGTCGAGGAAGTGAATCGCCATCACTTAGTTTACACAAATTGCGTCGGTTCGTACAAGTCTGATCCGAAACAAGAAAGCCAGTTACTTCGTTGACTTACTCTGTGATGCTCTCCGATTTTTTTTACACATCTAGGTTATATGCATCATAATGGGAATTGAAGAAAATGTAGGATGGAAGAGGGTGGTTCAGAGATTCCTATTTTCGCATTTTGACTTTTGTTTTTACCTAATACAATAATTATACTTATACTAAATCTTTTGCGCCGCGCTGAGACCCAAGAACTGACTTATTTTAATTTATTGAGGCTCAAAGTAAATAATAAAATAAACATTTAAATTAACGTTCATCATATTATTATTATTATTATAAAACGTAAAGCGCAAAATTTAATAGGACGACAATGCTCTGTGTGAGTTTGGTGTGCAGTAACAAAATTTTAATAAATTTATTTCCAAACCATGAATTTCATCTGAAATTAATGATCTCCCCGATCGCATAGTGGTAACGTCATCACCTTGTAATCAAGGGTTCCCGGGTTAGGGTCCCACTTTAAACTGTAGGTCCAATCCCAATTAGCCTATCTGTGCATAACATAGGACTTAATACAAAAATTAATGTAAGATTATGTAAAAATTGACAATTTTGACTGACGTGTCGGCGTTAAATCAACCTAAAAATTAAAAGACAAATTACACAAAAATAACAGAAAATTTACGAAGGGGAAAATTTATGTTACTGGTTGGAAGATGTAGAGGCTGGGGAAAATGAGACAGGAGACACTTACCTGTAATCCCCTTCAATTTGAACAATGACTTGACATTGGTAACATTAACTAAGGAAGCATTCATTCATTAACTGACATTCGAGCCTATAGGACTTATGACCTTGCGGTGCATCACAGTCAGAAATCCGGTGAAATCTTAATATTTAGTTTCAAGTGGGATCCAAACCACTCCTTCGGGAGCGGCGTGCCTTCACCGGCTATTGACCTCTGGGCCCTCTGCTTACAAGGTGTTACTTTTAAGCCACCTGGGAGGCCTTCCTTAGTAATGCATAATATTTGAATACAATTGAATTGTGTTCCTTTTCCAGCAGTTTAGCGAGTAAAATTTTAAAATTTCGCTTACACTCGAAACTAGGGCGACTTTTTTTCCGCCTCATTTGAGCTGGAATGATACTTGGGAGAGTCTAGAACTTGTAATACAGAAAACTAACTTTTATTTATAACTCTTTGTGTGTGTAAAACCATAGTACCTTTTTCACGATTAGGTCTTGTTCCATTTTCCCTCCTGCGTTCTTTGCTCTCTCTCCCTGGCTCTTCAGATATAGAGCTTCCTTCATTTCTTGCTCTTCTCTTTCTCTCTCTCCCTCCACTTGCTCGTTCTCTATTTCGCTTTCTACCTTTTGCTCCTGTTTCTCATTCTCTCTTTCTATAGATTTCTCTGTATGCCTCTCTTTTTGTTTCTTGTCCTTCCTTTATCTCTTTATCGTTCCGTACTGTTTCTTTTCTTTGTTCCTTTTCTCAGTCCATCTTGAGAAATGTTTATGTTCATTTCTCTCAATCCACCTCTTCCTCTGTTATTATAGTGCAGAAGGCCTTAGAAAGATCGCTTCGCGGGCTTACAGCAGACAACAATATGGGGGTGTGTCTGCGAGAACCAATCAGGTCCGCGAATGAGCGAGCCCGGTTGCTACAGCTAGCTCTCGCTGCACCCTTCTGGAAGGGTGAATGACCTCTGCCTCTTGCTACCTCGGCCTGTTTGTTCGGCTGAGGAGCAGACGACACGAGAGTATCGGCAATAGTGTGCGAGCGACGTCTGCTGTTAGCCCGCGAAACGCTCTTTCTAAGGCCTTCTGCACTATATACTCTGTTTTGGTTGGTTTTCCTCTTCCTTTTCCTCTCTTTCAGTCTGTTTTGCCTCTTTATTTTCACTGGAGGCACATGGCACAGTGGTTCGGATCCCACTTTAAACTAAATATTAAGTGGACTTAAAACCACAAATCAATCAATCAATCCTATTTTCACTTTCATTCTCTATCCTTTGGTTTTTAAGCATCACACTCCGGCTTCCTTTAGCCTCCCCCGCCCCTTGGGGTGTCTCCTTCAATGGTACCTATTTATTTGAGAATGGGCGAACCCCAGAGCCGCTTTATGAAGAAAGAAGGCCGCAAAAATCCGACCTCACAAAACACGCTCAGGAACCTAATCTTAGTTTCCAGCAGGCCATTGAGACTCCCAGCCGACTTTACAAAGGGAAAACTTCCCTGTTATTGTCCTTCAGTACTTCTTCTTCTTTTTTTTGGAAATCAACTTTAATCTCTATTTTTTCATTCCAAAAAGAATAGTTTCGGAGAATTAGAGATTATAAAAAAGAATTCACCTTGGCTTTTCTGTCACTTTTGAGCCGAGGACTATTTAGGGGAGGGAGATCCAGAGGACACTGCCATACGCAGAGGGGGTGCTAAAGGAGCTACAGCCCCCCCCCCGAAATTTTTAGAAAATAAAAAATTCAAATGAAGGTAGTAATAAAGTCGAAAAAAACTCAAAATGACCCCCAATAAGCATTTTTGTGTTTGAATTACTTTTAAAACGAAGGATTAAAATGGTAATTTGAGCTCATAACAAATGAAAATAAAACACCAACACTGAAATTGATTTACGGCAATGTATTCTATGATTCAACCAAATATTTAATCTGCCTCTGTTCAGTAAAGATTAGATTCATGACACGGAACCCGCATTCACATTCAGTTGTAGATATTGCTACAATTTCAATTGAATTCACATAATCCTTGCTCTTGAGTGAGGTGAAAATGTGTCTTGGCTGACATGATTCCATAAAACACACGTTCTTAATCGTCTAAATTTCTATGTCTGTGCATTTAATAGGACCACTCATATTCAATAAATATTCGATCCTTGATCTATTTGACATTCATTTCTCATTTCATTTTTTTGCGATATTAACTACACCTAAGCTAGATAAAGAATGTGTGTTGTTATATCCCTGTTCTTACACCGTCTTTTTGCCTATTCAAGTAATAATAATAATACATTATTAATTAATTTACATATTTAATTAATGTCATTAATCTAATGTGAATACTTTAATTTCATCATTTATATTATTATTATTTCTGAGACTTGGTTCGGACTCCCCCCCCCCCCCCCCCGAAATATATTTCTTGATACGTGCCTGCTTTTGACTAATCTTGATTGATTGATTGATTTGTTGTTTGAAGGCCACTTTATGCACAGGAAGTCTAATCGGGACTGGGCCTACAGTTGAAAGTGGGATCCGAACCACTGTGCCATTTGCCTCCACCGGGTATCGGACAGACTAATCTTTGAGTAATAGAGGTCCCGAGTTCGGCGGTTATGTACAGAATGGTATTTGAAAGGGAAGGGTAAGTCCTCCATCTGCTTGCTAATATTTTATTGTGGGGAGACTATATATGTACAATTTATAATATATCGATGCTTCAAGAGTAATTGCCAAAAATTTTGCAAATACCTCACTCTTTACGTGCATCTATCCATTTTGGACACTTATCAATATCTCCAACTATTTGAGCACAGCCAATTATGATTGTGAACTGATAGCAAAAAGTTTGTTTGTTAAACTTGTTTTAAGACCAATTTATGCACAGAAAGGCAAGTCGGGACTGGATGTATAGTTTAAAGTAGGATCCGAGCCACTCAGTGGGGTAGCGCAGATCGTTGGCCCCATCTTGCAAGTAAAATATTGAGAGGCCCCCTTAGTGTCAAAAAAAATTATGATGCCAGAGTGGGACGGAGGTACAATAGTTAGCTAGTTATCTGCCCTCCCCCCTTCGTTGTACAAGAAATTAACTTTTATCTCAAATATTATGCCTTCCCATTTTTTTGTTATCGACTTATGTCACTGTAGTACCTTCTTGAAACTAAATCAGGATGGTCTGAATCTCTGAAAAATAACTGGAAGAAGAATCTGGAAATATTTTCTCTACTTCAACGCAGCGACAAAGCCAGGAATCACTTTTGGAGGAGGAGGAAGCTTCCCGGTGCCAAATATTTTGTTCCTGATGCTTTGTATTTTTGCTTGAAATATTTTTTTTAATGAAGTTACATATATTACACAGATATTAAGAAATACTGTTTTGGTGGAATTGTAAAAAGATAGTAAACACTCCTCTTTTGGACTTTGAGGTGGACGTGCCTTCAGCCCCTAAGCCATCCCCTGTTTCCTCCAGGCCAAGATTCAACGTAAAGAGTCGCTCATATTAGCCTTCTAATACTGAGTGAGTAATATACTCAAGCAACAAACTTATCCTTCAGTAAAGGGGGTTGAACCGGATATCTAGATTGTCGGTAGTAACCTATCGCAAGGTAAATTTCAATCTGCTACGAAGAAATAACTGCGGACTCTAGTCTTTGAGTGATAGATAATAAAGCTGCGAAGGAACTCTAATTCACTGAAAATTTGTCACTCCATGAAATGCAGCTTGGAAGGACTGAAACCTCCCAAGTTCTTACACCGTCTTACACCCCCCCCCCCAACAAAATAAAAGAAGGTTGCCACAGGTTAGTAGACCTCAACATCATTATTCATAATTTTAATGCTGCCATTATTTTTTCGATAGACCAGTGATCATAATTTCTTAAATACCTTTTCATGAAACAAGAACCTTTTTATTAATAGACCATCAGTGCTCGAATTTTCCTTTCTTCTATCCCCAACGCGAACAAGGAATTTTGCAGCGAGGAATTTTCCCTTCGAACACTGCAGATCAAAAAATCGTAACACATTGGAAAATAAGAACTAGTTCGACAGAAATGTTCACAAAATGCCAAATTGTAAGAAAAATGAACTTACAAAATTACACAAAATAATGGTCACATTTAACTCATACACTGTATACCCTGCTTGGCAGAGGATGGGATAATGGTCTTTACAGCAAAGGGATAATTTACTATGGGTCCCAGCTTTAACTGAGGTTTTCGTCCCCTTTGAAGTAAAACGTAACAAGTGTAGACAATATGGAAAATTCTTTTCAGCTCTTATTTCAATATGAAAAGAATTGGGACCCCCTTTGAAAATATTAGGTGGGAAGTTACATTTTAAATATCACGTGGAAAACTAAAAGGTTACAAATTAACAATTTTGATGTTTATTGTAAAATAAGGATAGACTGGTTGAGCAACTGAATATTTCTACTGGATTCATAACTATAGACAATTGACACGCTACACTACGTTTACGACAAACTGCGTAGATACATAGGTATGAGATGAGGGATATTTTCCTATCGATGGACATCTGCGAGCAAGTAAGTTAATTCTGCATTTCGGAGGGGGACCCATATGACAAGTTACTGGGGCCCCTCTGGCTGAGATAATACGTCACTGCTTGTTATCGCAGACGTCGTATATGATGTTACTGGGAACCAGATTTCTGTTTCTCAAATCGATTTTTTTATAAGCGACACTATATGTGGAATTTCTGCGATTATATAAAAAATTCAAGAGCGCATTGTGGGGCTCCTACACCTCGCCCCCCCTGCATTGCGGGGATTGCGGGGGTGGCTGCTACGCCACTGGAGCCACTACGCCTCCACCGAGTATTGAATCCGGGGTCCCTTGATTACAAGGCGACGACGTCACCACTACGCCATCGGAGAGGCCCTGATAACACAAAGTGTGTAGCTTCTTGCACGAGAACAGTAACAACAGAATCCTGATTCCAAAGCGGAGAATTTATATTTTAGGTATTTTACTACGTAATCTATGTTAGTTGGCCATTTTACTGTAACGAAATGAATGTACCGACGGAAACAAAAAGAAGCATGCAGCTTCACAGTGCATAGGCTATTAATCTCAAAGGACGATGTGTAAGGTTTTTTCAACTAAGGAAAGGAAAACAGTTATTCTTCAGGGTTTCGGCACATCTGTCAATGGCCAGTGGGAACGACCATTCATTCTCCCCCTCTCCCTGCCAGATCGTAAAAGCAGCGAGGTCGGATTGCTGAAACTGGGTAATGATGGTAAGAATATGGGAGATTTGTGACTGGGAAAAAGGAGAATTTCTTGAAAGCGACGTCAGCGCCTCCCTCGTGTTCCCTTGGTACTGTTGTTAGAACGGAACTAACGACACCCTCGAAATTTGGATTTCTTTCAACATCCAGCCGAGGCTTAAGAATCTCTCATCCTTACTGTTATGCAACCTGGAATTTTGTATCAACTAGTTTCGACTGGAAGAGCAGTTCCCGAGAAGTGTAGTGTTTCCAACACTATAACCGTAGTGTTTCCAACCCCGTACTGCTTTGTCAAAAATGAAACCTTAACGTAAACTTCTTCATTCATGAGTTATATTATGTTTACAGACATGTTACATGTTGCATGTTTTCTGGAGCATTTATTTAATCTTCGGTGGAGAGAAAATTCTGTTATTATTTTACATCTTATTTTTTGCAGCTTCTCCACCATGTATTGGTTAATCGCAACAATGAGGATAAATCGATGAAATTGATAAACTGATTCTCATAAAGAAACACACATGCTAAGCCTAGACTCGAGCACGTAACCTTCGGTGAGTCAACTACACAACATGCTCGGTCAATTGGCGGCTAGCCGGCCCCCAATGGCGCTATGGTTATCACATTGCGCTACGACACCAGGGGTCCCGGGTTTGTTTCCTCACCTGGGCATGGATACTTGTGACTGTCCATTCACCCATATCATCACTCATCTCCATCTTTGCAAATTAGCCAAAAGTGGTACAAAAGCGAAGTAAAAATAAAGCAAATCAATCAATCAATGGGCAGCTAGATTTATCATGGTGATGATGGATATTATTATCTTTATTTTATTTTACTTTGCATTTATACTGCTTTTGGCTAAACACAACAATGAGGATGAGTGTATGATGAAATTCATGAAGGGACACTCATAAACAACCAAGTCCGGGCCAGGACTCGAACCCGGGAATTTCGGCAGTGAAATCAAAAGCCAACTACTTAACATGATCGGGCACAATGGCAGCCAATTCTTGTTAGTAATATTGTCTCAAGTAGTGCACTTTTACCATCGTATTCTTCCATACAATCATGAAACTAATGAAAATTAAAATGTTAAAATACCTGTCAATGTTTTTTTTTTAGTTTGCAATATAAACACCTACTGTACAAAGCCAGATTGTGGGAATAAGAAACAGAACCAAGTTAATATATCTTGACTGTAGAAAGCCTTAATACAAAATCAAGAAAAGAACTATTTAACAGATCCATTATTTGTATTTGTTGTATGGGAAGCATTGTCTGAAGTGTGTAGTGACAGACAACTAAAATACAAATATTGAATAGAGAGGCAACAATGTTAAGAGAACAGCAGTGTCTGCGCAGATGCAACGCATCTCAACAAGTGGGCGTGGCACTGGCAGTGCGGCGAGCTGCTCTTGCTGCTGTAAAAGGAACACAACAGACTGAATGATGCTAGACTTAAAATCTAGTCAATCGAGAAAACGTTTGTCGAGGAAGTGAATTGAAATATAAACACCTACTATTTGGTCTAAGCCTAGTGCCTTTCTATAACGGTTACTCGCAATAACAGCTGATCAATTTTCACATGTGGAATTCCATAATGAAAGTGGCAACAGGCCACACTCCACACCTTTAGCTTGGTAACACTAATAAATCATCTCATAAGCATTCGTTTATGCTGATATTCATGGCTAGTATATTACCTACAAACATAAACAATACCATGGGCTCACCAGAGGTGAGGTATGGGGCAGAATTCATTTTCTGCTTCACTTTCCTGAATATATTGTAGCAGTATAATTGAAGGGGTCTGCCGTATAACGTTGTAAGTGACAAACAAACAAAAAGAATTTTTCAGAAATGAGCAAAAACATTTGTAGAATAAATGGGTGTTTGTTTCGAACTTTTTTCAGCTAGAATGTATAGTTCGTATTGAAATAAACATAAAACCAAAAGAACAATTTATTGCAATAAACCATTAATGTGTTAGAGAGCTTTTTACACCATGTAATGAGGTAGCAACGTTGTAAGCGACTGGCAGAACGTTATACCCCGAACTAGATGGTGTCGCTCAACTAGGGACGGGGCAGGAATGAAAAACGTACCACAGTATTCCTGTCAATACCTTATTTTATGATACAAGTAAAGCAATGGTAGATAAAAGTACAAAAATGGTATTATAAAAGTATAACATAATCTTAAATGAGGATAATACATTTTCTTGTGGGTTAACATTTTCATTACTCAACTTCAAGTTCTTGGTAAAAGGAAACAAATTCTCGTGGAAGATACTGACACATATCATCCAAATCTTTCTTTTTGGCAGCCTTTATAGGGAGACGACCTTCGTACAGGTTGGGAGAAGCAGCCACTTTCACTGGGGGAAGATTTCTCTTGGCTGGCCCTTCGGATTGTTTGGTCAAACAGTACGTTTGCCATGGTTGTAGAACGTTGTGGGATGTTCTTCCACGTAATGTTGTCGGGTCATCATTGACGATTTGGTACCATACATGGTCTGTAATATTATATGATTTGGTGACCAAGGAATGCAAAATGATGTCCCAAGTTCTTGAAATCATCTGTACACATGACATATACGTCGAACTGGTCGGAACTCCTAGCATTAGCAATAACTTCTACCCATTGAAATGGGACATACACTTTTTCCCCTTTTTTGCTCGATCAATAACGGCAAAATCCCTATCACAGGGGAGAAAACTGTGGCCAGTAGTCATAAACTTTTGCTCAACAGTTGAAAAGTACTCATTTACTACCACATGTTGCATTAAAGCTATCATGTGCCAGTTGTTATTTTGCCCAACACATCTGTCAGACCACAACGTCAATTTGCGTGTTTCACCTTCTCTCAGTTTGGAAAAATTTAGTTGTGTATACTTCAGGATACATGATGATATCTCTGCTGACCCTCGCTTGGCAATGGTCTCGTCCCAAGAAAACATCATAGCTTTATTGTTACCCTGATTCTGGACAGCAAGATTGAAACAGGACAAAGGCCTTTGATAAAATACGTTATTATGGGTCAGATTGGGACAAAATAAAACTTGCTGCAGGTCAATACACAAAACAATGTTCTCTCCGTGTTCCTTGGCATTTTTCGTGTCTTCTGGCAGTGACTTATAAGCAAGATCTGCCCTCATGTGATGAAGGTTACTTTCATTTGCAATTTGTCTCATTTCCGCTTCATTGTTGGTTGAAATCATACGAATGTGCAAGCGGTCACAATATGCACAAGTATCAGACCGGGGCATACCAAATCTTAGTTTAAAATCAGAATTGAAAATGTCACGGTACAGATGAAGTTTTACTTTAACTTCAGGATGTTTAATGAAAAAAAGTTCCCACCTTTTCCTTACATTTAGCCCTGCATCCAAACATTGTATTTTACTCTCATGCCTTGAATAATGATTTTCCTTCTGTGGGAATGAGGAAATATGTTGTTTAATAAGCTCCCTAGTCTCATCCGATGTCTTTCCTTGTTTCCCGTGTAACCCTCGGTTGTCAGTCAAAGATTTATCAAACTTTATTTTATCAAGAAGTATCTGTACACGGCGAGGTGTGATCTTTAAAATGTTGCATAACATTTTTTGGCATATTCATACATTACTTTCCTTCGTTGGAAGATAATACTCTACAGTGCAATGTCTTCTAGAAATATCTTCACTTACCCGTCTGCGAGTAATATCGACTACCTTGATGCATGATAACGATTTCTAAATCAACATACTGCTATTTATATTTCAATATAACTACTAATCTTCACTAAAATGGAACATTGAAATTTGAACCAAAATATAATACATATTCGTAATAAGGAACGTTATCCCTTTCACTTGGACACCCAAAGCCATAATACAAAAATAACATAAAAAATTGGTGCAAAAATATTTTGCCCAAACAAGTTTTCCCTGGGTGTAGGCAGGTACAAAGATGAATCGTGGCAATTTTAGGCATGCTTGGATGTATGGTTCCGGAATCAAAAATGCGATGCCGACAGACAGGCATACGTACAATTTTGTCTGCGGACTCTACATTATTCAAGGGTAACACTAACAAATACGATCAGAACCCCACAATATGTAAACGTATTGCAACAAGTGGTGGTTACAACGTTATTCTACTCAGCTCTTCTGGTGGCAGTTTTCCGGGTACAGTTTTCTTCTTCTTTGTTACATATGGCATGCCAGCATCTCTCAAAGCTTTCCTCTTCTTATCCTTCCAATGCGAAACATTAACTTTCCGTTTTTTTCCATTATTTATGCATTTTTGATCACCCGGTGACAGAGTAACGCCCGACACAGCGTCCATTGTTTGGTGCATACAACGTTCTTCTGGCGACAAGAGCAAAATTTCCGTGCTTCTCACTTAGGTTTGCAGTGCTACCAACCTAATATATGATCAATGTAAATTTACTACATGGTGGGGAATGTCGCATACTCCGTTTTTGCCACAAAATCTCCACATTGGAAAAGTTGGCGCTTACAACGTTATATGGCGGACTCCTTCAATTATTCTGCTCCATTTTCGTATTCTCAATTGAACTCGCATTATTTTTTTCTGAAAGTTGAACTCCACCTTTCACCTTAAAAATTATTTGGTGAGAGCTTATCAACTATACTAAAAGTTAATTACATACAATACTTTACGACTCAAAGTAATGTGAGCTAAAGTGATAAGTCACTGGTGCAAAATTCAACGTAATGATAAAACAATGAAGGTGGTGCATGTAGGGAAGTTGATGTGCTAGAAAGTTTTTGCACACACACACACACACATTATATATATATGTATATATATATAGTTCTGTGTAGAAGACATTTCGTCACATTTTTTCCCACCTTGGCTTCATTGAATTCATGAAACTGTAATGACATTAATACGTGAACCCCCTATAATCAAAGAGTCACAGATTCGATTCCCGTTGGAGGCACAAGTGCCTAGTGATTCGGATACCACTTTAAACTGTAGGCCTCACCTTGGATAACCTTTCTGACCATGTAATGGAATTAAAACAAAATTGGAACATGCGAACCCATCACAACACACGCACACAGAGGGCATTGAACTTAATTCCTGACAATTATTATATACATCAAACTTTCAGTTCACTGGAATAAGGTCTATTTGTCATGCAAAATAGTGTGAATTTTCAGTCTCGCGGTGTCTTCTATACGAAATGCATGTTAGTTATCTAAAAAAAATTAAATGTGAGGGTGAGTCGAGCTATGTTTTATTCAATAAGACTCTTCGCTTCAAACATATTTGCTCTATAGCTGTCGATCTCAAATTGGCATCTAAGAGTAGTTGGTTAGCACACAAGATTTGGAGCAAAATCACCGACTGTCATAGTTCGAAACCCACTCAGAGATAACAAAATTTCTTTGCTTGAAGTTAAGAGAAGAGGTGCTCTCTCAAAATGTATAGTCAATCAAAACAAAAAACTATGTATAATAATCAATTAAGTCGGGACGCCGTTAGAAACCGCTGCTCATTAACAGAGCAGAAGGGCTATTTTGACAAAATCCTGTTTTCCTGCTGGCTGCTTCGGGGAGGAGGGCTTTGTAAAGTTATCGCTTCTTGCCGAAGCGGTAGGTCTAATTGGTCGTATGACTGCAAGTTCCTTCATAGGTAAACATGGCAACAGAGGGTCACTGCCAGAAAGGCTGTTCCCACCCCAGTGGCTTGAAAGAACCACTGTCAGTAACATTCAGACAAACATCTAAGAATTTCCTTAGGTTTCGAAGCTGATCTGAAGGAACAATAAATACTACAAAGAAAGGCGACATGAATTAAGAATGATTGATTGGTCCGTCTGTTGATGGATGGCAATTCATATTAACAATAATAATCGTAAACTTGTCATTAAAGGGTCAACAATCAAAGCTGATGCGCATCTCTTGATCAGAAATTGCTAGCTGTTAACAAATTTGTTTTTGTACCGTTTGTTATTTTAAGTGGCTTTTCTGCTACTTTTGGCCAATGAGGATGAGTGACGATTTGATTAGATTGTAGGAAATAACACCAATACTGAAGCCAGGGTTCAAACCTGAGAATTTTGTGGGATCAGAAGTGGACCACGTAACATGCTTGGCCACCAAGCCCGAAGAGTAAGAGAGAGCACTCTGCGGCCAAGCGCGGTTAGTGGTGGATTAACTAAACAGACACCGAATGTTCCAGGCTCGAGTCCCGGACCTTCGTTAATTTCATAATCTTCATTTATCCTCAGTGCCACGATTTGCCTCGAGAGGTATAAAAGCGACTTAAAACAAGAAATATACAAAAAATAAATAGAGCAATATTTTTAAACCATAATGTTAAAGTTTGGTGGATGTCAATCCCCCCAAGGCAAATGGCGCATCCCTCCCCCCAATCATATCATAATACCCATAAAGTATTTAATTACTACAGCATGTCTACTGAAAGTAGCTTGCTTTTTGGCTTTAATTAACACTTTATACTTGATCTGCCCTCCACCTTACAGGGGTGCCCATCTCCCCAAGATGGTGGATGCATTACCACCAAAATTATTTATCATAATCACCCCAAATAGGTTGGATGAATATGTAATAATTCATTTTTATTTGAAGAAAATAGCCAGTTAAACTGTCCATATTATTTTAACTGTTCAAATTTTCGACATCTCCAATGTCATAACATAAATTATATAAATATGCATTTTAACAGTGTTTGTGTGTGGAGAATATTTAAGATTTAAAAACCCACAATTTGAGTATTTTACACGAATTGCAATTGCAATGAAACGTAAGATAGAAGATAGAAAATTTAACCTGGGCAAGCCAAATAGCATGTTGTAGTTGTCCCTTAACTGGCTTGTGTGTGACAGAATCAATTATTGTTTCAAGACACACATACCGATTGAATGATTTGGTTTGTTTTACTTCTCTTTTATGCCACTTTTGGCTAATTGCGGATGAGTATGAGTGCTGATATGATAAAATTCATGAAGGAACACTCGCAAAGAACACCCATGCACAGGGGCTAGTTTCCGAACCTGTGACCCTTGGTGTCGTAGTGTGCTAATCATCTTGCCATGGAGGTTGACGAGATACTGAATCCTAGCTAGAAACTCCTAAGGCCGAGAATTTAATAAGGTGTCTCCTTCAAAGAACTCATCCATCTGCTTGGGTAAATAAAAGTACTTTAGTAGTCCATACAATAATGACATTGCTTTTATCTTATCTGTAATTTTCACTTACTAAAAAGTAAAATTGTCCTGCGTCAAAAAATTGAAAATACGAATCTGAAAATGTTTATTTGTTTGTTTCACAGAGTAATCTGCAAGGTGTTACTATGAAGTACACTTAATCCACAACTATTATAGCATACAGGGAATCACTAATACATTAATATTGTTAACCCTTAAACGCATAGTGTTACCATATGGTAATGCTCAATATTCGCACACTTTCGTGCTAGAGGCTTGTCTGTATTGAGTGTGTAGGCAAACCTAGTGTCAGAAGTCGCTCTAGGAAGCATAAAGCTTGCATTTGAGACCATTTGTTTCAGTCCAGGTAATGGCATTGTTGCGAGAGGATGTATTTGTTTTGACCTTCGATTTTTTTATTCAATATGTCATACACTGGAAAGTAAATATAGTGGTTTTTTTCTGAGTGTCTTTCATTATGTAGTTCTGAATTTTTCAGCATTTAGTAAACACATGTAATTAAAAACTTATGAAGTTTTCTGTTCAAGAATTTGTTCGATTTTTGCTCATAACGGTGGCGTTAGCACATGGTAACGCTATGCAGATACAGTAGCTACAGGCCTTTTCAACAATTACTTTATTTATTATTGCAACTAAAGCAAGAAATTCGAGTTGTAAAGTATTTTCTCGTCTTTTGCATGGTTTATTTATTTCTATTGCTTATAATTTATATTTTATTTTAATAATAATATAAATAATAATAATAAATATAACACAATAAAAGTAATAAATAGCTTGCACGAATGTTTTCCATAATAATCCTGTTTGGTGGCTAAGCTTTGTTGAGTCTGTGATCCCGTATTATGGAAAACATTCGTGCAAGCTATTTATTAGAGGTAAACCTATAAGATTTGAGAACAAATTTAGAAAAACTGCAGCTCCTCCCTCATCCATATGCTACATGAATTTTCCCGAGACAAAAATTCTTCCAGCTTGAATTTGGATGGATATTGCTCAAAACTATATGATATCATTTCATGTTGCACCTAAAGGAGCTTGGCGGCCCATTACAACACAAAGGAAGATTTTAAAAGATGTGTGGTATGCTGGTGGTCCACCAGTAGTGTTCGCATTGGACATATGAAATCTGTGGTTGGACTTCACGTTCCATGTGTTTCTATGACAAGGGCCTCCCCGATGGCGTAGTGGTAATGCCGTTGCCTTGTAATCAAGGTGTCCCGGGTTCGATACACAGTGGAAGTACATCGCACATTGGTTTCGATCTAACTTTAAATTTTAGGTCCAGTCCCGATTAGCTATTTTGTGCATAAAGTGGACTTAAAAACTCCAAATCAACTCAATGCAAAGTCTCTACGACAAGTGAATATTCAAGAATGATAAACAATATGTGAATATAGAGTAAACATTATGTACTAAATAGATACCTGAGCTCCTTTAGCTCAGAAAATGTGAGATTAATGTACAATCGATCTATAATATTTGTATTATTTTAAAAAAATAATCAAATTTTGAAAGTAATTTTAAGGTTAATTCAAAAAATTCCAAGTTTTCAATAATAAATTAATTTGTAGGGGGTGAACGCATATTGTTACCATATGGTAACTGGGCAAAATTTGAAAAGGGAGAATGAAAATTTTCAAAAAATGATTCTAATTCACTTATTAGTACATAACAGATATTAGACTCAAAACAAGAAAAAAAAATTGACAAAAAATAATTCATGCATTTAAGGGTTAATAGAACAACATGATCAAAATGACAAATCATCTAAAGCAGTATACCAACACTAAGATGGCAGATGGTCGCTAGTGCGTAACGTTTGTGCTCCCGAAATAACGTAAACAACTGCAGTAAGTGAACATTCTAATGGTCAAACTATTATTGTAAGGTGAGATTAATATCTGAGAAGTGCATTTGCAGATAACACACCTTCGGTTTATTACTTTGTGTCTTGTATTGTACTATTTACTAATTCACCGTTCATGGCACCGAAAAAATCTGGAAAGAACCAGGGATCACCGAACATCATAAGCAGTGTTTCCAACTGGAACAACGTAGAATTTGTGAAATGTGTTTGTGAGGAAGTGAAGATTGCTGTGCAGGCACCTGAAATGATGAAAATTATGGTGGATTTGATAGTCGAGGCAGTGACAAAATCAGTGCTTCAAAGTCTGGAGGAAACACTAAACTTTAACGTTGAAGAAATGCACAGCATGAAGGATGAACTGAAGAAGAAGGATGAGGAACTCTGAGGGCTCAGGGACAAATTGGACGACTTAGAGCAGTACCAGAGGAGGAACTCCATCCGGATATTCGGTATTCCCGAAACTTCTGACAACAAAGCAACCACCTTGTTTGAAGAGCAACTGGGCATCAAAATCCAGCATGGTGATATTTGCAGAAGCCACAGGGTAGGAGGACAGAAGAAGGGAGGTAAGCCAAGAGCCATTCTTGTTAAATTTACTAATTACCGTGCGAGAGCAAGTGTGTTTCGAAATAAACTGAAACTAAAGGGTTCTAATATCACCATCACAGAAGATCTCTGCTGCGCACGTCTCGAGCTTCTGAAACTGGCGATGAGTAAATACAATTACAAGAACTGTTGGACCCAAGATGGGAATATCGTAATAAACATTGGAAATGTGAAGCACTTCATCACTTGCAGAAAGCAATTAGATGAACTTTGAACGCTTACCGGGAAGATATGAGTGATCTGTAAACTTTATCATTTTTTAAAATCTTTTACCTTTTATAACATAAAATTTAAACTTCCCATTACTCTTATCATTTTCATTTATCGGGAACACATTTAGTCTTAAGTTGTAGCTTTTAAATGTTTTAAGTTCCTCTTTTCTTTGATATATATACGTGTTTTGCTCCTTTTATTATTGTTTACTACTTTCAATATTTTAATCTCTACTGCATAATTTTTCAGTTTAGTTTCGTAAATGTGAGATACGTTCTTGTACATAAGCAAAGTTTAATTGTTAGTAAATAAAAAAAAACATATTCATAAATTTCTAATAATCAAAAGTACCGTAAAAAGCAGAAAACTTTTATTTATATTTGTAACCTTTATGTATTTGCGGATAAATGTAGTGAGTTTGCAACCTCTCTCTGCTCTGCAACCCTCCAGAAGTTACTTCTACCGTTATGCCTCTAACAGAACCTACCACTCCCCTTGAAATGAACTCCACTGCTCTAGGGCATGTCCTCCGTCACCCTCTTGCCGATGACAAAAGAACCGGCTGCTCCCTGGGTCTCAAAATAGCAAATTTAAACGTAGGTCATTATTCCCCAAATTTCAGGAAATATGCATCGAAATTACAGAGAAACAGATTGACATTCTTGTGATAACAGAAACGTGGTTAACTTGCAATATTATTTACGCATAGCATCACTCCCCCGCCTCTTGAGCCTCTGTCTTTCCTGTACATAGTGAACTGTTTTGAAAATGTCAGTTTGGAATCCAGTACATTGTCGTTGAGCCACGTTTCGGTTATTGCAATACAGTCCTGCTCCATAAATTCTCCCAATTCCGAAGTGGAGTCAGAAAGTTTTTTTTGCTCTGGGCATTATGGTAGTATGCACTGAACTTGTTTTCCATTGGCCTGGGGCCTAGGTTTAGCTTAATGTCTCCACACAACAGCACAAGAAAAAGAAAGTTCAAGAGCTGGGCCGCTGTCTGTTGCACGTGTCTCCCTCGGTGAGGCAGAGAAAAGCATCGGGAGGACACCTGCTGCTGGAACAATAAAACATCTCCCACTGCATTTCCACTCACTTGGGCTAATGTTTTTACCATCGGCACTGTTCAATAGCAATAGCTTAACATCCGTGCAAAGTACCACAATTAAGAAATAAACTGAGGAGTGAATTAACAATACCGGAAGTATCTCCAATTGCTTTCAAATTCGGCATACTCACTAATTTTGGCCTCGTAATCACGAATCCACAGTTGAAATTTGGTGGTCACGTCCAGAAATTCCAACATAAGTCTAAAAAAGTGGGTCCATCAACGGAGTAAACACCCTTGATTTTTGAAGAAAACAACTATTTTTTGCAATAATTAGCATTTCAAAACTATGTTTATGGTGACCCTTAATTTTAACTATGCTTGCCTAACCTAACCTTACCCTGAATGGTTCGTGGGGCATGTTTTCCATCTTTTTTCCACCTTTATGCAAGATGCCATTTTCTCACATGCAAATCAACGCTCTCACTTATTGCACAGCACTTGAGCAACGTCAGTAGCAGGACTGTTGTGCGGAAAGGAAGACGTCTTCATGTTAGTGTATGGAGAATCATAGCGGTACAAGGTTATTTTGCAATTTCTAGACGTGACTTCCAAATTTTAACTGCAGATTCGTGATTGGAAGGCCAAAATTAGTGAGTATGCTGAATTTGAAAGCAATTGGAGATACTTCCGGTATTGTAAATTCATACCTAAACTGAGAACACAGAAAAGCCAATCTTTTGCGAAACGCGATCCGACAGCTTTCTACAGCTGGCAGCCACGTTGTTTTCATTGATTGATTTGTTTTATTTCACTTCATCTTTCCATTTTTGGCTAATCACAAAGATGAGGATGGCACGATGGAATTGATGTGATAACATCAGAAATATCACCCATGTCCAGGCCAGGATTCGAACCCAGGACCCCTGGAGTCATAGAGCAGTGTGCTAACCACTCTGGTACAGAGGTTGGCGACTGAGCAAGGAGATTGCATTATGAGGAAAAGACTGGCCTGCAAGAAATTCCCTGCAAGTTCAGAACAGTGTGCAACACCCACCACTTGTAGAATTGCACAGAAACTTTCTCCTGCCCCTACACACAAAACTTGGACTGATGAAGAACTTTGTCAGAGCCATTGACCACACCAGTCTAGCTTTCAAGTATTTGGCTAATAAATTCATTCTTCTTAGTGAGGCTACAATTAAAGGCATTTTTTGTTCGTCCTCAGATTCGAAACCTCTTCAATGATGAGAATTATACGGCGTACGCTTTTAGAAGGAATATGAGTTCAGCCAATACACAGCCAATGCTGTCGCGCTGTTGCCAAACTAACTGCTAGCGGAAGGGAAACACAGAGAATTTGTTGTCCAATATTCAAGTTTTTATATATAATGCATGCACATGATATTTGAGTACAATGAAATATATAGTGAAGAATTCTATCATATAACTGCAGAATATAAGAGAAACTCGCACTTGAAAGAAGTTTGAAGGTATTTATTATAGAGGAACTGCAAGGCCATCATCACTCTCATTTCTGTTTGTTTTCTGAAATGTTTCCCAGGAGATTTGAATAGGTGTTCACCTATTTCTGTGGTAGATATTTTACCCTGTTTTATATGTAATACGCAACACAGTATGCACACATACATCACACGCTTTAGCCATAAGTTCTCGACTACGAGAAAACACTCTTTCAGCATGCACTTCTTATGACGCCAATTCCTTGAAGTAAGAATACACTTTAAGAACCATATTTCTGTCTTGTGAATGTAATATTTTAACCTTGGTGCCTGTACTACTAGCACTAGGTTTCGAGAGCAACATTATTAATTTGATTTGATTTGCTTTGGTTTTTATTACTTCGCTTTTCTGTCACTTTTGGCTAATTGCGAAGATGGGTATGAGTGATGATATAATGAAATTGATGTATGGGTATTCCTAAACATCCATGTCCCAGCCGGGATTAGAATCGTAGCGCAATATGCTAACCACTCGACCATGGTTGCCGGCACGACATTATTAAATAACACTGACGGAACACACACTATTGCACAACTATCAAACATAAGGGCTGTATTGCACAGCACGCTACGATGCCTGGGGTCCCGGGTTCGAATCCTGGCCAGGACATGGATGTTTATGAATGCCAATTCATCAATTTCATTATATCATCACTCACTCCCATCTTCGCAATTATCCAAAAGTGACAGAAAAGCGAAGTAAAATAAAGCAAATCAAATTAATAATGTCGCTCCCGAAACCTAGTGCTATTAGCACAGGCACCAAGGGTAAAATATTATGTTTTATGGTGTTTGTAAGTGTCCCTTTATTAATTTCATCATACCATCACCCATCTTCATCTTCGCGATAAGCCATAAGTGGCAGAAAAGCGAAGTAAAATAAATCAACTCAATCAAAGGGCTGTATTGAATCCTGTCACAAGTGTACTTCGTGGCATACGAGTAAAATTATCTTACACCGCCCTTGTTATGAAAACACTAAACTCAAACTGACTTAACTGACTTGCAATGTTCATGAACGCCCACGACAATGAAGGTTCATTGTGCATATTCAGCCGAATTTAACACCCATAGCTTTACCAAGACACAACTCAACAGGGTGGCAACAAAAAAAAAAAAAAATAAATAAATAAATAAATAAAAGACTGAACATGTACGAAGGAATATTTATGGGATGTGGAGGTAGGGCCCCACACATTCTTGATGTCAGCAATTTTGGAGGTGATGTGATCAGTACCATGTCCGGCCACCTTTACCCCTCAGGATTTGAGGTTGGGTGAGCCACAGAGCCAGAAAGGGACAAGGCCAGAAAAATTGTCTTTAGATCACCCACCCTGTGGAATCGAACCCAGGTCTCCCACATGGCCGACAGATACCCTACCGACTAGACCACTGTAGCTCTCGGAAATGTAAGTGCAGAAAACTACAAAGACCTGATGGAGAACACGTATCTGTATCAGAAACATGGATGTAATAATTCCCTGTAGATACACATGATCCATTCCCACTTCTTCCTCGACTACTGTGGTGTGGCTAGTGATGCACATGAGGAATGTTTCCATCAGGTCAAGTGGACCACTTCCATGTGGGAAGACTACTGCTGGATGATCACTAAGGATGATCCTCAGCAGCTATACAAGCTGTAAAGCGATGGCGGGAGTAGAAGCAGACAAAAGTGAATACATGTGGTAAATGGGGCCAATCCACGAGTTCAGAGTGTGACAATCACATGCTTCAAATCTAAATATTTTGTTAACAAAGACATTGAGCTCATCCATATCATCATTATAGTTTCAGAATTATGACATTGTTACTGTCCTGAAGAGTGAGGTCTGTCAACAATGTTGTGATTGGACAATTCCAGAATAAGTGGAGTTCCGGGTGTGATTCACACGGCGGTAAAAGCTTCACCTACTACCACAAAACTTGAAAATTCAATGTATTTTTACAACTTTTTTGGGGGGGGGGGGGGTTGTAGATTGCAACCTTTCATCCCATGTCTTTTATTCCAGTGAAAACATTTTTATTTTTACTGTTATTAAAAAAAGTACCAGGTGTGATCACTGAAATTTCTGTGTATGACCTATGTGAATACCTCATTAATTATCTCCATTTAAAACCATATTACTCACCTAATACTTTAACTGAACAATATCAAAGGGGAAGAGAACCTGCTCAACTCATAAATTTTAATAATAACCAAATTTATTTGTGAAAATTACAAATTGTATTGTGGGATGGGTGAATATAGCCTATGTGCTGATGTGCTATAGATTTAAAAATCAGTTTGTCTTAATTTAAAGTCTGCCAGTTTTACCAAGGAACTTTACTTATGGCATAGTTTGCAGCAACATCTCTTCAAGGAAATACATTTTCCTTGAGATTTTCTGTGTGATTCATTTCAGCCACAGTTTCTTCTCCAGCAAATTGGGAATTCTGTATTACTTTTGCACAAAATTTATTTTCCTTGCTTAGGTGTTACTGTTTCTATTGAATCTCTTATACTGTCATGTAAGAATCTGGTAGTTTTATCTTGGAATCCACACATTACACCAATTTCGCTTTCAATTTGTGATTTGTCTGATAGAAAATAGTTATTGCATTAGTGTTCTACTGTCCCTTACATTAAAAGACAAACATAAATTTAGAGTATTTGAAAATGAAATCCTTAGAAAAATATTTGGACCTAAGATGGTTGTGGAGAAAGTTACCTAATTTAGAACTGCATAATATGTATTCATGTCAAGATATTAGAATGATTAAATGAAGAAGACTTAGATGGGCAGGCCAAGTGGAACGAATGGGAGAGGAAAGAAGAGTTTACGGGATTCTTGTTGTGAAACTGATGGTAAGAGGGAAGGCCTGTAGGAAGGCCGATACGAAGATGGTGGGATAACATTGAGATGGGCGTAAAGGAATTGGTAAGGAAGGAAAAGAGTGGATTGTTTTTGCCCAGGATAGGGACAAATGGAAGGCTTGTGTTTCTGCAGCCATAAACCTTCAGGGTTAAGAATGCTAGAGAGTTAGTTAGTGCTCTACTGTTAAATATAAAAATTACTTGATACAACATTACTAATTTGTAAACAGTATCAATAAATAGAAGTTTGCACAAGTAAATGCTCATGGTTTACAATTCAGTGTGCTTTAGATGAAGACATGGTCAAATTATGCACATTTCGGATATCTCTCTCCCTGGTGACTGGTGGATAAAACTTTGACCCATAAATCTACAGATCCTTGGTCTCTTTTCCACAGGATATCAATGGCTCGGGTTACATAAAATGTTCCCAAATAGCACCTGTATTAAAAGTGAACTGTAATGCCTCACATAATCTAAACTAATCTACAGTGCTCATGAGTATGTTAAACTTTTAAAGTTTCTACCAAATTGCTGAGTGGTCATCACAGCTTGCCATAATGCCAGGGGTCCCAGTTAATCCCATCATGGGCATGGATGTTCTTTGTGAGCATCTCTTGATCAATTTCATCATATCACCTCTCAGTCTCATCTTTGTGATTAACCTAAAGTGGTAGAAAAGTGAACTAATATAAGTCAACTCACTGTCAACCAAATTGTTAACATACATTTATCATGATAAAAAAAGAATCTTCAAAATTCATTTCACAAAACACAAATTTGTAATATATGTTAGATGAAAATATAATCATGGCTATCTCCTGGTAAAGTACTATAAGTTTGGAATTATGCTTGGTTGTAAAAAAGATTTTAAGAAACACAGGACCCTTTTTTCTTGTATAGTAGTTTTTTTTTTGAACCATCTAATTTTGCTCTTAATTTTGATCTTCATTGTGGAAATACTATAATGTAGGTAATAGTAAGATACATTTTCTGGCTTCAATGTGTCGTGTTAATGGTGTATTAAGTATTAACCATTGTGTAATAAACCATTTATTATTTAATACTATCTTAGTTCTCACTTTAAATGCTAGAGGTATTTTTGCAAGTATTTAAAAAGATTGGCTTACAGCACCTTCAGTCACAAAAATTGCACATCACAATTTGTTTGTTGTAATTTGATATTATTTAAAATTTATTATATTCATTCATATCATATTCATTGTGTAACAAATTCTCAACAAATATGCTAATAAGTAACCTCTGATTCCATCCACTTCACTATTGACTAAAATGAAAATATAAAGCGTCATTGGTTAAAACGGGCCAACCCTAATATTTCGATAGCAAAAGCTTATACAACTATTCCACAGAATCCCTATTCGGTAATACTTATTAAACAAGGATACCTAGAAATGTGAGCTAAATTTTTGGAAGAGGGGTAATTAAGTTTCTTTGCATGATCTCTATTAATTGCAATCACAGTTTACACTGCAGCACATGGAAAATAAATTATGTGGTGTTTTATAACTTGAGGTCAAAATTCAGAACAGTTCTTAAACATTTCTCAGTTCAAATGAGCTAGTCATATTACAGCACCTTGGGTGTGGAAAAGAACCCAAAAAATCTGATTCCCAAGGTAGATGACAACATAGATGGCAGTGCGATCTGTTTCATTACTGCTTTTCTTATGAAATTAATACAGCTTAGTTTTTAGAATACATTGTGTACATTTTCTTGTCTTGAAAGACGGTAAGCAAATTGATGGAAACAGTTATATTTGTGGAGTTATTTGTTGTCTCAAAATGGTATTAATTTGGAAGGAAAATTAAAATAAAATAAATAAATAAATAGCATGCATAACACAAGCAGCAACATTGCAATATGGTGCTGGGTGTCAAGGTTTGGGTTGTGTACTAAAGTTTATTTCTCTATGTTAATAGAAAATAAGTAGTATCAGAGAGATTTCATACCAAAGCAAAAAACCACACATGTCACTTGGAAGAGAGCACTCGGTAATCATGCAGCCTTTCGAATCAAAGCGACACAAGCACGGACTGGGCCGTTTCCTCAGGGAGATTTAGACACACAAGCAGCATGCAACAAACGACACAGGTATATCACACCCAAGCAACAAGGGCCCTTCAATCCAAGGAAGTTTTCAGACTGAAGCGAGACATGTAGCAACATAACGGGCCACAGAGACCTATGTTTGTTGATGAAATCTTCAAGCGACAAGTGTCGTTTGTGGCTTGTCGCTTCAGTGTGAAATCTCCCTAATGCAAAACATTCATCGCGCATGTGAGAAAAAATGAGGCAACATGTTGCACAGTGTTAAGGAAGTAGCCCAGTTTGAGCCACATGCTGGCGAGAAAGCGACACATGTGACTTATCGTGTCGCTTTGGGTCAAAAAGTTGCATTTATTTCTGAAGGTTAGTTTCCAAGACGTAAGTGTCGCATGACGCTTGTTGCCTGTCACCTAATTCATATCACTTCGGTCTGAAAGCTCCCTCAATGGCATGCATCGTGTCGCCTAGTTGTGTTGTTTGCACAGTGAGCATCAATGCTTCATTATACTTTATTATATACTGAAGGGGCCGTACCGCATATCACTTGGTTGTGAACCCCCCTGCCACATGTTACTTTGTATGTGACACATGTTGCTTGGAAATGAACCTTCAGAAATAATTTGAAGTCTCTCGTATTGAAATGACACAACAAGCTAAACTTTTCACTTATGGTGCGTGTGCTAATCGGACTGATTCATTTTCTCAATAGCGTGCATAATAACTCTTCAAACTCCTTCATGCCACTCAATGAATGATTTTTTACAGACTGGAATTGTCCATATAGGTAGTCATGTCAGTGTCGTTTGTCGCATTGGTCTGAAAGTTCCTTTGCTATCATGACGATGGCACTAAGGGAGTTTTCTGAATTTTCTTTTATCAAATTTCATGCCATAATCAGTTATCATCACTGGGATTACTTTAAATCAGAAGAAAGTGACAGGAAATATTGAAAATGCAAATGTTTGTGTATATTTCTTTCAAATATATAACAGTTGGGCTGAAAAGTTCGTAGGCTAACATAGTAAAAAATATTTTTTTGACAAAATTCGATTTTATTATTCAGTATAGTTGCCTTCGAGGGCGATACAACGATTATAGCGGTCATACAATTTTTCGATGCCATTTTTATAGTACGATTTCTCTTTAGCCTCAAATAGGCCTCAGTTTCGGCGATTACCTCTTCATCAGTGCTAAATTTCTTTCCAGCGAGCATTCTTTTAAGGTCTGCAAACAGGAAAAAGTCACTGGGGGACAGATCTGGAGAATATGGTGGATGGGGAAGCAATTCGTAGTCTAATTCATATAATTTTGCCATCGTTTTCATTGATTTGTGACACGGTGCATTGTCTTGATGAAACAGCACATTTTTCTTCTTCAAATGGGGCCGTTTTTTCGTGATTTCATCCTTTAAACGCTCCAACAACACTATGTAATAATCGCTGTTGATGGTCTGGCCCTTTTTGAGGTAATCGATGAATATAATACCATGCGCATCCCAGAATACTGATGCCATAACCTTGCCAGCCGACTGTTGCATCTTTCCACGCTTTGGATTCGGTTCATCACGTGCAGTCCACTCTGCTGACTGTCGATTGGACTCTGGAGTGTAGTTATGGAGCCATGTTTCATCCATTGTAATATATCGACGGAAAAATTCGTGTTTATTACGGTTGAATATCGCTAAACATTGCTCCGAATCATCACAACGTTGTTGCTTTTGATCGATTGTGAGCACGTGCGGCACCCAATTTGCACACAGCTTTCGCATTTTCAAATATTCATGCACAATATGTCCAACACGTTCCTTTGATATTTTTGAAGTCTCAGCTATCTCGATCAACTTCACTTTACGATCATTTAAAATTATTTTGTGGACTTTTTTGATGTTTTCGTCGGTAACAGCCTCTTTGGGGCGTCCACTGCGTGCATCGTCTTCGATGCTCATTTCGCCTCGTTTAAATTTAGCAAATCACTTCTCAACGGTTGATTTTCCTGGTGCAGAGTCCGAATAATGTTTATCAAGCCAAGCCTTGGCTTCAACAGTATTTTTTTTCGCCAAAAAGCAATGCTTTATTAACACACGAAATTCTTTTTTATCCATTTTTTCACAATAACAAAAGCTGCTTCACTCACAATGCTATATCTCACGAACTAATTATCCGGCAGCTGTGAAATTTATACACGTATCTTTTGAAGGTTAGTACTAAGTAAAAATCACATGGATTTAATTCTAGTAACGCCATCTATGAGTCAGCCTACGAACTTTTCAGTTCAACTGTTATATATTGCAGTAATAATAATGAACCTTTTTGTTTAATTCATACACAAATATCCAGTTACGAGTTCCATTCGTATATTTTTTCCCATATTATTCATGAAAGTCCTTCAAAGATGCTAATTTAAGCACTTCATGTTTCACTAAAATATTGCTTGTCTTTGTCTTAGTCCACACTTTTGCTCCTCTTCGTGTGTGTAAATTAAGATCTTTCTCCCCTCCCACAAAGCCTCCAATGATTTTGCACGTTGCCTCCAGATTGCCCATTTCAGTGACATATTAAGTTAAGTGTTCAGATAAATATTTCTATCAACCAAAGGCTGTGAAATGTGCAGCTTCCATATTACTTAAAAATGTGTACAATATTAACATACATTATTAAATATTTTTGTGTTGAAAGAATATTGCAAGTTTCTTAAAAAAAATAAAAAAATAATACATTTTTTTTACAGTTACCAGTGTAATGAAAGACGTGATTCTTCAAAACATCCCAATGAAAAGACCACTTCAAGACCTAGAAAGAAAGTGCTTTGCATATGTGGAAAATTATTTCATACATGGTACTTGAAACATCACTTAAGAAGTTGCAGAGGCAAGAATGAAGGAGATCCTTACATTGGAAAGCGTGTATCATGTCCAGAATGTGGGCGAACTATCGCAGCATCAAGTCTATTACGGCATAAGAAAAGTTGCAAACATAAATTTTTATCGAATATTTCTGTGCCTGATAAATGTGTACACCCTTCATCCAATTTTGCACACTATATGAAAATGCATGGCAAACCCTGTCAGGCAGTTTTAGTTAATTCTTTCAGAGAATTTGTACCTTGTCCAAAATGCAGAACTAAGGTAAAAAAACAGAACTTTTTTTCCCACATGAAAAATAGTTGTAAAGCTAAGAAACTATTGTTATTAAATAATTGTTTTCCCAATAAAGTCATGTTGTCCCAGCCAACATCTCAAGGTGGAGGGAGTAAAGTGAGAATACAAGTTCAATGCAAGCACTGTGGAAAACATTTGACCATGTCAAACTTCTCTTCCCACCTGAGAACTCATGCTGAGGAAGAGCCATTCTCTCATTCACCCCTCTCACTCAGTTGCTCTTTGTCCTTTGATATTAAGTCTGCAATTACCAGGAAGTGTACATACAGTCCCTCTCTGTGATACAGAAATATACTTCTCCAAATTGATAAACAGCACTGTTGGAACTCACTCAGTTTTATTTCAGAAAACAAAGTTGCCACAATGGATAATACTTGTGTTGTAGTAATGATTCTGAAGACACCCAAATGTCAACATCTCTTCAGTATGTAATGGAGTGCATTTACAGACTAATGATGCTCTGTTGTCAAAAGTCACACCCTGGTGTGCAGCTTGTATTGTATCCTGTCCTTGTGTGTTCGTTATTGATCTTTCATCAATTTCATCTTCGCATTAGCCAAAAGTGGCTGGAAAATGGAGTAAACTGAAGCAATGAAGCTGAGTAGGGATGAAGCAGGCACGTATATTCTAAGCTACCTAGGCTATCGCCGAAGCCCATATTAAAATACAGGAAATAATCCCTCGCAAATTTAACGGATGGTTCACTCTCAACTAACGACCAAGGGGTAAGCTCTAGTGTATGGTCGTCTTTATTTATCTTCAGGCTTCTTCGTCTGAGGGAAAAGTCTTTGAACCAGCAGGCGGTGCTTTCAACCCACTGTGGCGTCGCTAGGCCATCTGCTTTGGGGGGGGGGGGGGGCTGCAACCAGATACACTTACTACTATTGTAAATATTTTTAATGTTTGAAAATAGCAAAGTGATTAATAAGACAATAATATATAACAAGCATAAGGAATTAAAACTAACATAGATTTACTGCATTAATTTTTATGAAAACAGGTGGATAGTCTTGTTCTGTTTTTCTAATGCTGGTGAACTATGACTTTATGTATCAGCTGTACTCTGCGGTTCGAATTTCTTGCAAAATTATCAATAACACAATCCACACACAATTCATGACACACTCCCTTTTCCGATTTCCGATTTCAGGCGCTTACTTCAAATAATAAATTTGTCCATTGTTGTACGAACAACAGTAAATGTCACAAAAAGCTTTGATAACAAACACACAATATCACAATTTCCGTAACACAAAACGCACCACTACAGTTTGCTCGCGTAGCAACCGTTGTGAAAATAGAACAAATGACGGCGATCGTTTGCACTGTTCCCAGCTAAAGACATGACGTGTCAGATGTAAAATCGTGGTTTAAAAAAAAAACTGTCACAACGAAACGATTCTTTCCCAGAATATGTATCTAGAGGAATTTTCTTGCATTACCAATTGTTCAAATATGTTTTCTCGAAATACTGTATGTAATAATAGCTAAAAATTGGGGAGGCTGAAGCCCCCTCCAAAAGGGCCTAGCGACGCCACTGTCAACCCATGACGTATTTGTGCTGGCAGGGACGACCTTGGTGATCCCTCCTGCTGGCTTCCAACCCCAAGCGCTGGAGACTGAAGCCTTCTCTGCATCCTGGTGATGTTATAGTGTTGCCAACAATGGAAATACAAAATTTGCTAAATAGCTGGAAAAAAATATTATAGGCGAGGGTGCCAATTTCCTAGGTGGGTGATCTAAGGTTGTTGGAATTTTTCCGAACTTGTACCTGCATTAAGCGTTTCGGGAGCGCACCCAGTCAAATGAAATTGGTTCCTGGGGGAAAGAGGGCGGAAAAGGCAGCCAGAGCATGGTGCTGATCGCTAAACCTCCAATATTAGCCAAGTTCGAGAATATGTGGGCCCCACATCCCCTAAATATGCTATTATGGCACAGTGCTATATAGGGGTGTGCAGGACAGAATTTTTTTGGTCGGGAAATTTTTTTAATCCCGACATTCGGGATGGGAAAAATTCGGTATTTCCCGTCAGGACAGAAATGTTCAAAATTTCCCGAACCTCTTAAAATCTCACATTTTCAACTTAAGTGATTGTTTTTGCATTTCTGGAACAAACAATTTCCGATAAGTTCCAGACACTTGCAATGCAGAAAACGTCGAGAATTAACAAGTTTTTAAAATGACCATTCAGTATTTCCCGACTGCTCGGGATCCCGAAAAGTCGGGAAGTTATTTCCCGATCCCGGACCCGACTTTTTGGGTTCCCACACACCCCTAGTGCTATATACCCGGGGAACGTTGCCTTTTATAATAAATTAACAAATATGTATGCATGTGCCGGCGTCTGTGGCGCAGTGGTTAGCACATCGAGCTGTGATGCCATGGATCCGGGGTGCGAATCCGACCAGGGCATGGGTGTTCGTGAGTATCCATTCAATAATTTCTATCACGCGTCCCCATATTCGCGAATAGCCAAAAGTAGCAGAAAAGCAAATTAAAACAAATCATATCAATCAATCAATATGCTTGTGTGTGGGTGTAAATTAAAATCTTCCTCCACCAACCAGTCTTAAATTATTTCACAACCTCTTTCTCAGCTTATAAGTTTCCAATACTTGGTCGACGATTTTAATCTTCACATTGGATTGCAAATATTTTCGTCTTATACATTATTATTATTTATTTGGGGATTTGTGCAATTTTTCCATGCCTATCGCCTTAGACAAATATTTATATTTCTTCCTTTTTCTCCTCCTTTTTTGGGGAAGAAGTCTTGCCAGCCAGTTCTCATCCTATTCTCGATATTTTCTAATAATAATAATGTGGACATTTCTCGTAACTTTAACACGGCATGTCTACAAACACAATAGGAGTAAATTGAGAAATGATGATTTTTAGGCATCTTTTTTTTCTTCAGTCACTTACGATTTGCTGTGTTTTTGCTAAGAGATCTCCCTCAAACACAGAACATCAGAAGTAACCGAAAGAAAAAAAAAGTAAAAAAAATCATCATTTCTAATTTACTCTTATTGTCTTTGTAGATATGCCGTGTTAAATTTAGGAGAAATGTCCACATTATTATTAGAAAATATCGAGAATAGGACGAGAAGTGGGGGGTTATTGCGTGGAACGCATGGATCTGATTGGCAAATAGGTTGCCATGACAACGAACTAGTTTTCACTACAACTACCAGGTGGCTCTGCACGCTATATTTTGTGACGTCGTGGTGTTTGCAAAAATTACGTGGAAAGCATAGGTAGAGTTACCAGACGTCCGGTTTTTCCCGTACATCAGGCACGTATCCAGAGGGGGGGGCTTAGGGGGCTCGAGCCCCCCCCGAAAGTTTTAGGTTTACACTAGATAAAATGAGTTTTTTTTGTTTCTTGTGGTGTGAAATAAAATAATGTGACAATAATTTAAGGAAAGAAACAATTATCGAGGCAAGACGGAGAATGTTCCGTAACCCTGTTATTGTTAATAGCACGTATCCAAGATGGGGCACAGGGGGCTCGACCCTCTCCCCAGGAAATTTTTCAGTTTACGTTAGATAAAATTAGGTTTTTGGCTTCTTAAATACTGTGAAAATAATGCAAGGAGAGAGATAATTATCGAGGCAAGACGGAACATGTTTTATACCCCTGTTATTATTAATAGCACGTAGCCAACGTGGGCATGAGGTGGCTCGAGCCCCCCCCTCAGGAAATTTTTAAATTTACACTAGATAAAATTAGATTTTTGGCGTCTTAAATAATGTGAAGATAATAAATTTATAAACCTGAGAGGAATAATTATCGAGACAAGACGGAGAGTGTTCTATAACCCTATTATTGTCAATAGCACGTATCCAAGGTGGGAATCAGGAAACTTGAGCCCCCCTTCAGGATTTTTTTCTGTTTACACTAGATAAAATTAGGATTTTGGCTTCTTGAATAATGTGATGATAATTTGGGAGAAATAATTATCGAGACAAGATGAAGAATGTTCTATAACCCTGTTATTGTATCCAAGGTGGGGTTTGATGTGGCTCGAGCCCCCCCCCCCCAGGATTTTTATTTTTATTTTACACTAGATAAAATTAGGTTTTTGGCTTTTTGAATAATGTGACGATGATTTAAGGAGATAGACAAGTATCGAGGCAAGACGGAGAATGTTCTATAACCCTGTTGTTGGTAATATTGCACGTACACTTTTCTTGCGCTTTCGGTGTTGTCTCAGCGCACTTGAGGACTATGTAGAGACTTGTCAGCATTTGGAAGCTGCACAACAAAGGTAGAGCCACACGTATGGCGTTTCGTTGTAATTTCTAATCTCTGGAAGGCGGGAGAGGGTACGTTCTTGAGTGAGAGAAGGAGTCAATTACTGGCGATATTAACGAATCCTTTTATCTGCGGAACGTTCTACAATGTAATGAGGATATAAATACGCCGATTCAATTTTTCGATTGATCTGTACAAGGAATCGGTTAATGAGATTTCAGAGGTAAGTGTGACAATTCATACAGTCGATTGGTGATCAGATCAGACAGCGTCTGTTTGCTTTATAAGATATAGTGATTCGAAAATGAAGACATTGACGACAGCAGAACTTCCGGGGCCTCAGAGTAGTGCTAGCTCGGTTCGAGGGCCGAAGAGATCAAGACCTGCCTCTCTCTCTCTCTCTTCTCTCTCTCTCTCTCTCTCTCTCTAAAGTGAATATTTCATCAGTACCGGATATTAAAACAGAAATATACTGCATAGATCAACTGAAAATCAAAGTTTTGAGTGATGATTTAGTTTTGCCAGAACTAAATTTCGTATATGCATTCTGAGAATTTCATGATATAAAAAAATACTTTTGTTTAAGCCTACTGGGTTCGAAAAACATTCAAACACTTAACTACCATAAAGAGAGAGCCGAAAATTTTATGAATGTCGAGAAGAGAAAGCAAGAAGATGTTGAATATGTAGACATTTTAGGCGGAAATTGCAGGCTCTACCCAGGCCCGTAGCTAGGCAGGGGCCAGGGGGGGCTGAGCCCCCCCTGGCATTGTCGCCAGCCCCCCCTGGCGTTGTCGTCAGCCCCCTGGTATTAGGTAAAACTATTGCATAATAGTGAAAATGTAGAGTGTGGATATTATTTGCTCATAACTTGATAGAAGGATAAATTCACAGTACATGAAGAGCAGCTATCACATTTGTTCTTCTTGTTTATAAACCGAAGTTTAAGTAACGGGAAGTATTTAGAAGGTTCTCCAAATTTCTTCCACAGGGGATCTATGCACCTTCGCTCCCCCTCTTTCGGCTTTCCCTTGTAGCAGGTCCTTTCCATCTGCATCAAAGGTCATCGGCTCCCAAGTTTTGCGAAGGGAAGTTTTATTGCCCGGTCAGGGGTGGGGTGGAATATAAGGGCTTGCCCATGCCCTGTCGGGGAAAAACATTGACAAAGACACTTCGTTGAGTTCTTCATTCGTGTAAAGAAGGTTTCGCGTTTGCGCGGGTGTTATTGTGTTTCGTATCTTCGTAAAACTGATTCGTGTGATAGTGAGTGGTTTTAGTAACGAATAATATAACCATGTTTCATCCTTGGTGTGTAGTATTGTGATATTTTAACGATTCCCCAGCACCATGGATAAATTTATAATTCGTAAAAAAACATCTGAATCTTTGACCACGGCGACCACCGTACCTACTCTTTCCCCATCTACGGCTGCCTCCAATCAAGAAGATTTCCAAACCAGGTGAGGAAATTAAACAGCTAAAACTCAAACATTACCCCCGAAATGCTGATGGACGGTGTTTTCAAAGTGACTTGTTTAAAAGGTTCAAATGGTTAGAGTATTCACAATTTTTAGATGCAGCATTCTGCTATGCTTGTAGACAATATCGGCCTTTCGGATGCAAAGAAGTGGCCTTTACATCTAAAGGTTTTAAGAACTGGAAGGCAGCTCTCGATAAAACCAAAGCAGGGCTAGTGAAACATGATGCGACACTTACACACATAGAAGCAAAGTCAAGGTGGGCAGAAAAGCAAAACCGTTCGTTGGTGGGAAAATCTATTTCTACACTAGTCAATCAGAATGTTCTTGAAAAGAATCAATATTATATCAAGAGCATTGCTGAAGTTATTCAGTTCCTTGCAATAAACGAATTGCCTCTTAGGGGAACGTACCACTTAGAAGAACATGAGGAACAAAGCCTGTTTCGAAATCTTTTCGAGTTCACGCTTTGAAAAGATGAGAAACCTGCAGACTGTTTTAAGCAGGTGCCTAAAAACGCATCTTACTTGTCCCCTGAAATTCAAAATGACATTATTGAAATAATGGCTGACATCGTACGTGAAAACATTGTTAGTGACATTAACAGTGCAGATGTTCCTTTGTATACTTTGCTTGAAGATGGTACACGAGATAAAAACAACAGAGAAAACGTAGCCATAGGAATCCGCTATGTAAAGAATGGGACAGTCATGGAATCAATTCTGTGCATAGAAACACTGTCAGCTTTTGATGCAGAGTCTTTTGCAGATCTAACACTAAATATTTTTCAGAAATATGGTTTGGATAGTGCGAAATTGCTCAGCCAGTGTTTTGACGGGGCTTCAGTTATGAGTGGGAAGAAAGGGGGTGTGCAAGCTTTAATCCAGCAACGGCTAAGGTGTCTAATTCCTTACGTTCATTGCTTTAACCATCGGTTACATCTGGTAATTGTTAAATGTGTGGATGAAATTTCTCCAATTAAACACTTTTTCGAACAGAGTTCCATGTTGCACAATTTTCTAAAAAAGGGAAAAGTTGCCATTTTATACGAGGGGAGAAGTCTTTCGCGACTTTTAGAACAACGTTGGTCAGGACATTTAAAAATGACGAGAACAATATTTGAAAACTACAGAGATATAATTCATGTTTTGCAGTTGGTGAAAAATGGAAATTTTAACGGGGATGACGTAGCAGCAAGTGTTGGTTTGCTTGTAGTCATTAGCAAACCTCAGTTTCGGTTTTGCTTAGTGTTCATGAAAAAGATCCTTGAAATATTAAGCCCAGTTGATAAAATGTTTCAAGCACGTAATGCTCATTTGGATGCTGGTAGAAGGATGATTGAAGCTGCCACAGAAACATTAAGGAGCATGCGTCAGGAAGATGTGTACGAAGGCATTCTGCAAGAAAGTAATGTACTGCTAGAAGAGGATGGAATTCATGACGAGATTGTTGAGCACCCCACAAGAAAGAGAAAACGAAATACACAGTTGCAAGACTTCGTTATCACTGACGTCCTAGGAGAGGAAAAGCTCACATCTCTCACACAAATATTCTACGAATGTTTAGATCTTGTGCTAACAGAAATAAATAGACGTTTTACCAATAACGACGACTTATTGGAGGCTATATCATCGGCTGAGTCCCTTCAATTTAGCAACATTGAATATTTATCAGCCTTTGGAATCACCATTCCGTCAAAAGAGGAACTAACTGTTGCCAATGCATATCTCAAGAAACTGGATTCCCCTGATACTTTTAAAGAACTCTACAAAACTAGAATGGCCTACGAAGACAGTTATGCTCTACTTGCTGGCATAAGAACTTTTGCATGCAGTACAGCGTTGTGTGAATCCACTTTCTCTGTGTTAATCCGCATCAATAGCCCTCAAAGACTGTCAATGTGCAGCAAGCGCCTGGCAAATCTTGTTTTTCTGGCATTTGAGAAAAACGAGCATCAAACATAGATATGTCGAGACTGCTTCACAGGTTCAACAACATGAAGAATCGCCGACTCCAACTTTTTTAAGGCAGAGGTATGTACTGTAGTCACTATTATTGAATATTGTGCATTTTTCATATGCTAACTAACTAACTAACTAACTCTCTAGCCTTCTTAAACCCGAAGGTTCATGGCTGCAGCAACACAGGCCTTCCATCTTTCCCTATCTTGAGCAAGATCTATATACTCTTTTCCATCCCTACCGATTTCCCTTAGGTCTATCTCAACGTTGTCCCTCCATCCTCGTCTTGGCCTTCCTACAGGTCTCTTACCATCAGGTTTCCCAACAAGAATCCTGTGAACTCCTCTTTCCTCTCCCATTCGTGCCACATGGCCTGCCCACCTAAGTCTTCTTGATTTAATCATTCTAATAATATCTGGACATGAATACAAATTATGTAGTTCTAAATTATGTAACCTTCTCTACTCACCTGTCTCCTCATCCCTTTTAGGTCCAAAGATTTTCCTAAGGATCTTATTTTCAAATACTCTCAATTTATGTTCCTCTTTCAATGTAAGGGACCAAGTTTCACATCCATATAATACTACAGGCAAAATTACTGTTTTGTATATTTTAACTTTTAGTTTCTTAGATATTAAACGAGAAGACAAAAGTTTATGAAGAGAGAAGTAACATGCATTTTTCATATGGGATACAAATATTTGTGTAATCAAAAGTGTATGAAGTGTTTAGTAAGGAATGAGTTCAGTAGCATTCAATTAACACTTCGAGAGATGACCGTGTTTTAGAAGATATTGAAAAAGAGGATATTATTTGTATTATATTTCTATTTCTTTAATGACCCCCTTAACACACACAAAATAGCTTACCTTTATTTAATGTGAAACGTTTTTTTTAAAAAGTCACCTGATATACCGTGAGCCCCCCCCTGATAAACCGTGAGCCCCCCCTAGAGATCAATTCTAGCTACGGGCCTGGCTCTACCAGGACCCAAATCAGGGCTCTACCCTACCTCACCAACCCTCCCTTGGGCACGTCACTGGAGATAAATGAGTAAGCATTTGATCATACTGGGAGACGAAACATTAGATGTGTTGGGAACGGAACGGTTTTCATTATGCATTAATTGTTTCGTGATCCACATGTATTCGAGAAGACTTCCTTTGTTTCGTGCTGATATATAACAAGACAGCGGAAGCTGTGACAGGCATTTTTGAACACTTGTGAGTGCTAAGGCCTGAATCTGAACAATTTGGTGGGTTTCGGCTTTTATAAGAGCTGAAAAAATGTGAGGACAAGACACGTTAGTGATGTTCAGGCTCGAATCAGAGAGAAATATTCAAGAGCTGTCTGCGTCCAGTTCGCAACCCACAATTTGAATCTCGCGTTGTCGAGTGGATTGTCCATCCCGTGCATGTGTAACAGCTTCGTAAAAACACTCGAAGATACCATAGATGTTTTTATAGCTGATGAGAAGAAATGGACAAACACACATACTGAGATGGTTCCGGCACACATTATTAATGCATGGAAATTTGAGGAGTCGAGTGGTAAAAAATGTTCCGATTTCACGTTCTGATTAAAATGATAGCCTTACAGTGGCAACGATTTAAGGGATAGTTGCTCCCCAGTTTTTATTATTCTGCTTCAAAATTATGGCCTCTTAATGTTAAGCCTTGGCTACCAAGAGAAAGTAAACTTTCCTTTCAACGCACTCCGCAACCCCCCCGTTTTGGAACCCAATTGCCACCACTGATCTTAAACATACAATTGTGAGGTTCTTACTATACCCCTTAAAAAAAATGGTGTTGAGCCCCCCCTCCCGAAAGGAATTCCTGGATACGTGCCTGCCGTACATGTCCTACATTTTAGCCTCGTGTCCGGCATCCGGGGAGAATTTGAAAAATGTCCTAAATGTCCTACATTTTGAGCGTCACACAATAAAATTAAGAAAATAAATGTTTTAGTTTAACAGAGAAATCATGCAAGTTACAAGTCTATGGACTGCCCTCCCAAACTCAATAGTGACATTTATTTTGATTGTCATTGCCGAAAAATAAAATAAGAATATTGTCCTGCTAGATGACAAACAGAAGCAATTAAGGCCCTACTAAAGGCAATTTTGTGGTAATTTTTCGATAACAGATGGCAGCACCGTTTGACATGTTGCCAGATCTCTGCGTAAATATAACGAAGGTAGATACATACAGGTAGGTCGATTAGTGTACTCGATGTGAGATGACGCCATATTGGTTAGAGGTGAGTTAGTGAATTAAAAAATAGTAAATCAGGGAAATTGATAATCATGAGATTTTAGTTCTATGTTGTTCTTACAGAAATTAGCAATATATCATCAGTGGTTTAATATTTCGAATATTTATTACGTAGTTTTCCTTATCTCGATTTCGTAAAATTCACTTGCTCGCTAATTGTATGTAATAACTTAAACCAACATTTTAAAGCACAAGAAAGCTTCAACTGTTCTTCTACAGCAAAGAAATGAAACTGATCTTACATAATTTTCTTTAGAATGTCTGTAGTTTTTCGACGTACAGAGCAATGTATGTTAATTTTAACTTCGACTTTTCTAAACTGGTCGCGCTAGCCGTTTCCCCCTCTGTACCGCTCGCGCTCAACCCGCCCCCCCCCCCCTCCTCAACACTCGTCCGCCGTCCCTTTTTTCTTTCACAATCCGCCAGTCTTCCAAGAAAACCACATGCTGAGAGCTAGGAAAAGAAAAAAAGAAGACAGGGAAATCTTTTGGGGAGAATCAATGGTTTGGGCGATGCTTGTAAACAGTTCTTCACTATGCGATATCCTAATACTAAATCACGATGGGGTTGTAATGCAATGACATCAGTGAAGGACGAGGGATTTCCCCAGTATATTGTTCACAAATGGAAAGGGCTGAAGTACACCTTTACAAAAGGTTTGCCTGCGAAAGAAAAATTGTGCCAAATTATAACTTTTTTTTGTGAGAACACGAAAGGGATTTTTTTAGGGGGAAGGAGACTTTACCCAAAGTTTTTAGGTAAATATTGTGTAAATTCTATCTGGTGGTGGATTATCAACCAGCCACACAAATGAATGACGTTTTAGCTGTCGATCATAAATAAGTTCAATGAACGTTCATTGTCAGTTTGAGATATTTCTGAGGGTCAATGGTAAAAAAAATGATTATCTGTTATGGAAATAGTGCTATCTTTAAACGTTTTGAACGTCCGTTCAATTTAATTTCGAATTTGACTGCTTTCATGATTTGTAAGTAGTGTGGGATAAAATATATTTACTTCATACTTTACTGCGTTATTTTATCACCAATTACATATATATATATATATATATATATATATATATATATATATATATATATATATATATTAAAAAGCGACAGTTTGAGAAGGTGATAGTTCAAGGAAAAGAATGACAGAGGATTCTTTTTGACGGTGAATTGATTAAACCCCTCGACGAAAGAACCATGCATCCTCCTTCTCCTCCTCTTCCTCTCGGGGGGAAGGAGGGGGAGGCAGATCGTGTTACCACGAATAAGGTGATTGTTGACCTGTGTTGCTTAGGGTGTTTTATTCAACGAAAGCTGGGGTGAAAACTGGAATGAATATTGGAGAAAGCAAAGTGGTTCATAGTCAGAGTAGAGAAATTATCCTAACGTTCATAAGTTTATGAAGAAAGAAGCTGACAGTAGTCTTGCGTTGAACGTGAAACAAGTGCAAAAGCGTGTTTCCGCAGCTACTGATATATCAGTAAGTACTTTGAATCGCTACGAAGTAACTGGGAAGGGATTAGTAACGCCTAACAAACCACGCAGAAGAAAGACATTTAAAAGTGATGTGGACGAATTTGACAAGTGTTATTCGTAGAGCAATTGACGAATTTCACGATCGTGAAGGACAGCGTGCTACTTTAGATTCGTAAGTGTATTTTTTTTTGTGAGACAAGACAACAGCATATAGCTTTGCCAGTTTTTTGTCTAGAAGAATTGTAACTTCCGCTTATTGCAACATTGCTCCTATGAGTCACGTGACGTCCTCTGCAGACGACAAACCTTTCCCGCTTTGCGCATGCCAGACAGAGCTCAGGCTAAACCAAATGCGCTGATTTGAGACTGGGTGAGCCGCAGAGCCGCTTAAAACTTGACGCCCACTGAGACGCCTGAAACGCGGCAACAAAACTCAACAGACCAGCTTCCGAGTTCTTAGTGGGCGACAGATCTTAAGATATCCTGCAGACTTCTGGCACGGAAATTCCGGCTTCCGTTCCGCGCTTTTCCATGTAGTGGGCGTTACACCATTGGATTTCAACAGAAGCAGACAAACTGTTGCCGGATATTTCCGTGTTTCGCCGCGTCTCAATGCAAGACCGGAAAAAGTCCGACCTTAGATCGCCCATCTCGGGAATCGAACCACCTGTGTGTCCCACGTGGCAGACTATCGACTCTTCCTCACAGTTGTACACATTCTTAAGTGTGGTCTTTTTGCATTACGAGCAAGGGCTTTTATTTACACAAACCACTGTTGTTATAGGTCCAGAAATTTTTAATAAATTCAATTCCGGTCCAGAAGAGAAAATCACGAAGCGTAAATAGGTTCTGAACCGTAAAGAACCTTTTTATCTGTAAAATATTTCAATTCAGTCCAGGAACTTTTTCTCGGCTCAAATTAAATACGGTCCAAGAACATTCTTTTCCGGATCAATTTAAATACGGTCCAGGAACCCTTTTTGAAATAAAAAATACGCAACTTGGACGGAATTTAAATTGTGCTAAGAAAAGGTTCCGGTCCTGCAGCGGAACCCAATAGAACCCATTAGAATTTACGGGTTCCTGGAGCTTTAATAGCCCTGACACAAGCAGACATCGATGACCATCGAAACATACAACAACCGATGCAAGGCAAGTACCCCGATGATGCCCGAAGATCCACGGAGGATATGTACGGTGTATACATGAGAGATTTGCGTTCTATTTTTTGATCGTCTAGTTCCTTTCAACTGTAATGCCTAGCGCCCATGTGAGCAAATTTTAAAAACCTGTAAGAAGTTCTGAATGCACGCGAACTGATATAAGGATCTTGCTACCAGAATTACATGCAACGAACTGTGAAGATAGATATATATATATATATATATATATATATATATATATATATATATATATATATATATATATTCGTGCTAAAAGGCTAAGAACAAGTAAAGACAGTGAGATTGGAACGTCTACCTTAGCGGCATATTGAATTTGGACAAGGGCGTATTTAGGGGGGAGGGTTCCGAACCCCCCTCGAAAGACACCAAGCACTAAAATAAAATAATGAAAATGTACTTTCAGCATAATACTGGACTCGAATGTACTACGTTATTATTATATATATTACTATTATTATTATATTGGATCATAGTACCACAAAAGATTTATGAACTCTATTACTTCTGATATATGCACAAAATATTAATCAGGAACTTTTCGTGAACTGGATCTAACTGGATCAACTGGATTATTATTTGATAAATATTCAATTCATTATGTATTTGACATTAATTTTCTTGCTTTTATACAAATTTTGGAGATCTTCAGTACACGCAAGTTAGATAATAAATATATGATATTATATCGTTTTACGTATTCATGTAATAATAAAAATGCAATATTATTAAATTTAAATATTTAATTAGTATTTAATTTAATTACAATTTAGTTATATTAATTTAAAGATTTACATTATTGTTGCTATTATTATTATTATTATTATTATTATTGAGACGGTTGGTTCAGATCCCCCTCCGAAAAAAATTCTAGATACATGCCTGAACGTGGACTACCTGTTGAGGCAGCATATACGAATACGAATATGTTTGTTCTCTTCAACGCGTTGCACTGGAAGGGGGGGGGGGGTTGGCAGAGGGTACGCCTAATCAGTGGCGAGCGTGTTGTGTAGTAGACTCTCGTCTCTGGGTTCGACTCGATTTTGGTTATTTAGCGTCGCTTTTTGCAACTATTGGCTAATCGCGAAGATGAAGTTACGTGATGATATGATAAAATTGTTGAATGGAGACTGCCAAAGAACACGCCCAGGCCGGGATTTGAACTCTGGTGTCGTAGCGCGCTTTGCTGATCGCTGCGCCACAGAGTACGGTGCGCTAAATTACAAAAAAAAAAAAAAAATACTAATTCTTGGTGTCGTTTTTTACTCGTATTTCTCGCGACGGTGATTAATGAAATATTTTATTTGCTTATTTAGCTCTTGTTTCACATACACACTTGCTTGTTAAAGTTGTTTTTTTAAGTCCACTTCATGCACAAAGGTTAACCGTGAATGTGTCTACAGTTTAAAGTGGGATGAGAACCACTATATGCTTTACAGGGCGACGACGTTAGTTTAACAGATACCCATCACAAGAGACAAACCACAGTAAAAAACGGCAATTCGTCGATATACACAAAACAATTATTTATACACTCATACATACCTAAATATATGTAAATACATATGCAATTACCAGGCTCCCGTGGTAGAGTGCTTATCACAGCACACTACGATCCCAGGAGGCCCGGCTTCGAACCCCGACCTGAGCATGGATGTTATTTCTGAGTGTCTGTACATTGAGTTGATCACACATCTTCACGATTAGCCAAAAAAGTGGCAGAAAAGCGAAGAGTAAACAACATCAACCATCATATTCACACACAAATTTATACAGGGTGTCCCACGAACGGCGCAACTGGGAATTAAGAGTGGCGTTACTTTGTAACTTAAACCTGTACATACATAAGTCATACACCAAATGTTAGCCATGTCCAAGTAGATATTTTTAAACATAGAAACAACAAACGGGGTGCAGTGTTGCCAAATGTAAGTGAAAGTGTAAATTTATTTTTCCACAAAGCATGGAAAATTGCATGTCAAACATTCGTACGGAAATTTGGACGTCAATTTCCACCTTGGGTAGGTGAACTATTTCGCCATCTATAGTTCAGAGAAGAAAACCGATCGTTTTCGCGTATAGCCAATCCTGAAATGCCTCGTAAAGGCGTACCGGTCCAAATGGGTGTTTTAAAAAAAAAATATGAGGTACAGTGGCAACACTGTTGATGTTTGAAGGCAACAAAAGGTGTGTTTAGTGATGGTCTATGACATGGAAATACTGGAAACAGGAAAAAAAGAAAGTGAAAATTATGGTGAAAAAAGTGTTACTTACCTACTCCTGGCAACTATGCGAAATAGTCCACCTACCCAAGGTGGAAATTGACGTCCAAATTTCCGTACGAATGTTTGACATGCAATTTTCCATGCTTTGTGGAAAAATAAATTTACACTTTCACTTACATTTAGCAACACTGCACCCCGTTTGTTGTTTCTATGTTTAAAAATATCTACTTGGACAGGGCTAACATTTGGTGTATGACTTATGTATGTACAGGTTTCGGTTACAAGTAACGCCACTCTTAATTCCCAGTTGCGCCGTTCGTGGGACACCCTGTAGTATATATTTCGAGAACTAGACGAGCATTTACAATCCCTCCACACTCTTTAACTGCGGTGGGGCTACAAAAGTATTTCGCCTCTTCGCTTCCTGTAGCGCTTGTCGTTTCCTCATTCCCTAACGGAGCAGCGAAAGGGTTCAATGAGATCGAGTGAACGGGAGAGCGAGTTTTATACATTCAGGGAAAGCAACACGAGTGAGTTGTAAAAATAAGGGAAGCAAAGTAATAATTACTATCAGAGCAAAAGTTAAAATGGGATTAGCAACAGTACATAAACGATCAAGCGCATTGTTGGCTCTGAATATAAAGGAGAACACGTTGCCCGGTAATTAGACCTGCGAACACAAGTATTTGGACATAGAAGTGCGTTAAACGCTGCGAAGAAAGAAAGGTGCAAAAGTGAATAGATAGCGCTATGGATCTTGTGTCGCAGATCTTTGGTGATTTGATGTCCGTCAGGACCAGGCTGCAAATTCTCAGTCGAGAGACTACAAGTGCATTTAATCCCCCAATTCGGAGAAAACTGCTTGCGGGACTTTGCTATGATGTACATAGACATATACGTCAAGCAGAAAACTACTTAAGAAAATTTCTAAATTTGGACGAGCGTTACTCGCATCATGCGTATCACATACAAACAACCCAGTTCTTCACACTATGGACTTTTCAGGATCGTCTTTACAGCTCTTCTTTCATCTATCGACTCCTGTCGTATCAATCTTCTTCGGTTCTGAGATACGCTTATTTCATTCAGACGGACGGCCAACCTCGAGTAATCTTTTCTGTCAGCATTAGAGAAATTTATAAGATGACTGAAGAAACGCTACGAGTTAGAGCTTTCGACGTGCTGGTTCATGGTTTCCACAAGATTGTTGAAAGTTCAGTGACAAGGAGTAATATGGAGACCAAAAAGGAAGCTGCTGTTCTCACCCAAGACGAGCACGTCAAGATTACGGAGACGATTGAAACCGATAGAATTGTACTCAACAAGGATCCAATCTTGCTTACCATTGAGAACAATGAAAACGTTACGAAGAGAACGAACATTGCTTTAACAGAAGACGATATTCTACTAGTTAATGCAGAAGATAGGCATTGGGACCCCAACTCACATTCGCACCCAATACGTGGCGAAGAGATACATTTGCCTGAAGGAGAAGCCCTGGTCGTCACTCTTTCTCCTGCATGGAGGGTGAAAAATAATGAATCAACAGGTGCATACATTGTAAATGACGAGCGCAGATATGGCATCGCTGCTAGGCAGAAGCATGCGGTAAGGAAAGGCGGGGCAAGCGCCGCTTGCGTTGTTTTTTAAAACACTTTTGATATCTTAAGTCCGTGTTTTTCAATGCCTTTATATACCTTAGAATGGAATTTATTTACTATAAGATATTTACATTACAGAATTTTCATTTCCCCTATTTCCTGTTCTATTGGCTTGAAACATAAACCGACTGCACCCTTGACGACGTTGGGCGATGCGGTACGACTGACCGCGTTAGAAGAAGAGGACTACTCGCCTTTCTCCCCGCTTTTCGAGTGACTTATGCAGTTCTTGCATGGTCACTGTCCATTCCCGTTCACGAAGAAAAAAGGCCGAGGGCAAGCAACACCAAGATCGCATCTGTCTTTGGCAAGGGTGTTGGAAAGAATTCGTCCACACGGGCCACAAGTGTTGCTAGCTTCCAGAATTTTCTGCGCATCTGTAGCACCACCTCACGATTCGATTTTCATGTTTGAAACTCTATAGTAATTAACAAATTACATTATGAAGTTAGCCAGTGATCACCAGTCGTGTGCTATTTATAAGAAATGAAATCACAGCCGGTACTTGAACATATCCGTCATGTAGTCAGTTACTGGGAAATATGGAGGGTATGTAACACTGCAACTGCAGGTAGGGTGAAACGGAAGAAGCGTAGGTGCTGCGGATGAGTGTTGTTTTTTACTGCGATATTGTGCTGTGTTTTTCTGTTCTTCATGTAGTGTTTTTGTACCGGATGTAAAAGTATGATTCTACATTGAAAATTTCCGCCATGGTTGACATACCAGATGAGCCATCGATTTGCAGTGTTGCAGGTAAGGACTTGATTATTAGGGGCCTTCTTTCAAAACCATTCACTTCGAGAACATAAGGTGAAAGGTTGGAGCTTGTGAACCATGAGCGACCGTGTCCTGAATTGTTCATAACCAAACCAACTTAGAAAGATGGGAAAGTTTTCATTAGGCAGTTTAAAACATCTCAGTACAACAATATTATCTGGTTATGTCACATAACTTATGTGGCAGCAATGATCTTAATAAATTATTTTGTTCGCAATGCGTTTTATTCAGTACAAATGTAGGACCATGGAACTCAGTGGCGTGCCCAAAGGGGGGGGGGGGTTGATGTGGGTTTTCGCCAAGTATTCCTAAAAAGGAACGTCAAAAGTAGGAAAATATGATAAAATGAGGGCTGACTACCAAGAAAAAGTATACATAACCCCTCCCTTTCGAAAATCCTGAGCACGCCACTGATGGAACTGTACAGGCTACGGTGAGTGACTTGAGCAATTTTTATAATGCAGTGCAAATACATGAACGTTCGCAGAATCACATCTGCGCTTGCATTCAGGAACTGAAGACAAGTCATGATTCATAATTCTAGCCAAGTAAGGAACCGAAACCCGTCCGTTTATTTAATATCAAAACTTTATGCTAATAGGATGTTTCTTATTTTCAGGGTTAAAGAAGAACGTAATTTAATGTATAGTTGCCCTCAAATGTCAGGTAAATCATAATTTTCTTCATGGTTGGAATTTAAAAGTTATATCGAAGGCTGTTTTCCTTCTTTAAAAACCGCGCAGCGAAGATTTGATTTTACGGTATGTATGCACATCACACACTCAAGCCCGATACGTCACCATTAAGCACATTATTGTAAATGGGGATGTGTCTAGGCCTATATTATATTTGAAATTGTTATAATTAACCGAAACGAAAAATTCACCCATCGCTTGCCTATCACGAAAGGTCACGGCACGCCCCTGCTGCTAGGGCACTGAGCACTTTGCAGTCGCTCAGAAAGGCCACCGACCAGAATGAGTGCACTGGAAAAGAAGAGAGCGTCAAACGGTCACGCAGCCACTTGCTGCGGAGAGATTTAAACCAAACCGTGATTTGCCGATAAAACCCCTGGAAATGAACTCTGTTATAGATTGTGCAGCACCCTGTGCTTGCTGCGACAGATATTTTGAAGGGAAAGCGAGGAGAACAATACAGGAAGCAACGAGTATTCCTCAGAAGGAAGAACTTTACAAGATTGCCGAGGCCGTGACTTGTCAGCTGGCAGAAGACCGTGGCAGAAGACCCACGGATCATGACGAGAGGGAACCGACATCTAAGCAGAGGTGGTCATTTTCGTTCAACCTCCCTCACCCTCACCCTCACACCTCGGCTTCGCCCTCACCCTCACACGCCCTCACCCTCACGATTTGCCTATCGCCCTCACCCTCACACGCCCTCACCCTCACAATTTGCGTTTCGCCCTCACCCTCACACACCCTCACCCTCACGACTCACCAGTCGCCCTCACCCTCACATGCCCTCACCATCACGATTTGCCTTTCGCCCTCACCCTCACAGGCCCTCACCCTCACGACTCACCAGTCGCCCTCACCCTCACACGCCCTCACTCTCACAGCTCGGCTTCGCCCTCACCCTCACACGCCCTCACCCTCACGACTCGCCTTTCGCCCTCACCCTCACGACTTGCCTCTCGTCCTCACCCTCACACGCCCTCACCCTCACGGATCACAAGTCGCCCTCACCCTCACACGCCCTCACCCTCACGATTTGCCTTTCGCCCTCGCCCTCACACGCCCTCACCCTCACAACTCTCCTTTCGCCCTCACCCTCACGGATCGATCTCGCCCTCACCCTCACACGCCCTCACCCTCACGATTTGCCTTTCGCCCTCGCCCTCACACGCCCTCACCCTCACAATTTGCGTTTCGCCCTCACCCTCACACACCCTCACGACTCACCAGTCGCCCTCACCCTCACACGCCCTCACCCTCACGATTTGCCTTTCGCCCTCACCCTCACAGGCCCTCACGACTCACCAGTCGCCCTCACCCTCACACGCCCTCACCCTCACAGCTCGGCTTCGCCCTCACCCTCACACGCCCTCACCCTCACGATTTGCCTTTCGCCCTCACCCTCACGACTCGCCCTCACCCTCACGACTTGCCTCTCGTCCTCACCCTCACACGCCCTCACCCTCACACGCCCTCACCCTCACGGCTCACAAGTCGCCCTCACCCTCACACGCCCTCACCCTCACGATTTGCCTTTCGCCCTCGCCCTCACACGCCCTCACCCTCACACGCCCTCACCCTCACGGATCGATCTCGCCCTCACCCTCACACGCCCTCACCCTCACGATTTGCCTTTCGCCCTCACCCTCACACGCCCTCACCCTCACGGATCGATCTCGCCCTCACCCTCACGGATCGATCTCGCCCTCACCCTCACACACCCTCACCCTCACAAGTCTTTGGAGGGTGAGGGTGAGGTCTGCCCTCATGAGGGTTGCCCTCCGTAGACAGTTAGCGATGTTTGAAGAAATAACTGGTTCCTTTACCACGTGCATTTTATACATTGAAATGACACGAAATTGTTAACTCATTCATGTGAAGAAAGTTAATAATAATGATAATAATAATACATTTTCTTTATTAAGCAATAAGGTTTAACAATGAGTAGGCTATCATTTTGGACTAAGATTATTTGAGTTATATAATGCATAATTAATTTACATCAAGTATAATTATTATTTTTAATATATTTATTATTTTTAACTATACGTTGTCACAAAAATCGTGTCATATACAGTATTGTGGGTGGGCCACTGACAGTAGCGTTCACTTTATAAACACCTTATCAATGGTGAAACTGCTCCGTCTTTATTTATTGTTGTTTATCACACTATAACAATGATAATATACAAGTATCTGAGTTGTATCACTTCATTCTCTGCCCAGAGATGTTGGACTTGATCTCACTACGTCACAATTACCGGAATTCCATAGATGAGAAAGACTTGCCCCGCAGGCGTTCAAAGCCCCTACCCCCACCCTCTTGTCTGCAAGGACAGTTTGGATTTGAAAAACAACATTCCATTCACTGATCTTCTTGGAAACCGTGATGGAAATCTGCACCGCGAACAGGAGTATTTAGAGTAGCTTGAAGTCAGCTTGGAAATGGAAATATGTTCACTAAATAGAACGTAGAAGCTTTTAAAAGGGGGAAATATATTGACGAGGCATAAATTTCGTGGTTATGAAGACAGAACAATCAAAGTACAATAGTACTGTGCTACAATTTTGAATATGTCAGTCAATTTCAAAAATTATTTTTCATTGATTCGTGAATCGCTGATTGTATTGTGTCGTGGTTAAATAAACTTTCCTTTGTCAAACATACTTGTGCCCACGCTGTCGTTTGACAGTGGCGCAACTACAGGGGAGCAGGGAGGCATTGCCCCCCCAAGCTTCGAAGGAAGTCAATTCTAAGGGGGCAAACGTTGACGGCCAAGGGCATTTCCAGGGGGCACATAGCAGCAATTGCCCCCCCCCCCATTGATTTCAAATATTGTGCAAATAAAAATACATTTCGTAAAATTTTCTTGCACGCTTCGCTCGCACTGTCTGGTTTTCTCAATCTCGTCATGTTCACAGCCGTAGTTAGGGGGCGGCGGGAGTCGGCCGTGGACGCTGAGCGATCTAAATTAAAAAAAAAAAGCTATAAAAGAGAGAATGCCATGGCGCCCCGTGAAATTATTTGCGTCATATTAAATCAATATTCTTTTCAGTTTGGAAAAATTGGATCTAAAAATTTTCATATACGCTTTGTTCGCAATACAATTGTTTTCTGTAATGTAATATATTTAGGCAATATACATCTGTTGTACATATATGTATTGAATAAATTTTGAATTTGTGCACAATTTAGTGGCAGCATGTTGCATATATATTTTCTTATTTTATGTCGCTCCATGTTGCATATGTGTTCAACATGTGATGTACATGAAAGTTATACATGTCATGTGTACGAAAAGAATTATAATCAGAATGCATTTATCGTGCATTTTCTGCCATTCAAAAATACAGTTTGTGTGATTGTTTTCCATTATTAGCTAATGTGAAATTGAACGTGTTGAAAATATATTTCAAATAGTTTGACCAAACAAATACTTTAGCACCGACTTCTACCCCCTTTTTGCGTAATTTAAGAGGATGATAACGTTTTTGATGCTGCTGCTGCTACTAGTACTACTACTACTACTACTACTACTACTACTACTACTAATAATAATAATAATAATAATAATGTCATTTTTTACTACTACTACAGCTATTGGTACTTTTATCCTGGTACTTCCCCCCCCCCACCGACAAAATTCGTTGTTGCACCTCTGCGTTTTGGAATCCAAGGATTCCACTTCTAGCTGGTGGACAATTTAGTACTTCTCCCATTGTAATTGTAGGTGCAGTAGATATTAGCTTATTTGAGCATAAAGTTTACGTCTAACAAACTACATCCCTTGATAACGAATATAAAATATTACTACCTTGTTGATGGGCAATGTGCATTGCTTCTTTTTCTTCTTATTTTGAACCGGCCCCTGATGCGGAGTGGTTAGCACATCGCGTTACGACGCAAGGGGTCCCGGGTTCGACTGTCGGCTTGTGCATGTATGTTTGTGAGTCACCATTCATTAATTTCATCGTATCATCTCATCACGCATCCCATCTTCACAATTAGCCAAAATTGGCACAAAAGCGGAGTACAATAAAGCAAATCAATCAATCAATCAAATCGTATTTTGGTTTCTTCACGTTCCAATTATACTTCTCTAGAATAGCAACGATAAAGATACATGAATAAGGAATAGGCGAGGGAACACAAAGAAAAACCCATATCTGGGCACATGAAACTTTTCATTTCATTTTCTCTCCCCAAAAAACTATTTCACTTCATTTTTTTTTCGGAAGAAATCCGTCATAATACACGGTCAGTGTTTCGATTAATAAATAATCACATGGTTCCTTCCTGCGTTTAACAGAGTGGGTTATGGCAAAGATACTACGAATATCATATGCTACTGCTGCCTACACCCCATGTAATTCGTCTCGATTTTAAGAGAACACAACGTTGCAATTACCAAACATTTAGTTTAGTTTATTTTCCGTCAAGAAAATTTGTTGATTTAACCTCTACCAGGTAAATGGAAATCTGATCGTCATGATATGAATGCTGTTCTTTTAACGAATGTGGTTACAGTAACGTCATTGTCAATAGGGGAAACAGTCGAGTACTCGCTTGCTCCTACCTGTTTGCATATGAGGCATTGATACTGAATGGGAATTATTAAATTATTTCTTTCCCATTCTCAATTCCTTTGCCTCTGTCTACATATCTATACAATGTGAACACTGAGAAATATTTGACGGCATATATTTCACAAGACCTGGGTAGTATGAGGGGATAGCAACAACAAGTAAATTAAAAAAGAGGAACTTAGATAAGAAGAGAAATAAAAAGGACTGATGTGGGGTGAGAGGGCAATATGTTAAGAGAAACAAGTATGTTGTAAAAGAATGCATGGAAATACACACACACACACACACACACCATCACACACACACACACACAAATATATATATATATATAAGAAATGTAACTGATACTATAATTGAGGAAATATTTAATTAATTAATTGTCAAGTGCCAAAAAAACAATAGGAAAGTTAAAGAAATATACGATTGGCATGCAGACACTGCGATGTTTTGTTTCACAATGTCGAAAACATTGGCAGACTACTTTTAGAGTTCTATCTTTATTCATCACATCAATCAACAACTTCTAATATTTTTTACGCTTGCCAGATCTTATCCACGACATCTGACAAAAACCGAATTTTTCGTACCCTTGGTTTGCGACATAGTGGATACATATGTTCTTTAAAACTAAACTTGGTACTGTAAGACACACCAGGATCCGTTATTTTTTATCCTCTTGTTACTTTGCTTTCCTCCCGTTTGACAGTGAAAGTTTTTATGTTTTATGTATGCGTCGGATATTTGGCCTCGAAACCACTGGAATATTGCTAAGTTCTCATTCTTATTTAAAACACATTCGATTTATGATAAAATTACATTACTTGATTATTAAGGGATAAATGTTGAGAAATATACATGTGTGAAGACAATACAATAAAATTGGTAGTTATCATTCCATGGGCATAATTGAAGGGAAATTGGAAAGATCAAACTCCACTTTTCAGTTTTAAAACCGAGCCCGGAAAAGAGTAGATATTAATGTGTACGTGTATAATGTCTAACAATGAGGGTGCGGATTTAAAAGCACTAAAAAGCCCTCAAATAGGCAGACAAATGGGCACAAAAATAAAAAAAAATAAGCACTTCAAAAAACACCCTAAAATCAAAAGACAGATTAATATTTATTTCCCACATGGGAAAAATATGTAATTTTATGTAATGGCCTTGTTTAAAACTATCAGCTGGTTACGTGGTTTTCGGCTACTCCGAAAACGTATCCAGGACAGGGTTTGTTTTTCTACCTATCACTTTTAAAAAAGAGGATAAGCAGTGCTCGAAGAAGTGAGGGGGCATGGTTTCCCCGAGTTAGCAACATTTTCACAGATCATCCCCCCGCTGCCACACTGTTATCATGTCACCACATTAAAGTTAAACTAGGTCGGTATTGCTGCTACAACCATTTTTCATCTTCTTCTTCTAAGAGAACTACTCCGCGGCGGAGTAGTTAGTACTGCGCGCTACGATGACACAGGTATCGGGTTGGAATCCTGGCCTGGATAGGTGTTCTTTGTGAGTGTCCCTTCTTCAGTTTTAAAATATCATCACTAGGGTGCGGATTCTTGCTTATTTGCTTTCTTTATTCCTTTGCAGAAAAACATAGGCTTTAATGTTTAAAGTTCGTTTCATGGTGTTTATAGTCCGAAAGCGCATTTAGTGCGTATAAATGCCTATTTTGAGGGTTAGTGTCTATTTTGCTTAATCGTGCCTAAACATGCCTATTCTGCCTTTTTTGATAACTTCAGCTTGTTTTATGCGTCTTTGGCTTTCCCTACATTGAAGAAGGTAAGCCATTGGTTACATTGAACTAACTGAAATATGGTATTCGCCAAATTTGAACCCACTACTTCTTTTTTTCCACCTGAAATCCTCTTGTGTCAACCAGTACTCATCTTCTTTGTTGAGCATGTGATAGGAGATAGGCAGTTAGGTGTGAAGATATCGTGTTCATATGTTTAAAAATTCCAAAGCACAAGGCAGCCAGAAGTGTATTAATCAAAAATGGATTGATGCAGAAGGTTGTTTTACGGTTGAAAACTTGATTTTTGTTATTTAGCGCCGCTTTTCTCCACGTTTGGCTAATCGCATCGATGAGGATGAGTGATATGATGAAACTGATGAAGAGACACTCAGAAGCAGTGGCGTGCACGAGGGTGGCTTGATGGGGGTTATAACCCCCTTTCGCAAAGTATTCCTAAAAAAAGAGAACGTCAAAGGTAGGAAAATATGACAAAATGAGGGCTGACTACCAAGAAAAAATATACATAACCTCTCCCTTTCGAAAATCCTGGGCACGACACTGCTCACAAGGAACACCCATGCACAGGCCGGGATTCCAACTCGGGACCCCTGAGTTGTAGCCTTGTTGTACTAACAACTCCCCCACGGAGGTCGTCCCCACACGGAAAAGTAATTTTCTGTCAAGCTTGTATGAAGCAGACATCTTTAACTGTTAAATTACTTCCAAATAAACAATTTCTTTCACATGGGAAATATCACATGTACCTAGGTACTACATATGTATAGTTTTATGTATTGCACTTGTTCAAAACTCTGAGCTGCTCACGTATAAATTCCCACTCCACAGAAAATATTTTTCTACCTCTCGTGTTGTTTGGGAACAAGGATAAATGGTGAACAATGCACACTGTGACGAGCCTTCAGCTTACATTACCTCAGTTCTAAATGTAACAATGCTATGTTATGTGACAAACTTCGTTTAGTGGCTTTGTGTTGAATATGGAGAATTACACTAATAGCGTGTCTTGGCGCTAGTTGCGAGGATGCCATCCGCTCGCATGCCGACTCACTTCGAGCACTGACACTAAGTCAAACGATATTATTTATTCTAAAATGTTATGCGCATACACAGATGAACAGCTCATCTACTCGTGCAAAAAGTGCAAGTAAAATACATTCAAATAAATAAATTAACCAGGTTGTGTTATCCTAGCTTCCCTGCAAATGATAATTTCATTCAAACTATTGTCAACTGTTTGTGAAATATATGTGCGCAATTAGTACAGTGGGTAACAGAAATTCATTTCTCCGGAGAAATTTTAATCGGAACATCCTTTAAAATATTTTTTTGTTAAAATGGTGCAAATCCTTTTTTCATCACTTCAGAACAATTATTCACGTAACAATCGTTAGCTCAAGTTATTTCTGCGAGAATTACTTTAACTGACGATTCTCTGAAATTTGTGAATTGTTAGCACATTTTTATATGTAAACTGGAATGCTAATACAGTATGCATGTGCATTGGAAGTAAAAAATGCCTATTTTAATGTATTTTTAGTTTAGTTGCCTATTTTAGAGTCCTTTTTAAGTGCCTATTTGCATCATTTTTGTGCCTATTGCCTGCCTATTTCAGAGGTTTTTAGTGCCTATAAATCCGTACCCTAATCATCACACATCCTCATCTTCGCGATCATCCAAGAAAATTTAAGTAAAATAAACAGAATCAATCAATGGAAATTCGTACATTAGGCTAAAACTTAATGAAGAAGATTTCAGGTTTAGTTCTGCTCCGTCCAGTGTGTCCGATATTGAGCTACATGTGCAAGTTATACTTCTTGTAAATATATCTGCAAAAATATACCATTATGTTAAATTTTAATTTCAAACTGTGAAATGCGAGAAATTTCTCAATTTTCAAGTAAAATCATAATAATTGTATTTGCCACTTTTATTCTCACCATTTGTATCGTTGCCATTTTATCCGCTTGCCATTTTCAATTTGCCACTTTTTCCGTTGCCACTATTGCCTTTGTCATTTTTACGTAAATTCCACCAGTTTCATGCCCAATTGTTTGCAAGTTATGAAAAAAAATTGCACCCTTAAAATAAATTGTGGATGTTCCCAATAAAATGTATCTGAAGAAATGAACTTGGGTTACTCATTGCGCTGATTGCGCACATTACACCAATACGTGAGCTGTTAATTTGTATGGCATTACATTTTAGAATAAATAGCATCGTTTGACTTATGCAACACAAAGGCACTACACTAAGTTTTTCACATAACTTATAACTTAGCATTGTTTCATTCAGAACTGAGGCAATGTAAGAGGGTTCATCTCGGTGTGCATTGTTCACCATTTATTCTTGTTTCCTAATAACGCGATAGGTAGAAATACATTTTCAGAGGAGCCTTAAATCACGTACAGAGAACTTGAGTTTTGAACAAGGATATTTTGTAAAACTATATAGGTACTACGTGTATGTGGGATAGAATATTAATTTGTATAGTAATTTAACACAAGCTTGACAGAAAATTACTTTTCTGTCAGTGGGACCGATCTCCGTGGGGAAGTGGATAGCACAGCAGGGGTTCCAGGTTCGAATCCTGGCCTGGGCATGGATGTTCTTTGCGAGTGCTCCTTCATAAATGTCATCATGTCATCCCTCATCCGAATCCTCGCGATTAGCCAAAAGTGAAAAAAAAGCGATGCTGAATAACAAAAATCAAATTTTCCGTCGGTGGTTAAACAAACTTTTGCAGAAATCCATTTTTAAATCAATACACATCTGGCAGTCTTGTGCTTTTGGCATTTTCAAAAATATGAACATGATATCTCCACAGATAACTGTCTACTTCCTTTCACACACACACACAACAAAGCAAATGGGTACGGATTGACTGCTACAAGATTTCAGGTGGAAAAAAGAAAGGGTAGTTAGGCGGTAGATGAGTCACCAACAGGTTGTCCAGTGTGCTTACCCCGATTGAGGCTTTGTCAGTTCAACGTCAACGAAGGCTTCCATTCAACATAGGGAAAGCCAAAGGCGCATAACAAAGCTGAAATAAGAAAAAATGGCAGAATAGGCATTTTAGGCACGATTAAGCAAAATAGGCTCTCACCTAATAGGCATTTATAGGCAATATAAAAATGCGTTTTTGGACTAGAAACACCATGAAACGAAATAAAAATATTAAAGCCTATGTTTTACTACGAAAGAATGAAAAAGGCAAATACGTAAAAAATCCGCAAGCTATTGATATGTAAACATCTAAGTTGTGGGATCTCTTCATCCTCTGCACAAATATGTTGAACTTGATCTCACTACGTGACAATTACTAGAATTCCATGGAAAAGGAAGACTTGCCCCGCAGGTGTTCAAAACCCCTACCTCCACCCCATCCTTTGTTGTAAGAGGGACAGATTCGATTTGAAGAAAGACATTCATTCTTGGAAACCATGATGGTAATCTCACAGAAGGAACAGGAGCATTTACTATAGCTTGGTGAATGAAGAGTTTTGAAGACAGAGTGGACATGGAAATATAATGTACTGGGTGGAAGTTTTTGAAAAGAGAAAATGAATGAGACAGAACAACAATCAAAGTACAAGTACAATAGTACTGTGTTATAATTTTAAATATGTCAGTCAATTTCTACCATTATTTTCCATGGTTAATTGTATCGTTGGGTTCCCATTGGTTAACTCCCATATAATGTAGTGCCCACGCTTTCGCTTTGAAATCCAAGGATCTCGGGAATCCACTACTAGCAGACACACAATTTGCTTACCCCACTGGCGTACGCGGAGGAGGGGGAATGGGAATAAGGGGCTACAACCCCTCCCCGAAATTTCTTGACAATAAGAAAATCTAAAGAAGTTGGGAAAACTTCCCTTTAAATTACCCTCCAGCAACCATTTTTTTCTTTGATTTACTTCTGAAACGAAAGTTTAAAATAATTATTGTAGCTCCTATGTCATGAAAAAGGAAATACAACAGCGAGGCAGTGGCGGCGATTAGAGGGCGAGGGGGCAATTGCCCCCCAACTTTTCGCCACTTTTCCCCTCGTACTTTGCTAAACCTTATCTACAAAGGAAAATATACTGCCTTTGTGCCCCCCCCCTAGTTTTGGCACATTGCCCCTGCCGGTTTTGGAATCCAATCGCCGCCACTGCACCGAAATTGATTTACGGTGATGCATTCTATGATCCGAGCAAATTTAATCTCGCTCTGATCACTAAAGGTTAGATTCATGGCATTGAACTGACTACATTCAGGTGTAATTGGTACAACTTCGATTGAAATCTCATAATATTTGAGTGAACCTTCTTTCCGGATCAAGTAAAATACGGAGTGACGTGCACTGAGGAGTAGCTAGTCTAGCAGAGATAGATTAATCAATCTCACATATCTAATTTTCAAATCACAATATTTATTGTCCTGTTGAAGCCACAGTTCACATACAACACTTTTCTTTCACATGCTTCTCGTCCCTCGGTGAGATCAGCTGGCAATGAATAGTGTGCTTCCGTGTGCTAAACGAATGCCTAAAAGATAGTACAATTTTGTTGCTGAAAAATATTTTTTTTATTTGTGGCGATTTTATCTTGATATCAAACCAGAATTGCCAATAATGTTATTAATATCTTGATTACTATTTGTATTCTAATTTAAATAAATAGTGTGCTTTCATGTGCTAGCGAATGCCTAAAAGATAGTACAATTTTGTTGCTGAAAAATATTATTTTGATTTGTAGCGATATCAAGCCAGAATCGCCACAATAAACTCATTAATATCTTGATTAATATTCGTGTGCTTATAAAAATACATAGTGTGCATTCATGTGCTAACTATGTGCAAACGTTTGAGATATAATTTATTAATATGTGGTGATTTCCACTTGACATACGTTTTTCCACCGCCTCACCAGGTAGAAACGAAACGGCCTTGTCATTGTGAAGGACTTTTAATTCAATGGAAGCGTCACACTGTAAATTGTTCGCATCAACCATTCATAATGAGCAGCTCTTCTTAAAGTCGTGTGCAATGGCATGCGAACTTCTCTCCCTAGACATCTCTTTGATCTTGATGCGCTACCGATGCGCTAAACAAATTTTAATACATTTTTCTAACACCTCGAAAAGGAGCAAATTGGTACAAGAATTCAGTAATAACCTTTTACTGGTTAAAGATACGTCGAAAAAACCTTCACCATTGCATTTCTCGTGAAATTCTAGCCTGATTTGATATATCATATCACCCCCTTCCCATTTAAAATTCTGAAGTTGAATTCAAGATGGCTGACATCAAGATGGCCGTCGACCACGCGGGTGGCGTCAATGTGGTTCCTTCTTGGCCTGATAACGATTGGTCATCACCATTTCCATGTTGCGCGCTGCAGTGGCCTTCTACCGGAGGTGTTAAGTGACTTGAGCCATCCTGTACAATTAAATTCAACACATTTTTGTACTTAATACATCATTTGTATTTATTCTTTTACAAACAAAATACAGTTCCACAAGAAGGGAAATTTACAGCACATTTTACTTGCCCTATTTGAGAAATGTTACACCTTTATGCCCATTCGGTTAACCTGCTCGCTCATTGTCTCTCCTACTAAATAATATAATTCTAATAATTTGGATAATGGCCTCTCTTGGCTCACCAGAACATGTGCACTTAGAAGATCAAAATCAAATATTTCTTATTCTATAATTTGATGCACATACACAGATAAACAGGTCATATAATCGTACAAAAATAAAAGAATGCAAATGCTTTCAATTAATCAGGTTATGTTATCTTAGCTTTCATGCAAATGAGAATATGATTAAAATTATAATCCATTGTCAATGAAACATTTGTGCGCAATTAGCGCAATAGGTAACGCTAGTTCATTTCTTCCCAGAAATTTTAATTGGAATACCATTTAAAATATTTTTTTGGTTAAAAGGATGCAAATTGCTTTTCATCCCTTTTTGTGCGTACAATTGAACACAAAATTGCATGTAGTCCAGTTTCGCCTAATCCCCTTTGCCTAACTGCTTATCGGCACAGTACGCGTATAATGTGATTTATGAAATATAACGGTCCCTCCACAGGCCGATATGCCTGTTTTTTCCTGCTGCATTTATTGAAAAAAATTGTCTTAATATATATAGAAAGTTTTTCGATTTACCTACTTTATACCCTACTGCCTATATCTTTACTTTTTACGCCTGTTTTTTTAATTTTCAATGACATTTTTAGAATGTGTTTTTAAAAAATTGTACATAACTTAGTTTTCTTTCAAAAACATTATTTATTAGCACATTACGATGTTGCCAGTTGCCAGAAACAATTACAAAGCTGGGAAAAAGAGGTGAAACTCTTATCCATTAAACTCTTGGAGGAATCGGTGCGGCTACTAATTGAAGTGTCAGAAGAAAAAGTTAGCTGTTGCAGAAAAGTGCAAAGGTGTAATGAGTAAAAATGTAGAACTGGAAAACTTGAAAACGATTTGTGATACTCTTAAAGGAGAAAAAATATTTTATTCACGATATGAATCCAGTTCTTACAATAGCCTATTTCATGGGTGGTCAAATGAGATCGTTCTCGTTATGAAAATCATTCTTTATGACAGATGAATGTTCAAGAAAGCAAAAAACAAAAAAAAACTAGTGGTTGTGTGTAATCAAGGCAACAAATGAAAGTAAATATGTTGTTTACTAGTTGATTTTAAAATGAAATTATAGAGATAAATTATTTGGAACTTTCCCACTTTATTTTTGTTTATTGTGCCTATTTTTTTTAATTTGGTGCCTATTTTCCACATTATAAATGCCTTTTTGTCTGCCTATTCTAACCAAAATAAATGCCCGAACTCCGGTGCAAGTTATGAAAGTCATTCTTAGTTATCCTTGATATCACACACCTGGTTAGGTTATATAAAACAAGAACAAGCAGAACATTAAGCGTCAATGAAGCAGCTTAGAGTTTCTAATCCGACTAAAGTCAGAGATTGAAGGGGGTCGAGTGGAGGATTGTTTTTGCCTACTAAAAGATCGACCAAGAAATGGAGTCCTATTTTCCTTTATCTTATAGAAAATATAACAAACACCCCCGGCTGCTGGATTCTGTGACAATGCTCCTTTTTCGGAGCAACGCCTGACTATTTGGCATGGGCACATGTTGGGAATTGTTTGGTGTTTACTTGGATCAAAATTTCCCTCATTCCCCCTTCCGACCGGTTTATGCGGTTAGGCGAAATGGGATGCCATCCGAAATTGGGGTATTTGTTCAAATTGGCCGAATGGTTAGTGCAAGTTCTTTATATCAGAATTACTTTAATTCACAATTCCCTGCGAAGATGAATTATTAATTAATACCAGTGGCGTGTCCAGGATTTTCGCAGTATTTTCTATCATTTACTGCCTTTCACTTTTTTAAAATAATACTGGAGCAAAGGGGAGGGGTTATGAACCCCACCGATCCCCTCTTGGCACGCCACTGATTAATACATTTCTGGCTGTCATATCCCTTGTCATTTTGAAACACATGATACTTCCTCATATAACCACATTTTTTCACAGGCACAACAAAGCAAATGAGTACCGATTGATTCCCACAAATCTTTCAGGGGAAAAAAAAGAAGGGGAGAGCTGGCGTCGTTGCGTCCACATATATGATGAGTCACTAACAGGTCGTCCAGTTTGCTTACCCCGATTGAGGCTTTCAGGCAGTTCAACGTCAACGAACGCTTACATTCAACATATGGAAAGCCAAAGGCGCATAACAAAGCTGAAATAAGCAAAAATGGCAGAATAGGCATTTTAGGCACGATTAAGCAAAATAGGCACTCACCTAATAGGCATTTATAGGCAATATAAAAATGCGTTTTTGGACTAGAAACACAATGAAACGAATTAAAAATATTAAAGCCTATTTCTTACTAGACCCGGTGGAGGAGGCACATTGTAGTTCGGATCCAACTTTAAACAAGAGGTGGTCATTTTCGTTCAATCTCCCTCACCTTCATGCCTCGCCCTCACCCTCACATGCCCTCACGACTCGTCTTTCACCCTCACGGATTTTCCTTGCCCTCGCCCTCACCCTCACACGCCCTCACCCTCACGACTCGCCTTTCGCCCTCACACACCCTCATCCTCACGACTCGACTTCATCCTCACCCTCACACGCCCTCACCCTCACCCTCACGGATTGACATGGCCCTCACCCTCACACGCCCTCACCCTCTCATGCCCTCACCCTCACGACTCGACTTCGCCCTCACACGCCCTCACCCTCACGACTAGCCTTTCGCCCTCACCCTCACGGATTGACATGGCCCTCACCCTCACACGCCCTCACCCTCACGACTAGCCTTTCGCCCTCACCCTCACACGCCCTCACCCTCACGATTTGCCTTTCGCCCTCACCCTCACACGCCCTCACCCTCACGACTCACCAGTCGCCCTCACCCTCACACGCCCTCACCCTCACGGCTCGGCTTCGCCCTCACCCTCACACGCCCTCACCCTCACGACTCACCAGTCCCCCTCACCCTCACACGCCCTCACCCTCACCCTCACACGCCCTCACCCTCACACGCCCTCACCCTCACGGGTCGATCTCGCCCTCACCCTCACACACCCTCACCCTCACAAGTCTTCGGAGGGTGAGGGTGAGGTCTGCCCTCATGAGGGTCGCCCTCCGGAGGGTGACCACCTCTGCATCTAAGTATTCTTCTAGCTACGTACACGAAAGCGGTGACATTTACTGCGAACTCTTGTCCCACGGCGTACAGTTTCCTTACAATGCAAGAGAACTTGAAAACATGGACGAGGCCGTGACGCATCAGCTGACGGAAGACCGCGCAGATCCACGCACGAATAATGAAGCCGCTCTGTCTGCCGATGTGAAACCACCTGGAGAAGCCAGCACATTGAAAGAAGGAAGCACTGCTAGGAACGTCTACGAAAGAGGCGACGACTACAGTAGAATTTCTTCCCACGGCGTGCAGGTCGCTCGAAAGGAAAAACGACATCATGAGAGGATTTATGAGGCCACGACACGTCAACTGCCAGAAGATCGTAAGGAATCGACCACGAATCGTGAAGGCGCTCTGGCAGTTGATGCGATCTCGCCCACAGACACTCAAGATTCGGGAGACGATGCAACGCAACACGGAACTACTAAAATGGATCGCTTTGATGGAATTAAGGTTCAAGTAGAGGAAACAACGCCCTCGCAGCTTGCAGATGAAGATTCGCTCTCTCGACGGGGCGAAAAGTTCATCAGAACTTACGTTAGTGCTGAGTGGGAGGACACGATGGTGATGGTTAACTGCGCTGTTCAAGCAAAAAAATCCTCTTCAATGAAGAGCTTGAAAGGGAAATTTTTGAAGAAAAGCACGTTAACCGTCTTCCAGAAGGAGGTTGCCAGCTTGGAAGCAGCATTTGTATGGAGGTGCGAGGAGCTGCAATCGAAACAGGAGGAAGAGCTGCAATACTTCCTGCTCTCCAAAAATAACAACAGAGCACATTACACATTGAAATTTGCTACGTTCCAATGCAAGACTGTAAAACTGTTCAGGAGGAATCTAATGAACCACATAGAACGAAAGTTCAGACGGATTCTGGAAGAGAGAAGTTTCTACGAGATGGTTGGGAAGAAAAAGGAGAAGCCGCTTATGCCTTGTTACTATTGCATTCAGTGTCGGCGGGGCTCCGTGGGAAGTCCACCACGAGAGGAGCGAACTCCCCCGGCACCTGAGATTTTAACTTTCGCAGGGAAGAGAGGGCAAATGATAGTTGTCCATACCGAAAACCAGAAGAAGAGAAAGGCAAACGGCGACAAAGAAGCTGAAAAGAGCGAAGAGAGTCCCATATCCATAGTTTATAACAGTGAATGGAAGCGTGCGGAGGAAGAAATTAGTCAGTTTGTGGACTCCCAGAAGTCCTCACTGCAGAAAAAGCTGTTTTCTACAAGTGCACGATCTAGATTTGACAAAAAGATCGAGGATTTGGACGGAAGCCTTAAACGAAAGCTTTCGGACGAACAGATGGCTTCCGAAAACAGACTCAAATGTTACTTTGAACAACCCAAGCGACTCGACCACGAACATGCTGTGCGGTTCATAAAAAGTCATTGCCTGTCAATTAAGGAAACGAAAAAGAATCTGATTGAAGTGCTGAAGTTGGATTTTAGAATCCTTGAGAAGGAGATGGAGTTCTATAAGGTCAAGAGAGGGTGCTGGAGAAGATTGTCATGTTTCTGCCGCAGGAATTTCTGCTTGTCGAGTGAAAGTGACTTATGAACATATAAGTCAACGGATTCCGTTGCAGTGATATTGTTATTTCTGAGGTAGATAGATGAAGAAGCATTCACATTGAGATTCAAATCCGTCTGTAATTATAAGCAAATAAAGAAAAATCTTTGTTATGTGTTATCATATGAAGGTCGTTGAATATCACATGCCTAAGGTTCTAATGCTACAATTATATCTTGAAAAGGATAATCATGAATTTTACGACTTTGGCACTAATGTCCACTTTAGTTTTAGTTTTCGTTAATACACCATGTAGCTATATTATTATTAAGAGAGTTTTTATAAACTATTTAACAAATATAATTTTAAAATTCAACGTGCCCCATAAAATGTTTTAGTTTTCGGTACATTTTAAGAATTTCGCAGAAATTTATCTATTTTGCATTAATTTTTCTCCCTGCCTGTTTCTGAACAACGTAACTGGGCGTACATTTGACTGTTTCGTTCACATTTTTTCTCAATTCTGGAAATATTACACTGCGGAAAACTAAGTTAGAAGTTTAAGTCCGCTTTATGCACTGGTAGGCAAATCGGCGCTGGACGTATAATTTAAAGTGAGACCCGAACAACTATATGCCGTTGGGGGTATCGAACTCGGGGGGGTCTTTGTTTACCACTACGGAATCGAAGAGGCCCTCGAGAAACAAAACGAATTAAAGTGAAGAAGGTTTGGCCGGCAATATTTCCATTCAATCCGAACAGTTTTCTGATTTTGGGGGGAGGGGGGGGGGCAGGGAGCTTATAGTGACTTCAATTTCTGGATTCAAATACAAAAAGGAAATGCATATATTTGGAAGGAAATGTATTGTTTTAATGGGGGAGTAGATTGTTGCATATTATTTATTATCAATATTACTGGTAGTAATAAGTAGAAGAGAACATTAAAATACATACATACAAAAGAGATTTTCATTAGGGCGCTAAATGTTGAGACGACCAAACGAAAACAGAATGGAAGAGATGAATCTCTGGTACAAGATTGTGAAGAAGGAGATGAAGTTCTGCAAAGAAAGAAAACGATGCTGGATCATCGTTCTGCCGCCGCCATTTTTGTCTTTGGTAGTGGGCAGTTGTTTACGTGATGTTTAGTGGACTATGTCTTGTGTCATGAAGACGGTCATCCAGAGATTGAAAGGAAGAGGAAAATAAGAGAATTAAGATAAGAAGCAGAGGTAGAAGACGACGGAATTGAAACAGCGAATACCAAGAACGAAATTATGCTAAATCAGAGTTTGGAACTATCATCATACCTTTCTTTAGGAATTAATCCCATGTTATGTACACTATGTAGCCAAAAGTCACCGGACACCCAAGTGAACGTGACGGTCAGGCCAAGGCAAATATATTAAATTCCTGATGGGACAAGTATCATGGCTGGGGAACGGATTTTAAGGTGCAGGCAGCCCCTTTCCAAAAATATAGGTGCTTTCATAAGGATCGTTTGAGATATGTATTAAGTAAAGTGAACACACTTTGTTGCATCTTTTCGTTATATTACCTCTTTTATCCATTTTTTACCCCCTCTTTTTTGTTTCAGCACATTTTTCCTACTCTTTTTTCACGTTTTGTTAAAAAATATTGGACAGAAAAAAAATTCACTCTTTTTGAGCAGCTATATAAAATCCTATAGTCTCATTTTGTAGAGCGGAACGAGAGCTATAAAATAGTACAATATAATCATTCCAGACCCAATAGTTCTTAAGATAATGTAGCAAAACCCGCGAGAGAAAACACAAACTTCAACGTAACCTATTCGGCAGAACCACCGTTCTCTATGCGGTCCGCGCGCATTATATACAGAAGGCGGGCGCTAATTAATCCCCCATCAAAATACGCCGAATTGCAAAATCAAAAATAAATTAGGAACCAAAGACCCATTGTAAATTCATATACCTTTCTTGAAATTTCCTTGTACTTTCTTTGGAAGAACCAAATCCTTCACTTCCTTCATACCAGCCGAGGGAGACAACCCCCACCCCCAACGAACTGCCGGTACGCTCAGCCTCTAAGGAGGCAAATTAAACCCTTTCGAGGACACCACCTCAAAACTTCAAGCTCCAGCCAAGTAAACAGGAGCAAAAACCTCTTCCCTACCCTAGAAACTCAGCTGTTGCAGTTGCAGCAGGAAAAAGCATATCCCAAAAACGAAAGCAACAAAATTTTCCACTCCTACCTACACTCAGAGAACTAAATGCGTCATATAGATTGATGTACCAGAATGCATCGATTGATGCACTAAAGTGTGTTTTGTAGCTTCTTCAAGGAATCAGATTCACATTTGATGCATTGTGGTGCATTTTTGTATATCGTGAAGGAAACACCAAAGTGCATCATTTGATTCAAGTGAGGATTTCTTTCAGTCAAGATGCACTTTAATGCATCAGCTGATGCGTTTTGATGCTTCATGTAGCTCAGACGAAACGTTTAAGTGCATCATCCAAGAAGATGCAGGAAGGTGCATCAAGGAACATCAACTGATGCATTAAAGTGCATCTCGACTGAAACAACCCTCACTTGAATCAAATGGTGCACTTTGGTGTTTCTTTCGCGACATACAAAAATGCACCAAAATGCATGAAATGTGAATCTGATTCTTTGAAGAAGCTACAAAACACACTTTAGTGCAACAATCGATGCATTCTGGTGCATCAATCGATATGATGCATTTATTTCTCTGAGTGTAGCACCACCCTTCAAAAGAAAAGCCAAGTTCCACGGGACGTTGCTTACACCATTAAGAATGATGATGATGATGAAGACAGTATGGAATAAAGTCATTTTATCAGCACCTTCTTGAAAACATTTTCAGAAACATTTTTTTCCTTTCCCGACCATAATTTGCACCTTAAAATCCTTTCCCGAATCATGACACATCCATGCCTGATCATGGTTCAAACCTGGGGTCTCTGGCTTGTTAGCGTGATGCTCAGAGCACTCAGCCACGGTGGCCGTCAACAGTGTTTCCCATTGTTACATACGTAAATATAATACAACTCGGCGCGAATGAAATTAACGTAACGCGATCCTTCAAGAAGAAATTAAGAAACGAGCAGCGTCGTAGAATATCTCGTCTCATTCCGAGATTAAGCTCATTGAAACTGCGTGGTGATTTCACGGAATTATGACTCCCGACCCCTTGATAATGCCGCACCGTTTCCAACTAATTGGTTAAACGCTAAACCGTCTCTTGTTTGCTTGTTCTGTGCTTTTGTCTCCAGTCATTCGGCTTGTTAGTCACGGTGAATGGAAGGGCAAAAAAGAACCAACGGTTGATGGAACTCATGAAAGGACACCCACACAGAACACCCTTGCTCATGTCAGGTTTCACATTTCAAAAAGTATGTGCAAATTAAGAGTACGGGGTACAATATCACACAAGGTTCCCGTTTGTTGTACTTCAATCGAAATGTTCTCGAAGATTGAATGGATGTCCCTTTCGTAATGTACCTAAATATCAACCCTACTTACACGTAGTACTCCTTGGACTGCCTTTTGCAGACGACCGAGGCTTTGGTGCCCAGACCTACAGCCAATATAACCCGCTCTATGAATTGCATGGTGTCATCATATGTGCCTGTGTATGTCCCTTCATCCATCTCATTGCAACGTCGCGATTAACCAAAATTGGCAGAAAGGCGACGTAAAATAACATAATTCAATCAATAGAAAATTGAACAGAGCCTCTGATGCTTGAATTGTTCTGTACTGGACGTACAGTATATTAAAATGGGATCTGAACCACTGTGTCATGTGACTCCACCGGGTATCGAACCCGGGATCCGAATGCGACGACGCTACCACTACGCCTTCGGGGAGGCCCAGAGCCTCTGATGTATTCTCGGTTATGCCTCCCCCCTCCTCCCTGCTCGTGCCAGTTGAGAACAGCACATTAAGTCGATTCTTAATCTCGATATACGTTGTACTCGTATAAATACTACCTTCAAATACAACAAATGTGTTTTAACTGCTGTGTATGATGAAAACACTCCCTCTTTAACTTGTTTTCATTAATCAGTACCTTGTTTTGTACCTATTTTTGTTCGATTGATTGATTTATTGAGTTGTTGTTTTAGGTCCACTTTATGCTCAGTAAGGCTAATCGGGACTGGACCTACAGTTTAAAAAGGGATCAGAACCTATGTGCCTCCACCGGGACTCGAACCCGGGACCGCTTGATTACAAGGCGACGACGCTACCACTGCGCCATCGGGGATACCGATGTGTGTGCGGTTAAATTAACATGTTCGTAGAGTACTTTAAAAGCAACGCTTCCATAAGCGTCTATGTAAAATGCTATATTCATCCGACCCTAAGACATGTAAATTCCTTGATTTTAGTTATTTTACTTTGCTTTTCTACCACTTTTGTTAATCGTAACGATGACTGATGAACTATGATATGGATGAAGGGACAAATGCGTGCCTTAAACAGGATTCCAACTTTTGACCCCTTTCTTCGAAGCTCTGTGCCTTTAATATAGGGTTGGAGCATCGTTGTATTCAATTGGACTAAGCAAAATGACCTACGATCCTGCAGGGTATGCAACCCGCAAATCGTAACGCGCTTGTTGGTTGCAGCAGTGACAGGATATGAACGTTGAAGGGAGAGATATGGCAATCCCTGTCCCTTCAGGAGTTAAAATTTTGTAGCAAGTTGAATCGCAATCATTTGTATCAAATTATTTAAACGTTATATATGTGTCTCATAGTATGTTCTAGTATTTATTTACCAATGCAAAAAATAAAAGGTATGTCAATGAGTGCACCGTGTAACCCCTCCCCCCTCTTTTTAACACGATCCATTAACCACATCTGCTTTTCTGTACTCCCGGTTATCTCTCGAGCAAGCGAACGAAAAAAAATCTCTGCGCAAGTAGTGACGTGAGACGGCTCCGCCAATGAACATGTGAGAGGGAATGGGATTGGGTGGAGGGTGGGAAAACGACTGCAGTTACCAGCCTTCGCAGCAGCTTGTACTGCTTTGCTCTGCCCTTTCTGCGGCTATGCGCGGCCTTGCTCCAGAGATAACTGAGACAGGGGATAGTTTGGTTCGTTTTCGTCCTCTTTTTACCTCTTCGGTTAATCTCCAGGATTCAAACCTGTTACCCCATGCTTATTAGTGCCTTACGCTAACCACTGCACTATACAGTTTATTTAGCCAAACATTTGATGAATTTATCGACACACATCATTCCTCACTCTCTGTTATCCTGATAAGATAGATCAAATAAGTTAACATTTCTGAATATGATTGTTCATCTTATGAACCTCCTAAGTGTAATCAATTCTGCACTAAGGTTCGATAAAATTCAATATAAATACAAAACTTAGGTATTACAGCTATATTTTATTTGTTACACAACTTTCAACGACAATATAGAATTTTTAAAGTTACATCTGATAACTTTAAATTATTGGAAATTGAAATACTCTACTTCATACATTACGTTACAAGGTGAATTATTCATAGTGTCTGTTGATTGCCCCTAGACTTGTCTATAAAATACAGGACATAGCTATAATAAGACAAGAAGGTTAGATGAAAAATCGTACTAAAAGAGAATTTGAATCGGCACAGTTGTTCTTTCTTCATCTGAGACTGTGTCTTGAATTCCAAGCTAATCACGCATTACAAGAACTTTCAGGAGCGAATTTCAATTGAAATTTGAATTGCAAAAAGGAATAAGTAATTTGTAATATCTGTGGATGCGATTCTCTGCCGGTGTGGAAATCAGAAAGAAAAATGACAAAAATCTATAGGATCGATAAGCTTCTTTTTGTTGTGTCTAATCAAGACATTGAATATTTCCTTGGCCATCTCAGTTTTACTTTTAAATTTTGCACGTTTACGGTAGAAGATGCATTAATTTATGCATTTTACTTGTAACCGGAGTAAATTCAATTAAGAATAAGTTATTATCAAGTGATTTAAGTAATTTATAATAAGTAATGGCAAGTTTACCATTTTCACTATCAATATCAGTAATTTTAGGGGTACTTAACTTACTCTTTTCTATATTACTTCTAACTTCGCCTACATTTTTAATTGGCTTTCCATAATGCATAGATGTTGTTCCACCTCAGATTATTCACCGTGAGAATAGAATGCGGGTCTACTGCGTGGGAGTCAGACACCCAACGGAGTAAAGAATATAAAATACTCCTTCTGATACAGACTCACTAGTCTGGCTTTTCTTTCAGAGGCCACACTTTATATTTCTGAAGACCAGAATATACAGGGTTATCCTAAAAGAAATGGACAGTTTAAACACTTTATAAATTGAAATTTGTTTGTTTTATCAGGAAGCATTTAGTACCGTTTTACAGAGAAAGTCTTCAAGTTTACGATCTCCACTTTTCGTTTGTTTTCATGACGTCAGCATCACATAAGCGCCCTTGACGTCAGTCGATCAATATGGCCGCTAGCCAGGTAGAAATGGTTTTCTGTCTGCTTGAATTGACAAAAACGAATTCTGTCACTGCGTACGGCGTCGTTTTAGAACAGTGGTTTCCAACTTCAAAAGGTCCGAGGGCCAAAATTATATCCAGCAGTTGATTGGCGGGCCGCATTTTTTTTGGGGGGGGGGGATTAAAAATTACAAAAATTGTAAGTACTGAACTGAGAATGTAGTACCATCTTTCGGATGACCTAAATTTCTAAAATGAGGCATTAAAAACAATGGAATCACAAATCAAAATTGTATAATTACAATTTATTTCACAAAAACCCAATACTTATGGATGAATTGAAAGAAATGAAAAACACACCATACAAATAAGAATCCTTCATAGTAAGTGTTCAATGTGAAAATTGAGGCCGATCTGCTTCTTTTATTAAAGTTGGAATGTCCACTTCAATTTCTGTATTTGAAAGTCTCAGAATGTGATGCAGTGAAGAATCTGCCAGTCTACTTCTGTAGCGGTTCTTGATGAACTTCATTGAAGAAAAAACACTTTCACACGTGTATGTGCTGCCGAACATCCATGTTATTCTTTGTCCAATACTACGAAGGTTTGGAAAGCGTTCGTTTGAAAGGTATTTGAAAAACTCTGGCCCCTTTTCTTAGCTAGTTTGAAGGAACACATCGCCTTGCAAATCACACAATTCAAGTTGGAGAGAAGCTTCTTGTTCTTCGATGTTAACGCCAAGAGGATTGCTAAATAGCTGGATGCTGCTTTAAGTTCTTCAAAATATTTAATCTGGAGTCAAACTCATCCATTATTTATTTAATATTTGCACTGAATTAAAAAATGTCCAGTGCTTCTTCATCATCTGCTAGCCGCCGACAGCTTGGAAAATGGACCAGATTATTCCTCTCTAAAGTAACGTTGAAAATCTTCAGGTTATTACGAAACCCATTTATGTTTCCCATTAAATCTGACACCAGATGGTTTCTTCACTGCAGTTTGTTCAGATGACCTGTGATATCTGTTATAAACGCCAGTTGTTTAAGGAAGTCCATACTCTGAAACTGTTCCTTCAGTAAAAATAGAACGTATTTTAATAAAAATACATAAAATTGTATTTTGCAAACTGACTTTGCGGGCCGCAAAAAAAGGCATCTTTTTTTTACGGAACAACTTATCTTACCTGACCTACATTAATTTAAATTGTCAAAAATTGTCTCAAGCCACAAGTCTTATTCAGGATATTTATTGAAAACTATTTCCGTTATACACAAGAAGCAGTGCTACCAATGAGTAACTCCAATATATCCACGATTGTGTGTTGCTGCAAAATTTTGCGAAATCATTATATTTTATTTTGTTATTTCTTTTTATCCTAAAGTTAGGAAACCTATACAAAAGTGGGTAACGATTAGATAAGCCGGAGACACATTTCTTGAAATATACAGGAGAAAAGACGAGAAAGTACTTACAGAATTGAGTTCTTGTGGACTTTCTGAAGCTGCGGAAATTGTATTTTCGAATCGTGCAATTTATTGGCCTGTAAGTAAAGTATTTTTCGTCATTCATGCATCTACGTTGCACGATAGCTCGTGTCACCATTACCGTCGGCTACGTGAATCAAATGTTCCGTGCGTTCGATTACGTAACCCCCTGCCAGTGTAGCAACCACGCGGTATTTTTACAAGATGACGTGTGAGCGGGATTTTATTTTCCAATTTAATTTTTTATGTTTGCCTAACCTAACCTTCCGTGAATGGTTTGTGGATTAATAACAATCATTTTTCGGTTAATAAGTGTTAGTGTAACAACCACGCGGTAGTTTGACAAGATGACGTGTGAGCGTTTTTTTTTTCAATTCAATTTTCTATGTTTGCCTAACCTAACTTAACCTAACCTAACCTTCCGTGAAAGGTTTGTGAATCAATTTTCGCTTAAACATCTTTTGTGAGTAGTTTGTGCGGCATTTATCGGGTCATAAAGTTGGAAACACTGTACATCAGCTGACGATAGACAACGTGAGTCAAGATTTGCCCGCCGAATTAGCAACGACCAATAAATAATTATAATGTTAAAAATAACGCTTTTTTCATGGGAAAAAAAGTGATCCGAAGTTGAAAAATGTTCCGTTATGCATATGAGGTAAGAAGAAATTAATTTTTTTTCAAAATGAACGAGTTAAATGTGTCTCCGGCTTATCTAACTGGTACCCGAAAGTGTAGTAGCAGGTCCATCGTGGGTACGTTTCCCACAACCGGGAGAAAGGAGACTAGAGGAGATGTGTTATATCGAAACGGTAGATTAATTGAAGCAATAGATGATGGATAAGGTACTATCAACATTGGAAGTTAATCATGAGCCAGTTTCACTAACATTTAGAGAAGTGAGATTCCCTCTCTAAACAGTTAAAGGTGATGCATTCTGTCCGCAGAAGATTCTTTCTCTTACATTGGCCGTATCGATCAGCCGGATCCCCTAGAGTTCCATCAAACACCGGAGACTGTGAAGAACATTTCAGTGTTCGTCAACGAACGGATTTTTCCGACCGACTTCCCCTTCCATTTGGAATTCAGCTTCGGAAAAAAAGCCTCATGCAAGTCAACGAAGTACTTGCCACTGTCGCTCTTCGTACGTAACCCTCCTTGTGTATTTACTTTGTCTTCCCGCGAGGGGATGGAGGGCGAGAAGTACCCTTTCGGTCACCCTGAATGGATCCCCCTATTGTCGCGCTGCTGCGGGCTACCGGGAGAGGCATCTTGAGAGTTGACACAATGTGCCAGTCACGCGTCGCCTGACATATTGGTCATGCATATGTGGGCGTGCGGTTGCAAAGAAACGATGCCTTGAAAGTCGAATAGATTGTTCGAGGTAATGTCACGAATTGGAACTTTTATAATGGGATATGACCCATAATATCTCCTCCGCTCTTCAACCAAGTTTATTACAAAAGGTAATTTTAAGGCCAACCATCTTGATACTGGTCTACCAATTTCGCTCAAATGCGTAATAAGACGAAACTTGTCTTTTCTCAAATGCATTACTGGATCAGAGCAATTTCACTCAATGCGAAATGCGTCCACCAATTTCCCACACCCACCACGTCTATTTTTTTGATTTTTCAACTGAAATTTTGTATAAAAAATTGAAAATATATTACATTGTTCCCTAGGGTAGTAGTGTAAGTGTATTGTTTCAAAATAACACTTAGTAGGTATGCATTTGTAGCCTCTTTTTTACCAATCGAATATCACTTTTTGACATATTTTGACAATTTTTTGTCGATGTTTTAGCGTTTAGTGATGTTTTAGTAAAATTTCCCTTTTTTCCCACTCACATTTGGTAGGTATGCATTTGTAGCCTCTTTTTTTATCAATTGAATACCACTTTTTGACATATTTTGACAATTTTTTGTCGACGTTTTAGCGTTTAGCGATGTTTTTGTAAAATTTCCCATTTTTTCCCTTTTTTTCCCACTCGTACTTGGTACGAATGCCACGATCTTACGTGATATAACTTAACCTATCCTTTTTTTGTGCTAAACTACACGAGAGCCTCTAAGTGCTAGTAGTGGTAGTGTCCGGGTTCACCAACATTAAGTGAGGATCAAAAAAACCTCAAAAACTCACTTTCTCTCCACGTTCCGCGCCTCATTTATTGCGCTGACGATGTTTCGCAGCGAAGAAAACAGCACCAAAACATCAAAAACTCACTTCAATTCACTGAAGTGAGCCACAGTGTTGCAAACCTACGAAAATTTCATCAAAACCTCAAAAAACTCACTTTCTCTCCACGTTCCGTGCCTGACGAAGGTTGGTATGGTACGTTCTGGAACCATCCTTTTGATCTACTTTTTTTATTATTTTACGATGTTTTACGGGTTAATCTAATCTACAATGAGAGAAAAGTGGACAGAAAAAAAAAAGCTCTGGCATCACTTTTTTAAGCTCCTCCTGCTCTTATGCTACCTCGTCCTTTGACCTACACTTTTGAAATGACTTACGACATTTTCCTATAAGTCTGCTGTCTCCTCTTACTGTAAGGTCCCTCAGTGTAATCTACTACGACCTTGTGCTCTCAGCGTAATCTGCTACGATGTTTTTTTTTTTTTAAACTCATGTGTGATCTTCTGCGGTGTGTGTGTGTGTGCGATAATCAAAATTATTTTTGTTAAGACCCTCAAAAAAAGAATAAAAAATAATATCCCGCCACAGAGAGGGGAGCGTGGTGCCCAACACCAAGTTCTAAATGGTCATGGCTATCGAAGCCATGCCTCTGTAGAGTTTCACGAGTTATTATTTTTTTTTATTTGCGCATCGAACTAACTTACATTGAATCCCGATAGTGGTATGCAACGTTAATTTGATCGGAGGTGCCTTATCGGCTGGATCGTCGTCGTTTTGCAGTACCGTCGAGGTGAAGTCCAAATCGTACACGCGCTTGCCGAAATGCCTTCGTATGCGCGGAAGGGTGTGCTCGGACCAGTGTGGAAATTTATTTTTCGCACCACCACCGAGGTTAGTTGCGAGAGTCTTCGTACTCGAAGTGGTGTGCGAGGGGCTTGTTGTGGCCGATGATGTGTCCGTCGTGCTGGCGATGCTCGTCATTATAATGGTATCGTTTTTAATTCGCAGATACTAAGGCTTCGATCAAAAACGGATTCAAAACAATTCTGTCGGGCTGGCGCAAATCCAAAACTAATCCACTAGGGTGGTGAATTAATTGCAAATTTGCAGCATCGACGTCGGACGACGATCTAAACCAGGCGCGGCATTTTTGGCATACTCTGTAATTGTTCGTGGTGGGTTGCAGCGAGGAAGATTCTGTGCCTACGAGTATAACTTTCAAATCCGAAGAAATGAGCGTCGGGGGGTTGTGTTGGACAGCGTTTGCAGGAAACACATTGTATGGCAAAATTCGCAGCACGAGTCCGGTACGTCGCAGCAGGAGAATTCGATGCGAATGTTGTTGCCCGGGATGAAATGGAGTAAGCAGCACGCTTCGTTCTCCTGCTGGTCTATCTGGTCGAGGATCAAGCTGAATCCTAACTTCGGCGAAACGACCGCTTTAACGGTATTGTTGCTGTTTGCCTCGATTCCAAATAATCGCCTGGCTCCGAAATTGCGATCATCTTTCATGTGAAAATAAGAAAAGAGCGTTCGCACGACGTCGACCCACGGCGAGGGGATCTTTACCCAGTTCACGCGCTCGATGCGCTCCCGAACGAATGCGGAATCCTTTTTGGGGAAGTAGCGTTCTTTGGTTGCGTCCAGGTTGAGAGAATCGATGTACGCGGCCCAAGACCACACGTTGTGCTGTTGATCGCTGCTGCTGCCACAACCCTCAACAATCTGGTGGAAACGAAAATTATCCGGCAGGATCGTACGTTCGAAGGTTTTGTACTGGGTCGGTATTCTTTTTTCTGTCCTCAGGAGGCGTAGAAATTGAGTTTTGAACGCGTCAGTTTCGGTCACGTCCTGGTACAAATCTTTCAGGACGTTCAACTTGTTTTCCAGAACCGTATAATGCAACACCAGGTAATTGATGTTGCAGTGTATGATGAAGAACGTCGGTATGATGCAGCAGAATGGATAGATCAGACCCCAGCCGAGAAAGTAATGCGTGTGGAAACGATGCTGGGTCGTCCACGTAAATTCGTTCAGAACGTGGCTGTCGCAGACGGTATTCGGAAAAATCGTTCGCAGGTACCTGGCCGGATCCTTTCCGAAAACCTTCTCGAAAACGTGACGTCAAGCTAGAGCGTTGATGCAATCGCTCTTGAAACTAGCCAACGGGGCGGACAGATCGAGCTTCCTCCCCAGATCGAATTGAGTCGCGTGCCTTTCCACGAACTCCAAGTAAGCCTTCGCCGTGGGCCACACGATGTTCGTGACGATCTGATCTTTGTATTCCCCCGAGAAATTCTATATAAAATAACATACCTGAAATTCTATTCACAGTATAGATTGAATTTTTTTTTTTTTTGTGTTTTGTAATCGCCCCAAGAAATTCTATATAAAATAACATACTTGAAAATTGTATTCACAGTATAGATTGAATTTTTTTGAGTTTTGTAATCACCCCGAGAAATTCCATATAAAATAACATACCTGGAAATTATTTTTTTTGGTTTGTGTGATCTGAGAAAGCATAATGGAATCCACCAGTTTGATCGAATGTGTTACTTGCAAAAATTAATATCTAAAACTAATATTAGCAAGCACAGGGCAAGATGTAGCGAAACAGGTTCGAGAATTAATCGTTCGTTACCTTCTAAGTCTTGTGCTCGATGCGGAAAGATGATCAGCATTACAAATTTATGTAAACACCTCAAAATTTGCAAACCATCGACCGGACAAGCATCGAAGAGGAAAATCGATAATGCAGATACGGAAGCTTCCACTTCCAAGCAAATTAAATTATCTAATGAACGCAAACCAATTAGATCTGCATTCAACGACCAACTCCAGGATTTTTCAATTAAGTCAGAACCAGGCCGTGACATCCTTAGTTTCTTGGATGAAACGAAAACATCTGTACTAAATATTTTAAAAGATAAACTTGAAAACAACTCTATAAAAGTATACGTTGTTCTGTTTTCTGAATACGAGAAAGTTGATGGCACAACGAGTATTTTTTATCATCGTACAAAAAACCAGACTCTTTATTTTGCTGACGTCGAAAATTTAGACAACTTCTATTATAAAGTTTCCAACGAGCTGGTTAAGAAACACGACGATTTCGAGGCTAAAGGGTCGGGATGGTCTCTGTGTGGAAGTCCTCACACGTTAACCGTTTACGTGAACCGATTCTCACCTCTTCGCGCTTCCAGCTACGTTCCTCTTCCACCGAACATTCAACACAAGAGGGCTGTGTTAAATATACAGAACAGCGATAACAAGTGTTTTCTCTGGTGTATATTGGCTGCACTGCATCCTGTTCATTGGTCAAATAATCCAGAACAGGTTTCTCATTACAAGCAATACGAGTCCGAGTTTGAAAGTGTAATGTCTGGCATTGAATACCCGGTGACATTGTCGGATATAACAAAGTTCGAAAATCGTGCCGGAAAACGCATCGCTATTAATGTATATTCCTTCACGTCAGATAAATATCTCGTGCATCCCGTCAGGATAAGCGATATCGACGATGACGATGCTCGTGTGATTAATCTTCTTCTAATTTCAAACGAGGATGTTCATCACTACACGCTAATTCGTTCACTATCACGTTTGGTCAAAAGTCAAACAACCAAGCATGAACATTGCATCGAAGTTTGCCCGAGATGCCTAACCACGTTCGACGATCGTGACCGACGTGATCATCAAAATCTTCATAGTCGTCAAATTGCTATCGATAAACTTGCCGAACATAAAATTTATTGCGGTGACAACAGACCGGCTAGAATGTTGATGCCCGAAACGAACGAAGTCGAAGAATTCAAAATGCACAAGGCATTGTTAGAACATCCCGCAATTATCGTTGCTGATTTCGAGGCGTTCCTCAAACCACTCTCGTACTGCGAACCGGATCCTGAAATTTCCTCCACAACGCCGCACCAGCTTCATCAACCTAATAGTTTCGGCTATGTTGTTGTGCGACGTGATAAAATAAATGAAGCATATATATACCGCGGGCCAAATGTAATCGAACACTTCCTGGAAAAAATGGTGGAGGAGGTTGAGGTAATTGGTAGCGTACTGCTTACATCAAAACCGATGACACCTTTAACTGAAAATGAACTTCAAAATTACAATTCCACTGAGGTGTGTCCGGTATGTGATCAAAGTTTCACTGATGAGAACAAAAAAATATTCCACCACGATCATTTCAGCGGAAACTACATAGGTGGAATTTGCAACACGTGCAATCTAAAAATCCAGAAACCTAAATTCATCCCCATATTCTTTCACAACGGAAGCGGATATGATTTTCACCACCTGGTGAGACATCTTGGCTACGATCCGAAACGTATAGGTGTCTTGGCCGAGAATGAAGAACGCTACATTAGTCTCAGCAAGCAAGTGTCGATTCCGGGAACGAAAAATACAATCGAGATGCGCTTCCTGGATTCGTATAGATTTCTCTCTGCAAGTCTGGATGCTTTAGCGAACAAACTCACCGACGATCAATTTAAAATAACTAGAGCTAGTTTTCCCAACGTAGACGTAGAACTCGTTAGACGTAAAGGGATTTATCCTTACGAATATGTTAGTGATAATTCTAAATTTAACGACGAAGCTCTCCCACTTCCAAGAGAATTTTACAGCAGACTCAGAGAGAAAGGAATCACGGACGAAGAATACCAACACGCGCAACTCATGTGGGAGAAATTAGAATGTAGGACACTCGGAGACTACCACGACGCATACTTAAAATTAGACGTGACGATACTCGCGGATGTTTTTCAAGCTTTCAGGAAAACGGCAACGAATATTTATAAATTAGATCCAGCGTATTTCTACAGTCTACCGGGATTAGCGTGGTCGGCAATGTTATTCCAGACAAAGATCAAGCTGGAACTGATATCGGACGTTGACATGTTGCTTTTCATCGAAAGAGGGATACGAGGTGGAATGGTGCAATGCGTACAGAGACATGCAAAAGCTAATAACGTACACATGAAAGAAGATTACGATTCAAATCGAGCATCGAATTACATCTTCTACGCCGACGTTAATAATCTCTACGGACATGCCATGGTTCAGAAACGTCCTTACGGGGGATTCGAATGGTTAGATCCCACTTCGATAGACATTATTCATTTCGACGACAGCGAGTGTGGTTTCTTCGCAGAGGTAGATCTCCAATTCTCCGACCACCTGCACGACACGTTTTCGGATTTGCCTCCGACTCCCGAAATCAAATGTCCACCCGACTCGGTTCAAGACAAGCTTTTGTTAACATTGGACCCTAAACAGAGATACGTCGTCCACTACAAGAATCTCCGGTTTTTGATTGGGAAGGGTGTTCAGATAGTAAATGTAAGAAGAATACTGAAGTTTAAACATTCCACGTGGTTAAGACCTTACATAGAAACTAACACACAACATAGAACAGCTGCCACTTCCGATTTAGACAAGGACTTCTTTAAATTAATGAACAATGCGGTGTACGGAAAGACCATGGAGAATGTTAGAAAGCACGTAGACGTGAAATTAATTTCCGATAAGAATAAATGTCGGAAGTGGATAGCCGATCCTAGATTCAAGTCGAGAAAAATTTACAACGAGAATTTAGCACTTTTCAATCTAGATATAAAATTGATGAAATTCAGAAAACCAATTTACGTTGGCGCAACGGTTCTCGACTTGTCCAAACTTTACATGTTCGAATTTCATTACGACGTGATGAAACCCTTCTACAATGATAAAATATCACTTTTGTACACGGACACCAACAGCTTCATTTACAGCATACAAACACCTAACCTATACGAAGACATAAAAAATCCTTCCATGCTTGAGTATTTCGATACTTCTGCGTATCCTCAACCCAACAGATTTGGAATTCCATCTCGTAACAAAAAAGTCCTAGGTAAACTGAAAGATGAATGTAACGGTGATATTATTGTCGAGTTCGCGGGTTTGCGTTCGAAGATGTATGCCATGAGAACAGAAAGTAGCGTCGCGAAGAAAGCAAAAGGTGTGGGCAAGAATACGGTGGAGAACAAACTCACCTTCCACGATTACATCGATTGCCTTTACTCACAATCGACGATACTAAGTATAGAACAAAGAATCCAAAGTGTAGACCACGTGATTACAACAAACGAAGTTAGGAAAGTAGCATTAGATCCGCATGACGATAAAAGATGTATTTTGTCTTGTGGAATCCACACGTTGCCTTGGGGACACTATCGTTTAGAAATTAGTAAAAATTGTAGGCAATGCAAATGAAAAAAAAAATAAACGTAAACTGTCTCACATACACGATAAATAACTAGCAAAGGACAATGAATGTCTTTGGTTTCCGAAAGCAAACAATAGAGACTGTACACCGCACGACGACAGATCATGAATTTCTACCTTCCATGTTAACTAAACTCAATGGTCTGTTGATCATTCACCTCAACAGTATTTGGACAAAATTGGATGATGATGTGGGCAAGATTTTTTACGTCTTCAAAAACAATTTACATTTCTACGAAATTCCGATCGAAGGGAAACTTCGGATCACCGTGAATCCGGAGAACGCAGGCGAAATCAAAATATCTACCGGCAAGAACATTTTTCGAATCAAGCACGACAAGATGCTTTCTAACATGGTGTACGATGTGTCTGCAGGAGATTATCTTTACGTGGAACTCCTAGGAGATTACGACAAACTCGTTCCTCTCTTCGTAGAATTACGAATCACCTATCCTATTATAAATAACCGTTAACAAAATGCCTAACGAAATTTTCGACCACACCAAGCGTGTAGACCACGCAGAAGAGATTCTCATGTTGGATGTCCGAGTCAAAAAGTTGAGGAGCGATTTGAATCCCATCACGCTGGTGCTTCTCTTCAAACGTAATCTCTAAAAGAAAGAAATGTCTAGGCAAGCCATCGTCGAAGAATTGCATAAACCTGCACGCCGCAACTACGAACGTTTAGCTGTGGTAACCAAGGGCATCGACGACCTCTGGGAAAGTGACCTCGTGGAGATGAGTAGCGGCAATTTGAAAAATGTACATAAATCGCACAAGGGCAACAAGTACCTCCTCACCGTCATAGACACATTTTCGAAATTCGCGTGGGCTCTACCTTTGAAGGCGAAAACAGGAACGTGCGTCACGGAAGCATTCAAGACAATTTTTCGCGAAAGCAACAGACGACCACGGTTTCTGCACACGGACAACGGTAAAGAATTTTACAACGCCGTATTCCAAAAGTTTATTCAAAAACATGACATTCGACATTATTCGACCTTCAGTCACAAGTAGACCTAGTGGCCCGGTTCTGCATCATCATTTGGAGCTCGAATCATCATTTGGAGCTCGATCGCCTTAATGGATTTCTCTCGTAAGGCATGAGCAGTGTTGATAACTCCTTACCCGAAAAAATCACCAAGGTTGTGGCGCTTGTTGTAGTTTTTTATGATGTACATTTTGAGGGCAGAGTTGACAACACTGTGGGTTTACTGTAGCCTTTTATGAGGGGGGGGGTCTATTGCCCTCTGTTTACATCTGGCAACACTACCGTAGATTGACAGTGTTGTTAACCTACTGGGTTTTTTCACTGTAAATTTTCATCAAAGGACCTGAGGGGTCCATGTATTTTTTTATGTCTGGCAATACTAGTGTTGGCGACACTGTGGGTTTTTACTGTAGCCTTTTATGAGGGGGGTCTATTACCCCCCTTTTTATATTTGGCAATTTTATTGGATGTTTTGTTTGAGGCTTGGGTTTCACCAACCCATCCGAAGAAAATTCCACTATATGATCTTTTACTGGCTAAGCTAACCTACAAATAGGAGTTGGCAACACCGACGAGGCTCGAATCATTATTTGAGGCTCGAAATCATTATTTAATGCTCGTTGGTGTTGCCTACCCACTCTACAAAAATTCTACTATATGATATTTTGAAACTTTTGAATGCAACTTATCATAATTTTCCAACTGTGGGACCAAATGTTTATATATCGTGACTTTTGTAAACCTCTTTCGGGAACAATGTGTCGCACACACACACGTGCGCGCGCGTGCCTGTATTGTGACGCAAGCAAACAAAAAAAACTTTGCGTGTCATTACAAAAAAAACTTTGACCGTATTCTTAAATAACTAACAAAGACAATGAATCTTTTTGGCTTCCGCAAACAGATCAACATGGAGACTGCACCGCCAAATTCCAATAACCTCTTACCTTCCGTATTATCTAAACTCAATGGTTTACTGATTGTTCATCTCAACAGCATTTGGACGAAACTGAATGACGATGTGGGCAAGATGTTTTATGTTTTTAATAACAATTTACATTTTTACGAAATTCCGATCGACGGGAAACTTCAAATCACCGTGAATCCGGAAAACGCAGGCGAAATCAAAATTTCTACCGGCAAGAATATTTTTCGAATCAAGCACGACAAGATGCTTTCTAACATTACGTACGATGTTTCTGCAGGAGATTATGTTTACATCGAACTTCTCGGAGATTACGACAAACTCATTCCTCTTTTTGTAGAATTACGAATCGTCTATCCTATTATAAATAACCGTTAACCAAAAATGCCTAACGACATTTTCGGCAACACCAAGCGTGTAGACCACGCAGAAGAGATTCTCATGTTGGACATTCGAGTTAAGAAGTTGAGGACCGATTTGATTGCTTTGCAGGAGACCTTAAACAAAAGTTTAGAGTCGGAAATCGCTACGCTCCAAACGCAATGTCTCGACCCCATTCTGAAAATCGATTCCGAACTGAAAATGCTCATAAAAAATTATGTCGACGTACCTTCTTACGACAGCGTTCAAAATATACAGTTGAGCGTGGATTCGCTTCAAAATGATTTGGCCAAATTACAGCAATTTCAATCGAAAAATGAAGATTTGGAAAAACTGAAACTCGAAATCGAAGAACGAACTTCCGCAATAGAAAAGAATTTCTCCGAACTTCAAACCGTCGTGAACGATATAGACGCAGAACGCTTGCATGTCGTCGTTTCCAAATTACAAGAAGAATTCACCAGCACGTTGGAAGAAATTAAATCCAAGTTGCAGACTTTGGAAGATACAATGACGAACCTACCATCGTCGGACGAACTGCAGGTCATTGGTAAAAGCGTGGCGAACATAAAAATTCAATTGGAGGCCTATCAAGATTTCGAACACATTCAAACCACCATCGCTACGCTTCAGGCGTCCTTGGAATTGATCAACGAAGAAATTAAAAATATTCACGCTGAAGCGAGAGCGTTGACGAGCATTCAAGACACGTTGAGCACGGTTCAGCAGAAGATCGAATATTTAGAAAATTTAAACGTCGAAACGAATCTCGCTCATTTTCATCACGTACTCGACAACATACAGGGTGACTTGGAATCGTTACGGACGAGCGTGCCTTCGAGCGAAGATTTGGAAAAATTGAAAACGGCGGTGACGGCACTATCCGATTCGAACGACATCAAAAGTTCATTGAGCGATCTCGAGAGTAGGGTGGCCAATCTCCCCACCTCCAAAGAATTGCACGCTTTGAAAAGAAACATATCTCGAATGCTGAAACGACTAGAAACGGAAACGGCGAACGTGGAACAGATTCGAGACGAAATTAGTTCGCTGGTGTCAACGCTGCCCACTTCGCAGAGCGTCGCCGATCTTCACACGCAGTTTACAGAGATGCGAAGCATCGTGAACGATCTTACCGAGAAGAGCTCGAAATTGAATCAAGTCGAGAACCTTCAGAACATCGTCGTCAACATCAGAGATCAAGTTGGAGTGCTGGAATCCACGCAGGAATCGACGCTGGCCTCTTTCGGTGCCAAGTTGCAAGAACTCAACGAAAACTACAAGCAGTTGAACGTGGAAGTGAAAATCAAACCGTCGTTTTCTACCGTAACGGATACCATAGTCGAGCATTTGCTCCCCATCGAAAATAAACTCGGACAAGTTCACAGTAATCTGCTCGGCGTCGACACTAAATTCGCTAAACTGCATTTTCTGCAAGCCATCGAAATCAACAGCGTACCCAATCAACAGAGAATCTCCACGTTCGTCGAAGGCAACAAACTGTACATGTTGCATCCTTATCATCCGTACTACAAGTTTCTCCTCGATGGCACGATTCAGATAAACGAATTTTCGTACTGGTCTCACGGTAGAAAAGCTAGCGTTCCCACCATGACTTTGATATCGAATCGTGGTGTCCAGAAAGCAGGAAACATTCCTCTGGCACGTTGGAACGAAACGCGCAACATATATGAAATACACGAAGACGAAGATCTCACCGTTTTCGACGTGAGTGCCGGCGATAAGCTGATCATTCAAAACACGAGCGAAGTGCCACCCTCTTTGAATCCCATCACGCTTGTGCTTCTCTTGAAACGTAATCTCTAAGAAAATGTCTAGGCAAGCCATCGTCGAAGAATTGCATAAACCTGCACGCCGTAACTACGAACGTTTGGCTGTGGTAACCAAGGGCATCGACGACCTCTGGCAAAGTGACCTCGTGGAGATGAGTAGCGGCAATTTGAAAAGCGTGCATAAATTGAACAAGGGCAACAAGTACCTCCTCACCGTCATAGACACGTTTTCGAAATTCGCATGGGCTCTACCTTTGAAGGCGAAAACGGGAACGTGCGTCACGGAAGCATTCAAATTAATTTTTCGCGAAAGCGGCGGCAGACGACCACGGTTTCTGCAAACGGACAACGGTAAAGAATTTTACAACGCCGTATTCCAAAAGTTTATTCAAAAACATGGCATTCGACATTATTCGAGCTTCAGTCACATCAAAGCCAGCATCGTGGAAAGATTCAATCGAACATTGAAAACACACATGTGGAAACGATTCACGCTTCGGGGAAATTACAAATGGGTCGACATCCTGCCGGAACTCGTCGACACCTATAATGATACGGTACACAGAACGATAGGCATGAAGCCAGCCGACGTTACCAAGTCCGACGAGCAGCGTTTAATTTCTACCGTTTACTGTCCAAAGTACACTCCCACGACAAAAAAAGCTAAATACAAAATTGGAGACCAGGTGAGGATCAGCAAATTCAAACGCACCTTCGAGAAGGGATTCACAAAAAATTGGAGCACGGAACTTTTTACGGTGGTTCGAGTTCTACCCGGAAACCGACACACGTATATAATAAAAGATAGTAGCGGCGAAATTTTGAAAGGAAGATTTTACGAAGAGGAACTCTCTAAAACAAAACACCCCGACACGTACCTCATCGAGAAAGTATTGCGTAGGAAAGGTGACAAACTGTTTGTCAAATGGCTGGGACTTCCGGAAAAAAGTTGGATCGACGCGAACGAAGTGATCTTGTGAGTACGTGGAACGTGGTGAAGCGTCTACCGGATCCGGAAAGTCAAACGAAGAAAAAGAACGGCGAGTTGCTTCCCGACAGCATCCGCTGTCTGATCGTAGGTCCTTCGGGGTGTGGGAAAACGACACTGCTCGTGGACAATTTTCTCCTCGCACCGAATTGGTTAAATTGGAAGAACAGGCACCTGTACGTGTTCTCGAAAAGTTTGGAGCAATCCAAATACCAGCAACTGATGAAACTGTACGATGGTCTGGACATTGCAACGTTCGCCTCGGAAATAAAACCACTCGACGATTGTCGCGAAAATTCAGTCGTTGTGTTCGACGACGCCATCCTGGAAAATCAAAATGAAATTCGCAACTTTTTCACGCAAGGTCGTCACAAAGGAATGGATTGCTTTTACCTAGCTCAAACGTTTTCCAAAATTCCAAAACAGTTAGTACGCGACAACGCTAATTTCATATGTTTGTTTCGTCAAGATCACACCAACCTCAAGCATGCGTACGATGACTACGTAGGCGGAGACATGAACTACAATCAATTTTCGGAAGGCTGCTCTTCTTGCTGGAACGCTGACGATTTCGGATTCGTGACGATCGACATGACGAGGAAACCCAACGACGGAAAATACAGAAACAAAATCAACGACTTTCTAAACGTTGCAACGTTGTGAGAAACGACGTATATAAATAACGTCATGACGAAACGAAAAATCGAAGACGAAAATCTCAAGCTTCGCGATTACCTCGCGAAACGCTTCAAAGGTTGGAAATCCGAGAATCGCGGATTCTACGAAGAGAAGAAACGTCAGGATCAACCCGTGATCGACGCCATCAGCGGTCTAGGTAAAGAAATTAAAAGTGTCACGGAACAAAATAAAAATTTGATTAATGAACTCGTACCGCTCGCAGCTAAAAGTTACGCCGTACCCACGCCCATTTCGAGCATTCCTTCGACGCCGTTCGAACTGAAGGATGTACCGGCACGACGTCGAGCCATAGGTAGCACGTCGTCGTCTTCGGATAAAATCGAGTTGGGACCTTTGGCACGAGACTACCTGAGCACGGGGAAGTTCGACAAGGATGAAGTGTTCGGATTGTATCCGAGTATGGAAACCAACGAGGGTGGTGTCGTGTGGAAGATTGGGAAATCGAAGGTGACCTTCGAAGGCAACGACATTAAAGTCAATTTAGGCGACAAGGATAGTTGGAACAGGTATCCGGGTACGGTGGGACTGTGGGAACTCGTCGCCAAAAAGCAGCCGAAAGATTACACCGACGAAGATTACCAAAGTTACAAGGAAATTCTGATCATGACGGATGCCTTGTACCAGAACAACGACGCCTCGCAGAATAGGGTGAAATCAAGCAGCGGCGAGAAGTACAAGAATCTCATCAAACCGATTTGGAACCAGGTCAAAACAGGCAGCGGCGTCAAACGCTACAACACGTTACCCAAAGAATTCGTTTGGGTGGACGACGTTAGGAAACTCGTGGACCGATTGTTGGTGATAGCCGGCGAAGAGAATGCAGGCAACCGTAATTTCTACAACGAGAAGGTTGGCATCGTGGACATGATCAGCACGAAACTTTCCAACTTCATCGTGAACGACGACAAGGGCATAGGTTACCTCATCAAAATCATCAACACGCTGCCTCCGAAATTCTGGAACGTGGCCGAAGGAAAGGGACTCGTGAACGACATCATCAACAAGTTACCTTTCGAGATGCATCTACCTGGCTACCAGTACTGCGGACCGGGTACCAAACTCGAGAAAAGATTGGAGAGAGGAGACAAGGGTGTGAATCCGTTGGATGCCGCATGCAAAGATCACGACATCGCCTACAACACCACGCAGACGGATCTGGATGCACGTCACGAAGCAGACAGAAAGTTAGAGCACGCAGCTTTCGAAAGGTTCGTGAGCAGAGACGCATCGTTGGGTGAACGGGTCGCCGCACTAGGCACCACCATCGCCATGAACACGAAACAAAAATTGGGGTGGGGTATATAAATAACATACAGTAAAAAAAAAACAACATGGCTTGCATAACTGATTTGCCACCCGAGCTACTATCTAAAATATTCAAGAAAGTAGTTAACGGAGATGTTAATAAACTTGTAATCATGGCAAAAACAACGCCGGAATTTCGCATCCCTTGTGAAATGGTTCTCAAGGACCTTCTTCGGGAGATCAGCGGCCTGAGGTGCAGTGATCTCAACATTCTGCTTTCGGCTGCAGGGGAGAAATTGAACGATAGGTCGGACGAACTGTACGAGGCGATGCAGGGAAGAAGACGGTATACTGATGATTGGTACAAGTCTATGCAGGAGAAGGAAGATATCACTACGCACATCCTCGCGTTTTCCGAAGCACGAACTTTCTTCCTCTGTTAAAAAAATAATAATATATATACGTGCCAAAAAAAAACTTTATATATATAAATAACACACATCGTGAAAAAAATAATCTTCGGTATATATAAATAACACACATCGTGAAAAACAATTAAATTTCTCTCTAACACTTTGAAATTTTTTCTTTGATATGACGACCGAAAAAATGAGTGATCTCCAAGCATTAAAACAAATGCTAAATTTGTCACTCGAGTATGTAAAAATTCAGGAATTGGAAGTCGACAAACCTTACACGATAACTTCCGGTTCAATCGTTTCTACCCAGTATGGTCCCAAGGTACGTCTGTTGCTCAACGCACAATACAGTCTATTTTTACCAGATCGATACGCTAACATGTTATCCGACGAGAAGCTATCTATTTTAATCGAGAACAAAACTCGAATCGTGTACAAGGGGACAAAGGAACTTCTTGGCAAGAAAACGAAGCACGTAATAGAATTTGTGTAACGACTGCGAGGCCTTGAAAATATATAAATAACATACCGTAAAAAACTACACAAGAAAAAATCTCAGAATATATATATAAATAACATACCGTGAAAATAACACATAGAGCGTCAACATGAAGCCCAAGGGTGTCGTGTACCAGATACCATACCCGAATCTAAAAAATCTAGGTGCTCTCGATGGGTTACTCACCAAGAAACAACGCGAGAAGAAACGTTCTTGCTTGTCGAAAGGACACGGAATGAAATTGCTGCTCAGCACACCTCAATTGAAAAGATTGCAGCGTTCGCGGAAACAGCAAAAGATCGGAGGTTTCATATTCAGCATCCCGGCCATCCTGGCAGCATTGGGGGCCGTTGGAAGTTTGGCCGGCGGAAGTGCCGCCATTGCGAAAACCGTCATCGACTCGAAGAAGAACAAGGCGAAATTGGAAGAACAGAAACGTCACAACCTGGCCATGGAGAAGAAGGGGAAAGGTATAACCAAAAAACAAAAAAGCAACCTCGATGCTTTGAAGAAATATAAAAAAAAGAAACAGAAGCACTCACCAACCGAGACATTGAATCTCTGATCGAACCGTTACAAATCAAACACTTTAGAGGAGTTTTCATGTCCGACTCGTTACCTCCAACCGTCAAAAAAAGAGAATGCGGCGTAGTCAACTTGGACGATCAAGAAAATCCAGGCACGCATTGGATATGTTACCACAAAAACGACAATGATAAAGCATTCGTTTTCGATTCTTTCGGAGGTGTTCCACCTACAAATTTAGTTCATTATCTGAAAACGAACAAAACCTCCATATACTACAACGACGAACGCATTCAAAATTTCGGAGACGTGAACTGCGGTCATCTCTGCCTCTCCGTGCTCGCGTTTCTCTCTAAAATAAATAACCCTACGATCGAGGATTTCCAGAAAGCATTGTGGAACCTCAAACAGCATCACTAGGATGGGCGTGTTCCATCTCACGAGCGAATCTTCAATCTTGAAACTCACGCTGCACGACGACATCGTCTATCCTAAATCCGTGGCTCTGCGTGCATTCTACAGCATGTACCTCATACCTAACGTTACGCAGCACAACAACAAAATTAGCGTCGGAAGCGAACACATCGTCGTCACGCCAGGACAATACAATCTTTCCACTTTGCAAGCTCAATTACCCAAAGGCACATACCTTTCTCAAAATTCGGTCACGCACAGAGTGGAAATCCTATCCGCGACGGAGACCGTGGACCTGGGCACCATGGGAGAACTTTTAGGTTTCGAGAACGACACCAAACTCGAAGCTGGTATCAAGCACGTAGCAACCAACATTCCTAAATTCTTGGCCATAGAGACTCTGAACGTACACTGTAACGTGGCGGAAGGCATGATCACGAAATCTTCGGACGGATTACTGGGAAGTCACAAGCAGACGGGAATCATAGCCACTTTCAAACCAAGTTCCGAGTTCATGGAACCGATCATCTACACGCCCTCTTCGCCGATCTATTTTCCAGTATGTCGCAACCGCATAGACGACATAGAGTTGGTGGTGACGAACGAGAAAGGAGACGTGGTGGATTTCGCAGGTGCCACTACGACGGCCATCGTGGAGATCAACGTATAATAAATAACACACATAGTGAAAAAAAAAATGGAGCAAATCGAAAGTTACGAATTGCAATCTTTCCCTCCCAACCGTCGCACGTTCGCCAATCTGAACGAAGCGAACAGGGAGATCGAATACGACGTGGACGTAGGCGACGGGTTCATTCATCCTCACAGAGCGGACCTCTACCTTCAATTCGACGTGGTGAAGAAGGAAAGCGGAGACGCGTTTCCCGCAGCAGCAAACTTGATACTCGTGGACAACTTCGTGCCTCACCTGTTCTCGCAGGTGGAGGTGAGGAAACACAACACCGTCATCGACAGAATAGATTATCCAGGCATCACGTCGACGGCAGTGGGAACGTTGAAATTATCCAAAACGGACGCAGCGTACTACCAGGCCGGGGGATTCGAAGCCGGGACCAAAATATCGACGAAAAGTCACACGGTGCTCTTTCCCATGCGTCTGCTGCCTGGTTTCTTCTCAGACTACAAGGAGATCATGTGGAAGGGAGGACTGAGGGTCACGTTTCGAAGAGCGGCCAACGACAACGACGCACTGATGCGATACGCTACTTTGGGTCCGGATGGCACCACGCCGATAGCCAACACTTTACCCGAAGCGGCGAAATGCGTCATCCGGAGCATGGAATTGAGAATGCCGGTGGTGGAATACGAAACGAACTACGCCCTCAAGTACAAAGCGGAGATCTTGAAAAGTCCGCAGGTGTTGATTCACTTTCACGGTTACCAGTGCGTGCAGAAGATGGCGTCGGGAAGTCACATGGAATTCGACGTGACGACGCAGTTCAACAACATACAGTGCGACATGCCAGATTTCGTCGTAGTGCTTTTTCAGACCGGGCGCGATAACAATCAGGAGAAAGATTCCAGCAAGTTCGACGACTGCAAAATCAAGAACGTTTATCTGAAGAACGGTAGGAACGAAGTATTCCCGCGCGAGAATTACAACCTCGACGTGACCAAAGACGATTACCTCAAACTTTACGAAGCTTACACGGCTTACAAACGCGTGACCGAAGGAAGCGTGGACGTGTACTACGCGCCCAGCGAATTCAAAGCACGGAGACCCATGACCGTCATCAACACATCTAAGAGGAAGCAAGTGGTGGTCAACGATCGTACCAACATCAAGATTGTATGCGAGTTCCACGATGCCTTGCCTGCAGATACTCTGTGCAGTGTCATTCTTATTGCAGAGAAAACATTTGTGTATGACGTCAAGAATGAAAGAGTAACTGAACAGTTTTAAATAAATAAAAAAAAATAGCACACAATAAGAAATGTGGAATTTTATATATATAAGTACAAATTGCAATTAGCAGTTTCCAGAAGTTTAATTTTGCTGTGCCATGCATGCATGTAATCGAGGAAGTGGAAGTAAATTAAAATTGTTTTTTTCGCATTGCCTATTACTTTTTGTTGCACTCTGGGCAGGCCTTACTAGTTTGGAGGCGATAGTGGCCCCACGGAAGTGTATGGACCCCACATTCAAGAATACACCTCTTGTCGTCGTGTGCATCCAGAGCAACTTTCCTGACAATATTAGTTGTAAGCACATGATCGACGCTTTGGATACGATGCTCTTTTTGTAGAATGGGCGATTTTGTTCTGAGGCACTCGAGGTAATCCTCAAACTTGAGGTGCTCCCGAACCACTTGCCTGCTTACACCCTTTGCCTTTTTTGTTACAGAACCCTCAGCCCGGATCGCATAGGCTTTGGCACGAAGTCCAGCAAACTCCACAATCACATCCCCGTCTTTCTCGTCCTTGAGTTTGCCGGGTATTTTTTTGTTCCGGGGCAGAATTCCATACCGGTTTAGCTGGGGATAGCCCGATGTGTCGAAGAGCTTGACAAGAGCTGGAACTTTGGCTATATCACCATATGCATCGGCCGTGCGAACATGGTACACCAAGCTGTCCGTGTCTGTGTAGAGGAGCGAGATATTGTGGTTGTAGTGTGCACGTAGTATGCCGTAATATGTCTCGAACATGCACAACTTGCTCAGATCCAAAACTGCAGCTCCCACATAGATGGGCTTGTTGAGTAGCACCTTGCCCCGGTTCATGTGAATCAGAGACATCTGTTCGTTGTAAATTGTTCGAGACCTGAACAGCGGGCTTGCAACAAGTCGACGACACTGTGTTTTCTTCGTCACCAACCTCACATCAACGCGATTTCGCACATTCTCCATGGTCTTCCCAAATACCGCATTGTTCATTAATTTGAAAAAATCGCGATCAAGTTCCGAAGTGGCAGCAGTGCGATGGTTGGTGTTCAGTTCGATGTACGGCTTCAACCATGGAGACTGCCTGAACAAGAGCACGCCGTAAACTGCTTTGACCGAGACCCCTTGCTGCATTAACCACTGGAGGTTCCGGTAGTGTAGCACATAACGCTTTTTGGGCTCCAAGTCCATGACGAGCTTCGGTTGATCCGAGCCAGGTGGACACTTCAATTCCGGAGCAGGCGAAAGGTCACAGAATGTATCCTGCAGCTTCTCGGGGAAGTCAAGGTCCACCTCGGCAAAAAACCCAAACTCGTCGCACTTTTTTTCGATGTCGTGGTATAAAGGATCAACCCACTTAAACTGTCCTGTTGGGAGTGGCTGCATCATGGAGTGCCCGTAAAGATTATTCACGTCAGTGTACATGATGTAGCTTGATGGTTGGGAGGGGTCGTAACCAGTGGCCATGTGGTGATTGTTGGCGTGTGCGAAGCGTTGCGACACTTGGACCATGCCGCCCCGGATAGCTCTCTCGATGAAAAGCATGATATCATTATCGGAGATAAGTGAAAGTTTAACTTTAGTCAGCAGGAGCATGGCCGACCATGCCAGTCCAGGAAGGCTGTAAAAATATACAGGGTCCAGGTTGTAAATGTTTATCGCAGTCGCCCGAAACGCCTGGAACACATCGGCAAGAAGCGTCACATCAAGCTTCAGGTATGCATCGTGGTAATCACCGAAAGTTCGGCAACCCAACTCGACCCACATAGACTGAGCATGCTTGTACTCCTCGTCGGTAATACCTGAACCTCTCAGCTGGCTGTAGAACTTATCCTGGGGAGGCAGCAACTCTTCTTCGAACTTGGAAGGGTCTGTGACGTATTCGTAGGGGTAGACCCCTTTACGTCTGATGAGTGCGACATCTAAGTTCGGGAAACTTGATGTGGTAATGTCTAGTTGGTCGTCTCTGAGCTTCCCAGCAAGAGCATCGAGGCTTGCCTGGAGGAACCTCAGAGAGTCGAGGAACCGAAGCTCGATGCTCCTGCTTTTTGAGTCGGGGATCGGCACCCACTTGCTGATGCTAATATAATGCTCCTCGTTCTGTGCCAGGACATTGATTCTCGCATTGTCGTACCCTAGATGTGTAACCAAGTGATGGAAATCATATCCCGAGCCATTGTGAAAAAAGACCGGTATGAAGCGCGGGTCCCTGGCTCTCAAGTTACATCTGTTGCACCACGGGCCAATGTAGCTTCCGGTCCCATAATGGTCATGGTGGTGGACCTTTTTGTTATCGTCAGTGAAGACCGAGTTGCAAACAGGACAATTTAGAGCCATTTCGTGCTGATGCTTGTTTTTGGGAGACAGAGGCAGCATGGGCTTGGGGGCCAACAGCACCTTCCCTATCTTGATGGCTTCCTGTTGCATTCTCTCCAGGAAGTGTTTGACCGGGTCGGGACCGCGATACACATAGGGCTCGGAGGCAATATGTTGGTCTCGCCACACCACAACATAGGAGTAACTCGAGGCCTCGTGGATTTGGAAAGGAATGGTAGAGGATGTTTCGGGGTTGGGCTCGCAGTTAGACAGAGGTTGAAGAAAGGCCTCGAAGTCTGCTACAATATAGGCAGGATGCTTCACCATAGCACTGTGCATGCGAAAGCACTCTACTGCACCAGGTTCGGGCAGGATAATTCGTGCAGGCTTGTTGGTACTACAATAGAACATGTGGCGAGCTAGCTTCTCAGCAGCAATGTTGGGACCTCTGATGCGCCGGTAATTTTGCTGTTCTCGATTATGAAATATAGCCAAGCACCTGCGACACACCTCGACGTGGCGACTATCACTGCTCCGTTGGCTCGAAACAAGCCGAGAGAGGGAACGGATAAGGGTGTAATGGTGATGGGTTTCGTCCTTGATGAGCAGGAGGTTGATTTCTTGTACCTCGTTGTTGTTGCTCACCTCGCTCACCCGGATGGGGTGGACCTCATTTTCGTTCTCGGTGAGACCGTAAACATTGATGGCTAATTGCAGGCCCAACAAGTCACGAGCACTAACCTCAAACTTGCGAATATGCGAGACTTCTACAGGGTAGGCAATCCCGGCCATTGCAACCTCCAGTTCCGACTCATACTGCGTGTAGTGGTTAACACGGTGTGGATTGTTTTCCCTAGGTATAGGGTGCAATGCTGCCAGCACCGACCAGAGGAAGCATTTGGTGTCTTTGTTCTGAATATTGAGAACAGCTTTCCTTGCTTCAACCTCGGGTGGCAGGGCAATATAGCTAGACCCTGCCAGTGGTAGGAACTTGCTAAGTGTCAGACAAAGTTCGTGGGGGTCGCCACACAGCGAACCGCCCGAGCCTTTAGCCTGATGCTCCTCGTGCTTTGCCACAAACTCCTCGACAAACTTGTTGTAGATGCTGTCGAGGTCAGTGACATCTACCTGATGCAGTGTTTTTGCTTTTGTGGCATGGAAGAATTTATATATTTCATCAGACGGTTTCTTATACTTGCAGCATAGCACAGCATAGAATTTAGTGGAGTATGTAGCCAATGCATCGTTGAGGATGGATATTATCTTAGCTCGCTCGCTCTCCAGAAAACTACGCACATCGCAGAAGCTGTCTGATGTTATGTTAAAGTCTTCTAATAAATGCTCAAACGCAAATCGGTCTGCTTTCTTCGCCAGCTTGACGCGTTTGGCAGGTGGCGATGCATCGAGGGAGGTTACTTCTACCTTTCGCTTGGAAGGTTGCGGTAGAGATGTTCCAGTGCTCTTGCAAGTAAGCTGGTGTCGCTTGAAGTTGGCAATAGAAATATTTTTTCCACACTTAGAGCACAGTTTGGTCGCAGATATTTGCTTTCCCGGCACACAAGTACGACAGTGCCTTTGAAAATGTTGACTTGACACACCAATTTGGCACGTAGGGCAATTTTTTACAGAACGCATAATGCAGAGATTTTTTGGGGGTATGTTATTTAATACCAAATGCTGTGCAATGCAAAATATAATTGCTCACTTTTTTTTAACTATTTTCTATGACCTTACTTTGGGTTTTTTTTTTTTCGCCAAATTATATGCTTCTAGTCTCCTATACAATACAATATACGTACAATATATTGTCAACGGTATTATATTTGAGCGCATCGCTTGTCACCTAAACACTACAGCTCACAGGTCGGGAAAATCTGACATGAAAGCAGATAATACGCTTATGGCTTATTTATATATAATTTTCACGGGGGCGTACAATATTGTCAACGGTATTATATTTGAGCGCGTCGCTTGTCGCCTAAACACTACAGCTCACAGGTCGGGAAAATCTGACATGAAAGCAGATAATACGCTTATGGCTTATTTATATATAATTTTCACGGGGCGTACAATATTGTCAACGGTATTATATTTGAGCGCGTCGCTTGTCACCTAAACACTACAGCTCACAGGTCGGGAAAATCTGACATGAAAGCAGATAATACGCTTATGGCTTATTTATATATAATTTTCACGGGGCGTACAATATTGTCAACGGTATTATATTTGAGCGCGTCGCTTGTCACCTAAACACTACAGCTCACAGGTCGGGAAAATCTGACATGAAAGCAGATAATACGCTTATGGCTTATTTATATATAATTTTTATGGGTGTATAATATTGTTAAGAGCGTTAGTTTTTGTAGAGCTCTCTTTTTCCATCTTTCCTCTATACAGTAAAGCTGTAGAAGACACAATTAGCTAACCTAGCATACAACATACCTTCCTAATTAATATAAATATTGTCACACATTCCTCTTATTTTATACTGTTGTAAATAGAAAAGATTATGTACGGTAAATGTTTTGTACATTATAGAAAAAAAATACAAAATATCCCCCAATTTTAATTCGATCCATCTCTGAATCGAATTTTTACATATTCTCACGCCGGCACATGTTGCCCTATTTGCTTCTTTTACTTGCCTTGCTTAATTAACTCTCGCTAATTAGCATTTTTTTGGAAGAAGTCAACTAGAACAACATATGGCGGTATGAGAAATATGCAAATCAAAGAACATTTTAGCAATATATGGGCCCTAGCAACTAGCTTCGGCGACTAAGAGTACTCTTTTAAACATCTTCAGCTAATCGTATTACTAAGCAAGGACGTTTAAAATTTTTGGGTGTTGAAAAAGTTTGACCCTACTTTTTATTTCTATTGTTTGCTAATAGATGGCGCTAATAGTACCCCCTCCCCTCCCCTCTCCCCTCTTCTCCTCTGCTGTATGACAAATAGCACAAACATAAAAATCAAGATTTTGGAGAGCAAAACATAAAATTTGCATGCATCTGATGTCGAACCGGGAACTTTTATCTTTCGGGGAGTCAACATTATTTTTTACTCAGTCGTCATATAACATAAACACACGCAAACATTCACATGTGCTTTTATTATTTTGTGTTCGGTAAGTACAAGTATATTCTTACATAAATTATTGTTTAATTTAATAAATTGTAAACTCGAAGCCTGCTAAACTAACACTCCTTCTGCCTATTGAAAGCGAATGTTGCGTGCATGCGGAAATAACACAGAAAAAAAAAGCGGATGGAAGCAATTTAAAATCAGTAGAGCAAGGTCAGTATTACGAGAGCGTAAAAACATGTGTTTTCATTCAACTTCAAAAAATAAGAATAAATGTGTGCATACAGAACACATATGCTTTCTTTTCACAGTTGTAAAATCATATAAAATTGTACATGAAGTAAGTTACGGGAAGGCTCTTTTTTTATGTCTGTGTATATGTTGTACAATTAGGTACAAGTATTGTACAATTAGGTACAAATTGTTGTACAATTATTTTCCCCAGTTGCCCAGTTGGAGTTGGGGGCACAACACTGGTACTATTTGTAATCACAGTGTTAACTCATGTATTTTGTTTAATATTTTATTTCAAATTCACTGTCAGAAACTAGTGTTGTTAGTTTCTGCATGTAGGTTTATTTACTCTGTTGGTTGTCACTGTCAAGCTTCCAGTATTCGTACAGCATAAAAAGCTATAACCCCCCTCTCAAAATATATACATTGTATACGCCAAGATGCTCAATAGTCTAGCAACACATCATGAAAAAACATGCCAAGAGGACCCAGTAGGTTTATAAGTCAGTGCTGCCAATTCCTATTTGAGCAGGTCGCTTGTCACCTAAACACTACAGCTCACAGGTTGGTAAAATCTGACATGAAAGCAGATAATACGCTTAACTCTTCCCTCTCTTTCTCTCCTCTCTCTTTTTTTTTTGTAAAAAGTTATGGCAAAAATACCAGTAGGTTAGCAACCTTGCTTTATGCACTGTAAGGCAAGCCTCAAGCAAGGTTGCCAGCTTCTTGCTTTAGGCTAGGTTAGATCTGGTTAGGTTAGGTTAGGTTAGGTTAGGTTAGAGTAGGTTAGGTTAGGTTAGGTTAGGTTAGGTTAGAGTAGGTTAGGTTAGGTTAGGTTAGGTTAGGTTAGAGTAGGTTAGGTTAGGTTAGGTTAGAGTAGGTTAGGTTAGGTTAGGTTAGGTTAGGTTAGGTTAGGTTAGGTTAGGTTAGAGTAGGTTAGGTTAGGTTAGGTTAGAGTAGGTTAGGTTAGGTTAGGTTAGGTTAGGTTAGGTTAGGTTAGGTTAGATTAGATTAGGTTAGCCAGTGAAAAATCATATAGTAGAATTTTTGTGGAGTGGGTACGCAACACCGACGAGCCTCAAATTATGATTTCAAGCCTCAAATAATAATTTCGAGCCTCAAAAAAAAAAACATCCAATAAAATTGCCAAATATAAAAAGGGGGGTAATAGACCCCCCTCATAAAAGGCTACAGTAAAAACCCACAGTGTCGCCAACACTAGTATTGCCAGACATAAAAAAATACATGGACCCCTCAGGTCCTTTGATGAAAATTTACAGTGAAAAAACCCAGTAGGTTAACAACACTGTCAATCTACGGTAGTGTTGCCAGATGTAAACAGAGGGCAATAGACCCCCCCCTCATAAAAGGCTACAGTAAACCCACAGTGTTGTCAACTCTGCCCTCAAAATGTACATCATAAAAAACTACAACAAGCGCCACAACCTTGGTGATTTTTTCGGGTAAGGAGTTATCAACACTGCTCATGCCTTACGAGAGAAATCCATTAAGGCGATCGAGCTCCAAATGATGATTCGAGCTCCAAATGATGATGCAGAACCGGGCCACTAGGTCTACTGTCACATCAAAGCCAGCATCGTGGAAAGATTTAATCGAACCTTGAAAACACACATGTGGAAACGATTCACGCTTCGGGGAAATTACAAATGGGTCGACATCCTGCCGGAACTCGTCAACACCTATAATGATACGGTACACAGAACGATAGGCATGAAGCCAGCTGAAGTTACGAAATCTGACGAGCAGCGTTTAATTTCTACAGTTTACTGTCCAAAGTACACTCCCACGACTACCAAGAAATCAAAATTCAAAATTGGAGACCAGGTGAGAATCAGCAAATTCAAACGCACCTTCGAGAAGGGATTCACAAAAAATTGGAGCACGGAAATTTTACGGTGGTTCGAGTTTTACCCGGAAACCGACACACGTATATAATAAAAGATAGTAGCGGCGAGATTTTGAAAGGAAGATTTTACGAACAAGAACTCTCTAAAACAAAACACCCCGACACGTACCTCATCGAGAAAGTATTGCGTAGGAAAGGTGACAAACTTTTGGTGAAATGGCTGGGACTTCCGGAAAAGAGTTGGATCGACGCGAACGAAGTGATCTTGTGAGTACGTGGAACGTGGTGAAGCGTCTACCGGATCCGGAAAGTCAAACGAAAAAAAAGAACGGCGAGTTGCTTCCCGACAGCATCCGCTGTCTGATCGTAGGTCCTTCGGGGTGTGGGAAAACGACACTGCTCGTGGACAATTTTATCCTCGCACCGAATTGGTTAGATTGGAAGAACAGGCACCTGTACGTGTTCTCGAAAAGTTTGGAGCAAACCAAATAACCAGCAACTGATGAAACTGTACGATGGCCTGGACATTGCAACGTTCGCTTCGGATATAAAACCACTCGACGATTGTCGTGAAAATTCAGTCGTTGTGTTCGACGACGTCATCCTGGAAAATCAAAATGAAATTCGCAACTTTTTCACGCAAGGTCGTCACAAATGAATGGATTGCTTTTACCTAGCTCAAACGTTTTCCAAAATTCCAAAACAGTTACTACGCGACAACGCTAATTTCATATGTTTGTTTCGTCAAGATCACACCAACCTCAAGCACGCGTACGATGACTACGTAGGCGGAGACATGAACTACAATCAATTTTCGGAACGCTGCTGCTCTTCTTGCTGGAACAGTGACGATTTCGGGTTCGCGACGATCGACATGACGAGGAAACCCAACGACGGAAAATACAGAAACAAAATCAACAACTTTCTAAACGTTGCAACGTTGTGAGAAACGACGTGTATAAATAAACGTTATGACGAAACGAAAAATCGAAGACGAAAATCTTAAGCTTCGCGATTACCTCGCGAAACGCTTCAAAGGTTGGAAATCCGAGAATCGCGGATCCCACGAAGAGAAGAAACGTCAGGATCAACCTGTGATCGATGCCATCAGTGGTCTAGGTAAAGAAATTAAAGGTGTCACGGAACAAAATAAAAATTTGATCAACGAACTCGTACCACTTGCAGCTAAAAGTTACGCTGTACCCACGCCCATTTCAAGCATTCCTTCGACGCCGTTCGAACTGAAGGATGTACCACGACGTCGAGCCATAGGTAGCACGTCTTCGGATAAGATCGAGTTGGGACCTTTGGCACGAGACTACCTGAGCACGGGGAAGTTCGACAAGGATGAAGTGTTCGGATTGTATCCCAGCATGGAAACCAACGAAGGCGGTGGTGTGGTGTGGAAGATTGGGAAATCGAAGGTGACCTTCGAAGGCAACGACATTAAAGTCAATTTAGGCGAGAAGGATAGTTGGACCAGGTATCCGGGTACGGTGGGACTGTGGGAACTCGTTGCCAAAAAGCAGCCGAAAAATTACACCGACGAAGATTACCAGAGTTACAAGGAAATTCTGATCATGACGGATGCCTTGTACCAGAACAACGACGCCTCGCAGAATAGGGTGAAATGGAGCAGCGGCGAGAAGTACAGGAATCTCATCAAACCGATTTGGAACGAGGTGAAGAGTGGAAGCGGCGTCAAACGCTACAACACGTTACCCAAAGAATTCGTTTGGGTGGACGACGTGAGGAAGCTCGTGGACCGATTGTTGGTGATAGCCGGCGAAGAGAATGCAGGCAATCGTAATTTTTACAACGAGAAGGTTGGCATCGTGGACATGATCAGCACGAAACTTTCCAACTTCATCGTGAACGACGACAAGGGCATCGGTTACCTCATCAAAATTATCAACACGCTGCCTCCGAGATTCTGGAACGTGGCCGAAGGAAAGGGACTCGTGAACGACATCATCAACAAGTTACCTTTCGAGATGCATCTACCTGGCTACCAGTACTGCGGACCGGGTACCAAACTCGAGAAAAGATTGGAGAGAGGAGACAAGGGTGTGAATCCGTTGGACGCGGCATACAAAGATCACGACATCGCTTACAACACCACGCAGACGGATCTGGATGCACGTCACGAAGCAGACAAGAAATTGGAACGTGCCGCTTTCGAAAGATTCGTCAGCAGAGACGCATCGCTGGGTGAACGGTCGCCGCACTGGGCACCACCATCGCCATGAACACGAAACAAAAACTTGGGTGGGGTATATAAATAACATAGAGTAAAAAAAACATGTCTCGTATAACTGATTTGCCGCCCGAGCTACTATGTAAAATATTGAAACACGCAGTAAACGGAGATTGTGAGGATGTACATAAACTTGTAATCATAGCAAGAACGACGCCGGAATTTCGCATCCCTTGTGAAATGGTTCTCAAGGACCATCTTCGGGAGATCAGCGGCCTGAGGTGCGGCGATCTCGACACTCTTCTTTCGGCTGCAGGGAAAAAATTAAACGAAAGGATGGACACGGATGATAGGTGCAAGTCTGAACAGAAGATGGCAGATATTATAACGCACGTCATCTCGTTTTCAGAAGCAAAAGCTTTCTTCCTCTTATACACACTGTAAAAAATAACAATATACGTGTCAAAAAAAATGTACGTGTTAAAAAAATATGAGACAAAAAAAATATACGTCAAAAAAATGTACATGTCCAAAAAAAATTGCCATGGAAAAAATTTTTATCGTCAAAAAAAAATTGTCTCGTCAAAAAAAAAGTTGACGTGGACATCGTCAGAAAAAAAGTTGCCTTATCTTAAAAATTTGTTATCGTCAAAAAAATGTCTCGTCAAAAAAAGTTGACGTGGAAAAATTATTACCGTCAGAAAAAAGTTGCCTTATCGTAAAAAATTTTTTATCGTCAAAAAAAAATTGTCTCGTCAAAAAAAGTTAGTAGTGCTAATTGAGCGGTTCAAAGTAACACTTGGTACGAGTGCTTTTTTAGCCTCTTTTTTTATCAATTGAATATCACTTTTGACATATATTGACAATTTTTTGTTGATGTTTTAGCGCTTAGCGATTTTTTAGCAAAATTTCCCATTTTTTCCCGTTTTTTCCCACTCACACTTGGTACGAGTGCATTTGTAGCCTCTTTTTTTATCAATTAAATATCACTTTTGACATATTTTGACAATTTTTTGTCGATGTTTTAGCGTTTAGCGATGTTTTAGTAAAATTTCCCTTTTTTCCCACTCACACTTGGTAGGTATATCACGATCTTACGTGATATAACTTAACCTATCCTTTTTTTTATTACGTGCTAAACTACACGAGAGCCTCTACATGCTTTGACCTACTTTAGAGTAGACCCAAATGGAGAGTTCACAAACCGAAAGTGAGGCTCGGTGAGGCTCGAAAAAACTTCAAAAACTCACTTTCTCTCCACGTTCCGTGCCTCATTTACTGCGCTGACGATGTTTTACAGCGAAGAAAACAGCACCAAAACCTCAAAAACTCACTTTAATCAATTGGAGTTCACCAAAAACCAGTAGACCCAAATGGACAGTTCACAAACCGAAAATGAGGCTCGGAGTGAGACTCGGTGAGGCTCGACTTAATGGTTTTTCTCTTGTAAGCCACAAGCCTCATTTTTTCTCGCAGTGTTGCCAACACCTCACTCGATCACGATCTTACGTGATATAACTTAACCTATCTTACGATTATTTTTTTTTTTAACAATCTTCAGTGACCTATTATTTTCTTTTTTATTTGCAGCATCGACGTCGGACGACGATCTAAACCAGGCGCGGCATTTTTGGCATATTCTGTAATTGTTCGTGGTGGGTTGCAGCGAGGAAGGTTCGGTGCCTACGAGTATAACTTTCAAATCCGAAGAAATGAGCGTCGTGGGGTTGTGTTGGACAGCGTCTGCAGGAAACACATCGTGTGGCAAAATTCGCAGCACGAGTCAGGTACGTCGCAGCAGGAGAATTCTATGCGAATGTTGTTGCCCGGGATGAAATGGAGCAAGCAGCACGATTCGTTCTCCTGCTGGTCAATCTGGTCGAGGATCAAGCTGAATCCTAACTTCGGGGAAACGACCGCTTTAACGGTATTGTTGTTGCTGTCTGCCTCGATTCCAAATAATCGCCTGGCTCCGAAATTGCGATCATCTTTCATATGAAAATAAGAAAAGAGCGTTCGCACGACGTCGACCCACGGCGAGGGGATCTTTACCCAGTTCACGCGCTCGATGCGCTCCCGAACGAACGCGGAATCCTTTTTGGGGAAGTAGCGTTCTTTGCTCGCGTCCAGGTTGAGAGAATCGATGTACGTGGCCCAAGACCACACGTTGTGCTGTTGATCGCTGCTGCTGCCACAACCTTCCACGATCTGATGGAAACGAAAATTATCCGGCAGGATCGTACGTTCGAAGGTTTTATACTGATTCGATATTCTCTTTTCCGCCCTCAGGAGGCGCAGAAATTGAGTTTTGAATGCGTCAGTTTCGGTCACGTCCTGGTACAAATCTTTCAGGACGTTCAACTTGTTTTCCAAAACAGTATAATGCAGCACCAGGTAATTGATGTTGCAGTGTATGATGAAGAACGTCGGGATGCTGCAGCAGAATCGATAGATCAGACCCCAGCCGAGAAAGTAATGCGTGTGGAAACGATGCTGGGTCGTCCACGTGAATTCGTTCAGAACGTGGCTGTCGCAGACGGTGTTCGGAAAAATCGTCCGCAGGTACCTGGCCGGATCCTTTCCGAAAACCTTCTCGAAAAAAACTTGACGCCAAGCTAGAGCGTTGATGCAATCGCTCTTGAAACTAGCCAGCTGTGGAGGCTGACAGATCGAGCTTCCTCCCCAGATCGAATTGCGTCGCGTGCCTTTCCACGAACGCCAGGTAAGCCTTCGCCGTGGGCCACACGATGCTCGTGACGATCTGTTCCCCCGAGAAATTCTATATAAAATAACATACCTGAAATTCTATTCACAGTATAGATTGAATTTTTTTTTTTTTTTGAGTTTTGTAATCGCCCCAAGAAATTCTATATAAAATAACATACTTGAAAATTGTATTCACAGTATAGATTGAATTTTTTTTGAGTTTTGTAATCACCCCGAGAAATTCCATATAAAATAACATACCTGGAAATTATTTTTTTTGGTTTGTGTGATCTGAGAAAGCATAATGGAATCCACCAGTTTGATCGAATGTGTTACTTGCAAAAAATTACTATCTAAAACTAATATTAGCAAGCATAGGGCAAGATGTAGCGAAACAGGTTCGAGAATTAATCGTTCGCTACCTTCTAAGTCTTGTGCTCGATGCGCAAAGATGATCAGCATTGCACATTTAAGTAAACACCTGAAAATTTGCAAACCATCGACCGGACGAGGAACATTGAAAAGAAAAATCGATGATCCAGAAACGGAAGCTTCCACTTCCAAACAAGTTAAATTATCTGATGAACGCAAACCAATTAGATCTGCATTCAACCGTCATATTCAGGATTTCTCTTTTACTTCGGAACCAGGCCGGGGCATTCTTAGTTTCTTGCGTGAAACGAAAACATCCGTGATAAATATTCTAAAAAATAAATTGGAAAATAATTCCATAAAAGTATACGTTGATCTATTTTCCGAATACGAAAAAGTCGATGGTACAACAAGTATTTTTTATCATCGAACAAAAAACCAGCCTCTTCATTTGGCGGACGTCGATAATTTGGACGAATTTTATTCTGATCTTTCAAATGAACTAGTTAAGAAACATGATGATTTCGAGGCTAAAGGGTCGGGATGGTCTCTGTGTGGAAGTCCTCACACGTTAACCGTTTACGTGAACCGATTCTAGCCTCTTCGAGCTTCCAGCTACGTTCCTCTTCCACCGAACATTCAACACAAGAGGGCCGTGTTAAATATACAGAATAGTGATAACAAGTGTTTCCTTTGGTGTGTGTTGGCGGAACTTCACCCGATTCATTGGTCAAATAATCCAGAACAGGTTTATCATTACAAGCAGCATGAATCTGAACTGGAAAATGCAATGTCTGGCATCGAATACCCGGTGACCATTTCTGATATATCAAAATTCGAAACACGAGCACGAGATGCAGAAGGAAAACGCTTAATCATCAACGTGTATTCCTATACGTTGGATAAACATGTCGTGCATCCCGTCAGGATAAGCGATGTCGACGATGACGATGCTCGTGTGATTAATCTTCTTCTAATTTCAAACGACGGTGTTCACCATTACTGTCTCATTCGTTCACTATCACGCTTGGTCAAAAGTCAAACAACCAAGTATGAACATTGTATCGAAGTTTGCCCGAGATGTCTAACCACGTTCGACGATCGAAAACAATCCAATTATCGAAATTACACCGGACGTCAGATTGCTATCGAGAAACTTGCCGAACATAAAATTTATTGCGGCAACAACAGACCGGTTCGAATGTTGATGCCCGAAAAAAACGAAGTGGAAGAATTTAGGATGCACAAGGCATTGTTGGAACATCCGGCCATCATCGTTGCTGATTTCGAGGCGTTCCTCAAACCACTCTCATACTGCGATCCGGATCCCGAAGTTTCTTCCACCATACCTTACCAGCTTCACGAACCAAACAGTTTCGGTTACGTTGTCGTGCGACAGGATAAAATAGATGAACCGTACGTATACCGAGGACCCGATGCAATCGAACGCTTCTTCGAAAAGATGGTCGAGGAGGTTGGGAAAATTGGATGCATGCTGCAAACATCGAAACCGATGCTTCCGTTATCTGCTATCGAACTTCAAAATTACTATGACACCGTCAAGTGTCCTGTGTGCGATAACCACTTCACGGACGACAATCGTAAAGTGTTTCACCATTCGCATACGGACGGTCGCTTCGTAAGCGGAATCTGTAATGCATGCAACCTCAAAATCCAAAAACCAAAATTCGTCCCCATATTCTTTCACAATGGTTCTAATTACGATTTTCATCCCTTAATCAGGAAACTCGGATACGACGCTCAAAAAATAGATATTCTTGCTCAAAACGAAGAACGATACATTTCCATAAGTAAGAAAGTTATGATTCCCGAGACTAAAAATACCATCGAGATGAGGTTTCTGGATTCGTACAGATTTCTCTCTGCCAGCCTGGACGCTCTTGCCGGCAAACTTTTAGACGAACAATTCAAAATTACAAAAGCTAGTTTTCCCAACGTAGACATAGAACTCGTTAGACATAAAGGGATTTATCCTTACGAATACGTTAGTGATGGTTCTAAATTTAACGACGACGCTCTCCCACTTCCAAGAGAATTTTACAGCAGACTCAGAGAGAAAGGAATCACGGACGAAGAATACCAACACGCGCAACTCATGAGGGAGAAATTAGAATGTAGGACACTCGGAGACTACCACGACGCATACTTAAAATTAGACGTGACGATACTCGCGGATGTTTTTCAAGCGTTCAGGAAAACGGCAACGAATATTTATAAATTAGATCCTGCGTATTTCTACAGCCTACCGGGATTAGCGTGGTCGGCAATGTTATTCCAGACAAAGGTCAAGCTGGAACTGATATCGGACGTGGACATGTTGCTTTTCATCGAGAGAGGGATACGAGGTGGAATGGTGCAATGTGTGCAGAGATATGCAAAAGCCAACAACCTGCACATGAAAGAAGATTATGATTCAAATCGAGCATCGAATTACATCTTCTACGCCGACGTTAATAACCTCTACGGACATGCCATGGTACAGAAACTTCCTTACGGAGGATTCGAATGGGCATCAATAGACGTAGAAAATTTCGACGATAGTGAGTATGGCTTCTTCGCAGAGGTGGATATCGAATTCCCCGACCATTTACACGATCTGTTCAGCGATTTACCACCGGCATCCGAGTTCAAATCTTCGCCTCATTCTAATCAATGCAAGCTTTTGTTGACTCTAGAGGGCAAGAAGAGAGACGTTGTTCATTACTCGAATCTCCGATTCTTGATCGGGAAGGGTGCTAAGGTAGCGAATGTTAGAAGAGTCCTCAGGTTTAAACATTCCGAGTGGCTCAAACTGTACATTGAAACAAACACGCAACATAGAACGGCTGCCACTTCCGATTTAGACAAGGACTTCTTTAAATTAATGAACAATGCGGTGTATGGCAAGACGATGGAAAACGTGCGGAATCATGTAGACGTGAAATTAATTTCCGATAAGAATAAATGTCGGAAGTGGATAGCCGATCCTAGATTCAAGTCGAGAAAAATTTACAACGAGAATTTGGCACTTTTCAATCTAGATATAAAATTGATAAAATTCAGAAAACCAATTTACGTTGGCGCAACGGTTCTCGATTTGTCGAAACTTTACATGTTCGAATTTCATTACGACGTGATGAAACCCTTCTTCAATGATAAGATGTCACTTTTGTACACGGACACCGACAGCTTCATTTACAGCATACAAACACCTAACCTATACGAAGACATAAAAAATCCTTCCATGCTCGAGTATTTCGATACTTCTGCGTATCCTCAACCCAACAGATTTGGGATTCCTTCCCTCAACAAAAAAGTCCTAGGTAAACTGAAAGATGAATGTAACGGTGATATTATTGTCGAGTTCGCGGGTTTGCGTTCGAAGATGTATGCCATGAGAACAGAGAGTAGCGTCACGAAGAAAGCAAAAGGTGTGGGCAAAAATACGGTGGAGAACAAACTCACCTTCCACGATTACATCGATTGCCTTTACTCACAATCGACGATACTAAGTATAGAACAAAGAATCCAAAGCGTAGACCACGCGATTACAACAAACAAAGTTAGGAAAGTAGCATTAGATCCGCATGACGATAAAAGATGTATTTTGTCTTGCGGAATCCACACGTTGCCTTGGGGACACTATCGTTTAGAAATTAGTAAAAATTGTAGGCAATGCAAATGAAAAAAAAAATAAACGTACACGATAAATAACTATCAAGGACAATGAATCGCTTTGGTTTCCGAAAGCAAACCATGGAGACTGTACACCGCACGACGACAGATCATGAATTTCTACCTTCCATGTTAACTAAACTCAATGGTCTGTTGATCATTCACCTCAACAGTATTTGGACGAAATTGGATGATGACGTGGGCAAGATTTTTTACGTCTTCAATAACAATTTACATTTCTACGAAATTCCGATCGACGGGAAACTTCGTATCACCGTGAATCCGGAGAACGTAGGCGAAATCAAAATATCTACCGGCAAGAACATTTTTCCAATGAAGCACGACAAGATGCTTTCTAACATAACGTACGATGTTTCAACAGGAGATTGTCTTTACGTGGAACTCCTCGGAGATTACGACAAACTCGTTCCTCTCTTCGTAGAATTACGAATCGTCTATCCTATTATAAATAACCGTTAACCAAAAATGCCTAACGACATTTTCGGCAACACCAAGCGTGTAGACCACGCAGAAGAGATTCTCATGCTGGACGTTCGAGTTAAGAAGTTGAGGAGCGATTTGATCGCTTTGCAGGAGACCTTAAACAAAAGTTTAGAGTCGGAAATCGCTACGCTCCAAACGCAATGTCTCGACCCCATTCTGAAAATCGATTCCGAACTGAAAACACTCATAAAAAATTATGTCGACGTACCTTCTTACGACAACGTTCAAAATATACAGTTGAGCGTGTATTCGCTTCAAAATGATTTGGCCAAATTACAGCAATTTCAATCGAAAAATGAAGATTTGGAAAAATTGAAACTCGAAATCGAAGAACGAACTTCCGCAATAGAAAAGAATTTCTCTGAACTTCAAACCGTCGTGAACGATATAGATGCAGAACGCTTGCACGTCGTCGTTTCCAAATTACAAGAAGAATTCACCGGCACGTTGGAAGAAATTAAATCCAAGTTGCAGACTTTGGAAGATACCATGACGAACCTACCATCGTCAGACGAACTGCAGGTCATCGGTATAAGCGTCGCGAACATAAAAATTCAATTGGAGGCTTATCAAGATTTCGAACACATTCAAACCACCATCGCTACGCTTCAGGCGTCTCTGGAGTTGATCAACGAAGAAATTAAAAATATTCACGCTGAAGCAAGAGCGTTGACGAGCATTCAAGACACGTTGAGCACGGTTCAGCAGAAGATCGAATATTTAGAAAATTTGAACGTGGAATCCAATCTTGCTCATTTTCATCACGTACTGGACAACATACAGGGTGACTTGGAATCGTTACGGACGAGCGTGCCTTCGAGCGAAGATTTGGAAAAATTGAAAACGGCAGTGACGGCACTATCCGAATCGAGCGACATCAAAAGTTCGTTGAGCGATCTCGAGAGTAGGGTGGCCAATCTCCCCACCTCCAAAGAATTACACGCTTTGAAAAGGAACATATCTCGAATGCTGAAACGACTGTAAACGGAAACGGCGAACGTGGAACAGATTCGAGATGAAATTACTTCGCTGGTGTCGACGCTGCCCACTTCGCAGAGCGTCGCGGATCTTCACACGCAGTTTACAGAGATGCGAAGCATCGTGGACGATCTTACCGAGAAGAGCTCGAAATTGAATCAAGTCGAGAACCTTCAGAACATTGTCGTCAACATCAGAGATCAAGTTGGAGTGCTGAAATCCACGCAGGAATCGACGCTGGCCTCTTTCGGTGCCAAGTTGCAAGAACTCAACGAAAACTACAAGCAGTTGAACGTGGAAGTGAAAATCAAACCGTCGTTTTCTACCGTAACGGATACCATAGTCGAGCATTTGCTGCCCATCGAAAATAAACTCGGACACGTTCACAGTAACCTGCTCGGCGTCGACACTAAATTCGCCAAATTGTTCACCTTGCAAGCCATCGAAATCAACAGCGTACCCAATCAACAGAGAATCTCCACGTTCGTCGAAGGTAACAAACTGTACATGTTACATCCTTATCATCCGTACTACAAGTTTCTCCTCGATGGCACGATTCAGGTAAACGAATTTTCGTACTGGTCTCACGGCAGAAAAGCTAGCGTTCCCACCATGACTTTGATATCGAATCGAGGTGTCCAGAAAGCAGGAAACATTCCTCTGGCACGTTGGAACGAAACGCGCAACATATATGAAATACACGAAGACGAAGATCTTACCGTTTTCGACGTGAGTGCCGGCGATAAGCTGATCATTCAAAACACGAGCGAGGTGCCACCCTCTTTGAATCCCATCACGCTGGTGCTTCTCTTCAAACGTAATCTCTAAAAGAAAGAAATGTCTAGGCAAGCCATCGTCGAAGAATTGCATAAACCTGCACGCCGCAACTACGAACGTTTAGCTGTGGTAACCAAGGGCATCGACGACCTCTGGGAAAGTGACCTCGTGGAGATGAGTAGCGGCAATTTGAAAAATGTACATAAATCGAACAAGGGCAACAAGTACCTCCTCACCGTCATAGACACATTTTCGAAATTCGCGTGGGCTCTACCTTTGAAGGCGAAAACAGGAACGTGCGTCACGGAAGCATTCAAGACAATTTTTCGCGAAAGCAACAGACGACCACGGTTTCTGCACACGGACAACGGTAAAGAATTTTACAACGCCGTATTAGTAGTGCAGATTAGAGAGTTCTGCGCCCTCAAGTGAGGAGCTGAAGTGAGGCTCGCCTTAATGGATTTCTCTCGTAAGGCATGAGCCCCATTTTCTGGCAGTGTTGCCAGCTCCTTACCCGAAAAAATCACCAAGGTTTTTTTTGGGTCTAACCTAGCCTAAAGCAAGGAGCTGGCAATCTTGCTTGAGGCTCGCCTTAATGGATTTCTCTCGTAAGGCATGAGCCCTATTTTCTGGCAGTGTTGCCAGCTCCTTACTCGAAAAAATCACCAAGGTTTTTTTTTGGGTCTAACCTAGCCTAAAGCAAGGAGCTGGCAACCTTGCTTGAGACTTGCCTTACAGTGCATAAAGCAAGGAGCTGGCAACCTTGCTTGAGACTTGCCTTACAGTGCATAAAGCAAGGAGCTGGCAACCTTGCTTGAGGCTTGCCTTACAGTGCATAAAGCAAAGTTGCCAACCTACTGGTACTTTTGCCATAGCCTTTTACAAAAAAAAAGAGAGAGGAGAGAGAGAGGGAAGAGTTAAACAACCGAAAATGCTGCCAACACCCACCTACAGCTTTTTTTTTCATGGTCTAACCTAACCTAAAGCAAGGAGCTGGCAACTTTACTTAAGACTTGCCTTACAGTGCATAAAGCAAGGTTGCCAACCTACTGGTACTTTTGCCATAGCCTTTTACAAAAAAGAGAGAGGAGAGAGAGAGGGAAGAGTTAAACAACCGACAGCTGCCAACACCCACCCTAACCTAACCTAACCTAACCTAACCTAACCTAACCCACCCTAACCTAACCTAACCTAACCTAACCTAACCTAACCTAACCTAACCTAACCCACCCCAACCTAACCTAACCTAACCTAACCTAACCTAACCAGGTCTAACCTAACCTAAAGCAAGGAGCTGGCAACCTTGCTTGAGGCTTGCCTTACAGTGCATAAAGCAAGGTTGCCAACCTACTGGTATTTTTGCCATAGCTTTTTACAAAAAGAGAGAGAGGAGAGAGAGAGAGAGGGAAGAGTTAAACAACCGACAGCTGCCAACACCCACCCTAACCTAAGCTAAGCTAACCTAACCTAACCTAACCCACCCTAACCTAACCTAACCTAACCTAACCTAACCTAACCCACCCTAACCTAACCTAACCTAACCTAACCTAACCAGGTCTAACCTAACCTAAAGCAAGGAGCTGGCAACCTTGCTTGAGACTTGCCTTACAGTGCATAAAGCAAGGTTGCCAACCTACTGGTACTTTTGCCATAGCCTTTTACAAAAAAAAGAGAGAGGAGAGAGAGAGAGAGGGAAGAGTTAAACAACCGACAGCTGCCAACACCCACCCTAACCTAAGCTAACCTAACCTAACCTAACCTAACCCACCCTAACCTAACCTAACCTAACCTAACCTAACCCACCCTAACCTAACCTAACCTAACCTAACCTAACCTAACCTAACCAGGTCTAACCTAACCTAAAGCAAGGAGCTGGCAACTTTGCTTGAGGTTTGCTTTACAGTGCATAAAGCAATTTTTGCCAACCTACATATACTAAACAAGGAGAGCCGGCACTGCCGTAAAAGAGAGAGAGATGGATGGGTGGTAACACTGCACGGGTTCAACGTCATCAAGTAAAAATCGCCTTAATGGTTTTTTTTTCTTGTAAGGCATGATCTCTATTTTCTCGCAGTGTTACCAACTCCTACCTACACTTTTTTTTACTTGGCAAGGGCTAGAGAGAGAGAAAAACTTATAGCTGACAACAGTAATGAGCGAATGCGCCATATCGTAATTTTCCAACTCCGGCAATGTTTGTATATCGTGACTTTTGTAAACCTCTCTCTCTCGGGGGAACGATGTGCCACACACACACACACACACACACACACACACACGCGCGCGCGCGCGGGGCCAAAATTTTTGAATTTACGGCTGGAAAAATGTTTTTCTATGACATGTTTTCTTTCGAGGCAAATTCGTAGGTAGATATTTTTAAATAAACATTAATATTGTAAATATATATATACTTATTGTATTTAGTTTTTCGGTATCGAAAAGCGACTGTCATATTGTATTTGAAAAAAATATTACACTTTTGCCTGTGGATATCTAGAAAAACGACAATTTTGTTCCCTCTCTCTGCATATACTATCAACGTTGACACAATGACACAAATTCAACAAATACGTATGCTTGGTGGCAGAGAAAAAATACAATAAATTTTCTGGTTATTTATTTCATAGCCCTGATAGTCATTGCGTGCGTCACAGATTGCCATCTGCCGTAGGCTTTGGGACGACGGAAGTTATACTTCCTGTTTTTTTTTAGTGACGCCAGTTAACAGCATAGGTAACAATGATGCGATGCGATGCATTAACTTGTGAATTTTCGAACTCGCAAAATGATGTGGCTGAAATGTAGGGGGTTTATTGCCCTCTGTTTACATCTGGAAACACTACCGTAGATTTTTTGACAGTGTTGTTAACCTACTGGGTTTTTCACTGTAAATTTTCATCAAAGGGTCTGAGGGGTCCATGTATTTTTTATGTCTGGCAATACTGTTGGGGGCCTAGTGTTGGCGACACTGTGGGTTTTTACTGTAGCCTTTTATGAGGGGGGTTTATTGTCCCCTTTTTACATTTGGCAACTCTATTGGATGTTCCTTTTTTGAGGCTCGAAATTATTATTTGAGGCTTGAAATCATCATTTGATGCTCGTCGGTGTTACCAACCCACTCTACAAAAATTCTACTATATGATTTTTCACAGGTTAAGCTAACCTACAAATAGGAGTTGGCAGCACTGACTTATAAACCCACTGGGTCCTCTTGGCATGTTTTTTCATGATGTGTTGCTAGGCTATTGAGCATCTTGGCGTATACAATGTATATATTTTGAGAGGGGGGTTATAGCTTTTTATGCTGTACGAATACTGGAAGCTTGACAGTGACAACCAACAGAGTAGGTAAACCTACATCCAGGAACTGGCAACACTAGTTTCTGACAGTGAATTTGAAATAAAATATTAAACAAAATACATGAGTAAGCACTGTGATTACAAATAGTACCAGTGTTATGCCCCCAACTCCAACTGGACAACTGGGGAAAATAATTGTACAACAATTTGTACCTAATTGTACAATACTTGTACCTAATTGTACAACATATATACAGACATAAAAGAGAGAGCCTTCCCGTAACTTACTTCATGTACAATTTATATGATTTTACAACTGTGAAAAGAAAGCATATGTGTTCTGTATGCACACATTTATTCTTATTTTTCGAAGTTGAATGAAAGCACATGTTTTTACGCTCTCGTAATACTAACCTTGCTCCACTGATTTTAAATTGCTTCCATCCGCTTTTTTTTCTGTGTTATTTCCGTATGCACGCAACATTCGCTTTCAATAGACAGAAGGAGTGTTAGTATAGCAGGCTCCGAGTTTACAATTTATTAAATTAAACAATAATTTATGTAAGAATATACTTGTACTTACCGAACACAAAATAATAAAAAGCACATGTGAATATTTGCATGTGTTCATGTTATATGACGACTGAGTAAAAAAATAATGTTGACTCCCCGAAAGATAAAAGTTCCTAGTTCGACATCAGATGCATGCAAATTTTATGTTTTGCTCTCTAAAATCTTGATTTTTATGTTTGTTCTATTTGTCATACAGCAGAGGAGAAGAGGGGAGAGGGAGGGGAGGGGGTATTATTAGCGCCATCTATTAGCAAACAATAGAAATAAAAAGTAGGGTCAAACTTTTTCAACACCCAAACATTTTAAACGTCCTCGCGTAGTAATACGATCTAGCTGAAGATGTTTAAAAGAGTACTCTTAGTCGACGAAGCTAATTGCTAGGGCCCTTATATTACTAAAATATTTTTTAATTTACATATTTCTCATACCGCCATATGTTGTTCTATTTGACTTCTTCCAAAAAAATGCTAATTAGCGAGAGTTAATTAAGCAAGGCAAGTAAAAGAAGCAAAATAGGACAACATATGTGCCGGCGTGAAAATATGTAAAAAATTCGATTCAGAGGTGGATCGAATTAAAGTTAGAGGATATTTTGCATTTTTTCCCTATAATGTACAAAACATTTACCGTACATAATCTTTTCCATTTACAACAGTATAAAATAAGAGGAATGTGTGACAATATCCATATTAATTAGGAAGGTATGTTGTATGCTAGGTTAGCTAATTGTGTCTTCTACAGCTTCACTGTATAGAGGGAAGATGGAAAAAGAGAGCTCTACGGAAACTGACGCTCTTAACAATATTGTACGTTCGTGAAAATTATATATAAATAAGACTTAAGCGTATTATCTGCTTTCATGTCAGATTTTACCAACCTGTGAGCTGTAGTGTTTAGGTGACAAGCGACCTGCTCAAATATGATACTGTTGACAATATTGTACGCCCGTGAAAATTATATATAAATAAGACTTAAGCGTATTATCTGCTTTCATGTCAGATTTTACCAACCTGTGAGCTGTAGTGTTTAGGTGACAAGCGACCTGCTCAAATATGATACTGTTGACAATATTGTACGCCCGTGAAAATTATATATAAATAAGACTTAAGCGTATTATCTGCTTTCATGTCAGATTTTACCAACCTGTGAGCTGTAGTGTTTAGGTGACAAGCGACCTGCTCAAATATGATACTGTTGACAATATTGTACGCCCGTGAAAATTATATATAAATAAGACTTAAGCGTATTATCTGCTTTCATGTCAGATTTTACCAACCCGTGAGCTGTAGTGTTTAGGTGACAAGCGACCTGCTCAAATATGATACTGTTGACAATATTGTACGCCCGTGAAAATTATATATAAATAAGACTTAAGCGTATTATCTGCTTTCATGTCAGATTTTGCCAACCTGTGAGCTGTAGTGTTTAGGTGACAAGCGACCTGCTCAAATATGATACCGTTGACAATATTGTACGCCCGTGAAAATTATATATAAATAAGACTTAAGCGTATTATCTGCTTTCATGTCAGATTTTACCAACCTGTGAGCTGTAGTGTTTAGGTGACAAGCGACCTGCTCAAATATGATACTGTTGACAATATTGTACGCCCGTGAAAATTATATATAAATAAGACTTAAGCGTATTATCTGCTTTCATGTCAGATTTTACCAACCTGTGAGCTGTAGTGTTTAGGTGACAAGCGACCTGCTCAAATATGATACTGTTGACAATATTGTACGCCCGTGAAAATTATATATAAATAAGACTTAAGCGTATTATCTGCTTTCATGTCAGATTTTACCAACCTGTGAGCTTTAGTGTTTAGGTGACAAGCGACCTGCTCAAATATGATACTGTTGACAGTATTGTACGCCCGTGAAAATTATATATAAATAAGACTTAAGCGTATTATCTGCTTTCATGTCAGATTTTGCCAACCTGTGAGCTGTAGTGTTTAGGTGACAAACGACCTGCTCAAATATGATACTGTTGACAATATTGTACGTCCGTGAAAATTATATATAAATAAAACTTAAGCGTATTATCTGCTTTCATGTCAGATTTTACCAACCTGTGAGCTGTAGTGTTTAGGTGACAAGCGACCTGCTCAAATATGATACTGTTGACAATATTGCACGCCCGTGAAAATTATATATAAATAAAACTTAAGCGTATTATCTGCTTTCATGTCAGAATTTGCCAACCTGTGAGCTGTAGTGTTTAGGTGACAAGTGACCTGCTCAAATATGATACTGTTGACAATATTGTTCGTATATTGTATTGTATAGGAGACTAGAAGCATATAATTTGGCGAAAAAAAAAATAAACCAAGTAAGGTCATAGAGAATAGTTAAAAAAAAGTGAACAATTATATTTTGCATTGCACAGCATTGGATATTAAATAACATACCCCCAAAAAATCTCTGCATTATGCGTTCTGTAAAAAAATGGCCCTACGTGCCAAACTGCTGTGTCAAGTAAACATTTTCAAAAGCACTGTCGTACTTGTGTGCCGGGAAAGCGAATATGTGCGACCAAACTGTGCTCTAAGTGTGGAAAAAATATTTCTATTGCCAACTTCAAGTTGTTTTTTTTTTGACACGTATATATATTATTATTTTTTTTAACAGAGGAAGAAAGTCCGTGCTTCGGAAAACGCGATGATGTGCGTAATGATATCTTCCGTCTCCTGCTTAGACTTGCACCAATCTACTGTGTACCATCTTCTTCCCTGCCTTGCCTCGTCCAGTTCGTCCAACCTCTCGTTCAATTTTTCCCCTGCAGCCGAAAGCAGAATGTTGAGATCACCGCACCTCAGGCCGCCGATCTCCCGAAGATGGTCCTTGAGAACCATTTCACAAGGGATGCGAAATTCCGGCGTCGTTCTTGCTATGATTACAAGTTTCCCTACATCCTCACAATCTCCGTTTACTGCGTGTTTAAATATTTTACATAGTAGCTCGGGCGGCAAATCAGTTATACGAGACATGTTGTTATTATTATTATTTTTCACTCTATGTTATTTATATACCCCACCCCAATTTTTGTTTCGTGTTCATGGCGATGGTGGTACCCAGTGCGGCGACCCGTTCACCCAGCGATGCGTCTCTGCTCACGAACCTTTCGAAAGCTGCGTGCTCTAACTTTCTGTCTGCTTCGTGACGTGCATCCAAATCCGTCTGCGTGGTGTTGTAAGCGATGTCGTGATTTTTGCATACGACGTCCAACGGATTCACACCCTTGTCCCCTCTCTCCAATTTTTTCTCGAGTTTGGTACCCGGTCCGCAGTACTGGTAGCCAGGTAAATGCATCTCAAAAGGTAACTTGTTACCTTTTGAGAACAGGCACCTGTACGTGTTCTCGAAAAGTTTGGAGCAATCCAAATACCAGCAACTGATAAAACTGTACAATGGTCTGGACATTGCAACGTTCGCCTCGGAAATAAAACCACTCGACGATTGTCGTGAAAATTCAGTCGTTGTGTTCGACGACGCCATCCTGGAAAATCAAAATGAAATTCGCAACTTTTTCACGCAAGGTCGTCACAAAAAAATGGATTGCTTCTACCTAGCTCAAACGTTTTCCAAAATTCCAAAACAGTTACTACGCGACAACGCTAATTTCATATGTTTGTTTCGTCAAGATCACACCAACCTCAAGCACGCGTACGATGACTACGTAGGCGGAGACATGAACTACAATCAATTTTCGGAACGCTGCTGCTCTACTTGCTGGAACGGTGACGATTTCGGATTCGCGACGATCGACATGACGAGGAAACCCAACGACGGAAAATACAGAAACAAAATCAACGACTTTCTAAACGTTGCAACGTTGTGAGAAACGACGTATATAAATAAACGTTTATGTTAGCGTATCGATCTGGTAAAAATAGACTGTATTGTCCGTCGAGCAACAGACGCACCTTGGGACCATACTGGGTAGAAACGATTGAACCGAAAGTTATCGTGTAGGTTTTGTCGACTTCCAATTCCTGAATTTTTACATACTCGACTGACAAATTTAGCATTTGTTTTAATGCTTGGAGATCAGTCATTTTTTTTTCAGTCATATCGAAGGAGAAAAATTTTCAGTGTTAGAGAGAAATTTAATTGTTTTTTTTCACAATGTGTGTTATTTATATATACCGAAGATTATTTTTTTTTCACGATGTGTGTTATTTATATATCAAGTTTTTTTTGACACGTATATATTATTATTTTTTTTTTAACAGAGGAAGAAAGTCCGTGCTTCGGAAAACGCGATGATGTGCGTAATGATATCTTCCGTCTCCTGCTTAGACTTGCACCAATCTACTGTGTACCGTCTTCTTCCCTGCCTTGCCTCGTGCAGTTCGTCCATTCTCTTGTTTAATTTTTCCCATGCAGGCGAAAGAAGTGTGTCGAGATCACCGCATCTCAGGCCGCTGATCTCCCGAAGACGGTCCTTAACAGCCATTTCACACGGAATTCGAAATGCTGGCGTCGTTCTTGCTATTATCAAAAGTTTTCCTATATCTCCGTTTACTACCTTTTTGAATATTTTAGATAGTAGCTCGGGTGGCAAATTGGTTATATGAGCCATGTTGTTTTTTTTACTGTATGTTATTTATACACCCCACCCAAATTTTTGTTTTGTGTTCATGGCGATGGTGGTGCCCAGTGCTGCAACTCTTTCACCCAGCGACGCGTCTCTGCTGACGAACATTTCGAAAGCTGCGTGCTCTAACTTTCTGTCTGCTTCGTGACGTGCATCCAGATCCGTCTGCGTGTTGTTGTAAGCGATGTCGTGATCTTTGCATGCGGCGTCCAACGGATTCACACCCTTGTCTCCTCTCTCCAATCTTTTCTCGAGTTTGGTACCCGGTCCGCAGTACTGGTAGCCAGGTAAATGCATCTCGAAAGGTAACTTGTTGATGATGTCGTTTACGAGTCCCTTTCCTTCGGCCACGTTCCAGAATCTCGGAGGCAGCGTGTTGATGATTTTGATCAGGTAACCTATGCCCTTGTCGTCGTTCACGTAGAAGTTGGAAAGTTTCGTGCTGATCATGTCCACGATGCCAACCTTCTCGTTGTAAAAATTACGATTGCCTGCATTCTCTTCGCCGGCTATCACCAACAATCGGTCCACGAGTTTCCTAACGTCGTCCACCCAAACGATTTCTTTGGGTAACGTGTTGTAGCGTTTGACGCCGCTTCCACTCTTCACCTCGTTCCAAATCGGTTTGATGAGATTCCTGTACTTCTCGCCGCTGCTCGATTTCACCCTTTTCTGCGAGGCATCGTTGTTCTGGTACATGGCATCCGTCATGATCAGAATTTCCCTGTAACTCTGGTAATCTTCGTCGGTGTAATCTTTCGGCTGCTTTTTGGCAACGAGTTCCCACAGTCCCACCGTACCCGGATTCCTGGTCCAACTATCCTTCTCGCCTAAATTAACTTTAATGTCGTTGCCTTCGAAGGTGACTTTCGATTTTCCAATCTTCCACACGACACCCTCGTTGGTTTCCATGCTGGGATACAATCCGAACACTTCATCCTTGTCTAACTTCCCCGTGCTCAGGTAGTCTCGTGCCAAAGGTCCCAACTCGATCTTATCCGAAGACGACGTGCTACCTATGGCTCGACGTCGTGCCGGTACATCCTTCAGTTCGAACGGCGTCGAAGGAATGCTCGAAATGGGCGTGGGTACAGCGTAACTTTTAGCTGCGAGTGGTACGAGTTCGTTGATCAAATTTTTATTTTGTTCCGTGACACCTTTAATTTCTTTACCTAGATCGCTGATGGCATCGATCACAGGTTGATCCTGACGTTTCTTCTCTTCGTAGAATCCGCGATTCTCGGATTTCCAACCTTTGAAGCGTTTCACGAGGTATTTTCGCAACTTGAGATTTTCGTCTTCTTGAAATTGACGTTTTGACATTTTTCTATATACGTTGAAACGTTTTTGAAACGTCGAATTCTCAGCCTATACGTTCGGTTCTCGTAGTTTTCTGCTGTCACCCTCTTGAGACTATCCACTTTTTCTAACACTCACTTTTTGTTGTAATGGTTATTTTATATATGCTTGTCAGACGTTTGAAAAAAAAAACGTTTTTTCAAATTTTATTTTTTAGATTCTCGATTTTTGATTTTTTTCGTCTTGTTGCAAATCTGAAATCGTCCTCTTGTTAGCTTTTGAGACGTCTAGATAAACGTTTATTTTATTTCTATATTTTCCATGGTTTGCTTTTCGAGTCATGTCGATGGTCACGAATCCGAAATCGTCACTGTTCCAACAGTGGGAGCAGAATTGAGAAAATAGATCGTAATTTATGTCAGCCCCTACGTAATCATCGTGTGCGTGTTTTAAATTGGTGTGGTCTTGTCGAAACAAACATATGAAATTAGCGTTGTCGCGTAGCAGTTGTTTCGGAACCTTGGAAAAAGTTTGTGCCAGGTAGAAACAATCCAATCCTTTGTGACGACCTCGAGTGAAAAAAATACGAATCTCGTTTTGATTTTCCAAGATCATGTCGTCGAACACCACAACGGAATTCTCGAGACAATCGTCCAGTGGAATGATTTCAGTTGTGAAAGTTGCAATGCCCAGTCCCTCGTACAGTTTCATAAGTTGCTGGTATTTCGGTTGTTCGAGACTTTTCGAAAATACGTAGAGGTGTCTGTTTTCCCAGTCTAACCAATTGGGTGCGAGGATAAAATTATCAATGAGCAGTGTCGTCTTTCCGCACCCCGAAGGTCCTACGATCAGACACCGTATGCTATCGGGGAGCAATTCGCCGTTTTTTTTCTTCGTTCGATTTTCAGAATCAGGTAGACGTTTCACGACATTCCACGTACTCATAGAATCACTTCGTTCGAATCGATCCAACTCGTTTCCGGAAGTCCCAGCCATTTCACCAAAAGTTTGTCACCTCTCTTGCGCAAAACTTTTTCGATGAGGTACGTGTCGGGGTATTTAGTTTTCGAGAGTTCCTCCTCGTAGAAGCGCCCCAATAAAATTTCACCGCCACTGTCCTTTGTTATATACGTGTGACGGTTCCCGGTTAGAACTCGAACCACGGTAAAAAGTTCCGTGCTCCAATTTTTTGTGAATCCCTTCTCGAAGGTGCGTTTGAATTTGCTGATTCTCACCTGGTCTCCAATTTTGAATTTTGATTTCTTGGTAGTCGTGGGAGTGTACTTTGGACAGTAAACTGTAGAAATTAAACGCTGCTCGTCAGATTTCGTAACTTCAGCTGGCTTCATGCCTATCGTTCTGTGTACCGTATCATTATAGGTGTTGACGAGTTCCGGCAGGATGTCGACCCATTTGTAATTTCCCCGAAGCGTGAATCGTTTCCACATGTGTGTTTTCAATATTCGATTAAATCTTTCCACGATGCTGGCTTTGATGTGACTGAAGGTCGAATAATGTCGAATGTCATGTTTTTGAATAAACTTTTGGAATACGAGTAGTGCAGATTAGAGAGTTCTGCGCCCTCAAGTGAGGAGCTGAAGTGAGGCTCGCCTTAATGGATTTCTCTCGTAAGGCATGAGCCCCATTTTCTGGCAGTGTTGCCAGCTCCTTACTCGAAAAAATCACCAAGGTTTTTTTTTGGGTCTAACCTAGCCTAAAGCAAGGAGCTGGCAATCTTGCTTGAGGCTCGCCTTAATGGATTTCTCTCGTAAGGCATGAGCCCTATTTTCTGGCAGTGTTTCCAGCTCCTTACTCGAAAAAATCACCAAGGTTTTTTTTTGGGTCTAACCTAGCCTAAAGCAAGGAGCTGGCAACCTTGCTTGAGACTTGCCTTACAGTGCATAAAGCAAGGAGCTGGCAACCTTGCTTGAGACTTGCCTTACAGTGCATAAAGCAAGGAGCTGGCAACCTTGCTTGAGGCTTGCCTTACAGTGCATAAAGCAAAGTTGCCAACCTACTGGTACTTTTGCCATAGCCTTTTACAAAAAAAGAAGAGAGAGGAGAGAGAGAGGGAAGAGTTAAACAACCGACAATGCTGCCAACACCCACCTACAGCTTTTTTTTTTCATGGTCTAACCTAACCAAAAGCAAGGAGCTGGCAACTTTACTTAAGACTTGCCTTACAGTGCATAAAGCAAGGTTGCCAACCTACTGGTACTTTTGCCATAGCCTTTTACAAAAAAGAGAGAGGAGAGAGAGAGGGAAGAGTTAAACAACCGACAGCTGCCAACACCCACCCTAACCTAACCTAACCTAACCTAACCTAACCCACCCTAACCTAACCTAACCTAACCTAACCTAACCTAACCTAACCCACCCTAACCTAACCTAACCTAACCAGGTCTAACCTAACCTAAAGCAAGGAGCTGGCAACCTTGCTTGAGACTTGCCTTACAGTGCATAAAGCAAGGTTGCCAACCTACTGGTACTTTTGCCATAGCCTTTTACAAAAAAAAAGAGAGAGGAGAGAGAGAGAGAGGGAAGAGTTAAACAACCGACAGCTGCCAACACCCACCCTAACCTAAGCTAACCTAACCTAACCTAACCTAACCCACCCTAACCTAACCTAACCTAACCTAACCTAACCTAACCCACCCTAACCTAACCTAACCTAACCTAACCTAACCTAACCTAACCAGGTCTAACCTAACCTAAAGCAAGGAGCTGGCAACTTTGCTTGAGGTTTGCTTTACAGTGCATAAAGCAATTTTTGCCAACCTACATATACTAAACAAGGAGAGCCGGCACTGCCGTAAAAGAGAGAGAGATGGATGGGTGGTAACACTGCACGGGTTCAACGTCATCAAGTAAAAATCGCCTTAATGGTTTTTTTTTCTTGTAAGGCATGATCTCTATTTTCTCGCAGTGTTACCAACTCCTACCTACACTTTTTTTACTTGGCAAGGGCTAGAGAGAGAGAAAAACTTATAGCTGACAACAGTAATGAGCGAATGCGCCATATCGTAATTTTCCAACTCCGGCAATGTTTGTATATCGAGACCTTTGTAAACCTCTCTCTCTCGGGGGAACGATGTGCCACACACACACACACACACACACACACACGCGCGCGCGCGCGCGCGGGGCCAAAATTTTTGAATTTACGGCTGGAAAAATGTTTTTCTATGACATGTTTTCGTTCGAGGCAAATTCGTAGGTAGATATTTTTAAATAAACATTAATATTGTAAATATATATATACTTATTGTATTTAGTTTTTCGGTATCGAAAAGCGACTGTCATATTGTATTTGAAAAAAATATTACACTTTTGCCTGTGGATATCTAGAAAAACGACAATTTTGTTCCCTCTCTCTGCATATACTATCAACGTTGACACAATGACACAAATTCAACAAATACGTATGCTTGGTGGCAGAGAAAAAATACAATAAATTTTCTGGTTATTTATTTCATAGCCCTGATAGTCATTGCGTGCGTCACAGATTGCCATCTGCCGTAGGCTTTGGGACGACGGAAGTTATACTTCCTGTTTTTTTTTAGTGACGCCAGTTAACAGCATAGGTAACAATGATGCGATGCGATGCATTAACTTGTGAATTTTCGAACTCGCAAAATGATGTGGCTGAAATGTAGGGGGTTTATTGCCCTCTGTTTACATCTGGCAACACTACCGTAGATTTTTTGACAGTGTTGTTAACCTACTGGGTTTTTCACTGTAAATTTTCATCAAAGGGTCTGAGGGGTCCATGTATTTTTTATGTCTGGCAATACTGTTGGGGGCCTAGTGTTGGCGACACTGTGGGTTTTTACTGTAGCCTTTTATGAGGGGGGTTTATTGTCCCCTTTTTACATTTGGCAACTCTATTGGATGTTCCTTTTTTGAGGCTCGAAATTATTATTTGAGGCTTGAAATCATCATTTGATGCTCGTCGGTGTTACCAACCCACTCTACAAAAATTCTACTATATGATTTTTCACAGGTTAAGCTAACCTACAAATAGGAGTTGGCAGCACTGACTTATAAACCCACTGGGTCCTCTTGGCATGTTTTTTCATGATGTGTTGCTAGGCTATTGAGCATCTTGGCGTATACAATGTATATATTTTGAGAGGGGGGTTATAGCTTTTTATGCTGTACGAATACTGGAAGCTTGACAGTGACAACCAACAGAGTAGGTAAACCTACATCCAGGAACTGGCAACACTAGTTTCTGACAGTGAATTTGAAATAAAATATTAAACAAAATACATGAGTAAGCACTGTGATTACAAATAGTACCAGTGTTATGCCCCCAACTCCAACTGGACAACTGGGGAAAATAATTGTACAACAATTTGTACCTAATTGTACAATACTTGTACCTAATTGTACAATATATATACAGACATAAAAGAGAGAGCCTTCCCGTAACTTACTTCATGTACAATTTATATGATTTTACAACTGTGAAAAGAAAGCATATGTGTTCTGTATGCACACATTTATTCTTATTTTTCGAAGTTGAATGAAAGCACATGTTTTTACGCTCTCGTAATACTAACCTTGCTCCACTGATTTTAAATTGCTTCCATCCGCTTTTTTTTCTGTGTTATTTCCGTATGCACGCAACATTCGCTTTCAATAGACAGAAGGAGTGTTAGTATAGCAGGCTCCGAGTTTACAATTTATTAAATTAAACAATAATTTATGTAAGAATATACTTGTACTTACCGAACACAAAATAATAAAAAGCACATGTGAATATTTGCATTTGTTCATGTTATATGACGACTGAGTAAAAAAATAATGTTGACTCCCCGAAAGATAAAAGTTCCTAGTTCGACATCAGATGCATGCAAATTTTATGTTTTGCTCTCTAAAATCTTGATTTTTATGTTTGTGCTATTTGTCATACAGCAGAGGAGAAGAGGGGAGAGGGAGGGGAGGGGGTATTATTAGCGCCATCTATTAGCAAACAATAGAAATAAAAAGTAGGGTCAAACTTTTTCAACACCCAAACATTTTAAACGTCCTCGCGTAGTAATACGATCTAGCTGAAGATGTTTAAAAGAGTACTCTTAGTCGACGAAGCTAATTGCTAGGGCCCTTATATTACTAAAATATTTTTTAATTTACATATTTCTCATACCGCCATATGTTGTTCTATTTGACTTCTTCCAAAAAAATGCTAATTAGCGAGAGTTAATTAAGCAAGGCAAGTAAAAGAAGCAAAATAGGACAACATATGTGCCGGCGTGAAAATATGTAAAAAATTCGATTCAGAGGTGGATCGAATTAAAGTTAGAGGATATTTTGCATTTTTTCCCTATAATGTACAAAACATTTACCGTACATAATCTTTTCCATTTACAACAGTATAAAATAAGAGGAATGTGTGACAATATCCATATTAATTAGGAAGGTATGTTGTATGCTAGGTTAGCTAATTGTGTCTTCTACAGCTTCACTGTATAGAGGGAAGATGGAAAAAGAGAGCTCTACGGAAACTGACGCTCTTAACAATATTGTACGTTCGTGAAAATTATATATAAATAAGACTTAAGCGTATTATCTGCTTTCATGTCAGATTTTACCAACCTGTGAGCTGTAGTGTTTAGGTGACAAGCGACCTGCTCAAATATGATACTGTTGACAATATTGTACGCCCGTGAAAATTATATATAAATAAGACTTAAGCGTATTATCTGCTTTCATGTCAGATTTTACCAACCTGTGAGCTGTAGTGTTTAGGTGACAAGCGACCTGCTCAAATATGATACTGTTGACAATATTGTACGCCCGTGAAAATTATATATAAATAAGACTTAAGCGTATTATCTGCTTTCATGTCAGATTTTACCAACCTGTGAGCTGTAGTGTTTAGGTGACAAGCGACCTGCTCAAATATGATACTGTTGACAATATTGTACGCCCGTGAAAATTATATATAAATAAGACTTAAGCGTATTATCTGCTTTCATGTCAGATTTTACCAACCTGTGAGCTGTAGTGTTTAGGTGACAAGCGACCTGCTCAAATATGATACTGTTGACAATATTGTACGCCCGTGAAAATTATATATAAATAAGACTTAAGCATATTATCTGCTTTCATGTCAGATTTTACCAACCTGTGAGCTGTAGTGTTTAGGTGACAAGCGACCTGCTCAAATATGATACCGTTGACAATATTGTACGCCCGTGAAAATTATATATAAATAAGACTTAAGCGTATTATCTGCTTTCATGTCAGATTTTACCAACCTGTGAGCTGTAGTGTGTAGGTGACAAGCGACCTGCTCAAATATGATACTGTTGACAATATTGTACGCCCGTGAAAATTATATATAAATAAGACTTAAGCGTATTATCTGCTTTCATGTCAGATTTTACCAACCTGTGAGCTGTAGTGTTTAGGTGACAAGCGACCTGCTCAAATATGATACTGTTGACAATATTGTACGCCCGTGAAAATTATATATAAATAAGACTTAAGCGTATTATCTGCTTTCATGTCAGATTTTACCAACCTGTGAGCTGTAGTGTTTAGGTGACAAGCGACCTGCTCAAATATGATACTGTTGACAATATTGTACGCCCGTGAAAATTATATATAAATAAGACTTAAGCGTATTATCTGCTTTCATGTCAGATTTTGCCAACCTGTGAGCTGTAGTGTTTAGGTGACAAACGACCTGCTCAAATATGATACTGTTGACAATATTGCACGCCCGTGAAAATTATATATAAATAAAACTTAAGCGTATTATCTGCTTTCATGTCAGATTTTGCCAACCTGTGAGCTGTAGTGTTTAGGTGACAAGTGACCTGCTCAAATATGATACTGTTGACAATATTGTTCGTATATTGTATTGTATAGGAGACTAGAAGCATATAATTTGGCGAAAAAAAAATAAACCAAGTAAGGTCATAGAGAATAGTTAAAAAAAAGTGAACAATTATATTTTGCATTGCACAGCATTGGATATTAAATAACATACCCCCAAAAAATCTCTGTATTATGCGTTCTGTAAAAAATTGCCCTACGTGCCAAACTGCTGTGTCAAGTAAACATTTTCAAAAGCACTGTCGTACTTGTGTGCCGGGAAAGCGAATATGTGCGACCAAACTGTGCTCTAAGTGTGGAAAAAATATTTCTATTGCCAACTTCAAGTTGTTTTTTTTTTGACACGTATATATATTATTATTTTTTTTAACAGAGGAAGAAAGTCCGTGCTTCGGAAAACGCGATGATGTGCGTAATGATATCTTCCGTCTCCTGCTTAGACTTGCACCAATCTACTGTGTACCATCTTCTTCCCTGCCTTGCCTCGTCCAGTTCGTCCAACCTCTCGTTCAATTTTTCCCCTGCAGCCGAAAGCAGAATGTTGAGATCACCGCACCTCAGGCCGCCGATCTCCCGAAGATGGTCCTTGAGAACCATTTCACAAGGGATGCGAAATTCCGGCGTCGTTCTTGCTATGATTACAAGTTTCCCTACATCCTCACAATCTCCGTTTACTGCGTGTTTAAATATTTTACATAGTAGCTCGGGCGGCAAATCAGTTATACGAGACATGTTGTTATTATTATTATTTTTCACTCTATGTTATTTATATACCCCACCCCAATTTTTGTTTCGTGTTCATGGCGATGGTGGTACCCAGTGCGGCGACCCGTTCACCCAGCGATGCGTCTCTGCTCACGAACCTTTCGAAAGCTGCGTGCTCTAACTTTCTGTCTGCTTCGTGACGTGCATCCAAATCCGTCTGCGTGGTGTTGTAAGCGATGTCGTGATTTTTGCATACGACGTCCAACGGATTCACACCCTTGTCCCCTCTCTCCAATTTTTTCTCGAGTTTGGTACCCGGTCCGCAGTACTGGTAGCCAGGTAAATGCATCTCAAAAGGTAACTTGTTACCTTTTGAGAACAGGCACCTGTACGTGTTCTCGAAAAGTTTGGAGCAATCCAAATACCAGCAACTGATAAAACTGTACAATGGTCTGGACATTGCAACGTTCGCCTCGGAAATAAAACCACTCGACGATTGTCGTGAAAATTCAGTCGTTGTGTTCGACGACGCCATCCTGGAAAATCAAAATGAAATTCGCAACTTTTTCACGCAAGGTCGTCACAAAAAAATGGATTGCTTCTACCTAGCTCAAACGTTTTCCAAAATTCCAAAACAGTTACTACGCGACAACGCTAATTTCATATGTTTGTTTCGTCAAGATCACACCAACCTCAAGCACGCGTACGATGACTACGTAGGCGGAGACATGAACTACAATCAATTTTCGGAACGCTGCTGCTCTACTTGCTGGAACGGTGACGATTTCGGATTCGCGACGATCGACATGACGAGGAAACCCAACGACGGAAAATACAGAAACAAAATCAACGACTTTCTAAACGTTGCAACGTTGTGAGAAACGACGTATATAAATAAACGTGGAGAGAGGAGACAAGGGTGTGAATCCGTTGGACGCCGCATGCAAAGATCACGACATCGCTTACAACAACACGCAGACGGATCTGGATGCACGTCACGAAGCAGACAGAAAGTTAGAGCACGCAGCTTTCGAAATGTTCGTCAGCAGAGACGCGTCGCTGGGTGAAAGAGTTGCAGCACTGGGCACCACCATCGCCATGAACACAAAACAAAAATTTGGGTGGGGTGTATAAATAACATACAGTAAAAAAAAACAACATGGCTCATATAACCAATTTGCCACCCGAGCTACTATCTAAAATATTCAAAAAGGTAGTAAACGGAGATATAGGAAAACTTTTGATAATAGCAAGAACGACGCCAGCATTTCGAATTCCGTGTGAAATGGCTGTTAAGGACCGTCTTCGGGAGATCAGCGGCCTGAGGTGCGGTGATCTCGACACACTTCTTTCGCCTGCATGGGAAAAATTAAACAAGAGAATGGACGAACTGCACGAGGCAAGGCAGGGAAGAAGACGGTACACAGTAGATTGGTGCAAGTCTAAGCAGGAGACGGAAGATATCATTACGCACATCATCGCGTTTTCCGAAGCACGGACTTTCTTCCTCTGTTAAAAAAAAAATAATAATATATACGTGTCAAAAAAAAACTTGATATATAAATAACACACATCGTGAAAAAAAAATAATCTTCGGTATATATAAATAACACACATTGTGAAAAAAAACAATTAAATTTCTCTCTAACACTGAAAATTTTTCTCCTTCGATATGACTGAAAAAAAAATGACTGATCTCCAAGCATTAAAACAAATGCTAAATTTGTCAGTCGAGTATGTAAAAATTCAGGAATTGGAAGTCGACAAAACCTACACGATAACTTTCGGTTCAATCGTTTCTACCCAGTATGGTCCCAAGGTGCGTCTGTTGCTCAACGGACAATACAGTCTATTTTTACCAGATCGATACGCTAACATGTTATCCGACGAGAAGCTAGCTATCTTAATCGAGAACAAAACTCGAATCGCGTACATGGGGACAAAGGAACTTCTCGGCAAGGAAACGAGCACGTAATAGAATTTGTGTAACGGCTGTGAGGAGTATATCCTTGAAAAAAAAATTACGCGAAACAAAAAAAAAAAATCTCGAAACATTTATATATAAATAACATACCGTGAAAAAAAAATTACGCGAAACAAAAAAAAATCTCAGAACATATATAAATAACATACCGTGAAAAAAAAATTACACGAAAAAAAAAAATCTCGGAACATATATATATATAAATAACATACCTTGAAAAAAAAAATTACACGAAACAAAAAAATCTCAAAACATTTATATATAAATAACATACTTAAAAAAAAATTACACGAAACAAAAAAAAATCTCGAAACATATTCATATATATAAATAACATACCTTGAAAAAAAATCTCAGAACATTTATATAAATAACATACCGTGAAAATAACACATAGAGCATCAACATGAAGCCCAAGGGTGTCGTGTACCAGATACCATATTCGAATCTAAAAAATCTAGGTGCCTTCGATGGGTTACTCACCAAGAAACAACGCGAGAAGAAACGTTCTTGCTTGTCGAAAGGACACGGAATGAAATTACTTCTTAGCACACCTCAATTGAGAAGATTGCAGCGTTCGCGGAAACAGCAAAAGATCGGAGGTTTCATATTCAGCATCCCGGCCATCCTGGCAGCATTGGGGGCCGTTGGAAGTTTGGCCGGCGGGAGCGCCGCCATCGCGAAAACCGTCATCGACTCGAAGAAAAACAAGGCGGAATTGGAAGAACAGAAACGTCACAACCTGGCCATGGAGAAGAAAGGGGGCAAGGGCGTGATGAAAAAGTTTAAAAAAAAGAAACAGCAGCACTCACCAACCGAGACATTGAATCTCTGATCGAACCATTACGAATCAAACACTTCAGAGGAGTTTTCATGTCCGACTCGTTACCTTCAAGCGTTAAAAGAAGAGAATGCGGCGTAGTCAACTTGGACAATCAAGAAAATCCAGGCACGCATTGGATATGTTACCACAAAAACGACAATAACAAAGCATTCGTTTTCGATTCTTTCGGAGGTGTTCCACCTACAAATTTAGTTCATTATCTAAAAACGAACAAAACCTCTATATACTACAACGACGAACGAATTCAAAATTTCGGAGACGAGAACTGCGGTCATCTCTGCCTCTCCATGCTCGCGTTTCTCTCTAAAATAAATAAGCCTACGATCAAAGATTTCCAGAAAGCATTGTGGAATCTGAAACAGCATCAGCAGGATGGGCGTGTTCCATCTCACGAGCGAATCTTCGATCTTGAAACTCACGCTGCACGACGACATCGTCTATCGTAAATCCGTAGCTCTGCGTGCATTCTACAGCATGTACCTCATACCTAACGTCACGCAGCACAACAACAAAATTAGCGTCGGAAGCGAACACATCGTCGTCACGCCAGGTCAATACAATCTTTCTACTTTGCAAGCTCAGTTACCCAAAGGCACGTACCTTTCTCAAAATTCGGTCACGCACAGAGTGGAAATCGTGTCCGCGACGGAGACCGTGGACCTGGGCACCATGGGAGAACTTTTAGGTTTCGAGAACGACACAAAACTCGAAGCTGGCATCAAGCACGTAGCAACCAACATTCCTAAATTCTTGGCCATCGAGACTTTGAACGTACACTGCAACGTGGCGGAAGGCATGATCACGAAATCCTCGGACGGATTAGGAAGTCACAAGCAGACGGGAATCATAGCCACTTTCAAACCAAGTTCAGAGTTCATGGAACCGATCATCTACACACCCTCTTCGCCGATCTATTTTCCAGTATGTCGCAACCGTTTAGACGACATAGAGTTGGTGGTGACGAACGAGAAAGGAGACGTGGTGGATTTCGCAGGTGCAACGACCACTGCCGTCCTGGAGATCAACGTATAATAAATAACCATACACATCATGGAGCAAATCGAAAGTTACGAGTTGCAATCTTTTCCTCCCAACCGTCGCACGTTCGCAAATTTGAACGAAGCGAACCGGGAGATCGAATACGACGTGGACGTAGGCGATGGGTTCGTTCATCCTCACAGAGCGGACCTCTACCTTCAATTCGACGTGGTGAAGAAAGAAAGCGGTGACGCGTTTCCCCCAGCAGCAGCAAACTTGATACTCGTGGACAACTTCGTGCCTCACCTGTTCTCGCAGGTGGAGGTGAGGAAACACAACACCGCCATCGACAGAATAGATTATCCAGGCATCACGTCGACGGCAGTGGGAACTTTGAAATTATCCAAAACGGACGCAGCATATTATCAGGCGGGAGGTTTCGAAGCCGGGACCAAAATATCGACGAGAAGTCACACGGTGCTCTTTCCCATGCGTCTGCTGCCTGGTTTCTTCTCGGACTACAAGGAGATCATGTGGAAGGGAGGACTGAGGATCACGTTTCGAAGAGCGGCCAACGACAACGACGCACTGATGCGATACGCTACTTTGGGTCCGGACGGCACCACGCCGATAGCCAACACTTTACCCGAAGCAGCCAAATGCGTCATCCGGAGCATGGAATTGAGAATGCCGGTGGTGGAATACGAAACGAACTACGCCCTCAAGTACAAAGCGGAGATCTTGAAGAGTCCGCAGGTACCGATTCACTTTCACGGTTACCAGTGCGTGCAGAAGATGGCGTCGGGAAGTCACATGGAATTCGACGTGACGACGCAGTTCAACAACATACAGTTCGACATGCCAGATTTCGTCCTAGTGCATTTTCAGACCGGACGCGATAACGATCAGGAAAAAGATTCCAGCAAATTCGACGACTGCAAGATCAAGAATGTTTATCTGAAGAACGGGAGGAACGAAGTGTTCCCGCGCGAGAATTACAACCTCGACATGACCAAAAACGATTACCTCAAACTTTACGAAGCGTTCTCGGCTTACAAACGCGTGACCGAGGGAAGCGTGGACATGTATTACACGCCCAGCGAATTCAAATCACGCAGACCCATGACCGTCATCAACACGACGAAGAGAAAGCAGGTGGTGGTCAACGATCGAACCAACATCAAGGTCGTCTGCGAGTTCAACGATGCCTTGCCCGAGGATACTCTATGCAGCGTCATCCTGATTGCAGAAAAGTCCTTCGCGTACGACGTGAAGAACGAGAGGGTGACGGAACAGTTTTAAAAAATAATTCGTAAAAATAATTGCCACATACTAAAAAAAAATCAACAAGGTTATATAAAATAAGTAGGGCTAGTGCCCCGGTTCTGAATAATCTTTTGAGGCTCGAATCATCACTTGAGGCTCGTCGTAGCCTTTTATGATGTATATTTTGAGGGCACAGAGTTGGCAACACTGTGGGCTCTTACTGTAGCCTTTTATGAGGGGGGTCCATTGCCCCCTGTTTACATCTGGCAACACTACCGTAGATTTTTTGACAGTGTTGTTAACCTACTGGGTTTTTCACTGTAAATTTTCATCAAAGGGCCTGAGGGGTCCATGTACTTTTTATGTCTGGCAACACTGTTGGGGGCCTAGTGTTGGCGACCTGCGGGCTCTTATTGTAGCTTTTTATGAGGGGGACCTATTGTCCCCTTTTTATATTTGGCAACTCTATTGGATGTACCTTTTTTGAGGCTCGAAATCATCATTTGAGGCTCGAAATCATCATTTGATGCTCGTCGGTGTTGCCTACCCACTCTACAAAAATGCTACTATATGATTTTTCACAGGCTAAGCTAACCTACAAATAGGAGTTGGCAGCACTGACTTATAAACCCACTGGGTTCTCTTGGCATGTTTTTTCATGATGTGTTGCTAGGCTATTGAGCATCTTGGCGTATACAATGTATATATTTTGAGGGGGGGTTATGGCTTTTTATGCTGTACGAATACTGGGAGCTTGACAGTGACAACCAACAGAGTAGGTAAACCTACATCCAGGAACTGGCAACACTAGTTTCTGACAGTGAATTTGAAATAAAATATTAAACAAAATACATGAGTAAGCACTGTGATTACAAATAGTACCAGTGTTATGCCCCCAACTCCAACTGGACAACTGGGGAAAATAATTGTACAACAATTTGTACCTAATTGTACAATACTTGTACCTAATTGTACAACATATACACAGACATAAAAGAGAGAGCCTTCCCGTAACTTACTTCATGTACAATTTATATGATTTTACAACTGTGAAAAGAAAGCATATGTGTTCTGTATGCACACATTTATTCTTATTTTTCGAAGTTGAATGAAAGCACATGTTTTTACGCTCTCGTAATACTAACCTTGCTCCACTGATTTTAAATTGCTTCCATCCGCTTTTTGTTTCTGTGTTATTTCCGTATGCACGCAACATTCGCTTTCAATAGACAGAAGGAATGTTAGTATAGCAGGCTCCGAGTTTACAATTTATTAAATTAAACAATAATTTATGTAAGAATATACTTGTACTTACCGAACACAAAATAATAAAAAGCACATGTGAATATTTGCGTGTGTTCATGTTATATGACGACTGAGTAAAAAAATAATGTTGACTCCCCGAAAGATAAAAGTTCCTAGTTCGACATCAGATGCATGCAAATTTTATGTTTTGCTCTCCAAAATCTTGATTTTTATGTTTGTGCTATTTGTCATACAGCAGAGGAGGAGGAGAAAAAGGGGGGAGAAGAGGGGAGAGGGAGGGGAGGGGGTACTATTAGCGCCATCTATTAGCAAACAATAGAAATAAAAAGTAGGGTCAAACTTTTTCAACACCCAAACATTTTAAACGTCCTCGCGTAGTAATACGATCTAGCTGAAGACGTTTAAAAGAGTACTCTTAGTCGACGAAGCTAATTTCTAGGGCCCTTATATTACTAAAATGTTCTTTAATTTGCATATTTCTCATACCGCCATATGTTGTTCTATTTGACTTCTTCCAAAAAAATGCTAATTAGCGAGAGTTAATTAAGCAAGGCAAGTAAAAGAAACAAAATAGAACAACATATGGCGGCGTGAAAATATGTAAAAAATTCGATTCAGAGGTGGATCGAATTAAAGTTGGGGGATATTTTGCATTTTTTCCCTATAATGTACAAAACATTTACCGTACATAATCTTTTCCATTTACAACAGTATAAAATAAGAGGAATGTGTGACAATATCCATATTAATTAGGAAAGTATGTTGTATGCTAGGTTAGCTAATTGTGTCTTCTACAGCTTCACTGTATAGAGGGAAGATGGAAAAAGAGAGCTCTACGGAAACTGACGCTCTTAACAATATTGTACGTCCGTGAAAATTATATATAAATAAGACTTAAGCGTATTATCTGATTTCATGTCAGATTTTACCAACCTGTGAGCTGTAGTGTTTAGGTGACAAGCGACCTGCTCAAATATGATACTGTTGACAATATTGTACGCCCGTGAAAATTATATATAAATAAGACTTAAGCGTATTATCTGCTTTCATGTCAGATTTTACCAACCTGTAAGCTGTAGTGTTTAGGTGACAAGCGACCTGCTCAAATATGATACCGTTGACAATATTGTACGCCCGTGAAAATTATATATAAATAAGACTTAAGCGTATTATCTGCTTTCATGTCAGATTTTACCAACCTGTGAGCTGTAGTGTTTAGGTGACAAGCGACCTGCTCAAATATGATACTGTTGACAATATTGTACGCCCGTGAAAATTACATATAAATAAGACTTAAGCATATTATCTGCTTTCATGTCAGATTTTACCAACCTGTGAGCTGTAGTGTTTAGGTGACAAGCGACCTGCTCAAATATGATACCGTTGACAATATTGTACGCCCGTGAAAATTATATATAAATAAGACTTAAGCGTATTATCTGCTTTCATGTCAGATTTTACCAACCTGTGAGCTGTAGTGTGTAGGTGACAAGCGATCTGCTCAAATATGATACTGTTGACAATATTGTACGCCCGTGAAAATTATATATAAATAAGACTTAAGCGTATTATCTGCTTTCATGTCAGATTTTACCAACCTGTGAGCTGTAGTGTTTAGGTGACAAGCGACCTGCTCAAATATGATACTGTTGACAATATTGTACGCCCGTGAAAATTATATATAAATAAGACTTAAGCGTATTATCTGCTTTCATGTCAGATTTTACCAACCTGTGAGCTGTAGTGTTTAGGTGACAAGCGACCTGCTCAAATATGATACTGTTGACAATATTGTACGCCCGTGAAAATTACATATAAATAAGACTTAAGCGTATTATCTGCTTTCATGTCAGATTTTACCAACCTGTGAGCTGTAGTGTTTAGGTGACAAGCGACCTGCTCAAATATGATACTGTTGACAATATTGTACGTATATTGTATTGTATAGGAGACTAGAAGCATATAATTTGGCGAAAAAAAAACCAAATAAGGTCATAGAAAATAGTTAAAAAAAATGAACAATTATATTTTGCATTGCACAGCATTGGATATTAAATAACATACCCCCAAAAAATCTCTGTATTATGCGTTCTGTAAAAAATTGCCCTACGTGCCAAATTGCTGTGTCAAGTAAAAATTTTCAAAGACACTGTCGTATTTGTGTGCCGGGAAAGCGAATATGTGCAACCAAATTGTGCTCTAAGTGTGGAAAAAATATTTCTATTGCCAACTTCAAGCGACACCAGCTTTCTTGCAAGAGCACTGGAACATCTCTACCGCAACCTTCCAAGCGAAAGGTAGAAGTAACCTCCCTCGATGCATCGCCACCTGCCAAACGCGTCAAGCTGGCGAAGAAAGCAGACCGATTTGCGTTTGAGCATTTATTAGAAGACTTTAACATAACATCAGACAGCTTCTGCGATGTGCGTAGTTTTCTGGAGAGCGAGCGAGCTAAGATAATATCCATCCTCAACGATGCATTGGTTATACACTCCACTAAATTCTATGCTGTGCTATGCTGCAAGTATAAAAAACCGTCTGATGAAATATATAAATTCTTCCATGCCACAAAAGCAAAAACACTGCATCAGGCAGATGTCACTGACCTCGACAGCATCTACGACAAGTTTGTCGAGGAGCTTGTGGCAAAGCACGAGGAGCATCAGGCTGAAGGCTCGGGCGGTTCGCTGTGTGGCGACCCCCACGAACTTTGTCTGAAACTTAACAAATTCCTGCCACTGGCAGGGTCTAGCTATATTGCCCTGCCACCCGAGGTTGAAGCAAGAAAAGCTGTTCTCAATATTCAGAACAAAGACACCAAATGCTTCCTCTGGTCGGTGCTGGCAGCATTACACCCTATACCTAGGGAAAACAGTCCACGCTATGTTGCACACTACAAGCAGTATGAGTCGGAACTGGAGGATGCAATGGCCGGGATTGCCTACCCTGTAGAAGTCTCGCATATTCGCAAGTTTGAGGTTCGTGCTCGTGACTTGTTGGGCCTGCAATTAGCCATCAATGTTTACGGTCTCACCGAGAACAAACATGAGGTCCACCCCATCCGGGTGAGCAACGTGAGCAACAACAACGAGGTACGAGAAATCAACCTCCTGCTCATCAAGGACGAAACCCATCACCATTACACCCTTATCCGCTCCCTCTCTCGGCTTGTTTCGACCCAACGGAGCAGTGATAGTCGCCACGTCGAGGTGTGTCGCAGGTGCTTGTCTACATTTCATAATCGAGAACAGCAGGATTACCGGCGCATCAGAGGACCCAACATTGCTGCTGAGAAGCTAGCTCGCCACATGCTCTACTGTGGTACCAACAAGCCTGCACGAACTATCCTGCCCGAACCTGGTGCAGTAGAGTGCTTTCGCATGCACAGTGCTATGGTGAAGCATCCTGCCTATATTGTAGCAGACTTCGAGGCCTTTCTTCAACCTCTGTCTAACTGCGAGCCCAACCCCGAAACATCCTCTACCATTCCTTTCCAAATCCACGAGGCCTCGAGTTACTCCTATGTTGTGGTGTGGCGAGACCAACATATTGCCTCCGAGCCCTATGTGTATCGCGGTCCCGACCCGGTCAAACACTTCCTGGAGAGAATGCAACAGGAAGCCATCAAGATAGGGAAGGTGCTGTTGGCCCCCAAGCCCATGCTGCCTCTGTCTCCCAAAAACAAGCATCAGCACGAAATAGCTCTAAATTGTCCTGTTTGCAACTCGGTCTTCACTGACGATAACAAAAAGGTCCACCACCATGACCATTATGGGAGCGGAAGCTACATTGGCCCGTGGTGCAACAGATGTAACTTGAGAGCCAGGGACCCGCGCTTCATACCGGTTTTTTTTCACAATGGCTCGGGATATGATTTCCATCACTTGGTCACACATCTAGGGTACGACAATGCGAGAATCAATGTCCTGGCACAGAACGAGGAGCGTTATATTAGCATCAGCAAGTGGGTGCCGATCCCCGACTCAAGCAGCAGCATCGAGCTTCGGTTCCTCGACTCTCTGAGGTTCCTCCAGGCAAGCCTCGATGCTCTTGCTGGGAAGCTCAGAGACGACAAACTAGCCATTACCACATCAAGTTTCCCGAACTTAGATGTCGCACTCATCAGACGTAAAGGGGTCTACCCCTACGAATACGTCACAGACCCTTCCAAGTTCGAAGAAGAGTTGCTGCCTCCCCAGGATAAGTTCTACAGCCAGCTGAGAGGTTCAGGTATTACCGACGAGGAGTACAAGCATGCTCAGTCTATGTGGGTCGAGTTGGGTTGCCGAACTTTCGGTGATTACCACGATGCATACCTGAAGCTTGATGTGACGCTTCTTGCCGATGTGTTCCAGGCGTTTCGGGCGACTGCGATAAACATTTACAACCTGGACCCTGTATATTTTTACAGCCTTCCTGGACTGGCATGGTCGGCCATGCTCCTGCTGACTAAAATTAAACTTTCACTTATCTCCGATGTTGATATCATGCTTTTCATCGAGAGAGCTATCCGGGGCGGCATGGTCCAAGTGTCGCAACGCTTCGCACACGCCAACAATCACCACATGGCCACTGGTTACGACCCCTCCCAACCATCAAGCTACATCATGTACACTGATGTGAATAATCTTTACGGGCACTCTATGATGCAGCCACTCCCAACAGGACAGTTTGAGTGGGCTGATCCTTTATACCACGAAATCGAAAAAGAGTGCGACGAGTTTGGGTTTTTTGCCGAGGTGGACCTTGACTTCCCCGAGAAGCTGCAGGATACATTCTGTGACCTCTCGCCTGCTCCGGAATTCAAGTGCCCACCTGGCTCGGATCAACCGAAGCTCGTCATGGACTTGGAGCCCAAAAAGCGTTATGTGCTACACTACCGGAACCTCCAGTGGTTAATGCAGCAAGGGGTCTCGGTCAAAGCAGTTTACCACGTGCTCTTGTTCAGGCAGTCTCCATGGTTGAAGCCGTACATCGAACTGAACACCAAACATCGCACTGATGCCACTTCGGAACTTGATCGCGATTTTTTCAAATTAATGAACAATGCGGTATTTGGGAAGACCATGGAGAATGTGCGAAATCGCGTTGATGTGAGGTTGGTGACGAAGAAAACACAGTGTCGTCGACTTGTTGCAAGCCCGCTGTTCAGGTCTCGAACAATTTACAACGAACAGATGTCTCTGATTCACATGAACCGGGGCGAGGTGCTACTCAACAAGCCCATCTATGTGGGAACTGCAGTTTTGGATCTGAGCAAGTTGTGCATGTTCGAGACATATTACGGCATACTACGTGCACACTACAACCACAATATCTCGCTCCTCTACACAGACACAGACAGCTTGGTGTACCATGTTCGCACGGCCGATGCGTATGGTGATATAGCCAAAGTTCCAGCTCTTGTCAAGCTCTTCGACACATCGGGCTATCCCCAGCTAAACCGGTATGGAATTCTGCCCCGGAACAAAAAAATACCCGGCAAACTCAAGGACGAGAAAGACGGGGATGTGATTGTGGAGTTTGCTGGACTTCGTGCCAAAGCCTATGCGATCCGGGCTGAGGGTTCTGTAACAAAAAAGGCAAAGGGTGTAAGCAGGCAAGTGGTTCGGGAGCACCTCAAGTTTGAGGATTACCTCGAGTGCCTCAGAACAAAATCGCCCATTCTACAAAAAGAGCATCGTATCCAAAGCGTCGATCATGTGCTTACAACTAATATTGTCAGGAAAGTTGCTCTGGATGCACACGACGACAAGAGGTGTATTCTTGAATGTGGGGTCCATACACTTCCGTGGGGCCACTATCGCCTCCAAACTAGTAAGACCTGCCCAGAGTGTAACAAAAAGTAATAGGCAATGCGAAAAAAAACAATTTTAATTTACTTCCACTTCCTCGATTACATGCATGCATGGCACAGCAAAATTAAACTTCTGGAAACTGCTAATTGCAATTTGTACTTATATATATAAAATTCAACATTTCTTATTGTGTGCTATTTTTTATTATTTATTTAAAACTGTTCAGTCACTCTTTCATTCTTGACGTCATACACAAATGTTTTCTCTGCAATAAGAATGACACTGCACAGAGTATCTGCAGGCAAGGCATCGTGGAACTCGCATACAATCTTGATGTTGGTACGATCGTTGACCACCACTTGCTTTCTTTTCGTGGTGTTGATGACGAACATCGGCCTGCGTGTTTTGAATTCGCTGGGCTTGTAGTACACGTCCACGCTTCCCTCGGTCACGCGTTTGTAAGCCGTGTAAGCTTCGTAAAGTTTGAGGTAATCGTCTTTGGTCATGTCGAGGTTGTAATTCTCGCGCGGGAACACTTCGTTCCTACCGTTCTTCAGATAAACGTTCTTGATCTTGCAGTCGTCGAACTTGCTGGAATCTTTTTCCTGATCGTTATCGCGTCCGGTCTGAAAAAGCACTACGACGAAATCTGGCATGTCGAACTGTATGTTGTTGAACTGTGTCGTCACGTCGAATTCCATGTGACTTCCCGACGCCATCTTCTGCACGCACTGGTAACCGTGAAAGTGAATCGGCACCTGCGGACTTTTCAAGATCTCCGCTTTGTACTTGAGGGCGTAGTTCGTTTCGTATTCCACCACCGGCATTCTCAATTCCATGCTCCGGATGACGCATTTGGCTGCTTCGGGTAAAGTGTTGGCTATCGGCGTGGTGCCGTCCGGACCCAAAGTAGCGTATCGCATTAGTGCGTCGTTGTCGTTGGCCGCTCTTCGAAACGTGATCCTCAGTCCTCCCTTCCACATGATCTCCTTGTAGTCCGAGAAGAAACCAGGCAGCAGACGCATGGGAAAGAGCACCGTGTGACTTCTCGTCGATATTTTGGTCCCGGCTTCGAATCCCCCGGCCTGGTAGTACGCTGCGTCCGTTTTGGATAATTTCAACGTTCCCACTGCCGTCGACGTGATGCCTGGATAATCTATTCTGTCGATGACGGTGTTGTGTTTCCTCACCTCCACCTGCGAGAACAGGTGAGGCACGAAGTTGTCCACGAGTATCAAGTTTGCTGCTGCAGGAAACGCGTCTCCGCTTTCCTTCTTCACCACGTCGAATTGAAGGTAGAGGTCCGCTCTGTGAGGATGAATGAACCCGTCGCCTACGTCCACGTCGTATTCGATCTCCCTGTTCGCTTCGTTCAGATTGGCGAACGTGCGACGGTTGGGAGGGAAAGATTGCAATTCGTAACTTTCGATTTGCTCCATTTTACATGTATGGTTATTTATTATACGTTGATCTCCACGATGGCCGTCGTAGTGGCACCTGCGAAATCCACCACGTCTCCTTTCTCGTTCGTCACCACCAACTCTATGTCGTCTATGCGGTTGCGACATACTGGAAAATAGATCGGCGAAGAGGGCGTGTAGATGATCGGTTCCATGAACTCGGAACTTGGTTTGAAAGTGGCTATGATTCCCGTCTGCTTGTGACTTCCTAATAATCCGTCCGAAGATTTCGTGATCATGCCTTCCGCCACGTTGCAGTGTACGTTCAGAGTCTCTATGGCCAAGAATTTAGGAATGTTGGTTGCTACGTGCTTGATGCCAGCTTCGAGTTTTGGGTGGTTGTTCTCGAAACCTAAAAGTTCTCCCATGGTGCCCAGGTCCACGGTCTCCGTCGCGGATAGGATTTCCACTCTGTGCGTGACCGAATTTTGAGAAAGGTATGTGCCTTTGGGTAATTGAGCTTGCAAAGTGGAAAGATTGTATTGGCCTGGCGTGACGACGATGTGTTCGCTTCCGACGCTAATTTTGTTGTTGTGCTGCGTGACGTTAGGTATGAGGTACATGCTGTAGAATGCACGCAGAGCCACGGATTTAGGATAGACGATGTCGTCGTGCAGCGTGAGTTTCAAGATTGAAGATTCGCTCGTGAGATGGAACACGCCCATCCTAGTGATGCTGTTTGAGGTTCCACAATGCTTTCTGGAAATCCTCGATCGTAGGGTTATTTATTTTAGAGAAAAACGCGAGCACGGAGAGGCAGAGATGGCCGCAGTTCACGTCTCCGAAATTTTGAATGCGTTCGTCGTTGTAGTATATAGAGGTTTTGTTCGTTTTCAGATAATAAATTAAATTTGTAGGTGGAACACCTCCGAAAGAATCGAAAACGAATGCTTTATCATTATTTTTGTGGTAACATATCCAATGCGTGCCTGGATTTTCTTGACCGTCCAAGTTGACTACTCCGCATTCTCTTCTTTTAACGCTTGAAGGTAACGAGTCGGACATGAAAACTCCTCTGAAGTGTTTGATTTGTAACGGTCCGATCAGAGATTCAATGTCTCGGTTGGTGAGTGCTGCTGTTTCTTTTTTTTTAAACTTCTTCATCATGCCCTTCCCCCCTTTCTTCTCCATGGCCAGGTTGTGACGTTTCTGTTCTTCCAACTCGGCCTTGTTCTTCTTCGAGTCGATGACGGTTTTCGCGATGGCGGCACTTCCGCCGGCCAAACTTCCCACGGCCCCCAATGCTGCCAGGATGGCGGGGATGCTGAATATGAAACCTCCGATCTTTTGCTGTTTCCGCGAACGCTGCAATCTTTTCAATTGAGGTGTGCTGAGCAGTAATTTCATTCAGTGTCCTTTCGACAAGCAAGAACGTTTCTTCTCGCGTTGTTTCTTGGTGAGTAACCCATCGAGGGCACCTAGATTTTTTAGATTGGAGTATGGTATCTGGTACACGACACCCTTGGGCTTCATGTTGATGCTCTATGTGTTATTTTCACGGTATGTTATTTATATATATATTCTGAGATTTTTTCTTGTGTAGTTTTTTTACGGTATGTTATTTATATACCCCACCCCAATTTTTGTTTCGTGTTCATGGCGATGGTGGTACCCAGTGCGGCGACCCGTTCACCCAACGATGCGTCTCTGCTCACGAACCTTTCGAAAGCTGCATGTTCCAATTTTTTGTCTGCTTCGTGACGTGCGTCCAGATCCGTCTGCGTGGTGTTGTAGGCGATGTCGTGATTTTTGCATGCCGCGTCCAACGGATTCACACCCTTGTCTCCTCTCTCCAATCTTTTCTCGAGTTTGGTACCCGGTCCGCAGTACTGGTAGCCAGGTAGATGCATCTCGAAAGGTAACTTGTTGATGATGTCGTTCACGAGTCCTTTTCCTTCGGCCACGTTCCAGAATCTCGGAGGCAGCGTGTTGATGATTTTGATCAGGTAACCTATGCCCTTGTCGTCGTTCACGATGAAGTTGGAAAGTTTCGTGCTGATCATGTCCACGATGCCAACCTTCTCGTTGTAGAAATTACGATTGCCTGCATTCTCTTCGCCGGCTATCACCAACAATCGGTCCACGAGTTTCCTAACGTCGTTCACCCAAACGAATTCTTTGGGTAACGTGTTGTAGCGTTTGACGCCGCTGCCTGTTTTGACCTGGTTCCAAATCGGTTTGATGAGATTCCTGTACTTCTCGCCGCTGCTCGATTTCACCCTATTCTGCGAGGCGTCGTTGTTCTGGTACAAGGCATCCGTCATGATCAGAATTTCCTTGTAACTTTGGTAATCTACGTCGGTGTAATCTTTCGGCTGCTTTTTGGCAACAAGTTCCCACAGTCCCACCGTACCCGGATACCTGGTCCAACTATCCTTCTCGCCTAAATTAACTTTAATGTCGTTGCCTTCGAAGGTCACCTTCGATTTCCCAATCTTCCACACCACACCGCCGCCTTCGCTGGTTTCCATGCTGGGATACAATCCGAACACTTCATCCTTGTCGAATTTTCCCGTGCTCAGGTAGTCTCGTGCCAAAGGTCCCAACTCGATTTTATCCGAAGACGTGCTACCTATAGCTCGACGTCGTGCCGGTGCATCCTTCAGTTCGAACGGCGTCGAAGGAATGCTCGAAATAGGCGTGGGTACGGCGTAACTTTTAGCTGCGAGCGGTACGAGTTCGTTGATCAAATTTTTATTTTGTTCCGTGACACTTTTAATTTCTTTACCTAGACCGCTGATGGCATCGATCACAGGTTGATCCGGACGTTTCTTCTCTTCGTAGAATCCGCGATTCTCGGATTTCCAACCTTTGAAGCGTTTCGCGAGGTAATCGCGAAGCTTAAGATTTTCGTCTTCGATTTTTCGTTTCGTCATAACGTTTATTTATATACGTCGTTTCTCACAACGTTGCAACGTTTAGAAAGTCGTTGATTTTGTTTCTGTATTTTCCGTCGTTGGGTTTCCTCGTCATGTCGATCGTCGCGAATCCGAAATCGTCACCGTTCCAGCAAGTAGAGCAGCAGCGATCCGAAAATTGATTGTAGTTCATGTCTCCGCCTACGTAGTCATCGTACGCGTGCTTGAGGTTGGTGTGATCTTGACGAAACAAACATATGAAATTAGCGTTGTCGCGTACTAACTGTTTTGGAATTTTGGAAAACGTTTGAGCTAGGTAGAAGCAATCCATTCCTTTGTGACGACCTTGCGTGAAAAAGTTGCGAATTTCATTTTGATTTTCCAGGATGGCGTCGTCGAACACAACAACTGAATTTTCACGACAATCGTCGAGTGGTTTTATTTCCGAGGCGAACGTTGCAATGTCCAGACCATCGTACAGTTTCATCAGTTGCTGGTATTTGGATTGCTCCAAACTTTTCGAGAACACGTACAGGTGCCTGTTCTTCCAATCTAACCAATTCGGTGCGAGGAGAAAATTGTCCACGAGCAGTGTCGTTTTCCCACACCCCGAAGGACCTACGATCAGACAGCGGATGCTGTCGGGAAGCAACTCACCGTTCTTTTTTTTTTCTCGTTCGACTTTCCGGATCCGGTAGACGCTTCACCACGTTCCACGTACTCACAAGATCACTTCGTTCGCGTCTATCCAACTCTTTTCCGGAAGTCCCAGCCATTTGACAAACAGTTTGTCACCTTTCCTACGCAATACTTTCTCGATGAGGTACGTGTCGGGGTGTTTCGTTTTAGAGAGTTCCTCTTCGTAAAATCTTCCTTTCAAAATCTCGCCGCTACTATCTTTTATTATATACGTGTGTCGGTTTCCGGGTAAAACTCGAACCACCGTAAAGAGTTCCGTGCTCCAATTTTTTGTGAATCCCTTCTCGAAGGTGCGTTTGAATTTGCTGATCCTCACCCGGTCTCCAATTTTGTATTTAGCTTTTTTTGTCGTGGGTGTGTACTTTGGACAGTAAACTGTAGAAATTAAACGCTGCTCGTCGGCTGGCTTCATGCCTATTGTTCTGTGTACCGTATCATTATAGGTGTCGACGAGTTCCGGCAGGATGTCGACCCATTTGTAATTTCCCCGAAGCGTGAATCGTTTCCACATGTGTGTTTTCAAGGTTCGATTAAATCTTTCAACGATGCTGGCTTTGATGTGACTGAAGATTGAATAATGTCGAATCTCGTGTTTTTGAATAAACTTTTGGAATACGGCATTGTAAAATACTTTACCGTTGTCCGTTTGCAAAAACCGTGGTCGTCTGCCGCCGCTTTCGCGAAAAATTAATTTGAATGCTTCCGTGACGCACGTTCCTGTTTTCGCCTTCAAAAGTAGAGCCCATGCGAATTTCGAAAACGTGTCTATGACGGTGAGGAGGTACTTGTTGCCCTTGTTCCATTTATGTACGTTTTTCAAATTGCCACTGCTCATCTCCACGAGGTCACTTTGCCAGAGGTCGTCGATGCCCTTGGTTACCACAGCCAAACGTTCGTAGTTGCGGCGTGCAGGTTTATGCAATTCTTCGACGATGGCTTGCCTAGACATTTTTTTAGAGATTACGTTTGAAGAGAAGCACCAGCGTGATGGGGTTCAAAGAAGGTGGCACCTCGCTCGTGTTTTGAATGATCAGCTTATCGCCGGCACTCACGTCGAAAACGGTGAGATCTTCGTCTTCGTGTATTTCATATATGTTGCGCGTTTCGTTCCAACGTGCCAGAGGAATGTTTCCCGCTTTCTGGACACCACGATTCGATATTAAGGTCATGGTGGGAACGCTAGCTTTTCTGCCGTGAGACCAGTACGAAAATTCGTTTATCTGAATTGTGCCATCGAGGAGAAACTTGTAGTACGGATGATAAGGATGCAACATGTACAGTTTGTTACCTTCGACGAACGTGGAGATTCTCTGTTGATTGGGAACGCTGTTGATTTCGATGGCTTGCAAGGTGAACAATTTGGCGAATTTAGTGTCGAAGGTGACGAGATTAGTGTGAACTTGTCCGAGTTTATTTTCGATGGGCAGCAAATGCTCGATTATGGTATCCGTTACGGCAGAAAACGACGGTTTGATTTTCACTTCCACGTTCAACTGCTTGTAGTTTTCGTTGAGTTCTTGCAACTTGGCACCGAAAGAGGCCAGCGTCGATTCCTGCGTGGATTCCAGCACTCCAACTTGATCTCTGATGTTGACGACAATGTTCTGAAGGTTCTCGACTTGATTCAATTTCGAGCTCTTCTCGGTAAGATCGTTCACGATGCTTCGCATCTCTGTAAACTGCGTGTGAAGGTCGGCGACGCTCTGCGAAGTGGGCAGCGTCGACACCAGCGAACTAATTTCGTCTCGAATCTGTTCCACGTTCGCCGTTTCCGTTTCTAGTCGTTTCAGCATTCGAGATATGTTTCTTTTCAAAGCATGCAATTCTTTGGAGGTGGGGAGATTGGCCACCCTACTCTCGAGATCGCTCAATGAACTTTTGATGTCGCTCGAATCGGATAGTGCCGTCACCGCCGTTTTCAATTTTTCCAAATCTTCGCTCGAAGGCACGCTCGTCCGTAACGATTCCAAGTCACCCTGTATGTTGTCGAGTACGTGATGAAAATGAGCGAGATTCGTTTCGACGTTCAAATTTTCTAAATATTCGATCTTCTGCTGAACCGTGCTTAACGTGTCTTGAATGCTCGTCAACGCTCTTGCTTCAGCGTGAATATTTTTAATTTCTTCGTTGATCTATTCCAAGGACGCCTGAAGCGTAGCGATGGTGGTTTGAATGTGTTCGAAATCTCGATACGCCTCCAATTGAATTTTTATGTTCGCGACGCTTTTACCGATGACCTGCAGTTCGTCCGACGATGGTAGGTTCGTCATTGTATCTTCCAAAGTCTGCAACTTGGATTTAATTTCTTCCAACGTGCTGGTGAATTCTTCTTGTAATTTGGAAACGACGACATGCAAGCGTTCTGCGTCTATATCGTTCACGACGGTTTGAAGTTCAGAGAAATTCTTTTCTATTGCGGAAGTTCGTTCTTCGATTTCGAGTTTCAATTTTTCCAAATCTTCATTTTTCGATTGAAATTGCTGTAATTTGGCCAAATCATTTTGAAGCGAATCCACGCTCAACTGTATATTTTGAACGCTGTCGTAAGAAGGTACGTCGACATAATTTTTTATCAGCGTCTTCAGTTCGGAATCGATTTTCAGAATGGGGTCGAGACATTGCGTTTGGAGCGTAGCGATTTCCGACTCTAAACTTTTGTTTAAGGTCTCCTGCAAAGCAATCAAATCGGTCCTCAACTTCTTAACTCGAATGTCCAACATGAGAATCTCTTCTGCGTGGTCTACACGCTTGGTGTTGCCGAAAATGTCGTTAGGCATTTTTGGTTAACGGTTATTTATAATAGGATAGACGATTCGTAATTCTACGAAGACAGGAATGAGTTTGTCGTAATCTCCGAGGAGTTCCATGTAAAGATAATCTCCTGCAGAAACATCGTACGTAATGTTAGAAAGCATCTTGTCGTGCTTGATTCGAAAAATATTCTTGCCGGTAGAAATTTTGATTTCGCCTGCGTTTTCCGGATTCACGGTGATTTGAAGTTTCCCGTCGATCGGAATTTCGTAGAAATGTAAATTGTTATTAAAAACATAAAACATCTTGCCCACATCGTCATTCAGTTTCGTCCATATGCTGTTAAGGTGAACGATCAGTAAACCATTGAGTTTAGATAACACGGAAGGTAAGAAGTTATTGAAATTTGGCGGTGCAGTCTCCATGTTGATCTGTTTGCGGAAGCCAAAAAGATTCATTGTCCTTGTTAGTTATTTAAGAATGCGGTCAAAGTTTTTTTTTTTGTTTGCTTGCGTCACAATACAAGCGCGCGCGTGTGTGTGTGTGTGTGTGCGGCACATCGTTCCCCAAATGAGGTTTACAAAAATCACGATATACAAACATTTGGTCCCGGACTTGGAAAATTACGATAAGGTGCATTCATCCTTCAAGAATGAGAGAGTACATTATTTACTCCTCACGCTGTGTCAGCGCAACGAATAAAAGCGCGGAACGTGGAGTTTTTGAGGTATTTTTGAATTTTAAATGAGGTTTACAAAGGTCACGATATACAAACATTTGGTCCCGGAGTTGGAAAATTACGATAAGGTGCATTCATCCTTCAAGAATAAGAGAGTACATTATTTACTCATCACGCTGTGTCAGCGCAACGAATAAAAGCGCGGAACGTGGAGTTTTTGAGGTATTTTTGAATTTTAAATGAGGTTTACAAAGGTCACGATATACAAACATTTGGTCCCGGAGTTGGAAAATTACGATAAGGTGCATTCATCCTTCAAGAATAAGAAAGTGCATTATTTGCTCATCACGCTGTGTCAGCGCAACGAATAAAAGCGCGGAACGTGGAGAGAAAGTGGTCACAATACAAGCGCGCGCGCTTGTGTGTGTGTGTGGCACATCGTTCCCGAATGAGGTTTGCAAAGGTCACGATATACAAACATTTGGTCCCGGAGTTGGAAAATTACGATAAAATGCATTCATCCTTCAAGGATGAGAGAGAGTGCATTATTTACGCTGTGTCAGCGCAACAAATAAATGCGCGGAACGTGGAGAGAAAACGAGTTTTTTTTTTGAGATTTTTGGAGAACCTCAAAAGTAAAGTAAAAAGGTAAAGTGTTCCCCTGTGCATAGCACAACGCCATGAAGGCGTATAGGGGGTGTGGGGGTAACGCCCCACACTTTCTTGATCCGGTCGTTAATGGGGGTGATGTGATCAGCATCACGCCCCTGACCGCCTTTACCCCCCAGGGTTTCCCCCAGGTACCAATGTTATTCGACGCTGGGTAGGCGCCGGGGCCGCTTCCACCGTTAGAAAAGTTCCCGGATTTGAACCGGCCGGGGATCGAACCCGGGACCTTTAGCATGGTAGTCAGACGCGTTACCGACTGAGCCACCGCGGCCACTTTTTTTTTTGGAGAACCTCAATTAATAAAAATGAGTTTTTTGAGGTTCCAGAACCCCAAATGAGTAGAGTGAATTTTTGATGTTTTGGTGCTGTTTTCTTCGCTGTGAAACATCGTTAGCGCAATAAATGAGGCGCGGAACGTGGAGAGAAAGTGAGTTTTTGAGGTTTCGGTGAACCCCACATGATGATCTTCAACCGGCCCACTTCATCTACTAAAATACAATGTAAGTTAGTTCCATGCGCAAATGAAAAAAATTATAACTCGTGAAACTCTCTACAGAGGCAAATGGCTTCGATAGCCATGATCATTTAGAACTGGTGTTGGGCACCACGCGCGCACCCCCCACTCTCTCTATGGCTGGGGATATTATTTTTTTTATTCTTTTCTTTTTTGAGGGTCTTAACAAAAATAATTTTGATTATCGCACACACACACACACACACACCGCAGAAGATCACACATGAGTTTAAAAAAAAACATTGTAGCAGATTACGCTGAGAGCACACAAGGTCGTAGTAGATTACACTGAGGGACCTTTTACAGTAAGAGGAGACAGCAGACTTATAGGAAAATGTCGTAAGTCATTTCAAAAGTGTAGGTCAAAGGAGCATAAGAGCAGGAGGAGCTTAAAAAAAAGTGATGCCAGAGCTTTTTTTTTCTGTTCATTTTTTCTATCATTGTAGGTTAGTTTAGTCCGTAAAACGTCGTAAAATAAAAAGTAGGTCAAAGGATGGGTCCAGAACGTTGGGTTCCACCTACTACTCATCAGGCACGGAACGTGGAGAGAAAGTGAGTTTTTTTGAGGTTTTCGTAGGTTTTGCAACACTGTGGCTCACTTCAGTGAATTGAAGTGAGTTTTTGATGTTTTGGTGCTGTTTTCTTCGCTGCGAAACATCGTCAGCGCAGTAAATGAGGCACGGAACGTGGAGAGAAAGTGAGTTTTTGAAGTTTTTTCGAGCCTCACCGAGCCTCACTTTCGGTTTGTGAACTCTCCATTTGGGTCTACTCTAAAGTAGGTCAAAGCATGTAGAGGCTCTCGTGTAGTTTAGCACGTAATAAAAAAAAGGATAGGTTAAGTTATATCACGTAAGATCGTGATATACCTACCAAGTGTGAGTGGGAAAAAAGGGAAATTTTACTAAAACATCGCTAAACGCTAAAACATCGACAAAAAATTGTCAAAATATGTCAAAAACTGATATTCGATTGATAAAAAAGAGGCTACAAATGCACTCGTACCAAGTATGAGTGGGAAAAAAAGGGAAAAAATGGGAAATTTTGCTAAAACATCGCTAAGCGCTAAAACGTCGACAAAAAATTGTCAAAATATGTCAAAAACTGATTTTCAATTGATAAAAAAGAGGCTAAAAAAGCACTCGTACCAAGTATGACTTTGAAACGCTCAATATACACTACTAAAGTTGACGTGGAAAAATTATTACCGTCAGAAAAAAAAGTTGCCTTATCGTAAAATTTTTTTATCGTCAAAAAAAAATTTGTCTCGTCAAAAAAAAAAGTTGACGTGGAAAAATTATTACCGTCAGAAAAAAAAGTTGTCAAAAAAAATGTACAAGTAAAAAAAAAAATTGATCTATAAATAACACATCGTGAAAAAAAATCTACGAAATCAAAAAAAAATCTTCGGTGTATATAAATAACACACATTGTGAAAAATTAAAATTCTCTAACACACACACCCTGAAATTTCTCTTCGATATGACGACTGAAAAAATGAGTGATCTTCAAGCATTAAAACAAATGCTAAATTTGTCAGTCGAGTATGTAAAAATTCAGGAATTGGAAGTCGACAAACCTTACACGATAACTTCCGGTTCAATTGTTTCTACCCAGTATGGTCCCAAGGTGCGTCTGTTGCTCAACGGACAATACAGTCTATTTTTACCAGATCGATACGCTATCATGTTATCCGACGAGAAGCTAGCTATTTTAATCGAGAACAAAACTCGAATCGTGTACAAGGGGACAAAGGAAGTTCTTGGTAAGAAAACGAAGCACGTATTAGAATTTGTTTAATCACGGACACCCCAACCCCCGGAATATATATATATATATAAATAACATACCATGAAAAAAATGTCAACTTGTATAAGTCAACTTCCTCCCGAAGTGTTGCACAAAATATTTACGTTCACGTTCGACGGGGATGTAACTAAACTCACAGACTTGTGTAAAGTAACGCCAGAATTTCGTTCACCGTGCAAAATGATTTTCATGGATCACCTCCGAGAAGTAAGCGGAATGAAAAAAATGTTCCGATCCCCAGAGACTCTCTTTCGAGCCGCAAACAAAAAAATTGACGATAGGTTAGACGAGCTGCACGAGTGGAGGCAGGGGAGAAGAAGATTTACCAAAGACTGGTACGCGTCGAACATTGAAACTGTCGATCTTGTAAACCACATGATAGCATTAGGCGAAGCAAAAACTTTTTTTCTTTCCCAGAATACATATATATAAATAACACATCGCCACAGTTGTTTTGAGTGAGACGATATAAATAACACACATCGTATACCTAACGGAAAAAAAATTGTTCTCTTTCCCAGATAACATATAGCATAAAAAAAAACATGAAGTCCAAAGGTGTCGTGTACCAAATACCATATTCGAATCTTAAAAATCTAGGTGCCCTCGATGGGTTACTCACCAAGAAACAACGCGAGAAGAAACGTTCTTGCTTGAGCAAAGGACACGGAATGAAATTGCTGCTCAGCACTCCACAATTGAGACGCTTGCAGCGTTCGCGGAAACAGCAAAAGATCGGAGGTTTCATATTCAGCATCCCGGCCATCCTGGCAGCATTGGGGGCCGTTGGAAGTTTGGCCGGCGGAAGCGCCGCCATCGCGAAAACCGTCATCGACTCGAAGAAGAACAAGGCGGAATTGGAAGAACAGAAACGTCACAACCTGGCCATGGAGAAGAAAGGGGGGAAGGGGGTGGGTGTGATGAAAAAGTTTAAAAAAAAGAAACAGCAGCACTCACCAACCGAGACATTGAATCTCTGATCGAATCATTACGAATCAAACACTTCAGAGGAGTTTTCATGTCCGACTCGTTACCTTCAAGCGTTAAAAAAAGAGAATGCGGAGTAGTCAACTTGGACGGTCAAGAAAATCCAGGCACGCATTGGATATGTTACCACAAAAACGACAATAATAAAGCATTCGTTTTCGATTCTTTCGGAGGTGTTCCACCTACAAATTTAGTCCATTATCTGAAAACGAACAAAACCTCTATATACTACAACGACGAACGCATTCAAAATTTCGGAGACGTGAACTGCGGTCATCTCTGCCTCTCCGTGCTCGCGTTTCTCTCTAAAATAAATAAGTCGCAGGTGGAAGATTTCCAGAAAGCATTGTGGAATCTGAAACATCATCACTAGGATGGGCGTGTTCCATCTCACGAGCGAATCTTCGATCTTGAAACTCACGCTGCACGACGACGTCGTCTATCCTAAATCCGTGGCTCTGCGTGCATTCTACAGCATGTACCTCATACCTAACGTCACGCAGCACAACAACAAAATTAGCGTCGGAAGCGAACACATCGTCGTCACGCCAGGCCAATACAATCTTTCCACTTTGCAAGCTCAATTACCCAAAGGCACGTACCTTTCTCAAAATTCGGTCACGCACAGAGTGGAAATCGTGTCCGCGACGGAGACCGTGGACCTGGGCACCATGGGAGAACTTTTAGGTTTCGAGAACGACACAAAACTCGAAGCTGGCATCAAGCACGTAGCAACCAATATTCCTAAATTCTTGGCCATCGAAACTCTGAACGTTCACTGCAACGTGGCGGAAGGCATGATCACGAAATCCTCGGACGGGGGGTTGCTGGGAAGTTACAAGCAGACGGGAATCATCGCCACTTTCAAACCAAGTTCCGAGTTCATGGAACCGATCATCTACACACCCTCTTCGCCGATCTATTTTCCAGTATGTCGCAACCGCATAGACGACATAGAGTTGGTGGTCACGAACGAGAAAGGAGAGGTGGTGGATTTCGCAGGTGCAACGACCACTGCCATTGTGGAGATCGACGTATAATAAATAACCATACACATCATGGAACAAATCGAAAGTTACGAATTGCAATCTTTTCCTCCGAACCGTCGCACGTTCGCAAATTTGAACGAAGCGAACCGGGAGATCGAATACGACGTGGACGTAACCGACGGGTTCGTTTATCCTCACAGAGCGGACCTCTACCTTCAATTCGACGTGGTGAAGAAAGAAAGCGGAGACGCGTTTCCCGCAGCAGCAAATTTGATACTCGTGGACAACTTCGTGCCTCACCTGTTCTCGCAGGTGGAGGTGAGGAAACACAACACCGTCATCGACAGAATCGATTATCCAGGCATCACGTCGACGGCAGTGGGAACGTTGAAATTATCCAAAACGGACGCGGCATACTACCAAGAGGGAGGTTTCGAAGCGGGGACCAAAATATCGACGAGAAGTCACACGGTGCTCTTTCCCATGCGTCTGCTTCCGGGATTCTTCTCGGACTACAAGGAGATCATGTGGAAGGGAGGATTGCGCGTCACGTTTCGAAGAGCGGCCAACGACAACGACGCACTGATGCGATACGCTACTTTGGGTCCGGACGGCACCACGCCGATAGCCAACACTTTACCCGAAGCAGCCAAGTGCGTCATCCGGAGCATGGAATTGAGAATGCCGATCGTGGAATACGAAACGAACTACGCCCTCAAGTACAAAGCCGAGATCTTGAAAAGTCCGCAGGTACCGATTCACTTTCACGGTTACCAGTGCGTGCAGAAGTTGGCGTCGGGAAGTCACATGGAATTCGACGTGACGACTCAGTTCAACAACATACAGTTCGACATGCCAGATTTCGTCGTAGTGCTCTTTCAGACCGGGCGCGATAAGAATCAGGAAAAAGATTCCAGCAAATTCGACGACTGCAAGATCAAGAACGTTTATCTCAAGAATGGTAGGAACGAAGTGTTCCCGCGCGAGAATTACAACCTCGACATGACCAAAAACGATTACCTCAAACTTTACGAAGCGTTCTCGGCTTACAAACGCGTGACCGAGGGAAGCGTGGACATGTATTACACGCCCAGCGAATTCAAAGCACGCAGACCCATGACCGTCATCAACACGTCGAAGAGAAAGCAGGTGGTGGTAAACGATCGAACCAACATCAAGGTCGTCTGCGAGTTCAACGATGCCTTGCCCGAGGATACTCTATGCAGCGTCATCCTGATTGCAGAGAAGTCCTTCGCGTACGACGTGAAGAACGAGAGGTTGACGGAACAGTTTTAAAAAATAATTCGTAAAAATAATTGCCACATACTAAAAAAAATCAACAAGGTTATATAAAATACAATGTAAGTTAGTTCCATGCGCAAATAAAAAAAATTATAACTCGTGAAACTCTCTACAGAGGCAAATGGCTTCGATAGCCATGATCATTTAGAACTGGTGTTGGGCACCACGCGCGCACCCCCCACTCTCTCTATGGCTGGGGATATTATTTTTTTTATTCTTTTCTTTTTTGAGGGTCTTAACAAAAATAATTTTGATTATCGCACACACACACACACACACACCGCAGAAGATCACACATGAGTTTAAAAAAAAACATTGTAGCAGATTACGCTGAGAGCACACAAGGTCGTAGTAGATTACACTGAGGGACCTTTTACAGTAAGAGGAGACAGCAGACTTATAGGAAAATGTCGTAAGTCATTTCAAAAGTGTAGGTCAAAGGAGCATAAGAGCAGGAGGAGCTTAAAAAAAAGTGATGCCAGAGCTTTTTTTTTCTGTTCATTTTTTCTATCATTGTAGGTTAGTTTAGTCCGTAAAACGTCGTAAAATAAAAAGTAGGTCAAAGGATGGGTCCAGAACGTTGGGTTCCACCTACTACTCATCAGGCACGGAACGTGGAGAGAAAGTGAGTTTTTTTGAGGTTTTCGTAGGTTTTGCAACACTGTGGCTCACTTCAGTGAATTGAAGTGAGTTTTTGATGTTTTGGTGCTGTTTTCTTCGCTGCGAAACATCGTCAGCGCAGTAAATGAGGCACGGAACGTGGAGAGAAAGTGAGTTTTTGAAGTTTTTTCGAGCCTCACCGAGCCTCACTTTCGGTTTGTGAACTCTCCATTTGGGTCTACTCTAAAGTAGGTCAAAGCATGTAGAGGCTCTCGTGTAGTTTAGCACGTAATAAAAAAAAGGATAGGTTAAGTTATATCACGTAAGATCGTGATATACCTACCAAGTGTGAGTGGGAAAAAAGGGAAATTTTACTAAAACATCGCTAAACGCTAAAACATCGACAAAAAATTGTCAAAATATGTCAAAAACTGATATTCGATTGATAAAAAAGAGGCTACAAATGCACTCGTACCAAGTATGAGTGGGAAAAAAAGGGAAAAAATGGGAAATTTTGCTAAAACATCGCTAAGCGCTAAAACGTCGACAAAAAATTGTCAAAATATGTCAAAAACTGATTTTCAATTGATAAAAAAGAGGCTAAAAAAGCACTCGTACCAAGTATGACTTTGAAACGCTCAATATACACTACTAAAGTTGACGTGGAAAAATTATTACCGTCAGAAAAAAAAGTTGCCTTATCGTAAAATTTTTTTATCGTCAAAAAAAAATTTGTCTCGTCAAAAAAAAAAGTTGACGTGGAAAAATTATTACCGTCAGAAAAAAAAGTTGTCAAAAAAATGTACAAGTAAAAAAAAAAATTGATCTATAAATAACACATCGTGAAAAAAAATCTACGAAATCAAAAAAAAATCTTCGGTGTATATAAATAACACACATTGTGAAAAATTAAAATTCTCTAACACACACACCCTGAAATTTCTCTTCGATATGACGACTGAAAAAATGAGTGATCTTCAAGCATTAAAACAAATGCTAAATTTGTCAGTCGAGTATGTAAAAATTCAGGAATTGGAAGTCGACAAACCTTACACGATAACTTCCGGTTCAATTGTTTCTACCCAGTATGGTCCCAAGGTGCGTCTGTTGCTCAACGGACAATACAGTCTATTTTTACCAGATCGATACGCTATCATGTTATCCGACGAGAAGCTAGCTATTTTAATCGAGAACAAAACTCGAATCGTGTACAAGGGGACAAAGGAAGTTCTTGGTAAGAAAACGAAGCACGTAATAGAATTTGTTTAATCACGGACACCCCAACCCCCGGAATATATATATATATAAATAACATACCATGAAAAAAATGTCAACTTGTATAAGTCAACTTCCTCCCGAAGTGTTGCACAAAATATTTACGTTCACGTTCGACGGGGATGTAACTAAACTCACAGACTTGTGTAAAGTAACGCCAGAATTTCGTTCACCGTGCAAAATGATTTTCATGGATCACCTCCGAGAAGTAAGCGGAATGAAAAAAATGTTCCGATCCCCAGAGACTCTCTTTCGAGCCGCAAACAAAAAAATTGACGATAGGTTAGACGAGCTGCACGAGTGGAGGCAGGGGAGAAGAAGATTTACCAAAGACTGGTACGCGTCGAACATTGAAACTGTCGATCTTGTAAACCACATGATAGCATTAGGCGAAGCAAAAACTTTTTTTCTTTCCCAGAATACATATATATAAATAACACATCGCCACAGTTGTTTTGAGTGAGACGATATAAATAACACACATCGTATACCTAACGGAAAAAAAATTGTTCTCTTTCCCAGATAACATATAGCATAAAAAAAAAACATGAAGCCCAAAGGTGTCGTGTACCAAATACCATATTCGAATCTTAAAAATCTAGGTGCCCTCGATGGGTTACTCACCAAGAAACAACGCGAGAAGAAACGTTCTTGCTTGAGCAAAGGACACGGAATGAAATTGCTGCTCAGCACTCCACAATTGAGACGCTTGCAGCGTTCGCGGAAACAGCAAAAGATCGGAGGTTTCATATTCAGCATCCCAGCCATCCTGGCAGCATTGGGGGCCGTTGGAAGTTTGGCCGGCGGAAGCGCCGCCATTGCGAAAACCGTCATCGACTCGAAGAAGAACAAGGCGGAATTGGAAGAACAGAAACGTCACAACCTGGCCATGGAGAAGAAAGGGGGGAAGGGGGTGGGCGTGATGAAAAAGTTTAAAAAAAAAGAAACAGCAGCACTCACCAACCGAGACATTGAATCTCTGATCGAACCATTACGAATCAAACACTTCAGAGGAGTTTTCATGTCCGACTCGTTACCTTCAAGCGTTAAAAAAAGAGAATGCGGAGTAGTCAACTTGGACGGTCAAGAAAATCCAGGCACGCATTGGATATGTTACCACAAAACGACAATAATAAAGCATTCGTTTTCGATTCTTTCGGAGGTGTTCCACCTACAAATTTAGTCCATTATCTGAAAACGAACAAAACCTCTATATACTACAACGACGAACGCATTCAAAATTTCGGAGACGTGAACTGCGATCATCTCTGCCTCTCCGTGCTCGCGTTTCTCTCTAAAATAAATAAGCCGCAGGTGGAAGATTTCCAGAAAGCATTGTGGAATCTGAAACATCATCACTAGGATGGGCGTGTTCCATCTCACGAGCGAATCTTCGATCTTGAAACTCACGCTGCACGACGACGTCGTCTATCCTAAATCCGTGGCTCTGCGTGCATTCTACAGCATGTACCTCATACCTAACGTCACGCAGCACAACAACAAAATTAGCGTCGGAAGCGAACACATCGTCGTCACGCCAGGCCAATACAATCTTTCCACTTTGCAAGCTCAATTACCCAAAGGCACGTACCTTTCTCAAAATTCGGTCACGCACAGAGTGGAAATCGTTTCCGCGACGGAGACCGTGGACCTGGGCACTATGGGAGAACTTTTAGGTTTCGAGAACGACACAAAACTCGAAGCTGGCATCAAGCACGTAGCAACCAATATTCCTAAATTCTTGGCCATCGAAACTCTGAACGTTCACTGCAACGTGGCGGAAGGCATGATCACGAAATCCTCGGACGGGGGGTTGCTGGGAAGTCACAAGCAGACGGGAATCATCGCCACTTTCAAACCAAGTTCCGAGTTCATGGAACCGATCATCTACACACCCTCTTCGCCGATCTATTTTCCAGTATGTCGCAACCGCATAGACGACATAGAGTTGGTGGTCACGAACGAGAAAGGAGAGGTGGTGGATTTCGCAGGTGCAACGACCACTGCCATTGTGGAGATCGACGTATAATAAATAACCATACACATCATGGAACAAATCGAAAGTTACGAATTGCAATCTTTTCCTCCGAACCGTCGCACGTTCGCAAATTTGAACGAAGCGAACCGGGAGATCGAATACGACGTGGACGTAACCGACGGGTTCGTTTATCCTCACAGAGCGGACCTCTACCTTCAATTCGACGTGGTGAAGAAAGAAAGCGGAGACGCGTTTCCCGCAGCAGCAAATTTAATACTCGTGGACAACTTCGTGCCTCACCTGTTCTCGCAGGTGGAGGTGAGGAAACACAACACCGTCATCGACAGAATCGATTATCCAGGCATCACGTCGACGGCAGTGGGAACGTTGAAATTATCCAAAACGGACGCGGCATACTACCAAGCGGGAGGTTTCGAAGCGGGGACCAAAATATCGACGAGAAGTCACACGGTGCTCTTTCCCATGCGTCTGCTTCCGGGATTCTTCTCGAACTACAAGGAGATCATGTGGAAGGGAGGATTGCGCGTCACGTTTCGAAGAGCGGCCAACGACAACGACGCACTGATGCGATACGCTACTTTGGGTCCGGACGGCACCACGCCGATAGCCAACACTTTACCCGAAGCAGCAAAGTGCGTCATCCGGAGCATGGAATTGAGAATGCCGATCGTGGAATACGAAACGAACTACGCCCTCAAGTACAAAGCCGAGATCTTGAAAAGTCCGCAGGTACCGATTCACTTTCACGGTTACCAGTGCGTGCAGAAGTTGGCGTCGGGAAGTCACATGGAATTCGACGTGACGACTCAGTTCAACAACATACAGTTCGACATGCCAGATTTCGTCGTAGTGCTCTTTCAGACCGGGCGCGATAAGAATCAGGAAAAAGATTCCAGCAAATTCGACGACTGCAAGATCAAGAACGTTTATCTCAAGAATGGTAGGAACGAAGTGTTCCCGCGCGAGAATTACAACCTCGACATGACCAAAGATGATTACCTCAAACTTTACGAAGCGTTCTCGGCTTACAAACGCGTGACCGAGGGAAGCGTGGACGTGTACTACACGCCCAGCGAATTCAAAGCACGCAGGCCGATGTTCGTCATCAACACCACGAAACGGAAGCAGGTCGTGGTCAACGATCGAACCAACATCAAGATCGTCTGCGAGTTCCACGACACGCTGCCTGCCGATACTCTATGCAGCGTCATCCTGATCGCAGAGAAGTCCTTCGCGTACGACGTGAAGAACGAGAGGGTGACGGAACAGTTTTAAAATTCATAAAAAAATTGCCACATACTAAAAAAAAATCAACAAGGTTATATAAAATACAATATAAGTTAGTTCGATGCGCAAATAAAAAAAAATAATAACTCGTGAAACTCTACAGAGGCATGGCTTCGATAGCCATGACCATTTAGAACTTGGTGTTGGGCACCATGCTCCCCTCTCTGTGGCGGGATATTATTTTTTATTCTTTTTTTGAGGGTCTTAAAAAAATAATTTTGATTATCGCACACACACACACACCGCAGAAGATCACACATGAGTTTAAAAAAAAAAACATCGTAGCAGATTACGCTGAGAGCACAAGGTCGTAGTAGATTACACTGAGGGACCTTACAGTAAGAGGAGACAGCAGACTTATAGGAAAATGTCGTAAGTCATTTCAAAAGTGTAGGTCAAAGGACGAGGTAGCATAAGAGCAAAAATTTGCAGGAGGAGCTTAAAAAAGTGATGCCAGAGCTTTTTTTTTTCTGTCCACTTTTCTCTCATTGTAGGTTAGATTAACCCGTAAAACATCGTAAAATAATAAAAAAAGTAGATCAAAAGGATGGTTCCAGAACGTACCATACCAACCTTCGTCAGGCACGGAACGTGGAGAGAAAGTGAGTTTTTGAGGTTTTGATGAAATTTTCGTAGGTTTTGCAACACTGTGGCTCACTTCAGTGAATTGAAGTGAGTTTTTGATGTTTTGGTGCTGTTTTCTTCGCTGCGAAACATCGTCAGCGCAATAAACGAGGCGCGGAACGTGGAGAGAAAGTGAGTTTTTGAGGTTTTTTTGATCCTCACTTAATGTTGGTGAACCCGGACACTACCACTACTAGCACGTAGAGGCTCTCGTGTAGTTTAGCACAAAAAAAGGATAGGTTAAGTTATATCACGTAAGATCGTGGCATTCGTACCAAGTACGAGTGGGAAAAAAAGGGAAAAAATGGGAAATTTTACAAAAACATCGCTAAACGCTAAAACGTCGACAAAAAATTGTCAAAATATGTCAAAAAGTGGTATTCAATTGATAAAAAAAGAGGCTACAAATGCATACCTACCAAATGTGAGTGGGAAAAAAGGGAAATTTTACTAAAACATCACTAAACGCTAAAACATCGACAAAAAATTTTCAAAATATGTCAAAAAGTGATATTCGATTGGTAAAAAAAGAGGCTACAAATGCATACCTACTAAGTGTTATTTTGAAACAATACACTTACACTACTTAGGGTGTTCTTAATATTTTTGTATTATTTTTGTTAAGAAAAAACATTATTGTAATGTAAATTGGAGGCAAAATGCACTTGTTCGTCCTATCATGTGCCATCTCTGAGATCATGTTATTCAGGTCGCTCGTGCCAGTGACAGTATACAATTGGCTGGTAATGATGGCAATTTATAAATTATTATATTTAATAAACAACCGCACCACTATAACAAAAAAGAATTAATGAAAAGAAGATCATGCTTTTTATGAGTTTTAGTTAATGGTAAAAATTGTGTTAAATACTCATGCAATAATTAGTTATGTTTTTTATAAATGATTACATTTTTTGTAATTACTATAATGAATAAATAACTGAACATACATTATCAACAAAGGAAGCAGTGATTCAATAACAAAATGGTTTCTTGAATTTTAGTGATTAAAAAAAGTGTGGGCCTGTGAAGCCCTTTCAGGTAAGTACGTTTCTCGTACGGCACGAGTAAGCTAGGGTTAAAACTAACTATGCATGTTTTTCATAAAAACTATGTTTAGTTTTTTTAGAAAAAAATATATTTATTTACTATTAACCCACAAGTACTATGGATGTCAATAATCACACAACTAGTATGGAGGGGTCTGTCAGACTGCTGTTTTGATTTTGATCTGTAAATTACCTGTTTTACTGACTAACTATTCTCAATTTCTGACGTGTTTCACATTACTTGACATGGTTACAGAAGACTTTTTTAAAGCAGCTTTCATTTATTATTTTATAGTTAAAGAAACATAAGTTAATTTATGCAATGAGGAAGAAAATGGGCCAAACATTGTAACAGTGTCTTCTTTATGTTGGGGGAGGGGGAAATTCAAACTCTTAAAATGTCTTATATTTTATCTTGTCAGAAAAGCAGGAGTTCAAAGTTATATGTAATCTTTTGCTGAAATTAAAAATGAGTAATGAGCCATTAGAAGGAGAAAGTAAAAAAAACTAAAAAAAACTATGGTATGTGTGTCAGACAGTTCACTCAAAATATAATTCAATAAGATTTCGAGGGACAAAGGCAAGACCTTGACATTCTGTAGCCATCACCTCAACTGAAAAGTGTTCATGTTAGATATTATGTGAGTTGGCACCTGGCAATATTGTTTACTCTGTTTTCCGGGCAATAGCCTGTGCAGTATTTTCCTTGTTCTATGCTGTGTTAAAGTACTGTCATCCCGCGCAGAAAAAGTATGAAGATTGCCATGTTTTTTACTGTGTTCTGTACATGTTCTTGAGAATATAGTCAAAAGGATATTAGCAGCGAGTCTTTTATTTCTCGATCCAACATTTATTGGCGACCGTGACAGGATCTGTCTTTCTTTCTGTGTTGGACCGGAGAAGAAGTAAGTGCAAATATCCGAAAAATGTCAACGGACATTGATCGTCTCAAGAAAAGCCGTGCAGTGGCTAGGTCAGCTTTTACACGTGTTTCGGAGAAGATTGCAAATGAGTTAGCGATGCAAACTCCGGACAAGAATGTTATTCATGCAAATATCCAGTTGCTTGAAAATAAGGCAAGTGATCTGCATGCGGCTGACATATCTGTTTTTGATTTGATGTTGGAATCGGGTGCTAGTGAAAATGAGTTAGGGAAAGAACAGTCAGTGTCGGATGATTATCAGTGTTTGTTCAACAAGCGACGTATTGAAGTGTCGAACTTTTTGAAGTTGTCGGAAGGAAACTGCTGTCAAGGCGAGTCGTTTTCGGAAGTAAAGAATCGAAGATTCAAGTTACCTAAAATCGAACTGAAGAAGTTTGGAGGGGACTTGAAAGAGTGGTTACATTTTTGGGGACAATTCAAGAAGATCGATGAAGATGATACAATTCCTGCAGATGACAAGTTTCAGTATTTGATACAAGCGACAATTGAAGGTTCTCGTGCACGCCAGCTTGTGAACAGTTTTCCACCAACAAAAGAAAATTACCCGAAAGTTGTGCAGTCCATGAAATCACGTTTTGGTCGCGATGATATGCTCGTGGAAGTGTACGTGCGTGAACTGCTAAAATTGGTGTTACAAAAGGTGTTGAACCGTCAAGAAAAAATTTGTTTGAGCACTTTGTATGACACACTGGAGTCCCAACTTAGAGCATTAGAATCGATGGGTGTTACCAGCGACAAATATGCAGCAATGCTGTTTCCATTGGTGGAGTCCAGTCTCCCAGAGGATTTGATGCGTGTGTGGCAGAGAAGAACATTGTCTGCAGCTGAGGAAAATAATGAGACAACACCGACCGGAAGACTGCAGTCCTTGATGTCATTCCTGCGAGCTGAAGTGGAAGGAGAAGAACGAATCAACCTTGCAGCAGCTGGGTTTGAATTGGATGGTGCAGCAGTGAAAGTTCGGAAGAAAAGGTGTTCTCCACCGCGTGAGCCTATTATCCCCAGTGCGACAGATTTGTTGAGTGTCAGTGGTGGTAGGGAGAAAAGTTGTGTGTTCTGTGGTGGTAAGCACAGTTCATATGATTGCTTTAAAGCCCAGAAAATGTCTCTCTCTGAAAGACAGAAGGTTCTAAAAGATAAAAAGTATTGTTTTGCATGTTTAAAATTTGGTCATTTTTCGAAGAAGTGCAAGGCCAATTTGAAATGTATTGTTTGCAAGAAAAAGCATGTTGTATTGATGTGTCCTAATATTTCAGACAAAGATAATGATTCTGACCATTATTCTGAAGGCAAAGAATCAAATGTTGAGGTAAACAATACACTGATAAACCAACTTGAAAATCCGCATGTATTCATGCAGACATTGGTAGTAGATTTGAAAGGTAACTACAATAGGAGCAGGAATGTGAGAGTTCTTATTGACACAGGTTCACAAAAATCGTATATATGCAAATCTCTTGTAACAGGTATGGGTTATAACTCCATTGGCAAACAAAGTTTGATACATTCGCTATTTGGTGGTACCATGTCTAGTCCTTGTAATCATAATGTTTATAACGTTAAGGTATGTAGCATTGAGAGAGAATATTCGTGCACATTTGATGTTCTTGATCAAGATACAATATGTGGTGAGATTCCTTATGTAACACCAGGTGTTTGGTTAAATGAGCTGAACAAAAGTCAAATAAGGTTAACAGATACTGGTAAGATGAAAGGTCCAGTTGAAATTCTTATTGGTGCGGATGTTTGTGGTAAATTACTGACTGGCCATGTTGTGAAATTAAAGTGTGGTTTAGTGGCTGTGGAAACTCAGCTGGGATGGACACTTATGGGTAAAGTTCCAGGTGAAAACAGAAAATCAGATACAGCTTTGTTGGTATCGAATTTATATGTTGGTGAAGCCGTAGCTGATCTGTGGGAACTGGATACCATAGGAATCAAGGATCCCATTGCCAAGAAGTCTGCGGAAGAACACACACAGGCTGTCAAAGAACAATTTTTGCAGACACTGACATTCAATGCTGAAGGAAGATATGAAGTACAGTTACCATGGAAGGAAGATTGTTCGCCTCTCCCCACCAATAAAGAACTAGCAGAGAAACGACTTTGGTCAACTACACAGAAGTTGAAACAAGAACATCTGTTGCAGAGTTACGATGAAGTGCTACAAGAATGGTTGTCCGAGGGAGTCATTGAGGTGGTTCCAGAGGATGAAACAGAGAATTTTGGCCATTACTTACCCCATCGACATGTAGTGAAAGAGAGCAGTAACACGACAAAAAATAGACCAGTGTTTGATGCTTCTGCTAAAGTAAAAGGACACCCGTCTTTGAACCAATGTTTAGAACCTGGACCCAACTTGATTGCTCTTATTGCTGATATTTTACTACATTTTCGGAAAGGAAAAATTGGAGTTATAGCAGATATTAAACGAGCTTTTTTACAAATTGCTGTACACCCTGAAGATAGAGACTACCTGAGATTTCTCTGGTGGCACGATATTAATACTGGAACGGTTCAAGAATTCAGACATACTCGTGTAGTGTTTGGTGTTACGAGCAGTCCATTTCTGTTGGGTGCTGTTATTGAACATCATTTGGATCAAGCATTGCAGAGTTGTCATTTCGGGAAGGAAGACTTAGCTTATACAGAAGATACTATTTTAAAATTACGAGGTTCCTTTTATGTGGACAATTGTGCCACCAGTGTAGACAATCACAAAAATCTCCATAAATTTATAAGAGAATCACGTGCAGTTATGGCTGAAGCAGGTTTTGACCTTAGAGGGTGGGAGTATTCAGTCCCTCAAATGGTTGATGAGGACATTAGCCCTACTTCAGTGTTAGGACTCAGTTGGAATCCTCAAGCTGATACATTTACAGTTAATTTGGACATTGAAGATGTTGAGCCCAAGACAGTTTCGAAACGTGTGATATTATCTGTAGCACACCGTATATTTGATCCTATAGGTTTTACTTGTCCCGTGACTCTTCTACCAAAATTGTTACTTCAGCAGACTTGGGCAGAGGGGCTCGGATGGGATGAGCAAGTTAGTGAAGAAATAAGAACACAGTTTTTAAACTGGGTACGAGAATTACCGATGCTAAAAGAGTTAAGGATACCCAGAAGTTTCATGAGCTGGGATTATGAATCCAATGAACTTAACTCTATGAGCATTCACGTGTTCTGTGATGCTAGCAAAGTGGCATATGCATCAGCAGTTTTCATGAGGGTTGACACAAGGAGAGGTGTTAGCGTACAATTGATTGAGGCAAAGGCACAAGTGGCTCCAAAGAATAGTACAATTCCTCGGCTAGAATTGCTTGCCGCAATGGTGGGAGCAAGGCTAGCAACCAGGATTCGAGAACATTTGAATTTAAAAGATAACTCCATTATCTTTTGGACTGATTCTTCTACGGTGCTGATTTGGATTCGACGAGAAGGAGTTTGGGGAGTATTTGTTGGGAACAGAGTTAAAGAAATTAGAAAACTGTCTGATCCCAGTGCATGGAAATATGTACCCAGTGAAATGAATCCAGCTGATTTTCCTTCAAGAGGTTGTGATGCAAGGCAGTTGTTGAGATCCTTATGGTGGGAGGGACCTCATTGGTTGAAAGGAGATCCATGTGAGTGGCCACCGATGGAGTTTCTTATCAACAAGGAGGAAGTTGACAGAGAAAGAAGGAACGTGCTACCTTCATCAACGATGCTTAGTATGAAAGCTCAAGATGCTGAGTCTAGATGGTATTACAGATATTTCTCTAACTATAACCAAGTGATTAGACTCATTGGATGGATCAAAAGATTTTTGTATAATAGTAGAAATTCGAAGAATCATAGATCTGGAGATCTTGGTGTTCGCGAACTTCAGGAAGCAGAAAATGCAGTATTAAGACTAATACAACAAGAAGCATTCCGAGGAAATGATGACAAATCCCTTTCCTCTTTGTGCACATATGAGGGCAAGGACAAGATTATTCGTTTGAAAACCAAAATTATTGCCAGAGAAGATACTGAAAATTTCAGGCTTCCCATAGTTCTTCCAGCACAACATCCAGTCGTTAAATTGCTGATAATGTATTGGCACAAGAAAGCATGTCATGCAGGTGTAAACATATTACTAAGTATTTTAAGAGAGAACTTCTGGATCCTTCGTGGTAGAAGAACTGTACGTTCAGTGCTCTCGAAATGTGTTACTTGCAGGAGAGACACAGCCAAACCAATCCAAGCTCTTCCAGCACCATTGCCAGCTGATCGAGTTAGAGATGCTAATGTATTTGAAGTAACAGGTGTGGACTTTGCAGGACCTGTTTATCTTAAAGATGGCAAAAAGGCATGGATATGCCTTTTTACATGTGCAGTATATAGAGCCATTCACTTAGAGTTAGTTACTTCTCTATCAACTGGGATTTTTATCCAGGCTTTTAGACGATTCGTGTCAAGGAGAGGCAGACCCTCTGTAATCTACAGTGATAATGGTACCAATTTCAGAGGAACTGAGAATGCATTTATGACACTCGATTGGAAGAAAGTTGAAGAATATTCCACAGCTCAGCGAATCCAGTGGAAGTTCATTCCACCCAGTGCAGCCTGATGGGGTGGTTTTTGGGAGAGATTGGTTCGTGTCCTGAAGGGTCTGTTGAAAAGAACACTCGGAAAATCAGTTTTGTACTACGAAGAAATGACAACAATCCTCTGTGACTGTGAAGCCATAATTAATTCACGCCCACTTACCTACATGTATGAAAGTGAGACAGAATTAGTTCCTCTAACACCTGCTATGTTCTTACAAGAAATCAGGGAGACAGGTGTACCTGATTGTGACCATGTGGATTCTTCAATGCTCAACAATCGTCTCCGTTACTGTCAGAAGTTGAGACAAGATATCAGGCATCGTTTCAGGAATGAGTATCTTGGACAGTTAACGCAAAAAGCCATAAACAGAGCATGTGGGTCTGTCAGGGTAGGAGATATTGTGTTGATTGGTTTTGACAATATGAAAAGATATAATTGGCCATTGGGTTGTGTAACTGAGATTCTTCCAGGTAAGGATCAAGTGACAAGATTGGTACGTCTGAAAACTTGCCATGGTGAACTACTTCGTCCTGTACAGAGACTGTATCCATTGGAGGTGACTGCAGTGGAGGGTGAAGCAATGAAGAGTTCATTACCTAAACTACAAACCAAAAAGAAAAATCAGAAAGACGTTCTCCCTCCCACTGAAACCAAACCTTGTACCACACGTAGTGGGAGAGAGATAAAATTACCTAAGAAACTATTATTGTTTGATATGCCAACTCAGGTGGGAGGATGTTAGATATTATGTGAGTTGGCACCTGGCAATATTGTTTACTCTGTTTTCCGGGCAATAGCCTGTGCAGTATTTTCCTTGTTCTATGCTGTGTTAAAGTACTGTCATCCCGCGCAGAAAAAGTATGAAGATTGCCATGTTTTTTACTGTGTTCTGTACATATTCTTGAGAATATAGTCAAAAGGATATTAGCAGCGAGTCTTTTATTTCTCGATCCAACAGTTCATTTGTAGTTGGAGGGGTGTGAGAAATAAGCTAAAAGAGAAATTCAGAGCACTGTGACAGACGGTAGGTAAGGATCTTTATTAACATGCTTTATTCCAACTATGGTGCCCTAGAAATGTTACTTTTATTTTAATTCATGGATTCTAGCTACCAAAGAAATTATTCTGATAGAAAACAATTTTTGACAAAAATATGTTGTATTAGGGTGGTTTGAAAAGTTCTCGGAATGGAATAGAAAGAAACGACTTACAACAGTGATTTCTTTATATTTTTCAATGTAGTCTCCCTGTACACTAATGCACTTGGTCCAGCGATGTTCCAATGCCTTGATCCCATCTCGAAAATTAGATTCCTCCAGGCCTGTGAAATACGTGTCAACTTCAGCTATTAGTACTTCCTTTGAGGAGAATCTCCGTCCACCGAGGAAACTTTTAAGTTTGGGGAAAAGATGGAAGTCTGAGGGAGCCAAATCAGGTGAATAAGGCAACAATTCGTAACCAAGTTCATGAATTTTGTCATGGCAACGACACTTGTGTGAGGGCGTGCATTGTCCTGATGCAAGATGATTTTCTTTCTTGCCAAACCTGGCCTCTTTTCCCGTATCTTATGCTTTAGTTGGTCGAGGAGATTAGCATAGTATTGTCCCGTAATTGTTTGACCAGTGGGAAGATAATCGATCAACAGAATCCCTTTCGCATCCCAAAACACTGACGCCTACCTTTCCGGCCGACCGTATTGCCTTTGCTTTCTTTGGTGGTGGTGAATCAACATGTTTCCACTGCTTTGACTGTTGTTTTGTCTCTGGGGTATAGTAGTGGACCCACGTTTCATCTGTCGTCACAAACCGGCGCAAAAATCTGTTTGGTTTCTCTTAAAACGAGTCAAACATTGTTCGGAAATGTCCACTCTGATGTGTTTATGGTCCTGTGTTAAAAGTCGCGGCATCCATCTTGCAGATAATTTTCTCATATCCAATTCAACTGCTAAAATGTGATACGCCCGTTCGGATGACATTCCTATTCGCGATTAAAATTAACCGATATGCCATCTGCCGGGATTTTCAGGAAGTACTCTAAGTAGGATACGTTGTGTTGAAGTCGTTTAAAGCATGGTGAATATGCGAGAAAGTAAGGTCTACTGTTCAGGTTTTTTTTTTGCTCTAAATAGTTTTATGGGTCGGAACAAATTAAAAGTTACATGTGTTTCCACCCCGTGGAATCAACAAAATGAAATTTGTTAATAAATCAGGGAAAACGTAATTGACAGAAGATTGGTATGGGGGATATAACACTGTAATTCGGCAAGGAAATTACGAAGAATGCACGAGTCTGCTTACTTTATTTATCGAGAGATAAATATATATTTCCATGAAAGTAAAGTTTTAAATTGTACTTTATAAATAAAGCTTTTTTTTTTCCGAAAAATCATGAAGCGTCTTAACCAATGCGTCCATGTATTACCGGTGTTACGTATGTGTGAAATTTGGAACAGGTGCAAGTCGATTAAGAGGGAAGATGAAAATAGTTTGAAAATGAATTAATGTCAAATGCAACCAGAAAAAAAGTGGATATGCTAATGTTACTGTTTCATTCAGTACGATGTCCTTTTTCAGTGAGTATAGCCTGGTCATGAAATCGTGAATATTATTATTAAACCAGCCTTTCTCTTTCGAGAAAGAACTGCAACGATATGTTCGCAATTTTCTCCTGTCCCAGCTTTTCAAGTACAGGTCAATTTCAATTCCTTTATTTTCAAATAATTTCCGAGAACCCCAGTTACATGACGTGCAGATGATACAGCACTGCTTTGGACAACCAGTGCGTATACATAGTTTCGTCTGCATTTTCCGTGTTATTTTTGCCTATCATAATTAAATGCTTCGTTCTCAGTACAGCTTCACTACAGCGCCTAGAATAACGTAGTGTGGAAAACGGCATGGTTTTGCTCTCTCTCGCTGGTTCCACTCGAAAATGAAATCCGCTAGAGGCGCTGGTGTTGACACCGGGGTACAGCGCTCGACTGCTTATAATGGAAGTAAATGGGGTTTTTGCTGCAACGTCTGATTCTTTTCTTTGTAACATTTCTTTGCATCAGAAAATTGTTATGATATTTGGTACAGTAGTCGCGAAAATATTAAAGAATATTATGAACCGTCTATCATGACCTGTCCTTGAGTTTTTTATTAACAATACGGAAGAAAACATAGGTACGGATTGTAACACTTAACATGACAATTGCTGCGAGAATTAGTATTGTGTATGCATTATCCTGAAAGGTTCATTAATATTGTCATTGTCACAAATATTATTTTTATGGAAATTCACACAGACAATACTCGTTTATTTTAATTAATTAATTAATTTATTTTATTATTAATTAATTTAATTAATTTGCGGTTTATTTTCATCAAGTACAAGGTAGACATTTTACAGCCAAGTCACGAGTAAAAATGCACAGTCCTTAACACCAAAGTTCTACTTACCAATCGACACGAATGTAAAGCAATTTGTTGATAGAGATGACAAGGTACATCGTAATCGGCTATTTCAACTCCATGGAATATGAAATTAAATTCTTTCGAATATCTGCATTTCGGGAAAATGACTTCATAATATGTACGCCACGAAACATTTTTCCCCTTCATGACACTATTTCAATTTTATTAGTATACAAAAATAAACTTGTGTACACAATCCAACGTTTGACGTCCAGCCTCACATGCGATATGTTGATGCTCGTGTTGCGTTGCACATAAAACGTATTTATGTTACTTTTCTGTGTAAATTAATACCATTTCGTGACTGCAAATCACTCCACAAATATAACTGTTTCCATCAATTCACTTACCGCCTTTCTAGACAAACAAATCTACACAATATATTCCAAAAACTAACTAAGCCGCATTACTTTCATAACAAAATTAGCCGCTGTGTCGATCGCACTGCCATCTACTTGTCATCGTCTCGGGGAACCAGTTTCTTGGGTCGTTTTCCACACTACGTTATTCAAGGCGCTGTAGCTTCACGTTTGTTAGAGTACCTGGAATTCACATCGCATTCGCAATATTTAAAAATAATGCGTAATTTAAACGTTTTCTACCATACCAGTCATAACAACACGCTGCTCTTTTGTACTACTGCTGAATGTAAACAAAGATCTATCCTACTTAGAGCGGCCATATTGGAAGCGACACTAGCGCTCAGGTGGTAATTTTAATCGCGAATAGCTTCAGCAATTTCACGCACTTTCAGTCGGCGATCCTCCATGACCAATTTATGCACTTTTTCAATAATTTCTGGGGTAGTAGCACATTTTGGGCGACCACTACGTGGATCATCTTCTAAGCTGTCCCGATCAAATTTAAACTCGTTTGTCCACTTTGCAACAGTTGAATATGAAGGAGCAGAGTCCCCCAGTGTGTTTAGAAAATCGGCATGAATTTCCTTTGCTTTCATACCTTTCTTTACGAAGTACTTAATCACCTCTCGAATCTCTATTTTTTCCATCTTCACAAAGCACTGCACGGGAACAACTACAAAGTGACGTCCGCACCACAGATCTCTACCCAGAACACTGACGTGCCACGTGTTTATTAATAAAGGATTGCCTATTACTATGCGGGAACCTCGTTGTCCTAGCACTGACATCTGGTGGTGATTCCGAGAACTTTTCAAACCACCCTCGTAGTTTACAAACAGAAGTAACAATTATAAACTCATGCTTGTATGTGTATTGGGATCTCTAGTATCCAAGTATATTTTTTCAATGATAATATTATCACTCTATGAAACCAGAGAACCTGGGTTTTAATCTCAGCTGGGACATGGATGTTCTTTGTGAGTGTCTCTTAATCAATTTTATCATATCATCAACATCCTCATCTTCATGATTAGCCAAAACTGGCAGAAATGTGAAGTAAGAAAAAAATTAACACCGTCTAGTAAAAAAAAGGTTCAAGGTTGGATTCCTTGAGAGGATTCATGGTGGTTGAGATATAACTTTAAATTGAAGGTTTAGTATCATTTGCTCTATGTGTGTGTGTGTGTGTGTGTGTGTGTGTGTGTAAAATCAGCTTAAAAAAACAAAGAATATGTCGCATTTCATAATGCATGAAAACTGCCACATGTAATAAATAATTTAGGAATTCTTGCAATGTTGAAAAAATGAAGTATTGATAATGTCACACCTCTGGAGTACACTGTAAATTCAGTCGTACACAGAAATTTATTTTTGTGTGTGTTTTTGTTTAAAAAAATAGTTTTGTAGTAATGGAACTTGAATTGATGCCACGAATCTATTTTTTCCACCATTTTCTATTTCAGAGAAATGAAGCTGAAAGCCCACATAGACACAATAGGAAGTGATGGAAGACCCTGACTAAGGACCCCTTACAAGACTGAATAAATACATGATCTGTAAAAACATGAGAAATATAAATAATGAGTTGAAACTACACATGTGGTATTTTTGTTTTATGCCTACTTACAAGCTACAGGTGAAATTTATGAACTGCAATTTTATTATAAAAATGTTGGAATGCCACATCTATAACACTACATCCACTTTCACTTTGATCAAATTACAATAATCTGTTTACAATTGCAGGCTGCAAATGTAGTAAAGTCGTCCAATATAATTTTGGGGGAAGTGCATTCCTGGATTTGGGTGTAAACTCAAAATGAATATATTTAACTAGAAATTCAATTTCCCTTTGATGAGAGATTTATTCATAGTTCTCCGGCTCATTAGTCCATATCTTTTGCTTTCTTTTTTTTAAAAAATAGTTCAAGTATTTTCCATGTGTTTAGCTATTTTTTTCTGCAGCAAATTTATGTATTTTTGTTGGAGACTATTAATTAGTTTGATCTGTGCATAAGAATTACAAAATAGTTCGTATATGCTTCATGTACATTGAATGGCATTGAATTTAATTTTAGACAGTTTTTTTTGTTGTCTTTTTTTTTTTGCATTTATTTTCATGTTACTCATTTTATCAATTAGATTTAGTGTCAATTTTACAATTTTTCGTCCTTAGATTTGGAAATATTGGTTAAAAATGTGACTACTTGGTTCTGTGGGGGAATATTTACCCTACTGCATGTAGTGGGTCTGAATTAGATGAAGAGCTAGTAGGAAAAAATGGTGTAATAGAGAAAAATATATCAATAGTTCCACACACTTATTAGAAACCACATTTTCTAATAAGTATGTGTAACTATTGGTTTCATTTTATCTGATACACCATTTTTTCCTACTACTTCTTTACCTTATTCCGACCCACCAACTGCTGGTGTTAGTTGCCCAGCAAAATTGTGGTCAACTTGCTGCAAGTTTCAACACCTGCCTTGCAAGTTTCAGGTTAACTTCCAGCAAGCCTCAGATCTTTAACACCTACTTTGCAAGTTCCAGGTTAACTTGTAGCAAGCCCTTGAGACTTTAACACTTGCCTTAACAAGTTTCATGTTAACTTGCAGCAAGCCTTGAGACTTATCGTGCAAGTTAGCTGCAGGTTACAGTTAGAACTTACTGCAATTTCAAATGTTGGTAATTAGTACCTTTGCTTTCAATTTGCTGCAAATTTACAGACTTGCTCTGAAATTTTCCTGCAAGTTCCCGTTACTTGCATTGCAAATTTAATGTGGATTTGAGGTAAGTCTACCTTGCTATCTGGGTTACTTATACATATGGTGCATTCAAAATGCCCCAACAGTTATCACATCTTTTATTAATGTTAAATCACTTCCGCAAATCACCGGTATATTAAAGTTCACAATTTTAACAGTGAGAAGTGAGCACGAGTATCAAAAGAATTCACATGAATAGTAAAAGTATGTAGCATTCAAATACATCTTTTTTGCGGTGAATAGGCACGTATGAATTTGAGTTTGTTACTTAGGTTCAATTCACCATAGACACACGTATTCTTACATACCTTTGAAAAGTTCTAGTTGCGTATTACCCTGACTGCTCATAATATTCAAGTCGTCAAAAGGATAGTCAAATTCAAGCGTCGCAGTTACGTAATATTTTTTGTCGTTACTTCCTTGTAGACACGTGCTCGTGCGGAAAGTCCAGCGAGCGTATCGGAGCAAGATTGTTCAAGGTTCAATGCCAAAGTTCAAATCTCAAGTTCATTTTTGACATCAAATAGTTCTCACTTAATTATTTCGAAATACAACTAAATACTGGTCATGCAAATTTATATAAAAAATGGTACCACAAAATTAAAATAACTGGGCGTGGCGATTTCAACAAAAAATGTCTATCACAAGATTTTTTAAAAATGAAAGTTGGTTCTCAAAAAATAGATCAAATGCACAATTTTCTTACTAATGTTTCGCAGCATGGTTGCAATAATCTAAGTTCATACTAGCAACACGTAACTTTTATAATACATGCCAAAAGTTCATAATGTCTCAACTTACGATTATAAGGTTGCACACGATACAATATAAAAGCTTGACCCAGTTTTGAATGAAATACCAATACGACATTGAACCTTGAAAGAAATGTGACGAACTGAGTTGGCAATATTTCCGTTACTTGCGAAGGAGGAAAGGTGAAATATGACTGGGGAGACACCTATCAGTATAAATAGCAATGAGGAAAATAACCTTTTAGGGAATTTTATGAATGCTAAATTTCCCGGGTGGGAAATTTTCACTTAATGTAATGGGATGACGTAAAGCGGAACTACAAATGACAGATTCACGTCATCGCCGTTACAGAGGTTAGTAAATTTATCAAATTAGGATGTCCACATTCTGAACAGTGACATATTTATGAGTTTGAGTCTCCCTTTAGTGGCTAAATTTAAGCGAGCACCCGAGACAGTATCCGAAACAAACTACAAACCATCAATGAACTTAGCCGGCGATTCCTTAAGGAGCATTCAGACCAAAGTGACAAACCTTCAGAAATAAATTGAATCTTTTTCATACTGAAGTGACAGGACAAGCTGTACATGCCACTTGTCTTTTGCATGTCGTATGCCACTCATTGCCTGTTACTTGCCATTTTGGTCGGAAAACAGCCTTAAAAAGTTATCTACCCTCGATGAGAGAATGTTGGCAATCCGTCACGGTATTGTCTTACATAGGCTTGTATCAAATATTGCCATAAATAGCCTGTAATTTAGTATAAAATTTTGCCATTTCGTTACCTTCATGAATATACTGTATTTACGTGTGTATAATGCGCACCCTGGTTTTTGATGGAGAAAAGCGACAAACAATTATAGCTCGTATACAATGCGCAGTGCAATCCAGTTTCAAGAAATAGCTTTCTTAGTTGTAGGCCATTTCACTCTTTAACCACCTTATTTATTCTGTAATAGTAGAAAGCAAGATCAAAATTACCTTTTGGATTTGCAGTGTGCAAGAGGTTATTTTCTATTATTTCTCGCCCAACAAATACCACTGATACACATCCCATGTGATGGGAGGTGGGTGGACGAATGGCACTGCTTTTCTTGGTGTCGCAGAACATTACATTACAAAGTAAAAAATCGTGGGAAATGGCTTTCAAACTTTTAAACGTGGTTTTGCTCATTCATTCTTTACTTTTTCTAAAAAAAACTTCAAAATATATACTTTTTCAGTGACTAACGTAACATTTACATGAAGCACATTCAAGACCCTCAAACTAGCAGTTAGTAGCACAAGATTTCTTCCATTAAGGAACTTACACATTTCTTATATATAATATAATTTGGCCAGTAATGCATTTTAATTATAATGTTCTTTTTCCTTAACTTTTCTTTCATCCAAAGTATGATAATAATCGGAATGTTCCTTCATTTTGTGATGAGCTTATTTCACATTAGCGTCACTTTCTTGAATGGAATACTGTTGCCATATTCAGAAATGGCAGAATTTAAGCTTTACAAAGATATATAACATGATAGGGTTCTGTAAACATGAAAGATCAATGCGAGTGTCACAGAATCATGGAATAACCCCCTACCTGTTTCATGTTGGCTGTCCGAATTATTCCGTACATAATATGCATCACAGTTCTTGGGGGCAAAAATTTTGGAAGGAAAAGTGAGCATTATACATGAGTAAATACGGTATATAAAAAAAATTGGCATAAATGTAAATGCCCAAACAGTAGGGATGGGCTGATATGAAATTTTGCTGTTACCAATAAAGTACCAATATAAAAATTACCAATACCAATATCTGATATTCCACCGATCTGATATAAAATACCAAATGGCCCTTGAAGAACCTGACCACCTTTTGTTTCCAGGTGACTGCAGTGCAAGAGAAGTTGCATATTTAGAAATTTACTTTTTTAAAAAGTAGAGCATGGAGGTTATCCAAAGATAATAAAAAGGCAGAGTTTTGCACTAAATTATAAGATATTTATAGATATATCGGACTGGTAAAATTGTAGGTAATTTTACTGATATGCCTATAGTGGTCAATACTGATACAGTGGAACCTCGATTTTACATTTTCCTGCATTATATATTCAATCTTCCTGGTCCCGATTGAGCAAAATGCTGTAAAATTTTCCCGCATTTTAAGTTCTTCCAAATTGGTCCCCTGAAAAACGTAAAATCGAGGTTCCACTGAAGAGTACCAATTAATCTGTTCCATCCCTACTAAACAGTATTTTTTCCTAAGGGAAAACCTGTTGCAGTCACCTTGTCACAAACCATTTAGATTCTTCATCGAACATTTGCAGTTTTATAGTGAGTGACTGGAATATCAGTATTGCATTTCCCAGGTTAACTGGAAATTGTGAAGTGATATTCTTGTGTACAGATTTAGCATTTTCTATGTCCATGACTGACCGGAACCAAAGAGAACCCTACTGAAACCTATCTGGCTCTGTGACCAATCAGGTTATGTAGACGACTTCCAATCTTGCTAGGTTCGAGTCCTGGCATGTGCGTTCTTTGTAGGTATCTCTTCATCATTCATCACTGATTCTCATCATCACAATTAGCCAAAAGGGGCAGAAAAGAGACACTAAATAACAAAAATAAAAATACAAAATATTGAAAACCTAGAAAAAATTGAGGTTTGACCAGAACTCAGAAACCTAACCTGTTAATATAGACATAAGGGGACATGTCTGTGATTCAAATCTGTACAAGTAGTTTGAATGATTAATTCACATCATAGATGTAACAGTGAAAAACAAAAATAACAAATTGCATAAATAACCAAAAAGTTACAAGAAAAAGGTTTCCTTTTAAGACTTTTTCCTCGCATTCATTGGTGGTCAGAATAGTTATTCATTTGTTCAGTTCATTGCAATTTTAGTCCTGATTATCTTCGAACTTCGTCCTGATGAGCTTCAATACTGATGCTTGAAAATTGTAATAATTAAAAGGCCTTCAAAATATTGATTAATATCAGTAAGAATTTCACTCCAATTATATGCATCAAGAATGACATCAGAATATTAAAATATGTGCTGTGTAATCACAAAATCCAGTTTTCCACACAAACTGGATGCAAGATAAAAAGAAGCTTTTGAGTGTTGTCTAATTTTGAGAATAATTAGACACCGCAGAAGTATCGCATGACATCTTTGCAGACTCCGTGACCAACTAATATCAATACATTTATCAAGAATTATTTTCTGAAGCCAAAATATGAGCATGGAACTTTATTTAGCTTTTTAAATATTACATATGTGAAAAAGGTAAAGGAAATACAAAACGTATAACTATTTAATGTCAAAATGCATGCAAGTATGGAATAGAGTGATATATTATTTTATGGCACTGTAGAAAGGAGCAACCTATATACTCAACAGTGTTAAAAACCACTGTGTTTTAATTGAAAATATGTACTTGAGAAGCCTTTTATAATGAAATGGAAATGCAAGAAATAGTCATTTATGTAATGTTATATATATTGATGTTTGTGTAATTGTAGTATAGACACAACACTGCTTACATCACTGCCAGATTTGTAAAATATATATTTTTATAATATTTCTGTGTATAGATTTTTGTATATTGATTAAGTTACATTTGGATAAGTTGAAAGACGTCAACACATATGGTCTCGTCTCTATGTAAAAACATTAATAGGATGAGTGGATTGACGACATTTCTTAAGATATGGTAGGGATGGGCCGATATTCTACAGATCCAATATAAAATTAGAAATGGTCCTTGAAGAACCTGTAAGGTTCATTGACCTTAATAAATTGTTTCAAGGTGACTGCAGTGCAAAAGTAGTTGCATATTTAGACATTTACTTTTTTAGAAAGTAGAGCATGGAGATTATCCATAAAAATTACAACAAAATGGCAGAATTTTGCACTAATTTATCAGATATTTATTGATATAACAGATCGGTAAAATAATCTGTAGTTTTACTGATACACCAATATGCCTATATTGGCCGATACGGATAGAGTACCTATTAATCGGTCCCATCCCTAGTATTTGGTAACAAATATTTTGATACTTCACTTACAAAGTTTGTCAATTCTTTTTCAACATTACTATTGAGTATTTTTGTAAACTTTTTATTATAAAAAAGTTCATGAAGACCAATTTTTGTAATTTGTCTGTGAAAGGATATTCCTTGAAATTAATTCTGTTGGGTATTTATTCTTGCTTGTTTTACTTGATTTCTTTTAACATGCATTCAGTTAGAGGTAACAAAGCCAGCAAGAAAATGTTGACAGAAGCAACTAGGAAAATTGCAGGAAAGTTTCCAATTTTTTTTTTCTTTTGAATATTTTCAACAACATGAAAAGTTAAGTTATCCTTCATTTTCAAATTACTTCATAAGTTGTTAAGGTTTTTTTGTGAAAAGGAGGTTATTTCAGATTTGAATGATTTCACTAATTATGATGGGAATTAATTATTAATGTCAATCATGAGGAATTTAAAACCAGAACTGATGGCTTTGTGTACTTCAAATGAAGGAAAAAAAACAATTTGGGAGGTAAAAAGACAATGGTCTATTGGAAATTTATTACACATATTTTATAAATAACAGTAAAAAAATCATTTTATTACTTTATGCATATTTTACAAATATGCTCGTTTGTGATCTCGAGATTCAGTTACATCTCCACAAATATTACAAAATAGTGACTATACATTTGTTTATTTAATGTGCTGCTGTATTGCAAAAAAATTAAGTTACAGTAAATAGAAGACTTTCACAATATAGTGGAACCTCGATTTTATGTTTTTCAAGGGACTAAGGTGAAAAAACTCAGAAGCAAGAAAATGTAAAATCAGGGTTCCACTGTACTTGCATTTGGACGGATATTTATTTTGTTGACTTGTGCATGAATTATGCTAAGGCACAACAGCATCAGGCATATTGCTTGGAATTACTGGAAGGTTGGTTGGTTGGTTGATTTAGTGTTTTAAGTCCACTTTATGCACAGTAAGGCTAATTGGGACTGGACCTACAGTTTAGAGTGGAATCCGAACCACTATGTGCCTCCACCGGGTATCGAACCCAGGACCCCTTGATTACAAGGCGACGACGCTACCACTGCGCCATCAGGGAGGGCGAATTACTGGAAGGAATAGTTAGTGTATTATATATTCTCATTAACTCTTAAAAACATATGCGTATATTATTCCTGAACAATTATGGTATGCATGTACGAAGTGAGTCCAGAAACTAAGAACTTACTGTGCATATTAGTTGCACAAGCAACAAGTGCTTTCTTATCACATTTGCTTGGCATTAAGTGGAACGTGCTGTTGTAATGTTCTGTATAAGCTGCTAGTTTTTCTGTGTTTGATTACAAAAGATGTGAAAATTAACACTATTCTACGTGTGAAGTAGAGATGGGCAGAAAATCTGATGCAATGGATAATCCAGATAGTACAAATTTCATGAATGTTGTAGAAAATCCGTTCAGTGAAGTACAAACATGATGAATAAAGTAATGTGCATATTGGCCTTAAATTAATAAACAATAAAACTATATGGATAATGCACACATTGAGATATCCAGACATTTTGGATAATCTTATAGAATATTATCCGATATCCGAATAAAATTTTATCTGGATTTGGCCATCAAAAGTCTGTGATAAAGAGTCTTCAATGCATATGCAAGAAAACGTGATGAACGAAGAGGACACCTCTCTGGTAACAAGCATTTCACAATTTCTGAATTGCACTAAAAGTTTCCAACTGTGTTTCATTAAATAAAAGAAATACCTGGCATCATGATGCGATGTATACCCTGATAAATATGACAACTACATATAAAAAAATAGTGTAATATATGTAGCAACAATGTGCATCAAATATTTCTAACAAACACTTTTCTACACCTATTCTGGACATAGCTCATAGTTCTTGAACCTACAATTATAATTGACATATCTCTTACAGTCACTGCAACTTAGCCATACTTGCATGTACATATGCTACAAATTTGTCACTAGCTTATTCTTTTCTATCTAGGTGCAACAAAATATTATTTTATATACAACTTTGGTTTTCAATCTTCTTGCCACTGTTGATTCTATGGTTCACTTTCAGTTTGCCGTCATACATGCTACAAAGCGTAACAAGTCTTTTGCAATTTCTTATATGTTTGGAAGCATTGAAAAAATACATACTTCACTGTAAAAGTTATCTATGTGTACATATTATATACACAAATCATTTACGAATCATATTTCATGATAACACAATAAAACTTTAATAGCTACCTTTTGTTAAAACTCATTAGTGCAAATATAAATGGATGCACATTAATTTTACTTGCTTATTGTAAAAGCTACACTTTACTATTATCACAGAAAAATCGTTGTACTACTGCTTTCATATGTTTTTTGCTGAATTACCAGAAATTGTCTATTTTCCAGAATTCATATCTTTTACTTAAAGAGGTTTCAAGTTATTTTTACATTTTATTAAAGAACATAGATCATTTCAAAAGTTTCTCACTGTAGGTTAACAAAATTAGTTTATTAAAAAAAATATGCTGACAGGCCTTCCAAGTAATATCCACTTTTTCTTTATTACAGAGACACAATGTTTGGGTGAGGTGAATCTGGTATTCTCACAATGGCATCTTTATTTGTACACCCCTGGTCACATAAAGTAGTACATGGCACTTTATCTGAAAAGGAGTACATCTAATTGCTTGGTTCACCTTGTCGGAAACATCTTTAATGGTACTGGATTGTTTTTCATGAAATGATATTTTCAGTTCTGAAAAAGTATGGATGGGAATACCCTGTTCACCCACCATACAGTCCTGACAGGAGTCTAATATATTTTGACTTGTTTCCAAGCTGAGGAAATCACTCCATGGGAAATGTTTCAGAACATTTTGCTCTGGTAGAAATAGAAGATGTGTTAAATTAAACATTGGATCACTATGATAAAGGTGAACTGAGATTACTTCGAAGACCTGTAAATTAAATCTACTTTTTAAAACAAAATCTGCAGCATGCAAAACTTTTGAAATGGCCCTCATATTGTTTTTATTCCATAAGGTTAAATGACATTCTAGTGTGGATGGGAAAATCTGGATAAAGCTTTATGCAGATATGGGATAATGATTTATCTAGACAAAAGTTCTAAACATGAGATTGGATTAAAATATTCATAATTAACTGATTTCACAGAATTATGAAGAACTTTGTGGTGTCTGCTTACAAATGATGGCATAAGCTGAATGCATGAAAAGCATTAACAAAAGTGGGTTACATGAACACTTTAAAAATGTAGGAAATTTTGACTTAATTTGTCTGTGAAGCATATAGGTTGCAGATGCTAGTAACTTGGTAAATGTGCAAATTATATGCATTCACAATTTAATGCAATTAAAAACCATAACAATTTCCAAATTAATTGATTTTGTTGTTTAGATGAGTACGACCACTTTTCGTGGAATGCCCCTTTAACGATCATCTGCATTATTTGTATCTTCAGATTCTCTGTCCAATTCAAAATGTTTATTTTAATAATTTAAAATTGTTTTCTTGGTTACCTTTATAGTTCGGTAAAACATATAAATTTTATATATATATAAAAATAAATTACAAGTTTATCTAAAACATGACAAGAGAAATGGCTTATACTGGAACACAATTCAATTCCAGTCAGGAAATACAGATTTAATGATATGGCAAAATGATTCAGCGGACACTATATGATTCCTTTATGAACTAGTTTTTAGTAATCCTCTAAGTCTTCGAGATCCCAGGAATCGTTATCGACTGGCTCCATGGTCTTTCTCGGTGGAGGCTCAGGTGTGGCGTTCTTGTCTTTTATGCTGGTTCTTTGCAAAGGTTTTGGTGCTGCCGCTATCTCGGCAGAAACCTTTCTCGGAGAACCCCAAATTAGTGAAGTGCTGGGTGTGCTCCTGAAAAGAGGGAGACAAAAATTAAGATATACGAGGGCTAAATTGGAGCTTTTTATCTACAAATTAATGGAGAAATGTGGTTCTACAGGGTGTCTGTAAAGTCACGCAACCGAGATTTTTATTGTACATAACTTTTGTACAAAATCAGATAATGACATGGAAAGTTACACTGGGTATTAACTTTATTTGGATATTTTTTAAACATTAAACAAGAGAGTCATGTTCTACATGAACATTCAGTATGCAGTAAAAGTTACTAAGATGTAAAAAAGTTTTTTTATGAAGTAAAAACAAACGGATAAAAGACAGCTATGGAGTTATCAATGGTCTGTTTGCGTATCTATCGAATAGATAAAAGAAAGATTAATTTTTGTGCATATTATGCATGGTATAGGTGTAGTATGTCTCCACATTGGAAGAATGTAGGTGTGATATGTATGTATGTTTCAAGTTCTTTATTTGTGTATATTTTCTCCTTTACTTTCTTGTTAACCACATTAGGTTTGGTAAAGGAAACACAAGAAAACCAAGATGTGTATGTTGTATTTACCTACCGTGGTTCACCATGACGTATGGAGAGAAAAAATGTGGAGACATACTGCCGTGATTAAATGTGGAGACATACTACACCTACACCATTATGCAGTACAGACAATTTTATGAGGTTAATTTGAGCATATTCACAAAAGTATGTTCTTTCGAAATTACTAGATGTCATGTCAGAAGGCAGTAGTACCAGGTGTGCCCGGCATCTGGCTGTTATTCAATCAATGCCCAGATGAAAGAAAAGATTTGATATTTGCTGTACAGGTACTTGACCTACCTATATTTTTGTATGTTCAGTCTAGGTTGCGCGACTTTTAGAATTTTGCCAAAACTATCAATGTCACTTCACGAATGGATGGGACAAGTTGAGAGGCGTTATTTACAATGGAAAGGAAGAACTCAAAAGTTAAAATGGTGAAGAGGGTCGGGTGACACCTCATTTGATAGATCTCATTTCAAACTTCTTTTGTGGGAAAGATTTGTCCCATGGTTTTTGAATGGATGCTCGAAAACTTTTTTATGGTCTCAATGGGTCATACATTCAAAATATACCTGTCAATTAACACCATGCATTTTTGTGAAGTGATGTTGATAGTTCGTGCAATTACCCTTCCCAAAACTATTAGCCTGTTATTAAGTTATACTAGAAACAGGTAATTACAAAATGAAAATCCATTTACACTTCCCTAGAATAATTGCCAGCAGATGAAATATAGAGATAGTCAGATTAAAACTCACTTTGCATGGGAAAATCCATTTTCTTTCTCGGAGGCAGTAATGCCAGTGGAAATATCTTCAAACTGGAAAGCATCCACTCCTCCAGTTGGCTTTGTTCTTTTTCTGGTTAACTGTAAGTACACAGAGTGTGTGTATCAGATGAGTTTGGATCAGCTGGTGTAAATAAATTTGAAAATTACCAGGGTGTGACTATATGGGCACTGAAAACGTGTAAAGGGGCATTCTAGCATTATGTATGTGTAGAGGCACATATTTTTGGTAAATAAAAAAAGCAAAATTTCAGTACAAAAACAGTCAATTTTGGGTTCAAAAGCGGTAAACAAAGTTAAATGTTGGTGTTATAGCAGTGAAAAAGCAGATCAAAAGCGGTATATAAAATTACATTTTGGTTTTAAAAATGAGACTATAATTCTAAATTTGATTTAAAAATCACTTATTACACAAAATAAACATATTCCTTCTAAAAGCACATTTATGTCGTTACCAGAGTATTAAGTTTATTTCTGTGTAAAGGGGTCAATTTTTGCTTCTCCAATATTTACAGCAGAATTAATCAATTTTCCATGATTAACATAACTCTCAGGATAATTTAAACATTTGAAAGTGTTGCGTCAGTAAATAAACTCGAAAGTTTGTGTTTTAAGAGTATATTTAGCATTTTGCAGTTCATTTCGTGACAAAATAGGGTAGGAAAATTCACCTCGCACCTTTCAGTAACATGAAAAATTAATATTACAATGTGTTATTTCACATTTTGGGTTTTTGTCATAAACTAATTATGTATGCCATTTCACAAATAACATGAAAGGTTTTAGACACGTTAGATTAAAATATTCGTAATGAAACAATTTCATAGAATTATGATGTAATTTATGTAATTTTTGATGTCTGCTAACTAACAAAAAAAAATTGAGTATGATGACAGCCTGAATGCCTGAGAAGCATTAGCAGAAATGAGTTACATGTGAGACACTTAAAAACAGTAGCAAAGTTTGACTTCATTTGTCTGTGAAGCATATAGGTTACAGATGGTAGTAAGTTTTGTTGGTGAAATATGCAAAATATATGCATTAACAAACATTTAGACCTTAACACAATTAAAAACAATAATAATTTTCAATTTATTTTGTTATTTACATGGAGTAGGACCACTTTCCGTGGAATGTCCCTAAAGTAAGCACTTAAAAGGTACTATATATATATATATAAAAAAAAGAAAGGAACCGAAATTTACTGCAAATATTAACTTATTAATTTTCTTATTTTTTGTTTAACATTCTATTCAGCGGTATGCCCAGGAATTTTGAAAGGGAGGGAGTTACCTACACTTTTTCTGGTAGTTAGCACTCATTTTGCCATCTATTTCTACCTTTCATGTTCTTCTCTTTTTTAGGAATACTGGGCCAAAGGAGATGGTTATAACCCCCACCAACTCCCGCTTGGGCACGCCACTGATTCTATTGCATTTTTCTTCTTACTTTCAACTTAATTTCAATTTTATTGGTGAACCATGGTTATTTGCAATTGTTAACTCTTTCCCTACGGGATTTTGCCCTGCTGTGTAAATTTTCAGAATTGCATATATTTGTAAAAAAAAAAAGAAGTATCCTAAAGTACTGATATGAATTCTACCACTATCTTTGAACAAAGGGCCATAGCTGGGAGTCCCCCTTGGTATTAGATTGTCATTGTTAATGAAGTGGATACAGTGGGGTGTCCAAAAGGGGGGGGGTGGGGGTTGGTAGAGGTCATAACCCTTCCTTTTGGTCAAGTATTCCGAAGAAAAAAGAGAATGTCAACTGCAGGAAAAGGTAGCAAAATGAGGGCTGACAACTAAAAAAGTATATGTACTTCCAACCTCTTTTGAAACCACTGAGCGGATAAATGATCTTGTTGCCATTGTTGTTTACATACACACAGCAGTACAAGTTTTTAATTTGTTCAGAACCAAAGTCGGTTATTTCTATCTTTAGTAAACAGTTCGAATGCCAGACTCTAGATGGCAGCATGTTCTGGTAACTTCGCTTGACATCAGCAGCGATGGCAATATTTGAAATCAACTGCAGTCGCTTTCTGTAAGTTACCCATATTGAAAAAAAATCGACTGAAGTTGCTTGCAGCAGCGAAAGAGTTAAAGGAACACAAAACAAGAGGTTACCCTCTACAATGTATTGTTGAGAAAGCAAAAGTGATTAATGCATGTGAAAAAAAAGGTCTAAAAATGCATTATCGAGCTCAAAATAACATAAAAAAAAAACATTAAGGAACATGTAATTTTATTGGAGCCTCCCGATGGCGTAGTACATCCTGATCAAGGGGTCCCAGTTTGATCCCCAGTGGAGGTACATAGCAGTCTGGATCCCATTATAAACTGTAGGTCCATTCATGATTATTCTATCTTTGCATAAAGTGGACTTAAAACAGAACTCCGGGTGACAATTTTTATCGATTCAATATTTTTCTATATCTCTCTCTATAAATATAAGCCTATGTTCTTCCTTTTTAGTCTAAATGTGATAATAGGAATTTCTCAATGTTACCAGCAGCAACTCCAGAACAGTGAGGTTCCTTTACATCATATTGTTTCCATAGCATATTGTTTTCAATGCAATAAAAATAAATAAATAAATGTCAGTGGCAAACATAAAACTGTAATGTATTGCTGCATGAATACAGGATAGAAAATGCAGTTTTTCAAGGGTTTGTAGTGTAGAAACATGACCGGGAATTATGTGTGAATTATTGGCTCTTGGAATTATACGTGAATTTTTCTCAGACGTGAAAAAGTGCAATTTTTATTAATCCAATTGAATTTATACATATTTATAAGTGCCCCGAGGCAAGTTTTTCACAGTTTAGCTTTTATTTTTATTGAGGAAGGAAAAAGGAAGCTGCGTGGAAAATAAAACAGAACTATCTCCATCCGTTTACTTGGTTAGTGTTCTTTGCAGAACAATGATCTATCTGACAGGTACAAGATTATTGCAAACTAAGATATCTTGAAGTTGACTAGGTAAATTTGAGTTTGATAGATACTAGGGATGTGCCGAAGCCGATTACAGATGTATAAAAATCGGCCGAAATTGACACATCGGCATCGGTATCGGAATCGGCAAAAATCCGATATTTAAACCGGTACAGATTATACTAGAGTTTTTACCTTCTAATAAGTTTTATATTCTAGTTTTGTAAAATTCATTGAAAATTTGGTTATGATTCGTCATTATTGTAGAGTTTTTGTAATAAAATTATTGCAAACTCATTCAGAGGATCAACCTAACTATAAATCGAAAATAAAACAGTACATTGCTGAACCAGGATCTGTTGTTGTATTGGAAATTCAAAAATGAATATTCAAACCTGAAGCAAGTCCTGAGAAAATACTTGGGCATACCTGCTGCATCAGTATTCAGTGATTGAGTGTTCAGTGTTGCTGAACAGATTTGTGATAAGAGAAGAAGTAGGTTACTTCCTGAAGTGCTTCCAAATCTCGTGTTTCTGAAGTTCAATCTGGCAGAACAGGAATTCATGTTGCATTTCAAAGAACTGCTTGTGTACTAATGTTTAATCTCTAGAGAATCCATGTTCTTCTTAAAGGTTCACATAACATTTTGTAGATGCAAATGTACTTTCGCATCTCTTGAAAATATATATGTATATACATATGATATGCAATAGAAATGTACATAGCAAATTTATTTTTGTCATGCTGAAAATAACATCCCATTTCTGTTTAATAATCTTATGTATCGGAATCGGTTAAATATCGGCATCGGTATCGGTTCCAAAAATTATCGGTGAGCACATCGGCATCGGTAAATTTTCAGCTTCGTCACATCCCTAATGGATACATTGGAATCACACATACCCTTTATATTGTTAATATTTTTGTGTGTGTATGTGTGCGAGTGATGAGAGGTTGAAATACAGAAATATCTACCCTTGAATTTTTGTAAAGTTCACCTTGAAAACCGGGAATTACACTTGAATTTTGTCATCGTCCTAGAGTTGCCACCCTGAATAATCAAAACTCTACAAAGAGAACATGCTTGTTCTCGTGCTGTGGAAATCTGTCAGTGTTGCATGGTAACAACCTCTATAATGCCAACTTACCTGGTCATCTAGTCTTTCCTCCAGTTCTTTTATCTTCGGAGATATTCTTGACCTGAATACACTGGTTATTTGTGAATTCGTAGGAATGGTGGCATCTACCACATCACTTCCTTTACCACTTTCACTGCAACAGGCGATAAAAACATGCAGAATTACTGAAACTCCAAAATAACAAAAACAATGTTTTACATGTAACATAGCTTCGTATCAATTGTGTTGTATTGTTAGGGCCCCAGATTTATGGTGAATAAAAGATCAAGATTCCAGTTTAAAAAGTAGGCATGTTTCGGGATCAAAAGTGGTAAATAAAATGGCATTTCGGTGTTAAAATGTGGAATAAAACCCTAAAAAGTACACTTCCTAAACAAAATAAACATTTCCCTAGAAATAGCACATTTATGTAGTAATCAGAGTATTAAGTTTATTTCTGTCGAAAGGAGGCCATTTTTGCTTCTCGAACATCAACAACAGAATGAATGAATTCTCCATGAATTGCGTAACTTGCAGGATAATTAAGATTTCAGAAAGTGTTGCATTGGTAAATAAACTAAATTCCATGTTTAAGAGCTATTTTTGCATCATTTCGTGACAAAACATGGTAGGAAAATGCACCTCGCACCTTTCAAATATATGAAAAATGAACATTACAGTGTGTTATTTCACATTTCATGTTTCTGTCAAAAACGAATATTCATGCCTCCATCTATTGTTATTAATTTATACTATATTGGTTTCAGGCAATACAGGTGTAACAGTTTATCAGTGAAATTACTGATGTTTTTACCAATCTGATACAAGGTTCTCACAGAACCTCCACATGTATTTTCCATGAGATTTCACAGAATTTTCTAGAATCCTTAATTTTTTCAGAGTACTTGATACACAGTTAATTACTATTTTTAATTCATTTTACAATGGCCTGTTCTATTTTCCCTCACCTTTATTATTATTATTATTAGAAATGGGACATTCATTGGTATCTAATCTCGGTATCAGCTGATATAGGAATGTCAGTGAATTGGTTTATTAGTAAAATTTCCAATAATTTTACTGACTACATGCATTTATAAAGTGCCTGTAATTTAGTACATTGTTACTTTATGTATAAAAATATTATTCATATGTTATAGTTTTATAAAGTTAAATATTTTAATTTAGGAGGTGAATGTTCTTCAAGGTGCATTTGCAATTGGATCTGTTATCACTATCAGTAAATTTTATATCAACAATTTATTGGTATGGCAAAGGTTTCGTATCAATTCATCCCTAATTATTATTAACATTATTACTTTCTGATAGCGCTAACAAAACTAATGCAAGAATAAAATGACATCTACATGTGCATATAATTAAGGAAAAAGGTTTAGGAGTTAAAAACCTTTTCAAACTGTATTGCAGTTCACAAAATAAAATTGCAAACAAATAATTTACCGAACATTAAATATTTTCACACTTTGACAAATAGACGTGCTTCATTAGTACATATTAGGGATTGGCCGATATGAAATTTTGGCCGATACCGATAAAGTAACGATATAAAATTTACCGATACCGATAAACCGATATTCTACCGATCCAATATAAAATAAGAAATGGTCCATGAAGAACCTGAAATGTTCATTGACTTCTTTAATAAATGTGTGTTTCAAGGTGACTAGCAGTGAAAAAGAAATTGCATATTCAGATATTTACTTTTTTAGAAATTAGGGCATGGAGATTATCCACAAAAATTACAACAAAATGACAGAATTTTGCACTAAATTATCAGATATTTATCGATATATCGGATCGGTAAAATAATCAGTAATTTTACCGATAAACCAATACACCGATATGCCTATATTGGGCGATACCGATAGAGTACTGATTAATCGGTCCCATCCCTAGTACATATTGATCAATTGGAGGATTTTCCCTGAAATTTATATATATATATATATATATATATATATATTAAAAATTATCTGAGATTACCAGGTGTGCGGAAATTCTGTGATGCAAAATTCTTCCATTGTGCTATGTTTATGAACATATAGTGCATATGCCTTAGTTGGACAAAAAAAATGTCTAAATATGCAGTCCTGTATTTCAAAGCAAAAACCCATACATTAATTAAGGAGGTTAATGAACCATTCCTGTGCTTTATGGACATTTTAAAATGTTATATAAGATCAGTGAAATATTGGTTACCAGTAGGGCTCGGAAGTTAATGAAAAGTCATCTTTTTATCTGGGCCTTGAAGACAATACTAGGCAAAACCTGACAGTAGTCTGTTTTCCTTCAGTTAGATCAAGAAAATGTTTTTATTTTCCATTTTTCAGCCTTGTTTATTTTATAGTATTTGCTAGCACAACTTACATATTTAAATTTACTAATATGGTCAATGCAAAAGCACAATATTTTTTAAACTGAAATTGGTTAAATAATTAACTGTGGTAAACTTAAATTATTTACTTTGGGTGAAGCCTCCTGAGGTTCCCTTACTGGCCACTATCATCACTTTAATCTGGTGTTTTAAAGAATAATTAGTCACAACATAAAATAATTATGCACACAAAACACAATTGTATTTTCAGACGCTGGCCAACTACTGTATTGTGCAAGGACTTGAATGACATGCAGAAAAACCTCCTGGTGTATTTTATGTAACGTTAAAGTAAAAGTAAAGAATACTACATTAGCACTAAATTCCTTCCCCCCCCCCATTTGTTTTGGTAGTTTAAAGCACCAAACAACAGGTTTTATTGAATTATTCAACAACTCTCTTGTAATTTATGAGAAAAATCACTTTCAGTTTAATAGCGAAAATTATTTTTAGGTCAACTTCCGAGGCTAGTGATCAGTAAATTTTGTTCGTCTTACCAATCACAGAGCAGGAACTCAAAGAGAAAACACGGCACACATAAAAATATAAATTTCAAAACTTCCAATGTTTTGCCTTTTTATTACTGTTCCTCCTACGTTTTTTACACAAAACTAATTAAAATGAAAAGAAATTTCACATTTTGCATAATTTCCAGGATAAATAGACTGTCATGATGGTTGTGGTAAACGCGGTTTAAAATTACTTAGGTGAAATTTTGAAAATTTCGCACTTCCGCATTGCACAATTTAATGGTTAAATCCTATTAATTTCGAAGATCCCTGACCCGAAAAAGAAAACATGTGGTGCACATACTCGACCCCCTCCAGCCATGCGGGAAACAGGAACTGCACCATGCTGAGCAGCACAGCCCAGCCCCCCAACCACCAACTGACAACGCCACCTGACAGCAGGAAGCAAACAACGCAAACCAGGAGGCGCACGCCAGCGCTGCTGAATGGGAGAAATCGCAACTACCGCCACCTGGGAACAAACAATGCAGTGACGCAGTACCATCTCCGCTTCAAATGCTGTACCCTTTTGTGAATGAAGACAGTGGATCTTCGAAATTAATAGGATTTAACCATTAAATTGTGCAATGCGGAAGTGCGAAATTTTCAAAATTTCATGTAAGTAAAATAGACTGTGTGAAATTGTTGTATGGCATTTTTCGTCACCAAAATGCCGGATAAGTATCTGCAAATAAATTCCAACTGATACTTCCTGATACCGATACATCGGCTCAGCCTAGGTTATCGTAACTGCAAATATTTTATATTTGTCCACCCTTATTTTGTATTACTTGTTTTTGTTGCCAAGTTAACCAATAAATTAATAAAAGGCAGCCAGAGCTTGGTGCTGTATAACCTCCAGTATGGCATGGAACTTTACAAGTATTGATAAATTCTTCTCGTCACATTTTACGTACACTCACCTCTGACTATCCCAGTCTTCACTCTGGACATCATTCAGGTCATCGGCAAATGTCACAGACTTAAACTGTCCTTTCTTGTCTTGAATGGACCGAGGGCTCTTCAGGGAACTCTCTATATTGTCGTACATGCTCCATGGTGGGGGAACTTGACTAGACCTCACATTGCTACTATCGCGGAGAGGTTTCACGGTGCTTTTCTGTGGCTCTGATACTTTTCCTCCAGATATGGACCTCTCGGAACCGGGCTTCTTTACTTCTTTGCTTGGTGAAGCATCTTGGGATTTGTGCTTCTCCGGAGAAAGCCTGGAGAAAAATTTGGCATTCAAGACCTCTTCCAGCTCATCATCGGAAACTGGCAGGTTTTCTTTGCTCGAAGCTTCGGCAGGGTCTAAATCAACATTCCTATTAAAAAAGAGAATTAAGAATTCTTGTATAGTTTCAAAAACATGCAAATGTTGATAATTAAACACACAATTTTTATGGTAAGTTATATATAGTCATTATGCTGGGCTAAAAGTTTTCAAGAAAATATATAATAAAATTCTAATAGTAAATACTAATAATATATATATATATATATATAAAAAAAGGTAAAAAGGTAAAGTGCTCCCCTGTGCTTAGCACCACGCCATGAAGGCGTATAGGGGGTGTGGGGGTAACGCCCCACACTTTCTTGATCCGGTCGTAAGTGGGGTGATGTGATCAGCATCACGCCCCTGACCGCCTTTACCCCCCAGGGTTTCCCCCAGGTACCCATGTTATTCGACGCTGGGTGGGCGCCGGGGCCGCTTCCATCGTTAGAAAAGTTCCCGGATTTGAACCGGCCGGGGATCGAACCCGGGACCTTTAGCATGGTAGTCAGACGAGTTACCGACTGAGCCACCGCGGCCACCATATATATATATATGAGAGAGACAAAAGAAAGAAAGTTGTCACTGTGGGTCAGCACGACGAACCCCTAGTTATTGTTGTAGGTTTTCATGACCAGGTTATGCTACTCATTCATAGCTGCACAATTTTCTCTCGATGATGCGTGGCAGTCAGTTCCATACACAGGCCAAAATCTCAGGAGAAAAGTTATGTTTCCCCCCCAGAAGACTCGATCCTGCGTGCATTCCATAGGAAGAGCCCAAAACCTGATGCTTTAGACAGCATGGCCAAGATGCAAGACCAGCCATTTTAATAATGCCAAAAATAGGGCATCACTTAAGTTAACAAGTTTCTCAAACTGAGCCAAAAATGTGATGGAGTGGGGATTTCAACTACTTTTCCTCTATCTCTCTCTTTTTGCAGAGTTTCATGTTAATTTACTTTGATAAAATTGTACGACTTTCCGTAGACTGCTGAGCAACATTTTACAGAAATATACTATTATAATTTGCTTACCTTCTCCACATTTTCCTCATGATGGCGTGCCGTTTCTTTACAGGTGTGGACGTAATAATTTGGGGTGAGACAGAATGTACAGTTGACTTGGACGAATGGTGCTTATGAGGTTTTTTGTGGTGCATATGGAGTCCTTTATTTAGATCTCGCCTTTTGCTTGATTTCTTTTCTGTAAGAAAAAGTGCAAGAGAATTTAGAAACAATCTTTATATTTGTGCACGATTCCTTCTTGTAGACAACAAGTGAAATACTTCTGACTTTGAATAAATGCTTCCATTTAAAAGTGTATCCAACTACAGAAATAATAACAACAATCATTGTAGGGTCCTCCCTGATGACGTAGTGGTAATATTGTCGCCTTGTAATAGGTTCGAGGTTCAAACATGTACAAGTTGAATAGTGTGACAACTGCCTCACATAAATTCATTTTTTTTATGCAGTGGGTGGGTCAACGATTCCTGATCATTTTTCCAAACATATATAAATTTCCCAGGCCATTTTCTAATGCATTAACAGCCAACCTCCATGGTGCAGTGGTTCTATGCTAGGGTCTAGGTTTGAACGCTGGACTAGGAATGGGTGTTCTTTGAGTGTCCCTTCATCAATTTCATCATATCATCACTCGCACTCATCGTCGTGATTAGCCAAATACGACGCTACATAACCAAAAACTTATAATGTTTTAATATACAAACATACTAAACGTTAAGTTTTCAAGAAAAGATTCTCTTGGGCTATTGATCATGTGAGTTGTGGAAAAGATTCCAAGCTTCCGAGAGCTAACGACACTCTCATCTTCAGGGTAGAAGTGACAAGGCTTACTTCAAATAAGCACTTAGGCTATTTTTCATTATATATACGGTGGAAGACCAGGAAAAAGTGGAGATGCTTGACTTCTATGCTGACCCAGCCAGAGGCAGGAAAAGACGAAGGATGATGTATACGGGGTCCAGCCCCTTACCATATCTAAAATATAACATAACTACAATGTCAGAGTAACATATTCTTACTCGGGTTAAAAGCTGAGGCTGTAAGCGGCACTCAGCACACACAAAACAAAACTCAGGACGACACACACACAGCCCTACAGAAGATTTTACTGGCCTTAGGTCAAGAAAAAAACCTCATTAGTGTGTAAAATGCAGTCCAGGGTGTACTACTTGGAAGTGAGGTTGACATTTGGGTGTACTACTTGGAAGGGTCACCAATTAAAACCCCTCAGAATTGGTGAAAATAAATGAAAATTAAAATGTAAAGAAAATATCTACAGCCAAGAAACTTGGAGAAAAATGTGAAATAGGTTCTTCAGTCTGTAATCCTGGGAAGCCCAATATTTCATTCAATTTCCATGACTTTTCCTGTTTTTTGAACATTTTTCCAAAATTGTTTGATTTTTCAAGGAGCTCTGGGCCAGTCGGAATTCTGTTCAATAAGTGAAATAAGAAACACCAATATCAGTGGAATTCCTTCCCTTAAAAATCATCGAGAAAAACCAGCCACAGATATTTTTTTTGCCGAAGACTGTATATATAAGTACAACAATACCTAATAAGTTAAGTGTAAGAACAACAATACATCTACGTAGAAATTTTCAGCGAAAAATGCAGGCTCGACCAGGACTCGAACCCGGGTCTCTGGCATGTGCCATTGCTCTAACCACCGAGCTACCGAGCCAGCCTGACCTCGCCTGATTTTTTGCTATCGCTATTTTACCTGCATGGAATCGTCTCTGCCAGTGCTAGTGCAACGGGATCTGTTGCCTTTGAAACACAGTAGACTTCGACGTTGCCTGGTTCCTCCCAGCATAGAGATGTTAATTATTGTAGATTAGGCACACAGTAGTACATCTCCTGTGTGTGCCTAATTTACAAAAATATATCTGTTTGTGTGTCTGTAAAGCTTGAGACATAACACAGTAACTTTTCACCAACTTCTGTTGCTGAAGGAAGTCTCTCTGGATTTTTTGAGCACATTGAAAGCTTTCAACTTCATGTTGCCCATGAACTTGGAAAATGTTTTTGGACTCTCTGCTTCGGCTGCAATTTCCTTCCTCGGCTTCTTTCCTTTTCTTCCAACCTTTTTGTTCAGCTCCTCTTCCACTGTTTCCTTTATTTTTAAGAAATCTTCATGTTTCTGAAAGTAGTTAATATTAATAATCAGTAACATTTATATGGTATAAACTGGTATATGAATGTGTCTAAATGTTACATTATCATTATAATCTGATGCCACCAGGTGCATATATTCTAGGGTAGCTAGGCTATCTCTGAAGGCCAGACTAAATTCAGAAAATAATCGACTAGCAAATGTGACTGATGTTTCACTCTCAAGTAACAATAGTATTTAACTAGCGACACTGCTCCCGTGCCAAGGATTCAAATGTGTTGGTGTATCTACACATGGGATCCTTTCCTTTAAAGCTATCACCAGGCTTCTTCCTTCCCGACCAGCGCCTGGACATATTTGTAGTGGCTTCCAAACCTAAGCATTGGACAAGGAAGTCTTCATTTTACAACGGAGATAATACCTTACAGCGATGCCAATTTGCTAACCAGCATGGGATTATTCCCAGGGAATTTTTTAAACAGAACTACAATTACAGGAATGGGAAAAGTTGGCAAAGTAACAGCAATTTTTTCCCCCTCTGGGCCAATACTGTCCCCTTTGAACACTTGCAGAAGCGAAAGCTCTGACCTTCAACCAACCATGCTTTACAATGGTTGACAAAGTTTTGAACCCGTCGTCTGCTTTATTTATGACTGGGGATCGTGTTGAAGGAAGTTTAGGGAAATTGCGTACCTTACTGCGCAGATTTTATTTAGTGTATTGAGTGAGTGACATATACGTTGAATGATCTGTGCTGCATAGTGTGGTGAATTAACATGAGTAACATAATTAACGAACTATTGACAAAACATTTACTCTGCTTGTATGAGGATAAGCTTCAAATCATGAAGATAGGCAAGCCTGGCATCCCAAAGAAGAACAGAATGGATTTGCTTTAGTTTTTTTATTTAGCGTTGCTTTTCTGCTACTTTAGCTAATCACGACAAGGATGACTGACAATACAAGGAAATTGATGAAGGAACATTCACAAAGAATAGCCATGCCCAGGCCTGGATTTGAATGCAGGACCCCTGGCATCGTAGTACGCTGTACTAACTATTTTACCACAGACATCAGCAATATAAGAATGGAGTTCCTGTTCAAATGAAATATTCAAGGTAAGAACTTTATTATGTATTTCATTCTCGCACGTAGACCTACATAAATATTTCACAACATGGGCCTCTATATTTTATCAATAACCATGAAATACTTGAAATCCTTTCCATACTGTTTCTGTATTAATGAAACAGTGACATTTTTATAATTATTTGTAAATTGTAAGGTACGTGTTTTTAATTACAATGTCACATCACTTCAGTGGCAGATTCAGAAATTACAGTTGGAAAGGGCAAATTTCAATAGCATGCCTCACCTCATCACCTCATCACTTACACTTAAACTGTTTTATATGAACAATATATCATACTCTAAACAGGAATTAATTTATCCAGAGATTATAGTATTGGTTTGCATGCAAAGATAGGGAGGGACCCAGTAGATGGTTTGATTAATTTGGTTCATTTTACTTCGCTTTTTGAACATTTTTGGCTAATCATGAAGATGAGCAGGAGTGATGATATGATGAAATTGATGACGGAACACTCACAAAGAACACTCATGCAAAGGCTGGGATTTGAACGTGGGATCTCTAAGTACTAGGGATGTTCAATATATAAGTTTCCCTGTGCTATCAAAATATTGTATAAAGCAATGCCATTAAAAAGATGCACATGGTTGACAAGCGCCATCCTTCGTCTACAAGGAACAACAATCGATTTGTTATCAGACGTGAAGGTGCATGCGCTCAAGGGCGAAAAGTAAATGCTTGTTCGGAAAACGTGGGCTCCCGTCATAAGGAGTTCAGAAGCATGGATGCTAAGGGCGTTCTGCTTATGGACTTTTTGGAACGAGGAAGAACAATTAATGCTGACCGTTATTGTCAAAAATTGGATAAACTGAAAAACGCAATTTGACATAAGCGACCAGGTCTCCTGTCAGCTGGTGTTATTCATCTTGACGATAACGCTCACCCCCACTCAGCAGTGCAAACACAACACAAAATTGAAGAATTGGGGTGGGAACGGCTGCCCCACCCTCCATATAGCCCCGATTTAACACCGAGTGATTTCCATATTTTTCCGGTGTTAAAGTCTGAATTGCAAGGTTACCGTTTCGAAACAGATGAAGACGTGAAGCGGAATTTGAGAATAGTGCTCAATAGCCAGAGCCCTGATTTTCTTGCAAAGGGTATGGACAAATGCCTGAATCTCTATGGGGATTATGTAGAGAAGTGAGGAAGGATCCTCCTACACATGTATGTATAGTTTTCTAATGTATCTTAAAAATAAAATGTTTTACAGCATACGGAAACTTATATATTGAACGACCATGTAGATGGTCATTAATGTATGTTGTTATCATAATTCCTCCTATTGCAACCGTAAACTGGTTGATTAGGTATGAGGAATAAACTGAATCAACAAATAAAACAAAAAAAAAATATTCTCTCAAGGAGTTCTGATTCAATCCGCCTTTTAATGCATATTGCATATTCGAATCAAAATTTAAACTAAGTGCAGTTCCGATTAACGTGCCTTGAACACAAAGCTGACTTAAATCAAACTTTAAAAAAATATTATCTAGCCTGTTAAACTTGACGATAAAAGACAGAATATTTGAGTCTTCAAAAATATTAGGCATAATATATCCAAAAGCCTGGTAGTTTAGAGGGGTGATCGCCCCTATCGCCTCCCCTCGTGGATCCGCACCTGCATCACTTCAAAATCCAAGAAAGAGCCTCGCATTCGAACATTACAGTATGAAGAGATAGCCCAGGTTTTGAACCAAGCCAATGGATGCCACTATGTATCATATATACAGTTGAACCTGAGTTACACGTTTGTCAAGGTGCGAAAATAATATGTATAACTGAGAAGTACTTACAAATCCAGATTTAGATACCATGTCATATCATTATTAATACATAATTGTATCTACTTTTAGGAACAAGATATTCGTTATCCAGGTTATTTCTGTCAAAGTGGTAAATTAACAAATCTAAAAGTTTGATTCTTAAGTTTATGTGCATTAGCATATCTTCCAGTATAAATTTAACTTTCTGGTCAAACATGTAACTTTTTCACTTTCTGTTCTCCATGGCCGACCAGTAGCACAGCAACAGTGTCTGTACTTCCGTATCATGATTGCAATGAGAAGAAAATGCATCTCATGTTCCGAACAACAGTGGCAAATCTTTCTCCTCTGATTTCATGCCACGTGCCGTCTCTCCTTGCCTTCTCCGTGCCACACTTGTCTTTCTTACAACTCGAGACCGACTGACGTAATGCCCACCTGTCTTGTTTCGTATTTGAAACCCGCCTTGTGTTTTTGTAACAACAAGAAATGCATACCTCTCTGACATTGTTATAGCTTGGTTACGTATAAATCAACTACATTTTATGAAAATTAATATGTACAGTCATGTTCAAAAAATCTGTCGCATGGATTTTTTCTAAGTCCAACGTCTTACGAAATTATGTTGGTAGCTCTGAAACAAGGAAGTGTTGTGAAATATACGATCCTCCAATCAGAGTGAAGTTCGATTCGGAGGAGCAGGAGGCGTGACTCACGGTCTTGTCCACAGGAAGTTCAACCAATGCAGCATTTCCAAATATGAGATAACGTCCCCATTGGTTAAATATTGTTTCAATAATGCGAATCGGCAGAAAGATTGCGCAAAAGTTTACTTTGTCGTTATAATGCCTTTAATCGTTTCAAATTAGTATTAAATTATCCCAATTATAGTTCATGAGCTTAATATAATGTATTCATGTATGTGTTTGACAATCATATATCACTCATTAGAATAATTTTCACATTGTTTTCACTACGTGAGATGACATTTCATTTACATTTACGATAAAATAGTGGTTTGGGTGTAATAACAGTTTTCATTAATTAATTTAGAGATGCATTTTTATTTGTTGAGTTAATGATTAGGTTAATTCGTTATTTCTCGCGAAAAAAGGGAACCACAGCTGAAAGAAAATACACAACTTGTATTACTGAGGTCAAGAGTTCATTTTAACATCACTTTTTGCACACATAGGCTAATCACGACTCGGGATACATTTACATTGGAATCAAACATTATGCGACCTGACTGGAACTCGGAAAAGGACACACTGATTACAAGACGTCGATACATTACCACTTGGTCTGGCGAACGCCAATAATAATGAGGGGTTGTGGGAGTGGGAGAGGGGTGGCGGAAAGTAGAAAATAAATAGTATTTTTGGGGGGTATTTAATGTTATATTTATACACATACAAACCTAAGAAAATATTTATTTCGATACATGTGTGTGGGGGTGGGGAAGGGGGAAAAGAGAGGGACAGAAAGATATTGGGAGAGATGATTGTGGAAAATGTTTTATTTGACGTTCAGTAATAAAAACAATCAAATCAATGATGATTATCTTATAAATACCATATTTAATGTAAATTTGTTTTAAAAATGGGGGCGGGGAGCTGTTTGTTTTACGTTCAGTGCAGGATAACAAGTGGAGACACATAGTGGTTCGTATCTCACTTTAAACTGTAGGTCCAGACCCCATTAGCCTATCTGTGTATAACGTGGATTTAGAATTCAGTAGAAAATAACGTCGATCTAGTATTTTGGATTTTAGATGCGTTGAGACCACTAAAATTTCCAATTCTTATAATAAGAAACCTGTCCTCATATTACCATTTTGAAAGAGAGAGAGTTAGTTGTAACATCTTTCGTTGTTAGTTTCAAAGAAGACTAATTCAAATAGTAACAATGGGAACGAATGAAGCTTACGAAAAGTTTTTGCCACCGTGCGGATTTGAACCTACGACCATTAGAGTGACAACCCAGTGCGATAACCACTACCCCACGAGTTCGTTCCATCTTACGGCATGATTATGAGTTAAGACCAATTCGTTCAATATGCATTAGAAATATAATCCCCACCCGCATCTTTATAAACAACACACCCAAACGCTCCTTTGTAGCAAATGAAATAAAGGTGGTATGAATGCCACAAAACATTTAAGCAAAATCTACTATATTTACGACGCAATCGTTTTACATGGAGAGGCTACAGCTTCGAGAATTGAGGTTGTGACGTGGCTTCTTATAGTGGTAGGGTAGATATTCGTATGGCAAGGTTCCAGCGTGCACTAGCCAGTAATTTCCTTAAAAAAAACTTCAATTTTTTTATGATGGTAAAGTGGTTCGGTGATAGGCTATCAGTATTACACGCCGAATATTATAAGTTTGACTTCTGTTCGATTACCCCTATTATTATTATATATAGCAACTAATTATTGTATTTAATTAATAATTGAAAGAAATAAAAATGTTATACATATATTTTAAAAAATAACACTCCTTTCTAATGATTTTTCAATGTTATTTTTGAAAATAATTTTTCACAATATGTTTTTGAATTTCTCATCATTTTACTAGGATTTGCATAAAAATGATCCATGTGTCATATTCGACGAAATGTCATGTACAGCGAAAGTTATACATTTTTATTTTAGGGAAAATTATCAAGAAACAAAACAAATAAATACTATTGACATCCTTTTGTGAATAGTATTTATTTTACATTATTTTTTGTTTGTTCACCATGCATAGTTGTATTCTTGTAAAAAGGATGAAAAGCAATATATTCTCTACATTTCGCAAAGCAAATAATATACGAATTTTCGTAATAAGTAAAATGCAATAAATAATTTTTCGGTTTTATAAGAAATAAAATTCGCAGAGTTAACCGAACGGTGAATCGAACACAGAATTTTACAACCCATAAAATGCCTTGTAGCCTTTGCAATGAAGTGATGTAGATTCAAGTAATAAAATTTCATGCAAAATCGCACGTTATAAGATTGTTCAAATATATTAAATCAATGTGTCCATATGTTATTATACTGTCAGCCATTTGGCACATCACATCTCAGCACATCACCATTCACTAGTTAATCGAATTGAATATTGATTCACTTCACAGTTCAATGTGCAACAATAGTTTCGACTCATATCACGTGAGATGTAAACTCAATTCAATTCTCTCATTGTATGTAACTTGTATGTTGAGCTCATGTAGAAATATCAATTATGAGCTCTAAGCTAAATTTGACGCTACAATCGCTTGATCAACTCTTGCGTCTCGCTGCCAGACATTCTACGTTCCTGTTTGCTCCAGGTCGCTTCTGCATTTCATTATCATTGTTTTTACCTCTGTTTCATTCTCATCGTCGTTATAAACCTACGTAATTTCTACTGTTTACAGTAGACAGAATCTACTGTTATCAATTGTAGAACTCTACTGTGTGTCTCGGAAATCTACTCAAAATCAATGATTTCCTACTGAACACTTTCAGTAGGCCTAATGTGTAATTACAGTTGAGGAACTACAAGTGAAATATTCTCTTCAGTACTACATGTAATATTGCATGTAGTGTGCTTTAATTTGAATTTGAATTCAAAATTTTGGGTGCGTCAGCACTTAGGCTATTTTGAACCTGTCACTTTATACGGGGTCCAGACCCTTACCAGAACTAAAATAACATAACTGTAACGTCGTGTTGTAACTAAAATATTAAAATATTCTGAATTCGGTTAAAAGCCGAGGCTGTAAAGAGGCACTCAGCACCCACAAGGACCAAACACAGGACAACACATAAAATTATACTGGCCATGGGGCCAGTCGCCAGAACCTCGTTCGTCTGCAAACTGAAGTCCAGGGTGTACTACGTGGAAGCAATAATTGGGTGTACATACTTCGTGGAAGGTCATCCCTTACACCCTTGTGGTGTGTTTAGCTCTGCATATTAGCTGTAAATATAACTTTTTATTCCTCCTCACTAACAATTTGTTTTTATATCTATTTAAAATTTAAACCAACCTCACTTCCATGTAGTACACCCTGCACTGAATTTTGCAGACTAACGAGGCTCTGGTCACTGGACCTACTGTTAGTATAATCTTTGTAGGACTGCATCTGTGTTGTCCTTGTTTGTGCTGACTGTCTGTCGCTTTACAGGCTCAGCTTTTAACCCAGGTAAGGATATTTTAATTTTCAGACACGCTTTTATTTTTGTCATGATAAGGGGCTGGACCCCGTATAGCGTGACGGGTGTAAAATACCCTAAGTTTTCAGGCACACAAATTGTAATTCAAATTTTAAAAAAATCTTAACATAGATGTTTCAAAACACCTATTGATCTACTGAAACCAGTACAGTAGAGAAACTGCAAGTGAAGTTAATTTATTCAGTATAGTGTATAATATATTAAGTTTAATATTTTGGCTGTAAATATTAATTTCATACCCCCTTATTATTATTTTGTATTTATATCTTTTTGAAAATCTGAACACAGTAGATGTTTCAAAACACCTATTAATCTACTGAAAACAGTAGACAAAAGTTTCATTGGAGTAAGTAGAAAAGAGTCATGAAATAATACCCAAAGAAGTCAACCATTATGAATTAATGTTACATACTTTTTTTTATTTGACTTTCCAAAACCTAGGAGCTCAAAATAATACATGGCATGCGATTCACTAGACAGTCTGCTTTTCTGTGATTGATTCGTCGTGCCCAGTCGGGGATAACTTCCGTTCAAGGTAAAAGGGGAAGGGGAAGAAATCCACCACAGTACCATGACGTATGAAGTAACATGTTCACAGGCATCCAATACAACTGATAAGGGTTCACCTGACCTTGGAAGTGTGGGAAACACGTTTCACGCTGGTTTCCAGAATGCTGTGGCTAAATCTGGAACTAACGGTGGAATAAGAAATAGTTTGTAACATTTAACAATGACATTTCGCATTTACAAAATATGAGATATGTAGACTTTGATTTATTTATTATAGTAGACGGTAGAGAATTACTTACCACGAAAGTCAAGTTCTAAATTGCAGGCATCAAAATCTACGCCAGGTTGTAAAATACATTTGTGATAGACAGCAGATAGGTTAATAAGGTTTACAAGATTGCTAACGACTCTTAAGAAAAACGTTCAACGAAGGTTATTGAGTGAGAAAATGGGAAATTGTTAAAAATAGCGGCCTAGTTGAGTGAAGATCGAAGGTTCGAATCTCTTATAGAACCGGCTATTTTTTTACACTAATTTTTGGTGCGTAATATATTTAATGTATTGTCGACATTTATAAGAAACAAAATATGAAAACTACTCCTCTGTAACGGTGCGGTCTAAGACTCTGTGCTTTGGACTCCGACTGCAGCGGGACGGCATGGATTCGAGTCGTTCTGGGTTCTCGGCCTGTTATCTGTATAAGACCGGTGGTAACCCACCATCGTGAGGAAATTGGGGACCTACGAGTGACTGGTGTAACCTGGTTTCAGATATCTTCTATAACGGCTGAGGGTTCGACGTGCTGACCAACGTCACCTCGTTGCCAGTTGAAGATAACTCTAGGTAGGATTGTGGAAGGGAGACTGACAGTCGTAAATCTAATTTCTCGTCATTGTCACGTGAGATTTCTTTTCAGTATGACTCCTGCAATACTAATTAGTTCCTAAGTAGGATAATGAGAAGGACAGAGAATATTAAATTATGAGTTCACTGTTTAAAAAATTAGCATTAACACATTTTTATATTCACATACCTCTTTAAAAATTCCTGAGCACGTCACTACAAATGAACCAATCTAGTGCACACTAGAGCCTTGGCTTATCGATACCTATGGGGTATCCTACAATTACAGTCAAACCACAATCTCAATTCTCGAAGCTGTAGCCTCTCCGTGTAAAACGATTGCGTCGTAAATATAGTATATTTTGCTTAAATGTTTTGTGACATTCATACCACCTTTATTTCATTTGCTACAAAGGAGCGTTTGGGTGTGTTGTTTATAAAGATGCGGGTGGGGATTATATTTCTAATGCATATTGAACGAATTGGTCTTAACTCATAATCATGCCGTAAGATGGAACGAACTCGTGGGGTAGTGGTTATCGCACTGGGTTGTCACTCTAATGGTCGTAGGTTCAAATCCGCACGGTGGCAAAAACTTTTCGTAAGCTTCATTCGTTCCCATTGTTACTATTTGAATTAGTCTTCTTTGAAACTAACAACGAAAGATGTTACAACTAACTCTCTCTCTTTCAAAATGGTAATATGAGGACAGGTTTCTTATTATAAGAATTGGAAATTTTAGTGGTCTCAACGCATCTAAAATCCAAAATACTAGATCGACGTTATTTTCTACTGAATTCTAAATCCACGTTATACACAGATAGGCTAATGGGGTCTGGACCTACAGTTTAAAGTGAGATACGAACCACTATGTGTCTCCACTTGTTATCCTGCACTGAACGTAAAACAAACAGCTCCCCGCCCCCATTTTTAAAACAAATTTACATTAAATATGGTATTTATAAGATAATCATCATTGATTTGATTGTTTTTATTACTGAACGTCAAATAAAACATTTTCCACAATCATCTCTCCCAATATCTTTCTGTCCCTCTCTTTTCCCCCTTCCCCACCCCCACACACATGTATCGAAATAAATATTTTCTTAGGTTTGTATGTGTATAAATATAACATTAAATACCCCCCAAAAATACTATTTATTTTCTACTTTCCGCCACCCCTCTCCCACTCCCACAACCCCTCATTATTATTGGCGTTCGCCAGACCAAGTGGTAATGTATCGACGTCTTGTAATCAGTGTGTCCTTTTCCGAGTTCCAGTCAGGTCGCATAATGTTTGATTCCAATGTAAATGTATCCCGAGTCGTGATTAGCCTATGTGTGCAAAAAGTGATGTTAAAATGAACTCTTGACCTCAGTAATACAAGTTGTGTATTTTCTTTCAGCTGTGGTTCCCTTTTTTCGCGAGAAATAACGAATTAACCTAATCATTAACTCAACAAATAAAAATGCATCTCTAAATTAATTAATGAAAACTGTTATTACACCCAAACCACTATTTTATCGTAAATGTAAATGAAATGTCATCTCACGTAGTGAAAACAATGTGAAAATTATTCTAATGAGTGATATATGATTGTCAAACACATACATGAATACATTATATTAAGCTCATGAACTATAATTGGGATAATTTAATACTAATTTGAAACGATTAAAGGCATTATAACGACAAAGTAAACTTTTGCGCAATCTTTCTGCCGATTCGCATTATTGAAACAATATTTAACCAATGGGGACGTTATCTCATATTTGGAAATGCTGCATTGGTTGAACTTCCTGTGGACAAGACCGTGAGTCACGCCTCCTGCTCCTCCGAATCGAACTTCACTCTGATTGGAGGATCGTATATTTCACAACACTTCCTTGTTTCAGAGCTACCAACATAATTTCGTAAGACGTTGGACTTAGAAAAAATCCATGCGACAGATTTTTTGAACATGACTGTACAACACTGAATTATGTATAAATTCGTTACTTACAAATAAGGTTTAATTAACACATTTCTAAATTATATTTTGCCGAACCTACAGTAATGTATGTATAAAACAGAATTATGCAGAACTGAGTTACATATAAAGCAGTCCCAACTGTATTTGTTGATACTAATATATTGGCTAGCAGCCTCTCTTCTTCTGCTTGTCCTTTCATAGTATACAACAACATCAATATTTTTTTCCCATTGCAGGCCAGCAATTAAAATAATGAATAAACTGATACGAATGCCCTTGCGCAGGTATGGATATCAGAAAGTATTGGTTACAAATTAACCCAATGAGCAGTATGGACATTCATTTGCAACTGACCCCATGTATTGACTTTTTTTGATCCACTAAAAAAATGGATTTCAAGCATTTCATTTCTATGTAACTATATTATATTATCATGAATAATAAAAATGGTATTAACTGTTATATTTTTTTGATTCTCCCATTAATTTTAAGGGGTGTAGAATTATTTAATGAAATTTTATAACAATATGTATTACACAATAAAAAAAATGCAGTAAGACATGGGTCTTTAGTACTATTGTTTATCATTTATGCCAGCCAATGCTGTCACCAGCAGAAAAATCTTAGATAAAAGAAAGAATAGGACATGTTCAAAGCAATGGAGAACGAAGTTATGATGTTTGGCCAACAGATGCCAGGACCCTGTCACATTATGTCAGTTCTGCTTTGGTGCAAATCAGGATCTCTGGGTAAATCTATGTTAAATTACATTATACATTAAACGAGGAAGTGCATACCTCTGCCAATACATGCTGCTGGTTGTGTAAAATAGCCATTTTCTGCTGGAATAATTTCTCTGGAATTCCAGTTGCACTTGGCACAATCCCCAGTTCCTGCTGCTTGGTGTTCAAAAGAGCCTGTAATTCAATCCTTAGCTCAGAAACAATCTGTGGGTTCCTCTTCAATGCATCTTGTAACCTGCAAAAAAAAAAATGGGATGGGACCGATTAATCGGTACTCTATCGGTATCGGCCAATATAGGCATATCAGTGTATCGGTTTATCGGTAAAATTACCGATTATTTTACCGATCTGATATATTGATAAATATCTTATAATTTAGTGCAAAATTCTGCCATTTTGTTGTAATATTTAGGGATAATCTCCATGCCCTACTTTCTGAAAAAGTAAATGTCTAAATATTCAACTTCTTTTGCATTGCAATCACCTCGAAAAACACATTTGTTAAGGAGATCAATGAACATTTCTGGTTCTTCAAGGACCATTTCTAATTTTATATCGGATCGGTAGAATATCGGTTATTGGTATCAGCCAAAATTTCATATCGGCCCAACCCCTAAAAAATATATTTAAATTGTATAAACTGCTGGCATGTGGCTATGTATAAGTGTAGAGATGAGCCAATATCAATAATGTACCTGTTGAGGTGATGTACTAGCAATGCCCCCTCCACGTTTCCATTCCTCGTCCATTAATAGAAACTACTCTGTTGGTAACAGTATTAAGACCACTTTATGCACAGATAGGCTAATTTGGACTGAACCTACATTTTAAAGTGGGATCCAAACCACCATATGCATCCGCAGGGTATCAAACCTAGGACCCTTTAATTACAAGGCAACAACAACATTACTGCTACTACTACAAATCTCATCAATGGGCAGCCCTACAGTATTATTCAAAGTGGTGTTCATTGTTAGATATATTTTGCACATTGCGAGCTCGCACATTACATTACATATCTCTGTCTTCTAGAGATTTGTTGTGGTTGTTTATCACGGAGACATGGTGAAGAAATTGTCATTATATCAATGATCTTACGAACTCTACCTGTTCCAGGAAGGAATACATTATGCAGGATGCCATTTCCCATAGGTTACTGGCCTCCCCGATGGCATAGTAGTAATGTAATTAAGGGGTAACCCCCCTTGTAATCTCTCTTTCTTAGTTCACGGGCAGATATTCTCTCCACTCAACTGGTAGGAACCAACTGAGACCGCTGCTGTTGGGAATGCACGTAACAGCTGCGGCATCGCAGATTAGTTGTGGTCAAGGGATCAGATGCCTACTCGAAGATCTGCTTTATTGAACTCAGAGTTCTGGGTTTGAGACCCGGTGGAGGCACATAGTGTTTCAGATCCCACTTTAAACTGTAGGTCCAGTCCTGATTAACCTTTCTGTGCATAAAGTTAACCTAAAACAAAAATTCAAACCCATAGCTTACTATAGGAACAATCCATTGCTGAGCCCGGTCCAAAATTGCAAAATGCTGAAAAAGTTTGCTGGGAATATAAAAAGAAAAAACATATGTATGTATGTACAGGGTATCTAGTTCATTATTATCTTTGATGTCGACACTTGCTCGGCCATTATTTTAGTGCTTTTATAGCAATTGTTTTTTACATGAATTGCAGCCATGTTGCCTCCTTGTGTTAGATAGTGAAGCATGCCTGCTGACGGGTTAATCATGTGTGGTTCCTAATGTGGGACTTTTTATGTTCATTATGTGCAATGTTCATTGCGTCAGGTATTCATTATGGGAGGCACCACTGTAAAGGATTCTGGAATTATTTGAGAAAAAATTCCCTTATCTTTATGACTTTACTAATCCAGAATTAATTTGTATTTTTAACTGCATTTGAAGGGTCACAGAAAAAAAGCCAACACTGGAAAAATTAAATTTTAATTGCAAAACATTACTGAACATGTAAATAAAAAGTGCAAATAAAACATTTGCTTTGATCAATGCACGTGTCAAATGTAGGAAACGAAAGAAATTATGTTGTAAAGTCCAGTACAGCATCCACTTGGCAGGAAATGACACAACTACTTTGCTTACAACAGAAAATTCACTTACGTTGTCTTTTCCTCCTGACCCTTCATTTGTAAATGTAACAAAAAAAATCTAACAATTTTACAGACATTTGTGATTTCAGGTCAATAGTAATTAGAAAGATGACACTTGCTCAAACTTACCTGTCAATAGATTTATAATCTGGTTCATCATGTCTCTTGCTCTCTACACTGCCTGATGAAGATTCTTCACTTTTGTTATCTTCCTTTTCTTCTTCTTCTTCTTCTTCCTCCTCCTCCTCTTCCTCTTCTGATGACTCGCTCTCAATTACTTTCCTCTCTTCTACCCGGCTTTTCCTTGAAACATGCGTAACTGTTTCCATTTTGGAAGGCATCTTGGGGGAAGTATCACTTTCCACTGGACTCGGCACCCTTACGGGAGACATTCTGGGTGGTGGTGTTGGGGTTCTTGGTTAGAGCTCCACAGGCGAAGGGGTTCTCCTTTTTGGAATTGATGGTGTTCCACTGTCATCTCCCCATGACAGAAGCGGAGGCTAGAATTATCAAAATAAGTCAATCACAACATTAAGTTTCGGTGTTCCATTGTTTAGTGTATCTTCATCAATTGCATGTAATCATCATTCATTCTCATCATTGTGATTAGCCTAAGGAGACAGACAGGTGATGTAAAATAAGAAAAATACACAACTCCATAGGTGTAACTTGCTCTCCCCCCCCAAATATTTCAGGTTTAATAAAATTTACAAGTTAACTACTTTACAGTCCTTCTGGGACCTGAGGAGCAATGAAATAAACATTAATATTTGTAATTTGCAAATAACAGTTAATTAGCAAATAATTCTAGGTGCTATTTTTATGGAATAGAAAACTTAATCAAAACAAAGCAAATGATAAAAAAGTATAGAAGAGAGCCTCTTACACGTGAACATATTTTTGTCACTTAATAATTCCAATGGCCGATCACCATAAAAAAGATAGCACTGAAATCAATGGCGCAGACAAATATTTTCACCAAGCCCTGTGGATTTTTTTTTAAAAAAAGTATGCTTATTTCTATCCACAAAGTGCAAAAACTTACATTTGTATTCCTGGAACTTCTAGCTTCTGCAAACTTCTTCATCTTTAGGTCTTGCTGCTTTAATTTTTCACCTTGTTCCAGAGAATGCCTTGAGAGTTCCTTTATCTGGGATTCGTAAGATGTTTGTCAACGTCTCCCTGGCAAACAAAAATTACTTTGCATGGATTCCAGAGGAAGTAATGGTGTAATGTTCCGATAAGTTATTAACATACATAAAGAAATGGGTTTTATTTTATTGAGAGAGCAGTGCTGACTATGTGTCACCCTGTAACTGGTTCGATGATCTCCCACCTTGGCACATGCGAGTTGAGGCCAGCAGTCGGTAACCCTTCCACTATTTTTTTTTCTCCCATCCCTGAAGAACAGAAGACGGTTTGAAAATTTGGAGGAAAAAACAAGGCACCTGCTGTGATTTAATCTCATTTTGAATATGTTGACAACTCATGGCTGAAAACATACACTTCTTTATAATAACAAATGTTTTTATCTGGATGTTACAACCATACGTAAAAAAACATGAAAGAAAGGAAGAGGTAAAACAAGCCAACACCTTACCTTCAATTTGTTGGTCCCGGAGTTTATCCCACAGTTTTTCCATCTCTTGTGCATGCTTAGTTTCAAGATCTTGCAGTTTCATTTCCCATTGTCTTTCTTGAGCCTCAAGTTTACCCTCAACATTTTCATTGTCTGTAGCTGCCTGGAAAAGGGTAAAGAATTAAAAAATGTATAAAGTGTCCGCAGTGGCTTAGTCGGTAACGCGTCTGACTACCATGCTAAAGGTCCTAGGTTCGATCCCCGGTCGGTTCAAATCCGGGAACTTTTCTAACGTTGGAAGCAACCCCGGCACCCACCCAGCGTCGAATAACATGGGTACCTGGGGGGTAAAGGCGGTCAGGGGCGTGATGCTGATCACATCACCGCCACTCAGGACCGGATCAAGAAAGTGTGGGGCGTTACCCCCACACCCCTATATGCCTTCATGGCGTGGTGTTAAGCACAGGGGAGCACTTTACTTTACTTTTTTAGAAAGTATAGCGGTATTAGTGAAATTGTGGTGATAATAGTAGTGCTGAACTCATATCATATGGAATAAGGAAGTAAGGCTTCAAATTTAATCCCAAATAATTTTTGGGAGGCACATATCACACATACTCAACAAAATGCCATGTAGCACAGTCTATTATCTAAATATTGCAGAATTTGAATTTGAATTAAAAGTTGGGTGTGTCAGCACTGAGGCTATTTTGCACCCGTCACACTATACCGGGTCCAGCCCCTTCTCATAACAAAAATAAAAGAGTGTCTGAAAACTAAAATTTCCTTACCTTGGTTAAAAGCTGAGGCTAAAAAGGGCGCTCAGAACAAATAAGGACAAAACACAGGACGACACAGAATTATACTGCCATGGGGCCAGTCGCCAGAGCCTCGTTAGTCTGCAGTCCAGGGTGTACTATGAGGAAGTGAGGTTGACTATTGGGTGCACTACGTGGAAGGAGCACCCCATACACCCCTAAATATTGCCGAAAATATGCAAAATGCTTAATTTTAATTAATTTTGTTCAACTAAATTGGATTTCATGATTAACTGCTATTTGAGCTCCTGCATAGCCTTGTCTTTGGTGCAAGTGGTTCCAGGTTCAATTCCTGGTATGGATGCAGCACCATATGGACAATTGGGGAGCTACTTGAAAGCAATGGTAGGGGCCTTCCGGCACAAAGGCCAGAAAACAATAGCAATGAGAATTGACACATGAAAAGTCTATTGACAGACCTTGGACTGTTTGAGCCTTGATTTTCAAAATTAACAATAAATTGTCAAATGGCATAATGCGAGTGGCAACCAAGCCTCCTTCAGCTGACTAAAACTGAAATAAAATAAATGACCAATTACTATATTCATTTTAACTGTCAATGAGAGTGAACAAAAAGGGAAACAGCCCACTTAAGAAAGACATATGTTATGTTCAACATGTGGCATTAGAAGCTGTTATGGAAGAGAATTAACGCTAGTTTTATTTTGTTGAGATTTTTCTGCACCATCTGATAAAATGCTGGACTCACTGTGAATTGGGATTTTGATTAGAACAGAAGTTAACTTACCTTTTGTTCTAATTGTGACTTAAGTGCTAGAATCTCTACTTCTTGTTGTTGGATTTGATTTAAAATATCTGAATTCTCAGCATGGTTCGCTGCATGTGCTTCAGCCTTCTTTGCATTCTACAAATAAAAAAAATAACTTTCGTTACAAGTAGTTTGTACACTTAAATATGTTTTTTACCAACTCCCTAGGCCAATTCCAATTTGTGACAACTGCCATTTACGTGCCAATCTCTGAAACAGTATGGTCAACGTAACATGCTATGAAGCCAGAGGTTCCAGCTTCGAATCCTCGTCCGGCATGGATCTGTCATTGAATGTGTCCCGTTGCCGGTTTCATTTTGTTCGTTGGCACTATTAACCCATGGAGGCACATATACAGGGAAGTGGAGGTTGAGACACATTCAAAAAATATTTTTTTTGTGACGTGATCAGCACCATGTTCCAACCACCTTTACCCCCAAGGATTGCCCACAGGTACACATTTACTTGAGGTTTGGGTTAACCCCAGACCAGATTTCACCAGGGACAAGCTTTAAGAATTCCGACCTTAGATCACCAATTCTGGGAATCACACCCAAGTCTTCTATGTAGCAGTCAAACACCATACTTAGATTAGGTTCCCAAGAGGTAGAAAAGCAATATAAAATAATAATTATGAAGATTGTCTTTTACTCTTACTTTAATTGATCATTTTAGTGTTAGGTGACATGAAGGATTATTACTTGAATTCAGATGCACCTTTTCAGATGTCAAACAGGGAAGAGTTTGTGTTATATGTCAAAGTAGGATGAGTGATTGCTCTTAGTACTATCTTAAATTGTGTCTTACTAACCCATGATGGGTCACGCTCACTTGAGTCACGGCATCAGTCGTGGGTGACCATGGCACTCAGCCATTCTTTTGAGGCACATTTCAACGTATTTTAATTTAAAAAATAAATAAATTGTTTTTCAAATTTTGCCTCCTTTTTGACTACATTTTTGTTTCAAAATGTTTATTTGTTTAACTAACTAACTAACTAACTCCCTAGCCTTCTTAAACCCGAAGGTTCATGGCTGCAGCAACACAGGCCTTCCATCTTTCCCTATCTTGAGCAAGATCTATATACTCTTTTCCATCCCTACCGATTTCCCTTAGGTCCATCTCAACGTTGTCCCTCCATCTTCGTCTTGGCCTTCCTACAGGTCTCTTACCATCAGGTTTCCCGACAAGAATCCTGTAAACTCCTCTTTCCTCTCCCATTCGTGCCACATGGCCTGCCCACCTAAGTCTTCTTGATTTCATTATTCTAATAATATCTGGACATGAATACAAATTATGTAGTTCTAAATTATGTAACCTTCTCCACTCACCTGTTTCCTCATCCCTTTTAGGTCCAAAGATTTTCCTAAGGATCTTATTTTCAAATACTCTCAATTTATGTTCCTCTTTCAATGTAAGGGACCAAGTTTCACATCCATATAATACTACAGGCAAAATTATTTAAACTATTTGTTTAAACAATATGTAGTTAACGTGAACAACTCTAAAACAAAAAGGGCATGTTCCTCAAAGCTGCTGTGAAGAACTGTGGGGCAGTTTGAATCATGAGAGCTCCAAAATTCTGATAAAATGTAAACCACTTGGACACTTTTTGTATTTTCTATTAACACAACAAAAACATAGGTACGAAACCTAAATTTTTTACTCTCAGAGTTTTTGCAAATATTCCAAATCACGGTGTCCATCACCGTAGAGCTGACCCTAGGGAGGAGCAACTGAAGCCCCTGCCCGAGGTCCTGCATTTTGGGGAGACCTCGCGACAGATAAAAATAATTGTTTGTGTGATGTTTATGGCGAGATTATAGGATGCTGGCGCTTCCAATTAAGCAACTAATTTGATTTATGCTGATTTCATGCATTATATTGGCACACTTGAAAATATCCAAAATTAGTTTGATGGATTGGTTTGGTTTATTTTACTTCGCTTTTCTGCCACTTTTGGCTAATCGCGAAGATGAGGATAAGTGATGAAATTGATGAAGGGACATTCACAGGGATTCAAACCACTGTGCTAACCACTCTACCACAGAGGTTTGCTTCCTAAATTAGAAATCATATTATAAACAAAGTACAAGCGTATCTATGAATTTGGAGGGGGAATGAAATACCATAGGTCCGCTATGGTAGAATTTCCGGGGGGAAGATATTCAATAATTATGACCCATTGTGTTTCGTCCCACTACATAAATGTATCATTTAAATGTTTCAATCAAAATAAGTTCATATGAACTATTCGTTTAGTTGTAGAATTGAATATTATTTTACATGAAAGAATTAGGGCTGAGCCGTTATAAACTGCACCCACAGGAGTTTTTCTCAGGGGGGAGGGAGGCAGGCATGTAAACTTTTATTATTGCTATTATTATTATTAACTATTAAATGCATGAATTATTTTTTGTCAATATTTTTCTTGTTTTTAGTCTAATATCTGTTGTTATGTACTAATAAGTGACTTTGAATATTTTTTTGAAAATTTTCATTCTCCCTTTTTGAATTATGCCCTGTTACCATATGGTAACGCTATGCGTTCACCCCTACAAATTGATTTATTATTGAAAACTTGGAATTTTTTTAATTAACCTTAAAATTACTTTCAAAATTTGACTATTTCTTAAAATAATACAAAAATATAGATCGATTGTACATTAATCTCACATTTTCTGAGCTAAAGGTGCTCAGGTATCTATTTAGTACACAATGATTACTCTATATTCACATATTGTTTATCATTCTTGAATATTCACTTGTTATAGAAACTTTGTCTTGAGTTGAATTGAAGTTTTTAAGTCCACTTTATGCACAGAATAGCTATCGGGACTGGACCTACAATTTAAAGTTAGATGGAAACCAATGTGCCATGTACCTCCACCGTGTATCGAACCCAGGACCCCTTGATTACAAGGCGATGACGTTACCACTATGCCATTGGGGAGGCCCTTGTCATAGAAACATATGAAACATCATTTCATGTTGCACCCCCTAAATCCGCAAATCCAATTGTACCCCCTGTACCCCCTTGGATAATTTGACATATGCAAGGTGCTACTGTTAAAATAACCTATTTTCATTTCGCTCAATATGAGATGTTCATATTGTTCATAACTTAATAAGCACAATCTTCCTTACCACAGAAATTCAAGCCAATGCTAACTTATTCTACTACATTGTGCTTGATAATACTAGTTAGTTCATTGTCCGGTTCTCTTGGGAACCTCTTCAAACAGATAAAAATTGTTTATAACTGTGTAAGAGGGTGTTCGGGTAACGATACTTATAGTTTTGAGAGATATCCATCCAAATTCAAGCTGGGAGAATTTTTGTCTCGGTGAAATTCATGTAGCATATGGATGAGAGGAGCTGGTCTTTCTAAATTTGTTTTCAATGTTAGTGGAATCTTCTTATACTCTTGTGTTGATAGATATCAAAACGAAAGAGGTATCCACAGGAAGGTTTTCATGCACCAGGCATGCTTTGTAACCAAATCTTATAGGTTTAGCTGTAATAAATAGCTTGCAAGAATGTTTTCCATAATACGAGATCACAGACTCAACAAGGCTGAGCTACTGAACAGGCACAAAATGTTCCATGAAATGATCATCTATTATTACTATTATTTTATTATTTATATTATTATTCAGATACATCTCGTGAACGCATGCGGTGCAATTGTGGGAAAAGGGACAGATTGCTCTGCGACATTCATGAGCATTTCTACATTCTAATTTCTTCATATAGGTGAAGTATTTAGGTTCATGGCTGCAGCAACACAGGCCTTCCATCTTTCCCTATCTTGAGCAAGATCTATATACTCTTTTCCATCCCTACCGATTTCCCTTATATTACATTTCTTGGATCTGAAGTGAAAGAAAGTAATAATTATTTTCAAACAATTGAAGCATGCGTCACTTCAGATTCAAGAAATGTAATATAAGCTTAGTTCAGCGCTCTCATGTAAAATAAATATTTCTCTGTTTCCTCTCAAATTTCGAGACGGGACTGAAATAAATCTCTGCAAAATCGAAGCGAGGCGGAACTTGATAATCGAGACGATTTCGTTTGAAACTCTGGCATCATATTTGAAGAAATTGCTTAAAATAAATACTGTGTGTCTTATTTAGACATACCTATCGTATATCTTATTAATTTTCTTTTTTCAAATAAGTCGTATATTTTGTTTACTTTAATTGCAAAGTTAATCCGTTAGTGACAATTGCGAACCTGTGTTGCCCGGTTTCATCTATTCAAGATAACATTCCATCTTTCGCCGGTTCGCAGCGTCGAAACAAAATGTAAAGCAGAAAAACGTTTTTAAGACAAGTTGGTGTATTAATGACATATATATATATATATATATATATATATATATATGGACGTGAAATTTTTGTTTTAACGATGACACCGAAAAGTTGAGGAAAGCAAAATAAAAGTGTTTAAAATGTATTTGGTAGGTAAAGGAGGCAAGTTTTCGGTGTTTCGGAATCGCGAAATAACGTGAATTATGCCATTTTTCATAATAACACCGAATTTTTACACTTTAACGCGAAAAACGCCACGAAATATGCAATATAATCTTGGGATAGCTAATACTTCTTCTGTTAAAAAAGAACTGTCTCAAGCGATACGAGGGTTACTATAGTTTATATTTTGAGCCTAACAATGAAAAAACAGGAATTTGGCATTGAAAACTGCTTTATTGTTTTTCGAAGTATTCTCCTTTATGGTCCGTTCGAACCATTTGTCAAAGCAGTTTTTCCAATCTTCTTGAGACACTTTCATAATATGGTTTTTGAACGCATCAACGGCGTCTTCCGCCGCCGAAAATCGTTGTCCACGCAATTTATTCTTGACATTCGGGAACAAGAAGAAGTCATTGGGTGCCAAATCAGGACTGTACGGCGGATGACCCATCAATTCGATTTTTTGACTGTTCATAAAGTCGGTTGTTAGACGAGATGTGTGACAGCTGGCATTGTCTTGATGAAGAATGATCCGACGGCGTTTGTTTGTTTTCCGTATTTGACCGAAGACCTCTGGCAAACAAATTGTTGTGTACCATTCAGAGTTGACCGTTCTACGTTCCTCTAAAGGCAAAGTTGCCACATGACCAGTTTTCCCGAAAAATCAGGCGACCATTTGTTTGTTGGATTGGGTTCATCTTGAAACACCCATACAGTCGACTGCTGTTTACGTTCCGGCTCATATACATATATCCATGATTCGTCACCTGTTACAATCTTATATACGTCTTTTGAAGCACCACGATTGTATTTATTGAGCATTTGTTTGCACCAATTGACGCGAGCGTCTTTTTGAGTTTTTGTCAAATTGTGTGGGATCCAACGAGAACATACCTTTCTCACAGCTAAATGATCATGTAATATTTTATATATGCTGGTGGAACTAATGCCTATGGTTGCCTCAATCTCACAGTATGTCACATGACGATCTTGCAGTATTAGGTTTTGCACAGCATCAATGTTTTCTTGAACAACAACTGATTTTAGACGACCTTCGCGAATCTCGTCGGTGAGCGAATGGCGGCCACGATTAAATTCGTTATACCAGCGTTTCACAGTGGCAAAGGATGGGGCTTCATCGTCAAATGTGGAAGTAAGTTGATCGATGCACTCTTGTCTTGATAATCCACGTCGAAAATCGTAAAAAATCATCGCACGAAAATGTTCACGAGTTAATTCCATTTTATTGTTGTCGTGCAATCTCCAAGGCAACATAAACAACACAAATGAAGCAATTGACAAAACATTTGAAGTACGTTATGGTCAATAATGCCAGACGATTCCGTGCAAACGTCAAATCGCGCCTAACTTCAATCAGTGTTGCCAAGGCTCAAAATATATAAATAGTGGCCCTCGTATTCTGTCATTTGTAGTGTAGCTGGTAATAGTTAGATTGAAAAGAGATTATCACGTTTCATTTATTTCAGTTTGGCGCGGACATGACTGACAATGTTTTACCTCGTCCTGAGAAAGAATTCGCACAGCGGGATCTTCCCACAAGGGAAATTTCGTAGGAGCGGGAACATTTTAAGGGAGAAGCAGCTGTTGTGTTTAGGGGGTAGGGCGTGTATGATGTGTACACAAAATGGTCCCAGAGGGATTTTTTGGCATTGTTATGGAAATATGTGTATGACTATGTTCGAAGATTTGGGTATAATCATTCAATAAATATTTCACATATAGTGGCTGGTGAGATTAAATAGTTTTCAAATGGAAGAACTGTGGTCATTTCTCACAAACGTTAGCCATATTTCTTTTTGTCAGTAAGACTAAAATTTGTCTCCATTTTCCAGAACTGAAATAAGGTGAAAATCTTAAGCATAGAAGGAACAGTAAAAATGCATGTTGTGAAATTTTGAGTGGTGACACGATGTAGGCTACGTGGGTCAGGATGAGATATCTCGCCTTGTAATTAAGAGGTCCCACATGCACAGTGATTTGGATTCCACTTTTAAACTGTAGATCCAATCCAGATTAGCCTATCTGAGCATGAAGTGAATCTAGAATAAATTTTAATAACTTCTGAGTGGAAACCGAAAAAAAAAAGTACGCAAAAACAAGAACGAGAAGGACCTCACCACACGGAAGACGAGACGAGATTCTCTTCTCATCTCATGGCGATATCATTCCTAGATGAAATAAAATGTTTCCTAGACATTAAAACAGGGTTCAGTTTGTGATTTTATTAGAGGGGAGACTTATTTTTACCTATGTATTGGGTATACTTAGAAAATATTTAACTGTGACGCGCACATGTTTTTGCTTACATTAAAGTTCACTTTTTCACATAAATGAGGAATTAATTGACATGTCACCCAAAAAGACACGCGTGAATATAAATTTAATACCACTACATACGAAAAGAAACCTTGGCCCGCTCTTCATATTGTCCACAAAAGATTGAAGAGAACTTTCGAGCGTATGGTTTTCTTTGCTTGCTCTGAGATCTGAAGGATTTCGGTGTTGTATAAGTACTGAATGATAGTACTTTCAGTGCTTGAAAAGCGTCATTAGGTACAGCTACTTATTTTATAAATAAATACTTTGTCAAATGTTTTAAAAATTGGTCGGGAACAATTTCAACTCAGTATTCTTTTAAATAAAATTCCCTCTAGTTGTCTGACAAAAATACCGAATACATGACTTCTAAAAGGCATTGGATGGGTACACATTTGCCATAAATTGAGACTTTAAAATTAAAATGAACTGAACTGAAGTGGAACTTTACAAGAATGATATGTGCAATAATATGGTTTCTATATCCAGTGGGTGGTAGATGATTATTCCTGGTTGAGATGGCTGAAGATATTAGGGGGGGATCCTCCTCACCCCCTTTAATCTCACCCTGCATTAAAATGAATAGATGTTTTGTTCGCAATTTTCATATTTCAAACTCCTGATTTTCCGTTCCGTTAAATTCAAAATGAGTCCAGAAGAAAGTCCAGAGCATTATATGTTTCGAAATTGTTATCTGGTTTTAAATCTGTTTTTAAATTAACTATAAACTTTAAGAAAAACAAATAAATAAACATATTTTTTCAAATTTTGCATTAAAAAACAGAAAATTCGTGTGTGCTGTTCTAAAATAGAATATTTCCGATATATTCACATTATGCCTAGGTATAAGTGAAGTAGCACGCACGCGGAACCCCCCCCCCCCCACCACCACCATATTTCACGGTCAAGTCACACACACACACATGTGGGGAACTGAATGTTGTACCCCCCAAGTAAAAAACGTTCCTGCGCCACTGCGGGTTTCCTAAGGCAGGAAGTTTTCAAAGGAGGACCGCGATCACTAGATGATATGCAAGCAAACATCGAACAGTGTACTGCACAAGTTAGTCGTGCAACCCTTTGTCAGGTATTTGACAACATGTGCAACCGGGTGAGAAAAGTGATAAATTGCCAAAGTGGACATTTTGAACATATTTTCCATTAAACTTTTGGGTTTTTCTATCAGATTATGTATTTTTTTATTTTGTGTAGTTCTAATAAATATTTTAAAATGCCATTGAAATCACGGCGTTTCTGTTGAAACACCCGGTACTTTGTCACAATGCACAGAGAGCACATAATCTACTGTCCTTTATGGTATCTCTTAACCATGTGTTTACATGACGAACGGTACTGTAATAAAAAGTACTAATTCAAAAGGACAGGGTGTGAACAATTGGAGTGAGATCCAGAATTCGGGCAATGATTTTCCTGACTTTTTATAATACCGAATAGCCAAGAAATTACAAAGGATCTTACTTAAAATAAAAGAGGTTCGTTCATCTTCTTCTTCTTTTTCATCCCCTTCTGCCATTAAGTGTCGAATTCCATCATCCACTTCCTGTACACTTTTCGGTCCAAGGCTAGTTTTCAGACTTCTGGCATTGTTTTCCCTTTCTTCTCTCCTATCTTTTGCACATACTCTTCCCCTAGAACTCTTGGTTGTCCTCTTGCCTTCTGGTCTGGCCTCCAGTACCTGTCTAGGTTTGCGATCCTCCTCCATTCTTGTCACATGTCCAAACCATTGCAGTGCCTTTCTCTCTATTGCACTTTACCTTTTACCTTTATCTTTTATAGTCTTTCCTACTACTTTTTGTAGGTATCTCATTTCCGCTGCTTGAAATATGCTATTCTGTTTCGGTAATAATGTCAAGCTCTCTGTTCCATACAGCAATGTAGGAATGCAGATTGTCTTGTAAATTATTATCTTCGTTTGTTCACTTATTTTCTTTTTACCAATTAATTGTTGTTGAGTTGATATTAAACTTGGTTTGCCTTTTGTACCCTATTATTCACTTCTTCATTCATTCTTTTTTAGATGGAAGAATGGATTTTAATGAGGTTAATTTGTGATATTATCTGCATTATAGGTGTCTGAAATTTCTTGAAATTACCAAAGGTACAAATACAATCACTCGAGGGTAAAATAGTGTTTACAATTTGAGATCTTCACCACATTGGGAAATTTGAAAATTTGCCGACCTGGTCGGGAAATGGAGAATTTATTCACTTCTACATATGAGGATTATTAATATTTCCTTCCCAATCCCGCCCCGACCAAAAATTGTTCATCCTGCACATCCCTAATTACGGAAGTCATAATGAATCTAATGCCTCTTCTCAAAACATTCTCTGGTCGGTTATTTTGTTGGACATGGCAGTTAACTGCTGTAACCCACAGCCTGTTAGGCCTCCCTGATGGTGCAGTGGTAGCGTTATCACCTTGTAATCAAGGGGTCCCTGGTTTGATACCTGGTGGAGGCATATAGTGGTTCGGATCCCACTTAAAACTGTAGGTCCAGTCCCGATTAGCCTTTCTGTGCACAAAGTTGACTTAGAAAATTCCTAGCAATCATTCTAACAGCCTGCAAATCACAGAAAACAAAGGGGGTGCCCCTCCACCGCTTTGAACCAATATTGATACTCTCACCAATACCGATGCTTCAAAATTGTAATAATTTAAAACTACTGAAAATGATTAACATTAGTGTGTAAGTATTCCACTCTATATATACACATATACACACCAATTTATGAAGACTTTTGCTTTATAATTTTTTTAAAAAAAAACCACCAGAATATTAAACTACATGTTCTGTTATCAATAAATTTTAGTTTGTTCACACAAGACAAGTGCAAAATAAAATAAACTTAGAATTTTGCATAATTTCAAAGATAATTGGACTCCGTGAAAGTGTCGTGCAGTATTTCTTCGGAACCCGTGAAAACATCAAAATGCCAGAAAAGTATCGGCCGGTATCAGTATCGGGCTCACCCCTGAATAATAAATTGTATTTTACTACAGCTTCAAAGGCTGTGGTGGTCTAGTCGGCAAGGCGTCTGACTGCTACGTAGAAAACCTGAGTTCGAATCCCAGAGTGGGTGATTCAATGTAGGGGTGTGCGGGACAGGATTGGGACGGAAATTTTTTTTCCCCCGACATTCGGGAAGGGAAAAAATCGCCATTATCCGACGAAATTTCCCGAAGCACTGAAAATCTCGAATTCTACACGTCATTTTCACATTAAGTGATGGTTTTTGCATTTCTGGAATAAAAGCAAACAATTTTCGATAAGTTCCAGACACATGCAATGCAGAAAACGTCGAGAATTAAGAACTTTTAAAAATGACCATTCGGTATTTCCCGATTGCTCGGGATCCCGAAAAATCGGGAAGTCATTTCCCGAAGTCGGAAACGGGACGGGATTATTTCTTACCGATCCCGGTCCCGACTTTTCGGGATCCCGCACACCCCTAATTCAATGTCGTAATTTTTCCGGCCTTCTCCCCGCATAAAGCGGCTCTGGGACTCAAGCAACCTCAAATCAATTGATACCTGATGGAAACCCTGGGGGATAAAGGCGGCCGGAGCGTGGTGCTGATCACATCACATCCAAAATGACCTAGATCTAGAATGTGTGGGGCCCTACCCCTACATCCCCGAAATGTACGTTCATGGCACGGTGCTATATGCATGGGGAACTTTACCTTACAGCATCAAAATTCAATGAAAAGTTGAAAAGAAAGAGAATTATAATAAAGAACATTATTGGTAGGGACCTTAAGTAGTGTGATTTGACCTACAACCAGGACGAGAAATGATGAACCCCCCTCAGGCAGATTTGCCTACACTTAAAACTTGCTCAACATGCCCATATGAGCTTTTTGCTCAAGTATGGTACTCCGTCTAATCCAAGATTTTTGTAAAAATGCCCTCGGGAAGTTCCTGTGAAATGATGAGCCCCCTCAGATTGATTTGTCCACACTTACAAAAGGCACTTCTGTGAGATTATTGTCCATAATCCTGTTAAAAATATGCCCCTCTTGATATTTTTTTTGCCCACACCTAAAACTAAGCCAAGATGCTCATAAAACCCACACCCACCCACATACACCCACACCCACCCACACCCACACATATTTACTTCCGGTCCACTTCCGGTTCACTTCCGGTCCACTTCCGGTTCACTTCCGGTTTGCCTACTTCCGGTCCACTTGTGGCCTATTTCTGGTTTATTTATATTGCATCATGTTTTGCAACAAATTATTACCCAATATTAAGCAATAAATTATTAGACATGTGTTGTTTTCTGATTGGTTGGTTATGACATAAAGTGATGATGTGTTATATTCTGATTGGCTTATTGTTTTAGATGTTTTCAATGCGGTCTGTGCTTAGGCTATATAAAGAGATTTTGCATTGCATATCAGCCAGTATTGTGAGAGTTGTTGAAGAGTAAGGGTGTGTTGTTGCAGTGCTGCTCATATTTTTTTAAACACAAAAATATTGCAAATTTATATAAATTGAATTACAAATCTATTTGATTTAATATACAGAATTTTTGACAACCTGTCATAGGTTTATTAAGTATAGAGTTTTGATTTGAACCCCAAGAAATTTTATATAAATACCAAAGCCAAAAATATTAACACACATACACACACACATATACACACACTAGGTATACAAAACACACAGCTGAACCCAACTGATATTTTTTTATTAAGCATAGAATTTTGATTTGGACCCCAGAAAATCTTATATAATAAACAACAACAAAAATGCCAAATCAAAAATATTGTAATCAATGCAATAAGAATATAACCAGCCCCAATTGGGCCAGGCATCAAAGGAATTGTAATCCAGACAAATGCAGGACTCCGACAAAAATATGCCCTAAATGCCATAGAATATATAATCTGGAATATTTCACATATAAACATAAAGGTACTTGTTCTGCACAGTCATCAACATTGCCCCCACAACCATCTACATCTGGTCTGAAAAGGAAGCATGAAACACCTGTTAATGCTGGACCAGCAAAGCAGCCACGCTATGAACCCATCCATAGCAGTTTTAACGGCCAATTAAGGGATCACCGTTTTGTATCAGAGCCAAGATGTGACATTAAGAATTTTTTGAACAGTATAAATCCAGATGTGCAGGCAATTCTAAATGCACAAAATGGCTCTTATAAGCTGTCCCTCAAATTGTTTACACAATATAAGAAGCCAAATGGCACAAAATTTACACAGCCCCACATAACACAAACTGTACCGGTATATTCAAATGCAAATTCAGACAAAATAATAAGCAGTTCGATAGATCAATTGAATATTAAACACTCTGAATTTGCTGCAAAAGAGTCTGGATGGAGCCTATGCGGTTCTCCACACAAGCTCTATGTTAATATTTCTGAATTCAGCCCATTACAAGGATCTACATATCTGCCATTACCTGCCAATATCAAAAACAAAACAGCCGTGGTTAATATAAAAAATAATGATGAGAAATGCTTTTTGTGGTGTATTTTAGCTGCATTGTATCCAGTTTCAAGGCATCCTGAGCGAATACGTTATTATAAACAGCATGAAAATGATTTTGATGAAGCAATGGAGGGTTTAGAATATCCAATGTCTGTTCAGAATATTGATAAATATGAAAAAAAGGCCAGGGATATTAATGGTAAACAATTATCTATTAATGTATTTATTTGTTCTACTGGCCGTGGCAATTGCTTGATAGATCCTCTCAGAATCAGTACATTTGATGATGATTCTGCTGTTCCGATTGATCTGCTCTTAATTGAAGGGGATGATACACGCCATTATACTCTGATACATAATCTTGAAGCTTTAGTGAGAACACAACTAGACAAATCCAATACAATATTCAAGTTGTGCAGAAGATGTTTGTCTGTATTTGATGGTAGAAAAATGGTGAATGGTGTTTGTGAAAAGAATGCAGAAATTGCTAAAAACAAGTTAATTGAGCATCTGAAATACTGTGGCAACCATAAACCTGTTCATATGCTTATGCCTAACTCAAATGAAAATGCCAAATTCAAAAAATTTGAAGCCTTGTTGGAACACCCAGCATATATAGTCTGTGATTTTGAATCAAACCTCAAACCTCTTGCATTCTGTAGCCCAGATCCTGATGAATCTTCAATTACATCATACCAGTTACATGAACCTTCTAGTTTTTGTTATATAATTATACAGAATGGTGTTGCTAGTGAACCACACTTATACATGAGAGCAGATGCCATCAAAGAATTTCCACAAAGAATAGAAAATGAGTGCCATAACATAGCATCTAATGTCTTATTAAAATCAAAACCTTTGTTGCCTTTAACAGAGAAACAGATTGAAGATTTCAACAATGCAGAAAAATGCCCGGTATGTGATTCTGAATTTTCAGATACAAATATCAAGGTTCATCACCATTCTCATACAGATGGTAAATTCTTAATGGCCCTGTGTAATAGCTGTAATATTAAGATCCAGAGACCAAAATTTGTCCCTATATTTTGCCATGGTGCATCCAATTATGATTTTCATCATTTGATCAGGTACGAGGGGTTTGACAAGCAGAATTTAAATATTTTAGCTGAAAATAATGAAAAATATATTGCCATTAGCAAAATAATTAAAGTTAATGGTGTTCCTATTCACTTAAGATTTCTTGATTCATACAGAATTCTGTCTGCTAGCCTGGCTACACTGGCCACTCAATTATCTGATGATCAATTCAAAATCACATGTGCTTCGTTTCCAAATCAGGACCTGAAATTAATTAGGCGGAAGGGTGTATATCCATATGATTATGTTACAGATTTTTCTAAATTTGATGAGTGTTCTCTGCCACCACAACAAGAGTTTTACAGCAAAATCAGAGGATCTGGATCTGATGAAGATTATCACCATGCCCAGTTGATGTGGAACAATTTAAAATGCCAGACATTTGGTGATTATCACAAGGCTTATTTAAAACTTGATGTGACCCTCTTAGCTGATATACTGCAGGCATTCAGAAAATCTTCCATGCAAAATTATAAGCTGGATCCAATGTATTTTTACAGTGCTCCGGGCCTAGCATGGTCTGCAATGTTTTTGAACACTAAAATGCAGTTGGATCTGATCCAGGATCAAGATATGTATCTGTTTATGGAACAATGTATAAGAGGAGGCATGGTGCAATGTTCTCAGAGATACGCCAGAGCAAATAATAAATATATTCCTGATTATGATCCAGCACTGCCATCAAATTATATACTGTATGTAGATGCAAACAGCCTCTATGGTTATGCTATGATGGATAAATTGCCATATGCAGGGCTTGAGTGGGTTGAAGATTTCAACATTGAAGATCTTCATGATTTTGATGACAGTCACTATGGCCTGTTCTTAGAGGTTGATCTGACAATTCCTGATGATTTACACAACACATTTTCTGATCTGCCCCAAATTCCTGAGGTTGAGTGCTCACCTGGCTCTAAACAGAAGAAATTGATGATGACTCTAGAGCCGAAACAGGATTATGTCATATATTACAAAAACCTCCAGTTCCTGATGAAACATGGTGTTCAAGTGACCAAAGTTGGAAAAGTTTTGAGGTTCAGGCACTCAAGATGGTTGAAACACAGAGCTTCGAACATCTGCAATGAACCAATTTGATAAGACCTTGTTTAAATTGATGGTCAATTCAGTGTATGGCAAAACAATTGAAAATGTCAGAAAACATATTGATGTTAAAATAATTACTGACCCCAGCCGGAGCAAAAAATTGATAGCAAAGCCCAACTTCAATTACAGAAGAATTTATGATGAAAATATGGCACTTTTCAACATGAAAAAAACAAAGATTAAGTTTGATAAGCCTATTTATGTAGGGGCTGTGATATTGGAATTGGCCAAATTACACATGTTAAAATTGTTTTATAATGTGTTGAAGCCTTTTTATAAGGATCGTGTAAAACTGATGTACATGGACACAGATAGTTTTGTTCTTGATATTCAAACAGAAGATGTTTTTCAAGATATAGCACAGCCTGAATTGTTTAAATATTTTGATACCACTGAACATTCAAAAATTAAACCCCACAACAAAAAGGTGCCTGGCAAGTTAAAAGATGAGACACTTGGTGATGTTATTGTGGCATTTGCTGGGTTAAGGGCCAAGATGTACAGTTTTGAAACATGTAGTGGCGCTGTTGCCAAAAAGGCCAAGGGCATTGGCAAAGTGACTGTAGACAAAGAGCTTGAATTTGAAGATTACAAAAATTGCCTCAAATCATGTAGCACAATCAGAACATCAGAATCCAGAATTCAGAGTGCGGATCACTTGTTGACTAGCAATATTGTAAGAAAAGTGGCTCTGGACCCACATGATGATAAGAGATGCATTTTGTCATGTGGCATACATACTCTACCATGGGGTCATTGTGATTTGAAAAGTGGTAATCAATGCCCAATTACAGAGCATGATTTGAAATAAATAAACATGCCTATGAACTTATTTGGGTTCAAAAAACAGGCTATTATGGACCTGCCAACAGCACAACCTTCTTCTGATATGATATCTAAACTAAGTGCTTTGTTAATTATTCATCTGAACAGCATATTTACAGATGTTGATGATGAAACAGGTAATACATTGTACATATTTAACAATAATTTAAATCATTACCAATTACCTGTAGGTGGTCAATTGCAATTTATTACAACCCCTGAGGGTAATGTCAAGATTTCAGTAGGGAGAAATATTTATAGAATTAAGCACTCAAACATGGTTTCTGGCACTGTATATACTGTTTCTGCTGGTGACTGCTTATATATTGAGGTCCCGGGATCATATGACAAGCTTATACCTTTTTTTATAGAATTAAGAATTAGATATTCAATAATAAATAACCACTAAAACAAAAATGCCTAATGATATATTTGGCCATACAAGGCATGAAGATCACAGTGATGAGATTCTGATGCTTGATGTCAGAGTCAAGAAATTAAGAAGTGATTTACAAGCTTTACAAACCACACTCAATGCCAGTCTTCAACTAGAAATTACAAATTTACAATCACAATGCATGGACCCTCTTCTTAAAATTGATTCAGAACTCAAAGTGCTGCTTCAGAAATATACTGATTTGGCCACATTAGATAATTTTCAATGTTTAGAAGAGGCTGTAGCAGCTCTTCAAGCCAAATTTAAGATCCAGGCCACCAACTCTGAGCAATTGAAACAGCAATTGGAAGAGCAGATAAATAATGTCCAGACACAGCTCCAAACAATTGTCAAAAGCATAAAAACACAAGAAGATTTTGATCTAGTGATTTCCACTCTAAAGGAACAGATTCAATCACTCCAGATACCTAATCTGGACCCCTTGAACAATGCCATAGCCGAGGTTAAAGAAAAAATTGAGACACTTGAAAATTTTATGAACAACTTGCCATCTTCTGATGCTTTGAGTGCAATAACTCGGAGTGTTGCCAACATTAAGCTGCAACTTGAAACATATGAAGATTTTGGAAAAATTCAAAGTACCATAACCCATCTCGAGGGTACAATAGCAGAAGTGCAAAGTGATTTGACAAATGTACAAGAATCTCTAGAATCCCGCCTGCCTGGTATTGTAGACACACTTGTCAGTGTCCAGCAACAGATCACAAAGCTTGAAAACCTCAACACTGAATCTGAACTATCTCATTTTCATCACTTGATCGATGATATCCAAACAAAACTTGAAATTTTACAACAATCAACACCCACTCAGGCTGATATAGCCCTGCTCCAAAATGCTATCCAAAATGTGGTTGATGCTTCTGAATTAAATAATGTGAAATTGGCACTTGAATCTTTGCAAAATACTGTAACAAATCTGCCTACATCACAGGAACTTAAAAATATTAAGAGAGCTGTGAATCGCATATTGAAATCAGAAAATCCAGACAGAGATCAAACAACTTACTCAGACAGTGGCCACTCTACCAACTAATCAACATATTAATGAACTGCATGCCCTGTTTGAGGATATCAGAAAACAGGTCCATGATCTTACTGCTCAAAATTCAAAATTGGCAGTTATTGAAAATTTGCAACAAATTGTAGCTAATATCAAGCAACAGCTAGGGACCATGGAATCCAATCAAGCAAATGCCCTGTCTGTTTTTGCCACCCAGCTACAAGAAATTGTGCAACAATACAAAAAACTTGTTGTGGACATAAAAATCAAGCCAGGCCATGATGATGTTGTTAGGACTATCAATAAGCACCTTGAATCTGTAACAAGCAGATTGCTTACAGCAGAAAAAGAAATAACAGGCATAATCGAGAATCCAAAACATACAGTAATTCTTGAATTGTACAGCATCCCCAACAAAGAATATGATTCACCATTTACACCAGGTGGCAAAATATATATGCTGTCCCCTGCACAATTTTTTTACCAGTTTTTTGTTGGGGGCACACTGAGACCAATCAAGATCAAATATTGGCTTCAACCACAGGCACACCACTACCCCACCTTATCAATAACAAATGATGATAACAAAGCAAAAATCACCAGTGTAGAGTTAGAGGATTTTACAGATCCCAATACATTAGAAACATCTTATGCTGAAGATGATGGCTCTCTGGAATTTCATATACAAATAGGAGACAAATTATATTTAGAAAATCCTGTAGTATTAGCTGCTGAACACCCAATAGTTGCAATATTCTTGTTTTCATATTATGTCTAGACAAATTATTGTTGATGAATTACACAGACAAGCCAGACATAATTATAAGAGACTGCCAGTAGTCACAAAAGGCATAGATGATTTATGGCAGAGCGACTTGATTGAGATGGCAAGTGGACAGCTGAAAAACTTAGACAAAATCAACAAGGGCTACAAGTATCTACTTACTGTAATAGACACATTTTCAAAATTTGCCTGGGCTGTGCCACTCAAATCCAAGACTGGAAAATATGTTACAGAAGCCTTCAGGACAATCATCAATCAGAGTGGAAGATCACCGCGCTATTTGCAAACAGATAATGGCAAAGAATTTTATAATTCTGTGTTCCAACAATTTATTAAAAGCCAGTCAATACAACATTATTCGAGTTACAGTGATCTCAAAGCCTCAATTGTAGAGAGATTCAACAAAACCCTAAAAAATCTTATGTATAAACAATTTACACTTCAAGGTAATTATAAATGGCTTAATATTCTTCCAGAACTTCTACATAAATATAACAACTCGGTTCATTCCACAATCAACATGAAACCCTCTGAAGTAACTTCATCAGATGAGCAAAAATTGATCAGGACTGTTTATTATCCTAGATACCAGCCAGCAACAAGAAAGGCCAAATACAAGGTGGGTGATCAAATAAGAATCAGCAAATATAAGCACTTATTCAAAAGAGGCTTTACAAGAAACTGGAGCACTGAATTATTTACAGTGGTTCAAGTTAAACCTGGGACCCTTAACACATATATAATAAAAGATCACCGAGGAGAAATTCTCAAAGGCAGATTCTATGAAGAAGAACTCAGCAAAACTAAACAGCCTGACACATATCTCATAGAAAAAATCATCCGCAGAAAAGGCAACAAGTTATTTGTCAAATGGCTAGGACTTCCAGAACACAGCTGGATCGATGCAGACAAAGTGATAATATGAGCACCTGGGATGTTATAAAAAGGCTGCCAGAACCTGAACAGCAGATTAAGAGAAATGGCAAGTTGCTGCCTGATAATATTAGATGTCTTATTGTTGGGCCATCAGCTTGTGGTAAAACTACACTAATGATTGATAATTTTTTATTGGCACCCAACTGGTTAGACTGGAAAAACAGGCACTTGTATGTCTTCTCTAAGAGCTTGGAACAATTAAAATATCAGCAGCTGATGAAGCTATATGATGGACTGGATATTGCCACTTTTGAATCAGATGTTAAGCCACTTCATGAATGTCTCGATAATTCTGTTGTTGTGTTTGATGACATTATACTGGATAATCAAAACAAGGTTAGAAATTTCTTTACACAGGGCCGACAAAAAAACATTGATTGCTTCTACCTGGCACAGACTTTTTCAAAAATACCGAAGCAACTGATCCGAGACAACAGCAATTTTATATGTGTGTTTCATCAAGATCATACCAACCTCAAACACATACATGATGAATATGTAGGTGGGGACTTGAGCTACAATGATTTTTCCAAGTTTTGCAGTAGGTGCTGGAACCAACACAAGAAAATCCAATAGTGGCAAATACAGAAATAAAATCAACAATTTTCTAGACATTGAAACATATATAAATAACCATGAAAAGGCCAATCATTGATGATCTTAAATTAAAAGATTATCTTGTAAAAAGATTTAAGGGATGGAAATCAGAGAACCGAGGAATTTATGAACAACACAAACAAACAGAACAGCCTATTATTGATGCTATTAGTGAATTAGGTAAAAATATCAAAACTGTTACAGAGCAAAATCAAAATTTGATCACAGAGCTTGTACCTGTAGCTGCTAGGAACATATTAGATTATCCAATCACCCCACTTTCCAGTATTCATACACCTAGTCCTGTTGCTCCTCGAAGAATTGAAGCTACTCAGGATCCTATTGAATTGGGTCTTCTTGCTCAAAAATATTTAAGCACACCTAAAGACAACAAAGATGAGGTTTTTGGCTTATATGCCGACACAGAGCGTGATGGTAGCATCGTACATAGAATTGGCAATTTCAGAGTAACATTTATGGGAGATGATCTAATTGTATATTCAGAATCTCATCTTGGAGAAAGAGGTGCTTTTGTTAAATATCCCGGCACACCTGGATTGTGGGAACTGATGACTAGGAAAAGGCCTGGCAGCTATACAGATCAAGATTATGAGCACTACAAGGAAATATTAATAAAATCAGATGCTCTATACCAGAACAATGATCCCACTCAAAAAAGAGTCAAGTCTAGCAGTGGAGCAAAATACAACAATTTAATCAAGCCCATATGGTCACAAATTAAGACAGGCAGTGGAATCAAACAATACAACACCCTGCCTAAAGAATTTGTGTGGGTTGATGATGTCAGGAAACTTGTAGATAGGTTATTGGTGATAGCTGGGGAGGAAAATGCTGGCAACCACAATTTTTACAATGAAAAGATTGGAATTATGGACATGATAAGCACCAAATTGTCTAATTTTATAGTGAATGACACTAAGGGGATTGGATATCTTATAAAAATTATTAATACTCTACCACCTAAATTTTGGAATATTTCTGAGGGTCGGGGGTTGGTTAATGACATTATAAACAAGCTGCCATTTGAACTACACATTCCAGGCTATCAGTATTGTGGTCCCGGTACAAAATTGGAGCATAGATTAAACAGAGGTGATCCTGGTGTTAATCCCCTAGATGCTGCTTGTAGAGACCATGACATAGCATACAACACACATACTGATCTTGACAAGAGACATGTTGCAAACAAAAAATTAGAAGAGGCTGCATTTGGTAGATTTGTAAGCAAAAATGCTTCTTTGAGTGAGAGAATAGCAGCATTGGGGACCACCATAGCTATGAACACCAAACAAAAACTGGGGTGGGGGCTGTGAATATATATATAATAAACCTAGAATGAAGGCCAAGGGTGTTATGTATCAGATACCTTATGCAGGTCTTAAATATCTTAAAACTATTGATAGTCTTTTAACCAAAAAGCAGCGCAAGAAAAAAATTCTTGTCTTGCCAAGGGCCATGGTATGAAATTGTTGCTTAGTACCCCCCAATTAAAAAAATTACAACAATCTAGAAAAAAATCACATGTGGGGGGTTTCATATTTACTATCCCGGCCATCTTAGCAGCACTTGGGGCTGTTGGGAGCTTGGCTGGGGGATCAGCTGCCATAGCAAAAACAGTAATAGATGCCAAGAAAAATAGGGCAGAATTAGATGAATTGAAGCGCCATAACCTGGCCATGGAGAAACAAGGCAAAGGTGTTAAGAGAGCCATCAATAAGTTTAAAAAAAACAAGAGCCGCTTACAAACCAAGATATTGAAGCTTTAATGAAGCCACTGGGCATCAAAAATTTTAGAGGAGTGTATATGTCTGATTCTTTACCAGAACAACCACTCAACAAAGAGTGTGGCATTGTTAATTTGGATAAGTACAAAAATCAGGGCACTCACTGGATTTGTTATCTTAAATATTTAAACAATGAGGCATTTGTGTTTGATTCATTTGGAGGTGTTCCACCTGAAAATTTAATAAAATATCTAAAATCAGCTAATCTTTATTACAATAATGCCCGTGTTCAAAATTTCAAAGATGTTAATTGTGGACATTTGTGTTTATCTGTTCTTAGATATATGTCTCAAATAAATAAACCATCAATTGAAGATTTTCAAAAAGCCTTGTGGTATCTGAAACATCATGGGGGTATTCCATCTCACCAGCCAAAATTCAATATTGAAACTCAAATTACATGATGATATAGTGTATCCCAAAAAAATAGCTCTCAGAGCATTTTATGGCATGTACTTGATCCCTAATATTACACACCACAACAACAAAATTGCAGTAGGGGATCAAAAAATTGTCATCACTCCAGGGCAATATAATCTGTCCACTCTAAATGCTCAATTACCCAGAGGTATAGTATTAACTCAAAATTCTGTCACTCACAGAGTAGAGATTGTATCTGCTACAGAAACAGTGGATCTGGGTACTATAGGAGAGCTGTTAGGCTTTGAGAACAACACAAAACTTGAACCGGCCATCAAACACACTGCTATTAATATACCTAAATTCTTAGCCATAGAGACTCTGAATATTCACTGTAATGTGGCTGAGGGTATGCTCACCAAATCAAATGGCATAGGCACTCACAAACAAACTGGCATCATTGCAACATTTAAACCTAATTCTGAATTTATGGAGCCCATCATCTACACTCCATCCCCAACATTATATTTTCCTGTGTGCCGTAATAGAATAGATAACATTGAGTTGATGGTCACTAATGAAAAAGAAGAATTAGTTGATTTTGCTGGAGCCACAACAACTGCAATCATAGAGATTAATATTTAAATAAAAATACATACAAAAAAATGGAAAATATTGAGAGTTATGAGCTACAATCATTCCCCCCAAACAGGAGGACATTTGCAAATTTAAATCAACCCAACACAGAGATTGAGGTTGATCTTGATGTAGGGGATGGCTTTATACACCCTCACAGAGCAGATCTATACATCAAATTTGATGTTGTAAAGCTCGATGGAACAGATTATCCGGCAAATTCAAATATAAGATTGGTGGACAATTTTGTGCCACATCTGTTCTCTGAAGTTGAGATCAGAAAGCATGGTGTTGTTATAAACAGAGTGGATTATCCCGGCATGACCTCCACAGCTTTGGCCACACTAAAATTATCCAAAACCGAGGCTTCTTACTACAAAATAGGTGGATTTGGGGCTGGTGATAAAATATTATCCAAGAGCCACACAGTGCTGTTCCCTATGCGCCTGTTGCCAGGATTCTTCTCAGATTACAAAGATATTATGTGGAAGGGTGGTTTAAGAATCACATTTAGAAGAGCTGCCAATGATAATAATGCTTTGATGAGGTACAGCACATTAAACTCTACAGGGGAAGCTCTGCCCAATACCCTACCTGATGAAGGCAAATGCATTATTCAGACTATGGAGCTAAGAATCCCAGTTGTTGAATATGAAGCCAGTTATGCTCTTAAATACAAAGCAGATATCCTAAAAAATCCACAAGTACCTTTACAATTTTATACATATCAATGTGTACAGAAGCCTGCCGCTGGTACTTATTATGAGTTTGATGCTACAAATTCATTCTCCAGTATACAATATGACATGCCGGATTTTGTGGTGGTACTGTTTCAAACTGGAAGACACAATAATCAGGAAAAAAATTGAAGTAGATTTGATAACTGCAACATCAAGAACATATATCTTAAAAATGGCAGAAATGAGGTATTCCCTAGAGAAAATTATAATTTAGACATGTCCAAGGATGATTTCCTTAAATTATATGAAGCATTTACAGCATACAAAAGGGTCACTACTGGCAATACTGACATGTATTACACACCAGATGAATTCAAAGCACAGAGACCCATGTTTGTCATCAACACTTCAAAAAGGAAACAAGTTGTGGTTAATGACAGGACAAACATTAAAATTATCTGTGAATTCCACAATACACTCCCTGATGACACTATATGTAGTATTATTCTCATAGGTGAAAAATCATATGTTTATGATGTAAGAAATGACAGAGTCACAGAGCAATTCTAGAAGATTTCTGCACAATGCATTGTTTTAATATTAGATAAACAAATTGAACCTGGTATCCAATTGAACTTAAACCGGAAGTAAATATGTGTGTGTGATGTGTGGGTGTGGGTGTGTGTGTGGGTGTGTGTGTGTGTGTGGGTGGCTTAGTTTTAGGTGTGGGCAAAAAAAATATCAAGAGGGGCATATTTTTAACAAATTTATGGACAACAATCTCACAGAAGTGCCTTTTGTAAGTGTGGACAAATCAATCTGAGGGGGCTCATCATTTCACAGGAACTTCCCGAGGGCATTTTTACAAAAATCTTGGATTAGACGGAGTACCACACTTGAGCAAAAAGCTCATATGGGCATGTTGAGCAAGTTTTAAGTGTAGGCAAATCTGCCTGAGGGGGGTTCATCATTTCTCGTCCTGGTTATAGGTCAAACCTCACTACTACCTTAATTTTTTGGTGCTTTTTTTTTTTTACCAAAAGTTGTATTATTTTTCTTCCTTTTCCTCAAAATTGGCGTTGTTATTTTAGCACACTTTTCAACAAATATACCTAAAATAATGCCTTCATTTTGCTTTTAAGTAAATTCACACTCGATCTGCGCCAGAAGCCCCATTAATTCGCTCAGGAACGCCAGACGTTTCTCGCGTCTCAAGAGCCGACGTTACGGCTCACGAGCGACGGTAGGTTCGCACTCAATCCCCGTCAAAATCGCGCCATTCAGGTCTGCACCACTTTCCTAGGTGATACCAAAATTTCCGTTACAAAGTGAAAAATCGTGTAAAATATCCATTTACACGAGGTAAATCGTCAAAATTATTCCATGCATAACACGTACCATAGTTTTGTTTCGGATAAAAATTTTGGAAAACGTGCACGTTATAGTACTAAGTGAGGTTAAATAAGGGCTTATAAACAGGATGAGGATTGATAGGCACTAAAAACTCGCAAAATAAGCAGGCAAATAAGAACAAAATACAAAATAGGTACTAATCGTTCTGCACATCGCCCTACGACGCCAGAGATCCCAGGTTCGAATCCTTGCCTGGGCATGGATGTTTGTGAGTGTTCATTCATCAATTTCATCACATCACTCATGTCTATATTCGCAAATGAGCAAAAAGTGGCACAAAACCCGAAGTAAAATAAATGAAATCAAATCAAATTAAACGCGCTGAACATTTTTCATTATTTTCATGGATTAGACACTGAAAAAGCTGTTATCTTCAAAAGAAGCACTTGTGACTAAAACAGTCACAAAAGAACACTATACCTGTGAAACACGAATACCACTCATTCAGGCACATAGTGGTTCTGGTAATTTACAATGCATTACAGGGAACAATGACGCGAGCAAGAAAATTTTTAGATCCAAATTTTTTTGCAGGCAATATTCAATATTGATTTAATAAGACACAAATAATTTCACGGGACGCCAATGCATTCTTTCTTTTACAACTTTCGTGCCTCCTCGATGTTTTTTTTATTTAGTGATTGATTTGTTGTTTTAAGTCCACTTTATGCACAGTAAGGCTAATCGGGACTGGACCTACAGTTTCTAAAGTGGGATCCGAACCACTGTGCCTCAACCGGGTATCGAACCCGGGACCCCGTGATTACAAGGCGACGACGTTACCTCTCCGCTCCTCCTCGATGGTGTAGTGATCCCCTTTCGAAATTTCGAGAAAGTAAAAGTTTCAACCGAAAGTAGTAAATAATTCGGGAAAACCAAAGTGGTTATTGAAAAACTCCCCTTTAAATGACTCCCGATTACAATTTCTTGCCTTTGAACAACTTTTTAAACGAAGGTAAAAAAATGGTAATTGTGAACTATTTTATTGCCCCTCCACACAACACAGAACGCAGCTATGTAATTACAACCTTTACAATTCGACCTCTCTCCGAAATAAAATCCTGCGTACGGTAGATTGTATTTTTTGGCACCGAATCGTATTCTCCGTATATACTATAACTGTATTTATACTTATTAAAGTCCCTAAGCTCCAAAATACGAGATTTTACTGAAGAAATGAAGTTCGTAAGGTTAGCTGGTCGATTTAATTAACGTTGCCTATTTATTCCGCCATAGCGGAAGGACGCTGGTTTTAACGAATGGACAATCTTCAACTCGCGATTCCCCACACAGTGAATCGCAGGCTATACTTACTCTATGACGCAATTTCTTCCCAGTTACTTGTCTGTGAGGTAAACTTCTCGACAACCGCTTCACGAAACTGATAAAATGTTCTGTGGCTAGTTTCGTAGCAGAAACATGGAACATGTGGATAATGTAAATCGGATAACAAACAGACAGTATGCATGACCGATTGGTTTGGTATCCGCGCATCGGAAATGCACACATCACGAATACAGGAAATATGGAGACAGTGGTGTGCTCCAAGAAGGGTTTGCCGATCTCCGTAGCAGAGTGGTTAGCATAGCGTGCTGCGATGCTAGAGTTCACGGGTTCGAATCCCGGCCTGGACAAGGGTGTTCTTTGTGAGTGTCCCTTCATCGGTTTCCTCATATCATCCTCCCTCATCTTCGCGATTAGAAAAAAGTAGCAGAAAAGCGAAGTAAAATAAACCAAATCAATCAATCCAAGAAGTTTTTTTAGTCAATGCCCTCCCCAAATCGATCCACAATTCCTTAGAAAAAGGATGTCTAATGCAAGAAAAGATTGGAAATATATAGGGCTGATTACTAGCGGTGTGCGAGACGGTAAACACTCTCCAACTAAGAGTCTGGAAATTTTAGAGGCGGGATACGTTGGAAATTGCTAAACACGATAGAATCTCGAACGTATTACGCTATATATATAAATATATATATATATATATATATATATATATATATATATATATATATGACATATATAAACAGAATTAACCCCTTTCATGAAACACGAGCATTTGGAATTTTCGGAAGTCAGGATGGTGCCGGGAACTATTTCCCTCGGAATTCCGCACACTAAAAAAGACGACACAATTCCCCAACCTCACCAAAATTCCGAGCTAGTCATTGTGCGCCAGACATATTATAAATTCGGATTTCAATATCCGGATATTTTTTTGGCAACTCCTAGCGTGGCCATAGTTTACGAAGATGAAGTCGCAATGCGAGCGTTTTGGAAAGTGACCACGAAATGTGGCAAAGCTGCGTTGTAAGGCAAGGCCACTGATCCACAGCTGCTGAACAGCTGATAACGTGTCAGGCAACAGGTTTCTTCGCAGGAAGTGTACTGTACGTAAGTACGAACAACTTATCTTCAAGTTATTTTTGGCTTTGTTGTAGAAGGTTAAGAACGAAAGGTGCATAAAAAACATCGTGTCTCCCTACAATTAGGAAAACAAGCTTTTTAATGGCTAGTATTAGCTTCCCGTAAAACGTCACTTTCAAGATCAGCTACACAATGCCGGCTGAATATGTAAATAAAACAAATTGACATACTAAAAAAAAACTGTCAAGTGGTACCGGTTCCTAGTGGAACAAATGACAGAGGTTCGGATCCCACTTTACATTGTACTTTTGACCTAATTACTCTGAGCTTCAATCAGTTAATAATTGTGTTTACGCTTTAATTTAATAGCACCGAGCAGGCCTCCCCGATGGCGCAGTGGTAGCGTCGTCGCCTTGTAATCAAGGGGTCCCGGGTTCGATTCCCGGTGGAGGCACATAGTGGTTCGGATCCCACTTTAAACTGTAGGGCCAGTCCCGATTAGCCTTACTGTGCATAAAGTGGACATAAAACAACAAATCAACATGAAATAGCACCGAGCTGTGCAATGCATCATGTTACGAAGCTACGTGTCCTGTGTTCGACCACCGATATAGGCTACGTGTAGTATTGACGGGGTGCGGTGACCGAAAGTACACCATCGAAAATTTTGACCCTTTTTTAAAAAATAATAATAATAATCGGTCGTGTTTTACGTAACAAAATTTACTTCAAGTTTGGAAACCCAGAAATACCAGATATATAACCCTCGCGTGAGCAGACTTCGTCCAATTCCTCATATCCCAGAGCCGTTTCACCGATTTTCAATTTCAATGGTCTTTATTCTTGGGCGAGGTTCAGCAAATGCTGATCTACCATCTAACCCGACAAAGAAAGATGTAGCAGAGTACCTAGGTACATTATCATACATGAAGATTATAAGGCACTACATAAATAAAATAACATAAAATAAATTATAAAAAAACTAATACTACATAAAGAAAATCACAAAAGGAAAACAGATGACGAAATAGTACCTATATACAGTGCGCGTGTGCAAATAAATGAAAAAAAATAATAATATACATGTATTATTGCTTAGTTTAGGTCGTTTTTTTTTCAATAATTCACAGGAAACAGTTCTTAATCATAATTATGTAGTCTTACTTTGCTTCTGATCATCAATCAGTGAATCATATACTGCCCTATGAAAGTGTTTGTAGTTCAGAAGATTTATTTCATTCGGGAGTGCATTCCAAATTTTAGGTGCCATATATGTAACTAAACGAAGATTGCGAAACAGAAATTCTGCAGCGAGGTATATGGAGATTAGCGGCGTTTCACTCCTGGCTTTAATCTTTATACTCAGATAGTCCGGGATGTTTTTATTTACAGTATGTAACATTCTTATTCCTACACACGGATTTTCAAAGAAAATGCTTTAATATCTGAAAGGAAATTCACTATTTTGAAATTGTTTCTTTACAATACAATAACTAATATCATTAGGAACATAAAATCTTACCCAAATTCTGTATAACCAATGACAATAATAAATTAAATGAAACTGATAGAGAAACATGTTATTTTTCGTACAACTTTTCTATTCCTACACTTAATAATATAAAAGAAAAAAGTATATTCAGAGCAAATTGACTGACAGTTCTAATACTTTGAAGCGTATGCTTTGGCTTTAATTACTGCTTGACACCTGTTCGTCATAGAATTAACCAGTTTCCGACATGTTTCAGAGCTTATTTTATTCCACTCGGCTTGCACAACAGTTTTCAACTCTTGTTTGGACTTGACGCCTGCTTTATGGACTCGCCTCTTCACAATTGCCCATAAATGATCAATGGGATTTAAGTCTGGACTTTGAGCTGATGTTTGTAGTAGTTTGGGCACATTCCATATTAGCCAATTCATGTTAACTTGCGCCTTATGCTCACTGTCATTGTCTTGTTGGAATCTGTAGATAGGCGGCATGTCCATTTTTTGGCCACTCTGCTTTACATTGTTCTTCAATATATCCAAATAGACATATGCATCCATGTTACCATCAATAAACTGGATGGTACCAACACCTTTGGACGACATACAGCCCCAAGTCGTTAATGACCCACCACCGTGTTTAACTGTTGGAACTGTCTTAATGTGATCATTGTCTTTATTTGATTTTCTTCAGACCCTATTTTTCCCATCTGACCCGTATATATTAATCTTGGACTCGTCTGACCATATGACACTATCACAAAATTCCTGGTCCTTGTGGATGTGCTCTTTCGCGAATGAAAGTCTATTCCTGCGATTCACATTATTTACATACGGCCTCTTTCGTGGTATTCTACCATGATATCCATGCTTCCACAAGGCACGTCGGACAGTTTGATCGAACATCATCTTGCCAGCAACATTTTCTACTGACGGTCGTAACTGAGGAACACTTAGTCGGGGGTTTTCTCGCACTCTTTTTAAAATAAAGCGTTCATCACGTTTATTCAACCGTCTCTCTTTTTGTTTTCTCGGCCAATTCTGTGTTGAACCTTCCTCTCTAAATTTGTTTACTATGTATTGAACTGTGGTGTGTGATTTATTGACTGTCTAATTTTTATTAACGAATAACCTCTAAGGGCCAAATTTATAATAACATCCTTCAGATCGGAACTAAGTTCCTTCATCTTGCCCATTTCGAACACGCTGATAGATAGATGATAGGCCTACAACAATACCTACGCCAGCATTCCGCTTGACGGGGAGCGCGCCTGCATGTTCAAACTTGTTACGAAGTTTCAAACTGCACTAAATTGCCCGAATAGCGGTGGCACTGTATGCGAGGAAGATTGAAACTCTTGCCTGTACGAATAACAATGTTGCATGAAACAGCGTGTTTTTCTCTTTTCACACAAATTATATGCTCTGTTTATACACTTTGAACATACATTTTTATTGACATTTGTTGGTGAAACCTTCACTAACATTCATTTCCAGGTACATATGAAAATGATTATATTTACTAGTAGATATGACATTTTTTCCTCGTAAATTCTATGTGTACGAATAACAATGTTACATACTGTATAACATTGCAAGTAATGCAGGTCATGTGCAGTTCCCTCCGTCTTGCCATGTTGAGAATTCTTCCCCCTGTTTCAGTACATGTTCAGACCAGTCTAATTTTTGATCCATGGTCAAGCCCAAATTTCGTATTGTTTGCGAGTATGTTGTGTTCTGCGCATAGGCGGAGTTCTGGAGGGGCCAGAGGGGGCCTGCCCCCCCCCAACTTAAAAAATACATAAAAATAACACATGATGAAGTTCAGTTACTACATTTTTGTTATGAAGCCATACAGCAAATCTTGACGTTTGGAATGATGGCATGTGCGGTAATTGCGCAACAATAGCGGGACTTAGACGATTTGATTGATGTGTACAGTTTGAAGAAAGAAAAACGTAAAATTACTTTGTGTTGAGTCAACAGTTACTGCTGAGGCATCAAAAGAACTTTTCAATTTAATTTTTCTAAAATTTCTGAAGCTTACTTTGTACCGTAACTTTTATAAAGTAATACGAGTATTGTATCAATAAAAAATAATTAAATGCAAAATGCAATAATCGTAATGTTTTGCTTTTTTTAAAACTGAAAACCAATATACTAATTAATATTTGTTTACTTAAGCGAGGAAATTTAACATTTTCAAAAAAAGGCCTAGAACTCAGTGTTTTTAAGTTGTTGTTTTTTAAATTCCGGGGGAAGGTCTCCGGACCCCTTATAAGCTAGGGGATATTCAACAACTCTCAGGTACATCATATGCTTCTCCCAGAGTCTGCCCCTCCCCCCCCCTTCCCAAAGCAAAAGCTCAAACTCCGCCCATGGTTCTGCATTTCAATTAATATTTTGCATTTGCTGAGATAAATTTGTTTCAGGAGATTATTGTTTCCGATGATAGTAAATATTAGATTTCTTTGAATTTAGAACTAAGCCATTTGATTCACAACAGTTGCTTATATTTTTCAAGTCCTGATATAATAGTGCAATTGCATTTTGTAAATTAAATATATCTGTCGATATATACAACTGCGTGTCATCGGCATAACAGTGCACATTACAATATTTCACTGACGTATTCAAGTCAGCAGCTGCTAACGTGAATAACAAAGGACCCAGGATTGAACCCTGAGGGACGCCAGCATTCACTAGCAGAGGCGATTACAGTTTATCTGTCAATACACGCTGTTGTTCCATGGAGATACGTCTTGAACCATTTGAGTGCTATTGGGAAAAATTTGTAATGCTGTAGCTTTTCAAGAAGTAGTTTATGTGGTAGCGTGTCAAAAGCTTTGCTGACGTCAAGTAAAAATTAACATTGTTACATGGGATTTGTCCATCGCATGAAAAATATCGTCGGTCACTTTCAGGAGAGCGGTTTGCGTGCTATAGTGAGGATGAGAACCGGATTGTTGCGGAGGAAGAATGTTATAGTCGCCAATGTAGTTACGAACTTGATCGTTTACTATTTTCTCAATGATTTTTGAGAGTACCGGCAAAATACTAATGGGGCGATTGTCACTTACAGAGCTCGGGTTCTGTTTCTATGTATGTATCTTCGCCTCCTTCCAAGAATGCGTGAAACAGCCTGAGATGAGGGAATAATTAAAGATATGCGTTAATGGCGGAAAGATTTGGGGAAGTGAGAGTTTTATCATTTTTACAGAAATGCCGTCAACTCCGGCCGCGTTCGATCTGATTTTGTGCACTGATTTTCTGACAACGGATTCATCCACTTCACGAAGACTGAAATCAGCCCCACACTCACTGAAACAGCCAAACGTAATAACGCTCACACTGCTGAAAAACTTTCTCGTGGTTTATTTTCAAGTCGCGACATACGTTCACAAAGTGATTATTTAGCACATTAGCATCATTTAATGTGGGAGGAAGTTTCCCGATTTTGTTTTTACCACTATAACCCCAATTCCGCATATGTTGCCATATATGCTTCGAATCATTTGACGAATTTATGATATGTTTGAAATAAGCTTTTTTCTCTTGCCTTACGACCGATGTTGCGAAATTACGTAATCTATTGTATTCGGTCCAATGTTGAGAATTACTTGTCCGCTTAAATTTCACTTAACATTTTCTGTTATCCAGGGGGCTTTTCTCTTAGTTGCGCGAACAGTTTTCAATGGAGCATGTTTATCAAACACCGCATTTAATTTTTCGGTGTAGAAACGCACTTTAACTTGAATGTTTGAAAATATCATTAACGTATTCCAATTTATTTTGCTTAGGTTGTTTTCGAGGCTGTCTCTCACTATCACATTATAGTTTCTGTAAGTAATTGTCGTGCCCTTAGGTTTTGCTGAAACGCAGAGAGACATATGCCAAACAATGATCGGAGTTGCTGACTGGTACAGAGACGCCAGAATGTACATCAGATAAGTTATTTACGAAGATGGGATCAATTAAGGTTTGAGTGTTATGCGTGATACGAGTGGGTTCTGTTAAGATTTGGGAGAGCTGGAACTGCTCAGCAAGTGATCGGACGTAACGTGTGTCGGGCTCATTTGGCTTTAAAAAAATCTACGTTTATGTCACCTAAGAGATCACTAAAAGATGGACTTTGTGGTATATATTCGATACAATATCTTCGATGATTGATAATTTTGAGTACGGAATATCACCGGGCCTATATAAATGCCGCAGATGCCAAATATCGTTGTATGCAAACAAGTAGTGAACATGTGGAAATTGATACTATAATCCTAACAAAAATGTAAAATTTCCATCAGCAACGACAAATACTGATAATTAGTAGTAAATAAACTAACCCATAACTTCACTATATAACATTTCTCTGCTATCTGAAAACAAAACAAAAAGAAATATTCACACAACACAATCTTTATAAACAATGCGATTTTCCCCACTTTCTCGCGAGTATATGGTGGATCACCAGCAAGGGTATTTTCTTCCGCACCCCCTACGTTCAACTGAAAACACGAACATTAATATGTCATATTATGTCACGTCGTCATATTGAGCACCGAATGATAGGTACTGAAGTAAGACAGTTATTATTGTATGCAACAGGCAAGCACTGAAAGAGGTGCCGATATACATACTTTTCTGCACTGGCGGCAACCTCTATAAATATACGATTTTCTTTATTTCGTCAGCATTGTTGTTATACATTTTTTCTCTAGTTTCTTCAAGTGGTCTGTTCGTGGTTTTTGCGTAGATAGCCTAATGTGAGTTTTTTTTATTTTATTATTATTATTATTTTTTTTTTTTTTATAAAACGGGTTATTTTCCGCCTGCTTGTTCTTCCTCGCACTGGAGCAAGAATTTCAGCTGCTTTCAAGGTATGACCAAGTCGTGCTCGGGAAATTATTTAATGCGAGTTGTAACTGAAGGGTAGTTTTCTTGTTAATACTTTTATGTATTTGTTCCACGTAACGTGCTAGTAAACGTAGCATTTCAAGCTTTTTCAGAAACTGTTAGGAACCCAGAATTTTCGAAAGTGGAGATTTACGTAGGGTGACCACATCGCTGTAAGGGAAATGTAGGACACACAACATTCTCAATAAATAATACATATTTCTGTAGAACACGTTAGATAATAGTTGAAAAATGACACTTCTCAGTTTTTTTAAAAAATAAATTCTTAATGAATTTTTAAATGCAAAATTTCAAAACTTGCAATCATACTAATCAATCAAGGACGTACTTAGGGGGGTCCAGGGGGTCCGGATCCCCCCCGAAAAATTTATCAAGCACTAGAATTACATAATGTAAAATATATTCTTTTAGCCTTTGTTGTATAATTTTCTCTGAACTTATTGGAAGATAAGGATTATATTGCGATCATACGGATTTGAAGGACAGGAAGGACGTATTTAGGGGAGGGGGGTCCAGGGGTCCAGACCCCCTGAAAGACTTACCAAGTACTAAAATTAAGTAGGTAATGGAAATATTAGCATTTGTTGCATAATTGATGGTTATTAATTCCTTTGAACTTTTTAGAAGGCAAGAATTATATTGGGATCATATGGCTTTGAATGACATTACAAAGAAAATTTATGCACACTACTACTCAAAATAATATGCATAAAATATTAATCAGAAACTTACTTTTCTCCAACTACATTTAACATCATTTTTATTATTCGATAAGTATTCAATTATTCATCTATTTGACATTAATTTCATTGCGAGGACACTTGTTTTTATGTAAATTATTCCGATCTTAACTACAGTCAAGCTACGTAATGAATATGTGCTGTTATACCTCTACACACACACACACACACACACACACACACACACACACACACACACACACACATATATATATATATATATATATATATATATATATATATATATATACATATTTTACAGTCAGACCCAAAGAAATCACAACATAAAGATAGTTCTGTGTCATCATATACAAAAGTACTTTTAGGCATAGGTCTTATGTAAAATAAAATACATTAATTATATGTTGTTTTTTCTTTTCCAAAGACATTATTTAGTGGAATAATATGACAGACTTACTATTGATAATGACCATACAAAACACACCATAAAAATTTCATTCACTTTCAACTTTCTGGGGCCGGCCACCGTGGGGGAGTGGTTAGCACATCGCGCTACGACGCCAGGGGTCCCGGGTTCGAATTCCGGCTTGGCCATGGATGTTTGTGAGTGTCCATTCATCAATTTCATCATATCATCACTTATTCCCTTCTTCGCAAATTGGTCAAAAGTGGCACAAAAAGCGAAGTAAAATAAAGCAAATCAATCAACTTTCTGGATATACGACAAATAACACTATTTCTGTATAAGGAATTTTAGGCGTGCTCAGATCCTCCGATTATGGGGAGCAAGGGCCTTGATAAGAGTTCAGCTGACGAAATAAAGCCCTCATTCTATCTCACTGTTTTTATTACATTGATGGTAACAAAACAGGGTCGTGTGTGTCCCGACCCACCTAAAATCACTTTATTAGATGAATTTCAACTTCAGTGGCACCATTGTTCTCTGCTGGCGCTTTATTTTCCATCTCTGTCGTTCATAGACTAATGTACGTATAAACGTGGTTTAGTACCGCAAATTCAAAAGAACTACACATAATTTATTCATGTGCAATATATGGGCAATTTATTCTGCAGACACATACAGATAATACAACTAAAGAATAAAATATGTTGAGGTGTTAATAAGAAATTTGCTAGTGGGAGAGTCCAATTACATAGGAAGTAATTCACTACCCTTTCCTTACGTAGTTACTTGGAACTTTCGTAGGTTTGAAAATAGTATTTACTTTTATTTCTATAAAAGCATAATGTTGTTTAAGAACGGTTATTAGATTCCTCTGCACTAAATTTCTAAGTGAGACTATTAAGGGGCAACTTCTCCCTTCCCCCCCATTTACTCACCGTATGCAAAGAGTGTGAATACTTTTTTGCTGAAATGGGAAAATGAACCACAGCAAGAAACTAATAAAATACGTCTGTTTTTATGAACAGCTGAATTATCTACAAACTTGTTGAAATTCACAGTTTTGCTAGCTTGTACTCATTGGACGAATACATACAGCCAGGGACGGCGCTACAAGGAGGTTAGGGGATATGAAACCCCAACAACAGATCTAAGCTCCCTGTAGCCCCCAGATTTTTATAGTACGGTAGACTCCTTGCGATCGAAAATTAAAGAAGTAGAAGCTATCTTACGTAATATTTTACATTATAAAACTTCCCTTAGGGCAAGGCCATTGCAATGTTCAAGTACATTTCCTGCTTTTATAAGATCGCAAGATTATTACAACGTGTTGTACGTAAAATCGTGGTTCGAGGTGGCAGCTGCAGATCTGCATGGATCAACAACGGACCAAAGGCTCCCCTCTACCAACCTACCACACACAAACATGCCCTCTACGCTCTATATAAAATATGTGTGTGTGTTTGTGTGTCTGTATGTATATTATAATGCATGTGTGTGTGTGAAGTTCTTGATCTCATGTTGAATAAGTCACATCTAAGAGTCTAGAGGGTGATTCAAAAGTCCCTCAACAACTCATATATAAACACATTGGTGTGCTCCAAGTGAACGTCATGGCACGGTGCTATATGCACAGGGAACTTTAACTTTACCTTTACCCAGTGGCGGCGATTGGGTTCCAAAACCGATGGGGGGGGACAGTATATTTCCCATTGTAGATACTGTACGGTTTAGCATAGTAAGGGGACAAAAGTGGCGAAAAGTGGGGGCCGCCACTGCCTTTACCCGTATATCTTGTATTCGTTTCTGAACCCCTGAGTAATTAAGTTTAGTTTTTAAATACGCATATAATAACCCTATATTATGTCAATCACTGAGGGCCTTCTAGAGACTTACTTGTCTCTGCCCCCACCCCCGCACTGCGGGGTTTTTCGGCTTGTAGATCCGGCAGTGCTCGTTTCTGTGTTCTTCCCCTGTTCTTGTATTCGTGTATTTAAATTATTTTTGTATGAAATCCATATCTCAGTGCCAGTGAGATCCATATCTCAGTGCCAGTGATGATGATGTATTATTGTCCTGTAAACACATTTCCAAATTATCTCATGAAAACTGAAAATTCTGATTTTTTTTACCATGCATTTCCGTCCGAAGTTAAAAAAAAGGGCAAATGCTGTCGAAAAGACAACTTTGAGGTTACTAACTCGAGAATTTGTTCTGCACATTTTTCTACCAGAATGTTATGAAGTCTGAATTACTAGGAATTATCACACTGATAATTCCACTTACACATCAGCAGGTCAGTGTTCGCACAAGACGTGTGAAGTAGGGATGGCCAAATCCAGGTTGTTGTTTTTTTTACTATTCGGGAATCCGATGGAAAAATCAGAGAATCCGGATTTCGGAGGTAATCTCCCCATTTCGGAGACAATCCGGATTTCGCTACAACCATAACTTACGTAGAGTTTTCAGTGAAAAATGCAGGCTCAACGAGGACTCGAACCCAAGGATGAAAGGATGGAGAGAACATCGCTGACAATTATACGATTGCCAGCAGGTAGGGTTTCGGAGCTAGGTCGCGGTGAAACTAAAGGAGCCCTCCGGAGCGGAGTGATTCAGTTCTTTTTCACATGCATGCTCGGATCCGGAGAGATAGTTAGTTCGCAACTATGAATAATAGGAGTGTACAGTTAACAGAATCAAGCATATCTGGAAACTAGTAAGCTGCGTGAAAACTGACATACGTGTATTTCAGGATAACTATGATAGATATGAACAAGAAACTGTATTAGCCTTATCTGCGGATGTTTGAAAAGTCCTGTAGTAAATTCACAAATTCGTCGTTCCGGTTCAATATGAGTAATATGCATTGGCTGTAAATAGTTTTAATTGTATCAAAAATGCTAAAAGTACACATTTTACTAACTACACGACTTTCCCAATGATTCCAAATGGCTAACTTCGAGTGATATTCATATGCATTAGCACTGGCCTCCGTGATGGAGTGGTTAGCAAATCCGGGAGTTCGAATCCCGGCATGGATGCTCTTTGTGAGTGTCCGTTCATCAGTTTCATCCTCAGGCGGAGCACAAAGCACGACGCCTTAGGTCGTAAGACACGTTTTTATTACGTTAAGAAAAGAAAGAACATCAAAATCATCTCACCTAGGATAATCCACCAACTGCAGAAAACACAAAAGAATGTCTTCCGCCTGTTCTGCACATGTGTCGAAACAGGCTGAATAGCTATGCACTACTACAAAACATCGTCATTATTTCCCTAGTTTACAGCACCATACAGGAGAGATATCCTGCTACTCGATGTTATAAACTATTCCATATATGTTGGTCATAGGCGTGCGCACGGGCGGGGGGGGGGAATTGCCCCCTAATCACGGACGTTCGCAGATTTTTCCACAAAGGGACAAGAAAGGTATTTTTTTTCAAGGGGCATATTACCCCGATACTAGTGCTGTCCCCTCTAAAAACATCACTTGAATTTAAAATTATCGCATTCCTGAGTCCCCATTACATAATAATTAATGTAAATTACTATGACTGAAATATAATTATACTTGTGAAATATATACTTTTAGGTTGACCTTCGTTTTCGAGGTGTGGTCATCATTGCCCCCTTCCAGACGTTCCATGCCCCTATATTATTATACTTTCACCTAAAAATTTAGTGGAGAGCAATATTGTCGCTCTTATTAAACAATATTATACTCTAAAAGGAAATGGCGCAACCAAAAGGGGACAGGGGGGCATTGCCTTATACCTTTTTCCAACCTTGGACGGAAATCAATTATAGGGGGGGCATACATTGAAGTAAAAAAAAAGCAAGACTAGCAGAATCTATACTAGTAGCAGGAAAAAAGGATACTCAAGACGGAATTGGTTTTCACGTCCATCTTGCATTATTTCTTCCAGACGGTCAGGATCACTTGAAGGGAGTTACAGAGGGAAATTGTCCCCTCGACTTTCAATTTTATACAAATAAAAATACATTTCGTAAAATTTTCTTTCTCGCTTCGCTCGCGGTACCTGCTTTTCTTGCAGTCTTGTCAACTTCCGAGCCGTAGCTAGGAAGTAGCGGGAGTTGGCCCTGGGCGCCGAACAATCTGATTGAGAAAAATTGTAAATGAGAATGCCATGCCGTCCCATGAAATTTTTTGCGCCCTATTAAATCAATACTGTTTTCAACTTTGAAAAATTTGGATCGAAAAATTTTCCTGCTCGCAATTTCTTTTCTCCAATACATTGTAAATTACCAGAGAGAAAGTAAGAACAAATAAGTAATGCAGACAGTTAGTAGTTATGTACCCCCGTTGGAGTCGATAAATCAATTGATTGGAAAAGATCGATCAAAGATCAATTGATGACGCAGCAGTTTGTGTTTTTACGTCATAAAAGGGGCGGGGCTTATTTTGTAAGGATGATTTTGATTGGTTGTGACGTCATAAATGGGCGTGGCTTATTTTGTAAGGTGTGTTTTGATTGGTTGGAGGAGGGAATTCGGGTTTTTCCCGCGGTAGTTTCCGGCGTCTGAAAACAGATGGCGTTGATGAGTCAGAAAGTCTGGGTTGGGGAGGAGGAAAAGTAGGCGACGCGGTGACGGTTGGTTTTCTCGTAATTGGAGTACTTTTTTTCCGGTGTCTGAAAACAGATGGCGTTGATGAGTCACGGGTTTTTCCCGTGACGGTTGGTCGGTAGTTTCCGGTGTCTGAAAACAGATGGCGTTAATGAGTCAGAAAGTCTGGGTTGGGAGGAGGAAGTTTTTGTTATGTTATTTTGGCATGTGACGTCATATATAAATTGGAGTACGTGTTTCCGGTGTTTGAAAACAGATGGCGTTGATGAGTCTGAAATTCTCGGAATTGGATACGTGTATCCGGTGTTTGAGGAGAGATGGCGTTGATGAGTCATTCTAGGAAATTCCAGGAATTGGTCGTGTCTGTTTTCTGCCTGAAAGGAACATGTTCGAAAATGTTTTAGGTTGATGAGCCATTCTTGGAAATTCTTGGAATCGGGTGTGGTTGTTTTCTGTCTGAAAGGAACATGTTCGAACACGTTTTAGGCTCGGTCTTCTAGAGGACTATTTGAAGTGTGTTTAACGGAAATCGTGACGTAGAAAAAAAGAAGGCATAAATAGAAGGGATACATGATAATAGCGTCATGCGAGGATGGATGTGTGCGGTACAAGACTGTCTGATAATGGCGTGAATTTCTACGAGGTTAGCTACAAGGAGTTCTGGGAACTTGTTCGATCTTGCGGCGACCTGGACAACGATCGAACGGCCCTGCATCGGGTGCTGAGTTATTTCCCGTTTATGTATGTAGCGATACCTGAATCTCCCTGGTGTGGATGTTACCTGTTCAACGGATTAGGAAAAGGAGTCCATCATCACTGCGAGACGTTGAAGGAGATAGAAGAGAGGAAAAGAAGAGCGGACGAGAGAACAGGATTTCCAAGTCACGGGTGTATGTGCGAACTACGTCGCAGGAAGGAAGAGGACAAGATCGGTGAAGCTTTGAAGGAGAGAGTGAAAGAGTGGCTTTCTTTGTTGGCGAACAGAAATTCCTTGTGGTGTTCTGGCTGTGATCGTCCTTTGTTACGTAAATTAGAAGGACATCCCTGTTTCCCTGTGGTTCCTGCAGAAGGTTTCGGTGTCCGCAGCCGTCTGTTCCCCGACGATCCTCTGGCTGTTCCTTTATCGCCGATACCTGGGACGCCGTCACCTACAGTATCCGATTACTTCACCTTTTATGACGTATGAGAGTGTTTACTTATCACGTCTGCAGGACTCACGCCGAGCCGTATGTTATCAATTACTTATCAGTGAATTCGAGATACAGAACATACAGAAAGTGGCCTATAGGATTACGTCAGACTCCGGAAGAATTAGTGACTGCAGGATTTTACTATTCAGGCTTTAGCGACAGAGTATTATGTTTTCATTGTTCGTACGGACTTTGCGATTGGACATCCAAAGATTGCCCGATTCTAGGACATTACATGTTGGTACCCCAGTGTCTTTTTATACAGAGTGTTGCGGCGTTACATCGTAACTCCAAGAGCTGCAAGTATTGCGACAGTATAGAGACTCCTGAGAAAACGTCCGATAAACCTAGTGTGGATTCTGTGTGCAAAATATGTTTTGAGAATCCTAGCAGTGTTGTAATTCTCCCGTGTCGACATTTTGTCTCCTGCGGATCCTGTGCTACCCAATTGGACAAGTGCGCCGTATGTCGGGGTAGCATCGAAGATACGTTGACTGTTTTCACCTGATGAACAAAATGGATGTCTGTTTTTTGGACGTTCAAGGTCTTCGAGGAGCAGGAGGAGAATTTGTGTGGAAAGAAGTCGGAATTTTAAAATTTCCTTTTGACAATGCTGGTAACGCGTCTGACTACCATGCTGAAGGTCCCGGGTTCGGTCCCCGGCCGGTTCAAATCCGGGAACTTTTCTAACGGTGGAAACTGTCCCGGCGCCCACCCAGCGTCGAATAACATTGGGTACCTGGGGGAAACCCTGGGGGGTAAAGGCGGTCAGGGGCGTGATGGTGATCACATCACCCCCACTCACGACCGGATCAAGAAAGTGTGGGGCGTTACCCCCACACCCCCTATACGCCTTCATGGCGTGGTGCTATGCACAGGGGAACAGTTTACCTTTACCTTTTTTACCTTTTGACAATGCATTTGACTGTTTAGTGAAATCTCCATATGGTTTACACTGTTTGAGTGAAAAGTATCGCCGAGTGAATGACTGGCTGCGTGCCAACAAACACGGTCTCAACTGGGGAGATGGATGGCTGCCGTATGAGAAAGTAGGAGATCTGTTATATGTCGTGCTTGTGAATCAAATAGTGTACGTCAAAGGGACGGAGAAAGTGAAATGGTTTGAAAAATTACTTGGAAAAAAAGGTAAGGGTAAAATATCCGTACGTAACATCGAAGAACTTGAATGTCCAAAATTGAATAGTGTGAAAAACACTTCAGGAAGATGCAAAGAACATAGCAAATGTGAAAATGTAAAAAAAAACCTGTGCAGTTGAAAATGTCTGGAAGATGTACAGTTTCTATTGTAATAAGTACAAAAAATAAAAGAGTTTTTTAAAATATACAAATGTTTTATTTACAATCGAGAATATGGATATAGGTTTACAATACATAGAATAACACAAATGTTGTATTTACAATTGAATATGAAAGGTTTACAATACCTGAATGGTTATATTACAATACATAAAATAACAATACACAGAAAGAACAATGGTTCATTTACAACATCAGATACATAAAAGTAACAGAACTTATTTACAATGTCTGTCCAAGATTGTTCTCAAGATATATTTCAATCATCAGTTCGTTGTACCAAAGAATATAAAAATAGTTCACTAAATTGGGCACTTCTCTTTTTCTGAAACCATATTGTTCTTGATACAATATACATAAGCCTCCATTTCGGGTTGCAATTTATGATAACGTTCGTTCTTTAATTTCTGCAGAGGCCAAAAAAGGTTACACAAAAATAAGTGTAGTTCAGAGGCTGTGAAAATAAAAGCATCCGATGAATGATGCTGATACATCGAGATACAACGTTTCCCGAAAAAATTTACACCACTGACGGTGATATTTCCCGTAACCAAATAATTGAATCGTCAACCTGTTTCGACGTAATTCAGTAAGTCAGATTTCAAAATCCACAGTTCTCTAATCTGCTTAGAATCGATGTGTACGGGTGATCTCCCCTGTTGCGAAAACTCCCACACCTAATTGAAAGGGGATTGCTTTTCGAATCCTATTGCTACGAACTTGTTTTTTTCCTTGTTCAGAAAATATGTGTTGGCAAGATAGAGATCTAAGCATGCCTCTACGTCGTGTAGTCCAGGACATTCGATTGTATCTGGGGAAAAGCCGATCTCCCTACGCCGTTTTATGAAATTACAGTCTGTAATCACATCTATTCCCTCGTCCATCGGTTCGTTCTTGATAGGGACAGTTTCGATTTTGATAGGTTGCACACGTTTGCGAGTTTTACGTTTGGAAGCATCATCCTTATGGATCATGCGTTTCACTAGTTTGTCGTGTTTTTCCATTGTAGAATCCCTAGCAGGCTCCATGATGTTTTCACTAGAGCTGTCTCGACGGCACTGAGAGAAAGATACAGCAGCACACATTTATATAGCTTTTCTCATAACACGACACCGGATCGCATGTATAGATCAACACGATTGATCCCCTCTCGGACACTTGGAATGGGGTAAACATTTGAAGATCTGACGAAAACGGTGTAGGATATATTCATCTTTACTGACACCGGGTGGAAATGCTTGAATGAAATCCTTGGTCGTAACATGGCGTGCTTTGTAATAAGCATACACGCAACAGTACTGTCCGCACGTCGTGGCCAATACCCCCTGTAAGGGAATGTTGTTGTAAGTCCAGACCGAGGAATGACGATTCAGGAAAGTTACGAATTCTGGATAGAAAGGATGAAATCCGTATGAATCGAAATATTCAGCAATATTGTTTTTTCCAAAATAGAAGGCCACCCAGTGTGTACCCTGGAAGTTGGAAGTGTCAGTGTTAGCGATTATCAAGGCAGGGGTAGGAAACGTCCGAGGTAAAAGATCTCTCGAGTAAACACCGTAGAAAATGTTCTTGGTGGAACAGTTTCGAGATAGAATCTCCCTGATCTGCGACGTGTTCATGTTGCCTATGTTTTCGAAAACGTAAATGAGAGTACAGTGTTCTAATATTTGGGGAGACGGTTGCGTGTCAACAGGTTTGGCGGACAGTACTTCCAAAGAATCACTATTATAAATATCATCACAGGTTAACAGTTCGATGAGTTTTCCCATCTCACGTTACATATGTTTTCATATGTTTATAATAATATTTCTGTCTTTGGTCATTTCTATGAGTGCAGGGTAAAATCTGGCGTCTGGCAGTCGTGGAAGCAAACGTGTGTCAACAGGTTTGGAAGCTGTCACTTTCGAAGAAACACTTTTATGAGTAATATCACGAGTTTTCCGTTCGGCTGGTTTTTCCATCACAGGTAGTATAATGTCTACATCAGAACTGTCTCGATAACACTGCGAGCCAGAAACACGAGCACACATATTTATAGACAATTCGGCCTCACTGATGGAGAATAACACTTCTGTCTTTTGTTATATCTACTGCACATTCGAATTCAGCATACAGAAGGCATGTTATATTTTCCGACACCTGGGGAGAAAATTGCATCTCGGCTCCGATGATACCTTGTTCCTGGAGACTGGTGTGCGTGTCGTTTCCTGAAGAGTCAGGCGTTATGTCGAAAATTAGGAAAAAGGACCCGTTCTCGAACATTTTCCTTGTGATCTGGTGTCCGTAATTGGCGTGGTGAATGCCTGTACCGGAAAATAGAGTTTGATATGCACGTGTTATCAATCCGCCGTTTCCTCCTGTGGTGACCCGCAAGTGTTCGTAAGGTACGAGTTCTCCATTTTTCACAAGATGGAAAGAAGATAAGTTAAAACTTCTAAAGTCGAACGGATTTTTCTTACTGTCTCCGAGAAAGCTGGCGGTGGATACCATAGCAAAAAGAACAACATTCGGAAAAGGACCTTTAAAAGCATTATCGATCGAAATCTGCTGCGTTCCGGCAACGTAAGAATAAGCTTTGATGACGCTTCTGGTGAACGGATAATGGGCAGGAGCGTAAGAGAGTGCTCTGTCTATGGCCAAACTGGTCGTAGGAGTAGTAATGATGTGATTTAGTTCGAGAACAGCCTTTAAAATTTTTAATCTGGTGGTTGGTGAAGTTTGATCACCCCAGATGTAAAAAGCATCACGTGACCTGGCTAGATCGATACGTACTTCAACGCCGTTGATCAGGTATTTAGGCTGGTGGAAAAAATCTATGTGCAATTTTTCCCATAAGTTCGACTACGGCAGACACTTCCGTAGGATTTCCGGTTGTCGGAACGTGCTGGAAAAAGTATTTTCTGGCGGTAAAACCTTTGTTGTCGGCGGTGATTTGATCTTGATGTCCAGGTGTGTCCAAGTACCACAAGGCATTTGTGAGATGCGTGTTCGAAGCATCGCTGCCGTAATTGATTTCTGCTTCGAAGATTGATTTATATGCGTAATTGTTATCGGCAACTGTTACAGCGATAACGTTGAGAGCCACTGTAACTTGTGAAAAAAGTGAATGGAGAGGATAATTTACGACCCCGCAGTTTTTTGTGAGGGCGTTGGAAGGTTCGGAAGCACTCATGGGAGACCCATCTTGATTGACCATCTGCGTTAGCAGACGAAGATAGGCAGATGAAAGATCTAGAAAATCTGTTCCTGTCGGCGGAATGGCAAACTGAAGTATGTTCTGATTATCGATGGAAGCGATAGGCTTGTAGGCGACCGTGTAAGTTTTTTCGACATTTTGCTGAATAGGTTTTTTGCTGAAAAGATCGAACTGCGAGATCATGCAAGTGTTATTCTCCATTATTATCCAAAAATATATTTTCCTGCCGCCTTCTGTTTAATTTTCCTTTTGCGTGTTGTCCTAGATTTTGTGGATGTTTTTCTCCGCTTTTTGGATGCGCTTTTTTTACGGATCGCTGATGTTCTAATACGGGTGGCTGAACGTTTTAACATCGACTGAGCAATTTTTGTTGCAGGTTTTGTTCTTATACCGGAACCTACCAGAGAGTCGATTTTTCGTTGTGCTTTACTTTGAAGATTTTGACCCGCTTCACGTACACGTTGACGGACGATAGTTCTCGGAGTCTGCTGGCTTGTTGCAATGTCGGTGATAATGTTAGCGCCTGTTTTTAAAGCTTCTTTTCCGATTGCTTTTGCACCGCTCCAGAGTAGAGGTTTCACCATTCTAAAGAGTCCTGCGAAAAGTGAGCCCAATCCTCTCCCTTTTTGAACTCTAGTTGAACGGTATATGGGTCCAATTCCCCCACGGATCTGATTACTGTAATATTCGGTCTGCGAATTCATGGTGATTCATCAGCTTTTCGGCATAGACTGAGCAAAATGATTCCTTGCTGTTTTTTAAAAGTACTTTGCTTTCCTACGAAAATGTAAAACAGCGATTGTGGGTACGGAGCCGTTTCTCAAAGGTAGGAGATGTCCTTTTCTATCGTACATCGCAATTTCTATTGTTTCGAAAGAACCTTTATCCAGAGAAACGTAATGAATCGGATTAAATGTATGATGGGCTACGGGTACTGTGCAAGATGATTCTGTTTCCGAATACTGTTTTCGGGCAAGACGTAAAAGACGTAGCACTTCTCCTCCGACCAATTGCTGTTTCACGAGATCGGAATAAATGAATATGTAGGGGTTTTTATCCACGACGTTATTGGACACTGCGTGCGTAGAATAAATAGATTTCAATACGTCATATTGAAATTTAGCGTAGTCATCAGTTTCGTCTATGGGTGTAACAGTATTTGTTGGAACACCTTCAGATTCAGTATCGGGAACCCCTATCACGGACAGATGTTTGTTCACAGCCTCTTTAAAGAAAAATCTGAGGTGAGTAGGAACAACGACGTTAGCAGGGTTTGTTTTCAGGAACTGAATGAACTCCTCTATTGTATATGTTGCTGCAGGAAAATAAAATGGCTGCTCGTTAATATAGAGTGTATTATCCGTAGAAACAGAAGATCCCGACGCGTCCCATTGCGCTTCCAACAGAAAATGCCAGAATTGCTTAAGAACGTTTCTCCGTATTTCCAGGTCGTTGGGGACGGATTCTTCGATGGTAGAGATCAGGTCCTCAGCACTTGCATACGTCCGAACAGGAAAGGTTACCGTTCCGTAATCTGTTTCCAAAACATTGTCGTATGGAGTTGAATAATGCAGTTCTGCTAATCCGACTTCCCACAATTCTGGAGACAGATCGATCCGTTTTGCAAGTTTTACGGTGAAATGGGTCAGCGTGTTGCTCGGAAAATATTTCTCCGATGCAGATGACGGAAGGTAAACATAGAAATTACCGTCCATTCTCGCCGAACACAAATAATTCACTGGATCATAGTGACGATATATTTTGATATAAATATGTTTTGGAAATTATTTTTCTGATAACTGTTTTACGGAAGATGCCTTGATCCACGAATCGAAACTAGGTGGATATCCGAGCCAGCGAACCAGGTATTTTAAATTTTTACCTTTTCCCCGGCTGTTTAAAATCTTATCAATTTTATACTCTTCGTTAGGATCCGAATAAACTTTTTGCAGTTCATGTTTGTAAAATGTACCTTTTACAGGTTCTCCATTTAAATCGTCTAATATGTATACAGGTACAGGTGTTCGCTGAACGAGGGAATGGATTTTGAAAAGTTCTCGTGACCACGATTGTTCGTATCCCTTCTCAAAATGTCCTTTGACGACAGAGATTCGTACGAAATCACCAACATTCAGATCTGAAGACGGTTGTGAAATATGTTTGTCAGGTTTGTTGAGACGTTTCCACACAATGTAAACGTTTGTCTCGTTCACATCTCGAGGCGCCATTCCTATGGAACTGTGGATAGTTGTATTGTAACCTTCGAGAAGTTGCGGTAAAATGTCTACGTAACGTCTTGTTTGTTTCGAAGTGAAATATTTCCACATTCGTTCTTTCAATGTTCTGTTGAAACGTTCCACTACACTTGCTTTCACAGGATAATTTGAAGCAATCGAAAAATTTACATTTTCATTTTTTAAGAACTTCTGGAATGTAGAATTCGTGAATTCTGTTCCTTGGTCGGTCTGTAATGTGACGGGTTTTCGTCTGCTTCGTCCGAAAATAGTTTTGAAAGCTTCGGTTACCGAATTGCTTGTTTTATTTTTTAGCGGTAATGCAAAGGCATATTTTGAGAATACATCGATCACTGTCAGAAGATATCTGTATCCATCGTTATGTTTTTGTATCGAAGTCATGTCGTTGAGATCAGCTTCCCAAAGCATGTCTATGTTCCACACATTGTAATGATTCCGGAGGAACCTTTTTCTCGCAGGTTTGTGGGGAGTGTACGTTTCCTGGTGCATCAGCCATTTTTTCACCGTATTGCGGGATATATTTTTATCCCGTACCGCGTTCCATAAACGATCTACAGATGAGAATAAAGCACGGTGTCGGGGATCGTAATATATTTTGGTGAGAATTTTATCGTGTTTTAACTTAGGGACTCCCATGACTGATCTCTCTGTCTACGGCTTTTTCTCAAAGGAACCAGCTTGTATGCGTCAGGTGTTCTCAGAAAAGGTGTAGTTTTTCTGGAAACACGGACAGACACTTTCTTCTTCTTTTTCTGTTTCTGTCGATGAGACGGTCCAGGGCTTTCCGTTGACGACGCTGAGAAGTTCTACGTCTTCGGATCAGGAAGTGTTTTTTCCTGACGTTCGTCTATCAAATGTTGAGCCGTAGATTGGTACTCGTCGATGATATTTTGTAACTGATGACGTGTATTACGGGGTAACGTCTCTGCTAGGTTCGGAGGAAAATACGTCGATCCTGGCGAAATAGTAGAAGAACCGTCGTTATCTTGAACAATAGGAATTTGTAATGGTTCTTGGGATTTTCGACTCAGCCATAAATACTCGTCCAGTTCTTTTCTCTAAAGCCGCCATTTTTGATCGTCTGTTATATTTTCCATTTTCAGAATATCATTCATTTTCTTATCCAGAACGGATAATTTTTGAGTTACAGACAAGTCGGAACCGCGAATACGTGCTAGTTGTTCCGGTGAAAGGACGATCATGTTTTTGTAAGAAGATGCCATTTTTCAATGAGGAATGAGAGTACCGAGAAGACCCGATAACAAAGACCCTAGAAGTAAGGGTAGAAATCCTCCTTTCTGCACAAGAAGTTTTCTTCTTTTTTCGATGTTCACTTTCGGTTTCACGAGATTGCGTAAGACCGTCTTGTAATGTGCCAGACGATGTTTTGTGGACGGTTTAATCTTCACGTTTCCTTTAAAAACGTTCAGGCAGCATTCGCTGATGAAACGGATTGTCTTCTTCGGAGCACTTTTCAGCAACGATTTACGGAGTTTGGTCGGTGAATTTTTCAATACGTGCAAAAAAGGGGAATTTTTCTTGAAAGAAGTCGAATTCCTGTTAGAACGTGATTTGGTACGTGTCTTCCTCGTTCTCCTCATCTCGATGTTTTAAACATTCCTGAGGAAGATATGCAGTTGAGTAATTCTGGTTAAAAATGTCTGTCTGATAACATAAAGGATCCGGTGTTGACTGTGAAAGATCAATATACAAATAACTGAAAGGTTGAGTGGTAGCATCTATATATACTTTTTCGAGTTCCTTCATGCGGTGAGGATGAAGTTGTCGTGCAAACACAGTGAATTGGTTCATATCTCGCGGATTCTTAAAAATAACGAAATGCTTTACGTTCAGCGATATGTCTCTGCAATTTTTCCCTTGATGAAAAAGATTCTGTGTTATGAACACCACCGAAATGTTTTTGTGATGACTGCCTTTTGTGAAAAGGTCGGCGACTTTTTCTCCTTGAGCAACCATCATAAGATCATCCAGGATTATGAGAGTAGGGGTTTCTCCGTTCCACGACTGCCAATCGACGATACCTTTATGATATTGCACATCTCGAAGATTTTGCGGAATACTATTCTCCTGATCGTAACACCATATGATTTTCTTCACGGTTCCATCGACGAGATGAACGATGGAGTCGACCATATTTGTCGCAAAACTAGTTTTTCCACTTCCTGATGCTCCGCAGACCATCATGGTGAAAGGATGGGAAAGTTTAGGAAACATGTTTTATACTGGAGATTTGAAGAAAAATGAAGATCTGGCACATTGTAAACACATTTTATACACTGACTGTCCGAAGAAGGGTTCAAACTCTGGACCACTACAGGCATATTTTAGTCTGCACAATATCCGAAAGGAAACGATAAATGTTCATGATCGAATCGTCGTTTCAACAATACTGGCTGAAACAGTTTTTTTTCACATGTACTGATTTCTTGGAACTGTTTTGTTCTTCTGATTCTGAAAATATTTTCGACCATAACTTCAGGTTTTTCATCGTTTATCATGTCGCACATGGTATCGAAATTGACCAATTCCGATGTGGAGGTATTCAATGTGATCCCTTTGAGTTTACAGATATATTGTGGTTCGGAGAATGGCTTCGTTATTTTCATGCTGTAACTTTTCGGTCCCGTTGAGACAAACTGTTCACAAATCGCATCGGGGCCGAAATCTGTCAATTCATCGGTGAGTTCTCCTAGTGCGTCACCTGTCTGTGGGTGATACTCCATTTCAGGACTATCTACGTAAATTACAGAGTCTGTATCACAATAACATATCCTATCACCCAACTTTTCGAGAAGTTCGTACAGTTTCAACATATTTCCAGTTCACTAAAACGGTGTCCTGATTGATGAATACGACTCCTCCAATCATTATATTTGGATCAGTCATTTTATCGAGAAAATCTATCGATTCCTTGATGATGGTTGTCTGGGAAAGGTTGTCCCGTTGGCAGAACTTGCCCCATAAAGAATTAAGACAGAGTTTAGCCAGAGTACGTTTACCAGGATTGACTTCGATGCTGTTTTCTTCCAATAGAATACCCTCGTTATCGAAATATTTCTCTATGTACTTCTTCTTATCCTCGTCGTTCTGACACCATGAAGGCCAGCCGCTCGCTTCCTGTTTTATTTTTAAGAAGGTGTTGACATAACCAGCAAAAAGTCCTCCAGTTTTTGTGACAGGGTCGTACATCGATGTTTCATACTTCCACACTTCCGACACTGACAGTACTCTGTAGCCTAAACGGCAAGCTTTACGCACCTCGGCGATGACCCAAGTCCCCGAAAGTGCGCGTTGTTCATCGGAATGGTTGCATGTACCTTCACATTTTAATCTGATAGCACATTTGTTACACAAGACAAACATCAGTTTTCCATGCATTTTTGTAGGTAAAACAGGATGTAAAAGGGCTTTTGGTGGCAGAATAGTACATTTTATGAGCCCCTCCATGTTCAAAACCTCATTCACCGAAGGAATAGACGTTCCTAGAAATATGGTAGGATGTCCGACAGGATAGGCACAGTATTTGTTCACATAAGGGTACAAACTTGTAAAATCATAGTACTGTAATTTCTCATTTTCCTTGATTTTGTCATACGTCCTGACTGTTTCAACTCTTCCTCCATATAAGGCGTCTCGTGGATTTAAAGGAATGCAGCAAACGATAGGATGCGTCGATAGATGTCTATCGAGTTCAGGATCTGCTTGCAATATTTTTTTGAAATCGCATTCCCACATTGTGACAACACGGTATCCTTCAGAACGTAGAGCCTCAAGTTTACGGCACGTTGTCTCGTATCTGAAGGCTGCAGTGTTCAACAAGTCACTATGTTTGTCACTGTTAGTATCCTGAACGGTTTCATCTTCTCCGTCACCTTTCGGATACATATCCCTGTTAATTGATATGCAGCGTTGACAACCATGCCAGTAGCATCCAAGCGCCTCGTACACCGTCTGCGTCTCCTCGTGATAGCCGTCCACTCTGTAACGCCCTCCTATGACATATTTTTCACGAGTTTTTCCGCCGTGAAGAAGTATTACATCATTTTGTTCTTCCACGTAGGTTAACCATTTCAATGCGAACTTGGACATCTGATCTGCATGATGGTAACCTCCTTTAGGTATTATTCCTATAGTCTTAGCCGGCATAAATTTCTGCCTGTAAATTAGTGAACAGGCAGATGCTATTGTGAGGCAATCCTTGAAAATGTCGATCTTGCATATGTCTAGGAAATTCTGTCTCAGCTTCAAACATCCTTGTCTCAACACGGTAACATCCTTGATGCAATATTGGAGTAGTTGGTTTTTGTTGTTGAAAGGTACATTTTTGCTGCATTCAATGTCATACCAAGACATAAAACGGTGCTGATCTTCAACTGTTTTCATATATTCATAGCCGTATGCAGAAGGAGGAGGCATCGGTCCTATGTAATTTCTGTTCTTGTAGGTGTTCCACAGATGCGGATAATAGCCTTTCTGAACAGGCAAACCGAAAAGTTTGGAAAATCCAGCAAGATTTGTCTGAACGTAGTTGAGACTGTCCACAAAATGAAGATTTTGGTATGACATTCTGATGATTTTGGTACCGTCTAAGATCACACGAGGTTTCATTTCTCTTTCGAGCATTCTTCGTAATAGAAACGTGCAATCGTAACCCCGTGCATTGTGTGTACAAATGGTTATGTTGGAAAACTTATGTTGCAATTCCAGGTAGGACAGGAATGTGTCTACAGGGTCATCCCAGAATATAAACTCTCTTGTTCCACAAACAGAACATGGAACCGTTAGATCCTCTTTTTTGTAACATGCGTGACAGGCCGTCTGCACCACAATAAGATTAGGAACATGAAGAAAAGTTCTCTCTTTCTCGGAGTGAGGAATATCTGTGTAACATTCAAAATCGTAAAATATATATAGAAATTTTGAATACTGTTTAGGTTTTGGTATAGCCATGTAGCAGAAATGATTTATAGGTTTCACGCAGTTGCATACGGTACAGTATTTCATGTTACATTTATGCACTTTTTCATATGTATTGTGTGTTAGAATAATTCTGAAACATCGGGGACACTGCTGGATTTCACTACAGACTGTACCGTTTCGGAATGGTGTAGAAACATGATTTGTGAAGCAGTTCTCATTTTTGAAAATTCTGTGACATGTCTGACATATTCTGCGAACACCCTGTTCAGGCACACACGGTGGAGTTCAACGGCACATAGAACATAATTGTTTACACAGATGGTTATGAGCTTTTTGAAATATGAGTTCGTTACACCCGCGACATTCTTGTTTTGCCGCAAATGCTCCAACACGGTTCACTATCACATCATAATGCTGTCTGAGGTTATCATAAAGAAGGTATATAAATCTGGAAGCATTTTCAACCACTCCTTCAAACAAAACATCTTTAACATCACGAAGATTGTTCTATACAACAATTTTATATTCTGTAAGCACTTGCTGAAATTTTCTCAGTTCGGGAATTCCAGTTCCTGCACACGCATTGTCTGTGAGATCTACATCTGCTTTGCGCATAAGTTCGAAAACAGGTTTGAGAAGATTTCTATTTCTTCTATACTGTGAATAGGACGGGTCATTATCAGCATGGGCCTTCCCTATGACCAGAGCTTCAGCTAAACAGAGTGGTTTCTTTCTATTTGGCACACCGACGATACTTCTTTTTTGTGTGCTTAATATGTAATTAGGTAAACAATATGTTCGCTTACCCCCACCTCCGACAGGTATGTTGACATGATCAGCTCGCAAAATTAAGCGATCTGTAGCAGTGAAGGTTTTCGCACTTTGCAATATTTTGTACATGATGTTCCACACCATATAACTTTGTAACTGGTCACACCTATGCCACCCGATGTAAATATCTTTCACGGTGGGGTCAGATATGTTAGATAGAGTTAAACCTATTTTGTCTTCATCCTTGGTGTCTTTTTTAACGTAGGTGAGAAGATTTTCGACGCCTTCACGGATCCATGTGTGAGGATCGGCATTTTTTGGAGGGTGCGAGAAACTGAATTCCACACGACGTCCTTTGGAACGGAATTTGGGATATTCGCGTTCTTGAATGTTATGTAATATTATGTTGCCTATTTGTTCACGAGGCACTGTATCACGTTTTCTTTTCTTACATCTTCTATCTGATACAGAAGCATTTTGGGATGACGGTTCTGCTGAGGGTAAGGGATCCGGTCTCCATGACGGTCCTGGTAAAGGTTCCGGGTCTGATCCGGATGCGGTGTTTCTGGAAGTTCCTGGTGATGTGACGGCTATCTGCTTCTCCTCGGCAACTCTGGATACAGGATCGGGTGTCGATGACGGGCCTAGCGACTGTTCGGAAATATCTCTCCATCCTTCTCCGGTAAGATCGGGTACGAATGATGTCACGGTCTGTAGTAGACGGTCATACTCCTCTACTAGGGAGATACTTTCTCCCGCGATGATTTTTTGCGCGATGATCGTCAACACTTCCCGCAACTGTCCATGTGTTGTGTAATATCCATCACGATAACGTGCTAACAGATTGTCAGCGGATAACTGTACATCCATGATCGTACGATGACTGTTTCACGAACACTGTGTTGTGGAGAGAACGCCTTTCTTTATATACGCAAGCATGACAAAGCAGTTATTTCCGTTCCTAACGGTTCTACTGCAGCTAGTTAACCGTCTTCACCAGATGTTTTCCTGGCAGATATGGCAACTCATGTAAAATTCTCAGAAATCGTCAAACGTCTTCAGCAGATGTTTTTCTGACTGATACAAAGGCTCATGTAAATTCTCGGAATCAATTAACCGTCTTTACAAGATGGTTTTTAGCAGTGACACATTCTGTTATTTAACGCAGATGTCTTCCTGACTCATATGAGTTGCAAAAATCAAAATTTTCAAATTGCTCTAGCTCCTCCCCTAATTAACGTAGAGCGGATCTGATTACATATTCGTAATCTGCACGTCGAGACCTTTCGTTAGAGTGGTCAGAAGGTGGGTCTACGATTGCAAATAAAGAAATTAGGAAACCGCGTTGCAAAAAATGATACCAGATGTCCGTCTCTATAAGGAAGTCTTGTTCGTAGAACATGTGCTGACACGGAACAAGGAACTTCTGTGAAATTCATCAAGGAACTGTTGTGCCTCACAAAAACGTCGTGATCTCATATGCAGACTTCTAACGTACGTTGCAAAAAATAATTGCAGATGTGTGTCTCTATAAGGAAGTGGATAGAATTTCTTCTGCAGGCATCCTTCCCTCCAGTTCATCTCCTTTTCATCTGGGCCGCGTTGCAAAAAATGATACCAGATGTCCGTCTCTATAAGGAAGTCTTGTTCGAAGAACATGTGCTGACACGAAACAAGGAACTTCTGTGAAAATTATCAAGGAACTGTTGTGCCTCACAAAAACGTCGTGATCTCATATGCAGACTTCTAACGTACGTTGCAAAAAATAATTGCAGATATGTGTCTCTATAAGGAAGTGGATAGAATTCCTTCTGCAGGCATCCTTCCCTCCAGTTCATCTCCATTTCATCTGGGCAGCAACATGGATGGCCAAGATTTATTACATGTTGTAAGTACCCTTTCACATTTCAAAACCATACCTGAGCAGAATCAAACATGTTTTTAGGGAACCTTAGTTAATTGCAGGATTCGAATCCAGGGTCTCCGTCGACATTCGCAACCATACCTGAGTGGGATTCGAATCCGGGTTTTCTTTATGCAAACATTGGCAATTCCAGGATTCGAACCATGTCTGGAGGGTTTCGAATCCGGTACCTCTTTTATCAAAACATAGTTAATTTCAGGATTCGTGGTACTTTTTTCATTAAACTTTTGGGGTTTTTATCCTGTCTTAGGCATTCTAATATAATACTATTTATATACAAAAACAATATTGTTCTGTACAAAATCTTTTATTAACACATTGAACTTCTACAGAAAATTACAAGTTTTCTACATATACAAACTTTTTATTTCAACTCGTACTACAGGTTATTAGATATTTTTACATATTTTGTTACACTACTGGTAGATGTTAGTGTATTAGTATGAGTTTGTTACTCGTTCAGTTTTCTTTTTTCAACATCTCCATCATTCGTTCATGTATATTTTCCCCTGTTCCCCCTGTCTTCTTATTTTCACCCTTCTCATTTCTCACACCTTTAAACACCTCCATCAATTCGAAACATATTCTTAAAGATAGATGGGAAGGTACATATTGCGCTCTTTGTATATTCTCTACAAAATCGCCAAACACTGGCGCATCTCGTTTCTTGTCAACAATGTAAGTAAATATTTTGGCCAAACAGTCCACCGATACCTCGATATCTTTACATGTCTCTTCTAATTTTCCAATAACGCTTCCGCCAGTCCATTTTCTTCACAGAAATTCACATAATTGCCGATGTGTTTTTCAACCTGTCTTGCATGTGTTTTGCTCCATAAGTTCCTTCGTTCTGTCGGACCTGCTGTTGTCTCCTTAATATCGCCATACACCAAATTGAATCCGAGAGGGAGTGTCGACATCTGAAATTAGACAGAAAATATGTTCATTATGTTTTGCACAAATTAATCACTTTCATATATTAATTCACACATATTTTCAGGAACACATACTCCATCACGGGGAGGCTCTGCGAAATGCATATTATCGACATCAGGCAGGCACTGAAGGCGCTGCGCATTTCGCAGAGGCTACGAGGTACATTGAGCGGTACCTGGAGGAAGAGAATAGAATTGAGGAGGCCCAACAGCGTGCCTCCGCTATTTTCCGGGCTCGACGTACCCGGAACAGGGAAAGGCTCCACGCCAATCTCCGTCGGTATAGAGCTAGGTAATTATTTTTCAGTTTATTTCTGATAACATCGTTTATTATAGCATGCTGTTTTTCCGATTATATATGCTACATATCTGATAACTTTTCTTTCTAGCCGATATCTACATGGAACGGAATATATTCTAATTCTTATATTTTGTTTTTCAGAATGCGTAACCGAAATGACGATAGAGCCAATCGGCAGCGCCAACTGGTGCCTCCTGTTTCTCCTTCTATTTCTTCTACTGTTTCTCCTGTTTTGTCAGAGCAGGAAGAATAGGACGACGTCACCGATGTGGTTGAAGAAGAGGAGGAGGGACGCTATACGCCCCATCTCCCACCCCCAGCAGAACAGGACCGGGAGCCGACCCCCCCCCCACCATCGATCACTGTTAAACGTCATCCTCTTCTGCATTAAACTGTTGATGACACAGGTACCGTTTTTATTTTCTCACCTTTCAAGCTGTCTGGTTCAAAAGAAAGATGTATTTATGTTTACGGTTCTCACTGTGTGAAGGTGATAGTCTTTGACTAGCGATTTGCATTGTTCTAAGTAGAACATTAAAACTAAATATTTGTCTCTTACCTTTTCAATTTTCTTCACTCTCGCAACAGATGTGCCAGTCTCGGTTATGATCTCCGGTCGGTAGGCTTCGATCAACAGTTCTGCGGTACGTACACAATTTTTCTTTTTTATATAGTACTGTCTCCGTGACGTATTTTCGAATTATATTCGGCGCGCATTGTTTTGCGCAGAGCATCCAACGCCCACGTGCCTCTCCTATCTTCTTCCTGCCCTGGTACACTATGCACAGTCACCCCCTCCGTGAAACCTACTTTTTTTTACGCTATTTATTTTCTTTACATCTAGACGCTCTCTCTCCTTTTTCACTTTTTGCCGTTTCTCCATCACTCAAATTCATCAACGGCCGCCCGAGAAAAACATCTCCTCCCCAGAATGACTCATCAATCTAAAACATGTTCGGGCATGTTTCAGACCACACCCAATTCCTGGAATTTCAAACTCATCAACGGCCGCCCGAGAAAAACACCTCTTCCCAACAATGACTCATGAACACCATCTCTCTTCAAACAACGGAAACACCCAAATTCCCAGAATTTCTGACTCATCAACGCCATCTGTTTTCAGACACCGGAAACACGTACTCCAATTACGAGAAAACCAACCGTCACCGCGTCGCCTACTTTTCCTCCTCCCCAACCCAGACTTTCTGACTCATCAACGCCATCTGTTTTCAGACACCGGAAACTCCCGACCAAATGTCATCGGGAAAACCCCGAATACTTCCCCTCCTCCCCAACAACCAGATCGGGAAAACCCCGAATACTTTTCCTCCTCCAACCAATCAAAACGCTCCTTACAAAATAAGCCACGCTCATTTCTGACGTCACAACCAATCAAAATCATCCTTACAAAATAAGCCACGCCCATTTTGTGACGTCACAGTCACGTGACTTTAAAAAACACTGCTGCGTCATCAATTGATCTTTGATCGATCTTTTCCAATCAATTGATTTATCGACTCCAACGGGGGTACATAACTACTCAGTTACTGCTATAACAGTTTGGTTTGGAGGAAAACGAGTGTTCACATTTCAGAGACAATCTATATAATTTTTGCTGTTGGTTTGTTAAGGGGCGGATGAATAGATTACGTAATGTATTTAAATAATATGTTAATACCTAGGTATATATATATAATATACACACGCGCGCGCGCGCGAACACACACACACACACACACACACACACACACACATATATATATATATATATATATATATATATATATATATATATATATATATATATATATATATATATCAATGCAAATAAACTAAAACAGTGAGATAAAATGAGGTTTTTCTTTCCCGATCTGACTGAATTTTCAAGGCTTTTGCCCCCCCTTATCAGAGAGTCTGCGCACGCCTATGATGTTGGTACCTTCTTCTAATAATAAAAACAAATTAAAATAACTGTAATATTAAATTAATAATTAAAATATTAATTAATATTGTTATTACATGAATGGGAAAAAGAAGGCATATGAATAGGAATATAACCGCACATGTTCATTATCTAGCTCATGAATAGTTCAGATCGCTTCAATTTGTATAAAAACAACTGCCCTGACAAGGTGATTGTGAAACAGATAAGGAATTGAATATTTATTGAATAACGAAAAAGGATGTTAGATCCATTTGACGAAATGAAAAGCTCTTAATTTAATATTTAATCATATTACTTAAGTAGTGGTGTGCATAAATCTTATTTGATACAGTCATCCAAAGTTGTTTGACCCCAATGTAATCCTTCCCTTAGAATATGTTTGACGGAAATACACCTCTCTCGATTATACGACAGATGCTAAACAAAACAAGCATATTTACATTATTTAATTTTAGTACTTCGTAAGTCTCTCGTGGAAGATTCGGACTCCCCTAAATAGTCCTTGGCTCTCAGTTGTATTGCGATGTTCGTCAATGTGTGTTTTTCTTCTTTCAAACACTCGGAAAAAGATTTGTCTTGTAACAGGAAATCTGTTATGGTCAGACTCTTGAGCGGGGGGAGAGTAACAGACAGGGAACCTTGTGACAGAGCAACCCTCCCTCCAGCAAAGTCTCAATAGTCTCCCATGCAATGGATTTGCCTTCGAAGGGGGAAATGGAATCAATAATGGTAAGACTAGGAAGAATAAATGACATCTGTCCGCTGCTTTTTTCGAGCGACGCTGATACGGGCTCTTAAATATTAATATAAAATTCGTTATTTTATGTTCAGTACTTATTTTAATATTCAGAACGCAGAGAAGAAAATACAATAATTCATTCATTTTTCATTCATTTTTTTCTGCCCTTGGGCAGGTCTTTCCTTGCAAACTCCATGCTGTTCGATGTTCAGTTGCAAGTTTTCTAGGGAAAAATAGATGCGGTAGTTTCCCATTACTTTCCGCATCCCACTCTCTCTTTCGCATCTTAGAAAGATCTAAGATCCCAGGGGGCCCCAGCAAGGAGGTGAGGAGAGTGGATTTAACTTCATTGGGCCCTCCGGACTTCACCGAAATTCACCGCACCAAACGCAAAGGTTTAGATATAGGTTGAATATCAATTCCATCAGGGTTTTTGATCCATCTGAGAACAGAAAATCCCAATAAGTCTTCGCCCCCCAATACAATAATAAGTGTAGTTAATTCAAACACGAAACGGACCAAGTGATGACAGTAATTGAAATAATTAAAAAAAAAAAAAATTGTGAATAAGTTTGAAGCAAATGCTGCGTTGACTCAGGCACGTATCCAAGGGGGCTCAGGGGGCTAGAGCCCTCGAAAAGTTTTCGGTTTACACACGATAAAATAAGGCTTTTTGGTTTCTTGTGTTTGTGAAATAAAATAATGTGACGAAAATTTAAGGAGAGAAATAATTATCGAGGTAAGGTAATTTTTTCTACAACCCTGTAATTGATAATAGCACGTGTCCAATGTGGGGATAAGGGGGGTCGACCCCCATGAAATGTTTCAGTTTACACTAGATAAAGTAGGTTTTTGGCTTCTTGAATAATGCGAGGATAATTTAAGGAGAGTAATAATTATCTAGACAAGACAAAAAATGTTCTATAACCCTGTTATTGATAATAGCATGTATCCAAGGTGGGGATCAGGGGTAGTCGAGCCCCTTCCAAGGGAAATCTCTCAGTTTACACTAGATAAAATTAGGTTTTTGGTTTCTTGAAAGATGCGACGATAATTTAAGGAGAGAAATAATTATCGGGGCAAAGTAGAGATGTTCCATAACCATATTATTGATCATAGCACGTATCTAAGGTGGAGATCAGGGGGCCGAGCCCCCGCAGAAAATCTTATCTGTTTACACAGGATAAATTAGTTCTTTGGCTTCTTGAATAATGTGACGATAATTTAAGGAGAGTAATTATCGAGGCAAGACGGAGAATGTTCTATAACCCTTTTATTGACAATATTGCACGTATACTTTTCTTGCGTTTTCATTGTTGTTGTCACAGCGAGCGCGATCATTGTGTAAAAGTTTGTCATCATTTGGAAGCTATACAACAAAGCGTGCCACGAGAAGGACGATTCTTTGTATTATTTATTTTTTGGAAAGCGGGAAAGGAAACGTTCTTAAATAAGAGGTGGAGTCGAACCACTGGTAATATTAACGAAACGTTTTACCTGCGGAACATTCTAGAATATAGTGAAGACGTAAATACCCGACTTCAATTTCCCGGTTGATCAGTACAACAGAATCTGTTAGTAATTTGAAAATGAAGAGGACTAGTGAGACAATTTCCCGTAAACTACCGAAGTCTACTTCTAGTTAGTGTTCAAAGTTGAAGATATTGACGTCTGTGGAACTCTAGGAGCCTAAGTGTAGTGCTAGTTCGGGGCATGAGCCGAAGAGATCGAAGGTCTAAAGTGAATATTTCAGGAGTACCGGATATTGGGGCGAAAATAAGTTGCACAGATCAACTGTAATTTTATTTTTGCCCGGGCCAAATTTCGTGTATGCAGTCGGAGACTTTCATGGGATAAAAATGACTTTTATTTAAGCCAACTGGGTTCGATCCACACTCAAACACTTAACCACTACAAAGGGACAGCCGAAAATTATATGAATGTCGAGAAGAGAAAGCAGGAAGATGTTGGATATGTAGATATTTTAGCGAAATTTTCAGGCTCTGCCAGGATCCGAACCAGGGTCTCTGGTATGTCGTGCCGTTGCTCTACTGGCATATCCAGGATTTTCGAAGGGGAGGGGTTACGTATACTTTTTTCGGTAGTCAGTCTTCATTTTGCCATCTTTCTCTGCCTTTGACGTTCATTTTTTTTAGAAATACTGGGCCAATGGAGGGTTATAACCCCATCACGCCACTGGAGATAAATGAGTGAGCATTTTATCATATTGAAAGTCGAAACATTAGATGTGTTGGGAACGGAAGGGTTTTCACTGTGCATTGTTTCTCGATCCACCTGTGTTCGAGAAGACTTCCTTTGTTTCATGCCGATATAAGACAAGACTGCGGAAGCTATGACGGACAATTTTGAACACTTGCGGGTGCTTAGGCCTGAATATGAACAATTTGGTGGGTTTCAGCTTTTATAAGAGCTGCATACATGGGAAGACAAGACACATTAGTGGTGTTCAGGCTCGAATCCGGTCGAAATATTCGAGAACTGTGTGCATCCAGTTCACAGCCCACAGTTTGAATCTCGCATCGTCGAGTGGATTGTCCATCCATTGTGTAACAGCTTCGTGAAGACACTCAAAGACACCAACGATGTTTTGATGCCTGATGAGAAGAAACGGACAAACACGTTGTGATAAAAATGGCAGAATTAAACGGTGGCTACTATTTAGGGGACAGTTGCTCCCCATTTTTTTTCCTCGGCAATATGGCCTCTTAATGCTAGGCCTTGTCTACCAAGAGAAAGAAAAACTTTTCTTCCCCCCCCTCCCCGCCTTGCCACCAAAAGAGCACCACTGGCATTAAATATACACCTGTGAGGTTCTATCTATACCCTTTAAAAATATACTGTCCCCCCTCCCCCCGAAAGGAATTTCTGGATACGTGCCTGCGTTGACTGTACACTTCATTTTGTATGACAGTACTTTCTACTTTTGATTGGAGACTTTATACTCTGTCCCAACTATCTCTGCTGCAACAAGGCTGCACATAGCGACAGAGAAGGGGGTGGGGGATCGAGTGGGCAGAGCGAAGCAGTACACGATGCTACGAAAGCTAGTAACTACAGCATCTTTCCGCCGTTCCGCGCAATCCCGTTCCCTCTCACGTGTTCATTGGTAGAGCCATCTCGCGTCACTACTTGCGCAGAGACTTGCTTTCGTTCGCTTGCTCCAGCAAAGTTCTTTTCTTGTGTATGGGGCTACCGTTCAAAATATTCTTGGGTAGAACGCAACGCAACGCACCCTGCTTTCATTGTTGAAATGCCTATTATTTTCCGCACCCTGTATTAGTAAAATTAAATTAAAGATAAAACACATTTTCAATTTTTTCAATTATAAACATTGTTGAAAAATGCTTAAAAGTATTAATGTTAATTTTTCCACAAGGCCGTAAATTTCAGTTTCCTAATATATTTTTCTTGCAGAATTACAAGTTATACAAAAAAGTGTTCTATTTTCTCAGGATGACGATAAGACCAAATAATCTTTGCTTATTGCCAATTGTGAATATTCGTCTGACGAAGACCCTGTTAGAGGGCGGAAACGTTACGTTTTTATGTATATTTTTTTATACTATCAAAGATTTCCTTCGTCAACATTTTAATGACATGAAAACAAGGCTTAACAGTGTTACAATGGAAATTAAAGCTCAAATTACTATACTTTAAGAAAATTATTTATTTGAAAAACTTAAATTGATGTTTTAAGTCATTTTTACGCACAGAAAGGCTAATCAGGACTAGACCTACCGTTTAAAGTGGGATCCGAACCACTGTGCAATGCGCCTCCACCATGTATCGAACCTCTTGAGTAGCTACAAGGCGACGACTTTACCACCACGCCATCGGGGAGACCTTTATTTAAAAACCGGGAATAAAGGTAAACGAGCAGCAGAGTGATTGTTTGTTTGTTTCAAAATACTTAAGTACAATTTGCCTGTTTCACAGTTCTTCACGAATTATACTGGTATGTTCTGCAGCTGTCTTTGGAAGTAACAGTAACATTTTCGAGTAACATTAATTGTAAACTACTTACTTTATGAAATTAGTACCTGAAATTCAGTTATTTTTCCACCTAACTAGTAACTAAGTTGAAAGTTAGTTGTACACTCCTGTTCACATAAAGTGTCACTCTTTATAGGGTCGGATAGTTGAAGTATGTAAAAATTGATGTGAACAGAAGTGTACAATTACTATTTTTTCGCATAGAAAGGAATTTGCTGAATCATATCTTCGCCTGAAAAAAATGGATGAATTATTTATTGATTATTGAAATCGTGAGACCATGAGAACAATCTTATTTATTGCCAAGAACCAGAATGTTTCTATTCCAAGTGTATTTTAATTAGAATAATTTCGACATAAGGCTATATAATCTCCAACAATCCTCATTGGTATACCACCGTTCAACAGTAATTCGGAATAATATATTGTTTGCTCAACAAAAATACAATAAAATATTATTTTTTCATCTTTAAGTAAAAGATGTGGATTTTATTGCCTCTGTATTTACATATAAAATATATTAACTTAGTTATAATTAGTGTTGCTCACGGGACGGGACAAGCCTTTTGAAATTCGAGACGGGAAGAGACGGAATGTCTTTCTCGTCTCGTTTTCGAGACGAGACACGAGACAGGACGGGACGGCTTTTGAAAAGTCTCGTCTCGTCTCGAATGTCTCGAAAAAATAAAAGCAAAATATTTAATCAGTTGCAAATACTTGTTTGCTTGGGAAAAGGTATTTCAATTAGAAACGTTGATAAGCGCGTGTTAAGTCAAAAGAAGACTATTCTAGAGAGAGGAATGAATGAATGAATACCAAAACTTATTTTCTATACTCTTTCGAAACATAGGGTTACTCCCCATTTTTATTTTTCAATTCATTCCAGGTTAATAATTTTATGTTACGATAGTACTCCAGATACTAATACAATTATGAATAACATCAAGTAAAAGGGCAGGTAGAGAAGGTGGAAGGAGGGGCCAAAAGATCGTGGAGTATCCGAGTCCGAGATTTATCTTGTAAACATAGTCTCAGTTCTATAGGTGGGAAAGATAAACGGACCGACGGATAAGGTTTATTATTATTATTTAATTTTTACATCAAAGGGTGTACAGAAGTGAATGTTATTATGAAGTAGGAAAAACATTGTGGGAAACATGGCAGTACAAATTGATAAGGAGTTGTTGGGAAAGTTATTAAGGAGTCCAAGATATTAGCAAGACTAAGAGAAGGAGATAATTAGGTACAAATAATCTTGCATTGCCCCACTCCGAACAGCTGAGAGCTAAAGAGGAGGAGAAAATACGGGTATTATGGAAAAAAGTAATTTGGTGATTTTAGTGTTTACAGGGAACCATGCCAAGATTTTACCACGTGATTATTTGCACGGGTTGCGAAATTTTTAGAATGTTATGGAAATTTCGGAAATGTCTTTGTTGAGAAAATTCTTGTTGTTTCCCTCAGGCATTCTACAGGTGGTTGGATTCGATTTTTTTACGTCCGTTTGAAGATTATTTCCAATGCTTTTTTTATTTATTTATTTCTTATTTAAGGAGAATACTATTCCTTGGATTGCAATAACGAAATACTGAGCCTGATATAGAATAGATTTCAAATGAAGGAAGTGCACTAAGTTCTGTATAATCGTCGTAGAAGGAAACGTTGTTCTATGGGACTCCCCGATGGTACAGTGGTAGCGTCGTCACCTTGTAATCAAGGGGTGCCGGGTTCGATACCCTGTGAAGGAACATAGTGATTTGAATTCCACTTTAAATTGTGGGTCCAGTCCCGATTAGCCTTTCTGTAAATCAGATGAAGGAATATTGTAGCTGTTCTTTTTATTCTGTGAATTTAGCCTTCAAGTTTATGAGCAAAATACATGTAGTATCTACTGTCTACATTTTCAATCGTTACTAAACAAATTTCACAAAGTAGTTTTATCAAACTTCAGAGGGAAGCCGACACCAATGTCAGGGTGGCGGGAGCCTGTTTACGGCCAGGGTGTATTCCGAGACTATTTTTCGCCGTTCCTCACTGACAGAGGTTTCGCTTTGAACAATGGACACCGTTGCTTCAGGGGGTAAACACCAAACATAGGGGCGAGGTTGACCTGCAGTAGCGGGTAAGTGCCATAAATCTAGGCCTAAAGTAGGAATGAAGTTTGATGCAAGGGAGGGGCAATAAAAATTCTGTAATTTGCTTTGCTTGCTGACAGGAAGTTTTGCAGGAAAAGCTGAAAAGGAAAACGGCAGACTTTGAATGAAAGAGGGACAGTGAACACAAGTGCTTTGTATTATTCGCCGACACACAAGCTTCCATTTCGAAGGTGAGGCTATCATCAGCGAAGTTATTAGAGGGTTGGAAGCAGTGACGACGCCAGAGGGGGCAGGGGGACGCCCCATGTCAGACACTTCGCCACCCCCCCCCCTCGGGCCCTCCAACTGAAGTTAATTAAATATCGAATAATAAGAGAGTTCATTTATAAGAGTATGACGATTTTCTCCTTTTCAAAGTGATGTATTCTGAATGATATCACTTTCCTGCTTATAATACCAACTTGATTAACAAATATTAATTTGTTGAGTATATATATAGCTATGTGTATGTTACTTTCGTTCAAGATTCGAGCGCCGACCTGGGCATAGGTGATTTCTCATTCATTTATGTCCTGTAATAGCCGAGATTAACATAAGTTTTAACCAGTCTTAAGAAATGGGAAAAAGTGTTGAATGTGGATGGTTTTAAAACATCACGAATATTTTCAGGACCACAAGACATCATTACAGGCAAATTATTCTAATCGTGGTCGTTAGTGACAACGCTAATTATTAAAAGACATTCAAAGTTGATTCAAGATTTGGTTGGTTGGTTGATTTGATGTTTTTAAGTCCACTTTATGCACAGAAAAGCCAATCGGGATTGGACTAATAGTTTAAAGTGCCTCCACTGGGTATCGAACCCAGGACCAAAGGTGATCGAAGAAAACCCGACACTACATGTCAGTTGTTGTGGATTCATCGCGGTTTCTTACTATTCACGGAATTGAATTTCGAGATGATGAGTCTGAGGAAACCGTAACAAAGGGAATTTCTTCGATACTCTTGAAGCTAATGAGGGGATATTATTTGGAAATGTATTGAACGTGAACCTTAAAATGCAAATTACACTTAAAATTCGATTCAAAACATATCGCGGGCAGGTAAAAGAATGCTTATTAGGATTTGCCACTCTTCAATCATTGGATGCAGGTTCGGTCTTTCTCGTACATATCAAAATCGAATAACTTCTTCCCATGAACCCCATAGGTGCCTGTAATTGTGTAGCACAGACATACGTTGGAGTGGTAGAGTAAGAGTAAGTAATGCCAGGGTCAGAATATTTCTTGAATTATGAGATAACTGTAACCTTTGTCTGATTTTTTTTATCCTGTCATAACATTTCCCTGAAAGGTGAAACACAAATTTTACCCAAAACTCTTCAGCGTTACGAAGATGGTTGTCCTTAAAATCTTTGAAAAGGCTTGCTCGAAACAGGATTCTGGATGCAAACTGCCTCATTTGGCTGTTCTTGCCATTGAGAAGAAATGTCAAGTCCTGGACGTACCAAAGGTGGGCAATGTGTTCTCCAAAGCACATAGAGCAGAATTCTCCTACAGGAGAAGTGCCTCACATTGTTTCTAATACTTAAGAAGATTCATTTCTTCCAACGTCACGTTTATTTTGCAAGAAAATTAAACTCTTCGAACCATTTTTTCGTCATTTATATTATTATCTTAGAACTTAAATATTTATATCAGTAGTTTCATCTCTAGAAAGACGATGAATTATAAATGTCTTCCAATACTGAAATAGGCAACTAGAAACAACGCAACTTATCAATAAAAAAGAATTAATGTCTTTATTGAAACGAATGATGTGGAGATAAACTTCTAATCAAGAATGAAATTTAGGCAGTAAACGTCCACTCTAAATAAAAGACAAACACAAAACACCATACATGAATATAATAATAATAATAATAATAATAATAACAATAATAATAATAATAATTTTTATTATTATTATAAGTATTATTATATATGTATATATATGTGTAGTGTTTTCGGGCGTTTTAATGTGACTGCCCCCTTACAATATTTTGTTGCCAGCCTTCCGCCCCCGCCCCCCCCCCCAGTCACATTTCCCTGGCGCCGTCACTGGTTGGATGTAAATTTATTAGGACGAGGAAAGTAGCATTAGCTGTTGACAGTGTTGCACCAAAGGACGTGATGTGTGCTACTGTTTGTATAAATTATAGGAAATTTAAGCAAAAAAATTATAATTGTTGAGACTTGTTTCCTTCATTTGATCGTAGGAAGAGGTTTTCTGAGACAGAGTGGGATTATTTTACCCATACATGAGAAAGGGTGGTTGTTTAAAGATATTTTGCACATTTTTTAAAAGTTCAGATAAAACGAGAATTTAGCCTTACTCTTAAGAAAAGAAATAACGCAGTACAGGGAAAGAATAAATCTTCACATTTCTCGCACCTGGTGGGATGCAACCCACATGCACAAGAGTATTGCAGGAAGTCTATGAACGAGGATGAAGAGGGATATGTGAAATTTGACTTAGCTGGGGGTGAATTAGTGGGTTCTAATATTAATAAGGTTGATATTGGGTTTTATGTCCACTTGATTCACAAATAGGCTAAATCGCGAACCGACCTACAGTTTAAAGTGCGATCCGATCCACTTTGTGCCTCCATTGGGTATCGAACGCGGGGACCCTTGATTACAAGACCTCGACGTTATTACTACGTAATCGGGGAGGCACCCAATTTACACAAATATGTTGATTCCAATAACACGTTATATGTATAATCTGATAATGGTGCACTTTTGGTGCATCTAAACATATTTTTTTCAACTATAGCATGTCTAAAAGAATCATTGAAGTTGGGATTTTTATAATTTCAGGAAGCACGGCTCTGTAAATGTGCGATATGAAATATATACAAGTTTGCCTTCCATAAACGTGGTGGTTTTGTCACGTTTCTTCGCTTCGTACAACATACACTTTTGCAGGAACGGCTTCTTGCATCCTCCTGGGGCCTTGCTCTAGCTAAACAAAAATATATTTCTTTAGCATAAACGAGGGTTACTTTTTATGCCGAACAAGGATTTTATTGCGATCATACGGCTTTGAATGACAGTATCAATGAAGATTTACGTACACTACTACTTATAATAATGAGAATAAAATATTAATCAGGAATTTTATTTTTCGTCAAGTGGACTTAACATCCTTTTTTGTTATTTAGAAAATATTCAATTCATCACCTTTTTTGACATTAAACTTTTTGTGCAAATTTAGGCGATCTTAACTACACGTAAGCTAGATATTAGCTAATATTCGTGCTGTCATATTACTATTCTTCTACAATCTTTGTAACATTTCATGTAATAACAATAATAGAATTGATTAATTTACATATTCAAGTGAATAGACCTATGAATTATATTAATGTATTAATTTAAACATTGTCACGTGCCACTTCCGACGACACAATGAAAATCACAAGGAAGAAATGTTCCCAAAAGCGACGATAGATGGCAGCACGCCATATAAAGAAGAGCAGAGCTCATTATAAAAAACTTAGAGCGGAGAAGAGGAATTATATATATTATAGTAAATTGAGAAATATATAAAAGAAGAGTTCAAATACTGTAAAAGAAGTAAATAGAATGATGTATATAGTAAATTAAAAGAATTAAGAATATGGCCGCATATGAAACGTTTAGGAAAGTCATTAAGCGAGCAAATGGATTCAGAAAGGTATCTCATCTCAATTTCTTTTTGATTCTCTGACGAGGAGAACATCGTCAGCTTTTGTATTTGTCCGTTCTCCGGTGGCGCTGTGGTCAATTAGACGTCCCGAAGCACTTTACGGTTGCGCTTCGTTTTTCTAGTCGCACTGGGCCATTGGCAGCGCTTGTTATTAGCGATCCTGGTTATTCCTCTTTGGTCGTTACATAGGAGGTGGCGCTAGTGTCAGTTTAGTCGACCCTACTCCTTTATATAAGTATAGCTTGTATCGTTTGCCAAAGAAACGGGGAAAGGGAAAGAAAACATATATAGGGCATAAAGAAAAGGAAGCGAGACGACGCAACTAGATTTCTTGTATATAGAAGAAATAATAAAAGAAGTCTTTTCCATAATCAAAGAAGAAGAAGCTTATTTCTATAATCAAAAGAAGAAGAAGCCTATTCGATAATCAAAGAAGAAAAGAAGAAGAAGCCTTTTCCATAATTAAAGAAGAAGAAGCTTATTTCCATAATCAAAAGAAGAAAAGAAGAAGAAGCCTTTTCCATAATCAAAGAAGAAGAAGCCTATTCTATAATCAAGAGAGAAAAGAAGAATAAGCCTTTCCATAATTACGAAGAGAAAGAAGATTTCCTTTCAAGAAGAATGTAACCGATGTAAATTTTCGACATATTTCAATGTCGCTATATATTTTTCTCTGTATTTTGTATAGTTCTCAGAATATAGATCCGCATTTAACTATATCCTCTTGGCTATAAAACGCTTTCTTATTTAGAATTCTCAAACAAAGAACCTATCCCCTGAGATTAAGATATCTGTAGCCGTGGTAAATAACATGTAAGTACGTACCCACAAGGGGCGTTGCAACATTTGCTTATTTGTTGTCGTTAATGTTATTATTATCATTTTTTCTGAAACACTTGGCTCGGACACCCTCCCCCGACATATATTTCTAGATGCGTGCCTGCCGAAGGATAAATTAGATCAAGCGGTGGTGGTATCTGACTTAGAGGCTAAGGAGAAAACAAAGAAGTATGTGCGTCATAAGCTGAGCATAAGAAACAGCACAATATCACAAAGAAACAGTTTTTTAAACTTATGTCATAGAAGATGTTTAACAATATAAATGCTTTCTATTTGTAATATACTAAGTATTGAAATTTTAAATAGTCTTTTGTGTTCGTACTACACATTTAAAAACTTTTTTGTTGCTCCCGAGCGCCAAGCTTAGAATTTAAAGAAGAAATGTACATTTTCATAGTGCACGGAAGTTCAACATTCAGAAAGAAAGAAGGTCTAGTGGAAAACATTTCAAAACTTCCAAAAGGTATAGCAGTAATGAAAAGAGCACTCTTGTATGGAAGCCAGAAAAACCACAAGGTAGATTTCATAAGATACCTAGCAATCAGTAACCAACAAACTGCATTTTTAATATTAATGTCCTCATGATTAACGAACCTTATTTATTCTCACCACGTAATGGGTAAAATATTTGGAGCTTTATCCCACTTTTCGGAAAAATATTTCGTCTTTCTGCTACTTTTGACTTTTGTTGGCATGATATCTCGGATCACTTTTACGAGACGAGACGAGACAAAACGAGACGGGACGAGACGAGACGGGACAGAACCCTTCGAGGCGGGACACGAGACGGGCCAAAAGAATATTTTCGAGACGAGACAGCATTTTCACGAGACGGGACGGGACAGACCAAAGTCTCGTCTCGTCTCGTCTCGTGGGCAACACTAGTTATAATTATATGGTTGATTGATTTAGTTTATTTTACTACGCTTTTTTGCCATTTTTGTCTAATCGCAAAGATGAGAACGAGTGATAAATGATGAAACTTATGAAGGATCACATACAAAGCATACCCATGCCGGGATTCCAACCAGAGACTCCTAGCGTCGTAGCGCGCTGTTTAGTGTTGCTCATGGGACGGGACATGTCCCGTCTCGTCTCGTGTCTCGTCTCGAAAACGAGACGAGACGGGACAAACCTTTTTAAATTCGAGACGGGACGAGACGGAATGCCTGTCTCGTCTCGTTTTCGAGACGGGTCGGGACGGCTTTTGAAAAGTCTCGTCTCGTCTTGAATGTCTCGAAAAATTGAAAGAAAAATATTTAATCAGTTGCAAATACTTGTTTGCTTGGAATAAAGTATTTAAATTAGAAACGTTGATAAGCGTGTATTAAGTCAAAAGAAAACTATTCTAGATAGAGTAATGAATGAATTGAATACCTAAACTTATTTTCAATACACTTTCGAAACACCCATTTTTTTAAAAAAATTATTCCAGATTAATAATTTTATGTTACGATGGCACTCGATATACTGAAACAATTATGAATAACATCAAGTAAAAGGGGAAGGAGTTGGAAGGAGGGGCTAAAACATCGTGGAGTATCTGAGTCCGAGATTATCTTGTAAACATAGTCTCAGCTCTATAGGTTGGAAAGATAAACGGACCGACGGATAGGGTTTATTATTATTACTCCCTCTGTCCCATAATTATTGTCCGGTACACCTTTGTTTGTTGTCTCATAATAATTGCCCGATATTCAAACTGTGACATTGGTGTATACAGAAGAAGAACATGAAACACGGGAATGAGTCATACAACTTTATTACTCCAGGATCAGTACAAATTGTGCTTTCCATCTGCCTCTTCGTCGGTCATTTCTGTACTACTATTTTGGCATACCGGACTATAATTATGGGCCAGAGGGAGTATTATTTAATTTTTACATCAAAGGTTTTACAGAAATGAATGTTATTAGGAAGTAGGAAAAACATTGTATAAGTATTTATTGCTCATCTCGTGTGCGAGCCATAGGCTGTGCGCACTACATCTATTCTTATTACATAACTATGATTCCCTACAGACTACACGATCCGTTACATTCCGTATAGATGTTAACATAGCAGTTCTGGTAAATTAACACTTATTCCTCTTCCTTATCCCTTCTCTTTACAGAACTTCTTTCCCCCTAAATGTTTGTAAACACACCCCCACGTTTTCTAATAGTTCCATGCTCCTTTGCACTACAATTGATTCGAATACTCTCTCCAAGCTATGTTTTGTAGCTTCTCCTCCTGCAGAACGCGCGTGTCCTGACATAAGAATAAATGTTCTGGCTTATCATTACCATTGCGTAATACGCATTTATATCTCCCTTCCTCGTTTTTTCTGTATTGTGTCTCCATCCCCCAGCCTCATCCATGTCAACCACATTCTTGCCACCATGCTCACCTTCTTGGTGTACGCTACTTGTCCCAATTCCCGGAACTCCCCTTCTTTGGAGTTCGAGGATCTCTTAGTTTCACATTCCGCTATTATTTCCTGCCTATCTATATCCTCTAATCTTTGTTTCACTAATTGCAATGTCCCCTGGTAGACGTGTCCCCCCACCCATATCCATCCCAGTCCAATTTCGTATAGTTTGCCTCTGATCTCCATGTTCCCATTTCCTCCCCTTGTACCCATTACATCAGCGCTTGCCATTTTACCGAGTTCTCCCTTCTCGATATTAAAGTTGCCCAGTATTTAACCCTTCTCAACATATCCCACGTATGCTCCCTGACCAGTCCAAGTTCCCGCAGTTTGCAGTGCCCATGCTGATATGCAAAGCCCTCTTGTAAAATGTGCATTGGATTCTGTTTAGTACATGGCCCCCTTTGCTCCCCATATCTCCCTCCCGTAGCCTACTGACCCTATTAATAATGTACGATACAGTTTTTCCACAAAATGTATATCGTATTTCTCCAATTTCCATACTGTCCGCATTATTTTATTTGTTATTACCCCAGTCTTTCCTTGTACCGTTTACATATGTCTTGTCCATGTCCCTGCCATAGTGAAAACTAGTCCCAAGTATTTTATTCTTTTTATCCTTTCCAATTCTTGCTTTCTGAAAGTCCACCTTTCGTCTTTTCCATATACATATCCGTTTTTGAACACCATAATTTTTGTTTTTGTGAGATTTACTTGCATATTGGATTCTCTGCTGTATTTTCCCAACCCGTCCAGAGCCCTTTGTAGGCCGGCATTTGTCTCTTAGATCAGAACCATATCATCTGCGAACAGGAGCACCGGTACCCTTGTCGTCCCCAACTTGGGGGTGTCTGCTTGTTCACTCTCTATATACGCCACTATATAATTTACATATAGAGTGAAGAGCAGGGGTGACAGAACACATCCTTGCTTTACCTCCGCTTCCGATTTTCGTTTCTCTGTCACGGTATCCACTTGACACCGTACACAGAATTCTACCTTCGAGTATTGTAGGAAACATGGCAGTACAAATTTATGAGGAGTTGTTGGGAAAGTTATTAGGGAGTCCAAGATATTAGGAAGACTAAGAGAAGGAGATAATGAGGGACAAATAATCTAGCATTATCCCACTCCGAGCAGCTGAGAGCTAAAGAGGAGGAGAAAATACGGGAAATTTGGAAAGAACTATTTTGGTGATTTTAGTTTTTACAGGGAACCATGACAAGATTTTAACACATTATTTGCACGGGTTGCAAATTATTAGAATGTTATGGTAATTACGGAAATGTCTTTGTTGAGAAAATTCTTGTTCTTTCCCTCAGGCATTCCACAGGTGGTTGGATTCGATTTTTTTACGTCCGTTTGAAGATTATTTCCAATGCTTTTATTTTAATTTAAGGAGAATACTATTCCTTGGATTGTAATAAGGAAATACTGAGGCTGAAATACAATAGAATAGATTTCAAGTGAAGGAAGATAACTAAGTTCTGTATAATTTTCGTAGGAGGAAACTTTGTTCTATGAGGGGACTCCCCGATGGTACAGTGATAGCGTCGTCGCCTTGTATTCAAGGGGTCCCGGGTATGATACCCGGTGAAGGCACATAGTGATTTGAATCCCACTTTAAACAGTGGGTCCAGTCCCGATTAGCCTTTCTGTAAATAAGATGTGCGAATGTTGTATCTGTTCTTTTTATTCTGTGAATTTAGCAAAGTTTTTGAGCAAAATACATGTATTATCTACTGTCTACATTTTCACTCGTTACCAAACAAATTTCACAAAGTAGTTTTTTATCAAACTTCAGAGGGAAGCTGACAGCAATGCCAGGAAGTGGGGGAGCTCAGCGCACCCCCTGCCTGGTTAAGGCCAGGGTGTATTCCGAAACTATTTTTCGCCGCTCACCACTGACAGAGGTTTCGCTTTGAACAATGGACACCGTTGCTTCAGGGGCGAGGTTGACCTGCAGTAGCGGGTAAGTGCCATAAATCCAGACCTAGGAGAAGGTTGATGCAAGGGAGGGGCAATAAAAATTCTGTAATTTGCTTTGCTTGCCGACAGGAAGTTTTGCAGGAACAATAATACGAGGGACACTTATATAGGATTATTTTCAGCTGCTAGGAAAAGCTGAGAGAAATGGAAAACGGCAGACTTTGAATGAAAGAAGGACAGTGAACCCCTTGTAAGATAGACAAGTTCTTTGTATTATTCGCCGACACGCAAGCTTCCATTTCGAAGCTGAGGCTATCAGCATCAGCAGTGAAGTTATTAGAGGGTTGGAAGCAGTGACGACGCCAAAGGGGGGAGGCAGGGGGCTCCCCAAGTCAGACACTTCGCCCCCCTTGCCCCCAACTGAAGATAATTAAATATCGAATAATAAGAGAGTTCATTTCTAAGAGTATGACAATTTTCACCTTTTCAAAATGGTGTATTCTGCATGATATCACTTTCCTGCTTATAATATCAACTTGACTAAATTTGTTTTAGTATATATTCGAATGTGTGAGTGTGCGACTTTCGTTCAAGATTCCAGCGCTGACCTGGGCATAGGTGATTTCTCATTCATTTACCTCCTGTAATCGTCGCGATTAACCTAAGTTTTAACCAGTTTTAAGAACTGGGAGAAAGCGTTGAATGTGGATGGTTTTAAAACATCACGAATATTTTGAGGACCACAAAACATCATCTGTAGTACGGGCAGATTATTCTAATCGTGGGTCGTTATTGACAACGCTAATTAGTAAAATACATTCAAAGTTGATTCAAGATTTGGCTGGTTGGTTGATTTGGTGTTTTAAGTCCACTTTATGCACAGTATGGTTAATCGGGACTGGACCTACAGTTTAAAATGCCTCCACTGGGTATCGAACCCGGGACCAAAGGTGATCGGAGAAAACCCGACACTACATGTCAGTTGTTGTGGATTCATCGCGGTTTCTTACTATTCAGGGACTTGAATTTCGAGATGATGAGCCTGAGGCAAACTTAAAAAAGGGACTTTCTTCGATACTCTTGAAGTTATTTTCAAAATGAGGGGATATTATTCGGAAATGTATTGAACTTGAACCTTAAAATGCAAATTACTCTTAAAATTCGATTCAAAACACATTGCGGGCAGGTTCGCTCTTTCTCGTACATATCAAAGTCGAAGAACTTCTTCCCACGAACTCCATAGGTGCCTGTAATTGTGTAGCACAGACATACGTTGGAGTGGTAGAGTAAGAGTAAGTAATGCCAGGGTCAGAATATTTCATTTTCAGATTTTTTATCCTGTGATAACATTTCCCTGAAATGTGAAACACAAATTTTGCCCAAAACTCTTCTGCGTTACGAAGATGGCACTGAACTACTCCACTTAATGGATTTCTTTGAAATACTAGGAAAATATAAATTGGCATTTCACAAGGTTCAAACTCTAGTTGCATTCTCTGTAACAATTCCAGTTTCCAATGCAGCGTGTGAATGTGAAAGAACCTTTTTGTCCTTAAAATCTTTGAAAAGGCTTGCTCGAAACAGGATGCTGGATGCAAACTGCCTCATTTGGCTGTCCTTGGCATTGAGAAGAAATGTCAAGTCCTGGACGTACCAAAAGTGGGTAATGTGTTCTCCAAAGCACATTTAGCAGAATTCTCCTACAGGAGAATTGCACTTCACTAAGTGACTTTCCTTGTTTCTAATACTTAAGAAGATTAATTTCTTCCAACGTCACGTTCATTTTGCAAGAAATTAAACTCTTCGAAGCTCATTTTTTTCGTCATTTATATTATTATCTTTATAACTTGAATATTTATATCAGTAGTTTCATCTCATGAAAGAAGATGAATTCTAAAATTATGAATGTGTTCCAATACTGAAATAGGCCACTCGAGACAACGCAACTTACGAATAAAAAAGAATTAATGCCTTTATTAAATATAATCATATGGAGATAAACTTGTAATCAAGAAAATTTAGGCAGTAAACGTCCACTCTAAACAAAGGACAAACACAACATCATACATGCATATAATAATAATAATAATAATAATAATAATAATAATAATAATAATAATAATAATTATAACTATTATTATATATGTATATATATGTTATCGGGCGTTTTAAAGTACTGCACCCCAACAATATTTTGTTATCCCCTTCCGCCCCCCGTCACATTTCCCTGGCGTCGTCACTGGTTGGAAGTAAATTTATTAGGACGAGTAAAGTAACATTAGCTGTTGACAGTGTTGCACCAAAGGACATGATATGTGCTACTGTTTGTATAAATGATAGGAAATTTAAGCATCAATTTATATTTGTTGAGACTTGAGAGTTGTTTCCGTCATTTGATCATAGGAAGAGGTTTTCTGAGACAGAGTGGGATTATTTTACACATACCTGAGAAAGGGTGGTTGCTTCAAGATAGAGAAGTATTTTGCACGTTTTCTAAAAGTTCAGATAAAACGAGAATTTAGCCTTACTCTTACGAAAAGAAATAACGCAGTACAGGGAAAGAATAACTCCTCACATTTCTCAACACAAGAGTATTGCAGGAAGTCTATGAACAAGAATGAAGAGGGATATGTGAAATTTGACTTACCTGCGGTTGAATTAGTGGATTCTAATATTCTTAACGTTGATACTGTATTTTTTTAAGTCCACTTGATTTACAAATAGGCTAAATTTGCGACCGACCTTCATTTTAAAGTGCGATCCGGTCCACTTTGTGCCTCCATTGGGTATCGAACGCGAGGACCCTTAATTACAAGACCTCGGCGTTATTACTACGCCCTCGGGGAGGCATTCAATTTACACAAATACGTTGATTCCAATAACACGTTATGTGCATAATCTGATAATTATGCACTTTTGGTGCATCTAAACATATTTTTTCAACTATAGTATGTCTAAACAAATCATTGAAGTTTGGATTTTTATAACTTCAGGAGACACGGATCTGAAAATGTGCGATATAAAATAAATGCAGGTTTGCCTTCCATACGTGGTGGATTTGTCACGTTTCTTCGCTTCGTGAAACAGACACTTTTGCAGGAACGGCTTCTTGCATCCGCCTGGGGTCTTGCTCTAGCTTAACAAAAAATATATTTGTTTAGGATAATCGAGGGTTACTTATTCCTGCCGAACAAGGATTCTATTGCGACCATACGGCTTTGCATGACAGTATCAATGAAGATTTATGTACAGAAATATTAATTAGGAACTTTTTTTTTCGTCAACTGGATTTAACATCCTTTTTTGTTATTCAGCAAATATTCAATTCATCACCTTTTTTGACATTAATTTCCTTGCCAGGACAGCTCTTTTTATGCAAATTTTGGCGATCTTAACTACACGTAAGCTAGATATTAGATAATATTCGTGCTGTTATATTACTATTCTTGTACCGTCTTTGTAACATTTCATGTAATAATAATAATAATTTAGAATTTAAAGAAAAAAGGTAAATTTTCATAGTGCACGAAAGTTCGACATTCAGATAGAAAGATGGTCTAGGGGAAAACATTTCAAAAGGATAGACAGTTGTATGGAAGCGAGAAAAAACACAAGGTAGATTTCATAAGATACCTAGCAATCAGTAACCAAGAAACTGCATTTTTAATATTAATGTCCTCATGATTAATGAACCTTATTTATTCTCACCACGCAATGGGTAAAACATTTGGAGCTTTATCCCACTTTCCGGAAAAATATTGTGTTTCTGCTACTTTTGACTTTTGTTGGCATGATATCCCGGATCACTTTTACGAGACGAGACGAGACAAAACGAGACGGGACGAGACGAGACGGGACAGAACCCTTCGAGACGGGGCAAACGAATATTTTCGAGACGAGACACGAGACGAGAGAGCATTTTCACGAGACGGGACGAGACAGACCAAAGTCTCGTCTCGTCTCGTGGGCAACACTAGCGCTGTTCTAACCACTCCAACACGGACACCAGCAGTTATCATTGAAGACTAAAATTGGTAAACGCTGTAAGTGCCACAATAATTCAAACACCGTTTTCCACGTTAAACTGTGAAATGTGCCATGCTTTATAATGTGGTAAATGTGAAATGTGGCTGGTAGTGGCTAAGTAGTTCAAAGGGCGTGTAACTGGTGTGCACGTTCGTACGGGCTGATGTGCGGAACGATGCGATTTCCAAACACTTTCGCTTTTGGTACTTACAACGTTTACCACTTTTAGTCCTCAATTATATATGAACGTAATGCTAAGTTGTTGGTGGGCATCTGTGATGAAATTAATAGTAGTGCACTTGCATTTCATGTTCTGAACTTACTTTTGAAAAGTAACTTTCCAAACACTGTCGATATCTTAGATAAGACACTCAGATAAGAATTGTGAGAGAAGTTTTCTAAGATACAATATGGTAATAATTACCATTAGAATAAAATTCAAATCATTCAAAAAGCATTGCATGAAGGGACTACTAAAACTATATATTTGGAAATATATACGTATAAATTCACATTAACATTTTTCTTTCAATGTAACTTCATTCTCCTTCTTGCCCATCCTGCAACATTATGTGGTTCTCTCATAGATGCGTATGCTTCTTGCTGTCTTGAAATCATCATTCCATTCAGAAAGCCATGAATATCCTAAGATTTTGGGCAGATACCCTTCAAAATTGGAACTAGCAAAAATTTCAAGGAATGTGTGCTATAACTTGACAGACAAGACAAACAAGATATACCATTCCCATTATTTTCAGTTTCTCAAATATACCGTTCCCAATTGCTGACTACTTGCAACCAGATATTAAGATATCTTGCAACATCATTTCTTGAGTATATTTTGGACTCTTGATATCTTGTAAACAATCACCATCCAACCATATATGTGCAAATTGTGTACAGTTCAAACAATACACAGAAGACGATTTTCATTCCATAGAAGCATATCAACAAACTTCCATGGTATTGGGTTGCCATTGTTAGTCAAATCTGTTGACCTTTTTACAAATTTCAAGGTATTCTTAGAAGACACATCAATAAATTCTCAAATGTTCATCTGCAAAAGGAGCATATAAAAATATTGTTAATATGGTGTATGAGACTATGAAGTTAACAAAGATGAAAAAAATAATTTTCATTACATTGTTACAACCACAGTCAAGTTGAGTTAATAATAAAATGAAAACAACTTAGAGATGTTGTGTAAGAGGATGTGAATATAATTGATCTAAACTGCACCATAATGGTTAACGAAGTGGTCCTTTTCTAACAGAATTATAAAAGGTTTGATTCACGGTATCAGCTCACTTCAGTGACTCAGATTTATCTTTACAGTGCATGTTAAATATGACCATAGGGTGCGCAGACCCTCTGATTAGGGGAAGGGGGAGGCAAAGGCCTTGAAAGTTTAGTCGGAAAAGAAAAACTTCACTTTATCTCACTGTTTTAGTTCTATTGCATTGATGGGTATATGTGTGTGTGTGTGTGTATATGACATATTATTTATATACATTACATAATCAATTCATCCGCCCCATAACAAACCAATAGCAAAAATGATATAAATTGTCTCTGAAATATGCGCACTCCTTTTCCTCCAAACCAAGCTGTTACAGGAGCTACTGTCTGAAGTACTTAATTGTTCTTACACTGTCTCTGGTAATTTACAATGCACTACAGAAAATAAATTGCGAGCGAAGCAAGCAAGAGAATTTCACGATCCAAATTTTTGCAAAGTGAAAACTGTATTGATTTAATATGGAGCAAAAAAAAATCATGGGACGCCATGGCGTTCTCTTTTACAATTTTTCTCATTCAGATTGTTCAGCGTCCAGGGACAACTCCCCCCGTTCCCTAGCTATGACTATGAACTTGACAAGACTGTAAGAAAAGCAGATATTGCGAGCGAACCGAGCAAGAAAATTTTACGAAATGTATTTTTGTTTGTATATAAAATTTGACGTCGAGGGGCCAATTGCCCCTCTGTGCCACCCTACAAGTGCTCCTGGCCGTCTGGAAAAAGTGATGATAGAAAGACGTGAAAACTAATTCCATTTTGAGTATCCTATTGTCCTGTTACTCTCAATTTCTGCTCGTTTTACTTTCTCTTACTTCAATGTTTGCCCTCCTAGAATTGATTTCCGTCCAAGGTTGTGATAAGGCAATGCCCCTCTGCCCCCTTGTGGTTGCGCCACTGCAACCCTTTCTCCGTAGTTGCTTTGAATTTTCATCGGCTTGAAATACTTCATTTTCTCCAATAATATCGTTTAATAAGTCATAAGATTCCTCTACACTAAATTTCTAGTTGAAAGTATAATAATGTAGGGGCATGGAACGTCTAAAAGGGGGGGCAAGGATTACCACACCTCCCTCTTCGAAAACGAATATCTACCTAAAAGTATATATTTCACACGTATAATTTGATTTCAGTCATAGTAATTTACATTAATTATTATGTAATGGAGGGACGCATATGCAATAGTTTCAAATTCAAGTGGTGTTTTTGAGGGGGCAGCACTATTATCGGGGTAATATGCCCCACGGAAAAATATTTTGCTTGTCCCTATGTGGAAAAAATCTGTGAACGTCCGTGAGCCCCCCCTTGCCACCCCGTGCACACACCTATGAATATGACTTGGACTTCAGTAGGTTATTGAATCAAATATTCGTAACATAATCTGGACAAATTATGATTTCTTTGAAAATCAATCAATCTTACTCACAAATAAATGATTGGCCTTGCACTTGTAAAATATGTGAACTTCTAATCTTTACTAATCTATACTAATTTGTAAATTCTCAGTAAACACGCAAACTATTGTTTGGTAGACTGTTAGGACTTTACTCTTTTAGCTGTGAGGGTGTACTTTTACACTTTAAATACATAAAACTTGAACTTATTAGAAATGCTGCACTACCATTACAAGGCGTTCAAAATTATGAAAATACGAGAAAACCGAAGTGTTTTATACAGCTTACGAAACCGGTTTTCTGATCTGATTCTGTGAAAGAAGCTAACAGAACGTTGTCCAGAACTTGCACAAAATTCGGGGATCTCACATTAAATCTATTCCAATGCAACCTAACAGCTTAACCTACTTATTGCATTTAACATTTGCGAGCTTTATGAACTGTGTTCAAGTTTCAAAAACATAAAAGAGAAAAATCTTGTTCAAAACAGGTCAGAAACGACTCGTTCCAAGCTTGTACAAGGGCAAAGTGAAACTATAATGAACGACTGATTTGTAATACAAATTCCGATGTACGTACATTTGAATAGAACCAGTGAAATACGAAAATAATCTCCCAGGAACGATAGTAGAGCATTTTGTGCAATATCGATTTAATGCCAGAATATCAAGGTATTTCATGCTCTAGTAATAATCACAAAACTGTAATATCTGCATTATGCCTAATTTAATATAACATTCTCTTCTGATTTTACAATTGCAAAGAATTATGAACTTCGTTTGTAAGGAAAAATGCGTGCTGCATTGTAAAGGTTGAGACGTTGAAGCGATATTCTCACGGAAATTATATCGGAAGGTATTTCCTCAACATACAGTATAAATAAATCATACATTCTGCATCACTCTTGCATATTGCAAACGTTTTACTTTTGATGGATTAAGCAACAAGCATTTAAATATAAGACTTACCTTTCAGTTTTTTCCGATGTTTCCTTCTTCCAACATGTACTGGATTCTTTATTCTCGGGTAACTTGGTTTAACTTTCACGATTTCGACGCACTTGTATTGATCATATCGTTAGAAAACACGGCGTGAAATATCGGCAACAGTGTTGGCTAAAATCTGCACCATGGAGTATATTGCGACGAAACGCCACTTCAAAACTTTTAATGATAAGCACTACTCTCTGAAGGTACGAAATGTTTTCATTTTTTCACATAGTATTTCAGATGCTTGCGGGAAGAAAATGTGATCTTTGTTTTACCACGAAATCTTCCATACTAATCATAAAAGAAAAAAAATGCACTGATATTGACAAAACTACCACTTCAGCACCATCTGTACGCAGAAGTTTGAACATGACGGAGATCTTTTATTTTCTGTTATTTACTTATTTACCTTCAATCGTAACAAAATTACAAGGCTCACATTTTTTAGTGAATAAAACAATCTTTTATATCGGAAAATTTCTTCCTTACCGAATTATAGTTGTACGATTATATTTTCAAATTTGGGCCTATGCTTTAACATGGCTTTAGAACCCCATTAATGAACAAAAGTTTTGGGGCCACATTCTGATGATGCGAACGTTCAATGCCTAAGGGTAATTTCTTGCCTTGGGGTTTATACTGATGAAACACGGTGTTTCCCATTCTTTTTCAGTATTTTGATTGTAAAGCAGGGGTTTAGAGAATGAAGTTATTTAGAGTGTCTACCAGTGAAGAAAGTCTAGAAAGTCAAGAAAAAGTAATGAAAGTAGGTCAAGAAGTCAATAAAAAGTCAAGAAATTATATTTGTGGTCAAGAATTTTTGCTATCCCAATGACTGATTAGTTGATTTAGTTTATTTTACTTAACTTTTCTAAAAACACTAAGTTGCTGACCAAGGCAGATTTATTAAGAAATATAAACACTTAACAAGTAACGTTTCAACCCTGTATCAGGGTCTTCCTCAGACGAAGAACTAAATTAAAAGTTTCAACCCTGTATCAGGGTCTTCCTCAGACAAAGAACTAAACTAATTAGTTACTTGTTAAGTGTTTTTATTTCTTAATAAATCTGCCTTGATCAGCAACTTAGTGTTTTTAATATGAAAACAAGGCTTAATTATATTAACTTACTATTAACTTTTCTGCCCCTTTGGCTAATCGCGAAGATGAGGATGAAGATGCATGACGGGACAATCACAAACATATAGGGACGACACGAGCCCCACATAAGATTATACTGGCTGAGAGTCCAGACGCCAGAGCCTCGCTAGTCTGCCAAATGCAGTCTAGCATGCATTAATAGATAAAATAGGTCTAAATCTCTTGTTATATACTGCTGCAGTTTTCATTTGACCGGCCTTTTGGTAGGATTTTCTTATTAAATATTATTTCCTTAATTCTATTTTTCAACTTAACCCTTATTTATTCGATCCCTCCTTATGTAACGAAAAACGAAAAAAAAATGTAAAAGAAAAAGTCCTGAAAAACTCAAGAATTTTGGATTTCTTATTTTGGTAGACACCCTGTTATTCAACTAAAAACTACCCAAGATGAAACTTCTAGAACCATTTCAAATATTCAAATACGGTAATTGCTAAATATGTGTTTGCTATTACAGGTCATAATGCAAAAGTTGAGAGACTACTTGCATTACCATCAGCACAACGGACTCAGGAGAGAGTTTTTTTTTAATAAACACGGTAAGAAGTTTGGTACTGGTCCATATAATATCAAAGAGTTTGACTGTCCAGTCTCTCATAAATATATTTTGACTAAACCTGAAATTTTTGGGAAAATTGGCTCCCCTGAGAAGTACCAGTTAAAACAGGTGCATTGTTTATTATGATTAGAAGTTTGGAAATTTTGAATTAAAGAATTCATGAAGAAATCATTTTTTTAAAAAATTGAAAAGTGTCATTTTTAAATTACTCTCTAACGTGTTCTATAGAAATATGTATTGTTTATTGTAAATGTTTTGTGTCCTACATTTTGACTCAATGTCCTACATTTTGGAACATTATGTCCTACATTTCCCTTATAGCGAGCTGGTAACCCTAATGGTGGTGAGATAAGATGAATGAAGGGACAGTCACAAACATATAGGGACAACAGACAAAAGCCCCACATAAGATTATACTGGCTGTGAGTCCGGACGCCAAAGCCTCGCTTGTCTGCCAAACACAGTTCAGGATGCATTAATACGAGAAAGCAGATCTAATTCTTTTCTTATCAGCTTCAGTTTTTATCTTAACTGGCCCTTTGGTAGGTTTTTTTTATTAAATATGTATTTATTTTCTTAATTACTAATTTCCAACTTTACCTAAGTAGGGGTCGAATAAATAAACGTTAAGAAAAACTGAAAAAGGTCTAGAAAAGTCCAGTTAAAGTCAAGAATTCTGGATGTGTTATTTTGGTAGATACCCTGTTATTGAACTAAAAACTACCCATGATGAAACTTCTGGAACAATTTTAAATTACGGTAATTGCTGAATATTTGTTTGCCATTACAGTTCATAATGCAAATGTTGAGAGAGTACTTTCATTACCATCAGCACAACAGACTCACGAGAGAAATGTTGTTTTTTTTTTGTTTTTTTTTTTGTAAAGTCTGTAAAATGTTTGGTACTGGTCCCTATAATTTCAGAGAGTTTGACTGTCCACTCTAACACAAATATAGTTTGACTGAACCTGAAATTTTGATAAAAATTGTCTTCTCTGAGATATACCACTTAAATCATGTAGTAAGAGGTGCATTGATTAGTATGATTGCAAGTTTTGAAATTTTGCATTTAAAAATTCATTGAGAATTCATTTTTTAAACTGAAAAGTGTCATTTTTCTACTACTTTCTAACGTGTTCTATAGAAATATGTTTTATTTATTGAGAATGTTTTGTGTCCTACATTTTGACTTAATGTCCTACATTTTGGGACAGCATGCCCTACATTTTCCTTACAGCGATCTGGTAACCCTAAGCATAGGAAGTGACTAATCCTGTTTATTCTTGGTATATATGCATCCTCTCAGTCTCAAGTTAACCATTAGATGCCCAACCAAGTATTATCTATTACAGGATGGGACACTGAGCATATTCTCCATTGACCTGTGCGAACACTTTTCTAAGGCCTTATAAACCATGCATACCTAGCACAGTGTCTCTCAAAAGTTTTAGGACAACGACATTTTAAACTAGGCAACCCAGTTTACACAAGGCGTTGGTGGGTTGCTTGTAGAGTTAGGCTAAATTTCAGGGTTGCCACATGCACATCAGGTATTTATAAAATACGCGAAAGAAAGATATCCAAATATTATTGCATAAAACTAGAAGAAAATCAGTATTACATTTGTTGCAATACTCTCAGAAAGAAACAACGTCGATTTTCTAGTATTTCATTGTTGATGAGTCTACACAAAGGAAAAAAGGAGAGAGGAAACGAAAGGGGTCAAAGGAGAGGAGAAAAGAGAAAGCTAAAGGAGAAGAGAAAAAGTAAAGAAGGGAAGAAAATAGAGGACATAGGAAGTGGATAGGAGAAGTAATGAGGAGAAAGGAAAAAGATGCGAGGAGAGATGAGGAAAATGGAGCAAAGAGGAGAGAAGAGAGGAAGGAAAGCGAAGTGATAGAAGAGGTGGAAAGGAGTTTGGAGAGGAGACGACAAGAGGGGAGTGGAGAGTAGAGTAAAAGAGAGAAGAACGAAAAGATGTGGAGAACAGTGCCGTGGAGTCGGATATATAAGACAGGAGAGGAGATAAGAGGAGTGGAGAATAGTGGGATGGAGACAAGAGGCGAGAAAAGTAGGGAAGGCGGTATGAGATGAAAATAGAGGAGAAGGACGGGAGAGAAGAAGGAGAAGTTAAGAACAGAAGGGAGTGGAGACGAGAGGAGAGAAGGGGTAGTTGCAGAAAACACGTCTCGGCGTCAAGAACTGATGCATTGATAAAATTATCGACATGAAACATTAATTAACATTTTTTAATGTATTGGAGAATGTATTAGATAGGTGAGAAATTCCTTTTGGCCGAGTTCAGAGCAAGATAAAATCTTCCAAGTAAGATCTTTGATTTTACCTGCGATTATACCACTAAAAACATGAATGTAATTTTCATATTTATAAGAATTATCTTTATGTTATTTAACATTTCCCCTCCCCCCATCGTTAATTCCAAACTGAATCATCCCGTTTCATACGGCGTGGACAATGAACGCAATGGGATATGTGTAACACGTACGAAAAGTTTCTGCCACCGGAGGGGTTTGAACCTACGACCATCAGATTATCAATCTTTAACGGTAACCACTACCCCACAAGCTCTCGCTCCTGAAAACAGGTAGAAGGAGCTGACCAATGTGAAATGCAGATCAAACCCCCCTCCTACATGTCATGTGCAAAGAATACTTGTTTGTAACAAAGAAAACGAAGGTAATACGACTCGGCGAAAACATTTAATGGAGAATTGCACATGATGGAAACTTTTCAGTCGATATTTGTGAAGGTATCTTTGCATTGAACTCGAGTGGAAAAAGGGGTAATATTAGTGTGTCCTGAATTGCCACAAATATAAATGGTTATTTCATTAATATTTGTCAATGTCTTTGAAGCAGAACACAATTATCGTTAGAGTATCATAATTCAAGATCTGATACGTGAAAATATCCCTTTGATCTTGTGTCAATTCATTTATTTGTTTATTTTTTTTAGTATATTCCAGTTTTAGGACAATCTATCCACTATACACTATTATTACAATTAATGTTGCCATGCTCTTGTTTAATAGAAGGAGAAATATTTTTAGAAACAAAAAGAAAGAACACCTCGTATGGAGGATCGAACCTCGGACCGCTTAAAATGCTCTGAAGAACTCTAACCAATACACTACGTCCTTAATTATTCTGTCGCCTCAATATTGTAAACGTTATCCTGCAAAAAAAAAAAAAATCAATATTCTCATATTGCTCTGTACTTCTATAATTAATTTATACAGATGCATTTGAAATCTTACTCTGAATTTTTTCTTCGTATTAGTATATCTAAGGTTGTGAATATATTTTATTTGTAATTTTATAACGGTTACATGAACATCTACGAAATAGTTCCTTATAACTTGGTATCTGTGAAGAGATACATTCAAGTTTTCAAATGATTTTAGACCACTAGATTTTGGCAAGGGATTATGTGTGATCCGTGTCCAGTCATCATTGCTGAAACAAACGATTGAAAACTCCGTGGAATTTTCATTCTGAGATAAGTTGCCTTACTTGCTACATGTATGAAAACTACACTCCGTCCCACTTATCTCTGGAGCAGGTGAACAACTCAAGTATCTGAGCAGCGATGAACACGTGAGAGGAACGGAATTGCGTGGAGGGAGGAGATCCACTGCAGTTACCAGCCTTTCCAGCAGCGTGTACTGCCTCGCTCTGTCCACTCTATCCCCCCTTCCCCTCTTTCCCCTTCTCTTCCGCTATGCGCGGCTTTGCTCCAGACATGCTGGAACAGGACACAATTAATTGTTTTCGCAAGAAGTATTTCTGTGTGCCACACATTTAATTCTTACTCACATGAAGAAAAAAAAATGTTGTCAATTTGCATTCAGGGGGTAGTTTCACAGTTACAAACTATTTTGGCCTTGATAAGAAGTTTAGTGTAAATAGTAATTTTGTATATATTTTTTTAAAAAAATTGAGGTCTATGGTTGAAATCTTCATATTTAGGGCTTGAACTCGTCACCTAAGAAGTTTAAGACCCGTCCTGTTCTTTGTGCATGATCTTCTTTTCATTTTTTTATTCATTATTCATCCTCATCCTCGCGATTAGCCAAAAGTAAAATAAGAAAAGTCCTCCTCCGTGATCGTGCGGTCTAAGGCGCTGTGCTTTGGACTCCCGACTGCGGGACGGCATGTGTTCGAGTCCGCCTTGGTTCAGTCTCTGGGATCTCGGCCTGTATATAGGACCGGTGGCAACCCACCACCGTGAGGAAATTAAGGAGCTACGAGTGAGTAGCGTAACCCGGTGTCGTAAATCTCCTATGGGTGATGATCTTGGGTAAACAAAAAATAGTCGATCAGACAATTCGATTATCGAAGGCGATAAAAGAACTTACGGTTTGACCAAGTTTCCAATATAAGCTAGTGGAATACAGATTGTCTTCGAGCTTACTTTGTTGAAAAGGAGCGGATACAAGATGGATCACTTGAAATTTTTAAGTGACAGAGAATTAAAGATACCTCGAAGAAATTGACCAGTTCCCGGAGCCATTGGATGAAGATTTATGGAACAATAGAAATCTTTACTGAGACAATGTTGATCCTCTACCAATGGTTTCGTTTTTTTTTTCGTTTTTTTTGAGTTGATGTTTTAAGTTCACTTTGTGCACAGTAAGGCTAATCGGGACTGGATCTACAGTTTAAAGTGGAATCCGAACCACCATCTGCCTCCACCTGGTATCGAACCCAATAGTTTCGTTAGTATATAATTAAACAAGAAAGTTCATTAGCTTATAAATTAAGCTACAGATTTTTTATATTAAAAAAGAAGTAAATAATAATAAATTCTTAAAGGTAAAAGGAAGATTAAATACACCGATGAAAAACAAAGATATTCTACTTAGCCTAATAGTTATAAAGTGCACATTTTATTTCTCATTAATAAAACCACAGATCAATATTTACATAAACGTGTATTTTATGTTGGTTCTAATTTATGTTTGGCCACTTGTCATTCATTATAATTATCATTCTAATTAATCATTAACATATATAGCTATGCCAGTTGATTTTTAATTCCACGAAAACGAAAAAAAAAGCAATTCCACACATGATACGAATATGGAGGAAGTTGGAGGATTCGGCAGGTTGAAATAAAGCTTACACTATTTATAAACATTCAAATACTTCGAAGCCTCCCGATCGCGTAGCTGTAACGTGGCTGCCTTGTAATCAAGGTGTCCCAGGATTCGATATCTGGTGGAGGCACAATGTGGCTTAAACTCTAGGTTGAGTCCCGAATAGCCTTACTGTGCATAAAGTGTACTTAAAACAAAAAAAAACTGAAATGTACTCTGATTATATCAGAATGGATAATTTTTCGACATTGTGTATCTACTAGAACACAGCTCTCTTAATTGTTCATTCTTCCACAGATAATAACATGCATGGTTGTAAAAATTTTCATCTTTAAAATTTGTTATGCCAACGTATGTGCGTTAGAAAATTATAATTTAAAAACACTTAAATATTTCATTGGGTTTGTTTAAGGCGATGAAGTGACGTGTCTAGGGCCTACTTTCTCATGTCGTGGTTCACAGTATTTTTGTATTACTGCCTGAATCCACTGAGTTTTCGTATCTGGTCTGTCGAAAAAAGATTCACAGATACTTAAGAAAAATTATTCGTTCTGGACCTCATATTGCAACCAACAGCCATGCAATGATTGTCGTCTTTTCTGCAAGATATTACCCTTACATCTTTATAATCCATGTTACTCTTTCAAAACCAGAAGTAGCGTCCCGACCGTGCCGAACAGGAACGAAAATGTAAACATCAGGCGAATAACCACCATAATGGTTGAGGGTTCGACGTGCTGATCCCATGTCACCCCATCTGGTTGAAGATCACTAGGAAGGATTGTGGGAGGGAGATTGACAGTCGGGAGATAGGCCAAGGCCCTTCGAGAGCTGTTGAGGCATGCGTTATTGTTATTATTAAAATAAGAAAAACAAAAGAATGATGAAAAATTAATGAAAGAAATATTTATCTATATTAAACCATCCATTCAATTGTATTTTGTTTTTCATGGATCGGTTGCCCTACTACGCTGTAATCCCAATAAGTATCTTACATGTTACACGATAAAGCACATATTACTATCCGAATCCTCATTCAATAAGCATTTTTGTTTGCCAGGAATTATTACTTATTGCATGTTAAGCTAGTGCCCACCTAGCCGCCTCTGATGAAATCTATTATTCTTCACATTTTCTTTAAAATTCGACTCTGGTCACTTGTAATTTTCTGGGTGTAGACGCTGTGCATCGACGCACAATGTTTTGCGATAAGAAGCGGCCTCGTGAAGCGTGACTCATGAACGCGAACAAGCTAGACTACCAAGATTATCTGCCTTTGAATACCAAGTCATTTTTTTAACCTTTCCCGAACGCGATTGCTACTGCAGAAGTATATATGTATTATCTCAAAAGAACAAGAAAGGAAATTCAACCAATGTTCTCCCGTCGTATAAAACCAAATATTATCTATTAAACGAAAAGTTCACGATTGTCAATAAACGGTTTAACCAATCTGAGCTTTCAGGAACTTTTCACGCATAATTCCACTGTCTAGACCAATGACAGAAAAGCAAGCAATACATTTATTTATTCTTTAAATCAATTAAAGGAATGTGTAAGAATTTATAAGAAATAAAGAGAGGAACGGAACGACTGTTCTTCTACCTTAAAAATTGTTCGAAATAGAAAAATAAGAAGGATTTAATCCAACACCTTAACACACACTGTTCCACGAGACTCTATTGACTAACACTGTTAAATGTGATGTGATTTTATGAATACAATTTTCCGCGTGTTTACGTCTAACGTCTCGCACATTTGGCAGTTCGCAAACGTTTGCAAACGCTGTAATTATTTCGTGTTACCATACGTAACAGCAAATACATTTCATAAGACTGTTCTGGACACGAGACTTGTGTCAGAAAACAAGCATTTTGTATGTTGCAGTATCACAAGAAGAGAACATCGCCCTGCAATGTTCAAGACTCAAGATATTTTTCATTAATAATGTCTAATCAACGTAATAAGTTAGACGAAGTAACTAGCATTTTTACAACAACTACCAATATTCTTGTTTTTCTTCATCACTTCCAAAATATATTCTCGAAGATAGCTGCTATACTACAAGAAACAATTCAAAATTAAAGTAAAATTCAACTACATGTATATCCAAGGACATTTACAATATTGGAGGAACAGAATACTTAAACATTGTTGATTCAACGGAAGGTAAGAGCGTGGTGTACTGGTGTCGGCCCCGTGTTTGAGTGGCTAGCACATCGCGCTACGACGCCGGGGGTCCCGGGTTCAAATCCCGGCTCGGGCATGGATGTTTGTGATTGTCTGACCTGAAAAGTCCTGAAATTGAGAATTGAATGAAATGATATGAGCTGCTAGCGGTCCTAGGTTCGATCCTCCATACGAGGTGTTCTCTTTTACTTAATTCTCCGTCTATTAAACAAGAGAAAGGTGACATTATTTGTAGTAGTAGTGTAAGTGGTTACATTGTCCTACATCTGGAATTTGCTAAAAAAAAAAATGAATTGGCCCGCGTTCAAAGGGATATTTTCACGTATCAGATCTTGAATTATGATACTCTAACGATAATTGTGTTCTGCTTCAAAGACATTGACAAATATTAATGAAATAACCATTTATATTTGTGGCAATTCAGGACACCCTAATATTACCCCTTTTTCCACTCGAGTTCAATGCAAAGACACCTTCACAAATATCGACTGAAAAGTTTCCATCATGTGTAATTCTCCATTAAATGTTTTCGCCGAGTCGTATTACCTTCGTTTTCTTTGTTACAAACAAGTATTCTTTGCACATGACATGTAGGAGGGGGGTTTGATCTGCATTTCACATTGGTCAGCTCCTTCTACCTGTTTTCAGGAGCGAGAGCTTGTGGGGTAGTGGTTACCGTTAAAGATTGATAATGTGATGGTCGTAGGTTCAAACCCCTCCGGTGGCAGAAACTTTTCGTACGTGTTACACATATCCCATTGCGTTCATTGTCCACGCCGTATGAAACGGGATGATTCAGTTTGGAATTAACGATGGGGGGAGGGGAAATGTTAAATAACAAAATGTCAATTTCAACGAACCGAGAAGAAGATAATTCTTATAAATATGAAAATTACATTCATGTTTTTAGTGGTATAATCGCAGGTAAAATCAAAGATCTTACTTGGAAGATTTTATCTTGCTCTGAACTCGGCCAAAAGGAATTTCTCACCTATCTAATACATTCTCCAATACATTAAAAAATGTTAATTAATGTTTCATGTCGATAATTTTATCAATGCATCAGTTCTTGACGCCGAGACGTGTTTTCTGCAACTACCCCTTCTCTCCTCTCGTCTCCACTCCCTTCTGTTCTTAACTTCTCCTTCTTCTCTCCCGTCCTTCTCCTCTATTTTCATCTCATACCGCCTTCCCTACTTTTCTCGCCTCTTGTCTCCATCCCACTCCTCTTATCTCCTCTCCTGTCTTATAATATCCGACTCCACGGCACTGTTCTCCACATCTTTTTGACCTCAAATATACAAAATGTTTTTGACACGCACGCACCTTTAAAATTCGTAAAACACAATAAGGAAAATGCACCGTGGATCACCAGTAATGTTAAATTGTTGATGCGAATCAGAGATAACGCGCTATAAAAGTTCAAACGTTCGTACAATCCAAGCGACTGGCAACAATATAAAGAACTCCGGAACTTTACAACAACTGTCATCAGACAAGAAAAGAAATGTTATCTTACCTTCAAATTTGGCGGGAAAAATTTAAACCGGAGAGAAACATGGAATGAGTTGAAACAATTGGGTATTGTTAACAACAAAAAGTCTCACGATAATACATTCTCGCTCATAAGTACCACTGAAGATTTAGATGCTGTTAATGACCATTTTGGTAAAATTTGCAATGAATCTGAAATTCCTCCTCCACTTAAGGCTCAGCAAATAAAGCATTTCGAGATCAAAACCTGTTCCACCGCTGAACAATATTTTAACTTTGCTGAGGTAACTGAAAAAGATGTACATAAAACTATTTATAGCATACGTTCAAATAGTTTTGGAGTAGATGGTATCAGCACTAAAATGCTCAAACTTTCTTTGCCTTATGTTTTATCTCCGCTAACGCACGTCATTAACTCCTCTCTTTCCAGTGGCGTCTTTCCTGAAATGTGGAAAGAAGCACGAATCCTGCCACTTCAGAAAAAGCAGATCGCCACTTCTTACAATGACTTTAGGCCTATCAGTCTTTTGCCTGTGCTATCTAAAGTACTCGAGAAAATAGTGCATTCGCAGACGTTAAACTACGTTAACACGAATAGTTTACTGCCCCCGCTGCAGTCCGGATTTCGTGAGAAGTACAGCACAGCCACTGCTCTTGCTAAAGTTGTGGATGATATTCTCTATGCCATTGATAAACAGCAAGTTACTATTTTAGTACTTCTGGATCTCAGTAAGGCTTTTGACACTGTGCAGCATGATTTATTATTAGCCAAACTTAAATATTACAAGTTTTCTCCTTCAACATTAAACTGGTTTCAAACATATCAATTTAACAGACGTCAAAGGGTCGTATTACATCTCACGTGTCTCAACCTATAACGCTGAAAGCAGGCGTGCCGCAAGGATCGATATTAGGCCCCCTCCTCTTCACCCTTTACACTGCAGATTTGCAGCAAGTCATAAGATTCTTCACTCCACATTTTTACGCAGACGATACCCAGTTATATTTCTCAGATCATTACGCTTCGTTGGAACATAAGCTTCAGTCACTAAATTCTGACTTGAACATCGTCAGTAACTGGTGTGTATCTAACGGTCTTAAAATAAATCCCGAAAAATCCACTTTCATGATCATTGGTTCTAATTATTCAAGGTCGTTAATTAAAAATATCAAGATCGAGCTCAAAATAAACAATTTGTCCATTGTCAGGAACAACACTGCTAAAAATCTTGGTCTGATTTTTGACGAAATTTTTGATTGGACAGAACATGTAAGAAAGCTTATGGAACACTTAGGAATCTGAATCGTTTCCGTGACTTCCTCCCTGCGGAATGCAAACTAAGACTCATCCAAGCGTTAATCTACCCATTGTTCGACTATTGTGATAATGTTTACGGCCCGCAACTCTCGCAAAAGCTCAGTAAAAGAAATACAAATGGTGCAAAATGCGTGCTTCCGATACATTTTTGAAGCCAAAAGATCCGATCATATTCTTCCATTCTTAAATAGTAATCAGGTTCTTACCATGGCAAACAGAAGGAAGTTGCACTATCTCTGTTTTATACGCCGCATACTGACAGAAGGTAAACCGCAGTACCTGTTTGAGAAGATGCATTCCCGTAGGGAAATCCATCAGTATGTTACCCGTAAGCGGAACAACTTCGATTTACCCCATCACTCTACCACGGCCTACAAATCATCCTTCTCCTTTTCGGCCCCCAAAGCATGGAATGCATTGCCAGCAAATATCGCTAGTGTAAACAACCCATTATATTTCAAAGGTAAAATAAAAGATCTGCTGTTAGTGGAACAATGGCAGAGTCGGGGCACATACTGAAGGTATCAAGTCACTCACTATGAGGAATTGTATTGTTGTATTATTATTACTATTGTCTTTTGTATTTCTAGTTACACCTTTTTTTGTATCCAACTAATTCCTATGTATTTTTCTCTTTCTTCATTTTTTTTATTATTATTATTTTACGTTTAGCTTACTACTCCATAAGTTTATATCATCTCATATGTATTATCATATTGACAAGGGTTAGGTGGCAGAGCAGCCCTTGGCTGAACCTCGCCCGCTGAATAAAGAAAATTTATTATTATTATTAATATTATTATTATTATTATTACTCTACTCTCCACTCCACTCTTCTCGTCTCCTCTCCAAACTCCTTTCCTCCTCTTCTATCACTTCGCTTTCCTTCCTCTCTTCTCTCCTCTTTGCTCCATTTTCCTCATCTCTCCTCGCATCTTTTTCCTTTCTCCTCATTACTTCTTCTATCCACTTCCTATGTCCTCTATTTTCTTCCCTTCTTTACTTTTCCTCTTCTCCTTTAGCTTTCTCTTTTCTCCTCTCCTTTGACTCCTTTCGTTTCCTCTCTCCACTTTTCCTTTGTGTAGACTCATCAACAATGAAATACTAGAAAATCGACGTTGTTTCTTTCTGAGAGTATTGCAACAAATGTAATACTGATTTTCTTCTAGTTTTATGCAATAATATTTGGATATCTTTCTTTCGCGTATTTTATAAATACCTAATGTGCATGTGGCAACCCTGAAATTTAGCCTAACTCTACACGCAACCCACCAACGCCTTGTGTAAATTGGGTTGCCTAGTTTAAAATGTCGTTGTCCTAAAACTTTTGAGAGACACTCTACAAGCAGAAGCATCTGGCGGGGGAAGACAACGCACTTGAACAGTGAGCAACTATCGATTAATACACATATCGATGTTTGAGCTCGATACTTGGAAAGCAAACATACTTTTTTCATTCAGATGTAATACATTTAAAAAAGGAATAATTAAAATTATTGATTCTAGTGTTGGATTGCCCAAAGGAAATGCCTAGGAAATATTCTAATTTCTTATACATTTACTAAATGTATATGATATTGGGTTATTTTCTGGTTTTCATAAAATTCAAGATAAGAAACAACATTTTAATTCGTACACTATAAATCTTACTTAATACTTCAATATTGTAATTGTATTGTAATTTCTGGATTTTTTATTTTCATTGAAGTTTAATTATTGAAATCTACGTGATATGCAATGAGATTAACAAAATGACCGGAATATCTTCCCCTTGCACTAAAATAACGAAGTACCTGTAAAGCAGCACATTCACCACAAGAAATATTGTACTGTGGAGTTACAATGAAAATTCATCACATGCAAATACAGAGCAAGAACGTAGCCACATAATATTAAACTGTAAGAATTTGTAACGTTGAATACATATTCTTCTTTTTTTTATTTGATTCGTCAAAGTTTACCTTGCAGATTGTCTTCTGCCCATCTGACATTAATTATAAATTATTTACTATTCCAAAACTAAAAACTATTCATGTATGCATGCAAAACTACTTTGTGGGATATAAGAGATATTTATTCTTCAACTAAAGCCCCTATCACATGGAACTGGATTTCTAGTAGGAACGCTCTAGTTGACGCTGGACTGGCTGCCCATTTGCTAGTTTTCGCCTCACACGGTACTTGTTATACCGTACTTGTCGACGTCTTTCGTTCCCATAATGGCGGCCGCGCGAGAAGTAAACAACGTATCACTTCACATTTTTAAAATACGATAACTATTCAACCGAGAGGAATATCGCTTCGTATTAAATGGTTTTAGTAAAGAAGAACGGCGCTGATAAAATACATACTTTACAACGTTTACTATACACGTATGGAAGAATATTTTAGCTTTTTCAATTGTAAACATGCCTTTTGTGCTGTATGCACTCGGAAACCACAGACAAAAAAGGCTACTTTGCAAACTCATAGATTATATTCACATGGCCAAACTTTGCTCTGATTGGCTGTTCCACAGAATCTAGTCGAAGAAGTTAGTAGCAATTAGAACATGTCCTATTCCTCAAAACCAGTCAAGCAGTCAGCCAGGCGGCCATAATTTCTACCTAGAAAGTCAGTTCATCGCCAACTAGGTCATTCCAACTAGAAATCCAGTTCCGTGTGTAAACTTAAATTTCATTCTACATCAACTTAAATTACACACACACACAAATGTAGAGCTTAGAGCATTCAAACTCAACCTGTCTGCTTTGAGACTTCTTACAGGATGATATTTAATAAATATAAAAGGTAGAAAGATAAGCTAGTGTAATCTACACAATACTAAAGCGGGCCATTCATTTGCAAGGAAGCTTGCATTCTTTTCTCCTGCTCAAGGTCGCTGACCCTCGCGCCAGGCATGAGAACAGTTTATTGCTATCCCAACCAGATGTGGAAGTGGATGGGGGGGGGGGGGGGTTGCAGGTTAGATCAAGTTGCAATATCTCTTCAGTTTACCACAATATTCAGGCATTCCAAACATTTGGAAGTTTTGCACCAATCTGGCCAATTCGCGCGTGTGCAAAGCTTGCTTTGCCGTTGTTCTGGTGATGGAGGTGGTTGGTGGCTTGGGGAGAATTTTCTTTATTGGTATTTAACTATTTATGCATACTTTTTTTTGCCAGGCGCGGATCCACGGCGATCGCCCCTCCCAAATCAAAAGCTTAAACTAGGTTTTTCCATACATTATATTTAATCATAGAATCTACACACAGAACATGGTCTACATTTTAACAAGAAGGGAAGGCTCTACATTACTCAGTGTTTAGTTAACTTGTGCAATGGAAATACCTTCCCAGTTCAACATAGCATACCACTCAAATGGAAATCAACTCAAGTTAGTGAGGAGAATGGCATAAACCAAAGGGAAATTGAGGAGTAAACACATTCTTTCATGGTAGAAGTACAATCTGAAAACAGGGATTGTGCTATAATCAGTGACGACACCAAAGATAGCAGTGAAAAGTGTAGTGAGAAAGTGAATGCTCCAAGTGTACGGTCATCTCAACGGAAGAAGTGTACACCCAGTAAACTGAATAACGATTTTTTATTGCAATTGATAAGCATACATATGATAACCAAGTGCCCAATAAAAACAGCCTGCCAAACCAAGAAGGAACGATTACAGTTTTCCATAACAATGTACTGAGCATTTCTAACAAAATTAACCAACTGGAAATAATGCTAAGTGAATGCACACCAGATATATTCGTAGTTACTGAACTTGGTCTCAGGTCTGAAAATTATAAATAATGCTCAATTGCAGGTTACAATTTACATGCAGTTTACCACAGGTCAATTCAAGAAAGTGGTGTCACTGCGATCTACATCAAAAATAGTGTACAAAATATATAAAAAAAAGTGTTAAACCTTGACAAATACTGTATGGAAAATATACTAGAAGTTAGTGGTGTAAGGCTTAATATAGGATTAGATACATTTAAGATTATAGCAGTATACAGATCACCAAACAGTGACATAAATCTCTTTGTAAATGCTTTGGACAACATGCTAAACCATCTGATAAAAAAGCATAAACTGTTAATAGTTGGAGATATAAACATAGATCTCCTAAAACAAGACACAAACAGTGCTCAATACTTGTAAACCTTAAAGTCAAACAACCTAACTCAAATAATTCAAGAACTAACTCGAATAACAGAAAGTACAGAAACCCTAATTGACCATGTAATAACAAACATACAATCAAATCACATTAAAGCTGAAGTTCTACATACGCTTATCTCTGACCACACGTCTCAAACAATTACAATACAAGGAAAAAGGTTAGAATACTCAAAAAGTTACACAATAGAATGTAGGGATACATCTGAGCAAAATATAAATACCGCTTACATCAGGAAAATTGTATAGACCTTTACCAACTAACTGACACAAATGATACCTGGGAATCGCTAATAAGCCACTTAACATATTATTTAAATGTAGCTTGTCCGAAAACAACAAAAAGAGTATACCCTAATAAGAAGAAAGTGCCACTAACAGAAGAAATTATACTTTTGAAAAGTGATATGAAAAATTTAGAATTAGACTAAGCACCAGGAAAAGTACAAAAATGTAAAAAAACTATTGAAGAAGGCCATAAATAAACAAAAATTTTCAGTAAACAAATCAAAAAGTGTGTTAATAAACAAAAAGCAATTTGGAAAATTGTAAACAATCACCGTGTATCAAACAGAAACAATGATAAAGCAAACATAAATGTCATTAAGAATGACACTGAAGTAATTGACTCGAATATCATATGTAACTTATTCAACGAATATTTTATAAACTTAACGAACACAAACAGAGAGAATGAAAATAATGACAAAATACTAGAGACCCCAATGGACAAAGATCGGCCAAACAATATATATATCCCAGAAGTAAGTGCTAATGAGCTAAATAAAAGTCATACAAGGTTTAAAGAACAAAAAAATCTGACGGACCTGATGAATGGTCAGCTGAACTTATTAAATCCTGTTCAGAATCTATTTTAGAACCCCTGCTGTATGCAGTCAACAATTCAATAAAAGATGGCACATTCCCCAAAGTTCTAGAAAACAGCACAGTGATACCCATATTCAAAAAAGGAGCTGAACCAGACATTGAGAACTACAGACCTATCTCCCTAACATCTGGTTTTTCAAAGATACTGGAATTTTTTTTATCAAATTATATTATAAATTTTTGTAACAAATATAACATAATAAACAGAAACCAGCATGGATTCCAGAAAGGGAAATCAATAAACACAGCTCTAGCACAGTTAATAGATTATGTAACAGAAACATTAGAGAAATACGAAGCTGCAAACACTATATATCTAGATCTTTCCAAGGCATTCGATAGGGTAAAACATGACTTGCTTATGGTCAAGCTAAGCAACATAGGAATAAAAAGGATAGCTTATGAACTTATCCAATCTTATCTAAAGTAAAGAAGTAAAGTGCTCCCCTGTGCATAGCACCACGCCATGAAGGCGTATAGGGGGTGTGGGGGTAACGCCCCACACTTTCTTGATCCGGTCGTGAGTGGGGGTGATGTGATCAGCATCACGCCCCTGACCGCCTTTACCCCCGGGGTTTCCCCCAGGTACCCATGTTATTCGACGCTGGGTGGGCGCCGGGGCCGCTTCCATCGTTAGAAAAGTTCCCGGATTTGAACCGGCCGGGGATCGAACCCGGGACCTTTAGCATGGTAGCCGACTTATCTACAGGACAGAATGCAAATTACTCAAATAAGCTACAACATGCATGGTATAGTTACTAACTTTAAATCACAAAGTAGGAAAGTGTTAAGGGGGGTACCCCAAGGATCAATCCTATGTCCCCTGCTCTTTATTCTGTACACAAACAATGTACCAGAATACCCAAACACAAAAATTATCACCTATGCAGATGACACAACTGTTCTTGCCAGAGATATCGACTCTAGGAAGGTTGAAATAAACACTTTTATCATCATAAACCAACTGGCACAATACTTAACTTCACATGGATTAATAATAAACAACAATAAAACAAAATTTATGATATTCAATACAATCCGAAACATGGATTTGAGTCACAAACACTATGCATAGACAATGTGCTCATAGAAACTATCTTCAGTAAAGTTTTTGGGAATAACACTAATCAAAAATTAACGTGGGAAGAACAAATTAACATCTGCAGTAAACTATCATCTAATCTATACCTGCTGAAACAAATGGCTGAATATAATTTAACAGAAATTAACAAATGCATATATTATGGATTAATTTACCCCTATGTTGAATATTCCATAATAGCTTGGGGTGGATAATTTTATAATAACACTGTCAGAATACTGATACTTCAAAAGAGAGCACTTAGAATAATGTACAAAGTAGGCTGTAGGGAATCTTGCAAAGATTTATTCAGGGAGAAACAAATAATGACAATATGCTCCCTATACATCTATAAGGCTATAACGTTTGTTGTAAATACTGGATGCATGACTAAAAATAACCAATTACACAACCACAATACAAGGGGGAAAGATAATTATTACCAGAACCACACACACTCAATATTTCAAAACAAACACCGATGAATGCCGGCAAAATATTCTACAACTAGCTGTCTCATGACATAAAACTGATAACTCCAAAAAATAAACAAATACAAACAATAAAAAAATATTTGACAGAGAGCTCTCTACAGTATCAGAGAATTCATGGAACAAGAAAATACTAAACAATATGTATTTTAATTTTATTCTTATTTCAATCATGCAACATTGATAATGTGTTTTTAGTTTTATTGTAGTGTAATGAAGTGTATTTTTCAATTTTTACTTTGGTGTAGTGATGTAATGTACTACACAATGTTTCTTCTTTTTTGTTATGATGTACTAAACTAATTATTATTTCATTATGTATCTTGACGTTTTCAATGCCCTTTTAATCAAGGGTCAACGGATGAAAATAAAATTCAATTTAATTGGTGTAATGATTATAGATGGTTATTATGAATATTTTATAAATATTGTAATACCGAATTTCAGTTATTATTATTATTAATTATTTGTTCCCAAGCTTGTATTGAGGATGTGTGCTAAGAATATACATTCTAAATCAAAATTATAAAAATAAGTAAATAACGATCCTAATGCTATATGCATTTTTTACATTCTTACATCAACAGGGGCAACATGATTCTGTAGGAGAGGTCCTTGTTTCTTCATTTCCCCATATCTATTCGCATCTTTATGTAATTACTAATTAGGGTTATCACGGTAATGGAAATACATAATACCGATTGAGAAAATTAATAAGCATCCCTTACATATCCCAGATTCGGACCCAGTAACTTTGTTTTCTGCTGTGCGCGTTAATCCCTGTAGACCACGGGGAAAGGCGCAAGGAAGACACCCCCTCCCCCACAAATTTTCATGTTTATTAAAATGTACAATGGTAGAAGAAATTTTTAAAACCAGTAGAGGTTGAATACGATAACACCAATTGCTATTTAATATTCATAATTTATTTGCACGTATTTATAATTTATTTCCACGCACGTATTTAGAATTCATTTGCATAATTTGAATAAATTTGCATATCATTAGAATAATTTACATTTATGTATTTGCATGTTTATAACTTTTATGAATATATAATTATATACTTTATGAAAAATATGTATATAGAAGGTAATTAGTGTTACTAAATGTTATGCATATGATGTTATATTCATTACTGTAAAGTATGTAATGTATAAAACGATAATAAATTAATGTTTATAGTATCGAAAATAAGAGTTTACGGTTCATGAACCGCTATGAATGGTGGTAATGGGTGTAGGTACAGGTCCAATTACGATTTGGGACTGTCCCGGTACTCGAACCTATGATATGTAACGGTAATATTTATAATGTACTATGTAATAATGTTATTGTGGTATGAAAGACGGTGGTCCGAAACAGGAGACGGTGAACTCCGCGCAGGTAGACGAGAAAGGAATTTGGGGGATTTGCGATCTAGGTCAAATGACGTCAGAACGCCAGAACAAAGAAAGAAGCCGATTGACCAATCAGAACCGGTTTTCCCAAGGTTAATCAGAACGCAAGAACATGTGAAAGGTATGCAACGCCGTAGGGCAGGGGAGGGATTGAACCAGACAACAAAGGATGCCAGGGACTTCGTGATCTAGGTCAAATCTCTGAAGCTATGCATCGCTTGTAGAACCGGTTTCCGCCGCCAATTAATATTCCGCTCAGGTTTGCCTCTAAGGCACAGGGCGCTTTAGCGCGGGTTTTAGGCTAGAGCGTTTGCATGTCAGAACAGGTTTCCGTCAAAGTAGGCCAAGGTTGCCCAGTACACAAGAAAAAAGGATTTTTGGATACCCAATTAGATTGGAGCGAGAATTTTACCTTGAACAAATACTTTTTCGTTAGTTTTTAGAAAAAATAAAAAATAAAACTTTAAAAATTAGTGAATGTCAGATACAAAACGCAATAAATAGAAAATTTAATACAAAGATTTAAAAAATCTCTTTGTAAATCCAAATTGCAATAAAAAATGTTGCCTGAATAGTTAAAATTGTGTTATTAGAATAAAAAATTACATAAACTTGTGAAATAATAAATTAAAAATTGAAAAAATGTCTTTGTGAGTAAAATATAACAAACAAAATGTTGCCTGAATAGATTGAAATTGTGTTATTTGAAAAATAATAAGCCTATACTTGTAAAATAAATGGGTAGAACTTGACAAAACATACTTTTCCATCCAAAATATAATTGAAAACTTTCTTGAATAGACTAAAATTGAAATATAAAAAAGTAAAACTTGATGAAACACACGTCGTGTGTACAAAATTTAATTCAAAACACATTTAAAATGTATTATTTGAGTAAACTTAGAGAATAATCCTGTAAACTTGGAAAATATCTGTGTGTGTGTGTGTGCGTGCGTGTGTGTGTGTGTGTGTGTCTCCAAAATGTAATAAAAAACACGTTCAGATCGTGTTATTTGAGTAAATATTAAAATAAACTTGTGAAATAAACAGATAAAAGTTGAGAACACAACTTTGTGTGTCGAAAATATAACTAAAAGTCTTTCCTGAACAAATTGAATTGTGTTATTTGAGTAAAAAATAGATATAAACTTGTAAAATAATAAATTATAAATCGTAAAATTCTTTGTAAATCTAAAATATAATAGAAATGTTCCCTGAATAGATAAAATTTGCGTTATTTGAGTAAATATTAGGAGGAACTTGTAAAATAAACAGATAAAAGTCAGTGACGTGCGGTGACGTCGACACTTGGGGTAGCAGTCAGTGGCGTGCTCAAGGGGGGGGTTGGTGTGGGTCACACCCCTCCTCCCTTTAGGGCCAGTATTCCTACAAAAAAGAAGAATGTCAATAACAGGAAAAGATTGCAAAATTATGAATGAATACTAGAAAAAAAGTACACGTAACCCCCACCCACATTGGAAAATAAAAAAAAACTCTTTGATTTGACTCTAAGCCAGAGATCCTGGGTTCGAATCTCTGATTGGCCATTTGTGTTCTTTGTGTGTGTCCCTTCATAAATTTTGTCGTACCAAAGGTGGCGGAAAAGCGAAGTAAAATAAACCAAATTGAGCAATCAATCAATGATTTGATTTCATTTTTGTTACTTAGCGTCGCTTTTAGTCACATTTGGTTAATTGCGAAGATACGATGAAATTGATGAAGGGACAAGCACAGGAAACGCCCATGCCTAGGTCGAGGTTCGAACCCGGAAATCCTGGTGTCGTAGCGCGCTGTGATAACCACTCCCCCACGCTTGGTGACAGGTAACAAAACACAACACACTTTTTTGTAGTTTCTTCAATGATATTCATTTGACTTTTTGAGTTCTGAGATACATTTTTTATTCCAAATTATTTCATTATTCACTGCAACACATAGGACAAGAATGCGCACTCATCAAGGGTTCGAATCCTGGCCTGGATTGTTCATATGAGGTCCCTTAACCAATTTCATCATATTATCACTGAATCCTCATTTTCGCGATAACCAAATGTGGCAGAAAAGCGAAGTAAAATAAACCAAAAAAACAACAATATGAACACGCGTTCTCTTGCCCAAATAAATACATCCGTATTTATGACTGTTATAGACCAAGAGTAGTATATTTAAATAAAACACTACTAAGACGAGAGTCAGAGAGAGTCTGAGCACATATTTGTAATTTAATCATTATATATTCCATATTTTAAAAAAAACAAAAAACATCACATTATTGTCTGCACATAACACGTTCCCATTTCATACATAATAAAACTACATCCCATATTATACATACGCACATATTGTACAACGTGTAAAAGGTTGTGTAAATACAGAGAACATAAGTACTGCAGAAAATGTTACCCTGCGTTCTTTAGAGGATTTACCAAAAAATTATGAGAAACCAATCCCCTATCTGTTCTATAGGAGATAGACTGGGGGACCTGAAAGCCTGGGCTTTCAACCATTGCAGCGGGGGGCGAGGGGACAGAAGAGGTAGAGGTAGAAATCTTCCTTTTCCTTGGGCCGGCCGTTTCTACCTGGAAACTGGTCTGGCGGAAGAAGAGCGAGCTAGGGTATCCAGCCAGCTTTGCCCGCGGAGAACACCGATGAACGAGAAGCGCGTGGAAAATAAAGTGTTGCGTATGAGCTGTGGTGGCTTTAACAAGACAATAAATATTGTGATTTGAATATAATTCGAGATGTGAGGTTGATTGATCTATCTCTGCTAGACTAGCTACTCCTTATTGCACGTCACTGATAAAAGTTGAGAACATACACTTTGTGTGTCGAAAAAATCTTGCCTAAATGTGTTATTTGAGTAAAAATAGGTATAAACTTGTAAAATAATAAGTTAAAAGTAGTAAAAATATCTTTGTCAGACCAAAATGTAATAAAAAATATTGCCTGAATAGATGAAATTGTGTTATTTGAGGAAAAAATAATCATAACTTGTAAAATAAAAGGGCAGAACTTGACTAAGCACACTTTGTGCATCCAAACTTTCTTGCCTGAATTTGTTATTTGAGTAAAAAAAGCCTAAACTTGTAAAATAAAAGAGTAAAACTTGACTAAGCACAATTTGTGCGTCCAAACGTTCTTTCCTGAATTTGATATTTGAGTAAAAAAGGTTAAACTTGTAAAATATAAAAGTAAAACTTGACAAAATACACTTTGTGTGTCCAAAGCTTGAAAGTAAACAATTAGAAGTTGAAAACTCACACTTTGTGTGTCGAAAATATAATAAAAATGTTGCCTGAATAGATAAAATTGTGTTATTTGGTAAAAATGCATAAAAACTTGTAAAAGTTTTGACAAAGTCAAAGTTTGGTAAAAAATAAACACAATATTATGTTAAATAGCATACAGTAACATAAATTTACTACCTAAATCAGTAATCAATAAGTCCGAGGTTCGATACCCCGTGATAAAAGCAAATAGTGAAAACTGTAAGCCCAGTCTCTGATAGCTCTCCCTTCTTCATAGTACAGATAAAAAACCCTTACACTTCGTTCTCCTTGTTCAAAGTAAAATTCTCGGTCGAATCTAATTGGGTATCCAAAAATCCTTTTTCTTGGCCTACTTTGACGGAAACCTGTTCTCACATGCAAGCGCTCTAGCCTAAAACCCGCGCTAAAGCGCCCTGTGCCTTAGAGGCAAACCAGAGCGGAATATTAATTGGCGGCGGAACCGGTTCTACAAGCGATGCATAGCTTCAGAGATTTGACCTAGGTTGCGCAGTCCCTGACATCCTTTGTTGTCTGGTTCAATCCCTCCCCTGCCCTACGGCGTTGCATACCTTTCACATGTTCTTGCGTTCTGATTAACCTTGGGAAAACCGGTTCTGATTGGTCAATCGGCTTCTTTCTTTGTTCTGGCGTTCTGACGTCATTTGACCTAGATCGCAAATCCCCCAAATTCCTTTCTCGTCTACCTGGGCGGAGTTCACCGTCTCCTGTTTCGGACCACCGTCTTTCATACCACAATAACATTATTACATAGTACATTATAAATATTACCGTTACATATCATAGGTTCGAGAACCGGGACAGTCCCAAATCATAATTGGACCTGTACCTACACCCATTACCACCATTCATAGCGGTTCATAAACCGTAAACTCTTATTTTCAATACTATAAACATTAATTTATTATCGTTTTATACATTACATACTTTACAGTAATGAATATAACATCATATGCATAACATTTAGTAACACTAATTACCTTCTATATACATATTTTTCATAAAGTATATAATTATATATTCATAAAAGTTATAAACATGCAAATACATAAATGTAAATTATTCTAATGATATGCAAATTTATTCAAATTATGCAAATGAATTCTAAATACGTGCGTGGAAATAAATTATAAATACGTGCAAATAAATTATGAATATTAAATAGCGATTGACGTTATCGCATTCAACCTCTACTAAAACCCTTTTGAAACCTAATGTTCATGTTCTGTCCTCCCCACCCCCTTCCAAAGTTAAACCCAAGTTACACTGGTGACGGAACCTAGAAGGGGAATTATGTTGATTTCATGAAATGCATGAAGAATAAATTAATTCCCCTCGAAATATATTTCTAGATACGTGATTCGTCGTTGTGATCAGTTTCTGTAATTTTCTGTTGTTGAGTTTTAAACTCATTCAGCAATTTCGTATGACTGTATGTACAATTCTGATAGAAAAAAAACGGAATCTATAATTTCTTTTCTTTTTAAAAAGGGCGCTATCTAAAATAACATTGAAACAAGCGAATCTGTGTTTTGTAAGAATAGGAGCCAGGTCTTGCTGCGAAAAATTGACCGAATGCAATATGGATGGGCGAAGCCAAGAAAACGCAACGAGAAATGGGTGACCTTCATTTTCCAGCTGCAAGTGTGCAACTGTTTGACTCCAGCTTTTGGCAAGCATCGCCAACGGCAAGGGAGCATTTCCCTCTCCTTTTCTTTGTAAATGGATGGCCCGCTTTAGTCCACGACGGATGTAAAAGTTTTGTAACGAGATGTCTACGTTAAACACGAATACCCAATTCCTAGGCTCTTCTATGCTTGACATAAGACATAACACATCTTCACAGCACAGGGCTTAATCACAAAACCAATAACCACTGATTTCCTAAACATACCAAGAATAGCATAAGGGGAATTGCAGAAACTTTAAAATTCTCCACAATGAACCCAAATTTTGGTTCACAAAGTAAAATATAGCCACACTAAATCGAAATGTACTTATAACAAAAAATCTGTCCTTTCTCTCAGGTGCGTTGTCACAGGTTAGTCAATAACCAATTTTGATAGTAGTGAAATGCGTCACAATCTTTCATGAAAGTCTAGAATCTTTACAACAGCTTTATTAAAAAGTTCCAAGTGCTTGAATATACATGACGTAACGCAGTTCTACGCAAAATGCAATACAAACATACTTTATAATGTACATCCCTTGAATTTAAACAATCATTTTATGATTTTATAATTTACCTTGACAGGGCAAGTTCCATTAATTGTCCATCAGTTTACTAGTTTTCGTCCAAGCGGTTAGATGGCGCTAGCAACTTCCGTCTCCAACGGAAATGTCGTATAGCAACTTCCGTATTCTCTTAGTGATCTCCGCGTTCGCCATGGTTATGGGGCTGAGTTATCCTCATATGGGGGTTATTCCTGAGTAAACAAAAAATAATCGATCAGACAATTCGATTATTGATTGTGGGGAAATAACTTCCGGTTTGGCGAATTTTGCAATGTAAACAAGTGGAATGCAGATCGTCACCGAGCTTATTTTCTTATAAAAGATCGGAAACAAAATGGATCACTTGAAATTTTTGAGTGATGTAGAGAAAGAAAAGATTGTACCTAGAAAAGATTGGCAATTTTCCGGATCCTTTAGATGCAGCTTATAAGGGACAATACTAATATTTTCCAAGGCAATGTTGATCTTCTACCATCAGTTTCGTTTTTGAAAAGACTTCTCCAGGTTGAAATGAAGCTTACATTAATTATAAACATTGAAATACTTCGATCACAACAGTAAAAGAAATAATAATAATTATTACGGTTAAAATTATTGTTATAATAATATATACCTAATTAAATACATTTTATTCGAATTTTATTATTATTGCTGTTGTTTATTATTATCATGCTATTCGACCCACAAACCGAGTGAATATCCAGCACAACTATTCCATTAATAATTTTGCATTTCATAGTTACTATAATGAAATGCACAGTTATTGTATTCTGTTATTAACTTTTGCAAGTGTCGTTCAAGAAAGGACTCTAGAAGTTAGAAAAAAAATCTCACAAAGTTTATATTGTGTGACCTCATCTAAAATTATAATTTTTCGAATTCTGAAAACTGTGGAACCATTTATTCTTTGAATTAAATGATAGAACATGGAAAAATATCCTGGTTCCTGTATTTTTCACTCATTTTTTCGATCTAATGCGTATTTTACATTGATTACTATATTCGAAAACTAACCAAGTGAACTGCATTTCTGTTATTAACAATAAAAATAACAAACATCCTGCTGTTTTTTGCCACTTGAAATGAAGGATGCCAATTTCCAGAGGGGGGAGAAGGGGTCGACTGACCTACCGACGCCCATGGAGAGAGCGCTTACCAACAACCAAAAGACAAATGCGTTATAATGTGATTATAAATAGTTCCAACTTTCAAGTTTAATCAACACATGTGCGTTAGACAATTATAATTTTCAAAACGCGTAAAATATTTTAATTTGATTTGATTAAGTGCCAACTGCAGAGCCTACGCCCTTGTGTTTGTGTCCAATCTTTTCGGTTTACTGCCTAAATCCACTGATCTTTCCGTATCGGGTCTGTTGAAAACGATGCATAGATACCTGAGAACAATTGTTTATTCCCTATCTCATGTTGAAACCAAAAGAGCCACACAAATATTGTCGCCTTTTCCGAAGACACTGCCTTTACACCTTTGAATTCAATGTTATTCTTTTCAAAACCGAAAGTGGGGTCCCCGCCAGCGCCAGGGAAGCACAGAAATGTAAATATCCGGTTAATAGCGCCCATACTATATAATCCTTGGCCCAACCTTCTTTCCCTGTTGTTTGTTGTTGTACAAACGTCCAGCCTGTTTTCAGTGGGAAATTTAAAATTCCACAACATTTTAAATAAAATTTAATATCCTTGAAACTACCAACTGCAAGTAGAGTTAAAAATCATGCCTCATTTTGTTCAGTGCAGTTCAATCTATAAACCTAGGGTTAAAAAAAGTATCTTTACCAAGTAGAAGAAGAAGAATGTCAAAAACGTTTTTTTGGGGGTGAATTTCGAGTTTGACCCCCATCCACAGAGGCATTACCACAACGTGACAGTTACAAATGCTACCACTCGTGCAGCAATTGGGCAATTTTTATTGATACTTTCGGAGAAAAGAAGTATTTTCCTAAGTAATAAAACATGCCTTGTATATAACCAAAAGTAAGTTGTTTTTATTTCCCAAAAATTGTATATCTGAAACTATTGAAAATATGGTACATACCTTTTTGTTCAGTACAGATTACACTATGGTCTAGGGGCGTGCGGGACAGAATTGTTTGGGTCGGGACGGGAAATTTTTTAAATCCCAACATTCGGGAGGGGAAAAATTTGCAATTTTCCGACAAAGTCGGAAATGTTCAAAATTTCCCGAAGGTCTGGAAATCTCGAATTCTACACGTCATTTTCACTTTAAGTGATTGTTTACGCATTTCTGGTACAAAAACGAACAATTTTTGATAAGTTCCAGACATTTACAATGCAGAAAACGTCGAGAATTAACGACTTTTAAAAATGACCATTCGGTATTTTCCGACTGCACGGGTTCCCAAAAAGTCGGGAATTCATTTCCCGAAGTCGGGATCGGGACGGGAAATTTTTTCACCGATCCCGGCCCCGACTTTTCTGGATCCCGCAGAAAAGAGAGACATTTTTCTTATTCATGTTTTATACGAGGGGATATCAAAAAGTAATTGAGTAAATTTTTTACAGCCATACGAAAATGTATTAACAAAAACTGAAATATACATTTGTAAGTACATGTATTTCGCCACCTTTCTACGAGATGGCAGGTATGTGCACTTTGCGCACGCCGAGAGGCAGTTGTTTTAAAATGGCAACTAGCTTGAGACGTTCAACACAGTTGAGCTGCGGAGTGTGATTCCATTTCTGTGGTCAATGGGACAGACACCACCTGAAATATATTGTGAGTTGTGTGCAGTTTATGGTGACACGTACATGACATTCACAAATGTCTGTAACTGGTGTGCAAAGTTCAACGCAGGGCGTGCCGATGAACCTCGTTCTGAACGGCCTCGCACATCTCACACACAGAGCAATGTTGACACTAGAGACATTGATTCAGGAGGATCGGCGGTCAACAATCCAAACAACAGCGGATGCAGTGGGCATTTCATATGGCAGTGCATACTTCATCGTCCATGAACAACATGGGTATTGCAAAGTGTCAGCAAGATGAATCCCCAGACAGCTCACACCACACCTTATGGAGGACCGTACAGTCTTGAGCATTTGCTCCGGTACCATAGGGCTGGAAACGCATTCCTCAACCGCATTGTTATCGGGGACGAATCGTGGGTTTTTAATTACACCCCTGAACGAAAGCGACAGAGTATGGTATGGAAACGCACAAACTCGCCCCCACCCAAAAAATTCAGGACAACCCCTTCTGCAGGAAAGGTTTTGCTTACTGTTTTCTGGGACAGACAGGGTGTCATTCTTGCTGATTTTGGGGGTTAAAGGTGCAACTGTAAATGCTGCTGCATATTGTGCCACACTGGATCGTCTACGAGCTGCTCTACACCGTAAACGTCCAACAAAATCTCTGGAGGAGGTGAACATTCTCCATGACAATGCTCGTCCACTTGTGGCTGCATCAGTGATGCAAGAAGTCAATTCCTGGCATTGGGAAATTCTCAAGCATCCAGCATAAAGTCCAGACCTGGCCCCATCAGACTTTCACCTGTTCGGCCCACTGAAGGAACATTTTGCCCGCAAACACTTCAGCTGTGACACGAAAGTTGTGACAGCCGTGCGTCCAGCCGAACGATTTCTACCGAATGTTTATCGAAAAATTGGTGTCACAGTGGGACAGATGTATAAATGTGAATGGATGTTATGTGGAAAAGTAGAGTAATGTTCAACCTTCAAATTGCATATTTCAGTTTTTGTGAATACATTTCCGTCCGGCTGTAAAAAAATTACTAAATTAATTTTTGATTTACCCTCGTATTTTAACAATATGGTAACCATATTGACCATACTGTGATTGGAGGATTCAAAATGGTACCTGCATGTTGCCTGTTATGTGTGGCATCCTTGTAAAAATTACACACTTTTTGCTCATACTTTTGGGAAAAGAAATTGTTTTCCAAAGTAATGCAACACTCATGTGTTGAATGGAATATTTGAAATGCGCAATGTTTGAAACGAAATTTTTATGTCAGAAACTATTAGCAATAAAGTAATGGTCCATACCTCGTTTTCTTCAACACAGATTCAGGTTTCCTACATGAACTCTAAATGTATTTTCCATGAGCTTTCCAGATTTTCCAATACACAGTACATTACTAGGGTTGCCAGATGTCATCTTTTTCCCCGGCATGGGCTACATTTTAGCCTTTTGTCCAACATCCTAGAGAAATTCGAAATAAATCATAAATATCCTACATTTTTAGCATCACGAAAATTGAATTAGGAAAAATACATGTTTCAGTTACAGGAAACATCATGCAAGTTAGAGGGTATGGACTGCAGTCCCAACTCAATAGTGAAATTTATTTTGATTCAGACATTGCTCTACTTGAACAAGGACTGAGGCTAATAATCAACCGAGTTTTGGGGCCACATTCAGTTTTCACTTTTCAAAATCTAAGCGTGAGTTTTTGCCTTGGAGTTTAAGGAGGACAGAGACTTGCACAAGACCCGGATAAAAAGTCTGCGAGGAGGCGCGCCTACAATTATATGCAACACGCACTTCAAATCCAGGTAAACGACATCACGCAAGCGAGCTTCAGGCACAGGCACCGATGCCTGCCAGGTTTTCTATTACCCAGGTCTTAAGAAGACCCGTGAGACTCGATGTAGTTCTTGCAGGTAGACGGCGAGCACTACTGTCAGTGTTGTCAACGGCCATTATATTTCACTACGCATGGAAATATTTGAATTTCTGCTAGGTGCAGGTGCCTTGAGGTTGTATAACCATTGGCGTAGCAAGGAGTGGGTGAAGTGGCACCCTGGGCCTCGCGCATGTAGTGGCCTCGCTTCCCATGAGGTTGATACGAAAATCGAAATAAATGGAAGTGAGAAAGATAGAAAAGACTAATTTTTGTGGGCAATAAAATTAAAACTTTTTTAAATCTGGCTTTATATTGTAGTTTAACGTTATAATTTAAATGAATACGTCAAATCAGAGACGGGCGGGAGCTCTAAGCCCAAGGGACCCCGAAAAAGTTAAAATAATTCTCATTTCTCATGTGAAACATTAACGCAAAAATTGCTTGGACATTTTTTCTTGAATAAAAAGCGCTTTGCCTTGGCTTTTCTTCTGTCTCGTGACCTTTCATAGCCTACCCGATTTTAATATCTTAATGATAAAGCACCTCAAACTGCCACGGAGCCAAGTATGGGACATTTAAATGCTTCCGGTGTTTTAAACTGAAGAATGGTATGGATAATATTACTAGCAGTTCTTTCTTCGTTCCTACAACTTCAGATGCAGCTACGGTCCTCTTTAACGGGCACGAAGATGATTTATCTTCCGAATTTCCTGATCAAGTTCTACGTTTCAGGAATGTGCTTAAATCTAAAATCAAGTGCTTTGGCAAAGTTTCTTCTCCTTGATAGCTCTACACTAGCTTCCAGTGTTCTCTGTATCCTGTACCGCCTTCTGTTTGTTTCCTACTCTTCAAGTAACAACCACGAGAACTATCTTCCTCAAAATTGAAACTTAGGTAAAACTTCTTTTGGGTAGTGTCGAATGGTATGATTCAGCCCAAATGTAGCGGACTCAGTAATCTCACTCTTGAACGAGAAAGGGCAAGATCTAATGTAAAAGTGTCATTCGCTGCCCAGAAGCCAACTTTCTGTTAAGCAAGGTGGTTAGATTTAAAGCAGGTTGATTTAAATCAAGATTTAAATTGGGGAATTCTATTTTAAAGAATCACTTATTGAAATCACTTTAAATAAAATTACAGAATAATGTAAACAAGAAATGTGTAGATATCAGAATCACTTTTTCTGAAAGTATATTAATCTCGTAATCATTTAATGGTGTTTATTATGCTCTAAGAAAGAAAATAAAGGAAAGAAAATATATGTGCTAATGGGGTGAAGCTCATACAAAAGTAAATGTAATATGTCATCTGAAAAAGAAAAACCACTTAAATTTTACTTGATTTAAAATTCAATAATGATTATCAGCAAAGATAGCACATTTTTTAAATAGAATAATATGCAAAATACTAATCATGTTAAACCGTAAATAGCGTCATTTTCATTAAACTGTAAATAAATATGGCAGCTGATGTTTGACTGACTATCATTAAAAACATTAAAATTCGGCTACAAAGACTGTAAAAATTATTTTAAGTTAAAATTATAAAGTACATCCAGAATTTATTATTTTCACTGTAAGAAAAGTTCCTGAAATTATAATAGTTTCATTAACACACTCAACAAACATTTTCATATTAGGTTCATTATGTTCAGTTTCATAAACAGAGAAATGCATATTTACATGTAATTTGTTATTTGCTTTAATCAAACTGTTCAAATATTTTACAGGGTCGTTTATCATAAAAATCCTTTTTATATAAAAAAATATGTCTATATGTACGGTGCCAAAAAAAGATCGATTTAAATAAAAAATATCAAAGAAAATAAATAAAAATCATTATTTTTATCCACCCAGCCGTTAAGAGGGGTGGGGGGAGGGGATAAGTAAGTATTTGTATTTTCTTCTTTTGAATACATAAATGTGAAAGAAAAATATGTGAAACTTCAGAGGTAGATCATCGATTTGTATAATTAGTAATGTAAGTGTAGCCACAGCCAGCCATTCTAAGTAATTACATAAATTTCCTGGAAGAATCTGACTGTACTTGAGGGACCAAATTTGTTTCTTGCGGACTCGTACTTTATGATTTTGTTACGCCACTGCGTCAAATTGATTGATTGATTTATTTATTTTATTTTACTTCGCGTTTTGTGCCTCCTATCTAATTTGCGAAGATGGGGATGAGTGATGAAATGATGAAATTGATGAATGGACATTCACAAACAACCAAGCCCAAGCGGGATTCGAACCCGGGACCCTTGGCGTTGCAGCGCGATATGCTAACACACGACCACAGGGTCCGGCCACTGCGTCAAATATTTAATATTACAAGAACATTAAGACGTAAGAACAAAATGAGATTCACAATTATTATTATCATCTAAGTCCTAAAATTCAAAGTTAACTGGTACAATTAATGTGTAACTTTGACTTTGTCCGAAAGGTACAAAGTACATACTTGGAGTATGGTCTTGGCGAAAGTGACGTCACCTAGTACAGTTCGAAAGCGTCAAGTTCACAAGGTATCAAGACCACAGTGCAGAGCACGCCAAGGTTGCATGCTCGGTCTCGTGACAAGCGGACTTGTTGTTCATTTGTTTGAAATTACTGATGTAGAAAGCCAGCAAGTTGTTTGTTGTAGTTCTTTCACTGTGTGGAAATGTATGTATAAAGTACATTTGCAAATGCTATGTGTTTTTTGTGGTAGAAAACAAGTATTTTAAACGTGGAAAATCAATATGTTCTCGGTTATATCTACTGATCGTATTTGGTGTTGCAGTGGAAGTGCAGTTCGAAAGATTTTCACTTCCAGTCCACGACTTCAAGACCGCACTGCGAGACCATTCTCGAAGTATGCTCGCTTCAAATAAGTAGAGGAGAATTGGGCAATTCTGCGTCATCCTAGTACTAGGATGACTAATATCAGGGCCTATTTTTTATTAAAATTAAGCTATATTTTCATATCTTCTGGTGGATTTAGCTAAACTACGAGGGGTGTCCCAAAAGTAGCGAGCCTAACCTAGAAGGGAACAGGATGGGACCACGATAGCAACCTATTTTTCTACGTAGTCTTCCTGCAGGACCACACACTTTTGCAAACGCTTCTGCAGTGCTTTTATCCCAGTCTCATAAGAGCTTTCCTCAAGGCTTGCAAAATAGTCACCCACAGCACTGATGACGTCATCATCACACTGATAATGCACACCGCCCAAAGCTTTTTTCAGTTAGGGAAGAGATGAAAGTCTGATGGAGCAAGATCGGGTGAATAAGGAGGATGTTCCAACAATTCGAACCCACAATCGCGGGTGGTTGCCATCGCAACAAGCGATGTGTGAACACGTGCATTGTCCTGATGCAGAATCACTCATTTAGAGAGCTTTCCCCGTCGCCTAGTCTTCAAAACACCCCGTAATTGCCTCACCAGGGAAGCATAATGCTCTCCTGTCATGGTGTTTCCCTTTCGGAGATGATCGACCAACAAAACACCCTTAGAGTCCCAGAAGACTGTCGTCCTCACTTTCCCAGCAGAGGGACCGGACTTTGCCTTCTTTCAGGTGGGGGAGCCGGGGTGTTTCCACTGTTTTGATGCCTGTTTTGTCTCCGGTACATAGTGATGAGCCCAAGTTTCGTCAACAGTCACGAGTGGTTCAACAAATCCGTCTGGCTCGACCTGGAACCGCTCAAGATTTCGTTCTGAGATCATGGGTCTTGTCAACTTTTGTTCACTTGTCAGACGTTTTGGAACCTAACGCGAAGAAACCTTTTCATCCTCAACTGGTCATCCACAATGCGCTCCACTGTTGATTTCGACATTTTCAGTTCGTCTGCAATATATCGCATAATCACACGTCTGTCTCCAAGAATAATCTTGTGCACTTTCTCTACATTTTCCTGTGTCACCATCTCCACTGGCCTGCCTGGGCAAGGGCCATCTTCCAGACTCACTCTCCCCTGCTGAAATTCGGCTACCCATATATTCACTGTTGTAGAGGATGGAGCTTCCTCTCCTAATGTTGTCACCATATCCTCATATATTTCCTTGGGACTCAGTCTTTTTCAACAGATAATTGATCACTGCTCGTATCTCTTCTCTCTTAATTTTTCTGACGTTACGCACTTAGCACACTTCTAGCTCCTGCAAAGACGAATAGGATGGTTCGAACTTGACACCGCTTTGCATAAATTCCCAAATTATTTTCAGATTGATCTATGGGAACCCTATCAGGCTCGTTACTTATGGCACACCCCTCGTATAAGTGCAACAAATTGCCTAATCCTATGCTCATCATACTACGAGGTCTAGATCCTAGTACTAGGATAATTAAATATCAGGATGATTAAAATTAAGCTAGTGGATTTAGCTAATCTATTAGTGTAACAATCCTATGCTTATTCTACTATTAGATCCAAGGGGCTTATGCTGGGATCACAGTATAAGGGCCAGGGTCATGTGACCCTGTTGATTGGTTGGGTTTATATATATATATTAGTACGCCCCCCGCCTCCTCCCCTCTTGCAGACTTTGAGAACGGGAACTTACACCCGTAATTGAATTTCGGGAATGTACCAAGAGCTTAGCTGGCTCTTTGCTCGCGTGACAATCAAGCTCGTGAGACCGGCGAACTCGTGACAATCCAGCTTGCGTGACCGGTCCGCCAGAGTTGACTGGTAGAGGGGAAACTCGTAGTAGTTATGGGACCGCGATTGGACCGATAAATCAATTGATTGGAAAAGATCGATCAAAGATCAATTGATGATGTAGGTGTGTGGGCAAGCAAGTGTGGGTGTTTTGAGGGTTTTGATTGGCTGTTGGGAAAAAGGGGGCGTGGCATAATGATATGGGTTTCCTGTTGTTAATGAGGAGAGTGATAAGTGTTTCCGGTCGGGAGTTGATTAGGATTTTGATTGGTTGTTGGGGAGGAAAAGTAGTGGATTCCTGGGACGGTTGGTTTTCTCGGAAGTGGAGTACGTGTTTCCGGTGTCTGAGGAAAGATGGCGTTGATGAGTTTGAAATTCTGGGAATCGTGATACGTGTTTCCGTTGTTTGAGGAGAGATGGCGTTGATGAGTTATTATGGGGAGGAGGGAACTGTTTATATCGGAATAGGGATTTTCCCTGATTAGCTGAGAGAATTGTGACGTCATAAATTGGGCGTGCGCGCCGTTTTTCTTCGAATTGTGATATGTGTTTCCTGTTTTTGAGGTGGCGTTGATGATTTTGAAATTCTGAGAACTGGGAGGGGGAATGAGATAAGAATGTGCGTTTAATTAGGGAAATAGGATGGTAATTGGCAATGATGAAATTGTGGTGGGGGAAGTAGGAAATTCGGCGACGGTTGGTTGCTTGGAATTGTGATTTTTGTCGGTCGTTAATTGAAAAGGACGGGAAGGAGTGTTGTGGTGGAGATAGGGGTTTCCGATTGTTATGGTATTCTTGGAACGGTTGAGTGATATGTGCGGCGTGTTTGTCGGGCTGAAGATATGGGTTTCCGGCTGTTAATGGGTCTATGACGGTTGAAGAAGAGAAGGGAAACGGTTGGGCGTAATCTTCTAGGAATTGTGCCTGTTTGAAATATGTTTAACGGAAAACGTGATATTGAAAAAAAAAAAAAGGTACAAATAGAAGGGATAAAAGATAATAGGATCTGGTAACGGTTCTTGTGTGGGGAAATGTTTGTTAGTTTTTTGTAGGTAAGAAATGTGGTATCTGTTGAAAATAAGGAGGATAAAAAGAGGAATAGGTGAAGATGGGGTTCGATAAGAGAGGAAAATAATATATTCAAAAATATGAATTATTTGTAGAAATCTCGAATGGGTTATGTAACACTCAGGATAAAAAGAATTGGAGGAATATTTACCATTACGGTTATATAAATTTTGGGATAAAAGATAAGATGAATAAATGGGGGTGCGACAAGAAAATAATATATGAGGGTTGTTCACAAATGGGGAATTGCTGTCAATATTATTATATAGTTGTGGAAGTAATTATTGAGGGACATACTACATTTTCGGAAAGGAGTTAAAGTTCAGGGGTATACCAAAAATATTGGAAAAGGGCAAGGGTGTTATTGGTGGATTTAAAATATTGTGTGGCGGCGGAGATGTTTGAGAATGTTATGTGATATTGAGAGGTTTGTGGATATTAAACACCACCAAGTTTGAATTTGATGTTTTCCATGTGCACACACGATTTCGTAAGAATTATGCAATTCAGTTAAGGATACAGCTATTTGACATATAAAAGGTGTCATAATAAATGTTTAAAGAGTCCCTGTTATATCCATAAAATGGTACGAAAATTTCCATAATATGTTCCAAACAGGAAACATCTTTTGTACATTCCAATAACACCCAGAAAATGTTAAAAAAAAACAAGGTTTATTCATATCTAAATCGTGTCCAGATAAGATCCAAATGTAGTCTAAAATGTATTTTTTGTATCCACACAATATCCAAAGTACGTACAAAAATGTCTAACTAAAGTATATTGTCAAGATAAAGTCCACTTGGTGTACAAAACATTCCAAATATGATCTCGAATTGCCCATAACACATCCATTTCTGGATATCCCCTGGGCCTGTCCCAATTACCCTATATGTGCATAAAACTGAAATTAAACAGCAATCGGTCCTAAAATAGACCCCGGTCCCAATCACCCTAAATATGCATGAAGTGAAGGTGGACACATTGGTCAACATATTCAGCTTTATTATTGAAAGGAAAAGAAATGCGTCAGTATTCGGTGATTTTGTAGAAAACATACAGAGAGCGCAATATGTACGTTCGCATTTGTCGTTAAGAATTTGTTTCGCCTACCCACCTTTTGTCATTTGTGGCCCCGCACTATGCTAAACCTCACCTGCAAGGGAAAAGTAAACTGTCTTTGCCCCCTTAGTTTGGCACTTTGCCCCTCTAGTTTGGATGCCCTCCAGTTTTGGAACCTATTCGTCGCCACTGCGAAAAACCTATACTAAAGTACCCGTATTTTAACAAAGAATGTGTAAAGTAATAAAAGAGTTTGTACATACAAGTAAATGTTATTATTGTATCGAAATAAATAGATGTAATATACGTACAAAATTATCTCCCTCCATCAATACAACACTGTACCAGTAAAGACGTTACGGAAGAATGAAAGCTTTGCAGTGATGGTCACAACACATACATATCAGTTCTGTGTAGGGTTTGGTTATTAACAGAACGGATGCAACTTCCTTGCTGATTATGCATGCCAGAGATAACCAACCACAACTTCCTTTTTGAGTCTGCGGGCAAGAGATAATTTTAATTTCGGTGTAGGGTTTAGACATTATCGGAACGGATGCAACTTCCTTGCTGGCCATGTACTGTTGAAGCGTCGCCAGAGAAGAAAAACTTTGTAATGGTTACAACACATATGTTCGATGTAGACTAATTAGCAGCGGTTATCGTTATCATATAACGATTTCCGTCTGGAATGCGAATTCGATAGAGGTCTATTCATAAAAGCACGACTTCCTTGTTACATCCTGCCACAGATTCACTGGTGTTAAAAATTAAACATTCACAACCGAAAAATGGAGAACGTGCCTGTGAAAACAATTTAGCTAACCGGGGGCTTTTAGTACAGGGCCTACAGTTTTAAAATGTGGTACCGAACACGCCCAAATCTGTAATTAGTTTTAGGATAGACAGGACCGGGGTCCCTTATCTGCAATTAGTTTTACGGGGACAAACAGAGTCGGAACAGGGGTTCTTTGAAACTTGAGTACGGGGCCTACAGTTTTAGAAAGGGGTTCCAAACGCACAGATTCCGAATGTATAATTACTTTTGAGGCAAAGAGGATTGGAGCTGGGGCTTTATCTGCAGTAAATTTTACTGTGGGCCAAACAAGGTCGAAAATGGGGGTTCTTTGAAACATGAGTACAGGGCCTACAGTCTTAAAAGTGGGGTATGTGTAGATTCCGAATGTACAATTACTTTTACTCTGGGGCAGACAGGACCCTAACTGAGGGCCCTTTGAAACTTGAGGTCTGGGGAAAATAGGGCCGTAACTAAGGTTCCCTTTGAAAATTGAGGTCTAGGGCAAAGAGGGCCGTAACTAAGGGACCCTTCGAAACTTGAGGTCCAGGGCAAACAGGGCCGTAACTGAGGGAACTCTTATTTCACTTTTTTAAAAATGTCGACTTTTTCCAAAAAATGTCAACCTTTTTCCAAAAAAATTTCGACTTTTTTTTAAAAAATTCAACCTTTTTCAAAAAAAATTTCAACTTTTTCAAAAAAAATTAAACTTTTTTCAAAAAAAAAATTCTACTTTTTTTCAAAAAATTTTAAAACTTTTTTCAAAAAAATTTCAACTTTTTTCAAAATTTTTAAACTTTTTTAAAAAATAACTTTTTTAAAAATTCAACTTTTTGTCAAAAAAATTTAAACTTTTTTCAAAAATCTGGAGGCTTTGCCGATTCCGGTCACGACGAACCGCGATCGATTGTAACTTGCTCCTCCAGCTACCTCGGAACAGACCTGGTGAGCTCTACGAAATTTTCTGCGTCTTCAACGCCTAGCTCATAGTGATGGTAAGCATTTCGCAAAGCCTCCCCTGTCGTATCACATGTTTATGTGTGAATTAATATATGACAGTGATTACAGTCTGTGTAAAATATAACTAACATATTAATCTATCTATTTTCAGATGGCAACACTCCCGCTGAAGTTCAGTTTATTGTACGGTGATGTAAAAGAGGAGAAAACATAAGAGAAACTGGAATTGTTTATAAACATACGAGGGTATAATAGAAAAGGTGGTACCTTCTCGGGGTCCGATCGATTGATCAAGTGACGGATTGAACCGATATTGCAAATCCGTTTTATGCACTACGGCTAATCGAAACATAAATATCTGAGGGCGTGGTAGAAAATGTGGTATTTTCTTGAAGGTCCGATCGAATGACAGATTGAACCGATGTTTCAAATTTGTGTTATGCACAGAGACTAATCGGAACAGAAATATAGGAGGGCATTGTAAAAATGTGGTATTTTTTGAGGGGCCGACCGAATAACGGATTGAACCGTTGTTTCAAATCCGTTTTACACGCTGAGGCTAAATGTAACAGAAATATACGAGGATATGGTATAGAGTTATTTTGACCGTAGACCCCTTCCATATACTCTATGGAAAGGTTTTGATGTGCAGATTCCGAATCTACAATTGACTTCACTCTAGTTCAATTAGGACCGGCTGGAGAGCCCTTTAAAAGTTTCCGGACAGGTTTTTCAACTTTCCAAATTTACCTACAACAGCTAGCTGACAATGAACATCACCCACGATTACTATGTAATATTATACAAGTAATTGTCATCTCAGCTCGTCATGACAATGAGGGCCGCCATCTTGGCCGCAATGTTGGTTTTTGTTATTTTTACCGTAGACCACCGTCCATATACTCTATGGAAAGGTCTTGACGTACGGATTCCAAATCTACAATTGCCTTTCACTCTAGTTCAATTAGGGCCGGCTGGACACCCCTTTAAAGTTTTCCGGACAGGTTTTTCAACTTTTCAAATTTACCTACAACAACGAGCTGACAATAAACATCACCCACGATTACTATGTAATATTATACAATTAATTGTCATCTCAGCTCGTCATGACAATGGGTGCCGCCATCTTGGCCGCCATGTTGGTTTTTGTTATTTTTACCGTAGACCACCGTCCATTTACTCTATGGAAATGTCTTGACGTACGGATTCCGAATCTACAATTGCCTTTCACTCTAGTTCAATTAGGGCCGGCTGGTCACCCCTTTAAAGTTTTCCGGACAGGTTTTTCAACTTTTCAAATTTACCTACAACAACGAGCTGACAATAAACATCACCCACGATTACTATGTAATATTATACAATTAATTGTCATCTCAGCTCGTTATGACAATAGGGGCCGCCATCTTGGCCGCCATGTTGGTTTTTGTTATTTTTACCGTAGACCACCGTCCATATACTCTATGGAAAGGTCTTGACGTACGGATTCCGAATCTACAATTGCCTTTCACTCTAGTTCAATTAGGGCCGGCTGGACACCCCTTTAAAGTTTTCCGGACAGGTTTTTCAACTTTTCAAATTTACCTACAACAACGAGCTGACAATAAACATCACCCACGATTACTATGTAATATTATACAATTAATTGTCATCTCAGCTCGTTATGACAATGGGGGCCGCCATCTTGGCCGCCATGTTGGTTTTTGTTATTTTTACCGTAGACCACCGTCCATATACTCTATGGAAATGTCTTGACGTACGGATTCCGAATCTACAATTGCCTTTCACTCTAGTTCAATTAGGGCCGGCTGGTCACCCCTTTAAAGTTTTCCGGACAGGTTTTTCAACTTTTCAAATTTACCTACAACAACGAGCTGACAATAAACATCAGCCACGATTACTATGTAATATTATACAATAAATTAATTGTCATCTCAGCTCGTTATGACAATGGGTGCCGCCATCTTGGCCGCCATGTTGGTTTTTGTTATTTTTACCGTAGACCACCGTCCACATACTCTATGAAAAGGTCTTGACGTACAGATTGCGAATCTACAATTGCCTTTCACTCTAGTTCAATTAGGGCCGGCTGGACAGCACTTTAAAATTTTCCGGACAGGTTTTTCAACTTTTCAAATTTACCTATCTTATGTCTCTCAAAACACTACTTCGATAAAAGTTGGAAACAACCGCCTACGCACATAAATCATTCGCTTTCTCTTATCGCCTCGAACGCGTTTTGAGAGGCATAAGATAGAAGCTATTAGCGCTGTTGGGTGTCACCATCGGGTATCGAAGAAGGGACCACCTTGATCATAACGTGACGAAAGTAACATTACCTATACTTATGTTCTTCGCCACTATTGGCCTCCCCGATTGCGTAGTGGCAACAGCTTCGTCGTCATGTAATAAAAGGGTCCCGGTTTCGATACCCGGTGGAAGCACATACTTGTTCGGATCCCACTTTAAACTGTAAGTCCAGTCCCAATTAGCGCCTCCCCGATGGCGCAGTGGCAGCGTCGTCGCCTTGTAATCAAGGGGTCCCGGGTTCGATACCCGGTGGATGCACAAGTGCTTCGGATCCCACTTTAAACTGTAGGTCCAGTCCCAATTAGCCTTACTGTGCATAAAGTGGACTTAAAACACCAAATCAACCAACCAACAGTCCCAATTAACCTTACTGTGCATAAAGTGGACTTAAGACACCAAGTCAATCAATCTTTACCACTATTCCTTTACCTTCGCGATAATATAAAAGTGGTGAAACATAGATCACATGACATCACAAACTATACCTTATCTAAAAAAATTCATATGCGTCCTTTTGCAATTTCTTTCCCAGTATGGCGTGCCAATACTCCATTTGTTATTTTGACCGTAGACCACCGTCCATATACTCTATGGAAAGGTCTTGACGTACGGATTCCGAATCTACAATTGCCTTTCACTCTAGTTCAATTAGGGCCGGCTGGACACCCTTTTAAAGTTTTCCGGACAGGTTTTTCAACTTTTCAAATTTACCTACAACAACGAGCTGACAATAAACATCACCCACGATTACTATGTAATATTATACAATTAATTGTCATCTCAGCTCGTTATGACAATGGGGGCCGCCATCTTGGCCGCCATGTTGGTTTTTGTTATTTTTACCGTAGACCAACGTCCATATACTCTATGGAAAGGTCTTGACGTACAGATTCCGAATCTACAATTGCCTTTCACTCTAGTTCAATTAGGGCCGGCTGGACAGCACTTTAAAATTTTCCGGACAGGTTTTTCAACTTTTCAAATTTACCTATCTTATGCCTCTCAAAACACTACTTCGATAAAAGTTGGAAACAACCGCCTACGCGCCTAAAACATTCGCTTTCTCTTATCGCCTCGAACGCGTTCTGAGAGGCATAAGATAGAAGCTATTAGCGCTGTTGGGTGTCACCATCGGGTATCGAAGAAGGGACCACCTTGAATTGGCCTCCCCGATTGCGTAGTGGCAAGAGCTTCGTCGTCTTGTAATAAAAGGGTCCCGGTTTCGATACCCGGTGGAAGCACATACTGGTTCGGATCCCACTTTAAACTGTAAGTCCAGTCCCAATTAGCCTTACTGTGCATAAGGTGGACTTAAAACACCAAGTCAATCAATCTTTACCACTATTCCTTTACCTTCGCGATAATATAAAAGTGGTAAAACATAGATCACATGACATCACAAACTATACCTTATCTAAAAAATTCATATGCGTCCTTTTGCAATTTCTTTCCCAGTATGGCGTGCCAACACTCCATATTTCACCAAATATCACTTAAGTGATAACAAATCCGTCTTGACACATTTTTCAATTACCAATCATCCGATTCGTAACAATATATCACATGACGTGTAGAAACTGTTCAATTTCCAAAAACATAATTCGCCCTGGAACGTTTTCGGATAATAATTCATGCTCAATATTATAAAAAGTTTGTTCTCTGATCAAATTCAACACACGCCCATTTCTTACTTCCATTCATTCCCAACTGTTTTCCCTATTCACTATTAAGTCCTCCAGATTGTTCCAACGGTTTTTCTTATCAAGGTACGAAAAATACATATAAGGGGAATATGAGATGTCCGTAAGCGAATGTCATAGATTATCGAACCAGGGATCCCTTTTATATTTTCAAACTTGTAGTCAAAAGTTCTTTTACTGTTCAGTTTTCTGCTAATCAAAGGTTTTGCGTTGTGTTTAATTTGCTTTATTGCAGATCTGTGTGAATCGAATGGAAAAGAAAACGCAAAAGTGCAGTAAAAAATATAATCTCTTTCATTCTCAACATTTTCCCACTACCACCATTAAAAACCACCCCCCCCCAAATTGTTACAACGGTTTTTTCTTATCAAAATATGAAATAGGTATGTGAGGCGAATTTGAGATGTTCGCATGCGAATGCTCCATCGAGTCTCGAAATAGGGACACCGTGACCTTTTCAAATTTGTCTTCGAGAGTCAGTTTATTGTTCAGTTATCTGCTCGACAAATGATTCGTATTGTCTTTTGTTGCTTTGTCGCAGCTCTGGTGGCTGCGATAGGAACATCTATTTTCCTGTTCAGACTGACAGCCTCTTCAACATATTTCCAGTTCACTAAAACGGTGTCCTGATTGATGAATACGACTTCTCCGATCATTATATTTGGGTCAGTCATTTTATCAAGAAAATCTTTCAATTCCTTGATGATGGCTGTCTGAGAAAGGTTGTCCCGTTAGCAGAACTTGACCCATAAAATATTAAGGCAGAGTTTAGCCAGAGTACGTTTTCCAGGATTGACTTCGATACTGTTTTCTTCCAATAGAATAACCTTCTTATCGAAATATTTCGGTATGTACTTCTTCTTATCCTCGTCGTTCTGACACCATGAAGGCCAGCCGTTCGCTTCCTGTTTTATTTTCAAGAAGGTGTTGACATAACCAGCAAAAAGTCCTCCAGTTTTATGACAGGGTCGTATATGGATGTTTTATACTTTCACACATCCGACAACACTTTGTAGCCTAAACTGAAAGCTTTACGCACTTCGGCGATGACCCAAGTCGCCGAAAGTGCACGTTGTTCATCGGAATGCTGGCACGTACCTTCACATTTTAATCTGATAGCACATTCCTTACGCAATATAAACATTTAAAAGTTGGAATCATCCGCCTACGCGCCTTAAAATTCGTCTCTTATGCCTCGAACGCGTTCGAGGCAATAAGAGAAAGCGAATTTTTATGGATTTTTATGGATCAAGACGGATTTGTTATCACTTAAGTGATATTTGGTGAAATATGGAGTGTTGGCACGCCATACTGGAAAAGAAATTGCAAAAGGACGCATATGAATTTTTTAGATAAGGTATAGTTTGTGATGTCATGTGATCTATGTTTTACCACTTTTATATTATCGCGAAGGTAAAGGAATAGTGGTAAAGATTGATTGACTTGGTGTTTTAAGTCCACCTTATGCACAGTAAGGCTAATTGGGACTGGACTTACAGTTTAAAGTGGGATCCGAACCAGTATGTGCTTCCACCGGGTATCGAAACCGGGACCCTTTTATTACAAGACGACGAAGCTCTTGCCACTACGCAATCGGGGAGGCCAATTCAAGGTGGTCCCTTCTTCGATACCCGATGGTGACACCCAACAGCGCTAATAGCTTCTATCTTATGCCTCTCAGAACGCGTTCGAGGCGATAAGAGAAAGCGAATGTTTTAGGCGCGTAGGCGGTTGTTTCCAACTTTTATCGAAGTAGTGTTTTGAGAGGCATAAGATAGGTAAATTTGAAAAGTTGAAAAACCTGTCCGGAAAATTTTAAAGTGCTGTCCAGCCGGCCCTAATTGAACTAGAGTGAAAGGCAATTGTAGATTCGGAATCTGTACGTCAAGACCTTTCCATAGAGTATATGGACGGTGGTCTACGGTAAAAATAACAAAAACCAACATGGCGGCCAAGATGGCGGCACCCATTGTCATAACGAGCTGAGATGACAATTAATTGTATAATATTACATAGTAATCGTGGGTGATGTTTATTGTCAGCTCGTTGTTGTAGGTAAATTTGAAAAGTTGAAAAACCTGTCCGGAAAACTTTAAAAGGGTGTCCAGCCGGCCCTAATTGAACTAGAGTGAAAGGCAATTGTAGATTCGGAATCCGTACGTCAAGACCTTTCCATAGAGTATATGGACGGTGGTCTACGGTCAAAATAACAAATGGAGTATTGGCACGCCATACTGGGAAAGAAATTGCAAAAGGACGCATATGAATTTTTTTAGATAAGGTATAGTTTGTGATGTCATGTGATCTATGTTTCACCACTTTTATATTATCGCGAAGGTAAAGGAATAGTGGTAAAGATTGATTGACTTGGTGTCTTAAGTCCACTTTATGCACAGTAAGGTTAATTGGGACTGTTGGTTGGTTGATTTGGTGTTTTAAGTCCACTTTATGCACAGTAAGGCTAATTGGGACTGGACCTACAGTTTAAAGTGGGATCCGAAGCACTTGTGCATCCACCGGGTATCGAACCCGGGACCCCTTGATTACAAGGCGACGACGCTGCCACTGCGCCATCGGGGAGGCGCTAATTGGGACTGGACTTACAGTTTAAAGTGGGATCCGAACAAGTATGTGCTTCCACCGGGTATCGAAACCGGGACCCTTTTATTACAAGACGACGAAGCTGTTGCCACTACGCAATCGGGGAGGCCAATAGTGGCGAAGAACATAAGTATAGGTAATGTTACTTTCGTCACGTTATGATCAAGGTGGTCCCTTCTTCGATACCCGATGGTGACACCCAACAGCGCTAATAGCTTCTATCTTATGCCTCTCAAAACGCGTTCGAGGCGATAAGAGAAAGCGAATGATTTATGCGCGTAGGCGGTTGTTTCCAACTTTTATCGAAGTAGTGTTTTGAGAGACATAAGATAGGTAAATTTGAAAAGTTGAAAAACCTGTCCGGAAAATTTTAAAGTGCTGTCCAGCCGGCCCTAATTGAACTAGAGTGAAAGGCAATTGTAGATTCGCAATCTGTACGTCAAGACCTTTTCATAGAGTATGTGGACGGTGGTCTACGGTAAAAATAACAAAAACCAACATGGCGGCCCCCATTGTCATAACAAGCTGAGATGACAATTAATTAATTGTATAATATTACATAGTAATCGTGGCTGATGTTTATTGTCAGCTCGTTGTTGTAGGTAAATTTGAAAAGTTGAAAAACCTGTCCGGAAAACTTTAAAGGGGTGACCAGTCGGCCCTAATTGAACTAGAGTGAAAGGCAATTGTAGATTCGGAATCCGTACGTCAAGACATTTCCATAGAGTATATGGACGGTGGTCTACGGTAAAAATAACAAAAACCAACATGGCGGCCAAGATGGCGGCCCCCATTGTCATAACGAGCTGAGATGACAATTAATTGTATAATATTACATAGTAATCGTGGGTGATGTTTATTGTCAGCTCGTTGTTGTAGGTAAATTTGAAAAGTTGAAAAACCTGTCCGGAAAACTTTAAAGGGGTGTCCATCCGGCCCTAATTGAACTAGAGTGAAAGGCAATTGTAGATTCGGAATCCGTACGTCAAGACCTTTCCATAGAGTATATGGACGTTGGTCTACGGTAAAAATAACAAAAACCAACATGGCGGCCAAGATGGCGGCACCCATTGTCATAACGAGCTGAGATGACAATTAATTGTATAATATTACATAGTAATCGTGAGTGATGTTTATTGTCAGCTCGTTGTTGTAGGTAAATTTGAAAAGTTGAAAAACCTGTCCGGAAAACTTTAAAGGGGTGTCCAGCCGGCCCTAATTGAACTAGAGTGAAAGGCAATTGTAGATTCGGAATCCGTACGTCAAGACCTTTCCATAGAGTATATGGACGTTGGTCTACGGTAAAAATAACAAAAACCAACATGGCGGCCAAGATGGCGGCCCCCATTGTCATAACGAGCTGAGATGACAATTAATTGTATAATATTACATAGTAATCGTGGGTGATGTTTATTGTCAGCTCGTTGTTGTAGGTAAATTTGAAAAGTTGAAAAACCTGTCCGGAAAACTTTAAAGGGGTGTCCAGCCGGCCCTAATTGAACTAGAGTGAAAGGCAATTGTAGATTCGGAATCCGTACGTCAAGACCTTTCCATAGAGTATATGGACGGTGGTCTACGGTAAAAATAACAAAAACCAACATGGCGGCCAAGATGGCGGCCCCCATTGTCATAACGAGCTGAGATGACAATTTATTGTATAATATTACATAGTAATCGTGGGTGATGTTTATTGTCAGCTCGTTGTTGTAGGTAAATTTGAAAAGTTGAAAAACCTGTCCGGAAAACTTTAAAAGGCTGTCCAGCCGGCCCTAATTGAACTAGAGTGAAAGGCAATTGTAGATTCGGAATCTGTACGTCAAGACCTTTCCATAGAGTATATGGACGGTGGTCTACGGTAAAAATAACAAAAACCAACATTGCGGCCAAGATGGCGGCCCTCATTGTCATGACGAGCTGAGATGACAATTACTTGTATAATATTACATAGTAATCGTGGGTGATGTTCATTGTCAGCTAGCTGTTGAAGGTAAATTTGAAAAGTTGAAAAACCTGTCCGGAAACTTTTAAAGGGCTCTCCAGCCGGTCCTAATTGAACTAGAGTGAAGTCAATTGTAGATTCGGAATCTGCACATCAAAACCTTTCCATAGAGTATATGGAAGGGGTCTACGGTCAAAATAACTCTATACCATGTCCTCGTATATTTCTGTTACATTTAGCCTCAGTGTGTAAAACGGATTTGAAACAACGGTTCAATCCGTTATTCGGTCGGCCCCTCAAAAAATACCACATTTTTACAATGCCCTCCTATATTTCTGTTACGATTAGTCTCTGTGCATAACACAAATTTGAAACATCGGTTCAATCTGTCATTCGATCGGACCTTCAAGAAAATGCCACATTTTCTACCACGCCCTCATATATTTATGTTTCGATTAGCCGTAGTGCATAAAACGGATTTGCAATATCGGTTCAATCCGTCTCTTGATCAATCGATCGGACCCCGAGAAGGTACCACCTTTTCTATTATACCCTCGTATGTTTATAAACAATTCCAGTTTCACTTATGTTTTCTCCTCTTTTACATCACCGTACAATAAACTGAACTTCAGCGGGAGTGTTGCCATCTGAAAATAGATAGATTAATATGTTAGTTATATTTTACACAGACTGTAATCACTGTCATATATTAATTCACACATAAACATGTGATACGACAGGGGAGGCTTTGCGAAATGCTTACCATCACTATGAGCTAGGCGTTGAAGACGCAGAAAATTTCGTAGAGCTCACCAGGTCTGTTCCGAGGTAGCTGGAGGAGCAAGTTACAATCGATCGCGGTTCGTCGTGACCGGAATCGGCAAAGCCTCCAGATTTTTGAAAAAAGTTTAAATTTTTTTGACAAAAAGTTGAATTTTTAAAAAAGTTATTTTTTAAAAAAAGTTTAAAAGTTTTGAAAAAAGTTGAAATTTTTTTGAAAAAAGTTTTAAAATTTTTTGAAAAAAAGTAGAATTTTTTTTTTGAAAAAAGTTTAATTTTTTTTGAAAAAGTTGAAATTTTTTTTGAAAAAGGTTGAATTTTTTAAAAAAAAGTCGAAATTTTTTTGGAAAAAGGTTGACATTTTTTGGAAAAAGTCGACATTTTTAAAAAAGTGAAATAAGAGTTCCCTCAGTTACGGCCCTGTTTGCCCTGGACCTCAAGTTTCGAAGGGTCCCTTAGTTACGGCCCTCTTTGCCCTAGACCTCAATTTTCAAAGGGAACCTTAGTTACGGCCCTATTTTCCCCAGACCTCAAGTTTCAAAGGGCCCTCAGTTAGGGTCCTGTCTGCCCCAGAGTAAAAGTAATTGTACATTCGGAATCTACACATACCCCACTTTTAAGACTGTAGGCCCTGTACTCATGTTTCAAAGAACCCCCATTTTCGACCTTGTTTGGCCCACAGTAAAATTTACTGCAGATAAAGCCCCAGCTCCAATCCTCTTTGCCTCAAAAGTAATTATACATTCGGAATCTGTGCGTTTGGAACCCCTTTCTAAAACTGTAGGCCCCGTACTCAAGTTTCAAAGAACCCCTGTTCCGACTCTGTTTGTCCCCGTAAAACTAATTGCAGATAAGGGACCCCGGTCCTGTCTATCCTAAAACTAATTACAGATTTGGGCGTGTTCGGTACCACATTTTAAAACTGTAGGCCCTGTACTAAAAGCCCCCGGTTAGCTAAATTGTTTTCACAGGCACGTTCTCCATTTTTCGGTTGTGAATGTTTAATTTTTAACACCAGTGAATCTGTGGCAGGATGTAACAAGGAAGTCGTGCTTTTATGAATAGACCTCTATCGAATTCGCATTCCAGACGGAAATCGTTATATGATAACGATAACCGCTGCTAATTAGTCTACATCGAACATATGTGTTGTAACCATTACAAAGTTTTTCTTCTCTGGCGACGCTTCAACAGTACATGGCCAGCAAGGAAGTTGCATCCGTTCCGATAATGTCTAAACCCTACACCGAAATTAAAATTATCTCTTGCCCGCAGACTCAAAAAGGAAGTTGTGGTTGGTTATCTCTGGCATGCATAATCAGCAAGGAAGTTGCATCCGTTCTGTTAATAACCAAACCCTACACAGAACTGATATGTATGTGTTGTGACCATCACTGCAAAGCTTTCATTCTTCCGTAACGTCTTTACTGGTACAGTGTTGTATTGATGGAGGGAGATAATTTTGTACGTATATTACATCTATTTATTTCGATACAATAATAACATTTACTTGTATGTACAAACTCTTTTATTACTTTACACATTCTTTGTTAAAATACGGGTACTTTAGTATAGGTTTTTCGCAGTGGCGACGAATAGGTTCCAAAACTGGAGGGCATCCAAACTAGAGGGGCAAAGTGCCAAACTAAGGGGGCAAAGACAGTTTACTTTTCCCTTGCAGGTGAGGTTTAGCATAGTGCGGGGCCACAAATGACAAAAGGTGGGTAGGCGAAACAAATTCTTAACGACAAATGCGAACGTACATATTGCGCTCTCTGTATGTTTTCTACAAAATCACCGAATACTGACGCATTTCTTTTCCTTTCAATAATAAAGCTGAATATGTTGACCAATGTGTCCACCTTCACTTCATGCATATTTAGGGTGATTGGGACCGGGGTCTATTTTAGGACCGATTGCTGTTTAATTTCAGTTTTATGCACATATAGGGTAATTGGGACAGGCCCAGGGGATATCCAGAAATGGATGTGTTATGGGCAATTCGAGATCATATTTGGAATGTTTTGTACACCAAGTGGACTTTATCTTGACAATATACTTTAGTTAGACATTTTTGTACGTACTTTGGATATTGTGTGGATACAAAAAATACATTTTAGACTACATTTGGATCTTATCTGGACACGATTTAGATATGAATAAACCTTGTTTTTTTTTAACATTTTCTGGGTGTTATTGGAATGTACAAAAGATGTTTCCTGTTTGGAACATATTATGGAAATTTTCGTACCATTTTATGGATATAACAGGGACTCTTTAAACATTTATTATGACACCTTTTATATGTCAAATAGCTGTATCCTTAACTGAATTGCATAATTCTTACGAAATCGTGTGTGCACATGGAAAACATCAAATTCAAACTTGGTGGTGTTTAATATCCACAAACCTCTCAATATCACATAACATTCTCAAACATCTCCGCCGCCACACAATATTTTAAATCCACCAATAACACCCTTGCCCTTTTCCAATATTTTTGGTATACCCCTGAACTTTAACTCCTTTCCGAAAATGTAGTATGTCCCTCAATAATTACTTCCACAACTATATAATAATATTGACAGCAATTCCCCCATTTGTGAACAACCCTCATATATTATTTTCTTGTCGCACCCCCATTTATTCATCTTATCTTTTATCCCAAAATTTATATAACCGTAATGGTAAATATTCCTCCAATTCTTTTTATCCTGAGTGTTACATAACCCATTCGAGATTTCTACAAATAATTCATATTTTTGAATATATTATTTTCCTCTCTTATCGAACCCCATCTTCACCTATTCCTCTTTTTATCCTCCTTATTTTCAACAGATACCACATTTCTTACCTACAAAAAAACTAACAAACATTTCCCCACACAAGAACCGTTACCAGATCCTATTATCTTTTATCCCTTCTATTTGTACCTTTTTTTTTCAATATCACGTTTTCCGTTAAACATATTTCAAACAGGCACAATTCCTAGAAGATTACGCTCAACCGTTTCCCTTATCTTCTTCAACCGTCATAGACCCATTAACAGCCGGAAACCCATATCTTCAGCCCGACAAACACGCCGCACATATCACTCAACCGTTCCAAGAATACCATAACAATCGGAAACCCCTATCTCCACCACAACACTCCTTCCCGTCCTTTTCAATTAACGACCGACAAAAATCACAATTCCAAGCAACCAACCGTCGCCGAACTTCCTACTTCCCCCACCACAATTTCATCAACGCCAATTACCATCCTATTTCCCTAATTAAACGCACATTCTTATCTCATTCCCCCTCCCAATTCTCAGAATTTCAAAATCATCAACGCCACCTCAAAATCAGGAAACACATATCACAATTCGAAGAAAAACGGCGCGCACGCCCAATTTATGACGTCACAATTCTCTCAGCTAATCAGGGAAAATCCCTATTCCGATATAAACAGTTCCCTCCTCCCCATAATAACTCATCAACGCCATCTCTCCTCAAACAACGGAAACACGTATCACGATTCCCAGAATTTCAAACTCATCAACGCCATCTTTCCTCAGACACCGGAAACACGTACTCCACTTCCGAGAAAACCAACCTTCCCAGGAATCCACTACTTTTCCTCCCCAACAACCAATCAAAATCCTAATCAACTCCCGACCGGAAACACTTATCACTCTCTTCATTAACAACAGGAAACCCATATCATTATGCCACGCCCCCTTTTTCCCAACAGCCAATCAAAACTCTCAAAACACCCGCACTTGCTTGCCCACACACCTACATCATCAATTGATCTTTGATCGATCTTTTCCAATCAATTGATTTATCGGTCCAAACGCGGTCCCATAACTACTCTCGTTCTCTGTAATAATATGAACGGGGACAATAAATCCACTGGCTGGGCTCTCTCGTAATAATATCTACACGAACTCAACTAGTTGCACGGGTGAATCGTAATAATACGTACGGGGACAGTGTCGAGAGCAGCAACAGTGGTACAGGTACGTCTAGGCTAGACAGACTGTGTAGCAGATTAGTCGCCCAAGACGAAGATGTGAGGACTCTGTTGCCTTAGCACATACAGAGTTTGTCAAAATTATTGGCTTAATGAGTTTTGCTTCATAGTATTATGCCAGTGTTGTCTAGTAAATTAAGATCTACTGGTTTGATTCCCGGGAGAGGATACCCTGTCTGTATTAAAATTGTTTTCAGACAGCAGTGTATTAATGTTGTGGCCTAGTAAATTAAGAGAGTTCTGGGTTGTTCTGTGACTCGCTAGACAGACTGTGACCACATCATATACAAAAGTCTTCTCTGCGATAAGAATAATACTACACATAGTGTTGTCGGGCAGGGCCTCATGGAATTTGCACACAATCTTGATATTAGTTCTATCATTCACCACCACTTGTTTTCTTTTCGATGCGTTGATGACAAATATAGGTCTGTGCGCCTTGAATTCGCTGGGATTGTAGTATACATCTATGTTTCCCTCAGTCACTCTCTTGTATGTGGTATATGCTTCATATTATTTGAGATAATCATCCTGTGCTATGTCGAGATTATAATTATCGCGAGGGAAAATTTCATTACGCCCATTTTTTAGATTGATCTTGCAATTGTCAAATTTGCTGGAATCTTTTTCCTGATTGTTCTCTCTCCCGACCTGAAACAGCCCAATTACGAAATCTTGCATATCATATTGTATACTACGGAATTGATTAGTGGCATCAAATTCGTAATGCCCACCAGAGGCTGGTTTCTGGACACACTGGTAGGTGTAAAACTGGATGGGCACTTGTAGATTTTTCAGAATATTCGATTTGTATTTGAAGGCATAATTAGTCTCGTGTTCCACCACTGGTATTCTCAGCTCCATGGTCTAGATGATACACTTAGCTGCTTCGGGTAGGCTGTTAGGGAGTGCTGTGTCGTCGGGGTTCAGGGTTCTGTATCGTATCAGAGTGTTGTTGTCATTGACTGGCCTGCGAGCCGCTGCACTGAGTCTTAGTCACTGCAGAGGCTCTCAGGCTCAGTATTGCCATGTTTGGTCTGTATAGTCTCTCTCTCCATATAAATACCAGTACGCATACACTTAGTATGATGTATAAATACCAGTACCCAAAAATATTTTCCTATTCATGTAATAGGTGGGCATAGACTTGTGTCTCCAGCAATATACACACACACACACACACACACACACACACACACATATATATATATATATATATATATATATATATATACATATATAAATACCAATACAGAAAATATTTTACTATTCGTGATACACTTGGGCATAGATTAGTTTCTATTCAATTTTAGAAATGTTTGTACTAAATATATTATCTCCAAGCCAGATTGAAATATCGACACCCTCTAGAGTTGTGGTGTCTCCGGAAAACATGTATATAAATACCAAATAAAAACAATGGAAAAACCCCACTCCTAAAACTGAATGCTACAATTGTGGTAAATTCATATCCAAAACAAATTTGTCAAATCACCAGGCAATATGCAGCGGTCAACTGAAAAATCCTCTATTACCAACTTAACCCTGTCCCTATCGTGTACTAGCATACCCAATCTGGACAGATATAAGAAGAGTTGCAAATCTTAATCCATAAAACAGCCAGACCAATCCTAGAAAAAGAAGAGCAGATATTGCTCCAACCGACGGCACTGAACCGAAGCAAACAAGATCTTCGACCACAACTAGTGCTACGGCTTTCGGCGTTCGACTCAGATCACTCCTTCGAATCGGAGCCACGCTGTGATATCAACAATTTCTTGAAGAACATAAGATTCTCAATAATAGAACCCCTGAAAAATGAACTTACAATTAAATCTATTAAGTTCAATACTATTCTATCCTCTGAATATGAGAAACCCGATGAAACACCTCATATATTTTGTCATGGTTCCAACACCCAGACTCTATATTTGAGTGATATCGATAATTTGGAACAAATCTATGCCCAGCTTATAGACACACTGCTCACAAAACACGATAAATTCGAGGTCAGAGGATGTGGTTGGAAATTGTGCGGGAGTCCACACAAGCTGGAACTGTAAATAAGCCAATTCTCACCCCTCTCTGCTTCTACCTATGTCCCTCTTTCGGTGGATATTCAGAATAAGAAGGCAGTGGTCAATATAAAAAATACATATAACAACTGTTTTCATTGGTGTGTCTTAGCGAAACATCACCCAGTTCATAGGAAAAAATCCAGAGAGGGTTCATCATTATATACAGTATGAGGCAGAGTTTGAGTATGCTATGTAGCATATCGAGTATCCTGTTGCTATATCCGATATAACAAAATTTGAAAATTGGGTACAAGAACTCTTGGCAATCAGTTTGTATGCCTATACATCACACAATAATTTTATATATCCCCTCAGAATAAGCACCATCGATGATGATCATGCTACTGTCATCGATTTGTTGCTTATTTCAGATGACCATTACTGTCTTATTCGCAATCTCACTCGGTCTGATTAGAAGCCAAGCAACCAAGCATCATGGGGAAATCAAGATTTGTCATAGGTGTTTGACAACATTTGATAATCGTGTTCAACAGAACTATGACAAATTCAACAATCAAGAAATTGCTATCCCAAGACTTGCAGAGCACTAACTATACTGTGGTGACAACAAGCCCGTGCGTATGATTATGCCTAGAGTCCTGCACAAGACCCGGAAAAAACCCGTCTGCTAGGAGGCGCGCCTACAATAGTATGCAACACGCACGTCAAGCCCAGGTGTTCGACATCGCGCAAGCGAGCTTCACGTCACAGTTGTGCACAGGCATCGATGCCTGCCAGGCTTTTCTATTACACGGGTCTTAAGAAGACCCGTGAGACTCGATGTAGTTCTTGCAAGTAGACGCGAGCACTGCTGTCAGTGTTGCCAACGGCCATTATATTTCACTACGCATGGAAATATTTGAATTTCTGCTAGGCGCAGGTGCCTTGAGGTTGTATAACCACTGGCGTAGCAAGGGGTGGGTGAAGTGGGCGATCACCCTGGGCCTTGCGCATGTAGGGGCCTCCCGTCCCATGAGGTTGATACGAAAAACGTAATAAATGGAAGTGAGAAAGATAGAAAAGGCTAATTTTTGTGGGCAATAAAATTAAAACTTTTTTATCTGGCCTTATGTTATAGTTTAACGTTATAATTTGAATGAATACGTCAAATCAGAGGCGGGCGGGAGCTCTAAGCCTAAGGGGCCCCAAAAAGTCAAAATAATTCTCATTTTTCATGTGAAACATTAACGCAAAATTGCTTGGACAATTTTATCCAATTATTATTTTCTTGAATAGAAAACGCTTTGTCTTGGCTTTTCTTCTGTCTCGTGACCTTGCATAGCCTACACGATTTTACTATGTTAATGATAAAGCACCTCAAACTGCCACGGAACAAAGCATGGGGCATTTAAATGCTTCCGGTGTTTTAAACTGAAGAAGGGTATGGATAATATTAGCAGGTCTTCCTTCGTTCCTACAACTTCAGATGCAGCTATTGCCCTCTGTAACGGACACCAAGATTATTTATCTTCAGAATATCCTGATAAAGTTTTACGTTTCAAGAATGTGCTTAAATCTGAAATCAAGTGCTTTGGCAAAGTTTCTTCTCCTTGATAGCTCTACGCTAGCTTCCAGTGTTCTCTGTATCCTGTACCACCTTCTGTTTGTTTCCTACTCTTCAAGTAACAACCACGAAAAGAAAACTATATTTCTCAAAATTGAAACTTAGGAGAAACTTCTGGAAGGTAGTGTCGAATGGTATGATTCAGCCAAAATTTACCGGACTCAGTAATCTCACTTTTGAACGAGAAAGAGCAAGATCTAATGTAAAAGTGTCATTCGCTGCCCAGAAGCCAGCTTACTGTTAAGCAAGGTGGTTTGATTTAAATCAAGATTTAAATTGGGGAATTCTATTTTAAAAAATCACTTATTGAAATCACTTTAAATAAAATTACAGAATAATGTACACAAGAAATTTGTAGATATCAGAATCACTTTTTGTGAAAGTATATTAATCTCGTATTCATTTAATGGTGTTTATTATGGTATAAGAAAGGAAATAAAGGAAACAAAATATATGTCCTGATGGAGTGAAGCTCATACGAAAATAAATTTAATATGTCATCTGAAAAAAAAAAAACACTTACATTTCCCTTGATTTAAAATTCAATAATTTTTATAAGCAAAAATATCACATTTTTTAAATAGAATAATATACAAAATACTAATCATGTTAAACCGTAAATAGTGTCATTTTCATTAAACTGTAAATAAATATGGTAGCTGATATTTGGCTAACTATCATTAAAACCTCTCAAATTCGGCTACAAGGACTGTAAACATTATTTTAAGTTAAAATTATAAAGTACATCCAGAATTTATATTTTCACTGTAAGAAAAGTTACTGAAATTTTAATAGTTTCATTAACACACTTAACAAACATTTTCATATTAGGTTCATTATGTTCAGTCCCAGAAACAGAGAAATGCATATTTACATGTAATTTGTTATTTGCTTTAATCAAACTGTTCAAATATTTTACAGGGCCGTTTATCAGAAAAAAGCCTTTCTTAATTAATATGTCTATGTGTACGATGCCAAAGAAAAATCGATTTAAAAAATATATATATAAAAAATTATTTAAAAAAACATTATTTTTATCCATCCAGCTGTTAAGAGGGGTGGGGAAGGGGATAAGTAAGTATTTCGTATTTTCTTCTTTTGAATACATAAATGTCAAAGAAAGATATGTTGTAATATGTGAAAATTCAGAGGTAGAGCATCGATTTGTATAATTATTAATATAAGTGTAGCCACAACCAGCCATTCTAAGTAATTACATACATTTCCTGGAAGAATCTGACTGTACTTGAGGGACCCAAATTTGTTTCTTGCGGACGCGTACTTTACGATTTTGTTACGCCACTGCGTCAAATATTTAATATTACAAGAATATTAAGACGTAACAACAAAATGAGATTCACAATTATTATTATCATCTAAGCCCTAAAATTCAAAGTAAACTGGTACAATTGATGTGCAACAAAGTCAAAATTGCTAATTAAAAAAGTCAAATTAGCTGTATCAATTGATTACACCAAAGATTTCACACTTATGGTGCAAATGACTATCGTTTTAAGATTTGTTGATGTTGAAACCGATTGTGTTGAAGACCTTGAAGGTAGATACTTTGGGCTCCTAGACAGGATTGTGGTTTAGCGCAGCCCCTTCCACCCGCTCTATCAAGCACAGACATTTTATGTGCGACCTTCGATATTTTCTACTTAAGCCATGGTTTGTGACATTTACATCCTACAAATTTTGAAATAAGGAAACAAAGAACGACTCATTAAATAATATATACGCTATATTTAAAGGTTCTTATTTAAGGATATTTCAGTTGTCTTAGTGTCTAAAGAACATCTTAAAAAACGTTAAACGTTAATTAAATATAACTTTCGTCAGAAATTAATTATTATAATAGGCTATTATATAAATATAATAATTTGCAGACGTTTCCTTGATGACTGTGAATCGATTCACATTGATATTTCAAACTTAAAGAACGGATGGAGCTTTGCATTCTAATCTCGCCCAGGGTCTCACGATATGAACGCCAATGTACCTAAGATTTTTGTAACTTCTCAAATTAGTTTCATTATTATGTCAAACCAACTACCACATATTTTCCAAATTTGTTTCGAAGGTCTTGAAATAGGTTTGTGTGTCTTGTTCATTTTATGTCACTTTTCTGGTCTTGAAATCGTAAATCTCCTCTCGGTTTTATTTTTACGTTGTTCGTTTGTTGAAATGTGTAAATAGCATTGCCTGCTATTTGCACCCGTATGAAGATACAAGCTAACAATAATTATATTTTGCATCGTATTACTATCAATGCGGTCTGTAGAACTTGCAACAACATTTTTTTTTGGTACTGGGTACAGAGTCTAAAGAAAACCTTGCTAGAAGGTTGAAAATGTTACGTTTAGTTTATGTTTTAAAATAAAATAAATTTCTGCGTTGGTCAGCATATTGAGTTTTTCATATCATGGAAACAAGGCTTAATGGTGTTATAACAACATGAGCGAACGACGAGTTGTTGAAAGAGATGACAATATTCAAAAACCTTTTATAATGCAAATTCTGATTTCATGTTCCATTTCATGGACCATCGTGCCTTAGTGGGGGGGGGGGGAACTTGAGCAACTAATTCGGATATTGAATTGGCAAAATTACACCAGAGAGAAAATCTGTTTGATTGATTCATTCATTTATTTGGTATAGTTCGTACTCCTTCACAGGTGTCAGCAGTGGCGGCAATTAGGGGCGGGGCCGAGAGAGTGCAGTTGCCTCCCCCCGCCCCCCCCCGCCCCGACTTTTTGACACTTTTGCACCACGATAACCTCATGTGTCAAGGGAAATTAAACTGTCCTTGCCCCCCTCCCACACACACTTTTGCACCTTGGCCCCTTAGTTTTGGAACCCAATCGCCGCCACTGGGTGTGAGTGATACAAATGTTTTCTACCAAGGAATAAAAGTGATGAACATTTTAAGTGCTCCTAGAACAGTTTAGAATCTAAAAGTTGGCAACGGTGACTGCGTGACTCATGTATCTGGAGACGGTGCAAAACCGGAATGAGCGTTCGCTGAAGATAAGCGAGCTTCGTCTTGCAAGGCCTTCCAGTTACCCGTGGGCTTTCGATGCTTGATGGGTCAAAACCCAGGTTTATAGTTTTACTCGCCCGCCCGACCAGCCAGGCGGGCCGAGTAAGCGATTCTGACCGATATGCAGCCCTCTGATTATGCCCAAAGCAGAAGAGGTCGAGAAATTCAAACACAAAGCCCTGTTGGAGCATCCAGGTATAATAAAGCAGATTTCGAGACATTTCTCAAACCAGTCAACGAATCCAATTACTATTCAGATCCTGAAATCTCTTCGACTAGATCTTATCAGCTCCATGAGGTCTGTAGTTATGTATACGTAGTTGTGTGGCGCAATTCATCAAAACCCAATGAGCCTTATGTATACCGAGGACCCGATGCCATCAAACACTTTTTCCAAAAATGAAGGAAGAGGTGAGGAAAATCGGTAGTGTATTATCTGTGACGAAACCAAGAGCCCTATTATCTGCTGCCAAAGACCAATTATATGATGCTACTAAGATCTGCCCGCAGTGCGATTTATATTATACAGATTATAATAAAAATATTCATCACCATGATCATTTCACGGAGGAAAATATCGGGCCCTTATGCAGTAGCCGCAATCTCAAAATACAGAGAAACAAATTTGTCCCCATATTCTTCCATAATGGCAGTGGTTATGATTTCCACCATTTGGTTAGGCATCTAGGTTATGATACAGAGTGCATATATATATGCCCTAGCAAAGAATCGAGAGAGATATATCAGTCTCAGCAAAAGAGTGAAGATTCCTCGGGGCACTATAGAAATGAGAATCCTGGACTCTATGCAATTCCTCTCTGCCGGCCTGGATGCTCTTGCCAGCAACCTATCTGATGACCAGTTCCAAATCACAACAAACAGTTTTCCCGGCTTGGCCATAGAACATATTAGACAAAAAATGGAGTATCCATATTAATATGTGACTGACCATACTAAGCTTGATGATGAGTCTCTTCCTCCTCAAGACGAGTTCTACAGCCAATTCAGAGAAAATAATACCACAGATCAGGATTACCATCATGCACAACTGTTGTGGGAGGAATTAGGGTGTAGGACACTGGGAGACTACCATGATGTCTATCTAAAATTGTATGTGACAATCCTCGCCGACGTATTCCAGGCTTTTAGAAAATTGTCCACGAATATCTATAAATTGAATCCGCCACAGTTTTACAGTCTCCCGGGGTTGGCTTGGTCGGCCATGTTGCTCAAAACAGAAATCAAACGAGCTGATTTCGGACGTGCACATGCTTCTTTTCATAGAGAGAGCTGTACGGGGGGGGCATGATGTAATGCATACAGAGATATGCGATTGCCAGCAACACACATATGACTAAATATGACCCAAATGAACCCTCCAGCTATATATTCTATGTAGATGTGAACAATTTGTATGGTTATTCGATGATGCAGAAACTCCCCTATGGTGGTTTCGAGTGGATGGATCCCACATCAATAGATATTCATAATTTCAATGACACTGAGTATGGTTTCTTTGCCGAGGTGGATCTCGATTTCCCTCATAATTTGCACGATCTGTTCTCCAATTTGCCACCGGCTCCCGAGTTCAAGTGTCCAACCAAATCAAAACCGGAACAGAAAAGCTTCTGATGACTCTCGACCCTAAAGAGATATATGTTATCCACTATAAAAATCTCATATTCTTGATGGAGAAGGGGGTTCATATAGTGCAAATCCGAAGAGTCCACCGATTCAGGCATTCGGAGTGGTTGAGGCCTTATATTGAAACCAACACAAGACACAGAACAGCCGCCACTTCAGATTTGGATAGGGATTTCTACGAATTGATGAATAATGCTGTATGGTTAGACCATGGAGAATATTAGGAAGCGCGGAGATGTGAGGGTGGTCTCCGATCGAAAAAAGTGTAATAAATTGGTGGCAGATAAAAGATTCGAATCGCACATGTCACTGTTCCAAATGCAGAAATCAATGATCAAATTCAACAAACCGATCTACAACCTTGGTGACAAAGAAGTTCGACCAGAAAGGAATACGTGATTAAATGCACAGAGGCATAGGCGGTGGAATGGGTGACCCGCAGAAGTGACGCATGTGTGTAAGAGGAGACGTGTGAGCAGGCAAGAATCGTGATCCCAGCATGTTGCACCCAAGGTCACGTAAAGAACGAAAACGGGGAACTATACGCGTGACATTGAACTTCGACCAGGCACCAGACCCATACGGAAAATTCCAGAGAGTGGCGCATTCTACGGAAGCATGACGTCACGGACACGATAAGGGAGTCCACCGTATATATGCGCGTGCTGTGCACCGAGGAACCGCAGTGCATCATCACCATGGCTAGGGGCAAACCTATTGACAACACCGTGAGGAGAAGAGTGGTGGAGTTGCAACGGGATGGGCTCAGTGAACGGGAAATAGGGCGCCAACTGAAATTACCCGAGTCAACCGTCCACTGCATGATCAAACACCACCAAAATACGGGTACTACAGAGCCCGGTAAGGCCCCTGGTCGAAAACGCCTGCTGAGCGTGCTTGACCTACGGATATTTAGGCGCTATATCCAGACCAACAATCATGTTTCTGTGGCCGAATTACGACTGTGGACTCGAGAACGCTTTCACATTGAAGTGCCAACCAGAACCATTCGCCGTTACCTACAGCGATGCGGTTACCGAGTGTACAAGGCGAAACGTAAACCCTTCCTTTCCATGTTGAACAAAGGCAATCGACTACGGTGGGCACGAATGTACCGGGGATGGACATTTCGGCAGTGGGACAGGGTTTTGTGGACGGACGAATCCATTTTCAATGTTGTGTACGAGAAAATACGGAAAACAGTCATTTGTCGGAAGGAGGAACAGAATGCAGCAAAATGTTATGCACGTCGGGTACAGAAACCTGCGTCAGTGATGGTATGGGGATTCATGACGGCATCTGGGGTTGGCCTACTACACGTCTGTGAGGGAATTGTGAATGCACACGCCTATACACGCATACTGGAGCGGCATCTTCCCACAGTGCGAAGGTACCTGTTCCACAGGCGGCGTCTCATCATTCAACACGACAATGCCAGGCCTCATACAGCGCGGCTGACAAGAGAATGGTTGACTCGCCATCACGTGCGAACTCTGCCATGGCCACCATCGAGTCCCGACCTCTCGCCCATTGAGAATGTGTGGCGTGTTCTTAAGCGACGTGTGCAACAGAGGGGACCCACGACAGTGGCTGCTCTTATCGCCTGCCTGCAGGAGGAATGGCACCGCATCGATGTGGAATACCTTGAACGACTCGTCCACAGCATGCCCCGACGCATTGCCATAGTTATTCGCCGACGGGGCGGCGTCACACCATGGTAAACAGGATCCCCTCTAACAGTGGTCGAACTTCAATGTCACGTGTAGATGGACGAAAATGTTTTATTTTGTGTGGACACCATACATTGCTGCGTTGCAGCGGAAATTTATGTTTTCCTTTGTTCCATGTAACCTGCTGAATAAAATATGTTCAGCATATGCATGTGTTCTCCTTCTTTCACAACGCACTCCTATATTTGTGACTGGTCGAACTTCATTGTCACTAAGATTGTATGTGGGATCTGCGGTCCTGGATATGTCCAAGCTACACATGCTGGAGCTCCACTATGATACAATGAAGCCCTATTATAAAGATGACCTCTCATCGCGCTGCGACGCCAAGGGTCCCGGGTTCGAATCCCGGTCGGGCTTGGTTGTTTGTGAATGTCCATTCATCAATTTCATCATTTCATCACTCATCCCCACCTTCGCAAATTAGCCAAGAGGCACAAAACGCGAAGTAAAATAAACTAAATCAAATCAAAAATCAAAGATGACCTCTCTCTTCTGTGTATGGATACAGATCGTGTTGTATATCACATAAAAACACCTAATCTCTCTGAAGACATAAAACACCCTGAGTTGCTCGATTATTTCGACACATCTTCATGCCACCCTAGTTTTGGTATCGATTCTCACAACAAAAAGGTGCCGGGCAAACTAAAGGATGAGAAAAATGGCGATATATTATTAAAGAGTTTGTCGGATTGCGAGCGAAGATGTATACAATTAGATCAGAGGGAGACACTATCAAAAAGGCCCAGGGAGTGGGTAGACCCATAGTAGAGAACAAACTCTCCTTTGATGATTATTACAACTGCCTCAAAACCAGGTCTCCCAAACTGAGCGAGGAGAAGAGAATCCAAAGTGTCAATCACATATTGACCAGAAATAAAGTGAGGAAATTTGCCCTGGATTCAGAGAACAACAAGAGACGGATTCTCTCATGTGATATACACACATTACCATGGGGTCACTATCGCCTGGGAGATGGCAACCAATGTGATATTTGCCAATAAAATTACCAATGCCTATGAATCTGTTCGGGTTTTGAAAACAAGCCATGGAAGTGCATGTTCAGATAGCCCCAGCAAATCTCACTGATCTCTTGTCTAAATTAAATGGACTGTATGGCGATTATTACGCTATTATAATAAGTAAAATAATCAGTCGCCGTTTCAAATCGCCATAAGTCGTTTTTTGCTTCGTTCTCGACGCCATGCGTATCTGTTCATCTTTTGTTGAGTTTAGTAAAATTCCCGCTAGGTGGCAGCACTTTGTATATGCTTCTTTTCCTGGATGTTTCTGCCAGCGAGTTCTAGTGCAGTGCAGTAGACGTTAGCGACTCGCGTACAAATTTCCTAGTGTATCTCGCACCATAACGGGGGCGGGGGAATACGTTGCAATATTCCAAGTGAGAACAATGCCTTGAAGTAAGTCCGGCACTTACATGCGCTTGCAGTACGTCGGATAAAAGATACTTCATTTATTGCATTAGCGGGCATATTTTGCAAGTGGAACGATTGTGCAAGGAAAGGTCTACACGTTGTTTCTTTTACGTTCACCTATTATCGTTCTTCGTACCACGATCGTGAAATAGGAAGGGACACAGTCGATGGTATAAGACGTTGCCAAATGTACTAGGACATGTACATTTCCATTGAAGCCAACGACGACGACCTCGAAGGAAGGAAGTTTGAAGAGGTGATTTCTACGTCACCGAGACGTCTGATTGTTCGAATTCCTGTTGCTGAGATAAGGGGCTCGACGGCGGAAGTTCAATACCTTGAAGCTTCAATCATTCACTCTTAGACGTGGCAACGGCGTATGAACTTCATGAACAGTTTACAGGTATGTGTTGAACAGTGTGTTACAAGCCTTGATGTTGACGTGCGTCATTAAGCTGTATGTAAAAGTGTAATTGGGTAGTGTGGTCCCAATCGTTACGTAACCCTCTCACTTGCGAGACAGGAAGGAAAGCAGGCACGTCACGTGACTTGCAGGTTAATGCATAATATCCCGAAACAAACGCAAGTAATTTACATTTTTTATGTAGGGCAGTAACAAAATTACGTGAATAATAAAGTGAATTATTTGGATCACTCGTAATTGAGGATCTACGAACATTAAATAAGTGTCCGAACGTTTTTTTTTAAAATCTGCGAGTCAAAAAAGACTATCTTAGTATTCCCCGTAAAACGTTGTGCAAAATACATATGCTTGTGGGCTAAATTGTTACAGTACCATAACAATAATAATAATAATCTGCATGAGTGATGATAATGAGACGCGAGTAGCAACTAAATTTAGAGTCTGTTATTCTTCGTTGTCATTTGTAAAGGACTGCATTTCGCTACGTTTGCACATCTCGAGATTTTTACCATTTGTTGGTTGAAAAAAGGACAGTGGGTCGCGATGTTGAGCTTGTCACTACCCCTTTTCATATTTTATTTTGAGAGCATCTGCGTTGTATTGCTACAAGAGAGAGTAAATTTTGAGCATAGATGCACGTATATAGATATGTAAACCACATCGTGTTGTTTAATGCTAGAGTACGTTCAGATATTATGTTAAATGCATCATACGTAGCTATAAGAAATAATTGGGACGTTGAACGTCTTAATTGATTGATAAGCCCGTGTTTAATGTATTGAGTTTTGATACTATTGGTTTTCTCAGGACGAAATAAAGACCAATCAAAGAATACACAAGATTGTAAAAATAGTTGCCTGTAATTAGATGTATTCCCTGAAAGAGGTTAGAGTAGCAATTTGCAATAAATTTGACCATATGATACCTCGTCCGAAAATTAGTAGTTTTCGAGATAATCGAATTTTTATTGTTTTTTTTTTTAAATGACAATTTTCCACATAAAAATGCGAATTGAGAAAAAACAGCTCATTGTATGGCATATATTTCAGCGTTTTCTGATAGCTAACAAATAAGTGGTTGGTTGGTAAAAAGTGGCCGCGGTGACTCAGCCAGTCTCGTTTGGGACGCGGTAGCGAGCAGACGTGTGCGTGACTACTCCCGCTGCGAGTTCCGTGAGTCAGCTTCCTTACGCGACTAGCGTTCGTCTTGGTGAAAATTCAGTGAGTAAAATGGTTCTGAAACGCGTAAATACGTTGAAATTGAACTTTCAAACAGTAACATTGGATCTTCACCGATGGATCAGCGAGACCTTAAAAGTTACTCCAGAGCAGGTACTAAGTATTGAAATCGACATGTATCATAAGTGTGTATATTTAAAACTGTTATCGAAAGTACTGTGTGAGCAATTGTTATTCAAGTTTGGTGGTATCTACAAATATACTGATGTGGACGGTGATTACGAAATAGAAGTGACTTGGGCAGATCGCGATTATGTGAAGGTGAGAATACATGTTGTGCCAATCGAATTAAGTGACGACCAAATACGAACAGTGTTAGCACATTTCGGGACGATAATCTCACCACTGGTAGACGAGAAGTATTCCGATCAGCATATATATCAAGTCCGGACAGTAGAAAAATTGCGAAGATGACCTTGACAAAGGCCATCCCGTCATACATTACGATAAGTGGATCACGCTATTGGGTTACCTATAATGAACAGGAAAAAACGTGCGTCATTTGCGATTCTCCATCACACTACGCCAATAGCTGTAACGAGCGTCGCCCTAGGGACACCAGAGCAACCGCGACGGTATCCAGTTTCGCGACAGCCCAAAGGACGAATCTGGTTAGGACTACCGTCAGCCAAGTACCAGTTAGTGACCGAGGACCGAAGTATCAACCCTCTGTCCTCTTACTCCCCAGTGCCGAGAATAGGGACACCAACGAAACCCCCCCGACAAAGTCTCTCCAGACCGCCAATGAGTCAAATGAAAAAGATGACCTTGTGCAACCAGGTATGCAGTGTTCTACAGGGACAAAGGAAGGAATAGAAAATGAAGATGCGCCATCCACATCCCCAACCCCTATTGAACAACCTTTGGAGGTTTCCCCCAATTTGACAGGCAAAATGTTCGCTTAGAGTGAATTTCCATCAGTCAATACACGACGATCCCGGTCCAGATCAACAACGAGAGGAGGCAACCCCTCATCCGACCATATGACACTGAGGCCAAAAAAGAAGAAAAAGGGTGAAATGGTAAGTAGATCAACAGTTGTAAGCAATGATTCCTCAAGTGCCAATAATATTGGAAATACTCCTACCTCTGACTTACATGCCCAACACCCAGCAATATTAGGGGCAGTAATGGAAGAACAAAGTGACATGGAGGTGACCCCCGACCCATCTCGTGACTGAGAAAGTGATGTTCTCCCCTAGGGTAGCAAGTGGAAAAGTGTGGAATATGAAACGATTTTCAGTGTGAACATACAACATGTTAACGAGAGTAGTCTATCTGTTTTTCCCCCTCATGATAAACAGAGTTATGAATACAACTGTTAGAGTAGCGACTGTGAACATAAATAAGTTAAGTTCCACGACGAAACAACGCGCTTTAGGGGATTTTCTAGTACAATCCTCAGTGGATGTTGCTCTTCTGCAGGAAGTGTGTGTGACTCAGCTTGAATTACCAGCCCTGTATGTGTCATATCTAAACCCCACGTGTCAATCACAAGGAACGGCTTTAGTAGTCAAACAAGGCTTGCCGATTTCACACGTTATTCAGCATCCATCTGGCCGTATTATAGGTACAAAATTAGCAAACATTTGGTTATTCAACATATATGCTCCGTCTGGAAATACAAACCGTCAATTGAGAAATGAGTTTTTTGGTACTGATGTAGCAGCAGAATTGCAAGGGGGAAAAGAGCATATAATATGTGCAGGTGACTTTAATTGTGTTTTATATCCACAGGATCAACGGCCTGGTTTCTCCACGTCTAATACTTTACAAAAAATAGTTCACGGTTTTAATTTTGTGGATGTTTGGATTGCTAAGCATAATCGAAAATTAGGGTATACATATTTCCGAGACAACTGTGCATCACGTTTAGATCGTTTCTATGTCACTCCCCAATTAAGTCAAAATGTGACATCAATACAACTCATTCCCACGTGTTTTTCCGACCATTTAGCTTTAATTATGGGGATAAATTTGGATATCCCTCAGGTTCCGAAAGGGTACGGATATTGGAAATTGAATACTTCTATTCTTCTAGAGCCAAATTTTAAAAATGCGTTTCATGAACAGTGGAAAAAATGGGAAATTGATCTAGAGAAAAAGACAGATATTATAGGTTGGTGGGAAAAAGTTTTAAAACCTGGCATTAAAATTTTTGTATTCAATTTTGCCAAGAACGATAAAAAGATTGGAATCTCAAATATAACTTCTATTACAGTGTGTTGCGGGAGCTTACTAAAGACCCAACGAATGGTAAACCAGTGTAAACAGAAATAAAGCAAATCCAAGCCACGCTATTACGTATGCATTCTCAGAAACGTAATGGTGTCAAAGTCAGGAGCAGACTCCCCCATTTAGATCGCCATGAAACCGTATCTCTCGCTCATGTTATACAAGAGAGAAAAAATGCGAAGAGACAACAAATTGGTACAGTTCAAATGGACGATGGACGTGAGTATACAAAACATTCAGACATTAAGAAAGTAATTTATGACCATTATAGTAATCTCTATTCGAACAAAAGAACTAATGGTAATGCAAATGCTGACGAATTTTTTGGAAATATTCCAACAGTGTTTCATGATACTGATAGAGATGTTTTAGACAATATCTTCACTATGGAAGAAGTACATAAAGCAGTAATGGGGGGGGAAACCTTTCTCCTCCCCTGGAATTGATGGACTTCCCACTGCTCTCTTTCAAACTTTTTGGAATTTGATAGGGAAAACAATAACAAAATGGGTAAATGCAGTTTTTAGGAATCACATCACTGGTAAAACATCAAATACTGGTGTTATTGTATTAGTGCCTAAAATAGCGCAACCAAAGAAAGTGTCTCATTATCGTCCCATAACTCTACTGTGTGCAGATTACAAAATATTTTCTCGGTGTATGATGCAACGACTGACTCCCTATGCTGAAAAATTAGTTGGCAAGATGCAATATTGTTACGGTGAACACAAAAATATATATGGTGTGTTGCAAACACTCCGTGAAGTAATTGCGAGTTCAAACTCCAACTCTGCTAATGTCAATCACGCAATTTTAGCTGTAGATTTCCAACATGCTTTCGACTCTGTTAATCATGAACATATGTTCAATGTTTTTGGTAAACTTGGCCTAGGAGGTGATTTTCTAAATGCCTTACAAGGTTTGTACAAACACGCAGAATCCAAAATTCAAATCAATGGATTCTTAACGAATCCCTTCCCAGTGTGTGCAGGGGTTCGACAGGGAGATCCTCTCTCTATGTTGATTTTTTGTGTCTCGCTCATGCCTTTGTTAATATCTTTAGAAAAGGAAATATCTGGTATTACAATTAGCAATCAAAATATTAAAGTATTGTCATATGCTGATGATGTCACTATTTTAGTTCAGTCTCAGACTGACAAAAAAATTATATATCAACAAATGGAGAAATACAAACTGATTTCAGGTTTAACGATAAATTATGAAAAAACTCGTATGATGTATTTAAATTCTACAAATCAAAACAGATCTCAAGAAAATTTTCAAGTGGTTCCAAAACTTAAAATACTGGGAATAATATTTACTAGGTCAATTAGACAGATGCAGGAATTAAATTATAATATGGTAATAGGAGCTATTAAAGCTGTTTTATGTAAACATAAACTTAGGAATTTAAGTTTAATATCACGTGCAGCTTTTGTAAATATGTTCGCGCTCTCCAAGGTCTGGTTCCTGGCGAAGGTTCTTCCACCAAGAAAAATAGACCTTGCGAAACTGAAGGGTGCTGTAAATTGGTTTATGTGGTCTGGACATATCCTTCGGGTTAGTCATGAAACAATGTGTCTACCTGTTGAATGTGGCGGATTAAAGTTGGTTCATGTGGCAACTAAAAGTCAAGTACTGATGATTCAGGCTAACATTGCAGCAATGGTCAATCACTCTGATGGTCTGACAGGTACGATTCTAAAGCAATGTTTGAACACTATTGTGTTAGAATATCCAATTGATGTAAGTACTATTCCCAAACAGTATCAATACTTGGTAGATTCTATTGTAGAAATATGCTATACTTTGTTATTATCGGACAACTTTCAAATACCCACTGTAAAAAACATATACAAAATTAAACGTAAGACTATGCACCATAAATGTAAAATAATGTTGAAGAACCCTCGTGTTCTTTGGAACAGAGTTTGGATAAATGTACATGCAACACATTTATCAACAAAGATACGGTCTGCATGGTATTGTATTGTTCACCAAATCATGATAACTGGAACGCAACTTCATCGATTCCGATTAGCGGAGAATCCGCAGTGTAAATGGTGTAATGTAGATGAAAGTATAGAACACTTAATCAGTGAGTGCAAAATTAGAAAATCAACGTGGGAATATATCACGAAAATGATTAGTATAATATGCAGAACAAGCCAGAGGCAAATTACGATTAATCACCTTTTGTGTCCAAGTTTTACATATTACCCGAAAACAAAGTTAAATAGTGTGCAATGGATATTAGGGAATTATGCTTGGTTTATTACTACCTATAAGAAACAGGATTTTCGTGAGAAATTTGAAATATATATGCATCAAGAATATCAGCATATTTCTTCATATGCTATGCATACTACGTATGAAAATTTTTTAACTGTTATGCATACTATGTAAATAAAACCTAAAAAGTCTGTGTTTGTATTCTGAAAATGTAAAAAGGAAATAAAGGAAATAAAATTTTTAAAAAAAGGTCGGTAACGCGTCTGACTACGATGCTTTAGGTCCCGGGTTCGATCCCCGGCTGGTTCAAATCCGGGAACTTTTCTAACGATGGAAGCGGCCCCGGCGCCCACCCAGCATCGAATTACATGGGTACCTGGGGGAAACCCTGGGGGGTAAAGGCGGTCAGGGGCGTGATGCTGATGACATCACCCCCACTCACGACCGGATCAAGAAAGTGTGGGGCGTTACCCCCACACCCCCTATACGCCTTCATGGCGTGGTGATATGCACATGGGAGCACTTTACCTTTTTTTGTAAAAAGTTTGTCCCAAATAACAATCACATGTAAGTAACGGGTGGGTCTAAACTTACAAGTGATGATAAAAAAAATGCACTCTTAGTTTACTTGGCAACGTATTAATAACAAGAATGGTATGACACGAAGCGTACAAATTACTTAAATTACTTCCTTGTGTGATCTGCTATCCAACAAGGTACAAATGTTGCTAAGATTCACATTTGTGTACAAGAAATAATACTTCATTCATCTTCCTGTGAATGGAATCAATGAACAATACAATTAAAGAACATTACACTTCTTGCTCAAAGTGGGCACCTCCATTACGAATGCAGGCACGCACGTTTTTAAAGACATTTGGTCTCGTTAGTCGTGATGTGATGATGTCCTTGATGTGTTGACCAGCTGTTAAGATCCTCTCCCTGAGCTCTTCTTGCGAGTTTACCGGTGTCTTGTAAACTAAGTCTTTCATGTGGCTCCAAATGTAAAAGTCGCAAGGCGTCAAATCAATCGGCGGATCCAGCTGGGCAGCCATCATGCTAGTAAATCATGTCACGTCTTGTAGCTAGAGGCACATCCTCCAACAACATTGCCATCCCGTTTCTCAAAAAATGTTCATAAATGATGCCATTTAAGATTTCGGCAGGAATAATTGCTCGATCATCACCTGTAAGTTTAGACCCAATCGTTACTTACATGTTATTGTTATTTGGGACAAACTTTTTTCCAATCAACCAGTTATTTGTTAGTTATCAGAAAACGCTGAAATATGTGCCATACAATGAGCTGTTTTTTCTCAATTCGCATTTTTATGTGGAAAAGTGTCATTTAAAAAAAATACAAATTCGATTATCTCGAAAACTACTACTTTTCGGACGGGTTATCATATGGTCAAAATTATTGCAAATTGCCTCTACTTTAACCCCTTTCAGGGAATACATCTAATTACAGGTCACCCTGTATATATGTATATATACGTATATATATTTAAAGATAATTAGATTCATTAAAATTCGTCGGTGCATTTTTGCATGACTTTGTTGAATATTGAAGATTGGCATACGTCGCCCTTTGTTGTTAAATAAATTACAATTAATTGAAATTCTGAAATGCGTTATCCTTGACCTGATAAAAGCTAAATACTGGACGTTAACCATGATGACTAGGTGAAAGATAATGTAGTTAGTAGTAGTTTACTGCTTTGTATTTGTTGTATACGTGCAGTTATGAGAACGATCTTGAGTTGAGGCGTCTTTTTAGGGAATGCTGAATGATGATTGCTACGACTATTGCAATTTGTTATATTGTTGTTGCACCACATTACAGTAATTTTTGGAGGTTCGTAAGGAACCCTGAAGCGTCACTACGAAAGTGTCACAAGTCTAAACTTAAAGAAACTTTGTACTTTCTACTAACTTATAGATCTCATCATCCACGTAATTTAACGCGCTATCCATTTGTTATAGACCAAGTAGATTGTTACAAAATTCCTGGTACCAGATCATGGTTTTATAGCTACCCAAAGCTAAGTACAAATGCATGGTTGCACAGCTTGATTTTCATGTTATTCCCTCCCTTTTGAGTAATAAATTTGAGATTTTCTTTTGATGGAACAATTTGAAAATTTTGGGGAGCTAAGTAATTTTGAAAAAAAAAATTGAATCCATTAGAATATTTTTTTCTCTCCTTGGACATTTTTTTTCACAACCTAATCTTTGTAAAAACTCCTTAATAATATAGCTCCATTGTGCTTTGCCGTATGTACCACTGCCATTCCATAACTTAGAATTATTTCTTTTTAAATGTTGAATTTGGTACCTTATATATATATTTATATTTTTGGAACATTGCATTTTTTTCCCAACCTGCTACACCCACCACCACCCAATTGGTTCGCCTTTGGGGTTCCTTGGAATTTTGAATATTAGATTTCTGCTGCTTATTTGCGCATGCTCTTTACCTGTTTACATATGAAGGTGCCACGCATTCTCTCGTGGTTTCTTTTGAGTCTATTTACTTTGGCATTATAGTGGGCGAGTCCGTCGGTGAATCACCAACGGTTTTTTCAGGTTGACAGTATAATGTCTTTACCAAATAACCCCCGTTCTCCCTTCCCATCCTATATCCCTTCTGCTCAACATGTTCTTATTCCTCCCTCTCCTTTTATTTACCTTCCTCCTCTTCTTGACATCAATGATCTAGTATTACCTCCAGATCCTACATCTATTACAAATTATGTTCGATACTTGACAGCTATGGACTTATTGAAGGATTTACCTTTTACGGATGGTTCAGATCCAAACAAAATTTATCAATTTCTGCTAATCATGCACCGAACATTAAATTTATCTCTTTTGGACATTGAATCTGTACTTTTATTAGCATTTTCAAGAACTGTGGGAACCCTTAGGGAAATGTGGTATGAGGCACTAGAAATTCCCTTGGCCTCTTTATGTCCGGGTTATATGGCATATGTTAGTGCCCCCTTCTATAAGAACCTTAATAAACCAGCATTTATTACGCGGACAAAACATTACAGAATTCCTTTCAACTTACTTATGTAATGTCTATGAAGCCTTTCACATTCTACCTTTCGATTGAGCATAAGAATGCCATTTATATTCTATCCTTAATGGATTACAATCCTCAACGCGCTTACATCTGGCCCATAGAATCACATTCAATGGAACATGCTCCTTTGACACCATCGATGACAGCAATTCCTCATAATCAATATCATTCTGTATCCTTTTCCCATGTTAGTTCTGAACTCTCGTTTTCAGAAGAGGAACAGGAACATGTCCACCATCTTATGATCCTTCTACCCTTCTTAAGGAGCATAAACTGGATATTTTGCATATCCATCATCCATTTTGTATAAATGATAAATCAGTCCCAGTTGTACAGGCTTTTGTGAATTCCACTCCATCCCGTATGCTTTTAGATTTGGGTAGCTCGGTATTATTAATTGCCAGTGGTTTTGTGTCCAATCTTCATTTAGCATCTCCTATTTTAAGAGATAAGACTCAAAAATTACAAACTGCGAATAGTCAACCTATTTCTTTAAATGTTCGGGTTTGCTTGTCAGTCAAAATTAATGCTTTGTCGTGGACATTTTTTGGATATCGGATGATCGTCCATTTCCTATTATAATGGGCTCTGATTTTTACCCCATTCAAAGACTTTGATTTCTCTTGAAAAATTGACACTCTCTTTTACCTTTGCTTCGGCATCAATTCCCTTCACCCCTACAAAACCACCACCATCCACCATATCCGTCCCCCCTCCTGTTACTTCAACCTTTCCAAAACTACCTTGTGATCTTCAATCGCTTTTCGACGAACATGGTGATGTGGTTACTGATCGTGTAGGGTCTTTTAAACTTGAACCAGTTTCTATACCTCTTATTACTGATGTGCCATTCCGATCCAAACCCTTCCAAATAATTCCGACCCAAACATCAATACTTCGTGATCAGATAAAGGATCTTGTGCCACATAATATTGTGGAAGAGTTTTCCTCCCCTTATGTATCACCTTGCTTCCTTGTTGATAAAAAGGACGGTGAACATCGTTTAGTATGTTCTTTTAAATATCTAAACAGACTAATTGCCTATGACAACTTTCCCAAACCACGTATTGATCTCATTTTTCAACATTTGCAGGCAGATAGAATTGTTTCGTCTGGATTTATGTAAGAACTTTCATCAATTCCGTTTGGATGAACAAGGTATAAATCTAACAGCTTTTGTCACTTCCTTTGGTCAATTCCGATATACTCAAATTCCATTTGGCATTAACCTTGGCACCCAACTTTTGACTCGTGCATTGGACACTTGGTCGATTAAAATAATAATTTCTAATAAATTATGTTGATGATTTTTTAATTTACAACCCGGAAGAAACTCACCTTCACCATTTACAAGAAGTTTTGGAAGCCTTACGAGACGCAGGGTTAACTGTGAATCCTTCCAAATCTACATGGATGAAAAAAGGTAAAGTGCTCCCCTGTGCTTAGCACCACGCCACGAAGGCGTATAAGGGGTAACGCCCCACACTTTCTTGATCCGGTCACGAGTGGGGGTGTGATCAGCATCACGCCTCTGACCGCCTTGACTCCCCAGGGTTTCCCCCAAGGTACCCATGTTATTCGACGCTGGGTGGGCGCCGGGGCCGCTTCCAACGTTAGAAAAGTTCCCGGATTTGAACCGGCCGGGGATCGAACCCGGGACCTTTAGCATGGTAGTCAGACGCGTTACCGACTGAGCTACCGCGGCATGAAACGAGAAGTTAAATATTTGGTGTATATCTTACGGTAAGGCCAACTCATTTTGGATCCGGAACGTATTGCTCCAATTCAGGAATTGACCTCTCCCAAGAATTTGAAGGCTCTTCAATGCATTCTGGGTTTACTCGCTGATTACGCGAAATTTATTACAGATTATGCTGCTCTCACAGGGTTTCTTACAGACAAAAATAAGAAAGGTGTAGTCTTCAACTGGTCGACTGACGATCAATGTCAATTTGAGCATTTAAAAGCTGTTTTTCTTACTCATACAGTGTTGGCTTTTCCAGATTTTTCAAGGGAATTCATCCTATCATGCGATGCCTCAGGCTTGGCTTTAAAGGCGACACTAAATCAACGTGAGCCTGATCGCTCCCTACGTCCTATAGCCTTTGCTTCCCGAAAGCGTTCTGTCAATCCATCTATGAAGCAGAGTGCTGTGCCATTGTTTATGGGTTTAAAAAGTTCGAGACTTACCTTACAGCAAAACCTTCTCTCTTACAGACTGATAATCAGCCCTTATCTTGGCTCCTCAGTCATCATGAACAATACGTTAAATTTGGCCGTTGACTTTTGTACACTTTTGTTCACAAAAAGTGGCACACTCGTTTGAGTTGAAGTCCAGCTTCGGGTCTGGCAGTACAGCCGAAGTAAATGTTCGGAAACCAACAGTGTTGCTTACTATCAAACATTTTAACCACATGCAGGGAATTTTGTTTCTCTCAGGCTCAAAGAAAAGGGCTAACGGAAAGATTGCAGCGTAAATATTAATTAACTAATTTACCTGCCAATGTTCCCAATTGGGAACATCAACTAATTTTCAATTTCAACTATACTGAAACAAAATTTTTCATAGTTTTGTTGTTTGATTTATTAATTTAGGGTGTATATTTACTCTTAACAACATTTAATTAATATTTTCATTATTATCGTCTGGATAGTATAATATGAAATTACGCCAAAATGGTTAAAATTTCATTCATAATATTATATATCTTTTATTTACACCCAAATCAATTACTTTTTTCTTCTTTGTACATAATCGGTCAGAACCTAATGCTACGTGAAATGCATTAAAATGGGGTTTCATCGATTTATATTAGTCTGGACTACAGCGCCTTGAATAACGTAGCGTGGAAAACGACCCAAGAAACTGGTTCCCCAGACGGATGAGAAACATAGATGGCACTGCGATCAATGTCGGTGCTAATTTTCTTATGAAAGTAATGCCGCTTTGTTAGTTTTTGGAATATATTATGTAGATTTGTTTGTCTTGAAAGGCGGTACGTGAATTGATGAAAACAGTTATATTTGTGGAGTGATTTGCAGTTACGAAATGACATTAATTTGGAAAGAAAAGTAAAATAAAATTAATAAATAAATAGCATGCGTAACACAAGAAGAAACATCGCAACGTTATTCCGGACGTCAGGTGTTGGATTGTGTACTAAGAGTTTTATTTTTCTATGTTATTAGAATATAAATAGTATCCTGAGAGATATTTCATACCGAGGCGACAAACCACAAGTGTCGCTTGGAAGCGAGCAGTCCGTAATCAATGCAGCCTTTCGAACCGTAGGGACACAAACTCTGACTGCACAGTTTCCTCAAGGAGATTTTACACCAAAGCGACACGCGACAAACGATACGAGGATTTCACACCAAAGCGACACGGGTCCTTCGGTCCAAGGCAACTTTCACACCGAAGCGATACATGTTGCTTGGAAACGAGCCAATCAAGAGCAACATTTCACATCGTAGCGGCATGACGGGAAGCACAGGCCAGCGTTCGGTTGGTGAAATCCTCAAGCGATAAGTGTCGCGTGCCCCTTGTCGCTTTGGTGCACAATCTCCCTAAAGCAAGACACTCATTGCATCGCGCACTCGCGAACAACAAACCACGGCAACATGTTGTAAGCTATTGAGGAAATGGCCCAGTTTGAGCGACGCACAAGCGACAAAGCGACACGTGTGACTTATCGTGTCGCCTAGATCTGTTGTTGTAATGTGCGGTTTTTCGTGTCGCCTATCTGTTGTTCGCACAATTAGCAGCGAACGCTTTCCAATAGACTGGAGGCACCATGTCGCTTGTCACTTAGCTGGGAACTCCCCCTGTATCGCGTCGCTTCGGTCTGAGCACCCTTCCTTTAAGGAGTTTTCCGACCGAAGAAACAAGTAGCATGCGAATACGCCACATGAACGTGTCGTTTGCTGTTTGGACGCTCATGTGCAAGAATGCTATTTTACAGTCTGGAAGTGTGTGTCACTAGTGTGACAGTGTGAACATCCCGTGTCGCTTGTCCCATTGGTTTGAAAGTTTCCTTACACTCATGTCGATGGCACTAAGAAAGTTTTGTGGGGTTCACCTTGTCGTTTCATGGAATCATCTTTATCATCATCGCCGCGATTAGTTTAAAGCGGAAGAAAAGAGACAGTAAATATCAAAAATACAAATGCTTCAGTGTGTATATCTTTAAAAGAAACGATGATGATGATGATGATAATAATGAACCTAATTCATACACAAAAATTTAGTTGCCAAGAGCATTCCACGCGTATTTTTTCTCCCGTATTATTAACGAAAGTATGACGATAACAGGACGTGGTCGACTGTCTAGAATGTTCGTTAATATCTTCGCGACCACTGTACCAAATATCATAGCAATTATCACATTCATAGAAATGGTTCATGTAAAAGAATCAGACGTTGCAGCGAAAACTCCATTTACTTCCATTATAAGCAGACGAATACCAAGTAGTGATGGGTCGTTCGTGAACGAGTCGTTCAAAAGTAACGACTCTCTCTTGTGAGCGGTGAACGACTCGCTCATCAGAATTGAACGACACGTTCAAAGAGTCGTATGTGTGCCACGACTCCTCCGCCCGCCAAGCAACTATTATTCCATTATTCCCTCTCCTTTCCACGAATTTTGCGAGGAAGGCGCATGCGCAAGTGTACACTCGCCTGGCGGCCGGAATTTTTGAAAGAAAGCAAGTCGATTCTGCGGGCAGCAAATGGGGACTGGAGAGGAGAGGGAGGGGGGTCCTCTCTGTTCCTTTTCCCTACCCCTAGTTGAGTAAAAAGCTGGCTGAAACGTGCCGTGTACGATGAGAGGGGAAGGAGCATGCTCGCGAGTCGACTCTTTCCTTCGTTCAAAGAGTCGTGGCACACTTTAGCGACTCTTTGAACGAAGGAAAGAGTCGACTCGCGAGCTCGCGACTCGCGAGTGTTGTTTGCAGAGAGAGAGCGCGCAACCTCAGCCCATGACGGGCAGCGAAGAACAGCCAACAAATTTGTCCTGTAGTTTCAAGTTCGGCCAAACCATTAGCGCTAAAATTACAAGAAATTAAATGTTAGTAAAAATATTAGGGGAGTCTTGTAAAAATTTTGGGAAGGTGTTAGGCACAGACCTCTTGATTACGATATTCCGATTAGCCTATTTTGAGTTGTTATTGTTTAAGTCCACTTTATGTGCAGATAGGATAGTCGGGACTGGACCTACAGTTTAAAGTGGAATCCGAACCTCCACTTTGTATTGAACACGGTACCCCTTGATTACCGGCGACGTTATCACTACGCCATCGGGGAGACCCGATTAGCCTATTGGAGCATAAAAGTGGACTTATAACAATTTTTACGAAGTAGACCATTTTAATACATGACAGCGTTAACCACTATGCTATTAGGGTGAATCAGAAAAGGGGGGCAGTAATTTATAATTTGAAACACAAAATACTTAGTGTGGAAAGCGATTGTTACTTTTAATTATTTTCTAAAGCGCCGGCCTCCATGGTGGAGTGGTTAGTACACCTCATTACTCATCCTGATCTTCGCGATTACCCAAAAAAGTGACAGAAAAGCGAAGTAAAATAAACCAAATCAATCAACCAATCATTATTTTCTAAAGCAAGATCAAAGACAATAAACACCTTTTGTTTTCTGTTACTCCAAATCCAAAAATGACGTAATACAAGCAGCAAGCACAAGTTCAAATGATAAACCTTTAGGGAAAATAACAAACATGTATTAAAACAAAAATTATAACTTACAATTTTTTATATTCAGTAAAGAATTACCTAATAGAACAAACCACATGATAATGAATTAATTATAAGTGGACTCGTGAAATGAAGGTCTTTTTATATTTGAATACTACATTATGTTCTGTTTTTCTGATTTTTTTAATAAAGAACCTGAGAGACAAACACACGCTCACACACGCAGTTATACACAATTTCTTATAATCCTATCTATAATGGATATTCAATTTGTTATAACATTAATTTAATATATTTTGTGTAATACAAGGAACAAATTTGAAATTATGCGGGGAACGGTGGGGATTTCCCCTCTAACGATCATATCATGTAATTTCCCAATACAATCGCTCTCTCTTTCTCTCTGTATGCATGTGTACATACATATACTTACATATTATACACGTGAGATTAGAAGATTAAAATTTAAATCACATTGGAATGATAACGTTATTAGAGACGAATCACAAATTTACTCCAATAGAAACACAGCATTATATACAAAATAAAAGTAAAACACAAATGAAAAGCAAAGATAAATATGAAAATTCAGTGCGCAAAATCATTGCAAAACAAAAATGCAATCAATAAAATTAATATTGACAAAACTAACTCAAGTATTCTATAATGTATGCCGGCGTGGTTAGCACATCAAGGGTCTCGAGAAATATAGTTTAAGGGATGTAAGGGATGATCCTTCCACGTAGTACACCCAATTGTCAACCTCACTTCCACATAGTACACCCTGGACTGCACTTTGCAGACTAACGAGGCTCTGGCGTCTATACCTACGGCCAGTATAATTTTCGTAGGGATGTGTGTGTGTGTTGTCCTGTGTTTTGTCCTTATGTGTGCTGAGTGCCTTTACAGCCTCAGCTTTTAACCGGTCAGATTATTTTAATATTTTAGTTACTACAGGACATTACAGTTATGTTATTTTAGTTCTGGTAAGGGGCTGGATCCCGTATAAAGTGAAGGGTGCAAAATAGCCTAAGTGACGCACACAAAATTTTAAATTCATATTCAATCATAGCCTTTAGTATAAAACAGAGATGTGATGGGTAGGGCCGGCCCCCGTGGCGGAGTGCTTAGCACATCGCGGCACGAGGGCAGGGAGTCCTGAGGCCGATATTCGGTGGAAACACATAGCGGCTCGGGATACCACTTTTGCCCAGGCTTTGCTCTTCTGCCACTTTGGCTAATCGCGAACATGAAAATCAGTGATGATATAATGAAATTGATGAAGTGACGCTCAATTCCGAGATTCCTCTTAGCGCACTGTTCTAACCACTCCTCCACAGAGGCGACTGAAATTGTTGGAAGTGAATCAGTTTCACAAGTAGCAGGACATTACAAGATCGCAATGAAAACAGGGCCAACCCTTCCAAAGTTGGTGAGATGATGAGAGACACTCTGTGTAAAATGTACTGTTCGAGAATCTCGTCTCATTGGAGTAACGATACCGATTTATCCTTTGAAATAGATAAGCGAACAAGACCAGACAGGTGTTTTTAACTTGAAATCAAATCGCGAACAAGATATGCATTCTCATTCACGAGTTGAAACGATGTGCCAAGTCATCTTGTCTCACCACGATACTCGATCGAGTTGCTCTTCCGCTTCGTGCACATGTAAACCTTTTAATTTACACGTTCAATTTTATTTATCCAAGAAAACAAATCTGTTAACATGAGAATGAACAGAAGAAATAAGCTACTAGTTATTTTCCCATTAAGGAACAAACAAATTTTAAAATGCTATAATTTCTTATAAATTAGCATGGAGTAATTATATTTTATAATTTATTAATTCAATTTTAATATTTTAACTGCCTAACACGCTTTGTTGTATTTTATGCATCTTTTATACCTAATTACTTAGTATTGACAGCGAGGATGAATGAATTTTACGTACAGATAAGCTAATCGGGACTGGATCTACAGTTTAAAGTGGGATCCACCAGGTATCGTTACAAGGCAACGACGGAGGATGGATGGTGATTAGAGTAATTGACAAGAGGTTAAATACAGATTACCACTCATCTCTTGGCTGGGGTTCGAACCCGGAACTTTCGGTGTCAATAGGCTTACTTTGAGGAGGGCGACACCACTCATCTGTCACTCCAAGATTATTTCAAGCTGGCCAATATAGAAATCAAGAAACAAAGAACATGCACCATGGAGTATGTTTTATTTATGTTATTCAGCCATCCTTTCATTCCTTGTTAAATCCTGGTAAGGAAATTGCTTCCTGTCTCGGATTCGATCCTCGGTGGAGGCACCTTGCCCAGTGATTTAGACCCCAGTTTAAAATGTAGCTTCAATCCCGATTAGACTATCTGAGCATAAAGTGAACTTTAAACATTGTCTGACAAAATCATTTTCATAGGACGTGAAATATTTCATTAACATTAACGTGTAAATATTTTACTAATGAAAACAGCATTAAAGAATAAATATAGAAGTTTAACCATAAATCTCATCGTACATGATACTGCAAAAAAGCTTTTATTGAATGACTGCAGAATTAGGAACAACTACGTAAGATGGACATGGGTCATGTTCACGAGTGATATAAACAGCTGTTGGCCATCTGCGGTGAGCCTACGTGTTAAGGTGTTTTACTAGTAGAAAGCAACATTAAAAAAAATACATACGTATAATTTGGCCCGCTTTATAGAAATTCGATCATACATTATGATATTGGCAGAAACTTATATTGAATGACTGTAGAACAACAAAAAGCTATGGACATGGATATGGGACATGGATAATGTTCAAGAGCGATATATATTTCTTAAACACAGCTGTTAGCCATCCGCGGAGAGCGAGCGGGTGGATCCTACTTTAAACTGTAGATCCAGTCTGCTGGCGAGACCGCACCCGCGCCTTGTGTAAGAGAGCTCGCGACTCGCGAGCGAACGATGAGTGAGGAGAAGAGTCGCTAAGGCGAGCGAGTCGTTAAGGTGCTTAATGACTCTTCGTGCCGACTCGCGAGTCGTGAACGATGAGGGAGGAGAAGAGTCGCTAAGGCGAGCGAGTCGTTAAGGTGCTTAATGACTCTTCGTGCCGACTCGCGAGTCGTGAACGAATGATGGGGAAAGAGTCGTGGGACTGTGCTGTGACTCTTCGTGCTGTTTCAAGAGTCGTGAACGAGCGATGCTCGTGAAAATGCAAGCATGTGTCGCAGCGCAGATCTGGAGTGCATTTTGTTGCGATATTAAAACCAGTGATCGAATGCAAAAAAGGAAGAATATGTAATGCACGTTATTACTAATAAAAGGTTGATATAAGTATATAGCATTTCTGTGTATGCTATCGTACTGCATAATTTGCATTATCCGCAGTATGAAATGTAAACTGAAACAAGATACAAATATAGAAAATCTCACTCATGAGACAGAGTAATGAAAACAAGTATGTGCAATAAATTTTGTTTGTGTGTGTGTGTTTACTGTTTACACATATATGTATATCCACACACATACAGAATCGTATTTGTATTTTTCTTATTTTATGCCGTTTTTCTTCAAATTTTAAGTAATCGCGACGATGAGGATGATGCGTGATGATATAGATGAAGGGACACTCGTAAAGAATATCCTTGCCCAGACCGGGACTAGAACCCGGGAACTTCTGTGGCAAGATCAAATGTCGATTACTTCAGAATCTTGGCCATCTAGTCGGCTACACGCACAAAAATGCAATACAATTTATTAATCTTGAAGGACGTACGTTGTGTTCGTTTACTTAAATACAATCATCTGCTTCAACACCTCCTACCCCCTTCCCCCACTTCAGGCATGTGTTTCGAGAAAAAGAAGCTTGGCGACTCTTTTGAACGACTCATTTGAACGACTCTTCTCAGTGAGCGAGCGCTCATGAGTCGACTCGCACAAATGAACGGCTTGAACCCATCGCTAATACCAAGCACCGGGTTCAACACCAGCGCCTCAGCGGATAATTTTCGAGTGGAACCAGCCAGAGCGCCCAGAACTGTGCCGTTTTCCACACTACGTTATTCAAGGCGCTGTAGTCTGGACCTAAGTTTATTATCATGTTCCCAAATGGGAACGTTGGCGTTTTGCATGAACAATGGTTACAGACAAAAAATACTTCGCACAAAAAACTGAAGAGAAATTTTCCTTTTTCACATTTGTGAGGCAAGATTGCTTTGTAACTTAGTCAACAATGGAAATAAAATCATGCTTATTGTTGGCTACAAGTACATTTGAAATAATTGTTTTTACATTGTATAACAAAGATCCCGGCGTGTTTTGTGCCACGTTCTGTTAGCTGCTTCCGTTGATTCATGCCGTCTTCCTTGTTATAAAATTCAGTCTTTCAACAACATTTGTACGAACAACATGGCATCGAATCGTTTCCTATAATTGGAAGCAGCTTTTCAGTATTTGAATGAAAATTTAGATGACGATACTGAAGACACTGGAGATGTAGTGGATATATGTCAATTGCCTCCAGAAGAAACTGCAGATCTTACCGACGAGGAAAAAACTGATGACAACGTTTTGAAAGAAGTAGTTTCTTCAGATGTGTGTGGTGCAGGCGCGGAGCGTCCATGTAAGCCGTGTAAGCCGGGCTTACACTTTATTAGTTCTAATAAAATGTATGTAGACTAATTATATGGTAAAATTCGTAAAAACTTCAAAGTTCAACTCGGCCCGATACCAGTCTTCGAGATCCTGTTTGTTAGATTGCAACACTTCAGCACCAGGGGAGACATGAGAACTCCAGCCTTCTGCTTGCGGAAAGTTGTAAACCGTCTGAATCAGAGGCGAAGATATAGTACAAGCAATGCAAGCACTGCTTGCATAATTCGAATATCATTTAATGTACTTAATTTTCTAACCGTATTTAGTTTCCATCGCACTCGATTTCGCGAAAAAATGCGGCCGCAAACTCCCCCAGCAGCTCTGTAGCAAGCACCAGCCTCAATGCTTGCAGCCGTTCTGCGGGAAAATAAGGCCTCCGAAGGAGTCACATGGCGAAGCGTGAAATTCTGGTGGAACCCGTCCACAAAGCTTCTACAAAAAGCTGTGCTTTCCGAGCTTGCGTGATTCCCGAAAATAGCCGAGTTCAACCGAAAGCAGAAGGATTCATCTATGGGTACGTTGCCAGCAAAAACTAGTAACGAATATTTGTCTTCATGAACACGTAAACAAGATCGCAAATATAATAATAATTGTTAGTCATAAAATAACTAAAAGAAGTTATTATCACTGTTCTAAATTCCATATATATCATATTATATTACAAATTATTTTAGATTTCGCGAAATGTAAAACGCGTAAAAAAAAGTTGACATTCGGAGTTGGGGCAGTGGAATTTCTGCAGCCCCGTGAAGAGTTTTCTCAGGCAGGGAGGGAAGATTGGACGGACCTTGGTCCTGCACCCTGCTTCCTGGTCGGTCCAGCTCAAATTACGCCAGAAGTGTTGACCGCTACCAGTGTTTGCAACTGCCAAATTATTTACGCAGTAATTCAAGTGAGCTCTTTCACAAATTTTACAATCAATAAATTGACTGCTTTTGAATAAAACTTGGGGTGAAAATAAAGCTATCTGAGAAAGAACTATCTACTGATATTTGTACATGGCATAGAAGTAAATCGTATACATTCTGCATATTATGAGCACAAGAATATGTTTTAATGATTGATTGATTGATTTGTTGTTTTAAGTCCACTTTATGCACAGTAAGGCTAATCGGGACTGGACCTACAGTTTAAAATGGGATCTGAAACACTTGTGCCTCCACCGGGTATCGAACCCGGAACCCCTTGATTACAAGGCGACGACACTACCACTGCGCCATCGGGGAGGCCCGAATATGTTTTAAGTTCTATTATTATGACGCAAGTGGTGTTCCCAGGGTCTTTTTACGGTCCCCATTTTGTCATCTTTTGCTTCCTTTGACGTTTTTTCTTAGATATACTGGGCCAAAAGGGGGTTATGTCTACCATCCACCCCCCTTCGCCCCGGGCACGCCATTGAATGACACTTTATTACTTAAATATTAATGTACATACTCGTTCTGCTGAAATGATTCTGATTCCTCCGCGTAATTTTTATCTCCAAACTGATATATCTTTCCTTTGTGACGGATAAAATTAAGGAAATAGGTTGGTATCACTTTCTGTTGTTTCAGAGATTTTCAAAGTGATCTTGTGTGGATGCTTGCATTTGCAGTTGTGGAAAGCGCGTGGGATAGTGTGAGTGTTTGTTGCTTCGTGTTTTGTGCTGTGAATTTATCGGAATGAACGCGTATTTAGGAACGGTTGATGTGAAGTGCGGGTGTATTATTGAGCAATTGAAAATTGCTTCGTTTAGCTCGAGAGAGATAAGTGTTAAAATGAAAATCGTGGAAGGGGGTCGACCAACACCAAGAGTTTGAAATTTATTGTGGTGAGTACATCGTCTATGCATGTGTTTCTTTGCTTTGAAATGAATTTTTTATTGTTTGTGTTTAACTTTTTATTTAGTGTTTAAGTTACTCCAATGCGGTTTTTAGGGTGCCCAAAAATACTAAATTACATCATGCAGCGTAAAATAAACAAATGATTCCCATTTTTTTTAATCTAAATCGGTTTGGTCACCGTTTGACCATATTAAATAATAATGAACAAATAAAGGTACTAATAAGTAAGTAAGAAATTCCGTCTCCCTTTAGTCGTATGCGGAAAGTTCGCATATGCAAAACGTTTAATATCATATGAATAACGTTACCTGGATTTTTTTTTAAAAAGTAAATGTGACGTTTGTGGATCATATGGTTTATTTTCAGTACAGTCACTTTATTACGATATTTTGACAAATCCAGCGACTGGGTAAATGAGGCTATAAACCTTGAATCTTTCCCCTCGGCATGTCGTTGTACTACATGTTTTGTTGTACTGAAACATTGATTGCCTCCTTCGTAAGACTACGCTTCGCTACTGGTCTGAATGTTGCCTTACAAATTTCTGACCGCGAAGGAAGCAGTGCCTACCGTATCTGGATGGAGAAGAGCAAGGAATATAGGGAAGAGCGGGCCAAACCCTAGGTTCGTAAACCTACGGCAACAGGCTTACAGCAGCGTTGCAAACCTCATGTTTAGAAAAAGTGTTGTTCATGGACGTCCGCAGTATTTCTTTCCACCAGGGAGGATTAAGCAAAGTATTTTTTTTTTCAGGGGTTGGGGTAAACTAGGTATATTTCCCTTCTCAAAATATCTGCAACGCCCTTACAATAATTAACAATTTGATGTGACTGAAATGAAATTGTATGTGTGAAAATGGTTGACGTTCATTTTTCAGGAAGTGTATCCTTGCCTTGCTCCTTCTGGACATCAATGGTGTCGTTTAAACTCCAAAATTATGGTACATACTACTAAATTGTTCTGTGATTTTCATATCATTAATAATAATTTATAACAAAAACATAAATATAAATTCGAATGGTTTAACCAACGGCATGGGTTAGACGTTATACGTGAAAAGTTTGAGAAAATTTATCCACAACGAAAAGTGGCCCTCTTGTTTTATTTATATCCTCAACTTACAAACGACTTTTTTAACTTGTGCGAGATTTATCACCGTTATGCTTGGGTTGGCTTCACTGAATACGCGTCAGCGAGACACAGGTCCTGCAAGAGGAGGGGCTCCAGCGTTGTCGGGTATGAATGGTTGACTGCAAAGGAAATTTGAGCCGGTGGTGCTTCAAGGAGGTTTTTTCCCGGAACAGGGAATTCTTAAGCAAAAATCTAACAGGAAGGGGGAAAAGGAGAAACCTAAAAATGAGCGGGATATGGGAAAACTAGATACACATTGATGTTCTAAATTATTGTTTCTGTTGTTAGCTTGTAGGAGAGCATAAACATCAGAAATATTAAGATCTCTGTTTTCCGTTTATGTATAAACTCAGCTGGTAATAATTGAGCTAAAAAGTGCAAAAATAAATAAATAAATAAATGTTAATGAAAGATGAAGATTGAACCAATTTTACAAACCTCATGTCAAATGTGAACCAAATATTATTAATTACGTAGTCTGTGATTCAAAACTCTTCGAACAGCGTTCGAAAAGCCTGGTTATGAACTTTTAGATGCTAGATTTGCTTTTACAGTATCCTAAGAAAGCACTTACATGTCCTTTGATAGAAATTTCTAGATATGTCAATACAATTAGTGAGCATTTCTTTTATAATTAATATTGTATTATTTGTTTTACTAAATATAGGGAATTTTAAGGCAAGAGAGGGAATTTATTTATATCCGAAAGGGATATTCCCATCACAGTACGAAAGATCACTGCTTTCAGCAGTGACCAATTTTGGATCTGGTTTCTTTTTGTTTCTCCGTTCTTGTTGTCGAGGTAATGCTTTTGCGAATTCCATCTATTGAAAGCGGACTGTCGGCCATGTGCTGTGGTGTGTTAGTGAAGTGCATTATGGACTAAAATAAGTGTGATTGTGCGGTGGGATGGATAACTTGTTGAAGACGCCGTTATCCAGCAAGGATTTTGCTGCCAAGAAGAAACTTGTGGATCTAGGTAGGCCCACCCCTTCCTTCTCTAGCAGGCATAGTAACAGAAATGAAAAATAAAGTGCGCCGATTTTGTGATTCAGGGTACGAAGCTGATACTTGATTATGCGGTTGTAAAAAGTATTCAGCACTTTTCTGTTTCCTTCTATTTTCGTTTCTTTATTATTGTTATTATTATTATTATTATTATTCATTTATCTAGCTTTGCATATTTTTTATCGTTACGTTAGTCATTGTGATACGAATAAGACTAACTATTATCAGTTGAAATGTAGGAGATACACAGCCTAGCAAAGAAAACACCAATCCCAGCGATTTATCCAGAATGTTTAATTCTTGAAAAATTGTAGGGAAGTGTTCTGAAGAAAATGGGGGGGTGGCGATCGATGTGTGTGGATAAATCACTAACCATGTCAGCCCAAAAATAAGCACAACGGGAAATAACCTTCATCATGATAGGCTTACACTGTTGGAAAGGTCACGCTCCGCCACTGGTGTGGTGAATTGGTTGTCACAACTAACGTGGAACAATAGTAGTGGGAAAGTATATATTATAAACCCAAGAAAGTATGAACCCCCCTCAAGCAGATTTGGCTACACTTAAAACTAGCTCAACATGCCCATATGAGCTTTTTGCTCAAGTGTGGAACCCTGCCTAATCCAAGATTTTTGTAAAAATGCCCTCGGGAATTTCTCGGAAAGTATGAACCCCCTCAGATTGATTTGTCTACACTTACAAAAGGCACTTCTGTGAGATTGTTGTCCATAAACCTGTCAAAAATATGCCCCTCTTGATATTGTATGATATCGTAAGTATAGTAACTGTTATAGTGCCCTAGCATGTATAGATTTCAAAATATTAACAATTTTGTTAATATTGCACTTTTCAGAAAATTCTATTTATAAAAATTATGCATTTACAGCTTAAGTATTGCATATATCAAAAAAATTATAGAGACATAAAATGTAGAGAATCTCGAGTAGAATATGTATACAAAATTTCAAGTTTCCAGTAGTGATAGTTTTTGAAAAATCTCAAATTTAAAGAAATTATCGATTTTTTCAAAAAACTTCTAAATCTCATCCAGAATTGAAATAAACAACCCCCATGCACCTATCTTGAAAAATAAGCAAGTTATTCAAGATCTAGAGAACAACAAGATATTTTGAAAAATTTATAGAGACCAAAAAGTTGCATCTTGCCATGCTGAGTCCAAAGCAACAAACCCCATGTCTCTAGGATTCATGGTTCTCAAGATATAAGAGAAATAAAATTATCCCAAAATTTCCAGTATGTTGTTCAGGGGACCCGGTAGGTCGTGTATATGATGTCCCAGAGCTTATATTCCTACAAAATACCCCCCCGTTGAGAACTGCCTGCCCGGGGGGAATCAATATCCTCTGACCCAAGTTCTCAACAGCTCCCGTGCTAGGAAATCAATATATTGATTCTCAACTCCCACCTTGCTGGGGGAAAACAAACAGTTTTATTACCTTCAGCAATTCTTATTAGCAACTCCGGTATTCTTATTAGCAGTTTTATTGCTGGATCAATACTTGTTGGAGCAGTTCCTCAGATTCCCGCGGCGCGGCGCTGGCAGCACCGAGGTGGGATCAATACTGGAGCAGCAAGTTCCTCAGATTCCCGCAGCGCGGCGCTGTAGGATGGGGCGGTGGGATCAATACTTGGAGCAGCAGTTCTATTGCCTTCAGCAATTCTTATTAGCAAAACTCCTGCAGTTTTATTAGCAGTCTTATTGACTGATCGATTAGTTCCAGAGAGTCCCGCGCTGGGGCATGGCGCTGCGGTATGGATTGCATGTACGCTCAGCAGAAAAACGGGATGTACGCTCAGAAGAAAATACTTCAGCAAAAAATATTAGAGAAGAGCTCATGTTTCTGAATGCACCCCTACCCACCCCCACCCACCCCCAACACACCCCTACCCACCCACACCCACCCCTACCCACCCCTACCCACCCACACCCACCCCTACCCACCCACACCCACCCCTACCCACCCACACCCACCCCTACCCACATCCATACATATTTACTTCCCGGTCCACTTCTATTGCATCATGTTGTGCAATATTAATTGATTAAATGGTTATGACATAATGTGATGATGTGGTGTTTTCTGATTGGTTTAAATAAGCAGTGTTTCTATTGGCTCTGTAAATCTATATAAGCCAGGGCACAGTGCAGATTCTTCACCATTGCTGGATCGGCAGTGGAACCCACAAGTGGGGGGCAGAACCTGAACAGGCTCCACCAAAGTATAGGAGACTTGAAGCATATAATTTGGCGGAATAACCCAAGTAAGGTCATAGAGACAATATACACTGATGCAATAAAAGCCAATTTTTGGCAGGGGGGCCAAAGTGGTTCCTAAATACAAAATCTCAAGAACTAATTGACATAGAGCTATGCAGTTTTTTTTGTCTGCACTGAACCCAACTGATATTTTTTATTAAGCATAGAATTTTGATTTGATTCCCAAGAAATTTTATATAAATACCAAAGCCAAAAATATTCACACACATACACACATACACACACACACACACATATATACATACACACACACAAAGCACAGTGCTGAACCCAACTGATATTTTTATCCAGCATAGAATTTTGATTTGAATCCCAGGAAATTGTATATAATAAACAACAACAAAAATGCCAAGTCAAAAATATTGTAATCAATGCAATAAGAATATATCCAGCCCTAATTGGGCCAAGCACCAAAAGATTTGTAACCCAGACAAATGCAGAACTCCCACAAAAATATGCCCCAAATGCCATAGAAAATATAACATGCAATACTTCACATATACACATAAAGATACTTGCTCTGCACAGTCATCAACACAACCATCTACATCTGGTCTGAAAAGGAAGCATGAAGCACCTGTTAATGCTGGACCTACAAAGCAGCCACGCTATGAACCTATCCATAGAAGTTTTAATGGCCAATTAAGAGATCACCGGTTTGTATCAGAGCCAAGATGTGGTATTAAGAATTTTTTGAACAGTATAAATCCTGATGTGCAGGCAATTCTAAATGCACAAAATGGCTCTTATAAGCTGTCCCTCAAATTGTTTACACAATATAAGAAGCCAAATGGCACAAAATATACAAAGCCCCACATAACAGAAACTGTACCGGTATATTCAAATGCAAATTCAGACAAAATAATGGGCAATTTGATAGATCAATTGAATATTAAACACTCTGAATTTGCAGCAAAAGAGTCAGGATGGAGCCTATGCGGTTCTCCACACAAGTTATATGTTAATATTTCTGAATTCAGCCCATTACAAGGATCTACATATGTGCCATTACCTGCAAATATTAAAAACAAAAGAGCCGTGGTTAATATAGAAAATACCGACCAGAAATGCTTTTTGTGGTGTATATTAGCTGCTTTGTATCCAGTTTCAAGGCATCCTGAGAGAATAACTTATTATAAACAACATGAACATGATTTTGATGAGGCAATGGAGGGTTTAGAATATCCAATGTCTGTTCAGAATATTGATAAATTTGAAAAAAGGGCCAAGCATATCAATGGCAAACAATTATCTATTAATGTATTTATTTGTTCCACTGGCAATTGCCCGATAGAACCTCTCAGAATTAGTATAATTGATGATGATTCTGCTGTTCCGATTGATCTGCTCTTAATTGAAGGGGATGGCACATATCATTACACTCTGATACACAGTCTTGAAGCTTTAGTGAGAACACAACTAGACAAATCCAATACAATATTCAAGTTGTGCAGAAGATGTTTATGTGTATTTGATGGTAAAAAAATAATAAAAGGGGTTTGTAAAGTGAATGCAGAAATTGCCAAAAACAAGTTAATTGAGCATCTGAAATACTGTGGCAACCATAAACCTGTTCATATGGTGATGCCCAATCCAAGTGAAAATTGCAAATTCAAAAAGTTTGAAGCCTTGTTGGAACACCCAGCATATATTGTCTGTGATTTTGAATCAAATCTCAAACCTCTTGCATTCTGCAATCCAGATCCTGAAGAATCTTCAATTACACCATACCAGCTACATGAACCTTCCAGTTTTTGTTATATAGTTATACGGGATGGTGTAGCTAGTGAGCCACACTTATACATGGGACCAGATGCCATCAAAATATTTGCACATAGAATAGAAAATGAGTGCCGTGACATAGCATCTAATATTTTATTAAAATCAAAACCCATGTTGCCTTTAACAGAGAAACAGATTGAAGATTTCAACAATGCAGAAAAATGCCCGGTATGTGATTCTGAATTTTCAGATACAAATATCAAGGTGAAACACCATTCTCATACAGATGGTAAATTTAAAATGGCCCTGTGTAATAGGTGTAATATTAAGATCCAGAGACCAAAATTTGTCCCTATATTTTGCCATGGAGCATCCAATTATGATTTTCATCATTTGATCAGGTACGAGGGGTTTAACAAGCAGAATTTAAATATTTTAGCAGAAAATGATGAGAAATATATTGCCATTAGCAAAATAATTAAAGTTAATGGTGTTTCTATTCACTTAAGATTTCTTGATTCATACAGAATTTTATCGGCTAGCCTGGCTACACTGGCCACTCAATTATCTGATGATCAATTCAAAATCACACGTGCCTTGTTTCCAAATCAGGACCTGAAATTAATTAGGCGGAAGGGTGTATATCCATATGACTATGTTACAGATTTTTCTAAATTTGATGAGTGTTCCCTGCCACCACAAGAAGAGTTTTACAGCAAAATCAGAGGATCTGGAATCACTGATGAAGATTATCACCATGCCCAATTGATGTGGAACAATTTAAAATGCCAGACATTTGGTGATTATCACATGGCATATTTGAAACTTGATGTGACCCTCTTAGCTGATATAATACAGGCATTCAGAAAATCTTCTATGCAAAATTATAAACTGGATCCAATATATTTTTTCAGTGCCCCAGGTCTAGCATGGCCCGCAATGTTTTTAAACACTAAAATGCATTTGGATCTGATCCAAGATCAAGATACGTATCTGTTTATGGAGAAATGTATAAGAGGAGGGATAGTGCAATGTTCTCAGAGATATGCCAGAGCAAATAACAAGCATATTCCCAATTATGATCCAGCACGGCCATCAAATTATATAGTGTATGTAGATGCAAACAGCCTCTATGGTCATGCCATGATGCAAAAACTGCCATATGCAGGGCTTGAATGGGTTGAAGATTTCAATATTGAAGATCTTCAGGACTTTGATGACAGTAATTATGGCCTATTCTTAGAGGTTGATCTGACAATTCCTGATGATTTGCACAATAAATTTTCTGATCTGCCCCCAATTCCCGAGGTTCAGTGCTCACCTGGCTCTAAACAGAAGAAGCTCATGATGACTCTGGAGCCGAAACAAGGCTATGTCATATATTACAAAAACCTCCAGTTCCTGATGAAACATGGTGTCCAAGTGACCAAAATTGGAAAAGTTTTGAGGTTCAGGCACTCAGAATGGTTGAAACCATACATTGATACAAATACAGAGCTTCGAACATCTGCAAAGAGCCAATTTGATAAGGGCTTGTTTAAATTGATGGTCAATTCAGTGTATGGCAAAACTATTGAAAATGTCAGAAAACATACCGATGTTAAAATAATTACTGACCCCAGCCTGAGCAAAAAATTGGTTGCAAAGCCTAATTTCAATTATAGAAGAATTTATGATGAAAATATGGCACTTTTCAACATGAAAAAAACAAAGATTAAGTTTGATAAACCTATTTATGTAGGGGCTGTGATATTGGAATTGGCCAAATTACATATGTTAACATTGTATTATGATGTGTTGAAACCTTTTTATGGTGATAATATAAAATTGATGTACATGGACACGGATAGTTTTATTCTTGATATTAAAACAGAAGATGTTTATCAAGATATAGCACAGCCTGAATTGTTTAAATATTTTGATACCAGTGAACATACAAAGATTCAACTCCACAACAAAAAGGTGCCTGGCAAGTTAAAAGATGAGACACTTGGTGATGTTATTGTGGAATTTGCTGGGTTAAGTGCCAAGATGTATAGTTTTAAAACATGTAGTGGTGTTGCTGCCAAAAAGGCCAAGGGTATTGGCAAAGTAACTGTTGAAAAAGAGCTCCAATTTGAAGATTATAAAAATTGCCTCAAATCCCAGAATTTAATCAAAACATCAGAATCCAGAATTCAGAGTGTGGATCACTTATTGACTTCAAATATTGTAAGAAAAGTGGCCCTGGACCCACATGATGATAAGAGATGCATTTTATCATGTGGCATACATACTTTACCTTGGGGGCATTGTGATTTGAAAAATGGAAATCAATGCCCAATTACAGAGCATGATTTGAAATAAATAAACATGCCTATGAACTTATTTGGGTTCAAAAAACAGGCTATTATGGAGCTGCCAACACCACAACCCTCTTCTGATATAATATCTAAACTGAGTGGCTTGTTAATTATTCATCTGAACAGCATACTTACAGATGTTGATGATGAAACAGGCAAAATATTGTACATATTTAACAATAATTTAAATCATTACCAATTACCTGTAGGTGGGCAATTACAATTTATTACAACCCCTGAGGGTGATGTCAAGATTTCAGTAGGGAGAAATATTTATAGAATTAAGCACTCAAACATGATTTCTGGCACTGTTTATACTGTTTCTGCTGGTGACTGCTTATATATTGAGGTCCCTGGATCATATGACAAGCTTATACCCTTTTTTATAGAATTAAGAATCAGATACTCTATAATAAATAACCACTAAAACAAAAATGCCTAATGATATATTTGGCCATACAAGGCATGAAGATCACAGTGATGAGATTCTGATGCTTGATGTCAGAGTCAAGAAATTAAGAAGTGATTTACAAGCTTTACAAACCACACTCAATGCCAGTCTTCAATTAGAAATTACAAATTTACAATCACAATGCATGGACCCTCTTCTTAAAATTGATTCTGAACTCAAATTGTTGCTTCAAAAATATACTGATCTGGCCACATTGGATAATTTTCAAAGTTTAGAAGAGGCTGTAGCAGCTCTTCAAGCCAAATTTAAGACCCAGGCCACCAACTCTGAGCAATTGAAACAGCAATTGGAAGAGCAGATAAATAATGTCCAGACACAGCTCCAAACAATTGTCAAAAGCATAAAATCACAAGAAGATTTTGATCTAGTTATTTCTACTCTAAAAGAACAGATTCAATCACTCCAAATACCTAATCTGGATCCTCTGCACAATGCCATAGCCGAGGTTAAAGAAAAAATTGAGACACTTGAAAATTTTATGAACAACTTGCCATCTTCTGATGCTTTGAGTGCAATAACTCGGAGTGTTGCCAACATTAAGCTGCAACTTGAAACATATGAAGATTTTGGAAAAATTCAAAGTACCATAACCCATCTTGAGGGTACAATAGCAGCAGTGCAAAGTGATTTGACAAGTGTACAAGAATCTCTAGAATCTCGCCTGCCTGGGATTGTAGACACTCTTGTCAGTGTCCAGGAACAGATCACAAAGCTTGAAAACCTCAACACTGAATCTGAACTATCTCATTTTCATCATTTGATTGATGATATTCAAACAAAACTTGAAATTTTACAACAATCAACACCCACTCAGGCAGATATAGCCCTGCTCCAAAATGCTATGCAAAATGTGGCTGATGCTTCTGAATTAAACAATGTGAAATTGGCACTTGAATTTTTGCAAAATACAGTATCAAATCTTCCCACATCACAGGAACTTAAAAATATTAAGAGGGCAGTGAATCGCATATTGAAATCAGAAGATATCAAGAATATCCAGACAGAGATCAAACAACTCACTCAGACAGTGGCCACTCTACCAACCAGTCAACATATTAATGAACTGCATGCCCTGTTTGAGGATATCAGAAGACAGGTCCATGATCTTACTGCTCAAAATTCAAAATTGGCAATTGTTGAAAATTTGCAACAAATTGTAGCTAATATCAAGCAACAGCTAGGAACCATGGAATCCAATCAAGCAAATGCTCTGTCTGTTTTTGCCACCCAGCTTCAAGAGATTGTGCAACAATACAAGAAACTTATTGTGGACATAAAAATTAAGCCAGGCCATGATGATGTTGTTAGGACCATCAATGAGCACCTTGAATCTGTAACAAGCAGATTGCTTACAGCAGAAAAGGAAATAACCGGCATAATTGAGAATCCAAAACATACAGTAATTCTTGAATTGTACAGCATCCCCAACAAAGAATATGATTCACCATTTACACCAGGTGGCAAAATATATATGCTGTCCCCTGCACAATTTTATTATCAATTTTTTGTTGGGGGCACATTGAGACCAATCAAGATCAAATATTGGCTACAACCACAGGCACACCACTACCCTACCTTATCAATAACGAATGCTGACAACAAAGTAAAAATCACCAGTGTAGAATTAGAGGATTTTACAGATCCCAATACATTAGAAACAGCCTATGCTGAAGATGATGGATCTGTGGAATTTAAAATACAAATAGGGGACAAATTATATTTAGAAAATCCTGTAGTATCAGCTGCTGAACACCCTATAGTTGCAATATTCTTGTTTTCATATTATGTCTAGACAAATTATTGTTGATGAATTACACAGACAAGCCAGACATAATTTTAAGAGACTCCCAGTAGTCACAAAGGGCATAGATGATTTATGGCAGAGCGACTTGATTGAAATGGCAAGTGGACAGTTGAAAAACTTAGACAAAATCAACAAGGGCTACAAGTATCTACTCACTGTAATAGATACATTTTCAAAATTTGCCTGGGCTGTGCCACTCAAATCCAAGACTGGAAAATGTGTTACAGAAGCCATCAGAACAATCATCAATCAGAGTGGAAGATCACCGCGCTATTTGCAAACAGATAATGGCAAAGAATTTTATAATTCAGTGTTTCAACAATTTATTAAAAGCCAGGCAATACAACATTACTCGAGTTACAGTGATCTCAAAGCCTCAATTGTAGAGAGATTCAACAAAACCCTAAAAAATCTTATGTATAAACAATTTACCTCCAAGGTAATTATAAATGGATTAATATTCTTCCAGAACTTCTACATAAATATAACAACTCGGTCCATTCCACAATCAACATGAAACCCTCTGAAGTAACTTCATCTGATGAGCAAAAATTGATCAGGACTGTTTATTATCCTAAATACCAGCCAACAATAAGAAAGGCCAAATACAGGGTGGGTGATCAAGTAAGAATCAGCAAATATAAGCACTTATTCAAAAGAGGCTTTACAAGAAACTGGAGCACTGAATTATTTACAGTGGTTCAAATTAAACCTGGGACCCTTAACACATATATAATAAAAGATCACCGAGGAGAAATTCTCAAAGGCAGGTTCTATGAAGAAGAGCTCAGCAAAACTAAACAGCCTGACACATATCTCATAGAAAAAATCATCCGCAGAAAAGGCAACAAGTTACTTGTCAAATGGCTAGGACTTCCAGAACACAGCTGGATCGATGCAAACAAAATAATAATATGAACACCTGGGATGTTATAAAAAGGCTGCCAGAACCTGAACAGCAGAATAAAAAAATGGCAAATTGCTACCTGATAATATTAGGTGTCTTATTGTTGGGCCATCTGCTTGTGGTAAAACTACACTAATGGTTGATAATTTTTTATTGGCACCCAACTGGTTAGACTGGAAAAACAGGCACTTGTATATCTTCTCTAAGAGCTTGGAACAATTAAAATATCAGCAGCTGATGAAGCTATATGATGAATTGGATATTGCCACTTTTGAACCAGATGTTAAGCCACTTGATGAATGTCTCGATAATTCTGTTGTTGTGTTTGATGACATTATACTGGATAATCAAAACAAGGTTAGAAATTTCTTTACACAGGGCCGACACAAAAACATTGATTGCTTCTACCTGGCACAGACTTTTTCTAAAATACCGAAGCAACTGATCCGAGACAACAGCAATTTTATATGTGTGTTTCATCAAGATCATACCAACCTCAAACACATACATGATGAATATGTAGGTGGGGACTTGAGCTACAATGATTTTTCCAAGTTTTGCAGTTGGTGCTGGAACCAGGACAGTTATGGGTTTGTCACAATTGATATGACAAGAACACCCAATAGTGGCAAATATAGAAATAAAATCAACAATTTTCTAGACATTGAAACATATATAAATAAACATGAAAAGGCCAATAATTGATGATCTTAAGTTAAGAGATTATCTTGTAAAAAGATTTAAGGGATGGAAATCAGAGAACCGGGGAATTTATGAAAAACACAAACAAACAGAACAGCCTGTAATTGATGCTATTAGTGATTTAGGTAAAAATATCAAAACTGTTACAGAGCAAAATCAAAATTTGATCACAGAGCTTGTACCTGTAGCTGCAAGGAACATATTAGATTATCCAATCACCCCACTTTCCAGTATTCATACACCTAGTCCTATTGCTCCTAGAAGAATTGAAGCTACACAGGATCCTATTGAATTGGGTCTTCTTGCTCAAAAATATTTAACCACACCTAAAGACAACAAACATGAGGTGTTTGGCTTATATGCTGACACAGAGCTTGATGGTAGCATCATACATAGAATTGGCAATTTCAGAGTAACATTTATGGGAGATGATCTGATTGTATATTCAGAATCTCGTCTCGGAGAAAAAGGTGCTTTTGTTAAGTACCCCGGAACACCTGGGTTGTGGGAACTGATGACTAGGAAAAGGCCTGGCAGCTATACAGATCAAGATTATGAATATTACAAAGAAATATTAATAAAATCAGATGCTCTATACCAGAACAATGATCCCACACAAAAAAGAGTCAAGTCTAGCAGTGGGGCAAAATACAATAATTTAATCAAGCCCATATGGTCACAGATCAAGACTGGCAGTGGAATCAAACAATACAACACCCTGCCCAAAAAATTTGTGTGGGTTGATGATGTCAGGAAACTTGTAGATAGGTTATTGGTGATAGCTGGGGAGGAAAATGCTGGCAACCACAATTTTTACAATGAAAAGATTGGAATTATGGACATGATAAGCACCAAATTGTCTAATTTTATAGTGAATGACACTAAGGGGATTGGATATCTCATAAAAATTATTAATACTCTACCCCCCAAATTTTGGAATATTTCTGAGGGTCGGGGCTTGGTTAATGACATTATAAACAAGCTGCCATTTGAACTACATATTCCAGGCTATCAGTATTGTGGTCCAGGCACAAAATTGGATCAAAGATTAAACAGAGGGGATCCTGGTGTAAATCCCCTAGATGCTGCTTGTAGAGACCATGACATAGCATACAACACACATTCTGATCTTGACAAAAGACATGTTGCAGACAAGAAATTAGAAGAGGCTGCATTTGGTAGATTTGTAAGCAAAGATGCTTCTTTAAGTGAAAAAATAGCAGCATTGGGAACCACCATAGCTATGAGCACCAAACAAAAACTGGGGTGGGGGCTGTGAATATGTATATAATAAACCTACAATGAAGGCCAAGGGTGTTATGTATCAAATACCTTATGCAGGTCTCAAATCTCTTAAAACTATTGATAGTCTTTTAACCAAAAAGCAGCGCAAGAAAAAAAGCTCTTGTATTGCCAAGGGCCATGGTATGAAATTGTTACTTAGTACCCCCCAATTAAAAAAATTACAGCAATCTAGAAAAAAATCACATGTGGGGGGATTTATATTTACCATCCCTGCCATCTTAGCTGCTCTCGGGGCTGTGGGGAGCTTGGCTGGGGGATCAGCTGCCATAGCAAAAACAGTAATAGATGCCAAGAAGAATAAGGCAGAATTAGATGAGCAGAGGCGCCATAACCTGGCCATGGAGAAAAAAGGCAAAGGTGTTAAGAGAGCCATGAATAAGTTTAAAAAAACAAGAGCCGTTTACAAACCAAGATATTGAAGCTTTAATCAAGCCACTGGGCATCAAAAATTTTAGAGGTGTGTACATGTCTGATTCTTTACCAGAACAACCACTCAACAAAGAGTGTGGCATTGTTAATTTGGATAAGTACAAAAATCAGGGCACTCACTGGATCTGTTATCTTAAATATTTAAAAAATGAGGCATTTGTGTTTGATTCATTTGGAGGTGTTCCACCTGAAAATTTAGTAAAATATCTAAATTCAGCTAATCTTTATTACAATAATGCCCGTGTTCAAAACTTCAAAGATGTTAATTGTGGACATTTGTGTTTATCTGTTCTCAGATATATGTCTCAAATAAATAAACCATCAATTGAAAATTTTCAAAAAGCCCTGTGGTATTTAAAACATCATGGGGGTATTCCATCTCACCAGCCAAAATTCAATATTGAAACTCAAATTACATGATGATATAGTGTATCCCAAGACAATAGCTCTCAGAGCATTTTATGGCATGTACTTGATCCCTAATATTACACACCAAAACAACAAAATTGCAGTAGGGGATCAAAAAATTGTCATCACTCCAGGGCAATATAATCTGTCCACTCTAAATGCTCAATTACCCAGAGGTATAGTATTAACTCAAAATTCTGTCACTCACAGAGTAGAGATTGTATCTGCTACAGAAACAGTGGATCTGGGTACTATAGGAGAGCTGTTAGGCTTTGAGAACAACACAAAACTTGAACCAGGCATCAAACACACTGCTATGAATATACCTAAATTCTTAGCCATAGAGACTCTGAATATTCACTGTAATGTGGCCGAGGGTATGATCACCAAATCAAATGGCATAGGCACTCACAAACAAACCGGCATCATTGCAACATTTAAACCTAATTCTGAATTTATGGAGCCAATCATCTACACTCCATCCCCAACATTATATTTTCCTGTGTGCCATAATAGAATAGATAACATTGAATTGATGGTCACTAATGAAAAAGAAGAATTAGTTGATTTTGCTGGAGCCACAACAACTGCAATCATAGAGATTAATATTTAAATAAAAATACATACAATGGAAAATATTGAGAGTTATGAGCTACAATCATTCCCTCCAAACAGGAGGACATTTGCAAATTTAAATCAACCCAACACAGAGATTGAGGTTGATCTTGATGTAGGGGATGGATTTATACACCCTCACAGAGCAGATCTATACATCAAATTTGATGTTGTAAAGCTCGATGGTACAGATTATCCGGCAAATTCAAATATAAGATTGGTGGACAATTTTGTGCCCCATCTGTTCTCTGAAATTGAGATCAGAAAACATGGTGTTGTTATAAACAGAGTGGATTATCCCGGCATTACCTCCACAGCTTTGGCCACACTAAAATTATCCAAAACCGAGGCTTCTTACTACAAAATAGGTGGATTAGAGGCTGGTGATAAAATATTATCCAAGAGCCACACTGTATTGTTTCCTATGCGCCTGTTGCCAGGATTCTTCTCAGATTATAAAGATATTATGTGGAAGGGTGGTTTAAGAATCACATTTAGAAGAGCTGCCAATGATAATAATGCTTTGATGAGGTACAGCACATTAAACTCTACAGGGGAAGCTCTGCCCAATACCTTACCTGATGAAGGCAAATGCATTATTCAGACTATGGAGCTAAGAATCAAAGTTGTTGAATATGAAGCCAGTTATGCTCTTAAATACAAAGCAGATATAATAAAAAATCCACAGATTCCTTTACAATTTTATACATATCAATGTGTACAGAAGCCCGCATCTGGTACTTATTATGAGTTTGATGCTACAAATTCATTCTCCAGTATACAATATGACATGCCTGATTTTGTGGTGGTACTGTTTCAGACTGGGAGACACAACAATCAGGAAAAAAATTCAAGTAGATTTGATAACTGCAACATCAAGAACATATATCTTAAAAATGGCAGAAATGAGGTATTTCCTAGAGAAAATTATAATTTAGACATGTCCAAGGATGATTTCCTTAAATTATATGAGGCATTTTCATCATACAAAAGAGTCACTACTGGCAATACTGACATGTATTACACACCAGATGAATTCAAAACACAGAGACCCATGTTTGTAATCAACACTTCAAAAAGAAAACAAGTTGTGGTGAATGACAGGACAAATATTAAAATTATCTGTGAATTCCATGAGGCATTACCTGATGACACTATATGTAGTGTTATTCTCATAGGTGAAAAATCATATGTTTATGATGTAAGAAATAAGAGAGTCACGGAGCAATTCTAGAGGGTCTCTGCATATTGCATTTTTTTTAATAAACAAATTGAAGCTGGTATCCAATTGAACTTAAACCAGAAGTAAATATGTATGGGTGTGTGTGTAGGTGGCTCTTATAAGCAGCTTGGCCTAGTTTTAAGTATGGCTAAAAAAATATCAAGAGGGGCATATTTTTGACAGGTTTATGGACAACAATCTCACAGAAGTGCCTTTTGTAAGTGTAGACAAATCAATCTGAGGGGGTTCATACTTTCCGAGAAATTCCCGAGGGCATTTTTACAAAAATCTTGGATTAGGCAGGGTTCCACACTTGAGCAAAAAGCTCATATGGGCATGTTGAGCTAGTTTTAAGTGTAGCCAAATCTGCTTGAGGGGGGTTCATACTTTCTTGGGTTTATAATATATACTTTCCCACTACTAACAATCTACTTCGGAGTCTCTTCAGCCAACCACATCAAGAAAGGCTAAAGGGGCATCAAGTAAACAGGTAGGACATCCTTCGTGGAAGAAGTCTATAGAAAACAATTCTCTCCATTGCAATGATTCATTTCAGTGCTTATCCGACAAACACCCAAAATTACGGCCACTGGAACCTATTGGTTCTTGTTTCATAAAATTTTGCCAGAGACATACCTGGACCATCTATCTTCAACAACGTACCTATATGCAGCTCAAAAGGGCAAAATTGTGTCGTTCACCAAACATGACATAGCTCAGTTCTTTGGTTTGCTTCTAACAGCGGCTATCACAATGTTCCAAGAGAAGATATGCACTGGTCAACAGCAGAAGACGTGACAGTACCAATTGTCCCAACTGCGATGCCCGGCAGACGTTTCCACGTTATGGACAATACTCAATTGAAACAAGGGAATAAACTTGGAAAAATGCCACCATTATATGATGAGCTAAACAACAATCTTCAGCAACATGGATTTGTTTATAAACAAGTCAGCATCGACGAATCAATGGTTCCCTATTATGGGCATCATCCTTGCAAGATGTTCATAAAGGGAGAACCGAATCGTTTCGGATTCAAAATCTGGACTCTTAGTTCAAGTGATGGATAGATATCCTTATGTTATGAAAATCTATCAAGGAAAGGAAGAAGATGAATCTAACTCTTCACTTGAGACTAGAGTGGTGACAGCCGTATTGAATGTTGTCGCTAATCCTCTGCAAGTTGAGGTTTTCTTTGATAATTTCTTTATCTCATACACATTGCTGAAAGAGCTGAAAATAAAGGGGTTCATAGCAATAGGTACAGTACGAGAAGGAAGGACAAATGAAATGAAGAAAAAGAAAACAGGAGAGTTTGACTTTCGATGTGATGGTGATATTTACATGTGTAGATGGAATGATAATTCCGTAGTCACCTTGGCATCCAACTACCAGACACACTTGCCATTAGGAACAACAAAGCGGTACTCTCGGCAATCAAAGAAGAGGATTGGTGTCCCTGAACCTCACTTAGTACGAAAGTACAATAAAGGAATGGGGGCGTCGATGTCTTCGACCGTATGCTGTCCAGCTACAGACCTCAGCTGCGAGAGAAATAATGTTGGTGGAATTTATTTTCCAATGTTTTGAATGTGGCAGTTGTTGCAGCCTGGAAAATTCACCAAGAACTTCATGGGAAGAATTCAAAGAATCACTTGGATTTTCGAATAGAAGTAGCTATTGTCCTCAGCGCAAAAATCCACGAACATCTTCTAGGCCAGGACCACGATTTGAAATCTCAGGGGCTATGAGGAAAACTGATCGTCATTTTCTGATTGAAGGAGGACAAGGAAGGTGTGCATTTTGCCAAAAAAAAAAAAATACTCTTTACACACCTTTCCAGCTTTCCATGGCTTATCACCAGTTTAGGACATTCTGTGTGTGTGTATTTTTTCATTTTCAAATGTGTAAACTACATACATTTAAAATTTGGTATTGCTACATTTTCAAAAAAAGAAATTATTTTCTCCTTGAGTAAAATTGCACAATGATGTTTTCTCATTTTTATACAATTATGTTATGCTATTATGTATTTGTATTAGTATTTTGTATTTTGTATTTTGAAAGTTGTAATGTTGTCTCACTCTCTGTAAGCTTATATGTAATATTTCTGTACATTTCCTATGCTAATATATAAACGGAAAAGATGCTGGTCCAGTTGAATTATAATTAGAATACTCTGTAATAATACTTCACATGAAACGCCAATGTTCCCAATTGGGAACACTCCAATTTACATATAGAGAAAATAAAAAATAAGAATCTTTTTGAATAATTATCTTTAATGTACACCAAAGACACAACAATTACTAACGAACTCATTAATTTCAAATCCAAAGACACTTCGGAGTGTAGAAGGTTAGAAACTGTCCACGTCTACATGGAAAGTAATGTAAATGCGAGAAATTCGTGAAAAATATGTTTAAAATAAGCATTTTTGACGTTCGCGAAGAAGTGGTTATTACAATGCGTTAAAATGCCAGAGACGCGGGTACGAATTTGGCCTGAGCATGGGTGCTCATTTTGAGTCTCTCTTCATCGTTGTGAGTAGCCGAAAATGGAAGAAAATCAACACTAAATAACGAAAAAAAGAAATTTGAATAAGCGAGGCGGAAATAGTGCTGTTGTGATTCCTGAAAAAAAAAAAACATGTTTTCTTTCGGAAAAAGTGTTATCCTAGCCCGGGAGAAGACTTGAAGAATATATAAACTTCTTCCCCATCCACTTTGGCAAATATAATCGCAAAGTCGGCAATGAATATGCGATGGGAAAAATAATAGAAATCCGAAGCAAGAAGAGTTTATGTCGAAGCCAGGGAGGCACATGAGAGGAGGTACCCCCCCCCCCACACACACACACACACATCAGTCATCAAGGCTATTAACAATAAGTCAATAGTTGTCCTTTCATTTAACTTTAACAGTAAATGGAATTTTTTTGAAATGAAAATTGACGGGCTTTCCTTTTTACACGTGCACGTTGGTTTCGTAATGGAGCAAAAAAATAGAATTGTGACTCGTAAAATCACTACCGGCTGAATGAATTTCTCCGTAGATTCCAGAATAATGACTCTTCTTTTTTAATTAAATAATTTAAAAATAATATAATATATGTGCCGTTGGTTAATAAGATTCCTCGTCACATAGCAGAATCCGCTATGTTGAAGGAAGCTACAACACGATTATCATTTAGGGTTGGAAACACTCACCTTCCACAAAAGCACGACTTCGCAACGTTTTCCTTCATTTTCATGCACAGCAATGTGCACAGCACACAAACACTATCTGGTGAAGCGTATTGCTTTCAAATGAATGTAATTAGTGAGAAGCGACATCAAAAGTTTCGAGCTGGACAGGAAAAGATGTAATCTTACGGAGAAATTACCTAAATAGCTTGGTTTCTTCACCGTGGTTTGTGGCCATTTCGGTTGAAGGTCAGCTTTGTTAGCTGAAGTCCTAGGTTCGATACTCTTCATGGTAGCTTTTTTTTACCAACTTGGAACACATTAATTATTTCATTTTCTATGTATTTCAGTGTTTTAATGTGTGATGCGAACCACTATGTGCCTTAACCAAGTATCGAACAAGGAACCTCCTGATTACAAGTCGTCTCACATTGTTTGTAGCGTTATATTTTGTTATTGTTCGTGTGGCAAAATGAAAATAAAAATATTACACCCACAGATCTTCTTACAGTCGAGCTAATTTTGAGTATAACGCATGTTTTATTTTCTTCATCGTGTTGCGCCTAAAACCCGCCGCTTACAATAATCAATACTAAAAACGCGGTGTGAAATACAATTGAAGATAAAATAATAATCCAATAGCGCAACAGCCCAGTATCGGGCCAAGGCTTACCTACCGACTGCTGGCCTCCCTCCAACGGGAGCCACCCAGGGGGCGTGGAGATCTGCAGCCAGACTAGAGGGACGGGTGGTCAGCCCGACCGAACCCCAGCCGTTGTAGGACTTCGCGACCGGATTACGCTCACTCACTCGGGGCTCCCCAATTTCCTCACGATGGTGGGTTGCCACCGGCCCTATACGTAGGCCGAATAAATTCCGACTAGAGCCGGATTCGAACCTACGCCGTACAACTGAAGATGAAACGTTCAATATTCTTTGGAAGAAGAATCACTGGAAATAACTCCAAAAATTGTGAGTTATATAGAAATATTGTTTCGTCATATATGTGCTGGTTTGTTTAAGTTTGTCATTGATGTCCACTTTATGCACAGCAAGGATAATCGGAACTGGATCTGCAGTTGAAAATGGGATACGAACTACATTTTCCTCTATCAGCAATAGAACTTGGGACATTATCTATGTTCCCTTTTCCTCGTGTAAACGTACACACAAACATAATAATAATATTCCTTGGCGCGACAGCCCTGTAAAGGCCTTGGTCTATCTCCAGACTGCCAGTCTCCCTCCCACAATGCTACCTAGAGGTGTGGAGTTCTTGAATTGGTAATGGGGTGACGTGGGGTGAGCATGTCGAACCCCCCAGACACAGCTACTATATATAGACACAAGTGGGTGTCTGGGTGCACGTTCGCTTCTATATCACAATTTTTTGTACGAAAGTTGTCACATCAAGATAAGCTTTCCCCTCTGGTTGCATTGGGTATTTTTACATGCATATATTAAAAATAAGGTATTTCAACTCAAACGGGATTTTCATTTATTACTGTAAAAAAAGAAGGCGAAGAGAGAATAAAATATGTTAATTTCATGAACTTTCTATATAATAGGGCTACCATATTTTGGAATGCTAAAAAGAGGACATTTTCTTCGAAAGCCACACACACCATCAATTTATTCACAAACACGAAAACATTACATGAGGACCTAGCACAGAGTTTACAATTGCTTCTGTTTTCGTTCTTGCAGTTGAGAACTTTCTAGCTACATTGGAATCAGGAAATAATGATTTTATCAAGCTTGATGTGCAGTCCATCACTTTATAACTATTGTGATGCTTAACAGTATGAAAGAGGAAAGAACCTTCTGCAGAACTTACTTTATTTTCATTTTCATTTTCACTGCCAGGTTTCGTGAAAAACTGAGTCAGTTTTGTAGATGAAGCTTCACCTCTGACGGCTCTTTTGTGCTTTTCGCACTCCACGTGTGCTTGCAAGTCTAGCCCTCCTTTGTTTGCCACAGACACATATGTACCGGGTTTACAAACCATACACTCGCCTTCAAAATCGTCTCTACCACGTCTTAAACATTAATACTTTTCTTGTAACTCATTAGTAAACTTGCACTTTCTTTTAGGCATATTAGTAGCTTACACCGTGTTCGCAAACTCTAAGTTCCACTTCCAAACACGAACAAATTAATGACGCGGAAATCACATCGACCGGAACTTAAAACTGTAACGACTAACGCTTAGTGAATCGTCCAGAACTGCCAACATCAGACGTTTAATGATTCGAAAAGTTGTAACTTCTTGATCTCTGACCTATGATGATTGGATAAAAGTAAAAACCCGGACATTTTAACAGAAAGTAAAAACCCGCCCGGACGAAAATTTCAGGGTCCGAAAAGAGGACATGTCCGGGAAAACCAGGACGTATGGTAGCCCTACTATATAATAACTTCAGTATCCGAAAATTGCCCTGTGATCAAAACTATTCATGTAATGTGACACCGTGGGATCCCATTTCGAATTAGCATATTTTTTTGTTTTAAACAACTAGCGGGAGGCTGTTGTTGTGTGGCACAGTGATATGCATATTGTGTCAACTGCATTACTTTAACTCTATTTTAAATAGTGAAAGCGGAAAGCCATTTCCTATCCGCTGCAAACGTGTGGCCACGCAATCGGACAAACGTAAATTACACACACATAAATGGAAACTGCTACTCAGGTTATGGCATTTAATTCTTCTGCATAAAAAAAACGAAAAAAACTGATTGTACCAGGGTTCGAACTCACGAATGGAGATTATCTGTCCCTTTCACAAAAGTGAAGCACCACGGCGCATGCGCTCTATATAGAGACCACTTTGCTCGCAGTTCGGTGCCTGCTTTGCGAGGCTGGCTGATGGACATGCGTCACGTGATTTGTGTTTATCGGCGGTTCTACGGCCTTGGCCGAGCAAAACCACTTGAAGTGATCTGAGAATAGTGGGTTTTTGGCAGAGAAAAATAACATTTATGCGTTATACTTGACAAGGCTTTCTTCGGTTTTCGTCTCCAACTACCTAAATCGTTGAAAATACATTACACATTGGTTTTCACCAGCATATTTCTTTTTCCACGCTTTTCATTCATGTCACGGTTCTACAGGCGCGTCGCTCTTATATTCGGTGCGGGAACTGTCTTAATGGCAGCGACCCTCTCTTACCGCGTTTTCCTGCAAATGAACTCATTTTGAAATAACCAATTATACTTCTTTTCCGGAATATATGGAGTATCGACGCGCAGAGGCGAATGCTTGTGGGCGGGGCCAGACCAGGTGGGGAATGCAGAATTTCCCTAATAGTGCTTGCGAGCTATCATGTTTACTACAGAACTAATGGACCGCCAATTGCCAGTCGAGTCGCCCCCTCCGGCGCGACCCCTCCCCTCCGCGCGTTCATTGGATGAGGTACCCCCCCGCAACATGCGCCCATGACGCGTTCGCGTTGTCATACTCCAGACAATCTGGAAAGGAGTATAGTAGAGGTCTGCAAATGTGATCCATTGCCCGCCTGCCGTAATGGGAAGAAATACCCACCCACTCCTGCCCTGCCCACCTGCAGCTGTTGTCGTGAACCAACCCGACTCGCCCATCTGAAGAGGACGTTTTCTGGCGTCCATCTGTAGCCAGCGTGGTTCAACAGTGGGCGGTCAGCCGATGACTGTTGCTGTCTATTGCATGGGCGTCGGAAGCAGGGGCGGGCAGGGAATACAGAAACACATATTATACACATTGCGAATCTGTTACAGGCAAATATTGTTAAAACTGATAATACAATGTTCGAATTATGAATGTCACTGCAAGAAAAGGCTGCTCAGGAGAAATTTCGAAAACGTTAAATATGAACGAGTGTCGAGTGACTTCCAGTTTGATAGGTTTATTAATTTCAAACAACAGGGAACATAGTGCAGTACTGGTAACCGGTAACAGTTCCGTATATCGGAAACACATTTCTTCATTTTTACAGAAGGAACTGCTTACGGAAATGAGGTTCTGCAAGCTTTCCAACGTTCGTCGAGGTATTTTCTTTCATCGTGGAATCTATTTGACCGAGAAATCATGTAGTACTTTTCAAGAGAAATAACTCACCGACGCACAATTGCCATTGCTTTCGCTACGTGAACTGCATGCTCTGCACATTCGATGACGTAACCCACTGTCAGTGTTTCAAACTCCTTTTTTTACTATGCTTGCCTAACCTAACCAAACCTAACCTAACCTTATGGAAATGGTTCGTGGGGCTATCCGTCAGCTACCCGTGCATAATGTATAATTTCCACCGGTGATGAACAGGATAGTATGTATCTTCGGTGAAGAAGGTTGAAACACTGCATACCCACAACATGAGTCAAGATGTGCCCGCCATATTGTGTGTTCCGGAGGCAAAGAAAGGAATAAAAGAAAAGCATTCACAATGTGAAAAATTGCGTTTGTTTTCGTGTAAAAAGCATAATGGCACCTTGGACTATGTTCCGCAATACACAATTGGTAAGTACGAACCATGCGAAACACAAAATATCCGATTTTCATGTGATTCCGATATACGGAACTGTTACCCTGGTAACCATGTTTTAATAGTTAACAAAACATCTAAGTCAGATATAATTGGATACGTCAGTGGTGTTACATGACATGAAGGGCATAGGAAGCATTCTTAGCCACTACTAAATAGTTTGGGGTGCCCATTGTAAAGCGCATATCCATATCAGGAAATTAATTTCCTAAAAGTTGGAACAAAGTATGGCTCGACTCCCTTTCTCATTTAAGATGCAATTTGTTATGGTAGGATTCAAATTTAACAGGACAAGTCTCTACTGCGGTTATAGTGTGGTCCTAGACCAAGTGAAATTTTAACTCTAACTTCAGAGTATCTTTTATCTTGTGATTTCAAGCAAGCAGCCTAACATCCAGGCTACTTCTATATTCATCGAATTACTGACAATTTTCAAACCTACGAAACAAAATATTCTTCTTTTACATTTCTACTTCAAAGGCGTCACAATTTATTCTAAAAAAAACAGTATTCTTTCTTCTTTCATAAATAAGCAATTTACTTTAATTTTCCATTTAGCCACTTTTGGAAAATCACGACGATGAGGATGAGTGATGATATGGTAACTGATGAAGCGACACTCACAAGGAACACCTTGCCTGGGACGGGATTCGAACTTGGAATCCCTAGAATCGTAGTGGTGTCGGTAAATCCGTAATTTAACATCCATATAATAAATGTTCTCGATTTGTTGGTCTTACAACGAGACAATTGTTTAAGCCATTGCTAAGAGGATACTTTTAAAGAAATATAGTAATCTAATTTATAAGAATGGTAAATCAGTTACATTTTCTTTTATTCAATTTACCAATATGTTCTAATTAATTATAGAAATGCAACGAGACATTAAAAAAGTTTTAAAAATAAAGTAGCCTCAAGTGGGGATCTAACGTAGGACTCTCAATAGCACAAGCACCTGCCTTAACAACTACACCATTTCGCCAAACTTGAAAATTATGAGTTTTCAGTCCCGATTAGCATTTCAGCGCATAAAGTGCACTTAAAAAAAATCAATTCAATTCAAAAAAGTATGAAATTTTAGTAGACATGTCGGCATCACATCAGAGTAGTTCGTTGTAGAAATTAATCAGGCGTAATTGCAGTATTATAAACATTTCCCTGACGTTTGTTTTTAATGTTCCTTTGGAAATCTCGCCATCGTGTTGGAACTTAAGTTTTAACTCGACCTGATTGAACACGTAGGTATGCCTTTAAATTGAAACGGATTTTTATTCTAGTTGCATCAAATGAAGTTGCAACCATGAAAGGCCTTTATTCGATATATGAATGCAACATGCAATCTAGAAATGCAAATGATAGCATTCTTTAAGCTTCGTTGTGTTCAGCTTGCTGAGCGGTTCAATCACCATCACGAAACCATGGGGTTCAGATTCAAGTCCTGACATGAACTTGGATGTTTGTGACTGTCCTTCCAGAAATTTCGTCTGATTATGAAATCAGACGAATTATAATTATCAGTCACCTTTATCGTCACGAATTGACAGAACCCAGGTTCCAATTCCGGTCCGGGCATTGGTGTTCTTTGCGAGTGTCCTTTCATTAAATTAATAATTTCATGAATTACCCTCATCTTTTCTCTCAAAAAAGTGGCAGAAATGCGAAGTAAATAAACCATATCAAATTAATTGCCGGAAACAACAAATATCGACATAGAGTAAAATAAATGCAGTATTGCTGAATGAATACACTTCCCGTAAATCACATACTCATAAAAATTAAATATGCTGACCAAGGCAGTAATTTAATTTTATTATAAAACATAAACTAAACGTAACGTTTCAACCTTATAGCAAGGCCTTCTTCAGACTCTGCACCAAGTACATTTGTGCTTGTTGGATGTGCAAGGATAGTTTAGGAGAATTGATTCGAATCGAAGGTAGGCTAAATGGTCAACAACATGTGGACATCCTTCGATCTCGTATGTTCCCAGCAGTAAGATCAATCTATCCTGACGGCATGATTAACGTTCAGCAAGATCATAGCACTTAATGATCTATGTGTTTCTGTTTGTCTTGTGTAGTATCGGTGGTGTGTATGTATGTGTCTTGTGTTGTAGTTGTGCTGTATAGTATGTTTGTGTAGTAGTTATGCTGTCTAGTATGTTTGTTTTGTCTTGCGTAGTAGTTGTGTTGTCTAATTTGTTTGTGTTTGTCTTGTGTAGTAGTTGTGCTGTCTAATGTGTTTGTGTTCATCTTGTGTAGTAATTGTGCTGTCTAATGTGTTTATGTTTGTCTTGTGTAGTAGTTCCTCCATCTATATTGGGGGTTAAGCGTAGAGCTGACAACTCTGCACTGTAAAAAGCCATGTCAAGAATCAGCAATATAAGGCCATGGATGTTCCCAAGGTAAAATATTCCGGAGGTAAAATAGTCCCCCGTTCGGATCTCCGGGTGGGGACTACTTTGGGAGGTCCCTGGACTAAGAATAAGATATACATTAGGAATAAGGATATTAAATTAGGCACCTGGAATGTTCTGAGCCTTTACCGACCTGAGGCATTTCAGTGTACAGTTAATGAGATAGTTAAGTATAAATTAGATGTAGTAGCTGTCCAGGAAGTTAGGTGGCCAGGAGAAGGGAATTGTAAAACTAAAAATTATACTTTTTTCTATGGTGGTACTGAAAATCATAATTTTGGAACAGGCTTTTTTATAAATAATAGAATTATCTCGGCTCCTAAAACAGTAAAATTTATTAATGATAGGATATCATATGCAGTTTTACAGGGTAGGTGGTGTAAAATTATTTTAATAAACATACATGCACCAACGGAAGATAAAGATGATAATACTAAAGATGATTTTTATACAGAGTTAGAAAAGGTCTTTGATAAATTTTCCCAGTATGATATGAAAATTCTGTTAGGTGACTGTAATGCACAGATTGGCAAAGAAGAGAGATTTAAACCCACGATTGGTAAAGAAAGTCTTCATGAATTAAGTAATGATAATGGTATAAGATTGATTACTTTTCCAACCTCAAAGAATTTAATTGTGAAAAGTACCACTTTTAAACATAAAGATATCCATAAATATACCTGGTCTTCTCCAGATGATAAAACTCATAATCAGATAGATCATATTCTCATTGATAAGATAAGGCATACTAGTATAATTGACGTTCGTACACATAGAGGTGCGGACTGTGCCAGTGACCATTATTTAGTAATTGCTAAATTAAGAGAAAGACTCTCAGTGTTAAATAATAAGCAACAAAATTTAAAAGTTATAAAATTTGATACAGTAAAGTTTACTGATGAAAGAATTAAGAAATATTACCAAGTGGAACTGTCAAATAGATTTGATGTTTTGCAGGATTTAAATTATGATGAAAATATAAATGAAACAGACATAAATAACATTTGGGAGCACATACGTAATGCAATAAAATCAGCAGCTAAAGAAAGTATAGGATACCATAAACCGAGAAAAAGTAAGCCATGGTTTGATAATGAATGTCATAATCTAATAGAAATAAGAAATCAGGCTAGACTTAGGTGGTTAAATAACTCTGATGATACAAATCTAAACAATTATAATAGAATAAAGCGAGAAGTTAACCGCACGTTTAGAAGTAAAAAAAGAGATTACTTGAAAAGCAAAATTAACGAAATTGAAACAAACAGCAAAAATAAAAATATCAGAGATTTATATAAAGGTGTAAATGAGTTTAGAAAGGGGTGAAACCTAAAGTAAACTTGAAAAAAGATAAAAACGGTGATTTTCTAACTGACCCAAGCGATATTCTAAATAGATGGAAGAACTACTTTAATGACATTTTAAATGTCCATGTAGGAGATAAATCAGAAGTGAATGAAGTACACACAGCAGAACCTTTAGTTCCAGAACCTAACTTGACTGAAGTTAAAGATGCTATTAAAAGGCTAAAGAATAACAAAACACCTGGCATTGATTTAATACCAGCTGAGTTAATTAAATATGGTGGAAATTCATTAATATGTCAAATTCATAAATTAATTTGTTTAATATGGATTAAAGAAGAAATCCCTCAACAGTGGAAAGAATCCATAATTGTTCCTGTGTTTAAAAAATGGTGATAAAATGAACTGCTATAATTACCGTGGAATTTCTCTACTCTCAACAACATATAAAATATTATCTAACATTCTTTTAACAAGAATAACCCCATATGCTAATGAAATTATAGGTGATTATCAATGTGGATTTAAACGTACCAGATCAACTACAGATCAAATTTTTCACATCAGACAGACACTTGAAAAAAAGTGCGAATATAATCAAAATGTCCATCAGCTATTCATTGATTTCAAAAAAGCATATGATTCGGTCAAAAGAGATAAATTATATAATATATTAGTAGAGTTTGGAATACCTAAGAAGCTTGTTAGTATGATAAAAGTATGCACCAGTGAAACAGAAAGTAAAATTCGTGTAGGTATTAATATGTCTGACAAATTTACAATTCATGATGGGTTAAAACAAGGAGATGCATTATCTCCATTGCTCTTTAATTTTGCCTTAGAATATGCTGTTAGGAAGGTAAAAGAAACTAAAGAAGGACTAAAATTAAATGGTGTGACTCAGTTGTTAGCATATGCAGATGATGTAGACTTACTGGGGGATGATGTGAATACAATTTAGAATAATGCTAAAATATTTTTCAAAACTGCTAAAGAGATAGGTTTGGAAGTTAACAAAGAGAAAACTAAATATATGCTTACAGGCCGAAACCAAGTGTTAGGTAATAATCAAAATCTAATTATTGATAACAACTCGTTTGAACCAGTTTCCAAATTCAAATACTTAGGAGTAATATTAACAAATGAAAATTATATTAAAAGGAAATAAAAAGTAGGTTTAATTCAGGAAATGCATGTTACTTCTCTCTTCATAAACTTTTGTCTTCTCGTTTAATATGTAAGAAACTAAAAGTTAAAATATACAAAACAGTAATTTTGGCTGTAGTATTATATAGATGTGAAACTTGGTCCCTTACATTGAAAGAGGAACATAAATTGAGAGTATTTGAAAATAAGATCCTTAGGAAAATCTTTGGACCTAAAAAGGGATGAGGAGACAGGTGAGTGGAGAAGGTTACATAATTTAGAACTGCATAATTTGTATTCATGTCCAGATATTATTAGAATAATTAAATCAAGAAGACTTAGGTGGACAGGCCATGTGGCAAGAATGGGAGAGGAAAGAGGAGTTTACAGGATTCTTGTTGGGAAACCTGATGGTAAGAGACCTGTAGGAAGGCCAAGACGAAGATGGAGGGACAACGTTGAGATGGACCTAAGGGAAATCGGTAGGGATGGAAAAGAGTATATAGATCTTGCTCAAGATAGGGAAAGATGGAAGGCCTGTGTTGCTGCAGCCATGAACCTTCGGGTTTATGAAGGCTAGAGAGTTAGTTAGTTAGTTAAGATCATAGCACAGTACACGACTCCATGGTCGTTCAAACTTGGTTCCAACAGAAACAGCACGTCAATTTAATTGACTGGGTTCCTCTTGGGTCAGATTTGAATCCTATGGAGAACGTTTGGGCTGAAGTAACAAGGACGATGAAGGAAGACTGGCCAGAAGATCTACCAAGATTTGCCAATGCACTTTGGGGGCTTGTTGTCGATGCGTCTCACTATGTTGCGAGCCTGGTTCGTTCTGTTCCTCGTTGCTTACAAGCAGTTGTCATAGCCGAAGATGGTTGGACCAAATATTAAATAAATCACGCAAGCAAAGCAGCCCTTTCAAGGGCTACCTAAACCCTCGAGCTTAACAATACATTTAATTATTTCGTAAGGAGAGTTAGCATACATTGGAAATATCCTATATTACTAGCTCTGAACCAAAGCAATCAGCTCGTGTTTGTGGTGCAGCGGTGAAGCACTAGATTCCAAATCTTGGGTTCCCAAGTTCGAATCCCAAGAAGATTGTTCTCATTTTTTTATAATAATTTAAATTATAAACAATCATAAGTTAAAGTTTCGAAAAAAAAACGAAAAAAGAAAAAACACTACTACAATTATCGAGGTCGCGGTGGCTCAGTCGGTAACGCATCTGACTACCATGCTAAAGGTCCCGGGTTCGATCCCCGGCCGGTTCAAAATCCGGGAACTTTTCTAACGATGGAAGCGGCGCCGGCGCCTACCCAGCGTCGAATAACATTGGGTACCTGGGGGAAACCCTGGGGGGTAAAGGCGGTCAGGGGCGTGATGCTGATCACATCACCCCCACTCACGACCGGATCAAGAAAGTGTGGGGCGTTACCCCCACACCCCCTATACGCCTTCATGGCGTGGTGCTAAGCACAGGGGAACACTTTACCTTTACCTTTACAATTATCGAGTAAGACTGGTGTCCATTCTATATGGGAGCCGGCATTTTCACGTCTCGTGCACAATTTTAAGGAAGGGGATAAAAACTAGGAATGTTTCATGTTGTGTCCATATTTTGCATAATTGCAATAAATTTTGATTAACAGCAGACAACTTTATAATTCATTAAAATGTAATTGAAAGACACGCACACACACACACCCACCCCCACACATACGCACCCCCATACACACACACACACACACACACCAACATATTCATGTTTCACAATCGTATGTAACGGCGAAAAGAAGAGAGTGTGTTTGCGAAACGAGGTAAGTGGCTAGTAGTGTAATTGGATAGTTTCAAAATAATACTTTGTAGGTATCCACTTTTAGCCTCTTTTTTTATCAATTGAATATCAGTTTTTGACATATTTCGACAATTTTTTGTCGATGTTTTAGCGTTTAGCGATGTTTTAGTAAAATTTCCCATTTTTGCCCACTCATACTTGGTAGGTATATCACGATCTTACGCGATACAACTTAACCTATCTTCTTTTCTTACGATTTTTTAATTTTTTTACGATCCTAAGTGATATAACTTAACCTATCATTTTTTTTATTTACGATCTTTTACGGACCGAACTAACCTACAAGGGACTCTGTTTGTTTTAATATTTCAGTCGAGAACATGAAGACGATACCTGTGGAAATAGTTCTAGTGTTTGCTACTAGATGTCGCCACCGGCGACTTGGACGCAGTGTTGCCACACTATGAGGGCCTTCCCAAGGGGCAAAATTTCCCTTTTTGGACCATTTTTCCCTTCACCTAAGCAAATGACATAATAGAATAATAATTAGTTGTGGTAGTAAATTTAGTAGATTTTTTTTTTAATATGTGGCAATTTTTTTTTACGAATTTTTTAAAACTGCTCTGTGACCCTCTCGTTCTTCACGTCGTACGCGAAGGACTTCTCTGCGACCAGGATGACGCTGCACACGGTATCCTCGGGCAATGGACTGTTGAACTCGCAGACGACCTTGATGTTGGTGCGATCGTTGACCACCACCTGCTTCCTCTTCGTCGTGTTGATGACGAACATGGGTCTGTGGGTTTTGAATTCGCTGGGTGTGTAGTACATGTCCACGTTTCCCTCTGTTACTCTCTTGTAAGCGGTGTACGCTTCGTAAAGTTTGAGGTAATCATCTTTGGTCATGTCGAGGTTGTAATTTTCGCGCGGGAACACTTTGTTCCTGCCATTCTTGAGATAAATATTCTTGATCTTGCAGTCGTCGAATTTGCAAACAGATTTTTCCTAAGTCTTACCGTTTCCAAGATAACCCCACTTCCGGTCGCCATTTTGGATTTCCGAGCATAGGTTCTATTCATATTTTACTCACATATAGGCGTACGTGATGAATCCGCAAACAGATTCTTGCTAAGTCTTACCGTTTCCAAGATAACCCCACTTCCGGTCGCCATTTTGGATTTCCGAACATAGGTTCTATTCATACTTTTTCTCACGTATAGGCGTACGTGATGAATCCACAAACAGATTTCTCCTAAGTCTTACCGTTTCCAAGATAACCCCACTTCCGGTCGCCATTTTGGATTTCCGAGCACAGGTTCTATTCATTCTTTTTCTCACGTATAGGTGTACGTGATGAATCCGCAAACAGATTTTTCCTAAGTCTTACCGTTTCCAAGATAACCCCACTTCCGGTCGCTATTTTGGATTTCCGAACATAGGTTCTATTCATACTTTTTCTCACATATAGGTGTACATGATGAATCACCAAACAGATTTTTCCTAAGTCATGAATTGGAGGGTTCTATGAGAACCTATATTAATTCTCGTAAGAGAACAGAAAACACACAAAAAAAACAATACTGTGGTCACTACAACAAATAGTCTTCTTCAACCCCAATCCAACAACCCAAAAATCATCATCATAACTATAACCATGTAACTATCTGCCATCTGTTAGAGGTTTTGTGAACTAAGTGGTGTTTTGTTTGTGTGTAAAAAAAAAGAAATGCAATGCTTTTTGCACTTGGTTATCATCACCTAACATGTTATTAATTGTTTTTTAAAATTAATTACAACTGAAAACTAATAATTAATATTATCTAAAGTTACTAATTAATATTATACAAGTAATTTATATATTTTTTTTGTTCTTGTTGCTAGTGTTTGGTAATTATAGTTGTTGCAAAATATAGCTCTCGCGTATGACAGTTTCTGAGTTTTGTTGGGTATATAAGAACAATTATACACAACTTTTTTCGGTTCTCCTGCGTAGCCGTGCTTGTTAAGGCGTTCACTCGTTCTTGTCATTGTTCGTTCTACGTGTGGGCTATAGGTTCGAACCCGGTCGTGGTCGAAAGTTTTTCAGCGTGTCTAGGAGTCTTTAACAGTGTGTATATTTACTTCTCTGTGTTGAGTCTACGGATTCTGAACGGGCTTGTTTAATGTATATGTTGTTCTTGATATATATATATATATGGTGTTCATGTATGTATCCAAAGCACATTGGAAACAATATTCGATCATTAGCTGCGTTCAACCAATGCTGCGGTGGAGTGACCACCCCCTCTCCCCGGGGGTTCCCCCCCTGTCCCTGGACCCCTGTCCCCGGGGTCCTATTCCTGTCCCCGGGCTCGTGTTCCCGGGGTCCCTTTCCCCTTGTCCCTGGGCTCGTGTTCCCGGGGTCCTATCCCTGTCCCCGGGCTCGTGTTCCCGGTTAAGTTAGGTTAAGTTGTCTATGTGTAATGTCTATGTCTATATGTTATGTCCATGTCTCTGTCTCTGTCTTTGTAGGTTTTTTTTTGTCCTAAGATTTTTTTTTAACGCTGGACTTAGAAAAATTTCGATTGATGAAAAAAAAATGGTTCTATGACGACCTATGTTTATTTTGGTCTGGGTGGACAGAGGACACAGAGACTCGACCGACGCACTAAACCCGACCTCTCTACGACTATTTGTTCAAAAGTTACGAGTGATCAAAGTTTTTGGGAGGGGGTGGGCTAACTTCTTAACCCTTGACCCCAGGACCACCAAAACTTGGTATACGTATTCTACACCTCCAAAATCGACAGGGGGCATCTAACGATGCCGTATGGGGGTGTTTTTCGATATATTTTTTCGATAACTCTTACCATTTTCGAGATATTTGCAATTTAAGATTTTTTTTAACGCTGGAAAATTTTCGGTACATTTTTTTTTTGTTCCATGACGACCTATGTTTATTTTGGTATGGGAGAACAGAGGACACCGAGACTCGACCGACACACTAAACCCAACCTCTCTACGCGTACTCTACGTCACCAAAAAAGGTTAAAGGTTCCAAATAACAATAGTTAGAGTTTCCCCAATCTAGTAAAGTGGATTGGTTGGAATCTCCAAGGCGTATTTTGCATATTTTTTTTCAAATATGAACACGTTAAAACTGAACTGTCTCGGATTTTTGAGTTTTGTATTCGCCCTGAGAAAATTCTATATAAAATAACATACCTGAAAATTATATTCACAGTAGATTGATTTTTCTGAGTTTTGTAATCACCTCAAGAAATTCTATATAAAATAACATACCTGAAAATTGTATTCACAGTAGATTGAATTCTTGAGTTTTTGTATTCGCACACAAGAAATTCTATATAAATAACATACCTGAAATTCTATTTACAGTAGATTGAATTTTTGAGTTTTGTAATCACTCCAAGAAATTCTATATAAAATAACATACCTGAAAATTGTATCGCTATATACTAGACTTTTTGATTTCTGTGATTTTGGAGAAAGCAATGGCATCCACCACCAGTTTCAATCGTAAAAATGATAAAACTGAATGTGTTACTTGTGGGAAGCTAATCTCAAGGAACAATTTATCTGTACACAGGGCAAGATGTAGCGAAACAGGTTCGAGAATTAATCGTTCGTTACCTTCTAAGCCCTGTGCTCGATGCGGAAAAATGATCAGCATTGCAAATTTAAGTAAACACCTCAAAATTTGCAAACCATCGACCGGACAAGCATCGAAAAGGAAAATCGATAATTCAGAAACGGAAGCTTCCACTTCCAAGCAAATTAAATTATCTAATGAACCCAAACCAATTAGATCTGCATTCAACGACCAACTCCAGGATTTTTCAATTAAGTCAGAACCAGGCCGTGACATCCTTAGTTTCTTGGATGAAACAAAAACATCTGTACTAAATATTTTGAAAGATAAACTTGAAAACAACTCTATAAAAGCATACGTTGTTCTGTTTTCTGAATACGAGAAAGTTGATGGCACAACGAGTATTTTTTATCATTGTACAAAAAACCAGACTCTTTATTTTGCCGACGTCGAAAATTTGGACAACTTCTATTATAAAGTTTCCAACGAGCTGGTTAAGAAACATGACGATTTCGAGGCTAAAGGGTCGGGATGGTCTCTGTGTGGAAGTCCTGACACGTTAACTGTTTACGTGAACCAATTCTTGCCTCTTCGCGCTTCCAGCTACGTTCCTCTTCCACCGAACATTCAACACAAGAGGGCTGTGTTAAATATACAGAACAGCGATAACAAGTGTTTCCTTTGGTGTATATTGGCTGCACTGCATCCTGTTCATTGCAAAATAATCCACAGTGGGTTGGACATTACAAACAATACGAGTCCGAGTTTGAAAGTGTAATGTCTGGCATTGAATACCCGGTGACATTGTCGGATATAACAAAGTTCGAAAATCGTGCAGGAAAACGCATCGCTATTAATGTATATTCCTTTACGTCAGATAAATATCTCGTGCATCCCGTCAGGATAACCGATATCGACGATGACGATGCTCGTGTGATTAATCTTCTTCTAATTTCAAACGACAGTGTTCATCATTACTGTCTTATTCATTCTCTATCACGCTTGGTCAGAAGTCAAACTACCAAGTATGCAACCCACATCGAAGTTTGCCCGAGATGCCTAACCACGTTCGACGATCGTGACCGACGTGATCATCAAAATCTTCATAGTCGTCAAATTGCTATCGATAAACTTGCCGAACATAAAATTTATTGCGGCAACAACAGACCGGCTAGAATGTTGATGCCCGAAACGAACGAAGTCGAAGAATTCAAAATGCACAAGGCATTGTTGGAACATCCCGCAATCATCGTCGCAGATTTCGAGTCTTTCCTGAAACCACTCACCTACTGCGAACCGGATCCTGAAATTTCCTCCACAACGCCGTACCAGCTTCATCAACCTAATAGTTTCGGCTATGTTGTTGTGCGACGCGATAAAATAAATGAAGCATATATATACCGCGGGCCAAATGTAATCGAACACTTCCTGGAAAAAATGGTGGAGGAGGTTGAGGTAATTGGTAGCGTACTGCTTACATCAAAACCGATGACACCTTTAACTGAAAATGAACTTCAAAATTACAATTCCACTGAGGTGTGTCCGGTATGTGATCAAAGTTTCACTGATGAGAACAAAAAAATATTCCACCACGATCATTTCAGCGGAAACTACATAGGTGGAATTTGCAACACGTGCAATCTTAAAATCCAGAAACCTAAATTCATCCCCATATTCTTTCACAACGGAAGCGGATATGATTTTCACCACCTGGTCAGACATCTTGGCTACGATCCGAAACGTATAGGTGTCTTGGCCGAGAATGAAGAACGCTACATTAGTCTCAGCAAGCAAGTGTCGATTCCGGGAACGAAAAATACAATCGAGATGCGCTTCCTGGATTCGTATAGATTTCTCTCTGCAAGTCTGGATGCTTTAGCGAACAAACTCACCGACGTTCAATTTAAAATAACTAGAGCTAGTTTTCCCAACGTAGACATAGAACTCGTTAGACGTAAAGGGATTTATCCTTACGAATATGTTAGTGATGGTTCTAAATTTAACGACGACGCTCTTCCACTTCCAAGAGAATTTTACAGCAGACTCAGAGAGAAAGGAATCACGGACGAAGAATACCAACACGCGCAACTCATGTGGGAGAAATTAGAATGTAGGACACTCGGAGACTACCACGACGTATACTTAAAATTAGACGTGACGATACTCGCGGATGTTTTTCAAGCGTTCAGGAAAAACGGCAACGAATATTTATAAATTAGATCCAGCGTATTTCTACAGTCTACCGGGATTAGCGTGGTCGGCAATGTTATTCCAGACAAAGGTCAAGCTGGAACTGATATCGGACGTTGACATGTTGCTATTTATCGAAAGAGGGATACGAGGTGGAATGGTGCAATGCGTACAGAGACATGCAAAAGCTAATAACGTACACATGAAAGAAGATTACGATTCAAATCGAGCATCGAATTACATCTTCTACGCCGACGTTAATAATCTCTACGGACATGCCATGGTTCAGAAACTTCCTTACGGGGGATTCGAATGGTTAGATCCCACTTCGATAGACATTATTCATTTCGCCTCCGACTCCCGAAATCAAATGTCCACCCGACTCGGTTCAAGACAAGCTTTTGTTAACATTGGACCCTAAACAGAGATACGTCGTCCACTACAAAAATCTCCGGTTTTTGATTGGGAAGGGTGTTCAGATAGTAAATGTTAGAAGAATACTAAAGTTTAAACATTCCACGTGGTTAAGACCTTACATAGAAACTAACACACAACATAGAACAGCTGCCACTTCCGATTTAGACAAGGACTTCTTTAAATTAATGAACAATGCGGTGTACGGAAAGACCATGGAGAATGTTAGAAAGCACGTAGACGTGAAATTAATTTCCGATAAGAATAAATGTCGGAAGTGGATAGCCGATCCTAGATTCAAGTCGAGAAAAATTTACAACGAGAATTTGGCACTTTTCAATCTAGATATAAAATTGATGAAATTCAGAAAACCAATTTACGTTGGCGCAACGGTTCTCGACTTGTCGAAACTTTACATGTTCGAATTTCATTATGACGTGATGAAACCCTTCTACAATGATAAAATATCACTTTTGTACACGGACACCGACAGCTTTATTTACAGCATACAAACATCTAACCTATACGAAGACATAAAAAATCCTTCCATGCTTGAGTATTTCGATACTTCTGCGTATCCTCAACCCAACAGATTTGGAATTCCATCTCGTAACAAAAAAGTCCTAGGAAAACTGAAAGATGAATGTAACGGTGATATTATTGTCGAGTTCGCGGGTTTGCGTTCGAAAATGTATGCCATGAGAACAGAGAGTAGCGTCACGAAGATAGCAAAAGGTGTGGGCAAAAATACGGTGGAGAACAAACTCACCTTCCACGATTACATCGATTGCCTTTACTCACAATCGACGATACTAAGTATAGAACAAAGAATCCAAAGTGTAGACCACGTGATTACAACAAACAAAGTTAGGAAAGTAGCATTAGATCCGCATGACGATAAAAGATGTATTTTGTCTTGTGGAATCCACACGTTGCCTTGGGGACACTATCGTTTAGAAATTAGTAAAAATTGTAGGCAATGCAATTGAAAAAAAATAAACTTAAATAACTATCACTAAAATAAAAAACTTTAACTGTCTCAAATTATCACATACACAATAAAGAACTAGCAAGGACAATGAATCTCTTTGGTTTCCGAAAGCAAACAATGGAGACTGTACACCGCAAGGCAGATCATGAATTTCTACCTTCCATGTTATCTAAACTCAACGGCCTGTTGATCAATCAATTTTCGGAACGCTGCTCTTCTTGCTGGAACAGTGACGATTTCGGATTCGCGACGATCGACATGACGAGGAAACCCAACGACGGAAAATACAGAAACAAAATCAACGACTTTCTAAACGTTGCAACTTCGATGTTGTTTGCATACTTGGTAGTTTGACTTCTGACCAAACGTGATAGAGAACGAATTAGCGTGTGATGATAGACATCCTCGTTTGAAATTAGAAGAAGATTAATCACACGAGCATCGTCATCGTCGATATCGCTTATCCTGACGGGATGCACGACATGTTTATCTGACGTGAAGGAATATACATTAATAGCACGCGTTTTCCTGCACGATTTTCGAACTTTGTTATATCCGACAATGTCACCGGGTATTCGATGCCAGACATTACACTTTCAAATTCGGACTCGTATTGCTTGTAATGATAAATCCGTTCTGGATTATTTAACCAATGAACAGGATGCAGTGCAGCCAATATACACCAATGGAAACATTTTTTATCGCTGTTCTGTATATTTAACACAGCCCTCTTGTGTTGAATGTTCGGTGGAAGAGGAACGTAGCTGGAAGCGCAAAGAGGCGAGAATTGGTTCACGTAAACAGTTAACGTGTGAGGACTTCCACACAGAGACCATCCCGAGCCTTTAGCCTCGAAATCGTCATGTTTCTTAACCAGCTCGTTGGAAACTTTATAATAGAAGTTGTCCAAATTTTCGGCGTCAGCAAAATAAAGTGTCTGGTTTTTTGTACGATGATAAAAAATACTCGTTGTGCCTTCAACTTTCTCGTATTCAGAAAACAGAACAACGTATACTTTTATAGAGTTGTTTTCAAGTTTATCTTTCAAAATATTTAGTACAGATGTTTTCGTTTCGTCCAAGAAACTAAGGATGTCACGGCCTGGTTCTGACTTAAATGAGAAATCCTGGAGTTGGTCGTTGAATGCAGATCTAATTGGTTTGGGTTCATTAGATAATTTAATTTGTTTGGAAGTGGAAGCTTCCGTTTCTGAATTATCGATTTTCCTTTTCGATGCTTGTCCGGTCGATGGTTTGCAAATTTTGAGATGTTTACTTAAATTTGTGATGCTAATCATCTTTCCGCATCGAGCACAGGGCTTAGAAGGTAACGAACGTTTAATTCTCGAACCTGTTTCGCTACATCTTGCCCCGTGTACCGATAAATTGTTCCTTGAGATTAGCTTCCCACAAGTGACACATTCAGTTTTATCATTTTTACGATTGAAACTGGTGGTGGATGCCATTGCTTTCTCGAAAATCACAGAAATCAAGAAGTCTAGTATATAGCGATTCAATTTTCAGGTATGTTATTTATATAGAATTTCTTGGGGCAAATACAAAACTCAAAAATTCAATGTACTGTGAATACAATTTTCAAGTATGTTATTTATATAGAATTTCTTGGGGTGAATACAAAACTCAAAAAATTCAATCTACTGTGAATACAATTTTCAAGTATGTTATTTATATAGAATTTCTCGGGGTGATTACAAAAATCAAAATTCAACTTAACGTGAATATATTTTTCAGGTATGTTATTTTATATAGAATTTCTCGGGGTGATTACAAAAAACAAAATTCAACTTAACGTGAATATATTTTTCAGGTATGTTATTTTATATAGAATTTCTTGGAGTGATTACAAAACTCAAAAATTCAATCTACTGTAAATAGAATTTCAGGTATGTTATTTATATAGAATTTCTTGTGTGCGAATACAAAAACTCAAGAATTCAATCTACTGTGAATACAATTTTCAGGTATGTTATTTTATATAGAATTTCTTGAGGTGATTACAAAACTCAAAAAAATCAATCTACTGTGAATATAATTTTCAGGTATGTTATTTTATATAGAATTTTCTCAGGGCGAATACAAAACTCAAAAATCCGAGACAGTTCAGTTTTAACGTGTTCATATTTGAAAAAAAATATGCAAAATACGCCTTGGAGATTTCAACCAATCCACTTTACTAGATTGGGGAAACTCTAACTATTGTTATTTGGAACCTTTAACCTTTTTTGGTGAGGTAGAGTACGCGTAGAGAGGTTGGGTTTAGTGTGTCGGTCGAGTCTCGGTGTCCTCTGTTCTCCCATACCAAAATAAACATAGGTCGTCATGGAACAAAAAAAAATGTACCGAAAATTTTCCAGCGTTAAAAAAAAATCTTAAATTGAAAATATCTCGAAAATGGTAAGAGTTATCGAAAAAATATATCGAAAAACACCCCCATACGGCATCGTTAGATGACCCTGTCGATTTTGGAGGTGTAGAATACGTATACCAAGTTTTGGTGGTCCTGGGGTCAAGGGTTAAGAAGTTAGCCCACCCCCTCCCAAAAACTTTGATCACTCGTAACTTTTGAACAAATAGTCGTAGAGAGGTCGGGTTTAGTGCGTCGGTCGAGTCTCGGTGTCCTCTGTCCACCCATACCAAAATAAACATAGGTCGTCATAGAACCATTTTTTTTTCATCAATCGAAATTTTTCTAAGTCCAGCGTTAAAAAAAAATCTTAGGACAAAAAAAAACCTACAAAGACAGAGACAGAGACATGGACATAACATATAGACATAGACATTACACATAGACAACTTAACCTAACTTAACCGGGAACACGAGCCCGGGGACAGGGATAGGACCCCGGGAACACGAGCCCAGGGACAAGGGGAAAGGGACCCCGGGAACACGAGCCCGGGGACAGGAATAGGACCCCGGGGACAGGGGTCCAGGGACAGGGGGGGAACCCCCGGGGAGAGGGGGTGGTCACTCCACCGCAGCAGTGGTTGAACGCAGCTAATGATCGAATATTGTTTCCAATGTGCTTTGGATACATACATGAACACCATATATATATATATATCAAGAACAACATATACATTAAACAAGCCCGTTCAGAATCCGTAGACTCAACACAGAGAAGTAAATATACACACTGTTAAAGACTCCTAGACACGCTGAAAAACTTTCGACCACGACCGGGTTCGAACCTATAGCCCACACGTAGAACGAACAATGACAAGAACGAGTGAACGCCTTAACAAGCACGGCTACGCAGGAGAACCGAAAAAAGTTGTGTATAATTGTTCTTATATACCCAACAAAACTCAGAAACTGTCATACGCGAGAGCTATATTTTGCAACAACTATAATTACCAAACACTAGCAACAAGAACAAAAAAAATATATAAATTACTTGTATAATATTAATTAGTAACTTTAGATAATATTAATTATTAGTTTTCAGTTGTAATTAATTTTAAAAAACAATTAATAACATGTTAGGTGATGATAACCAAGTGCAAAAAGCATTGCATTTCTTTTTTTTTACACACAAACAAAACACCACTTAGTTCACAAAACCTCTAACAGATGGCAGATAGTTACATGGTTATAGTTATGATGATGATTTTTGGGTTGTTGGATTGGGGTTGAAGAAGACTATTTGTTGTAGTGACCACAGTATTGTTTTTTTTGTGTGTTTTCTGTTCTCTTACGAGAATTAATATAGGTTCTCATAGAACCCTCCAATTCATGACTTAGGAAAAATCTGTTTGGTGATTCATCATGTACACCTATATGTGAGAAAAAGTATGAATAGAACCTATGTTCGGAAATCCAAAATAGCGACCGGAAGTGGGGTTATCTTGGAAACGTTAAGACTTAGGAAAAATCTGTTTGCGGATTCATCACGTACACCTATACGTGAGAAAAAGAATGAATAGAACCTATGTTCGGAAATCCAAAATGGCGACCGGAAGTGGGGTTATCTTGGAAACGGTAAGACTTAGGAGAAATCTGTTTGGTGATTCATCATGTACACCTATATGTGAGAAAAGGTATGAATAAAACCTATGCTCGGAAATCCAAAATGGCGACCGGAAGTGGGGTTATCTTGGAAACGGTAAGACTTAGGAAAAATCTGTTTGCAAATTCGACGACTGCAAGATCAAGAACATTTATCTCAAGAATGGCAGGAACAAAGTGTTCCCGCGCGAAAATTACAACCTCGACGTGACCAAAGATGATTACCTCAAACTTTACGAAGCGTACACCGCTTACAAGAGAGTAACAGAGGGAAACGTGGACATGTACTACACACCCAGCGAATTCAAAACCCACAGACCCATGTTCGTCATCAACACGACGAAGAGGAAGCAGGTGGTGGTCAACGATCGCACCAACATCAAGGTCGTCTGCGAGTTCAACAGTCCATTGCCCGAGGATACCGTGTGCAGCGTCATCCTGGTCGCAGAGAAGTCCTTCGCGTACGACGTGAAGAACGAGAGGGTCACAGAGCAGTTTTAAAAAATTCGTAAAAAAAAATTGCCACATATTAAAAAAAAATCTGCTAAATTTACTACCACAACTAATTATTATTCTATTATGTCATTTGCTTAGGTGAAGGGAAAAATGGTCCAAAAAGGGAAATTTTGCCCCTTGAGAAGGCCCTCATAGTGTGGCAACACTGCGTCCAAGTCGCCGGTGGCGACATCTAGTAGCAAACACTACAACTATTTCCACAGGTATCGTCTTCATGTTCTCGACTGAAATATTAAAACAAACAGAGTCCCTTGTAGGTTAGTTCGGTCCATAAAAGATCGTAAATAAAAAAAATGATAGGTTAAGTTATATCACTTAGGATCGTAAAAAAATTTAAAAATCGTAAGAAAAAAAGATACGTTAAGTTGTATCGCGTAAGATCGTGATATACCTACCAAGTATGAGTGGGCAAAAATGGGAAATTTTACTAAAACATCGCTAAACGCTAAAACGTCGACAAAAAATTGTCGAAATATGTCAAAAACTGATATTCAATTGATAAAAAAAAGAGGCTAAAAGTGGATACCTACAAAGTATTATTTTGAAACTATCCAATTACACTACTGTGGCTATTTGCTCATATATGACTGAGTGTATTACAAGACATATACCGATGTATAAACCTGTTCACACTTAATTTCAGGGACTTTATTACAAAGCAGTTTAACTTTTTATCCTACGGTAGAAGCAACGAGTTTTAGCAGCAACACAAGGAAGAAACAAATATGTCCAAAACTCAAATTGTATAGATCAACTTTCACAAGCTCTCAAAGTTCAATCTTTTCAATAACCATTTTCTTCTTGGAACACAAACTAAACCAAAATGACAATACCTATGACTCAGTAAAATAATTACGTTACATTTACTTGTCAGTAAGAAAGCTACTTGCTAGCGCTGGGATTCGAACCTAGGATTTCAGATTACAAACCTGGCCTTTAACCGACATGGCCACAAGTAACGGTGAGAAAATAAAGCTATTCGGGTAATTTCTCCAGTACATTGCATCCTTTCCTGTCCAGCTCGAAACTTTTGATGTCGCTTCTCAGTAATAACATTCATTTGAAAGCAATACGCTTCATCAGATAGTGTTTGTGTGCTGTGCACATTGCTGACAGAATACAAGTCAAGCTGTGCATGAAAATGAAGGAAAACGTTGCGAAGTCGTGCTTTTGTGGAAGGTGAGTGTTTCCAACCCTAAATGATAATCGTGTTGTAGCTTCCTTCAACATAGCGGATTCTGCTATGTGACGAGGAATCTTATTAACCAACGGCACATATATTATATTATTTTTAAATTATTTAATTAAAAAAGAAGAGTCATTATTCTGGAATCTACGGAGAAATTCATTCAGCCGGTAGTGATTTTACGAGTCACAATTCTATTTTTTTGCTCCATTACGAAACCAACGTGCACGTGTAAAAAGGAAAGCCCGTCAATTTTCATTTAAAAAAAATTCCATTTACTGTTAAAGTTAAATGAAAGGACAACTATTGACTTATTGTTAATAGCCTTGATGACTGATGTGTGTGTGTGTGGGGGGGGGGGTACCTCCTCTCATGTGCCTCCCTGGCTTTGACATAAACTCTTCTTGCTTCGGATTTCTATTATTTTTCCCATCGCATATTCATTGCCGACTTTACGATTATGTTTGCCAAAGTGGATGGGGAAGAAGTTTATATATTCTTCAAGTCTTCTCCCGGGCTAGGATAACACTTTTTCTTTAAAGGAAAACATAAGTTGTTGTTTTTTTTGCATCATTTTCAGGAATTACAACAGCACTATTTCCGCCTCGCTTATTCAAATTTCTTTTTTTCGTTATTTAGTGTTGCTTTTCTTCCATTTTCGGCTACTCACAACGATGAAGAGAGACTCAAAATGAACATCCATACTCAGGCCAAATTCGAACTCGAGGCCCTGGCATTTTAACGCATTGTGATAACCACTTCTTCACGAACGTCAAAAATGCGTTATTTTTAAACATATTTGTTACGAATTTCTCGCATTTACATTACTTTCAATGTAGACGTGGACAGTCCAGTTAATTAATATTTACGCTGCAATCTTTCCGTGAGCCCTTTTCTTTGAGTCTGAGAGACCCAAAATTCCCTGCATATGGTTAAATTGATTGATTGTAAGCAACACTGCTGCTTTCCGAACACTTACTTCGGTTGTACTTCCGGCCACGAAGTTGGACGCAAACGAGTGTGCCACTTTTTGTGAACAGAAGTGTACCTAGCCAGATTTTCATACTCCGTAGAACATATACCTTCACGTCTAAACCTAGTGGCAGACTGCTTATCATGCATGTATTCACCGGAAGAATTTCAAATATCTCAACCTACTACCACTTCCTTTGCTTGTATGGCTTCCAAGTTTCAGGTTATTCCTTTAAAAAAAATCAGATATTATGGACCTTCAGCAAATAGATCCTCAGCTCCTTCTTCTTATCCAAAACCTTCGTTCAAGAAAAGTAACCAAACATTATACTTTATATCAAGTTTTGTTGGTGTGGCAACCTCCACGTACAACTTCGTCACTAGCAGTGGTACCTCAATCATTGCAACATCTTATTTGTAGATATTATTACGACACCTCTTCGGGAGGTTCCCACTTAGGAATTCACAACTGTACTAAGAAGATTGTCCTCCTCCGTAGCCGAGCGGGTTAAGGCGTTCACTCGTCTTGAGATCGTTCGCTGCGGGACGGCGTAGGTTCGAATCCGGCTCTGGTCGGAATTTATTCGGCCTACGTATAGGGCCGGTGGCAACCCACCATCGTGAGGAAATTGGGAAGCTCCGAGTGAGTGAGCGTAACCCGGTCAAGAAGACCTACAACGGCTGGGGAATTGGCGGGCTGATCACCCGTCCAATTTCAAAAGAGGAAATCTATGAAATCATGGGAAACAGTAAAGAATCTGCTCCAGGGATGGATGGAATTACTTATTCGATGATATGATATGACCTTCCAGATATAGCGTTAACGGCGATGTGCACAATTTTTAATAAATTCTTAAGTAATGGAAAAGTACCAGAAGATTGGTCCAAACAATTGATTATTCCAATTTTAAAAACAGGCAAGGACCCTCAGGTAGGTAAATCATATAGACCTATAGCTTTGACGTCAGTTATAGGAAAGATATTTGAGAAACTGATACAAAAAAGAATAGAATGGTTTTTAGAAAGCCAAAACATATTTCAGTTCGAACAAATAGGATTTCGAAAGGGATTAGGATGCCAGGACGGTTTAATTACTCATTCCTCGAATATTTTCGACTCAGTGAAAAGAAACAGAATTGTATTAGCTGCATTCTTAGATGTAAGCGCAGCTTATGATAATGTAGATATTAATATCCTAATCCAAAAAATACAACAGCTAAAAATACCTCACAACTATGTTTTGATATTTTGGAAGTTACTGAGTAAAAGATTTGTATATTCCACTTTTTCAGTGAAAGTAGAGGACTGTATTCAGCCTGCAAAGGGTTACCTCAAGGAAGTCCTTTAAGTGCTTTGTTATTCAACATATATATGATTGAGATGAAAAGGAAATTATTTCCAACAGTCAATTATCTTCAATATGCAGATGATATCTGTATCTATATGTCCACGACACAAATTCATACTGATTTTCCTGTTTTAGAAGAACAAATATTGGAAGTGCAAAAGTGGCTTGAAAGTAAAAAACTCTGTATTTCAATGGAAAAATCTAATATTACAATTTTTAGTAAAAAGGAAACACCTCCAATAGTTCACTCAATGTCTCGAAAAACAAGAATTCCCATTACATCCAGAGTAAAATATTTAGGTGTCATCTTGGATGAAAAACTAACTTGGAAGGACCAAATTAAAGCAATACAAGTCAAATCTGAAAAAGTGTTTAATTTGTTGAAAGCAATAGCAAATACTCAGTGGGGATGTCATCCTCGAGTTATGCTTTTATTTTACAAGAATTATTTTCGGCCTATGGTAGATTATTCTCTATTGGCAATGTGTAACTTGACAGAAGGAAAATTGAATTCCATTGATGTCATACAAAGGAAATTCTTGAGAAGATGTTTAGGCGTTATGTACAGCACTCCAAACGTAGTAGTATACATGGAAGCGGGTGATGTTCAATTTCATGTAGACAGAAGATGTTAGCAGCAAATATGCTCTTCAAAGTGAAATCATATTGTGAGCATCCTTTCAACAATGTACTAATAAATATGATACACTTATATGAAACAGGAAAAATACCAAACAGAAAAGCTGCTATGTGGATAGAATTGTATAATTCGTTTTATCAAGAATACCAGGATGTTCTACAGATGCGTTCACGGCCTGTTTTTCCATTAGATTATCCTCAACAGTCTCTGGATAATATTAATTTCCCTCGTTATTCGCACATATCGGAATATGTTACTCAATGGCCAAGCTTTTATTTCATATACACAGATGGATCTAAAAATGAGTCAGGAGTTGGATGTGCAGTGTACGATCCACAACATATAATAGATCTATTATTTCGGCTTCCACAAGACTCTTCAATATTTACAGCAGAATCTTACGCAATTTACCAACCTTTAATATATATATCCAAAAATTAAATTTACGAAAGTTCTTAATACTTACTGACTCGCAAAGTGTATTACAGGCTCTTAAATCTTCTTACAAGAGTCTTTACAAATTATCCCCTTATATTATAAATTGTATACCATTAGTTCAAACAATACAAAAATCTGGAAAAACCATTGAGTTTTCTTGGGTTAAAAAAGCTCATAGCAATATTACAGGTAATTCTCATGTCGATGAATGTGCAAAGAAAGCAGTGCGTCTTCCAAATATTACGAACTTATCATTATACTATACGGATCTTCTCCCTAGAGTAAAGAAGAAAATTCTGAATGAATGGTTTGATTGGTGTCGAAATGAACTTACAACAGTTGGAGAATCATACAGTCCATTTGCTGAATTCAAAACACACAAACCATGGTTTCATCATGTAAGTGCTACAAGAAATGTAATTGTATTAATTAATAGACTGAGAACGGGCCATTTGTGTACTAGGCAACATTTATCCAAAATTGGAATAACGAACAATAAGAAATGTGAATGTGGCTGGGAAAGTGCAGATGCACAACATATAATACTGGAATGCTGAAAATATTATATAGAGAGAAATATCTTGTATAAAACTTTAAATAATCTAAATGTTCAGTTTCCAACAAATTTGTTAAGTTTAGTTGTTAATCCAGATGTGCGGATTGGTTATAGTTTGTTATCATTTTTAAGGAAGTGTAACATACAATTGTGAAAGGCAAAGTGTTCTTTAAAAAAAAATCTAACTGTAAAATAGGGGGGAAGGACTGATAATTTTATTGTAAAACAATTGTGTACATTTTATATGTGTATTGTTATGAACAAAAAACGGCATAAAAGCTGTTAGGTTCCAAATAAAGGAATGAATGAATGTGTAACCATTTTTGTGGCTCTAAGAGTTCTTATCTTTGTAAAAAAATTATAGATTAGAAAAAGTTGTAAAAAGGGGGGGGGGGGTCGCGCGGGGTTTGCCTGGTCGCAAAAGACAAATGGCCTGCCGAACAAGCAAAACAGATATAAATAGAAAAACGTAGTGCCCTGTGAAATTACTGGCACCCTATTGAATTAAAGTTATTGTCAGTTTGCAAAGATATTGTAAAAATTGTCTTCCTCTTTTTATCTAGTCTGTTCCCTGACATAATGACATATTTCATTTTTTCCAACTTTGCAGAAGAACAAAGGAAGTATAAGGAATTAAATATAAAAATTAATTTTATTTACATTAAGTCCCCAATTTGTATTAGACTACAGGCGCACTAGTGAGGGTACGACGGTGCTTGCCACTACCTGCTGGAAAACGTGGACAGAAAAAAATCGCTTGTTTCATTGTGCTCTTTGTGTTGCAAAGTGAAATAAATGCTATTCAATTTTAAAATAATTGAAAATACAAGCATTACATCAAATTAGAAGTGAAAATTCCTTGTCTTTCCTTTGCAGCTAACATGCCATGCGTTTATTTGCACATGTTATTTAGTTTTCTTTTAAGGCAAAGAGGCACAATTCCCTAGAGTTTCTCGTTCAGTAGTGGGAGAGATAAACTCTCAACACCGCCAAGCGAATTTTCTAAAGTTTTGTAAGGGTTAGGGTTACCAGATCGCTGTAAGGTAATTGTACTACATGCTGTCCCAAAATGTAGGACACAAAACATTCTCAATTAATATTACATATTTCTATAGAATACGTTAGAAAGTAGTTGAAAAACGACACTTTTCAGTTTTAAGAAATGAATTCATAATGAATTTTTAAATGCAAAATTTCAAAACTTGCAATCATACTAATAAATGCACCTCTTACTACATGATTTAAGTGGTACTTCCCAGAGGAGACAATTTCTCTCAAAATCCCAGGTTTAGTCAAACTATACGCGTATTTATATTAGAGTGGAGAGTCAATTTGAAATTATAGGGACCAGTACCAAACGAACATTTTACAGACTTTATGAAAAAATAATTTCTCTCGTGAGTTTGTTGTGCTGATGGTAATGAAAGTATTCTCTCAACATTTGATTATGACCTGTAATGGCAAACAAATATTCAGCAATTACCATAATTTAAAATGGTTTGTGAACTTTCATTTTGGGTAGTTTTTAATTCAATAACAGGGTGTATACCAAAATAACACATCCAGAATTCTTGAATTTTTCTGGACTCTTCTAGTCCTTTTTCCCTTTTTCATATCGTTTATTTATTCGACCCCTACTTAGGTAAAGCTGGTAATTAGTAATTAAGAACATTAATATTTATTTAATGAAACCCCTACCAGAGGGACAGTTAAGATAAAAACTGAAGCTGAATTTAAGAAGAGAATTACATCTGCTTTCTCGTATTAATTCATCCTGAACTGTGTTTGGCAGACAAGCGAGGCTTTGGCGTCTGGACTCTCAGCCAGTATAATCTTATGTGGGGCTTGTGTCAGTTGTCCTTATATGTTTGTGACTGTCCCTTCATCCATCTTATGTTACCACCATTCATTTTCATCTTCGCCAAAAGGTCAGAAAAAAGTGAAGTAAAATAAACTGAATCAACCAATCAGTCATTATTATAGCAAAAATTCTTGACCAGAAGGCTAATTTATTGCCTTTTTATTGACTTCTTGATTTCTTTAATATTTCTTGACTACCATGACTTTCTTGACTGACAGACATCCTGAATATCTTTCTTCTCTATACCTCTGCTTTACAATCAACCTATATTGAACATTGAATAACAATATTTAATACAGCTTGTTCCATCAGTATAAACCCTAAGGCAAAAAATTCTGCTCAGTTGGTTGGTTGATTTGGTGTTTTAAGTCCACTTTATGCACAGTAAGGCTAATCGGGACTGGACCTACAGTTTAAAGTGGGATCCGAACCACTTGTACCTCCACCGGGTATCGAACCCGGGACCCCTTGATTACAAGGCGACGACGCAACCACTGCGCCATCGGGGAAATTCTGCTCAGGTATTGAAGAGTGACGTTATCAGAAAGTGGTCCCAAAACTTTGTTCATTAAGTGCTTCCGTTTTCCCGTTGTTTTTTTTTAATAGCAGGACATTTTCTTTCTTTTTGTGCAATGACTGAATCAAAATAAATTTCACCATTGAGTTTGGAAGCACAGTCCATAGACGTGTAACTATGCATGATTTTTAATGTTACCTATTTTTATAATTAATATTATGTAACGCTCAAAATGTAGGACATTTATGATATTTTTCAAATTCCTCCCGGACGCCGGACATAAGGCTAAAATGTAGGACATGTCCGGGAAAATCCGGACGTCTGGTAACTCTAGTAAGGGTATAAGACTTCAATATCAAATTCCATGACCGATTCCATTCAAAGCAATACCAGGTATCTATCAAACGTAAATCCTAACTTCCCACTATATTTTAAAGTCTTCATGGCCGTGCTAGAGTCTCATTACTTTATTTTAGTTTTGAGAATCATTGTTTAAACAGAGATTTGAACACACCAGCAGAATCTGGAACACACTCGCAACATAAAATTATTATTATTATTTTTTTATTATATATTCATATATTCTAACTGAAGCTGCCCTCTCTCTCTTGTAACTTCGTAGTTTAAGCGGCTTATCTCCTCCTTATTCGCTGATGCGGTCGCTCGAACTCATATACTCCCGGTAGCCTACAATGCTTGACTTCATATACTCTATGACACGCTCCGCTTGTAATAGTAAGATAACTGGCCATGAGCTCTCTCTCTCTCTCAGGCTGACCTCCCCGATAGCGCAGTGGTAGCGTCGTCGACTTGTAATCAAGGGGTCCTGGGTTCGATACCCGGGTGGGTACCAGGTTCGATACCCGGTACCACATAGTGGTTCGAATCCCACTTTAAACTGTAGGTCCAGTCTCGATTAGCCTTAATGTGTATAAGGTGGACTTAAAACACCAACTCAATCAATCTAACTGAAGCTAGAACAAGAGTGGGCAGGGGACATGTGCTGAGGTAAAGAGGACACCGAACGAGCAAAGCAAGATTCTAAAGAGTAAACATACTGTGAAATGAAAGTATTGTCGCTATGTTTAATTAATAATATGCATTACACTGGGGAACAGTGAAATTGCGGCACAGTGTTTGAGAGCTAATTAAGGGCGTTTTCATGCTGCTGAATAATGATATAATAATATATTTCCTGAATTGGCTCTAATTTATGAAATAAATGCAACTAAACCAAAATGGCGGAAACATAAGACATACATATAAATGAACTTCCAACAACAATTTAATATTTCTTTTTATTATAAAAATAATATAATATAGGCCTATGATCGTAATAATTAAGAAAATATGTACACAATGAAGTAACAAACTATGTGATCGTTTTCTTGCTGTATTGCACTAGCACTTTCATCTGATATCTCAACGTCATCGTCGATATTTTGCGAAAAGGTACATACTGGTAAAGGTAAATTTTCACTGTGCAGTATTGGCGGCTTTGCTGACTCTACATTAGGGTACACCCAATTACGGTTTTTGAATCTATTCATGCCTTTAACATTCACAGCACAAAAATAGCAATCATTAACATAATATTTTGGTTCACTCCATGTCATGGGCACTCCAAATTTGAGTCCCTTTCGTTCGCCTTGGCCCCAATAACGAAGTGATTCCAAACAAGTTTTGCAAACTATGTGTGGGACCCATTTTTTATTCTGTTGTCCCAGATTTTTGGCAAAATAAGCCTGATACAAATCTCTCACTACATCCGTGTTGGGTTATTGAAACACTTACTACGGAGGAACTCATATTTTCAATGTCTTCACATTAAACGCATTTCGCTTAGTTATACTACAAAATTAAACATTAAGAGATATATTGCCTAGCAACGCTTCATAAGTTGCCTAGCAACAATTTACAAATAAATAAATAAGTTTCTTAATGGGAATTTCAGCCCATTATCAAATGTTGATATTACCGAGAAAAGCGTGGAGTAATTTTACCTCCTACATTTTCCATGGTGTGTTTATTTTTATAACTGGAGTCAATTTAACTGAACCAATCATACAATTGGCAATCACAGCTGTTTTGTGTGCTGAAACTGTTATTAAACTTTATGCCACAAAATAAAATCTTTTTTTGTTCCCCAGTGTTATCAGTTTGCAAGTAAATAGTTCTAAAAAATGTCTTGCTCGCTTCGCTCGCAATTTCTTCATTTATTTAAGAGTCATATTATATCTGCAGATACATACACTTATTACTACTACTTCAGACAGACAAGAGTGCACGCACCCATGCAATGCATTCTCGCCGATATTTCATTAATGAATTGGGCACCCCCAAGATAATATCTGAGTTACACCTACGATACGAACCATGCAAATACAGTAAAAAATATTGCGCAAAAGTTCCTAATTTCTTTATAACCAGCTTAAGAATTACATGAAATAATCACTGATAATAATATGTTTAAATGTTGTATTTGTCAATGTCATGACTTGTGTTTGTGTAACGATTGATTAAATCAAGTACATTATTGAACATTATTCGAAAGCAATACTTGAAAAGTTAGACTGAAATGTTAACATTCCACAAAAATCTATTTTCCATCTTTTCCAGCATTTGACATATTTTTTTCTTCTCAAATATTACGTGAAGGGAAGGGAGGGGGTTAATCTCTGGAAACATCTATGAACAAAGTGAATTAGGGCGAACAATTTCAAAACAGTCGAAAATATGCACTTAACATCCCCAAACTTGCACCCCCCAAAAGTTTCCAACACCTCCCCAAGGGGAAAAACCTGGATAAACCCCTGTTCTCAGGGGAATATCTCAATTCTTACATGTTTAAATAAGGCCAGGGGGTTAGTAACAGAACTTGTTGAAACCTACAATTTGAATTTATGGTGATGTATAAGATTATATGGTCCACTGTATTATTTTATAATTATGTATTCAATTCTGTAATTTTCTATGTGTACGACCAATCTAGACATAGTGAAGTACCTGATTTGAAATTGTGCTCATCACGTAAATAAATAAATATTATATCGTCATCATTATTATTGCTATTATTAGTAGTACTACTTTACAAATCAAAAAATTCGAATTGAATTGAAAATACTTTGGCATTGTATACAAGTGCAGACTCGCGTCTGCAGGGTAACCACTTTAGCAACAACATAAAATTCAAGTATAATTCCTGGTTTTCAAAGCGAATTTTTTGGTCCCTCCCCGACGGTGCAGTAGTAGTGGCGTCGCCTTGTAATCAAGGGGTCCCGGGTTCTATACCTGGTGGGGGCACATAGTGGTTCGGATCCCACTTTAAACTATAGGTCCAGTCCCGATTAGCCTCACTGTGCGTAAAGTGGACTTAAAACAACAAATCAATCAAAGCGAACTTTCCAAAATTCAAAGGTACATGCAGATGGTTTCTCTATTTCAACCGTACATATTACCGCCTCTCAACACCAACACACATACACAAAAACACAAATATATTAACAACTAGCTGATTGCCCGGCGTTGCCCGGGTATTTATTTATTCCGATCTTCTATCAGACAGGAAAATAATGAATTCTAACTACTGTGTAAAATGAACTTGGAGTTCATCTCAGCGATCCCGAAAACTATGGATTCCACACTAATATCGGTCGTTTTCCCCTTAAGGAAGCTCGTGTTCGGAAAGCGCCCCGGAAGGTTTAAAAGTTAAGCTGTCCTCTGCCCCTCTACTCCGATGCATTGTTATATGCAAGCTTCTAAGCAAATATGAAAAGAGAAGCAGCGAATTCCTTCGGGGATATATTTGCAGAGACCTGCTTCTTGCTGTTAACGAAAACTTGAGTGCACGTTCACAAATATAGTGCTAAAATATTTTTCCCAGATATTCTTCAAAACCAAGATAAGTTGAAATAGATGTAGTCTCGTTTTTAGGGAGTGACTGGGGGGAAGGGAGTGTTGTGGGAAGGGGAGCAAAAATACAATCTTGCTCCTCTCTGTGGTTTCTTCACATCAGGCAATAACGAAAGCATTTGTGGGTAGAGGCGGAACAACCAAGGAAGGAACGTTTGTATCTTGGCCATTTATTTATTAAAAGTTTACTTTTTGTTTTAAACGTCATGTTCAGGGCTGATGGCTTAGTTTTAGACCTCAGAGAGAGGTAACACCATTTATTCTTATGTTCACGTGTGAGTTTTTTTTTTTACCCGTGCATATAGCACCTTGCCATGAAGACACATTTACGAAATGGGGGGTAAGGCCCACATATTCTCGATCTCGGACATTTTGGAGGTGATTTTATCAGCACCACGCTCCAGCTGCCTTTACTCCCCAAGGTTGCTTTCAGGTACCTATTGATTTGAGGCTAGGTGAGCCCTGGAGCCGCTTTATGCTGGAAGAAGGCCAGAAAAATTCCGACCTTAGATCACAGAGCCCGGGAATTGAACCTTGGTCTCCGCGTAGGAGTCAGACGCCCTACCGACTAGACCTCCGCGTTCTCTCGCATTCCGAATGTTTTTTTCCACCTTGTACTTTTAAGCTAGAAGGCACAAGCTTCATTTGCCCCCTATCCTGTCCTTAGTCCTTGCATCCATTCAATGTAGTTGTAGATGGAAAATAATAGTTTTAAAATTATGCTGTTCTCTGCCTCCCCCCCTTCCTGTCGGGGTACGTTGGGTTCATTGTTTCATACCGACCGCACCTAAAAGACTATCTTGCCTCCCCTCGATGATGAGTGGGCGGCAAGTCGACCCTCTCCCCCCCCGGTTCCGACGTCCCTGCACATTCGTCGCAGATCGTCGAAAATTTTTAACTTAAAAGAACTGCTCGGTGTTGTGTATACATCTTGGTATGGTAGTTCGGGGTGCAAGCTAAGCCTGTATGATCATAGGCATGCCGATAGCCACGCATTTATTTATTTATTTATTTATTTATTTATCTGCCCCTAACAGAGCATACATAGCTCCAATTACAAGAGATTTATATCAATTCAATTGTTACATTATTTTATATACGTATGAAAGAAGAGAAAAAGAAAAGTAGAAAGAAAAGAGAGAAAAAGAAAATCCGTTTGTTGCGGTAATAACCGACTTTTTAAGAGTATTACACTCTTTTAGAGGTTCATATACTCTATACTCTTTTCAATTTGCAAATATCCCCATATACTCTTTTCCTTGCTATTTAATTTCATTCATTATTTTACGCGTAAAAATGCCTTAAAATCCACAGAACGGAAAACGTCAAGATGTCAACAAACTGAAGTATTTACTCCTTGACTCAAGAATTTCCTATGAACTAATTCAAGAGTCATTTTCATATTCCATCAACAAGCAAAACATATTTCAAATTCATTGGAATTTAATGATAATGATTAGGGCTGAGCCGATACCACTTTGAACTGATACCGATACTTGAAAATTGCAATAATTAAAATTTGTTCAAAATGTTGATCAATATAAGTGTATAAATATTCACCTCCAATTATATGCATCAACATACCAAGAAATTTGCTTTAGAATATTCAAAGAATTGCATCAGAATATTAAAATAGATATTATGTAGTCACAAAATATAGTTTTTCGTGCAAAATTAGTGTAAAATAAAAAGGCAGTTTTAATTTTGCATAATTTCCAGGAATATTAGACTGTCAAGAAGTCGCGCGGAATTTTTTCGGACCCCATGAAAGAACAAAATGCCGGAAAGTATCGGCTGGTATCGGTAGCTGAATTTCAACCGATGCTTTCCGATAGCGATACCACTGGTATCGGCCGATACCGATACATCGGCATCGGTATCGACTCAGCCCTAATAATTATATTTTTGAAACTTACTGTGCAATTTCAAAAGCCGTTGAAAGACATCTTGAAGATTGGGGGGAAAGAAAAAAATGAATGATGGGTAAGTGGAGGTCAGTGTGCAAATATTTAGTACAGGCTGGGTCAAATTTAAAAGTGTTTGTGCCTTTTATAAAATTCTTGTTTATTCTGCCTGGTACAAATGTTGGTTGTGAAAGACTCTTCAGTGTTATTAAAACTTATTGGCGAGAGGAAAAAGTACACTCCTGGTGTCAACACTTGAACAAGTAATGAAAGTGAAATTCAATGTGGACATGGCCTGTTAAGAGTTTGGACTGGCAATAAAGTACGTTTTAGACATACTCAAGAGAGCAAAATCATCCCAGAAGTATGAACGATGGTGCCATTGGTGAGTAAGTATTTGTAATTAGCTAATTACATTAGACCCATAAGTAATTTGAATCTGTAGAGTGTAGGCCTATTTTATAGGGGTTATAATAGAAGCAATAACAAATAGCCACCCTTATTTTCGTTTTCTTTTTATGTTTTGTGCATGCGCACCTTCAACCTATAGACTATACTCTTTTTGGCCAACAAATACAAGGGTTGGATAAAAAGTAATGGCTATAATTGCTACTTGACTGTATTGGCAGAGGAGCACGTGTTACATTTCTTCAATGTTATCCCCCCCTCCCCCATCTCTACGACCTTCTGCCACACGTATGGAAGGCGTCGTACACCGTCAGCGCGTCCATCTCTGTCGCTGTCCCGCAGTGACCGCCCTATAGCACGTATGATGGCTTCGCGCGTGTCGTAGTGCTTCCCGCCCAGTGGTTCCTTCATTTTGGCAAAAAGGTCGTAATCACACGGTCTCATATTGGTGAATACGGCGGATGTTCCAGTACCTCCCACTACCAGTTATGCAGGAGCGCCGTCACAGTGTTCGCAGTGTGACACTTTGCATTGTCAAGCAGGATGATGGGACACCGTGCCAGAACGTGCCGTCGCTTCCTTCTTAATGCGAGACGAAGGTGGTGTTGCAAGAAGGTGCAGTAGTAGGCTGCGTTGACCGTCTGCCTGAGAGACGTTGTTCTTTTTGACTAAACATATTGTTAGGGCGCTTGCACTCTCGTCCTCTGCTTCAGAGCACTGCTGTCTTTGACTGAATAACATACAATCGCTCCCACTCACTATACTTCCTCGTCTGACATCAGGGACGGCGCCAGAAAGTTTCGACTGGGTGGGAAGAAGCGCCATATTGATAGATTAGGGTGGGCAGTATAAATGTAAGACCATATATAGTATATATGTGTATGTAAGTCGTATGTATCACCCTCTCTCTTACACTCCCGATTCTCCTCTTACATCTTTTCCTTATCCTGTTTTCCTCTTTATTCTTTTCTAATCTATCCTCCCATCTTGTTCCATTTCCTTTCGCTTTGTCTCTGATGTACACAATTATTTCAAGGAAGTGTTTAGCATGTGCAGCCATACATTCTAACCACATTATTTCATGCATGTTAATACAGTGAAATAAATGTGAATTAGGTTTAAGCTTGTGTTGCAAATACAAGGCACATACTTGATTTTATGTATTCGGCGACAGTGATAAATTGATTTGATTGGTTGATTTATTTGCTTTATTTTACTTCGCTTTTTGTGCCACTTTTGGCTAATTTGCGAAGATGGGGATGAGTGATTAAGTGATGAAATTGATGAATGAATCCCAGGCCGGGATTCGAACCCAGGACCGCGTCGTAGCGCGATGTGCTAACCACTCCGCCACGGGAGCCAGAGCGACAGTAGAAAGTGCGATGGTAGACAATCGTGAAGTTTCTCGTAATTGAAGACATGTTCCTGAGCAAAGTATTTTCATTGTATGAGTTTTTGACTAAAAGAGTTTTCTTACTCCTTTGGGGATCACTTTTCTTAGCTTACAAGGTTTGCACAACTGACAAATCTTTCTGAATGTTTGCAGTAGCGGCGGTCGGGTGCCAACATTTGAGGGGCAAGGACAATATACTTTCTCTTGATAGAAAAGGCTTAGCATAAAGAGGTCATAGTGCGGGTGAAAAAAGTGGCAAAATGTGGCGGGGGTACTGCATCCCCCACTTCCCGCTCCTCCTAATCGCCGCCACTGCATGTTTGGATTAAAATGAACGTCTTATTAGGAACGATTTAAAACACACACGGAAATCCAATTCTTTGTTCATTGTCCATGAAGTATTCCTAGGCTAATGAAAGGCTATTTTGACAAAATATCACTCATATGTAATAAACAAGTGAGATTGAAAAATCTGTTTAGAATTGAAGAGACTATTAGCTAAGTTGCTATTCGTTTTCAGAACTCTCATGTATCTAATGCGGGAGAAGCAACACAACACACGTAAGTAGTTGTTGAATACGATAACGTCGGTCGCTATTTAATATTCGCAATTCATTTGCACGTACTTATAACTAATTTGCACGGGTTTTAATTAATTTGCATGTACTTAGAATTCATTAGCTAGTACTTAGAGTACTTTACATTTATGTATTAGCATGTTTATAACTTTTATAAATATATATTTATTTATTTTATGAAAAATATGTATATAGAAGGTAATTAGAGGTACTAAACGCTATGCATATGTTTTTATATTCATTACTGCAAAGTATGTAATGTATAAATCGATAATAATTAATGTTTATAATATTGAAAATAAGTTTTCTATGGTTTATGAACCGCTATGATCGGTGGTAATGGCTGTAGGTACAGGTCCAATTACGATTGGGGACGGTCCCGGTACTCGAACCCGCGATATGTAACGTTATTAATTAGTACTATGTAATAATGTATGTTATTATGGTATGAAACACGATGGTACGACACGCCAGACAGAATACTGTCTCCGAATCTCGACTCGGCGGTGAAGGTAGACGAGAAAGGAATTTGGGGGAAGTGCGTTCAGGGTCAAATGACGTCACAACGTCAGAACAAACAAAGAACCCGATTGACCAATCAGAACCGGTTTTTTCAAGGTTAACCAGTACGCAAGAACAGGGGAAAGCTATGCAATACTGTAGGGCAGGGGAGGGATTCAACCAGACAACAAAGGATGTCTGGAAATGCACAGCAAGGGTCAAATCTCTGAAGCTATGCGTCGCTTGTAGAACCGGTTTCCGCCGCCAATTAATATTCCGCTCAGGTTTGCCTTCAAGGCACAGGACGCTTTAGCGCAGGGTTTTTTTATCTGTACTATGAAGAAGGGAGAGCTATTAGGGACGGGGCCTACAGTTTTCACCATTTGCTTTTATCACGGGGTAACGAACCTAGGACCCTTTGATTATTGATTTAGGTAGTAAATGTATGTTACTGTGTGCTATTTAATTTAATTTTGAGTTTATTTTTTACCAAACTTTGACTTTATGTCAAACATTTTCACAGCTTATCCTTATTTTTACAAAAATAACACTATTTGTACTATTCAGGCAACATTTTTTATTAAATTTTGGACTCGCAAAGATATTTTTACAACTTTTTAACTTATTATTTTACAATTTTATGTTAATTTTTTACCAAAATAACACTATTTGTACTATTCAAGCAACATTTTTTATTAAATTTTGGACATACAAAGACATTTTTTTCTACGTTTAACTTATTATTTTACAACTTTATATTAATTTTTTACCAAAATAACACTATTTGTACTAATCAGGCAACATTTTTTATTAAATTTTGTATTCACAAAGACATTTTTTCAATTTTTAACTTATTATTTTACAACTTTATGTTAATTTTTACCAAAATAACACAATTCTATCTGTTCAGGAAAGACTTTTAGTTACATTTTCGACACACAAAGTGTGTGTTCTCAACTTCTATCTGTTTATTTCACAAGTTTAGGCTTATTATTACCAAAATAATACAATTCAATCTGTTCAGGAAAGACTTTTAGTTATATTTTCGACACACAGAGTGTGTGATCTCAATTTCTATCTGTTTATTTCACAAGTTTAGGCTTATTATTACCAAAATAATACAATTCAATCTGTTCAGGAAAGACTTTTAGTCGCATTTTTGACACACAGAGTGTGTGATCTCAACTTCTATCTGTTTATTTCACAAGTTTAGGCTTATTATTACCAAAATAATACAATTCAATCTGTTCAGGAAAAACTTTTAGTCGCATTTTCGACACACAAAGTGTGTGTTCTCAACTTCTATCTGTTTATTTCACAAGTTTAGGCTTATTATTACTCAAATAACACAATTCTATCTGTTCAGGAAAGATTTATAGTTACATTTTCGACACACAAAGTGTGTGTTCTCAACTTTTATTTGTTTATTTTACAAGTTTAGCCTAATATTTACTCAAATGACACTATTTATATTATTCAGGCACCATTTTTATTACATTTTGGACTCTCAAAGACACACACACACACACACACACACACACAGAGAGAGAGAGAGAGAGAGAGAGAGAGAGAGAGAGAGAGAGATTTTTTCCAAGTTTACAGGATTATTCTCTAGTTTACTCAAATAACACAATTTAGATGTGTTTTGAATTATATTTTGGATGCAAAAGTATGTTTTGACAAGTTCTACCCTTTTATTTTACAAGTTTAGGCTTATTATTACTCAAATAACACAATTTAATCCAGTCAGGAAGGATTTGTTATTATATTTTGGATGCACAAAGAGATGTTTTCAACTTTTTTATTGATTTTTTGCAGGGTATGTATTAATTTGTATTTATTTTGTTTCGTATCATATATACATTTACAAATTTTTAATTTAGAGTTTAGTATTTATTTAATTTTTTTCAAAAACACTAAAGAAAAAGTACTTTTAGCTAAAATGTAAGCCACAGAATATATTATTATTATTATTATTATTAGGGTTTACTGATTTCCACTATGCTATTTTTGGTTCTGTATTTCTATATGTATTTATTTAGGTCAGGTTACGCCTGCTATGTAGGAAAGTTTGTTTATTTTAGAGTTTGCTGAGTATTTTGTTACTTTTATACTAGGTAAAGTTTTCTAAATATATCAGGAAGGGCTCCATCCATATACTTTTGTTTTTGCTGTTTGGAGATGATGCGATCAGCATCACTCTCCATCTGCTTTTTATTTTATGTACCCAATATTATTTTGAGGCTTAGTGAATTCTAGAGCCTATTTATGCAGGAGAGAGGGCTTGAAAATTTTCATTTCAGATAACCCACAACTATTTGTCAGAGTATTTTAAAGGATATTTTATATTTATTATGTGCCACTAGAATATCAAAGCTTGCTTAATTTTTATGTCTGTAACGCATTTATTGTATTTCTAGCTAAGGTTTACTGGATAAAGTACACGAAATGTTTATCATTTCGACTATTTACTTTTATACGAGGCCAAATTTTTTAGTGTAACGAAAATTATTGTGTGTCTATGAGGTCTGAAATCCCTTTACCGATGGGTCCATATTTGGACGCTTACCAACATTGTTTCTTTTTTTAAAAAAATATATATAACCATTTATCAATATATTCTCAATTCACAGGACAAGACGAAGTTCACAGACGACTGACTATATGGACCATAGGTCCACTTGCTAAACTTTTTTCTATGCTAGAAGAATAATTTAGCCTTATAGCCTTTTTCAAGGTATTTTTGAAGTATTACTGGTTTTTTGGGTGCATCAACATTTGGGTTATTTCTATTTTCTTTATTATACGAGGCCACAATCACTATCTGAACACTGAAATTCTCTGATTGAAACTAAAAGCTTAGGCTGTAACTAGGGACTTAGCATGTATATCGACAATTTATAGGACAACACAAACCTTACAAAGGATTATAGGTGACGTAGGACCACACGCCAGAGCTTTGTTAATCTGCAAGAAGCAGTTGCAACTAATGCTATGAGGATATAATGTTAATTTTTCATTGTTTCACAAGGAGGCTATTTTTTACACAACCAATATTTGCTTTTTCAAGTAACTACATGTACCAGAAGCACTTACAGGCCAACTCTAACTAGACTTCGACTTATTCTATATCAGGTGCTAAATGTATAAAGAACTATGATTGTGTATATTTCTGAGGAAGTACGCAAAAGCAGATTACCCGATTAAAGTATCTGAAAAACATATTTTTCTATGCAAGTATATTTTTATTGACTGGATTATTTAACAGATCAAACAGGAAGACTGCAAAATTCATTAAATGTAGTTCTATAGTATAGGTGGTTTCAGAGATATAAAAAGAACAAATATAAGATTTCGCTTTTTTTTTGCTTCTGAGGCTAATCGCGACGCTAAAGGTAAATGGCCAGGAAATGTAACGGAGGAGAAACAATCCCAAAAGTTATGGGCTGCATGTAAGTTAATACCACAGAGATATTACAGTAGGTGTAGGTTCTTCCACCAGAACATTTCTATCATAATAATACTGGTTATGCTGTACTGTTAGCTAAAGATGCTGATATTTGAGAAACTTAAAAGCTTATTTGCAAAATTTTAGATAAATAATAATCTGTTAGACTGTAAACATATTTTATATCCATTCTGCAAAAGATCCGATGACAAAATTTAAAAATTGTTATCGTCCAGACAGGGACTCGAACCCTGGACAGATAGGTTAAAAGCCTAACGCTATACCAACTAAGCTATCTGGGCAGAAGGTATTCTTTTTTTGAAAAGTTAGTTATCTTAAGAAATATATTGAAACACTTGAGAACACTTTTGGTCTGGTTCGACAGACAAGGAGACAACATTTCTAAATTTTTACAGACTGGGTGTATTTTTCCACTATAGAGGCCTTCACTATATGTAATTCGAAACGCTAAAGTTCAGCTAGCTTCCAAAATTGAGGTAAAGATTGTGTTTGGCGAGATTGACAAGTTACAATTATATCCAGTTACGGACAAATAAAGCTAAAACTCTTAGATTTACTGTACTAGCCAAGTTTTAGTAATATTTTCTTCACTTTAGTACAAATACCAAAGAAATAGGTATATTTTATTTATAATTTGACAAAATGTACTAGTATTTAATTTACAAAGTTAGGTAAAAAGCAGTATTTTTTTAAAAATATTGTTACTGCCTTCAAATTTTATGTTATTTAGCCACTAACAACTGATTTACACTGTTTGGCATTCTTTAAATAGGAAAAGAAGGAATTATTTGTTTATTATTTTTACTTTATATTTATATTTATTTAAGAAAACAATTCTACAGTTTAACTTAATTTTAACAAATTGTTACTAATTTATATATCAAAGTTATGTTATTTAGAGTGTATCAAGGCGTATAAAGTTAATATTTGTACTTATCAGTTCAACTAACAATTATATTTTACACACAAAAGATGATGTTTACAGTTAAATTACTTGAATCAGAGAATAATATTTTACAGTAATTGATTCATTCAGCACTAGTCAGTACTTTTATGCTTCAGAAAGTTTTCTTAATTTTCTATTACGCATGCTATTTTGGGCTATTTTTAAAATGTATTTCTAAGGCAAACTGGTTTAATTTTCTGCTTATAATGCAAAGTTGACATAGTTTTCGCACAATGCATTGTACATTTGTTATATTCTCTACTTACAATTCAAATATTATGCTTATTTAATGTATAACTAACTAACTCTCTAGCCTTCTTAAACCCGAAGGTTCATGGCTGCAGCAACACATGCCTTTCATTTTTCCCTGTCCTGAGCAAGATCTATATACTCCTTTCCTTCCCTACCAATTTCCTTTTGGTCCATCTCTACATTATCCCTCCATCTTTGTTCTGGTCTTTTACCATCAGGTTTCCCAACAAGAATCCTGTATACTCTTTTTTCCTTTCCCATTTGTACCACATGATCTACACACCTAAGTCTTTTTGATTTAATCATTCTAATAATATCTGGACATGAATATAAATTATGTACTTCTAAATGATGTAACCTTCTCCACTCATCTGTCTCCTCATCTGTTTTAGGCCCAAATATTTTCCTAAGGATTTTATTTTCAAATACTCTCAATTTATGTTTCTTTTTCAATGTAAGGGACCAAGTTTATTTACTGTATTTAACTTTCATTTTTGTAATTAACAGAAATTAAAAGCTTATACTGTAGTTATTATATCTTTTTCTATCAGCTTATTTTGAAATTAATATTATTAGGTATCAATTTTTATCAATTTATCTAAGAGTACACACAGACAAACACATGTGTACAAACTTTTATATACATAGATATGCCTTTTTTCAATATTTTAGTATGAAGATTGCACTTTAACTATTCAAGCAAAGGTAGGAAAGGTAGGATTTTTGAGAATTTGTTGCAGGATTTTGTTGTCCAAGTATAGATGAGAACTGAGCTGGGTGACTGTTTTGAACATTTTCATGAGAGTTTGCATGTGAACTGTATGCAAATTGAGCACTATTGACTGTGCATGCTTCTAAGTTTGCTGTTATTTCACATCAACTTTGTGAGACTGTAGACAGTTTTCCTATTTCAAGTAGTTTTTATTGATTGTATTTGTATATGTTTTGGGGACTTAGCAGTTTTATGTTATGAGGCAGTTTGTTGTAGAATATTTTTACCGGATTGTTTTGAGATATTGAGTGTCTGCTGTTTTACTTGTAATTATTTTCCTTCTTGTGTTGTGTATTTGACTATATTTTGTCCAAGTTCGTAGTATTTAGAATAATTGTTATTGACTTGTAGATGTAGGGAGTAATAATCCTTTGCAAGATGCTCTATACTTTAGTCTGAACATTATTCTTAGTGTTAACTTTTGAAGCCTTAGTATTCTGGTAGTATTATTAATGTAGATGTAAATTAGGCTGAAATGTAGGCATTTTTCTGATACATTATACTCACTTAGTTGTTTCAGCAGGTAGAAGTTGCATGATGGTTTACTGCTGATGATGTTAATTTGCTCTTCTTATGTACTACGTATGATGTAGCTTACTTGAGTAATTGGAATTTTCTACTGAAAAAAGGATTGCTTGCCTATTTTATTCCTATGTTGTTGAGTTTGTCCATAAGCAAGCCATGTTTTTACTCTATCCTATGCCTTGGAAGAATCTAGATATATTGTGTTGGCAGTTTTATGTTTCTCTAAGGTTTCAGCTATGTAGTTTTTTCAACTGTGCTATGGGTGTGACTATTAATTTCTTTTTCTGGATGCCATGTTGGTTTCTGTGTATTCCTCTTGCTGCTTGAATTTGACTTAGGTTGTTTGCTTTTTTCCTTAGATCTTTATATGTTTATTTATTCAGTATTTTTTATTTTTTTGAATTTTAATTATTTTAATTTTACATTAACTAACATATTTTACTTTAACAACAAAAGAATTTACTCTAGTATAAAAACTTCTTCTAACAAAAATGTACTATTATAAATTTTAATTTTAGAAAATTGTATTTTTAAAACTTTAACTTTGAAAAATTGATGTTTAATTACTTTAATTTTACATTAACTAACAAATTTTACATTAACAACAAAATAATTTGCCCTAGTATAAAAACTTCTACTAACAAAAATATACTATTATAACTTTTGATTTTAGAAAATTGTATTTTTAAAATTTTAACTTTGAAAAATTGAATTTTAACACACTTTGACTTTAACAATGTACTTTGATTTTTTTATGTAAAAGAATATTAAAAAAATAAAAAATACTGAACAAATAAACATATAAAGATCTAAGGAAAAAAGCAAACAACCTAAGTCAAATTCAAGCAGCAAGAGGAATACACAGAAACCAACATGGCATCCAGAAAAAGAAATTAATAGTCACACCCATAGCACAGTTGAAAAAACTACATAGCTGAAACCTTAGAGAAACATAAAACTGCCAACACAATATATCTAGATTCTTCCAAGGCATAGGATAGAGTAAAAACATGGCTTGCTTATGGACAAACTCAACAACATAGGAATAAAATAGGCAAGCAATCCTTTTTTCAGTAGAAAATTCCAATTACTCAAGTAAGCTACATCATACGTAGTACATAAGAAGAGCAAATTAACATCATCAGCAGTAAACCATCATGCAACTTCTACCTGCTGAAACAACTAAGTGAGTATAATGTATCAGAAAAATGCCTACATTTCAGCCTAATTTACATCTACATTAATAATACTACCAGAATACTAAGGCTTCAAAAGTTAACACTAAGAATAATGTTCAGACTAAAGTATAGAGCATCTTGCAAAGGATTATTACTCCCTACATCTACAAGTCAATAACAATTATTCTAAATACTACGAACTTGGACAAAATATAGTCAAATACACAACACAAGAAGGAAAATAATTACAAGTAAAACAGCAGACACTCAATATCTCAAAACAATCCGGTAAAAATATTCTACAACAAACTGCCTCATAACATAAAACTGCTAAGTCCCCAAAACATATACAAATACAATCAATAAAAACTACTTGAAATAGGAAAACTGTCTACAGTCTCACAAAGTTGATGTGAAATAACAGCAAACTTAGAAGCATGCACAGTCAATAGTGCTCAATTTGCATACAGTTCACATGCAAACTCTCATGAAAATGTTCAAAACAGTCACCCAGCTCAGTTCTCATCTATACTTGGACAACAAAATCCTGCAACAAATTCTCAAAAATCCTACCTTTCCTACCTTTGCTTGAATAGTTAAAGTGCAATCTTCATACTAAAATATTGAAAAAAGGCATATCTATGTACATAAAAGTTTGTACACATGTGTTTGTCTGTGTGTACTCTTAGATAAATTGATAAAAATTGATACCTAATAATATTAATTTCAAAATAAGCTGATAGAAAAAGATATAATAACTACAGTATAAGCTTTTAATTTCTGTTAATTACAAAAATGAAAGTTAAATACAGTAAATAAACTTGGTCCCTTACATTGAAAAAGAAACATAAATTGAGAGTATTTGAAAATAAAATCCTTAGGAAAATATTTGGGCCTAAAACAGATGAGGAGACAGATGAGTGGAGAAGGTTACATCATTTAGAAGTACATAATTTATACTCATGTCCAGATATTATTAGAATGATTAAATCAAAAAGACTTAGGTGTGTAGATCATGTGGTACAAATGGGAAAGGAAAAAAGAGTATACAGGATTCTTGTTGGGAAACCTGATGGTAAAAGACCAGAACAAAGATGGAGGGATAATGTAGAGATGGACCAAAAGGAAATTGGTAGGGAAGGAAAGGAGTATATAGATCTTGCTCAGGACAGGGAAAAATGAAAGGCATGTGTTGCTGCAGCCATGAACCTTCGGGTTTAAGAAGGCTAGAGAGTTAGTTAGTTATACATTAAATAAGCATAATATTTGAATTGTAAGTAGAGAATATAACAAATGTACAATGCATTGTGCGAAAACTATGTCAACTTTGCATTATAAGCAGAAAATTAAACCAGTTTGCCTTAGAAATACATTTTAAAAATAGCCCAAAATAGCATGCGTAATAGAAAATTAAGAAAACTTTCTGAAGCATAAAAGTACTGACTAGTGCTGAATGAATCAATTACTGTAAAATATTATTCTCTGATTCAAGTAATTTAACTGTAAACATCATCTTTTGTGTGTAAAATATAATTGTTAGTTGAACTGATAAGTACAAATATTAACTTTATACGCCTTGATACACTCTAAATAACATAACTTTGATATATAAATTAGTAACAATTTGTTAAAATTAAGTTAAACTGTAGAATTGTTTTCTTAAATAAATATAAATATAAAGTAAAAATAATAAACAAATAATTCCTTCTTTTCCTATTTAAAGAATGCCAAACAGTGTAAATCAGTTGTTAGTGGCTAAATAACATAAAATTTGAAGGCAGTAACAATATTTTTAAAAAAATACTGCTTTTTACCTAACTTTGTAAATTAAATACTAGTACATTTTGTCAAATTATAAATAAAATATACCTATTTCTTTGGTATTTGTACTAAAGTGAAGAAAATATTACTAAAACTTGGCTAGTACAGTAAATCTAAGAGTTTTAGCTTTATTTGTCCGTAACTGGATATAATTGTAACTTGTCAATCTCGCCAAACACAATCTTTACCTCAATTTTGGAAGCTAGCTGAACTTTAGCGTTTCGAATTACATATAGTGAAGGCCTCTATAGTGGAAAAATACACCCAGTCTGTAAAAATTTAGAAATGTTGTCTCCTTGTCTGTCGAACCAGACCAAAAGTGTTCTCAAGTGTTTCAATATATTTCTTAAGATAACTAACTTTTCAAAAAAAGAATACCTTCTGCCCAGATAGCTTAGTTGGTATAGCGTTAGGCTTTTAACCTATCTGTCCAGGGTTCGAGTCCCTGTCTGGACGATAACAATTTTTAAATTTTGTCATCGGATCTTTTGCAGAATGGATATAAAATATGTTTACAGTCTAACAGATTATTATTTATCTAAAATTTTGCAAATAAGCTTTTAAGTTTCTCAAATATCAGCATCTTTAGCTAACAGTACAGCATAACCAGTATTATTATGATAGAAATGTTCTGGTGGAAGAACCTACACCTACTGTAATATCTCTGTGGTATTAACTTACATGCAGCCCATAACTTTTGGGATTGTTTCTCCTCCGTTACATTTCCTGGCCATTTACCTTTAGCGTCGCGATTAGCCTCAGAAGCAAAAAAAAGCGAAATCTTATATTTGTTCTTTTTATATCTCTGAAACCACCTATACTATAGAACTACATTTAATGAATTTTGCAGTCTTCCTGTTTGATCTGTTAAATAATCCAGTCAATAAAAATATACTTGCATAGAAAAATATGTTTTTCAGATACTTTAATCGGGTAATCTGCTTTTGCGTACTTCCTCAGAAATATACACAATCATAGTTCTTTATACATTTAGCACCTGATATAGAATAAGTCGAAGTCTAGTTAGAGTTGGCCTGTAAGTGCTTCTGGTACATGTAGTTACTTGAAAAAGCAAATATTGGTTGTGTAAAAAATAGCCTCCTTGTGAAACAATGAAAAATTAACATTATATCCTCATAGCATTAGTTGCAACTGCTTCTTGCAGATTAACAAAGCTCTGGCGTGTGGTCCTACGTCACCTATAATCCTTTGTAAGGTTTGTGTTGTCCTATAAATTGTCGATATACATGCTAAGTCCCTAGTTACAGCCTAAGCTTTTAGTTTCAATCAGAGAATTTCAGTGTTCAGATAGTGATTGTGGCCTCGTATAATAAAGAAAATAGAAATAACCCAAATGTTGATGCACCCAAAAAACCAGTAATACTTCAAAAATACCTTGAAAAAGGCTATAAGGCTAAATTATTCTTCTAGCATAGAAAAAAGTTTAGCAAGTGGACCTATGGTCCATATAGTCAGTCGTCTGTGAACTTCGTCTTGTCCTGTGAATTGAGAATATATTGATAAATGGTTATATATATTTTTTTAAAAAAAGAAACAATGTTGGTAAGCGTCCAAATATGGACCCATCGGTAAAGGGATTTCAGACCTCATAGACACACAATAATTTTCGTTACACTAAAAAATTTGGCCTCGTATAAAAGTAAATAGTCGAAATGATAAACATTTCGTGTACTTTATCCAGTAAACCTTAGCTAGAAATACAATAAATGCGTTACAGACATAAAAATTAAGCAAGCTTTGATATTCTAGTGGCACATAATAAATATAAAATATCCTTTAAAATACTCTGACAAATAGTTGTGGGTTATCTGAAATGAAAATTTTCAAGCCCTCTCTCCTGCATAAATAGGCTCTAGAATTCACTAAGCCTCAAAATAATATTGGGTACATAAAATAAAAAGCAGATGGAGAGTGATGCTGATCGCATCATCTCCAAACAGCAAAAACAAAAGTATATGGATGGAGCCCTTCCTGATATATTTAGAAAACTTTACCTAGTATAAAAGTAACAAAATACTCAGCAAACTCTAAAATAAACAAACTTTCCTACATAGCAGGCGTAACCTGACCTAAATAAATACATATAGAAATACAGAACCAAAAATAGCATAGTGGAAATCAGTAAACCCTAATAATAATAATAATAATAATATATTCTGTGGCTTACATTTTAGCTAAAAGTACTTTTTCTTTAGTGTTTTTGAAAAAAATTAAATAAATACTAAACTCTAAATTAAAAATTTGTAAATGTATATATGATACGAAACAAAATAAATACAAATTAATACATACCCTGCAAAAAATCAATAAAAAAGTTGAAAACATCTCTTTGTGCATCCAAAATATAATAACAAATCCTTCCTGACTGGATTAAATTGTGTTATTTGAGTAATAATAAGCCTAAACTTGTAAAATAAAAGGGTAGAACTTGTCAAAACATACTTTTGCATCCAAAATATAATTCAAAACACATCTAAATTGTGTTATTTGAGTAAACTAGAGAATAATCCTGTAAACTTGGAAAAAATCTCTCTCTCTCTCTCTCTCTCTCTCTCTCTCTCTCTCTCTCTCTCTCTCTGTGTGTGTGTGTGTGTGTGTGTGTCTTTGAGAGTCCAAAATGTAATAAAAATGGTGCCTGAATAATATAAATAGTGTCATTTGAGTAAATATTAGGCTAAACTTGTAAAATAAACAAATAAAAGTTGAGAACACACACTTTGTGTGTCGAAAATGTAACTAAAAATCTTTCCTGAACAGATAGAATTGTGTTATTTGAGTAATAATAAGCCTAAGCTTGTGAAATAAACAGATAGAAGTTGAGAACACACACTTTGTGTGTCGAAAATGCGACTAAAAGTTTTTCCTGAACAGATTGAATTGTATTATTTTGGTAATAATAAGCCTAAACTTGTGAAATAAACAGATAGAAATTGAGATCACACACTCTGTGTGTCGAAAATGCGACTAAAAGTCTTTCCTGAACAGATTGAATTGTATTATTTTGGTAATAATAAGCCTAAACTTGTGAAATAAACAGATAGAAATTGAGATCACACACTCTGTGTGTCGAAAATATAACTAAAAGTCTTTCCTGAACAGATTGAATTGTATTATTTTGGTAATAATAAGCCTAAACTTGTGAAATAAACCGATAGAAGTTGAGAACACACACTTTGTGTGTCGAAAATGTAACTAAAAGTCTTTCCTGAACAGATAGAATTGTGTTATTTTGGTAAAAATTAACATAAAGTTGTAAAATAATAAGTTAAAAATTGAAAAAATGTCTTTGTGAATACAAAATTTAATAAAAAATGTTGCCTGATTAGTACAAATAGTGTTATTTTGGTAAAAAATTAATATAAAGTTGTAAAATAATAAGTTAAACGTAGAAAAAATGTCTTTGTGAGTCCAAAATTTAATAAAAATGTTGCTTGAATAGTACAAATAGTGTTATTTTGGTAAAAAATTAACATATGGTAAAATTGTAAAATAATAAGTTAAAAAGTTGTAAAAATATCTTTGCGAGTCCAAAATTTAATAAAAAATGTTGCCTGAATAGTACAAATATTGTTATTTTTGTAAAAATAAGGATAAGCTGTGAAAATGTTTGACATAAAGTCAAAGTTTGGTAAAAAATAAACTCAAAATTAAATTAAATAGCACACAGTAACATACATTTACTACCTAAATCAATAATCAAAGGGTCCTAGGTTCGTTACCCCGTGATAAAAGCAAATGGTGAAAACTGTAGGCCCCGTCCCTAATAGCTCTCCCTTCTTCATTGTACAGATAAAAAAAACCCTGCTCTAAAGCGTCCTGTGCCTTGAAGGCAAACCTGAGCGGAATATTAATTGGCGGCGGAAACCGGTTCTACAAGCGACGCATAGCTTCAGAGATTTGACCCTTGCTGTGCATTTCCAGACATCCTTTGTTGTCTGGTTGAATCCCTCCCCTGCCCTACAGTATTGCATAGCTTTCCCCTGTTCTTGCGTACTGGTTAACCTTGAAAAAACCGGTTCTGATTGGTCAATCGGGTTCTTTGTTTGTTCTGACGTTGTGACGTCATTTGACCCTGAACGCACTTCCCCCAAATTCCTTTCTCGTCTACCTTCACCGCCGAGTCGAGATTCGGAGACAGTATTCTGTCTGGCGTGTCGTACCATCGTGTTTCATACCATAATAACATACATTATTACATAGTACTAAATAATAACGTTACATATCGCGGGTTCGAGTACCGGGACCGTCCCCAATCGTAATTGGACCTGTACCTACAGCCATTACCACCGATCATAGCGGTTCATAAACCATAGAAAACTTATTTTCAATATTATAAACATTAATTATTATCGATTTATACATTACATACTTTGCAGTAATGAATATAAAAACATATGAATAGCGTTTAGTACCTCTAATTACCTTCTATATACATATTTTTCATAAAATAAATAAATATATATTTATAAAAGTTATAAACATGCTAATACATAAATGTAAAGTACTCTAAGTACTTGCTAATGAATTCTAAGTACATGCAAATTAATTAAAACCCGTGCAAATTAGTTATAAGTACGTGCAAATGAATTGCGAATATTAAATAGCGACCGACGTTATCGTATTCAATAACTACTCACGTATGGTTACGTGACCTTTTTTGAGGTAACAAAATGATTTAGGACACAAGGAATTCATCGAAGTTGATCACCGTAACAGCAATAATTCATCTATTTTTTATAGATGACTTGGGTCGTATGGCGTGACCATTTCGAATACACTAGAATGTCAACCTGTGCAGCATACCCTGGAAACTTAATTCTTTCAGGGCAACGAGTCCCTGGAGCCTGGAACCACTGTCAAAGTAATAATTTATGAGGGTTTGTATTTTGAGTGTCAGAATGTATTTGTTTTCGCCCCTTCGTTACTTTCATCTAATCACAATTGAAATGACTTAAAATAAAACAAATCAACCACGACTTACTCTTCCAAAAATGGAGTTTCATTAGCTCGTACCTCTTAGAAAGCTGAGGTAGTAGTTTCAATTGCACAGCGTTTCATTAGTGGAACAATGCAGCTAATTCCGTGAACAATGACGTTATTTTCCGAAAGTCTCAATTTGTCTCAGGCAGTAGCGTACGCAGGATTTCGTCAAGGGGGGGGTTATTTCTAAAACTTTCTCCAAATTCACATTACCTTTGATTTATTATACTTTAATTAAATAATAATAATCACAATTAATTAATAATACTTATAATTAATTAATTACCTGAATTACTACTAATAATACCACTACTACTATTATGTAGTAGAGATCTACATAAATATACCATTTATGGAAACAATAGAAATAAATTACTTTCTAATCATTCAATTTTTATCAAATCCTGGGAGCATTTTTTTGTTTTTGTTTTTGTTTTTTGTCTGGTCAACGAGGTGAGACATTTTAAGGGTGAAGAAAATCCATAAAACAAGAAAATATATTAAAATAAATTGAAATAATTAAAGTATGGAACTCATCCAAGAAGCTGCGGTGGTCTGGTCGGTAGAGCATCTGAGAATCACGCGGGAGATCCGGATTCGATTCCCGAAATTGGTTGGAATTTTTCCGGCTTCTTCCCCGCATAAATGTCCCCGATAATTCACATCTGGATTGTCTCACTGTTCTTACCAACAAAACATTTTCCAATAGTTAAGCTTATTGTCGTTTGAATAATTGTCTAGTCAACAAGGTGAGACATTTTAAAGAGAGACAGTCAAACGTGCTGCGGTAAATAATACAATGGGAAGGCAGACTGGTGACTGTATTCTTGTCCGCCTAGCCTTTGTCTATACATTAGCCTCTAACAACGAACCAAGAACTTTCTTTAGTTAATTCTCATTGTTCACACAAAAAAAATACATGTTCGTTGAACACTGGCGTACGTAGAGGCATGGCCGATGGTTAGAGGCACATACTTTTGGTAAATAAAAAAGCAAAATTTCAGTATAAAAACAGAGTCAATTTCGGGTTCAAAAGCTGTAAATAAAATGAAATTTCGCTATTATTGCGGTGAAAAAGCGGTATATAAAATTACATTTTGGTTTTAAAAATGTGAATATAATCCCAAATCCCAGATAGCATGTAAGTTAACTGCAAGTTAAACCGACATTCGATTTAACTTGCAGTTAACTTACGTGCTATCTGGAATTTGATTTAAAAACTGCACTATTACACAAAATAAACATATCCCTTCTAATAGCACATTGAATCATTACCAGAATATTAAGTTTATTCCTGTATAAAGGATTCCATTTTTGCTTTTGAAATATTTACAGCAAAATTAATCAATTTTCCGTGAATTGCATAACACACAGGATACTTCAGACTTCAGAAAGTGTCGCGTCGGTATATAAACGGTAAATTTCGTGTTTAAGAGTCTATTTCGCATTTTGCCGGTCATTTCGCATCATTTCGTGACAAAACAGGGTAGGAAAATGCACCTCACACCTTTCAGAAAGCTTAAAAATTAACATTGCAATGTGTTATTTCAAATTTCGTTTTCTTTATGTCAAAAACGAAATATGCATGCCTCTACCGATGATGCTACAGCCCCTACCAAAATTTTGAGAAAATCAGAATTTTCAAATAAAAATCCGTTAAGAACATTAAAAAATCAAAATGTGTAAATACGAAACCTCTTTTAAAGTGAGTCCCGATTACCATTTTTGTCTTTGAATACAATTTTAATAGACTGAAAAGCTCCAAAAATACGAAATATTTTATTATGCATCCTGCCCTCCAAAACGAAGCCATGTATTATCCACATTTACTATTCCGGCCCCTCCCCCCCCAAAAAAACTGCGTACGCCAGAGTATTGAACATTGTTGCAACTGAAATACAAAACATCTTATTTCTCTTTTAAATCATAGTTACCCTCATATTTCACTTTCAAGAACTTGTGCTAATTTTCAAGGCATCACTGAAAGACGCGTGTGCTTGCAATGCTGTGCTTTTCTCCATGCTACATGGAAATAATAATTCAAATTATTATTATTATTATTAGTGGTAGTAGTAGTAGTAGTAGTAGATGTAGTAATAGTAATAGTATTGTCCCAGATCTTTGACTGTGGTAAATTGGCCATTTAAATTTTTTTCCACAGCATTTTTCATAATATTTCACAAGCTCAAGGGGGGGGTTTAAACCCCGTAACCCCCCCCTTGCGTACGCCACTGGTCTCAGGCAATCACCCTCTTAAAATGGACGCATCTTCTGTGGTGATAAAATTACACGTTTGGTGCGAGTTCTTTCTGTATATTTCTTTCCCAATGGCATAACGCTGTCGCATTATAATGAAGACGTCATGTGTTGAACTCCCCCTCTTCTGGTGGAAGCACAATGCACACTGGTTCGGACTACACGTTAAACTGTAGGTTTAGTCCCGATTAGCCCATCTGAGCATAGAAGTGGGCTTAAAAACAAACTAACAAAATCGTCTTCTGGATACTTCGTGACATAACTTTTTTTCTTTACTTCAGCTGCATCTCCAGATTCTGTCGACATTTTCGGCTGATTCGTGTGGCAAACTTTGTGTGTCGAAAGAGGATAAATATGATAAGCCAGTCATTAGCAATTGGATAATTCTGTAGCTTTTTCCATACATAAGTGGTTTATTAAAATGTATTCACTTCGGTATTGTAGTGATTATTGTGATTCGTTCTTATTAGTAGAACGATATTTCGCATACCATATTGATATTTGAAGATGACAGGTATATAAAAATTGTAATGAAATAAAAAAGAAGTACACTTCTGGAATTTCAATGCAGAGCTAATTAAAACTATACTGGGTGTCAGTGTAGGATCCGAGCACTTCGATGTTTCTCGGAATTTTGAGGGAGCGACCTTTTCACCCCTCGCAGGCCATCAACCGGCAGGGTTGGGTATCGCCGTTGCGTCCAAACAATGTTTCCAGCCCGAGTAGTTTGTGACCAGAATGAAGAATGACCGCTTGTATGGCGGTGAACCGCATATATGCAAACAGTTACAAGTGGTCTCGAATCAGAGGGCAACACACGCTAAAATAAGTATAATGGTGGCAGGATGCCTATGTATGTTATCATAGTAGTAGTAGTAGTATTCGCACCCAATAGGTAACTATCCTACTATTGAAAGAGCCTAAAACACGGAACGTGTTAAAAATCTTCACAAACTGTGCGATTTCTTGAGTAGCACATTATTTCTCTCGATTTCTTGAAGTGCGATTTTGAGAATCCTCCTTAGCAAACGATGCCTCCGCGATGGTGGGTTCGATACCGGTGAAGGCACATAGTGATTCGGATCCCACTTTAAACCGTAGATCTAGTCCCGATTAGCATTACTGTGCATAAAGTGGACTTAAATCTTGTCTCAACTCCTTAACAAACCTTTCGAAGAATCAAGAATTTAAACAGGTAAATACATTTTTGTCATTTTGAGGAAAATTATCATTTTTGGCTATTTTTGGTTCATATGAATCTGCCTCGTCCTCCTCCGTGGACGTCCGGTCTAAGGTGGTGTGCTTTGGGCTCCGACTGAGGGACGGCATGAGTTCGAGTCCACCTGGGTTGACTCTGGGTTCTCAGCCTCAGGCACGTATCTAGAAATATGTTTGGGGGGGGGGGTCCGAACCAAGTGTCTCAGGAATAATAATAATTAAATTAAAATAATTATATTAAATCAAATTAATACTAATTAAAATACATAAATTAATATTAAATTATTACATGAATAGGTAAAAAGACTGTATAAGAATAGAGATATAACAGCGCATATTCATTACATAGCTTACCTGTAGTTAAGATCAGAATAATTTACATAAAAACAAATGCGTGGCAATGAAATTAATGTCAAATAAATGAATAATTGAATATTTATAGAATAGCAAAAAATGACGTTACATGTAGTTAGAGAAAGTTATTTCTATTTAATATTTTATGTATATTATTTTGAGTAGTAGAGTACATAAATCTTATTTGTAATGTCACTCAAAGCCGTATGATTCCAATATAATTCTTGTCTTCTAAAAGTTCAGAGGAAATTCATAACCATCGATTATGCAACAAATGTTAATATTTTCATTACTTAATTGTAGTACTTGGTAAGTCTTTCGGGTAGTCCGAACCCCTGCCCCCCACTAAATACGTCCTTCCTGTCCTTCAAAGCAGTATGATCCCAATATAACCCTTGTCTTCCAATAAGTTCAGAGAAAATTATACGACAAAGGCAAACGAATACATTTATTATTATTTAATTTTAGTACTTGATAAGTCTTTCGGGGGGGGGGCCGAACCCCCTGAACCCCCTAAATACGTCCTTGCTCGGCCTCTATATGGGCCGGTGGCAACCCACTATCTTGAGGAAATTGGGGAGCTACAATTGAGTAACGTTAACCGGTCATAAAAATCTGCTATAACGACGGGGGGATTCGACGTACTGACCCCACGTCACCCCATTACCGGTTGAATATCTCCACACCTCTGGGTAGGATTGTAGGAGGGAGACTGATAGTCGGGAGATAGGCCAAGGGCCTTACGGCCTCAAGGGCTGTCGAGCCACGGGTTATTATTATTATTATTATTATTATTATATTATTATTATTATTATTATTATTATGAATCTGCCTCACTCAATAAGTTTATTTTATTGAACCAAGCGCAATACCCAACTCTTACAATGAGTCACTGGAAAGACATGCGTGTGGTTATACATATATTTAAGCATCTAAAGAATAATTATATTCTTGTGGTAAGGAGTCGTTGTCATTTAACGAACTTTATTGATTTATTCTATAAGCATTATTGAAAATATTGTGCCATGCTGAACTTAACCACTTAACAAAGGCACATTGATTGCTTAATGAGGCAATTTTCTTGTTCAATTTTTACAGTATAACAATGCTTATATCCATTTGTGGATGTTTTACAGGTTTCATCGTATTTAAAATGGTAATTTTCCGGTGCAACATGTCTGTTGCCACTCAGGCTGTAGAGACTGATGACGTGGACAAAGTTCCCATTCATAGGTTGCAACACTTACAGGCAGGAATGACCTTGGCAGGAAGGAGCTCTGATTGGCACTCTGTTCACAACTGACTCGAGAAGCCCCGCGACCGACAAAACTCGAAGTGCTCGGATGCTACCCTGACATCAACTTTTAGCAACCCGAAGGTTTATGGCTGCAGAAACACAAGCCTTCCATCTGTTTCTATCCGGGGCAAGATCAATCCAATCTTTCCTATCCTTACCAATTTATTTTATGTCCATCTCAACGTTATCCCTCCACCTTCGTCTTGGCCTTCCTACTGGTCTCTTACCATCAGGTTTCCCAACAAGAATCCTGTAAACTTTTCTTTCCTCTGTCATTCGTGTCACGTAGCCTGTCCATCTAAGTCTTCTTGATTAAATTATTCTAACAATAATAACAATAATATTTGGAAATAATTTATTGTGTTGCTGGAGAATTAACGCTAAGATGATGTTTTTATTTGTTTATTTGGAGATTATTTTAACCGTACCCAGGTTGGGATTTATATACGTATGTGGAGGCCCGGAGCTTACAGCACCAAGGCTTTACTCCAATCCCCTCTACATAGTTTCAGTTAACTTCTTGCCAAGTTACATGGTGTGGTTTGTTATTATATTTTTTTACCACATCCGAAGTACCTATTTTTTTTATTATGTGGTACTTTTCAAAGCAGTCTTTCCCAGAGAAGGCCCGGAGCTGCAGTCCTCAAGTTTACCCTAAAATCTGATCTAATCTTGATCATACCCTGCAAAATTTTGAGCCTCCAAAGCCTACTAGCTGCTTTTAATCATGGAAGTATTCATTTGATCACAGTTTTTGTTTCAATAGTTCTAGTAATTACTTTCACTTTCTAATGACAAAATTGGCTTTATATAAGATGATTTGTGAACATTTCTAGCATAGATAATATTCACAAGTAAAATGTACATGTTATGAACACCAGAATACACTTATTTATTGAATCATTCATATATATCCAAGTATATGTACTTATTGAATTTGATAGGGTGGGCAATCGGGTGGGCACAGGAATTTTTGGGTGGGCGCTTGCCCACCCGTGCCCACCCCTGTCGCCGTCCATGTCTGACATTCCTTTATCAACCACGAAACGGTTGTGGCACTGTGACTCGCCCCTTTCACGGGACAGCAGTATTGCCATTACTTTTTATCCAACCCTTGCATCTGGTCATCTCTTATTTTATAAGAGAACTGTTTTATACCTAGGCGTGGTTCTACCAGAACACGGTAAATCGATTTTGATATTTATAACACTAGATATAATACCCAACAGTATTCAGAACCAGACCAACACTGTATAATACATCGTGGATAGATTATTTGTCCAATATAAGAGGAGACACGCACGTAGTGTGTTGATCGGCCGAGCTCTCACAAGCAAGTCGGTCTTTCTTCCTGCGTGCATGCGCCGCAGACGGCCCGCGCAGATTGTTTCACTTCCCGAACAGCATTTTAGTTGAGTCAAGACATCGTCAAAGCGAAGTTCTCATCTTCATACTAAGCCTATTTGCATTATAATTGCAATAAATAAAGAATAAATCCTTTCGTTTTCTCTACTATAATGATGTGGTTTTATTACTCTGTGCCGTGAAGCATTGCCTTTGCCTAACACTATCCCTGTACCTGAGAGGAGTCTGTGTACTTCACAGAGTCTCATCGCTCATCGCTGAGTAATACTGAGTTATTTTTAATAAGTAATACAACGACATAATACCAAACATAATAATAATACGTTTAATAAACTTGAACGTATCAAATTCAAACAAACTTTCTGTAGAATTGTTTTTCGATCTGCGACGAATGTGCAGGGACCTCGGAACCGGGGAGGGGAGGGCGACTTTCGCAGAGAAGGAAGGAAAACTTCGATTCGATGGACCTTGCCGCAGGGACCCCATTGGGCGAGGAATAACTACGGTAACGCGAAAAGAGTTTTTCTTTCTTGAAGATCCTCAACCATAGCAACCCTAATCATACCAAAAGTTGACCCCCCCCCCCTTTTAAGTGAACTATATATATACGCCTATGTATGTGTTTATGGGATAATAATATTTCAATTATGTCTATTTCGAAGTACATCATTGACAGAGGCATGCTCAGACCCTCTGATTAGGCGTGACAATAGCCTTGAAAAAAGTTCAGTCTGGAGAGAAAAACTTTATTTTATCTCACTCTTTTAGTTTTATTGCATTGTGGGTGTGTGTGTGTATAATATTATATAGCCTATGTATAATACATATTATTTAAATACATTACATAATCAATTCATCCTCCCCATTATAAATCAACAGCAACTATCTAACTAACTAACTCCCTAGCCTTCATAAACCCGAAGGTTCATGGCTGGAGCAACACAGGCCTTCCATCTTTCCCTATCTTGAGCAAGTTCTATATACTCTTTTCCATCCCTACCGATTTCCCTTAGGTCCATCTCAACGTTGTCCCTCCATATTCGTCTTGGCCTTCCTACAGGTCTCTTACCATCAGGTTTCCCAACAAGAATCCTGTAAACTCCTCTTTCCTCTCCCATTCGTGCCACATGGCCTGCCCACCTAAGTCTTCTTGATTTAATTATTCTAATAATATCTAGACATGAATACAAATTATGTAGTTCTAAATTATGTAACCTTCACTCACCTGTCTCCTCATCCCTTTTAGGTCCAAATATTTTCCTAAGGATCTTATTTTCAAATACTCTCAATTTATGTTCCTCTTTCAATGTAAGAGACCAAGTTTCACATCCATATAATACTACAGGCAAAATTACGGTTTTGTATATTTTAACTTTTAGTTTCTTAGATATTAAACGAGAAGACGAAAGTTTATGAAGAGAGAAGTAACATGCATTTCCTGAATTAAACCTACTTTTTATTTCCTCTTTAATATAATTTTCATTTGTTAATATTACTCCTAAGTATTTGAATTTGGAAACTGGTTCAAACAAGTTGTTATCAATAATTAGATTTTGATTATTACCTAACACTTGGTTTCGGCCTGTAAGCATATATTTAGTTTTCTCTTTGTTAACTTCCAAACCTATCTCTTTAGCAGTTTTGAAAAATATTTTAGCATTATTCTTAATTGTATTCACATCATCCCCCAGTAAGTCTACATCATCTGCATATGCTAACAACTGAGTCACACCATTTAATTTTAGTCCTTCTTTAGTATCTTTTACCTTCCTAACAGCATATTCTAAGGCAAAATTAAAGAGCAATGGAGATAATGCATCTCCTTCTTTTAACCCATCATGAATTGTAAATTTGTCAGACATATTAATACCCACACGAATTTTACTTTCTGTTTCACTGGTGCATATTTTTATCATACCAACAAGCTTCTTAGGTATTCCAAACTCTACTAATATATTATATAATTTATCTCTTTTGACCGAATCATATGCTTTTTTGAAATCAATGAATAGCTGATGGACATTTTGATTATATTCGCACTTTTTTTCAAGTGTCTGTCTGATGTGAAAAATTTGATCTGTTGTTGATCTGGTACGTTTAAATCCACATTGATAATCACCTATAATTTCATTAGCATATGGGGTTATTCTTGTTAAAAGAATGTTAGATAATATTTTATATGTTGTTGAGAGTAGAGAAATTCCACGGTAATTATTGCAGTTCATTTTATCACCTTTTTTAAACACAGGAACAATTATGGATTCTTTCCACTGTTGAGGGATTTCTTCTTTATTCCATATTAAACAAATTAATTTATGAATTTGACATATTAATGAATTTCCACCATATTTAATTAACTCAGCTGGTATTAAATCAATGCCAGGTGCTTTGTTATTCTTTAGCCTTTTAATAGCATCTTTAACTTCAGTCAAGTTAGGTTCTGGAACTAAAGGTTCTGCTGTGTGGACTTCATTTACTTCTGATTTATCTCCTGCATGGACATTTAAAAGGTCATTAAAGTAGTTCTTCCATCTATTTAGAATATCGCTTGGGTCAGCTAGAAAATCACCGTCTTTATCTTTTATCAAGTTTACTTTAGGTTGCCACCCCTTTCTAAACTCATTTACACCTTTACATAAATCTCTGATATTTTTATTTTTGCTCTTTGTTTCAATTTCGTTAATTTTGCTTTTCAAGTAATCTCTTTTTTTTTACTTCTAAACGTGCGGTTAACTTCTCGCTTTATTCTATTATAATTGTTTAGATTTGTATCATCACAGTTATTTAACCACCTAAGTCTAGCCTGATTTCTTATTTCTATTAGATTATGACATTCATTATCAAACCATGGCTTACTTTTTCTTGGTTTATGGTATCCTATACTTTCTTTAGCTGCTGATTCTATTGCATTACGTATGTGCTCCCAATTCTTATTTACGTCTGTTTCATTTATATTTTCATCAACATTTAAATCCTGCAAAACATCGAATCTATTTGACAGTTTAATTTGGTAATCTTTCTTAATTCTTTCATGAGTAAACTTTCCTGTATCAAATTTTATAACTTTTAGATTTTGTTGCTTATGATTTATCACTGAGAGTCTTTCTCTTAATTTAGCAATTACTAAATAATGGTCACTGGCACAGTCAGCACCTCTATGTGTACGAACGTCAATTATACTAGTATGCCTTCTCTTATCAATGAGAATATGATCTATCTGATTATGAGTTTTACCATCTGGACACGACCAGGTATATTTATGGATATCTTTATGTTTAAAAGTGGTACTTTTCACAATTAATTTTTTTGAGGTTGCAAAAGTAATCAATCTTATACCATTATCATTACTTAATTCATGAAGACTTTCTTTACCAATCGTGGGTTTAAATGTCTCTTCTTTGCCAATCTGTGCATTACAGTCACCTAACAGAATTTTCATATCATACTGAGAAAATTTATCAAAGACCAGTTCTAACTCTGTATAAAAATCATCTTTAGTATTATCATCTTTATCTTCCGTTGGTGCATGTATGTTTATTAAAATAATTTTACACCACCTGCCCTGTAAAACTGCATATGATATCCTATAACTAATAAATTCTACTGTTTTAAGAGCCGAGATAATTGTATTATTTATGAAAAAGCCTGTTCCAAAATTATGATTTTCAGTACCACCATAGAAAAAAGTATGGCTGCGTATCCATTTTGTATGCTTACGAAATAAATTAACGAAAGACAGCACTACAAATTTGGTTTTCTTTTAATAAAGGCCAATTCCACGTGGGGGAAATGATGTTATGAGGCGCAAGCTCAGATACTTCCTTGTAGAAGAAGCGTGGAGAACTCGAAAGTCGAGACATTAATAATACTTGTTTGTTGATATAAACACTATTATTATTATTAACATGTAAATATTGTACATTTGACTGCAAGCTTTGTACCTCTCTATGCATGTTGTTGAGCGAAAAAACAACATGTTAATAGTAAGCAAGCTTTCTAAACTTCTAAAAATATGCAGGTACGAGTAAAAATAATTTTAAAATTTACAGTAATATTTATCCGAGAAGATCATTCAACAATAAAGCGTGAATTGAATGCAACGCACGTAATAAATAATTGACAAGAAAAAAATTACCCGTGACCAGGACTCGAACTCGTATTACAAAACACAACACGCTCCGAAAGGTGGTGACGTTAACCACTACACCACATTACTGTTTGGAGATTGTCCCGCCTGCTAGAGCGGATGTCCTGGTCACAAATTCTCTAACACAACCTTGACAAGCGAATTCTAGCAACTACGCTGCTTAATTTCCATATTTGCATAGACGTTGGTAAGCTCTGCCAAACAAAATAAGTCTTTTTCTGTAGGAATTTAAAAGTTTTATGAATCATATCTTGTTTAATCTGACAGTGAAGTTGCCAGTGTGGAACTTCGATAGCTGCACGAGGCATCCATGTTGCTTCGTAACTTCCAGTTAGGCTGGTAGCTGCAAGAAGAAGTACCAGTAAAGTTAATCGTCACTAGAGTTCCAGTTACGAGCTAACTGTACATTGAAAAACCGAAATTTTCACTAACTTCCAATTACGTGCTAACATGAACCTTAACTGAACATTGAAAAACCGGCCCTAACACAACTTTGCCAAGAGAATTCTAGCAACTACGCTGCTCAATTTCCATATTTGCATGGACGTTGGTAAGCTCTGCCAAACAAAATAAGTGTTTTTCTGTATGAATTTAAAAGTTTTATGAATCATATCCTGTTTAGGGCCGTTTTTTCAATGTTCAGTTAAGGTTCATGTTAGCACGTAACTGGAAGTTAGTGAAAATTTTGGTTTTTCAATGTATAGTTAGCTCGTAACTGGAACTCTGGTGGCGATTATCTTTATTTATTAACGAAATCCAGCACTACAGATTTGGCTTTCCTCTAACAAAGGTCAATTCCACATGGGAGAAATGCTGTTATGAGGCGCAAGCGCAGATACTTTCTTGTAGAAGCCTGAAGAACTCGAAAGTCGGAACATTAATAATACCTGTCTGTTGATATAAACGCTATAAATAGTATTAATATGTAAATATTGTACATTTGACTGCATGCTTTGTACCTCTCTATGCATGTTTGTTAAGCGATAAAAGAACATGTTAATGGGAAGCATCCTTTATAGATCAAGTTCTAAAAATATGATGGTACGAGTAAAAATATTTTAAAAATCTACTGTAATATTTCTCCGAGAAGGTCATTCAACAAAAAACATGAATTGATGCAAAACACTGTAATAAATAATTGACAAGAAAGAAGAAAAAAGATCCGTGACCTGCAGGGCGATTCACGAAAATGACTACAAAATCGAGTCTACAACGAAGTAGTAGTTTTTAGCAGTAAAAGATGTAGTAAAGTGCGATTCACGAAACCGTCTACTAAGAATCGACTAGATCTTTAATTGTCTACAGCGCACGGCTACAAGGAAAGTGGTGAACTTGGCGAAACTAAGCAATATCTATGGAAATAATCGATATTTTAAACGATTGTTGTGCTATTTCCTTGACATTATCGATGCATGTCGTACTTCGAGATTCCGAGAGTTGTTTGTTTACGCAGAATGCATAGAAAACTAGTTTAGTTTGTTAAAACTGCAAAGTATTCGTAACGTACGCGTAACCGTAAAGTAATTTGCATAAAGTGATAATACTCGTTGAATTAAAGCAATTGTGTGTAAATACACGAAATTTAATAACAGATGCTATGTTTTACCTTACCTTCTACTGTATGTCACTGTTGAAACATATGCGGCAGAACTAAGGAATACTATTTTTCTTATGTTGCAATTGAATGATGCAAAATGTAAAGGCAGCTGATTTTTCATGATTGATTGATTTGGTTTATTTTACTTCGCATTTTGTGCCTCTTGGCTAATTTGCGAAGATGGGGATGAGTGATGAAATAGATGAACGGACATTCACAAACAACCAAGCCCGACCGGGATTCGAACCCGGGACCCTTGGCATCGCAGCGCGATGTGCTAACCACTCGGCCACAGGGTCGGGCAGCTGATTTTTCATGCTTTGCCATTATTATATATAATGCAGGGAGTAAGAAACCATTAAATTATGCACCCATTGAATATCTCGTGAAAACTCAATTTTCTTCTTTTTACAAATGTCAAATTTTTAGTTGTTTGGCATTACATTTTCTTAAGTTAGTCGTTCGTAGCAGGAACGTCTACGTTTTCTTAACCTGTTCAAACCCATTAAGATTAACGTTGCCAGTTTCGTACGAACTGTTTCTCTTTACTCAACTTTATGCACAAATAGCCCTGCTGAGCAGCCATCATCTTATGCTAAGCACCTTACATGCACATTAAAAATAATACTAAAAAAATGATTTACACTTTTAGTGTCTCTTCTGTACTGTTTTCAGTACATCAACAGCAGGGCGATTCACGAAAATGACTACAAAATCGAGTCTACAACGAAGTAGTAGTTTTTAGTAGTAAAAGATGTAGTAAAGTGCGATTCACGAAACCGTCTACTAAGAATCGACTACATCTTTAATTGTCTACAGCGCACGGCTACAAGGAAAGTGGTGAACTTGGCGAAACTAAGCAATATCTATGGAAATAATCGATATTTTAATCGATTGTTGTGCTATTTCCTTGACATTATCGATGCATGTCGTACTTCGAGTTTCCGAGAGTTGTTTGTTTACGCAGAATGCACAGAAAACTAGTTTAGTTTGTTAAAACTGCGAAGTAATCGTAATGTACGCGTAACCGCAAAGTAATTTGTATAAAGTGAAATTTACTCGTTGAATTAAAGCAATTGTGTGTAAATACACGAAATTTAATAACAGATGCTATGTTTTCCTTACCTTCTACTGTATGTCACTGTTGAAACATATGCGACAGAATTAAGGAATAGCCTACTATTTTTCTTGTGTGTTGCAATTGAATGATGCAAAATGTAAAGGCAGCTGATTTTTCATGATTGATTGATTGATTGATTTAGTTCATTGGTAACACTTTACTATACCGGAGACGGATTTCTTCAAATTTACAGGAGAAAGTACTTACGCAAATCATTTTCTGTAGCGTTGTTGATGTTCGGGAATGTAGTAAGGACTCGTTATTGTAAGAAATAGACATTATTTTCGTTAGAAATTAATTATTTCACCTAAAGAAATGTTCCGCAATGCAGAATAGTACGTTAGCAATGTAAAAAATTGCGAAATAAAATATTGATAGGTGTCTCCGGTATAGTAAAGTAGAACCAGTTTATTTTACTTCGCGTTTTGTGCCTCTTTGCTAATTTGCGAAGATGGGATGAGTGATGAAATAGATGAATGGACATTCACAAACAACCAAGCCCGACCGGGATTCGAACCCGGGACCCTTGGCATCGCAGCGCGATGTGCTAACCACTCGGCCACAGGATCGGGCAGCTGATTTTTCATGCTTTGCCATTATTCGTAGCAGGAACGTCTACGTTTTCTTAACCTGTTCAAACCCATTAAGATTAACGTTGCCAGTTCCGTACGCACTGTTTCTCTTTACTCAACTTTATGCACAAATAGCCCTGCTGAGCAGCCATCATCTTATGCTAAGCACATTACATACACATTAAAAATAATACTAAAGAAATGATTTAGTGTCTCTTCTGTACTGTTTTCAGTACATAAACAGTTGTTTTGAAACATCTACTGTGTGTAGATTTTCAAGCAGATATGAAAACAAATCGTTTATCATGAGGAATGACAATTTATATTTACAGCCAATATGTTAAAGAAATGGTAGGCGAGTTGTCCATAACAGTTTTTATTTGGTCTGTTCTACACAATGTGAAATTTAAATGAAAATGTAAAAAAAGTGGAGGACATTATATGTGCTTCACTTCAGCAGAATTCCCTTCTTTAAAGCAACATATGATGTGGAATGAAAAAAATGAAAATATATGAACTATTTGCCTATTATTTTTTCTCGGTTACCTTTTTCTCTTTTCTGTACATTGGATCTACTGTAGGTGTTTGGTAGAAAACCATTCAGTTTCAGTAGATTTCCAAGAAAACAGTTGAGTACAATTGATAACAGTTGTAAATGGAAATTCCCAGCTAATCGGGCCACTATGTACCTCCACTGAGTATCGAACCTAGTAAAGTAGAATCTGAACAATTGGAATCACTAGCGAAAATTAAGTTCAAGCTGCATGGATTACAAATGTCACTAATTATTAGAACAAACTTTTGAATGTTTTTGTGCTCAAAAATTGTTCATGCCTTGAACTTGGCCAAACTTTTAATTGATGAATAAAATATTGTCATGTTACATTCTACATTTGTACATATGAATTTGATTTCTGACTGAATGCACATACTACGGAAACATAAAAGATAGGCCTACATGTTACTTCTTTTTTCTTTAAGGACGATTTTTATATCCCATGTTATACCGTATGGAATTCTCAGCAGACAGTCATTCATTGTTTGTTGCCAAGAAGATGGACTAGTACTGCCACCACCTGGCAAAAAACAACAACATACATTTGCATTATCTATAAGCAGCTAGTGACAGCAACTTGGAGTATGGTAAAAAGCACCAAACCGTGACGTACCTAACCTACTCACACCTGCATCCGAGATCAGAAATAAATCAAACTTAACCAGCCTAACCTTTTCAGATTTTTGGTTTTCCTATCAGATGCATATGCTAGTAGGTTTGGTGTTTTTAGCATGTAACACCAAGCTGCTGTTAGCTGCTCATGTAATATCTATGTATAAGACAACCACTCACATCACATTTGCTTACACCTCAAATTTACAGAAATTTCATTCAATGAGAATGTCAAGAAATTCTTAAAATTTACACACATCACAATTTGATACACTCCAGAATATACCTTGCATTCCTGTTGATAACAAAAAAGAAATGTTGACATTTGTAACAATTTGGATTAGAAATCACGGAACGACTTGAGATGACCGGACCCCTCTCCGATTTTCTTCACATTTGGCATACTAATTGAGGCCTCCTAATCACGAATCTGAAGTTAAAATTTGTCGGAAACGTCTAGAAATTGCAAAATAAGGCGTTAGTTTTCGGAATGGAAACTGTCGATTTTCGAGAATTTTTTTTGTTTCACAAACAAATATATATATTCCTGATACTACCACGACACCAAATTTTAACTATGTTTGCCTAACCTAACTGAACTAACCTAACCACGTGCCAATGGTTCGCAATTATTTCCAATTTCTAGATCCTGATACTACCACGACACCAGATTTTAACTATGTTTGCCTAACCTAACCGAAACTAACGTAATCACGTGCCAATGGTTCGTGAGGCTAGCGTCAATGGTTCGCAATTTCTAGACGTGACCGACAAATTTTAACTTCAGATTCGTGTTTAGGAGGTCTCAATTAGTGAGTATGTCAAATATGAAGAAAATCGGAAAGGGGTCCGGTCATCTCAAGTCATACCTAAAATCACACAATAATGAAAGAACCAACCATATGGGATTATAGATTTAAAATAAAAATGCTCTGTTCACATATTTTTTTAACCTATTTATTGATTTATTTATTGCATTGGTCTTCTGCTACTTTTGGCTAATCATGAAGATGGAGATGAGGAATTACATGTTTAAATTGACGAAAGGACACTCACAATAACATCCATGTCCTGGGAAGGATTTGAACCCTTAACTCCTGGCATCATAGCAAATTTTGCTAACCTCGATAACAGTTCGTTATATCGGAGACACATTTCTTCATTTTTACAGAAGAAACTACATACAACGTTCATCGAGGTATTTTCTTTCATCCTGGAATCTATTTGACCGGGAAATCATGTATTTTTCAAGAGAAACATCTCAGTGACGCACGCACAAGTGCCATTGCTTTCGCTACGTGAACTGGATGCTACATACGTTTGATGATGTAACCCCCTGTCAGTTTCCAACCCCCCTTTTTTAACTATGCTTGCCTAACCTAACCTAACCTTATTAGAAATGGTTTGTGGGGCTATCCGTCAGCTACCCATGTATAATGTACAATTTGCACACGTGACGAACACGATAGTAGGTATTTTTCGGTAAAGAAGGTTGGAAACACTGCATACCTACAACAGTAGTCAACCTCTGCCCACCATATTGTGTGTTACGGAAGCGAAAAAAGGAATAATAAAAACTACTCTCTATATGAAAAATTGTGTTTGTTTTTGTGTAAAAAGCATAATGGCACCTTGAACTATGTTTCACAATACACAATTGGTTAATACGAACCATGCGAAACACAAAATATCCAATTTTAATGTGTCTCCGATATAACGAACTGTTACACTAACCTCCTTACCTATTTACACTAGAATGCTTTGGTGCACCAAATTAATTTTGAAAAAAATCATGTTCTAATGCAATTTCCTCTCATTGTTTAAAAAATTACTAACCATTGTTATAACTGTATCTTTAGTCAAAACGAAAATAAATGTCTGATGAAAGGAGCATGTGTTCTCCTGAAATGTCACAAAGAGAAACTGTTTTCTTATGCTTGTAATAACCGTAAACTACAGGAAAATATTTCCTCTCATGTATTAACTTGAAAGTTATGTTGTTTTACAATAATTGCTACCACAATTCTTTAACCGTTAAAAGATAAGTAGTGTTACATAATTAAACATGAATGTGCTGAGGGGTTGCCAATAGAGTAAATATAGTGCTTCTTGTTTATAATAGTGATATCCCTAATATTTTATACGCATCGAAAGATGTTTTATGCTGGCTGATACAGGATTTGAACTGAGAAGTTTATGTACAATACACTTCCCAAGCACAAATCCCATACCGTGCCTTGCATTAATGCTCCTGAGTCTGGATCCCAGGGAAGCCAGAATGAACTTGGAACCTGAGAAAAATAAAAATATATATATATATAGTTTGCACATGGTAATGAACACATAATCATCACAACAAACTCTAAATGTTTACATGTGTTTGTGTCAGTACAGTGTACTGTTTTGTTCTAGCAGATAATATGTGCTCTATCTACACTATGCCCTAAGTATACAACGTGCTCTATCTACACTATGTTCTAAGTATACAATGTGTAAATAAAACCTGCTGTAAAGTACAATTTTTATCCACATCTAATTTTTAAATGACATATGTTTCAACAATTTGTATTAATGCATGATCATTATAAAAATTATTTAATAATAAATGCATAATTATTGTGCTGTGAATTTTATTTATAAATTAAGTAAATGCTTAATAAATTTATGTAAAACTATATTTCAATGGGACTTCATTGAAGCCCTTTTTAACAATTGAGACGGTTAGGTTGATTTGATTTAATTTGCTTTATTTTGCTTCACTTTTGGCTAATTTGCGAAGGTGGGAATGAGGGATGATATGATGAAATTGATGGATGGACACTCAGAAACAGCCATGCCCAGGTCAGGATTCGAACTTGGGACCCCTAGCATCATAGCACGATGTGCTAACCACATCGCTGGCAATTGAGAAGGCGAATGGAATGGCATGGATAAATAACAATAATAAAAACATCATCACAACGATTGTACATAACTGGAAAAAATATAGGCTGCTATGATAAGTGGTGTGTGTACTGTGAACATTTTCGATGCATGCGTTTGTATGATTTAGCAACCTTAAGTAGCCTATCAAGAGTTTTCATTTCTTTTCAGAAATGTTTTCACTATTTACTTTTGTCCTGTTACAGCCATCGATAACCTATGCACATTTTTTTCCACTTAAGTTTGTGCTGCTTCTTCTCATCCGTCTGCCTGCAAGCACGTTCGTACAAAACCAAACTGCATACTGTTGGGGCTTGACTTCCGTATAATTACGATTTTGGCAAAGCTTATGGGATGCATACGATTCAAAATGAGTGGTTATTATTTATGGTCTGTAGAAGATGAAATTGCTGTTTTTAAATCGCATGAAATCCTAGGTAACAGTTCCGAATGTTTCATGATTCACAAATTTTATAGGAGTATTAGGAAGTGTTTACAAAACTGGAAATGATTGTGGGAGTAAGTTAGAAACTTGGAGAAACTAATTAGCACAGTTAAAAGTTGCACAAAGTATTAATTACAAGATAAATTATGTTTTGAAATGTATTGTGCACGAGCAGGAATGCCTGCAAAGAGGTGCTAACAAATTATGCCTACCAAACTTAATCTGCTCGTGGAAGTGTATTTTCATATAAATTAGTGCAAGATATGGATAATTATTATTATTACTAACTTGGATTACAGGAGGTTGAGAGAAACAATCCTTTTGTTGGGAAAATGAGGTTCCACAATTTTAATCAATCCGGCACCTCCTGTTCAGTGACAAATTACTATGAAGATGTTTTCGAAACAGAAAAAGGATTTCCGATATCTCTAAGATGTATTTTAAGAACACGCAAATGGCCACTGTCATTTCCTTCTGCTTTTCGAAAACGTGAAAACACAGATTGTGGGCCATTTTGGTAGCTCTATTTTCTTCTTTGAAGTTGGATGTCATACACAAACACAGAATATGACGAATGTAGTTCGCTGTAGCCCGCTCTAGTAGGGTTAAAAAGGGTCCTACAAGAACAGTCTACAACTGTAGCCCGATATGTAGTCGACTGTAGCCTGTAGACAGTTTCAAGAATCGCAAATTCAGGAAATGACTACAAATTTGACCACAAGCCTGACGTGGCTACATATTAGACTACATATCGGACTACTAACAGTTCGTGAATCGCGCCGCAGGTGTTTTGAAACATCGGACTACTAACGCTATGTCCAACGTGGATACGGGCAGCGCGGTGCGTGCGGTGCGATGCGAGCAACGCGGCAGTCGTATCCGATCAAACCTGTAGTCAGCAATGAGCCCGTCCTACGTAGACACGTGACGCGTGCGATTCGTCCGTTCGCAACGCACGCAACGTTTGATTTTCAAACAGGTTTGTTTTGTATCGCATTTGCCGTCCGGTGGCCAGTCGACAAGAAATATGGAAGGGCTTATTGCAGAAGTGCAAAGAAGAAATGTGTTGTGGGATAAAAGAAACCCTCGTTACAAAGATCGTTTAATTGTTGATAAGGAGTGGGATTCCGTAAAAGTCTTCACGTTTTAAGTATTTGAAAGTCGTGAGTAGTAGTCAATATGTACCTTTGACAACAATTTTGATTTCTTGACCCCACGACCGCCAAACCCTCAAAAACTCACTTTCTCTCCACGTTCCACGCCTCATTTATTGCGCTGACGATGTTTCACGGCGCAAAAAAAGCCGTGATGAGTGAAAGATGAGCTCTCATCCTCTCATCCTCTCATCCTCTCATCCTTGAAGGATGAATGCATCTTATTGTAATTTTCCAAGTCCCGGTCAAATGTTTGTATATCGTGACCTTTGTAAACCTCTCTCTTTCGGGAACGATGTGCCACACACACGCACACACACGCGCGCGTGTGTATCACTTTCTCCCCACGTTCCGCGCCTTATTTATTGCGCTGACGATGTTTCACGGCGCAGAAAAGCAGTGATGAGTGAAAGATGCACTCTCATCTTCTCATCCCCTCATCTTCTCATCCTCTCATCCTCTCATCCTCTCATTCTCTCATCCTCTCATTCTCTCATCCTCTCATCCTCTCATCCTTTGAAGGATGAATGCACCTTATCGTAATTTTCCAACCCCGGGGGACCAAAAATGTTTATATATCGTGACCTTTGTAAACCTCTCTCGGGGAACGATGTGCCACACGCGCGCGCCTGCCTCTTATTATTTCCGTATTGTGACACAAACAAACAAATAATAATTGTTGTTTTTTAGGATTCCTGGCCCCTATAACCTCGCCAGGGTGCGTGGTGCCCAACCAAAAAAAGTAAAAGGTTTTCTAACGGCTGCGGTTCTAGATAACCACACCTCTGTAGAGTTTCACGTGTTTTTTTTTTTCTCAAACTTCCATGAAACTCTACAGAGGACCTCCGTAATGCATGCAACGTGTGCTAACGACTCTAGTGTTATTTTGATGTTGTAATATTTTGGATATAGAGTTTTATTGTGAGATATAGATAAAAATAATTATGTTTATTATAATATTTTCTTGATGAAGATGGAGAATATATGTGTGTGTGTTACAAATAAGGTTGCATGCTTTTTTTTTCTAGTGTGTGTATGTGTTTTGGATGTTTCGACAGCATCTGAAACGATAAAAAAAGAAAGAATTTTATTGTTAATTTTCTTGTGTAAAAACAACAACAAATTTTTTTGTGCAAATTTTCTGATTTGTCTCTCGTGCTATAGTGCAAAAAAAGATATTGTAACTGATAACTAATGAAATTGATATTTGTAACTGATCTGAACTAGTGAAATTCGTATTGTGCTATTGTAACTGATTGTGCTAGTACAAAAAATTTCTTATTTGTGCAAGAAAAGATGTTAAAAAACTTGTTAAAACTGCTCTGTGACCCTCTCGTTCTTCACGTCGTAGGCGAAGGACTTCTCTGCAATCAGGATGACACTGCATAGGGTATCCTCGGGCAAGGCATCGTGGAACTCGCAGACGACCTTGATGTTGGTTCGATCGTTGACCACCACCTGCTTTCTCTTAGATGTGTTGATGACGGTCATGGGTCTCCGTGCTTTGAATTCGCTGGGCGTGTAGTACATGTCCACGCTTCCCTCGGTCACGCCTTTGTAAGCCGAGAACGCTTCGTAAAGTTTGAGGTAATCGTTTTTTGTCATGTCGAGGTTGTAATTCTCGCGCGGGAACACTTCGTTGCGTCCATTCTTGAGATAAATGTTCTTGATCTTGCAGTCGTCGAACTTGCTGGAATCTTTTTCCTGATTCTTGTCCCTCCCGGTCTGAAAGAGCACTACGACGAAATCTGGCATATCGAACTGTATGTTGTTGAACTGCGTCGTCACGTCGAATTCCATGTGACTTCCCGATGCCACCTTCTGTACGCACTGGTAACCGTGAAAGTGAATCGGCACCTGCGGATTCTTCAAGATCTCCGCTTTGTACTTGAGGGCGTAATTCGTTTCGTATTCCACCACCGGCATTCTCAATTCCATGCTCCGGATGACGCATTTTGCTGCTTCGGGTAAAGTGTTGGCTATCGGCGTGGTGCCGTCCGGACCCAAAGTAGCGTATCGCATCAGTGCGTTGTTGTCGTTGGCCGCTCTTCGAAACGTGATCCTCAGTCCTCCCTTCCACATGATCTCCTTGTAGTCCGAGAAGAAACCAGGCAGCAGACGCATGGGAAAGAGCACCGTGTGACTTCTCGTCGATATTTTGGTCCCGGCTTCGAACCCCCCGGCCTGGTAGTACGCTGCGTCCGTTTTGGATAATTTCAACGTTCCCACTGCCGTCGACGCGATGCCTGGATAATCTATTCTGTCGATGACGGTGTTGTGTTTCCTCACCTCCACCTGCGAGAACAGGTGAGGCACGAAGTTGTCCACGAGTATCAACTTTGCTGCTGCGGGAAACGCGTCTCCGCTTTCCTTCTTCACCACGTCGAATTGAAGGTAGAGGTCCGCTCTGTGAGGATGAATGAACCCGTCGCCTACGTCCACGTCGTATTCGATCTCCCTGTTCGCTTCGTTCAGATTGGCGAACGTGCGACGGTTGGGAGGGAAAGATTGCAATTCGTAACTTTCGATTTGCTCCATTTTACATGTATGGTTATTTATTATATGTTGATCTCCACGATGGCCGTCGTAGTGGCACCTGCGAAATCCACCACGTCTCCTTTCTCGTTCGTCACCACCAACTCTATGTCGTCTATGCGGTTGCGACATACTGGAAAATAGATCGGCGAAGAGGGCGTGTAGATGATCGGTTCCATGAACTCGGAACTTGGTTTGAAAGTGGCTATGATTCCCGTCTGCTTGTGACTTCCTAATAATCCGTCCGAAGATTTCGTGATCATGCCTTCCGCCACGTTGCAGTGTACGTTCAGAGTCTCTATGGCCAAGAATTTAGGAATGTTGGTTGCTACGTGCTTGATGCCAGCTTCGAGTTTTGGGTGGTTGTTCTCGAAACCTAAAACTTCTCCCATGGTGCCCAGGTCCACGGTCTCCGTCGCGGATAGGATTTCCACTCTGTGCGTGACCGAATTTTGAGAAAGGTACGTGCCTTTGGGTAATTGAGCTTGCAAAGTGGAAAGATTGTATTGTCCTGGCGTGACGACGATGTGTTCGCTTCCGACGCTAATTTTGTTGTTGTGCTGCGTGACGTTAGGTATGAGGTACATGCTGTAGAATGCACGCAGAGCCACGGATTTAGGATAGACGATGTCGTCGTGCAGCGTGAGTTTCAAGATTGAAGATTCGCTCGTGAGATGGAACACGCCCATCCTAGTGATGCTGTTTGAGGTTCCACAATGCTTTCTGGAAATCCTTGATCGTAGGGTTATTTATTTTAGAGAGAAACGCGAGCACGGAGAGGCAGAGATGGCCGCAGTTCACGTCTCCGAAATTTTGAATGCGTTCGTCGTTGTAGTATATAGAGGTTTTGTTCGTTTTCAGATAATGAATTAAATTTGTAGGTGGAACACCTCCGAAAGAATCGAAAACGAATGCTTTATCATTGTCGTTTTTGTGGTAACATATCCAATGCGTGCCTGGATTTTCTTGACCGTCCAAGTTGACTACTCCGCATTCTCTTCTTTTAACGCTTGAAGGTAACGAGTCGGACATGAAAACTCCTCTGAAGTGTTTGATTTGTAACGGTTCGATCAGAGATTCAATGTCTCGGTTGGTGAGTGCTGTTGTTTCTTTTTTTAAAACTTCTTCATCACGCCCTTCCCCCCTTTCTTCTCCATGGCCAGGTTGTGACGTTTCTGTTCTTCCAATTCCGCCTTGTTCTTCTTCGAGTCGATGACGGTTTTCGCGATGGCGGCACTTCCGCCGGCCAAACTTCCAACGGCCCCCAATGCTGCTAGGATGGCCGGGATACTGAATATGAAACCTCCGATCTTTTGCTGTTTCCGCGAACGCTGCAAGCGTCTCAATTGAGGTGTGCTGAGAAGTAATTTCATTCCGTGTCCTTTGCTCAAGCAAGAACGTTTCTTCTCGCGTTGTTTCTTGGTGAGTAACCCATCGAGGGCACCTAGATTTTTAAGATTGGAGTATGGTATCTGGTACACGACACCCTTGGGCTTCATGTTGATGCTCTATGTGTTATTTTCACGGTATGTTATTTATATATATATTCTGAGATTTTTTCTTGTGTAGTTTTTTTTTTAGGGTATGTTATTTATATATAAATGTTCTGAGATTTTTTTTCAAGGCCTCGCAGTCGTTACACAAATTCTATTACGTGCTTCGTTTTCTTGCCAAGAAGTTCCTTTGTCCCCTTGTACACGATTCGAGTTTTGTTCTCGATTAAAATAGATAGCTTCTCGTCGGATAACATGTTAGCGTATCGATCTGGTAAAAATAGACTGTATTGTGCGTTGAGCAACAGGCGTACCTTGGGACCATACTGGGTAGAAACGATTGAACCGGAAGTTATCGTGTAAGGTTTGTCGACTTCCAATTCCCGAATTTTTACATACTCGACTGACAAATTTAGCATTTGTTTTAATGCTTGGAGATCACTCATTTTTTCAGTCGTTATATCAAAAAAAATTTCAGAGTGTTAGAGAGAAATTTAATTGTTTTTTCACGATGTGTGTTATTTATATATACCGAAGATTATTTTTTTTCACGATGTGTGTTATTTATATATCAAGTTGTTTTTTTTTTGACACGTATATATATTATTATTTTTTTAACAGAGGAAGAAAGTCCGTGCTTCGGAAAACGCGATGATGTGCGTAATGATATCTTCCGTCTCCTGCTTAGACTTGCGCCAATCTACTGTGTACCGTCTTCTTCCCTGCCTTGCCTCGTGCAATTCATCTAACCTATCGTTTAGTTTTTCCCCTGCAGCCAAAAGCAGAATGTTGAGATCACCGCACCTCAGGCCGCTGATCTCCCGAAGATGGTCCTTGAGAACTATTTCGCATCCCATGTGAAATGCCGGCGTCGTTTTAGCTATGATCACAAGTTTATTAACATCTCCGTTAACTACCTTTTTGAATATTTTAGATAGTAGTTCGTGCGGCAAATCAGTTATGCAAGCCGTGTTGTTTTTTTTACTGTATGTTATTTATATACCCCACCCCAATTTTTGTTTTGTGTTCATGGCGATGGTGGTACCCAGTGCGGCGACCCGTTCACCCAGCGATGCGTCTCTGCTCACGAACCTTTCGAAAGCTGCATGCTCTAACTTTCTGTCTGCTTCGTGACGTGCATCCAGATCCGTCTGCGTGGTGTTGTAAGCGATGTCGTGATCTTTGCATGCGGCGTCCAACGGATTCACACCCTTGTCTCCTCTCTCCAATCTTTTCTCGAGTTTGGTACCCGGTCCGCAGTACTGGTAGCCAGGTAAATGCATCTCGAAAGGTAACTTGTTGATGATGTCGTTCACGAGTCCTTTTCCTTCGGCCACGTTCCAGAATCTCGGAGGTAGCGTGTTGATGATTTTGATCAGGTAACCTATGCCCTTGTCGTCGTTCACGATGAAGTTGGAAAGTTTCGTGCTGATCATGTCCACGATGCCAACCTTCTCGTTGTAGAAATTACGGTTGCCTGCATTCTCTTCGCCGGCTATCACCAACAATCGGTCCACGAGCTTCCTCACGTCGTCCACCCAAACGAATTCTTTGGGTAACGTGTTGTAGCGTTTGACGCCGCTGCCTGTTTTGACCTGGTTCCAAATCGGTTTGATGAGATTCCTGTACTTCTCGCCGCTGCTCGATTTCACCCTATTCTGCGAGGCATCGTTGTTCTGGTACAAGGCATCCGTCATGATCAAAATTTCCTTGTAACTCTGGTAATCTTCGTCGGTGTAATCTTTCGGCTGCTTTTTGGCAACGAGTTCCCACAGTCCCACCGTACCCGGATACCTGGTCCAACTATCCTTCTCGCCTAAATTAACTTTAATGTCGTTGCCTTCGAAGGTCACCTTCGATTTCCCAATCTTCCACACCACACCACCGCCTTCGTTGTTTTCCATGCTAGGATACAAACCGAACACTTCATCCTTGTCGAATTTCCCCGTACACAGGTAGTCTCGTGCCAAAGGTCCCAACTCGATCTTATCCGAAGACGACGTGCTACCAATGGCTCGACGTCGTGCCGGTGCATCCTTCAGTTCGAACGGTGTCGAAGGAATGCTCGAAATGGGCGTGGGTACAGCGTAACTTTTAGCTGCGAGCGGTACGAGTTCGTTGATCAAATTTTTATTTTGTTCCGTGACACTTTTAATTTCTTTACCTAGACCGCTGATGGCATCGATCACAGGTTGATCCTGACGTTTCTTCTCTTCGTAGAATCCGCGATTCTCGGATTTCCAACCTTTGAAGCGTTTCGCGAGGTAATCGCGGAGCTTGGGATTTTCCTCTTCGATTTTTCGTTTCGTCATGACGTTTATTTATATACGTCGTTTCTCACAACGTTGCAACGTTTAGAAAGTCGTTGATTTTGTTTCTGTATTTTCCGTCGTTGGGTTTCCTCGTCATGTCGATCGTCGCGAATCCGAAATCGTCACTGTTCCAGCAAGTAGAGCAGCAGCGTTCCGAAAATTGATTGTAGTTCATGTCTCCGCCTACGTAGTCATCGTACGCGTGCTTGAGGTTGGTGTGATCTTGACGAAACAAACATATGAAATTAGCGTTGTCGCGTACTAACTGTTTTGGAATTTTGGAAAACGTTTGAGCTAGGTAGAAGCAATCCATTCCTTTGTGACGACCTTGCGTGAAAAAGTTGCGAATTTCATTTTGATTTTCCAGGATGGCGTCGTCGAACACGACGACTGAATTTTCACAACAATCGTCGAGTGGTTTTATTTCCGAAGCGAACGTTGCAATGTCCAGACCATCGTACACTTTCATCAGTTGCTGGTATTTGGATTGCTCCAAACTTTTCGAGAACACGTACAGGTGCCTGTTCTTCCAATCTAACCAATTCGGTGCGAGGAGAAAATTGTCCACGAGCAGTGTCGTTTTCCCACACCCCGAAGGACCTACGATCAGACAGCGGATGCTGTCGGGAAGCAACTCGCCGTTCTTTTTTTTTCTCGTTTGACTTTCCGGATCCGGTAGACGCTTCACCACGTTCCACGTACTCACAAGATCACTTCGTTCGCGTCGATCCAACTCTTTTCCGGAAGTCCCAGCCATTTGACAAACAGTTTGTCACCTTTCCTACGCAATACTTTCTCGATGAGGTACGTGTCGGGGTGTTTCGTTTTAGAGAGTTCCTCTTCGTAAAATCTTCCTTTCAAAATCTCGCCGCTACTATCTTTTATTATATACGTGTGTCGGTTTCCGGGTAGAACTCGAACCACGGTAAAAAGTTCTGTGCTCCAATTTTTTGTGAATCCCTTCTCGAAGGTGCGTTTGAATTTGCTGATCCTCACCTGGTCTCCAATTTTGTATTTAGCTTTTTTTGTCGTGGGTGTGTACTTTGGACAGTAAACTGTAGAAATTAAACGCTGCTCGTCGGACTTGGTAACGTCGGCTGGCTTCATGCCTATCGTTCTGTGTACCGTATCATTATAGGTGTCGACGAGTTCCGGCAGGATGTCGACCCATTTGTAATTTCCCCGAAGCGTGAATCGTTTCCACATGTGAGTTTTCAAGCTTCGATTGAATCTTTCCACGATGCTGGCTTTGATGTGACTGAAGGTCGAATAATGTTGAATGTCATGTTTTTGAATAAACTTTTGGAATACAGCGTTGTAAAATTCCTTCCCCTTGTCTGTTTGCAGAAACCGTGGTCGTCTGCCACCGCTTTCGCGAAAAATTGTCTTGAATGCTTCCGTGACGCATGTTCCCGTTTTCGCCTTCAAAGGTAGAGCCCATGCGAATTTCGAAAATGTGTCTATGACGGTGAGGAGGTACTTGTTGCTCTTGTTCAATTTATGTACGTTTTTCAAATTGCCGCTACTCATCTCCACGAGGTCACTTTGCCAGAGGTCGTCGATGCCCTTGGTTACCACAGCCAAACGTTCGTAGTTGCGGCGTGCAGGTTTATGCAATTCTTCGACGATGGCTTGCCTAGACATTTTTTTAGAGATTACGTTTCAAGAGAAGCACAAGCGTGATGGGATTCAAAGAGGGTGGTACCTCGCTCGTGTTTTGAATGATCAGCTTATCGCCGGCACTCACGTCGAAAACGGTAAGATCTTCGTCTTCGTGTATTTCATATATGTTGCGCGTTTCGTTCCAACGTGCCAGAGGAATGTTTCCTGCTTTCTGGACACCACGATTCGATATCAAAGTCATGGTAGGAACGCTAGCTTTTCTACCGTGAGACCAGTACGAAAATTCGTTTATCTGAATCGTGCCATCGAGGAGAAACTTGTAGTACGGATGATAAGGATGTAACATGTACAGTTTGTTACCTTCAACGAACGTGGAGATTCTCTGTTGATTGGGTACGCTGTTGATTTCGATGGCTTGCAGAGAATGCAGTTTAGCGAATTTAGTGTCGACGCCGAGCAGATTACTGTGAACGTGTCCGAGTTTATTTTCGATGGGCAGCAAATGCTCGACTATGGTATCCGTTACGGCAGACAACGACGGTTTGATTTTCACTTCCACATTCAACTGCTTGTAGTTTTCGTTGAGTTCTTGTAACTTGGCACCGAAAGAAGCCAACGTCGATTCCTGCGTGGATTCCAGCACTCCGACTTGATCTCTGATGTTGACGACGATGTTCTGAAGGTTCTCGACTTGATTCAATTTCGAGCTCTTCTCAGTAAGATCGTTCACGATGCTTCGCATCTCTGTAAACTGCGTGTGAAGGTCGGTGACGCTCTGCGAAGTGGGCAGCGTCGACACCAGCGAACTAATTTCGTCTCGAATCTGTTCCACGTTCGCCGTTTCCGTTTCTAGTCGTTTCAGCATTCGAGATATGTTTCTTTTCAAAGCGTGCAATTCTTTGGAGGTGGGGAGATTGGCCACCCTACTCTCGAGATCGCTCAATGAACTTTTGATGTCGCTCGATTCGGATAGTGCCGTCACCGCCGTTTTCAATTTTTCCAAATCTTCGCTCGAAGGCACGCTCGTCCGTAACGATTCCAAGTCACCCTGTATGTTGTCCAGTACGTGATGAAAATGAGCAAGATTGGATTCGACGTTTAAATTTTCTAAATATTCGATTTTATGCTGAACCGTGCTCAACGTGTCTTGTATGCTCGTCAGCGCGCTCGCTTCAGCGTGAATATTTTTAATTTCTTCGTTGATCAACTCCAGTGACGCCTGAAGCGTAGCGATGGTGGTTTGAATGTGTTCGAAATCTTGATACGCCTCCAATTGAATTTTTATGTTCGCGACGCTTTTACCGATGACCTGCAGTTCGTCCGACGATGGTAGGTTCGTCATGGTATCTTCCAAAGTCTGTAACTTGGATTTGATTTCTTCCAACGTGCCGGTGAATTCTTCTTGTAATTTGGAAACGACGACATGCAAGCGTTCTGCGTCTATATCGTTCACGACGGTTTGAAGTTCAGAGAAATTCTTTTCTATTGCGGAAGTTCGTTCTTCGATTTCGAGTTTCAATTTTTCCAAATCTTCATTTTTCGATTGAAATTGCTGTAATTTGGCCAAATCATTTTGAAGCGAATCCACACTCAACTGTATATTTTGAACGTTGTCGTAAGAAGGTACGTCGACATAATTTTTTATCAGCGTCTTCAGTTCGGAATCGATTTTCAGAATGGGGTCGAGACATTGCGTTTGGAGCGTAGCGATTTCCGACTCTAAACTTTTGTTTAAGGTTTCCTGCAAAGCGATCAAATCGGTCCTCAACTTCTTAACTCGAATGTCCAACATGAGAATCTCTTCTGCGTGGTCTACACGCTTGGTGTTGCCGAAAATGTCGTTAGGCATTTTTGGTTAACGGTTATTTATAATAGGATAGACGATTCGTAATTCTACGAAGAGAGGAATAAGTTTGTCGTAATCTCCGAGGAGTTCCATGTAAAGATAATCTCCTGCAGACACATCGTACGTAATGTTAGAAAGCATCTTGTCGTGCTTGATTCGAAAAATGTTCTTGCCAGTAGAAATTTTGATTTCGCCTACGTTTTCCGGATTCACGGTGATCCGAAGTTTCCCGTCGATCGGAATTTCGTAGAAATGTAAATTGTTATTGAAGACGTAAAACATCTTGCCCACATCGTCGTCCAATTTCGTCCAAATACTGTTGAGGTGAACGATCAGTAGACCGTTGAGTTTGGATAACATGGAAGGTAAGAGGTTATTGGAATTTGGTGGTGCACTTTCCATGTTGATCTGTTTCCGGAAACCAAAAAGATTCATTGTCCTTGTTAGTTATTTAAATTTTCTATATGCTGTGCCCCTTTGTAGATCGAATAAAAAGAAGAGAAGATTTTATCTACGGCGATGCAATTCAAAAGACTCGAACGTGTAATTATGTCATTAGATCAGGATGAAGAAGAAAAAAATAAGAGTTGAATTTAATGAGGCCTCGTTTAGAGCGAGCTTAACGACATAATAACAACTTCCAACTTTTCATCCCCCGAGGGCTCCTCTTTTCCTCCATATGTTTTTGAAGAATGCCAAAAGACACAGCGGACTTCATGGCTATGGGGTTACGGTTAACACACGTCACATTTATCGCTTCCATTACAGTGGCCCCACTCTCTCGTGTGGATTTGACAATCGAGAACACGTAACTTATTGTCTCTGGCATCCAATGCGACCTTGGTTACGCGCGTCGTGTACAGTTCGTGTAATTTATTCGCAATGCGATGATCTGTGCTGAGTTGTCTTTTACCTTGAAACAGGCATTCTTTGTAGTCTTTCATGCTAAATTTGCTGGTACTTATTTTTCCTACCCCTTTCGCTTTCTTGATCTCTTTTTCTTCTGCAATCTTGACGCAGTACATTTTGGCACGAAGCCCCGCAAATTCGCTGATGTAATTACCAGCCGTTTCATCTTTGAACTTTCCTATGGTCATTTTATTTTCTGTCGAATGCAAGTGATGGCCTGATGGTAAGTTGCTAAAATCAAAAAGATGCTTCATCGAACTCAGATCATGTTCGAGGCTTGGTGTTTGGATTAGAAAAATGAAGCTATCCGTATCAATGTAACATATTTGGATGTTATCTCCGTAAAAAGGTTGAAACTGATCGTAGTACGATTGGTACATGTGCAATTTTGATAGTTCAAGGACGGTGGCACCTATGGCAATCGGCTTGTTGAGCATCACTTGCTTCTTGTTCTTCTCGACGAATACTAGATTCTCGTCGAAAATGGTGAAGTTTTTGAAGTAGGGAGACGCGACAATCTTCTCAAATTTCTTTTCGTCCGTGACCAACGTTGCGTCGATGTAATTACGCACGTTCTCCATCGTCTTGCCGTAGATGGCGTTATTGAACAGTTTGTACAGATCCTTGTCTGCAGGCGATGACGATTGCGCTCTGCGTCGCGTGTTCTCGGCTATGTACGGTTCGAGCCACCTACTCTGTCGGAACTTCAATCCTCTATGTACTTTCTTCAGCTGCAAGCCGTGACTCACGTAAAATTGGAGGAGTCGGTAGTGCAGAACGTAATTCCGCTTGTTCTCCATGCTTAGTATTAGTTTTGGCTCCGATCCTCCAGGTGGCTTCTCTTTGGTGGGGGCCAGGGCCAATCCGCGATGTTTCTCGTGAAGCGTTTCGGGATAATCGAGATCCACTTCCAAGAAACAGCCCCATTCGTTATCTTCGCTCCAGTTGAGAAAATCCTCGCAGGAGAGTTCCTCTTCGGTCATCCACGCGTAGTCGCTGATGGGAAGACACTGGGACATGGAGTGGCCATACAAGTTGTTGACATCCCAGTAGACGATGTAGGTGTTGGTCTTCGATGCATCGTAACCAGGTGTATGAGGGTTATTTGCCTGGGCATGGCGTCGAGGACATTGGACGATGCCACCGCGTATCGCACTCTCCATGAAGGCATACTGTTCCTTCTCTGCGATGAGTCCCAGTTCCACGTTGGTGTATTTCATCATCGATTCCCAAGTCAATCCCGGCGTCGTGAAGAAATACGCAGGATCCAACTTGTAGATCGAGATGCATCTCTTGCGAAACGATTCGAAAATGTCCATGAGAAGAGTCACGTCCAATTTGAGATAGAGATCGTGATAATCACGAAAAGTTTGGCAATTGAAGGCTGTCCACACACTACGAGCGTGTTCGTAGTCCTCTTCGGAACAGACGTCCTCCGTGAGATGAGAATAAAATGCCTCCCGGGGTGGAAGTTCCGCCTCGTCAAATTTGTCGAAATCGTTGACGTACTCGTAGGGGTAGACGCCCTTGCGACGCAACAGATTCAAATTCTCATCTCTCCCCGAAAAACATTTTTGTTTGGTGGCCACAAGATCTTCGTCGCCAAGTTGAGCTGCAAGAGTAGCGAGGCTGGAGGACAGGAAATTGTAAGAGTCCAGGATTCTAACTTCCACACTTCCTCCTTCTACGAGAGGGATCCACACTCTCACTGTAATATACTTCTCGCTCGTTCTCGGAATGATGCTGATTCGAATTGTTATGTTGTAGAGCTCTTTGACGAACAGATGCGTATCGTATTTTTCCGTGTAATGCAGAAACACGGCAACAAAATGCGACTCCTTAATTTTAAGATTGCACGAATTACAGATGGTGCTCAGGAATAATCCATTCTGGTGGTCATGGTGTACGACCTTGTGATTTTCGGGGGTGAAAATCTGGTTACACTCCGCGCATCTTGTCGCCGTGTCATGTCTCCGCTGTTGTTCCGTCGTGAGAGCAGGTGGAGAAACGTAAGAGCCTTTCAGGCTGGGTGCAAGTTCTCTCGCGCATTCCGCTATCTTCTTAACAAAATGTTTTGCCGCATCGGGTCCGCAATACAAGATGACATCATTTAATTTTTCTCCGTAGATGGAGAAACTGCAAGGCTCGTGGTGAAAAATTTGGATTGTGCTTGAGGTAGAGGGATCAGGGTTGCAAGAGGTCATGGGAACTTGGAAGCTTTCAAAGTCGGCATAAAAAACGACGGGATGGTGGAGAAGAGCCTGGTGTTTCTGAAATTTCATCTTGGTTCCGGGTTCCGGCATGACATCTTCGGGTTCTGCATTCACGGAACCAAAACACTTGTGCTGTTCTCTCATCTTCTTTCCCACGCGAAAAGTTCTCAAGCATCGATCGCAAATTTCGATCTTATCGTGATGCTTGCTGATCTGTCTTCCTACTAATCGTGAGAAATTCCGTATCAAACTGTAACGGCCATCTACAAGCAAGAGTCGAATTACATTATTCTGGCTTCTCGCAGGTCTTAACACACGAATGTTGTCGCAATCGTCAACCCCAAACACAAAAATATCGATATCTTCTTTTTTTTCCTCTCTATAGTTTTTTAAAAATTGATCGATCTCATTCACGGGCACAGGATAGGAAATTCCTCGCATGACATTCTTGTATTTCCCCTCGTATCGTCTGTAATTGGACAGGCGTTGGGGGTTAACATTATTAGCTGGGTGTAATGCGGCGATGACAGACCATAGGAAACTCTTCTCATCATTACTTTGTATGTTTAACACTGCATTTTGCTTTTTTTTTGCTTGTTTTTTTTAGCGCTACGTAAGGGTTTAAAATTGCACACTCGAAGCTGTAACGTGTGGCTGCGACCGCAAAGGGTCCATCCACTTCCTCTACCTTCAAACTCTTCTTGTTTTTGTGTCAGGTGCTCAAATAGCAGTGTCACTATCTCGTCCAGATCCTTGTGATTGCCCTCATGCAAGTCTTCACACCCTACGTAAAAGCTGAAAGTGCTTGTCTTGGATGAGACAACTTTCTCATACATGAGGGTCAAGACGAGATGAATTTTAATTGAAACATTGACGAGGCAATCACGTAATTGATCAACTACCAGAGATTTCACATTGTCGAGGAAGATGCTCGAGTCACATTTTTCGTCACCTCCAGATTTATACGTCATGATGCGTGCACTTTTATTCAAAGCACCGCCTTCATGCGCATCAATGCGAGATTTCTTTGCCGGGGGGGCGACATCATGTTCAGGTAGACGACATTTTTTTCAAATGCCTGGCAATATTGGGTTTAGAAATTAATTTTCCACAGTTACGACATGCCACTTTCCCGCAAAAACCGGAGGGACCTGGTTGCGGTTCCATTTTTTTCTCTGTTATTTATATATACAGAGAAATTTTTTTGGGGGGGAGGGGGGTTGTGGTGGTGGTAGGGGAAAGCGCACTGAAACAGAAGGAAAAAAATAGATCAAAAAAGCTGAAAAGTGCTAGATATTTTTTCCTCAACCAGATTCACTTCAGGCGGAAGCAGATGCGAGATGATTAGGTTCGGGGAGTTTGTTGCCGTTTGTGGTTGCCGAGGGTGGAGTCGTCCACTGTGGAAGCGGATGGCAATAAACACCGTTGACAGTTCCACCTTATGCGTGTTTGTCATGGTATTCAATCATTTTTCCTCAACCAGATTCACTTCAGGCGGAAGCAGATGCGAGATGATTAGGTTCGGGGAGTTTGTTGCCGTTTGTGGTTGCCGAGGGTGGAGTCGTCCACTGCGGAAGCGGGTGGTAATAAACACCGTTGAGGTTTCGTATAGGATTATCGATTTATGTTTCATGGAATAATCTACGTAAGATTCCAGCATTGAGAACAAACAACGTTGATTGAATTTTTGGCAGCATTTGCAATACAAATCCAAACTCGTGACGATTTTCGCCGCCACGCACCCTGGCGAGGTTATAGGGGCCAGGAATCCTAAAAAACAACAATTATTATTTGTTTGTTTGTGTCACAATACGGAAATAATAAGAGGCAGGCGCGCGCGTGTGGCACATCGTTCCCCGAGAGAGGTTTACAAAGGTCACGATATATAAACATTTTTGGTCCCCCGGGGTTGGAAAATTACGATAAGGTGCATTCATCCTTCAAAGGATGAGAGGATGAGAGGATGAGAGGATGAGAGAATGAGAGGATGAGAGAATGAGAAGATGAGGGGATGAGAAGATGAGAGTGCATCTTTCACTCATCACTGCTTTTCTGCGCCGTGAAACATCGTCAGCGCAATAAATAAGGCGCGGAACGTGGGGAGAAAGTGATACACACGCGCGCGTGTGTGTGCGTGTGTGTGGCACATCGTTCCCGAAAGAGAGAGGTTTACAAAGGTCACGATATACAAACATTTGACCGGGACTTGGAAAATTACAATAAGATGCATTCATCCTTCAAGGATGAGAGGATGAGAGGATGAGAGGATGAGAGCTCATCTTTCACTCATCACGGCTTTTTTTGCGCCGTGAAACATCGTCAGCGCAATAAATGAGGCGTGGAACGTGGAGAGAAAGTGAGTTTTTGAGGGTTTGGCGGTCGTGGGGTCAAGAAATCAAAATTGTTGTCAAAGGTACATATTGACAACTACTGTCGTGAGTGGATGAACAAAAACATCAAATTGTATTCACTGAGAAGTAATCACAGAATACGGTTCGTACATTTTCTGTTGCTCTCGAAGCGCGGTTCTTTGCCTTCGAGAGCTGTAGGTTCATGTCCATCACATTTTCGTCCAAGACGTTTACAAGAGAATCTTTTTCTATGTCAGTTATAACATTATGCAGAATGCGAATTGCTTTAACAATATGAACAGCATGCTGTACACTAGTTTCAATTGGTTTCAATAGGATCCTAAATTTCGCAGAACTTATGCCGAAAGCACACTCCACTGTCATTCGAGCACGCGATAAACGATAATTGAAATATGAGGCGGCTGCATTATTTGAACTCTTCTTTTAGAATATGGTCTCATAAGATATGTTCGTAATGGAAATGCTTCGTCTCCTACAAACACAAATGGGTCTTTTTGATGGAAGTTGGACAGCTTCAAATCTTTTGGTAACGATAAGAAACCATTTTCGACATTTTGATAAAGTGCTGAGTTAGAAAATACTCCTGCATGACTTTCTTTGCCATATGCACCCACATCGATCATTAAAAATCTGCACCTTGCATCAACAACGGCCAAAAGCACCGAACTGGAAGCCATGTTCGTCGCAACTGCTCATCACAATCGCACGCAGTAACGTTGGACACTCCCGGCGTTCACGCACATATCTGCGGTGCGGCGCTCGCATCACACCGCACGCACCACGCTGCCCGTATCCACGTTGGACATAGCGTAACAGTTTGTGAATCGCGCCGCAGCTCTTATTACAAAACACAACAAGCTCCGGCAGGTGGACCGCTAACCACTACACCAAATTACCGTTTGGAGATTACCCGGACATTGGTAAGCTCTGCCAAACAAAACAAGTTTCCTTCTGTATCAATTTAACATTTTTATGAATTATATCTTGTATAATCTGACAGTGAAGTTGCGAGTGTGGAACTTCGATAGCTGCGTGAGGCAGCCATGTTGCTTCGCAACTTCCAGTTAGGCTGGTAACTGCAAGAAGAAGTAGCAGTAAAGATAATCGCCACCAGAGTTCCAGTTACGAGCTAACTGTACATTGAAAAACCGAAATTTTCACAAACTTCCAGTTACGTGCTAACATGAACCTTAACTGAACATTGAAAAACCGGCCCTAATTAGTGGCGTTCTAGCATAATTCCACAGTTCGAACAGCACTTTTCGTAGCTGAGGGGTTTGCAACGCTACCAAGGTTCGACCTGGCAATACTGTGTGTTTACAAAATGAATGTCTCGGGAAATAAGCTATGGTAAGTAATTTAAGAAAATGTGGATTATTTCACAGAACAGGAACTTCAATTGAAAAATGCACAGTAGCAAATCAGTACAGCCAAAGAAACAGTAGGGGAATTGTCGGCCCCAAGTTCCTATTGTTTAATTCCAAATTTATAATGATACACATATAATACTACTAATAAAGGGTACTACTTTACTATACCTGAGACACCTGGGAGTGATTTCTTTCGCACTTTTTTACATTGTTAACGTACTATTCTGCATTGCGGAACATTTCTTCAGGTGAAATAATGAATTTATAACGAAAATAATATCTATTTCTTACATTAACGAGTACTTACTGTTGTTCCTTATTTCCCACAAACCATCCACGGGTAGCCCCAAAAACCATTGACGTTAGCCCAAAAATTCACGATAGCCCCACGAACCATCACGGGGACGAGGTATGCCTACTAGGTTAGGTTAGGTTCCATTAGCACTCCTTTCGTTCAATTTAGCATATATGGACAACATTGTGGCGGCAGCAGCAATAGCGCATCAGAAATAGATTTTCGTATAAAACCACATGGATTCGCATTAAAATGGACCAAAACTACATTCCGGAACATGAACAACACTCCAGAAAATGAATTCCGTAAGTACTTTCTCCTGTAAATTTGAAGGAATCCGTCTCAGGTATAGTAAAGTGTTACCATGATTCTTTGTTTTCGAGCATCAATTCTTTTATTGTCATCTTGGATATGCTTGCATAAGCCACAATTTCAAATTTAATTTCTCTGCTAACTGATATTTAATGAACCTTTAATTGTGATAATTACAGTACGGACGCGATAAGACGCGGCGTGCATCAGAACGGCAGAACTTGACCAAATTCTATCTCCTCGTTGGCTGCCATGTGGCGGGGGGGGGGAGGGTGGTTTCTACGTTGCCACATTCGCACAAACACACGGACATGCTAGTCAGCTGTTCGGAAGCTCGGGGAAAAAAGCGTCACGCGAAACTAGCCACGTACGTATCAGTATCAATTTCCGTCGTAAAGTGATAATTTAACGAATCTAGAAGTTTGGGTAAAAATTTACTATCCTTCGGACACCTAATTTTTTCGTTTCATCAATTTTTGACATTCGTACTTACCTATCTGCTTCGCGGAACATTCCTGAAGGTGTATCAACATTGTTTTGATGAAATTTGAACTATGTTTCCTAACCTAACAGAACTAACCTATCCACGCGCCAATGGTTCGTGGGGCTAGCTATTCTCCGTCGGAGAATTAATTTTCAATGAACAACATGAATTTCAGCTATGAAACATTCCCACATCACACAAAACACCTTCCCGATGTTCGACAATGCTACAGGAACTTATTACAGTAAGTAGTTTCTTCTGGAAAAATAAATAAATGTGTCCGAAGGATAGTAAACAAGTACTGTACATTGCAAGCATCAGCTACCGGCATCTTTTTACTTATGTTGTATCGTATCACAATTACCAACAAAAGAAAATGCATCCTGTGTTATGAACAACACTGTGGCAAATCGTTCTCCTTTAATTTCATGCCGCCTCTCTTTGCCTTCTTTGGCACGCCGCGATTGTTGAAGCTTCAGAACATACAAATGAAATGTATTTCTTGAAAATTAGGGCAAATTACATACAACTTTGTTTCGTTAACACGTTTTTAAATTATATTTTGAGGAACCTACAAAAATTCACCTCTAAACAGAATTTTACAGAACTGAGTTACTGTATTACGGAGAATAATTTATCAATAACAAATCAATTGTGTGTAAATTGATTGATTGAGTTGGTGTTTTAAAGTCCACTTTATGCACACTACGGCTAATCTGGAATTGACCTACAGTTGGAAGTGGGATCCGAACCACTATGTGCCTCGACAGGGTATCAAACCCAGGACTACTTGATTACAAGGTGACAACACTTACCCTACCACTATGCCATCGGGGAGGCACATGTGGGTGTGTGAAGTGAGATAATTTTGGAAGCTATATGAGAATACAGGCTCTGGCAATACAGAGTTCAATAAATTACAACAAAACGCGTGGCAATTGCTCGATTTCCTTAACATTAATGATACATTTGGTACATGTGTCATTAATGCTTTGAGCTACCTGTATGTAAAAACATAAAAAATGAATGAAAGAACAGAAGTAGTAGTTAAAGAATCAGTTGTTTTTGCTTACCGGCTACCATTGCAGTGGCGCTATTCCAAGATCATCTTCATTGTTGGTTGGTAAAGGAACATCTTCATCTGAGCTACTACTGTCACTGCTGTCTTCCCGCCCGAGTGAAATTACAAAATCCTCCATTTGCTGCTCTTCAACTCCCTCCTTTTCCCATGCTTCGGAAATAATCTTCCTTGTGTGTTCTATAGCCGAACTCCACCTATCTGCTGTCACATCCCCGATAGCCTGTTCTGTCAATTGCAAAATTTTAGACTGTAAAAGGTGTGCTACCAGCCCTTTGACCTGTGCCCAAATAAGTTCAATGAGAACAATGGAAGTGTCCTGTTGTTGACTGTTTAACCAGATGTTTAATCCTCCTCGTGTTTCTGTGGGCTCGCGAAAATCCTGAAGTAGGTCAATCCATCCGGCAACAGCACGTTGCTACCAGAGTGGGTGGTTCCATGCCGCTTGCTAGCACGTCCCGACTATAGTGGGGTCATTTACCCACTGTACCCCATGGTGAGTTACGTCCAATTTTCTTTTAATCGACAGATTTCAGTGGTTCCAGATGTAGGAAAGCACAAATAACAGAGATATTTAATTGCAAAGAATGGTCCACGTAAGTTAAAACCTGCAATTTCAGAGTATTTTTGCCGCTTTTTGTTAGTAAAAATGGTTGGTAATTATGCGATATAGCCTGAACAACTCTCACTCGTTCATTTTAGCATTTTTCATTGATACTTACCTACTCTGCATTACGGAAGATTCTTTGAGGTGAAGTTATGCCTTTTTCCATAAAATAGTGTCAACTTTTCATATTACGAGTTGTTATTTGTCTTCCTTGTTCCGATTGGGTAACAGACAATATGGCTTGCACTCGTCATGGATCATTGCACGTTGTGCTTGTGTTTTGTCGATTGGGAGTGGGTATGCAGTGTTTCTACCTTCTTAACCGAAAAATACCTACTTTCGTGTTCATTATGTCATCACAAACCATTGACGGATAGCCCCAAAAACCATTCACGATAGCCCCAAAAACTATTCACGATAGCCCCAAAAACCATTTCCGTCAAGGTTAGGTTAGGTAAGCATAGTAAAAAAAAATTCTCGTAAAAAAAGGCACGTTTGGAAACACCGTGTGACTTTCGACGCTCGTGCCATCTGCAGGTACATAATGGAAACAACGGCAAAATGTTGTCGCTTTACAGAAAATGCAAGTTCCTTACATAGAAAGTGATTATTTCTTGTTCTGCAGCATTCTATGGTGAAGTTTTCTGTTTCCGCGAAAGAATATACCTCGAAGAACTTCGACAATGCTACAGAAACTGATTTCAGTAAGTAGTTTCTCCTGTACATTTGAAGAAATCTGTTCGGGCTATATCGCATATTTACCAAATGGGTAGTATGCTCACTAAAATAGGAAAAGAACACGTTCAAAATAACTATCAGTACCAAACCTAACCTAACTGTAAAATTATAGCTGCTGATGTGGAAAGTCATTTTGGGTGCTATATTCACTTGCGCGAAGCCTTCGGGCTGTTCTGCTACACGGTGAAGTAACACGCTAAGGTAACAGATGTAATTTTCTTCACAAGAACACATTTCCGGGAGCTAAAATCTGTACCAGTTAGATATAGTGAAAACACATTTAACTCATTTATTTCCGAATTATTTACATTTGTACTTACCTTATATGCATAGCGGAACATTTTTCAACTTCGGATTATGTTTTTTTTACTGAAAAAAACGTAATTTTTCACATTATAAGTATTTATTGGTTGTTGCTAATTCGCTTTTGTTACACACAATATGGCGGGCAAACCTTGACTCACGTCCATTGTCAGCTGATATGCAGTGTTTCCAAACTTATGAACCGAAAAATGCCGCACAAACAATTCACAAAGGGTTTTTAAACGAAAATTGATCCACAAACCATTCACGGAAGGCTAGGTTAAGTTCAGTTTAGGTTAGGCAAATATAGAAAATTAAATTTGAAAAAAAAAACGCTCTCACGTCATCTTGTAAAACTACCGGTGGTTGCTACACTAACACTTATTAACTGAAAAATGATGGTTTTTAGGCTAACGTTGATCCACAAACTATTCACGGAAGGTTAGGTTAGGCAAACAGAAAATTAAATTGAAAAAAAAAAAGAACCGCTCACACGTCATCTTGTAAAACTACACTAACAGGGGTTTACATATTCGAACGCACGGAACATTTGATTCACTTAGTTGACGGTAATGGTGGCATGACCCATGGTGCAACAGAGATACATTAATGTCGAAAATGACATTATTTACCTTCCAAATAAGTTGCACGAATGGAAAAAAACACTATTCCCAGCTTCCAAAAGTCCATAGGAACTCAATTCTGTAAGTACTTTCCTGTCATTTCTCCTGTAAATTTGAAGAAATCTTGTTTTCACTATCTCTAACTGTTACCCTAAAATCAAATGAAAATTTTCATAAACAATAAAATCTTAATAAGCCATGCAAAATATTTCACATATTCCCCAGGGGGTACAGAGGGTCAAGGGTACCTAATTAGTTTCTCAAAGCTTCGAACTTATTCCCACAATTTTTTCCAGTGTTTTAAAATCACTTCCATAAAACTTACAAAAAATCATTAAGCATTGGGAACTTTTACCTTGTTTTTGATATGGACAGCTGCTCTCCTCATCTTCATGTGCGTGGGGTGTGAAGAGGTATTACAATAAACGTTGTTTTCGTTGTTAGGTTACTGATATAATACTTGCAAACAAAACATTAAACAAAGTACTTTCTTGAAATCGTAGTACAATATTTATGTATCTTATATTTTTTTTCCACCCTCCGTTGCTATATGTTTGTGAGCATGATGCTCATGCTGGGATATAATTGTAAGTTTCTCAGGCCCAGAAAATGATATCACTTCCTGGTCTTGTGTAGCTGTAATTTGAAATGTCCATGGTCAGATGATAACAGTTTTAGGTTGCAGTATTTTTCTCTGTTATGTCATTCCATGTAAGATGGTACTCATGCTCTCAGATTTTGATGAAACTTGGCACATTGAATCCTCCCATGGTGGTGAGAAACCACATAATTTTTTTGTCTCTGAATTGACTAGTTTCATTTTTATAGCCCCTCAAACTTTCAGTGATTCATCCTTTCTTCCATTCACAGAGCCTCCAAGTGTGAGCTGCACTGTCTTAGAAAAATAATTCTATCTCCCTTATAAATTATTCAATCTTTTTAAAACTTCACAACAATGTTAACCAAACAATAAGGATTCCAGAAAAAAATATGCCAACTGATCATATTTATATTTTAGTACACTAATAAATTAATAAAATATTTTGAGTGACTTTTTTGGACCAAAAAACATGGTTTACTAAAAATTGAATTATCATTGAAAGGGCAATGCCAACACAAATATTTTTAAAATGAACTTAGATGCAGAAGGGGGTTCACGGAGCACACAAACCCCAACCGAAAATGGAAAAATTTCAATTTGTTTTCTTTTCTGAAATATAAAACACTACAGTTCATTATTTTACAAAGCAGCTATTTCCGTTCGTAAAGTCTTCACAATGCTTAAAATTTGCCAATTTCCCCCGACTGTTGACAAGAAAAGCTCACCAGGTTAGGCACGGAGAGCCCGGGGCACCTCTGGTGGAGTGAACTCCCTCTGCTGTATTCTTCCTGTGTTCTATCTAGCTTGACGGAAGAAGCCGAAAAAAAGCAAGAGGGAAAGCTGGGAATCAGAGCAAGTGCCCTTCCGAAAGAACACTCAACAGATGGCAGCAACTGTTCGGAGAATGCCGATAGCAGCCAAGGTGCGAGGTATTTTATTTTAAGTTTCGTTAGCTTCTGTATTGGGGAAAAGTAAGCAGTCGTCAAGATATTATAACGCAAGCACTGTTTGCATGTATTGTTATAGTAATTCCTAAGATCTTCGATGATTTGGCGTAATAGCCTATCTTTAATTTCCAATACATTTTGCCAAAAATTAAGGGCGCAAACTTCCTCAAGAACATTACAAATAGTTGTCATGCACCAAAACCTTTCATGCCAAAGGTTTTATGATTTAAAACACTGTATCACCAAAATGAGCAGATTTACACTTAACATCGACATTTAAAATTGTTGCTTAATCCTTCAGATAATGTCGACAAGTCAAAAAGAAAGACGAAGACACTGCTACTAGAAACTAATATTTATCTTGGCACATATGTAACCGAGTATGGATATTGAAAAAGATTATAATTGTTATAAACTCCTACAGGTAAATTTTAAAACAATAATTTTAAGTTTCGCGAATTGCTTTATTGTATTTCACTTTTTGTGCCACTTTTGGCTAATTTGCGAAGATGTGGATAAGTGATGAAATTGATGAAAGGACACTCACAAACATCCATGCCCAGGCCAGGATTCGAACCCGGAACCCCTGGCATCGTAGCACGATGTGCTAACCACTCTACTATGGGGGCCGACTTGCAAATTTTAATTCACAGCATGAAGTTTGAGCATTGCCAGAGACTTACTTACCAAGCTGCTGTGGAATTACAAGTGGCTATTGAATTTTTTTAAAAAAAATCAAACATATTCGTCGATATCATGGTTAGTGGAAATGGTGGAGGTTAATTCTTAGGAACAGGCAAAATAATTTCCAATTAGGAGAGAAGTAAGGCATTTCAATAATTTAAACGGGAAAAAATGTATTATTTACCTTAGTAATGTTTCCTTGTTTGAGGGCATTGACGGGCGAGGAGTGGGGGGTATTAAGCGGAAACTATAATAATTCACAGTAAATGAAAATTGGCCTGTGTTTTGTAAATGGATTTTCGGTGGGCATTTTGGTGGACTGGCTAGCACAGAAGAAGGTCCCAGGTTCATTTTCTTCATAAAACATGAATTATTATAATTATTCATATTTTTTTGTTTTACTTTAGTTTATTATTTTTTCCTTGTACACTAAAATTTATTAACGGAATATATTCTGACTTCACTAGAACAGTTCTGTACAGTTCAAATTTGTATAACTAAAATATAAATTATATTTATGCAATAAAGGAGAAAAGGTTTATTTAAAAAGCTGAGGAATCCTTAAACATTCGCATAAAAGATGACTAAGGTTTATTTTATTTATTATTATATATAATAACCCATGGTGTGACAGCCCTCGAAGAGCCTTGGCCTATTTCCCAACTGCCAGTCTCCCTCACACAATCCTACCTAGAGGTGTGGAGTACTTCAAGTGGTCAGCATGTGTTCTTTCTGAATTAGTGGTTGATGTATCAATGATTCACATTTGGGTGGTTTGGGTTAAACTTTCGTGGCTCGACATTCTGAGGTTATCCATGGCCTCCTTCAGTCACTCCCAATGCATGGTGGTGTGATGCATTTGATGAATGCCGCTTACCATTTTCTAGGGCTTTCCTGTATTCTGTCATAACGTCCAGATGAATGACGTTAATCAAATCGATCAGCATAGGTTTTTGTAGCCTTGTTTAAAACTTGGTAAACAGTGATATGTTTTTGCGAGTATTCACGCAGAATAGTTGATAGTTGTTGAGAGTGTCAACTTGAATAGTGTTAGCTCTTAATGTTTATTAAATTTGCTTATTATTTCTGTCCTCAGAAACTACACAAATACCGATATAATCTTGTTACTTGGCTAGTGTAGGGCACTCTAAAAACGGAAGTCATAGCTTCAATTCTTGGCTCAAATTTCGCCTTTTTGTATGCTCAATTAATCAGTTCTCCACATTTACCATTTTCTTCTCTGTGATTGTGGTCAACAAATTGGTTCTCAATGTATTTGTATCCCCCCCCCCCCAGTCTTGGAAGGGGGGTGTACAATTTTCTCTGAATTTAGGATGTGTGTGAACACCCAACGCCACGCGATGCCACTGTTTGGATGTATGATCTAACTTACACAGAAATAAAATTGATGGCTTTTTCATTCCTTCTGGAAATATTACACCTTATTTCTGAAAATTTTAAGAAATGGTTAATGGGTCATTCCACGCAAAATCACCCAGAGCAGGTGCTTCATAGTCATGAATTTGCTTCATTTTTTTTTTACTGATAGATACTTGGACTAATATGACAAATATGACTTGTCCAACAAATATGACGAAAGTTATAAATTTTTGAAAATTTGAAGATTTTCAGAAATTGGGTGGACGAACGAACACACCATGTAACACAAAACATGTCATATCTCGGAAACTATGTAGGGTATTTTGATGATTTAGGTATTGTTGGAGAGGAGAAGGACAGTCCTAACAGAAAATAACTATGTTCTCTTACCTACTCAGAAAGTAAGAAAAATCTTTAAATAAAGTAATATGTTGTGATAAAAGAAACACTCCATCTTGGGTAATTGTTTGATAAGGAGTCCCAGGTTTTACCACAATGAAAATTGTTACACAGCATATTCAATACATGTCAAACATAATATTAAAAATGAGATAGGTAATGTTTTTCTTGGTAAAAATATCACATGTTTCAGTATAGGGTGTATGAACCAATTTTCCACCGGAATGCATCTATATTTTTGACAAATGCCTAAAACACTCAGAAATTACCACTAGTATGAGTACACATAATATTGTTAGAAATATTGAATAAGTGGGAGAAGCATGATCTTACTCTTTTCTCTATTAATCTTCATGCCTTTCCTTTTAAGTTCGTCATACCATTCTTCCACTGTTTGCTGAAGTCTCTCAGGTGTATCTGATATCAGTATGATATCATCGGCATGCAATGGTGCTTGGAGATATACTCTATTTTCGTTCTATGTGTTCGTCGTTTGCATAGTTTACCATTTAGTCTAAAAATACATTGAATAGGATTGGACTAGGGCTGTCTCCTTGTTTTATGCCTTTCTCAATGTCAAATTCACCTGAGTGGTCGCCATCTACTCTAATTATTCCTACAGGGTTATTATATACAGTTTTTATTGCATTCAGTAGTCTTACTGGTACTTTCTTTGCCTCCAATGCTTCCCATACATATTGCCTGGGGACTGAATCAAAAGTTGCTTTTAGGTCTATAAAAGCTAGATATGTGTCCTTGCTTTTGGCAATTTTTTTCTCATAATCGTTCTTATAGTATATACATGATCTTGTGTTTGCCTTTTAGGGAAAAAAGCTGCCTGTTGCTCCTCCATATCTTCCTCTGCCACTTTCCTGAGACATCTTTCTAGTACCCTTGTGTATAATTTATAAGCAACTGATGAGAGGCATATTGCTCTGAAATTACAATAATATAATATCATAGCTTTCCTTTAAAGTTCTTCACACTATTCTTCCACTGTTTGCTGAAGTCTCTCAGGTGTATCTGATATCAGTACAATATCATCGGCATACAATAGTGCTTGGAGATATACTGGTCTTAATCGGCGAGTCGGCCCTGGATGCCGAACTATCTAAATGAAAATTGTTGTAAAATTGCTTGATTGATTTGTGGTTTTAAGTCCACTTTATGCACAGAAAGGCTAATCGGGACTGGACCTACAGTTTGAAGTGGGATCCAAACTACTGTGCCATGTGGAGAAAAAATAATTGAAATAGTTTGTTCGAACACAAATGCTTTATCACCAACTTCTACCCCCTTTTTGCATAATTTACGAGGATAATAATGTATTTGATACTACTACTGCTGCTACTACTACAACAATGTTGGTCCTGGCGGGTTCGAATCCTGGTTTGGCATGGATGTTTGTGACTGTCCATTCATCAATTTCATCATATCACTCATCCCCATCTTCGCAAATTAGCCAAACGTGGCACAAGAAGCGAAATAAAATAAAAGAAATCAATAATAATAATAATGTTATAATAATATTATTATTAAGACTATTCTTATTAGTAGTAGTATGTTTATCCTGGCACTTTCTCCCCGCTCGCTCAGACAAAAATTCGTGGTTGCGCCTCTGATTGTAAATAGAAACTCAGCACCTTAAATTAAATATTTTAATTATATTACGTATACCATTTAATCGAATTATAATTTTTGGATGTTGGAATCACATAGACCCTTTATATCATGAAGATATTTGTGTGTGGATGTTGAGAGGCGGTAATATGTAAGGTTGAAATAGAGAATACTTCTGCTTGAATTTTTGGAAAGTTCGCCTTGAAAACCGGGAATTATACTTGAATTTTATCATGGTCCCAGAGTAGCCACCCTGATATTGTTGTGTAATATTTTCAGTGCAGCAATGCCAGTTAGGTCGCGATAAGATTCACGGTGTTTAGTGATCAGTTTGCTACTATTGTTTAACACATAGGATAGCTCAGATAGTTCTTGATTAAATTTTGGATTGATAAATCCTCCTCCTTTAAAGTGAAAGAACAAAAGGAAGCTTATGGTGAATTTGATACAGAACATCCTGGTTATTTAGGTGCTCAGGAGACTTACTATGTAGGCAGTATTAAAGATGTTGAGCGAATTTAACAGCAGACTTATTGATACTTATTCTAGAGTGGTTTTTGCTAAGCTTTATACAGATAAAAGTGCTGTTACAGCTGCCTCCTCTGGGTTATTATTTTGTTTCTGCAATTTTTCTCCATTGTGTTTTCGCCATACCTCAAGCACATCCTTTTTTTCTATGATCAATTTATCTCAGTTTAATAGTTATTGTTTTTCCATATTTTCCTCTCAACTTCTTTACAACTTTCCAAAATTGCCTTGTATTCTTTTTTCTAGCTTCTCTTCAATCATATTTTCAAATTTTCCCCAGGATGTTATTTTAGCTTCCTTCGCTATTTTCTTGACGTCATTTCTTTTTTCAATATGTTTCCTTCTATCTTCTTATGTCTGAGACATAATATATTTTTTCCACGCTCCCTTTTTGTTTTTTACATATTTGTTTCACTTCTTCATTCTACCAAGATGTTTTCTTTGTTCTTGTATCAACTATTTTCTTTCCGCATACTTCTTCGGCAGCTTTTATGAGTGTCTTTTTAATTGTCTTCCATATTTCTTCTCTTTCGAGTTGTTCTACCTCTGGTCCTTCTGTCAGTCTGGCTGTTACCTGTTCTTTATACTCGTCCTTCTTATCTTTTTTCTGTAGCTCATTTGTCTTAATTGTTTGGGTTTTTTTTTTCATTCTCGGCTTTGGTGGTCTCATAAAGCGTGTGTCTACTATTAGTAGTCTATTGTCTGTACCCAGTTCAGCAGCTCTTACAACTTTAACATCCATTATGTTTTTTCTCCTTATACTACTGGTATATATTATGTAGTCTATTTGGGTTTAGCATTTCTTCCTTCATCCTGGAAAGTTATTTTATATACCTCCTTATTGGGAAGGAGTTGTTTCCGAGAAGCATCTGATTTTCTACACAGAACTCCAGTAGTCTCTTGCCATTCTCATTCAATGTCTTTTCACCTCCGTAGTTTTCCCATACTACCATGGGCTGCCTTCTTATCTTTACCTGTTCTTGCATTTAAGTCTCCCACTATCATTACACAACGTCCCACCATTTATCTTCTGTCCTCTGGAGTTGTACATAAAAATCTTCCTTATCAAGAACAGAGGCATCTTCTGTTGGTGTATATATACTTGAATATTCTATATCCAATTTAACTACAATTATTCTTGAGTTAGCTGGTTCCCAGCCACTGACCTTTGTTTCATATTGCTGACTTTTTACAATTCCAACTCCTCCTTTTGCTCTTCTTCCCTGTCCAACACCTGAATATCTCAGGGTATATCCCTCCTCAAGTCTTTGTATACCATTTCCATTCTTTTTTTACTTCACTAATTCCCATTACATCTATCTTATATATATATCTTCATTGCCTGTACTAATTCATCTTCTTTTCCTAATGTAGTTTTAATGTTCCATGTTCCCATTCTAATTTTCCTTTTCCATTCCTGTCGTTGTTGTGTTGATCTGTCCATTCCGAGCCTCCTATTTTCTCTCTGAATCTGTTAATACCCTTGCGTGGGGGATTGGCCCAACGCATGGTGGATTTATTTAGGGTTTACTCTCCTAGGGCAGTTGGCTTTACCGTGCCTTTTGAGTCTGCCCCACCCTTGGTTTTTTGTCAGGGTATCCTTTCCTTAGCCTTTGGGGATCCCTCCCCTCTCTGCAAGGCAGCGGAGGCAGTGCTTATTTAATGACAGCACTTCCTCGCCATGTCACAGTGCTGTCTATGGGCTTTTCTGGGTTTTAATGAGGATGGTCCTACCACAGACCAACTCCCCCAGGCCCTGTTAGCACTGCCGCCTCGGTCTGGGACTGCTTATTTGGCATTGCCTTATTCGCAGCTAACCACCATATCTGATGGCCGTTCGCTGCCACTTGCAACCTGCCCGGTTACTGAGGCTCGCCCCTCCCAAAGCAGGCTGGGAGGTTTTAAACACAATTCTTAATTTTCAGAATTCAAAAATTTGTCAAGAAACTGTTGTTCTCAATTTGTGAAACCACTTTTTCTTAGGATTGGTCTTAGGACCTTGGTCTTCTTTTTAAACCCTATGCATCTGTTTTGAGAATGCAGTATCATTGTCAATTCACATTGCAAAAACGATTTGATACAGATTTTTATTCAACGGAGAAAAGATGTATGTGGAACGTGGCAAGACTGTTTGCAGTGACTCACAGTGACAGCCTGCAGTTTTCATGGTTAAACAGACATCGCTTTGCGCGGTTTTACCATATTTCACTTACATCTTTACTCCGTGGTATAAAAATCTGTATAAAATCGGTTTTGTTATGTGAATTGACAATGATACTGTATTTTAAAAACTAGATGCAAAGAGCTTCAAAACAGGGCCAATATTGTATTTGTAGGACTACCCAATAGTAAGAAAAAGTTGTTTCACAAAATTGATAAGAGTATTTTTTTGACCAATTTTAAAAATTTGATAATTAAGAATTGTGTTTAAAACCTTTCTACCTGCACCATATTAAAATTTTATCATGATAGGATTTATTTACAGAATTTTGAAGAGAGGGTTAATTTGCAAAACTCGAAAAGAAAGCTCTTTTTTCTCATCTTGATTAAAAATAGAAGTCATACAGAACAAATTTGGTTAACATAGATTAACACAGAATTGAATAAGCTATATTTTGGTGTAATTTGTTTTTATGTAGGCCTACTGGCTAATTTGTACTTGAAGTGCGAACTCGAGTATCCATAATTTTTAATGCAAGGTACATTCCTCATTAATTTAATTCCTTGTGTTAAAAAGTTAGGGTATCCACTACTTTCTAAATTTTTAAAATTTGTATTTTTCCTATTAAATGTAAATAAACTAATATAATTAATTATAAGGGTATGCTTTCAAACAAATATACATTAAGATCAAAACATTCATGCAGGAATTGGGGGGGGGGGGGTAAACAAGGGATATTGCCTCCATAATGGTGTTTCCCCCCTTAAAGAAACACTCCGTTGATATGAAATTATCATGTTCCTGCAATATTATTTTAATAAGTTAGTTTTTGGTAGTTGAAGTGACAAACAATTCAGCGAGCATCATACTTGTTTTCCTCTCACATTTTTTGTACTGCACATTTCTACAAACTTGTGCTTTACTGAATAATATTTAACATACTATCATGTAAAGGGATGTTTGGCTACTGTCCAGTGGCGGTCATCAGGGGGGCGAGGGGGCAGTTGCCCCCTCACTTTTCGCCACTATTGACCCCACGCTATGCCAAGTTTTGGCACCTTTCCCCCGGTTTTGAAACCCAATTGCCACCACTGCTTCGGTCATTCCCTGTCTTCACATCTTGCTTCTGCTACATTTTCCTTTCCTTTGTATTGCAGTACATATTCATTTAGCACAAAGGCAAATGTACAGTACAAATATATCATTTCCTGCAGTCCCCCAAATTCTGAATTTTAGTTACTGATCTACAGTTTGCACCCTAGTCCTCAAAACCACAATGATTCAATAGTAAAACTTTTATTATTATAATACTACTATTATTCCATTATGTTACATGAAAACGATATGTACAAAGACAAGTTACCCTACACTACTTGTTCTCTCACAGTGACATTTATGACCTGCTGACTGAAGACTCAGATGAGAGAAGAAGAGGAGACACATGACTCAGTGGTGTGCCTAAGGAATGGGGGTATTGGGGCTCAGTATTCCTAAAAAAAGGATTTCAAAGCAGGAAATAATGGCAAAATGAGGGCTGACTGCTATAAAATATATAGCCTACTTATTCCACTCCTTTCGAAAATCCTGGGCACGCCACTGGAATGGCTGTAGTATTGCTCTTGTGCAGCCAGTTGAAAACCCAGACGCAGATACAGATGTTGACTCGGATAAAACAGACTAAACAGAAGAACTACCGGAACACCTGCCAAGGAAAATTCTCCAAATAGAAGGAGATGTATTGTCCCAGAGATACACAGGAAGTTTGAAGAATCCTGGTAATGGAGATTCACAACCTCAAAAGCACAAATGCAGAGAAGAAAGAAAATGGACATTGTCCAGTTTGAAAGGCATGAGAGGCATGTTGAAAGCAAAGTACGAAATTTTCATGTCTCGTTCTTCCCAATTGTTGTGGATTATGCATGTACACTTGGACCATCTCTGAATTTCTTCCAATTTATGTTATCAGCGCATTTTGTTGATATGATTGTGGAACAAACTCAAAGTTTTGCAATTCAGAAAAATCTATGTACTGAGCCAATAACAAAAATAAAATAATCTAATCTTCATTAGAACACTATTTCTGAGCATTGTAGGTTACCAAACCGCCATATGCATTGGAGTGATTAGATATACACAATGAAATGATATCTGGTGCCATGAGACGGGATATATTTGATCACATAATTTGCCACATACGTTTTGTTGATAATATGAAAATGAACCAATGATTGTTACTACAAAGTAAGACCTACTCATCAAGCAGTTTGGGTTAGCAAGAAGAGTTACCAGGGCACCATTTTTGAGAAAAAAGATACAGCATGCACTCCAATATAATAACACTGGGCATTGCATTGTGAAGAGCAATAAACCTAATTCAAGATGTAAGAAATGTTCAGGACGTACTACATGCAATTGTGGTAAATGTGTATCTGCTCTCCATCCTGAGTACTTCAAGGCTTACGATACATTTTGGAGCAGATTTTAACTACTGTTCCAAGAGATTGATTGAAGATTCTGCTTCCTGTTGAACCATGTGCTAAAATATGTAACTTTTAAAAATTTATTTAGAGTACATTTTTGGAAATATTGTATGTTTCTGTGTTTGTATATATTCGATATATATGCTATAGATACCAATGTATTAAAAATTATTGTAAAGTAACTAAATAAAAAAACAAAATAATCACAAAGAAAGTTAAAAGTAGTTGAAATTGTTATCTTAAATGCCTGGTGGCAGGAAAATCTGCCAGTAATGAAGGCAAATTAAATTAGTTTTAACAAAAAAAAAATTGCTTTTGTCACCTTATTTGGACCTCAACTATGACATTTAAAAAAAATAATTTGAAAAAATACTTGAAATGATGTTTCGGCATTAATGGGTTAATATATATGCTTAATGGGTCATTACTTCTATTCTGGTAGGATATGAAGTGAGGTAAAATGGATGAATTGGAAGCAGAACTTACAGATGCTCAGATTGCAGAGAAATTGAAACTTCTGGCAAATGAATTGGTCACAGAGCTATCTAAATGCAAGGACTTCCCTCTATTTTCTCAGTTAGAAGAAAGGTAAGTCTTTGTAGATATATCTTGTCAATAAATAATATTTTTCTTATTAAATCAGGTGTTACACAGAAATTGTATTTTAATGTAGTACCAGAATACACAAAATAATGTGGAAGGCTAAACTTGTGCAATTAATGTTTTTTTTTTCAAATCTCAGGAAATACATAACCTCTGTATTTATAATTAACAGTTCCATATTCCATTTTTTAAAAAAAAAAGTTAATCATGAACCTTTTTAAGTGTAGAACATAAATTATGGTTAATATTTAACCTAGTTAAAGGTGGAAAATGAGGAACGCTAAAGCTAAGACGTAGTCATTTTGAGAACCTTACCCTTTTGCTTTATAGGAAGAGTTTTATTGGCAATTAAAGTTGGCTAATAGCATAATTTGTTTCTGATAGTATTAGTAACAAGGAAAAAGTCTTAATATGAATTAACATTCATAGTTACATTTAAAACAGCAACCTGTTTGGTATTCTCCACATATTGCTTTGAAACAATGGCTGCAATACATTTTTGTCATCCTCGTTTCCTTTCATGGTTATCACAGGTTATTCGGAAGTTAGATAGATAGATAGATAGATGCTGTGCCATGAGTTGTTTCGAGCAGCAAAACCACATTTTTTAGTTTTGATTTGCAAAACACAATTGATTTTTCATTGTCGAAACAAAAAATAGATGTGGGAAATTTGCTTACATTCAAGTTACTGCTTCGTTAGAATGACTACACAGATAAAATAATATCAAATAATTTGTCAACTGAACAACTGCAATTCAACCCAGACAGTATCACTCCCTGCACAGTTCAAGGCCAATTGAAAATTGAAGGTACTAAGGGTGCCAAGAGCATCCATCATGTGATAAGAATGGTTGGAGGATACATTTTTGTACTTAACAGGCGTCATCAATTTGCCGAAGCCTTAGCTTTCTAGGATTAATAATGAACTTCCTACCATGTATTTAGAACATAAAATATATGATTTAATTGCGAATATTAAGAACAGAAATAAGGGACATGATTAAAATTGTAAACGTGGGTGCCCCTCGACACATGTGAACAAGACACATTGCAATACACAATTCCCTGCCACTGTCTTCAGTGTAGTACACCTGCGAATCCAGCATTCACACAGGCAAGGAGGCTTTGTCGTCGGGACTCGGAGAAATTATATTCCTTTTTGTGGTTTGTGCTGTAATGTGTTTGTGATTGTCCCTTCATCACTTTCATCCACATCATCACAAGTAGGTTGCAGAATAGCAATGCAAAATAAAACACCAAATAGAAACACAAGTAGGATTATACTAGCTGAGAATGTATCCTTGATGGTAAAGTAATTAGTTCTGTTGCCTTGTGATTCAGGGGTCATGGGTTCGGATTCCAATTTAAACTGTAGGTCCACTCCCGAATAGCCTTTCAGTTCATAACGGGCATCTCATAACACTCATATACTGGTTGAGAGGTACCAGGTCATTTTTGGCCTGATAGAGCCAAAGGTAGCCCTGCCTTCTGCAACAGAGCATGTTATTGAAAAGGCATTTTCAGGGTTCACCCGCCATTGTGGTCTTGAATATTTTTAACATTGTTCCAGTTATGGAACACCACAGAAATCTAACCAAAATAAGAAAAGAGCACAAACAAGGTTTATTCCCTTGTATTTGTTGTGTTTAAGAAGAGGGACAGTCATTTCTTTGTTCATAAAGGAGATGCACAGTAGACAAGATGGTGTCATGTTGATCACTATGATGAGGTCAGTTTGTTTCATGTGGCAATTAAATCATGAAATGCCCAGTATTTACATGGAACTAGATTTTCTTTGTAAATTATTGACTTCAGTGTTAATTTCTCATGATTGTTGCTTGGTCAAGTTGAAATTGTAAGCTTCTATCTGTAATGTTAGTTGTGGATTTTGTTTAGTTTAAAAAAAATTGTGCATGCATGTGTGTTTATAGATATTATATAATTCTTTCCTAATATACACAGTGTGGCAATTTGAAATTGGGGTTTGTGCTGTAAATAATAAACAAGTGTTCATAGAAAGTTAGTTACGTAGAATCATTCAAAGTGGGACCATGCTGCATCCACACATCGTATTTGCCCTGCCTACCAGTGCATGGAAGGATTGCTGGAAGTTGGTTTGTGTAATCCTGTGTAAAATCCTTGTCGTAGCCTTCTTGGTTGTTGGTACATTCATCAAAGTAGAAACCTTTCAGTTTATGAAATAAAAAAATAATCACACGAAGGCAGATCCGTTGAATGAACAGGGTGTGACAATCCACAGATTCCCTTTCAGGCCAAAAATTATTTTGCAGTCACAGCCTTGTGCCTTGGGACATTGTCATGCAGCAGATGTCAGCTGCCATCATCCCAATACTCAGGCCTCACTTGTGCTATTCTCTGCATCAACCATTTCAGTACCTCAAGATAAGATGCAGCAGTAACAGTTTGCCTTGTAGAGAGAAATTCCTTGTGCACAGTGCCCTTACTGTCATAAAAAACAAGAAGCAAAATCTTGATTTTTGACTTTGACTGGTGCAATTTTTTTTTGCTTGAGGTGAGTTGAGTGACTTTCACTCTGCACTTTGACGTTTTGTCAATTGGTCACATTGGAAAACCCATGTCTTGTCTCCTATTTATGTTCTTCTTAAAGGTTCGTATAACACTTTCTGTAGATGCAATCCAATCTAACCAAGATTTTTTTTTGTGATTTTTTTACCTGCGAAGTTTCATCCTGGTTTCTAGGGTACACTTGAAAAAGTTCTTGGAAACCAGGACGAAACTTCGCAGATAAAATGAAAACCACTAAAAATAATTGTGTTAGATTATTTTGCATCTATTATGATATTCAACAGGATGTTAGGGTCCTTATTCGGGATAAAAATCAGCTCTCTGCAGTGATCAACTGTTTTTTTTTATTTTTTTAATGAATCAAAAACCTTCAGTTATAATTTGCCTCAGAGTTTCCTTGTTAACTTGTAACTCATCAGCAAACATTTGAAGCGTGAGATTTTAGTCCTAACTTTCTCAACCAATTCCGGTACACTCTCCATCCTTGCTGCACTTGGAAGCTTGCTGTCTTCTATTAACTTCCATTCACTGAAATGCCTGTGCCATTCAAATACACCCGAACGACAGTAGCATCTGCTGCCTACTTGCACACTCGCACGTGCACACCCAAGTAAATGTGTTAGAATATTTATTCATTGAATGCCATTTCTTCAAAACATCAAGTGTTCCTGGACCAAATCATGTTCCATTTACTGCCTTGCTTCAGCATTTCTATCAAATAATTTCACATTAGCAACTTTTCAAAGTGAAAACCTTCGTGGTGCTGTTTTCAGTGGCGAATAGAGAGAACATCGGTGTGCTTTCAGACTCACTTCGCACAAAAATTGAGATATAGTACCTAGAGGCATACCCTGACTACCCTCTTTGTTATGTAGTGTTGAAATCCCTTTCCATTCCTTGTGATAGCTGTAATGGTACAAAAGTTATTGACCCTGAAAGATGGCAACCACGTGCTGAGGTACCAACCTAGAGTATGTGCTCCATGTGGTTCCCATCATGCCAAACACATTCTTCGAGGCATGAGATCCACTCTGCATGAACCCACATTAGCATCTGTGGGGGTATTTGACAGTGTTCGTAAAGTTACTCTTAAAATGGTAACTAGTTACAGTTTCTCACTGTAAAAAGTATCTCAGTTACAGTTACCTGTACTTCAAAAGTAACTAAGTTACTTTTACAGTTACTTTCTGCTGAAAATTTTCTTGCGACCAAATTACACAAATCTATCAGTAATTGTAATAAAATATTTTGTGAAGACTAACATGTATTTTACTTATGTTACTGGTACATAATATAAGTCTTCATATATTTATATTCAATACAAAATAAAGTGCTCTCCTGTGCATTGCTCAGTGCCATGAAGGCATATGGGGGGGGGGGGAGTTATGACCTCACACTTTCTTGATCACGGCCGAAGGTGGAGGTGATGTGATCAGTACCACGCTCCTGGCCACCATTACCCCCCAGAGTTTCCTTCAGTTACCCACTTTATACGATGCAGGGTGGGTGCTGGAGCCGCTTCAACAGGTGGAAAAAATCCCGCTTCTCCCCCACCGAGTATCGAGTATGGTAGTGAGGCACCCTAACGACTATTTTTGTAAAGAATTCCTCTGCGGTAGTATCCTCTATATTCACATTTTCTCAATTTTCTCTGTTTTCTGTATTCTCACTGGGACAAACACAAATATCCATGTCCGAACCGAACTGAAATGCGGGACCTCTGGCAATTCTATTCAATTCTAACAATTTTGATTTTTTCAATACTTCGGTTCCTCAAGACACTGACATACGCAGGATTGGCATATAGTGCGTTGTGCTAACCACTCTGCCACGGAGAAAAATACCGTGACACATACATTTATATTTAAATAAAATTTATATTTATTATCGTTGTTGTACTTAAGGAGTGTCCATTGGAGAGAGGGGGGATTCTAGAAACTGTATAGAAAGAACATGATTTTATACCATATAACATACCGGTTCCTCTCATTTGCTGCTGACATATGTGTGTCTTTGTGTCCGCTAAAGGGATGCAGGGTGCTATCTCGATAATTTATGGAGTTGAACCACATTTCCGTTTTACTAGTCATTTAACTTCAAAATAAGCTTTGTACAAAACATTTTTTTAAAAATATGGGACATCATTTTTTAATACTTGATTAAAAATTGCTGATTTAAGTTTCTATCCTGACAAAAAAAAGTTCAAGGCCACTTTAGGATCAGAACAGAAGAAGATAAAACAGTTTCGCGGATAAAGTGAATACTAGTTTCTCCGTATTTATATAGTACCGTGTCTCTCTTTTCCAAATTATGAAGGGAGGTATGTTGCACCTAGAGGGTGTGTCAGAGAGAAATAAATTTGTTGTACAATTTTAAGTGTTTATGAACAAGAAAATGATAATGTAGTAACATATAATTGTACTTTATCAAGGAAGGTGAAAATGGCATTTTAAACTTACCCCTCCAGTTCTCTCTGAGTCGATTACATAAACAAGCAAGAATGATGGCTAGGGTCTTCCTGATTCGTTCGTTTGCCCCTTCACTGTTGTATCAATAATAATGGTGAGATCTGTCATTTCAAGAAGATGGGTCTTCATTTACATCTTAATCGAATAGAACTTACCAAATATAGTATATGTTTTTTTCAAAATTTCCATAAATGCTGAATAATCGTAAATAAGCTAATTCTAACCGGAAATATTTTTACTTCCATTTTTAAATTATTAGGAACTGAGATAAATGAAATCACATGGAAACAATTACATTGTTTTCCATTCGTATGTGCATTTGCTAACTCTCGTCTTTTTGAGTTTCGTTAATAGTACCAGTACCATTGAATTCTTTCATAAAAACTATGAAATAATGCAGTACGTCCCTTTTCAGTTTAATCCAATATTATAGCAAAGAAAATAACTGCTGGATGCTGCTTACAGAAGGGGAAACACCACAGAGGAACAAAGTACAGAAACAAGGCACTTCACATCACAAAACTGACAATGGCCTACTGTCAGCAATAGGAAGGAATTCTCCTCCTAGAAGCTTATCTTCTCGCTTCTGGGAAATCCAGTCCTCTTCCGAGGTGTGTATATCGGTTTGGAATTCAGATCTTTCAAGCGAAAGATGAAACATACGATAAACCTTGAAATTCCTGGAACCTGGCTGGAGTCTACCAACTGCCCACCGACAGGAGACAAATTTAGTACAACAAATTTCTCTTTTCCTCTTCATCTATTGTTCGCAAGAATCATAGGATGGGCAGTCAGGTTTCCCCACCAAAAATCTTGGCCTCAAAAATTTCTGGGGGGGGGGGGGGGGAGATAAACAAACAAAAGATAAGCAATTACTTTTAATTTGAAATATACTTTACTAAGAATAATATCGAAAACACACACAAATTAGTGTAGTTGTGAATATTGAATGCTTTCTCTCTCTCTCAAGAGATCATTAACCCTTAAACCTCTTTCACCACCTTAAGTAGGCACGTGGGGGTAAATTTGACCCCCAAATATAAAATACAGGGAGGTTATTTCAGTCGTTTACCACGACAGCGCCGGCCCCTTAGCGGTCCCTTCATGCAACAAGTCCCAGCAAATTCCGTTACAGGAAGTCCGTAACAAAAACAGCTTGCTTTGTAATGTTTCCACTTTTCACAATTACAGTTACAATTACAATTGAAAGAAGCACGTACCTTGTCGCAAGGATGCTGGAACAGGTGTCCTTCCAAATACAAATATTTCTGGCACCTTATTTCTGACATCTAATCTTAGATTAGACATCGCTACTTTATCCTCAGTTGTTGCAAGAGCGCCGGTAACTTATAGGGGGTCGGGGGAGTTGTCAGCCGTGAGAGGGCGCTTCATAATGAACGAACGCGACACATGTCGCCAGTGATGCCAACCATAGGACATGTCCCTACGCATAGGGACTTTTCACTATATTTCGCTCGCATAGGGACAGATTTTACCAAATAAGGGAAAACGTAGGGACTTTTTTCAATCTTGGAAAATAACATTTTATTGTGCAAAGGTGCAAAGCTTACTCGCCAGTCAGTTGCACTTTCTTCGTGCTCGGTTTGGAATGAATGGATTAGTTTATCTGGATACTTTAGCAAGGAGGAGAAATAAGAACTAACCAACAAATCTCCCATCAGAATTTTGAAACATGTTATCGGTTACCAAGAACTTTCAAGTTAGGTTCTTTTTTGAAAACATTTCCACTCTCGCGAAAATACTGCTAACATTGCCACATTCTAACGTGGAAACGTAAAGAATATTTTCAATGTAGGTGATACAAAAACAAAAAAGAGAAATGGAATGGGACCAAAATTGTTAAAGACTGCAGGAAATACAGCATCACCAACCAATATCTATCTCTTCACATCAGCAGCAGCATGTATGACTTCAAATAACATAATCAACAGTAAATGACTCAACGTTATTCATTAGGGGTGTGCGGATCCCGAAAAGTTGGGACCGGGATCGGGAAAAAAATTTCCGATGACTTCCCGAATTTTCGGGATCCCGAGCAGTCGGGAAATACCGAATGGTCACTTTGAAAAGTCGTTAATTCTCGACGTTTTCTGCATTGTAAGTTTCTGGAACTTATCGGAAATTTTAAGTTTTTATACTACAAATTCAAAAACAAACACTTAAAGTGAAAATTACGTGTAAAATTCGAGATTTCCAGTGCTACGGAAATTTCCCGTCCCGAAAATTTTCCGACCGGTCGGGAAATTGCAAATTTTCCCGTCCGGACCCAAAAAATTCTGTCCCGCACACTCCTATTATTCATTAAGGCAAGAATTTACAATACCGGACCATTCTGTAATTTCTATGCTACGTCTTATACTCATGAAATAATTAGTCGTGATGATTTATCTCAAGTTAACATGTTGGGGTGAGGTGAAAAAATTGTTCATTAACGTGTAGAAGTTGTAAAATAAGCTTTTCAATTCTCGCAATGATTCTCCGTATACAAGTATGGTAGCCATATTTGTTGATATGAACAATTGACGTTCGCAATTAGTTACGCTGTCTACAGCATTGCCATACTGTCGATTTCATACTTGGAGAGCATGGATCGTGTAAGAATGGCGGAAGAGAACAGTAAAAAAGTTGTTAATGTATAGATTTTTAGGTGGAGTGTGCAGGAGGATTGCCGTGGGCTAATTAATAAACTTATGGATTTCGGTATATTGCCCAAAGAAGGTGCTTACATGTGACATTGACAATCACGATGTAGAAGAACATGTGGAATGTGGACTGATTTGATTACAGGTAAGTTTGGCAACAGTGTATCGATCGTAAAATTGCAGGATACTAAAATGGCGTCTTCGATGATGAACGTTTTCCGTTAAAGTGCTATGAAAATAAGATTTTTGTTAAGCAAGGCAAACATAATTAAAATTTGAGGTCGAAATTCATGCACCCACAAACCATTGACGGATAGCCCCACGAACCATTCACGGTAAGGATAGGCAAACATAGTTTAAATTTGGGGGGTGTAAGGGGTGACCTTCCACATAGTACACCCAAATGTCAACCTCACTTCCACGTTAGTACACCCTGGACTGAAGACTAACGAGGCTCTGGCGACTGGCCCCATGGCCAGTATAATTTTGTTTGTATTGTCCTGTTGTCCTTATGTGTGCTGAGTGCCCCTTTACAGCCTCAGCTTTTAACAAAAGTCAGAACATTTTAAGATTTCTAATTACGCAACGTTAGAGTTGTTCTTTGTAATGATGAGGGGCTGGCCCCCGTATAATGTGACGGGAGCAAAATAGCCTAAGTGCTGACGCTCCCACAATTTTAAAATCAAAATCAAATCAAAAATTAAAATTTGGGGTCGTAGTAATATCAGGAATGTATATTTCGTTTTAAGTATTGGAAACACAAAATCTTCCGGTAAATAATGAGCAATCGTGCCAATCGCAAACCACTCAATTTCACATATTTTGCAATTTCTACACGTGACCCCCAAATTTTAACTTCAAATTCGTGATTAGGAGGCCTCAATTAGTGAGTATGAGAAATATTATAAAAATCGGGGAGGGATCCTGTATTGTAAATTCGCTCCTTCATTAATTGTGGAAGCACCGAGCAGAAAAATTTGGTAAGTAAATGTGTACATTTTATCTTCTGTTTTGCACGCTCATGAGGTGTTGTTTTTTTTAGTCGCTTTACTTGGCGTAGGTTCATTTGGTCAGTTGTAGGGAGATTTTGACTACGTCTGTAGGGACATTGCCGGAAAATGGTTAGCAACACTGTCGGCTACCAGACGTAGTGAGTCTACGCTATGTTCACTTCTGTTTGAGTTTATCAGTACGTGTGTTGTTTATACTGTGTTACTGAGTTGGGTCTGCTATTCAGTGCTAGTGCTTTATTGTGTGTTAATTGTTATTCATTCATTAGTTATTCCGCTAAACAAATATAGTCTTGAACAAAGACTTTTTATGTACGGTAATTACATGAAAACGTTCAGTATGAAGCACCCTCTCGCGGCTGACAACCCCAGATAAGCTGCCGGCACTGTCGAGACAACTGAGGATAAAGTAGCGATGACTAATCTAAGATTAGATGTCAGAAATAAGGTGCCAGAAATATTTGTATTTGGGAGGATACCTTTTCCAGCATCCTTCCGACAAGGTACGTGTCAATTGTAATTGTAACTGTAATTGTGAAAAGTGGAAACATTACAAAACAAGCGGTTTCTGTTACGGACTTCCTCTAACGCAATTTTCCGGGACCTGTTGCATGAAGGGGCTGCTAGGAGGCCGGCGCTGTCGCGGTAAACGACTGAAATAACCTCCATGTATTATTTCTAATCAAGTAAGATACAAATTCACCAAAAAATACTTGTATATGATTAAATTGACTATTTTCAAGAATTTAAAGTAGTTTTTGAGTATAGAAAAGAGGTGCAATTAATTTTAGAAAAATAATATGGACAGACATTGCATTTTCAACATTCAAAACGCTTTCTTGCAATAGTTAAATCAAATTATAATAATGAGGAAAGTGTGAAATAAGCAATACAAACAATTTTTTTGTAGGGTATACACTTCAAATATATGTGTAAATTTAGCAATATTATTTTTTTTAAAAAAATACAAATGTATATTTTTAGTAAGTTTTCCCTTGAAAAAAATTGAAGTTCCAATACATACACGTATCAATTTTGAAAATCTCAATTGTTTTACACAAATAACTAAACGGGAACATTGTATTATTTTTTTATCATATATTATATATTATAACTTGTCTTGTTTTTAAAACTTTATCTTCATTGGCAAATTTGGCATTTCTTTCCCTTACAGAATATCTCCCTATAATTTCTACATACGTACGTGTATTGGTAATTCCCACAATGATTCTCACAGTAGTGTCATCTATGAAAAGTGAAAATCCTCGAAAGCAGATTTGGAATTTTTTGCAGTTGCAAGTGATCCAGGAAGATGTAAAACAATGTTTATACTTCTTTTGTGAACATTCAAACATGAGCAGGGAGCTTCTTTTCATCAAGTTATTTTGTCTCTTCCCAGGAAATAAGTTTCATCTTCATCCGGGATATCATTCTCATCATCATGATTTGTCTTAGAATTATTATAATGTTCTCACTCAGTAACATGATATTCTACATCATTATCTGATTTGGAGTCAATTATTCATCTTGAAGCACTTCAGATGAACTAGGTTCGAAATGTCCTCCAACAGCCACCGTATACGTCCCTGCTGTCTTTCATACTACAAGCTATTGAACGATTTCTTAGAAAAATTAAACCTTCACTTTAAAAGACGGTCACACAACACAGATCAAGTAAAAACTGTTAAAACATTTCACTCACGAACCACAGTAAGCGAAAGTTATAAGAAAATGAACAACAAAAAATCACATACGTAACTAGGCACGTGGGGGTAAGTTTCACCCCCATCAACTTTGGAACAGTATCTATCACCTTGCTGCAATTACACACACAATGAAGGAACTAACCTCGTCTGTTGAATCAGACTGTTTTAGGAAGGTACTAGATAAACTAGCACCGAGGGTAACCAACAAGTGTCTGGGCGTTAAGAAATACCTACCTGGGGTTCAAATTTACCTCTGCGTGCCTAGTTAAGGGTTAACAAATCTACATCAATATGCACAATAACAGTAAAACAAGAATGCAAAAAAATAATAACTATGAAATCTAATTGATTTATATTAACATACACACAAACTTAACAAAAACTTACACATAATAAAACCACTTCAACTATTTCATAATTTATTAACTAACTAACTAACTCCCTAACCTTCTTAAACCCGAAGGTTCATGGCTGCAGCAACACAGGCCTTCCATCTTTCCTTATCTTGAGCAAGTTCTATATACTCTTTTCCATCCCTACCAATTTCCCTTAGGTCCATCTCAATGTTGTCCCTCCATCTTCATCTTGGCCTTCCTACAGGTCTCTTACCATCAGGTTTCCCAACAAGAATTCTGTGAACTCCTCTTTCCTCTCCCATTCGTGCCACATAGCCTGCCCACGTAAGTCTTCTTGATTTAATTATTCTAATAATATCTGGACATGAATACAAATTATGTAGTTCTAAATTATGTAACCTTCTCCACTCAGCTGTCTCCTCATCCCTTTTAGGTCCAAAGATTTTCCTAAGGATCTTATTTTCAAATACTCTCAATTTATGTTCCTCTTTCAATGTAAGGGACCAACTTTCACATCCATATAATACTACAGGCAAAATTACTGTTTTGTATATTTTAACTTTTAGTTTCTTAGATATTAAACGAGAAGACAATAGTTTATGAAGAGAGAAGTAACATGCATTTCCTGAATTAAGCCTACTTTTTATTTCCTCTTTAATATAATTTTCATTTGTTAATATTACTCCTAAGTATTTGAATTTGGAAACTGGTTCAAACGAGTTGTTATCAATAATTATATTTTGATTATTACCTAACACTTGGTTTCGGCCTGTAAGCATATATTTAGTTTTCTCTTTGTTTACTTCCAAACCTATCTCTTTAGCAGTTTTGAAAAATATTTTAGCATTATTCTTAATTGTATTCACATCATCCCCCAGTAAGTCTACATCATCTGCATATGCTAACAACTGAGTCACACCATTTAATTTTAGTCCTTCTTTAGTTTCTTTTACCTTCCTAACAGCATATTCTAAGGCAAAATTAAAAAGCAATGGAGATAATGCATCTCCTTGTTTTAACCCATCATGAATTGTAAATTTGTCAGACATATTAATACCCACACGAATTTTACTTTCTGTTTCACTGGTGCATAATTTATTAACATCTTTAACTAGTTAGTAAAGGAATTAGTTAGCTGCTTTGCAATATCTGATATGTATAAAAGTAACAAATTAATTTCCTTTATTTAATTAATAATATTAATATATTTTTAATTGAGTTATATATTTGTACTTTTAATAACATTACAAATATACAGGGTGGTCCAAAAATTTGGAAACACCTGAATAAAAATTTAATGGCATGATATTTCCAAAAACTAACATTGCAGGTTTGTAATAGGGGTGGGGGAAAATGTTATAGGGCATATGACGATGATGGCCGCCATCTTGAAATCCGCCATCTTGAATGCAACTTTAAAAGTTCAAATGGAAACCATGTCGTGTAATCCCTCATTTCAATAGAAAATTTTCTCACGAGTTCAACGGTCGGTGTGCATAATTTTGCTCTAGCACCAACAAGGGACGAAGTTATTAACATTTTTATGCTTGTTTTATCGTTGCAGGTGACGTAACACAGCATGGGTCTCACGCAGGCAGAACGCATTGAGATTGTGTTGATCTCAGGTGAACAAAGCACGAGGGTGATTTCAGACGATTATAACCACCGTCACCCAGATAGGGTCCCCATCCATTATGGTACCGTCAGTGAAGTGCTTGAAAAATTCATGAAACCGGGATTGTGGCTGACAAACCAAATTCACGATGCCGCCCCTCCTCATTACGGAAATTGTGTTCGTAATTAACACGTTCCACAGTTAAAGCCAGTCTTGATACCCATTCGTGCAATACTCTGCGTAAAGTGTCTGCAGTAATGCTGGCACATGCGTCAATTATGCGTTACTTAAGGTGAACAATATCTCGAATTTTCTCGGAGTAAACGATTGCCTTGACATGTCCCTACAGGTAGAAATCCAGCGAAGTGAGGTCTGGGGAACGTGGTGGCCACTCCACAGCACCTCGTCATCCAATCCAAGTATTGGGGAAACTGCACATCCAGGTACTGACGAACACAATTTCCGTAATGAGAAGGAGCGCCATCGTGATTTTGGTTTGTCAGCCACAGTTGCGGTTTCACGAAATTTTGCAAGCACTTTACTGACGGTACCATAATGGATGGGGACCCTATCTGGGTGACGGTGGTTATAATCGTCTGAAATCACCCTCGTGCTTTGTTCACCTGAGATCAACACGATCTCAATGCGTTCTGCCTGCATGAGACCCATGCTGTGTTACGTCACCTGCAACGATAAAACAAGCATAAAAACGTTAATAACTTCGTCCCTGTTTGTGCTAGAGCAAAATTATGCACACCGTTGATCTCGTGAGAAAATTTCCTATTGAAATGAGGTATTAAACGACATGGTTTCCATTTGAACTTTTAAAGTTGCATTCAAGATGGCGGCCATCATCGTCATATGCCCTATAACATTTTCCCCCACCACTATTACAAACCTGCAATGTTAGTTTTTGGAAATATCATGCCATTCAATTTTTATTCAGGTGTTTCCACACTTTTGGACCACCCTGTATATATCATATGATTTACACATGTGTTTGTTGGGGGAGGGGGTTTATAGATGAAGAACTTTCTCCCCTCCACCAGTTTTCAATGATTTCGCACCCTGGATGGGCTTTTATATCGCAGCAGAAACTGAATTCCGGCTCACTTTAAGTTCTAAATAGCCAATAATTTATGACACTTGGATAGTAATTTAAGTATCGCAAAGTAACTGTAAAAGTAACTGTTAAAACATTACCTCTATCGTAAAAAAGTAACTCAGTTACTTACTTTCAAAAGTAACTAGTTACAGTTACATTTTCTCAAAAAGTAACAGTTACTTGTAACTGAGTTACATGTAGCTAGTTACTTCCAAACACTGGTATTTGGTCAAGCGAAGGTGGATGTTCTCGGAGTACACAAGCTAATTCAAGTAACCCCACAGAAAAAAAGTCCACGGGATTGATGTCGAGAGATCTTGGTGGCCATTCAACGGGACAATGTGAATGAATCCAGTGAACGGGGAGTTGTAAATCTAGCCATGGAGGAACTTCTCGTCCATAGTGGGGGTGGTGCCCCATCTTGCTGGAAATAATGAGATGGAAAAACACTATCCTGAAGCAGTTCAAGGTATCGCTGAGCAGTGACCAAGGTGTCGAGGAATATGGGACCAATTATATGGGCTCTTTGTTGGGCTATTTGCTATGCCACACTGGACCATCACCTTCGGTCTGACGGACTTCCTTAGATGCATCGAACCATACTGATCTGGTGGTTCTGATAGTTTACCTCGCCATTGACATGAAAATACACCTCGTTGGAAAACACTATGCTCTGAGCCAACAGGGTATCTTGTTGGTGTTGGAGTAAGGCCTAGTTACAGAATTAAACTCGTCTCTGAGCCATCCTCAGCTACTTTCTGACACATTTATATCTTATATGGATGCCAGTTATTAGTGTGCAGAATCTGCACAATGGTATACTTCTGATAAACATTGGGTGCTCTTCGTTGGGCTATTTGCTATGGCTGCGAGGACCATCGTGAACGTGATCTTGTCAATCCCTGATTTTGAATAGTCTCCAGGGCTTGTCTGCCCAGGGTGGCGACAGACCTGGAAAACCGGGAAAAGTCAGGGAATTTGAGGTGTCAAAAAAAGTCAGGGAAATGTCAGGGAATTTCGTCTTCATTGACTTTTTTTTATTTTTATTATATATATATATAAAGATATCGTTATTGGACTCTGCACGGGAACAGGAAATCTCGTTCATAAGTTTCGGCCTCAACTTTTAGGCCCCTTTTATGCACAACACAACCACGGCTCCAGAAACCAGTGATGGCAGGAGGAGAGAGAGAGAGAGAGAAATTTCTCTCGCTCGGGCTTCTCAACGGGAATTTTAAATTCGAACACTCTTTGGAGGAAAATTGTTATAACTCTGGCACTATGGGAGCAATCTACTTCGGATAACTTTTGTTGTCCAGCTAAAACATCAGCGCATGCAACCGTGTACAATTCAGAACACTGGACCGAGGAAGGGGGGCTGGGTGGGGGCACGTCCCCTGAATTTCAATGGAAAAAACAAAAGTCTGGAGTTTGCCCCCTCTTCTCCCGCTATTTTGAGGAGAAGGCGCGAACTCTAGTATTATTTTCAAAGAATGGACATTTCTCAAGAGAATGAAACATGTTTCATGTTCTTGGGTGCCATACAAGTTGAATAATAAGCCAAAATGTGATTTTTTAAAAAAAATTTTACGAAAAATAGGTAATTTGCATTTCTGGAGGAAAATTGTTATAACTCGGGCACTATGGGAGCAATCTACTTCGGATAAGTTTTGTTTTGCAGCTAAAATATCAGAGCATGCAACCGTGTACAATTCTGAACGCCGGACCGAGGAAGGGGTTTGGGGGCACAACCCCCGAATTTTAATGGAAAAAACATAAAAATCTGGAGTTTGCTTTCTTCCCCTGCTATTTTGGACAGAGAGCGCGAACTTTAGTATTCTTTTCAAAGAATGGACATTTCTCAAGGGAACGTAACATGTTTCATGTTCTTGAGTGCCATCCAAGTTGAATAATAAGCCAAAATGTCATATTTTTTTTTTACGAAAAATAGGTAATTTGCATTTCTGGAGGAAAATTGTTATAACTCTGGCACTATGGGAGCAATCTACTTCGGATAAGTTTTTTTTTGCAGCTAGAACATCTTAGCACGCAACCGTGTACAATTCAGAACGCCGGACCGAGGAAGACGGGCTTGGGGGGCGCAACCCCTGAATTTCAATGAAAAAACCCATAAAATTCTGGAGTTTGCCCCTTCTTCTCCCGCTATTTTTGGGAGAAGATGCAAACCTTAGTATTCTCTTCAAAGAATGGACGTTTCCAAAGAGATTGAATCATGTTTCATGTTTTTGGGTGCCATTCAAGTTGAATAATAAACCAAAATGTGAAACTCTCTTTTTTACGAAAAATAGGTAATTTGCATATTGCTCAGAAAATTGTTATAACTCTGGCACTATGGGAGCAATCTACTTCGGATAAGTTTTATTTTCAGCTGAAACATCAGAGCATGCAACTGTGTACAATTTAGAACGCCGAACCGAGGAAGGGGGTTTGGGGGGGCGCGGACCCCGAATTTCAATGAAAAAACATACAAATCTGGAGTTTGCACCCTCTTCTTCCGGTAATTGGGAAGAAGGCGCAAACTTTAGTGTTCTATTAAAAGAATGGACATTTCTCAAGAGAACGTAACAAGTTTCATGTTCTTGGGTGTCATACCAGTTGAATAATAAGCCAAAATGTGTTTTTTGTTGTTGTTTTTTTTTAACGAAAAATAGGTATTTTGCATTTTTGGAGGAAAATTGTTATAACACGGGCACTATGCACTATGGGAGCAATCTACTTCGGATAAGTTTTGTTTTGCAGCTAAAACATCATAGCATGCAACCGTGTATAATTCAGAACGCCGAACCGAGGAAGCGGGGTTTGGGGGCGCGAGCACCGAATTTCAATGAAAAGAAACAAATCTGGAATTTGCACCCTTTTCTCCCTCTATTTTAGGGAGAAGGTGCAAACCTTAGTATTCTCTTCAAAGAATGGACGTTTCCAAAGAGATTGAAACATGTTTCATGTTCCTGGGTGCCATACAAGTTGAATAATGAGCCAAAATGTGAAACTCTGTTCGGAAATGTGGAATGGATATGTTGCGGAGAGGGGGGAGGTTGGTCATCAATATGAATTTCCCAGGCTTGCTCCAGACCTGTGTCAGAGTTTCCACCCAAACATAAGAGTATGAAGGTCCTGAAAGCAAATTCATTTCGTAATCAGCACCATGATACCGTATGGTATCATCGGGCGGGTACGACCTTACTCTGATGATACCATATGGTATCATCGGAGGAGTAAAGGTAAAGCCTCTAAATATTACGTGGAAAATGCATTGAATTATCATTTTTTCTTGTCCGTATGGGAGTAGTAAGGGGACTTGTCAACAGATGGTAGGCAGGCACGTATCCAGGAATTCCTTTCGGAGGGGGGCTCAACACCATTTTTTAAAGTGTATAGTAAGAACCTCACAATTGTATATTTTAGACCAGTGGTGGCAATTGGGTTCCAAAACGGGGGGGGGGGGGGGTGCGGAGGGCGTTGAAGGAAAGTTTACTTTCTCTTGGTAGACAAGGCTTAACATTAAGAGGCCATAATGTTGAGGCAAAAAAATGGGGAGCAACTATCCCTTAAATCGTCGCCACTGTAAGGCTGTCATTTTAATCAGAACGTGAAATCGGAACATTTTTTACCACTCGACTCCTCTGTTTCCATGCATTAACATTGTGTGCCGTAACCATCTCAGTATGTGTGTTTGTCCATTTCTTCTCATCAGGCATAAAAACATCTATGGTGTCTTTGAGTGTTTTTACGAAGCTGTTACACATGAACGGGATGGACAATCCACTCGACAACGCGAGATTCAAATTGTGGGCTGCGAACTGGACGCAGACAGCTCTCGAATATATGTCTCTGATTTGTCCTTCTATGTTTGCAGCTCTTATAAAAGCCGAAACCCACCAAATTGTTCAGATTCAGGCCTTAGCACTCACAAGTGTTCAAAAATGCCTGTCACAGCTTCCGCTATCTTGTCATACATCGGCACGAAACAAAGGAAATCTTCTCGAATACGACTGGATCACGAAACAATAAATGCACAGTGAAAACCCTTCCGTTCCCAACACATCTAATATTTCGTCTCCCAGTATGATCAAATGCTTACTCATTTATCTCCAGTGACGTGCCCAAGGGAGGGTTGGTGAGGGCATAACCCCATTTGACCCAGTATTCCTTATTTTTTTTAAACATAAAAGAAGAACGTCAAAGACAGGAAAATATGACAAAATCAGGACTGACCACCAAAAATTGTAGGTATGCGTAACCCCTCTCCCTTCCGAAAATCCTGGGCCCGCCACTCTTTATCTCGGACACATTTTTAAAAATCAACTCACCAGAAGTTTTTATCATTCCGTATTGGAGATTAAAGTAAGATGCGTTTTTCCTGCAGGTTTGGATATGATCCTTTAGGGTGCTGTCGTCTGCCTGCCTTCACACCTAACCTTAACAAGACCCTAATTTTCCATCCTTGTGACTTGGATTTTCAAGACTTAGGAAGGTTTCAGACCGAAGGACACGCGATACATGTCGATTGGAATGGGCCAATCAACAGCAACGTTTCACACCGTAGCGACACCAAGGGCCGCACAAACCTAATTTCGACTTGTGAAATCCTCAGGCGACACGGTGTGAAATCTCCCTTAGTAGGCCACTGTCATTGTCACCTCGATGTATAGATCGACCACAAGGAAAAACACCTTGGGACGAGAAGTCCCCGTGCAGCTTTCCCTTCTTCCCTCCACCTCGGGCCATAAGGAAGCATGGTCCACTCTCCCCCTCCCCTCCTTGCGGGGGTACGGTGCACAGGAGTCGCGGGTCTGCGCAAGTTGTTTTGCTCGTGGTTCCACTATAGTTGCTCTTGTTGACCACAGACGCTTACCTCTGAAATCTCATTAACCGATTCTTTGTACAGATCAACCGAAAAATTGAATCCGCGTATTTATATCCTCATTATATTCTAGAACGTTCCGCAGATAAAACGATTCGTTAATATTGCCAGTAGTTGACTACTTCTCTCATTCAAGAACGTGCCCACTCCCGCCTTCCAGAGATTAGAAATTACAACGAATCGCCCTACGTGTGGCGCTACCTTTGCTGTGCAGCTTCCAAGTGGTGATAAGTCTCTACACAGTGCACTGCGACAACACCGAAAGCGCAAGAAAAGCTTACGTGCAATATTATCAACAACAGGGTTGTTCTCAGTCTTGTCTCGATAATTGTCTATCTCCTGGGGGGGGGGGGGGGGGCTGGAGCCACCTCAACCCCACCTTGGATACGTGCTATTAACAATAATAGGGTTATAGAACACTCTCCGTCTTGTCTCGATAATTATTTCTGTCAGATTTATAAATTTATTATCTTCACATTATTCAAGATGCCAAAAATCTAATTTTATCTAGTGTAAATTGAAAAATTTCCTGAGAGGGGGTGGGCTCGAGCCACCTCATCCCCACCTTCAATACGTGCTATTAACAATAACAGGGGTATAAAACATTCTCCGTCTTGCCTCGATAATTATTTCTCTCCTTAAATTATTTTCACATTATTGAAGAAGCCAAAAACCTAATTTTATCTAACGTTAACTGAAAAATTTCCTGGGGAGAGGGTCGAGCCCCCTGTGCCCCATCTTGGATACGTGCTATTATCAATTACAGGGTTACGGAACATTCTCCGTCTTGCCTCGATAATTATTTCTCTACTTAAATTATTGTCACATTATTTTATTTCACACCACAATAAACAAAAGAAACTCATTTTATCTAGTGTAAACCTAAAACTTTCGGGTTGGGCTCCAGCCCCCTAAGCCCCCCCTCTGGATACGTGCCTGATGGTAGGGATAAGAGCAGGTGACGCCGTCCGATAGTTGTCGGACGTCGTAGTAAGGCATTTTGTTGGGCAAACTGAAGGAACATAGAAACAAATACGTTCCATTGATGCATATGATTTTTGTCGAATATCGCCACCCGACAAAGTATTTCACTACAACATGCGACAGAAATTCCATGGACTGCAACATCCAACAAATCCAACAAAATCGAATGCATAAACAAGAAGAGCTTTAGACTGCAAATATGCTGCTGGAATTTTATTACTCTTCTGACTCACTTCACCTTATTTAATGTAGCAGTGCTTACGAAGGTTTTCTTTCATCATCCTGACGTATTACTGATTTCGCACAAGTTAACATACGTTTACAATGACATTGCACTATTCTTAGATATCAAGAAGAATTCAACCAAATGGGATATATATTGAATACTATCACAAAAAAGTGAAACTTAAATCTGCATTGGTGAACGTTATAAAAATTGGCAAGTGCATGCTCCCAACTTCAAATTTACTACAACACTAGTATTGCAATGAAATTAACGCCACTCTCTGTCCTGTCTGTTTAAACTCATGAAAGATGGTCATTAATCTCTCACTGAGTAAGGTTAATGTCCAATATTATGAAATAAAATAATAATAAATACGTAAATATTTTAATATCATATTTACTCGAATCATTCAATCATAAAAGCAAATCACTTTCTTCAAGAATTGACTTTTCTCTGCCAGCCCTGCTGAATTTTCACTTTCCATCTACTGATTTATACGAGGGGTGGCCAGAAAGTAATTTCTAATTAGTAGGGACATTGATTTTTCGCAAACGCGAAAACCGTGAAAAATGTTAATTCCTGCGAAGTTATGTTTAGGAATGTGCAGTGATGTCTGGACACATTTTTCGCCCGTTCGAAATATCGAAATAATGCGAATTTGGCATAAAATGCAAATTGTTGGCATTTTTAGTGATTTTTTTTTTAAAGAAATGTCCTAAAACAATGAAAAATTCCATGAAATCCAACATTCTTTTCTAGGCTATGTTTGTGTACATAGAACATGCAAGTTTTCAAACATTTTACTCAGGAGTAAACTATAGAGTTATATGTACATGAAATAATTCCGACAGCCACATTAAATCATGTATTTCCCACGATTTTTTCAACTTCTATCAAAACCATTTACATCACAGAGCAGGGTTCTAACAGGAGATCGAGTGTGTATCTACTGCCACACTGAAGCCACATCTTCGTATTTGTCGTACGAGATATGTTTTGAATTACCAATCTAAGTGCGCACCATCGGCATTTGTCGAGTGAGTAATAATGGAGCTCAGTCATTAGGGCGTCTGACTACTATGCGAGAGACCCGGGTTTGATCCCCTGCGGTGGAGAACCGGGATGTTTTCCACCTATTCAAACTTCTCCGGCGCCCACCCAGCATCATATGAAGCTGGTAACTTGAGGAAACTTTGAGGGATAAAGGTAGCCAGGAGCGTGGTGCTGATCACATCACCCCTACCTTCAGCCGTGATAGAGAAAGTGTGGGGCCCTAACTCCACACCCCTACTATACACCTTCATGGAAAAGTGCAGGGGAGCACTTTACTTTTACTTCCTCAAAATTCTGTTCCAACATATCAAACTGTCACGAAAATACCATGACCATGTGACCTACAATTTAAAATAATAGTTTAAAACCACAATGGAGTATTACGTTTCGGTATATTTGGCAGATAAATGTTCTAAAACAAAAACACTAATTTTGGGAAACTTAACACTAACAAGTCAAAACAAGATAATGCCAATTTTTGGTGCCATAATATATCGGTATCTGTCACGTGAGATTGATTGATTTACATTTTTTTGGTGCGTCGCCACTTATGGTCATTATGCACCCTTCAATATATACGGGGAAAATTCCATTATCTAAAATCCTTACCTTAAAATCAAAAAAGGGGTATGGAAAATAACTTTCCCAAAATAACTTTCAAGATCAATCTCTAAGGAAGAGGCGTAAGCCATGTGACTTACAATTTGAAACAGTAGTTTAAAACACCATGAAGGTTTAATTTGAGATATTTGCCAGAAAATGCGCAAAAATGAAAATGTGATTTTTGGGACAAATAACACCGTATAGTAAAAAATAAGAAAATACACCAATTTAAAAAAAATAACAAAATATCAAGGTTCCTACCGATTCGGCATACATAAAACAAGAATATCAGTTGTAATTTATTGCATTAGTAACAGTGAGTCCTAACCTAATTTTCGGCATAATCACCACCCTTGCTCTGGTATTTGTCGTAGCATGGCACTAAATTTTGTATGCCCATGGTATACAGGGTGTCTGACAGCAAAGACTGGAACTTTCTCTACCGCAGTGTAGCTGTCAAATCTTTGCCCTGCAAGAAAACTTTTCAGGTGTCTGAGATGAACATCGGTACATTCAAGGCCAGGGCTGTGCAGGGAGTGGTCCAAGATCTCTCACCCGAAGTGATGCAAAGGACCCATGTGTACTCAGCTGTATGGGGTTGTGCACATTCGATTGGCCTTCCGTGAATTGTCTACACCATCGTCTGACCTTACTATCACTCACGACGTCCGGTCTGCACACCTCACACGATTGCTGGTGGCTCTGTGCCAAATTCTGAGCGTGCAAAAATCTGATTACTGCACGTAGGCTACATCGCAGTCGGTGGGAGACTGTATGAGAGCTGCAATCTTTAACCTAGAAAAGTCCTAAAACGGCTGTATTGCAACTGTACCAGATTACAGCTACATGCCACTTCTTCCTGCCTGCATGTGTGTGTGTCTATCTCTGACCACTAGTGCTGCGTATAGGCACCATTGGAGCTTTTTTCAGGATGCCCCTTGTATATGAACTTTCAGAAGCTTTTATTATTAGCGTGTTCCTGTTTTAATGTGTGGTTAGCTAAATCAGGTACCTATACAATGAAATTCTATAAATTCCTTGCGTTCAATTTCTAATACCTACATACCCTTTTCATCAGCATTAATGGTATAACTGCATGTTGTCAGTTTCACAGTACTTCACTTGAATATACTGTACTGAAGCAGAAATCCCATTGATAATGTAAGGAAATATGACACTTTATTTTGTTCGATTCAATTGTTTCACTTATATGCAAGAGTTAAGTTGTTTGCTTTACAGAGAAGAGAGAAGTAGCTTTATGCATTGAAAAATGAGTCCGCACGCATGGTTTTTGCAAGCAGAGGGTTCCAAACCTCAGTGGAAATATCAACATATAATACCGAGAATGTATAAGGAGACTGATAAATTACAAATTGTATTTCTTAATCAATCACTCTTCACTCTTATCTCATTTAGTCGTAACTTTAAAAATAATCAAGTATTTTATTTTAAACTTACAGCGTATGACAAAATTCCGTAATCCTTCCCTAGCTTGTGAATTGTAAAATTCACTATTTTACAGTTTGAATTCAAATCATAGAGAATAGAGAAATTAAGTCAATTTCATAGAAGATAATATTGGCACTTAACAAAACCATACGTGGATCTGTGTGAGTTTATTATTTCCATTTTCAAAAACATCGATTTATTGTAGTTTGTAATTGTCAGGGAAAAATGTAAATTTTGTCCTGGAAAACCTGGAAAAGTCAGGGAATTTCATTTCTGCTTGTTTGTAGCCACCCTGCTGCCACATTTCGTGTTTCACGAAACTTGGCAATCAATATGTGTGAGAAATTGGAGCCCCATCAGGGTGTCTGTTATTGAAGTTGGCAGCTATGACGCAGTTGCTGCTTTCACCAGCTATCAGGGACACCTCAATCCTCTCTTGCAGTGTTAGTGCTATCATTCGTTACCTGCAACAAACAGAAGGCATGGCAATTTTCAGTGTCAATAACTTTTGTACCGTTATACCTATCAGAAAACTAATTACAGCATTGCATTTCTTGGAAAATTATAATGTTTTGATATCCCACATGGCTCCTTGCTATTTGAAAAATTTGACCTCGATCCAATATGGCAGACTTCAAGATGGTGGCCATGTCCTGGAAGCAACCTCACATATGGACCCCTTACCCCGATGGACCCAAGTGAAGTTGGATCTGCCATTACCACATCCCTTTCAGAGAAAACTAGTGTCATGGGACTTTTGAATCACCCTGTACATTATTAAAACATGGTAATTACAAAAAAAATATTATCCCTTACAGTTTATGAGTGCAGTATTGTGAGCGATTTTGTCAGGTTGTCGTGTGCTGAATTTTCTACAGGTTACAAGAGAGACCAAACAATATATCTTCTCTTGTAATTGATTGAAGAATTGACTGGGGGTATCTCGAATTTGTAACAAACCTTATTTTTATGAATTTTCATGAAATGTAACTCTGCTATCGTCTCATTATCAGTGAAAGATGCATCATGTCTTGGATTGCCAATACAATTAACAGAAATAGGTGGGAATAATTGGGTGGGGGGACATCACTTCTTCTGCATGCGAAGCTCAGGTGCACACCCATAGACCCAGACCACCAGCTGCTACTGGCGTATTGGGTAATCAGATGTTCCCATACACTTGCTGAAACATGTTAAATGTTTCCATAGCAGTTTTACCCAGGCACCCACAGAATTTGATGTTTTCTCTTTGTTCCATGTTGAAATCACAATGCACTTTCACGACACATGCCCACATTCACCACCATATGTGTCAATGTTGGTCAAGACCAATGAGTTCTAGATCGATTGTTCATGAGATACCCCTCACTTGTTCACACCATAAAACACTTGCAGAGTGGCACCACCTACTGTGAAAAAAAAATATGAGTCCTGATTTCAAATTGCTGCACTGTGCATATATTTAACAAATCTCATTTTTAGATTACTTTATTTCTGTAATTTCAGAACCGAGAATAACAGCAGTAGTTCTTCATGTGAAACCTATTTGACAGAACCTGGAAACAGAGCCGATGCCATTCCTCCTACATTTGGAGAAGCTGTTGATGATTCAGAAGGAAATGCTGATGCTTTGGATCAAGACATCGAGATTAAAGGAGGAATCACTCAAGACGAAATCCCATGCGATGCAGATAACTCAAGTCCAGGTGGATCCATGAGAGAAATTACTTCAAACTCACTTCATCTAGTTGATTCAGATATAGCGAGCCTTATTGTAGCTGCTGAGAAAATTCAAGAAGAGAGAAATGACAGGTAAGCAATAATTTCATTTAGCAAAGAATAAATATATTAGAACTGTGCCATTAATTTCTGCAACAAATGGTAACAGTTTTAATGTAATATCTAGTGCTTGTCTTACCTGTCAAAGAGCAGGAACACGAAAGGTAACAGAGTACATATAAAAACAAATCTTTACAAGTTCCCTATGTTTCACATTTACACCTGTTTTTAATTTGATTATTATTATTGACAGTGTCACAAGGAAGCAGTTGGCAGTTGGTGAGAAAGTTCACTCACACTCCATCATCTTTGCAGCCTCTTTTGAGGCTCTGCTTATATGTTTAAACAATATTCAGTTGGGTCAACCAGTTATTACAGAACACTGCCACCATTTACGGCACCAGGAAAAAGTGACTGGGCAGACGGGGGGGGGGGGGGGGGGCGAGAAAATATTGTATGAGGGCAGTCACACTAAAATGCACAAAAACACTACATACATATAATATATATAAATATATAATAATAATACTTATTATTATTATTATATTCATGTATGGTGTTTTATGTGTGTCATTTATTCAAAGTGGACATTTACTGCCTAGTTTAGATCCATATGATCCGTTTTAATAAAGGCATTAATTATTTTTTATTAGTAAATTTAATTGTCTCTTGTGGCCTATTTCAATGTTGGAAGACGGGTAGAAAGTGGTCTAAAATAGATTCCCCATTAATTATTTTATAATGCATTGTCTTTCTTGAGATGACAATCATTAAATATGAAAGTTATAAGATAAGAATATAAATGATGAAAGAAACTGTTTCGAAGAGTTTAATTATCTTGCAAAATAAACAAGACGTTGGAAGGACTTAATTTTCTTAAATATTAGAAACAACGAAAGTCACTTAGTTTCGTGCAATTCTCCTGTAGGAGAATTCTGCTACATGTGCTTTGGAGAACACATTGCCCACTTTCGTTTGGTACGTCCAAGACTTGACATCTTCTCAATAGTAAGGACAGCCAAATGAGGCAGCTGGCTTGCGCAAGGCTTTTCAAAGGTTTCAAACATTGAAAACTGGGATTGCTACAGAGAATACAACTAGTGTATGAATGAACCTTGTGAAATGCCAATTTATATTTTCCTAGGATACCGAAGAAATCCATTAGGACTACTTTCGTTCCATCTTCGTAATGCTAAGAATTTTGTGCAAAATCTGTGTTCACTTTCAGGGAAATCATATCACAGGAATAAAAATCTGAAAAAAGTTGCAGTTATCTCATAATTCAATAAATATTCTGACCCTGGTGCACCTCTCACCTTACCACTCCTAAGTATGTTTGTCCTCCACAATTACAGGCATCTATGGCGATCTTGGAAATAAGTTCTTTGATTTTGATATCTGCAAAGAGCAAACCTGCATTTAATGATTGAGGAATGGCAAATCCTAAAAAGCATTCTTTTACCTGCCCACGATACAAATATCTGTCTTGTTCCTTTCTCGTACTGTCTTTTGTATCATCTGACATCAATGCGTATACTTTCGCCTCTTCCACTTTCTGGCTTATTTTGCTGAGAATAAGTGTGGACATTACGCAGATTAATTTGTTTTTAATCAAATTTTAAGTGTAATGTGCATTTTAAGGTTCAAGTTCAATCCATTTCCGAATAATATCATCTCATTTTGAAAATATATTCAAGAGTTCCAATAAAATCCCTCAGACTCATCATCTTGAAAAGCAAGTCCCTGAATAGTAAGAAAGTGCGATGCATTCACAACAGCGACGTGTATTGTCAGTTTTCTTGAATCACCTCTGTATGTCTTTCACTAATTAGTGTTGTCACTAACAATCCACTATTAGAATAATTTTTCCATACTACAGATGATAATTCAGGTACTCACATTTTCCGCGAAGCTGTTTTAAGTTATTTTCTATTTATTTCGGTAACCACTGCCACCATCCTCTTTGGAATTTGTTGTGTTGTTGCTTGGTGCGTTTCTGCTGTTTCTTCCTAAATTTCCACTATTTGTGCTGTTGTCGTCTGTATGTCTGTATATGTGTTGTCTGCTGTTCACCGGTGTTAGTTGCTGTAGTAAGGGAAGCCAGGCATGGTGTGCCTGACCACTATCTATGTTGAGTTCATGGTTGTAGTACATGATGGCATGCGTTTCTTTGATTTTTGTGTCTATGAGAGTGTGTGCTTTGTATTTGACATGTACTTTTTCAAGTCGGGTGGTGGGTTGGGCCGTTTTTGCATTTGATAGGTGCTGCTGAATTCTCTTGCTGGCGGGCCTGATGGATCTGCTGATGTAATGAGCCTTACACTCACATTCAGCATCATAGACACCTGGGTTGTCGAGGGGGGAGAGGAAGTATTGTTTATGTTCGTTTAGTTGGTCATTTGGTCAGCTATTTTGGAGGTTGGTTTGTGTGCTATTTGGATGTTTTGTGGTCCTCAGAATGTTTGTGATGTTTTAAAACCATCTACATTTAACGCTTTTTTTTTTTCAGTTCTTATGACTGGTTAAAACTTAGGTTAATTGCGATGATTACAGAACATAAATGAATGAGAAATTGCCTATGCCCAGCTCGGCACTGGAATCCTGAATGAGAGTGGTATTATAAACAGGAAAACTGATATCATGCAGAATACACCACTTAGAAAAGATGAAAATCGTCATACTCTTAGAAATGAACTCTCTTAGTATACGATATTTCATTAATGTCCCCCTGCCCACTCTGGCATCATCACTGAGTGTGTTGGATCATTTGTTATCGAAAAGTTTGTGACATTGCTTGAAATGGAAAGTTTCATTTTTATGAGAAGTCCGCAATCTGAAAGATTTTTCCTCCAGATTGGGGTCTAAGGGGTAACCTTTCACGTAGTACACCCAATTGTCAACCTCACTTCCGCATAGTACACCCTGGACTGTATTTTGCAGACGAACGATGCTCTGGCAACTGGCACTATGGCCAGTATAATTTTGTGTGTGTTGTCCTGTCTTTGTCCTTGTGTGTGCTGAGCGCCATTTTACAGCCTCAGCTTTTAACCAAAGTCAGAATATTTTAATATTTTAGTTACAACATAATGTTAGAGTGATGTTATTTGTTATGGTAAGGGGCTGGACCCCATATAAAGTGACGGGTGCAAAATAGCATAAGTGCTGATGCAACCAAAATTTTAAATTCAAATTCAAATTCAAGTTTTGGTAAAAAGTCATTTCCTTCTTGAACAAATGGTCCTTATTTTGGCCTCTCAATATTTTAATATTTTAGTAACTCGACACTGCAATTATGCTATTTCGGGTGCAAAATAGCCTAAGTGCTGATACACCCAAAATTTTAAATTCAATTTCAAATTTTTCTCCAGATTTTTGAGTTATTGTCACTTTCTGGAGTGATGTGCCACAACAGTCTCTCTTCATGAGGGTAAGGAAGGATTCTCTGTGCATAGCAACTACTACATTTGGTCATTTCGTGTCAAATTGATCAATTTCAGAAAAGTTTCCTGATTGTAGTTTTTGGTTTGGATGAAATTTGTTATGATGGTTGTCATGTCTGGAAGGCTGGTATTCTAAATACAGTGAAACTTTGATTTAAAATTTTCAGGGGACCAAGGTGGAAAATCATAAAATGCGGGAAAGTGTGAAATAGAAGAAAATTTATTTCATTTTGCTATGGTGGGACCAGTGAGACTGAGCGTATAATATGGAAAATGTAAATTTGGGTGTCATTTTATTAGGTTTTCCTGAGGAGTAGTTCTAGAATTAAAGCCTCTGGAAGAGTGTGGAAAATGAAATCCAAATCTGAGAAATGAGCCTTGTGGTTAACTTTGGAAACATTGATCTCAGCCTGGTGAATTTTACACATAAATAAACTTCAACTCAAGGAACACGCACATTGTATCAAGATTATCCTCAGCTTGTTTAATTAGCAAATAAAAATAATCCAGAATGTACCTTAAAAAGTATTTTGTGTCAAAAAATGCATATTTTTTTGCCTGGAGTTACAATTGATCCACCCAGGAAGGTGGCAGTGGCACTAATTTCTTCTAGTAACCTTGGTGTGGATCAATGCAAACAATTTTGCCTTTGCATCTATCATACAATCCATGTTACGTGACGATGAAGATAAAATAAATTGAACAATTACTAGAAAATGGTGGATTTGCACACACTATATCATCAGACCTTCCCCGGTGTGTCAAAATCCCAACTTGTTTTTTGCGAGGCAGTAATGTACAGTAAATTGGTAGAATCATATATTTATAAAAGTGATCATTTTTTGTAACAACCACAAAACTGGGTTTTAACCTTGCAAATATCACTAACCAACAACAAATATCACTAACCAACAACCAATTTGCCACTGAAATGAAAATAGAAAATTCATGCTAAAAAAAAGTTCCAGGTGTGACCACTCTCAAAGTTCTGGGTGTGACCTATCTGAATACCTCATTAATTAACTCCATTTAATACCATATTACTCACGTAATACTTTAACTGAACAATATCAAAGGGGAAAATAACCTCCTCAACTCATAAATTTTAACAATAACCAAATTTATTTGTGAAAATTACAAATTTATTGATCATTGCTTATATTCAAATTCTTAATGTAAAAGACAACCTTTATCACATTTTCCACTTCTCTTTGTTAATCTGAGTTCTTAAAGCCAGTCAAGCCGGACCCTGTAGCCGACTGGTTAGCACATCGCGCTGCGACACCAAGGGTCCCGGGTTCGAATCCGGCTCAGGCTTGGTTGTTTGTGAATGTCCATTCATCAATTTCATCATTTCATCACTCATCCCCATCTTCGCAAATTAGCCAAGAAGCACAACACGTGAAGTAAAATAAACTAAATCAATCTATCAATCAATTAAAGCAATTCAAGGACATGTAAATAGGAAATTAGTAACTATTTAGTGTCCCGCACTAAGTTCAAGCTAAAGTTTAAGTTTTAATGCTGTTTAAATAGTATTTGGACTAATTTTACTTTTTCACTGGATTATCATGGATTGGCCCAATACATATTGCTATAGTGTCAACAACTATTGCATGTCTCTCATAAACAGTCAATTTTAAATTGTCATTCTTACTTTTGTTTTTCTGCAGCTCAAAATCTACAATAATTGGTTGTTTTCATTTCAGGGCCAAAAATTTCATTTAAATTTGTTGTCTAGTGTAATCACTAAAAAGGAAGTAAAGCATTATTTACAGTTGTTCACACATGCAAAAGCACATACACTCACAGAAACAAACAAACAAATAAAAGTTGAAACAACTACCTCCAAAGTGAAGGCACATTGCAGTGGTTGGATCCCACTTTAAGTTGTAGGTCAAGTTCCGATTAGCATATCTGTGCAGAAAGTGAACCTAAATCAACAATTCAATCAATCAATCAATCAAACCTCCGAAGTTCCACATGATGTGCAGCTATTTTATGTGTTCAGTACGTTGCACCTTGTGCTGCTGAACACAAAGTAGATGGTACTATGTTGACTCATACATGAACAGGAGGAAAGCTCTCAGTCACATCAACCTATCTTTTTTATATTGATTCAAATACTGTTATAGGAAAAAAAGGATAAACTAAAATATGTTCATAACACACATTTAATAGAAAATACAAGAAAACTTTCTATCATTGAAATAATAGGTAGTAATTATGTAGACATTTAGAATAAATGTTAAGCCTTCTGACAAAACACTTTAAAATGAAATCAAGATTTATTTGTATCTTCTAAAAATTAACATTTGGTAGAAATTATCTGCCATACTTCTTGCAGACTTTGGGGGGGGGGGGGCATAGGTAGTATACAATAACTATTCAGCACAAAACAATATTCCTATGCACTTCATGTAATACGCTTGTATTTCATATATCACTGATAGTTTTTTTTCATGCAATATTCTACATAATTTTTAAAACGGAACTTCACTTGAAGTAAGACTTGAAGCTTTCCTGGCCACGAATGATGAATAGATTTTCTCGGGCTATCGACCAGGTGAGATGTGGAAAATATTCCAAGCTTTCGAGAGCTAACATCACTCTCATCTTCAGGGTTGAAGTGCAGTGCTGAGCGTCAACCAGGTGTGTATACGTTTGTGAAAGGGGGATCTCGGTGAAGATGGCAGACCAATCGGGTGGCGTGTCTACTGCGTAAGTTCCTTCCAGAATTTAGATGTGGTGTTCATAAAATACCATTCTTCTTTATAAGTTCTTTTGATTGAACGGCATGAAAACTGTGGTCCGAAAAAGATCCTAACCCAGAGGGACTGGAGACGAGTGTCACGTCTTGTGAATGACAATCGGTTTCAAAGCAGACAGGAATTGTTGCAGTCAGTGAATGAAGGTCAATCCAAACCGATTTCCGAGCGAACATTTTGACGAGAACTATCTGCCATGGACATATGGAGTCGGGTACCTCGAAAAAGGCTTTGCTCACAGCGACACATAAAGTTGCATGTCTGACATGGGCCTGACAACACCGAACTTGGACAGTGGCAGACTGGAGGCATGTAATGTGGTCTTATGAATCACGATTTTGCCTCTTTTCAAATGACGCAAGGCATCGAGTGCACCGATGATCAAATGAAGCATTTCAACCTTAGTGTGTGGAGGGTGTAGTTCAGGCATGGGGTGGTTCTGTGATATTTTGGTTTTTTTTTTCTTACTATGAACTGGGCCCACTCGTTCAGGTGACCGTGAACATGAACCAGTATGTTTATTTGAACATTCTCACTGATCAGGTGCTTTCCTTCCGTCAACATCTTCATGATGAGCATGCTTTGGACACCCCCATTTACCAAGATGACAACTGCCGTCTTCACAGGGCAGCACGCGTATGTGAGTAGTTTGATAATATATCTTTTCAAATTTTATAATTGAGCATCCTCCTTGTGATGATGTCATAATAACGAAGAAGCTATTAGAAATGACAATGTATTGTACTTTTATACCAACCAATGTAGAATCGAGAAGCACAGATTGAAACCAGACACCCTATTTTTAGGGGTCTGGGTCGACGACTATTTATTTCTGTTTCACGTTTATATGCATTGTCTGTCGTGTGTGTGTCAATATTTAATAATGTGCAACATATCCATGCTAATGATGTTCGGGCGACATGAACCACAGCCAGGATTATCCTCCGCGGTGGTTTCTCTCCATGTTTCTGAGTTTTCATACAATTCGGTGTCTTAATGCAAGATATCCAGGAATGTGCTCGTCGCATTTCCATTATATTTCCTTAATGCGTGACATGCTAACAAAGTTTTGCTGACTGGGACTATAGAATAAGCACCTATTGTGTTTTCTGTTCCACGTTTAATTTTGATGTAATGTACACACTACTTTCTATGGCAGGAGTAACATTTACAACACAGAGTATGAGGTGGCCAAACACACCAGTGCCCCAAAGTTTCCTCAAAATCCCCCTCACAATTTCCACACAGGTTCAATTCAGGGTCTATTTTGGCTCATCATCCCTTCCCCCCACTTCCGATGAAAAAAATTCGGCAAATCCCAAGGGTGTGGGAAAAACGAAGTAGCAGGTAGACATGCAGGGTGAGGGCCTGGGAGGGAATGAAGTGAATGAAATAAGATAAATAAGGAGATTTAAGTATGGAGATATGAGAAAGAGAGAAATAGTGATGTAAGGGAGAAAGGTAGTGAGGAAGAAAAAGGGAATCCAGACAAAGAAACACAAGATAAAGAGAGAAAGTAAGTGATAACTTTAAATACAATGGAGCGAGATAAACAGAGAAAGCAAGACAGCAAAATCTACTAAGAACAGGGAGTCCTGAGTTTTCGACGAGTCCATTTCAGAATTTCTTTTGCATCCACACCAGTGGTTTCTCTAGCAGAAGGGGTCCTTTCTCTACACAGCAGCTGGAGCTAATTTTGGAATAGTTGTCCTCTGGCACCTCTGGCAGTGAAAATTATTGACTCCCTGGAACGTGGAAGCAGGACCACCACCGAAAGGGAGGGAGGTAGCTTTTGAAATGCTTCCTGCCCGCTGATGCGTGAAGGACCTAATCTTCAGTTTCTCTAAACTGTGTGTGGCTGGAAAGTGGCCAGTGAAGTAAGAAGAGGACTCTGTCAAAGTAATCGAAACGCAAGGGAATAGAAAATAAATTAACAGCAATGATGTCACATATTGGTTCCAACTTTTGTAACTTTTTTTTGTAAGGTGAAAAAGAGACGTGAAAGTGCCGAAAATTGTGTTGGTTTCCTTGCCAGCAGGGTTAACAAAATTTGTGTTTTATCAAAAGAAACAAAACAAACAGGTTTTTTTTGTTTTAAACAGTGTTTTGGACAATAACCAAAAAAACATGTTTAAAACAAATAAAACGTTTAAAACATAATGCCAAGAAGACTTATTTTCAAAGAATAATAATTAATAATGAATCTGTTAACATCCAAGGATGTACCTACTGTGTTCCTATTATAAAATATACGCTTGACTAACTTCTTAAAATACACATTTATGTGAGTCTTAAATCTCGCATGTAGGCTGTTCAAGAAGCTTCAACTAATCCACAGTTGCCAGGCCCCAGTGAGTCCACGTAGTAGCTACTCTGATTTTTGTATATATACATTTCATCGTGAATGCAACTCAAATTTTGACATTAACAACAATTTCACATTTTGCAATGTGTTAAGTGAGGAACAACACGATTTCATTCATGTAGTATTCAATTTGAAAATATTTTAAACACCTGTAAAAAAAACATGGATAGGTGTTTTAAATGTGACCCACAGGTATTCATCACTACATGTTTCTTTGTTAATTCAATATAAATTTTCAGCCACTGAACAGATTTCTATGCACAGTAAACAGAATGACACGCATTGAATGATAAGGCATAGTTACAAAACATGCAAATAACCACAAACTATCAAACATGAAATATCAAAATGTGTTTTAAACAAGTCTGAAAAAAACATGTTTAAAACACTTTGTTTTAAACATTTTAAACATATGTAAAAAAAAGCCATGTATTTTAAACATTGAAAACAAGTTGTTTAAAAAACACTTCTGTTTTAATGCATCTGTATTTCCAAATACACTCTTCTCGAGAATGAATTAATATCTTTGTGTACTTCAGTAAAAATGAAGATGCAGAACCACTTTTCCGGGACACGTTTTCAAAGGTGAGCTCAAACCATTGCTCTTGGCGGAATTCCTATAGCACTTGGCAATTGGGTCCATACAGGCACCGGCAACCTTTCTTTGCAAGCCCTTCACCCTTCAGTCAAAGGTCACACCAGGGGAGGTATTTCTGACAACTTTCACTTTTCCCTTCATCAAGGAGCAGGAAATCGTTCATGTATTCTGTTTTGCAAAGGTCAATGGGCTTCCTTTGCGTACAAGACAGATTTATATTATACATGAAGGCCTAGGGCTAACCAGGGTGCGAAATCACTGCAAATTGGTAGGGGGAAGGAGCAGACACAGACACGCACACACACACACATACACACTTAATATATAATTTAATTTCCATTAAATATTTCTCAATTATTAAATAATTAAATTATATTATAAAATATACAATATCGACTGTCAATTCTAAATTCGACTGCAAGTTGAAGATTTTAATATATTATTGATGGTATGAACAATGATTTGCGTGGCTAGCGGCAAAAATGAAGAGACATTAAGAAGATAATAGTTTCATACATAAAATTCACATCTAAATGTTATTACGTGTCTTATTTACATATTTATATACTTTGCGGTAGCTGACTAAAGGCAATGAGGAATGGAGAGGCCCTTCTGTCTTACAGGGTACCATATATGAGTTAAATGTTTCTATTTTATGTATATTTTTTGAAGTTCATTTTTCTTCCGTATTGGAGCTTTCTCAGTGTGTTATGAGTGTTATGCTATTCTTTTAAAAAGAAGCTTTGTTTTATGCAAAATTCTTAGACATGTATGTTCAGTGATATATGGGAAAAAAATATCAGATTAAGAGTATCGAGGTGCACCAACATCCATAACTCCGCGCTCTTGTGACAACTTTCGAGGGTCAAGTCTTTCCAATAGACTTCCTTGTTGGGTGACACACGACCAGCGAGTTGAATCCCTTTGCTGCTCTATTTCCTTCCAATAGATTACAATTGATGTTATGATGCTGAGTAAAAGAAAATATTCTGAATGTTCTCATACAGTTATTTCGATAATTTTTTTTTGAGCAGAGGGTGTGTGTATGTGTGTGTATGTGTGTGTATGTGTGGGGGTGTGTGTGTGTGTGTTTGTGTTTGTGTTTGTTTGTTTGTTTTTGTTTTTTGGGGTGGGGGTCTAACTATTGTGCATCCGTTTGTCCTCTCTACTATCAACAATGATATGTACAATATTATATCGGATTCTCAATATATTTATTTTTTCTCTAAGGGACTTCACAATATTTAACTTGCGTGGAATGGGGAGGAACCCAGAAAATTACTATTTGGGACTGCACTATAATTCATCCGATTGATAACGGCAGCGATACGAAATTTTTGTCTAATCATATCCTGCTTCGAGTCTGACGAGATGGCTAAATTTTTATCTGTCAAGGGAAATTATTAACGGAAATTATCTGAGATCACAATTTCCTGTGAATTAGACAGCAAATGATGCCCGTGAATCGAATCAACAACCATAAACAGTGGCAGCGATTGGGTTCCAACACTGGGGGGTGGGGGCAAAGACAGTATATTTATAAGGTTTAGCATAGTGTGGATGCAAAAGTGGTGAAAAGGTGGGGGGTAACTGCCCTTGCATGCCCCCCTTAATTGCATCCACTGACTATAAGTAAAACCATAATTGATTGATTTTGTGTCTTCCGCCACTAACTATAAATAAACCATGATTGATTGATTTGGCATTTTAAGTACAGTTTATGCACAGTAATGCTAATCGGGACCGGACCTAGAGTTGAAAGTGGGATCCAAACCACTATGTGCATCCACCGGGTATCGAACCCGGGACCTCTTGATCACAAGGCTACGATGCAACTACTGCACCATGTTAAACCATGAAATAAGTTAGACACCCTACATTCTAGTTAGACTCGAGTCCCCATTTGCTTCTCTCTAATCTTGTATTTTGGTTATTTTATTCTAATTTTCTTTACACGTTAGCCATCTTTTGTGATCTTAGCTTGCGTTAATTTGAAGAAAACCCTAAAAATTTGGCAACACCATCTCTTGGTGGGGACCTGCAGACCTCCTGGAGAGAAATTGAAGCTAAGCCGCTGTGCACTCTCCCTAACGAGGAATATCAGAACTACCAAGAGTGCTCAGAAATCTACTGGTGCTCAGTCAAGCATGGTGAAGGGTGACAGCCGTAAGCGCGATTCCTCTGGTTATAAAATTATCCTCTCTGTGTTTATATATAAGTGTAAATGAATTTAGAAAGGGGTGGCAACCTAAAGTAAACTTGATGAAAGATAAAAATGACAATTTTTTGGCTGACCCAAGCGATATTTTAAATAGATGGAAGAACTACTTTAATAACCTTTTAAATGTTCATGTAGGAGATAAATCAGAAGTAAATGAAGTTCACACAGCAGAACCTTTAGTTCCAGAACCTAACTTGACTGAAGTTAAAGATGCTATTAAAAGGCTAAATAATAACGAAGCACCTGTCATTGATTTAATACTAGCTGAGTTAATTAAATATGGTGGGAATTTGTTTAAATGACAATTTCATAAATTAATTTGTTTAATATGGAATAAAGAATAAGTCCCTCAACAGTGGAAAGAATCCATAGATGTTCCTGTGTTTAAAAAAGGTGATAAAATGAACTGCAATAATTACCGTGGAATTTCTCCACTCTCAAGAACATATAAAATATTTTAACATTCTTTTAACAAGACTAACCCTATATGCTAATGAAATTACAGGTGATTATCAATGTGAATTTAAACATAACAGATCAACAACAGATCAAATTTTTCACATCAGACAGACACTTGAGAAAAAGTGGGAATATAATGAAAATTTCCATCAGCTATTCATTGATTTTAAAAAATGCATATGATTCAGTCAAAAAGATAGAAATTATATAATATATTAGTAGAATTTGGAATATCTAAGAAGCCTGTTAATATGATAAAACTATGCACCAGTGAAACAGAAAGTAAAATTCGTGTTGGTATTAATGTGTCTGACAAATTTACAATTCATGATGGGTTAAAACAAGGAGATGCATTATCTCCATTGCTCTTTAATTTTGCCTTAGAATACCCTGTTAGGAAGGTAAAAAAAACTAACGAAGGACTAAAATTAAACAGTGTGACTCAGCTGTTAGCACATGCACATTAAAGAGGAAATAAAAGGAGGCTTAATTCAGGAAATGCATGTTACTTTTCTCTTCATAAATTTTGTCTTCTCGTTTAATATCTAAGAAACTTTAAGTTAAAATATACAAATACAGTAAATTTGCCTGTAATATTATATGGATGCGATACTTGGTCCCTTACATTGAAAGAGGAATATAAATTGAGAGTATTTTAAAATAAGATCCTTAAAAAAATATTGGGGCGAAAGAGGAATATAAATTGAGAGTATTTGAAAATAAGATCCTTAGGAAAATATTGGGGCCTAAAAGGGGTGAGGAGACAGGTGAGTGGAGAATGTTACATAATTTAGAAGTACATAATTTGTATTCATGTCCAGATATTATTAGATTGATGAAATCAAGAAAACTTAGGTGGGCAGGAATAGGAGAATGGGCATGTGACACGAATGGGAGAGGAAAGAAAAGTTTACAGAATTCTTCTTGGGAAACCTGATGGTAAGAGACCAGTAGGAAGACCAAGACGAAGATGGAGGGATAATGTTCAGATAGACCTAAAGGAAATTGGTAGGGATGGAATAGAGTATATAGATCTTGCTCAGGATAGGGATAGATGGAAGGCCTGTGTTGCTGCAGCCATGAACCTTCAGGTTTAAGAAGGCTAGAGAGTTAGTTAGTTAGTAGGTAATAGTAAGATACATTTTGTGGCTTCAATGTGTCATGTTAATGGTGTATTAGGTATTAGCCATTGTGTAATAAACCATTTATTATTTAATACTATCTTAATTCTCACTTTAAATGATAGAGGTATTTTTGCAAGTATTGAAAAAGATTGGCTTACAGCACCTTCAGTCACAAAAATTACACGTCACAATTTGTTTGTTGTAATTGATATTATTTAAAATTTATCATAATCATTCATATCATGTTCATTGTGTAACAAATTATCTCAACAAATATGCTAATAAGTAACCTCTGATTCCATCCACTTAAATATTGACTAAAATGAAAAAATAAAGCGTCGTTGGTTCAAACGAGCCAACCCTGATATTCCGATAGCCCTATTCAGTAATACTTATTAAACAAGGATACGTAGAAATTTGAGCTAAATCTTTGGAAGAGGAAGAGGGTTAATTAAGTTTCTTTGCATGATCTCTATTAATTGCAATCACAGTTTACACTACAGCACGTGGAAAATAAATTATGTGGTGTTTAATAACTTGAGGTCAAAATTCAGAACAGTTCTCAAACATTTCTCAGTTGAAATGAGCTAGTCATATTACAGCACCTTGGGTGTGGAAAAGAACCCAAAAAAGCTGGTTTCCAAGGCAGATGACAAAATAGATGGCAGTGCGATCTGTTTCATTACTAATTTTCTTATGAAAGTAATATAGCTTAGTTTTTAGAATACATTGTGTACATTTTCTTATCTTGAAAAACGGTAAGTGAATGGATAGAAACAGTAATATTTGTGGATTGATTTGTTGTCACAAAATGGCATTAATTTGGAAAGAAAAGTAAAATAAAATAAATAAGTAGCATGCATAACACAAGCAGCAACATTGCAATATGGAGCTGGACATCAAGGGTTGGGTTGTGTACTAAAGTTTATTTCTCCATGTTAATAGAAAATAAATAGTATCCTCATAGAGATTTCATACCGAAGCGATAAACCACACATGTTGCTTGGAAGAGAGCACTCAGTAATCATGCAGCCTTTCAAATCAAAGAGACACAAGCACAGACTGGGCCGTTTCCTCAGGGCGATTTAGACACAAAAGCATCATGCAACAAATGACACAGGTATATCACTCCCAAGGGCCCTTCAGTCCAAGGAAGCTTTCAGACTGAAGCGACACATGTTGCTTTTTAATGAGCCAAACAGGAGCAGCATTTCACACTGTAGCGACATGACGGGCCACAGAGACCTGTGTTCGGTTGAAATAAAGTGACAAGTGTTGTGTGCGGGGTGTTGCTTCAGTGTGAAATCTCCCTAAAGCAAAACATTCATCGTGCATGTGCGAAGAAACTAAAGCAACTTGTTGCACGGTGTTGAGGAAGTAGCCCAGTTTGAGCTACACACAGGCGACAAAGTGACACGTGCAACTTACCGTGTCGCTTTGGTTCAAAACGTTGCATTTATTTCTGAAGGTTGGTTTCCAAGACACAAGTGTCGCATGATGCATGTTGGCTGTCACTTAATTCATATTGCATCAGTCTGTAAGCTCCCTCAATGGCGTGTATCATGTCGCCTAGTTCTGTTGTTCGCACAATGAGCATCAATGCTTCATAGACTGAAGGAACAATTGGTTGTGAACTCCCCCTGTCATGTGTTGCTTCGAAGACGACACATGTTGCTTGGAAATGAACCTTCATAAATAAATGATGTCTCTCGTATCGAAGTGATGCGACATGCTGAACTATTCACTTGTGCTAATAGTGTGCTTCGGTCTGCTGGTCGCTCATGCCACTCAATGAATAATTTTTTACAGACTGGAAGTGTCCATGTCGATAGTCATGTCAGTGTCATTTGTCGCATTGGTCTGAAAGTTTCTTTGCAATCATGACGATGGCACCAAGGGAGTTTTCTGGGTTTTCCTTTATCAGATTTCATGCAATAATCAGTTATCATCACCACGATTACTTTAAATTGGAAGAAGGTGACAGGAAATATCCGAAATGCAAATGTTTCAGTGTGTGTTTCTTTTTTTTAAATGAAAATATATTGTAGTTATAATAACGAACCTTTTGGTTAATTCATACACAAATATTCAGTTTCGAGGAACATTCCACTCGTATATTTTTTCCCGTATTTTTAATGAAAGTCTTTCAAAGATGCTAATTTAAGCACTTCATGTTTCACTAAAATATTGCTTGCCTTTGTCTTAGGGCACGCTTTTGCTCCTCTTTGTGTGTGTAAATTAAGATCTTCCTCCCCTCTCACAATGCCTCCAATGATTTTGCACCTTTCCCCCAGATTGTCCATTTCAGTGACATGTTAAGGTAAGTGTTCAGATAATAATGGTATATTTCATATTTCTATCAACCAAAGGCTGTGAAATATGCAGCTTCCATATTACTTTAAAATGTGTACAATATTAACATACATTATTAAATATTTTTGTGTTGAAAGAATATTGCAAGTTACTTAAAAAATTAAAAAATAATACATTTTTTTACAGTTACCAATGTAATGAAAGACATGATTCTTCAAGACTTCCCAATGAAGAGGCGACTTCAAGTCATCGTAAAAAGGTGCTTTGCGTATGTGGAAAATTCATTTGTAAAGGGGCCATGAAACATCACATCAAAAGAAGTTGCAGAGGTAAAAATGCAGAAGATTCTTACCTTGGGAAACGTGTAGCGTGTCCAAATTGTGGGAAGGTGGTATCAGCATCAAACCTAGCAAAGCATATGAAAAGATATTGCAAACAGATGTGTTTATCCAAAATTTCTTCAAAACATCCCAATGAAAAGGCCACTTCAAGTCATAGTAAGAAAGGGCTTTGCATATGTGGAAAATTCATTTGTAAAGGGGCCATGAAACATCACATCAAAAGAAGTTGCAGAGGTAAAAATGCAGAAGATTCTTACCTTGGGAAACGTGTAGCGTGTCCAAATTGTGGGAAGGTGGTATCAGCAGCAAACCTAGCAAAGCATATGAAAAGATATTGCAAACAGATGTGTTTATCCAAAATTTCTTCAAAACATCCCAATGAAAAGGCCACTTCAAGTCATAGTAAGAAAGGGCTTTGCATATGTGGAAAATTCATTCGTAAAGGGAACATGAAACGTCACATCAAAAGAAGTTGCAGAGGTAAAAATGCAGATGATCCTTACCTTGGGAAATGTGTAGCGTGTCCAAAATGTGGAATGAAGGTAACAGCAGTACACCTATCTGATCACAAGAAAAGATGTTTGTTTTCATCCACTTCTCTGCCTACTAAACATGTACTGCCTTCAACCACCTATGAACACCATGGCAAACCCTTCCAGGTAAAAAAACAGAACCTTTTTTCCCACATGAAAAATAGTTGTAAAGCTAAGAAACTATTGTTATTAAATAATTGTTTTCCCAATAAAGTCGTGTTGTCCCAGCCAACAACTCAAGGTGGAGGGAGTAAAGTGAGAATACAAGTTCAATGCAAGCACTGTGGAAAACATTTGACCATGTCAAACTTCTCTTCCCATCTGAGAACTCATGCTGAGGAAGAGCCATTCTCTCGTTCACCCCTCTCACTCAGTTGCTCTTTGTCCTTTGATATTAAGTCTGGAATTACCAGGAAGTGTACATACAGTCCCTCTCTGTGATACAGAAATATACTTCTCCAAATTGATAAACAGCACTGTTGGAACTCGCTCAGTTTTATTTCAGAAAACAAAGTTGCCACAATGGATAATACTTGTGTTGTAGTAATGATTCTGAAGACACCCAAATGTCAACATCTCTTCCCCATGGTGTGCGATGGAGTGCATTTACAGACTAAGGATGCTCTGTTGTCAAAACTCACACCCTGGTGTGCAGCTTGTATTGTATTCTGTCCTTGTGTGTTTGTTGTTGATCTTTCATCAATTTCATCTTCGCATTAGCCAAAAGTGGCTGAAAAATGGAGTAAACTGAAGCAATGAAGCTGAATAAGGATGAAGATAGATTAATCAGTACTCTGTCTGTTTTGGCCAATATGGGTATATTAATGTATTGACTCACCCTATTAAAGAATGCAACTTAGGAAAATATTAAAATTCTGTAAGGTAGTTATTTGAAAGCTAATTTTTATTAAATTTGAAAACCATTCATCTTGATTGGTAAATCTGTCCATAATTTTATGGATCCAGTACATTCTGTCAAATAAATATTTGGAATTGTTAATTTAAAAAGCTCGTGAAAAATTTATGGAAAAAAAAAATTTGTAAGTTGGTACCAATGTACCTAATTGTCACGTAGAGATTTGACGTGATTTGTTGACCAGTTTGTTTGCAGCTGTTGGTTAATTTAGTCGACCTCAAGTGTGCTCTGCGATTTTCGGCATGGCTTGTTCCGAAGGAGCTCAATTTTCTTCAAAAAGAGCACCGCAAACTGGTTGCTGAAGACATGCTTGAACGAACCAATTCGGACCCTACATTCATGAAATGCATCATAACAGGTGACGAGTTCGCTAGAAAATGTCTGATTCTTGGATTTTGCACCACAATAATGTGCCATCCCACACATCAATCCTTGTATGCGAATTTTTTAACAAAACTCAACGAATGTCATCAATCATGCACCGTATTTGCCAGATATGACCCCGTGTGACTTTTTTTGTTCCCCAAACTCAAATTACCACTTCATGGAAGACATTTTGAGTCATTGAAGCCATAAAACAAAATTCTCACAAGGAGCTGAAGGCCATACCTGAAAGTGCCTACAAGAATGATATATATTGCACTTTCATTTAAAATTGCATTTTTAGTGGAGTGCAAAAAAACTAGTCCTTTTCTTCCCCCCTTTTTTGGGGGAAAAATTTTCCTTTTTTTCTGTCCATTTTAGAGGAAAATTTTTACTTTTAAAATCTGGTCTCTATTAATCACCAAGTCTGTTCGAACATATATCATGGTGTGACATAAGTTTCTCTTTACCTTGTTCAAAGAAATGCTGTCTAACTTCTAATAAGCTTTCTAGCATCATATCTTTGTGCTCCTCATTGGAGTGATATTGCCACATCCAAAATTATTTTGTCATAGGCCGAAACTCATAAAAATTGCAGGGTGTGAGGTCTTGAACTACAGGGAGGGTGTTGCCACATCTTCCAATTGCATTTTTGCAAGAGGTCTTTCGTGGCAAACAGAATGGAGTTTTGCATTGTCATGAAGTAGCACAATGCCTTGTGTCAATTTACCTGGCTGTTGATCTTTAATCATCCTTTGCAGTCTCTTGAGAATTTCACAATATAATCGTGGACCCCTTGGCAATGACTTCTGTTTGTTGATGAAAGGGTCAGCATCACCTTTCTGCCAGATCCGAAACTTTTTGGAGAAGAGAATGTGGACTATTTGCATTCATATGAACTTCATTTCATTTCTGGTGACCCAACACTTGTCTCCAGTTACAATTTTGTTAAAAATGGGTGTAGCACCTTCCACGTAGTACACCCAATTGTCAACCTCACTTCCACATAGTACAGACGGGATCAAATGAAATGTACTTCCCTTTTCCTACCAACTCAGAAGCGAGTTGGAAACTCTTCATTGCTCCTGTATAGATAAGAAAGTGGGGGAGGGCAGTAGCAGACAACGCCAGCACGCAAACTTGTTTCCAGCAAGCTTTCTGTTGGAGTCTTGGCAGTTTGTAGAAGGATTTTGTGTTCCTATCCCCTCGCCTCTCTCTCTCTCTCCTTGTGTTTGTGTGTGTATGCATGCGTGTGTGTGTGTGCGCGTGCGTGCCGACATCTGTTTAAGTTTGACGTATTTCATTGCATTGACTAATTGCTGCTGTAACTGGGTATGAACCAGGTTAGCAATGGAGACATAATGAAGGGTCAAAAATACAAAAATTCATGGCATGAGTAGTTAGTAGTAGTAAAGGTAAGGTAAAGTTCGTTGTCCGTATAGAACCGTGCCATGGAGGCACATTTAGGGGATGTGACATTTCGCATATGTGACAGTATTCTTTGGATATTGTCTTGGAAGTGTCTGTTAACATCCTAACCCGCAATTTTATTTAAGGATAAAACTGGCTGAAGGCCGCGAGTATTCCTGAGAATTAATGAGCACATAATGCGCAATAGTTTGGCTCGCGTTTTTCGAAAATAAATAAATAAATAATAATAATAAAAACAACTATACAAATCAATTCTACGGATGCTTACGTCATTGTGGCCATGGAGTGCATTTTGCACACTAACGAGGATCTGGCATCTAGACATAAGGTCAGTATAATGGTCTGTGGGGTTTGAACTGTGTCCTATCCATCTACGTTTAGTTGTCCTTTCACTACTTTCATCTTAACACTTTTCACACATAAATAAATCAATCAGTTATTGTGTTTCTGCGTTTTTCAATTTATCACCATGACCGAAAATTAATGTTTCACTGATGTAATGAATCACTATAATCATGTGAATTATTTTCCTTCATCATCGTGTGCTTAATCATTCCTTAAAGCATAGACTCTAACGCTGTTGTCCTTCGTGTAATTGATCTTATTGTGTGGAAGTTTTGATGTAGGCAAAATAATGGTTAAGAATACATCTCAATTGATTGTTCGAAATTTAAAATATAATAACTCCGAGGTGACGCATATTAACTGTTCTTAGTTCGATGTCAAAGAACGATTTTTCCAATACATTAAGAAGGATTCCGGCCTCCGTGGTAGAGTGGTTAGCACAGCTTGCTTAATGACCGGCCTTGGCTTTGTGTTCATTCGGTGTTCATTGTGAGTGTCGCTTCATTAATTTCATCATTTCATCGACCATCCTCATCGTCGCGTTTAGCTAAAAGTGGCACCAGAAGCAAATTAAAATAAAGCAAATCAACCAATCAATCAATACAACATAGAGTCTCCGGTTTCATAGAGCAGTATGCAAAGCACTCAGTCATGAAGGCCCTCAAAATTGAAATAATAATTGCAACAGAAAACCTGTTATTAGAGTATTTTAAGAGTTTAGGCATATTAAAAATACATGTCAACGAACAACAATTTCACCTGTATTGTGTGATATATGGTTCTGCCCTAACAATTGATTGATTGATTTGCTTTTATTTCACTTCGTTTTTTGTGCCACTTTTGGCTAATTTGCGAAGATGGGGAAGAGTGATGATATAATGAAATTGACGAATGGACACTCAGAAACATCCATGCCCAGGCCGGGATTCAAACCCGGGACACCTGGTCCTGTGTCCTGTGTAGGAACAAAAAATCCTTCCACAATCTGCCAAGACTCCAACAGAAAGCTTGCTGGAAACAAGTTTCCGTGCTGGCGTTGTCTGCTACTGCCCTCCCCCACTTTCTTATCTATACAGGAGCAATGAAGAGTTTCCAACTCGCTTCTGAGTTGGTAGGAAAAGGGAAGTACATTTCATTTGATCCCGTCTGTACACCCTGGACTGCATTGTGCAGACGAACGAGGCTCTGGCGACTGACCCCATGGCCAGTATAATTTTGTGTGTGTTGTCCTGTATTTTGTCCTTGTGTGTGCTGAGTGCGTCTTTACAGCCTCAGCTTTTAATCGAAGTCAGAATATTTTAATATTTTAGTTACAACATGATGTTAGAGTGATGTTATTTGTTATGGTAAGGGGCTGGACCCCATATAAAGTGATGGGTGCAAAATAGTCTAAGTGCTGACGCACCCAAAATTTTAAATTCAAATTCAAGTTTTGTTAAAAAGTCATTTCCTTCTTGAACATAGTGATCCAAATGGTCCTTATTTTGCCTTTGGCCTGTCAATTTTTCACACACTGCAATGATATACATAGTGCACACTTTCATTCAAAATACCCAGTTCAACTACAATTTTTTCCACTGTTTTCATGAATCAATTCAATATGGCTTTCCTTCCCAGTAATTTCCCTCAATATCTGTATGCACATTAGGGTGGCTCTTAGTTGTAGATCATTTTCTGAACTTAAACCTTTTTCATCTTACAACCCTCAGAATTGTTCCAAACCATGCACAAGTATTATGTGTTTAATTTCAGCTCAATCATATAATATTAATATCCCCAAAGTTCCTAAAGTTTCAGAATTCAACGAAATTGATATTTATTTAAATTAAACTGTTTTATCTTCTACATCTCTTTTTTTTTCGAAAAAAGTGCAGAGTATCATTGACAGACAATTTAATTTGCAATAAAGAATGATTCTGGGAAGCTATGGATTGTGGAACCTTCCATGTATAAATGGCACCAGCATCACTCAACAACTCTCAGTCAGTTCAATTCAAGTCTTAGAGCCAGCAAGGCAGTTTTCTAAGTTTAGTCACAGATTTCAATTTACAACAGGTATATTCGTTAAGATTTTTGTGAATTTTCATACAACACATTGAGAATACAACAAAATCCATCATTTCTTCGGTCTGCAGGTACCTGAAGTATGTCCGTGGTGCAAAATATCAAATTGAAATGTGGTTCATCTTCAAGTGTCTGCAACAGATGCTTTCAAAGGTAACATCAAAAACTTAACCTTTAGAAGTCTGAGCGGGTTTTCACATATGACTTTCATTCGGTTGAGAAGGACCATTCTTTGAAAATAAGGCTAAAGTTGCCTCCCCTTCCCAAAATAGCAGGGAAAGAGGGGCAAACTCCCCATTTTTATGATTTTTTCATTGAAAGTTCGGGGCCGTGACCCTCTTATTGGCTCTGGTGTTATGATTCCTGCACGGTTGCATGCCCTGATGTTTTAGCTGCAAAAAAAAACTTACCGAAGTAGATTGGTCAAATTGTCTACGAGTTATAACATTTTTTCGGTTTTGCCAAGGCCTTTTGGCGCGAATTTTAAATTCGTACACTTATTTGATAAAAATGTTATAACTCGTAGACTATTTGACCAATCTACTTCGGGTAACTTTTGTTTTTCAACTAGAAAATCAGGGCATGCAACCGTGCAGAAATCAAAATGCCAAACCCAATAAGAAGTGTTGGGTGGGCCGCGGCCCCCAACTTTCAATGAAAAAAATCATAAAAATTGGGAGTTTTTTTCACATATTCTATAATGTAATGCACCCAGGAACATGAAATGACTTTCATTCGGTTGAGAAAAGACCATTCTTTGAAAATAAGGCTAATGTTTGCTTCCCCTTCCAAAAATAGCAGGGGAAGAGGGGCCAAACTCCCCATTTTTATGATTTTTTCATTGAATTTGGGGGCCGCGGCCCACCCAACCCCTCTTATTGGCTTTGGCGTTTTGATTCCTGCACGGTTGCATGCCCTGATGTTTAAGTGGTAAAACAAAAGTTACCTGAAGTAGATTGGTCAAATAGTCTACGAGTTATAACATTTTTTTGTCAAATAAGTGTACAAATTTAAAATTCACGCCAGCTTCCATACGTAACTTTGGAGTCGGGAAGGAGGGAGGTCCTGGGTGGTTGGGTTTTCTTCCCCATGACATTTCAAAGTTTTATCTCAACATTTGTCAGCGTTTACCTCCTCACATACAAGTATGAAGGTCCTAAAAGCAAACTTACCATCGGCGCACTATGCCTATATTTTCGATGGTCCACTGGTGGACCATTGGGCCACTAAAGGTTAATTATTAATCATAGATCATTTCCATGTCAGAAAGACAGGGAACAGACACAAACAAATTAAAGGAAGGATTAATCTAATAGATTTTTACACTTTTGTGTTACAGTGGGATAGCAAGCTGCTTCCAGATTTATCCAGTGTAGAAAAGGTTGATAGATTAGCCAGAATTGTTACTCATTGTTACATATTGTTTATCATGGTTTACTCTACCTTCTGTGTCGACATCACATTTTCGAATTAGTCTTGAGAAGTAGTTTTGATACAGTATAGGGTGCAACTTCTGGACTAGATAGGAAATTTGTTTAACCTCCTCAGTTCCCAGGATTAGTTTTTATTCCATTTTTGATGAGTGATAATTTTTGAGGGAATAAAAAAATCAATTTTTCAGGGGGAAAAAAATTGAAATTTATGACCTCTCCATCAAAGAATATTTGATGTAACCTATAGGTTCCATCAGATCCCAATTAGCATCAAAATATATATTGCAAAGTAGCTATACTGGTAAATAACATACATAAACATAAATATTTATAAATTAATGTGTGTTTATTGAAAAAGTAGGTAAATTTGCTTAAAAATTACATAAGTACGATTTTAAAAATATATGTATATCAGTGATTCAGACACATTTGTCTCATTAATTTTCCAACGGAAATATTCACAGTTCATGGAAGAGTTTGTAGCAATTTCTATTGGCATTCAAACACAAGTATACTTTACATGTTGAGCACATCACACGACATTTTGGACTTTGACAGCCAGGAAATCTGCACCGAGATGGTTTTCTCCTTCTGGAATGTCCGGCATATGATCTGCCTTCCTCTTTCTTTCTAAGATTGTCATGAGGAAGAGGTGTAACAGCCTTCCTCTTTCGACTGGCAATCTGAGCAGCACCTTCATCCTCACTCTCACTTAGTTCATTCTCAGCATTGATGAGAGAATGAGCAAAATCTACATGGAACCCAAGAAAGTATAGTTTTTATTTTTTTGGCGTTTCTTCTGCAGCTTCAGCCCTCCGATGCTCAATCCAGCTAGCTGCAAGAGCAAAGTCTATCAAATGAAACAATAGTCGTACAGTCCATTTTTTTGTTCGTGCAGAAATCCTGTACATCGATATCACCTGGTCCAGAAAATATACACCTCCCATATTTTCTTTGTATTCCTGGACAATATGGGGGCTATCAATCATTACATAGCATTTGTTTTTTTTTACACCAGCGTTGGAATGGTTTTACTGGTGCAGCACCTTGGACGGATGATGCAAGTACAACAGATTTGTTATCATAACATTTGTCAATTGCAATCTGCCCATCATCCCACACCATCATGTCGTGGCTGCCTCTTCCATCCCTCTTCAGAGCTGCATCTGTTTTCAAGTCATCTGTTGGAATTCTGTTCTTCTGTAAAGTTCCAGTTCTTTGCAGCTCATGTTCCACATGAAGGAGATCTAAAAGATGGACAGACCAACAGGAAGATTTCTCGACAGTTTTAGTACTACCTTTCCTCGTCTATCTAAATTCTGGTGACTCTCCCCTTCCAAAATCGTACTGCCTTTCCCTTCATATATGAAGAAATCAACAGGTAGACCATCAGGTGCAGCACATACAAAGTTGTTTTTGAGCCCTCTTGGATTGGATTTCCCCTTTACATACTGTCTCGTTGATACATGTCCCCAGAATGGGATCATTTGTTCATCAATAGTGTGTTTGTTGCTACGTGGATTTCCAATACAGGCCTGGTGAATGTTTTGAATGAGGGGCTTTAGCTTCCAGTATTTGTCAGCAAATCTTTCCTCAGGTGTGACCGTAGTATCATCCCTGAGTTTTAGATGGTTCCTAATTTGAAAGAATCTATCTATTTCACATAATTTTGTCTGCTATTTGTGCCACGCGTGTTTTTCTGTCCCAGTACATTTATATCCGTTGATACTTCAAATATGACATAATAATTACAGCACCAAAAAATATTTTCATTTCCACCTCCGTTGTTCCTAATATTCTTCCTACTTGTGTCAAAATATCTACGGTTGGTATATTCTGCCAGTACACTAAAAATGTCATTGCCAACATAGCAGGTGAATCGTTGTAATGGGGAAACCATCTCCCGTTCTTCATTTATATCAAATACTGGAGCTGCGGGTAAAGGCTCAAAAATATCTGTTCTTACCCAGTTTCCTTCAGGCACTGCATTCTCTACTGCATCATCATCTTCATCTTTACCCCTTCCTCTGCATTATTTCTGGCCCCTGGTAGATCCCATTGACAGGTAGACCCCCTTCGTTATCTGATATCTCTGATTCATGATTCAGTATGTCCGCTATTTCTGCTGAAGCCAAACCTAAAAGTAATAATAGAAGAGACAAATTTACTTCCTTGTTCGAAGATGATATATTTGTCCAAAAAACTTATAAGCTGAATGTCGCGCTCTCCCCCTCACTGATATAAAGCGAGTTCTGCAATCTTCATTACAATCTGGCCGAACCCTGTGGCTGAGTGGTTAGCACATCATCCTGCGATGCTAGGGGTCCCGGGTTCGAATCCCGCTTCAGCATGTTTGTTTGTGAATGTCGATTCATCAATTTTATCATTTCCTCACTCATCCCCATCTTCGCAAATTAGCCAAGAGGCACAAAATGCGAAGTAAAATCAAATCAATCAATCAATCAATTCATTACAATCTGCCGTTCCTGTTAGTGGCTGGTGTCACTCGATATCAATGATCCATAAAATAGAAATAAAATATTGCCAGAAATTAATGTTACTGAAGAGGAAAAACGAAACCCAATGTAACCTATAGGATACATCACAAAAACGCCCTCATAATAATTTCAGTTTTGATGAAATAGCCTAGATTATTATTTTATTACACATTATAAATTATTAATAAACAAAAATAAATATTTGAGGTTATTTAAGCAAAAAAAATGTGCAAAATATTTATTACTTTTGCTGAGATGATACAATGCTCCAGAACGAGTTCCCGCCATTTTGTCACAACCTCCTGAAGCCAACTGAATGAAAAAATCCAGTAATTCTGACAAAAACAGGCTCTTCACACCATGTGTGGAGAGAACTAGAAACTACTAGGAACGAGCTACATCGCTTGGTTATCAGGAAATAAATGCAAGAACCAATGTAACCTATAGGTTTTAGGGGTCCAAAGAGGTTAAAAGATTTAGCTAGACAAGAAACAGTACTGTACCGGAATAGAGTATGTCACCTTATATGTCCATGTCAGTATACTGGAATTTCCACATGAACAGTTATTTCAGAAGGAGCATACAAATGATTACTGTGAATTATTAGAATTGGCTGTGATATTCCTCGGTGTTTGTCCCCCAAAAGGAGTCTCAAAGGAAGTAAATACTGTAATTAATATTGCTGCCATGAAATAATTTGCAAACCATTTTTAGTATCCCTCAGCAGAAACTGCAGCATTCACATTCTTTGATGACGACGTTCCACTAGACATTAAGCAAAAAATGTCTACTGCAATAATGACTACAGAAGACAGCGATGCAGGAAATAAAATAAAATGATACATTGTTTGAAGTGAAGATCTCATTCGTTTAAAAGGAAACACTTATATGATTTTATTTCCACTAGAACAAAGATGCTCCTACAATACAGCCAATCTACTTGGAAAAATGATGTCAACTTCCAGCATGGGTTGGAAACACTGAAAGACATTGTAGTAGTTAATGACGTGACTGACAGAGAAGTGAAACTAGTTGAATAATATCGGAACATTACAAGAATGAAAAAGAAAAGCAATACATTGTTCAGATCATTAGTAAGTACAGAACAAATACAGTACTACCAAAACTGACCTAATGAAGCAGTAAAATCTGGTATCTTGTTACAGTTTATTATTTCCATTGTAGATGCAGGCCAGTATCTAGAGGGGTGCTTCCCCCCCACCTCCTGTGAAAATATAGAACACATTCTTATCTGGAATTCTCACTATTCTTATATCCTATATTGCTCTAGCAACACAACAAAGACACTTATTGATTTGGGGATTTATTAAGGATTTCGTACTGTCATACCAGAATTGGAAAAAAAAATTCCTTTCCAGATCCAGATTTCTGAAAATGATTTCCATATTTTTAGTATCTATGTAGATCAGTTGGGAAATTCTGAATGGTCTTGCATTATTAAAGGTCTGTAATGTGTTTGAATATGTTTTCTTGGTTTTCTATGAAGTCTGAAATACTCATTTTTTTATGTTTCTCACATCTACCTTTTGGTAATAGTGATGAGAGAGGGAGAGAGAGTGGATATTTGATTTTTGTTACTTAATGTCGCTTTTCTGCCACTTCTAGTTAATCGTGATGATGAGAATGAGTGATGATATGAAATTGATTTTGGGACACTCACAAACAACACCCATTCCCAGGCTGGGGTTTCCACAGCGACCCCTTTCGATGCAGTGCTTTGTGTAACCACCCCGTCACGGAGGTCGGCTAATGAAAGATGCAGGACAGATTACTGGGTCAATTATCAAACATGATGAAAATGTGATAGTGTTTCACATTTATTATTTCTGTTAGAAAGCAATAAAAATTGTGGTGTGATATGGGTTACACTAGGCATCTTTTGGAGTGTAAATAGAAAAGGTACTAGGAAAGCTTTGCAATGCACCTTTCGTTTTCACTGTCTTTCAAAATACTTTCCACCACACATGATATGCTTCTTCATCCTTCGAAACCAGTCATGGAACCTACTCTTCCATATTTCCTCAGGGAGCTGGGCACACTCATCATCCCACGCCCTTAAAAGGCCCTCTTCGTTGGAAAGCCTATTCATTTTAGCCTGACATGAGAGAACAGTGCTAAGTCCCATGGACCGAGGTCTAGACTGTAGGAACAGGAAGGATGCTCCAGCACTTTCAGCCCAGTATGTGCCAAATGCTTGGTGCAAACTTATGTAGCGGTGGCCAGAAGTGTGTCATGATGGAAAAACTAAGTGTCTACCCTTAAGCATGGAAGAACGTTTTTGAGAACTAGAACTACTCTGGGCAGGCACTTCACGGCAACTGTCTTCTGTGTTTCCAGCACCACGCGCTCCACAACTTGCCTCACAATAAAGAAGCCGATAGGGATTTTGGCACACACACGGACATGTTTTTATCTTTGGACACCCAGACATTTTACTGTTCTTTCGTGGGCATGTCATAATAGTAAAGCCAGGTTTCATAATCGGATAAAATGCTGTTGATGTAGTGAGGTGTTCTATTTTCCACAACATTTGTTGCTTTGTGTGTCAGGGTAGAGGGGGAAACTCGTGCTTCTGTGTACCCGCTATGTCTGCCTATGGAACACAATATATTAAAAATTTGCCCCCCTACCAAGAATTTCTTGCTTCGGGCGTGTGTAGATGTTATTTTGTGAAGTATGTATTTCTCTAGCTCAGTATCTTCCCTCAATTGTATGTAGAAAACAGTTATATTTAAAATGGTCTTTCGATTATTATGCTTGATTATTATTATGGTGATATTTCAAACTGAATTCCATTGGGGGGTCACCTTAAAATAGTGCAATTGAGCTGAAATTTTGCAACGTACATTTTTTTTTTATATTGGAAGAAGATTAGGGGATTGGGAGCAGAGAATTTCGAAAGTTGAAAATTAAAGGCCATCCCACATTCACAAACAACGCACCATACTTTGCAATAGTCTAGTGCATAATTGCTTTATCACTGTACACTTCATGCAATTGGTGTTGAATCTCAGTAGGGTTACATCTTCTTGCCCACAGAAAGCGAGTGTCTTCTCGCACTTGCGATTTGGATGCCACTTTCAGTGGACATGACATGCTCACCACTAATAACAAATTGTCTCCAACAATAATGGATTGGTGTATAAGGAGCGATCACTTTGGTATGCACTCACATTTGAAGGGAACTGTGAGCATTGTTGCCAACCATGTTCAACAAAAGGTTTGGTGCAAGCATGGCCATATTTAGAGGGGGATTCCTAGGGTTGAAATTCCCTCGTGAAACTTTTGGAATGTTGGATTAATGGAAGTTCAGAAACCAAAATCTGTAATCCATTTTCAAAAATTTGTTCGAAGCTACACAAAAATACAACACGGAGACAATGCTGAAACGATCGAGCTAGAATTTTCAGACATTTGGAATTCTGAAACTTGATCGAAACAGCATTTATTCTCGGAATCGCAGCCCACCCGCCACCCCTCCATTTTCACACCTGCTGTCCTCTTTCCAGTGTTGTTCCTGAGTCATGCTGAAAATTCTCTTGATTGTCCAAAAATTTTCTATCCAACTTTCAAATTCCCTGTTCGATAAAGTTGAAAGTCCCCCCTTGACAGGAGTTGAATCCTAGGATCTCCAGTTTCATAGCATGTTACGTTCACGATTGAGGTTACAGTACATGCACCAGGCTACACACACAGTTTTCAAAATACAAAAAATTAAGTTTAAATATCAAACAACAAGAACTTTATGACTAAGATTTCCATCTAACTTTTAAAGCTCGCTTGAAGGTATTTTAAATGTAATAACAAAATATAATAATTGTGCATTTCAGTATACACTGAATGAAACTTGTAAAAAAAAATAAAAAAAAATGTTGTGCTGGATATTTACTCATCTGCTGGATTGAGTAAGCCTTCTCAAGGATATAACAGCAGCAATAATAAAGTTGATTTATTATTATGAAATTTTAATTATTATACAAGTGTTGTTATTACTTCTATTATTCAAATTTCTGGTGATGCCCATGAGAACAATTATGAATCAACCCCCTTACCCCCCGAAAATGTTTTCTGCCTACGGCCATGGGTGCAGGTGCAACTTTTTTACTTTGGCTTTAGCTCATAAGATCAAAACAGAAGACCTGGCAACTTCGAGATCATTGCACTAGTTTCTGTTATTAGCTGCATTGAGTCTCATGATACATGATACAAACAAGAACTTTGTGAATTAACCTTGATAATATGGCTGTGATGGCACTTACCACATAATATTTCATTTCTGTCACTCACTTGACTTTGTGTATTTTGTTGATTGGAGTATAAGGAACAACCACTTGGTAGGCACTCATGTTGTAATCGTGCTCTGGCAACTGGTAACACGCTGAGTGTAATCTTCTGTATGTTGTGTGTTCTGTGTATTGCCGACATCAGAAATGGAATGACTAATGTATAGTCATTCATCTTGAACAGCGATCCAAATTATCCAGTTCACTCGTGGCTGATCCCTTGTTATGTACCCTATGTGGATAATGCAACCATCTACTGCTTTATAGTAATGTGACTTACTAGGCTGTACTGAACCCATCACAGGAAAGGTATTCCATTTTTGATGGAAGACTTGATGTGAGGAAATGAAATTGTAAGTTGAAACAATGTAAGGCAAGTTATATATTATGCTTATTCAGTGTGTAGTTGAAATGATTTACTTCATTCTCAAGTGTTAATTCATTTCCAGTTAAAAAGTGAAGTAACTTAGTTAACCGGTAATGATATTTGTATTGGTAAGAATTGCCCAAGTGAATTTAAAATATATTTTTTGGTAATTAATTGCCTTTCAATAGAACTTTTCCAACTATTGGGTTCTTGAATCAACTGTAACACAGTGTTTTGTTTTTATCTTTCTTGTTTTTGTCAATTGTATAATGCAATAAAAATGTTCAAATTTATAAAATCAGTTGAATCAATAAAGATAATGTTATTTACATGTTTTTAAAACAACTATAATTCAAAATGCATCCTGGCCGAGAGTATATATGCATCCTCTAAAGTTAACCATTAGATGCCCAGTCTGCTTTGCCTGGTGTTTGTGCAAATACCCAGCCTGTTTTCAGTGGAAAATTTAAAATTCCACAACATTTTAAATAAAATTTAATATCTTTGAAACTACCAACTGCAAGTAGAGTTACAAATCATGCCTCGTTTTGTTCAGTACAGTTCGGGCTATAAACTTAGGGTTAAAAAAAATCTTTATCAAGTAGAAGTAGAAGAAGAAGAATGTCAAAACTTATTTTTTTGGACAATTTTGAGTTTGACTGCCACCCACAAAGGCATTATCACAACGTGATAGTTACAAATGCTACCACGTGCACAGCAATTGGACAATTTTTATTGATACTTTCGGAGAAAAGAAATATTTTCCTAAGTAATAAAACATGCCTTGTATATAACCAAAAGTAAGTTGTTGTTTTTTTTTTCCCAAAAAAATTATATATCTGAAACTAATAAAAATATGGTAAATGAACCATACCTTTTTGTTCAGTACAGATTACACTATGGTTGAAAGAAACAATTTTGCTTTTTCATGTTTTATATTTTAACAATATGGTCCCCATATTGACCATACTGTGATTGGAGGGTTCGAAACGGTACCTGCATGTTGCCTGTTATATGTGGCACCCAAATAAAAATTACACACTTTTTGCTCTTGCTTTTGGGAAAAGAAATTGTAATGTAACACTTGTGTTGAATCGAAAATTTGAAATGTGTAATGTTTGAAATAAAATTTGTATGTCAGAAACTATTAGCAATATAGTAATAGTGGTTACCTCATTTTCTTCAACACAGATTCAGGGTTCCTACATGAACTCTAAATGTATTTGCCCTGAGTTTTCCAGATTTCCCAATACACAGTGCATTACTAGGGTTGCCAGATGTCATCTTTTTCCCAGACATAGGCTATATTTTAGCCTTTTGTCTGGCATTCAAAAGAAAACATAAATATCCTACATTTTGAGCATCACATAATTTGAATTAAGAAAAATACATGTTTGTCATAGGAAACGTCATGCAAGTTACAAGGGTATGGACTGCACTCCCAACTCAATAGTGAAATTTATTTTGATTCAGACATTGCTCTACTAGAACAAGGACTGAGGCTATAATCAACAAAGTTTTGCGACCACATTCAGTTGATGTCGCTTTCAATGCGTAAGCAGAAGTTTTTTGCCTTGGAGTTTAAGGTAGGGTGACCAGACGTGCTCTGATCCGGATATGTCCTCCTTTTTAGGTGTCTGTCCGGCATCCGGGCGGATTTTTTAGAAATCGGTAAATGTCCTACAAAGGAATAAAAAAGGCACATAGGCAAATTTCCGCACCCCAGTCAAGTATTAAGCGCTGAGACAGCTGGAATGCATGTAGTCTGTGCAGTTCCTTTTTGGTTGATTGATTTGGTTTATTTTACTTCGCTCTTCTGCCACTTTTGGCTAATCGCGAAGATGGTTATGAGCGATGATATGATGATTTTGGTTTCGGAAATGACAAATACAATAATAGGGGCAGACTACATCGCAGAAAATCACACGGCTTTAGGTCAGTGCCTACCTTGTCAGATTTGCACTCATCAAGTCACTACATAAAATATAAACACCCAATGAATAGGAGAAAACATGGACGATGTTCATCGTTAATGGTCTACTCCCAGAATTCACCTGAAACACTGTATGAAAAAGACGGGGAGGCTTCAATCATGATATACGACTGGGGTGTTCGAAACTGAATTCCCGAATATGGTCTCAGCACAAAATGAGATTCAAAAATAGGATTATTTTTTTCGAAATTTTATACTTCGATGTTTTACTCGTGACAACAGTTACATAATTACAGCTCGACCAAAAAGAGAAAGTTCCCTGTGATGTTCTAGTTGAAATTTTCAACCCTAAATACTACAGCGGAAGTAGAGATACTAATAACTTCTTTAACAACCAAACAAGAAAGCAGAATTATAAATATGGCAACATGGTGGCACTTCGGGACAAGTGAAAGGAAAAGAGAGGAGAAAGCATATGACTTTCCACTTCAGTTCACGCATTTGCCGGTTCATCTTTGTGGAACTGTACATGTACTTTTCAACAGTAAATTTAATTCCTTCCACAATGATGCAGTTAATAGCACTGAAATCAAGTGTAGTGATTTCGATTCCTTGGGGAACAAGTGTCTCAGTGTAACTTTAGGTCTGACTGCAGGGCCGTATCAAGGTTTGTGGTGGCCCCTGAACAAAATGTTTTGTGGGGGCCCCCCATTTTTTATTATTTTGTACTAGGAGCTTTATTAGCTCAATATGTTTACCACCAATTATCAGCAGTTGAAATGGTAGACCTGATTTTAGAATCAGTAGTCATTCACAATTGAACATATCGGAGATAGGTTTGCAGGGAGAATAGCGCAGTAAAATAAAGTTACAGGACGAAAATTGTAGCGCTATAGCAACAGTACAATTCTGTGTCTAAATGTATACAGTATATTATGAAGAGTGAACACCATAACTACAATATATAGTAAATACTAAACGACCGCCGAGCATGCACACAATGGACGAAACAGTCGCGGTCCCGTTGTGGCTGTTTGTCGTTCGTGTACTTCAAGCCTACTCTTCCATTCGAGCCCTTGTACTCATATCTACTGAACGATAGGTAGCCTACATGTAAAATTGTAATACTGATCTCTTTCCTCGAACTTCCCCATAAAACACTTTAAAATAGTCACAAAATCTCTTACTAAACTACTAGAGCAAGAGGTATCAACGTTTACGCAAAAATTTCCATTCAACATTTCAACATATACCCTGAAGCTATGTGAATTTCAAGTAAAACGTTCACACGTCGCCACTGACAATCCACGACAATTCAACAGCAAGAGTAAGAGTGAGGATCCAGAAGAGTGTAGACATACGACAATATTGAAGTTTTTATTTTATTTTTAAAATACAACTTATGTAATTTTTCACAAGCATATCCAGCTGGTTAAACAATTTTTTTGGTGGAGGCCCTTCACAGATTCCTTTTGGTGGCAATTGCGCACAGCCTCTCGCTACCAACGAGGGAAGGGTGGTGGATCTTCCAACGAGGGCCCCGTGCAAACAGGAAGGGATTAGCTACTTGAAGAGCACCCTTTCCTCTACCCATTTGGAGTGGGAATTAGAGAGCTCGTGGATTCAATAAGTGGAAGTTATGTAGCCCACAAGTTCAGTATGTTCATTTTTATGCACTTCTGTTTTTCGGTAGTAGTCCTACAGATTTACTTTCCTTGTGTCCGTTATTACTCTGTCCCAACTAGACCAGTCAATAAAGGTTTCATGTCGGGAATAATTCAGTAAAAGCTGTTAGAACACTACTATTAGTGCAAAATCCCAAAAGTCCCCGCCCCTCTTAACGGTGCTTCCCCCTCAGCCCCCCCATCCCCATCAATTTTGCGGAGACTCAGTAATTGACCAATATCTCCGTAACCAACGGTCGTAGGCAGGTAATATTTTTTAAAGCTTAATCCTCATTGGATAGGCTACAAAAAAGATTGTTTAATTTTTCGAAAATGTTTGTGGTTTTGCCGTAATTTAAAAAATAATCTTTAAATAGTGATTTTTTCTAGTACTTTCTAAAGTTTTTGACTTGTAACTTGAAACGCCCCCGCACATTGTGGTCGCCAAATAACTGTAACGGCCTCACGTTATGGTTCCAAATAACTGAAACTGCCTTTCACACTCACACACATGTGGCCTCGGCACAACGTTGCAGTTGCTATATCTCAGAATAGTACTTGACTGCAACGTACCGGGTTCGACGTTGTGACGGGGAACATTATTCAGTTTTATACATTATGTTAGCTCTTCTCTAGCCGGATATATGATGTTCTTATACACTCAGGGTTCGGGTATATATACGAGGTTTGGCTAGAAAAAAACCGGACTGATGCTATGAAATCTTTTATTCGGCATTTTGTACAACAGGAACTTTATCTCCTTCAAAGTACTCCCCTGCACGATCTGTACAACGCTCCATACGAATTTTCCATTGCTGGAAGCAGTGTTGCCAGTCATTTTCGGAGATCATGTTCATTACATCCGTCGCTTTTCTTTGCACAGCTTCTACTGTCTCAAATCTGGTTTCTTTTAGGGTGGACTTCACTCTGGGGAATAAAAAGAAGTCAGGGAGCAAGGTCGGGTGAATACAGCGGATGTTCTAACACTGGGATGCCATATTTAGCCAAAAATGTCTTCACTGACAGGGCCGTATGGACAGGAGCATTGTCTTGGTGCAGAATCCATGACTTCCGTTACCACAAATCAGGTCGTCGTCTTCTTACTCGCTCACGAAGGGTTTTCAGCACATTAATGTAATGATGTTGGTTTACAGTTTGACCCTCGGGTACCCAATGAACATACACAATGCCTCGAATGTCGAAAAAGACAATCATCATGGTTTTGAATTTGGACTTGCTCATGCGAGCTTTCTTGTGACGTGGCGAACTCGGGGTCTTCCAATGCATTGATTGGCGCTTTGTGGCAGGGTCGTACGTGAAAAACCACGATTCATCACAGGTTATCACTCTCTCTAAGAATGTAGGGTCTGTTTCAATGTTCTTCAAAGTGTCCGTACAAATGTTCACTCGAGCTTCCTTCTGTTTCAATGTCAGGTTTCTTGGCACGAGTTTTGAACACACTTTACTCATGTTCAAATTCTCGTGTAAAATTTGTCAAACACTTGCTTTGTCTATTCCTGTAATTTCAGCAACTGCTCTAATGGTCAATCGACGATCTTTTCGAATCACATCACTCACTTTTTGAATGTTTGTTTCCGTTTTCGACGTGCATGGTCGTCCTGAACGTGGGTTGTCTTGGATCATTTCCTGTCCTTCTTTAAACCATTTAAACCACTCAAACACTTGTGTGCGTGATAAACACTCATCCCCGTACACAGATTTTAACATGTCGTATGCTTCTGTTGCGGATTTCCCCAGTTTGTAAAGGAAGTTCATATTGACACGCTGTTCCATTTTAATACTCAGCATTTTTCCGACGCACGTTCCGCTTTGTCCAAGTGCCACAGCGAAACTGAGAGGTCTGCACCCAGGGCAATTAGTCATTCTGTAGGCAGGGTATGGTAGTATAGAATCATGCATTGCTCAACCTTCGCGCATTCGTTGTTTGCCAATAGCAACATCAATCCGGTTTTTTTCTAGCCAAACAGTAGACACAATAAGAGAGTTCACAGCCCTCATTTGGAGCTCGAATCATCATGTGGAGCTCGTCGTAGCCTTTTATGATGTATATTTTGAGGGCAGAGTTGGCAACACTGTGGGCCCACTGTAGCCTTTTATGAGGGGGGTCTATTGCCCTCTGTTTACATCTGGCAATACTGCCGTAGATTCTTTGACAGTGTTGTTAACCTACTGGGTTTTTCACTGTAAATTTTTATCAAAGGACCTGAGGGGTCCATGTATCTTTTATGTCTGGCAATACTGTTGGGGGCCTAGAGTTGGCAACACTGTGGGTTTTTACTGTAGCCTTTTATGAGGGGGGTCTATTGCCCTCTGTTTACATCTGGCAACACTACCGTAGATTTTTTGACAGTGTTGTTAACCTACTGGGTTTTTCACTAAATTTTCATCAAAGGACCTGAGGGGTCCATGTACTTTTTATGTTTGGCAATACTGTTGGGGGCCTAGTGTTGGCAACACTGTAGGTTTTTACTGTAGCCTTTTATGAGGGGGGTCTATTGTCCCCTTTTTATATTTGGCAACTCTATTGGATGTTTTTTGTTTGAGGCTCGAAATTATTATTTGAGGCTTGAAATCATCATTTGATGCTCGTCGGTGTTACCAACCCACTCTACAAAAATTCCACTATATGATATTTTACAGGCTAAGCTAACCTACAAATAGGAGTTGGCAGCACTGACTTATAAACCCACTGGGTCCTCTTGGCATGTTTTTTCATGATGTGTTGCTAGGCTATTGGGCATCTTGGCGTATACAATGTATATATTTTGAGAGGGGGGTTATGGCTTTTTATGCTGTACGAATACTGGGAGCTTGACAGTGACAACCAACAGAGTAGGTAAACCTACATCCAGGAACTGGCAACACTAGTTTCTGACAGTGAATTTGAAATAAAATATTAAACAAAATACATGAGTTAGCACTGTGGGTACAAATAGTACCAGTGTTGTGCCCCCAACTCCAACTGGGGGGAAATAATTGTACAACAATTTGTACCTAATTGTACAATACTTGTACCTAATTGTACAACATACATATACACAGACATAAAAGAGAGAGCCTTCCCGCAACTTACTTCATGTACAATTTATATGATTTTACAACTGTGAAAAGAAAGCATATGTGTTCTGTATGCACATATTCATTCTTATTTTTCGAAGTTGAATGAAAGCACATGTTTTTACGTTCTCGTAATACTAACCTTGCTCCACTGATTTTAAATTGCTTCCATCCGCTTTTTTTTTTCTGTGTTATTTCCGTATGCACGCAACATTCGCTTTCAATAGACAGAAGGAGTGTTAGTATAGCAGGCTCCGAGTTTACAATTTATTAAATTAAACAATAATTTATGTAAGAATATACTTGTACTTACCAGACACAAAATAATAAAAGCACATGTGAATGTTTGCGTGTGTTTATGTTATATGACGACTGAGTAAAAAATAATGTTGACTCCCCGAAAGATAAAAGTTCCTAGTTCGACATCAGATGCATGCAAATTTTATGTTTTGCTCTCCAAAATCTTGATTTTATGTTTGTGCTATTTGTCATACAGCAGAGGAGAAGAGGGGAGAGGGAGGGGAGGGGGTACTATTAGCGCCATCTATTAGCAAACAATAGAAATAAAAAGTAAGTCAAACTTTTTCAACACCCAAATATTTTAAACGTCCTCGCTTAGTAATACGATCTAGCTGAAGACGTTTAAAAGAGTACTCTTAGTCGACGAAGCTAATTCCTAGGGCCCTTATATTACTAAAATATTCTTTAATTTGCATATTTCTCATACCGCCATATGTTGTTCTATTTGACTTCTTCCAAAAAAATGCTAATTAGCGAGAGTTAATTAAGCAAGGCAAGTAAAAGAAGCAAAATAGAACAACATATGGCGGCGTGAAAATATGTAAAAAATTCGATTCAGAGGTGGATCGAATTAAAGTTGGGGGATATTTTGCATTTTTTCCCTATAATGTACAAAACATTTACCGTACATAATCTTTTCCATTTACAACAGTATAAAATAAGAGGAATGTGTGACAATATCCATATTAATTAGGAAAGTATGTTGTATGCTAGGTTAGCTAATTGTGTCTTCTACAGCTTCACTGTATAGAGGAAAGATGGAAAAAGAGAGCTCTACAAAAACTGGTGCTCTTAACAATATTGTACGTCCGTGAAAATTATATATAAATAAGACTTAAGCGTATTATCTGCTTTCATGTCAGATTTTACCAACCTGTGAGCTGTAGTGTTTAGGTGACAAGCGACCTGCTCAAATATGATACTGTTGACAATATTGTACGTTCGTGAAAATTATATATAAATAAGACTTAAGCGTATTATCTGCTTTCATGTCAGATTTTACCAACCTGTGAGCTGTAGTGTTTAGGTGACAAGCGACCTGCTCAAATATGATACTGTTGACAATATTGTACGTTCGTGAAAATTATATATAAATAAGACTTAAGCGTATTATCTGCTTTCATGTCAGATTTTACCAACCTGTGAGCTGTAGTGTTTAGGTGACAAGCGACCTGCTCAAATATGATACTGTTGACAATATTGTACGTTCGTGAAAATTACATATAAATAAGACTTAAGCGTATTATCTGCTTTCATGTCAGATTTTGCCAACCTGTGAGCTGTAGTGTTTAGGTGACAAGCGACCTGCTCAAATATGATACTGTTGATAATATTGTACGCCCGTGAAAATTATATATAAATAAGACTTAAGCGTATTATCTGCTTTCATGTCAGATTTTACCAACCTGTGAGCTGTAGTGTTTAGGTGACAAGCGACCTGCTCAAATATGATACTGTTGACAATATTGTACGCCCGTGAAAATTATATATAAATAAGACTTAAGCGTATTATCTGCTTTCATGTCAGATTTTACCAACCTGTGAGCTGTAGTGTTTAGGTGACAAGTTATTACGTAATATAATGATGTCATATCAGTTGTGTTGTTTTCTGATTGGCTTAGTGTCTCGAGTAAAAAAACAGAGATTTTGATTGGCTAATAATTTATACGTGGTGTTTTCTGATTGGTTTAAGTAAGCAAGATTTCTATTGGCTGTCTAAATCTCACCTTTACTAAATTAACAAAGGAACCCACATAACGGGGGATAGAACCTGAACGGGCTCCACCAAAGTATAGGAGACTAGAAGCATATAATTTGGCGGAAAAACCCAAGTAAGGCCATAGAGAATATTTAAAAAAAAAAGTGAACAATTATATTTTGCATTGCACAGCATTAGGTATTAAATAACATACCCCCAAAAAATCTCTGCATTATGCGTTCTGTAAAAAATTGCCCTACGTGCCAAATTGCTGTGTCAAGTAAAAATTTTCAAAGACACTGTCGTACTTGTGTGCCGGGAAAGCGAATATGTGCAACCAAACTGTGCTCTAAGTGTGGAAAAAATATTTCTATTGCCAACTTCAAGCGACACCAGCTTACTTGCAAGAGCACTGGAACATCTCTACCGCAACCTTCCAAGCGAAAGGTAGAAGTAACCTCCCTCGATGCATCGCCACCTGCCAAACGCGTCAAGCTGGCGAAGAAAGCAGACCGATTTGCGTTTGAGCATTTATTAGAAGACTTTAACATAACATCAGACAGCTTCTGCGATGTGCGTAGTTTTCTGGAGAGCGAGCGAGCTAAGATAATATCCATCCTCAACGATGCATTGGCTACACACTCCACTAAATTCTATGCTGTGCTATGCTGCAAGTATAAGAAACCGTCTGATGAAATATATAAATTCTTCCATGCCACAAAAGCAAAAACACTGCATCAGGCAGATGTCACTGACCTCGACAGCATCTACGACAAGTTTGTCGAGGAGCTTGTGGCAAAGCACGAGGAGCATCAAGCTGAAGGCTCGGGCGGTTCGCTGTGTGGCGACCCCCACGAACTTTGTCTGAAACTTAACAAATTCCTGCCACTGGCAGGGTCTAGCTATATTGCCCTGCCACCCGAGGTTGAAGCAAGGAAAGCTGTTCTCAATATTCAGAACAAAGACACCAAATGCTTCCTCTGGTCGGTGCTGGCAGCATTGCACCCTGTTCACTGGAAAAACCACTCGTACCGTGTTGCACACTACAAGCAGTATGAGTCGGAACTGGAGGATGCAATGGCCGGGATTGCCTACCCTGTAGAAGTCTCGCATATTCGCAAGTTTGAGGTTCGTGCTCGTGACTTGTTGGGCCTGCAATTAGCCATCAATGTTTACGGTCTCACCAAGGCAAACATCGTCTACCCTATTCGGGTAAGTGATGTAGATGATGATAGTGGACAGCAAATTGACCTTCTTCTTATCAAGAATAACACCTGCCACCATTATACGCTTATTCGCTCTCTTTCCAGACTTGTTTCAAATCAGAAAAATAGACATAATGGTCACATCGTGGTGTGTCGCAGGTGCCTGTCCACTTTCGACAACCAAAACCATTATAAATTCAAACACTCTCGAGGACCCAACATTGCTGCTGAGAAGCTAGCTTGCCACATGCTCTACTGTGGTACCAACAAGCCTGCACGAACTATCCTGCCCGAACCTGGTGCAGTAGAGTGCTTTCGCATGCACAGTGCTATGGTGAAGCATCCTGCCTATATTGTAGCAGACTTCGAGGCCTTTCTTCAACCTCTGTCTAACTGCGAGCCCAACCCCGAAACATCCTCTACCATTCCTTTCCAAATCCACGAGGCCTCGAGTTACTCCTATGTTGTGGTGTGGCGAGACCAACATATTGCCTCCGAGCCCTATGTGTATCGCGGTCCCGACCCGGTCAAACACTTCCTGGAGAGAATGCAACAGGAAGCCATCAAGATAGGGAAGGTGCTGTTGGCCCCCAAGCCCATGCTGCCTCTGTCTCCCAAAAACAAGCATCAGCACGAAATAGCTCTAAATTGTCCTGTTTGCAACTCGGTCTTCACTGACGATAACAAAAAGGTCCACCACCATGACCATTATGGGACCGGAAGCTACATTGGCCCGTGGTGCAACAGGTGTAACTTGAGAGCCAGGGACCCGCGCTTCATACCGGTCTTTTTTCACAATGGCTCGGGATATGATTTCCATCACTTGGTCACACATCTAGGGTACGACAATGCGAGAATCAATGTCCTGGCACAGAACGAGGAGCGTTATATTAGCATCAGCAAGTGGGTGCCGATCCCCGACTCAAGCAGCAGCATCGAGCTTCGGTTCCTCGACTCTCTGAGGTTCCTCCAGGCAAGCCTCGATGCTCTTGCTGGGAAGCTCAGAGACGACCAACTAGCCATTACCACATCAAGTTTCCCGAACTTAGATGTCGCACTCATCAGGCGTAAAGGGGTCTACCCCTACGAATACGTCACAGACCCTTCCAAGTTCGAAGAAGAGTTGCTGCCTCCCCAGGATAAGTTCTACAGCCAGCTGAGAGGTTCAGGTATTACCGACGAGGAGTACAAGCATGCTCAGTCTATGTGGGTCGAGTTGGGTTGCCGAACTTTCGGTGATTACCACGATGCATACCTGAAGCTTGATGTGACGCTTCTTGCCGATGTGTTCCAGGCGTTTCGGGCGACTGCGATAAACATTTACAACCTGGACCCTGTATATTTTTACAGCCTTCCTGGACTGGCATGGTCGGCCATGCTCCTGCTGACTAAAGTTAAACTTTCACTTATCTCCGATGTTGATATCATGCTTTTCATCGAGAGAGCTATCCGGGGCGGCATGGTCCAAGTGTCGCAACGCTTCGCACACGCCAACAATCACCACATGGCCACTGGTTACGACCCCTCCCAACCATCAAGCTACATCATGTACACTGACGTGAATAATCTTTACGGGCACTCCATGATGCAGCCACTCCCAACAGGAGAGTTTGAGTGGGTTGATCCTTTATACCACGACATCGAAAAAGAATGCGACGAGTTTGGGTTTTTTGCCGAGGTGGACCTTGACTTCCCCGAGAAGCTGCAGGATACATTCTGCGACCTTTCGCCTGCTCCGGAAGTCAAGTGTCCACCTGGCTCGGATCAACGGAAGCTCGTCATGGACTTGGAGCCCAAAAAGCGTTATGTGCTACACTACCGGAACCTCCAGTGGTTAATGCAGCAAGGGGTCTCGGTCAAAGCAGTTTACCACGTGCTCTTGTTCAGGCAGTCTCCATGGTTGAAGCCGTACATCGAACTGAACACCAAACATCGCACTGATGCCACTTCGGAACTTGATCGCGATTTTTTCAAATTAATGAACAATGCGGTATTTGGGAAGACCATGGAGAATGTGCGAAATCGCGTTGATGTGAGGTTGGTGACGAAGAAAACACAGTGTCGTCGACTTGTTGCAAGCCCGCTGTTCAGGTCTCGAACAATTTACAACGAACAGATGTCTCTGATTCACATGAACCGGGGCAAGGTGCTACTCAACAAGCCCATCTATGTGGGAGCTGCAGTTTTGGATCTGAGCAAGTTGTGCATGTTCGAGACATATTACGGCATACTACGTGCACACTACAACCACAATATCTCGCTCCTCTACACAAACACAGACAGCTTGGTGTACCATGTTCGCACGGCCGATGCGTATGGTGATATAGCCAAAGTTCCAGCTCTTGTCAAACTCTTCGACACATCGGGCTATCCCCAGCTAAACCGGTATGGAATTCTACCCCGAAACAAAAAAATACCCGGCAAACTCAAGGACGAGAAAGACGGGGATGTGATTGTGGAGTTTGCTGGACTTCGTGCCAAAGCCTATGCGATCCGGGCTGAGGGTTCTGTAACAAAAAAGGCAAAGGGTGTAAGCAGGCAAGTGGTTCGGGAGCACCTCAAGTTTGAGGATTACCTCGAGTGCCTCAGAACAAAATCGCCCATTCTACAAAAAGAGCATCGTATACAAAGCGTCGATCATGTGCTTACAACTAATATTGTCAGGAAAGTTGCTCTGGATGCACACGACGACAAGAGGTGTATTCTTGAATGTGGGGTCCATACACTTCCGTGGGGCCACTATCGCCTCCAAACTAGTAAGGCCTGCCCAGAGTGCAACAAAAAGTAATAGGCAATGCGAAAAAAACAATTTTAATTTACTTCCACTTCCTCGATTACATGCATGCATGGCACAGCAAAATTAAACTTCTGGAAACTGCTAATTGCAATTTGTACTTATATATATAAAATTCCACATTTCTTATTGTGTGCTATTTTTTTTTATTTATTTAAAACTGTTCAGTCACTCTTTCATTCTTGACGTCATACACAAATGTTTTCTCCGCAATAAGAATAACACTGCACAGAGTATCTGCAGGCAAGGCGTCGTGGAACTCGCATACAATCTTGATGTTGGTTCGATCGTTGACCACCACCTGCTTTCTTTTCGTGGTGTTGATGACGGTCATGGGTCTCCGTGTTTTGAATTCGCTGGGCGCGTAGTACACGTCCACGCTTCCTTCGGTCACGCGTTTGTAAGCCGTGTAAGCTTCGTAAAGTTTGAGGTAATCGTCTTTGGTCATGTCGAGGTTGTAATTCTCGCGCGGGAACACTTCGTTGCGTCCATTCTTGAGATAAATGTTCTTGATCTTGCAGTCGTCGAACTTGCTGGAATCTTTTTCCTGATCGTTATCGCGTCCGGTCTGAAAAAGCACTACGACGAAATCTGGCATGTCGAACTGTATGTTGTTGAACTGTGTCGTCACGTCGAATTCCATGTGACTTCCCGACGCCATTTTCTGCACGCACTGGTAACCGTGAAAGTGAACCGGCACCTGCGGACTTTTCAAGATCTCCGCTTTGTACTTGAGGGCGTAGTTTCGTATTCCACCACCGGCATTCTCAATTCCATGCTCCGGATGACGCATTTCGCTGCTTCGGGTAAAGTGTTGGCTATCGGCGTGGTGCCGTCCGGACCCAAAGTAGCGTATCGCATTAGTGCGTCGTTGTCGTTGGCCGCTCTTCGAGGCGTGATCCTCAGTCCTCCCTTCCACATGATCTCCTTGTAGTCCGAGAAGAAACCAGGCAGCAGACGCATGGGAAAGAGCACCGTGTGACTTCTTGTTGATATTTTGGTCCCGGCTTCGAATCCTCCCGCCTGATAGTATGCTGCGTCCGTTTTGGATAATTTCAACGTTCCCACTGCCGTCGACGTGATGCCTGGATAATCTATTCTGTCGATGACGGTGTTGTGTTTCCTCACCTCCACCTGCGAGAACAGGTGAGGCACGAAGTTGTCCACGAGTATCAAGTTTGCTGCTGCGGGAAACGCGTCTCCGCTTTCCTTCTTCACCACGTCGAATTGAAGGTAGAGGTCCGCTCTGTGAGGATGAATGAACCCGTCGCCCACGTCCACGTCGTATTCGATCTCCCTGTTCGCTTCGTTCAGATTGGCGAACGTGCGACGGTTGGGAGGGAAAGATTGCAATTCGTAACTTTCGATTTGCTCCATTTTCACTATGCGTGTTATTTATTATACGTTGATCTCCACGATGGCCGTCGTAGTGGCACCTGCGAAATCCACCACGTCTCCTTTCTCGTTCGTCACCACCAACTCTATGTCGTCTATGCGGTTGCGACATACTGGAAAATAGATCGGCGAAGAGGGCGTGTAGATGATCGGTTCCATGAACTCGGAACTTGGTTTGAAAGTGGCTATGATTCCCGTCTGCTTGTGACTTCCTAATAATCCGTCCGAAGATTTCGTGATCATGCCTTCCGCCACGTTGCAGTGTACGTTCAGAGTCTCTATGGCCAAGAATTTAGGAATGTTGGTTGCTACGTGCTTGATGCCAGCTTCGAGTTTTGGGTGGTTGTTCTCGAAACCTAAAAGTTCTCCCATGGTGCCCAGGTCCACGGTCTCCGTCGCGGATAGGATTTCCACTCTGTGCGTGACCGAATTTTGAGAAAGGTATGTGCCTTTGGGTAATTGAGCTTGCAAAGTGGAAAGATTGTATTGTCCTGGCGTGACGACGATGTGTTCGCTTCCGACGCTAATTTTGTTGTTGTGCTGCGTGACGTTAGGTATGAGGTACATGCTGTAGAATGCACGCAGAGCCACGGATTTAGGATAGACGATGTCGTCGTGCAGCGTGAGTTTCAAGATTGAAGATTCGCTCGTGAGATGGAACACGCCCATCCTAGTGATGCTGTTTGAGGTTCCACAATGCTTTCTGGAAATCCTCGATCGTAGGGTTATTTATTTTAGAGAGAAACGCGAGCACGGAGAGGCAGAGATGACCGCAGTTCACGTCTCCGAAATTTTGAATGCGTTCGTCGTTGTAGTATATAGAGGTTTTGTTCGTTTTCAGATAATGAATTAAATTTGTAGGTGGAACACCTCCGAAAGAATCGAAAACGAATGCTTTATCATCATTTTTGTGGTAACATATCCAATGCGTGCCTGGATTTTCTTGACCGTCCAAGTTGACTACTCCGCATTCTCTTCTTTTAACGCTTGAAGGTAACGAGTCGGACATGAAAACTCCTCTGAAGTGTTTGATTTGTAACGGTCCGATCAGAGATTCAATGTCTCGGTTGGTGAGTGCTGTTGTTTCTTTTTTTTAAACTTCTTCATCACGCCCTTCCCCCCTTTCTTCTCCATGGCCAGGTTGTGACGTTTCTGTTCTTCCAACTCGGCCTTGTTCTTCTTCGAGTCGATGACGGTTTTCGCGATGGCGGCACTTCCGCCGGCCAAACTTCCAACGGCCCCCAATGCTGCCAGGATGGCGGGGATGCTGAATATGAAACCTCCGATCTTTTGCTGTTTCCGCGAACGCTGCAATCTTTTCAATTGAGGTGTGCTGAGCAGTAATTTCATTCCGTGTCCTTTCGACAAGCAAGAACGTTTCTTCTCGCGTTGTTTCTTGGTGAGTAACCCATCGAGGGCACCTAGATTTTTTAGATTCGAATATGGTATCTGGTACACGACACCTTTGGGCTTCATGTTGATGCTTTATGTGTTATTTTCACGGTATGTTATTTATATATATATTCTGAGATTTTTTCTTGTGTAGTTTTTTTACGGTATGTTATTTATATACCCCACCCCAATTTTTGTTTTGTGTTCATGGCGATGGTGGTACCCAGTGCGGCGACTCGTTCACCCAGCGATGCGTCTCTGCTCACGAACCTTTCGAAAGCTGCATGTTCCAATTTTTTGTCTGCTTCGTGACGTGCGTCCAGATCCGTCTGCGTGGTGTTGTAGGCGATGTCGTGATCTTTGCATGCCGCGTCCAACGGATTCACACCCTTGTCTCCTCTCTCCAATCTTTTCTCGAGTTTGGTACCCGGTCCGCAGTACTGGTAGCCAGGTAGATGCATCTCGAAAGGTAACTTGTTGATGATGTCGTTCACGAGTCCCTTTCCTTCGGCCACGTTCCAAAATTTCGGAGGCAGCGTATTGATGATTTTGATCAGGTAACCTATGCCCTTGTCGTCGTTCACGATGAAGTTGGAAAGTTTCGTGCTGATCATGTCCACGATGCCAACCTTCTCGTAGAAATTACGATTGCCTGCATTCTCTTCGCCGGCTATCACCAACAATCGGTCCACGAGTTTCCTAACGTCGTCCACCCAAACGAATTCTTTGGGTAACGTGTTGTAGCGTTTGACGCCGCTGCCTGTTTTGACCTGGTTCCAAATCGGTTTGATGAGATTCCTGTACTTCTCGCCGCTGCTCGATTTCACCCTATTCTGCGAGGCGTCGTTGTTCTGGTACAAGGCATCCGTCATGATCAGAATTTCCTTGTAACTCTGGTAATCTTCGTCGGTGTAATCTTTCGGCTGCTTTTTGGCGACGAGTTCCCACAGTCCCACCGTACCCGGATACCTGTTCCAACTATCCTTGTCGCCTAAATTGACTTTAATGTCGTTGCCTTCGAAGGTCACCTTCGATTTCCCAATCTTCCACACCACACCACTGCCTTCGCTGGTTTCCATGCTGGGATACAATCCGAACACTTCATCCTTGTCGAATTTCCCCGTACTCAGGTAGTCTCGTGCCAAAGGTCCCAACTCGATTTTATCCGAAGACGTGCTGCCTATGGCTCGACGTCGTGCCGGTGCATCCTTCAGTTCGAACGGCGTCGAAGGAATGCTCGAAATGGGCGTGGGTACGGCGTAACTTTTAGCTGCGAGCGGTACGAGTTCGTTGATCAAATTTTTATTTTGTTCCGTGCCACTTTTAATTTCTTTACCTAGACCGCTGATGGCATCGATCACGGGTTGATCCTGACGTTTCTTCTCTTCGTAGAATCCGCGATTCTCGGATTTCCAACCTTTGAAGCGTTTCGCGAGGTAATCGCGAAGCTTGAGATTTTCGTCTTCGATTTTTCGTTTCGTCATGACGTTATTTATACACGTCGTTTCTCACAACGTTGCAACGTTTAGAAACTCGTTGATTTTGTTTCTGTATTTTCCGTCGATGGGTTTCCTCGTCATGTCGATCGTAGCGAATCCGAAATCGTCACCGTTCCAGCAAGAAGAGCAGCAGCGTTCCGAAAATTGATTGTAGTTCATGTCTCCGCCTACGTAGTCATCGTACGCGTGCTTGAGGTTGGTGTGATCTTGACGAAACAAACATATGAAATTAGCGTTGTCGCGTACTAACTGTTTTGGAATTTTGGAAAACGTTTGAGCTAGGTAGAAGCAATCCATTTCTTTGTGACGACCTTGCGTGAAAAAGTTGCGAATTTCATTTTGATTTTCCAGGATGGCGTCGTCGAACACAACGACTGAATTTTCACGACAATCGTCGAGTGGTTTTATTTCCGAGGCGAACGTTGCAATGTCCAGACCATCGTACAGTTTCATCAGTTGCTGGTATTTGGGTTGCTCCAAACTTTTCGAGAACACGTACAGGTGCCTGTTCTTCCAATGTAACCAATTCGGTGCGAGGAGAAAATTGTCCACGAGCAGTGTCGTTTTCCCACACCCCGAAGGACCTACGATCAGACAGCGGATGCTGTCGGGAAGCAACTCACCGTTCTTTTTTTTTCTCGTTTGACTTTCCGGATCCGGTAGACGCTTCACCACGTTCCACGTACTCACAAGATCACTTCGTTCGCGTCGATCCAACTCTTTTCCGGAAGTCCCAGCCATTTGACAAACAGTTTGTCACCTTTCCTACGCAATACTTTCTCGATGAGGTACGTGTCGGGGTGTTTTGTTTTAGAGAGTTCCTCTTCGTAAAATCTTCCTTTCAAAATCTCGCCGCTACTATCTTTTATTATATACGTGTGTCGGTTTCCGGGTAAAACTCGAACCACCACTGTGCTCCAATTTTTTGTGAATCCCTTCTCGAAGGTGCGTTTGAATTTGCTGATCCTTACCCGGTCTCCAATTTTGTATTTAGCTTTTTTTGTCGTGGGTGTGTACTTTGGACAGTAAACTGTAGAAATTAAACGCTGCTCGTCAGATTTCGAAACATCAACTGGCTTCATGCCTATCGTTCTGTGTACCGTATCATTATAGGTGTCGACGAGTTCCGGCAGGATGTCGACCCATTTGTAATTTCCCCGAAGCGTGAATCGTTTCCACATGTGTGTTTTCAAGGTTCGATTGAATCTTTCCACGATGCTGGCTTTGATGTGACTGAAGGTCGAATAATGTTGAATCTTGTGTTTTTGAATAAACTTTTGGAATACGGTGTTGTAAAATTCTTTACCGTTGTCCGTTTGCAGAAACCGTGGTTGTCTGCCGCCGCTTTCGCGAAAAATTAATTTGAATGCTTCCGTGACGCATGTTCCCGTTTTCGCCTTCAAAGGTAGAGCCCATGCGAATTTCGAAAATGTGTCTATGACGGTGAGGAGGTACTTGTTGCTCTTGTTCAATTTATGTACGTTTTTCAAATTGCCGCTACTCATCTCCACGAGGTCGCTTTGCCAGAGGTCGTCGATGCCCTTGGTTACCACAGCCAAACGTTCGTAGTTACGGCGTGCAGGTTTATGCAATTCTTCGACGATGGCTTGCCTAGACATTTTTTTTAGAGATTACGTTTCAAGAGAAGCACAAGCGCGATGGGATTCAAAGAGGGTGGCACTTCGCTCGTGTTTTGAATGATCAGCTTATCGCCGGCACTCACGTCGAAAACGGTAAGATCTTCGTCTTCGTGTATTTCATATATGTTGCGCGTTTCGTTCCAACGTGCCAGAGGAATGTTTCCTGCTTTCTGGACACCACGATTCGATATCAAAGTCATGGTGGGAACGCTAGCTTTTCTACCGTGAGACCAGTACGAAAATTCGTTTATCTGAATCGTGCCATCGAGGAGAAACTTGTAGTACGGATGATAAGGATGCAACATGTACAGTTTGTTACCTTCGACGAACGTGGAGATTCTCTGTTGATTGGGAACGCTGTTGATTTCGATGGCTTGCAAGGTGAACAATTTGGCGAATTTAGTGTCGAAGGTGACGAGATTACTGTGAACTTGTCCGAGTTTATTTTCGATGGGCAGCAAATGCTCGACTATGGTATCCGTTACGGCAGAAAACGACGGTTTGATTTTCACTTCCACGTTCAACTGCTTGTAGTTTTCGTTGAGTTCTTGCAACTTGGCACCGAAAGAGGCCAGCGTCGATTCCTGCGTGGATTCCAGCATTCCAACTTGATCTCTGATGTTGACGACAATGTTCTGAAGGTTCTCGACTTGATTCAATTTCGAGCTCTTCTCGGTAAGATCGTTCACGATCCTTCGCATCTCTGTAAACTGCGTGTGAAGGTCGGCGACGCTCTGCGAAGTGGGCAGCGTCGACACCAGCGAACTAATTTCGTCTCGAATCTGTTCCACGTTCGCCGTTTCCGTTTCCAGTCGTTTCAGCATTCGAGATATGTTTCTTTTCAAAGCGTGCAATTCTTTGGAGGTGGGGAGATTGGCCACCCTACTCTCGAGATCGCTCAATGAACTTTTAATGTCGTTCGAATCGGATAGTGCCGTCACCGCCGTTTTCAATTTTTCCAAATCTTCGCTCGAAGGCACGCTCGTCCGTAACGATTCCAAGTCACCCTGTATGTTGTCGAGTACGTGATGAAAATGAGCGAGATTCGTTTCGACGTTCAAATTTTCTAAATATTCGATCTTCTGCTGAACCGTGCTTAACGTGTCTTGAATGCTCGTCAACGCTCTTGCTTCAGCGTGAATATTTTTAATTTCTTCGTTGATCAATTCCAAGGACGCCTGAAGCGTAGCGATGGTGGTTTGAATGTGTTCGAAATCTCGATACGCCTCCAATTGAATTTTTATGTTCGCGACGCTTTTACCGATGACCTGCAGTTCGTCCGACGATGGTAGGTTCGTCATTGTATCTTCCAAAGTCTGCAACTTGGATTTAATTTCTTCCAACGTGCTGGTGAATTCTTCTTGTAATTTGGAAACGACGACATGTAAGCGTTCTGCGTCTATATCGTTCACGACGGTTTGAAGTTCGGAGAAATTCTTTTCTATTGCGGAAGTTCGTTCTTCGATTTCGAGTTTCAATTTTTCCAAATCTTCATTTTTCGATTGAAATTGCTGTAATTTGGCCAAATCATTTTGAAGCGAATCCACACTCAACTGTATATTTTGAACGCTGTCGTAAGAAGGTACGTCGACATAATTTTTTATCAGCGTTTTCAGTTCGGAATCGATTTTCAGAATGGGGTCGAGACATTGCGTTTGGAGCGTAGCGATTTCCGACTCTAAACTTTTGTTTAAGGTCTCCTGCAAAGCAATCAAATCGGTCCTCAACTTCTTAACTCGAATGTCCAACATGAGAATCTCTTCTGCGTGGTCTACACGCTTGGTGTTGCCGAAAATGTCGTTAGGCATTTTTGGTTAACGGTTATTTATAATAGGATAAACGATTCGTAATTCTACAAAGAGAGGAATGAGTTTGTCGTAATCTCCGAGAAGTTCCATGTAAAGATAATCTCCTGCAGAAACATCGTACGTAATGTTAGAAAGCATCTTGTCGTGCTTGATTCGAAAAATATTCTTGCCGGTAGAAATTTTGATTTCGCCTGCGTTTTCCGGATTCACGGTGATTTGAAGTTTCCCGTCGATCGGAATTTCGTAGAAATGTAAATTGTTATTAAAAACATAAAACATCTTGCCCACATCGTCATTCAGTTTCGTCCAAATGCTGTTGAGATGAACAATCAGTAAACCATTGAGTTTAGATAACACGGAAGGTAAGAGGTTATTGAAATTTGGCGGTGCAGTCTCCATGTTGATCTGTTTGCGGAAGCCAAAAAGATTCATTGTCCTTGTTAGTTATTTAAGAATACGGTCAAAGTTTTTTTTTGTAATGACAGGCAAAGTGTTTTTTTTTGTTTGCTTGTGTCACAATACAGGCACGCGCGCGCGCGCGTGTGTGTGCGACACATTGTTCCCGAAAGAGGTTTACAAAAGTCACGATATATAAACATTTGGTCCCACAGTTGGAAAATTACGATAAGATACATTCATCCTTCAAGGATAAGAGAGTGCATTCGTCACAATACACGCGCGCGCGTGTAAAAATTATACACCGTGAAAAGCTACGACGAGTTGGAAACACTGCTGGTAGGGTTAACATACACCATAAAAGGCTACGCCTCGCCCCGAGTTGGCAACACTGCTTGTGAGGTTAACATACACCGTGAAAGGCTTCAAAATATCATATAGTGGAATTTTTGTAGAGTGGGTTGGCAACACCGACGAGCATCAAATGATGATTTCGAGCCTCAAATGATAATTTCGAGCATCAAATGATGATTCGAGCCTCAAATGATGATTTCGAGTTTTGTTAGTGTTGCCAACTCCTATTTGTAGGTTAGCTTAGCCAGTGAAAGATCATATAGTGGAATTTTCTTCGGATGGGTTGGCAAAACCCAAGCCTCAAAAAAGGAACATCCAATAGAGTTGCCAAATATAAAAAGGGGACAATGGGCCCCCCTCATAAAAGGCTACAGTAAAAACCTACAGTGTTGCCAACACTAGGCCCCCAACAGTATTGCCAAACATAAAAAGTACATGGACCCCTCAGGTCCTTTGATGAAAATTTACAGTGAAAAACCCAGTAGGTTAACAACACTGTCAAAAAATCTACGGTAGTGTTGCCAGATGTAAACAGAGGGCAATAGACCCCCCTCATAAAAGGCTACAGTAAAAACCTACAGTGTTGCCAACACTAGGCCCCCAACAGTATTGCCAAACATAAAAAGTACATGGACCCCTCAGGTCCTTTGATGAAAATTTACAGTGAAAAACCCAGTAGGTTAACAACACTGTCAAAAAATCTACGGTAGTGTTGCCAGATGTAAACAGAGGGCAATAGACCCCCCTCATAAAAGGCTACAGTAGGCCCACAGTGTTGCCAACACTATACCCTCAAAATATACATCATAAAAGGCTACGACGAGCCTCAAGTGATGATTCGAGCCTCAAAAGAGGGCTTAGAACTCTCTTATTGTGTCTACTCCAAACCTCGTATATATAAAGGAAAGTTAGCGTCGACTTAACAAGTTCATTACACTGGGGTGAAATTAGATATCCGCACAAACACAAAATCACAATATCTCCTGATACGATTTCACTGCACTTTGTCGTTCCTGAAGTTCCAGGTTCGAATCTCCTCTGCAGACATCTTGGAGAGGGAGGACAGAGACCAGTGGGGAATAAGGGACCTTATTTTTCTTGTAGGGCTTTGAAATACAACTGTGTTTATATTGGGGACAAAAGGGCATTAATTAAACGACTCAAGGAACATTTAAATCTGCTTTCCTAGTAAAGAGTAATATCAAAAAAAGCAAGGGAAATTTATTATAAGCTTATAAAGGATAGAGATTAGTTAAACGTTATTTACTTTAATTAATTACTTTAATAATGCTAAGCTAAAGACAGTAATTAAACACTGCTTATTTTTCCCTTAATGAAAAATTAACTATCGATGATTATCACCCTTCGTATAATCTACCTGGTAGGCCAAGAAATATTGCTATCGCTCGTATAATCTACCAGAGTAGGCCAAAAGATGACATCATTTCTGCATCGACTGTTGTGAAATGTATAATCTACTAGTAGGCCGTCTCTCAACAGTAATTATATCCACGAGCTAAACCGTAGAACAATGCGTATGTTCTACGTGGTAGGCCGAGAAACATTGCTATCGCTCGTATAATCTACCAGAGTAGGCCACACTGTAAAAAGCCCTCTTGTAATCTTAAGCACCCGTGTGCCAATGCTGTGATATTTGCGGGAGCTGAGCTCGACCAAGAGTCTTCGAAGAGTCAATACAGAACAACTGGTCGGGGCCGCGTCGCTGCTTATATACAATTCCGAGCGCAGTGCCAGTTCCTCTAGTGGATACTCGTGAACTACGAGAGTGCTGCTTAACACTGAGTGCCATCTGCACAGGTTAACAATGAACTATTAAAACAAAAACGCTCCCTAGTGAGATATGGTAGAACTACGTTCACTACCAAGCATAGCAGTGAAATCCTATGCAGAAGCGATAACAAAACCGATAAGATTATACAATGTTATTCAACAATGACAATAAAAAGAACAAATTCATCAACTTTTGGTGATCTCGCAGAATCGTTACAAACTTTTGAACAAATTAAATTATAAAAAAATGTTTCGAACAAAAGTTGTAGCCTAATTTATAAGCTTTAAAACGATATAGGTTTTAAAATATTTTAATTTAAAATGTGCCATAAAATGTGTCTCCAAATGGAGAATAGCACCAAAAGAGTGTCTCTTTATCAAAAGCAATAGACGTGATAAAATTAATTGTTATACCACTTAAGATGTTCGGTTGAGTAGCCAATCGAGTAGCCAATGATGGCCACCATCTTGAAAAAAGTTTGCCATATTGGATATTTTTGATTTCATATATCTCGGGAACGGTGGCACCTGTCAACTTCAGGATTTTTCAGAAATGCTCCAAATAGTGTAAACTCTCATAATATATCAATAAATCTATTTTTTTAAAGAATAAAAATAGTGTTTTTTGTAGAAAAACTCATTGTAATACTTTATGTAAATAGCTGCGAGTTAGAAGTCTTAATAATTCTCCATACAAACAAAAGTATTTTCTATCTGGTAAGGTTACGAAATGTTTGTTAGAATACTTTAGATGAACTAAACCCTTAAAATACTATTTTTTGTATTTATAAATTTACCTTAAATAACATTTTTAAGAGAAATACAATTTATATAAAACCCAATTTGATTTCTGAAAATATTATTGAAACAAAAATACATATTCATTGTAACTGATGGTACAAAAATAGTGGAAATTATTTAGAAAATATTTTGTTTTAAATTTTTCATAAGTTCGTTTTTCTTGTTTGATCAGGACTCAAAATCGTATGCTTCACATTCACATAATGTAGTGGAGGAAAGAATTTCCATTTAACACTTGGAACGTCCAGTGTACTGTTTACTTGCCGCGTATTTTATGATTTTCCTCTAGTGGTGGCTCAGTCGGTAACGCGTCTGACTACCATGCTCAAGGTCCCGGGTTCGATCCCCGGCCGGTTCAAATCCGGGAACTTTTCTAACGTTGGAAGCGGCCCCGGCGCCCACCCAGCGTCGAATGACATGGGTACCTGGGGGAAACCCTGGGGGGTAAAGGCGGTCAGGGGCGTGATGCTCATCACATCACCCCCACTCATGACTGGATCAAGAAAGTGTGGGGCGTTACCTCCACACCCCCTATACGCCTTCATGGCGTGGTGCTAAGCACAGGGGAGCACTTTACCTTTTATCACCAGAAAATGTATAGTATTGTCAGCCATTGAGGTATCCAAGGGCCATCAGAAATCATCAGAGTTGGGTTGGCAACAAGGAAACTTACAACAAAGATAACAACCCTATTGCTATAAATCCTGGATGTTCTTTCATGATACAGAAATTTTATTGTTCTAGCATCCTCATGTCGACAAACGTGGATCAAAATATTCCATTCCAGCCATGTGAAAACGAATAAAAACGATGGGGACATTTTCCAATAACTACACATTTCCGGATGACCTCAAGCTCAAAACACTTTTCTCTTCATAAACTTTTATCCTCTTGTGTAATATCTAAGAAACTAAAAGTTAAAATAAACAAAACAGTAATTTTGTCTGTAGTAAGTGGTATAACAATTAATTCTACATCGTCGATTGCTTTTATCGAAAAGTCAATGATTCCGGACTTAACCGGCGGACCTGTGATAAAGAGACACTCTTTTGGTGCCATTTAGACTCACATTTTATGGCGCATTTTTCATTAAAATATATTAAAACTTATATCGTTTCAAAGCTTATAAATTAGGCTACAACTTTTGTTCGAAACATTTTTTTGTCATTTAATTTGTTCAAATGTTACAAGTCAAAAACTTTAGAAAGTACTAGAAAAAATTCACTAGTTTTTAAGATTATTTTTTAAATTACGGCAAAACCACCAACATTTTCGAAAAATTAAACAGAACATGGGAGTCGAAAAAACTCTTATTTGTCGCGCGAGATTTAATGGAAAATAATGCTCAAAGATAGACCATGTTACGGCATATGTGCGAACCACGGATTCATAGTGCACATGGTTTGCTGCCCGAGTTCAATACTTGCCTATAATACATTTATCTCTGTGCAATCTCTATCGCCACCAGAACCGCACGTTAACTGTAGCAATCCAGCATTGCTTCATTTGAATTGACAGTTAAGGAGATGGATTCACATTCGGAGTGTTCAATCACCGCATTAGGCCATGTAGACCATTGTTGTATGTCTGTAGTTGTACCATGTGTAATTTATTATTGTGTTGTTAATTTGAATAAAAATGCAGTTAATCTGAATCTTAAATGAAGTATTAAAAATATGGTAAAATTTCGTTTATAGTTTTGAACAGACAAAGATTATAATTTTTTTCTTTCTTTGTCCATCCAATCTCTTTTCGATATTGCACAAAGAAAATGAAAAATGAAGTATTAAAAATATTATAATTGCAATATTGTAGTTCTTAGAGCAAGCCTCTAGACAAATGAATGCATGTCAAATAATAATTTTGTTACATGAAACTAAAAACATTTGTAAATTAGTATTTTTTGGTGATACAAAATATCACAATTTACACGTTCATTTCTATAATTGCTTTCAGTGATTTATAATCAAAATGTCCATCAGCTATTCATTGATTTCAAAAAAGCATATGATTCGGTCAAAAGAGATAAATTATGTAATATATTAGTAGAGTTTGGAATACCTAAGAAGCTTGTTAGTATGATAAAAATATGCGCCAGTGAAACAGAAAGTAAAATTCGTGTGGGTATTAATATGTCTGATAAATTTACAATTCATGATGGGTTAAAACAAGGAGATGCATTATCTCCATTGCTCTTTAATTTTACCTTAGAATATGCTGTTAGGAAGGTAAAAGAAAGTAAAGAAGGACTAAAATTAAATGGTGTGACTCAGTTGTTAGCATATGCAGATGATGTAGACTTACTGGGGGATGATGTGAATACAATTAAGAATAATGCTAAAATATTTTTCAAAACTGCTAAAGAGATAGGTTTGCAAGTTAACAAAGAGAAAACTAAATATATGCTTACAGGCCGAAACCAAGTGTTAGGTAATAATCAAAATCTAATTATTGATAACAACTCGTTTGAACCAGTTTCCAAATTCAAATACTTAGGAGTAATATTAACAAATGAAAATTATATTAAAGAGGAAATAAAAAGTAGGCTTAATTCAGGAAATGCATGTTACTTCTCTCTTCATAAACTTTTGTCTTCTTGTTTAATATCTAAGAAACTAAAAGTTAAAATATACAAAACCGTAATTTTGCCTGTAGTATTATATGGATGTGAAAGTTGGTCCCTTACATTGAAAGAAGAACATAAATTGAGAGTATTTGAAAATAAGATCCTTAGGAAAATCTTTGGACCTAAAAGGGATGAGGAGACAGGTGAGTGGAGAAGGTTACATAATTTAGAACTACATAATTTGTATTCATGTCAAGATATTATTAGAATAATTAAATCAAGAAGACTTAGGTGGGCAGGCCATGTGGCACGAATGGGAGAGGAAAGAGGAGTTTACAGGATTCTTGTTGGGAAACCTGATGGTAAGAGACCTGTAGGAAGTCCAAGACGAAGATGGAGGGACAACGTTGAGATGGATCTAAGGGAAATCTGTAGGGATGGAAAAGAGTATATAGATCTTGCTCAAGATAGGGAAAGATGGAAGGCCTGTGTTGCTGCAGCCATGAACCTTCGGATTTAAGAAGGCTAGAGAGTTAGTTAGTTAGATTTACTGATTCATATACTTCCCATGTAAGGCATACGGAACCTTAAAATGGGTTGTTTTGAAAATGTTTAGTGCATATTTTAAGTGCATATTTTGACATTTAGTGCATATTTGCATGCATATTTTGGCTTTTTTAGTGCATATAAATCCGCCCCCTACTCATAAAATTCTGAGCCGTAGCTAGGGGGTGGCGGGAATCGGCCATGGGCGCCGAACGATCTAAATTAAATAAAAAATGTAAAGGAGTGAATGCCATGGTGACCCGTGAAATTATTTACTCCCTATTAAATCGATATTGTTTTCAGTTTGCAAAAAATTGAATCCATTTATTTTGCTCGCTTCGTTCACACTATTATTATTTTCTGTAATGTATTGTAAATTACCAGAATAACACCAATTATGTACTTCAGACAATTTATGCCAAACAGTTTTGTCTTCAATGCATGATCAAATGTTTTAAGGAATAGTAGTGTTCACATGTGACAGACAATTTTGCTGTGAGTTTTTGTTAGGAGATGGATGAATTGATTGTGTAATCTATTTATATAATATATGTTATGTATAAAATTTGAATACGTACACAATTTAGTGTTAATATGTTGTATAAGTATTTTCTTATTTTACGTATCTCTATCTTGCATATGTGTAAAACATATATTGTACATGAAAGTTTTACATGCCATATGTACAAAGAATTACATTCGTAGTTCATTTATTATGCATTTTCTGTATGTCAAAAGTATAGTTTGTGTGCATGTTTTCCATTATTAGCTATTGTGAAACTGGACGTGTTTAAAAAATATTTCAAATCGTTTGTTCCAGCACAAATGCTTTAGCACCGACTTCTAACATCTTTTTGCGTGATTTGGGAGGATAATAACGTATTTGATACTACTACTAATAAAGATACTGTTATTATTATTAATATTATTGACACGTTTATTCTGCTACCTGAACAGAATCCCCCCAACAAAAATTCGTGGTTGCGCCTCTGCCTTTTAAGTTTTAAGAAAAACAAAATAAGTTAAGATACTTTGGGGAGAAAATTAATATTGAAACAACCTCTATCGTACGTTATGGTGAATGTATTTCTAAAGAATCGCTCTAACTAACGTTCAAATATTCCGGATCTTAACTATTGTACCTTTTTTTTTATTACCGGGATCAATTTCAAGTTGAGGTCTACACTAGGGATGGCCAGATCCGGATCCTGGCGGATCCGAAAAACACAGGGGTCAGATCCTCACTTCAATTTGTCCTCATCTTGACATTTGAGGGGGTTTTGCCCCCTAAAACCATTTTTTAGCTGAAACAAAAAAACACGTATTTCTTCCATTGGGCCCCACTATACACCTGCCAAGTTTTATGGAAATGGGAGGGACACAGGGGTCAGATCCTCACTTCAATTTGTCCTCATCTTGACATTTGAGGGGGTTTTGCCCCCTAAAACAGTTTTTTAGCTGAAACAGAAAAACACCTAATTCTTCCTTTGGGCCCGTTTATACACACAACTGCCAAGTTTCATGGAAATCGGAGGGGGACACTTAGATAACCTCCCTTGTTAGTCTTACACTTTGTAATTATTTAACACTGCATATATTATAATGTTTTATTTTAATTTGTAAAACTGTAACTGTAGAACAATTGTATAATTTTTGTATAACATTTCTATCTTGTTATATGTGTTAAAGGTTTCATCCTGGAATGGAATGTCTCACATTTATGTGTGTTTTCATTTCCAGTACATTCGAATGAATACATATTCGTTTCAATGGCATTTACAAAATCACTTCGGACATTTGTGCACGAGTGTGTTAGCCGATGCGTAGCAAAGTATTTTAGGAACAACACTTGAAAAAAATTCTTGTAGGACTAAGGTGTGGTAATATTATAATGGGATTGAGATACGAAACTCTCGGATCCGGATCCGGATTTTCGGATCCGGATCCAGATCCGAAATTTTCGGATCCGGAACCCTGGGATCCGGATCCAGATCCGAAACTTTCAGACCCGGATCCGGATCCAGATCCGGAACTTTCGGATCCGGATCCAGATCCGAAACTTTCAGACCCGGATCCGGATCCAGATCCATAACTTTTGGATCCGGATCCGAATGGATCCGGATTTTTCGGATCCGGATCCGTTTGGCCATCCCTAGTCTACACGTCTGACAGGTACGTCTTTGGTCCTTTAGACTGCAGTTCGTGAGTTCGATTCCTGCAGGAGAGGAAGGACCTTTTTTCCTGAAACCATAGGAGTAGGACTGCTTCCGAAAAGTATGTGAGCGTTAAAGCGAACAAGTTTGTCCATTTTTGTTTTAACCCCTTCCTGTTTGCACTGGGCAGTAGTCGAAGCTCCATCGTTCTCTCCTCCATGGTGTGATAGTAGGTTGTCTGTAGCCTGCCATAGATGTTTGCCTTGTGGTGTGTGTGTGATTTCTTATCTATACTTGCCAGTGGTGGCTGCCCCCTCACCCAAACAAGTTATATTTTGTTGCCATTAGTGCAAAAATTAAGTAGCGGAAATATAAATATTTAATTTTTGCTCTAATGGCAATAAAATATAATTTCCTGCAGCCCCCCCAGCTGACAAGCCTTAGAACAGCAGTACTTACACACGTAAAGATATGTAAGTTACAAATTTATAATACAAGATTTGATGATTCAAATATAAATGTAAAAGAGAAATACTAAATACATTAAATAGTACATTAAAATATACATGATGAATATATTAAAGTGAAATGGATCTTTAGGATCGATTAAAATCATTATAATTACTGACTATAGAGTTTAGAAAATCATAACTTTTATAATCTTTACATGTTGATAATAACGACCCTCTTTTTCTTGTACGATATGCCGCAACTCGAATAGATATTCTGGATAAAAGCATCTAGCCCACTCAATGAAGGACAAAAAGAGACCGATGTCGGGAAAAATTCCGTAAAAGCTGAATTTTGGTCAGTTGTTAGAACACTACTAGTAGTTCAAAATCCCAAAAGTCCCCGCCCTTCCTCATGGTGCTTCCCCTCAGCGCCTTCCCCCCCAAACATCAATTTCGCAGAGACTCAGTAATTGACCAATATCTCCGTAACCAACAGTCGTAGGCAGGTAATCTTTTTTAAAGATTAATCCTCATTGAATGGGCTACAAAAAAGATTGTGTTTAATTTTTCGAAAATGTTGGTGGTTTTGCCGTAATTTAAAAAATAATTTTTAAAAATAGTGATTGTTTTTCTAAAGTTTTTGACTTGTAACATTTGAACAAATTAAATGACAAAAACATGTTTGGAACAAAAGTTGTAGCCTAATTTATAAGCTTAAAAACTATATAAATTTTAATATATTTTAATGAACAATGCACCATAAAATGTTCCTCTAAATTGCACCAAAAGAGTGTCTCTTTATCACAGTCCGGCGGTTAAGTCCTGATACATTGACTTTTCGATAAAAGCAATAGACGATATAGAATTAATTGTTATACCACTTACTACAGACAAAATTACTGTTTTGTTTATTTTAACTTTTAGTTTCTTCGATATTACACAAGAGGATAAAAGTTTATGAAGAGAAATGTGTTTTGAGCTTGAGGTCATCCGGAAATGTGTATCGAACGACAAACAGCCACAACGGGACAGCGACTGTTTCGTCCATTGTGTGCATGCACGACGGTCCGGTGTTCACTCTTCATAATATACTGTAGACATTTAGATGCAGAATTGTACTGTTGCTATAGTGCTACAATTTTCGTCCTGTAACTTTACTTTACTGCGCTATTCTCTCTGCAAACCTATCTGTGATATGTTCGATTGTGAATAATTACTGATTCTACCATTTCAACTGCAGAAAATTGGTGGTTAACATATTGAGCTAATAAAGCTCCTAATACAAAATAATAAAAAATGGGGGGCCCCACAAAACATTTTGCCCAGGGGCCTCCACAAACCTTGATACGGCCCTGCAGTCAGACCTAAAGTTACACTGAGATCTGAGGCACTAGTTCCCCAAGGAATCGAAACCACTACACTTGATTTCAGTGCTGTTAACTGCATCATTGTGGAAGGAATTAAATTTACTGTTGAAAAGTACATGTACAGTTCCACAAAGATGAACCGGTAAACGCGTGAACTGAAGTGGAAAGTCATATGCTTTCTCCTTCGCTTGTCCCGAAGTGCCACCATGTTGCCATATTTATAATTCTGCTTTCTTGTTTGGTTGTTAAAGAAGTTATTAGTGTCTCTACTTCCGCTGCATTCTTTAGGGTTGAAAATTTCGACGAGAGCATTACAGGGAACTTTCTCTTTTTGGTCGAGCTGTAATTATGTAACTGTTGTCACGAGTAAAACATCGAAGTATAAAATTTCGAAAAAAATAATCCTATTTTTGAATCTCATTTTGTGCTGAGACCGTATTCGGGAATTCAGTTTCGAACACCCCAGTTGTATATCATGATTGAAGCCTCCCCGTCTTTTTCATACAGTGTTTCAGGCGAATTCTGGGAGTAGACCATTAACGAAGAACATTGTCCATGTTTTTTTTCCTAGTCATTGTGTGTTTATATTTTATGTAGTGACTTGATGAGTGCAAATCTGTCAAGGTAGGCACCGACTTAAAGCCGTGTGATTTTCTGCGACGTAGTCTGCCCCTATTATTGTATTTGTCATTTCCGAAACCAACATAATTAGCTGTAATACCAGATTCTTCGTATATTCATGTTTTAGAGATAATTTAGTGTGTTTGGTTTTTAGTTTGAAGTCTACACATTAACCTGTTTCTTTAATAAAGTTGTCTATACAGGAGTTCCCAAGTTCCATTATCACGGTTGGGAAGAAGGGGAAGAACTTTCCATTAATTACATAGGAAGTAATACTGTAGTGTATGACCAGTCTCGAAAGCGTGTGTGTGTGTAAAAGTAAACAATTTTGGCCCTTTTTTTGTAGGCCGTGTAACTTCTGCTCCTTGAATCCAGGAACTCTCTAATTCCCAGTCTAAGTGGGGAGAGGGGAGAGTGCTGTTCAAGTAACACATACCCGTGGGGCCCTAGTCATCTCCATTGCCCTTCCCTCCATGGTGTGAGTGTTCGCGTAAGGCTGTCCGCAGGCTGATAGAATTATTTTCTTTCTTTTTTTTCATTTGTAGTTCGTAATTGAAACTTGTGTCTATTTATTTTATGCACAATTATCCTCATCAGAAGTGGACCTACAGTTCAAAGTGTGATTTGAAGCAGTTTCCACACAAGCCAGGAGGAATTTCTCATGGAGGAGAAACTTTAACAAAACTTTCTTATGTTTCTCACGAAGTGGACCCTGAGAATTTAATATTTGGAAATTTGATATAAATGCTGTGAAGAATAAGCTAATTAATTACGCACTAATTTGAAACTTTTGGTTCCTAAGGTACTGACTCGCTATCCTAAAGTTCGTAGGTTTAATCTCCGCAGCCAACCATCGTTGTGACTAAGGTTTCCTGCTTTTTTCTTTTGACACTTGATCTGACTGCAGGAACGATAACTTTAACGAAGACAACTTAGTGTCCCTTTCTTTACACCCTTTATATGCTTATCTTCCCCGTGGAATTCAACAATATTAACTATCTTCATCACAGCGCCTGTCGGTAGCCAGTAATATAAGTTGTTAACGTTCATTCAGTGCTGTTACTGTAATCTTTATGTCCGAGGTATCCGCCACTGTACGTGGTGGTTTGCAAATGCTTAAATCTAAGACAGGCTAAGTTTTATCTTGACCTCTTTTTTACAGTTACAAGATCCTTAACGTTCTGAAATTCTTCAATGTCACTGTCCATTTGGAAGTGACTTACCCTTTCGCTCTTGGAATTTTGTCCTCCTTATGTTTGATTTTGCCGTATCAAAACTCTATTTTGCCTTCCACACCAAACGCTTAGCTATAGACATACGCATAATTCCTGTGAATATGAAAATTCTGCTATAACAAACTTGAATGCCATGCCATCAGTCAAATTTTGCTGACACAGCGTCGTATTTGTGTCAATTTCCTGTCATATATTATTGCTCGACAGAGGACAGACAACATAAAATTGTTATTTTTCTACTCTTCAAGCTGAGGGACAAGCGCTCTTGGAATTTACAATCTGGACAAATTGAGAAAAGTGAAAAGAAGAGTCGGCACCAAGTTCTTGAAGATGAAGGTCCGCTGGGCTTTTTTCGACCCTTCTTGTTTACAACCGCAGCAGGCATGATGAAACTTGTCTTCCGAGTGTTTGGTACTCCATTAGTGCAAATCTCGTAACACTCTCGTTTAAAAAAGTAATGACTATGGGTGGGGATTTGCAGGCACTAGAAACGTATAAAACAAGAAAGCAAATGGGCATTCCAATGATAAAAAGATGCACTTTTCTCTTCTTTGCGCTGATCGTGACGACGATGGTAGATGAAATTAGAAAAAGTTACTTTAGTGTAAAACAAATCTAAGCATATCTATTACTGAAAAGGAGCGTTGACCCATCATCATGAGGACAACTGAAGAGTTACTTATGCCGGAAAACAGCGGCGATGGGAATTGATGCGCAGACTACGGGTCACTCAAGGAAAAGTTGCTTGACCCGTCCTGGCTCTCAGAGGGCTGGAGTTGTTTGTATAGCATAGCATTAATGTGAAACACTTCAAAATTATGGATATGTTCAGTGCTTTTGCATCATTAATATCATCCCAGTTTTTATTCATACGATTCAAATATCGAGTTATCAAAAAATTCTCTCAGGGGTTCATTAAGTTAATATAGGACACAGAAAATGTAGAAATATCTTTCAAATGCATGTATTTTTTCCCCAATATCTTGCACACACCCCTTGGCCTTGTTCCTACTCGTAGCTGAAGCTAATTACTTCCCGCTACTTTGACTGCGACTCATAAATCAGATGAACGAATGTGATATTTGTCCTTTTTATTCTGTGAATTTAACATTTATCAAGTTTTGAGCAAAAATAAAAGCTGCTGTCTAAATTTTCACTTGTCACTACAAACAAATTTTATAAAGTAGTTTTACCAAATTTCAGAGGAGTCTGACGACAATGCCAGAGGGGCTGGGCCCTCTGCTCTCTGCCTGACTACAGCTCTGTTTCACTTTCTAAGTAGGCATATCCTATGTTTTCTGCGGCGACCGTTCATCCCTCTGACGTCAAACTTCACAGCTCTATCCATTTCCAAAAAGAGGCTTTATAAACAGGCCTCTCAAGGCAGGCGGTGAGCAGGTCAACGGTCCTTGGGTCGGTATATCCCCCCGATGAATAGAAATAAAGATCAGGAGATACTTTTTTTTTTTTAATTTCCTCACAAACCCTCCCAGAGAAGGGGCGTTGCAGATTTTGCCAGATTTTACAACTATGCCAAAGTGCCAACAAGTTTCAAGTCAATTAAGTCATTCTTGTTTGTTTGAGACAGTATAGTGCGTGCAGGTATGTAGAATCGCGATTATGGGAAGAAATTAAATGTATAGGCAATGGGATAAATTTTGTAAATTTTAATCAGGATTCCAAAAGGCTATAAAAAAGGGAAGAACAGGGGACGCGTTTTTGAAAAGCCAGGAAGGTTACTACTGCCTCTAAATACCGTTTGCTTCAAATTCCGCCACGATCGATAAATGGAAATTGGCAAAATCTTGGAGTTTAGTGATATAGTCGCAGCCTGAAGTGACTGTACTTACATATTAATCACATCTGATACCTGGAATGCTGAGTACCTTTCAGTCAGCTCTCTAGCAGCTGTGCGAGGATGAGGTTGTGTTGACCTGTGTAAACAGTCCGGTGAAATATTGTTGCATATACAAAGTGGGGTGGACTAAACCCCACCTCACCACTTACGTAACATTTTTTGTGGAATATAAACTGCATGAGAAATGCATCAGTATAATCTGATTGTAGAATATTTTTATTATTCTTTATATTATGTCCTAATAATCAATATTTTGTAAGAATTTGGATTTTTTTCTTCCTTATAAGCTGCAAAAATTTAAAAATGTGAAGGTGTGCATTTTTTGCATTTCATTTTGCATTTTGAAAGAAATAGCATTTATGTGTATTTTCTGTAATGTTTTGTCTAAATAAGTGATGTAGTTATGTTAATTAAAATCAACTTATTCATTATTTCATTTTTTGATATATATTCACAACCATTCCTTTGTGAGGACATTTTTTCGTTCGAGGTTTGTCTCACCCCACCCCACCAGCTTCGTCCCAAAAAATCCACCTCACCAGCTAAGGGTGAGCCAGGTGGCAATATAGAAACAAATTGCGAGGAAGAGTGTATTTCATCTTCTGCACCAGATGATAGATTATTTCTGCTTCTGCTTATAGACCCAGGTGAGTGGCTGTTGGTTTTAAACAATAAATTTGCTATACATGGCTGAAAACACAAAGGATATTTTTCCTAGGGCTCATGGGGGAGAAACAAGGTCTCAATCAGCAAAAGCCATTAAGAAAAATGGTTTTTCCTTGATGTCACCTTCCTCTACAGGGTGTCAAATTTTAGATTTCATTATGGTAAAGGGGGATAATACGAACACGCGCGTGGGTATAACAATAGATAATAATTACATAATACTAATAACTAGGGGGCGGATTTATAAGCACTAAAAAGCCAAAATATGCATGCAAACATGCATTAAAATATGCCAAAATATGCACCAAAATTTTTTAAAACAACCCATTTTTGGTTCCATACGCCTTACATGGGAAGTAAATGAATCAGTAAATCACTGAACACAATTATAGAAATGAAAGTGTGATAAATTGTGTGGTAAATTTTATTTAGTACCACCAAAAAATACTAATTTACAAATGTTTTTAAGTTTCATGTAACAAAATCAGCTTCACTCCGAATGTGAATCCATCACCTTAACCGTCAATTCAAATGAAGCAATGCTGGATTGCTATATTCAACATGCAGTTCTGGTGGCGATAGAGTTTGCACAGAGATAAATGTATTATAGGCAGGTATTGAACTCGGGCAGCAAACCATCTGCACTATGAATCCACGTATCTACCTTAACATGGGACTCGAACAAACGATATTTGTCGCGCGAGATTTAATGGAAAATAATGCACAACAATAGACCAAATAATAGTATAATTTTTTAAAACATAGATTGTGTTGTAGGTTAAAAACCAGATATAATTGCGACCATATTCCATATCAAAACCAGGGACTGTACTATACGCTCATAAAAACGGCATTAAATATATCAATAAGTACACAAATCCCACGGATGCTATCTCAGTTTCCACAGGACTGCCATCTTTCTCCTTCCAATTACTTTAATAGTCAAATTAGCACTTCAAATCAATACTACTTTCGTGAAGAAAATTACCTAAAAATCATGTTTAATCCGAACCAGTATGTTGTTTCAATATATCAGCTGCCATCCATAGACAGACATAAATAATCGCAAAAAGTTATTGTATTTTTATTATGTCTAATTTAAGAATAAAATGCGCTTATAGTGCATATCTTCATCTGACCATCATTCCCTTAGTTTCTACCATCTCTTTATTTTGTACTAAATAACAGAATGATCCTTCAGAAGGTTATACAGCAGCATTGTCTGAAAAAATTAACATAACTTTATAAAAATCGCAGTATCCAGGCCTACGAAGGCAACAAATGTTTTATGTTGCCAAAAATGAAAGCTCTGTTTGAGCATGGTAAATTTGGCAATTTTCCATTTAAGCTGCCAAAAACTACTCTAAATGCCTGAAATCGAAATGTATTACATGTTTAGAGCTGTTACTTCTTCTCTCGTTCGGCATTTATTGTCACTTCTGCAGTGAACACAGACACACTCACAGATTTAGCAAAATGTCACATTAATAGATAATCCTCAAATAAAGCCACCCCAGTGTTGTCGCTGGAATTTGGAAATGTGACTCTCATCTCTGAAAGGTCATTGGATCTCTATCTTTGCAACCAGACCACCTGCAATGGTATGAGATGAGTTTTCGAATGTTCTTGATTCAACTAGTGCCCATGACCAGACGAAGAAAGCTATTTTTAAATGCTGACGGGAAAAATGAAGCAGACAAACATGAAATGAACAATTACATGAAAATTACTCCCAATATATGCCGATTATATGCACATTAAGATAAAATATGCACTAACATCCCAAATATGCATTTATATGCACTATAAAACTTTGCCAGAGTAATCCACATCATATGAAATGGATAAATCCGTTGAGATCATATGAACTTTCCTTAAGGAAAAAAAAAACATGCAAATATGCAAAAATCCGCCGTAATAACCATGTTTGCTTTAGCATAGACTTTTACGAAAAACTGATGATATCGATATTTTCACTTTTCATAATACAGGGGCCTCGCGGATTAGTTCGCACAGGGCCTGGCGTACCCTAACAGCAGTCCTGGATATACACACTTTCAAGACAATTAGAAAACGGTGTATGTGAGAAGTTAATTGAAAGTTGCATTTTGTTTCTTCATGCGCAAATATGCTAACGAGGATCTTTACCTCTCGCTTAAGGGAGTCTAAATTTATGCGCACACCTATATGTATTAAAAAAGTGAGTTGTCATCTTCTCTAAAACAAAAGTTTGATTCACACACTGTTGCATTGTTGAAGAGCAACAGTTTCGAAATGTTCAACAATACGCCGCAGTATCTATGGGATCACAAAGAATTCACGGTTCATTATGATAGGGTGAAAGGGTTTCAGTTTTTCTTTCAGGTAAAGTAACCATAATTGATATAACTTTTTTCCAGTCCATTTGAGTGCATTCAGGAAGCGACAGAATGCAAATGGTGGTATGGTAAAGATCTGAGCTACTTCTTGCCATATAGACTCTAAGCTTTTGTTTGTTATTAATATTGTGCATGATGATGTAACACTCAAAGCAAACACCCACGCATGCTTAAACCATTACTCGAGCATTGAACAGTCGGTGGCGGGATTGCAAGTCCAATACACGACATCGGGTTACATCTCTGTCTTCTTTTCGTAAGAACTGTGGCAAGTCTAGTGTTTTCAGATAAACGGCCGAGAAGATGTCATGCTATCAGATTCATATGTTTTTTGTTGATTTTCAAATTAATCAAACTTCACAGCAACTGTTGCTTGGTAGTTCTCTAATTTTTTACATTGCTTTTCTGCCTCTTTATTCTAATAGCGACTATGAGAATATGATGATTAAATGAAATTGATGATGTAACACTCAAAGGAAACACCCACGCATGCTTAAACCATTACTCGAGCATTGAACAGTCGGTGGCGAGATTGCAAGTCCAATACACGACATCGAGTTACGTACCACAACTAACAGAAGATAATGATATGATAGCATGAACTTTTTCAATTCTTATTTTTTAATCCTATTTCTTTTTTCAGGTTAAGTTTCAATTTGGAATTTTTGCTTACTTCTTTCTAAGTGATATAATTTATTGGATTTATCTTCTAAGTTCAGTAGTAGACTTGATTGAGAGATGGGAATTCCAGTGGTTCGAATAGCAAGAAAACACTGTAGGATTGCTCCCAAGTAGCATGTGTGTGTAAAAGTAGACACATTTGGCCAATCATTTGTGGGTCATGTAACTTCTACTCCCTAAGTTCATGAGCTCTCTCATTCCCAGTCCAAATGGGGAGGGGAGAGGGTGCTGTTCCAGCAGCCAACTCCTTCCTGTTTGCGTGGGGCCCTAGTCGAAGGTCCACCACCCTTTCCTCCACGGTGTGATAGTAGACTATCGGCTGTCCGCAGGCTGGTAGAATTAGTGAGCTCTGTAATAGTACGCTTCGCGAAGACAGAGAATTAACAAAGGTGGTTATTGCTGACACTGTATGACAAGTGTTTCTTTTTTTAATTTTGTACTTCGTAATTGAAATTTGGGTTCCTGATTGTTTTTACGCAATACTATGCTAATCAGCTCCATTGTAAATTACATTTTTTATGTGACTGGTGTTGTGCGCAATAGCATCAAAGTAAATAATGGGAATAATTTTCCAATTTGGATTATTATTATATGCTGAGACAATATTCGGACCGGTGTTCCTGATTGAATCCTTCCTGTTTTTTCATACAACTTTTTGGGTGAATTCAGGGATTAGACTTTTAACAAAGAACATTGTCCCTCTTTTTACATTAAATGTGCGTTCATTATTCATTTCGACATGAGTAAAAATCTCTCTTCCCTTCGGTTTGATGTTGTGTAGTCTATAGGTATAGGCCACTATTAAAGTGTGCCATTTCCTGAATCAATATGATTCTTCCATAGATTCATATTCTAGAATTAATTTAATATGTTTAGTTTTTATATCCAGCACTCAACATTAAATTGCATGTAGCAGTATAGACAGAGCCTTTGATACAGAAGTTCCCAAGTTCGATACCTACACAAGTAAGAATTTGTGTGCTTCCAATATAAAATATAACTGTAGGACTACTTTCAAAAAACAAATGTGTATAAAAGTGAACAAATTTGGCCAGTCGTTTGTAGGCCATGTAACTTCTCCCTGAATCCACGAGCTCTCGAATTCCCAGTCCAAACGGGGAGAGGAGAGGGTGCTGTTCGAGCAACCTTCACCCTTCCTGTTTGCGCGGGGCCCTCGTGGGAAGTTCCACCACCCTCCCCTCCTTGGTGCGATAGTAAGCGAGAGGCTGTCCGCAGGCTGGTAGAATTAGTGGGCTCTCCAATGATACCCTTCGCGAAGGTCTCCAACCTAGCAATACCATTCAATGGCAAGAGTGCTTTTGTTTTCTTTTTCATTTTGGACTTCGTAATTGGAAGTTGAGATTTTGTTTCTTTTATACACATACATGTTAATCAAAACTAGACCTACAGTTTAATGTGAGATCTGAAGCAGTAGTTTCCACAATTTTTTTAAGTACTCATCTCTTCTTTATTTAACAAAATAGTTTTTTCAAAGACCCAAACATGTCTTGCTCTGTACCCCTCTTTCTAGACGTTCATCCCAGTGTCTCCCAGAACATTTACATTGAATGCCTATAAATGAATGAAAAATTGTGTTGAGAATAATCATTGTGAACTAATTTACATTTTCAAGTTCAATCTCCACAGCTCCATATGTTGACGTTTCTCTTCCTCACACCTTTGTGCCATTCTTGAATGCCATGGCATTTGTTTCTCCTTAGGTTCACTTTTGCCATATCGAAATTCTATTTGCTTTCCACACTAATGCTGTGTAAAACAATTAGAGAAGAGTGCACATGAGAAGATGAATGAATGATGTAGCTGCCCTCAAAAAATTCCAAGAATCCTTTAATCTACTTACCAACATCATGCACACCACACTCACAACAGAACCATAGCTGAATGATCGAATCAGGTTTTGTGTATAACGTGGTATGCACCTATAGAGATTTACTAGCTGTGCACTCTGCACACACTGTTCCTTAGTTGTAAACGCACAATTCTTCAGTTTGGGTCTGTCAAGTAACTTAGGTTAGATTAAGTTATATTACAGTGATTTTTATTGGCTTAGAATTATAATATATTTGAAGACTCAAAATGAAGTTGTGTTACAAGATTGGTTAGAGCATTAAAAAATATGGATCTTGTTTTACATTGATGCAATCGACTTATATCGAAATTGTCTGCAATCGATATCTTAAATCGATTGCAGTTGGTTCTCCGACGCAAGGCCATACGGTACAAGTGGCTTTGTGTCCCTCTTCCAACTGAAAAAAAGAGGCCCTCACAGATGGTAGAGACGTTGACGGCGTTGTGGGGCTTTCCACCAACATCTATCTGTACCAAGTAACTCTTAATATCTGCAACTGTCAGGTGCAAGGACAAATCTTATCAGTTTCTCTGATGCGGAGCAGAAGTGGAGAACCATGTTATCTGCTAACTACGACTACCTCAACGTGTTAGTTGTCGACTTTGATAAGTGCAAAATTTCTGCTTACATACTATCTACACCACTCAGACTACAGGATTGAAGCAAATTTTATTACAGCAAAAGGGGAATTCCATCATTACGTGTGTGACATTTTACACACAAAATTTAAGGTTCTAAAGAGGAGACTGGATTACAATATTCATAATGAACTGATTTCATAGAATTATGAAGCACTTACAAATGAAAAAAAGCTTGAGTACGATGGCATAGGTTGAATGCATGAAAAGCATTAACAAAGGTGCATTACGTGTGCGACGCTTTAAAAATGAAGCAAATTTTACCTTCATTTGTCTGTGAGGCTTACAGGCTGCAGGCTTTTATTGGTGAAATGTATTAGTAGAATTGAAAATACTTACCGGCTATTAATTTTTTCATAACGACGCTCGGCTATTGTTATTCTGTCATTTTTAATTATGATTAATGGGTTTTTTATGTTAATTAATCAAGAGGCACATGTAGGGGAGGGCCTCCCCGATGGCGCAGTGGTAGCGTCCTCGCCTTGTAATCAAGGGGTCCCGGGTTCGATACCCGGTGGAGGCACAAGTGGTTCGGATTCCACTTTAAACTGTAGGTCCAGTCCCGATTAGCCTTACTGTGCATAAAGTGGACTTAAAACACCAACTCAAACCAACATGTAGGGGAAGAGGGGAGGAGATGAGTAATTGAAGACTCATGCGCACCTGTGAGTTTGGAATTAATGGTTTTCCATTAGTGCACAATAGATACTATTATGTATCCCGTTTTTACCCTAACCTAAACCTATTGTTGTACTTTATATGTGCGGTACAGCCGGATATGAGTCATGGATGATTCATACAGTCGGGGAGCTTGGTTTTAATGGTTTTCCATTAGTGCATAATAGAACTTATTATGGAAGTCGGTTCTGGCCTATTCTAAGGTAGTTTATGCTTTTTTATACGTGTTATGCCCGGATATGAGTCAAGGCTGATTCATGCGCTCGTGGGAACTTGAAGTTCATGCATTTTATTCACTAACGAGGAGACGGTTCCGGCCTATTCTAACCCAATTGATGGCATCAGGCGAGGTTTGCAGGCGTCGATGACATCATGAGCAGCCATTTTGGGTAGCTGGCGACTCGTATTAGGTATAATTAAGGATCTGGATTTATCCGGCCCCGAAGGGATCTGGGGTAGAAGATGTTATAACACAATATATGGCGTTATCCTATGTTTGCTTTAAAAGCGAAGAAATTGAACTATGTAGCCTATATGAAAACGAAGTATACGAGCAGAATGTATGTTATTAATAATAATTGCTCTAAAAACAGGGAAGAATACGTTGACCTCAAGACACCTCTACAAGGTTGCGGACGAAATTCGCACCAGAAAAGAAGAATATTTCCCCCATCGCCACCCCGAACCGCGAGGAATCACTGCCGGGCGAAAGGAGAAAATAGTCCATTATTAGCTTCCCCCTCGGTCTTCTTCCGGAGCTGAATGGGATAAGGTCGCATGTCTCCAATATTTTAACATGCTTGTGTTGATTTTTTTTTGAGGTTCCAATTTTTTTTTGTGGAAGTAACTTAGGCGGGTTTTCTTCCTCCTTTCGTAACATTGTAAAGACTATTTTACCTAAAGCTTAAGGAATTTGGCTGAACTACGAACAATCAGGCCCAGTATCTACAGGTCAAAGTGGTTGCGATCCACTCTTTGCTTTTATTTCTAGGTTTTGAACCACGGACCCTATGATTATTGCTTTATAAGCTATATGATGGTTGTTAATGCGAATTTTTTTGTAAGATTGACCAGTTTTTGAGTCTTAGGGCAAATATTTCTAATTTTTCGTGAATTTTTACTCAGAAAACGCTATTTGAACGATTCAAGCAAGAGTTTGTATTGCAATTTAAACACACAAAATGTGTTTCTTCAACTGTAGCTGAAGTTTAGACTTATTTTTACCAAAATAACACTATTTATACTATTCAGGCAACATTTTTTATTACATTTTGGACTCACAAAGACATTTTTTCAACTTTTAACTGATTATTTTAAAAGTTCAGGCTTATTTTTTACTCAAAAGGTAAAGTGCTCCCCTGTGCATAGCACCACGCCATGAAGGCGTATAGGGGTAATGCCCCACACTTTCTTGATCCGGTCGTGAGTGGGGGTGATGTGATCAGCATCACGCCCATGACCGCCTTTACCCCCCAGGGTTTTATTACTCAAATAACACTATTTAAGCTATTCAGGCAGGAGTGTTTATTACATTTTGCATTTACAAAGAGATTTTTTCAACTTTTAACTTATTATTTACAAGTTTAGGCTTATCTTTTAGTCTAATAACACAATTTCATCTATTCAGGCTACATTTTTTATTGCAGTTTAGACTCGAAGAGATATTTTTTTCAACTTTTATTAATTTTTCTATTTATTGCCTTTTGTATTTTATTTACTAATTTTTAACTTTGAGTTTTATTTTTTTTAAATAATTTCTCTAATCACTAAGAAAGAAGTACTTTTATCTAAACCTTTAGCCACAAACTTTATTATTACTACTACTACTATTATTATTATTATTATTGTTTTGATGTAGTTGTTATTGTTAGGGTTTATTGACTTCCCCTATGTTATTTATTTGTTTGGTATTTCTATATTTATTTAAGTCAGGTTACACATGCTACGTACGAAAGTTCGTTTATTTTAGAGTTTCATGGGTATATTTTTACTGTTAGGGTTAGTAAATATATGAGTAGGGTTCCATATATTCTTGTTCTTCCATGTTTTTGATATGATGTGATCTGCACAAATTTCCAAGTGTCTTTATTGCATGTTTCCATTTTATTGAGACTTAATGATTCCTAGAGCCACTTTATGCATGAGAGAAAGCTTGAAAATTTCGATCTCAGATAATCCACGACCATATGTCAGAGTATTTTCGAGTATATTTTAGACTTATTATGTGCCACAGGAATATCACTGCTTGCTTAATTTTTAAGTATGTTCCGCTATTATTGTGTTTTTAGCTATTGCTTACTAGATAATCTATACGAATTGTTTAATATTTGTACACTTTGCACTTATACGAGGCCAAACTTTTACTGTAACTAAAATTATTTTGTGTCTATGAGGACTGAAATCCCTTTACCAAGAGGACTATAACTGGACGTTTATTAATATTGTTTATTTTTCCTTTAAATATAGCAATATAATGACAAATCACAGGACAAGACGAATTTCACACTCGGCTATATGAGCCTTAGGTTCAGTTGTCAAACTTTTTTTACTATGCTATTAACTTTATAGTCTTTTATTCAGGGTAATTTTCAAGTATTACTGACTTTTTTGAGAGATAGACGTAATATCAGGGGTTATTTGTATGTTATATCATGCGAGTTTTATTTTTACTACAATCAGGACTAAATTCCACTGACTGAAGCTTAAAGCTTAGGCTCTATAGCATATGTTGAATGGTTAATCACAGGTCAATATGAACTTTACAGCGGCTTGTAGGAGGCATAGGAACCCACGCCAGTGCCTTATTAGCGTGCAAGGAGCACTTTCAGGGAGTACTACGAGGAAACGAAGTTGATTTTTTGAGCGCTTTACCAGTTGCACAGCCAATATTTGCTATTTCAAGTAACTACATGTACCAGAACATTTTACAGCCCAACGCTATTGATTACTTACTTTAACAGACCAATCAGGAAGACGGCAAAATTCACTAAACATAGTACTATAGTGTAGGTGATTGCATGAAAAGTAGAAATTATAACAAGCAAAAGATTTTGCTTTTTGCCTTGTGACTAATCGCAACGCTGAGGATGAATGGAAGGACAAAAATCTTAAGGACTGGATATATTTTACCACTACAGACGCCTATGTAGAAACACTAGAGTACTGTTAGGTTTCAAAATTGAGGTTATACTGTACTGTTTCTTAAATATTTTGTGTTTGGCACGCTTAACAAGTTACACTTATATCCATTTCAGGACAAATATTGCTAAAACTCTCAAATTTACTGTGTACGCACCAACTACTAGCTAATTTTTATTTGACTATAGCACAAGTACCAAAGAAATAAGTATATTTTATTTATAACTTGACAAAGGTACTAGGAATTAATCGACAAAGTTAGGTAAAAACAGTATTTTTTTAAAACAAACATCTTGGTTCTTCCTTCAAATGTTATGTTTTTTATGTTATTTAGTCACTTTTTAAGCTCTATACATGATTAACAATTAATTAAATCAGTAATATAACAACTGGTTTACACTATCTGGCATCCTTTTGATAACGAATAAAAGGATAATCTTTAAATATTTTCAATATTTTATGCTTATTTTGAAGAACCAAGGTAATTTCATTTACAGTTTAACTTAATTTTTAAGACTTAATACTAATTTAGGTGTCCAAGTTGGGTTATTTAGAATGTATGAAGAACTATAAAGTTGATATTTCTGCTATCAGAGGAATTAACAACCATATTTTACAAACAAAAGGTATTGTTTACGCTTTATTTACTTCAATCAGACTAATATTTTACAGCAATTGAATCATTCAGCCCTAGTCAATACTTTACTTAATCAGAAAGTTTGTTATTAATCTAATAAGTATGCTATTTTGTGCTATTCTAAGGCAAACTTTCTTTAATTTATTGCTTATAATGCAAAGTTTTGCACAAACTCGATATATTCACTACCTTCAAACCAAACAATTGTACTTATTTAGTGCATTTAATTTATATTTCTTGTAACTAATGTTTCTTATAATTAACAAACTAAACTAATTACTTTTACATGTTAAAAACCTTATTTTTTTACTATTTCCTATTCTCTCAGGTTCTATATTGCTGTTTTTTTTTTCAATTTATGTAAGAGCACACACTGGTAAATACACACATATTCTCTTTTTTACACACACACTTATACGAACATACATGTGACTTTTTTCAATATTTTACTATGAAGTTTGCACGGTCGCTATTCAAACAAGGGCAGGCAATGTAGTATTTATGAGTATTAGTAATTCCAAAGTGCTGCTTTTAGGTGTCCAAGTTCAGATGAGAACTGAGCTGAAAGACTGCTATGTGCCTTTTGTCATGGGATTGCATGTGAAGTGTATGCATATTGAGCCCTATTGAGTGTGTATGCTTCCAAGTTTTGCTGTTATTTTCCTATAATTCTGCTAGACTGTAGAGAGTTCTCCCTTTTCAAGCAGTTTTCTTTCATTGATTGGATACTTTTTGGGAACTTAGCAGTTTTTTATGTTATGAAGCAGATTGTTGTAGAATATTTTACATGGTCTTTTGAGATATTGAGTGTCTGCTGTAATGGTAGTAATTATCTTTCCATCTTGTGTTGTTGTTCTTGTTTGGTATCCTATTTTCGGTCAAGTTGCAGTACTTAGAATAATCGCTATTGACTTATTAATCTATGAAGCTCCCCTGAATAATCATTTGCATGATGCCCTATACTCCAGGCTGTACTTTGTTCTGAGTGCTTTCTTTTGAAGTCTTAGTATTCTGGTAGTACAGTATTATTAACGTAGAGTTAAATTAGTTCGTGAAAATATGTATTTTTCTGATTAACTATAGTCGCTTAGTTGTTTTAGCAGGTATAAGTAGTTACTGCTGATGTTGTAAATTTCCTATTCGCAGGTGCTATGTATGATGTAGCTTATTTGGGTAATTATAATTCTGTACTGTAAATAGCCTTGGCTGTCCCTTTTATTCCTATGTTGTTGAGTTTCTCCATAAGCATGCCCTGTTTTACTCTATCCTATGCCTTGTTGCTGCTTGATATCTGAGTTAGCTTGTTTGACTTCCTATTATTTTTGCTATGGATGTGGCTATTGATGTTCCTTTCTGAATTCTATGTTGGTTTCTGTTTAACTTGTTGCTGCTTGTTAGCTGAGTTGGGTTCTTTGACTTCAGTGCTATCCTTTTTTAACTTTATTGTTGATTGCTTTTTTGCTTACTTATTTGTTTTTATTTGCTTGAAAAAAGTTTTACAACTAAACCTAAGGCTCACATTTCGTGTGTTTAAATTGCCATACAAACTCTTGCTTGAATCGTTCAAATAGCATTTTCTGAGTAAAAATACGCGAAAAATGAGAAACATTGGCTCTAAGACTCAAAAACTGGTCAATCATATAGCTTATAAAGCAATAATCAAAGGGTCCGTGGTTCGAAACCTAGAAATAAAAGCAAATAGTGGATTGCATCCACTTTGACCTGTAGATACTGGGCCTGATTGTTCCTAGTTCAGCCAAATTCCTTACGCTTTAGGTCAAATAGTCTTTACAATATTATGAAAGGAGGAAGAAAACCTGCCTAAGTTACTTCCATAAAACAAAATTGGAACCTCAAAAAAAATCAACACAAGCATGTTAAAATATTGGCGACACGCGACCTTATCCCATTCAGCTCCGGAAGAAGACCGAGGGGGAAGCTAACAATGGACTATTTTCTCCTTTCACCCGGCAGTGATTCCTCACGGTTCGGGGTGGCGATGGGGGAAATATTCTTCTTTTCTGGTGCGAATTTCGTCCGCAACCTTGTAGAGGGGTCTTGCGGTCAATGTATTTTTCCCTTTTTTAAGAGCAATTATTATTAATAACATGCATTCTGCCCGTATACTTCGTTTTCATATAGGCTACATCGTTCAATTTCTTCGCTTTTAAAGCAAACATAGGATAACGCCATATATTGTGTTATAATATCTTCTACCCCAGATCCCTTCGGGGCCGGTTGAATCCGGATAAATCCAGATCCTTAATTATACCTAATATGAGTCACCAGCCACCCAAAATGACTGCTCATGACGTCATCGACGCCTGCAAACCTCGCCTGATGCCATCAATTGGGTTAGAATAGGCCGGAACCGTCTCCTCGTAAGTGAATAAAACGCATTAACTTCGAGTTCCCACGAGTGCATGAATCAGCCTTGACTCATATCCGGGCATAACATGTATAAAAAAGCATACACTACCTTAGAATAGGCCGGAACTGGCTTCCATAATAAGTTCTATTATGCACTAATGGAAAACCATTAAAACCAAGCTCCCCAACTGTATGAATCATCCATGACCCATATCCGGCTGTAACACATATATAAAGTACAACAATAGGATTAGGTTAGGGTAAAAACGGGATACATAATAGTATCTATTGTGCACTAATGGAAAACAATTAATTCCAATCTATTGTGCACTAATGGAAAACCATTAATTCCAAACTCACAGGTGCGCATGAGTCATCGATGACTCATCTCCTCCCCCTACATGTGCCTCTTGATTAATTAACATAAAAAAAACCATTAATCATAATTAAAAATGACATAATAACAATAGCCGAGCTTCATTATGAATAAATTAATAGCTGGTAAGTATTTTCAATTTTACTTGCATTAATTTTATGCATTCACCAACATCTAAACCTTAATGCTATTAAAACAATAATAATAATTCCCATATTCATTCATTTTGTTATTTACATGGAGTAGGACAACTTTTCATGGAATGACCCAAAACCATATTTACGTACATCATAGACTTAAAATACTTCTGATCGTTTTCATATTTAGACAAAATATAATCTTGTCCGAAGAATCTATGGCAGGCTTTAAGAAAATGTATATTCAAACTGAAAGTAGTTCTCTAAGAAACTGGCAGAAACCTTCATGGTGGAGTGGTTAGCACAGCGTGCTACAACGCCAGGGGACCCAGACTGGGCATGGGTGTTCTTTTTTAGATTCTCTTCATCAATTTCATCATATCATCTCTCATACTGATCTTCGCTATTTGCCAAAAGTGGCAGAAAGCGAAGTGAAATAAATAAAATCAATTTAGTAAACGGAAAAAACAGGCGAGCTATGACCTTTCAAATTAAAGATGTTACTGAGATGACGACCACCTTTTAAAATTTAAGTGGACAACGGGATCACACTCTTCGAGACGATGATATACGACGAACAAGACAAGCTTCTCTAAAATCGTGTCGAGACGAGAGAAGACTTACAAATCAGGGTGGGTAGACATGAAAAGCAAATGCTGGACCCAATACATACCTTATTCCTCATTAACAATAAGAAAATCCCTCAAATCCACACGTAGAAACAATTTCATATCCAGTTCCTGGATTAGTTTTAAAATTTAGTAGCTTAAAATTCACTTGGTCCACCACATTCCTATATAGAGGTATACAAAAATATATGCTTATAAAGAAAGAACTATACATTTTATGTTGTTGGGTAAATGCTCAATCGATAGAATATCTCCCCGAGATTTGATCGTCACCATTTCAAGGTCAGCACTGAGTTGTATAGATCGCGCATGCGCACAAATGTTAAATGTGACGCACTCTGGAAAGTCTAGCAGCGTACGCCTGACAGTCAACATGTGGATTCCACAACGAAAGGTGCAGTGTGTGCTATGGTTAGCAGAGTTCAAACCAGTAAAACGTGTTCAGCGGCATGCAAGAAGAGAATGGAACGTGACCCTCCCTCTTTTTCTGGGCGTTGGAAGAGAAGGTGCCACTGCCTGGCCCCCCTCGATCTCCAGATCTGACGCCGCTGGACTTCTTTGCATGGGGGTTAATCAAGGACGTTGTGTACAGGACGAAAGTTCCAGATCCAGTCCGCATGTTGACTGTCAGGTGTACGCTGCTAGACTTGCCAGAGCACTTCACATTGAACATTTGTGCACATGCGCGATCTATACGACTCTCAACTGACCTTGAAATGGTGACAATCAAATCTCGGGGAGATTTTCTATTGATTGAGCATTTACCCAACAACGTAAAATGTATAGTTATTTCTTTATAAGCATATATTTTTGTATACCTCTAGACCGGACACCCTGATTTTCAGTTCCCACATCCAGAAAGGTAATTTCAAAATCTTAATCTATCACCTACCGATCTATTACCTCAGCTTCTCCATCTTACGAAAAGTAAGAAACAGTACCGTTCTCTTAACTTCGAAAGGTAAGAATTTGGAAACCAAATGGAAAGTTTGGGCTTCACAGATGGCGCAGTGGTAACGTCGTCGCCTTGTAATCAAGGAGACCCTGGTTTGATACCTGGTGGCAAGGACGTATTTAGGAGGGTCCAGGGGGTCTGGACCCCCCCCCCCTCCGCGAAAGACTTACAAAGTACTAAAATAACATAACGAAAATGTACTTTTTACCATTGTACGTATTATAATCGATGGTTATTAATTTCCTATGAACTTGGAAGCCAAGGATTATTATATTGGGATCATACCGCTTTGAAGGACAGTACCAAAGAAGATTTATGCAGACTACTATTTGTGAAAATATGCATAAAATATTAAACAGAAACATCCCTTTTTATATTATATAAATATTCAATTCTTCATGTATTTGACATTAATTTCCTTGTTTTATACACATTTTGGAGATCTTTAATACACAGAAACTAGAAAATGAATATATATATATATACAGGGTGATTCAGAATTCCTATTACACACTTCTAGGGGTTGTAGAGGGGACTTAGTAGGTCAAGTTTTGATAAGGAATCATTGTCCGGAAACGTACCGTTTTCATACTACACAGACGACAAGATCATATAATTTCACATCTCCCGCTTTACCTGCGTCAGTACAAGAGCTGCTCAATGTGGCAACCCTGACGTTCGTTGCACACAGTGTACCTCTGAAGGATGTTTGCATACACATGCTCAAAAATACCTGGTGTGTTCTGAATCATGTCTGCTGCAACCAGGTCTTCCTCTGACACTAAAGGAGTCTCATAAATAAGACTCTTCATGTGGCTCCATACGAAAGAGTCAAGAGGAGTTAGATCCATCCGGCTATCGTGGTGGCTAAGGAGTTGGTCCACCGAGACATATCCACCTGTCCCCGTATGTTTGATTGAGATGATGTCGGACGTCATGGAAAAAGTGTGCTGGTGCGTCATCATGTTGGAACCACATGTGCTGACGAATGTGCAGCGGCACATTGTCCAAGAACTGCGCCAATACTTCTTGTAGGAATGTCAAGTACATCGAACCTGCTAGGTGGCCCCGAAGAAGGTACGGCCCAATCAGACAACCATCGATGATATCAGCCCATACATTGATGCTAAACCGTTGCTGAAATCCATGAGAATGTATGGCACGAAGATTTTCATCATCCCAAATGTGGCTGTTCCAGCTGTTGAAAACACCTTCCCTGGTGAAATATGCTTCATCCGTAAAAAGAAAAAGCCGAGGAAATTGATGTAATTGACACATGGTACAAAATATGACTGACCCATTGTCTGTACACACTGGGGTGTAGCTGCTGGTCATTAAGAATACGCCAGACGCTGCTCTGAGACACATTCATGTGACGTGCAATTCGTCGAGGGGTTCTCGTCAGTTCAATGAAGGACCTCCTCTTCAACGTTGAGATTGCGGCATGGCCGTGGAGCACCACAGTCGGCTCTGTTAAATTTGAAGTTACCTGTTTCTCACGGCCGTTGCTCTAATCGGGCAAAAATTGTATGTGATGGGAGTGACACCATGCGGAAAATGCTCTGCATACAGACGTTGCTCAGCTCTACCATTACATCCAGCTTCGCCGTAAATTAACAACATGGCGGTGTTCTCGGCAAACGTCTATTCAACCATACTGAACTGTCTGCAGCCACGACTGAATAGCAACTGACGTGAAGGTCGATGCACACTGGATTGTAAACAGAGGACGTTGGAAGCAGCGCACATGACATCAGCAGGTGACTCAAGACGTAGCCCTCCGTCAATGTGGGTTGCCTACCTTGAAGCGGGGATGTGAAATTATGTATGAGGATGGATTTTTGTTGGTTTCTAATAAACGCTGTTCACCAAGATCCAGATTACCTCAGCAACATTTTATGGACGGACGAATCCAAGTTTGACCGGGTGAGAACCCGAAAAAAGTAAAGAAAAGGCCAGTCAGAGGAGATTCTCATTGAATGTATGGATGGGTGTCATCAACAATCATTTGATCGGGCCATTTTTTCTGCCCCAAATCTTAAATGGCATCACATGTGAACATTTTTTGAGGAACGAGATTACAATGTTGTTGGAGGATGTTGCCTCTAGCCACAAGACGTGACATGATTTACCACCATGGTGGCTGGCCAGCTCACTTCTGCCTGGGTGTGTGACAGTGGCTGGATGAAATTACCCAAATTAATGGATTGGCCGAGTCGGCTCGATTCCCTGGCTAGCTCGATCCCCGGATTTGACGCATTGCAACTTCTATATTTGGGGCCACATGAAAGACTTAGTTTAAAAGACACTGGTAAACTAGCAAGAAGAGCTCAGGGAGAAGATCTTAACAGCTGCTCAACACATCAAGGACACCATCACACTACGAGTTACGAGAATGAATATCCGTAAAAACCTGCGTGCCTGCATTCGTAACGAAGGTGCCCACTTTGAGCAAGATGTATAATGTTCCTTAATTGTAATGTTCATTGATTCCATTCACATGGCAATGAATGAAGTATTATTTATTTTACACAAATGTGAATGTTAGCAACATTTGTACCTTGTTGGAAAGCTGATGAGACAAGGAAGTAATTTAAGTAATTTGAAAGCTTCGTGTCATACCATTTTTGTTATTAATACGTTGCCAAGTAAACTAAGGGATGTAGTAAATTATGCAATGCGAGAGGTTACCATTTTGTAACTTAATGTGCCTATTCTGTCAAGGAGAAGAAAGAAGAGGAATGCCATAGTGAATTTCTCTCCACACTTACCTGATCTGACCTTGATGGAGATCCATGTAAAGTCCTAGGTTCGAGGTGCAACTTACTGGTCCATCTCGCACCTTAAGTTATACGCCGCCTCGAACTTCCACGATCCCGCACCCACTATACGAGTACTTAACGAATTCTTACTAACAACTGAGACTGAGTTTTACCTTTCAGGACATTTTATACTGTTCTTATTATCCTTTGTTCTCACCTCTCAACGAGAGGTCAAAGCCTCTATCTTCCACGGAAAGTCCCCAGATTACATACTCAGTGGTATGCAGCTTAAAGGAATGAACCTATTCTCTGTGGAATGCAGCACTGTCGATGAATGGTTGGGTCATTGGTCAGAAGTGGAGATGTCGAAAAGTAGAGCTTTCTCCAGATTCTGCTCGGCATCACTCTTCATTCCCCTCACTAAAAGCATCCATCGACAGATTGTTTCATGTGGACAGGAGTAAGATAAGGACTGTCAACTTGACTTGTTTTTGTGTGGCTAGTGCTCTGCTATGTGAATGGAATCTTTCTGTGTGTAGTTTATTTCATCATTTTAGTTTAGTTCTTCGTCTGAGGAAGACCCTGATACAGCTTGAAACGTTACATGTTAAGTGTTTTTACATCTTAATAAACTGCCTTGGTCAGCAACTTAGTGTTTTTTAATATGGAAACAAGGCTTAATTATATTACAATTGGACATTTTCCAAGGCTGATGAGGAAAATCAATGACAGGAAGGACTTGAAGAGGAAGGACATACAAGCAGGAGCAAGAAGGATCCTTAAGGGAGTGTTTGGAGAAGGGCGAAACACCAAAGGGACTGGAGATACGTAAGTAAGAAGGCAGTGGATTCTCGCACCAGGAGATGGAAGAGGTTAGTTCAGAAACTTGAAAAAGAAATGATATGGAACGAAATAAGAAAGAGGAAGAATGAAATCAGGACAATAAAGGAGGAACTGGCAGGAATGGAAGAATCCATAGAAGATGGACTCACCATATTTACTAGAGAATTCACATTCCATGAAATGAGAAGAAGCTGGCAAGAAAACTTTTAGAGAGAAGGTGAAACTGAAGATGAAGAGAAAAGGAGAAAGACTGGGATGGAGAGAGGAAAGAAGAGGAGAGGAAGAAGGTGAAGAGGGAAGGAGAAGAGTGGTGATAATCGGAGACGTTCAATTATCGGACGAGGAGGAAGCTTTTTTGAAATTACGTCGAGGTTTCAAAGTGATGGAGAAAAATGTGGACTATGAAGAGATTGTATATGACATTGAGGAAGTGGTGTTACAGATTAAAGAAGAGGCAGATAGGGATGATTAGAAGAAAAACAGCAGCCATCTTGAAGAAAGAAATAGATAAACATAGAAGATTAGTTAATTTGAGCCAGAAGAAAAGGGAGGGTATGAAACGATGTGGTGGTGGAACAGGCAGATAAGGGAGGGGCCACACTCGTGATGGAAAAAGAATGGTACGAGAAGAAGTATGAAGACCTGAAAGGAGACACGTATGAGATTTGTGGAATGGAAGAGGAACGCAATATTAGAGAAAAGATCATAGAAGATTGTGGGAGTAGGGGGTTTAAAAAGTTCACGAAGAAGGCAGGAAGACTACCCAGTTTAAAAGGCTTTCCCAAAATACATAAAGAAGAGATAAAGTTGAGACCAGTGATGGATTGCAGGGACAATATTTTGGAACCATTGGAGAAGAAGTTGAAAAAGGTAATTGAAGTGTTATGAGAGAACAAGAAAGCAGAGCCGTGAAAAACAGTGAATAGGTGGTGGACCTTATAAAAGGTTTGAAGGAGTCTGGGGATAAAACCGCAATGTTTAGCCTAGACGTGAGAAGCATGTTCCCGAGCATCAAAAGGGGACACGTAGTGGATATAGTGAGAAAGAAAATGGGGGGAAAATTATAGGGGAATGAGATAGTGAGAGAGTGGTGCAAGCACTGGAAACCATTTGGGTCAATGTCTACAGCTGAGTGGGGAGTAAAATCATCAAGATTAGTGAAGGTCTGATTATAGGCTCTTGCTTGAGCCCTGTGCTGGTGGAATTAGTTATGAATGAATGGGAGAAGGAAGTGATAGTGAAAGAAGGAGATAAGTTAATTCTGTTTTGTAGATATGTGGATGATTGTTTTGGGATATGGAAGGGAATGAAGAGACAGCTGAGTAAGCTAGTTAAAGATATAGAAGATGAGCGAGCAGGAATATTCCTTGAGCTCGAAACGGAACAGGAAGGGTCATTCAATTTCTTGGATATTATGATGAAAAAGAAGAGAGGAATGGGGATTGTGGCTACATGGTATCAAAAGAAGTGTTCTGCAGGAGTGTTCGGTCACGAAAGAAGTGATGTGGGTGACGCGACTAGAAGCAATTTTATAAGGAACATGGAAGACCGAATAAAGAAGATATGCACAGAGAAAGGGGAAGAAGAAATCAAGATTAATAGCCTGTGGGAACAACTGGAAGAGAATGGCTATGAAAAGAAAGACAAGACACAACATCAACAGAAGAAGGAAGAAGGAAGAAAAAGAGAGATGGTTTGGAATAAGAAGTATGGGAGATGCCACAGAGAAGATATGCAAAGTGCTGAGGAAAGTGGGTATAAGAACTTACAGGAAAGAAGGTCGCACTGTTTTAAGTATAGCCAGCAAGAAGAATGAAGAAAAGGGAGAGGAAGAAGAGGAAGGGGTTATCTATGAGGTGAACGTAACAAATGAAATGTTTTATTACTAATTGGATTTTCAGTGCTTCTGGTATCAAGACATGCTTTAACATTTATCACTTTGTTTAATGTACTATCTAAAAAAAACCTGCAGTGGCTTTATCACTTTTTCTGGTGTTTCTTAAACATGCATGTTTTGTAGCAAGTTAGCATTTTGCGACACGTAGTTACATTTGTGTAAGGCTGTGTGTCTTCTACTACAGTTATAACAGAATTTGGGGATACTTTCCTTAAACTAGGTTACATTCTCTTCTTCGCCCTTTCCCTTTTGTTGTTGGAAACTTCGGTAAAAGTCACTTTTTACCATGAGGTGCTTTTGTAGTTTTTAAAGTACAGGGTGTCCGAGAAGTCTTTGTATGAAAACAAAAATTAACTGTATCCGCTATATGCAACATAGACATGAAAAAATAGTACCAAAATGTTCGGAAACTATTCAAGTTTTTTTTGTTTCAGATTTCTGTACCGTTGAAGTAGTGTAGCAGTGCCAGTGTGCAGCAAACCGGAAATGTACACAAATCAGAAAAAGGCTGTGTGTGTCCTGTGGTTTCACGAGAGCAGGTCACAAAAAACAGTGCAGAGACAGTTTCAAACATCGTGCGTATCTGAGGTAAAGAGCCCCCTCATGAGGTGAGGAAGTCGACCATGGGCAACCCGAAGGTGAACGTTTGGTGCGCGCTGCTGCATGACAGAATAATCGAACCATTCTTTTTCTGTGAGGACACCGTAACATCTGGAGTGTATCTCGACATGTTGCAATTGTTTGCTGTTCCTCAATTGCTAGAATACCACAAAGATGTTATCTTTCAACAAGACGGTGCACCGCCACATTGGAGTCTGGAGGTTCGTTCCTACCATGAACAGACATTTCCTGGAAAATGGATTGGTCGAGATGGACCGACGGCGTGGCCTGAACGATCTCCAGATATAACCCCTTTATATTTTTTCTATGGAGTTATGTGAAAGACAATGTCTACAGAACTCCTGCATCCGATCTTGCAACTCTGCAACAACGAATAACCCAAGTCATCACATCAATCCCTCCTTTGATGTTGGCTAATGCATGGCGAAAAGTTGAATTTCGACTAGATGTACTCCATGCTACCAAGGGTGCTCACGTGGAGATTTATTGATTTCTTTCCTATTGCCAATAAAACTTGAATAGTTTCCGAACATTTTGGTACCATTTTTTCATGTCTATGTTGCATATAGCGGATACAGTTAATTTTTGTTTTCATACAAAGACTTCTCGGACACCCGGTATTATCTCAAACTGAGGATAAGTTTCTAGAGTTTCTAGAAACAATAATCTTTGTGATACATTTGAGAGTAGCCTTTCGATCACAAGTTCAATTAAATGGGATTCTGTCCAATTCACTTGCAGTAACGACACACAACGGTTTCTCTCTAAGAAAAACAGAAGTGGAAATCCCGTCACTGAATGCTTGCACAGCACATACATCTGGATAATCTTATTCCTGCCTAGTGACGTCACAAAAACGTCCAATATATAATTTACTAGCGTCTGCCATTTTACACCTTCTCGAAGATGCTTCAACCACTTAGGAACTAAATGTTCGTGTACTTTGTCTAGTAATGAAACAAGAACATCATGTGTTGGGAAAATTTTAAGCTCTAGAAATTTTTGAATTTCTAGCAAGAACCCAAATATTGGTATAGCATCACAATTAAACAAGCGAGGAATTTTCTGCAAGAGATTCTGCATCGAGCTAGATGCTGCCTGCACTGATATTTTTGATAATTTTGGTCCTTTGAATATGGTCCCTGTTTTCGTAACAGACGCGACATTTTCTTGACGAGAAATTGGTTGAAAGTTAATCAAATCCCCACACTCGAGTTACCGTGGTTTACACACGTTATCTCCATTGCAGATAAAGGATTTAGTTCATTATGTAATGCACATCTTCTGGTTGAAGACAGTCCGGTGAAGGGAATTCCTTGTGGAGTATCAAGTACACCCGTTTCTTCAGGTAGCTTGTCCTAATAGTGAGCTTCAATGCCCAGTAAACAAATCTTTAGGGTACTGTTGCTTAACCAAGATATTAAGGGCCGAAAACAGGAAAAAAACTGCATTTTGGACCCTCTTTGTTGCCGCATAACTATGGAAAGCAACAATGTCCCATCAGAACAATTGAATGTATATAAGCCACCAGTCTTATATTAACAGTATATCAAAACAAAAGTTTCGGATGTTGTTGCTTTCCACTCCGAACTTACCCATGCTTCACTTTTCATGAAAAATGGGTGGTCTGACCTTGAATTTTGACATTTTCTACAGGGGAGGGAAAACATTTTCAAGGTCTCAAAATTGCACAATATTAATTTCTCATGACCTACTTAAACATATAAAAAAATGAAGCAAATCAAAAAATACAACTTTCTCACTTTGCTCACTTTGTTCGAATTTTAAAATAATGCCTTTTAAAACTTACGGAAAGTATTTATCTTTCTTCTCCATGACGTGGTTCCTCGGACACCTTCACAAAGTATCTAACTTGAGGAAAACAACTTCCTCTCCTTGTGTCAGAATCCAAAATGCGCTGTTTTAAGGGCTGTGAGGTCGCACTGAGGCATCCTTATTACGTCATTGCGAAACCGATTATATTGACCTCTGGTGGCAAAATTAATAATGATTCGCTGAATCTGGCACAAATTAAACAGTAATATAACAAAATGACGGCTCCGCGCACAATACGACCCATACTGTGTTTGTTTTCTTTTGCTTTCAGCGTCAAGCACCGGCGAGGGGGAAATTTACATTTATAATTTACATTTGTTGTGTCTTTACATTGTTGGTGTGGGTAAACCTTGAAAGCATGAGTTCGTTAGGCAATTAAAAAAAAAGGAAAAGGGGGGGGGGCTTTATCGAGTTGAAAGGTGACTGGTTTGTGCGGAACTAGTTGTTGGGGTTATGCCGGAGTAACTAAATCGGAATATTTAATTATTTATTTATTTACAACTTAAACTTTGCACATATAAGCGACATTTAGACAGGGCAAATTCGTGACTTATTCGATGCACACATGGCAACACATAGTATCTGCTTGTCACCAAAACTCGTAAAATCCCTTAAACCTGATTTTCAAGAGTAAATGTTCTGAAAGTGAAACAATTGAATCATACAAAACAAAGTGTTATATTTCCTTACATTATCAATGGAACTTCTCCTTCAGTACAAACATTCACAGTATATCCATGTACTGTGAAACTGACAACACGCAGTTATACCATTATTGCTGGCAAAAAAGGTATATACGTACTGTATTAAAAATGTAAGGCAAGAAATTTATAGATATGAATCTGCTGCAATCGCAGCACAGTCGTGTTAGGTCAGTGCTACGAGAAAGATGGTACGTAGGTAATCAGATTTTTGCATGCTTAGAAGCGGGACATCAGCATAGAGCCACCAGCAATTGCGTGAGGTGTACAAACTGGACGTCATGAGCAACAGAATGGTCTTACGATGATGCAGACAATTCACTTAAAGCCACTCTAATGTGCACTACCCCATACAGCTGAGTGCATGTGGGTTCTTTTGAATCACTTCAAGTGAGAGATATTGGACCACTCCAATACGATCCCGACCTTTCACATGCAGACTGATCTCTTTATTCAACTGAAGAGGCACATTCTACATACAGAAATATGGCATATTTTGTTTCTTTAAGCATAAGAAACACAATAATGTTGGATTTCGCATTATTTCTAGTTGTTTAAGATTTTTTTTTAAAAAAAATGTAAAAAATGCAAATATTTGCATTTTATGCCAAATTCACATTATTTCGCTATTTCGGATGGGTGAAAAATGTGTTCAGATATTACTGCACATTCATAAACAGGAGTTTGCAGCAATTAACTTATTTCAGTATTATCGCATCATGGTCTCTACTAATTGGAACTTACCTCGATGACCCTCGTATAAATCAGTAGAGGAAAAGTGAAAATTTAGCAGGGCTGGCAGAAAAACGTATGAAGAAAGTATGCTTTTAGGATTGATTGATTCAAGTAATTATTATGCAAAAATATTTATACCAATTTTACATTTACATTTCTTGCCTTATTATTATTATTATTATTACTATATTTCAAACATTGAACATTAACTTCACTCAATGGCAGATTAACAATCATCTATCACAAGTTTAAATGGACAGGGCCAAGTAGGGAGGGGAGAGTGAATTGCAATGCGACTGTAGCAGTAAACTGAGGTTGGGTATATGTCAAATTTTGTTAACGTTTACGAATGCAGATATCTGTTCCACTTTGTCGTGATATTATTCAATAGATATATCCCGATTCTCTGGATTCTTGTCATGGAATAACAGTTCAATGTCAATGTAAACGTGTGTTAACCTGTACTATGTTAGGGGGATGAAAAAAAAACCTTCGTACGCACTTAAGTAAGGTAAAGTAAGCCAGAAGAGTAATACAATTCTAGCAGCATATTTGCAGTGGTGCAGCAGCGTAAGGTTCCATTTATGAATTTCATTTTTGTTGGTTGTTGCATCGGACAAACATCGTAAACTACAAAAATTGTTATTCTGGGACATCCAAGGAACATCGGATTAATAAGTACGCAATGCATGCGATGCAATTATTTTCAGATGTTGCATATGACAAATTTATTTATTTAACAGAAGATTCAAAATACAGCATTAGCCATTTTACATTGGAATGTACTAACAGAAAATAACACGAAAAATAATAAACTAATATTACGTGTGATAATGTAACTTGCATATTTTTACTCAACAGCCTTCTAAAACATGCCTGATTTTTAAAAGATGTACAGGGAAGAAATGTCGAACTTCTACGTGCGACACATGCCCGTAGCCAGAATTGGTCTCCAGAGGGGGCTTATAAACAAAGTTCATTTTTCTAAAGTTTAACAGTATTAAATGCATTACTTATTATTATGTGTGCGAGGGTCATTAAGTTAATGTAAAATATAAAATTTGGATATTGAAAAAACTAGTATTTGTATATCTTCTAAAACATCTCTTGAAGTGTTAATTGACTGATCATGAGTACCATCCCTTAATTCACACTCCATACTATTTTTGATTATACAATTATTTATATCATACAAGTAAAAATGAACAATATTCACTTCTGTCATAGTGCCTACTGTACATTCCACCCTCAGCCGACGCAATAAAACTCCCCTTGGTTCCCAAAACTTGGGATCTGTTAACATTTGATGCAGATGTGGAAGGAATGAGGATGATGAAGTCAGTCACATATTTCTGTCAAACGAGCTGCAACAGCATGCTTGTAGCCAGGAAAAAAATTTGTAGGGGGGAGGGGGAGTTCACTCATAATTATTCCCATGGAAGTCGCAAGAAATTTGAATAATAGAAATTATAATAATAACTTTTTTAAATTTCATAAACTAATTAATTCCAAACTTATTATTATTATTGCTGTCCTTGAGAAGACTTTTATACTCTATCTCAGAAGTGTGAATATGCAGCACAACTGTTTTTATTTATTTATTTTAAGTTTTATAAAAAAGTAAAGTGCTCCCCTGTGCATAGCACCATGCCATGAAGGCGTATAGGGGGTGTGGGAGTAACGCCCCACACTTTCTTGATCCGGTCGTGGTTGGGGTGATGTGATCAGCATCATGCCCCTGACCGCCTTTACCCCCCAGGGTTTCCCCCAGATACCCATGTTATTCGACGCTGGGTGGGCACCAGGGCCGCTTCCTTTAGAAAAGTTTCCGGATTTGAACCGGCCGGGGATCGAACCCGGGACCTTTAGCTTGGTAGTCAGACGCGTTACCGACTGAGCCACCGCGGTGTATAATGAAATGCACAGTTATTATATTTTGTTATTAAGTTTTAGGTACCTCAAGAAAAAGCTTTAAAAGTAAGAGAGAAATTTTAGTCAAAGTTTATGTTGTTTGGCCATTCATATAAAACTTAATTTTTGGAATTTTGAAAACTGTGGAACCAGTTATTCTTTGGTTTAAATGGTAAAGCATAACCTGGTGCCTGTATTGCAACCTCAATTTTTCGATCTAACGCAGTTTTCCTTTGGTTATTCTGTTGGAATATCAACTAACTGGACTTTATTTCTGTTATTAAACAAACATTCTGCTATTTTCGTTGCAATAAAGGATGTCAATTCGGGGGGGAAGCGGGGTTTCTATGACCCAGTTCGATCCCACTTTCCGACGCTCATATTGTTCCTATACTTACCAAACAACATTATATACAACCACTATGTACTACACAAGTATGTGTTTTATAGGACTGCATATGGGTTAAATGTATCTTACTATATCAAACTGCTGGGTGAAGGATAGTGAATGTAACGTGCTACGAAGATGGATATCCTAGGTTTGAACTCTTATAAAGGGGGAATTTAAAAGTTGGGACGGCAATTTTTGGGACAATCACAAGGGAATTTTCAGTCTGATCCAGGAACAACACGAAAGAGGACAGCAGAAGTGAAAATGAAGGGATCGCGGGTGGGCTGCGATTCTGAGAATTAAATCAGTTTCGCTCAAATTTCAGAATTCAAAATGTTTGAAAATTCTAGCTCCATCATTCCAGGATTGTCTCCCTGTTGTATTTTTGTGAAACTGCTAATAAAGTTTTGAAAATGTGTTACAAATTTTGGTTTCTGAACTCCCATTAATCCAAATGTGCCAGAAGTTTCGGGGGGGGGGGGGTTGAACCCTAAACCCCCTCCAAAAACGGCCATGTGCAACAGGGGCTGGGAAGGTACAAATAAATAAGCTCCCCTCTGGAAGAAATTTCTAAAGTCTAGAACTGGGATTCCCAAACTTTTTCGTTTTACGGTGCTTTTAGTATTTCAAGATTTTTCCGCGGCGCCCAAGTCAGAATGTCGACTTAACATTTGCAACGCTCAGTGTGGTTGGGTTGCTTGCCTTACATTAAAAAATAAACACGATTCAAATTCAGAAACATCTTGTGTGTAAAAAGTACTAAATAAGCACATATTTAGAAAAATCATATCATTTCTGTGAAAATATTGGAACATTTCGCTGCTCCCCTGCAAGCTAGCCACAGATCCACAGGGTGGTGCGGCGCACACTTTGGGGACCACAGGCCTAGAGAATTTTCTAAATACTTGACGCTACTTGGACTTTGGCTCATAAACAAGATTGAACGAATATAATAGCACCTGTTCATGTTCTGTGAATTTATCTTTCATCTAGTTGTGAGCCAAATAATATATGTTGTCTACAACTTCACTCTTTTACCTCCAACAAATTAGAATACAAAATAGTTTTACCTAATGTCAATGGGGCTGGTGGTAGTGCGGGAGGGGGGCTGAGTTCATATTCGTCTTTCATCACCAACTTAGAAAAAATTATAAGTAATGCATTGTGAAAGTAATCTGTTTAATTTGGTACTGTCTTGGCTTGTTTGTGTATATTTTGTTTATTTTATTTTATCTTGTTTCGTGTGTTCTTTTTAACACTAGGGTACTGTTTTACTGTTGTGTCTTTCCGGTTTAAAATGGCTTCTGCTGTACTGGAAATTGCAATAAATAAATAAATAAATAAAATTTTGTTTAATGAAATGTGGAAACACACTAGACAAACTTGGATGTACAGTCACAGACACTTCTGGGTTGTAACTATCCCATTAAAAGTCAATGAAATTGTTACAACCCAGAATTGTCCATGACTGTACAAGGCTCCATTCATGCATGCGACTTTTGTCAGATGTCCCAGTCTGAAGAAATTCAACAAGAATTAATTCCATAAGAGTACCATGCATGTGAATTTTGTCATATGCTGTAGTGAAACATTTTGTTGAAGTTCGACATTAGTTGGAAAGCAATATCCGCAACAAAAATTGCATGCATCAATGCAACCTAAATGCTTGTCTGAAAAATGTTGTACTATGACATTCAACAAATTTTAGGGTTGCATAGCATCCTTATTTGTTTCCATGCTCTCTCAATGTCCAACAAAACTGCATTTTGTCCGACAACTATCTGACAGGGGCACAGTGGTGGTGTGCTCCTCCTCCCCCTCCATCTGTTGACAGCTCTGTCCCCTTACTACTCCCATACAGACAAGAAAAAAAAATATAATTCAATGTATTTTCCATGTAATATTTAGATGCTTATCAATTTTATCTGCCCACCGGAAATGTCTCTCTCCCACCTCCAACACTGGTTTCTGGCACCATGGTTGTGTTGTGCAAAAAAGAGGCCTAAAAGTTGATGCCTAGACTTGACAAGATTTCCTGTTCCCATGCAGCACTTCATAATGACATATTAAAAAAAAAAAATCAATCAAGACAAAATTCCCCGACTTTTTTTTTTTTTGACCTCTCAAATTCCCTGACTTTTCCCGGTCTGTCGCCACCCTGAATAAGATTTAGAAAATGATGAAATGCTAAATCAGAACATGGACGATACCTTTCTGTGTAACACACCGACCAGAAATTTTCAGAAAGATGGATTTTCTCAATACGTTGACACTGTCCTTTGCCTACTTTTAAAAGTAGCACATTTTAGTTATGTTACTAATCATTAAAGAAAATTTCGCCTCAATATCTCTTTCCTCAAAGTATTAAAACACTTTCCATCTCTGAATCGAGATTGATGTGAGGCACATCCAGCAGCTAACACTTCGCGAAAAGCAGTTCCTCAAAAAAGCTGGAAGCACCAAACTTAACAATGGTAACCAACTTACATGCATTATTTGCAGTTAGAATTTTAATAATGCCTGCGTTGATAGGTTAGGAGGCCAGATTTAGAAGTGTTAGCAGCTGGGTGTGCCTGGCCCATCTTCCATGGAAATGCTGTTTCAACAAGCGCTGTGCGTCCACTGCCTGCTTCGTCACACACACTCTTCGGATGGCAGAAACAGATCTCACCGTGTACGTTACAGGCGAACGTGCCCCTGAAATTATGTTTTCTCCCACGAATAGCATAGGTTGTTATGGGACCAGCTGAGACACTCTCTGGTGGGTCTCGCTGAATGCGCAGATAAGACTTCCAGGCAGGGTTGGAAACTTGTGGTAATTATTGGAAGACCTAGAATTTCAGTTTTCTTTTATTAAGCGTAGTTTGATGAAATTTTTAGTAATAAAATAATCCGTAATAGACAAATATATTAAGGTAGACCCAGCCTCCAGGCCTATTGGGACGCTTCACCACTGCTTGTAACTAGAAGTCCTTTGTAATAAATAAGATAAATTATTGTGACCTGAATGAAATATTTTAAACTAACATTCATATTCCGGAGGCTCCAGACGACCCTGAAACTTAAAGAAGAAATAATAAAAGTACAGTTTACCAGTGAAGAAGTACATGTACATATCCATCTTTGTGCGTTCTTAGAATATCGACATGTATAGTGTAAATTCTACCTTCCATCCATTAATTAATATTATGTTTTTCAATTAAAGCAGGAAGTACAATGTAACCTCAGATAAACATACTGTAATAAATCAATTTTGAATAAGGTCATCACAAATGATACATCACAGATAAACCCAATATTATTACTTTTTCATACTCTTAATTTCTTCCATTGTGTGTTACTTTATGCCTTTACAACTTATTTAAGAGCAATTTCCAAATTAATTACGGGACATTTTTTTACACAAAAATACCAACATTCATGCTGGAATACGTAATTCATTCATTCTTAGAGTTACATTATTTAGCACTGCACCATTAACATCATCACAGCGCATGGTAATTGAACAAATGAGCACTGGCATGTTGATTAGTTGTTATACTAAGGTGACCAAACAACCCTATTTTCCAAGGCAGTCTTAGTTTTCACCTAGAGGTCCATGCATTCTAAAATATATTGTTCAATGAATGAAGTGTGTTAGAAACGTATTTTCACAAGATGAACGGACTATAAAATACACAAACAATGTGGAAATTGCAATATTCCTGTGGTAAAAATGTTAACAAAATCTTCAGTTTACATTGTGGAGTAGAAAGAGTTTTCAATTTAATTAATATGCAGAGGTCTAATGGACAATGTCATGTGTGTTCCGATACACTGAAGGTTATTATTGTAATGAAACTCAATTTAACCTACCGTATTTGGATTTTTTTTTAATAAGTAATGTCAAGCAGAGTAACTAATTAACTCCCTAGCCTTCTTAACCCCGAAGGTTTATGGCTGCAGAAACACAATCCTTCCATGTGTCCCTATTCTGGGCAAGATCAATCCACTCTTTTCCATTCTTACCAATTTCCTTTACGCCCACTCAATGTTCTCTCTCCATCTTAGTCTTGGGCTTCTTACAAGTCTCTTACCATCTGGTTTCCCAACAAGAATCCCGTAAACTCTTCTATTTTCTGCCCACTTAAGTCTTCTTCATTTAATCATTCTAATAATCTGGACATGAATACATATTATGTATTCTAAATTATGTAACCTGCTCCCCTCACCTGTTTCTTCATCCCCTTTAGGTATAAATATTTTCTAAGGGTTTTATTTTCAAATACTCTTAATTTATGTTCCTCTCTTAATGTAAGGGACCAACTTTCACATCCACATAAGACTACAAGCAAAATTACTGTTTTGTATATTTTAACTTTTAGTTTCTTAGATATTATACAAGAAGATACAAGTTTATAAAGAGAAAAGTAACATGCATTTCCTGAATTAAGTCTGCTTTTTATTTTCTTTTTAATATCATTTTCATTTGTTAGTATTACTCCTAAGTACTTGAATTTGCAAACTGATTCAAATGAGTTTTTATCAATAATTACATTTTGATTATTACCTAACACTTAAGGCAAACACAAAGTTTAATGGTGAAAATAAGTTTATTTTCCAGATAAGAGTACAAGGAACATTACATATCAGAAAACAAAACATCCGATTGTTAAATATCTCATAAATAAATCAATTTATAATTACTGGATCATTTTTGTCAGCATAGTTTTTCTCGCCTAAATATTTTACGTCAAAGCTCTTCTGTAATCTGTCATGAATGTTTAAATAAAATAACTATTACTTATCACATGAAAACTAACATCTTGTAAGTCTGAAATTACCCAACTAGCAACACTACTGAAAAACTATCTTGCTTAGAACAAAATTCAAACTTAACGTATCACAAGAGTTAGAAATTGAATATATGATGTGTATGTATATAGATTATGAAACTAGCAGTTCTTGCGTTCACAAACATCTCAGGAAATAACTTATGAAAATTAACTGCTACAATTTCACAGCAATAAAAATTTGGCCGTTTTTTGTGTTAATCTGAAGCTGTGAGAACATCAGAACTATTAAATTTACTGCACAAGAAAGGAATACATATAAAAAGTAACAAAACAGGAGGGGTTGGCCAAAGCTTCACTATTTAAAAAAAAAATTATGTACATCAAAGAATGGTCCAGTATGCGATGTGCTATCACCATTGGCAAAGATGCTTTATCAGACCTAAATTTTTCCTTTCAAAATTTTTACAACGCTATCTACCACACCAAATGAATTTACAACATACAAATTATGAACATACAACATAACTCATTGCTGTATACAAGCACGTTAAAAAAATCAACATCACATGCTTGAAGATCAACTCCAAGTATTTCCACCTACAAAGTAATTTACAGGTTAATTCTTCACTTTTACTGCTGGAATGAAAAGCGTTAAAGAACTCTCTTAATCTTGCAATTTCTGTCTATTATGCAAAGCTGGTGAAATTTTTAACAATAATTTATCCACTAGGTTGTCATTAATTTTTATTCAAGTCCGCAAAACACTATGATGCAGCACTTAAACATTTCTTTATTAAGTCTCTGGTTAAGTGGATATCTGCCGAGAGTGAGTCCAAAAAAAAAAAAAAAAAAAAAAGAACTATACCTATCAGCATTACTCTACATCCATCTTCTCAACTTTCTCTGCATTGTTCTGGGCCTGGTTGGCATCTCCTTTCTGGTGGTCTCCAGCTGGTTCTTTCTGCTCCTTATTTTGAGGTGCTGGGGGTGGCTCTACCTTCGGCTTTGGTTTGCTTAAGATTGGGCTCACTTTGTTCTCAAAATTCTTGAAGAGAAGAAGATGATAATTAGGATAAAATGTACAGAAACCAATGCATGGGAAAAAAATCTTCCATGTAATTATTACAATATACGTATCTCGAAGCTCATGGCTATGGGGGACTCCCCAGTGGCATAGTGGTAATGTCATCAACGTCTTGTAAACAAGGGGTTCGAGGTTCGATACCTGGTGGAGGCATATCGCTAAGTGATTCTGCTCCCACTTTAAACTGTAGGTCCAGTCCAAATTAGCCTACTTGTGCATAAAGTGGACTTCAAAAAATTAAAATATTGGCTATGAAGGATGAAAGACAAATATCAAAATTTCAAACAAAAATAATTAGATGTAAGCAAGTTACAAACTTTTTCAACAAGTTCCCAAGCAGATGGTGGCTGAGGACACTGAAATTAATAGAACCTCTACAAGTAAGTTTTGTGGAAAAAGTAAGTAACTTGCTTACATATCAACCACAACTTTTATTTCCCAAACATGAAAGAAAAATCTTTTAGTTCTGTAGTGAAATCATGAGCCAACAGTGGATTTTGCAAATAAGTGCCGGCTTTTTCAAGAAAAGAAGTTATAGTAAAATGATAAGGCATGGTTACAGCATAATATGTACAGGGTAAGTCAAAATGATGGACACGATTTCAGACATTTATTCTGTGAAATATAATAAACAAATGTTATTGTGAGACATGTGGTAAGAAAGGTAAACTGTCTAAGTTTTTTTCAAACAAATCACAAGTGTTCTATGTGAGCACCTCGCGTAACACGGCACACATCAAGCCGATAGTCTATCTCCTGCCAAACCTTGTGTAGCATGTTTCAGTCAATATCAGCAATGGCTGCTGTGATGCGGGCACGGTCATCCAATGTTGTTGGAAGTGGTGGTACGTAAACATGGTCCTTGACAAAACCCCACGTGAAGAAATCACATGGGGTCAAGTCGGGGGAACGAGGTGGCCAATGAAGGAGAGGTCGATCCTCCGGAGATTCACAGCCTATCCAACGTTGTTCCAATGCCCCATTGAGATGGTCCCGAACGCTGCCATGGTAATGCACAGGGGCACCATCCAATTGGAGAATGAAATCTGTGCTATCCTCAGCAAGCTGTGGAAGGAGCCATAGTTGCAGCATATCAAGGAAAACAAGTCCTGTCACAGTACGTTCATGGAAGAAAAAGGGCCCATAAATCTTTTCATAGGAAATGGCACAAAGGGCATTCACTTTGGGAGAATCGCGTTCGTGTTCCACAAATTCATGGGGGTTAGCAGTTCCCCAAATCCTTATGTTGTGTCTATTCACTTTCCCTGAAAGGTGAAAAGTTGCTTCATCACTGTAAATTAACCTCTCAGAGAACCCATCCGTTTCCATTAATGCGAGGAAATCAGCAGAAGGATGCGTGCAAAGCATAATCGGTGTCTTTTAAGGCTTGAACTCGTTGCAAGCGGTAGGGTTTCATTTGTAAACGTTTCCGCAGAACCTGCCAGACATTTTTCTGTGGAAGTTGAAGTTCTCTTGCTGCCCGGTAGGTGGACTTCTGTGGACTCCGCACGAAACATGTGCGCACTCGTTCCACAGTCTCTTCCCCAGTTGACGGACGGCCAGTCGATTTTCATTTACAGATGCAGCCCGAATCTCTGAAATGTTCATACCACTTACGAATGGCCTTCCCCGTAGGTGGTTCTCTCCGATATTTGATACGGAAATGCCGTTGCACACTAATCACAGACTTGTTCACATGATAATCAAGCACACAGAAAGATCTCTGTTCTCCAGTCAACACCATTTTCCTGCTCGCTGCTTGCTTCTGACTCCTAGCGGTAGAAATTGGAAACACTGCGTGGAAACTAAACTTTGAAAGTTAACCTTTCGAAGCGCATGTCTCATGATAACATATGTTTATTAGATTTCACAGAATAAATTTCTGTAATCGGGTCCATCATTTTGACTTACCCTGTATATTCTAAGGTTTGTTATTATTAATATTGCTACAGCTTTTACGTATCTGTATTGCTAGAAATTATGGATGGACGGACATGAAATCTTAGCCAATACCAACAATAAAGTACGGATAAAGTGCTAATACAGATATTCTACCGATCCAATATAAAATTCCAAATGGTTCACCGACCTCCTTAATAAATGTATGATACCAGATGAACCAAGCTTTTGCAATGCAAAAGAAGCTGCATATTTAAACATTAACTTTAAAAAACAAGTACAGAATGGAGATTATATGTTTACATCCTTAAAAATAATAACAAAATGGCAAAACATTGCACTGAATTGTAACATATTTATGGATATTTTGGATCTGTAAAATCACTATTGGTAATTTTACTAATAAACCAATATGCCAGCTGATACCGATAGAGTACTGATTAATCTGCCCCATCAATAGAGTAGGAACAGTGGTATTGGTGTTAGTTTAAATGGTTGCCTGGTTGATTTATAATATATTTACATATTATTACACATATATTTACATGTATTATTATACATATTATCATGTTCCGAGTCATGCCTGCATCATCAGGATAAATGAAACTGAAGGAGGTGAAGGAAGTGTGCATGTTGATTACTGCAGGCACCATCCAAGCATTTGCCTCAGTGAGGATGACAGGCAACAGGATTTGAACCAGACACCTTAAAAATTCAGTTCAAAATTATATCCACTTAATTAAACAATTCACAAATGACCATGTTATTTTGAAAGACTGTATATAATTTAACGAAAACCAATAAACATGACAAGCATTTCATGATTAATGTGAAAGACTGTGATTAGAGGAACACTCACAAAGAACACCCATGTCCAGGCTGGGACTTGAACCCGGGAACTTCGGTGGCAAGATCACTTATAGTTGAACACTTACAATTGTCAGAAACGGATCCATGTGAATGATTCATTAACCAAATAATCAAGGTGAGCCAGATATGATACTTTTATGTATCACAAAGCAGACAAGTCACTTTTAGAAATTTACATAAAAGAACTGCAAGCAGCATGCCTTTTTTTCCACAAAACCAATAACAAATGGAAGACTTATGCACAAAGCTAATGATGGGAAAGCTAAAAAACAGGGCAAGTCTAACTGCATTTGTTATGAGAATAACTTACTGCCACACAAGAGATTATTAACTCACTAAAACGTTAGTGAACATTTGAGGCTGAAAGAAGGATCAGTTTTAACATTCCGAAGTACTTCTTTGAATATTTTTAAGCAAATCTCTCTTAAATTGATGTAGTATAATATGAATAGAATGCTTACGTAATAATATTAATTAATATTCTGACCAAATGTTAATAGTTACAGTGTTCAGGCATCAGTAATGGTAGTGGAAAGTATATGTTCTAGGAATGGGACACATTAATTGGTACTCTATTTTATTGGCCGATATAGGAATATTGGTGTATCGGTTTACAGGTAAAATTACAGATTAATTTACTGATCCAATATATCTATAAATATCATAATATAGTGCAAAATTCTGCCATTCTTTAATAATATAATCTTCACATCCTACTTTTTTAAAAAGTAAATGTCTAAATATGCAACTTCTTTTGCACTGCAGTCAACTGGAAACAAACATTTATTAAGGAGGTCAATGAACCATTCAGATTCTTCAAGGACCATTTAGAATTTTATATCAGATTGGTCGAATATTGGTTATCTGTATCAGTATCGGCCAAAGTTTCATATCGGCCCATCCCTAATATGTTCAAATTCAATCAAGAATTCTGAAAATTGTGCAAAATTCACAATTTACATTATTTTGAAAAAAAAAAAAAAAAAAAAAAAAGTCGCACCAGTTAGTACCTGCCCTAGTATTTACCTCCTCGTTGCATGTTTACAGTGGAACCTCAATTTTATGTTTTTCAGACCACGTTGAAATGAACCCATTAACGCCCATGATCTCCATGTGGGGATCACACAAATATTGCTTCACTGAGAATAATATATTGACAATTTTTTTCTTCTGCACACATGGACACATCATTGAAGCTTTTTCTTGCATGACAAAACAAAAAATAGTTAAAAAACAAATTTTAAATATATTTATAGATACAGTTAAATTTTAAATATATTTATAGATACAGTTATGTCCAAAAATGCAATATTTCATCAGTTAATTTTTCTCATTTTAAAAATAATTTTTAAATGTAGTTGTGCAAAGTTTTTAATTTTGATTTTTTTTAACATAGCATGTTTATTCTTTCTATATATGTATCGCCTTCATCAAGATCTTCATGTATACGAGAGGCCATTTGGTTCTATAGCGTAATTTGTCATGATCCCCAACGGGCATTGGGATGTAAAAAAATATATCTTTTCTGTGGATGTAAATTTCCCTTTTGTGTAACAATAAGAGTTCGGTCTTTTATTTCAATCAAGAAAAAACTACCTAGCAACATGAACATTCCTCCCTACAGTAAGCATAATGAACTCTCATAAAATCAGCTATATTCTGTCCTAGATATCTCTGGAGCAAGGCCGAGAAGAGGGGGAACCTAGTGGGCAGAACAAAGAATACACACTGTTGCGAAGGCTGGTAACTGCAGTTGCTTTCCTCCCCTCCATGCATTCCCCCTCTAGTGTGCATTGGTGAAGCCATCTTACGTCAGTACTTGCGCAGGGACTTGTTTTCATTTGCTTGCTCCAGAGATACCCATAGAATTGCGCAATCACACTTTTAAGTCAACAAATGCAACAATTGTGTTTCTCGGTTGAATCGTGTTAGATGCAACAATGAGTCTGCATGTGCGTCTGATCTTGAATCAAGCTTTAGATCTTTTAGAAGACCCCGACTTTGGTGTGATTCAGATGAAGAACATAGTGGTACAATAGATATTGTGGAAATTCCACCAGAAGACGTGAACATTACTTCAACTGAAACAATTCGGAATTTGTGCTACAGGAACTGTTAGCATCAATCGAATGAGTAAGTTGCCAGTAAAAACAGACAAAACACTGAAGAAAGAACCTTGTGGTACACATGATTTTAGATTTGACATTAGCAATGAGGTTCTTGCTATCACATGGAAAAGCAAAAACATAGTGAAAGTGATGTCAAATCATCTGACACTGCATTCATTCCTGCAAGTGAAAAAAATGGTCAAAGCCAAGAAAGAAATATGTGGCCATTCCCCAACCAAAAGCAATTTCTAAATATAACAAGAATATGGGCAGAGTCAACCCTGCTTGATTGGTCCATTCGGAAATATCGCACAAACGTTTGAGGGGGAAAGTGGTATTGTCCTTTGATAACAAATGCAATTGACGTAGCTGTGGTCAAAAGACATGTACTGTATTTATTAGTGCAAGGCAAAATGCCACTTCTCACCTTCCATCGGATGATTGCTCAAGCGTATCATCAGCTGACCTCTTTAACTGACATCAAAATCCCAGGGAAGCCATCTTATCCTAAAGGAGCAAAATGTGTTCTGCAGAATATCGAGAGGATCTATTGGGACACTTCAAACAAAGGACTCGAGAGGAAAAGAAAATGTGGAGTTTACAAGAAATGCAATGTTGGTTTGCAAGTTCGTGTCTCACAAATAGATACTTTAGTCGAAAACATTAGCATGTTGATTGTTTTTAACATGTGGAACAAATAAACACTTCTGTAATTACAACGTTACTGCGTGTTCATAATAATACATCTCTTATGTTTATCATTGTCAATGGCGATGATTTGGTTCCAGAACTAGGTGGGGCAAGGACAGTTTACTTTCCATTGGTAGATAATGTTTAGCATAGTGCAGGGACAATATTGACAAAAAGTGGTGGGGCAACTGGCCCCCCCATGCCCCCCTAATCACTGCCACTGAATGTTGTTATACATCTATGTTATATATTTATGTATTAACGTATGTTAAATGAAAGACGAAATCGGGATTTAGTTGTGTAAATGGAAATTGAGATATGTTACTAATTTACACACTATTGCCCATGATCCCAAATGGGGATCAGCCAATAAAATGCTTTTGTGAACAAACTGACATTTTTCGTTCTCTAATAACATTCACGCACAAAAAAAAAGGGCGTTAATGGGTTAAATGTACAATTCGGAACATAAATTCGGGGTTCCACTGTAAAAAGGCTTTGCAGGCACGTGAGGCTCCATCTGCTAATGGTTAAATATTGAATTTTTACCAATCAAAATGAAAACACTGAAATTCCTATTTCTGTCAATATTAGTACATGGATTATATACCTGCTTCTCCTGACTGATCTGAGACACAAGCACTGGTGGGTCCTGAGTACGTGGCGTGGCAGTCAGGGCAGCTTGCTTCTCGTCCATCCACCGCTGGGTTTCTTCCACTGCCTGGCTCACCTTCTGCATCTCCTCCTTAGTGATGTGGCTGTATCTTTCGTCCCCTGCACGATACAGATCAATTGCTTTCCTGGTCAGCTGAAGGACGCTTCCCAGCTCATGCAGAGCTTGGGGTCTTGCCTCAAGTTCAAAGCGACGTGCTTTGATGGGTTCCCCAAAGTCCTGGAAGATAATGGCAAAAGTAAAGTGACACCTTTCTCTCCCATCCAGTACACATTTCAAATTAACAATTCTTTGCCCAGTACAAATATAACAAGTAAAAAAAAAAAACCCTTACCTTCACTTTGGCACACACATTCTAAACCAGGCTCAAATCTTTTTCTTTGCCTAATTTTTTGGTAGAACAATGGTATTATTATTATCAAGTACTGCTCACGTTACTATTCAATGACAAATTTTTCCAGGTATTTACATTGAACTAAGGAAATAATACACACAGGAAAACAAAGAGCTAAAAAGAATATCTTAAGTAGTTAAAAACAACCCAAAAAATATTTCTTAATTATTCATTTACCAGGTATTCAATTCACACTCTATATTAATTATTTTATATACTTGCATTTTAAGTTTTAAAATAATATTGTTAAAGGTTGTCAAAAATATATATACTTTTAAATATAGACATCCCGACAAGTCTGCTTGCACATGCAACTTACTGTCAAAAATGGGGCAGACAGTCCCAGATAAACCCATATTGTTAGTCACCCTAAATAAAAGTGTGGCCAAGTATAGTAAAAATAAACAATAAATACTGGTATCCACTCTATGTGAGAGTAGGGCTTTCCACTGTTCAGATTGGCAACACTGCCGATATTCTTAACTTCACCGCAGTATATATATATATCAGTGGCTCGTGCAAGACTGACATGGGATAAACTGTGGCCTGTTCATGAATGGACATGCCCAATATGATCAACTTGTGGTCAGAGCAAATGGCATGTTTAGGCAATTTGCAACTTGCTGCAGATTTCAGATGAAATAAAGACATCATCCATAATGGAAACAATGTGTCTCATTTTGCCTGACTAACCCTATGCTTGACTTCAAGCAGAGTTGGATTTTCATATTGCTTTCCTATGAAATGTATGTGGGAAAATCTTGACTAAGTTTGCTTCATAATTCAGGTGCTGTTCTTGCACTCACAACTGTGCAATTTCCTTGCGTACAAAATTCAATGGAACATCATTATGTCCGTCCGTCCTTCGTTCCTTCAAAGAGTGCATATCATGCACAAACTGCTTCATATTTTTTTCTCATGTCCCTTGCCTCCTGTTGGTCATCCCAGGCAGACTTCTGGGGGCAGCCAAAGTGAGGTAATTTCCTTGGAAGTTAAAACATTAGTTTTAAGTTATCTATTTCATAACCTGATTTACAAAAATGTTCTGAATAAATTGTACTGTTTTCAGTAAATGTGTTTTTATTTTTTCCACATTTACATTGTGCAGCTGACGAAGCGTGAAAGTCAGTTGTTTTTAACACATCACAACAGCACAAATTGAAGGTATTTCAAATACAAGATAAACTGCATCAAGCCACAAACATACTAGTCAGAAATACAAGGGGAAAAAAGAGCCTTTTAAAGTATAAACAACAAAACAACATGATTCCTTCAATATAGGGTAAAAGCTCATATGTTTCTGGTCTGTGCTATGATGCCATACCAACAATCAATCAGAGCTTTTAGCAGAGGTAAAATCGATAATATTTTCTGAGAGCAGCTAAATTTAGTGCACATCCAAATACAATTAAAATGTGTATTTGGGCCAACACAGCATATATTTATTAACTTTTTCTCATTTGCTGAGTAGCTGTGGTGTTCTAGTCGGTAGGGCATCTGACTGCTATGCTGGACACCTGGGTTCGATTCCCAGGTTGGGTGATATAAGCTGCACATAAAGTGGGTCTGGAGCTCACCCATCCTCAAATAAATTTGTACCTGGGGGCAATCTTGGGGGGGGGGGGGTAAAAGGCTACCCAATCATAGTGCTGATTACATCACCAAATTGGCAGAGATCAAACAACATGTGGGGTAAAGGCAGCCGGAGCATGGTGCTGATCACATAAGCTCCCACATCCACCTATAAATGCATCATGGAATTCTCATTTGCTTTCTCATGCCCCCTATGGTATCATCACTAGTCTTTTAATTACTGAAAAGTGCCAAGTATTTCTGCTCAGATTTTCTTGCTCCTTTGGAAGTGAGCCCCATTACACGAGATATCTTTAGCAATTAACGTAAAGGCGAAAAGCGATCTCCCTCCTCCTTTCCTCTTGATGTCTAAAATTACACAGTTGCTCCTGAACCTGAATACACACATTCAACAAACATAGCATACTGCAGCAGCAGCATATATATATATATATATATATATATTAAAAAAAAATGCCTCTCTTTCCTTATGAGCTTATTAATCTGCTACTGTGCACAGCTATGGAGTAATTGAATGATTCAGCTATCTCTCTTTAATGCCCTGCATCTGAAATCTTGCTCCTATGTCTGAAGCATTGACATGACAACATGGGAGTGTGTTAAGCAGTGATCCTTCCCCTTCCTTCGTTCTTTCTGCAACTTGGCCAGGGATGAGCACACTTCTGATAAGACTTGTTCAACTGCACTGGCACAGTTACAAACCAGTCGGAGGGGTGTCTGCGAGCAGCGGGCAGTTGGCAACCCGTGCCAACGTTTTGTCTCATGGCTCCAGAGCTATGACTCATCCAACCTGAAGGGAAGAAGGGAGGGGTTAAAAAACTACAAAAAAAAAAAAAAGGTAAAGTGTTCCCCTGTGCATAGCACCACGCCATGAAGGCGTATAGGGGGTGTGAGGGTAACGCCCCACACTTCCTTGATCCGGTCGTGAGTGGGGGTGATGTGATCAGCATCACGCCCCTGACCGCCTTTACCCCCCAGGGTTTCCCCCAGGTACCCATGTTATTCGACGCTGGGTAGGCGCCGGGGCCGCTTCCACCGTTAGAAAAGTTCCCGGATTTGAACCGGCCGGGGATCGAACCCGGGACCTTGAGCATGGTAGTCAGACGCGTTACCGACTGAGCCACCGCGGCCACACATTCATACATACATAGCATACTGCAGCAGCAGCATATATATATATATATATATATATATATATATATATATATATATAATATATATATATATATATATATATATATAGTTAAAAAACTACAAGCTATTTTTTTTTTCTTGTTCTGCCTTCGATAAATATCTTGAAAACACAGAACAGTGCAGGAAGGAAATGCACATAATGCTAAGGATAATATAATCACCGCTTTTCTTCAGAACCATTGAAATGCTGAAAATAAATCACGCAATATAAATGTTGACGGGAATAAAAGAAAAAAACAATCAGAAACACATTATTTACAAGGAAACTATTGGTGGAAGGGGTGTTTGACCTCCGCAAGACTTCCAAATCCAACAATAAATCGTCAATTAATATGGATGTAAATAAGAATCACAGTGTGGTGCCAAACGGGTGTTGAAGGCGGTCATAACCCTTCCCCCTTTGGCCAGTATTTCTAAAAAATAAAGATCAAAGGCAGGAAAAGATGACAAAATGACAAAGTGAGGGCTGACTACTATAAAAAGTATGCGTAACCCCCCCCCCCCCTTTTCGAAAATTCTGTGCACATCGCTGATAATAATCCCCCTATTGTGACATCTAAAAATGCATAAGTTTGAGAAAGCTTGTTTTGTTCACTTCATGCTGTTGGGCTGATCAGAACTGAATACCTAAGCAGCTCAAAGTGGGATCAGCATGTCTTCAAGACACTTCCATTACAGTATATAAAGATGACTGAAGTCCAGCTATATTAAAGGATCCCCCCCCCCTCCCTACCCATCTCCAATTATCCAGGGACTTCTAAAACTAGCAACTAATTACCAGTTTGCAGAGTAAACTGAGATTCCACATAATCAGATGCATAAACTGAACCTAACAGGCGGCAGTCAGAAGCAGTCCCTGCCCACCTGGCCTCGAAAGTCAGTCACGTTAATCCATCATTGACTTTCACAGCAGGTCTTGCTTCTTTCCTTAGAACTTCATAATCATACTTCTTTCCTGTTGTTAAATATTTTTTGACACAATATACCCCCTAAAAAGTAGATTGTGTAATAATTTCTTAGTGACACTTGAGTCTCACTCCTCCCTTATGCTTTCCTGCATTTGAAGTTTTTTATGTACGGGCCCTTGAAAGACGTAAAGTCAGGGTTCCACCGTACTTTGAATTGTTAAAATTTTTAAGTATCTGTGTTTGCGAGAATCTGTGAGGATCAGCATTAGCATCAGTTCAGCCCAAGTTATTTTGCATTCCATTTTCCTACTTCCATAGATTTATAGCCACAATTATGGATTATTGGTGAAATGACAAACCAGATGAAGTAACAAACAATGCAATGTCCACAGTTTACCCAACATTCAAACCTAGGACCACTGTTATCTTAACATGCTACACTGAACACTCCCATCATATTTTTCAGTCTTTATCACTACATTATAGAAGAATAAACTTACTTTTAAGGAAGTAAGCTTCTCAGCATATGTTTGCCTATTGCAATCCTCACCCTCTTCATATAACCAATTTTCCATGTCATCCAACTGTTTGCAAAATGCTACACGGTCAGCCTCTGTTAAGAATGTGGCCAAGTCGTCTTCAGACGAAAGACGACCTCTCAGATCATACACGTACTCCTCCAAAGCATTCCTCACATCCACTCTCTCCTTCTCTTGTTTATCTTGAGCTATCATCTTACACTGGAAAAAGAAAATCAAACATTATTTTTTCTGAAAAAAAAAAATAGTATTCAACCAAACAAAGTTGTACATCATTCAATTATCCTGCATCCCTAACTTTATTTGTTCCATTAAAAAGTGTACAGATTTCCATTTTGAGAATCATATACTTTGAGGCAATATACAGTGTGTCCGTAAAATAATGGTGGGGTTTTAAATAGTCATAGTTTTGGAACAAAGCATGGTAAACAGATGAACGGTATGTCAAAGCAAAGAGAAACTTTCAAAGTTTATGTATGCGAAAGCTAACGCACTGACACCTACAGGCATGAGGGGTAGCCCATGCACATTGTGTTTCAAGGACACGCAAGCTGCACGAGCTCCTTAAGTTATCCTCGCTACTAAGTCATCATGTTTGTGTGCAGAGGAAGGTTCAACGTGTGTTGTGGCTTGCTAAGTTTGAGTCAGTTACGTGTGTTAGGTGTGAATACCGGCGTGTATACAAGGAAATAACATTCACCGATGGGACAGACAACTCAGAGAAACAGGCAGCCTACTGAAGCAATACGTCCAGGATGGCCAACAGTTACTGATGATACAAATGAAGCTGTGTGAACAAGTTTCTTGCGTAGCGTGAAGAAATCAGTGCAGAAATGTTCTAGAGAGTTGGGCATTCCGAAAACAACTGCTCACAAGGTGTTAAAAAAAACTGTCACGTTTCACTGGGTACAAAATTCAGGTGCTACAAAAACTTGATCCACAGGACAAATTTAAAAGATGTGATTTTGGTAAAGACATTCTGGAGAGGTTAAAGCAGGATGAGGAGTTTTTCAAAAAGTTTATTTTCAGTGATGAAGCAACGTTTCATGTTTCGGGGTGGCAACATCGGCATAATGTTTGTATATGGTGTAGTGAACCTCCACATGCTGTTATGGAACATGAGCATGACAGTGAAAAGTGAATGTGTGGTGCGCTATTGGACGAGACAAGAGTTATTGGTCCCTTCTCTTTTGCTGCACAAACAATAATGGGGACCACCTTCTTGGATATGTTACAAGGGTATGCAGTGCCCCAAATACAGGAGAATTCCATTTTCCAGTTAGATGGTGCTCCTCCACATTTTTACACAATCATGCGGGATTTTCTTAACGAAACATTTCCTAAGCGATGGGTCGGACGAGGAGGGTGGATTGCCTGGCCCCCACGGTCCCCAGACCTTACACCCATGGATTTCAATTTTTGGGGTTATGTCAAATCCTGTCAATTTTGAAATTTGGACCATTTAAAATAAAAGCAAGGATCACTGAAGCTGTTTCGTCTATCATGCTGGATGTTCTCTGCCGTGTATGGGAAGAGACTGAATATAGTCTTGACGTCTGCAGGGCAACTAAGGGTTTACACATCGAAGTATACTCAACAGGTAAGGAACTTTGAGTTTCTCTTTGCTTTGACGTATCATTCATTTCTCTACCATGCTTTGTTCCAAAACTATGACTGTTTATGGACAGACTGTACTATATCTCAAAATATCATTAACATACGAGGGAAATATTGAAAGTCATGAGCAAGAATTTTTCATGAACCAAGTTTTGGTCTTATTAAAGAAAAACATACATGATAATCCACAGACTTTTCCTAACTTTTCAACAAAGTCTCCATTTCATTGCATGCATTTTCCCCACTTTTCTAGAAGCTTGAAAATAGCTTTACAGTTGAACTCCATTCTAGCTGCTCACAGACACTGACCACTGACACACTGCTTTGTGTATGTCCACAGTTGTCTGGTAGAGTTGGCCTCGTAACTGTTCCTTCACAAAACCGAGCATATGATATTCAGAGGGTGCAATGTTGGGAGTTCCCACCACATTTTCCCAATTTCTTCCCTGGTGAACTGAGCAGTGTGGACATGCATTATCATGTTGAAGGAAGTTATCCCGCAATGCACGACAGAGCTTGTGAAGTGTTTGGATATAACGGCAAACATTTATGGTTACTCCAGGTTCAAGAAATTCAACCCCCCCTTTCTGCTTCCCAGAAGACTGTGTTTAGCATCCCAAAGCTTTCACTCTAACCACCTTATTTATTTTGTAATAGCAGAAAGGGAAATCAAAATTACGTTATGGATATGCAGTGCTTAGGAAGATATTTTCTATTATTTCTCGCCCAACAAAAATCGTGTGAAATGGCCTTCAAACTTTTATACGTGGTTTTGCTCATTCCTTCTTTACTTTCTCTACAAGAACTTCAAAATATATACTTTTTCTTTCCGTGACTAATGTAACATTTATACAAGGCACATTTAAGACCTTCCAAATAACAGTTAGGAGTACAAATTTCTTCCATTAAGGAATTTACACATTCCATGTATGTCATATAATTTGGCCATTAATACATTTTAATTTTCATTATCTTTTTCCTTATGTTTTCTTTCATCCAAAGTACCATAAAAATCAGAATTTTGGAAGAAAGTGCTCATTATACACGAGTAAATACGGTAATAATTTATGTGTCATGGGTTTTGTAAAATAAATGTCTAAATAGGCAGTTCCTTTTCAAAGACAAAGCCCATTGTAATTAATTTCCTGCATACACTAAGGAGGTGAATGAATCATTCATGTTCTTCAAGGAACATATGATACTGGATCAACTGAATACCAGTAATCGGTGTCAGTAAATTTTATATTTGTAGTTTATCAACATTTGTAAAAATTCCGTTATCAGTTAGCATTTTAGCAACATAACAAAACTAATTCAAGAAAAAAGAACTACATCTCTGTCAATATATTTAAGGACTAAAGTAGCATGTTTTTGTGGGAGTCAAACACATTTTCAAACTGTATTACAGGAGCACAAGCAAAAATTTCAAACACACCCTATCTAGAACAAATATTTTTACAGTTTTAAGAAACTGAAGTTTAAATTGTAAGTTGTACATTCACAGACACTGCCGGCTTGTAATGATTCCATTGAAAGTCAATGTATTCATTACAAGCCGGCAGTGTACATACTTAAGCTTGTATCTTCAATAACTGGTTTTCCACAAGATGCCTTGAAGTTGCAATTATTACTATTTATTAGTTGCATGTAGAGTTGCAAAAAACTGGATTTTTTGAATGGATGCTTTTCATTTCCACATAAAAATGCCTACTTTTTTTAAAAAAAAAAGCTGAAATTTTGGTTTTTACCAATTGCAGCTAGTCTATTTCACTTGCAGCTTAGAGGTTCACATCATAACTAGATAATTAATTTTACATGGTGCAGCAGCCAAGAGACATATTGGTAATTTCTTAAGTTACTAATTTGTTTTAGCCATATATGAGTGCCAACGCAATGTCATACTGGTAACACGGTTGTCTTGTAATCAAGGGGCACCAGGTTTGATCCTCAGTGCAGACATATTGCATGGTGATTTGAATTCCATTTTAAAACTGTAGGCCCAGTCCTGATTAGTGTATTCAGGGTTGCTATTAGTTTTTGATCATTAAATTTCCAGACTTTTCCAGTCCAAAAATGAATTTTCCCAGACATGTTTATCATCATGATTTTTGCTCTTGTACTCAGCCATTCCACATCAGTTTGTGACATATTTACTGACTTTCCCTTGTATAATCTATTTATGTAAAACTGCTGTAATAAGGTAGTCATGCTGTTCACAGCAGTATAAATGTTTAAAATAATATATTTTAAATAGCGTGAACAATCATTCTATTCTTGAACACAATAAACCTTTATCAGATATATTGAATCTTTATTATTAATCGTAATATTTACATGAGTAAATGCATCAATTGTAAGATAATTATATTTTCAGCAATTTCCATCAATCTCCACCAGGAGTATAAAACAATCTCCATTGGCAGCAATATTAAAAAACACAAGTAGTAAAATGAATCTCCATAAATACCCACCTCTGGATACAGAATTTGTTTATATCAGTACTTTATCAGTAAAAATTTCATATTGGTCAATCTGTAAATAAATTTACTTGGGGGAAAAAAATTACATACAAATATAAAATGGGAACTAGAAGTAGCATCTCAAATCTACTAAAACAACCATAACTTACATTTATGAGAGCAATGATCGTCTTACCTCTACTTCCAATAGATTATTCAATTCGGTCAGAGAGTATCCACACGTGTCTGCATCAATAGGGAGTTCAATAGATTTAAGCAACTGCTTCTTTTTCTTACCATTCTTTTTGTCTGCATTTATTTCGTTCTCCACCTCCATCTAGAACAGAAAAACAAAATGTTTCTTTCAAAAAATAGCATCCAACTGACTGACTCTTACAAAAGTTAAATTTGCTTCCATTCTCTTATGATGAGAAGTACAAAAAATATGGTTGAACCGATAACGATGTATTGGTTCATATTTGGAAAATGAGAGCTGCGGTAGTAAATCAATACAGTGTTGTACTGTTGCTTGGTGCACTTACATTATTTTTAGTTCTTTGGCAGCTACGTGCACTGTTATCATCTGCCTGCCTGCACCCTGCATCGTCTGCCATTGTCCAGTGTTAACTGCTGCAATAAATGAATCAATTCATGCATGGTGTGCTTGTCTGCCATCGATGTTTAGCTTGTGCACTGCATATTTGACATGTAGTTTTTGGATTGTATGGCTATTGTATTTGATGTGCGTCAGTTAGGTGTTGCTGGATTCGTTTGTTAATAGAACTGATGGTTCTCAGACTGTAGGTTGAAGTTATTCTCAAACTGAAAATAAATTGTGTTTTAATCAAACTTCCAGCAGTTTGGTTGTCTTGTAGTGCAGGGATTTTGATTCTTCTGAGCCACCTTTCGACTCAACTAAGAGTCTATGGAGGTTGAGTTGTGCATGTCCACTAAGTAAATGCTAGTGCTACATTCATACTGTTTGCCTGAACTATGGATTCTCTTGTTAAATAACACCTTTAATACAGTGGATATATCTCATGTAATGTAATAACAAACTCCCAATTTTGAATAAAATAAATAAAGAATGGAAAATAAGCAAAATTTTTGAAAACCCTAATTTTCAGGAAATTTGGAAAATTGGACATTTCCCACTGGACTTCTAATTGCAGCACGTTGTGAACACATTCTTTTTCCATTATTACGTGTAGAAGTGAAATATATTAGCAAAAGATGGTGATTGAAGAGTAAATAGCTCATTTATAAAATCTATTTCATAACGTGTTAAGGGAAAAACTGACATTTTTAACCAGTTGTGTACTATTATATTTCAGTTATATGATTTTTCAAGTTATAAATTCAACGATTTTAGACCCAACAAGGCAAATACTTCAGTTATGCATTTTTAACTGTGCTAGCTCAAAAGAATGCTGTTAGATTGTTTAACATTTCTGTGAAGATACGTGCCACCCGTTCCAATGCAGGTTTTCGTATATCAGCTATAACCACGTGGACGGACTCGTGAATGGAATTCTATTTTTGTCACTTGCATAAGAAGGCAGGGGGTGGGGGGGACAATACACCCTTGAAAGAGATTGGGCCTTGCTAAATAACCCTGTTTATGTTCTTTGCATTGTGTTGGACAAGTTAAAGCAGATCGGAAACATATCTTTCAAACTGGCAGACAAGTCACTGGCCCCACACTTTCCAGCCTAACCTAGACAGTAGAAACAAGCTGAAAAAGGGCATGGGAGGGGGGGTGGATTAACAGCTGCTTGTAGGCAGGAAGAAGTTCGGCTATGTCATATTACCATGATATTTAAAGATAATACACTTGTTGAAGACAACAGAAGTTGCAGTACTCTTTTTATGCAAACGAAATTGCAATTAAACAAATTATTGAACATTGTGCAAGTTATTTCTAGCAAGTGAATAGTTCTGAAGAACAGCAGTGATCATACTAAACATTGTGTGCACTTTCTCTCTGCACTGCTCTGAGTGTTCAAGAGGATTATTCTTGTGTTAGCCACAAGATGAGAGTTAAAGGCAGGACAAGAACGAAAAGTGGCCAGTCTTTTAACTATCTGTTTTGTGCCCTGTTTGTGTTTCATAATCGCGTCAAAGTAAAACAGCATTATGAGACTGCAAAAATGTGTTTCTTCTCTATGTCGGATGAGTCACTGCTGTCAGAAGCAGATATCTGCACACTGGCACCGGTAGCAGCCTTCCTCCATGCAAACTGGCATGAACGGAAGAAAGGAGAAGTTAAAGGATCAAGTGGCAGAATGGAAGGTCCTGGGCATTTTAAAGATAACGCACTTGTTGAGAGAAGCTGGGCTTCAGCATTATTTTTTTTTAATCAGCAGCATGCTCGTTCCCGAACCACGTTGCAGAAAGAAGAGAAGAAACAAGGGGGAAGGATTATAGGAAAACTTCGTTAATACGATATTGGTTAATACGAAGTACTCTTTAATCCGAAGTTCTTCGCATTCCCCAGCCGATAAGATAGGATTTATAATGTATTTCAGTACGGATAAGTCGAAATAGGGATAATTTTTAATACGAAGTTGTTTACAAGACCCTTCGGCAAAACTGGTTTTGCTTAATTCGAAGTAGACACCTGCGTAAGTTGACAAAAGAAGATCGAATGTGGAGAGAGCTTGGACGTTATTTTAACTTGACCTTGACATGTTTCCTTGTCCTAAGAGCTGCTGACAACTTGAGGAAAGCAGCCTGAAATGCCTGCTGGACATTGACATTCTTTGTCAATGTGCATGGCAGGTGAAGCTCTTTCCCCACTGAATGCACCACCTTGGAAATATTCACCAGTGCTAGATTAGAAATGCGAGATAAGATCGCAGGAATGTTTCAAAATACAAGATGCGTGGCACCTTGAAGTCTCACCCATATGTCTAGCTCTGAGCTCGAGATTCAGCAATTTCCCGTGAGAGAACAACTTTTGGCCTGGTAGCCAACAACTTCCGGTAACCACTTTCATTAAAAGTGTGTTCTTTGTGCCCTGTAGAACTTCATATAAAAAGGGAAACTGTTACAGATAATCAAAGCCACATAGGTCAACTAAATATCGCCAACCTGCTTAATGCATTGTCACCTAGGTTTCCCGCAAAAGTTGACGTCGATCTTACGTATGTTGCAAATCCCGTTTCCCGCTTCATACGTTTTCCCAACTGTGCCAGTCATAAAATTTGCCAAAACAGTGTTCTGTTGGCCGAGTAACTTCTCCCTTTTTTCTATCAGCAAACTGGGGGGGTTCATTGCTAATTGTTTCGGCCACGATTTTCTTGCTCGTGTGCGCACACGGGCTCCTTTCCTTTGGCATCTAAAATAAAGCAACTAGTTCTGAATACCTTCTTCAAAACGAACAAAAACTGCAGGATAAGTAAAAGAAAAGTGACCCCCTCTCCCTTCTCTTACAACAGCTCATTATTCGCCACTGGTGTGCATGGCAATGAGATAATTGCAGAATTCAGGTCTCTCTTTCTTGTTTGAATACAGCTGTCTGGATAGGAAATATTGCCCGTATTATTGTCTGTTGCATGGTAAAATGTAATGGAACGAACATTTTTCTTTTTTCACTGCTAATAATAGTTTGGTCTTCGACAATTGCATAATCTTTAAAATGCAGACGATTTCCCTTCTGCCACCTGTTGCTCTAACTTCCAGCCAGTCTCACTGTGTTTACGCTGCAGCTGGCGCCAGGTGGATGCACTCAAGAACTTTCGGAGCAGTATAGTTGGGATGTTTTTGATCATCCACCCTATAGCCCAGATTTGACACTGAGCGACTACCACCTCTTCAGACACATGAAACAGTGGCTTGCATCGCACTGCTTCGACAATGACAATGCGCTTCACAATACTGTTAGAGGGTGGCTTTGTTCCCAGGCGGGAGATTTTTTTGCAGAAGGGATTTCAAACCTTGTAAAATTATGACAAGTGCCTCAATTTGAATGGCGATTATGTCGAAAAGTAATGTAATTTACTTTTCTAATGTGTATAAGAGTCATTCCATGAGAAATCAACACAGCCCCCAACCTGACCATCTCCGATTTTCATGAAATTTGGGGAGTTGAAACTATGCATGGAACTTAGTAACTATGAAATTTTTTAGTTTCATTTGTCTTGTAATTGTTAAATTATTCAAGGTCAAAGTGAGAAGAAATTGCACTTTTTGAGCACACTTAACACTTACTAAATGTGCTGTAACTCCGCCCCTATTTTGCCTAGGAAGCTCAAATAAAGCTTATTGTACAGGGAATTGAACAAGCTTTCCAGTGTTATATAACAAGCCTACCTTTGGATAAAAATATAATTTTGTCACGTGACCTGGACCTTTGACCTTGAATATCTCAAAACATGTCATCACCAAAAATAATAAAAAAAATATATATTTGTTCCCTCATGCCATACTATAAAACATATCAAAAAATCATTCTCGGACTGCAATGGGATCAGAAGATACAAAATAATATGTGTAACTATGTGACTAATAAAAGTCTCATTACATGAACTATGATGAGTCAAAAGTCCTTTAACACCCCCAACAAAATATAAAGGAGTTATCCTGGTCATGAAAGAAATAGGTTAGGCACAGGGAGATCTCTAGCTGTGTGTGTCAAGCGCAGGTCCGGCATATTGTTGACCGCCATATTGAATTCGATGCACAAATTTAAAAGGAAAGGGGGTGATGTGATACATCAAATCAGGCTAGATTTTCACGATAAATGAAGCCAAAATGAAATTAATGACAAAATCATATTTTATCCAAAGGTAGGCTTGTTTTATATATATATAACTGGAAAGATTGTTCAATTCCCTGTACAATAAGCTTGATTTGAGCTTCCTAGGCGAAATAGGGGCAGAGTTACAGCACATTTAGTATAGCTAAATAAATATTTATAATATAACTAAACTAAAAATTTTCATAATTACTAAGTTCCGTGCATAGTTTCAACTCCCCAAATTTCATGAAAATCTGAGATGGTCCGGTTGGAAATTGCACATATCTGTATTGATTTGTCATGGAATGAATCATAATAAAAGTTCAGAATCTACGAGTGTCATTGATAACAAAACTGCGGTTTTTTTCCGAATTGCCCTTATATTTCTATATTTGCTTTACTTATAGTCTTTCAAAATGAAATCAGTCTCATGCGCCCACATGAACCAAAAAGAGGGTTTGGAGGGGGGGGGGAACATAGTTTTCAGTTTCAAATCCTGACAAGCAAAATAATAATTGCACACTTTGACTACCATGCGAGAGACCCAGGTTCGATCCTGGTCAGCGGGGGAGAACCAGGATTTTTTCCACCTGTTCAAGCAGCTCCAGCACCCACTCACAGTCATACAAAGTGGGTACCTGGAGGAAACTGGGGGGTAAAAGGTTGCCAGCTGCATGGTGCTGATCATGTCACCCCCACCTTCGACCATGATCAAGAAAGTGTGGGGTCCTAACTCCACACCCCCTATATGCCCTTAAGGCATGGTGCAAAGCACAGGGGAGCACTTTCTTTACTGACTTTTCTAGAATATCCTAGTCACCAGAAACCCTCAGCGAACCAATTTCTTTTGATTTTACATTCATCTTCATGCATATATGACTGTCGGCATGTAGTATTAGATATAGTTCTGAAAAATCAAAGTGAATCCATCATGCAGTCTTTTAACTTACCTCACCCTGTGCACCATTGTCATTTTCATTTTGATGGTTCTGGTGAACCTCGCCGTCAACCTGTTTCTGCTGCTCCTGGTTTTGATTTGCCTCCTGCCCCTCCGTATCCATTGCCTCTTCCTCCTCACCAGTCTCCTTCTTCTCCACCAGGGTTGCACTACCAACCGTAAATAAACCATGGATGTTGACGCGAGCTTTAATTTTCACTTTCTGGCTTTCCCCTTCTGGAGTAGGCTTCATATCTCGTATCAAGTACTGACCTGCAAAACAACCACAATCATATCACACCAAAAAAAAGCATGTGTCATCACAGCAAAACAAAACATGTGTCATCAGTAACATTAGAATGAAATTATGGAACCATAACAAAAGTATGTTGTTACGTTTACGTAAATCTAAATCTCATCATTATACATAAGTGAATCTTTTACCTTAGAATTTTCTTTTTGTTGGGGGAGTTTGTAAATGTAATTCAATTCCAGTGTAGGTAGCATCTTCTGTTAATTACTTCAACATCATTTTGTGTTTTCAAATGTGATTTTTTTCATATGTGCAGTGACATACAAAAATGGTACCAGAGAGTTGGAAGTTTCTTTCATTTTGGTCATGTTCACCTGGGAAGGTAAGTTTTGAAATTCCCTTCTATCAACAGTTAGAAAAAAATTACATCATACACAAAAGTTGCTCTTCGGAACATCACTATGTTCCCCCCAAAACACCAAAGTGAAGAGAAAAATCCTGAAAATTTAGTAAGTTTTAAATTAAGTTCTAAATTGCAACATTAGAAAAGCATTGGTATCAAGAACTACTTATAGTTGAACACTATGTTCAGTACTTGCACTTGTTGATTTAAGTCCACTTCATGCACAGATAGGCTAATCGAGACTGGACCTACAGATTAAAGTAGGATCCAAACCACTGTGCAAATGTGCCTCCACCAGGTAACAAATCTGGAACTCCTTGATTAGAAGGTAACAACGTTAACATTATGATATCGGGGAGGCCTTGCACTTAACAGGTAAACACTATTTGATTGTAGATGCAAGTTTCTGTTCCACAGATGCGAACTATCTTCTTTGCAGTGTTCTAATTATGGGACAAGCAGATGAGGTTCAAATTCAAGATTTCCCCCAAATTTCCATTCCTTTTTTTTTTTTTTAAATATTTTAACAAAAGTAATAATTTCTTAAAAAAAAATACTTCATCAGTCTAATATAGTTCAAGGAGGACCCAAACAAATGGTTGATTTTTACTCTGCTTTTGTGCCACTTTTGGCTAATTTTGAAGATGGGGATGTAATGATATGATGAAATTGATGAATGGACACTCACAAACATCCATGCCCAGGCCAGGATTTGAACCCGGAACCCCTGGCATCATAGCGTGATGTGCTAACCACTCCACCACGGGGGCTGGCCCAAACAAATGGCAATTAAAATATTCAATAACCTACCAAATTCATAAAAGCAGAAAATATGACAAGGTTCAAAACCAAATTGAAAATGAAATATTAAATGAAGAGCTCTGATGTAAAACATGGTGACAAAATGCAGGTTTTGAGATATTGAAAGTTGATGTTTCAAAAAATCTCATTACAAATTAAAATAAATTTCTAAACTATTTACAGCAAATGTGATTTACTTGTATGTTTACTATCACATAAACGCGATACTTCATCCTATTGTATTCCCTGTGGTCCTACACGCGATTTGTTTGAATTGTTGTAGTTACCATGCTTTACATGCAACGATATTATCAAAATAAGTGATCAGATACCGCTTTATTCAAGCTGTCAGTTCAATAATATTTTTTTTCAATAAACAATAACCTGAGCTACTTGTTATAACAAGTTTTTGTTTTCCTATGTCTGACTGAAATGAACTCCATTAGAAAAGTATATTTCTTCGTTTTATTACGTTAGCATTTTTTTTTTAAAAAAAAAGTTTAAAATAACTTCCTTATCTCTAATATGGAGATGGAAGTTTGAGAGTGCTTATTCATCAATTTCATCATATCATCACTCATCTCCATCTTCACAAATTAGCCAAAAAAGGCTCAAAAAGTGAATTGAAATAAAGCAAATCAATCAAGACAACAATTATACCCTTGTAGCTTTCTGTAATATTTTTCTTTATCTTGACATATTTGTAAAGAGCAATTTCAAATGTACACAGGGCTTACGTTTTTAATAGTTTTCACTATTTAGCTCTTATGGACTAAAATAGTTATAATTTTGAACTAAAAAAGAATGCATATTTGCAATATAAACAATAAAATAATTTGCTTTTATCAAAGTCACAAATATAATAAATACGAAAGTTAATTAAATTACAAATAGGTAATTAGGTCCACCATAAAAATGACATAACTTTTCAAATGTGCATTACAGATTTATGAAAGAAATATTTGACAATAGAAAACTAAACAGTTCCTAATAATTGATACGATTCAGATCATATCACATATTCCATGTAAAGCATGATATCTTAAGGTGGCCTTAAAAGAGCATACCCAATTGAAAATCAAACAAATTTCTGTGACTACAGTTATTTATATCTAGTAAAAGATAAGTATATGCTTCTCTACTAGATTGCATTTCACATCCAGGCACTAGAGTAAATCTTATTTTGAAACTGCCATTATGAGCACTGCTGCATGTATACAATGGTATCTACAATAGATAACATGTCTTACATGAAATAGAATATACGTGGCCATGCACAGTTTTACTCACATCTGCATTCATAATCTCTTCATTCTTCTCATTCTTTTTCGGTGGTACATATTCCGGGTCTTTATGGGTATCATGTACGCTTCCTAACACATTCTCATCTTAGTTGTGGCCTCAATACTCTGGAGCTTTCTGAGACACGTTGCAATTCAGTAACCACAGTTTCGCTGCCATCTTTGCTACTTACCATACTTTACATGAAACAACTTGTAAATATCATAACTTTCAACATGTCTAGCTCTGTCATCTTTTGACTAAACAAAACACTGAGTACGATTGACTACACGATACACTTTGTAACGCCAAAATGACCAAAATGTCACTTTCCATGTTTTACACCAGAGCCCTTCAAATTTGGAATATTATAGCGCCAGCAAATACTTAAATTGTAAATTATAGACATTTTGTAATCATATTTTTTGTCTGAACTGTACTGAACCCTCCAAATACCAATGTTTATATGGAGTTATAAAATTCCAATTAAATACAAAAATTACTAGTATCTGTAGCCTATTATATGCTTCACAGATAAATGAAAATAAAGTCAAACTTGCTAAATTCATTAAGTATCACACACACACAACAATATCACAGAGGACCTTATAATCCCTTCATTTACGATTACTTTAATCCAATCACATGTGTAGAACCTTACATTTTATATGTAAAATGTCACACATTAACGCTGGCATGCCTCAATAGATTTTGTTGTTAACGGTTATCTTGTAAAATTACAAATATTTTTTAAAGCAAAACTCAGCTAGATTGCGAAGTGCTGGTATCAGTGAATATTGCTAAGGCTTTCAGCAGTGGTATCTGTATCAATAAGGTAAAGTTTCCTGTGAGCATAGCAATGTGCCATTAGGGGATGTGGGGGTAGGACCCCGCACATGCTCAATCTCTGCTATTTTTTGATGTGATGTGAATCCCAGCACAACGCTCTGCCACCTTTACCCCTGGGTTGACCCCAGGTACCCAATGATTTGAGGCAGGGTGAGCCTCAGAGCCACTTTATGTGCAGAGAAGGCAGGAAAAAAATCCGACCTTTCATAGCCCCACCCCAGGAATTGAACACGTGTCTCCCGCATGGTAGTCAAAAGCCCTATTCACCAGACCTCCTCCAACCATAAATACAATACTTGTGTGTGTCTATTTTGACTTTTTACCAGAGGTTAATTTTGAAACACACCTTGAGCATTCTACCTCCAAGTTATATTTTTTATACTTTTACTCAATTTTTATTTAGTCAGAAAGATTTGTGATCAAATCTAAAAACCTTCAGTCACAAACGTTTTCTTCTTTTCATTTTCAGTTAAATGGTGGTGAGGTACATACTGCAACTGGAGGATGTAAAATATTTAAAGCAACAAGGACCAACACATTCTGGAGTTTAATATTTTTTACAATCATCCACCAATGTTACCACATTATTCATGATGGATATCTCAATACATTTTACAAGATCAAGCTTTCACAATGACTGCTAATGTCAAGATTTAAGAAATCCAAATCAAATTTTCAAGAAGGCTAAAGCTTACCTATAAAAGGATTAGGATATGGAATGTTTCCTGAATAGAATGCTTTCAACGTAAAAGGCTCCTTCCTGAAAAACGACAACATTTTTGAATATGGAACTTGGTGGTTTTCGTTAAAAACTTCCATCTCCCTGAAATGGAAAAAAAAAAAAAAAAAAAAAAATCTTTTTCAATTTCCAGACAGTTCACTAAGAATAAGAGCACTATGCCATACTATTTTGCATGCAAGTTTGAATGTCTATATATGTACGAGATTACGCTAACACAAGTGATAACATCTGCGGTATGGTTTAGGGCATAGACTCCCTCATGCCTTGGATGTGCCCTTGTGTTCACTTTCATTCATTTTTATAGAGTTAACATTCGTCTGTCCTCATGGTAAGCACCTTTTAATGTCCAATAACTAGAACATAGACCCTGACACAAGATATTCCCATGAATATTCTAATGTTTTCAAAGCTTCGCATGCAAGAAAAGCCAACTTTAACTTTAACCAAGAATCTTCATTTCAGAACACTTTGTTCCATATTTTCTTGACACATTATCTTCTTCATTTTTGCAATGTTATGTTAATTGGACTATTCTTTAAAAAATACATTTGTTTTTCATACCTTCAGCAGTATTACCACCATTGTGTTAGGTATATTTCTAATAATTTGAACTGAATGTTGCATTTAAAATTTATTACATTTTAAATATGAAATATTAGGAATGAAAAACTGTTTACAAAGACCAATACAAAGCATGACTAATTCTGTTTCTGATATTACTGTTTTGTATTATTATGTAAGAGGAAATGAAGTGTCATAAAAATATGTTGGGAAGGAGTTTTTTTTATTTGTCTCCCATATCATGATTTGTTTTCCAACACTTATGACAATGTTTAGTCAAACTTTGCAATTTCACTGTAAGGGAGATTTCAGATCAAAGCGACAATAGACAGGCGACAAGTGATGCTCGACAACCACGTGCTCCTCCATCTAAAACAAGCATTCGCCTACATAGGTGAACAACAGACCTTGGTGATATGACGCATGTATTAAGAAAATGGCCAATCCAAGCCCCATGCAGCTTACGGTGTTGCTTTGGTTCAAAAGTGCATTTATTATTGAAGTTTCACTTCTACACAACACATTTAGCTTGTCGCTTGTCATGTGTTGTTTCAGTCTGAAAGCTGTCTAATGCAGTACTACAAAGAATCAACCTCAATTGATGTGAACTGAAGTAACAAAAGCAAATAGTGGAACCTCGATTTTATGTTTTTCAGGAAACCAAGCTAAAAAAACTTAAAATATGGGAAAATGTAAAATTGAGGAAAATTTATTAATATTTTACTATGTTGGGACCATCAAGATTGAATGTATAATGAGGGATGTAAAATCCGGGAACATCAAATCGGGGTTTCCACTGTAACTGTAAATGTTAGTCTTCGACTTTGCATGCTACTCAAATAAATAAAGTTTATTAAACATGTTAATGTAATTTTCATACCTAATCTGCGAAAAACTACACACACTCAATGTCAATAGTGTTTCAAAGACAATAGATCCCACTGCAGTAACTGTCACAGACAATGGGGAAAAGAACAAGTGAAAAATCGGGCGAAACCAGGGTTTGAGTTTTGGTTGAGCCTGAAATTTTGACTGAAATTCCTATGTATTTATTGTTGAAAATAATGCTGGCGAGAAGAAAAACTAGAGGTGGAACAGATACTTTAGTCTATTGGTATTGGCTAATATAGCTAGATCTGTGTCTCGGTAAAGTATGACATTTTACTGATCCATTGTATCTACACATACAATGTATTTTAGCGCATAATTTTGTTCATTTCAATGGATGAGAACATAATTAATATGTCGTAGTTGCATTAAGCAAATTCATTGACACTATTTTGACTGTTCTTGTCCTAACTCCTAAAGAAGCTACATGTGTGGCAAAAGCTTCAGTGAAAAGTAAGTAAATGCCTGAACTGGACTTCATCTAGTTAGTAAACTAATGGCATGTGGTGTAAGTGACATTAATTGTAGTGTAAAGCAACATTAGTTAAAGTCACCTGGTTACATTAATTAATGAGGTTAACAGACAATGCATGCTTTTCATTGAACATTTGGATTTCTATATCAAATCGGTAGAATATCAATTATATGTGCTTTATCCCTATCAGCAAAAAATTATCAGTCCCTCCCTAATAAAAAAAAATCCACTGCCCTGACTTTCAGAGGTATTTCAGTGGGTTTGCTAGGGCTGAGCTTGAAAATTGTAACAATTAAAACTTGTTCAAAATCATGATTAATATTACTAGAAGTGGGCGAGTATTGCACTCCTATTATAATGACCAATATATACATCAGAATATAAAAATTCCTCTTAATTCCCAAAATACAGTTTCTTCACATAATATTGGTACATATCAAGAGAGACATGAATATTTTGTTTTGACGAAAACACAAAATGTGAAAAAACACATTGTAATGTTCATTTTTCATGTTTCTGAAAGGTGTGAGGTGCATTTTCCTACCCTATTTTGTCATGAAATGATGCAAAATGAAGTGCAAAATGTGAAATAAGACTTTTAAACACGAAATTTAGAGTTTATTTACCGACGAGACACTTTCTGAAGTCTGAATTATCCTGTGCAATTCATGGAAAATTGATTAATTGTGCTGTAAATATTTGAGAAGCAAAAATGGACCCCTTTATACAGGCATAAAATTAATACTTTGTAAGTACATAAATGTCTTATTAGAAGGAATATGTTTATTTTGTGTAATAAATGCATTTTTAAATAACACTTTTGATCTGATTTTTCACTGCTATTACACCGAAATTTCATTCTATTTACCGCTTTTAAACCCGAAATTGCCTGTTTTTGTACCGAAATTTTGCTTTTCTATTTACCAAAAAATATATGCTTTTAATAATCAATTGAAACTTCGAATTTTGCATAACGTACAGGATAATTAGGCTCAACGAGTATCGTGTGGTATTTGCATGGACCCCGCAAACAATCAAAATGCCAGAAAAGTATGGGTATCAGGATGGGTATGGGATCAGTCATAGTGTTTACAAACTTCCCGACTGTCCATGACCAATTTTCATTCCTAATCTGATCTCCCAGACCCTGAGAATTTGCGGTCACCATACACTTACCCATCCTCATCCATGATTGCATCCCAAACCAGCTTGATCGGATACGGCTGGATGTCTGTCACACTGAAATCACGGACCCTGATAGCTGGCGAAAGCATAGCACACTGGAGAGCACATCCTCTAGCAACGGCTTCATCCTGGTTTAAGGTTGTGCTGGTTGCCTTCCCAAAAATGTTCTCAATTCGACTCTTAATAGCAGGAGTACGACTAGAACCTCCAACGATCTCCACTGCATAGATTTCATCTGGCCTTAACCCTACAAAAACAAGGCAACATTAAAAAAGAAAGTATGTTAGGGCTGCAACAGCTTCAGCATATATTTAAATGAATTCACACACCAGAATTCATTACATTTCAAAATAAGTACAAACTGTTAGATTCTTCCTCCATTTTACAAATGTTACAAGCAGTTAAACATGTTTCTTCATGTAACGTTTTCGAAAAATATACACTCCCTTCATCAAACATTTACTTGACTGTTACTGATCAGTGTAGTGTGAGTACTGTGCTGTTCTCCTGGGAGGAAAGCTACAAGATGTGTTTGCTGAGATTTCAAACCTCATACACTCGCTCGATCACTCTCTCTAACATACACATACGTAACTGATATTTTTACAGATCCAATAATCTATAAATAACCTGTGATTTAGTGCAATCCATTCTTATAGATTTAAGCACATGCAGTAATTATGTGATCCAGTTTTGTAAATATAGAAATTCCCAATTTTTCTTTCCAAGATGGTCTCATAAATAAAGGAAGAAAGTGAATAAACCATTTATGTTCTTCAAAGAATATTTGCAATTTTATATTTGCAAAATATCGGTTATAGGTAAAAATTTCATACCAGTCCATAAGCATGCATACATGCTTTGTATATTCATCAGTGGGCACCATAATTTTTTATATGACTGCTGCTGTGGTACACTGTTATAAAAACTTTCAACTTTTCCACTGTCTGGTAGTCTCTCATATTTCTTTCTCATTTTTTTATTCTAGCAATTCTTTCCTTCACTCTGTGTGTGTTGGGGAGGGTGGCAGGGGGTTAGTGTTTAGGCTTAGGACAGAATCAAATTGTTACGTTTTGAAGTAAAAGTTGTGCACAAATGCTAATTACGAGGGCCATTTTTTTTTTTAACCTCTGATGGACCGTAAAAAAAGACAAGTGTAAGTAACAAAATTAATTTATTACCAAAAGTTATGTACATACCTGGTTACTTTTCAAAATAATCTCGGTGAAGATTCAGGCATTTGTCATATCGTGGGACCAGCTTTCTGATACCCTCTGCGAAGAATGTTGCCGGCAGTGATGAGAGATGGGCCTGAAACGTTGTTTTGAAGCTCCTCTGACAATAAACAGCTGCATTGATCGTAGTCCCCGGTTCCTTAAACTCAACACACCTTTGTGGTCCCAAAAAACGGTAGCCATAACCTTCCAGTTGTTGAAGGTTTGTTTGGAGAATTTGAGTGCATCCATTGTTTTGACTGTTGTTTTGTTTCTGGGGTGACGTAATGAATCCAGGTCTCATCTCCAGTAACAACTGTTTTCAAGAAACCTTCAGCCTCATCTCGCATCACTGGTAGCAACGTTCTTCGCAGAGGGTATCGGAAAGCTCGTCCCACGATATGACAAATGCCTGAATCTTCAAGGTGATTATTTCGAAAAGTAACCAGGTATGTACATAACTTTTGGTAATAAATTCCTTTTGTTACTTACACTTGTCTTTTTTTTATGGTCCATCAGAGGTTAAAAAAAAAAATGGCCCTCATAGAACCCTTCAGCATTGGATACATTTCTTCTTGGGAGTACAAAATGAGATTTCTGCTGATCAGTTACAGTCATTATCATTCAGCTACAAAGAGGCTGTAGATATGCTATACATAATTTGCTAATTCAGTATCTATGCTGTGTCATGAATGGCCGCGGTGGCTCAGTCGGTAACGTGTCTGACTACCATGCTAAAGGTCCCGGGTTCGATCCCCGGCCGGTTCAAATCCGGGAACTTTCCTAAGGTTGGAAGCGGTCCCGGCGTCCACCCAGTGTCGAATAACATGGGTACCTGGGGAAACCTGGGGGGTAAAGGCGGTCAGGGGCATGGTGCTGATCACATCACCCCCACTCACGACCGGATCAAGAAAGTGTGGGGCGTTACCCCCACACCCCCTATACGCCTTCATGGCGTGGTGCTATGCACAGGGGAACACTTTACTTTTTTTTTTTATGCTGTGTCATGAACTTCTGCACTCTACGAACATACTAGGAAAGAAGAAATCCAATTTGACAAAGGCACAACAAAAGAAAATGTATTACCTACGTGAAGTTTCATGCTACCATGTTGCACAATTCAATAGTTATTTCCGATTAATTTCGAAGGCTCACTGCCTTCATTCACTAAGGGTACGGCATCTGGAGCGTACTTAAACCAGGTTTACTGCATCCATCATGAAAACAAAAGTTGTTGTTTGGTTCTATTCTGGATGCTGAGACAAACAGAGAGCAACCTCCCCTCACACAACAGCTCTGCATGGAATGGGAAAAGAAGTTTTTTTTCAGCACCCATAAATCTGTGATCAATTGTGAGCAGCATAAATAACAAGGCACCTAATATGTGTTTTCGGAAAGGATCCACAAAGGGAGTTTGAATAGTGTACCAGTCCAGCCCTGAGTGCATTTGCACAAAACCAACCATCAACAGCTAATTATACACTCCTGAAAGGGTTCATGAGTACTGCAAATAACTGATTATTTGTCTGTCAACAAATCGATGAGCATGTATCAACGACAAGTATTTTACACACATAACAGAAAATGAAATACTTACGTGAATCTTCTAGACACTTCCTCAAAGTTCTTTCCACTCTTTGGAACAGATGTTCACAGAGTTGCTCCATTTGTTCCCTGTGAAAATAAATATCAATTTTTATTATTAAGGGCACCCACATTACATAGAAAGTACCTCCAATCCATATTTTATGAAAATGATCCACTGTTATTACATCAGTCATGGATCAAACAAGTACTGGTAATGAATTAAATATGGAAATCACAAAAGGGTGTGCAATTTCTGATTCATAATGTCTCACATGCTGTCTGAATGAAAAAATATCTCTAATATTGCACCACTTTCCTGCCATCCTTGGTTAATCATGATAGGAATGGGTGAAGATTACATTAGGGCAAACTTGTAACTTTCAGTTACAGACAATAAAAATAGTCTACTTTGAACCTCGCAACTGGCTAGCAAATCCCCTTGCACCACCACTGATTGTGTTTGATGTGACTGCCACGGGCCCGAACGATCACCCGGCAGAGTAGTCTCCACTGTAGCAAACTCCTGCGCAGAATGGGAAGGGAAATGTCTCGCCATACCCCTTTGGCAACTTTCCCAAGACCCTGCAAGGTACGGGGACGGCGTCGAGCAAGTGCCTGTTTGAGAAGTCCAAACCCACAGTAGTCCATTGGTGAGGCATCCGGGGATTTCACAGGGATGGACGAAAATGAGATCACTCGAATTCCTGTCGCTTCTGCCTTCCTTGCATAGAACGATTGGGATGCTCCAGTGGTATGGCTGGAAGCCTTGTCCATGTGGATCCATACATGTGTGGTATCGTCACCATACAGATGGAGGATGTGTGTCATACAGAGGGGCCATAACGTTCTCCTGGAAGTAAGCTGCGTTCACTTTGGTGTTGGAAGGCACTTTGACGAGTGGCAGCGTTCCCAGACTGAAATATCCGGCCACCATCAGAAATTCCTTGGAAAACTTTTCCTTACACTGCAGCACAAAGTCAGAACGGCTCTTCTGGTCTGTTGGCGATTCTGTCCAGGTTGAAAACAACCTATTCACTGTTAAAAAAAAAAAAGGAAGGTGCTCCTTTACCCCCCAGGTACCCATGTCATTCGATGCTGGGTGGGAACCGGGGCCGCTTCCAACATTAGAAAAGTTCCCGGATTTGAACCGGCCGGGGATTGAACCCAGGACCTTTAGCATGGTAGTCAGGCATGTTACTGACTGAGGCACCACGGCCACTTTAATTTAATTTGATGATGAAGAATCAAATATTCTCCAACATTCTTCATTCTACACACATTTTCTGTTTGATAATGTATTACTTGTTTCTAATTTTGTGGAATATGAAACGACTACACCATTTTGCATTTAGTAGGAAGACCTGTCTCAAATTTAACTACTCGCTGTTGGCTCCGAAGTGCTGTCGCCAAATTTATGAATTCAGGACATTGAATTTTTTCAGGGATGACAAATAAGAAGTTGCGAAATGTACACGGTTGTTTAACAGAAATACAATGCCAATTTTCAACTTGGAAAAAAGAAATCCACTTTCAGAAACAATTTTCACACTTATTTTCCTGTAGTTTACGGTTATTACAAGCATAAGAAAACAGTTTTTTCTTTAGTTTACGGTTATTACAAGCATAAGAAAACAGTTTTTTCTTTGTGACGTTTCAGGAGAACACACGCTCCTTTCATCAGACATTTATTTTCATTTTGACTAAAGATACAGTTATATATATTATGCTTGTAATAACCGTAAACTACAGGAAAATAATTCTATCATGCAAACAATGCGTACATACAAGAAAAACTAATTTTCACACTTATTACAGGGAACAAACATATGAAATTTAAAATGAAAAAGAAAAATAGCTAACACATTTGTCATCCTTCGGGAAGAACAGTGCAACATAATACGAGGGTGGTTTGAAGAGTTCTCGGAATCACCACCAGATGTCAGTGCTAGGACAACGAGGTTCCCGCATAGTAATAGGCCATCCTTTATTAATAAACACGTGGCGCGTCAGTGATCTGGGTAGAGATCTGTGGTGCGGACGTCACTTTGTAGTTGTTCCCGTGCAGTGCTTTGTGAAGATGGAAAAAATCGAGATTCGAGCAGTGATTAAGTACTTCGTAAAGGAAATTCATGCCGATTTTCTGAACACACTGGGGGACTCTGCTCCTTCATATTCAACTGTTGCAAAGTGGACAAACAAGTTTAAATTTGGTCGGGACAGCTTAGAAGATGATCCACGTAGTGGTCGCCCAAAATGTGCTACTACCCCAGAAATTATTGAAAAAGTGCATAAATCGGTCATGGAGGATCGCCGACTGAAAGTGCGTGAAATTGCTGAAGCTATAGGAATGTCATCCGAACGGGCTTATCACATTTTAACAGTTGAATTGGATATGAGAAAATTATCTGCAAGATGGGTGCCGCGACTTTTAACACAGGACCATAAACGCATCAGAGTGGACATTTCTGAACAATGTTTGACTCGTTTTAAGAGAAACCAAACAGATTTTTTGTGCCGGTTTGTGACGACAGATGAAACGTGGGTCCACTACTATACCCCAGAGACAAAACAACAGTCAAAGCAGTGGAAACATGTTGATTCACCACCACCAAAGAAAGCAAAGGCAATACGGTCGGCTGGAAAGGTAATGGCGTCAGTGTTTTGGGATGCGAAAGGGATTCTGTTGATCGATTATCTTCCCACTGGTCAAACAATTACGGGACAATACTACGCTAATCTCCTTGACCAACTAAAGCATAAGCTACGGGAAAAGAGGCCAGGTTTGGCAAGAAAGAAAATCATCTTGCATCAGAACAATGCACGCCCTCACACAAGTGTCGTTGCCATGGCAAAAATTCATGAACTTGGTTACGAATTGTTGCCACTTCCACCTTATTCGCCTGATTTGGCTCCCTCAGACTTCCATCTTTTCCCCAAACTCAAAAGTTTCCTCGGTGGACGGAGATTCTCTTCAAAGGAAGAACTAATAGCCGAAGTTGACACGTATTTCACAGGCCTGGAGGAATCTAATTTTCGAGATGGGATCAAGGCATTGGAACATCGCTGGACCAAGTGCATTAGTGTACAGGGAGACTACATTGAAAAATAAAAAAAAATCACTGTTGTAAGTCGTTTCTTTCTATTCCATTCCGAGAAATTTTCAAACCACCGTCGTACAACAGTAAATATACCAAACCTATACAAATGTGACTTAAGATTGAAATTGTAAAAGTAACATTGTATATATTGGGTTCACCTAAATGTCTCTTTCATCATGTTCCTAATTTTGTGACTTTTCCAATTCAACTGTAAATCAATATGCAAAAAACACAAAAACTGAAAAACCAAACCAACTGCAACTTATACCCACCTCTTCATATCTGAATGGACATCTATATCATTCATAAAGCATTCGATGTTCATAGGTAGTTTGGTTGAGTTGGCAGACATCTGTTTCTTAAGCTTCTCCACTTCTGTTAGCAACCTAAGATAGGCACGGGAATTTGTTCGGGGATCAATTCTGTATTTGGTCACAAATTCATTGGAGAAGTGTTCAGCTAATATGCGATCTATGTCACGACCACCCATGTATGGATCAGAAGCACTGCTTAACATCTGGGGAAAAAAGAATTTGTAAAGTCCATGGAAGTTACACAAATATTCTGCCACATAATTAGGAGAAAATGAGCAAACACTTTTTCACCTCTGGTTGCATTTTACATAAACTTAAGACTTAAACCAATCATAGATTTATGTCATTTGCATACAGGCAAAAGGATATAATCTAAATTTAATATTATTCATCCTTTGGCCTATAAACCGATGGGGTTTTCCTAAATTAAATTTAAAGTGGAGTCAACAGCACATGAAGTGGAATTAGAGCTTTTAATTTAGTGCAGCAGTAATAAAGTAACATAACAGACATGTAGTTGTCATGTAAGAAAACCATACATGTAATTCAAGATGATGTATAAAACCAGTAATAGTATGGTTTGAAAAAGAAAGTATTCCAACTTCTAGGAAGATTGGCAATTTGTTTTTCTGAAATGTAGTGTGTACAATAAAATTACATTTCGGGGGTAGAAGAATACAGATTTGTATGATCTCAAAATATTAAACAAAGCAAATGGAAGACATCAATGTGTGGACACACACACACACAGATAAAAGTAGCAACCAATACTCTTAGCATCTGCCACAGGAGAAACTTGAAACTTTTAACAATTCAAAAGAATTCAGAGTATTTATAAATGTTATTCTACCGTGCGTTCATTTTGATCTTCAGCCGAGAGATCAGGAGAAGCGTGGCGGGCGGTGCTGATGGAGATGCCGACATTTGCTGCCTGTAATGCCCACTTATTTTTATGGACATATGCAGACATTTATATAAATATTGCAAAACGAGCACTAACCTGTGTTATAACATGCAAAAGTTCTTCTGCAATTCATCCAAGTTCTACCCTTATATACACAAATAAATACGCTTTAGAAACTATGTTAAGAGCCACAGATAATAAAACATTTTAATCATAGTTTTGACCAGTAACGTCCTGCTTAAGTTTATTTCCTTGAAAAAGTTTTGTGTCGATGGGGATCGTTTGGAGGTTTTGAATGTGCAACACTGTATCAAGATTACGCTGCAGATGAAACAGTTAAAAGTCAATGGTTTTTGTAAGCTTCCTTGCAATCCAAAATCTACGAGCTCGAGTTTTTTTTGTTTCTTCGCGACTAGATGAAGACAGAGCTGTGAACATAGTGGCGAGCAGATGTAAACCAAGAGCGTGTTAATTTCGTACTGTACGCAAGAGTGTTATTCTTGGTTACTTGCCGTTACTTGTTTGTGTTATTGCAATGTGTATGTGTGTTAAGTCAGCGAGACAATTGGAATACCAGCCGCAAGGTTCACGTTAGAACAAAGAATTTTTATGTATGACACTTACGTGAAAACAGACTCGTGTCGAGACGTGTGTAGGCAATTTGTACAGAAATTCCCAAGCGTTTCACCTCCACATAGAGATACGGTTAGACATCTTGTCCTTAAATTACGAGAAAATGGATCGTTAAATTTTAAAACACCTAAGCAAAAACGACGGATTCTAACCGAAGCAAAACTCGATGAAATTTGAGCAGCGTTAGAACGTTCTCCAAACAAACCACTATGCCGTGTTTCACAGGAGATGGGCGTGTCAAAATCATTAGCACATACAGCCACTAAGCTACTAAAATTAAAACCGTACTCTTATAACACAGGTTAGTGCTAGTCTTGCAATATTTATATAAATGTCTGAATATGTCCATAAAAATAAGCGGGCATTACAGGCCGCAAATGTCGGCATCTCCGTCAGCGCCACCCGCCACGCTTCTCCCGATCTCTCGGCTGAAGATCGAAATGAACGCACGGTATATATTTTGCACTGGAACTATACCATATCAATCTACCAGATTTGCTTAAAAATCTTCGTATCACATAATTTAATCCCAAAAGTAATTTCTACCCACAATGTTGCAAAAACAATGAAAATTGTGCATTTTGCATAATTTCTAGTATATTTAGATTCCAAGTGTCATGACCCCCAATTCCAGAAAGTTTCGGCTGGTATCTTATTAATTCCAAACAGTACTTTTTGATGCCAATACCAACATACTTCTGTAAAAAAGTTTGCTTTTCATGCCAAGTAGCATCAACATGACATAACAATGCACCCCTTCATACAACAGGTCCGGCAAATTGCATTACAGGAAGTCCGTAACAGAAACAGCTTGTTTTCACCTTCTTTGATTCACATTTTTAGATCAAACTAGACCTTTCCTTGGGGCTGGAAAGGTTGTAAGTAAGAAGACATGATAAAGGTTGACCAGTCATTTCCTGATCATCCACAGGAATGTTGCCATTGCCTCTATCACTATCTTGGATAAATTTTACATAGTTCTTATTCTTAAGTACAAAAGCAAATTACGACTATCATAGTTAATGTTGTGATATCACTGAATTGTTACCATCTTACATTAAAAAAAATATGTTAATTTAAACATATTTGTGGCATCTTATAGTTTGTGTGTACCGTAAAAATACATACTAGACACAGCACAACATAATATAATATAACCTTAGAATTTCACTAAATAGTTTCACCTCAAATATTCAAAAAATGCCATAATTATGCCAGAATTTACAGCTTTGTGTTATTGACTTAACTAAAGTTGTAAACTAAACCTACTACTTACGCATGAAAAAGACACTACTACATAAAAACTACTTATTAAGACTGAGTATTTAATTTTTTGCATTTATCTGTTGATTTCAGCTGGATTAAAAATTGTTACCTTTAGTTTTCCTTTATTAAATGCACAAGCAAATACTTGAAGTGAAGAATGGCCGCAGTCTACAAAGACAACATTTCTTGGTTTTTCTTCTGGGGCAGGGAGATCTTGTTTGTAAATGCCATAAGCTAGAGCAGTAGCCGTTGTCTCATTAAATAGCCTAAGTACATTCAAACCTGCAATGGCTGCTGCATCTAGAACAGCTTTCCGTTCCGAATTGGTATAAAATGATGGTACCTGCAACAAAAATATATTTCATAACAGGTGATGTAGAAGAATTACATGCACTAATATTTAGTTAAGATTAAAACAGGTTGAATAATTTATGGATAACTAACGACTCTGTAAAAAAAAAAAAAAGGTTCACTGAGAACCCATCTCCATTAGATGCAAGTTGCCATGTTCTAATTGTGCACTTCTATGGGAAAAATAGGGTTGACAGCTGCAAGAAGAACCGGTTCTGTGAAAACTGTCTGCTGCTGAAACATTAACATTTACTGAACAAGTAGTAACTGTTTACCGGCACGTGTATTCACCTCCACGTTGGTGGCTTCAGTCAAAGTGTCATTTCTTCCAAAGTACTCATGATATTTCAGTTCTTTCTTCATATTGTTCATTTGTGTATATATTTGAAAGTATGACATACTGAAATAACCAAGCAATATATTTATTCTTACTATAATTAACAAATGCAATTTGAAAATGTCAATTTTCACTGAATATTATGAGATAGAATCCATAAATGGCAATTGCTCTTCAATCACTGCATTTTGATGATATATTCTACTCTTATATGTAATAATGAAAACAAAACAACTTACGCAGAAATTTCAGCGAAAAATGCAGGCTCGACCAGGACTCGAATCTGCGTCTCTGGCATACCATGCCATTGCTCTAACACTGAGATACTGAGCTGGCCTGGCCTTGCCAGATTTTTCACTGCCTCTGTTTTACCTGTGTGGAATCGACGCCAGGCCAGCTTGGTAGTTCAGTGGTAGAGCACTAGCACAGTATACCAGAGACCCGGCTTCGAGCCTGTATTCTTCGCTGAAATTTCTATGTAGTACATCTCCTGTGTGTGCCTAATCTTGACAAAACAAACTTGTATACAACATGCCACAATTTGGGGTCCAGCAGGAAAAATCTCATGTCAAAATATTGTTTTTCAAAAATGTTGCATTTTGTTTTCCAAATTGGCAGATGGGCATTACATGTCCTCAAAGAGCAGTCTTTTGTCATGCTTCCCTCCAATTTGATCCATCCAGCGTCAATATGCTGACACTAGAAGAGATTTCATGTTTAAATTTGTCTTCTCGAGCTAATCTTGTCTACAGCTGGAAATGTTCTCTTTGATACAACATATATTACTCAATACTTCTTCACTTGTATAAAAAAAAATTAAGAAATGAATCGCTGCACTAAAACAGGATTCAAATCTTGGTGATTGTACAGGAATGTATTTCATTTATTCTTGTTTTGATTATTTAGTTTCGATATGAGAGTTTAATTATTTTTGTTATCAAGAGATAGCATTTGTGGTCCTAAGAATAAGCTGTTTGCACAGGCGCAAAGGAGCAGAGAGAACTGAGTGAGAGAGAAGCAACATGGCACGAATCGCGGTGACATGCAGCTGGACATTAACAAGGACAATCGTAGTCTGATGTGATCTAAAGTATTGCTTTTCAGTTATTCTCCAATGTACACATAGTGCTTTACAGGTAGAAAATAGATATCCTGAAGAACCAGCGTGTGCTTGTATGATTGTGTTTCCTCTAAGAATCAACGCAGATCCCTACAGTAATAATCACTCTTCCCCTTTTTTGCATGGAACAGTAAACATGGATGTTCAACAAAACCTTCATTGCTGTCAATGTGTGAAACAATAAGTCCCCCCTCCCTAGCCCTCCTACATCGGTTGATACAAACCAGCGTGAGGCCCTTCAATGAAAGCCTGGCAATGGTATTGCACGGTGGTATCCTCTTACGTTTTATTCAATGTATTTTCATTTTATTCTTATGTGTTGACCCAAGTCTCATCCAAATAATAAACATGTTTCTTCTCATGGCAATACCACAGAAGATTCTTGTGTCGCCAAACAAGAAATAATTGTTTCCCCCTTCAAAACTCGAACCCCAAATCATTAAACACCCAAGACACAGTTCATGCACACATTAATGGCACTTGACTGCAAGTTAAAATTCATTGTGATGATAATTCTCGTGCACCTTCTTCCGAATCAGTCACATGAAGAAATCATCCAAAACCACCTTTCTTGAATGGTAAGGGGCCTCTTATTGCCTGGTGTTTTCATAAATAAAAAAAACATCTTCATCGCATAAATGGAATGATACCTGTGAAGGTTGGAAATATATTCGTCACCTCATGCCCAGTTTTATTTTGATGTTGCTGTAAGGAGGATTATACATTTAAAACAACTCGCTTGACTTTGAAGAGCTTTTACCTTCTGATGATGCCTAAAATGAGCAAAAGCACACACTGAACAGGAGACCTCGATTCAGGCATTCTCACTGCTGTATAGCATGATTAGCAATGAATCACAATAAACGCAGGGTTAAAATAGTAGGGAGTGCAACATTGGTAGCACTGATTCCACATGCTCTGCGACTAGTTCCAGTCACCCTCAGTTGCTCGTGAGCTACATTGTTCTTTCCATGCAACATACCACCCATCTACTGTTCCAAGCTCGTCTGCTCAGTGATTGCAACTGATCAGGTCCATACCTGGTAATGTGAGTATTATTTTGTCTATATATTGCAAATAAAATAACTCGTTTTGTTGCAAGTGTACAGTTATGTCGGAATGCAACCCATCTCAGTGACACTACATTCTGTGTGCACGTTTGGGTCTCGATATGTGAAAAGTTGCTGCAAACAGTGTAAAATAACAAACTTAAGATAATATAGAAATTAAATTATAATATGTACACTCCTCACAAAAAGTTTGGAATATTGTTATATTAGGCACAACAAATTTGGAATATTGTTATATTAGGCAATAGGTGAAAGGCACAGTGGCATATGTCGGCAAAAACACAAGAACATCCAGCCGACAGACAGATACTGTGTGTTGTTGCATTCGAAGGCTGTGCCTATCACCTAATGCCTAATGTAACAATATTACAAACTTTTTGTGAGGAGGGTATAATACATTGAGACATCTACACTCAGAAGCACGAAAAATGCAACACTTGTGAAAACACAAAAACTTTCGAAAATTGCCTTCTTTTAACCACGATGAAGCCTTAGTATGTAACTTCCTATGCATTTACAAATGTCAGGAGTATGTTCTGTAGAAGTTGGAAAAAAATAACAAGTATCAGAGTGGATTACAACCGTGTAGGGTGTGGTTTATGACACTTTGCTGTTTCCTGTTTCAGATGGCTCTACCCTCAGATGGTTACAGCTGTTAATGAACGGGTCGTCAAGACAATTGAACATTTACCGACATTATCCTTTGTTATAGAAAAGGCTTTGTGAGGCCTATCACTTAGGCGTGAAGTGGATTTAGTGCAGAAAAAATGCCTCTAAGCTCTGAGGATGCCGCCAGAGCTGTTGCATTGGTGCAAGATGGGCACACCATGCGTTATGTTGCTAGGATGTTACGTACAGCAGCCTCAACAATTTCTCAAACATTACAAAGGTACAGGGAACTTTGAACATGAGCACAAAGGCCTGTTCCAGTCGTTTCAGATCAACATCTGCAAGGGATGACCAGTTCTTGTGGCTTCAAAATTTACGTGATTGCCACACTACTGCTACTGAAGTAAGGAATCTGCTTCAGCAAGTTTGAGGAACCAACATTAGTGTGAGAACAGTAAGGAGAAGGTTGAATGATGCCAATGTCTTCGCTAGGAGACCTGCCACAGACCCTGAACTCACCAGTCAACATCGGGTGGAGCGCCTGCGTATTGCACAGCAACACCAGGAATGGAGCACAGTACTGTTTACAGATGAGTCAAGATTCAGCTTGAGATCCCCTGATGGCAGAGAAAGGGTATGGAGAAGGACTGGAGAACAGTATTCCCCTTGCACACCGTCTTCCAGAAGATCATTTCAAAGGAGGTTCTATGATGGAGTGGGCAGGGATAAATGTGGATGCCCGTACAAAATTGGTTTTCGTGATGAATGGCACCCTCAATGCTCATCGCTACATTGCAGAAATCCTGGGAGAGCATGTTAGTGTTATTGTCTTTGCGCCTTTTGTTGGGACGATTTTCTTCTGATGCATGATAATGCATGCCCCCTTGTGGCACAGTGTGTCCGGCAATACCTAAATGAAGTAGGCATTCAGCGAATGGAATGGCCAGTTCGGAGCCCTGACATGAATCCTATTGAACATAGGGAGACGTGTCTGCCAACGTGTACCCAACACTGCAAGAACTGCGTGACGTTCTGCAAGAGAAATGGGATAACATTCCTCTGGAAACCATTGAGGGTCTGATCAGGAGTATGCCAGAGGGGATGCAGGCAGTAATCCATGCCAGAGATGGCAATATGTGCTTTTGATTATCAATTTGTGAACATTGCAATACGAGAAGTTGTTAATGTCACCAACTTGAGGTGACAAACAGCATACTTTGTGTTGCAAAGTTAATTTGTTTGTCTCTTTGTTTAATTTCTGTTCCATTTGTTGACCATTATGTATGCCTGCACAACAATGAATGTCAACAATGTAGACTTGTTTCAGAATGTTCAAAAATGTTCACAAAACAAAAAGATTACTTCAGGATTTGTTTAGTTTTCATGGTTTCTGAATATTCATGGAATAAATTGATTCTGATTTCAGAAAAGGAGGTGTTGCATATTTTTTTGCCTCTGAGTGTAATTGGAAAATACCGAATCCTTTGCAATTGTGCACATTATCAAAGTAGGGCAATTTGTGAATACTGATTATAAATATCTAATACTGTTCCTTCAGCAGAATGATTCTTAGGGTCACATTAATAAAAGTGAGCACCAACTCATTTCTCAACTTCTTGGGAGCAGATGCTCCATTTCATGTGAATAAAAACCTTTCAAGAGCCTGCTCACACAAGGAGCACTATCTCCATCAGTGAATACCTACTACAGTACTCCCCTGTTCCCTATGGTAATGAAAGACCTACTGCTAAACAGGGATATAGTAAAACATTTCTCAAGCCCAGCAATGCCATTCAAAACACAACAATTGCTAAGGGAAGAAAACAGGGTAATTTGTTTTAAAGGATATATTAACAGTTGCTTGAGATCCAGTGAATAACAGAAACTTCTATCATGCTAAGACATATTGTGTTTACAGATTAGTATGGAAATACATCCTCTCTGTACTAACACTTACCCTGTAAGAAAAAAGAAAAAGGATTTGTTGGATTGAATGTTGAACATTTAGTTAATTCATGCATAAATAAAGCAGGGTGGCTACAAACAAGCAGAAATGAAATTCCCTGACTTTTCCAGGTTTTCCAGGACAAAATTTACATTTTTCCCTGACAATTACAAACTAAACAAAATCGATGTTTTTCCAAATGGAAATAATAAACTATACAGATCCACGTATGGTTTTGTTAAGTACCAATATTATCTTCTATGAAATTGACTTAATTTCTCTATTCTCTATGATTTGAATTCAAGCTGCAAAATAGTGAATTTGGAAAATTATTACAATTCACAAGCTACGGAAGGATTACGGAATTTTGTCATACGCAGTAAGTTTAAAATAAAATACTTGATTATTTTTAAAGTTACGACTAAATGAGATACGAGTGAAGAGAGATTGATTAATAAATACAGTTTGTAATTTATCAGTGTCCTTATACATTCTCGGTATTATATGTTGATATTTGCACTGAGGTTAGAACCCTCTGCTTGCAAGAACCATGAGTGCGGACTCATTTTTCAATGCATAAAGCTACTTCTCTCTTCTATGTAAAGCAAACAAATTAACTCTTGCATATAAGTGAACTGAATCAAACAAAATAAAGTGTCATATTTTCTTACATTATCAACGGGATTTCTGGTTCAGTACAGTATATCCAAGTGAAGTACTGTGAAACTCACAACATGCAGTTATACCATTATTGCTGACGAAAAGGGTATGTAGGTATTAGAAATTTAACGCAAGGAATTTATAGAATTGCATTGTATAGGTACCTGATTTAGCTAACCACACATTAAAACAGGAAAACACTAATAATAAAAGCTTCTGAAAGTTCATATACGAGGGGCATCCTGAAAAAAGCTCCAATGGTGCCTATACACAACACTAGTGGTCGGAGAGCGACACACACAAATGCAGGCAGGAAGAAGTGGCATGTAGCTATAATCTGGTACAGTTGCAATACAGCCGTTTTAGGACAGTTTTAGGTTAAAGATTGCAGCTCTCACACAGTCTCCCACCGACTACGATGTAGCCTACATTGCACGCACAGAATTTGGCACAGAGCCACCAGCAATCGTGTGAGGTGTGCAGATTGGACGTCATGAGTGATAGTATGGTCAGACGATGGTGCAGACAATTCACGGAAGGCCAATCGAATGTGAACAACCCCATACAGCTGAGTACACACGGGCCCTTTGCATCACTTCAGGTGAGAGATCTTGGACCACTCCTCCCTGAACAGGCCTGGCCTTGAATGTACCGAATTTCATATCTTTGCTTAACTGAAGAGGTTTCTGGCAGGGCAAGGATTTGACAGCTACACTGCGGTAGATATAGTTCCAGTCTTTGATGTCAGACACATATACCATGGACATACAAAATTTAGTGCCATACTACAACAAATGCCAGAACAACGGTGGTGATTATGCCGAAAATTAGGTTAGGACTCACTGTTACTAATGCAATAAATTACAACTGATATTCTTGTCTTATTTATACCTAATCGGCAGACTACTTTGTTATTTTTTTTAAAATTGGTGTATTTTCTTATTTTTCTTATTTTTTACTATAGGGTGTTATTTTCCCCAAAATTCACATTTTCATTTTAGCGCATTTTCTGGCAAATATCTGAAATTATACCTTCATTGTGTTTTAAAACTAGTGTTTCAAATTGTAAGTCACATGGCTTACACCTCTTCGTGAGAGTTTGATATCTTGAAATTTATTTTGGGAAAGTTATTTTCCATACCCCTTTCTTAATTCTAAGGTAAGAATTTTAGATAATGGAATTTTCTCCTTATATACTGAAGAGTGCATAATGACCATAAGTAGTGTTGCCCACGGGACGAGACGGGACAGGCTTTTAAAAATTTGAGACGAGACGAGATTGATCATGTGTCCCGAGACAAACGAATATTTTCGAGACGAGACAGCATTTCCACGAGACGAGACAGGCCAAAATCTCGTCTCGTGGGCAACACTAACTATAAGTGGCGACGCACCCAAAAAATTAAAATCAATCAATCTCACGTGACAGATACCGATATATCATGGCACCAAAAATTGGCATTATATTTTTTTGACTTGTTAGCGTTTTTGTTTTCGAAAAATTTATCTGCCAGATATACCGAAACTTAATACTCCATTGTGCTTGTAATTTCGTGACAGTTTGATATGTTGGAACAGATTTTTGAGGAAGTAAAGGTAAAGTGCTCCCCTGCACTTTTCCATGAAGGTGTATAGGGGCGTGGAGTTAGGGTCCCACACTTTATTGATCACGGCCGAAGGTGGGGGTGATGTGATCAGCACCACGCTCCTGGCTACATTTATCCCTCAAAGTTTCCTCAAGGTACCAGCTTCATATGATGCTGGGTGGGTGCCGGAGCAGTTTGAATAGGTGGAAAACATCCCGGTTCTCCCCTGCAGGGGATCGACTCCAGGTCTCTCGCATAGTAGTCAGATGCCCTAACGACTGAGCTCCATTATTACTCGCTCGACAAATGCCGATGGTGCGCACTTAGCTTGGTAATTCAAAACATATCTGGTGCGACAAATACGAAGATGTGGCTCTCGTGTGACGGTAGATACGCACTCGATCTCCTGTTAGAACCCAGCCGCTTTGCTCTGTGATGCAAATGGTTTCGATAGAAGTTGAAAAATCGAGAGAAATACATGATTTAAGGTGGCTGTCGGAATTATTCCATGTACGTATAACTATATAGTTGACTCTTGAGTAAAATGTTGGAAAACTTGCATGTTCTTTGTACATAAACATGGCCTAGAAAATACAAGAATGTTGTATTTCATGACATTTTTCGTTGTTTTAGGACATTTCTTTAAAAAAAATAAGCTAAAAACGCCAACAATTCGCATTATTTCGAACGGGCGAAAAATGTGTCCAGACTAGGGATGGCCAAACGGATCCGGATCCAAAAAATTCGGATCCATTCGGATCCGGGTCCGGATCCAAAATTTACGGATCTGGATCCGGATCCGAAAATTCCGGATCCAGATCCGGGTCTGAAAGTTTCGGATCTGGATCCGGATCCGAAAGTTCCGGATCTGGATCCGGATCCTAAAGTTCCGGATCTGGATCCGGATCCGGGTCCGAAAGTTTCAAATCTGGATCCGGATTCGGATCCGAGAGTTTCGTATCTCAATCCCATTATAATATTACCACACCTTAAAAGGTATTATGATTTTCAATTACAAAGAAATTTTTCATTAGTTAGCCCTACAAGAATTTTTTTCAAGTGTTGTTCCTAAAATACTTTGCTACGCATCGGCTAACACACTCGTACACAAAAATAATCTTACTTGTTTAACATAATATGTCAGAGGTGATTTTGTAAATGCCATTGAAACGAATATGTATTCATTCGAATATATTGGAAATGAAAACACACATAAATGTGAGACATTCCATTCCAGGATGAAACCTTTAACACATATAACAAGATAGAAATGTTATACAAAAATTATACAATTGTTCTACAGTTACAGTTTTAAAAATTAAAATAAAACATTATAATATATGCAGTGTTATATAATTACAAAGTGTAAGACTAACAAGGGAGGTTATATAAGTGTCCCCCTCCAATTTCCATGAAACTTGGCAGGTGTATAGTGGGCCCCAATGGAAGAAATATGTATTTTTTTGTTTCAGCTAAAAAACTGTTTTAGGGGGCAAAACCCCCTCAAATGTCAAGATGAGGACAAATTGATGTGAGTATCTGACCCCTGTGTCCCCCTCCGATTTCCATGATACTTGGCAGGTGTGTGTATAAACGGGCCCAAAGGAAGATATACGTGTTTTTTTGTTTCACCTAAAAAACTGTTTTAAGGGCCAAAATCCCCTCAAATGTCAAGATGAGGACAAATTGATGTGAGGATCTGACCCCTGTGTCCCTCTGATTTCCATGAAACTTGGCAGGTGTATAGTGGGGCCCAATGGAAGAAATACGTGTCTTTTTGTTTCAGCTAAAAAACTCTTTTATGGGGGAAAAAACCCTCAAATGTCAAGATGAGGACAAATTGAAGTGAGGATCTCACCCCTGTGTCCCTCCGATTTCCATGAAACTTGGCAGGTGTATAGTGGGGCCCAATGGAAGAAATACGTGTTTTTTTGTTTCAACTAAAAAACGGTTTTAGGGGTAAAAACCCCCTCAAATGTCAAGATGAGGACAAATTGAAGTGAGGATCTGACCCCTGTGTCCCCCTCCGATTTCCATGATACTTGGCAGGTGTGTGTATAAACGGGCCCAAATGGAGAAATACGTGTTTTTTTGTTTCTGCTAAAAAACTGTTTTAGGGGGCAACCCCCCTCAAATGTCAATATGAGGACAAATTTAAGTGTGTATTTGACCTATGTGTCCCCCTCCGATTTCCATGAAACTTGGCAGCTGTATAGTGGGGCCCAATGGAAGAAATACGTGTTTTTTTTGTTTCAGCTAAAAAACCGTTTACAGGGCAAAACCCACTCAATTGTCAAGATGAGAACAAATTGAAGTGGGGATCTGACCCCTGTGGCCCCCTCCGATTTCCATGAAACTTGGCAGGTGTGTGTATTAACGGGCCCAAATGAAGAAATACGTATTTCTTTGTTTCGGCTAAAAATCTGTTTTAGGGGACAACCTGCCCTCAAATGTCAAGATGAGGACAATTGAAGTGGGGATCTGACCCCTGTGTCCCCCTCCGATTTCCATGAAACGTGGTAGGTGTATAGAGGGGCCCAAAGGAAGAAATACGTGTTTTTTTTGTTTCAGCTAAAAACTGTTTTACAGGGCAAAACCCACTCAATTGTCAAGATGAGGACAAATTGAAGTGGGGATCTGACCCCTGTGACCCCCTCCGATTTCCATTAAAGTTGGCAGGTGTGTGTATAAACGGGCCCAAATGAAGAAATACGTGTTTTTTTGTTTCGGCTAAAAATCTGTTCTAGGGGGCAACCTGCCCTCAAATGTCAAGATGAGGACAAATTGAAGTGGGGATCTGACCCCTGTGTTCACCTCCGATTTCCATGAAACGTGGTAGGTGTATAGAGGGGCCCAAAGGAAGAAATACGTGTTTTTTTTTTTGTTTCGGCTAAAAAACTGTTTTAGGGGACAAAACCCGCCTCAAATGTCAAGATGAGGAAAAATTGACGTGGGGATCATCTGACCCCTGTGTCCCCCCCGATTCCCATGAAATTTGACAGGTGTATGGAGAGACCCTATGCCCCCTGTTTCTTCCTATGCCCTATTTACGTGGTTTCGGGGTCAGATCCCTACTTCAATTTCTCCTCATCTTGACGTTTGAGGGGGGGGGGGGCTTCTATACACCTGCCAAGTTTCATGGAAATCTGAGGGGGAGACTTAGACCTCCCTTGTAAATGTATTAATTAATTACAAATCGCGCACACACACACGATATATATATATATATGTGTGTGTATGTATGTATATTATATATATATGTATATTAGCAGGTAACAATATGTTATAAACACATTCTTACTTTCCAAGAAGCGCATGTGGGATGGCAAAACGGATCCGGATCTGAAAATTCCGGATCCGGATCCGAAAATTCCAAATCCGGATCCAAAAGTACCAGATCCGGATCCGAAAGTACCGAATCCGGATCCGAAAGTACCGAATCCGGATCCGAAAGTACCGAAAGTACCGAATCCGGATCCGAAAGTACCGAATCCGGATCTGAAAGTTCTGGATCCGGATCCGAAAGTACCGGATCCGGATCCGAAAAATTTTAGGATCCGGATTTCGGATCCGCCAGGATCCAGATCTGGCCATCCCTAGTCCAGACATCACTGCACATTCCTAAACATAACTTCGCAGCAATTACCAGTTTTCACGGTTTTAGCATTTGCGGTTCCCTACTAATCGGAAATTACTTTCTGGCCACCCCTTGTATAAATCAGTAGATGGAAAGTGAAAATTTAGCAGGGCTGGCAGAGAAAAGTCAATTCTTGAAGAAAGTGATTTGCTTTTATGATTGAGTGATTCGAGTAAATATATTAAAATATTTACGTATTTATTATTAGCATTTTATTTCATAATATTGGACATTAACTTCACTCAGTGAGAGATTAATGACCATCTCTCACGAGTTTAAACAGACAGGACAGAGAGTGGCGTTAATTTAATTGCAATACTAGTGTTGCAGTAAATTTGAGGTTGCGAGCATGCACTTGCCAATTTTTATAAAGTTCACCAATGCAGATTTATGTTTAACTTTTTCGTGATAGTATTCAATATATGTCCCGTTTGGTTGGATTCTTCTTGATATCTAAAAATAGTGCAATGTCATTGTAAACGTATGTTAACTTGTGCGAAACGGGTAATACGTCAGGATGATGAAAGAAAACCTTCGTAAGCACTGCTACATTAAATAAGGTGAAGTGAGCCAGAAGAGTAATAAAATTCCAGCAGCATATTTGCAGTCTAAAGCTCTTCTTGTTTATGCATGCGATTTTTGTTGGATGTTGCAGTCCATGCAATTTCTGTCGCATGGTGTAGTGATATACTTTGTCGGGTGGCGATATTCGACAAAAATTGTATGTATCAATAGAACCTATTTTCTTCCAAGTTCCTTCAGTTTGCCCAACAAAATGCCTTACTATCGGACGGCGCCACCCGCTCTTATCCCCTCCATCTGCTGACAAGTCCCCTTACTACTCCCATGCGGACAAGAAAAAATGATAATTCAATGTTTTTTCCACGTAATATTTAGAGGCTAAACTAAACATTTACTCCCCCGATGATACCATATGGTATCATCAGAGTAAGGTCGTACTGCCCCGATGATACCATACTCTATCATCGTGCTGATTACGAAATGAATGTGCTTTTTGGAACTTCGAACTCTTATGTTTGGGTGGAAACTCAGACACAGGTCTGGAGCAAGCCTGGGAAATTCATATTGAAGACCAACCTCGCCCCCTCTCCGCAACATATCAAAGCCACATTTCCGAACAGTTTCACATTTTGGCTCATTATTCAACTTGCATGGCACCCAGGAACATGAAACATTTTTCAATCAATCTCTTTGAAAACGTCCATTCCTTGAAGAGAATACTAAGGTTTGCGCCTTCTCCCCAAAATAGCGGGAGAACAGGGGACAAAGTCTAGATTCTTATTTTTTTCCATTAAAATTCGGAGGTCGCGACCCCCAACCTCCCCCCCCCCTTCCTCGGTTCGGTGTTCTGAGTTCTACACGGTTGCATGCTATGATGTTTTAGCTGCAAAACAAAACTTATCCGAAGTAGATTCCTCACATAGTGGCCGAGTTATAACAATTTTCCTCCAAAAATGCAAATTACCTATTTTTCGTAAAAAAAAAAAAAAAAAATAGGCTTATTATTCAACTTGTATGGCACCGAAGAACATGAAACATGTTTAATTCTGTTGAGAAATGTCCATTCTTTGAAAATAATACAAAGTTCGCGCCTTCTCCCCAAAATAGTGGGAGAAGAGGGGGCAAAGTCCCTATTCTTATTTTTTTGTATTGAAATATTGAAATTCGGAGGTCGCGCCTCCAACCCCCCCCCCCCCCCCACTTTCCTCGGTTCGGCGTTCTGGGTTGTACACGGTTGCATGCTCTGATGTTTTAGCTGAAAAACAAAACTGATCCGAAGTACATTGCTCCCATAGTGCCCGAGTTATAACAATTTTCCTCCAAAAATGCAAATTACATATTTTTCGTAAAAAAAAAATCACATTTTGGCTTATTATTCAACTTGTATGGCACCCAAGAACATAAAATATGTTTCATTCTCTTGAGAAATGTCCATTCTTTGAAAAGAATACTAAAATTTGCGCCTTATCCCCAAAATAGTGGGAGAAGAGGGGGCAAACTAGTTTTTTTTTATTGAAATTCGGAGGTCGTGCCCCCAAGGCCCCTTCCTCGGTCCGGCGTTCTGAATTGTGCACGGTTGCATGCTCTGATGTTTTAGCTGAAAAAAAACTTATCCGAAGTAGATTGCTCCCATAGTGCCCGAGTTATAACAATTTTCCTCCAAAAATGCAAATTACCTATTTTTCGTAAAAAAAATAATAATAATATTTTGGCTTATTATTCAACTTGTATGGCACCCAACAACATGAAATATGTTTCATTCTCTTGAAAAATGTACATTCTTTAAAAAGAATACTAAAGTTCTCGCCTTCTCTCCAAAATAGCGGGAGAAGAGGGGGCAAACACCAGATTTTTGTTTTTTCCATAGAGATCCGGGGGACGTGCCCCCCAAGTCCCTTCTTCCTCAGTCCGGCGTTCTGAATTGTACACGGTTGCATGCGCTGATGTTTTAGCTGTAAAACGAAAGTTATCCGAAGTAGATTGCTCACATAGTGCCCGAGTTATAACAATTTTCCTCCAAAGAGTGTTCGAATTTAAAATTCCCGCCGAGAAGCCCGGGCGAGAGAAATTTCTCTCTCTCCTCCTCCTGGCATCACTGGTTTCTGGCGCCGTGGTCGTGTTGCCATAGAAAAGTTAGTTCTATGGTTTTGCGCATAAAAGGGGCCTAAAAGTTGGGGCCGAAACTTGCGAACGAGATTTCCTGTTCCCGTGCAGAGTTCCATAACGATATCTTAAAAAAAAAAAAATCAATGAAGACGAAATTCCCTGACATTTCCCTGACTTTTTTTGACACCTCAAATTCCCTGACTTTTCCCGGTTTTCCAGGTTTTCCAGGTCTGTCGCCACCCTGATAAAGTAGAAATTCAATTACTTACAGATATAACACAGTCATTTACTTTTGTCTTCAAGGCAGTTTCTGAGGTTTCCTTTAATTTTGTGAACAGCATTGCTGTAATTTGTTCTGGAGAAAATGTGTGTTCCTCAGCAAGATAATTAACCTGTGAATAGGTAAGAAAAGCAGTGAATTAATGCAGATACAGAAGGTCGCAAAAACAAAATAATAATACATTACTTAAGTTACACTCCCACCTATTCACTAGAACAAGGATTGCGAGCTAATTTCAGTGGCTCATGAAGGATTGACCGACCACCTTACAACTCAGGGAAACTTGAGGATGTCACATACTCACCACCTCTGAGTGGTAGCCAGGTCAATATTTCAAGAAGCAAGAACAGCAACGATCCTTCAATACACTAAAATCATTCTCACTATCACAGACTAAATGTTGACACTGATCATCACTATTGTACCAATAAAAATAATTATAGCATGTACAGTGGAACCTCGATTTTACATTTTTCAGGGGACCAAGGTGAAACAAATTAAAATGCAGGAATATTTAAAATCGAGGAAAGTTTTACAGCATTTTGTTCTATTGGGACCATGAAAATTGAATGTACAATGAAGGGAAATGTAAAAACCAGGGAACATAAAATGGGGGTTCCAGTGTATAATGCACGAATGCACACTTGTTTTTGATGGGGAAAAGCAACAGACACTTAAGGTTCAAGAAATGGCTTTCGTAGTTGTAGGTCCTAAAGCATTTGATAAGAATGACATCATACCTATTCAATGAGTCACCTGTTTGCTATGTGGACCAAGAGGAGAATATCATCTTGTGCATACAATGTGTCACCAACCCATCCCACATTTTACCTGAGGCAAGATAAATGTGTTTCTGTGTGTGCAACAAGACCATCAAACTGATAAGACAAGAAGGTTATTTCTAAAAGCAACATGAACTTTGGTATTTCACATGCCCATTTTAGGTAAGAGACTACCTATTATTCCATGACACATTGAACTAACACAATTTTCAATTTATGAATTTGGTTCATACATACGGAAGTGTAGACATTCATGGAGTAATGTAGAACAGCCTTGTGATACATTTCTGTTGAACTTGTGGTTAACAACCAACATGTATGTGGAACTCTTGATGTAATAGAATGAAATAATAATATAGAATGTTCGTTGTTGTGAACATGGATATAGATGTGCAAGTTTAATGGTAATTATTTCTGTTGTGTTTCAAAATATTGAAGTTGAAGATATTGTTTATCATGTGTACAAGAGAGTTTATTTTTAAGTAAGTTGGTAGATTAAAATATGATTGATGTTTAATGCTTGTTATTTCGAAACTTCCTTGCTGTGATCAGCCATATGTGTATATTTATGAGCCAAATTGATACAAGTTTTGAGAGATACATAATGGCAATGTAAAGTGAGATGATGTTTCTCTTCATTCCGAGAAGTTCGATTGCAAAGAGTAACACACTTACACAGGCCGGTTGGCGCGTGTCAAATAATCAAAATAAAATAGCAATAAATGCAAAAAATCTAACAGTTATTTTTAGTGTTTTTTTTTATTTATTTTATCTGCGACGTTTCATTCTGGTTTCCCAGAACATTTTCAATCTACACTAATTCACTCCACACTTGTATGGATATCTTAGTGTAGCTTGAAAAAGTTCTGGGAAACCAGAACAAAACGTCACAGATAAATAAAAACCCCTAACAATAACTGTGTTAGATTATTTTGCATCTATAAAAAGTGGTTATGCAAACCTTTAAGAAGAACTTAAATAGCCATAAATAAGAAATGAAGATGTTCATTGGACTGTTCAAGGACCATTCAAGCAGTTGCCCCACTGAATCTACAGCATGCACATTGCTGTGCAGTACAACTGGATGTCTCACCAGAACTTTTGATTCTGTCTGATGAATGGGTCGATTACAAATTTACCAGAAAGTTACTGTAATATTCACTGCTCAAGGTAATTCCCTTCCACACTGAGTGACAAAGGAGAATGGCCACGTCGTCGTTGGCAAGAATAAGAATCACAATCTTGGGTGGTTGCTTGTCAGAATTTTTGTGGTCTTGGTCAATCTGTATGGTGCCACTCTGTGGAACACTCATGCAATAATTGGTTATTATTTTTTATTAATGATAGTAATTTTTGTAATTATTATAATTAATAAAAACTGCACATATACAAGATATACACAAATGAATGGTGCGATTATAAATGTCAATAAAATATTTATTTTTCAAATTACATGGTTGCAGCAAACACTGTTAAAGAGGCAGAAACTATCCCAGTCTTTGATATAAGAGTTAAAATTACAATCTTTTTGATACGCTGATTCCAAATATGGCCTCATCACGTAAGGATTTTCCACAAAAATAATCACATTCTCCCTTGGCCCCCTTGTTTCCTGGATCTTACGCTGTGCGATTTATTTCTATGGAGGTTTATTAAAGACAGGGTATATGCACAACCCATGCCAACTCCCACCCAGCAACTTCATGATCAGATAATGCATGCAGTGCAGGACATTACTAGACCTAGGATTTTAGGTTTTTAACCTATTTTTTCCTTTACAGGTATGTAAGAAATAATAAGTTATGCTTTGTGGAAAACTAACAGTGCAGCATTGAAGTTTGCACCACTGACTATGTTCTCATCGAAAGATTACTTTCAGAATATAAGATAATCCACACAGACAAAATTGCAGAGTTTGACTGTGGATAACATGAAAAAGATTTTTGCCTAACTATATAGTGAAGAGTGAATTTTAATAGAAAATTTCCTATGGTAAGTTCTGCAATCACCGTAGGGTTAGGCAACACACACAACATTATGCAAGATAGTGCACATTTCAGGATATGGGTTTCATTTCTTTTTTCTTTTTCATTTCTTTTTTTTTACTTTCATTGTCTGTGACTATACCTAATCACCATTTTCCCGGAATTTTCAACTATTTTAAGTTTTTTTAACCTACTTCAAGATTTTCGAGCCTAACTTTAGATTTTTAGAACCTATTTTAGGATTTTTCGAACCTATTTTAAGGTTTTTAGAGTCTATTTTAAGAACCTAAAAGCACACTTTTTAGAACCTAAAAATCCGAGGTCTAGACATTACAGTGGACATGTTATACTGTGTGTGGAACGAGTTTGATTACCGCGTTGATGTGTGTCGTGTGACCAGAGAAGCCCACATTGAAGGATAAAGTAAAGTAAAAAGTAAAGTGTTCCCCTGTGCACAGCACCACGCCATGAAGGCATATAGGGGGTGTGGGGGTAACGCCTCATCCACATTGAAGGATTGTAATTTTAAATCACATATCAAAACCTGGGACAGTTTCCGCCTCTAACAGTGTTTTCTGCAAGCACGTAAGTTGAAAAATAATTTTTTTATTGATATTTATAACCACACCATTCATTTTTGTATACCCTGTATAATCAGCAAAGGAAACAGTGATTCAATAATAAAATGTTTTCTTGAATTCTAGTGATAAAAAAAAAGTATGGGCTTGTGAGCTGCCTCCTGGTATGTAAGTTTCTCGTATGGCATGGGTAAGCTAGGGTTAAAACTAAACACGTACTCCTGATGAGCACATCTGCCCATGGACTTAAAACAAGCTTTTACATGTTTGTCTCTCAATTTAAATGTTGATGTCATAAAATATGAAACAAATGTTAATATCGAAATATTCGATGTTTTGCGACAATTAAAAATCTTTACTGTTCACAACACATATGCAGAAGTATACGTATTACGTGAATGTGCGTATATATTTAGGGCGTACTGAAAGTCGTGATCAACATGTTACAAGAAGGAAGTAAACTGTAGAAAAAAATCTAATATATCCCTGTTCAAGTTCAAGTCTTCAACATAATCATCATGTAGATAGACACATTTTTGCCAACGTTCTGGAAGTTTGAAAATTCCTCTGTTGTAGAACTCCACTCGGGCACTTATGAATATTATCCTAACGGCAAGTTCCACTTCTTTGTTGGTGTCTTATCTGTTTCCCCGCATGTGTTCTTTTAGAAGAGAAAACAAGTGAAAGTCAGGAGGAGGCACATCTGGACTGTAGGGAGGGTGTCGAAGGAGTTCCCCAAATCTGGCAACTTCATCCCTCGTTAGCTGTGCTGTGTGCGGCTTGGCGTTGTCATGTTGGAGGATAACCCTATCCCTGCCACGACGTTTTTCACGAATAGTACGACGAAGTTTTCTCAAAGTATGCACGTAATGAGCGGCATTGATTGTTTCCCCAGAAGTGAGAAAATCCACTAGAAGAACATCCTCCGAGCCCCAGACAGTTCACATCACTGGCAGTTGATGACATTGTCCTCGATTTCTTCTTTCTTGGTGATGTTTGATGTCGCCACTCCAGGCTTTGACGCTTACTCTCAGGCTACTACAGGTGGAAAATGGTTTTGTCTCCATTAACCAAACACTTCAAGAAACCCTCGCCTCCATCCTCTGCTCGTCACCATGCCAAAAGTTATGTGCAAACATCTTTTCCATTTCGTTTTTGTGCCGCATTCAAATCCCATGGCACCCATCTGCAACACACTTTCCAGTAACACAGTACACCAATCATCTCCTGGATAGAAATGTGCCCTACTCCAACAATGTTTGATGGTTCCCTAACCAAAACATGCCTGTTTGCCTTGATGATTTCCTGGACGTGAGCCACGTTCCTGTCCTTCGAGGCAGTTCTCGGGTGGCCTGTGCAAGGGAGATTACTGATGTGTGTGTTTCCATCTCTAAATGTTTTATCCATCGCCGCATGCTACTGACAGCCATACACTGATCACCATACACTGTTATTTTTCCACAATAATTAAGTGTTTGAATAACTGTAAATACCCCAATTTTTTTTATATCTTAGTTTGAACTACTGTAAATGTGGATAGGAAATAATTTTCGTGAAATGTGTTTTATAAACAAAAAATAATTGCGGACTGCTTGTAGTAGCACTGCCCATCCCTGTTCTGATAACTGCAGCCTCACATTACCTCATCGATGGCTCCTATTGGCTATGGTTCCTGGATCGGATGCCGGAGCAACACGTGATGGGTTTGTTTGAACTTATGTGACGTCACACTAACATTGTATTATGTAACTCTTCGACAAGGTAGTTTTTGAACCTGGCCCATGAGAGAACAACAGCATTATGATTATTTCCCTGCGCTACAGTATCTACAACCGCAGTGTGACATTCTAATGTAAACTGTACTCACGGACATTTTTAGAAGGCAACTTTTAATCTGTCAACCCTAGTCGAGGAATTGTAAATAAATTTAATCCTGGACTGGGAGTGGAAATCAGCAAACATAAATGAGTTCTAGACAGTGTAGAACCTTTTCATATTTAAAGCATTTGAATTCAGTCCAGAAACTTTTTTTCCGGATCAATTTATATACGGTCCAGGAACCTTTTTTCCGGATCGATTTATGTAGTCCAGGAACCTTTTATCTGGATGAATTTAAATTCGGTCTAGGAATCTTTTTTCCGGAAGAATTCAAATTCGGTCCGGGAATCTTTTTCACCACATCAATTTAAATACAGTCCAGGAACCCTTTTTCAATGAAACAATACACAACTTGGACCAAATTTAAATTGTGCGAGAAAAAAGGTTCCAGTCCTGCAGCGGAACCCAATAGCATCCATTCGAATTTTTAGGTTCTTGGACCTTTAACAACCCTGGTTTAAAGTGGAATCTGAACCACTATGTGCCTCCACTGGGTATCGAACCCGGGACCCCTTGATTACAAGGCAATGATGCTACCACTGCATCATCGGGGAGGCCCAGGTACAGCCTCTAGGAAACACTGAACACCGTCAAACCACTGTTGGGTATGGAAGTGTCTTATCAAAGAAGCTTGCACAAGTCCTCTGCAACAAAAAAACTTATAATTAACGAAATTTGAATTCATAAAAATTCAGACTCTCGGTTATTGGCAAAAAATTTACCCAACTCTTTCAGTCACACGGGGACATGTAGTTATTGCGCGAATATTGAGTATATGTTGAGAAATATTCTGAAATATGGAAATAATATGAAAAAACAACTAAAATATGTAAAATATGACCCAAAATCTAATATATGTACAAATATGGAAAATAAAAACTGAATTCTTCAAGGCTGCCATGATGCACAAAAATAATAAAAACTTATTTCAGCCTCACACACATAAATATGTATTTACATATAAATTCGTTCCCTGGTTATGACTATGAAACATTAGAGTTTCACTGACTTTCATCCAATAGGAATGTCATCTGACTTCCACATGGGAGAGCAGGATTTGATTCCCTAAGTGGATGATCTCAGGTGGTCTTTTCTATCAATGACCTTTATAAAAGGGCCCGAAGGTTACCCTCTCAACAGTGGGTAGCTGGTGGAAGGGGGGTAGGTTAAGGAGATCTAAATTGAGAACTTGTTACTACTACCTCCATACCTGCCTTCCATGTGCTTTTATAACATGACAGAATTCAAAACACAGAGGCAAGCTTTACATTGGCAATGCCTAATACAGAGTTTTAAAAATAATACTGCTATTCAGGTCACTATTCTCACACCTTCTCTTGAAGGTCATGAAAGAAAAAACAAAAAGCTGAGAAAACATATCTTTCTAATGTCCATTGTTGTTTGTATTGTGATATTTCCCGTAAAATTTGGAGAATCTAATACGAAGCTTTTAAAAAGGGAAGTAGAGTGAGATTATTTCCGTAACAGCTCTGGCCGTTCTGCGCTTGCACCTTGGGAGCGAGTCATAACTCCCGACGCCTCCAATCAAGAAGTGAACCTCTGACGTCATCTCTTACTCTGCACCTATAGCTAACTCTATTGCTCATGCTGTACACTGCTCGTAGACTCGCTGGCTAGACTCGCGCAGTCAGCTGGAGATGTTCCGAATGCACTCGGACTCTACACCATTATGTCTTGTTTTTGACATAATTACAAAATTACACAAGAATTAACAAATTTTAAATCAGAATATGCTCAAAGGGAGGGGGAGGGGGCAAAAATCTGTTCATATACTCCCTGCATATCATATCTCTATGGTGTTCTACTAACCACACAAGTGGAATTTTTGTTATACCATATCATCAGTATTAATACACATTTCCAGCATTTTTCTTTCTTAAACAAACTTTTCAATCAGCAAATATCTTTGTAATCCTGTGTGAATTTAACCACAATGATAACATTAACATATTTATATTTGTTTTGTGTTGCATTTATCAGAGGTTTTTCACCTGCACATTACTTTAAACCCTAAATGTTTTCTGAAAGAAAAGTAGGTTAACCTGCTAGTTCAATCTTCAAAGGAAAAGAAAAGTCTGTACTCTAGGTTTTAGGTTTTTCAAATCCCCCTGGTCAACAAAATAGCAGACAAAAATTACATGAAGGTGAAGGAGTATAGATTGAAATATTACATAAAGGCTTCTGAAGTAAATTATAAGAATAATAAGTTCTAATATATTTCTCCCAACTTTAACTCAGAATTCTTATTGAGTGAGTAAAATCAACTTGAAGTGAAAGAACATCCATGAAAAAACCTTCTGTATGCATGCCTTATGTTTGTGAATCTCTATTTGGAATACAATTAGATTACATAAATACAGGAAAATAAACTCCTAGTACAATTTTTAAACCTACCTTAATACCTATGCTACCATTTGGTTGTTGTACTGCCTTAAACGGCAATGTCTTCAGTTCTTGCTGGACAACCTGATCATTAAAATTTCTCCCCAGAAGTCGTTTGAAACCATGGATTGTGTTCTTCATGTTCGTTACCATTTGATTTTTTGCGGCAACCCCAAGGATTCGATTCTTCCCACTGAATGCTACACATGACCTATAAGGGAAATAAAAAACATTATTTTACAAATTATCTCAGGACTACTGAAAATACAATACAAATGCAGCTTTATTTGAAAATAAAAATTTGACTACTCAGAAAAAAGATGTTAAACCTAGAAGTTTACCTTTCACCTTCAAAAGGATTCTTACGAGTTTACTGTTATTGTATTATCTTTAGTTATTTTCCATCACTTTCCTATTACTCTGCATTATTCACAACAATGAATATAATCCAGTTCCCAAAGCCTTCCCAAAATGTAACTTACACCAAACACAGATTACATTTAACTGTATAGGATACCTTATTCCCACGAAAAATTGAAGATACATTCGTTTAGATATTCAAGATGAAAGGTCATATCATGTGACCAAGATGAAAGTTATATCATAATTATAAGTATAGTTAGAATGGTTTCTTTTGACCTTGTAAGCATAAATTTGATTTTTTAAAATAAAGTTGGTAACCCTGCTGTACAAACACCATGCATCATTGAGGGTTAAAATTTTACACATATGTAGTTACTTCATGTCCCTTACCACCCTACCAAATTTCGTGAAAATCTGAGATGGTCAGGTTGAGAGCTGTGATGATTTGGCATGGAATGACAACCCTTTATGGGTTTTGCTCATACTGTTTGAAATTAAGTCACATAGACAAAATTACCATTCCTTTTGATTAAAGAGTTGGTTAATAGTAAAAGTCTGGCACTGAGCAAACCGACTTGAGACTATTGAATTTAATGTGATTGATTGATTTGCTGTATTTTACTTCACTTCTTGTGCCACTTTTGGCTAATTGCAAAGATGGAGATGAGTGATGATATGATGAAATTGATTGATACTCACAAACATACATGCCCAGACCGGGATTCGAACCCAAGACCCCTGGCATCGTAGCGCAATGTGCTAACCACTCTGCCATGGGGTGCGGCACTAATGACTTTCAGAAAGAAAATTAAAGGATGCACATGCAAAATGATCTTATAAAACCTGCTTTGAATACCATACTCGATGTCCTTTCGAAGTCACCTGGTCAGGGTTATATAAAAGTTGTTTGGTTGAGAACTCTCATTTAAAAAATCTTCACGATTAGCCAAAAGGGGCAGAAGAGCAATGTAGAACAAAACAAATCAATCAATAAATCAAAAATCTAGTTTTAGAGGATAATTGAATAACTTATTTATTGATTTGCTTTAATTTACTTCGCTTTTGTGCCACTCTTCAATAATTTGTGAAGATGGGGACGAGTGATGAAATTGATGAATTGACATTCACAAACATACGTGCCCAGGCTGGGATTCGAACCCGGGACCCCTGGTGTCATAGTTTTGTTAACCACTCCGCAACTTTCAGTATCCTTCATGCCATTAATTATTATTAGAACATGTTTAGTATGTGTATGTCTCTTTTTTAACATTTTGTTTCAGTCAGAACATCTCTTCATGCACCATTGATAATTCTTTCAATAAGAGATCAAATTTATCCTTAAACCAACAGGGACCAAGAATAGCACACTTGTCACGAATAATTCAGTAACTTACGAGGTTATCAATAGTTGTAATAGTCTGGAATTTCTTTGTTTCCCTAATTCATTTCTTTAGTGTACATTTCATTAAGGGGCAAGGAAGTAAGGGTAAAAATTGCACCCTGGGTAATGTACAGTTGTACAAAATATTGGAACATTGCCAGTGTATTCTGCTACAGCCGAATGTTTTCTTCTGATACTTCATGGCTAAGATCAACTATTGAACATAGAAAGGGAAATTGTAGCAGGTTGCAAAGTAATCTTAAAGAATTCATACAGAAGCACGAAAAAGGCACTTAGATAAGACAAATATGTTACTTGTGTAATATCTTAGTTTTTTCCACGAAACTAAACGCAAGTGTTTCTCAGCACTTTGCCCTGCAGTATTATAATTTGATCATTACCATGAACACAGGATTACTCAATAATAGCACACTAATAAATTTTAATAAATTAAAATTAATAAATTTGCAACAATCAGTAATAGCGTATTTATTCCTTTCATAAAAGTAACACTCAACAAAAGTCCATTTCTTTTAGATAAGATGATGTGGGGATCACCTGTTTCCCAAGGAGAATGGCCAAATGATTTTTTTAATGGATTAAAGAATGAATAATGTTAGCTCCATTTATCCACCGCAAGTGGAAGGATGAAACTATGCCTATGTAGCAAGGTCTACTATGCTAATGCCCACTTCGTCAGCAACTTCTCAGACAGATCAACAATGGTATCTACAAATCGCAGCATGAATTATCTTGACATGGCCATCATCTATTGATGTTGAAGGTCATACATGCACAATGATCTTCACACACTGATCCGATGTTCGGTTCATACAGTCGTCCTTGCGTGCTTGTTTAAGCGAATAAAATGTGTGTAAAATTTTTACCAAATTTGCAGCAAAAATTACGCACACACATTGTTCTTCAAGTTCTTTCATTTAGCATTTAAGCATACTCGTTCTTGATGTGTTAAAAAAAAAACTCATCCTTAAGAACATTCATAATTATCACAATTCAGTTTTCACTTTGTCCCTATCTGACACAGCTCGTGTATGTGGTCAGAGTTCCATGAATGTAGTTAGACTACTAGTGGAATGGGGCGCCGAACTGTTAAATGCATGTGAGTGAAAGTTTCCACACAGAGTGGAGAGCACAGACATTCCTGCTTGGATTAAGAGGAAGCCTTTTAAAAAAGAATGTGGTTATTTTCTAACCACACCTCATATTATTATTATTGTTGGGGTGTAAGGGGTGCTCCTTCCACGTAGTGCACCCAATAGTCAACCTCACTTCCACATAGTACACCCTGGACTGCAGACTAACGAGGCTCTGGCGACTGGCCCCCATGGCCAGTATAATTCTGTGTCATCCTGTGTTTTGTCCTTATTTGTGCTGAGTGCCCTTTTTAGCCTCAGCTTTTAACCAAGGTAAGGAAATTTTAGTTTTGAAACATGCTTTTATTTTTGTTATGATAAGGGGCTGGACCCCGTATAGTGTAACAGGTGCAAAATAGCCTCAGTGCTGACGCACCCGAAGATTTTGAGCTATTAAAAAAAAATAGAGGGGGAAGGAAAGGCAGAGATGATCACACCCTAGGCATCCTTGCACTTCCAAGGACAGCAGAGAACATCCGAAAAGTGACTCAAGTTGTTTGAAAAGATTGACGCTAGGAGCCTGAACATCCAAGCAATTCCTGAATTAGCAAACATGGATGAAAAAGGAGTGTGCTAAGGTGGTGCCAAAATTCCTCACTCCTGAGCAAATGAAATATTGTATGAACATTTGCATGGGCATTCTTGCAGACATTGGAAACAACCTGAACTTCCAGAAAATGTCATTCCTTGTGATGAAAACAGGATGTTTTAGTGTGATCCTGAAACTAAGAGGCAATCCATACATTGGAAGGGTCCCACTTATCCACAAAAAAAGAAAACAGATGAGCAAGTCGAAATTCAAAGCTGTGATGATTGTTTTCTTCTCGTATATCCAAGGGAGAAGCTCCCATTAATTGGGAGTCTGAAGGTCAGTCAGACAGTGAACCAGGTTTGCTACAAGGATATATTGAAGACTCTTCGAAAGACCATGTCTGGAAGAACAACTCATGGATTCTTTTACAAGGACAACATGCTGACACACATAATGCACTGTCCGTCAATACGTTTTGGGTATATTCACTAGACCTAGAATCATGTGACCACCTCCAGTTCCCAAAACGTCAAATCTGCATTAAAATGAACCCAGATCAAATCCATGGATGCAGTTAAAGCAAAAGTGGCTGATGTAATTAACAGTCTGTCAGATGATGACTTGCAGGACTGTTTCCAACAGCGGAAAATTTGTGTGGATCGTTGAGAAGGATCGGGAAGGGGAATTCATTGGAAGAGAGAATATTTCCCATGTGTTAGTTTCATCAAATAAAAAGGTTTGAGCATGAGTCCAATTATTTTCTAGCCATAAATTGTAACTAGAAAACCCTAAATAAAATTAAAAACCACATATTCATTACCTCACACAAATATCTTTCCTCCCACACAAATATACTAAACAAGAGAGCACACAACATCCAAAAAATCTAAACAAATAATAACTTAAAAATGTTCAAATAGTTAAACTGATGCAGTTGTGCAACCAACAAGACATCCCCTTTTGGGAGAAGGAAAGTGATCCTGTGTGCACCCTACTAAATCTGAACTTTCCGAATTCATGACCAAAATTTGTAACTTCTTATCTGTTTTGGTATTGCATTGCACAACGAGGTAAGATATTTCTCAATTAAGACATTTTTATCATTTTTCTAACCCAATAATAACCATTATTGTACTGATAAATCCAAGCAACTCATTGGAATTGTTCATTTATTAAACTCTTTCACAAGGAGATATATATATATATATACAGTTTCCACAAACTCTTAACAATTAGGTTTCCCAAAGTTTCCATAAAAACACAGTATCTGGAAATGAGAGATATAGAGATTGAGATTAATGGGTGAAAGTGTGTCTGTGTAAAAATTACAAACTGACTAATTTCATTTCAGATTATCGATACATTTATTGTTTAAAAGTGCAACTGGAATTTAATTTTGAAAAATATTATCCAGCATGGAACATCCCTATAGCTAGTTACAACACATATTTTTATTGAAAGGAAAAGTAATATTATTTTTCTATACAGATAATAATAATAATAATAGAATTTTCCAGTACAATATTAAAAACAATCAAATTCATGTACCGTAATCAAAGATGATGTGATACCATAACATGGTGAATAGCCTAACAGGAAGCAGGCTGGCTTGGAACTGTAATGTTTAATTTTTTCAGTATATACAGAAACAATTCCTACTACTTTGATGGTACACTAGTAGTTATTATTGGGTTTAGAAAAATGGTATTAGCCAGAAAAAAAACATGTCATCTCACTGGGCAATGCAACATCGAAAACAAAACAAAACATTTGCCACCGACACAATACTGACAAGTTTTTAATTTCAGACCAAGATAAAACATAGACTTTTAATGACTATTTTCCACCCTCGTTAATGCGCACCTTATCTGTAACATCAGCATAATTGGGACAAGGGCATAAACATGCCAAGGAATGTGAAGAATGATCCGTGATTTTACTAAATATGCCTGTCTCCATTCACCTGGAGTGACTGAAGAAAACCAGGCACTTGTCAGGATGACTGGCTGCTAGAACTCAAACTTCGACCTTCCCAAGACATACTTTGGAACCAATGACCTCAACAACAAACATAAAACGAAAACTGGAAAAACCTGGCCTCGGTTGCCAAGCAGTTAACGTCAGGAGGTCCAATCATCCAATCCAGGATAGGCCATGTTAGGGAACGTGCTCCATCATCTATCATTTCGGAAATTTCGCCCATGCCAGGGATGAGACGGGAATCCATCCCGGGTACTTTGTTGGAGAGGGCATAAGTGGACCACTTAAAATGCGATTTTAAATAACTTTATAAATGGGTAATTAATTCCATGTTAAATCAACAAAAAAAAAATAATAATTGGAATTTGATGTCATGGATTTTGGTATCTACGTTTCTTATCTGAAACATACAAAAAAATATTTATATTATTTTTCATGTTGCTGGTTTTTGAGTTATTGAAATTTGAAAACTGCCCAAAAACCGCTCACTGCTGAAACATTAAATACAATTTGCAAACAGACCTGTTTCAACTACAGGGCCGGGCATGGTACATTTTAAAGCTTATGAATATATTTAGCCAAATCCATGACATCAAAGGTTTATGCACTGGTTGATTTGACATGGAATTACCAAAAAAGTTTTAAGGGATCAATTCAGCATGGCGTATTCATTGGAGCAGTGTGTGTGCTTTGCTGAAGAGTATTTTACTACTCATTCTTACACTTATGTGCAAGAGGTTTTCCAATAAAAATGCCCTGCTTCTGCTGTACATCACAAAGCAACTCTTTTACAACCAGTCAAACACAAACAAATGATCCCACAAATTGTTTAAGAGTTGATATGTATTGTTAAAAATCAGTTCTCAGATGTTTTCAGCAAATTAACAATGTTTTTTTTAAAATAATGTAATTGCTTTTATTTAGATAAATGCTAACATAAATTTATGAACCCAGTGATAGCCTACAGGATTAGTTTAGTGCAGAAAACCCGGTGTAAATATCTCTTACGATTTGCATGATCTAAATTTTCAAAGTTTGGATTGCGCGACTTTTGAAACATACTGAGAATGCACAATTGCTAGTAGTTGGTTTCCTAGTGCAATGTCATTGTAACCTTATGTTAACTTGTGCGAAACCAGTAATACTTCAGGATGATGAAAGTAAACCTTCGTAAGCACTGCTACATTAAATAAGTTGAAGTGAGCCAGAAGAGTAATAAAACTCCAGCAGCATAGCTATTTGCAGTCTAAAGCTCTTCTTAATAGTTTTTCTTGTGCTTGTAATAACCGTAAACTACAGGAAAATAAAGCTCTTCTTGTTTATGCATGTGATTTTTGTTGGATGTTGAAGTCCATGCAATTTTTGTCGCATGTTGTAGTGAGATACTTTGTCGGGTGGCGATATTCGACAAAAATCGTATGTATCAATGGAACCTATTTGTTTCCATGTTCCTTCAGTTTCTCTAACAAAATGCCTTACTACGACGTCCGACAACTATCCGACGGCGCCACCCGCTCTCATCCCCTCCATCTGTTGACAGTTCTGTCCCCTTACTATTCCCATACGGACAAGAAAAAATGGTAATTCAATGCATTTTCCACATAATATTTAGAGGCTTAACCTTTGCTCCCCGATGATGCCATATGGTATCATGGTGCTGATTACGAAATGAATGTGCTTTTTGGACCTTCATACTCTTACGTTTGGGTGGAAACTCTGACACAGGTCTGGAGCAAGCCTGGGAAATTCATATTAATGACCAACTTACCCCCCCCCCCCTCCGCAACATATCCATGCCACATTTCCGAACAGAGTTTCACGTTTTGGCTCATCATTCAACTTGTATGGCACCCAGGAACATGAAACATGTTTCAATCTCTTTGGAAACGTCGATTTTTTTCATTGAAATTCGGTGGTTGCGCCCCCAAACCTCCCTTCCTCGGTTCGGCATTCTGAATTGTACACGGTTGCATGCTATGATGTTTTAGCTGCAAAACAAAACTTATCCGAAGTAGATTCCTCCCATAGTGCCAGAGTTATAACAATTTTCCTTCAAAAATGCATTTTTTCTTTTTTTACGAAAAATAGGTAAATCACATTTTGGCTTATTATTTAACTTGTATGGCACCCAGAACATGAAACATGTTTCATTCTCTTGAGAAATGTTCATTCTTTGAAAAGGATACTAAAGTTTGCGCCTTCTTCCCAAATAGCGGGAGAAGAGGGGGCAAACTTCAGATTTTTATGGTTTTTTCAATGAAATTCGGGGGTCGCGCCCCCCAAACCCCCCTTTCCTCGGTTCGGCGTTCTGAATTGTACACGGTTGCATGCTCTGATGTTTTAACTGCAAAACAAAATTTATCCGAAGTAGATTGCTCCCATAGTGTCCGAGTTATAACAATTTTCCTCCAAAGAGTGTTCGAATTTAAGATTTCCGCCGAGAAGCTCGGACGAGAAATGTATGTATGTCTCTCTCTCTCTCTCTCTCTCTCTCTCCTGCCATCACTGGTTTCTGGCGCCGTGGTTGTGTTGTGCATAAAAAAAGGCCCTAAAAGTTGAGGCCGAAACTTACGAACGAGATTTCCTGTTCCCATGCAGAGTTCCATAACGATATCTTTAAATAAATAAATAAATAAAAAGGTCAATGAAGATGAAATTCCCTGACATTTCCCTGACTTTTTTTGACACCTCAAATTCCCCGACTTTTCCCGGTTTTCCAGGTCTGTCGCCACCCTACTATAACGTATATTCCGAACAATTTCCTGTCGCGTATTGTGTTCACAAGTTACAAAGGAAAAACTTCCAAAAGTACCAGAAACGATAGCGCTTCTTTTTTTAAATATTATTCCCTAAATTGCGGGAAAACCATTGACATTAGCGAAAAATCAAATCAAACTTCTAATGAGGATGAAGACTCAAAAAATACTGTACTTATGACAATTAGTTACGGAGATACAGGTCAGCAACCAAGAGTCTACAAATCTGATTTTTTTTGGGGGGGGGTCCTGAGGGAGAAATGCCGGGAGTGGGGCGGAGACTTTTGGGATTTTGTGCTCTTCGCAGTGGTCTACCCAAAATTCAGCTTTTACGGAATTATTACAGATATTTAACGCTCTTTTTTTTGCCTTCATTGCCTGGCCTGTATGTAGAATTCGAGGTAAGTGAACGTAATATAAAACAAGGCAAGCGGGGGGCGTTGGATGGAACAAGCACATTTTCTCCTTTCTTTTCAAAGTATATGAACCCTGACAGCAATTTGAAGAAGAAATAAATCGCGTGTACCAAGAGGTTGAAATCGAACTGTTCATTTCATTTGGTCACTTGGGCTCCACTCAAGTCACCTTACCTATATATGCGCACAACGAATTGACTGTTGAAACATGTGACCGCTTTATCGCTACATTCCAATCCACATATGGCCCGAATGCATACAGGCAGAACTTTCACTGCCCAGCTGAAGCCGCTGCCATCCCAGCTGTCTTTGAGCTGTGAATCACACACCTTACGTCACGCCTCCACAGAGGAGCAAAACAGAACCATCTTGCTGTGAAGCTGAATTAGGAAACATTTCAAGTCGATGTCAGTGTTGCCAAATGATATGAAATATCCTTCACAGCTTGGGGCCAGTTTGGTAAAAATTTGTCGAGTCTTTTATGATCCGACAGGCTAATCGGAACTGGACCTACGTCTGAAATTGGAATAAGAACTTCTCTCTCCTTTGGACATCGAACCTGCGATCCCCGAATTACAAGGTCAGCAAAGTGGTCCACAACGCTTGGGGAAATTTCATTTATGGTGACCTTGTCAAAGCTCCCTCCATGCTTTTCCGAAGTTCCTAAAGGTATATTGCTTTGTGATGAATTTTTATTGTCTTTGCCAAATGTACAGTGGGTTGCATAAGTATCAGCAGGCAAATTTCTTCGTTTTACGCAATAAGATCTTCAAGAATTCAAACAAAACGCCAAACAAGCTGCTTACAACTTCTACACCAGCATGCATGAAAAGCTAGTCCTTAAAAGTACAAGAGAAAAAATAATGAATGTAGTCATGGACAATTTGCCGTGAAATACTTGTGCATCTCACTGTATATTGTGGCATAATTTATCCTGCGCTCTCCGTTGCCGAGTGTGTTCAAAGCTTAATGCTGTAAACAGATGATCTGCTGCTGTCGGCTATGCAGTTTTGGATTTGAATGTTTTTTTCTCATTATCTTGCTAATATACATTTTATTTTTAAACAAGGACAAAGAAGAAACTTTCTTAACAGAAGAGCAACTTGTCCATGTGTACAAGAAAAAGTTCTGCAGTTATGTCAAATAATTCACTGACGTGTTATTTGTACAATTTTGTAAGCATCATCGATGTTTTGAGGGGAGTAAACACTTTTCGTTTGTTCTCCAACACACATTTATCTATGCATGAGTTTGGTTTTAATTTCTTAAGAAGGGATATAGCTACTTTAAAAAATGTTGGGAGAAAATTCTGTACAACGAAGGAAAGGCAATCATGCCTTCGAGAGTTTTGCAACACTGATCGTCTGTTAGACAGTTTGGGTGAAAGATATGAGAACAAAACTTCCGCCCACCTGCTCGTAAACCAGCCTACAAACAGCCGCAACATCCACAAGACTGAAGAACGTCACTTCCAGCAAGTAACAAGCAACGCAGACATCACTAAAGCAGTACGGATGCTCTTCAAAGTAATAACAATTGACGAAACTGAGACTGGACATTTTCCTTCAAAGCGCGAATACAACACGCATGAACAAACAAAGAATAAAATACATCGGAAGTCTGTTAAGTTCGAGACTTTAGTGATACAGAATGTAAGGCGTAGAACTGTTAGCGAAAAATGCAGGCTCGACCAGGACTCGAACCCGGGTCTCTGGCATTCCGTGCCATCACACTACCATTGAGCTACCGAGCCGGCCTGGCTTCGCCTGATTTTTCGCTTCCGCTGTTTTTTACCTGTGTGGAATCGTCTCTGCCAGTGCTACCGCAACGTGATCTGTTGCTTTTGAAACACAGGTCGAGCGTGCATTTTTCGCTAATAGTTCTACGTAGTACATCTCATGTGTGTGCCTAATTTAATGAAGTAACATCTCTACGCTGGGAGGAAAGAGGAAACGTCAACGTCTACTGTGTTTCAACTTCCAGATATACGAGGTGTGGCAATAAAGAAACCGGACTGATTTTTTTTTCTAATTTCAGGTCACGTGGATGACGAAGAGAAGGGCAGGACATTGACTTGGGGACAAACGTATGTACTAAAAATGATTTTTTTTCTAAAATGGTGATGCAACTACCATTGGATCGTTTGGCATGGAATGACCCTGGTGTACGAAGTTTAAGGAGGTGAGGGGAGACGATCCTTCTACTGTGAAAACGCAAGAGAATGTGGAGAAAGTCGGTAGAATTGTTCGAGGACCGCCGCCTCAGCAATCGAGCAATTTCTGAACATACCAACATCAATAAGAAAATCGTTAGACAGATTTCCCACGACGATCTGTGCGCTAAAGTGGTGGCAACATTTCAATTGTCTGACTTTTTTCATTAAAGGGTTAGAGCATGAGTCCGGTCTCTTTATTGCCACACCTCGTATATCCAATCAGTTTGACAGTTGGGGGGGGGGCTGGGGAAGATGGAGAAAATGTTAGTTGTTGAAGTTTAATAGCAGCATGATTTTACCAACTTCCCCATGGGGCAACGAACGTGAAGAAGTTGGGGGGGGGAGTTATGTATAACACCCCGATAACTTGTAATGGTTTCCTACGAGGCTCATTTAGACATCCCAAGGGTTGAATAAAGGTTCGTGAACATAGCCCGCCAATTGTCTACAAAATTAACCAAATTTTTGCTCATTGTTAGTGCTACGTTAGTGCTGGTTTCTGTCGTAACAAGTTTCGTCAGACGACCCCTGTTCAAAAAATATAGCAGCACTAACGAAATTCTTTACGGCAGAAGGCAGTACTAACGTAGCACCAAATATGGACAAAATTTGATTAATTTTGAAGACAAGTGGCGGGCTAAGTTCACGGACCTGTTGAATAAGACAGTTCGAGTGCCGGGAACTACAAGCATTTTTAACTCGAGGTGAGAACGTGACAGACAATCTTGGATTGATCATAAAATCATAAAATGATTTAGGCAGGGTTCTAACCTGAAACCTTTGTCTTCGCAGAGCGTTACGAAGACTACTCAGCCACGGAGGTCGGTTGTGCCTAGTCCCCCTACCATCAAGAGAAACTTCAACTGTTCTTGCCCCCGACTTCTGGGACTTAATCGTCGCCACTGTAAAATCATATGGGTCATTTAGCCAAATACGAGCCCACAGGACACGAGCTAGTAAAATATTGAAAAGTTTGACTCAGCAATATAGATGGTGAGCATAAAGCGATGGTGGTTCGAGAAGCGAATAAACTTAGCCAGTCTCGATCTTGTGTCTGTTTGTTAAAAGCCTTACACGAACTCTGTCTATTTATAAACAGTCTTCTCGTTCTCGTCTCGAAATATATACCATATAAACAACATATACACAACGTACCACTGCACACAAGGCAAACAACTTTTCTTAACGTTCGAAGTTCTTCTCTAGACGCTATGAACCCTCGACAAACGGAATTTTATCCTGCGTATATGCAACCACCCGGCACATGTAATGCCACAAAGATTTGTCTTTGCAATATTATAAACAAACTACCAAAATAACAAATCTAAAATTCTTGACATTTCTTTGGTTTCTTAACCCCTACTTACGTAAAGTTAGAAATTAACAATTACGGAAATAAATATTTATTTCAAGAAAACTCCCTTGCCAAAAGGCCAGTTAAGATCAAAACTGAAGCTGTATTGAACAAGAGAATTAGACTTGTTTTATGTATTAATGCCCCTTGCACTGCGTTCGGCAGACTAACGAGGCTCTGGCGTCTGGACTCTACAGCCAGTAAAATCTTACGTGGGGCTCGTGTTGTCGTCTATTTGTGATTGTCCCTTCATCCACCTTATCTTACCCTACCAATCAGTTGATCTCCGAATGTTTAGTATCGTTTTTCTACAGATGTAACTAAAATTATTCTAGCAATATTTTCGCGCCTCGCGAAAGTACGGGTCCCTAATTATGAATCAGTCTGTATAATAATGAGCGACCGTACACGTTGGCCGACAGCCAACCCCTGTAGTTATTTAAGAAATGCAAATAAGTGACAATCTAAATATAATTAATGTCACGTTCCACATATAATTTTAGCTAGAGCACTCTAAAAGTGGTATTCCTGAATTAGTCACAGAAAATAACGCAATTATGGATCTTCCCGAAACATGTGTGGAAAAATCAATTTCAATCATTACACTTACTTTGTTATTCACACTTTTCATCAGCTAAATGACAACCACAACAGCAATGTCGGAAGAATTTGCAGATCCGCCTCTTTGAGTATGTTTTCTCGCCGAACAACCACGCCTTTCCTGTTCAATACATTCGATCCAAATTTCTACTAACAACGGAAACAGTTCGTCAAGAGTAATATATATAAACTTCCATGTACAATATAAGGTAGACAGGGTGGATACAAACAAGCAGAAATGAAATTCCCTGACTTTTCCAGGTTTCCCAGGACAAAATTTACATTTTTCCCTGACAATTACAAACTAAACTAAATCGATTTTTTTGCAAATGGTAATAATAAACTCATACAGATCCACGTATGGTTTTGTTAAGTACCAATATTATCTTCTATGAAATTGACTTAATTTCTCTATTCTCTATGATTTGAATTCAAACTGCAAAATAGTGAATTTGGAAAATTATTGCAATTCACAAGCTAGGGAAGGATTACGGAATGTTGTCATACGCAGCAAGTTTAAAATAAAATACTTGATTATTTTTAAAGTTACGACTAAATTAGGTAAGAGTGATTGATTAAGAAATACAATTTGTAATTTATCAGTCTCCTTATACATTCTCGGTATTATATGTTGATATTTCCACTAAGGTTTGGAACCCTCTGCTTGCAAGAACCATGAGTGCGGACTCATTTTTCAATGCATAAAGCTACTTCTCTCTTCTCTGTAAAGCAAACAACTTAACTCTTGCATATAAGTAAAACAATTGAATCGAACAAAATAAAGTGTCATATTTCCTTACATTATCAATTATCAATGGGATTTCTGCTTCAGTACAGTATATCCAAGTGAAGTACTGTGAAACTGACAACATGCAGATATACCATCAATGCTGACGAAAAGGGTATGTAGGTATTAGAAATTTAACGCAAGCAATTTATAGAATTTCATTGTATAGGTACCTGATTTAGCTAATCACACATTAAAACAGGAACACTCTAATAATAAAAGCTTCTGAAAGTTCATATACGAGGGGCATCCTGAAAAAAGGTCCAATGGTCCCTATACACAGCACTAGTGGTCGGAGAGCGATACACACACATGCAGGCAGGAAGAAGTGGCATGTAGCTGTAATCTGGTACAGTTGCAATGCAGCCGTTTTCGGAAAGTTCTAGGTTAAATATTGCAGCTCTCATACAGTCTCCCACCGACTGCGATGTAGCCTACGTGTAGTAATCAGATTTTTGCAGGCTCAGAATTTGGCACATAGCCATCAGCAATCGTGTGATGTGTGCAGACCAGAGGTCGTGAGTGATAGTATGTTCAGATGATGGTGCAGACAATTCACGAAGGCCAATCGAATGTGCACAACCCCATACAGCTGAGTACACGCGGGTGTTCCATCACTTCAGGTGAGAGATTTTGGACCACTTCCTGTACAGCCCTGGCCTTGAATGTACCGACTTTCATCTCTTTGTTTAACTGAAGAGGTCTCTGGCAGGGCAAGGATTTCACAGCTACACTGCGCTAGAGATAGTTCCAGTCTTTGCTGTCAGACATATATGCCATGGGCATACTATGCTGAAAATTAGGTTAGGACTCACTGTTACTAATGCAATAAATTACTACTGATATTCTTGTTTTATTTATGTTTAATCGGTAGCAACCTTGGTCCTTGATTTTTTATTTTCTTAATTGGTGTAGTTTTATATTTTTTACTATTCGGTGTTATTTTTCCAAAAATTCACATTTTAATTTTAGTGCATTTTCTCGCAAATACCTGAAATTATACCTTCATGGTGTTTTCAAACTACTGTTTCAAATTGTAAGTCACATGGCTTACGCCTCTTCGTGAGAGTTTGATATCTTGAAAGTTATTTTGGGAATTTTTTATATCCCTTTTTTAATTTTAAGGTAAGGATTTTAGTTAATGGAAATTTCCCCGTATATACTGAAGGGTGCATAATGACCATAAGTGGCGACGCACCCAAAAAATTAAAATCAATCAATCTCATGTGACCAATACCGATATATTATGGCACCAAAAATTGGCAATGTATTTTTTTGAGTTGTTAGTGTTACGTTTCCCAAAATTCACGTTTTTGTTTCAGAACATTTATCTGCCAAATATACTGAAACTTAATACTCCATTGTGCTTTTAAACTATTATTTTAAATTGTAGGTCACATGGTCTATGTATTTTCTTGACAGTTTGATATGTTGGAACAGATTTTTGAGGAAGTAAAAGTAAATAGCTCCCCTGCATTTTTCCATGAAGGTGTATAGGGCTTTGGAGTTAGGGCCCCAGACTTTCTTGATCACGGCTGAAGGTGGGGGTGGTGTGATCTGCACCACGCTCCTGGCTACCTTTATCCCTCAAAGTTTCCTCAAGGTACCAGCTTCATATGATGCTGGGTGGTGCCGGAGCAGTTGGAATAGGTGGAAAATATCCCGGTTCTCACCCGCAGGGGATCGACCCCGGGTCTCTCGCATAGTAGCCTGACGCCCTAACGACTGATCTAAATTATTACTCGCTCGACAAATGCCGATGGTGAACACTTAGCTTGGTAATTCAAAACATATCTCGTGCGACAAGTACTGAAGATACTGCTCCCGTATGACGGTAGACATGCACTCAATCTCCTGTTAGAACCCTGCCACTTTTACATGATTTAATGTGGCTGTCGGAATTATTCCATGTACGTATAACTCTATAGTTTACTCTTGAATAAAATGTTGGAAAACTTGCATGTTCTATGTACAAAAACATGGCCTAGAAAAGATAAGCATGTTGGGTTTCATGGAATTTTTCATTGTTTTAGGACATTTCTTTAAAAATATCTCTTAAAACGCCAACAATTCGCATTTTATGCCAAATACGCATTATTTCGATATTTCTATCGGGCGAAAAATGTGTCCAGACATCACTGCACATTCCTAAACATAACTTCACAGCAATTACCATTTTTCACGGTTTTGGCGTTTGCGAAAAATCAATCTCCCTACTAACAGACAGGACAGAGAGTGGCGTTAATTTCATTCCAATACTAGTGTTGCAGTAAATTTGAGGTTGCCAATTTTTATAATGTTCACCAATGCAGGTTTATGTTTCAATTTTTCGTGATAGTATTCAATATATATCCCGTTTGGTTGGATTCTTCTTGATATATAAGAATAGTGCAATGTCATTGTAAACGTATGTTAACTTGTGCGAAACCAGTAATACGTCAGGATGATGAAAGAAGACCTTCGTAAGCACTGCTACATTAAAGAAGGTGAAGTGAGCCAGAAGAGTAATAAATTCCAGCAGCATATTTGCAGTCTAAAGCTCTTCTTGTTTATGCATGAAACTTTTGTTGGATGTTGCAGTCAATGCAATTTCTGTCGCATGTTGTAGTGAGATACTTTGTCGGGTGGCGATATTCGACAAAAAACGTATGTATCAATGGAACCTATTTGTTTCAATGTTCCTTCAGTTTGCCCAAGAAAATGCCGTACTACGACGTCCGACAACTCTCGGACGGCGCCACCGGCTCTTATCCCCTCCATCTGTTGACAAGTTCCCTTACTACTCCTATACGAACAAGAAAAAAATGATAACTCAATGCATTTTCCATGTAATATTTAGAGGCTTAACCTTTACTCTCCCGATGATACCATTTGGTATCATCAGAGTAAGGTCGTACTGGCCCGATGATACCATATGGTATCATGGTGCTGATTACGAAATAAATATGCTTTTCGGAACTTCATACTCTTATGTTTGGGTGGAAACTGACACAGGGCTGGAGCAAGCCTGGGAAATTCATACTGATGACCAACCTCCCCCTCTCCCCGCAACATATCCATGCCACATTTCCGAACAGAGTTTCACATTTTGGCTCATTATTCAACTTTTATGGCACCAAGGAACATGAAATGTTTCAATCTTTTTGGAAACGTCCGTTCTTTGAAGGGAATAAATACTAAGGTTTGCGCCTTCTCCCCCAAATAGCGGGAGAAGGGGCAAACTTCAGATTTTTATAGTTTTTTCATTGAAATTCGGGGGTTGCGCCCCCCAAACCCCCCTTTCCTCGGTTCGGCGTTCTGAATTGTACACGGTTGCATGCTCTGATGTTTTAACTGCAAAACAAAAATTATCCGAAGTAGAATGCTTCCATAGTGCCCGAGTTATAACAATTTTCTGAGTAATATGCAAATTACCTATTTTTTAGTAAAAAACAGAGTTTCACATTTTGGCTTATTATTGAACTTGTATCGCACCCAAGAACATGAAACATGTTTCATTCTCTCTAGAAACGTCCATACTAAGGTTTGCGCCTTCTCTCCAAAATAGCGGGAGAAGAGGAGGCAAACTCCAGATTTTTATGTTGTTTTTTTTTCATTCAAATTGGAGGGTCGCGCCCGCAAGCCCCCTTCCTCGGTCCGGGGTTCTGAATTATACACGGTTGCATGCTCTGATGTTCTATCTGACAAACAAAACTTATCCGAAGTAGATTGCTCCCATAGTGCCCGATTTTTAACAATTTACCTCCAAAAATGCAAATTACCTATTTTTTCGTAAAAAAAACACATTTTGGCTTATTATTCAACTTGAAATGGCACCCAAGAACATGAAACATGTTACGTTGTCTTGAGAAATGTCCATTCTGTTAAAAGAATACTAAAGTTCGCGCCCTCTCCCCAAAATAGTGGAGGAAGAAGGGGCAAACTCCAAAGTTTTATGTTTTATCCATCGAAATTCGGGGGTCGTGGCCCCAAGCCCGCTTCCTCGGTCCGGCGTTATGAATTGTACACGGTTGCATGCTACGATGTTTTAGATGCAAATCAAAAATTATTAGAAGTAGATTGCTCCCATAACAATTTTCCTCCAAAAATGCAAATTACCTATTTATCGTAAAAAAAAATAATCACATTTTGGCTTATTATTCAACTTTTATGGCACCCAAGAACATGAAACATGCTTCACTCTCTTGAGAAATTTCCATTCTTTGAAAAGAATACTAAAGTTCACTTCCTCGGTCCGGCGTTATGGATTGTACACGGTTGCATGCTATGATGTTTTAGCTGCAAATCAAAAATTATTAGAAGTAGATTGCTCCCATAACAGGGTGGCTACAAACAAGCAAAAATGAAATTCCCTGACTTTTCCAGGTTTTCCAGGACAAAATTTACATTTTTCACAGACAATTACAAACTAAACTAAATCGATGTTTTTGTAAATTGAAATAATAAACTCATACAGATCCAGGTATGGATTTGTTAAGTACCAATATTATCTTCTATGAAATTGACTTAATTTCTCTATTCTCTATCATTTGAATTCACACTGCAAAATAGTGAATTTGGAAAATTATTACAATTCACAAGCTAGGGAAGGATTACGGAATTTTGTCATACGCAGTAAGTTTAAAATAAAATACTTGATTATTTTTAAAGTTAGGACTAAATGAGATAAGAGTGAAGAGTGAATGATTAAGAAATACAATTTGTAATTTATCAGTCTCCTTATCCATTCTCGGTATTATATGTTGATATTTCCACTGAGGTTTGGAACCCTCTGCTCGCAACAACCATGAGTGCGGATTCATTTTTCGATGCATAAACCTACTTCTCTCTTCTCTGTAAAACAAACAACTTAACTCTTGCATATAAGTGAAACAATTGAATCGAACAAAAGAAAGTGTCATATTTCTTTACATTATCAATGGGATTTCTGCTTCAGTACAGTATATCCAAGTGAAGTACTGTGAAACTGACAACATGCAGTAATACCATTAATGCTGACGAAAAGGGTATGTAGGTATTAGAAATTTAACGCAAGGAATTTATAGAATTGCATTGTATAGGTACCTGATTTAGCTAACCACACATTAAAACAGGAACACACTAATAATAAAAGCTTCTGAAAGTTCATATACGAGGGGCATCCTGAAAAAAGCTCCAATGGTGCCTATACGCAGCACTAGAGGTCAGAGAGCGACACACACACATGCAGGCAGGAAGAAGTGGCATGTAGCTGTAATCTGGTGCAGTTGCAATGCAGCCGTTTTAGGACAGTTCTAGATTAAAGATTGCAGCTCTCATACAGTCTCCCACCGACTGCGATGTAGCCTACATTGCACGCTCAGAATTTGGCACAGAGCCAGCAGCAATCGTGTGAGGTGTGCAGATTGGACGTCGTGTGTGATCGTATGGTCAGACGATGGTGCAGACAATTCACGGAAGGCCAATCGAATGTGCACAACCCCACACAGCACAACACAGGCCCTTTGCATCACTTAAGGTGAGAGATCTTGGACCACTCCCTGTACTACAGCCCTGCCCTTGAATGTACCGACTTTCATCTCCTGGTTTAACTGAAGAGGTTTCTGGCAGGGCAAGGATTCGACAGCTACACTGAGATAGAGATAGTCCCAGTCTTTGCTGTCAGACACAAAATTTAGTGCCATGCTACGACAAATGCCAGAACAACGGTGGTGATTATGCCGAAAATTAGGTTAGGGCTCACTGTTACTAATGGAATAAATTACAACTGATATTCATGTTTTATTTATGCCTAATCGGTAGGGACCTTGATATTTTGTTACTTTTTTTCAAATTGGTGTATTTTTTTATTTTTTACTATACGGTGCTATTTTTCCCAAAATTCACATTTTCATTTTAGCGTATTTTCTGGCAAATATCTGAAATTATACATTTATGGTGTTTTTAAACTACTGTTTCAAATTGTAAGTTACATGGCTTACGCCTCTTCGTGAGATTTTGATATCTTGAAAGTTATTTTCCATACCCCCTTTTTAATTTTAAGGTAAGGATTTTAGATAAAGGAATTTTCCCCGTATATACTGAAGGGTGCATAATGAGCGTAAGTGGCGACGCACCCAAAAAATTAAAATCAATCAATCTCACGTGACAGATACCGATATATTATGGAACCAAAAATTGGCGCGACAGTTTGATATGTTGGAACATATATTTGAGGAAGTAAAAGTAAAGTGCTCCCCTGCACTTTTCCATGGAGGTGTATAGGGATGTGGAGTTAGGGCCCCACACTTTCTTGATCACGGTTGAAGGTGGGGGTGATGTGATCAGCACCATGCTCCTGGCTACCTTCATCCCTCAAAGTTTCCTCAAGGTACCAGCTTCATATGATGCTGAGTGGGCGCCGGAGCATTTTGAATAGGTGGAAAACATACAGGTTCTCCACCGCAGGGGATCGATCCCGGGTCTCTCGCATAGTAGTCAGATGCCCTAACGACTGAGCTCCATTATTACTCGCTCGACAAATGCCGATGGTGCGCACTTGGCTTGGTAATTCAAAACATATCTCGTGAGACAAATACGAAGATGTGGCCTCCCGTGTGACGGTAGATATGCACTTGATCTCCTGTTAGATCCCTGCCACTTTGCTCTGTGATGCAAATGGTTTTGATAGAAATTGAAAAAATCGTGGGAAATACATAAATTAATGTGTCTGTCGGAATTATTCCATGTACGTATAACTCTATAATTTACTCTTGAGTAAAATGTTGGAAAACTTGCATGTTCTATGTACACAAACATGGCCTAGAAAAGACAAGAATGTTGGATTTCATGAATTTTTCGTTTTTTTAGGACATTTCTTTTAAAAAAACGTTAAAAACGCCAACAATTCGCATATTATGCCAAATTCGCATTATTTCGATATTTCGAATGGGCGAAAAATGTGTCGAGACATTACTGCACATTCCTAAACATAACTTCGCAGCAATTACCATTTTTCATGGTTTTGGAGTTTGCGAAAAATCAATGTCCCTACTAATTGGAAATTACTTTCTGACCACCCCTCATATAAATCAGTAGATGGAAAGTGAAAATTTTGCAGGGCTGGCAGAGAAAAGTCAATTCTTGTAGAAAGTGATTTGCTGCTATGATTGAATGAATCGAGTAAATATGATATTAAAATATTTACGTATTTATTATTAGTATTTTGTTTCATAATATTGGACATTAACCTTACCCTGTGAGAGATTAATGACCATCTCTCACAAGTTTAAACAGACAGGACAGAGAGTGGCGTTAATTTCATTGCAATACTAGTGTTGCAGTAAATTTGAGGTTGGGAGCATGCTCTTGCCAATTTTTATAACGTTCACCAATGCAGATTTGTTTCACTTTTTCGTGATAGTATTCAATATATATCCCGTTTGGTTGAATTCTTCTTGATATCTAAGAATATTGCAATGTCATTGTAAACGTATGTTAACTTGTGTGAAACCAGTAATACGTCAGGATGATGAAAGAAGACCTTCATAAGCACTGCTACATTAAATAAGGTGAAGTGAGCCAGAAGAGTAATAAAATTCCAGCAGCATATTTGCAGTCTAAAGCTCTTCTTGTTTATGCATTCGAATTTTGTTGGATGTTGCAGTCCATGCAATTTCTGTCGCATGTTGTAATGAGATACTTTGTCAGATGGTGATATTCAACAAAAATCGCATGTATCAATGGAACCTATTTGTTTCCATGTTCCTTCAGTTTGTCCAACAAAATGCCTTACTAAGACGTCCGACAACTATCGGGCGGCACCACCCGCTCTTATCCCCTCCATCTGTTGACAAGTCCCCTTACTACTCCCATATGGACAAGAAAAAATGATAATTCAATGAATTTTCCACGTAATATTTAGAGGCTTAACCTTTACTCGCCCAATGATACTATATGGTATCATCAGAGTAAGGTCGTACTGGCCTGATGATACCATATGGTATAATGGTGCTGATTACGAAATGAATGTGCTTTTTGGACTTTCATACTCTAATGTTTGGGTGGACACAGGTCTGGAGCAAGCCTGGGAAATTCATATTGATGACCAACCTCCCCCTTCTCCGCAACATATCCATGCCACATTTCCAAACAGTTTTTCACATTTTGGCTCATTATTCAATTTGTATGGCACCCAGGAACTTGAAACATGTTTCAATCTCTTTGGAAATGTCCATTCTTTGAAAAGAATACTAAACTTCGCGCCTTCGTCCCAAATAGCGGGAGAAGAGGGGGCAAACTTCTTCCTTGAAATTCGGGGGTCGCGCGCCCCAAACCCCCCTTCCTTAGTTCGGCGTTCTGAATTGTACACGGTTGCATGCTATGATGTTTTAGCTGAAAAACAGAACTTATCCGAAGTAGATTGCTCCCATAGTGCCAGAGTTATAACAATTTTCTGAGCAATATGCAAATTACCTATTTTTAGTAAAAAACAGTGTTCCACATTTTGGCCTATGGCAGCCAAGAACATGAAACATGTTTCATTCTCTTTCGAAACGTCCATTCTTTGAAGAGAATACTAAGGTTTGCGCCTTATCCCCAAAATAGCGGGAGAAGAGGGGGACAAACTTCAGATTTTTATGTTTTTTTTTATTGAAATTCGGGGGTCGGGCTCCCTCAAACACCCTTCCTCGGTCAGGCGTTCTGAATTGTACACGGTTGCATTCTCTGATGTTTTATCTGAAAAACAACACTTATCTGAAGTAGATTGTTCCCATAGTGCCCGAGTTATAACAATTTTCCTCCAAAAACGCAAATTACCTATTTTTCGTAAATAAAAAAAGCACACTTTGTCTTATTATTCAACTTGTATGGCACCCAAGAACATGAAACATGTTTCATTCTCTTGAGAAATGTCCATTCTTTGAAAAGAATACTAAAGTTCGCGCCTTCTCCCCAAAATAGTGGGAGAAGAGGGGCAAACTTCAGATTTTTTTCCTACTGAAATTTGGGGGTCGCGCCCCCCAATCCCCTTCCTCGGTCCGGCGTTCTGAATTGTACACGGTTGCATGCGCTGATTTTTTAGGTGCAAAACAAAACTTATCCGAAGTAGATTGCTCCCATAGTGCCCGAGTTATAACAATTTTCTGTTCCCGTGCAGAGTTCCATAACGATATCTTTAAATAAAAAAAATTAAAAAGTCAATGAAGACGAAATTCCCTGACATTTCACTGACTTTTTTTGACACCTCAAATTCCCTGACTTTTCCCGGTTTTCCAGGTTTTCCAGGTCTGTCGCCACCCTGCATAACAATTTTCCTCCAAAAATATCACATTTTGGCTTATTATTCAACTTTTATGGCACCCAAGAACATGAAACATGCTTCACTCTCTTGAGAAATTTCCATTCTTTGAAAAGAATACTAAAGTTCGCGCCTTCTCCCCAAAATAGTGGGAGAAGAGGGGTAAACTCCAGACTTTTATGTTTTTTTCCATTGAAATTCGGGGGTCGCCCACCCTCAAACCCCCCTTCCTCGGTTCGGCGTTCTGAATTGTACACGGTTGCATGATCCGATGTTTTAGCTGCAAAACAAAAGTTATCCGAAGTAGATTGCTCCCATAGTGCCTGAGTTATAACAATTTTCCTTCAAAGAGTGTTCGAATTTAAAATTCCCGCCGAGAAGCCAGGGCGAGAGAAATTTCTCTCTCTCTCTCCTCCTGCCATCACTGGTTTCTGGCACCGTGGTGTGCATAAAAGGGGCCTAAAAGTTGAGGCTGAAACTTACGAACGAGATTTCCTGTTCCCGTGCAGAGTTCCATAAAAAAAAAAAAATAAGACGAAATTCCCTGACATTTCCCTGACTTTTTTTGACACCTCAAATTCCCTGACTTTTCCCGGTTTTCCAGGTCTGTCGCCACCCTGGGTACATTAACATTTCCATAATATATATTGTACCCCTTAACAAAAAACAGAGCGCGACCAACAAAATAAAACGTCAGTGTAAAAACGCACACATTCGTGAAAACTAATTATCGGTTTTCTGGTCTAAAATTTTCACACCTTCGGAAAAAAATAGCTGAAGATGTATAGAGGCAAACACACAGTTCCGGGCTCCAACTCGGAACGTTTGGTAGCGTGATTGTGACTTGACCGTTAAGTGCCATGGCACAGTGGGAAAGAATTCTGGAAATGGGGACAAAAATCGAAATTCCTACTTGAAAGCAGAGCCTGTAAACCATTAGTTACCTGTAGAACAATAATGGGGCTGCCTCAAAACAAGTACTTCCATCCAGGTGTTGCAGTAAATGAGAATTTAAGTTGGTCATCAGAACCCATACATTTGGCAAATGTCATTTCAAAGACGTCTCGCAAACAGTTTCACCCATTGAGACTGGTGTTGAATTCTCAGAACATTACTTGTGTGTGCTTCTACATATCTTTAAGGTATGTACTTTCTGTGGTGCAGTATGAATTGATATGCAGAATTGTGGGCATTGTTGTATAAGCATGTTCATACTCTGCCGTTTTTATCAGAGTTGCAATGATGTGTGTTCCTTCCCTTTGACTATCAAAATTTGTGGAACGAGGTGGGATGAAGATGTTCATGCCGAATGATTCAATTGGTCTTATAAATGCAACGAAGAGAAAACTGGCTGCCAACTCGTACCAATACGCAGTTAAGAAATGGAAAAATAATATCAGTTGTATGCGAATTCACAATGACAAATGTATCTTCATTGAAATAGAATACCAATAGGACGCACAATTTAACGTAAACCGAGCAGAATCGGAATACACTGGAGACCAGATACAGCATCTCAGTCCTGCATGCCTCTCAGCTGGCATTCGGCAAGATCCGCGTTTTTCACACTTTTTTTTTTTTTGCAACGAAGTAAGCTACATCATCTGCTCACGTGTGTGACTGTCTTCTACATTCACAAATAAACAATATTTACTTTATTTCGATTGCGTACAAGTTTATAAAATTAACAGGGCACTATTGAGATTAAGAACGCTGTATCATTGTCGATATTTGTTTTAAGTTGTTGATTTCGATTCGTTTTTGTTATATGTAAGAAGATTGACTTAAAAATGTATTGTGTTAAAAATCGAAAATAAGTTTATATCAAATGTTATAAAGTGAAATAATATTTTAGAAGTTCGAGTTGTGTTGCTTAATTCTTGCAATGTAAGTATAATAACATTATGAAAACCAATTGAGCGCTGAGGACTTGCAATTTAATTCTAAAATTGTGTTAGTCTGCTCATCCTTCGCGTACAATATATATTCAGTGTGAAGTATCGTTGCAAGAAATTGGTGGCCAGTGTGCGGGAATTTGGTTACACTGAAGAATTATAAATTTTAGACTTATTAGTGTCCCTTCCTTTGTGTACTTCCTATTTTCGTTCTGTTTTCGTGAATAGAAATTAGTGCAATGACAACGAAGAATGTTCCTATCGTGCCATTACCTACGGGTACTTCAGATTTTAATGCTCAATTATTGGTCATGTTTCGGGAATTGAAGGAATCGAATGACAGCGTAAGGCAAAAGTTGTCTGAGCTTGAAAAATCTCAGAAAGAGCAGTTGTCATCTCAGAAAGAGCAGTTGTCAGAGCTTGAGAAATCTCAGAGAGAGCAGTTGTCAGAGCTGGAGAAATCTCAGAGAGAGCAGTTGTCAGAGCTGGAGAAATCTCAGACAGAGCAGTTGTCAGAGCTGGAGAAATCTCAGAGAGAGCAGTTGTCAGAGCTGGAGAAATCTCAGAGAGAGCAGTTGAAAGAGCAGTTGTCAGAGCATGAGAAATCTCAGAGAGCAATTGTCAGAGCATGAGAAATCTCAGAAAGAGCAGTTTGCAGAACTTGAAGACAGAACGGTGAAGTGTATGGAAAATATGAACAACACTGTTAAGGAGTTGGGCAACTCACTCCGGATGGAGATTGGGCAGGTTGCTGAAGCTTGCAAAACAGCAAATGATCAAATAAAGGGACACGTTAAAGTGTTGGATCAAAATTTCCAACAGTTGAATATATCTGGTGAAGCTAATATCAACAGCATTCGTAAGTTAGAAGATAGTGTTGCTGGATTGGGTTTGCAGGTAAACGAGCAGTGGAATGTTATCAGCCAGATTAGGGAAAGTAATAATGAAGGTTTAATTCAACGTGTTGAGATCTGTGAAGCACGATTAAGTGATGTAACAGCTAAACTGCTGATGACTAATACTTCAACAATCCATAAAGCTGCAGGGAACAATGGCAACATTACTGAAATTTCACGTAATCCAGAGCATCCTGTATCTTTATCCTTGTCATCTTCCAGTGCTTCAGAAGATGACTCTTTTCCATTGCATATGTCAGGAAAACGCAAATCTACAGGAAATCCTAAATCTAATTTGTCAGCTCCTACTTCACCAGTTAATGTGCGAAATTCTCGATTAAAGAAGTCTCACAAAACTTCACATGTTAGTTATGTTGATCCAGCAAATAATGCTTCAGAATCTAGCAATATAGACTGATATGTCTGAAGTAAACAAAACTAGATATAATTCGCAAGGAACTTCCGACAAACGATTTAAACCTAATTACAACACGAAGCATCATAAGCACGCTACTATCATTGATTCTGATACAAATAAACCATCTACTTCTAAGGAACAGCCACGAAAGTATCTACGGTTGAATGAGTTGCCTAAATTTTCTGGAAATCCAGAGAAATCTAGCCCAAGGAAGTTTATTAAAACCTTAACTTCACATTTGGATTTGCTTCAGATTCCAAACGTTCAGAGATTGGAGCCAGCCGAGGGATGGTACAATACGCACGTGGATTCCTTTATGACATATAAACATTTTGTAAATGAGTTTCTCAACCAGCACACTTCATACTCATTGACGCAGGCTCAGTTGTCAGAATTGAGGAACAGAAAGTATGATCAAAATAGCGGCATGAGCATGGAGGCGTTTGCCACTCGTACTTATTCAACATATTATAATTTGGTAGAGCGTTCTAAAGATGCAGAAGTCATAGACATTTTGATTAATCAGTTTCCATCGATTACGGCACAGACGATATTAGGTGCTGGCTTAACGAAGGTTGACGTTATTAATTTACTGAAGAGACTGGATTTGATAAAGACCAGATCTAGTAAGAAGTGTGATTTGCCTAGTGATTTTGAAGGGAGAACATCCAGGTTTACTAAGGATTCAAATGCGTTAGATTTCAGAGATAAACAAAGGTACAAAGTTCAGACAGTTAACACGCAACCAAGGAACAGCGAGCAAAATCCTAATCAAAGGAATAATAGACAGTTTTCTCGCAACAATAGAGACTCTAATTCTGGTTCTACATCCGGTGGTAGCTCGTATAATAGAGGGCAAAATGTAAATGACAATTCTGATCGGCGTCAGGACTTTACATTCAGAAGAAGGAATCAAAATAATTATGGCACTCAACAGTTCTTTAGAAGAAACTTAAATGCAAATAACAGAAGTTATAACAATACCCAATTTCGACGAGACACTGGAACACTACAGAATGATAGATGTTCTAATACAAGGCAAGGTTATCTACAAACAAAGTCCAATTCAGATCCTAATGTGGCTAGTTTTCCTTATTCCCCGAATAATAGTCGAGGTTTAAGCAGTAATGTAAATTTATATTCTAATTGTCGTCAGCCCTGTGAACAACCATTCGTTTCCCCTAACAGTAATGTCACTTTAAGTAATGGACTGAATGAAAATGCAGTGTCATTTGATCCAAGGGAGAGACAATTAAATCAAAGTATGTTGTCAGGAATGGAAGCATAATTAAAAACTGCTGTGAATCATCTCAATTAAATTTATAAGTTACTATGTAATGTTTTGTATATGGCATTATGCAAATTATGAATCTTTCCAGTTAAGTGTTAAGAAAATTTTGCCCTTGTACACAATAGGTGATACATTACAGAATGTCTAAGTTTGAAATGTTTTAACTGTTATGAGGGAAAGAAATGATAGTTATTGACAGCGTTTGAAATATAATTAAAGTTAATAATGTTATTGTAGAAATGAAAGGTGAATTAATTTCACTGTGATCTGTAGAATGTTGTGCGAAGTCAGTCATGATAGTTATGAAATGTGTTACTTTCAGGAGTAATAGTATTTATTAGTAAGCTTGTCGTATGTATATCTAAATGTTATGCAGATATCAGGTTTGTTCAGGTAAATAATATTAATGAAGTTATATATAGGGATCAAATAATGATAGTTTGAGGCAAGTTGTTTATTGAATGTGAAATGTTTCAATAATCAATGTACTGAAGAGTTTTGTAATGACTCGGCATGTTGTATATTATTTATAGTAAGTAGTTTAGCCAACAAGGAGATTGGGTTCTGCAAGGCTACTACTAAGTATTGTTTCACGTGGGTGTGAATTATATATGCCTCATAATTTGACCCGTAATTTTTATGTCTAGAGAAAACTGCTTGTGATCTGCACACTTTAGATAACATACAGGGTGATCATAAAATGTTTGATCCCTCGAGTAGTTTTCTATACAGAGTGGGGGGACTATGTGACTGTCTTCTACATTCACAAATAAACAATATTTACTTTATTTCGATTGCGTACAAGTTTATAAAATTAACAGGGAACTATTGAGATTAAGAACGCTGTATCATTGTCGATATTTGTTTTAAGTTGTTGATTTCGATTCGTTTTTGTTATATGTAAGAAGATTGACTTAAAAATGTCTTGTGTTAAAAATCGAAAATAAGTTTATATCAAATGTTATAAAGTGAAATAATATTTTAGAAGTTGAGTTGTGTTGCTTAATTCTTGCAATGTAAGTATAATAACATTATGAAAACCAATTGAGCGCTGAGGACTTGCAATTTAATTCTAAAATTGTGTTAGTCTGCTCATCCTTCGCTTACAATATATATTCAGTGTGAAGTATCGTTGCACGTGTGCTCATCTGCCAAGGGGCAAGCGCCGACAAGTTTACTCAAAAGAGCAACAAATACTCAGTTCTTACAGGGTCATTCCATGCCAAACGATCCAATGGTGGTTGCATGACCATTTTAGAAAAAAATCATTTTTAGTACATATGTTTGTACATGTTTCTAAATATCAAAATAAATGTTCAAAAAATGTATTGTCTTTAGTTCTCCTGGGGCAGCCATTTTTCCAACATGCGCATAGCCTTTTTTTTTGCTCATGTAGCAATATACAGAAACTTTAATATCTCAAAAACTATTAGAGCTAGATACCTGAAACAAAATTCCTTTTGTAACTAATGAAGTATACTTTCTATAATATTCAAGTATGTTTTGCTTAAAATTGCATCGTAAGTAAGAAAAGTAGGGTGGAAATTGGGGTAACAATAGTTAAAAAATTTGATTTTTAAGCCTGATTTTTTCAATGAAGGGGTTTAGTCTAAGGCTTGATGTTTTTTTCATGTGTAGACCTGCCTGCAGGGTGTCTGTTAATAAAATATCAGTGCTTAGAAATGCCACCCTTTTTTACAGCATGGGCTCAAACATGGCTGTTCATTGAATTTTGACAGTTTTCGGAGTTATATATATCTCAGATGGGTCCTCTTGAAAAATTCTGAAATTTGGCATGAACCTAACTCTAATGAAGTCTTTTCTTTCTCTTCTTTAAATTTGGATTAAATAAAGCCTCAGAAAATATAGTAACATAAGATTTTGATACCTGACTTACCAGAAATTGAAATTACAAGTTATGACAATTGAAAATCTGGGAAATCTCATTGCAAAAGGTTTGATTTATTAGGTACCAATGGCCAGTTGGTGTTGTCAGCTCCAGTTTCCTATTCATTCTCTGTTAAATCAAACAGAATTCTTTGTTCTTTCACTATGTTCCCAAGTACATTATCAGAAACCTTCAGTTCATCACATATTTTATCTTGACCAAGTGGTTTCAATCAAACTAATGGTTCTGACCTTTTCAACATTAGTTTTCCCCAATTTACATTTTTCTTCTTATAATTTCAATTATACGTATAATTGTACTGCCCATGCAAAGGATTATCACACTTGCCTTTCTTTTCTTCAGTTCTAATACTTTTTGAAAAGCAACTTTCCAGTTTCCTTTGCACTTCTTGCATGATGTGAATAGTTTTTCGAGCAAGAGCCCTTTATTGTTTTTCTGTAATCAGCCTCCTCAGTTTTGAAACACGAGATACATCAAAAACAGAACAGACTTCATGCATTTCCTTTAGTTTTTCTTGGGTTGGCACAAATACATCATTTCCATTCTGTCATTTAAGTGAGTCACTTTCTCCAGATATGAAAATTTTACTCCAACATGTCAGGCATATTGATTTAACTGGTATAAGGCTTACCTGACACTTTCTTGCCTTACCATATTTGATTTTCAAAATTCCCTTAACTTTTTCTTTAAGTGGTAGGCACAACATACTTCACCATATAAAAATCTACTTTCAATGGTATTTGTATATTGTATCTAAGCCATCCACCTGTAGTCTTGACCTAAGAAGTGTTTTATCATTTTCACTGAGTTCGTTAAGATTAATTAGGTCTTTGGGAACCTTACCAAAAGTGTATTTGTGACAGTCCTCTCCAGTTTAAAATTCTACAGAACACTCCATTTCCAGTCACAGGTAACGATCATTTACAAGTCACTACTCTCGTCACATTAGGCAAAGGAAGAATGACAGCAGAGATTGTCCATGCACAGATTAGTTTCAGGCTTGCCTCACATCCTATCAAAACATGTCTCTGAATCTTCTGCTATGCATGACTCACATCTACTTCAACGAAAGTCTTTTCTTGAGGAATATATATATACCGTGCGTTCATTTCGATCTTCAGCCGAGAGATCGGGAGAAGCGTGGCGGGCGGTGCTGACGGAGATGCCGAGATTTGCGGCCTGTAATGCCCGCTAATTTTTATGGACATATGCAGACATTTATATAAATATTGCAAAACGAGCACTAATTTGTGATATAACACGCAAAAGTTCTTCTGTAATTCATCCAAGTTCTGTCCTTATATACACAAATAAATACGCTTTACAAACTATGTTAAGAATAAATACGCTTTACAAACTATGTTAAGAGCCACAGATAATAAAACATTTTAATCATAGTTTTGACCAGTAACATCCTGCTTAAGTTTATATCCTTGAAAGAGTTTTGTGTCGATGTGGATCGTTTGGAGGTTTCGAATGTGCAACACTGTATCAAGATTACGCTGCAGACGAAACCGTTAAAAGTCAATGGTTTTCGTGAGCTTCCTTGCAATCCGAAATCTCCAAGCTCGAGTTTTTTGTTTCTTCGCGACTAGATGAAGACAGAGCTGTGAATATAGTGGCGAGCAGATGTAAACCAAGAGCGTGTTAATTTCGTACTGTGCGCAAGTGTGTTATTCTTGTTTATTTGCGTTACTTGTGTTATTGCAGTGTGTATGTGTGTTGTGTCAATGAGACGATTGGAATGATAGCCGCAAGGTTCACGTTAGAACAAAGAATTTTTATGTATGACACGTGAAAACAGACTCGTGTCGAGACGTGTGTAGGCAATTTGTACAGAAATTTCCAGGCGTTTCACCTCCACATAGAGATACGGTTAGACATCTTGTCCTTAAATTACGAAAAAATGGATCGTTAAATTTTAAAACACCTAAGCAAAAACGACAGATTCTAACATAAGCAAAACTCGATGAAATTGGTGCAGCGTTAGAACGTTCTCCAAACAAACCTCTACGCCGTGTTTCACTGGAGATGGGCGAATCAAAATCATTAGCACATACAGCCACTAAGCTACTAAAATTAAAACCGTACTCTTATAACACAGGTTAGTGCTCGTTTTGCAATATTTATATAAATGTCTGCATATGTCCATAAAAATAAGCGGGCATTACAGGCCGCAAATGTCGGCATCTCCGACAGCGCCGCCCGCCACGCTTCTCCCGATCTCTCGGCTGAAGATCGAAATGAACGCACGGTGTGTATATATATTCTACCAGCTTTGAACCTCCAAAATAAATAACCTACTTTCAGTTGAGTGCCAAAGGATGGGTTGGTTGGTTGGTTGGTTGGGGGGTCATAATCCAATACCTTTAGCCTAGTATTCCATAAACAATTACGTCAAAGGCAGGATAACGTGGCAAAAACAGGGCTTTATTCTTAAAAAGTATATGTAACCCCCATCCTCCCCCTTTCTTAAGCTGCATGTACTGCTACATTTAAAAAATGTGGCTGAAGCTCAGTTTTTTAGGTACCAACTGGTCATTGGTACCTAATACATCAAACCTTTTGCAATGAGATTTCGCAGATTTTCAATTGCCATACCTTGTAATTTCAATTTCTTCCAAGTCAAGTATTAAAACCTTATGTTACTATATTTTCTGAGGCTTTATTTAACTCAAATTTATAAAATAGAAAGAAAATACTTCACTATTGTAAGTATGGAATGTGGTTTAACCTTACCTTGCAATGTCAGAAATTAGGTGACATACGTTACCTCATATTGACCAACACGAGTTGAATCTAAAAGTTGAGATTATTACTGAGAGTTAGGTTCATGCAGGGCTTCCATTGTGACAAATTTCAGAATTTTTCAAGAGGACCCATCTGAGATATATATAACTCCGAAAACTGTCAAAATTCAATGAACAGCCATGTTTGAGCCCATGCTGTAAAAAATGGTGGCATTTCTAAGCACTGATATTTTATTTACAGACACCCTGCAGGCAGGTCTACACATGAAAAAAACATCAAGCCTTAGACTAAACCCCTTCATTGAAAAAATCAGGCTTAAAAATCCAATTTTTTAAATATTGTTACCCCAATTTCCACCCTAATTTTCTTACTTACGATGCAATTTTAAGCAAAACATAACTTGAATATCATAGAAAATATACTTCATTAGTTACAAAAGGAACTTTGTTTCAGGTCTCTAGATCTAATAGTTTGAGATATTAAAGTTTCTGTATACTGCTACATGAGCCAAAAAAAAAGCCATGCGCAATGTTGGAAAAATGGCTGCCCCAGGAGAACTAAAGTCAAGAAATTTTTTTGAACAATGGTTTTGACATCTAGAAACATGTGCAAACATATGTCCTAAAAATGATTTTTTTCTAAAATGGTCATGCAATCAATTATTTTAAAATTGGTTCATTTGACATGGAATGACCCTACAGTCAATTCCAAGTGTATGAATTTAATTCTTAGTTCATCCTTCACATGTCATATCGACTCAAATTCAGGAGCGGGCAGCTCGTGGAGAAGAAAGCAAAAATGAAAATCCGGAAACCGACGTCCAGGAGAAATTCAAATGCTTCATGGGCATTGTAGTTGTCAAGCCTAACAAGATGATACAGAGGAACCACAAGGAAAGAAACCTGCGCAGAACCTTATCGCGCAGGCAGGTGGGGGAAAGGACAGGGGGAAGGAGATTTTCAGCGCGGCTACGTCAGTGTTGTCAGACCTATTGATTTCTCGGTAGAATTCCTTAATAAACTATTGCTATGGAACCTCCAATGGCCTGCTCAAAAACACATTTCCTTCTCATCTTACTTGAACATTGAGGGGAGAGGTAGAGTGGATTAAGGGGGCAAAAGCTTTGATAAATGTTCAGTCGGTAAAGAAAAACCTCATTCCATCTCAATGTTTTATTGTATTGGTGGGTACAAAACAGGGGCGTAAATAGCGTCAGGAACCATCGAAAATTCCCTTAGTTTAATTTTAGGCGTATATATATATATATATATATATATATATATATATATGTGTGTGTGTGTGTGTGTGTGTGTATATATAATGTATATATATATATATGTGTATAGAATACAGCAACGTAGAGGCAGCATAACTGACGGATAAAGCATGTGAGTGTTAATAGCAAGAAATTTGCTAGAGAATGAAGCGGCATAGTTCAATTACAAATGAAATAATGCACCCCCTCCCCCTTAGTTGCTTGGAACTTTCATGGGCTTGAAAATACTTAGTTTTCTATCCTTAATATACTATTCTATACTTAAATATTTAATTTTCTACAAAATTATATAGCGGTATGGACGTCCAAAAAGAAGTGCAAGGATGGTTGCCACCCCCTCCCCTTGTGGAAAATGAATGTTCACATAAAAGTACCTATTATTTCAGACGTATGAGTTGATTTCAGTCACAGTAATTTACATCCATTTTTATAATAGGGATGTAGGAACGTGATAATTTCAAACTCAAGTGGTGTTTTCTGAGAGAGCAACATCATTACGGGGTAATATGTTTCGTTTACCCGCCTGATAAAAATACATTGCTTCCCTCTCGCTGGAAGAAATCTTCGGACGTCCCCTTGCTCCCCAGTGCGCACGCCTATGCCGCCCCCGAGAACGTCGTTCATCCGCTACTATTAGATCATTGGATTTTGTAGCAGATCTTCTGGTTTCCCAAGGAACAATCTCTGGATTTTTTTTAAGTCTGACCTGGCAACACTGCTCCGAGCACAGAGAACGGCAGGGAAGGTGCGCGAACGATTTGACGGAAGGTTTTTTTCCTTGTGGTCGAGCTATTCGCGATTAAAATTAACCGATATGCCATCTGGTGGGATTTCCGGGAAGTACTCTAAGTAGGATACGTTGTGTTGAAGTCGTTTAAAGCATGTGGAATATGCGAGAGAGTAAGGTCTACTGTTCAGGTTTTTTTTTTTGCTCTAAATCGTTTTATGGGTCAGAACAAATTAAAATTTGTCATGTGTTTCCATCCCGTGGAATCAACAAAATGAAATTTGTTAATAAATCAGGGAAAACGTAATTGACAGAAGATTGGTGTGGGAGATATAACACTGTAATTCGGCAAGGAAATTACGAATAATGCACGAGTCTTCTTACTTTATTTTTCGAGAGATAAATATATATTACCATGAAAGTAAAGTTTTAAAGTGTACTTTATAAATAAAGCTTTTTTTTTTCGAAAAATCATGAAGCGTCTTACCCAATGCGTCCATGTATTACCAGTATTACGTATGTGTGAAATTTGGAACAGGTGCAAATCGATTAAGAGAGAAGATGAAAATAGTTTGAGAATGAATTAATGTCAAATGTAACCAGAAAAAAAGGTGGACATGCTAATGTTACTGTTTCATTCAGTACGATGTCCTTTTTAGTGAGTATAGCCTGGTCATGAAATCGTGAATATTATTATCAAACCAGCCTTTCTCTTTCGAGAAAGAACTGCAACGATATGTTTGCAATTTTCTCGTGTCCCGGCTTTTCAAGTACAGGCCAATTTCAATTCCTTTATTTTCAAATAATTTCCGAGAACCCCAGTTACAACATGACGTGAAGATGATACAGCACTGCTTTGGACAACCAGTGCGTATACATAGTTTTGTCTGCATTTTCCGTGTTATTTTTGCCTATCATAATTAAATGCTTCGTTTTCAGTACAGCTTCACGTTTGTTAGAATACCTGGAATTCACATCGCATTCGCAATATTTAAAAATAATGCGTAATTTAAACGTTTTCTACCATACGAGTCATGACAACACGCTGCTATTTTGTACTACTGCTGAATGTAAACAAAGATTTATCCTACTTAGAGCGGACATATTGGATGCGACACTAGCGCTCAGGTGGTAATTTTAATCGCGAATAGTGGCACCTCCAATGATAGCAAGACAACACACCAATTATTTCAGGATCCTAGAAAATTCAGTCGATGCAGCTAAAACTAAACACTATTGTCAAGTCGCCGTACTAACGTCTAGTTTTTGTGAATACGCGTTGAAACTGCGAAACTTCTTGTAGCAGAATATTTCTGGTATTGGATGCCCGACGGTGTACAGTCTTAGAAAAAAATACCTGGGCCACGGGACGTAGAATTTCGTAACGTCTTAAAGCCTGTTGTTTATGCAACCAAAATAACAAAATATTCGCTTAAGTTTGCCTGGTGATTCTGACTTCTCGGGAAGGATTGAGCTTTGATAGCATGAGTCACATGACTCGTGCCCCAGCCACAACAAACAGCTGGGTGCTACGATGCCTCCAGAAGAAAATTTCAGGAACTGGTTTCTTGACAAGAGCTACTCGTAAGGAAATACTATTCTATCAAGTGATATTAGAGTCATTGTCAAGAAGGTTCGCTGAAATGATGGTTCTCATCACAGACCACATGGCACACGTTAATTGTTTAAGTCTAGTTCATGCACTGGACCTACAGATTAAAATGGGATTCGAACCAAATGCCTCTCTACTTGGTATTGAATTCGGAAGCCTTTCATTACATGGCGAAGACGTTACTACTACGACATCAGAGAGATAAGCGAAAATTGCTACGTGACAAACCATATTTGCCCGTAAATTTTAAATATAAGACAATATTTTGTACTGACAGTTTCGAACCGTGGGAGAGGCATATATTTTTTTGTACCATCGTCCATTTCACGAGTTTATAATTCTTCCTCACCGACACGAGTAACGCGAGTGGTAGAAGAAAAGCGAAGTAAAATAACTGAAACAGAAATAAAAGGAAAAAGCGAAATAAATTTTATTCATAATATTCTGCAGTCACTTGAGTTGTATTCACGGGATGCTATCTTTAAAGAAAGCCGTGGTCTCTTCCTTGTCTTTTTCGCTTTCTTTGTGCTCTTGCTTCCCCCGTCACGATTGGTCTAAAACTAATTAATGCGACGTTAATTAAACAATCCAAACAACGAAACAATGCACAATCAACTGCACAAAACAACATTCCAAATGTTTTCGAATCGGAAAACAATTGAGATGCTGTAAAATGACTTAAGATGCAGTAATAAAGTGGGAATTCGGTACCGTATAGAATTAAATCGGTAGAGATGTTCGATTTGATTGGATGTTTGTTATTTAGATTTGCTATTCTTTCACTTTTGGCAAATAGCGACGATGAAGATGAGTGATGCTATGATGAAATTGATGAAGGGACACTTACCAAGGACACCCACGCCCAAGTCGAGATTCTAACCAGGGACCCATGGCATCGTAGCGCGCTGTGCTAACCACTCCTCCATGGAGTGGACATTATACCATATTTTGTGTGCTCAATTGGGATCAATCAATGGAATGAATAGGCATATTATATGATTAATAAATTCATATCATAATACCACGTCATATTATTCGGCACGAAGTAACATCAGAGACATTCAATCTTGCATTTTTGCCTTTCAACTAATTCTTTGAATTCAGGTTAATCACAACAATAAGATAAATTATGAAGCAAATGATAGTGAATGTGGGATATTATTACGAATTACCTGACAGAAACAACATTAAGCAGGCTCGGTGGTCAAGCTCATTAAGTGATTGACATTCGATATCGTCGCCAAAGTTCCCGGGTTTGAGTACCGTCCTTGTCGGGGGTGTTTGACTATTTCGTCATCAATTTCATGTAATGGTCACTCGTCCTTATCGTCGCGATCATCGAACAGGGAATAAAAATTATAAAAATAAATACGATGGAAGAGTACTTATTTCATCTCTCACGAAATCTCCTACAAAACCGGAATATATAAAATACATGTATATTCATTCACATACATTTTCGATTTCTATATTTAACTAGTCGAGACCGAGAACGGGAGAGCAATTTTCAATTCGATAAACCGAGAGGCGGAGAAACTGTCAAGTCTCGTTTCTTCTTGGCACCTCCGTAATCGAGTTGTTCTGTTTGTCATTGGCTTTGTATTGGCAATTATTGTCATTATTCTTCCCCTGCAGGTAAACCATAACGATGAATTATGATGAAATGAAGCAGATAAAAGGGCAAGAACAAGAAAGTCATGCCTGTTCGGGACTCCAACCCAGAACCTTACGTAACGAGATTTGAAATTCTGGAGAAGGCGTCCGTGTTTCGCTTGGTTTTCTCTTTCCTCTACTTCCCTTATATTATCATACATGTATAATAAAAATGGATCTGATACGATATGTTGCGATTCATAATTGTGCTGGTTAGATGCTACAGATGTGAACTCCAACCTGCAATATATTATTCCCTTTTGTTTCGTATCTGGTTGAACATGAAATTTTCTTACACTGTGACAATTTCTTTCTTAGTTTTGGTTTGGTGCACAGATATGCTAATCTGGACTCGACCTTAAGTTTAAAGTGGGATACTAACCACTATGTGCATCCATCGTGTATCAAACCCGGGATCCACTGATTACAAGGCGACGACGTTATCACTACTCCATCGAGGAGGCCCCATGACAAAATGTTATTCACTCGATCTCTACCATAATTTATTTCAGCATTTACATTTTCGTTTTCTTCTTCTTTTTTCATTTTGTTAACTACTCTTATACAACTCTTTTTGCGTCTTCGAATTTCTTCTTGTTTCAGGAAAAAATAATACATGCAGGCTCTATAAAAATCCCCCGTTCAAATAGATAAAACGTTCACTCTCGAGAACTAATTTACATGTTTATCACTAACGTAACCATTAGAAAACTATTGAAATGTTAACTGATATAACTGGAGATGAAACAATACTTACAGCCACTAACGAAATATTTATTCTTGTGTAGCCTCACAGACAAGTATCTGGTGAGTCATTCACTCTTGCTGACTACGGCCGAAGGTCACTGAAGTAAAGGGTGGTGGCAAGCAAGCAGGCTTCTGCTCTACCAAAGACGAGGTCACGTGTTCCAGTTATCAATGGCGTACGAAATAAGGAGGAACACAGCTATCTGACGTATGTTTTGGTCCCGTCATTGCACGTAGACAGTGGCGTATGCTGGTTCTAACGAGTGGGTAATCTCCGACCTTTTGATCCTCAAACTCCAAAAGTTTCCGTGCAATTTATGTCACGCTCCATATTGGATTTAGGAATATTGTGTCGGAATGTTTGTCTTATTGCTACGATCACAATCAATTAATTCTCGTTATTGCAGTTTACTATACGCGTAGAATTTCAAATAATAAAACAAGACAGTATTATAAAGCTATAAAAAAACAGCCTGTGAAATATAAAAATGAAAGACGTGCACTAGTGAAATAAAAACCCGCAATATTAATTTAAGTGCAAAATTCAACTTACTCCAGGACCCGATTACTTGTGCCGTACTACATACAAAGCACGCTGTTTGTCCAGTTGCACGTCAATACGTGTCTGGGCGAAAGATTGCAGCTTAACAAAGGAAGTTATGTGACTTTTGGATTTTTCATGTTTGGCACAAGTGTTGCAAAGATTACAGTCACGCGTCCATACATTCTTTTCAGCCCCGAAAAGTAAGCACGGCGAACAAAAATGCAAAGCTTATTAACACTTATACTTCCTGTCAACCATGGTGTTTTGTCATAATTTGCTTGCGAAAATGCCTCACATATTCCCGATTTTGTCTTTGTGTGTAGAAATAAGTTCAAGCGATGACACTGGCCTACCTGTATTAACAATTTGCAACTTCTCCTGAAAAGATCTTGTTCCAAAAGGTTTCACCAGCAAATCTTGTATCACATCCATTACCCTTTAACACAGCACTATCACGACAAACACTAACACCTAAATAAATAATAAACACGAAGCACAGCACGAAGCCAACGACTACACGCATTCAGTTTCACGCGCCAAACTTCTGTTGTTGTGTTCCTGGCTCAGAATGAAATTCCCTATGAATAATAAAAAAAATCCCTCTCCGAGCTCGAAATGACAGGTTTTTAAAAGTTCGAATCATTGAAGGTCAGAGTCAGAATTTTATTTCGGGATGGGGATCATCCCTTATTAGCAGCCGCCACATAAATTTGAAACAGTGGGGTTAGAAGTCCTGAAGATGAATCTCAGATTATTACAACGTATTAAGCAAAGTGTTTAATCCTGCTAATGAAGTAAAATGAATTACCACTATACACTTTTTAAATTAGATATTTGTAGGATTTCGGGGAGGGGGTTTCCCTTTAAAAAAAAAATCAGTTCCGTGAGAGAAGTATTCTCGCTGCTTTTGAAGATTAGAGAGGAGAAACAATCACTATTTTTGTAAATACAAGGATGGGGGGAGTCAGCAAATAGGTGCTTTAATTGCTTAAGCCTTGAATTTTAATTCAGTTTGCTTCATCTTCAATATTTAAGCTTTTCCCTTTTGATAAATTTATGTTCAAGTAACAGAAATCAGCAAGACAGAAGCAAATGTAAAGTGAAAATTAGCGTAGAATTGGTTTGCCCATGTTATTCAGTTTTCCTGTTCTTCGCACTCTACCGGGTATGTTTTCCCTAGTTGAGCGGAGGGAACGGAAAAGGCTCTCAAGGTTGAGAGTGCGACCGGTGAACTCTCACAAGAAGGAGCTTACCCTGGGCACGGAATCACCGCGCCTGAAAAGCAGTGTTTCCTCCCCCTCTTTCCTTTCTCCTCCCTCCTCGCCAAGGGTTGTAAGGAAAGCGGGAGGAATGACGTCAGGGTGAGATTCCCTGAAGTCATTCCACCGGCTGGAGAAAGGTTCCCGGACATTCGGTGGCAAACGATTGGAAGTATTCGCGCGCTGGAAGCAAGGAAATGTATGCATCGAAATTGGCTTGGAAGAATGTTGCGAGGAAATGTGTATATATATATATATATATATATATATATATATATATATATATATATATATATATATATATTTAAAAAAAAAGAAATACAGCCGGGTCATCTGCGATTACCTAGATGACCCAGAGTATACGCCGCTGCACGTAGAACACTTTATCGTCGTGGCCTTGAAGTTCCCTCAGGGCACTCCTACGTAAAGGCTTCTCAGCTAGAAGGATATCTTCCCCATTGAGTGGAGGAAAAGTGGGTGCGTATAGAGGTATAATAACTCTCGTATTCTGTTTCATTTCAGAACCCGTGCTGTATCGTTGACTTAATCCAATCTATCCGATGTAGGTTTTAGGTTCTGTTTCTGTTCGGTTATTTCACGTTGTCTTCCTGCTTATGTTATTCGCGACGAAGGTTCTGGATTCGATAATCTGGACAATAACGGGATTGTGTTGGTTGCTTGATTTGGTGTCTTAAGTTCACTTTATGTCCTGTTAGGCTAATCGTGAATGGACCTACAGTTTAAAGGGGGATCCGAACCACTATGTTCCTCCACCGAGTATCGAACCCGGGATCCCTTAATTACAAGGCGCCCACGATCCCACTCCGCCATCGGGGATTGTGTTCGCAACGAATGAATCAAATTTGTGTGATATGATATGCAACCATGGAAGACTATTGAAAGAAAAGCTACGGGAACCTGCCAGTTTTTCTACTGCAGACAGGAAACCATAAACATGCTTATATTCTATGAAACCTGGCGCTATGTGCTCGAATACTGGCTATATATAATCCATAGAGGCATAGCAACGTTAAACAACCTCTTATATGATACATATAGGTTTAAAAAGGTCGAAATACAAAGATTGTGTGCGCCTCACTGATGGCGTAGTGGTAAGGCCTTGTAAACAAGGGGTCTCGGGTACGATACCAGGTGATCGCACATAGTGGTTCGGATCCCACTTTAAACTGTATGCAGTTCAGATTAGTCTATCTGTGCCGGTGACTCAGTCGGTAACGCGTCTGACTACCATGCTATAGGCCCCGGGTTCGATCCCCGGCCGGTTCAAGCCCGGGAACTTTTCTAACGTTGGAAGCGGCCCCGGCGCCCACCCAGCGTCGAATGGCATGGATACCTGGGGGAAACCCTAGGGGTAAAGGCGGTCAGGGGCGTGATGCTGATCACATCACCCCCCACTCACGAACGAATCAAGAAAGTATGGGGCGGCGTGATGCTGATCACATCACCCCCACTCACGAACGAATCAAGAAAGTGTGGGGCGTTACCCCCACACCCCCTATACGCCTTCATGGCGTAGCGCTAAGCACAGGTGAGAACTTTACCTTTTTTTTTTTGCATAAAGTGGACTTACAACAAAATTTAAAATTGCGATAAAGATTATGATAAGGTATTAAAGAATTGGGTCTAACACATTTTTTTATTGTTTACCAATGACCTTGTTAACGGTGGAAGCGGTCCCGGCGTCTACCCAGCGTCGAATAACATGGGTACCTGGGGGAAACCCTGGGGGGTAAAGGCGGTCAGGGGCGTGATACTGATCACATCACCCCCACTCACGACCGGATCAAGAAAGTGTGGGGCGTTACCCCCACACCCCCTATACGCCTTCATGGCGTGGTGCTATGCACAGGGGAACACTTTACCTTGTTAACTAATATTCTTAATTTCAGTTTCAAGATGAAATCGGCTACGAAATAAAAGGAGTGGGTTCATATTTCTGTTACGAAATTCCACTTTTGTAGTAGACCTGTGCCACACTAAGATGTGACATAATAAACAAATCTGAGACACTTTTAAAGTATTAAATTGCTATCTACGTATTTGGGAACAATCTTTCAATATAATACTTTTTTTGGACGCGTCAAATCATAGTATTTAATTCCTGTTTTAGCAGCTTTAAGAAACCTGATTTTTTTATGGGGGGGTTACAAATGCCCTTTCTGCTCCCGTCAAGTTACGCCTATGAAAAAACAGGAATTCAAAGTAAAAGACTGTCCCGACTAAATCGGGAGACACGTCTGATAGATTTACAATTGGGAAAATCATAATTAAGCGTGTAGTTGAAAACAACCTATTTTCATATATTGCAAGCAGCTCTACTTTTTCTGCAATGTGGATCAAGAACTGGGGACGTGGAGAAGCACAACACTCCACGTAACCAATAGTCACGTGACCCTCTTTGCTTTCCTGTCATGTTGACCTTCGCGTGGAACACATTTCTCGGTGTTAAGACAGGCAAAATCACCCGATCATCGAAGGGTGCAATATGTGTTGCCTACCCTCCTGCATTACTTGCTCCTATTAAAGCCTTATGGGGAAGAACTTTTTTCCATGACTGTACACAAGATCTTGATGCACGGTCCAGATGCCATAGTAACAGCTGTTCTTCCAGTCGGCAGCTCTCTGAGGAGGCTCAAGTAGCAAGAATGAAGGACATTAGAGAGCGACTTTCCCTCGAGAGCTCCTGAATATCTGCCAGATATGATCTTATGCATCATCTGCTTATCTGATATGATCCACAAATATCAATCCTTCGGCCTTTGCCTAAGAAATCACTTACGTTATCAGAAGACGTCACTCACTTATTTCACATCAGAGTGTGTCAGATCAACCCCAACAATTTGCCTGACCAGTGAAAATCTATCCACTACTATTAACAGTGAAAGTAAACGTCAAGGTTTATCGAAGTCCATATGTGAACACGATGCACTTTATAATTTATTTCGTAGTGTAAGGTAGGTGAAATTCACCTTGCACACTGTACCGTGCCATGAAGGAATATAGAGGAATGTGGAGGCCCCACATATTCACGATCCAGGTACCCATTTATTACATGCTGTGTAAACCGTAGAGCCGTTTTTATGCAGCAAGAAGGCCGGGAAAAATTCCGAATGTAGATACCAACTGATGTTATGCGATATTGCAAACTGCAGTTTTTCTCATTACATGAGCCATTCTTCGTACACAAGACGTTACTGTTTTATGCATTATATTCTGTTAATAGAAATACTGATAGCATAAAGTAACTATTCACCAATTCAGATTCTTGTCCCCATTTTCAGAATTCTGGTCCACTGTGCGTGGGGACGACTACAAGGCAACCTAATTAGAAATTTCTGTGCATGCAAGCAATGAGAAACAATCACCAATAACACGAACTAATGTTAATCATCATCCACCGAAAATATTTTTTTTTCTAAGATGCCATCCACTGAAAATATTTTTTTACCACTGCACTTCTTATACAGTATAACATACTTGCAGCTAAAAGTAATTCGCTCAATTTGGGACTTAGTGCGATTTGTTATGCCATATACGGCCATATTGAACGAAAAACGTTAGATGACGTCATTTTCTTGAGTCTTCGTCATTCTCCACAATATCCAAAGATAATCTCTGAGCGAGCGACAGGAAATACTATTTATACTTCCTGATGGGAAGCAGAAGCTCGAGATTTGTGAATAGTTATGTTCACAATTTTCATCTCTTATTAAGTTAACAGCGGAGATGAGACTAAACAACGAAATATGATAGGGAAAACCCTTACCCATGTCTTCGAAGCTACGACCGGGCCACACGAACTCCCAGTCCGCGTTCACAGTGCAGAATGGTTATTTTGAGAGAATTCTGCTTCCTTGCTGGACATAGCGTAGAGGAGGGAATCTAGGGTTGCCGCTTGTTGCCCAAAATGGGGAGCAGCGGTAGGCCTAATGAGCTGTTGGGCTGCAAGTTTTTGCTTGGGTAAACGCGGCAACAGCGGGACACTGCCATACAGGCGGTCCCCGCGCCGGGAGTTAGCTTGACTCGACTCTAGGCCCTCTGGTATCATATCCATTGACTTTTAGCAACGTTTAAATTCACTTTTATGCTCCCATAGGATAATCGGGGTTGGTTACGAAACAATACAGTGTGCGTCGAATGGGAGTCCAATCCGGAACCTATTGACTGCAAGGCCACAGTGTCAGAAACTACACAACGAAGATCCACCAATTTCATAAACAAACACGAAACAAATGATAAAATACACATTACAATTACAATGTTTATGAAAAAGAGGTATCGATACGAAAATCTTTCATGAATTGTAAACATTCCAGCAGAATCAACGATTAATTTCTGATACTCATAACGTTTTGATTGACGATTGTGATCGCACTCCACACCACAGAAAAAATCTAAATAACCTTGCTAATTCCTGTCAGAACGCAGCTATGACCGTTAATCTAGAAATGCTTGTTTTCGACTTTCGGCTAGTTCTTTGTTTACTTAAATTGAAATGGGATGATGTTAAATTGAAATTGAATTGCCACGGTCCTGATGGGAGTGGGGAGCAGTATTCAAGAATAGGCGAGATAAAAGATTTGAGAAATATGTTAATGGATGATTGGTTTTGAATTTCAGTGAGCCTGCAGCGATAAGAGACGCATTTGCTCTTTTAATGTAATGTGCTCATTAAAGTTTCGTTTTTCGTCGATCAAAACACCAAGATCTTTGTTAGAGGAATCTTTTATGATGGAACTGTTTTCAAGAGAATAAACAGAATGAACTTTGTTCCTTTCTAAGAAAAAGTTGAGGCAGGAACATTTTTGGGGACTCAATTAAAGTTTCCACTGGCGACACCACACAAACAGTTCTCTAAGAGCTTGTAGGATTAATGCGTCGTGTTCCGTTGAGATTTATTTGAAGAGTTTAGTCATTGGCAAACAGAGGTACATTTATAGGAAGAGAAGGCAAGCTGTCAGGTAGATCATGGGTGGAAAACGAAGGGTAACATGCCTCGAGCAACTGTTTCTGCTACGGACCGGATTCGAATTGTAACGCTGCTGCAAGAGGGATATCGCCAAGTAGACGTCGCTGCCCGTGTTTGAGTGAGCCAAGGTGATGTCTCTCGAGTGTGGAAGAAGTTCAGGGAGACACAATCAGTTGCTAATCGACCAAGGACAGAGCGGCCACGCAAAACTACACGCAGGGAAGATCGGTACGTCGTAGACCCACTGCAACTGCTACCAGTTTGTGCCAAGATCTGCGGAGGTCCTCAGGAGCGAATGTTTCCAATCAGACAGTGCGGAATCGACTTCATGAGGAAGAATTGACGTCAAGAAGACTCTTACCCAAGGTTCCTCTTAATCCACACCATAAGAGAGACCGTGTAAGGTGGGCAACAATGCACAGTGAATGGAGTCAGGAACAGTGGGAGCACACGCTCTTTACAGACGAGGTCACCATCAGTTTGCGCCCGTTAAGCAAGAGCATAAGGCTTTGGAGACGATCAGATGAGAGATTGAACGAGCCCTTCACCCAGGAACGTCACCAGCAGCAGGGGGGCTCCATCATGTTTTGGGGTGGAATCATGTTTGGTCAACGTACGCCCCCTAATTACTCTCCAGTGTCACATGACTGGTCTGATGTACAGAAACGCTATTCTCGAACCCGTGGTAGAAGATTTCTCTACAACTTTGGGGGATGGCTTCACGCTGGTCGATGATAACGCTCGACCACATCGAGCCACAGTGGTTCAAAAGTTCCTTGATGTGCATGGGATTCGACGTATGGTGTGGCCGGGTATTCTCTACACATGAACTGTGTGGAACATGCATGGAGACACCTGAAGCGAGCAATTGTCAGCCGCGAGAATACTCCTGTGAACAAGGTGCAATTGCGGGAGGCTGCCATTCAAGAGTGGGACAGTCTTCCTCAGGAGGAGTTGAATGTTCTTATCCTTAATGACCTTACCCCGTCGTGTTCAAGCACGCCTTCGGGCTCGAGGTGGCTATACACTGTACTGAACTCCCATCTGTTGATCCCAAGCATACCTGCGAGCCGTAGGTACATGGTATAGCACTGCCTTTCTTTTGTGTTTCGCATCTCACATTTTCAATCTTGTGCTTGTGGTGTGATTCTCATATGATTGTGTTTCTTCTGCATGGCTGGACTGTTTTCTTTCTTGTTTTTATGTCTCCCCTGTACTCTTAAATATGATTCCATGTATCTAGTACAATAAAATGATCACAAACCCTGAATATGCAAAACTTCTTTTGAGCACTGTATATAATATTTTAAAGATTATTGTTTAAATTACGGCAAAACCACCGATATTAGCGAAGAATCCAAGATAACCTATTTCTTTGCCCTTCTATTGAGGATCAGTACAAAAAAAGAATTATCTGCTTACGACCATTAGTCTGCAAATATGAGCTTTAAGGGGCGGAAGAGAGGGAATTCTTTGAGATTTCACACTCCTAGTAGTGATATAAAAACTGACCAAACCTCAGCATTTACGCAGTTACTCCCGTCATTCGACTCCTTTTTCATTTCATTGACCGGACTAATATTTTTAAGCGTTAGATTATTTTTTCATATGAACATCTTAATATTCAGTGCAATGCCCAACCATATTTAACATTCTTTGACTTTCCAGTATTTGCATACATCATGTTTTTTAATTACTCTACTTTGCCGTGACTTTTTCAGTCATGGTTGATGTCCCTTATGTCCGGTGGGAATCTGAAATTATGACCAAACGCAATCGAAAATAAAGAGTGAATTCCATCTTTTAAAATACGCTATATAATGAATGAAACTGTACGTGCCTTTCTCATTTTGCGTCGCTTTCTGCCACTTTTGGCAAATCGCAACAATGAGGATGACTGATTTCAATAAACTGATGGACACGCACAAAGGAAAGCTTATGCCAGGACTCCAACCCGGAGCCCTCCGTGGCGAAATCGTTCAATGCTCGGCCAAAGGAATTGCGTATGTGCGAAATACCGCATTGTTTATGGAGCGTATGCAACATACCAGTGGCCAGAAGGGCATTCTCGTACGAAATCTTCCTCCGCAGGCAAGGGGCTTCGATCAGCAGCTTGTTGTTTTTACTACGGCTCTCTGCAGTCAGTTATTCCCTCCTTGACCTTACCCCACTTTCAAGTCAGCAAAAAGTCCTCAAAGAGGCGGCGCCGGTCAATACCTGCCTACGCGACCTTTCACTCCGCGTCTTGACTTCCCCTGTGTGAATAAACTAATCTTTTTTTAAAAAACTGGCAAATTCATGCTTTTCTTGCGCAAGCTTATTTTGTTTGTTTTCGGTGATGTTTTTCGGCCCATATCAATTAGAATGACATTCAATTAGTATTATTTATTTCAAATAGAGAATATTAATCGCAGTGGCAGGTAGCGTCGTCGCCGGTGGTGGCACATAGTGTTTCGGATCCTACTTTAAACTGTAGGTCCAGTCCCGATTAGCTTTACTCTGCATAAAGTGGACATAAAATACAAACACGTCCGTCGGTCAACCCTGTGCAATACATTACCCTAGGGGCGTCGAGGCAAAACTCCACATATTCTCGATCTCCGCCATACTAGAGTTGACATGTGCAGAACCAGTTTCCAACCCCCCCCCCCTTTTCAAGGTAATTTGTGCCCAACTATCTGACATGGAGCTTTATTGCAGCAGCAGCATATGTTTGTCACCTGTCTGTATCCTGAACACGATCAATCCCTCTTGACGATCCTTACCAATTTCCTTCGCTTCATCTTATCCTTCCCGCATGTCTCTCACCATAAGGTTATTCCGTAAATATTTCTATTTTCTCCCACGCGTGCTACATGGCCTGCCCACCGAAGTTTAAAAAAAGGATGATTATAGTACACATAAAATAATGATCAGGGAATTTACATTTCATCAGTTGCACCTAACCTTTCTGGAACGCAATAAATAATCCATTTAAATTTTTATGCATTAATTTCTGTGATAGGACAGCTATTTTTATACAAATTTTATTGATCCTATGTAACCTTCTCCACTCCCTCATTCCATCTCTTTTAGGTCCAAATTTATTTCTTATGATTTGATCACAAAAAATCTTAATTTATGTTCTTTGAATGTAACCAACCACGCGTTTCACATTCACACAGAACTGCAGGTATAATTATTGTCTTGTATTTCTATCTTTAGTTTATTTGATATTAGTTGAAAGAAAAAATAAATAAAAAAACAACACGCATTACCTGAATTAAGTCTGCTTTCAATTTGAATATGGAAACTGAGTAACTTGCAATAAGGTTATTGTTTTTTCCCCAACACTTTCACCACTAGAGTATTGTAATATTACACAAAACGAACACAATAGAGAAGTAATGGAAATATTTGACTGCGATATGAAAAATAACTATATATTCAGGTAATTTTACGTCACTTTCTATCTTTTGCGTTAATCGCGCGGATAAGAACTGGGGAAAGTAATGAAGGAACACACGCAATGACACATCAATGCCTTGGCCCTGGAACCTATAGTTACGTAACGGGTGATGTTAACCACTTCGCCACGGAGGCCGCCAATATGAAGACATAAAAAAACAGCGAAATACCGGTTTAGACATATTGTCATGTCCACCAGCTTTACTTCCAGGCCACAGTGGTTCGGATCCCACTTTAAACTGTAGGTCCAGTACCAATTGCCTTTCTGTGCATAAAGTGGTCTTAAAACAACAATTCAATCAATCAATCAATTTACTTCCAGGCGTACAGTTCTGAGGTAATATCAAATATGCACGCCATTCCCCCCTCCCACACTTGGGTTGTGCAAAAAAAGTAAACTGCTCCACTGTGCTTATCACCACGCCATGAAGCGCATGGGGGTAACGCTCACCGATAACGCGTCTGACTACCATGCTAAAGGTCCCGGGTTCGATTCCCGGCCGGTTCAAATCCAGGAACTTTTCTCACGTTGGAAGCGGCCCCGGCGCCCACCCAGCGTCGAATGCCATGGGTACCTGGGGGAAACCCTGGGGGTTAAATACGGTCAGGGGCGTGATACTGATCACATCACACACACTCATGACCGGAGCAAGAAAATGTGGTACGTTACACTTGGGTTGTGTACCATCACAAATTGCATTGCCTTTGCTTGTTTGAAGGAACACATTTTCTCCTGACTAAATTGTGCGTAACGCATTTTTACCACATGATCACACGTTTTATATAATTCACGCACAGTGTAAATTCGTATTTTCTACATGATAGAGAAGTATCACTGCCAGTGATGAATTTATGTGTGCGATAGGAACAAGTAATTGGCAGCTAAAGTGTGGGATTTAATCTTGAGGGCGGAGTTTTAAACTCGTCCCCAGTGGATACACCTACGTCAAGGTGTGACCATGTGTGATCACGTCAGGATTAGCATCGAGGATGCTTGATCGATAGAGGAAGTGCTGCCAACCACGAGAACTAACAACCAGTTCTGGGCAATCATTCTATCTAAACTTTCAAGCGAATATTCAAGTTATAATTTTTAGGAAATAAAAAAAAATGTCGGAGTGATAAACCAGATGTTCAGGCGCACGTACTTATTGAGACCGCGATAATCACATGATAGATACACACTTGAGTGTACTTAATAATTACTAACTAGGAGGCTTTGGCAAATATAATCTGTCGAAACCATCGCAGCAATAGCTAAATGCGAAATATGAATAAAATTGCTAATTGTCACCAACGTTTTGTTTCTAAGCGAATTCCTTGCGCCGAAAATTTTCCTTTTCCTTTTTTCTTCTTACATTTGGCATCTACAGAGCCATGTTTATTCTACTGTACTTGCCACATCCACTGAATTCCAAGATACAGAAGAGCCCGTTTACGATGGAAACTATTGTAGACAACGGTGAAAGCATGAATGGTGCAATATGAACATGAACAATAACGGCAAAAATGACAATTTTTATAGCAGAATTTGTCACAATATATTTAAGTAGTGCAGCCTCTCCTATTACAATGATTCTCTTCTTGAACACAATACACCTTTACCACATATTAATTCTTTATTATTAATTATTGTGTTAGCCAATCGTAATGTTTACATGAGTCAAGACATCAGTTGTAAGTCCAGGGTTGGCCCGAGTGGGTCCAGCCCAGTTTCCCCCACACGGTTTTTTATTTTCTTTTTTCCAGAAAACCCCACCTTGAAAAAACCCACTCAACAAGTCTCTTTTTCTTAGAAAATGATGTAAATTATTGCTTTAAATACTTGTGAGGTTGTATGATTGTCAAAAATGTTTGAAAAACTTTTAAAGAAAAGGCTTAGCAGAGCTTATAATACTAAAATTAATGAATATAGTAACAGTCATGGTGGGTTTTTTTTTCAGGCTATTTTCCTCAAATCATGCTAAAATGGACTTTTAACAGAAATAAAAATAATATATATATATATATATATATATATATATATATATATATATATATATATATATATATATATCTCCTGGGCTGGGTTACCTTCCCAGTGGCAGAGCTGCATGCCACCAGGCGCGTCCCCAGGTTGCGGATAGGGGAACGGCCAGCAGATATGTTGGCTAGCTGGAAACAGTCGCGGACAAGCAGCAGCAGGATTGGAGGAGGCAGTGAGATGTGGAGTGGCAACTGCATCTCGGTAAATGCTGCAAGTCTCCGAAGAAAATCCTGCGATGTGGCGAGGAGAGCCGCCACTAAATAAGCTCAGCTACTGCTGCCTTGCAGTAAGGGGAGGGATCCCCAAAGGCTAAGGGAAGGAAACCCTGACAGAAAACCGAGGGGCAGGAAGGACTCCGAAGGCACGCTAATGCCAACCTACCTAGGGGAGAAAACCCTATACAAATCCTGGTCCTCCAGGTTGGGGGTTGGGCGTGGGGCCGACAACCCCACCCTGGAAAAAAAATAAAACCGTTGTGAAACCAATGCAACAGCCTCGGATGATGGATGGACGTAATGGAATTCGAACCTGGCGATATTTACGGACTAATGATTTATCACTTTCAACATGGAATGTCAGGACTTTGTTAAGACCTGGGAAAATGAATGAAGTGTCAAACGAGATATTAAAATTTAGGTATGATCTGGTTGCACTTCAGGAAATTAGATGGCAGGGACAAGGAAGAATTGATAAGCCAGGGTACACATTATTTTATAGTGGACCAGAGAGGAGGACCGGACAATTCGGTGTAGGCTTTATAATAACCAAAAAGATGAGAAAAAGTCTTATGGAATTTGAAGCAATTAATGAAAGGATGTGTAGAATACGGTTGAGAGGAAGATTTAGAAACATAACAATTATAAATGCACATGCGCCTACAGAAGAGAGAGATGAGAACGAGAAAGAAGAGTTCTATGACAATCTGGAACAAGCATGTGGAAAGATCCAAAAGTATGATATGGTAACCGTATTGGGCGACTTTAATGCTCAGATAGGAAAGGACAAGAATCAACAAGGGGTTGCAGGGCGGCATACTCTCCATGCAGAAAACAATGAGAATGGAAACCTTCTTTGCCAGTTTGCTGTCAGGAACAACATGATCATAACAAGTACCTGTTTCGAACATAAAAGAATTCACTTAGGAACATGGAAGGCACCTAACGGAACAATAAGCCAGATTGATCATATACTGGTTAATGCACGTCATGCCTCATCAGTTATTGATGTGAGAAGCTGCAGAGGGCCCAATTGTGATAGCGACCACTACCTGGTAAAATTAGTAATGAGGGAAAAATTGATAGCGGTGCAAAGAAACGAGATGGCCAAGAGAAAGAAGTGGAATATGAAAAAAATGAAAGACGAAGAAGTAATTAGTGAATATGTAAGTAAGGTAAAGAGTAAACTGAAGGAGAAAGAGAATAACAGACTTCGAGTGGTTGAGGAGGAATGGGAAATAATAGAAGGAGTGATAAAGGAGGCAGCACAAGAAACTTTTGGAGCAGAGAAAACTAAAAGAAATGAGTGGTTTGATGAAGAGTGCATACAGGTTATAGATGAGAAGAATAAAGCTAGAGAGAGAATGCTACAGAGGGAAACTCGAAGTAATACTGAGAGGTATAAAGAACTAAGAAGGAAAGCACATAGGGTATGCAAGGAAAAGAAGAAAATGATGTATAAAAAGAAGATGCAAGAAATAGAAGAACTAAATCAGCAAAGTGAAATAAGAAAATTCTATAGAGCTATAAATAGAATGAGAATAGGATTTGAGCCAAGAATTGAAGTATGTAAGGATAAGAATGGGAAAGTAATTGTAGAAGAGAATCAGATACTCAATAGATGGGCAGAGCACTTTAAAGAGATTTTGAATAAAGTGGAAGACCAAGAAGAAGAAGAGCAGTATAATAGGAATATACAAAATAGGGATGGTCATGAGGTACAAGTACCTAGTATTAAAGAAGTTGAATTTGTAATGAAGAAAATGAGTAATAATAGAGTTCCAGGCGAGGATGAGGTGATAATTGAACTTATCAAACTTGGTGGTAACGCATTGCTGGCAGCAATACATAGATTGATTGTAATGATATGGGAAAATGAAACAATGCCACATAAATGGAAATCTGGAATAATATGCCCAATTTATAAGAAAGGTGATAAATTGATATGCGGAAATTACAGAGGCATCACACTTCTTAGTGTGGTCTATAAGATCTTGTCAGGATTGATCAGTGAGAGAATAAAATGTTACACAGAAGATATACTGGGAGAGTACCAATGTGGATTTCGCCCTGGCAGAAGCACTACTGATCAGATTTTTATAATTAGACAGATGATGGAAAAGTTTTATGAACATGATGTGGATTTGCATTTTTTATTTGTTGACTTCAGGCAGGCTTTTGACAGTGTTAATCGAAATGAACTGTTTAAGGTACTTGAAGAGTATAATATTCCCATCAAAATAATAAGACTAATAAGAATGACTATGAGTGGTACTAAGGCACGAGTGAAAGTTTGTAGTAAACTGAGTGAAGAGTTTAAATTCAATACAGGAGTGAAACAAGGGGATGGCCTTTCGGCAGTATTATTTAATCTAGCATTGCACAAAGTAATGAATGTAGTTGATCAAAAGGGAACCATATTTGGAAAATCCAGTCAAATATGTGCATATGCAGATGATGTTACAATCATTTCTAGAACAATAACAACACTTAAGCAAATCTATGAGCAAATGGAAAGAGAAGCAATAAAAATAGGGCTCAATGTAAATGAAAAAAAGACAAAGTATATGAGAATGTCTAACTCTGAGAGCAGAAGAGCACCTCAAGATCTGACAATTGGAGATAATAAGTTTGAGGGAGTTCCTTGTTTTAAATATCTGGGGACAATGGTATATAGTGATAATGATATGAGTAAAGTAATAAAGGAAAGAATACAGGCAGGCAATCGTGCATATTTTGCAAATATGCAGTTGTTTAGAAATAGACTGATCGCAAGAAATACAAAGCTTAAAATTTATAAGACACTGGTACGACCAGTTGTCACTTATGGATCAGATAATTGGACTTTGAAACTGTCAGATGAAAATGCCCTCAGAATATTTGAGAGAAGAATATTAAGAAAGATATATGGACCTGTGAGGGAAGATGACGACTGGAGAATAAGATATAATGCAGAGCTAGATGATTTAATAGAAGGCCAAGATATAGTGAGATTTGTCAAAGCCCAGAGAATAAAGTGGTTGGGGCATGTGGAGAGAATGATGGACGATAGGATGCCAAGAAGAATGTTGAAAGAAAAGCTTCACCACGCAAGAAGAAAGGGCAGACCACGACTTCGATGGATAGATGACGTAGCTGCAAACTTGCGGACAATGAAGATTAAAGGATGGAGGAGAAGAATTGATGATAGATTGGAATGGAGGCTGATTGTGGAGGAGGCCAAGGCCCACCAAGGGCTGTAGAGCCAGAAAGAGAGAGAGAGAGAGATATATATATATATCAAAGAAACAAAAAGGAGAAAGTATCAGACATTTTTAGATAAAACATTTTCATCGATTGATACAGCATAGCTGAACAAAGCTTATAATTTTGAAATGTGGTAGGACTTTCGTTATCAGTCACTTCCTTCCTTATGTGGGGGAAACCATAGTGGCACATGATACTTTCAACTGTGATGATCAATTGATACAATACTTTTTCTGCATGTTTAAGCATTACATACTGGGTGGCCAGAATTAAAGTTACCCAACTCAGAGCCCTCTGTAGCCTGTTTGAGGCATCGTAGAACTCTGAAATTTGGTGAATCCACTATGCAGACCATGGGGAAGAGGATGGCGATAAAAATAGTTCAATTTTCCGCCACCAGGTTGAAAAGTGGCGCTGTACTTCCATGATGGGTTTTAATAATGACGTAAACTGCTCCAATTGGTTATGGATTTGCCTTTACCTTGCAATAAACGAGAGATTATTTTCTCGCACGAAAGTTCGGAAGTGATCACCATGCCATTAAATAAGAAAGAACGTGCATTGCTGATGAAGTTGTTTTATCAGAACGGTAGTAATAGTGCAGCTGTACTGCGAGGTTATCGTCAAGCGAAAGGACTTCGAAAGGGGCCCCATGACGACGCATAGGTTAAGAAAGATGATGAAGGAATTTGAAGAGACTGGAGATCTGGGTGTCGAAGCAGGACGGGGCCGATTGCAGATGAAGTTATCACCGAAGTGGCTGTTGCAGTGGCGGATAGATCCTCTTGTTCCAGATATTCTGCGACTAGTGCGCGAACTCACGTCATTATTACAAGGGTCACCAGAACTACCGCGAAAGTGAAATTATCGCAGTTAATCCGTTTCGCGGTTGTTCCGTTCGCGATTAATCAGTTTCGCTCTTAGTCCGTTTCGCGGTTGTTCCTCTCGCGCTTATTCCGGTGTTAAATTTTAGTTTCGCGATTAATCCCTTTCGCGGTTATTCCGGTGTTCAATTTCGGTTTCGCGATTAATCCCTTTCGCGGTTATTCCGGTGTTCAATTTCGGTTTCGCGGTTGTTCCTTTCGCTGTTGATCCGGTGTTCAATTTTGGTTTCGCGCTTATTTCGTTTCGCGGTTGTTCCTTCCGGTGTTGAATTTTGGTTTCGCGATTAATCCGTTTCGCTGTTATTCCTTTCGCGCTTATTCCTGTGTTTAGTTTTGGTTTCGCAATTAATCCGTTTCGCGGTTGTTCCTTTCGCGATTATTCTTGTTTTCAATTTTTGTCTCGCGCTAATTCCGTTTCGCGCTTATTCCGGTTTTAAATTTTGTTTCGAGCTCAATCCGTTTCGCGCATATTCCGGAGTTCACTTTTTGTTTCGCGCTTAATCCGTTTCGCGGTTGTTCCTTTCGTGCTTATTCCGATACTGCGTTTAAGCTTGAGGCTTTGCGTGTGGCCTCTCGGCACGTTTCTTGTGGCACCCTTTGGTGTTCAGAAGCCCTATACCCGTTCGGTCGCTTGTTCATTGCTCAGCCACGGGTCTGCATGGAAAAACAGTTATGGTGGTGGGTCCCATGGAAAAATAACCTGAATTACCTACACAGATATTTTGGATTTGCTTTTAGATTTTGTAATAATCCCCTTTCTGTAGAGTAAACATATCTGAAAACGCAGATGTAGTTGCGATCTCAATTTTGAATTCATTCGAAAAAGGAGCCGAGGTGTGGTGCTGATCATTTTAGAGAAGGTCCGAAAGTTCGAATTCCTATCCACGAAAATATTAAAATATTGACGGTCACCAACACATCCAAAAAAAACTTCCCTGCACATATGTTATTATTTTTTAATTCTTTTTGTGGATCTCTTTCGAGTTTGATCCCTTTCGCGGATACTCCACCACCCTTCATAGACTAACTACATATATCGTAGAAACTATTTCATTATTATTACCGTCGTTTTTTAACAGCATTCACAAAATATTAGCAATAAATGTACATCATTAACCTGTTGGCCATGGTTGTTTGGTAGTTATTTATTTTGGAAGGTGTTGAGAATTTTCGTGTGGTGTATGTTGTTTTCCCTCACATATTCGGACAAAGTGACAATTTTAGACTATATTTCCTTTCAAAAGGTGGCCGCGGTGGCTCAGTCTGACTACCATGCTAAAGGACCCGGGTTCGATCCCCGGCCGGTTCAAATCCGGGAACTTTTCTAACGTTGGAAGCAGCCCCGGCGCCTACCCAGCGTCGAATAACATGGGTACCTGGGGGAAACCCTGGGGGGGTAAAGGCGGTCAGGGGCGTGATGCTGATCACATCACCCCCACGTCCGGATCAAGAAAGTGTGGCGCGTTACCCCCTATACGCCTTCATGGCGTGGTGCTATGCTCAGGGGAGCACTTTACCTCTTTTTTTTTTTAATTTCCTTTCAAAAAAATAAACGTTTACAAGGACAATTTAATGTAGGTTTACATATATTTTAGAAATTAATGGCATAATTAAAGTCACAATTCTTTACAATGCGGACATGCACGCACTGTTCTCATTAGTACCCTTTATGCATATGGCCATTACATAGTAATCGCAAGTTTTATAATTCTTTTTTTAAATCGCTTTTTCTTCATTTCATATTAAAAGCGACTTACAAGAAAAATGACGAATTTATTTGATAATTTAAACCCAGCGAAACTTCGATTTTTTTTTTTTTAACTTACACCAGAGTAATACTAGAAGTAGTTCTTTTATCGTCGTCATATTGGACACACCCGTCTACCGCATCGACACTTGCTGCAAGGATTAGACCTTCCACTGTGTCCAGCGTGTAATGTAATTTTAACGGTGCGGCACATTCCTCACATTTTCAGATCACATTTTAATTTTCCTGATATCTCTCTGCTACATGTTAGGAGACGACAGTGTTTATTACGTTTGTAAATATCCGAGAAGGACTGAGCTCGTACACTACATCATAATGCAAGAAGTGTAAAATGTTCCAAATATTAGAATGCAAAATACATTGACATGTGTAGAATACTTTCTATTTGTAAGATACTGCTATCTCCCTTTTGCGAGTAGCTTCATCTTACTCTCAGGACGTCTGTGTAGGTTGTTTTAGCAGTTAGCAACAAAAAATAAAAAGCAAATAAAAAATATATACAATAATGAAATTAATTATACAGGCATCGAGGCTTCGAGGAAGTCTAGTGAAGTTTTCTGGACTTGTACAGCCTAAATTGCAACAACATATATATATATATATATATATATATATATATATATATATATATATATATATATATATATATATATATAGTGTGTGTGTGTGTGTGTGTGTGAGAGAGAGAGAGAGAGAGAGAGAGCGAGAGAGAGCGAGAGCGAGAGAGAGCGAGAGCGAGAGAGAGCGAGAGCGAGAGAGAGCGAGAGCGAGAGAGAGCGAGAGAGCGAGAGAGAGAGAGGACATTATAAAATGATTTGAAAATGTAAAGTCACTAGATTCAGGTTTAGTAGTACTGACTGATTGAGTTATTTTACTTCGCCTTTGTGCCACTCTTGGCTAATTTATGAGGATGAGTGATAAGATGAAATTGAGGAATGGACACTGACAAACATCCATGCCAAGGCCAGGATTCGAAACCGGGGCCCCGGGCTTGGTAGCGCGATGTGCTAACCACTCCACCACGGGAACCGGCTTTAGTAGTACTTCTTTGCATGGAAGTGGTGATTAAATAGTAAACCCAATTTTAAATGGAAACTGCAATATATATAATTATGTTTGCTATTTACGTTTCTAATTCAATATCAATCAAAAAATAACACCCATGTACTCATCATTGATTTAAATATTTTATGAAAAAGAGAAAAATATATTCAATTCATCTGAAGAAAATGTTTTTGTTACAAACCCTAAGCATTCGCTTATTTGCCTCAAGACTCTCAGCAACTCAACTACTTGGATCCCACTTTAAACTGTAGCTGAAGCGGATCAGACTACTTCTGTATAAAGTACACTTAAACTTCGGCAAATCTTTGACCAAGCTACTACACAAGGGTGGTTCAAATTTTTCATATTGAATATTTTGCCATTGTGATTTTTTAACATCAGATCCATGTAAGGGAACATTTTTTTCCTTTCATCAAAAATGCTTTTGGCCTGTTTTGGTTCCTTTCTCTCAAAAACATGCAAATTTTCTTGACATTAGAGATTCAGCATCTAGGAGAAACTATAGGCTCTTGGGTCAAGGACAATCTGGATCCAAAAGGATTATATTTTTTGTACGAGAATGTCTAAAATTTGTTAAAATTAATATTTTTTATTCCAGAAGTGCAAAAAGAATCACTCGAACAGGGAAGGTATAGTGTGTATAAATTTAAGAGATTTCCACCCGTCGGAAAATTTCGAAAGCTTCTCATCCCGAAACTTGTCCGGAAATGGCAATTTTTTTCAGTCCCGAAAGACAGGATTATATAAGTCCTGACCAAAAATTTTCGTTCCGCACATCCCTAGTTAAGGCAGTCAAAATTATTGTGGTGCCTGTTGTGAAAACGTCCTCTCGTTATTTTTTTAAACATGGCAGTAATTGCTGTAACTTATAGCCTGTAAGTAGTGTGCGATGGTCACTCAGTGCCGTATTTGTGATTTCACTTCCAGCGCATTTTTTTTTTTTTGTTGTTTTGTTTTTTAGATTTGCAAATTTGTACATGTTACCAGTTTACTACTATTGCCTGCCAGTTCTAAGTCAAGGTGGCTACAAACAAGCAGAAATGAAATTCCCTGACTTTTCCAGGACAAAATTTACATTTCTCCCTGACAATTACAAACTAAACTAAATCGATGTTTTTAGCAAATGGAAATAATAAACTCATACAGATCCACGTATGGATTTGTTAAGTACCAATATTATCTTCTATGAAATTGACTTAATTTATCTATGATTTGAATTCAAACGTCAAAAATAGTGAATTAGGAAAATTATTACAATTCACAAGCTAGGGAAGGATTACGGAATTTTATCATACGCAGTAAATGAGATGAGTGAAGAGTGATTGATTAAAAAATGCAATTTGTAATTTATCAGTCTCCTTATACATTCTCGGTATTATATGTTGATATTGCCACTGAGGTTTAGAACCCTCTGCTTGCAAGAACCATGAGTGTGGACTCTTTTTCGATGCATAAAGCTACTTCTCTCTTCGCTGTAAAGCAAACAACTTAACTCTTGCATATAAGTGAAACAATTGAATTGTACAAAAGTGTCATATTTCCTTACATTATCAATGGGATTTCTGCTTCAGTACAGTATATCCAAGTGAAGTACTGTGAAACTGACAACATGCACTTATACCATTATTGCTGACGAAAAGGGTATGTAGGTATTAGAAATTTAACGCAAGGAATTTATAGAATTGAATAGGTACCTGATTTAGATAACCACACATTAAAACAGGAACACACTGTTAATAACAGCTTCTGAAAGTTCATATACGAGGGGCGTCATGGAAAAAGTTCCAATGGTGTCTATACGCAGCACTAGTGGTCAGAGACCGACACACACATGCAGGCAGAAGTGGCATGTAGCTGTAATCTGGTACAGTTGCAATGCGGCCGTTTTATGACAGTTCTAGGTTAAAGATTGTAGCTCTCATACAGTCTCCCACCGACTGCGATGTAGCCTACATGTAGTAATCAGATTTTTACACGCTCAGAATTTGGTTCAGAGCGACCAGCAATCAAATGAGGTGTGCACACCGGACGTCATGAGTGATAGTATGATCAGACGATGGTGCAGACAATTCACGGAAGGCCAATGGAATGTGCACAACCCCATACAGCTGAGTACACGTGGGCCCTTTGCATCACTCCAGGTGAGATATCTTGGATCACCACTCCCTGTCCAGCCCTGGCCTTGCATGTATCTTTGTTTACCTGAAGAGGTTTCTGGCAGGACAAGGTTTTGACAGCTATACTGTGGTAGAGATAGTTCCAGTCTTTGCTGTCAGACGCATATGCCATGGGCATACAAAATTTAGTGCCATGCTACGACAAATGCCAGAACATCGGTGGTGATCATGTCGAAAATTAGGTTAGGACTCACTGATACTAATGCAATAAATTAGTACTGATATTCTTGTTTTATTTATGCCTAATCGGTAGGGACCTTAATTTCTTGTTATCTTTTTTCAAATTGGTGTATTATTTTTTTTTTATTTTTTTTACTATTCGGTGTTATTTTCTCTAAAATTCACATTCTCATTTTAGCGCATTTTCTGGAAAATATCTGAAATTATACCTTCATGGTGTTTTTAAACTAATTTCAAATTGTAAGTCACATGGCCTACGTCTCTTCCTGAGAGTTTGATATCTTGAGTTATTTTGGGAAAGTTATTTTCCATACCCCTTATTAATTTTAAGGTAAGGGTTTTAGATAATGGAATTTTCCCATATATACTGAAGGGTGCATAATGACCATAAGCGGCGACGCACCCAAAAATTTTAAATCAATCAATCTCACATGACAGATAGCGATATATTATGGCACCAAAAATTGGCATTATCTTTTTTTGACATGTTTGTGTCACGTTCCCCAAAATTCGCGTTTTTGTTTTAGAACATTTTTCTGCCAAATATACCAAAACTTAATACTTCCATTGTGCTTTTAAACTATTATTTTAAATTGTAGGCCACATGGTCTACGTATTTTCGTGACAGTTTGATATGTCGGAACAGATTTTTGAGGAAGTTCAAGTAAAAGTATAGTACTCCCCTGCACTTTGCCATGAAGGTGTATAGGGGTGTGGAGCCTCACACTTTCTTGATCACGGCTGAAGGTGAGGGTGATGTGATTAGCACCATGCTCCTGACTACCTTTATCCCTTAAAGTTTCCTCCAGGTACTCGCTTGATATGACGCTGGGTGGTTGCCGGAGCAGTTTGAAAAGGTGGAAAAGATCCCGGTTCTCCCTAGAAGGGGATCGACCCCGGGTCTCTCGCATGGTAGTCAGACGTCCTAACGACTGAGCTCCATTATCTCTCGCTCGACAAATGCCGATGGTGTGCACTTAACTTGGTAATTCAAAACCCATCTCGCGGGACAAATACTGAAGATGCGGTTCCCGTATGACGGTAGATACGCACTCGATCTCCTGTTAGAACCGCCACTTCGCTCTGTGATGCAAATGGTTTTGATAGAAGTTGAAAAAATCGTGGGAAATACATGATTTAATGTGGCTGTCGGAATTATTCCAAGTATAACAAGCATTATAGTTTAATCTTGAATAAAATGTTGGAAAACTTGCACGTTCTAGGTATACAAACATGGCCTAGAAAAGACAAGAATGTTGGATATCATTAAATTTTTCGTTGTTTTACGACTTTTTAAAACAACTTCGCAGCAATTACCATTTTTCAAGGTTTTTGCGTTTGCGAAAAATCAAAGTCCCTACTAATTGGAAATTACTTTCTGGCCACCCCTCGTATAAATCAGTAGATGGAAAGTGAATTTTTTAGTAGAACTGGCAGAGAAAAGTCAATTCTTGAAGAAAGTGATTTGCTTATATGATTGAATGATTCGAGTAAATATATTAAAATATTTACGTATTTATTATTAGTATTTTATTTCATAATATTGGACATTAATTTCACTCAGTGAGAAATCAATGACCATCTATCACGAGTTTAAACAGACAGGACAGAGAGTGGCGTTAATTTCATTGCATTACTGTTGTTGTTGCAGTAAATTTGAGGTTGGGAGCATGCACTTGCCAATTTTAATAACGTTCATCAATGCAGATTTATATTTCACTTCTTCATGATATTATTCAATATATATCCCGTTTTGTTGGATTCTTATTGATATATAAGTATAGTGCAATGTCATTGTAACGTTTGTTAACTTGTGTGAAACCAGTAATCCGTCAGGATGATGAAAGAAAACCTTCGTAAGCACTGCTACATTAAATAAGATGAAGTGAGCCAGAAGAGTAATAAAATTCCTGCAGCATATTTGCAGTCTAAAGTTCTTGTTTATGCATGCGATTGTTGTTGGATGTTGAAGTCCGAAGACATTCAACAAAAATCAATTCCATAAGAGTGCCATGCATGCAATTTCTGTCGCATGTTGTAATGAGATACTTTGTCGGATGGCGATATTCGACAAAAATAGTAAGTATCAATGGAGCCCTTTTGTTTCCACGTTCCTTCAGTTTGTCCAACAAAATGCCTTACAACGACGTCCTACAACTATCCGACGGCGCCACCCGCTCCCATCCCCTCCATCTGTTGACAGTTCTGTCCCCTTACTATTCCCATACGGACAAGAAAAAATGGTAATTCAATGCATTTTCCACATAAAATTTAGAGGCTTAACCTTTACTCCCCGACCTTTACTTTCCCTGACTTTTCCCGGTTTTCCAGGTCTGCAGCCACCCTGATTATATATAGATATATATATAAAGTTCCCACATAAAGATGTGTAAAAAAGTTGTGTTAATAAACCATTATTTACTCTTCAAATTATCAATTATTTCTCGATCCCTCTAAGCGGAACACGATGAATATTTATGGAGGTGGACATTGCATTTTGTACCTCTTCCCAATGAAAATGTTCCTGCGGCACTTTGTACCTTCATGAGATAAATTATTTTCCAGATATATCTTTTATTTAAACTGTAGATCCAGTCCTTATAGCCTTATTGAACACAAAGTGAATCTAAAATAATAAGTTGTAACTTATAAGCTGTAACAAACATTTGAGTCGAATCAGATACAATAACAAACATAAACGAGAAGGATCTCATGGGAGCGGATTTTTTTTGCATATTTGCATGTTTTTTTCCTAAGAAAAATTCACATGCCCTCAACGAATTTATCCATTTCAGTTGATGTGAATTAATCTGGTAAAGTTTTATAGTGCATATAAATGCATATTTGGGACGTTAGTGCATATTGTAGGTTAACGTGCATATAATTTGCATATACAGTGGAATCTTGATAAGTCGAACCTCAACATCTCGATAAGTCGATATTTTTCTAATCCCCTTGAATTGTCCATAACACTCAATATTAATTTTACCTCAACTCGAATAAAACCTTGATAAGACGAATTTTTGTACAGTATATGGGATGCCTTTCGAGCTCAATAACTCGAAGATAGACATGAAAAACCTCTACGAGTCGAAGTTAAATTCTAATATCTCGAAGTTTTAGTCGCACGGGCCTCAATAAGTCGTAGTGTAGGGTGCGTGCGTACGTACAATGTCAGGTGATCAACAATCGTGTCAGGACTTGTTGTCAGTAAACTTTAGACCTCTGGGTCATTCCATGGCAAATCACCGAATTGGTAGTCGCCACTACATCTCCAATTTTAATAAAATTTTGCACAAATGTATGTCTGAGGGTATTATGGAAAACTGTAAAATTATTTATGTCTACGGTTATTAGTTTGGGCTACAGGACTGATTAAAGTTACCGTCTCAGTGTGTAGTGACGTGGTAACGTACAGTGCGAAGGTACAAGATAAATGCTTGTAGCGTAACGAAAATAAATGACATATGATTTCTAGTTGTTGTATTATGTAAAGGAAATATATACAATGAAAAAAGTTAAGTTTGGTGACAACTATATTAATTTGTGGTTGTCTTTTTCATAACTGAAAAAGCAACTTCCCACACATATATGTGGAAATATATGTCATATTTTAAAGTGGAAGGAAAAAAAGTGCAATCTTCATAGTTCTCACAAGAACAGTTCCCAAAGTGTGGGGTCTCCACACTAAAAAGGAAGACTGCAATATATTTCCTTCTTGCTTAAAAAGTGTGTTATGTATGTTAAAAATATGAAAAAGCTAAAAAAAGCACTCTTTTTGGGTCCAAAATTCCATATGAGGGAAAGATATCAAGAAGAAATGAGTGGCAGTAAAATATTGTACTATTCCAACATGTTCCTCAGGAGAAATTTCATGATTGCACTCTGAACCATTTTCATAGAATACTGAATTATGTGTACTGCCGTTCTGCTAATATCTGCTTTCACATATAATGCGTAATTGAGTTTTCCTTTCAAATATTTCAGGTTGCTGTACCTCAACCCATGCACTCACACCTGTAAAAAGTGTATATTCCAAAACAAAAAAGTTAATTGTGAAACAATTGTGCATTTTGATACTCATTTGTTTCATGTGAATTTCAGGACTCTTTTGTTTTCCCGCCAAATCTATTGTGTGATATGAGGCTGGCTTCTGGTGGTGTACCGTAATATTTTGGTGAGAGCAGTGGTGTTTTTCAATTATTTAGTGTGAATAACAGTAAGAATTATTTAGTGTGAATAACAGTAAGACTTGTTAACAAACTGTACTTAGAGACAGGAAGACATTCATTCTGTGTGTGATAACTCAAAGTGAAATAAACACAGACATGGCATTGCCTCAGAGCTGTGTGCCACATGAACCCTCAGTGCAGTGCAGTGCAGTGTAGGCTTGAAGACAGACAGTGCTTGTCACCTACATCACTACACACCAAAAACAGGAACTGTATTGGTAAGCACCCTGCCAGGTTTAGATCAAGAACTGTTGAAATTTAGAGTAGGTAGTGTAGATAACATTTGTTTCCATCATGCAAAGGTTTACTTGCAAAAATATTCTCACATATTTGGTTCTCATTGTTGCGACCCACTTTCCTATCACAAGGGTCCTTGTAAGAAGTCATTAAGGACAATTACTGCAGAAACAGCAAGGATATATGGTGGTAAACTGATTCCTGGGCAAAAATTGTGTGGAAAATGTGAGACACGCGTGAAAGAAATACCATACCAGCCTGAAGGTTTGGGTAATGTTGATGAGGTAAATGACAGTGATTATGTCCCAGACAGCAGTGCTAGTCCATTGAAGAGACTGAATTCAAGTCTGCATGAAATACAAGTATCTCCCATGAAGACACTTACTCATGTGAACAAAGAGAAGAGGAAAAGGTATGGAAAAGCAAAAATGAAACAAATACAATCTTGTGTCACAAAGCATGTTGCAGCAGTTTTACATATCCCTGAAGAGTCAGAAGAATCTGATGAGGCTACAAAAACTCATGCTGAACATGACCTAAACCTTCTCATGTCAGAACTTCAGCAGAAATTCATCAAGTCTTCAAGAGCTGAACAGCTTCAAATACTCACACTTACCCCTCATAGTTGGCAAACAACAAAGGTTAAAGAATATTTCAACACTACTGAGTACATGGTACGAACAGCCAAAAAACTGAAAGCTGAGAAAGGAATACTGGCACTGCCTTCACCAAAGACTGGCATTGCTCTGAATAGGGATACCATTGATGCTTACCGCAAGTTTTATGAGAATGATGAAAACAGCCGAATATGTGCAGGAAAGAAAGATATCATTTCTGTGAAGGTTGACGGAGGAAGGGTGCATAAACAAAAGCGTCTGGTAATGTGCAATTTAAAAGAGTTGTATGCATTGTTTAAAAATGAACATCCAAACTTGCAAGTGGGGTTCTCAAAATTTGCCGAATTACGTCCAAAATGGTGTGTTCTTCCAGGAGCAGGTGGAACTCATAGTGTGTGTGTGTATGCATCATACACCAGAATATGAAGCTCATGCTGCACTCTGTTCAACCCCATGTCAAACTTCTTACTATAATGGAAAAATGTGTTTGTGATATATCAAATATGGAGTGTATGTTTGGTGAATGTACAAACTGCTCAGGGAGCTACGAAGTGCAGGAGTACCTAGAAAATGTGTGTGCAGAACATGAGGAAATAACATACAAACAGTGGGTCACTACAGACAGGAGCACACTCACATCAGTCGTACAAACAATAGAAGAATTCATTACTACTTTCCTTGAAAGAATTCCAGCCTTAACCAGACACCATTTTATATCCTCTGCACAAAGCCACTTTCTGTCGACAAGGAAATCATGGCTTGCAGATGATGAGTGCATCCTTCTAGTAGATTTCTCAGAGAATTATGCTTTTGTAGCCCAAGACGCTGTGCAAGGCTTTCACTGGGAAAATTCTCAAGCCACACTTCACCCTTTTGTTGCCTATGTGCAGAATGAATTATCTGTTAGTACAGTTTCTCTGTGTGCTGTAAGTGATCACCTGACTCATGACACAGCATCCTTTTATTCCTTTCAACAAGAAGTTCTCTCAATTCTCAGAAACAGATTCCCAGCTATACGGAAAATTGTGTATTTCAGTGATGGATCTTCTGCACAATACAAGGACAGGAAAAATTTTATAAATCTCTGTCATCATGAGGAGGATTTTGGTTTGAAAGCAGAGTGGCACTTTTTTGCTAGTTGTCATGGGAAGGGACCTTCTGATGGTGTAGGTGCCACAGTGAAACGGTTGGCAACTAGGGCAAGCATACAAAGACCATACAACAATCATATTCTAACTCCTATGCAACTATGTGAATTTGCATCTACAATCAAGAACATTCAGGTTTTCTATGTCAGCTCTAAGGAAATTGAACAGCAAACAGACAAGTTAAAGCCACGATTTGCTCAAGCAACTCGCATTGAAGGAACAAGAAGTCTTCATTGTTTCATACCACTAACCAAAACATGCATGCTTACATCTCACATATCCAGCATGACTACAAGAACTGAAGTTAGTGTGATATCTAAAGAAGTTTCCAACGTGCCGGTAACACAAGGTAAAATAATGCTACACAGTTCATCATACGTTGCTTGTGTGTACAATTCGGAGTGGTGGTTGGGGATCATTACAGAAGTGTCTCATGACAACAGTGAATATCGTGTCAAATTTATGCACCCTCATGGACCTGCACAGAGTTTTACATGGCCGAGCAAGGAAGATTCATGTTGGCTTCCACACACTGACATTTTGCTCAGGATTTCACCACCTGGCACATTTACTGGGAGAACCTACACTCTGGATTCAGCAACTGTGCAACGTATTCACACTGCATTTGCGACATACAAATGAGTGTTTTCAGTTAACTAAATTGACAATCATCACTGTCAATGTAAAATTATGTTCCACATTGCAACTCTGATTGATCCCTTGAGATTACTTTCCACTTACAACTTCCAGTTGACTTGGGATATGATTATTGGAAACTTCCGTATAACGGACATTCTGCACTGCACATATTTCGTATGTCCGCAATAGATACCAAATGAGGCAGAGTGCAAAATTTCATATTTCCAGTAAATAATACCAAAGTTCAGGTGTTTCCAATTATACCACCTGCATAGTGTTGCCACCTTTCCCATTACAAGATTTTAACTCTTGAAATACCCTCATTTTGCACTTTCTTCCCCAAACATACTGTAAAAAGTGTCTGTAATTTATAACCAGAAACATTAAACAGCAATATGAGGTTGTGTGCTGATGAACCATACATAGAAGTCATACTGTGATGAATATAAAGACTTTGGCTGATTTCCTCAGTATGGGGGAACTCAATAAACTTGTCTAATTTTCTGCCGCACATCTTAACGACAGTGAATTTCAACCACTATCTGGGCATACACATATAAAGGTAAGGCAAAATCTACATTGCGTTACAACTAAGTATACTTTACTTTGTACAATAAAGCAAAAACATACTTTCTATCTCAGTTCATTGTTTCTTAACAATTATGTGAAAATGTCGGTGTCTTGTACTTTTTTGAAGGATCACATTCTTTAGAGGCACCCTGTACAATATGTATTACGTTTTGAAACGAGATATTTCACACAATGATATTTTCTTACTAACTCTAAACGTGCACAAAAGCTTGTTACAATCTGTTACTATGAGGCGACCCGTTTACGGACAATTCTGGTGACTTCCCATGGAATGACCCCTCTATAACTCGAAGTCTGAGATTTTGGCCCTCAATAACTCGAACCTTGGTAAGTCGAAATCCTTGATACTTCGATTTTTTTCTTTTTCCCCTCAAGTTCGAGTTACCAAGGTTCCACTGTACTAGGAGTAATTTTCATGTAATTGTTCGTTTCAAGTTTGCCTTCTTCATTTTCTCCGTTCTTTGTGTCAGCATTAAAAAATAGCCTACGTCGTCTGGTCATGGGCAATAGTTGGGTGAAGGACATTCCAAAACTCAACTCATAGCGTTGCAGGTGTCTGGTTTGGATGATAGAGAAAACTCACCCTTCTATCAACAAACGACCTTCCAGATGAATATTTGCCGAAATGCATATTTATCATGCTCTAAGCAGAGCTTTCATTTTTGGTAACAGAAAACATTTCTTGCCTGTCTAGGCCTGGACACTATGATTTTTATAAACTTTTAATTTTTGCGGACAATGCTGCTGTATAACCCAGTGAAGGATCATTCGGTTATTTGAGTACAAAATAAGACAGTAGAAACTAAGGGAATGATGGCCAGATGAAGATATGCACTATGAGCACATTTTATTCTTGAATTATACATAATAAAAATACAATAACTTTTTGCGATTATATCTGTCGATGGATTGCAGCTAAATATTCAAACAACATACTGGTGAAGATTAAAAATTATTTTTGGGCCATTTTCTTCACGAAAGTAGTAGTGATTTGAAGTGTTAATTTTACAATTAAAGTAATTGGAAGGAGAAAAATAGACTGAAATAGCGTCCGTGGAATTTGTGTACTTTGTGATACTGTACTGTATATTTAATGTCGTTTTTATCGGCGTATATCACGGTCGCTGGTTTTGATAAGGAAAATTGTCAATTATATCTCGTATATAATCCGCAAAAATATGACTTTCTTATTCTTTAGTCTATTGTTGTGCATTATTTTCCATTAAATCTCACGCGACAAATAGAGTTTGTTCGACTCGCACTACGAACCACAGATTCAGAGTGCAGACTGTTTGCTGCCTAAGTTCAATATCTGTATATAATACATGTATCTCTGTCCTCACTCTATCGCTGCCAGAACCGCACGTTAAATGTAGCAATCCAGCATTGCTTCCTTTGAATTCGCCCTTAACGTGATGGATTCACATTCAGAGTGCTTGCAGGTTGAATCCCCACACTAGGCCATCCAGGATATTGTGGTCTGTCTGTAAATGTACCATTGCAATTTATGATTGTGTTGTTAATTTGAATGAAAATGCAGTTAATCTGAATCTTAAATGAAGTATTAAAAATTTGGTAAAATTTCGTTGATAGTTTTGAACAGACAAAGATTTGATTTTTTTTTCTTCCTCTCTCCATCCAATCTCTTGTCACTGTGAAGGACTTTTACTTCAATGGAAGCGTCACACTGTAAATTGTTCGCGACAACCATTCATAATGCGCACTCTTCGTGGATGTATCCGATTAAAATCGTGTGCAATGGCATGCGAACTTCTCTCCCTAGACATCACTTTGATCTCGATGCATTACCGATGAGCTAAACAAATTTTAAGGCATTTTTCTAACACCTCGCAAAGGAGCAAATTGGTACAAGAATTCAGTCATAACTTTTTACTGGATAAAGATACGTCGAAAAAACCTTCACCATTGCATTTCTCGTGAAATTCTAGCCTGATTTCATACATCATATCACCTCCTTCCCATTTAAAATTCTAAAGTTGAATTCAAGATGGCAGCCGACCGCGCGGGTGGCGTCAATGTGGTTCCCCCTTGGCCTGATAACGATTGGTCATCACCATTTGCATTTTGCGCGCTGCAGTGGCTTTGTACCGGGGGTGTTAAGTGACTTTTTGAGCTACCCTGTAGAACGACGAAATCAGCCAAACAATTAAATCTGGCAAACTTGTAATTTAATGCACAGAGGTGGTATTTATGTTTGCTTGAAACATCAAGGAAAATTATAGGAAAACACAACTGTGATGAACTGTATTGTGTGCATTGTATTTTTGGATTATTTAATAGCCTATGACAGCTTGTAAGGAAATGAAGTAAAAATGTGTTTATAGCTGTACCATAATTCATTTCAACTTAGGCACAACACTGGAATATTCACAAATAGTATTTACTACAGTGCCTTGAATAACGTAGTGTGGAAAACGACCCAAGAAACTGGATCCCCAGACGGATGAGAAACATAGATGGCAGTGCGATCAATGTCGGTGCTAATTTTCTTATGAAAGTAATGCGGCTTTGTTAGTTTTTGGAATATATTATGTAGATTTGTTTGTCTTGAAAGGCGGTACGTGAATTGATGGAAACAGTTATATTTGTGGAGTGATTTGCAGTAACGAAATGACATTAATTTGGAAAGAAAAGTAAAATAAAATTAATAAATAAATAGCATGCGTAACACAAGAAGAAACATCGCAAAGTGATTCCGGACGTCAGGTGTTGGATTGTGTACTAAGAGTTTTATTTTTCTATGTTATTAGAATATAAATAGTATCCTGAGAGATATTTCATACCGAGGCGACAAACCACAAGTGTCACTTGGAAGCGAGCAGTCAGTAATCAATGCAGCCTTTCGAACCGTAGGGACACAAGCTCTGACTGCACCGTTTCCTCAAGGAGATTTTACACCAAAGCGACACGCGACAAACGATACGGGATTTCACACCAAAGCGACACATGTTGCTTGGAAACGAGCCAATAAAGAGCAACATTTCACATCGTAGCGGCATGACGGGAAGCACAGGCCAGCGTTCTGTTGGTGAAATCCTCAAGCGGCAAGTGTCACGTGCCCCTTGTCGCTTTGGTGCGCAATATCCCTAAAGCAAGACGCTCATTGCATCACGCATGCGCGAACAACAAACCACGGCAACATGTTGCAAGCTATTGAGGAAATGGCCCAGTTTGAGCGACGCAGAAGCGACAAAGCGACATGTGTGACTTATCGTGTCGCCTAGATCTGTTGTTGTAATGTGCGGTTTTTCGTGTCGCCTATCTGTTGTTCGCACAATTAGCAGCGAACGCTTGCCAATAGACTGAAGGCACCATGTCGCTTGTCACTTAGTTGGGAACTCCCCCTGTACCGCGTCGCTTCGGTCTCGGCACCCTTCCTTTAAGGAGCTTTCCGACCGAAGTAACAAGTAGCACGCGAATACGCCATATGAACGTGTCGTTTGCTGTTTGGACCCTCATGTGCAATGAATGCTATTTTACAGTCTGGAAGTGTGTGTCACTAGTGTGACAGTGTGAACATCCCGTGTCGCTTGTCCCATTGGTTTGAAAGTTGCCTTACACTCATGTCGATGGCACTAAGAAAGTTTTGTGGGGTTCCCCTTGTCGTTTCATGGAATCATCATTATCATCATCGCCGCGATTAGTTTAAAGCGGAAGAAAAGAGACAGTAAATATCAAAAATACAAATGCTTCAGTGTGTATATCTTTAAAAGAAATGATGATGATAATAATAATGAACCTAATTCATACACAAAAATTTAGTTGCCAAGAGCATTCCACGCGTATTTCTCTCCCATATTATTAACGAAAGTGTGACGATAACAGGACGGGGTCGACTGTCTAGAATGTTCGTTAATATCTTCGCGACCACTGTACCAAATATCATAGCAATTATCACATTCATAGAAATGCTTCATGTAAAAGAATCAGACGTTGCAGCGAAAACTCCATTTACTTCCATTATAAGCAGACGAATACCAAGCACCGGGTTCAACACCAGCGCCTCTAGCGGATCATTTTCGAGTGGAACCAGCCAGAGCGCGCAGTTTTTGATTCAGTCAACTAGACCCTGTCCCAACTATCTCTGGGGCAAGGCCGCACATAGCATCAGAGAAGGGGAGGAAATCGAGTGGGCTGTGAAGGCTGGTAACTGCAGTCGCTTAACCCCCTCTACGCAATCCAGTTCCTTCTCACGACTTCATTGGTGAGTAATCTCGCATCACTACTTACGCAGACTTGTTTTCGTTTGTCTGCTCCAGAGATAACTGGGACAGGGTACAAAGCAATACAAATTGAATGTTATGATGCATTACTACCAGGGGGGAAATGTATTTAATTTTTAAAATATATATCGTTAAACATAACCTGAAAAAAAACAATAAAACCCAGTTTTGGCGCATTTTATCTGAAAAACAAAAACGAAAAAAACACCCGGGTTGGGTTTTTCGAAAAAAAAAACTGGCAAAATGCCAACCCTCTGTAAGATAACTATTATTATCAGCAATATCCATCAATCTCCGCCAGGAGTATAAAACAATCCATCAATCTCCGCCAGGAGTATAAAACAATCCATCAATCTCCGCCAGGAGTATAAAACAACCCTCAATCTCCGCCAGGAGTATAAAACAATCTCCACGAGTAAAATAACTGCATTTGTAGAAGTTTCGTTGTGTTTTTCTCATCCTTCGTTTTATCAGTTGATCCTCATCGTCGCGATTAAACCAGCAAGTAGAAAAGCGGCCTCAAATGACCAAAACATTAGAAACACAACTAATCGCTTACTGCAGGCAAATACTACGGGTAAGAGCCTCCGCTATTGCGCATTTGTGGTTTTCTTATATTACGTCGCTTTTCAGCTTCTTAGGCTAATCGCTTCAATGAGATTAAATGACGAGTCTCAAAGGTACACGAATACTCACGCCAGGAGTGAACGATAGAGAGAGTCCACCAGTACTCTTGTAGTGCAGCGTTTCCTTCGACGGTTCGCGTGTCCGCATCTGCCAATGCTGAAGTCTGTTTCTGCTGGGTTCCCGGTGGTGTTGGGCGATACATCGTCACGATATTTTGGCAATCATCCCGATACGGAAAAAATATCGTATCCTATCGTCTGTAACGATATTTTCTTGACGATACATTGCGATATCAAATTTCCGATATCGTTTATCCCTAGTCCCCAGTCATGGTGACATCAAGGGGAACGAAGCAACCTACGCTACCGCGAAAGTCTGCTAATGCAGATGGCGACGTTCTCGCCACCTTCCTAGGAACCTGTAGAATGGGTTTCTTCACATTAGGCAGAGGGGGTGTGGTGTGGTAACGGGTACAAGCTTCACGTTATTAACCCACCAAAGGCGTTCCTCGTCCAGTCACTCCCATCAAGAAGTTATTACTAGACTGCGTATTGGACACAGCCGTCTCACCCATGGTCACTTGCTGCAAGGGCTGGACACTCCCATGTGTGGTATCTGCAATTTCGTTTTTAGTATTCGGCATATTCTTCTTGAAATGTGCCTATTTCGCTTTCCTCAGACAGACTTTTAGTCTTCCCACATGTTTGTAATCCCTGTTGGGAGATGACAGTGTTTTAACAAAGGTCCCCCCACCGCAGAGCTGGTCTCTTCCACTGCATGTGAGGAAGTTTTTAGTTCATTGCAGGGTGCAAAATGGCCATATGTGCCAAAGCACCCACTAATTTTAAATAAAGGCCCCAACGCGCTCAGCCATCGACACGCTCTCACCAATGGCGGAGCGATTAACGATGTCGCAATGGCTCGGTGCGCACATTACAAACTGTAGTCTGGTCTCGATTAGCCTATCTGAACATAAAACGACAGCCACGGTTTCTGGGCGACTAGGTTTGTTCATCTATCGCTAATAGCTGGTGTTTTCATTGTAAGTAGCCACACTGTCAAAATTTACATTTACTTATTTTGTGCCTCTGAGTGAAACGTCAAATGAACGCTGTTGACAATGTATTCCCTTCATCTGACGAAGCATGTTCAAGGACGCTGTAACAGACTTGATAAAGAAAAGTTAGCACACTGCGCTACGACGCCAGTGTGCTCGGTCCGGGTGTTTTTGTCAGTGCCCCTTTATCAATTCCACCATACCATCACTTATCCTCATCGAAGCGATTAGCCAAAAGCAGCAGAAAAGAAAAGAAATGCTAAAGGGTTATTATTTTTGTCAACCTCAATGTTCGATTTTATTCAGCACCAGTGGGGTGTCCTAGTTTCCTGTGCCCCCTGCCCCTTCTCCCACAAGTAAAATGTCCGAGGTCTCTTAAAATAAATGTGGAGAATACTAACAGGCGGTTCATATTGATGGGACACATTTCAAATGCAAATTTCTAGGAATCGAAGAAGCACATTTATTATGTACACAGGAGTTTGCAGTACTGTTCATGGTTTGAATATTCTTGGGCTCTCGAAGTCATACGGTGGCGCAACAAACAGGCCTTTAAAGCCCTCTTATCTACCTCCGGATATTTCCCTTGCGTTCAGCAATTGTTTGGGGACTTTTGGTGCACACCTTTTCCTGTAGTCCTGTTGGGCTACATCTGGTGATATGGATGTCCAATTGATATCGCCGAATCTGGAAATGGTCTCGAAGGGTTCTCATAAAAGCGAAGATCATTGAACTCTACCAAGAAATTTCCGGGTTTGTAGCGAGTAAAATCAAAGAACTACAGTGATGAATTAGGCCTATGAGAGTTTAATACAAAAGTACAAAGAGGTTGGCACTTCAGCGAACAGAAATATAGTAGTAAGGAAAATCAATTCCATGAGGACTGTTTACTGTTGGTCAAGGCGAACAAACCAATCAGTATGATCTGGCGCTGGGGATGATGTTTACAAGCCAATGTTGAGGTATTTTCATTTATTTGAATGTTTGACTGATCAAGAAACTGAGAGTACGAATTCTTCTATACTTTTCTAGGCTAATCGCAACGATAAGATTAAATATTCATTTTTATTGAGACGATGTAGTCTCCGACAACGTAGTGGTAAGTGTTCCGCCATATAATAAAGGGGCTCAGAGTTCAATCTCTGGGTCGGGCACATTAAACTGTGTTTCGAATCCACTTCAAGTTATAGGTCCAGCCCGGATTAGCCTAGTTTAATGTCTGTGGTGGAGTGGTTATCACATCGTGCTATGACTCCAGAGGCCTCAGGTTCTAATGCAGACCTGTCCATGGGTGTCCCATCAATTTGATCATACATCACCCAGCCCCGTTTTCGCAATTAGCCTAAAATTGTGGGAAAGCAAAGTAAAATAAGACAAACAACAAATGGTAACAAGGTTGTACAAGTGGCAATACTGTCGGCATTATGCCCTAGAAAGCCAGAAGTCCCAATAGTCCATGAGACAGGGCCTCAAATTTAGGAGATCCGTACCAATCGGGGGGATGGGTTCTCATAATAATTTTGCAATGTCTGGATGCCTGGAGGTGGAAAATGTATGATAGCATCTCAAAACTCTGTTTTTTATCAAATATTATTGAATTAGTAACCATAGCCGAAAAGTAATGGTTATTCATATTTTTTTTTATAAATAGCATATAAATTCATCACTATATTTGAATAAATAAATTTAATTTCAACAGACTTATTAAATTCAATATATTGTTTTAAAATAATCATAATTATTAAGTGTAATAATATTAATATAATCCTTATAATAATAATAATAAAACTTTATTATATTGCTTATATACTGACAGATTAAGTGCAAAAGATTTGCTTACAATTTTCAATGATAATAGTTGCTAAATCTTAAATATGCATGTATGTTTTAATTTAACAAACAAAATTTTACTATATACATTCATCATCATCTGAATAGAAGTCATCACTCATTGATTCTTACATGTCTGTAGTCTGCACTTGTTAGTGCAACTGATGTTAATTAGACAGAAGACGCAGTTTGCAGTTTCTAATGGATTGATTGGCTGATTGATTTGGTGTTTCAAGTCCTTGGGACTGGACCTCAATTTAAAGAGGGATCCGAACCACTATGTGCCTCCACTGGGTATCGAACCTGGGATACCTTGATTACAAGGCGACGCTACCACTGCAACATAGGGGAGGCAGTTTCTAGTGGAGTTGCAAGCTAGTCGATATAACGCAGTTTGAGGTTGTGGCTGCCATTCCATCCAATCCATTACCCGCTCATCTGCTCCGTCGTGTTTATTTCGATGTTCACCTTCTCCTACTTGGACTAGGTGTACATGGATCATTCAGAAGACATCTCTTGCTTATAGCAGCTTGATAACCGCACATTAAGCATGTTTCTTGAGACAGTTCCTCCAAGGTGCAAGTTGATAAAAGTCTATCTCGCCATTCGTTGCACGGAATAGACAACATGGTTTGGAGCATACAGTAATCACGAGAACTACAATTTGCCCATTACTTTTTCATTGAGATCCCATTCATCTCTGAGGCTGCGTGTTTGTCTGTTGGCAGAAGGATTTTCAATGCACTTATTTCTCCTTTTCCTGCAAATGCATATAGAGACTTATCATATCTCAACAAACATTTTTAATAAGAATTGAAGCTATTTTCCTAATGTCAAGGACCATCATGGGTATTTTGGTACTACATTTCAGAAACAATATAACCATGATTCTTTCATGGAATCTGAAACATGTTTCGGCACTCTTCAGGTTCCTCAGATTTTATTATTATTTGTTATATTCATCATAAAAACTACTCTAAATATTGTGGTATGTTCATAATGATCATGCGGGGTGTAAGGAGTGAGCCTTTCTCAATACACCCAAATGTCCACCTCACCGGACTGCATTATGCATACTAACAAGGTTCGGGCGTCTGTCCCCATTGGCCAGTATAATTCTCTTTGTGACTTGTGTTGTGTGACTGCTGTCAATATGTATTTGTGATTGCCCTCATCTATATATATATATCATACCAGCATTTTCCCTCATCTCTGCAATTAGCCAAAAATGGTAAAAAACTCCCAGTAAAATAAATAATTCGTCAGTTATAAATTACTGCACAAGAGACAAATGGAGTCATTATATTATTATTATTATTGCATCCAAAGTAAATATATAAACACATTAACACAAGATCTTTCACATCTGTCATTTCAGGAAATTAGGTTCTCAATTACAACTCAAACGAATAGCACTGGCCGAAATGTATGTTTTTTTCTAAATTTTCGAACCACCACTCTATCCTCTTTACCTATTGTTAACAACCTGTAACAAAGGATGGACTGTCGTGTATAATGTCGTAGCAGGAACTGAGTTCCGCCACAAACTGAGTTTCGACTCACTTTAAACCCTGATCATACTGTAATCAAGTATTTTGCTTATTTAATTTTAGTACTTGGCAACTTTTCCGGGGGAGCTTGACCGCCCTTCCCGACCCTCCCTCTATATACAACTCCAACAATAATTGCATACATATACAGGGTGGGCCAAAAGTCCCTTACCACCCCTTGTAAAAATCGTTTTAGTGGATATTGATGAATAACAACCATGTGTGACCACATTAGGCCTAGGGGGAAGTCATAAGGTGGGGGTGCCTTGACAGCGGCCATCTTGAAAGCCGCCATCTTGGATACAAGTCCAGTTTTGTAAATGGGAAGGTAGGCATGCGATACATGATTATATGCTAGAATTTGATAAGGAAAACAATGGTGAAGTCGTAATGTTGAAATCTTCATTTGTTAAAAAGATACAGGCATTCAAATGTTGGAATCACACCTTCATTTTTTATTTGTTGCAGGTGCCTAAATCATGCCACTAACCACAGAGGAAAGGAAAGAGTTAATAAGGGCATGGGGTGGAATTTTTATGCGCAAGGAGAGGTCAACAAACAAAACTGTCGCTATTGGTCCGCTACCAATCCTCACTGGGTTGACCCCTGTAAATTGGTAGGAGCTGGTAAAGTTATGGTGTGGTGCGGCCTATGGGGTACCAAACTAATTGGTCCATTCGTCATTCCTGGTAACCTTAATGCTGATCATTATTTGGCAATGTTGCGTGATCTCATCCTGCCGTCCGTGTTGTCCGAGGATGGCACATTTCCCTTATTTTTCCAACAGGATGGTGCACCTCCCCATTATGCATTAAACGTCCGTGATTATCTGCATGAACAATTTCCTGGACGGTGGATCGGGCGTCGTGGTCCCATTGAGTGGCCGGGACGTCCACCGGATCTGACTCCATTGGATTTTAATTTGTGGGGTCATTTAAAGGCTAAGGTATACGCCGAGAAGATCAGGAATGTTGCTCACCTGGAAGAAAGGATCTTTGCAGCCTGTGCCTGTAACTTTTTAACAAATGAAGATTTCAACATTACGACTTCACCATTGTTTTCCTTATCAAATTCTAGCCTATAATCATGTATCGCATGCCTACCTTCCCATTTACAAAACTAGACTTGTATCCAAGATGGCGGCTTTCAAGATGGCCGCCGTCAAGGGCACCCTCACCTTATGACTTCCCCCTAGGCCTAATGTGGTCACGCATGGTTGTTATTCATCACTTTCCACTAAAACGATTTTTACAAGGGGTGGTAAGGGACTTTTGGCCCACCCTGTAGTTCTGTATACTAATTGAAAACGTTCGTGCCTCCAATGCGCTTCCATGTAAAAATACTGGCAAAGGAAGGCAAGTGGTTCTGCAATGACATCACAGAATTCTCGACCGCGGGGTTTGTTAAGCCCTGTTATGGCGGGACCTTATCAGGCAGAGAGGAAGACTGATCCTACGGAACTTGGGGATGAGTGATATGTTGAATGGACACTCACAAACATCCATGCCCAGGCTGGGATTCGAACCCGGAACCGCTGGCGTCGTAGCACAATGTGCTAACCACTCTGGCACGGGGGCCGGCAGACCCTACACTGGCTTGAACCAATGCTCGCATGATGTGCATCACTCAGAAACAGCTCCGAAACCTACAGGGTCACAGCAGTAACTCACCCCTAGTATGGTGTGATCTCGAACGGCCAAAACCACTGCACACCTGTGTGGCATGGGCTCGATGAGGTTAACGATGAGAGCTTGGAGGATTCCTCGCCACTCTTCCACTCGAAGAGTTGAGGGAGGTGCCATCCTACCTAGAATGCATCTGTCAAGTGCATTCCAGACATTCTCTATGGGATTTGAGTCAAGTAATCACGCTGGCCACTCCATGCTTTCTATTCCCTCGCCCTCCAGCACGTAGTACACTAACAGGAACTCTGTGAGGACGAGCATTATCGCCAATGTAAAGGAAACGATCACCTATTGTATCTGCGCACGGCATGGAAAGAGGTCTGAGGTTCTTGTCCCCATATCCAAGAGCCGTCAAACTGGCATTTTGGATGACGTGGAGGTCCGTACGTCCCCCAATTTTGATTCCAGCCCACACCATCAGTCCACCACCTCCATTTTAGAATGTTTCTTGCACAAAAGCAGGGTTACAGCGTGTTCCCCATTACCTCCAGATTAGGCACGTCTATTGTAAGGCTGGAGACTGAACCGCGACTCATCGGACAACACCATTCAACCCCATTTGTTGTGGCCCCCAATTGCGTTGTTCCTCAGCCAAGTTTCTACGGACTGAAAGCTGTACATGGAACACACACCATGAGTCTATGCCCAAGGACTGTCATCTTTAAGAAGGCATTTGCAGACAGTTTGAGATGACACCTGCACCCTATTGCTTTGGGAATGATTGTATATTGTAGCTTCGTTGCATTCTGTCGTCTGTCCGTTGTCTCTTGCTGTTGTTGCTCGCGGACACCTTGACCTTGCCTTCGTGGTACATTTCCCGTTGTTTGGAACCGAATATACAATCGAGAAATGGCACATTGAGACACTTCAAGGACTACAATTACCTCTCGCCATCTGTCCAGCTTCCATTCTTTCTATGGCTCTCCACCCCATTCATCCATGCAAATCGTACTTTAGAGGCATTGTACCACTTCCCACGTTCCTCGATGAACTCTTACACTGTCCTTGGACTGCTACTGTCATTCTGCGCACTTCAGTTGTCAATTCAGATATATCGGCATTAATGATGAGGAAATAGCCAATTGAATCCAGTAATGGTGTTAAATCCCATTCAACTTGTCAATTAAATTATTACAATATTAACATATATTTTAAATAGTGTAATTATTATAATTTTAATTATTAGCATCATTATTGTTAATTTAGATCAGAATTACTGTAATTGTCATTTCTAATAGTAAACATCAAAATATTAAAAACTATCAATAGTTTCCATTTACATTAAGGTATCTGGAGAATGGAGTGATAACACACAGAAGGCACATGCTAACACTCAAGGTATCTGGAGAATGGAGTGATAACACACAGAAGGCACATGCTATCACATATTTTGCATCTCTAGGCCTCCCAACCTTACCAAAAAATCATATTAGAACCCATCCCCCGAGTGGTACCAACAACTTGCTGGCTCAAGACCTACAAGTTCGAACAATGGTCATAATCCCATCATCTTCGTCATCCATTCTCATCGTCGCGATTAATTTAAGAGGTAAAAAGCAGCATAGAGCAGTGCATATATAAATAACTTATACATTGTTATTAATGTATTATTTATAATAGAATTATTTTTAAGCAAACTGAATTTTAAATACATTATTCATAAATGAATCATCAAGAAGGGTATTTGTTAACTTTTGATTTTTGAACATTTATAAGTATTCTACAGAATTAGGAAAATTAATCTTAGTGAACTATTGGAATAGTCTTTTAGGTAGTGCCAATATAATATTACACGTTTACAATGAAGGTTTATTTATTCAGCATATTTATAAGAGGACATTGGTGCATTTTCAGTAGCCAGTGCCTGAACCATCCTGAATGTCTCGTGCTCTGAAGATGTATAATTTGTCTTCTTTTTGGAAGACAAACTGAAAATTGACCAGAATAGCACTTCCTCCATAATGGACTTCGGGGAACTGAGTAGAACTGTACAACAAGATATAGCGTGTGGACGCATCAGAACTGCAACATCTCTTCCTGTACAGTTTTGAACTGCGCAAGCAAGACGTAGTCTGTAGACCGGCCTTAAGACGAAGCCGCCTCATTTAGGGGAATGAAAAATGTGATTAACATGTCCTTGTAGAGCTTAGAAGTGACTGTTATGGTCAGTGGTATGCCCAAAGGGAAGTTGGTGGGGGTAATAACCCCCCATTGGCACAGCATTTCTAAAAAAAAAACGAACTAACCCCCCTTTATAAAATCGTGGGTATGGCACTGGTTAAGGTTCGCATATTGCTAGACTGTATTCGCCAGGCATTAAATGTTCTCTGCATTACAAGACGTTCGAGGTTGCCCGGATGAAGGTTTCTTGTCGGCATTAGCTGCCTCACTGATATTTTCACAGCACACAGGATTATCTTCTGAGATGGTGCTTCACACTTCTTGAAATGTTTTCTGAATTGCCTTTGTGATGTAATTAAGATTCCACTAGTGAGGAACGCTTCCACAATGTAAGAAATTTCAACTGGAGCCCACAGCACCATAATTCATTAGAACAATAAAATGAAAATTGAGTTAATATCAACTCCCAAGCTCAGGCTTCCAAATACAGTGCATCAGAATTTTCCTACAGTCTGAAAATACAAATAAAATGCATCCCTTCAGACCATGCTGTATAACGTATGTAAGAATTAATGATGCCAGATGGAGGTACATACATCCAACGGAAAATAAAGACTCTCAACCATCTGGCAGCATCTTTCTCATTCATCCCGGTGGAGGAAAAGGGACACTGTTCCCGCTACTTTTACAGTAGAGCAGTGTTTCAAACTGAAAACAAACTTTACTGGAGAATATTTTTGCAATATATGTCATCAAAGGCAAATTCAAGGGAAAAAAATTGCAATATCAAATTTACAAAAACGTGGCAAAGGATGCATGTGATTTTTAACAAGACATCCCTGATTCTCACCTTCCTCAGATGAATATGAGATACAAGTGTGGAGAGATAAGGCAACAGGCTTCAAGATAATGTGTTATTAATCACCAAGAATACTAAGATAAGAAACTTATTAGACTATCTGTTGAAAATTTCTTTCGAGAAAGCGAAAACTATCAAAATGAGCAAGTCTCCATCCAAGTAATTAATCTGGGCAATGGCGAACACCCACCAATCTTTCATTCACAAATGCACCTTGGATGTGTATTCTGACCATGGTGAAACTTCTAACGAATTAAAAAATGTTTTTCTTACATATATAATTTTCATTCAATTAGTTTATTCTACTTCGCTTTTCAGCCACTTTTGGCTAATTGCGAAGCTGAGCATGAATGGTGATGAGTAGGGGGCAGATTTTTGCATATTTGCATGTTTTTTTCCCTAAGGAAAATTCACATGCTCTCAAAGGATTTATCCATTTCACTTGATGTGGATTACTCTGGTATAAAGTTTTATAGAGCATATAATTTGCATATATAAGAAGTAATTTTCATGTAATTCTTAGTTTCAAGTTTGTCTCCTTCATTTTCCCAGTTCTTTGTGTCAGCATTAAAAAATAGCCTACTTCGACCGGTCATGGGCACTAGTTGGGTCAAGGACATTCCAAAACTCTTCTCATAGTTTTGCAGGTGGTCTGGTTGCGAAGAAAGAGAAAACCCACCCTTTCATCAACCAATGACCTTTCAGTTATTTCTAAATTCCAGGGACAAACTGGGGTCGCATTTGAGGATTATCTGTTAATGTGACATCTTGATAAATCTGTGAGTGTGTGTGTGTGCTGCAGAAATGATAATAAATGTCGAAGGAGAGAAGAAGTATGATGCGTCTACCACTGCCGGCAGAGTTATTTATTGTCAAGTATGCTCTAAACTTGTCATATATATATATTTCAGGTATTTAGAGTTTTTTGGCAGCTTAAATGGAAATTGGCTGAAATGTAAATTTACCTTACTCAAACATAGCTTTGATTTTTGGTAAGAGAAAAAAATGCTGCTGCATAACCTAGTGAAGGATCCTGTTATTCGAGTACAAAATAAGAAGAAGATTGAAACTAAGGGAATGATGGTCAGATGATGAAGATATGCACTATGAGTGTATTTCATTCTTAAATTAGACATAATTGGAAGGAGAAAGTTGGCAGTCCTATAGAAACTGATAGCGTCCGTGGGATTTATTCTCTGGCCCATTGTTGAGCATTATTATCCATTAAATCACAGATACATAGTGCAGACTGTTTGCTGCTCAAGTTCAATATCTCTCTATAATACATTTCTCTCTGTAGGAACTCCATCTACAACTGAAATTTATTTACATGAAACTTCTGAATACAGAAAAATTCATTTTACATCAGGATATCAAGACAAGAAATTAAACTAACAAACACTATCCAGTGGAATCTTGTGAAATGGAAAGAGCATTTTCAAAATACAAAAACTTACTTTATGACAATCTCAAGTGTATGCTACTTGAAAGCATCCTTAAATAACGTCTATTGTATTGAAATGCTAATGTAAAATAATCATATATTGATTAATTTCCAATAACATATGTATATCATTATAATTGCAATATTGCAGATTTTAGAGCGAGCCTCCAGACAAAGAAATGCATATAATATAATCCTTTGGTTACATGGAACTAAAAACATTTGTAAATTAGTATTCTTTGGTGATTCTAAATAGCACACTTTCATTTCTATAATTGCGTTCAGTGAGTTACTGATATATTTAGTTCTCATATAAGGCATAAACAAATTTAAAAAAGGATGTTTTGAAAATATTTTTGCCTTTTTTTAGTGCATATAAATCCGCCCCCTAGCGACGATATGGAAGACGACACATCAGGAGCCCCACAGAGGATTATATTGGCTTGAGTCCAGACATCAGAACCTCGCTAGTCTGCAAAATTCAATCCGCGGTGTAGTACATGGAAGATCACACCTATAATTTCCTTTAGAATATAGATATATGCATAGTGTCCAAGTACGAGGGGCGATCAGGTTGCTCCAACTCTAACATAGAAGGATTGACGTTATGATTGATTTTTTATTTTGTTATTGTTTAGTGATCCTTTATATGCTTTCACTCTGAATTGCAAGTCTGAGTACCATACAGTTTTCTTTTTACAAGGGTTTAATTGAGTGAAGTTGTGTCAATGTGCCAGAATGGAGAAAACTGAGGTGAGAGAGGTGATTAAATATTTTGTGAAGAAGAAGTGGACGGTATCCAAAATTCATGAGAACTTGGTGGATACACTAGGGGACAGTGTTCCTTCATACAGTATGGTGAATAGATGGTGTCGTGAGTTTAATTGTGCGAGAGAGCCGTGTGAGGATGAACATGCAGGTGGAGCAACAAAAACTGTTATGACGACCGAAAACATTAACAAAGACCACAATATCGTGTTGAAGATCATCGAGTCACTATCCGTCTTGTTGCTGAGATGTGTGGCCTGTCACATGGCACTGTGCAAACATAATTACCCAGGAATTGCAAATGAAAAAAAATGCTGCAACATGGGTGCCTCGAAACCTCACCCCAGATCAGAAGCACACCCGAGTGCTCATCAGTCAAGAACTTCATGACAAGTTTCGTGCTGGTATAGACGATGTCCTTGCCCGATTTGTATCTATGGATGAAACATGGGTCCATCACTTCGACCCAGAAACAATATCTCAAAGCATGGAGTGGAAACACCCACATTCTCCACCAACTAAGAAGGTCAAGGTGCAAACATCAGCCAAGAAGGTGATGGCCTCAATTTTCTGGGACTGCAAGGGTGTCCATCTTGTGGACTATCTACAAAGAGACCAAACCATCACTGGCACATACTACAGTGACCTAATCAAGAAATTACGTCATTCCATCAAGAAAAAAGGCGTGGGATGTTGACCCTTGATGTGCTCCTTTACTTGGACAATGCACCTGTTCACACCTCACGTATTGCGAGGGCCGCTGTCGCAGATGCATCGTTCGAATTGTTGCCCCACTCAACCTATGCCATATGCATGAAATGAAGTGACGGCATTGTGTGTATACAGGCTTCAATTGTCCCAAAGTAGGCACCTGGAATTGTGTAAAAACTGACAGTGGTCATTATTCCAGATGTCTCTTTGATTGGAAACCTCATATTTCCAATAAATTTACATTTTTCGAAATCTGCTCTAATAACGGAGTTGCTCTACGATGTCAGACTTTTGAATCACCATGTGTGTGAGTGTGTATATATTGTCAAAAGACAACTTTCGTTTCATACACTTAGTCTGGCACCAGGCACGTATCTAGAAATATGTTTCGAGGGAGGGAGGTCCGAACCAAGTGTCTCAGGAATAATAATATTAAATATAATAATAATAATGTTTAAATTACAATAATTATATTAAATCAAATTAATACTAATTACAATACATAAATTAATATTAAATTATTACACGAATAGGTAAAAATAATAGGTATAAGAATAGATATATAACAGCACATATTCATTACGTAGCTTACCTGTACTTAAGATCGGAATAATTTACACAAAAACAAGTGCCATGGCAATGAAATTAATATCAAATAGATAATTAATTGAATATTTATCGAATAACAAAAATAATGTTACATGTAGTTGGAGAAAAGTAAGTTTCTCATTAATATTTTATGCATATTATTTTGACTAGTAGTGTACATAAATCTTCCTTGTAATGTCATTCAAAGCCTAATGATCCCAACATAATCCTTGCCTTCTAAAAAGTTCACTGGGAATTAATAACCATCGATTATGTAATAAATGCTAATATCTTCATTACTTAATTTTAGTACTTGCTAAGTCTTTCGGGGGGGGGGGGGGGGGTTTAGACCCATTAAATCATTATTTAATTTTTGTACTTAATAAGGCTTTTAGGTGAGGAAGGAGGGGAGGTCCGGACCCCCTACATACATCCTTCCTGTTCTTCAAAGCCATATCATCCCAATATAAACAGTCTTCCAATAAGTTCAGAGGAAATTATACAACAAAAACTAAACTAATATATTTTTTCATTATATAATTTTAGAACTTGATGGGGTGGTCTGGATCCCCTCCCCCATCTGGCATTAATTTTGGTGCCACCATTGAATTCTGGAAGCTCCAAAACACAGAGTGATTATCATACAGGTGAAATGCTTATTTTTAAATGTTGGCGGCCACATTGATCACCATATTTAAAGTTATATGATAAAGTGGATATTTTTAATTTCTTATTTTCATAATAAAGTTGTAAACTGCAACTTGCATGAAAATAAGATGCTATGAACAATAAGTAATTGAAATAAATTGATTGATTGGGTTGGTGTTTTAAGTACACTTTATGCACAGTAAGGCTAATCAAGAATAGACCTACAGTATAAACTTGGATCCAAACCACTATGTGTCATATGGACTATTGTCCACGTGGGACCCCTTGATTACAAGGTGAAGACTGCGCCATCGGGGAGGCCATAACTGAAGTAGTAATATGAATATTCATCATGGTCGCCAATTTGATGACAACATTGCCGATGAATGAGACCTTAAAGACTTGGGGTCTGGGGCCTTTTACACCAAATGTACTATGCCCTCCACAGAGGACATGTTCTCCGACAGAAATGAAATAATCTACTACTTTTCCTTAAGTTTCCACCATACTAGTAGGGCTGTATATAGGGGAGCAAATAACCACTACATTAAATCAAATAACTCCTCATGGTTAATGGTAGAGAAAAGATCCAGGTACCATTGTAAAATTCTTGCAACACTGTGCATTTATAAAGTCAAAATGTTTAATAGGACTCCATAATTATTAAATAACTTCCGTAAATGGGTACTAAAATTCCTCACATAGGACCACAAAAAAATAAGCGAATGGGGTCGGCTGTGCAATTTTTGGAATGTTACCAGATAGATGGAGACACTTTTCTGAGGTCCGAGTGCACCCAGCCCAGTTTTTTCAACATGTTTCAGTTCTTCTCTTACTTTTTTCAGGGTGTAGGGAACTCAAGTTTTTATTGATTTGGTGTTTTAAGTCCACTTTATGCACAGTAAGGCTAACTGGGAATGGACCTACAGTTTAAAGTGGGATCTAAACCACTATGTGCCTCCACTGGGCATCAAACTCGGGACCCCTTGATTACGAGGTGATGATGCTACCACTGCGCCATCAGGGAGTCCTGTAGGCTACTCAAGTAAATACAGTGTATGTGAATACTTACATACAGGGGAATTCCAAAGTCACAATACATTTTCGTGATATACTGACTGAAAACTTTGTTCATGCAGGTAATGTGATAGAATGCTGCCAATAGAAGAACAAATAGCTGTTGTCGCTGCGCGTCTGCATGGAATGATGTACGAACAGATGCGGGCAACTTCACCCGTAAATTTAGGAAACAAAGCCCCACCAAGGTGGCTATCAAACACCTAGTCAATAAATTCATGAGTACTGGTAGTGTTGCAGATGAAGAACATCATTACGTCATTACCATAACGCCAGAAACTGTGCAAAGTGTAGAGGACGCAATCAAACGTAGCCCCAGCATCTCTATTAGCTTAGTAGGGAGCTTGAGATTCCGCAAACCACTGTGTGGATAGCTCTCCGTTACAAGCTGAAGAAACGTGCCTACCACATCCAGATGTGCATAAGCTTGAAGCTGAGGACTATGCAGGCAGAGAAGATTGTGTCACGATCTGCTACAGGCTGTGGAAATTGAGAATTTGATACAGAATGTCCTGTTCAGCGACGAAGCCACATTCCACACCTCTGGGCATGGGTATAGACAACTGTAGGATCTCTGCATAGGAACAACCACATCCGCTGCAGGAGTGGCAATGGGACACATCCAGAGTGAACCTGTGGTTGGGGATAACGAGGTTAAAGGTGTGTCCCTTCATGTTCACTGAAGCAACTGTGACTGGACATACACACATCGATATGTTGGAACTTTTGTGGAGCCTCAGTTGGTACCCAATGGGATTAGGGATACTATTGCTTTTCAACTATGGGCCCATTCCGAAAGTCGCATGAGTTTAACGCGTTAAACGAGTTATGGTAACTGGCTGTCCCATAAGTGCTTCCGTGAGTTTCATTATGCTGTCCCAAAAGTCGCATTCCGTGCGTTTCATGCAAGAACAAGATTCACCAAATGCATGGGCCAGGAGGCCGGTTTGTTCCGTGAGAATCGTCTGCTCCTTGCAGACAAAGTGCGTGCTGATGGATTCAAACTGCACTAGTTCGGAAAATGTATTATAATTTTAACAGAGACCGATATGAAGCAACATGCACAAGATGAGTATGCCTTGACCGTTCTTAGAATGTGATTAAAATTAGTAACAGTGTCCACAGTAGAGTTTATTTTTGCCATAAGGACATTCCTTCCACTGACGCCGTGTGGAAACTTTCTCAAAATGAAACGCTGCACCTAGTGTGTCCCATAAGTCTGAAAAATAACTGGTTTCACCAGATTCCCAAGCCCAGCTATTTTCGTTGAATGTGTTAGTTTCGTTAAGACTTTTGGAATGCCCCAAATACGGGACGCCATGCAATTTTGCCCTAAATGTTCGGGACTAGAGTGCGCGTCAAATCTCCTGCATATGGCCTTGAAAGGCTGAACAGCACCAGCGAATCACAGACGTGCGGCGTTGCCTAGTTCAGAACCTGTTTCACCTCGCTACTGAATCGTGTACCTGGCGCTCGGATATAAATAGATCATTTCAAGTGTCAATAGTTCAACATATTGAAAGATAATGAATTTGCGAGTATGTACGAAAAACAAGCGTGATTGTAGCTTATACCGTTCCTTCTGTAGAAGCAATGTTATTATAAACGTATTTGCATTGTATCGTTTTTGCTCTCCCTTCGTTCCTGCTGCATTCCGAAACTTTCCGATTAGCGAGGGGAACAGGGTACATTCGTTCCCGGTGATGGTAGAGGAAGTTGACGAAGAGGATACCGCCACTGATAGTTTTTTCCGTGTGTTTAGTGGGTGTTTGCAGCATGTCATTGAGTAAACCAAGTGGTAGTGGTAGCGGGAGAAGAGAGAAAAAGTACAGTGTTGTACGAAGCCAGGCACGACAGGTGATTTTTCAGGTGTACAATTTTTTTAAAAAATGTTCGAGTGAAGAAGAGAGAAGTAAAATTGACTTTAAGAAGTGCCAGGCTCTAACAGCTCAAGCGTGTGGTGTGAATCAAGCTACCGTTTCTCGGATATGTTCGGGGGCAAAACAATGTGGATCGGGGCCTGCTCCAATGTTTCAATCACCTAGAAAGCACATTAACGTACCAAAAAAGAACGACAAACTTAGATGACTTTGAAAAAGACGTAGTTCGTAGAACCGTCTTTGAAATTTACGATTGTGGCGAATTTTCTACTGCCAAAAAGATAAAGTACTCTTCACGGGACAAAATATCTTACAAAGGCTGTACAACTTCCACCTTGAGAATATTGAAACAATTATGCAGTCCCTCTGGCATAATCAGGTATGTTCTTTTCTCCCATTAAGTTTATTATATGTTATATTATCTAATGTTCCGTGCTCTCCGTGACAAGGCGTTTCGCTCAACCACGCTGTCTCTTTTCCGTGTGAGATTTCGACATGGCACCGCTGCAGTGCGCTGCTATTGGCTATCGCCATATGCAGGAGATTTGACGCGCACTATACCTGAATCTTTTTTTCCTGGTAGTTGATCGTGGCATGGCAAAGTTGTGACACCCTTACTTTTCTGCCTGGGGGTTCATCAAGTCTCAGGTTTAACAACTCAAACAACGGATTCGGGCCACAGCTGCTGCGATTACAGCCGTTATCCTGGTGAGGGTTTTTCGATCTGTCGTGGAGTGCTAAGGATTGTGTCTCGACGTGCAAGGTGGTCACATTGAAATGTATTGATTCTGTGTGCTGTTGTGGTGTATGTTTCAGTAAAATTCCATATGGAGCAATAAAACCTGTTTAAACACAAAATGTAGTGACTTTTGAATCACCTCGCATTTTGATCATTTTTGACATTTTCAAACCTTTGAATACACTATAATTGTGACCTTTGTGCATGAAACTTACAGGAGCATTATGTACTTGTACTATAATTTGACAATAAAATTATCAAAATATGATGCATGATTTAGGGCGGATGGGCATAGAGCGATATGTCATCTATTTAGTGGTCATGATAACTGTTGTAAATTTAGAATCATTTAGGTAAAATTATTTCTGAAGCTAGAAAACTTGTGATCAAAATAGGACAATGGGTTTCAAGATGGTGGATGAAAAACTGATTTTCCTCATGTTGAAGGCTCTATGCTGGAGGGAAAGGAATTAAACTGAGTCACTTTAGAGATTTCATTGATCCACAATTTTGCAGACAAACTTATAAAATAATATTTCATAGCTTGGGAGAGGAGTGGTGGTAAAATCATAAACCTTGTATTTATGATAAAGCTTTTGAGTTGCAAGGTAACTTGAAGGATTGGTCTCACATTATATTTGAGAAAATTAGCCATTATGCTCAAAGATAGTAGATGACAGACTGATTTAGCATGTCTTTTGAGAGCTTTAAATTTTGAGTTCTCCCCTGTGTGTTGCACCATGCCATGAAGGTAAAGCCTCACACTTTCTTGATCTCTGCCACAGTGGAGGTACCCCTGGTACCCATTGTCGAGAGGCTGGGTGAGCCCCAGAGCTGCTCATGCAGGGACATTGATCAAAAAATTCCACCCGCAAATCACCTACCCCAGATCTCCCACATGGCAGCCAGACACTCTACCAACTGAGCTAACGTGGCTCACCTTAGATTATTTCCAGTTAGTTTCCAAGTTCTCTACACATATGTACATTTCCCAACTTAGTAGTTAGGTTAGTTTATTGTAATTTGTTTTTCAAACCTTCTCATTGAATTTGTACTTTTTCTGTTTACTAGTAGTGTTTCTAACATAATTATGTAGTTGCACCCATAGCAGGGTGCCAAACATTAGATCCTTAATAAACTATGACTCGCCCTTAAAAAAATGAAAATGTTCTTGTATCCTTTACATTTACTAGACATGTTACATGGAAGAAATACACAGAATGTACTAATAAGAAAACTACCCTTCACATTACAACTCGCGTCACATTAAATGAAGGGTTCGGGTGTAAAACATGGTAAAATTGAAGGATGGCACATTTTACTCTAACTCAAAAATACCAAATTGTCACCATGTTTTTACACCCGAGCCCTTCAAATAATTTCCCGAGCACGACTTGGTGATACTTTGAAAGCAGCTGAAATTATTGCTCCAGTGCGAGGAAGAACAAATAGACGGAAGATAAACCGTTTATCAACAATGCAAAAGAAAAAGAAACACATAACTCACATTAATCTATAGGCAATTATGGAAAACCACAAACAGACCACTTCAAGAAATAAAGCAAGAATAATTGCATAACAACAATGCAGACGAAAGAAGAAAAAAAACGAATGCTGATCTTTAGAGGCTGCCGCCAGTACAGGAAAGTATGTATATCGGCACCTCTTTCAGTGCTTGCCTGATGCATACAATAATAGCGGTCTTACTTCAGTACCTAACATTCGACACTCTATATGACATGACATTCTAAGGGTTAGTGTTTTCAGTTGAACGTAGGGGGTGCTGAAGAAAATTAAGGAGTGTGCAAGGACCCGCCCGTGCCCTCTCCCCTGCACCTCAATGTCACAGAGAAGGTGCACACATGACATCAGAGAAGAAAGATTTGCCTAAGTTGTTCAGAACATGAAATGTGTTTTCTTTTGTACGTAATCACGATATGAAAGTACACACGTCTGCAGTGTTCCATAATAAAAGCTGAACAGCAGTTCCTCCAGTGAACATTTTCACTTGATACTGGCCGGCCATGGAGAACAAAGAGAAAAAGTTGCATGCTTAACCAGAAAGTAAAATTTAAATGGAAAGAGGATGACAATCCACATAATGGCAAATGTATTTAAGAATGAAACTTTTAGATTTGTTAATTTACCACTTTATGACAGAAATAACCTGCATTATACTGTATTTTGTTCCTCAAAATAGAAACAATTACAGTATTTTCGTAATTACATGACATGGTATCTAAATTTGATTTGTAAGTAACTCTCAGTTATATGTGCTATCTTCTCTACACCTTGATATACACACAACTCAGGATCAACTGTATAACAACATTTTCATGATTTTACTTAATCAGATATTATACCTATTTTGAATATCAAGTCACCACACACTCGTCACGAAGTAGTAACCATGAAATGTTTATATAAAATAATCAATGACAAAATTAAAACTGAATTCCTTGTCAATCAAATGTCTAAGAGTACCCACAAGGCCAACCTGCATGTAAAGCTCATTCATATACCCGCTCCAAGGATCTACCTTCTACAGCAGTCTTTACTAGGCTTCCCCACTTACATAATAACCTGCCTGTAAATAGATATTTTCTTGTCAGAACAGTCTCAGACAATCGATAAGAATGTATGTGTAACTTTTTTTCTCTGTCATCTTGTATTGTTGTTTTTATTTTCTTGTTGCTACAGTTTCAGTATAAAATGGTCTTTTAGTACTGTATCTGAAACTTTAAATAAATATATCTCAACTGCAGGTTAGTTTCACACAAAAGGAACATGCAGACCAGGATAATTTATTTTTTTCACCTTTCCTGAAGAGCATGGAGGTAGCACACCATATAATTTGGTGTGTTTGAGCTTCAATGCAAACAATCACAGGAAACAGGGAAGGTCAAGGACACAAACAACAAATTTGGTAATTGTAGATTGTTTTTTGATATTTTTTTGAAATTCTCCTAGCAGAAAAACTAATTATCGTAGAATTTTGGAAATGACTGTCACACGAAATTTGAACCTTCCTTAAAGTAATGACCACTGATTGGATTTCGAAAGAAAAGTTATTGATGTTGAAAAAAAAACAACTTAAAAATTACCTTACGCAAGCACGAGCACTTCCCATGGACAATGTATTTTTAGTTGACAAGCAATTGTAAGTATCGTAGACTAGTGGGAACTAATGTAGAAGTAAATCAGAACCTTAGTAGAATTCATTAGGGACTTTATATTTCTGCACACTACGAAGTTGGGAAAATACCGCAAGGTGTTCTAATATGAACTGGTGCTGGTAATATCACATTAAAATTAACAACTTAAAAATTAGGTACCAGTGTTGTATGACATTGGTACTTACCTATTATGCATTGCCAAACATTCTTTAAGGTGGAATTTTGCTTTTCTCAAGAAAATAATTTCAATTTGTCACATTACGAATATTTATTGTTCTTCCTTTTTTTTCGCTTTCGTAAAGCACAATATGGGGGGTACAGCTTGACATGTCACGGATCATCAGTGGGTATGCAGAGTTTCCAACCTTCGTAACCGAAAAATACCTGAATAGCTCCACAAACCATTTCCGGCAATGTTAGGTTAGGTAAGCATAGTTAAAATTTTGTTCGTAAAACAATGCAATACAGCTTCAAAAAAATCACCTTCACTACTTGCAAAATAACGGCGTGGTTGGAAACACTGACAGGGGGTTACGTCATCAAACGTATGGAACATCCGGTCCATATAGAGGAAGAATGGCAATTGTGCATCGGAGATATATTTCTCTTCGAAAATACATGAATTCCTGGTCCAATAGATTCAACGATGAAAGAAAATACCTCCACGAAGTTTGAAAATGCCACAGAAACTCATTTCCGTAAGCAGTTTCTCCTGTAAAATTGAAGAAATGTTTTCCCTATATCAAACTGTTACCAAAATTACCTTAGACAAACATGCGTGCTTCCCATGGACAAGGTATTTAACCATTGTCAAGCGACTAAGTATTGTAGACTAGCGAGAATTAATGTAGAATCAAATCGGAAGCTTAGTAGAATGAATTTAGGAACTTTACTTTAATGCTAAGAGAAACAAACCTGGCCCACCTAACATAACTATGAAAGCATACATTGAACAAAATCTTAAGTAATCATTAAAACTCCGCAGTGTGTGTCAACAGACGTAAATCGAAATTGAACCACATAAAAATTCAATTCATAGCATTATGAAATTCCAATAAAATAAAAGGAACTTGCACCCAAATACAATGCTATGGTCGGGTAATTAATTTTGCTGCTGAATATAGCATACGGTATTCACACCATCTGGTGAAAATAGCCATATATGGTATTCACACCACCTGGTGAAAATAGTCGCGGACTTATTTTAATGCTATGAAAACCTGGTTAAAAGAACTACCAAAGCATATTAGAACAAAATCTTAAAAATTTATACGAACCAGAAAGTTGCCAAAAATGACAACCAAAAACAATTCAGAATATTTATTGGTAAATATGCGACATAGCCCGAACGGATTTCTTCAAATTTACAGGAGAAACTAGGCCTACTTACTGAAATCAGTTTCTGTAGCATTGTCGAAGTTCTTCGAGGTATTTTATTTATTAATTCGAGAGTGACCTGAGAAGATAATTTCAGAAGTCATTTATACAAGCACCCATTAAGTTTACCATAATTAATATCAACATTGGTGTTATCCCAATATAATTACAGATATCACTCCTATTCATTACATTTGCAGACACATATTAGTCCGTCTCTGCTGATTTTCTCTATATGTTCCATACAAAAGTACAATATAACTTGCTCTTCTTGAAAGTGCAAGGAAGATTTATTTACCTGTACGTCAAATTCGAAAAAATAATGAAAGTGCCAATATCAAATTGTAAGAAGGGCCACAAGGCGGAATGACTGAGGCAACAAGCAGGAATAAACGTAATCCCATATATTCAGTGTTTTCCTCTGCAAATATATGCCTACCGTTCACCATTACAAATAACGGCTAATCTTGAACATACTTTTCAGAGTTCACAACGAACTTCTCTGATGAAAGAATCACTTTGAAATGCTAACAAGCCTACTGAAAAGGTTATAAATGTGTGTCTAGAGAAACGAGAAGATTACTTACGGTTACCTAGATAACAATTCAATGGAAAATTACTAAATTCTTCACAAATTAGGACAAACTCTTTGTAGAAACTGTTTACCTATCAGCATAAATGGTTGGTAAAAATATTTCTACACAATCTTTAGTAACTGATCGCGGCAATTAATCCAAGAATCACAAAAATATGGATTTTAAAAATTTAAAAAAAGGAAGAAACATACGAATACTGGTTAATTAATTCATTTAGTATGATAAGAACAGTATTACTTACGGAGTAGCTCGCAGACTGTAGTCGTTCGCTATAGTTTCTATTCCGCCAGCTCTTGCTACAGCAACATAACAAGATTCGTTACCAAAATCAATTCCTATCACTGACATAGCGGCCATTATACACACAGCACTTTTCACTAAAAAAAACAATAGAACGGAAGAACCACACGCCTCTTCGTGTCACTAACAAAGCAAGACTACCAGAACCTCGGGTTTAATGTTTCCGACCAATCGTTTACCGGTAAGCGGACGAAACTTCGAGAGCACACAGAGCACATGGAAGTGTGCTTCGCGTAGGTCTGCGAACTTTCTCGAATCGAAAGGAGAAATGAAACAGCCGACTATTGCGGAGACAACGTGCGAGTTTACGTCATTGGCAAACTGGCATGAGTTCGTGCTTTTCATTTGTCTAGAGCTACATTGAATCACCAATAAAGAATATTTTCACAAAACATTTCGCACAAGCAAATGAAATGAGCAAAGAAACGCAAAAACATTATGGCTTTTAAGATTTGTAAATGACAGCACTTATCAACTAACAGTGTAGAGATATTAAACGTCAAATTTAACACCCGATGAAAAGTGGATAAATATTTAGTATTTCCGAATTTTTAAAAGTTCACTCGTGCTGAAGATTAATCCTTACGATGATGAACTTGATTGATTTGCTTTATCCAATGTACAGGGTGTCGCAAAACTCTTTCAACAACGCTTGGGTGCTGGTAGATATCATAAAAACAAGTAACTTTTCAATATAAAGCTTACCTCGAAAGCGCTTAGTTTCTGTACGTATGCAACCCAACACAGCAAACGCTTGCTCTGACATAACTACCAGGGGCGCGTGGCAGGGTTGCCACTAGCGTTCCTGGTTAAGAGAGACGACTTGAAAACAACGACTTGTGAATCTTGCCTGAGCAAAATCCAAAACATTAATGATACTTACGAGGTTGTAAGAACCATTGACAGTATTTATAAACTGACCAAGACAAATAATGGGCAGACTGAAATTAAAGATTACTCATTCTAAAATATCTCCATAATTGATTGATTGATTTGGTTTATTTTAATTCGCTTTTCTGCCACCTTTGGCTAATCGCGAAGATGAGGATGATATGATGAAATAACAAATGACACCAATGTCTAGGCCAGGATTTAAACCCGAGACACCTGGTGCCGTAGCGAGCTGTGCTAACCACATCACGACGGAGGGTTTCGTGTATCATGCAATATCAACAATTGCAAGGGACACGTGATATAGGGGAAATCCACGAACGAACAAATGTAAGTATGATGTGCTTGCTGCCTCGTTTCGAACATTTGACATTCAAACAAAAACTACTGGCTGCTAGTGCATTACACAATGACTCTACCATCGTGGTTGCAATCACATTCGCAGCAAAACATGCCTTTACTGCAGAAATGAACTTTTCTTGTCAATATATTCGTTCTTGATTTTTCAAACGCTACTATTGTTCCAAGAGTCAAAATAATTCGTTAAGAGCAGAGAACTAACAGACTTTATAAATTCAGTTTTCTTACAGTGTTCTTTTTACGTTAAGCTCAACGCACCAATAGGTGTATTGGTGCAGTAGTTTCTCCCTTTTCAGAAAAATCGGAACTACGAAGACGAATGATCCAGTGACGTATTTCTCCTGGACGGAGCTCTTATCAGGAATCTTCGATAGAGAGATCACGTATTCGATCACGAAGGCGGCTCAATAGACTTTTGCTGTTTCAAAATTGTTTTTTGTCATTGTGCAATACGAGTGGCCTTTACAGTTCAGTGCTTGATATAAGTATGCATTTCTTGTCTTTGGTTTTTAATAAGGACTAGTTTTAATGTGTGAATTTATTCATGTCTAAATGACGTTTTTCATTAAATTAAAAGCCGGCCCCGGTGTGTTAGAACATCGCACTACGATGCCAGGGGTCTTGGGTTCGAATCCCGGCTTGGGCATGGATGTTTGTGAGTGTCCATTCATCAATTTCATCATATCATCACTCTTTCACATCGCAAATTAACCAAAAGTGGCATAAAAAGCGAACTAAAATAAAGCAAATCAATCAATCAATCATTAAATTAAAAGAGCCTTGCATTTATTTCCTTATGAGACGAACAAAATTAGCACTAACACTAGCACAGATATTACAATTTATTTGGAAATTATTCCTAACATTACATTCTGCGTGTTCGAAACGAGGCAGCAAGCACATCATGCTTACATTTGTTCATTCGTGGATTTCCCCTATCTCACGTGTCCCTTGCAATTGTTGATATTGCATGATACACGAAACCCTACGTCGTGATGTGGTTAGCACAGCTCGCTACGGCGCCAGGTGTCTCGGGTTTAAATCCTGGCCTAGACATTGGTGTCATTTGTTATTTCATCATATCATCCTCATCTTCGCGATTAGCCAAAGGTGGCAGAAAAGCGAATTAAAATAAACCAAATCAATCAATCAATTATGGAGATATTTTAGAATGAGTAATCTTTAATTTCAGTCTGCCCATTATTTGTCTTGGTCAGTTTATAAATACTGTCAATGGTTCTTACAACCTCGTAAGTATCATTAATGTTTTGGATTTTGCTCAGGCAAGATACCCAAGTTGTTGTTTTCAAGTCGTCTCTCTTAACCAGAAACGCCAGTGGCAACCCTGCCACGCGCCCCTGGTAGTTATGTCAGAGCAAGCGTTTGCTGTGTTGGGTTGCATACGTACAGGATAGATTTTAAGCGCTTATAGCGCAGAAACTAAGCGCTTTCGAGGTAAACTTTATAAGGAAAAGTTACTTGTTTTTATGATATCTACCAGCACCCAAGCGTTGTTGAAAGAGTTTTGCGACACCCTGTATATATAGCCCCAATCCCACTGACTCACTGACATAAATGTTCTCCATGAAGGAAGCCCCGGAGGCGAAAAATGCCCGATTACGACCCCCCATGAAATTGTCCCAAAAGGCCGAGAAAATTCAAAAATCGCTCAATCGGCCCTTCCTTAAGGGTGAAAATGCCCTTTTTTAACGTCCTTAGCAACCGTTGCCACGGACATTTTTTGCAGCACACATTGTTTCCTTCAATTCTTAATTGTCTATATTATATTTCTCACAGATCAATAGCACACAGATGAATGAACTCATGACTTTGAAAAGGTGCCTGAAACAAGGGTGACATCTACATAATAAGGAGTTTCAGCCCAGATACAATTACGTATATATTGTTATACTCAATGCGTAAATATCTACATCGTGCTTGTTTTAACTAAATGCTTAGGGGGTATAATGACATGCAATTCCTTAGAGCTTGCCGTGCCTGTTGTTGTCCATGGAAACGGACGTTGCTAGGGAACTTAAATAATGTTTATTTTCACCCCGAAAACTACTGTAAGGGAATTATGCTAGACTCTTCGAATTTCAAAATGCGAGCATCAGAATTTATTACAGAGGCAAGGTAGGCATTTGAGGGGAAACAGTTATTATCCAATTACGTTCAAAAATGTGAAAATGACAAAAGAAGTAAATATAACATTTTCTATTTAGTGTCGCAGTTTAATTCGTAAATGCAAAACATCCAACTAATTATCTTGAAACGGTTATTACTTACTCAGTTCATTATGAAGAAAATAGACAATAATAGTTTGAATATTTTTACCTTATTAGAGCCCATACACACATAAAGTTACTTTCTAAACTTTTCAAAGTTATATATATGTTCCCCATCATCCAATACAACATGCAGACATTTTCAAAGTCATTAAGATCATTGAGGAACCCCATCTATAACATGATTGCATTCACAACGTGGCCGAAGGTCAAGCATGCGAGCGTACAAGACGTGGCCAAAGGCCACGTCTGAAAGTACGCCAGTATTAGATATATAGCAGGCTACCAGCAGGGTTCGAAATCGCTGCAGATTGGTGGGGGGAAGGAGCAGAGACACACACACACACTCTATTATACTGTGTGCGTGTATATACAGGGAGGTTATTTCAGTCGTTCACCGCCAGCGTGTCGGCCGTTCGGCGGACTCTTCATGCAACAGGTCCCGGCAAATTGCGTTCAGGAAGTCCGTAACAGAAACCGCTTGTTTTGTAATGTTTCCACTTTTCACAATTACAGTTACAATTACAATTGAAATAAGCACATACCTTGTCGCAAGGATGCTGGAAAAGGTGTCCTCGCAAATACAAATATTTCTGGCACCTTATTCCTGACATCTAATCTTAGATTAGACATCGCTACTTTATCCTCAGTTGACAGAAAGGGAAGACAGCATCCCGGCGCATAAAGCAAACCGAAAGCGTAAAATGATATTTAAAAGTAATAATAATGATGATCACTAACCTCCTGTGTTATAAGAGATGTTGAAAATGACCTCCTTGAACCTCCTTAGGTTCAAGAGATCCTGTCTCTCGTAATTCCCTGACCACTTTTCTGCAAGAATTCGTTTTCGCGTAATTACCGTACATAAAAACTCTCTGTTCAAGAGTATATTTGTTTAACGGCATAAGCAATGAATGAATAACAATTAACACACAATAAACACTGGCCATGAGTAGCACATTACAATAACACAGTATAAACAACACGCGTACTGATAAACGCAAACAGAAGTGAACATGAACGTACAGTGACTACGTCTGGTAGCTGACAGTGTTGCTAACCATTTTTCGGCAATGTCCCTACAGACGTAGTCAAAATGTCCCTACAACTGACCAAATGTTCCTGCTCCACGTAAAGCGACTAAAAAAAAAAAAACACCTCATGAGCATGCAAGACAGAAGATAAAATATACACATTTACTTACCAAATCTTTCTGCTCGGTGCTTCCACAATTAATGAAGGAGCGAATTTACAGTACAGGACCCCTCCCCGATTTTTGTAATATTTGGCATACTCACTAATTGAGGCCTCCTAATCACGAATTTGAAGTTAAAATTTGTGGGTCACGTGTAGAAATTGCAAAATAAGTTAAATTGAGTGGTCCGCGATCGGCACGATTGCTCATTATTTACCGGAAGATTTTGTGTTTCCAATACTTAAAAAACGAAATATACATTCATGATATTACTACGACCCCAAATTTTAACTATGTTTGCTTATCCTAACCTAACCGTACCTGAATGGTTCGTGGGGCTATCCGTCAATGGTTTGTTGGGCTACCCGTGCATGTTTTTTTCGAGCCCAAATTTTAACTATGGTTGCCTTGCCTAACCTAACTTAACCTAACCTTACCGAGAATGGTCAGTGGGGCTATCCGTGAATGGTTTTGCGCTAATGGTGATTACGAACCGATAAAAAATCTTATTTTCGTAGCACTTTAACGGCAAACGTTCATCATCGAAGACGACATTTTCGTATCCTGCAATTTTATGATTGATGTACTGTTGCCAAATTTACCTGTAATCAAATCAGTTCTTCTACATCGTGATTGTCGCTGTCACATGTAAGGACGTTCTTTGGGCAATATACTGAAATCCATAAGTTTATTAATTAGCCCACAGCCATCCTCCTGCACACTCAACCTAACAATCTGTACAACATTAACAACGTTTTACTGTTCTCTTCCGCCATTATTACACAATTCATGCTCTCCAAGTATGAAATCAACAGTGTGGCAACGCTGTAGAAAGCGTAACTAATTGCAAACGTCAATTGTTGATATCAACAAATATGGCTACCATACTTGTATACGGAGAATCATTGCGAGAATTGAAAAGCTTATTTTACAATTTCTACACGTTAATGAACAATTTTTTCACCTCACCCCAACATGTTAACTTGAGATAAATCATCACGACTAATTATTTCGTGAGTATAAGACGTAGCATAGAAATTACAGAAGGGTCCGGTATTGTAAATTCTTGCCTTAATGAATAATAGGGGTGTGCGGGACAGAATTTTTTGGGTCGGGACGGGATCGGGACGGTAATTTTTTTAAATCCCGACATTCGGGACTGAAAAATTTGCAATTTCCCGACCAAGTCGGAAAATTTTCGGGACGGGAAATGTTCGAAATTTTCCGAAGCACTGGAAATTTAAGTCATTTTCACTTTAAGTGATTGTTTTTGCATTTCTAGAATAAAAATTTACAATTTTCGATAAGTTCCAAAAACTTACAATGCAGAAAACGTCGAGAATTAACGACTTTTTAAAGTGACCATTCGGTATTTCCCGACTGCTCGGGATCCCGAAAAGTCGGGAAGTCATTTCCCGAAGTCGGGATTGGGACGGTAATTTTTTTTCCCGATCCCGGTCCTGACTTTTCGGGATCCCGCACACCCCTAATGAATAACGTTGAGTCGTTTACTATTGATTATGTTATTTGAAGTCATACATGGTGTTGCTGTGAAGAGATAGATGTTGGTTGGTGATATATGCTGTATTTCCTGCAGTCTTTAACAATTTTGGTCCCATTTTATTTCCCTTTGTTGTTTTTGTATCACTTAACATTGAAAATATTCTTTCCGTTTCCACGTTAGAATGGGGCAATGTTAGCACTATTTTCGCGAGAGTGGAAATGTTTTCAAAAAAGAACGTGCCTTGAAAGTTTTTGGTAACCGATAACATGTTCCAAAATTCTGATGGAGACTTGTCAGTTAGTTCTTTTTTTTCCTCCTCGCTAAAGTATCCAGATAAACTAATACATAAAATGTAATTTTCCAAGATTGAAAAAAGTACCTACGATTTCCCTCATTTGGCAAAATCTGTCCCTACGTCCCTACGCGGGCGAAATTTAGTGAAAAGTCCCTATGCGTAGGGACATGTCCCTACGGTTGGCATCACTGACGATACGTGCAGTTTGAAGCGCCCTCTCGCGGCTGACAACTCCCCCAACCTCCGATAAGTTGCCGGCGCTGTCGCGACAACTGAGGATAAAGTAGCGATGTCTAATCTAAGATTAGATGTCAGAAATAAGGTGCCAGAAATATTTGTATTTGGGAGGGCACCTTTTCCAGCATCCTTGCGACAAGGTACGTGCTTATTTCAATTGTAATTGTAACTGTAATTGTGAAAAGTGGAAACATTAGAAAACAAGCGGTTTCTGTTACGGACTTCCTGTAATGCAATTTGCCGGGACCTGTTGCATGAAGGGGCCGCCGAACGGCCGTCACTCTGGCGGTGAACGACTGAAATAACCTCCCTGTATATACTATATATATACAGGGCCGTATAAAGGTTTGAGGAGGACTCTGGACAAAATGTTTTGTGGGGGCCCCCATCTTTTTATTTTTTTTTACTAGGAGCTTTATTAGCTCAATATGTTAACCACCAATTTTCAGCAGTTGAAATGGTAGACCCAAGCCCGTAGCCAGGAATTCTTTGTAGGGGGGGCGAAGGCAATCCTAGAGGGGGCAATTTCTTAATATATTGTGTCGCATTGGCAGATATAGCAGAGTACGTACACAAATGGATCATGTCTTGAAACTGCAACAAACAATAAAAACTTCGAGCAACGTCAAATTACAATATTTCGATAATGATCTTTCCAGACTGCCAAAGAATCAGCGGCATGCCCAAGGGGGGACTAGTGGGGGTTATAGCCCCCCTTTTGTTCCAATGCTTTTTAAAAAAATAACGTCATAGGCAGGAAAATATGGCAAAATGAGGAATGGCTACTTAAAAATGTAGACATAAGCCCTCCCTTTCGAAAATCCTGGGCACGCCACTGCAAAGAATATAAAGTTTAACATAAATAAGCTAATAGGGACTGTATCTACTTGATATTTACAGGTCGATAATGTTAATAGATGATAAATACGTACCAACAGCTTTGGGCCTCTCTGCAAAATTGATCATAATTATTCTCTCTGGTTTCCAGTATGCAAGATTTTTGCTCACAAAGGTATCTAATGTGAATCCAACAACACCATTGTGTTGTGTTGTGCAAGAAAAATCGAATTAATTAAATAATAATGGTTACATATTATCTACACTTTGATGAATTGTGTAAAAATTTGTAATACATTTTCTTGTACTTGCTAAAACGTTAAAGCATGGGTCCCTTAGTCTACCACAGACTCTATTTTCTTCAAAGGGGAGAATCTTGCATCACTACAGACAATGTTTGCCTACTGGTTAAGTTAACCATTTTGCAAAATATTGTGAATTGTATTATATTATAGTTGAAATACATGTTTTGACACCTGGCATACAAATAGGAATCCCTTGACTGATCAATGACTTCTTGGATTACAGTGTCATCTTTAATATTTCATATTAAGTTTCATAGAAAGAAATTGTTTTAATAGGGCGCAAATAACTTTACGGCGCGCCATGGCATTCTCTTTAACATTTTTATTTACTATAGATCATTTGGCTCCCAGGGCCGACTCCCGCCGTCCCAAAGCTCTGAACTTGGACTATAAGAATAGCAGATATTGCGAGTGAAGCGAACAAGAAAATTTTACGAAATGTATTTTTATTTGTATAAAATTTGAAATGGAGGGGGGCAAGTACCCTTGACCGTCTGGAAGAAAATGCAAGGAACGCGTAAAAACTAATTCCATCATGAGTATCCAATTGTCCTGCTATTCTTAGATTCTCCTAGTCTTGTTTTTTTACTTCAATGTTTGCTTCTCCTAGAATGGACTTCCGTCCAAGGTCGGGGGGCGGTAATGCCCCATGCCCCCCTGTGGTTACGGCACTGTTTATGAGTGTGTCTTCATCAATTTCACGTCATCAGTCATTGTTGCGATAAGCTAGAAGTGGCAGCAAAGCAATGATAAGTAACAAAAATGAAATATCCACTCCCTCTCTCTACCACATGAAGCAAAAATGTAAGCAGTTCCAAGTTCATAGCAACACATCCAAGAAAAACATCCGACACCTTTAGACACCTTTAATACAAGACTACTCAAAATGTCACAACTGTTCTTGATACTGAAAATTGCGAAATCATTTTCCGAAGTCTGAATCTGGAAGTGAATTCCCCCCCTCCCCAAATTATGATACGACATTATACGGAATCCCATACACCCTAATAAATCACAAAATCAATAAGTGTCTTTGTTATGTTGCTAGAGTAACACATGATATAATTGTAAAAATTATTGAGAATTTCAGGTAGGAATGTGTTCTGTATTTTTCACAGGGGAGCAAAGCAGGCTCTCCCCCCTGACCCCTCTAGCTACGGGCTTGGGTAGACATGATTTTAGAATTAGTAGTCATTCACTCACAATCGAACATATCGCAGAATGGTTTGCAGGGAGAATAGCGCAGTAAAATAAAGTTACAGGACGAAAATTGTAGCGCTATAGCAGCAGTAAAATTCTGCGTCTAAATGTCTACAGTATATTATGGAGAGTAAACACTGTAACTACAATATACAGGGTGTCTCATCTAACATTGTGACCTGAAATATTTCGTGAACAACAACAAATATTGAAAACTGCTTTCGCAGATATATAGGTATGAGAGGGGCTCATGAAATTAGTGGACGCAATACGTTCAACTACGTAAGGAAGTACGATTTTCAACACAAACTTAGGTTATTTTTTTTTATGGAAACCCCATTTTATTTTCAGCTCATTTGAAAGTACGGAATAAAGCATTAAGAATGACGTTTGTTACATTGTAATACGTCAAGTAGTTCTCAAGTAAATGTAACCTGAAGTTGACGCTTGAAACAAACATTCTCACAAGTTGATTCCTGTGTCGTAACATGCATATCCCCCTTTTGACGCCATTCGTGTATCGTAACAAACATGTTACTCTTCTGCATACTATGCGTTGTGCTTAGGAAAGTTGTTAAGTTCCCAACAACTGCGAATTGTACATAAGTAAACTCTGACAAATTATCTAAAAGGTTCTGATACATCTTTCTGAGTTATCAAAAAAAAAAAAAAAAAAAGTGAAGTGTTCCCCTGTGCATAGCACCACGCCATGAAGGCGTATAGGGGGTGTGAGGGTAACGCCCCACACTTTCTTGATCCGGTCGTGAGTGGGGGTGATGTGATCAGCATCACGCCCCTGACCGCCTTTACCCCCCCAGGGTTTCCCCCAGGTACCCATGTTATTCGACGCTGGGTAGGCGCCGGGGCCGCTTCCACCGTTAGAAAAGTTCCCGGATTTGAACCGGCCGGGGATCGAACCCGGGACCTTGAGCATGGTAGTCAGACGCGTTACCGACTTTTTTTTTTTATTATTATTAAAGGAAAGCCCCTATGCGGAAGCTTCCCCCATCACACTTCATTCACTCATATCATTTCATTCATATTTCAATTTCAAGACTTTTCAGGACAGACAATCACAAACATCCATGGCCGAGCCGGGAATCGAACCCGGGACCCCTGGCGTCGTAGCGCGATGTGCTAACCACTCCGCCACAGGGGCCGCCCACTGAGTTATTGATTTGAGTTATCAAATAAGGGTTTATTAAAAAGTATAAAATTTAAACATTCCGCCATCAGTTACATACATAAATGTTAGTACATTAACATATTTCTAATTTTTAATTGGCGTTCATTTATTTACGTCATAATTTTTAGTACATTGGAACAATCAACTCTTCTAGTTTGGTCATGACAAATCTTTAAGTTTTAAACTTTGAAACTTTGCAGCTTATAAATTTTCCTTCAAACTGATTTATCAAATTTATCAAATAAAGCAAGGGCGTAACAAAATACACTGATTAACCAGACGTTTGTGATAGTGTACGTATGGCAGAACTGTTGCTGAGCAAATAGTATTTTCAGACTGAAAAGGCCTGGATGATACTTATCTATGGCTCGTGTAGGAAAACTGCAGCACATTCGTGCAGGCTGTATGCGTGACGACATTTGCGCTCGGCTCTGCCGACCGGCATAGTGAGTGATGCGCCTTCACGCTCAACTTCACGTTATATTTACTTTACGTATTGCAATGTAACAAACACCATTCTTAATTATTTTTTCCGTACTTTCAAATGAGCTGAAAATATAATGGGGTTTCCATTTAAAAAACCTAAGTTTGTGTTGAAAATCGTACTTCCTTATGTAGTTGAACGTATTGTGTCCACTAATTTCATGAACCCCTCACATACCTATATATCTGCGAAAGCAGTTTTTCAATATTTGTTGTTGTTTACGAAATATTTCAGGTCGCAATGTTAGATGAGTATAGTAAATACTAAGGGGGATCAGACGGAAACAGAGAACTCAGCAGTGGACTGTACATACGTACATAATTTATTATAAATTATATTTTTACAATTAAGAGTAAATATGTCACTACATATGCACGGTCCATCAACTGGACAATTACCGACAGATTCATTGTGGAAATTGTAGTAACTACACTTTCTTCAAGATTTTTCCCAAAGGCTTAACACTTATAGTAGACACACTTTTCTCGCCTTTTTCGCCGAAAATTCATCTACTATATAATCGAAATCGAATTCACGAAGAAGTTCACGTTCAATGCTTAATAAACAAGAATTGGATAAGGGATCCTGTCCCATGGCAGCACGAAGCCTGTTTTTCACTAATTTCATTTTTCAGAAAGATCTTTCTCCGCTTCAGTTTGTTACCATTAAGACCAAATACATTCTAAAGAGAATTTCGACATTGGGAAATGTACTGCGGAACGGGTCCTTACAGACAATATTATACATAGACAGTTCCACCAAAGAAAGTTATGTATTTCGTAGGATTATTTATTATCTTAATCGTATCTAAGAATTGATTGTTTGAATACGTGTGCCCTATTTCCACACTACAGCCAAATCAATCCATGGTATAATGAGCTTCAGATATCTACAAACAGATCGACTGATCGACTGAGAGCTATCTTACAATTGGATCCAGAAGAGTGTAGACATACGACAATATCGAAGTTTTTTTTTTTTTGAATTTTCAAATATAACTTCTTATGTAATTTTTCACAGGCATATTTAAAAGATTTTTTTGGTCGAGGCCCTTCACAGCTTCCTTTTGGTGGGAGCCCCTGGGCAATTACCCCAGTTGTCCATAGGTTATATATTAATATATAATTTAAGATTTACTACCAATTCAATGAACAAGATGTAGTTTGGGGTTCCAGGGGGTCAGGACCCCCCCCCCCAAAAGACTTATCAGGTACTAAAATTAAATAATTAAAAATATATTCGTTTAGATTTTGTTGTATAATTTTCTCTGAACTTATTGGAAGACAAGGATTATGTTGGGTTCATACGGCATTGAAGGACAGGAAGGACGTCTTTTGGGGGAGGGTCCAGGGGTCCGGACCCCAACGAAAACTTACCAAGTACAAAAATTAAGTAAAGAAAATATTAGCATTTGTTGCATAATCGATGCCTATTAATTTCCTCTGAACTTTTTAGAAGGCAAGGATTATATTGGGATCATACGTCTTTAAATGACATTACAAATAAGATTTATGTACACTACTACTCAAAATAATATGCATAAAATTTTAATCAGAAACTTACTTCTCCAACTACATGTAACATCATTTTTTGTTTTTTTTATAAATATTCAAATTTTATCCCCTTGACATTAATTTCAATGCCACGGCACTTGTCTTGATGTAAATTATTCCGATCTTAAGTACAGGTAAGCTACGTAATGAATATGGGCTGTTATACATCTATTCTTACACAGTCTTTTTACCTGTTTGTGTAATAATAATATAATATTAATTTATGTATTAATTTGATTTAATATAATTATTTTAATTTAAACATTATTATTATTATTCCTGAGACACTTGGTTCGGACCTCCCCCCCCCCCCCCGAAACATTTTCTAGATACGTGCCTGACAATGAACAATGCTTTGCGTGACTAAGGGGCAAGAATTTAAAGACATTAAGAATATAATAGTTTCCTGTATAAAATTCACATCTAAATTATATTACGTGTTTTATTAATATATTTATGTACAGTACTGTGTGGTAACTGACGAAAGGTGATGAGAAATGGAGAAGAAATAAAAAGTCGGGCTAATTTCAGTGTTCCAGGAATTGCTGGGTTTAGAAGTGGCCTTAGAGACTTTGTTTTAGATATTATTCCAGCAGGTACAGTATATTTAACTCCCAAACTAATTGTTTATGTTTGTTGTTAGAACCAAAACTCTCCCCCCCCCGAAAGGTTCGGTGGGGGGTGAATTTCAGGGCAAGATCGTTGCTGGGGGGAATTCCCCCCTGTCCCCCTCAGGATTTGGCACCCTGGCTGCTACAGATTTCCCTTTCAAATTCTCGTGGGGCTAACATAGGCGGAACTTGGGACCTATCTTTCGGGAAGGGGGGATCGAAAATGTTTCCATCGCATAAGTATAGTGTCTAAGATTATTTTGCTAAATGGAGGCCAAGGTCCTTCAAGGGCTGTAGCGCCATGGGGTAACGTAAGGTAATTATTTTGCTAAATAACTATTACATTTGAGATAAAAGATACGCGCTTTTCATCGGCATCTACTGAACTGAAATGGCTAACTCCACTTAGCACATCGCTCTCCTTAGTAAATATTTCCTTAATTCAGAAATTAGGTGATCAAGAACTGGAAAATGTCCTAACTTTAATATCCTCTTCACATGTAGCTCTTTTGCTTTCACATGCTGGAATCGAAATGGGCTACTATGACAGTACTGCAGAAATTATTTTTTAACCTCACAAAATGACAATTAATTAATATATAGACCTAGGCTTAGGCCTACGAGCATTACAATTGCCCAAGCGTGCTGATTTTTGCACCGTATAACAGCATTTTGTTTGTTGGATTTGTATTTAGAACCACTACATGCTCAGAGGCTAATCGGGACGAGATCCACATCTTACGGTGAAATCCGAAAAATGGACCGGAAATGACCAGAACGGTGTTCCAGTTCGTGAATATCTGGAACCTTTGCGTTCAGTTTCACCAGAAATGGCAACAGACCGTTCCCGTACGTTTAATTTTTGTACATATTTTACTACATTTTTATTTCCAGTGTGAATTTTAACAATTAGTGTTGTCCACGGGACAGACTTTTAAAAATTCGAGACGAGACGAGACTGACCATCTGTCTCGTTTTCGAAACGAGATAAGAGACGGGACTAGACGGCTCATGAAAAGTCTCGTCTCGCCTCGGAAGTCTCGAAAAAATACAAACAAAATAATTAATGAGTTTGTTACGTACCCAATAGGACCAAATCATGTAAATAGTTTGCCAAAGCGGAACAGAGACGGTAGCACCAGGCGTGCAAGATTAAGAATTAACATAATATATGCGAATAACTATATAAATAAGAATAAAACTAATGGGAAAGATGAAAAACAATAAAATCTACTATAAGAAGATAAAGAATAAATATGAAATAAATAAATTAATATATATATATATATATATATATATATATATATATATATATATATTCGATAAATCAAAACAGTGATCATATGTAAATTAATATGAAAATTAAACAAGTCAAAACACTGATACAAGTTTGTCTCTGAACAGATATTGCATCTGTCTGAATGATTTACCATTCCCATTGCGGAAATTTTGTTTACCATCAGTGGCAGCGCGTTCCAGTCGACGCCCCACAGCACTTTGGTAGCACCCACTTGGATGCGCGTGTCAATCGTTTGGCACCAAGTATACACTATGTTGTACCCAGTTAGTGTTGGCGCGGAAGGATATTACGTAGTATAATTCCCAAACCTTAAAGGAAAAAGCTGGAAAAACGATAAAGGAATTCATTAAATCGTCCAAAGCATAAATAAATGTCTTCACAAAGAAGACAAGAAGGAAGTCCAGATCCACCATATTGAGAAGGAAGTCCAGATCCAGACCGTCCATTAAGAAGGAAGTCCAGATCCAGAACATCCATTAAGAAGGAAGCCCAAATAGAAGAATATACAAATTGAAGAAAAGATATAATAAAAAAAACATATTGAAATGAAAATTACCTGTAAATAAGAATTATAGAAGAACGTAGCTTATCATATAAATATTCTATTTCCATGTATCCTTGTTTATATAATATATTCGTTTAAACGTCTCCATTGGAAGGCATCCTGTCTGGTTTCGTTGTCTACAAACAACCCTACCCTGTAGATATTCTAGCTGAGGTTTAAGATTAAGATTTATGCACTTTGCACCAAATGGAGGTAGCAAGTTGCAAATAATTATTTACTCGGAATAGAGTATTTTTGTTCGAAACCCAAATCAGCGTGTACGAGACTTTTACGTATTACATCCAAAAAGGCTATCCTACTTATTTTCAACACGCTTTCGAAATCCAGTATTACTTCCATCTTTAAATGTATTCAAGCTTAATAATTTTGTTTTAATAGTACTCCAGATTCAAGTACATTACTAAAATGCCGATTCAGATATTTGTAAATATATTGTGATACGAGAACTGTTCTCGATAATTTCTTTGAGTGAGAAATTTATGAAAATATTATAAACATTACGAAGAAAATTTAGGGCTTTGATTGCTTTTTTATATTAATGAAATTATTTGCTTATCCTTAAACAGCTCGAATGTTTTTAACGCTTTCAAAGTAAAAAAAAAAATACTACTGCTACAACGCGTAAGCTATAGTAAGGCAGGCATGAAATAATTGTTATCGTCACAACACGATATATTCCCACATAAGGAATTAGAGAAATTCCACATAAAATCGTGTCATCTGAGGAACTGACCAAAAGCAAGGTCTGTAATCTGCCTTGCTGTTTGTAATCCCTCCCCCACACCTCGCGGTCAGGAACTAAAGATGGAGCGAGAGATATCCTTTCATGGTTGTCGCGTCGCTTCGGTTCGAAATATTGCATTCATTACTGTAGGTTCCTTTCCAGCGACACTTCTCTGTCGCTTGTCGCATAGACCAGACCGAAGTAAGAAGTGACCAGATCAAAACAACAACCTATGTCGCTTAGAAACGAACCTCCGTTAATAAATGCCACATTCCGAACCGAAGAAACACGACAAGCTACACGTGTCGCTTGTCGCTTGCGTGTTGCTGGAAACAGTTCTTTTCTATGACTGTCCATATCAATATCTCATTTTCATGTAATTTCTTTCATCAGTAAATTCTCTCATTTCTCTATATTTCTCGATGTTCCAACATATCTTCGATTTTGGTATAGTTATATTCGGCAAGATTCCCCCTCGCAAATCCGAATTCGTCACACGTTGTCCGTAACGAATCTGACCCGACCTTAACCTTGTGTCTCAGCTATCTGTACTTCCAAAGATCACTATCTTCCTGGTGACATTTCCTCCGAATACCTTAAATCTGCCAGCCAACCATCTGCTACCCCAGGCGCTTCCTTCCATTCATCATTGCGCAAAACGATGTGGAGGTAGTCACTACCATTGTTTACTGTAGGTTTTCGTCCAGCCATGCTGGGGACAATCGTCATAAAGTTCTTGCACGTACAAACAGTTCTTTCATTGCGACCCCTCTTCTCAAAATCAACACCCCACTCCCCTCGCCCCCTCAAGAATACTGATTGCAAACTCCAAGGACTTCGCACTAACAATCTAGAAATTGACTCTTTCATTGATTGATTGAATTGGTGTTTTAAGTCTACTTTATGCACAGTAAGGCTAATCGGGACTGCACTTACAGTTTAAAGTGGGATCCGAAGCACTAGGTGCCTCCACCGGGTATTGAACCTGTGACCCCTTGATTAAAAAGCGACGACGGCATGCCATCGGGGAGGACCTAGTAATAGACATGTAGTGAAGGCCGAATCACACGGAACTGGTTATCCAGTTAGTTGGCGCTGAACTGGCTACCTGCCCGGATGTGATGGCTGCCTGGCTGGCTGCTTGACTGGTTTGGAGGGATAGGACATGTTCTAATTGCTACTGGCTTTCCTCGACTGCATTATGTGGAACAGCCAATCAGAGCAAAGTTTGCCCATGTGAAGATAATCTGTGAGTTTGCAAAGGGGAGTTTTTTGTCTGTGGTTTTCGAGTGCTGGCTGTTTTTGTAGTTTCTCCGTTTCTCGACAAGAAAAAGTAAAGAGATAACGTGCAGTGCATTCGTGTTCAGTTCATTAATACTTAGGTATATATGCAAAGCGATGAGATGTGTACGTGACATTTTTTTTTCTAAATGAATCCTCCGAATCTCATGTTCATCAAAAAGCTTGTTCGGTACGCATTGATTAGCATAAAACACATGCACGTCCGCAGGATTTTTTGCAGGGAGGGGCAAGGAAGGCTTTTTTTTCCAGGGGGGCAAACAAGGCACATTTTCCCCAAAAATAGTGTTGTTCCCTAAAAAACATTGCTTAAATTTGAATTTATGGTGTTCATGCAATAATGAACACACATTATTGTGGCTAAAATGAAATTATATGTGTGAAATACATAATTTTTGGTTGACTTTCATTTTCCAGGGGGCCACGCTTGTCGCTTGTCGCTTGCGTGTCGCTCAGACTTGGCCGTTTTCTAATAGCTATAGTGTATCGTGTCGCCTCTTTCTATTGGTAGCGTATGCGCGGGGAATGGCCGCTTATAGACTAAATGAGATTCTGTCGCTTGTCACTTCGGTGCGATACTCCCGTGTCGCTTGGGGATTCCACCAATCGAACGCAGGCTTGTGCAGCCTCTCTTGCTGCTACGGTGTGCAATGTTGCTATTCATGGGCTCGTGTCGCGTGTCGCTTCGGTGTCAAATCTTCCTTACATGAAATCTTTCGAACCGAAGCGACTCAACAAACTGCTCATGTCGATTGTCACTTGCGTGTTGTACGGATTAGGCCGGTTTATGATTACCGTGTGTCGTATTCTCTCGGACTGTTGTTTGTGCATGCACGGTGAAAGTTGCTTATACAGAGTGGCCAAGATAAAAGAGGCCCCGTGTTATACGTGATATAAAAAGAACATTAAGCAAGTAAGAGCTGCATTTATTTTACAAGAATTTTTTTTCGCACGTTGTGTGATGACTAGGGAACGGAACTTTATGTGCTAAAAAACTCAGAAATATTTATTTTTTATGTGTCATAAATGTTGAAAATATGTGATAAAAACAGGAAAATATGTGACAAAAATAAAAACATTTGGTAACATAAACAAACTATAACATGCATTTTAAACACCTGAAATTAGTTTCTAAATGATTACCTCTTAGCAAGCTATTTTTTGGAAGAGTTGCAGTGGATCATTGTAAATCTGTGACGATTATCTCTAAAAAGCATCTTATATTGTGAGAAAGATCGCTCCACGTCACAAGAAACAATTCTTGCAAATTTGAAGCACAAAATGTCACTAACGCCGAAGTTTTACAAAGCTTCCTCTTCCTCTACTTCACCTCCTTCCAAAACACATGCAATTTGGCACAATGTTTGAAAACCTTGGTTTTTCCCCAAAAATTCTGTACATTTAGACATTTAGATCCAGTGAGTTCTTTCTGTTTCGTTTCTACTATACGGACTTCACCAATGGAAGCTTCCAAAGTGTTCGCGGACGATTCAAGCTTTCATATGGAATTAGAGAGAATGGACAGGTTTGTTGAGATGTATGCCAATTTGACTTTTAAGGAGGGCTCCATCAACAGTTCTTGCAGAATTCTTCTTTGTCGAGATCATTTACAACAGATACAATTTTTTTCAAAGTTCTGGGCATAACATCTGCATCGCGTAACTACAGGTGTAGGGGGAAGGGGAACCTCAGGACATTTTTGTTTAAAAATGTCTATTCTTCTAGGCGACTTGATAAAAACTTTCTTCCCATTTGAAACCAGTTTATCAACATCGGGATAAAGAGCTCTTATCTTTTCACATATTCTATGCAATGCATGCGCCACACATGTAATGTGCACCATTTTGGGGTAGCTAACGGCAAGACCACTGCATGTAAGCTGCAGCATCTGTCAAGAGAAGAACATTGTCAAATTTTATGCCTTCTAGCCACAATAGCTGCATTGCTTCATTAAAAAGCCTTGCTATCGTTACGTGTAGCCAGCCCCAGCTACTTACAGCTATTTTCTCCCAATAGAATCATAGGCGAGGCGCCAGAAGTCTGCCAGCGAGGGTGTTCAAAGACAAAACAAACCTAGCACTCTCGATATGAAAGAGGTGTGGAGAATAAACATTTTTCCTTCGAGGATTTCGAAGTAGATGAAGTCAATGAGCGATTTTATGTATTTAAAATGAAAATTCGCAAAATATGTATTTACATACGGAAAACTGGAAAATATGTGTTTTTATGTAAAATAAAATTTGCTGTGTTGACATATAAGGCTATGATCAGAATTTTGGCAAAAATGAGGGCCTCTATCTTATCGCAGAAAAAAAACATTTTCTTACCTAAAGTTCCTTTCCCTAGTGATGACGTGTTGTTATTTCTTACCGCAAGGGCGGCGCTCGAGCGGGGTCAAGTGATGTCGAGCAGCGATTGAGTGATCAGTGCTGCGTTGTCAGTATAGTGGAACCACAAGCAAAAAAACCTGCGCAGAAGCACATCGCGCCGGCGGGTGCGGGAAAGGGCAGGGGGGAAGGAAAATTCAGCCGGCTCACGTCAGCGTTGCCAGGCCTATTGATTTCTCGGGAGAATTCCTTAATAAACTATTGCTATGGAACCTCCAACGGCCAGCTTAAAAACAAGTTTCCTGCTCATCTTACTTGAACATGGAGGGGAGATGTGGAGTGGAACTCCACTCAGCCGTGAAAAGTGCTGTTTGAACTGTGAAATTATGTCAAACGCTACTCAATTGTGCTAGGAAATTATTTAATTACTTTTACTACATTACTATTTTTAGATGGCTGTATTTTATCCCACCCTAAACTCTATTTCTATTTTAGTTATTTTACGTCGGATGAATGAAAAACTGATGAAATGGATGAAGTGACACAGACACAGTGAAAAACGTCCTTGCCTTACTAGGTAGAAACACTGACTTCGTAGCGTGGGCAAATTATGTTATACATATATGTGTTTGTGGGTGTGTGTGTGTATTTCTAGCAGATGGGGAGGATGGGTGGCACCCTAGCATAAGCGTTGCTATCTTGAATTATCGAGGAAGACATGCTGTCTAATTCACCAAATATATTTCACATACGTAATGCATTTTTTCATTATGGTGCAGGACGCGTGCCCACCCCTATCGATAGCTGTACACCGAACACCAGCAGAAGGCAAATTGATTTGTTATTGTTAGCATTCGACTTGAAAGATTGTGGAAAATCGCTGACAACGAAAGGCGGCACGTTAGCTTCATCTGTGAATACAACTTTCTACCATTTCCCGTCATAAAATTTCCTCGCGATAATAGAGGCATCCCAACCCCTTGTGTCGATGCTGAGAAAGGGCAAATTTGAGGGTGTTTTCCACGCACCATCTAACCGGAAAATGCGGAAGAGATGAAAGATGTTGGTCGGTTCCTTTGGGCGGTTTACTTTCTTTTGTTTGAAACATGTCCACTCCTGAAATGGAGATCTTCGGTATATTTTCGCCAAACACAGGGTGCTGGGTTTAGCACCACTGTTACAAAAGTATCTGTGACGTTTACACCGTAAACAATGCGCGCCACTCCCCCTTGCCCCCCCCCCCCCAGTGCGCACAACTATACCGCCCTTCCTCCCCAAGAACGTCGTTCATCCGCTTCTATTAGATCATCCGATTTTGTAGCAGAACTTCTGGTTTCCAAGGAACAATCTCCCGAATTTTTCAAATCTGACCTGGCAACACTGCCCCGAACACAGATAACGGCAGGGAAGTTGCGCGAACGCTTTGGACGGAAGGTTTTTTTCCTTGTGGTAGTGATGGGTACAACCCGTTCATTTGTGCGAGTCGACTCATGAGCGCTCGCTCACTGAGAAGAGTCGTTCAAAAGAGTTGCCAAGCTTCTTTTTCTCGAAACACATGCCTGAAGAGGGGGCAGGGGGTAGGAGGTGTTGAAGCAGATGATTGTATTTAAGTAAACGAACACAACGTACGTCCTTCAAGATTAATAAATTGTATTGCATTTTTGTGTATGTGTGTGTGCGTGTAGCCGACTAGATGGCCAAGATTCTGAAGTAATCGACATTTGATCTTGCCACAGAAGTTCCCGGGTTCTAGTCCCGGTCTGGGCAAGGATATTCTTTACGAGTGTCCCTTCATCTATATCATCACGCATCATCCTCATCGTCGCGATTACTTAAAATTTGAAGAAAAGCGGCATAAAATAAGAAAAATACAAATACGATTCTGTATGTGTGTGGATATACATATATGTGTAAACAGTAAACACACACACACACAAACAAAATTTATTGCACATACTTGTTTTCATTACTCTGCCTCATGAGTGAGATTTTCTATATTTGTATCTTGTTTCAGTTTACATTTCATGCTGCGGATAATGCAAATTATGCAGTACGATAGCATACACAGAAATGCTATATAATTATATCAACCTTTTATTAGTAATAACGTGCATTTACATATTCTTCCTTTTTTGCATTCGATCACTGGTTTTAATATCGCAACAAATGTGAGAAAGCGAAAGTCAACAAAATGCACTCCAGATCTGCGCTGCGACACATGCTTGCATTTCCACGAGCATCGCTCGTTCACGACTCTTGAAACAGCACGAAGAGTCACAGCACAGTCCCACGACTCTTTCGGTTCCCCATCATTCGTTCACGACTCTCGAGACGGCACGAAGAGTCGCTCGCCTTAGCGACTCTTCTCCTCACTCATCGTTCGCTCGCGAGTCGCGAGCTCTATTTTTTTTTTTGTACACAAGGCGCGGCGGCGGCAGTCTCGCCAGCATTCCTTACCAGGATTTAACAAGGAATGAAAGGATGGCTGAATAACATAAATAAAACATACTCCATGGTGCATGTTCTTTGTTTCTTGGTTTCTATGTTGGCCAGCTTGAAATAATCTTGGAGTGACAGATAAGTGGTGTCGCCCTCCTCAAAGTAAGCCTATTGACACCGAAAGTTCCGCGTTCGAACCCCAGCCCAGAGATGAGTGGTAATCTGTATTTAACCTCTTGTCAATTACTCTAATCACCATCCATCCTCCGTCGTTGCCTTGTAACGATACCTGGTGGATCCCATTTTAAACTGTAGATCAAGTCCCGATTAGCTTATCTGTACGTAAAATTCATTCATCCTCGCTGTCAATACTAAGTAATTAGGTATAAAAGATGCTTAAAATACAACAAAACGTGTTAGGCAGTTAAAATATTAAAATTGAATTAATAAATTATAAAATATAATTACTGCATGCTAATTTATAAGAAATTATAGCATTTTAAAATTTGTTTGTTCCTTAATGGGAAAATAACTAGTAGCTTATTTCTTCTGTTCATTCTCATGTTAACAGATTTGTTTTCTTGGATAAATAAAATTGAACGTGTAAATTAAAAGGTTTACATGTGCACGAAGCGGAAGAGCAACTCGATCGAGTATCGTGGTGAGACAAGATGACTTGGTACATCGTTTCAACTCGTGAATGAGAATGCATATCTTGTTCGCGATTTGATTTCAAGTTAAAAACACATGTCTGGTCTTGTTCGCTTATCGATTTCAAAGCATAAATCAGTATCGTTACTACAATGAGACGAGATTCTCGGACAGTAGATTTTACACAGAGTGTCTATCATCATCTCACCAACTTTGGAAGGGTTGGCCCTGTTTTCGTTGCGATTTTGTAATGTCCTGCTACTTGTCAAACTGATTCACTTCCAACAATTTCAGTCGCCTCTGTGGACTAGTGGTTAGAACAGTGCGCTAAGAGGAATCTCGGAATTGAGTGTCACTTCATCAATTTCATTATATCATCACTGATTTTCATGTTCGCGATTAGCCAAAGTGGCAGAAGAGCAAAGCCTGGGCAAAAGTGGTATCCCGAGCCGCTATGTGTTTTCACCGAATATCGGCCTCAGGACTCCCTGCCCTCGTGCCGCGATGTGCTAACCACTCCGCCACGGGGGCCGGCCCTCCCCATCACATCTCTGTTTTATACTAAAGGCTATGATTGAATATAAATTTAAAATTTTGTGTGCGTCACTTAGGCTATTTTGCACCCTTCACTTTATCGGGATCCAGCCCCTTACCAGAACTAAAATAACATAACTGTAATGGCCTGTAGTAACTAAAATATTAAAATAATCTGACCGGTTAAAAGCTGAGGCTGTAAAGGCACTCAGCACACATAAGGACAAAACACAGGACAACACACACACACACATTCCTACGAAAATTATACTGGCCGTAGGTATAGACGCCAGAGCCTCGTTAGTCTGCAAAATGCAGTCCAGGGTGTACTATGTGGAAGTGAGGTTGACAATTGGGTGTACTACGTGGAAGGATCATCCCTTACATCCCTTAAACTATATTTCTCGAGACCCTTGATGTGCTAACCACGCCGGCATACATTATAGAATACTTGAGTTAGTTTTGTCAATATTAATTTTATTGATTGCATTTTTGTTTTGCAATGATTTTGCGCACTGAATTTTCATAATTATCTTTGCTTTTCATTTGTGTTTTACTTTTATTTTGTATATAATGCTGTGTTTCTATTGGTGTAAATTTGTGATTCGTCTCTAATAACGTTATCATTCCAATGTGATTTAAATTTTAATTTTCTAATCTCACGTGTATAATATGTAAGTATATGTATGTACACATGCATACAGAGAGAAAGAGAGAGCGATTGTATTGGGAAATTGCATGATATGATCGTTAGAGGGGAAATCCCCACCGTTCCCCGCATAATTTCAAATTTGTTCCTTGTATTACACAAAATATATTAAATTAATGTTATAACAAATTGAATATCCATTATAGATCGGATTATAAGAAATTATGTATAACTGCGTGTGTGAGCGTGTGTTTGTCTCTCAGGTTCTTTATTAAAAAAATCAGAAAAACAGAACATAATGTAGTATTCAAATATAAAAAGACCTTCATTTCACGAGTCCACTTATAATTAATTCATTATCATGTGGTTTGTTCTATTAGGTAACTCTTAACTGAATATAAAAAAATTGTAAGTTATAATTTTTGTTTTAATACAGGTTTCTTATTTTCACTAAAGGTTTATCATTTGAACTTGTGCTTGCTGCTTGTATTACGCCATTTTTGGATTTGGAGTAACAGAAAACAAAAGGTGTTTATTGTCTTTGATCTTGCTTTAGAAAATAATGATTGGTTGATTGATTTGGTTTATTTTACTTCGCTTTTCTGTCACTTTTTTTGGGTAATCGCGAAGATCAGGATGAGTAATGAGGTGTACTAACCACTCCACCATGGAGGCCGGCGCTTTAGAAAATAATTAAAAGTAACAATCGCTTTCCACACTAAGTATTTTGTGTTGCAAATTATAAATTACTGCCCCCCTTTTCTGATTCACCCTAATAGCATAGTGGTTAACGCTGTCATGTATTAAAATGGTTTGCTTGGCAAAAATTGTTATAAGTCCACTTTTATGCTCGAATAGGCTAATCGGGTCTCCCCGATGGCGTAGTGATAACGTCGCCGGTAATCAAGGGGTACCGTGTTCAATACAAAGTGGAGGTTCGGATCCCACTTTAAACTGTAGGTCCAGTCCCGACTATCCTATCTGCACATAAAGTGGACTTAAACAATAACAACTCAAAATAAGCTAATCGGAATATTGTAATCAAGAGGTCTGTGCCTAACACCTTCCCAAAATTTTTACAAGACTCCCCTAATATTTTTTACTAACATTTAATTTCTTGTAATTTTAGCGCTAATGGTTTGGCCGAACTTGAAACTACAGGACAAATTTGTTGGCTGTTCTTCGCTGCCCGTCATGGGCTGAGGTTGCGCGCTCTCTCTCTGCAAACAACACTCGCGAGTCGCGAGAAGGAACAGAGAGGACCCCCCTCCCTCTCCTCTCCAGTCCCCATTTGCTGCCCGCAGAATCGACATGCTTTCTTTCAAAAATTCCGGCCGCCAGGCGAGTATACACTTGCGCATGCTCCTTCCTCGCAAAATTCGTGGAAAGGAGAGGGAATAATAGTTGCTTGGCGGGCGGAGGAGTCGTGGCACGCATACGACTCTTTGAACGTGTCGTTCAATTCTGGCGAACGAGTCGTTCACCGCTCACAAGAGAGAGTCGTTACTTTTGAACGACTCGTTCACGAACGACCCATCACTAGGTTTGTCTATGATCACTAGTCAGTAGTCGGTTTGAAGCGTGTTGTGTTGTGAAGTGCTGCAGAATGCTGTAAATGAAAGCAGGGGCGGCCGCTCATAAGGACGATACGGACGCCACACTGCAGTGTGTAACCACAAGTGAACAAACATTACATTAACATTTATATATTAGCTTTTACATTGTCTGAAATGCAAATACTTCATTGCTTATAGAATCTTTGGTTACTCCGTTCTGTATTCATTCTTCCGCGACAATTGCGAAGTTTGCATGCCACCGTGCTGGGGAATACGGAACTTCGAGACAAATCTGCGGGGCGCCGTCCTCCCACTTTACAAGACGTAGAGCATTCTCAGGCGCGGTCGAGAGGGATAAGAGGCGAGGGAACTGGCGGAATAACACGCGCGGGATCTGTGCATGGGAGGACGGAGGGTTTGTCGTCCGAAACTCACCCCCTAGGCGAAACTGGCCCTCTCTCCGGAGAACGGTAAACAATGAAGAGTTGCCAGAAGCAATGAAGTTAACATAAGAAAGAAAATTACCAACCGTTGAAAAAAATCATTCTGTATGACATAAGAGTAGAGCAATAAATAACACAATTTCCAATGAGGAAAGAAAATATAGGTAACTCTTGTTTGATTTTTGTTATTTACCGTCGCTTTCTGCTCCTTTTCGGTAATCACGGCGATGAGGATGAGTGATGATATAATGAAATTGATTGAGGGGCACTCACAACATAGGCCGAATTTGAAACTAGAACAAATGTCAAAGAAGGGAGGTCGCGAGTTCACGCGCAAATTTCGCGTTGAAGGACAGAAGGATGAATTTCAGTTACATGTCTGAAGATTTCTGGTAAGTTTGAAGTTTTTACTGTAGAGTTTCTGGTAAAAAAAAAAAAAAAGGTAAAGTGTTCCCCTGTGCATAGCACCACGCCAGGCGTATAGGGGGTGTGGAGGTAACGCCCCACACTTTCATGATCCGGTCGTGAGTGGGGTGATGTGATCAGCATCACGCCCCTGACCGCCTTTACTCCCCGGTACCCACGTTATTCGACGCTGGGTGGGCGCCGGGGCCGCTTCCAACGTTAGAAAAGTTCCCGGATTTGAACCGGCCGGGGATCGAACCCGGGACCTTTAGCATGGTAGTCAGACGCGTTACCGACTGAGCCACCGCGGCCACTGGTAACGCAGATATCACCTTTCCAGTGAGATATTTATTTTGGTACCCTATTTCACATATCAATTAGTCACGTTGGACAGGAAACTTTTTTTGTGTAACTTTTTTACTAGAAATTATCACGATCAATGCACATAAATATTCGTCATTGTGCTTATCAAGTTATGTAAAAAATAATATTCCTTCTTCTGAATTTTCCCCTCTGTTAAACAACTAAATCTGTTAGAATTCTATTTCTTCTTCCATCTTCTTCGCATTACTGTTAAATAATTATTAATTTATTATAATATGCGCAAACGTGTAAAACATGATATTCGGTAGACACGAACGTTTCAATTTCTTATCACGTTGGCTGTTATACGAAATTCATCATTTAAACTCGCATTACTAGTAGAGCAAATTTGTGCCGGCCCCCGTGGCGGAGTGATCCCGGGTTCGAATTCCGGCCTGGGCATGGATGTTTGTGAGTGTCCATTCATCAATTCCATCATATCACTCATCCCCATCTTCTCAAATTAGCCAAATGTGGAACAAAAGGCGAAGTAAAATAATGCAAATCAATATAGCAAATTTGTGAGCTATCGCCCATCCACTTTGGTTCACCACGAGCCGCCACTGAATGAAAGGTTCACGATAAAATATCCAGAGACTGCTGCTCCTGCGAAAAGTGTTGTGCAGAAATTGATCACGAAATTTAGAGCAACTCGCTAACTCCAAACGTAACCGTGTAAAGACAGTTTGTTCGCCGGACAATACTGAACGTGTTCACGAGGCTATGGTAAGGAGTTCGCGGAAATCAACTAGACGTCTCTCCTTCCAAATAAACATCAAACGAACGTCATGCCAGAACATGTTGCAGCAGTTACATATGCAAACATACAAACATTCGCAATGCGATTGCGGAAATCACACCAAATGAATTGGCAAAAGTTTCCAGAAACATGTTGAGACGTGCTGAGTTGTGTATCGAGGTTCATTGTGAACATTTTCAACATCTCCTGTGAACTATTGACCAATTGAATGTTCAGTACGTTGTTTTTCATAATAATACTTTCCTACTCTGTATTCTGTATATACGATAAATGAGTGAATTGTCTGTATGTTGTTTATAAGACATGGGACCTCTTTTAGTTTGGCCACCCCGTATATTGAAGAGGCCCGTGTCGCTTGTCGCTTCTGTGAAACTACCGCGTCGCTTGTCACTTCGCTCTGAACGCTTACTTTAAGGGAGCTTGCAGACCAAAGCAACAGGCTCTTGGAAACTAAACTTCAGTAAATGTAACCTTCCGAACCAAAGCAATACGACAAGCTGCACGTGTACACAGAAAAAAAACTGGTTTGTTTGGAATTACCAAAAAAGTTTGGTTGAGCTGTTTGGTTATGCTTTTTGTTTCCGATAACCAAATGTTGCTTGTAATTACTAAAGCATTTTGTTTAAGAATACCAAAAAATTTGGTCAGACGAAATATGATACTCGTAAACAAAATGATACATATGTAAGTAAAGAAAAAACAAAACGTGAGCGTGCTTTCGAATTTGAAATAACGATTGTCCAGTTTCGTCGAGTGTAGTATGCAAATCCTTTGTCGAAAATTGAAACTTATGTAGATAGATAATTACTCGAAGCGAGTCTTTATGTTGCTGTGTAACCTAATATTCTGAAAAAAAAAAGCTCAGAATATACTTACTTTATACTGAGTTTCCTACACCGGCCGCTAGATGGTTCTGTCAAAATGAGTAGTAGAAACATAAGTTTTTGTACAACAAATAATGGTACGTTTGATTGTAATCAAAGTGAAAAATTGTGCTTTAACATTCTTCAAAAGATATGTGAACATCAAGCTACAAATCAAAGAAGAAAATGTACTGCAGTCAATAAAAGTGAATCTCCCATGAGCAACCTTTTTGATTCTGGACTATATAAGTAGAAAGTAAGTGTTGCGCAGCCGGACGGACGGTCCAAACTCCGAGACGATGCTCGATTCACGAAGTACCAATGATCCAATGCAAACGTCCAGCTATTCCACAAAACACCGACGTCGCAATTCCTATGAAGGATTACCTCTACCTCAACGTCAACGATCTAGATCACCCATTAAACGAGATACAGGAAATACAGCTCATGCAACCCAACTAAAATCCAAACAACAGGATAATAGCTTATACAACTTCCTGCTCACCAATTACGACACCAAATTCAATACAGCAAAACATGTGTTCCAACAAACATCTAAGTATGTACCAAGGGCACAAATTGCACAAATACTGTTCACCCGTAATGGCATCATATTGAAATCACCAGATCCAGACTTTGCAAAACTAATTAGAAACAAAGCTTCTTTTGAAATCTATGGAGCCAAAGCAAACATCCAAACACTAAATGCTTCCATTCAAAAACAACCACCACCACCACATAAATCCCCACTACTATCAGTTGTCATCAGGGGTGTAGAACCTAGTCTAACAGACGAAGAGATTTTTGAGGAACTAGAATGCGAAGGTGTACAAATCCGCAAATGTATCCGTATTCGCAATAACAACGGACCCACGTACATGGTGCGGGTCCTAACAGACTCACAAAATGCTGTAGACACTCTACTACACAGTGGAGCATACATATACAGACGCAGGTACAAAGTTGAACCATCCCGTTCTCAACAACCTCTTCCATTGCGGTGCGAAAAATGCCAACAGTATAACAAGCACACTACCGCTGCATGTCCAAACCGAGATAAATGCGGATACTGTTCAGGACCCCATTCAACCAGAGAATGTCAAAACCAAACTGCTGCACCAAAATGTGTCACATGTACGGAAAACCATCCTACATACAGTTACAAATGCAAAGCCAAGCCAGATGCAATACCTGAACACCCTGATCTAACAGTTCCCCTGCGCACCAACGACACTGCTACAGAACCTGACAATTCACTACGACATCCAGTAACAGTGGAAGATCTAATACGTTTCTTCACCCTGACGCTCCAAAATGTGCATCCATTTTTAAGAACGCACATATTAACCCAAGTAACAGCATCTGCAAAAACAATTTTCAACTTGCAACTCCATGCAACATACTCTGGTCCTCACGTGCATTTCCACATATCCCACTTGGAAACTGCGGTTTAAGGTTTTGAATATGGCAGTACGGAATATGTATAATTTTCTATTTTTAAATATCCGATCCGTTTCTAAACGAAAAGCTTTATTGCAACACCTGCTCTTGGAAGAATCTGTTCACTGCTTTGCGCTAAACGAAACCTATCTTGCTCCAAAAATGATCTGTCATATTCCACCATACAACATCTTACGCCACGATGGCCCGCCGGGCTTAAGAGTAAACGGCGGCACAGCAATTGGAGTAGATAGAAAATTACCATATCGAACAGTTACCTTCCCACCACACTTCCACTTGCCAGAACATACTGCTAGTACAATCTACTTTCCATCCCGGGTCGTTACATTTGCTACCATCTATGTAAGACCAGGGGAGACTATTCCATACCAATTCTTTCAACATATCCAAACCCTTAGCAAACATTATATCATAGCAGCGGACATCAATTACCATAGCCGAACCATGCAAGACAAAACAAACTTTTTACAATTTCTGGACCAAAACACTACAGCAGAATTCCATGTACTGCCCAGAGCCACACGTCCCATAAGTAACACCACCCCTGACGTTGTTATAACATCAACATCTCTAAGTGCCTGCTTGAACATATCTGTGCTGGATTCCATCGGCAGTGACCATGACCCAGTGAAAATTACCTTAAATCTTGGTAACCGCAATACGAGCAGTACAATACAACCTCGAAAAATCTGGTGTTACAACAAAGCGAACTGGGAGGCATATAGTGAAAAGCTACAGAATGCTTTTTCTCACCCGCATCCAGAACCAAACAATTCAGAGGAACTCGATACGGCGGTGGAACATCTTACTGCTCAGATTACCAGTGCGGCAACCACTAACATACCTACGACCACTCTCAATAGTTACAAACCAAAGCTACCTCCGCAATATCTTCACCTAATCACAGCATCACGACGAGCATACAGGGACTATCTCCAGACCAGAAATCCTGAATCCCTTAACTTACACCGTCAATGGCTGCGTACAGTTCATAACTATATAAAAGCTTATAAACAACGTCGATGGATTGAAACGTGCAACCAATTGAGTGACGAAAGCCATCCCACAAAATACTGGAAACGTTTCAAGGTGCTCACTGGACAATCCAGTAGTACTCCTTATCCGATAACAATCAAGGACGCAGCTCTAAACACAGACACTGAAAAAGCTTATGCCTTCGCAAATGCCTTGCAAGACACTTTCACTCCGACACCGCAACTAGCTCCAAATCTCCGCCTCCAGACCAAAATTGACAGAGTCACAAACCCCAATAACAGGCAACTGCAACCCAGTAATACGCACACTATTGATCCTACAAATGCTCTAACTGTTCCTATCACAACAGACGATATTATCAATACTGTGCGTAGGAAGAGAAACACTGCTCCCGGATTGGACAATATCACATACGTATTGATTAAACAGGCCCCGCTTGCATTGCTGTCCTTTCTGGCCATTATCTACAATTTTATCCTCCGCACAGGACACTACCCGACAGACTGGAAGATTTCAAAGGTTCTAATGTTCCCAAAACCAAACAAAGATAGTACCAACCCAACAAACTATCGACCTATTCAGCTCACATCAACATTTAGCAAAATATTCGAACGCATCATTGTTCGACGCATACACATGCACTTACAAGCACACAGTTTACTTCCGTCGCACCAAGCAGGCTTTAGACCTCAACACAGTGTCCTTGATAATTTATTAAAACTAACGACTCGCATCACAAATCATTTCAACACATCCAAACCATCCTGCCTAGTACTATTCGACCTGGAGAAAGCATTTGACAAAGTATGGCATACTGGGCTCATCTACAAGCTCCATAAATTCCACCTACCGCTTTCCTATGTCAGATTAGTACACAGCTTCCTAACAAATAGGGTCGCCTATGTCACTGTAAATGGAGCAATGTCATACCCCATTTTCCCTTACTCTGGCGTTCCACAGGGTGCTGCTTTATCACCATTACTCTACATACTATACGTTGCCGATATGCCAAAACCCCCACAAGTTTCTATCTACCAATTCGCTGACGACACCGCATTTCTCGCCTGTTGTTCAACCATCCAAGCTATAAACAAAACTCTCCAACCAGCTATAAACTCCTTCCAAAGATGGTGTGACACATGGCGTCTCGCAATTAATGCTCTCAAAACACAAGCATTGGTGTTTCTACAGACAGGCTGTCGCTCGAAGATCCAAAGGAACCCAACATTATTAAACATCAAAATACGGGGAACTCCAATTCTGCCTGCCACCACTGCAAAATACCTGGGAGTCATATTTGACTCCAAGCTAACCTGGAAACCTCAATTGCTCAACATCGTCCAAAAAGCTACAAATCGTCTGAGCTTGCTCAAACGGCTAATTGGAACATCCTGGGGACTCAACTCCCAGGTTGTCCTACATACCTACAAGGCTTTCCTTCGACCAGCAATTACTTACGGCCACACTGCATGGATATCAGCCCCAGACTCATTCTATCACAAACTACAAGTTCTGGAAAGACATGCTCTTCGTTTGGCCTTCAGAGTAGTCCTACCAAGTCCTACACGACTACTGTACGAGCGAATAACCTTTCCCGAAATCACAACCCACATCGAAGCCATCCGTCACAAATATATAACTGGTCGAATGAACTCGCACCATCCACAACTTCTTAGCACAATGTACGAAGATGCTCTACACGACTGCCTTCCCACATACCACTGCACACCATTACAGCATCTCTTAACCATGTACACCTTCCTGATAGATCCACAGCATCCTGACTACCAGCTGTATAATATCCATCATCCTCCGGAACTACGGCACGTGATATATCCAACACATGCCGCACCATAACAAATTATTACTTTCCTAACTGAAGTAATATTCCCACTACTGAATAAATAAGATCTAAGTGAACTACCCTCAGAATAAGTAAATATGTACCACTTCATTACTGAAAACACTTAGACCATCACCTTGTAAGGGAAAACATTTATGGAAACAATTCACTTACCAAAGAGAAGGTGTACCCTTCTAAATGGAAAACGAGGACAAAAAAAAAAAAAAAAAAAAAAAAAAAAAAAAAAAAAAAGTTGCGCAGCATCATGGCATCCGGGGAGGCCCAATCCCTGAGAATCAAGGTGGAAACCTAACGGTGACAACTGAAGCCCTGATTGTATAGGTAATCGTAAGTCGGTCTCTCTTGTGTCACGCATCGTGGGCCAATTATTCCAGGTGGAAGCCGTAAGTCTGGAACGGACAAACGGTACCAATTGTGCCTATACGGTGGTTAGGTGATTGCGAGGAACCTTTTTGGTTGAACACGTTGAGTGGAGCAGACATACGACTTGCAATATTTTTTTGAAACTGTTTTCCCTTACTACCTTCATCCTTCCTCTTCTTTGTCTTGGGCTCTACAATTAGTTTGGAATTTGGATTCGCTTCTTTGGATTGAGTTTGTGCCTCTTTTCCCATAGGATTTGCGTTTGTTCTATTGGATCATATAAACAACTCACGGTTGTGGTCTTCTGATATGCATCATGGTCTTCCTGCAACGCTGCTACGACAGCGAGAAGGGGTGAAAACCTTCACCGGAGGTACTAAACGGACTGACGGTCCAAACTCCGAGACGATGCTCGATTCACGAAGTACCAATGATCCAATGCAAACGTCCAGCTATTCCACAAAACACCGACGTCGCAATTCCTATGAAGGATTACCTCTACCTCAACGTCAACGATCTAGATCACCAATTAAACGAGATACAGGAAATACAGCTCATGCAACCCAACTAAAATCCAAACAACAGGATAATAGCTTATACAACTTCCTGCTCACCAATTACGACACCAAATTCAACACAGCAAAACATGTGTTCCAACAAACATCTAAGTATGTACCAAGGGCACAAATTGCACAAATACTGTTCACCCGTAATGGCATCATATTGAAATCACCAGATCCTGACTTTGCAAAACTAATTAGAAACAAAGCTTCTTTTGAAATCTATGGAGCCAAAGCAAACATCCAAACACTGAATGCTTCCACTCAAAAACAACCACCACCACCACATAAATCCCCACTACTATCAGTAGTCATCAGGGGTGTAGAACCTGTCTTAACAGACGAGGAGATCTTTGAGGAACTGCAATGCGAAGGTGTACAAATCCGCAAATGTATCCGTATTCGCAATAACAACGGACCCACATACATGGTGCGGGTCCTAACAGACTCACAAAATGCTGTAGACACACTACTACACAGTGGAGCATACATATACAGACGCAGGTACAAAGTTGAACCATCCCGTTCTCAACAACCTCTTCCATTGCGGTGCGAAAAATGCCAACAGTATAACAAGCACACTACTGCTGCATGTCCAAACCGAGATAAATGCGGATACTGTTCAGGACCCCATTCAACCAAAGAATGTCAAAACCAAACTGCTCCACCAAAATGTGTCACATGTACGGAAAACCATCCTACATACAGCTACAAATGCAAAGCCAAGCCTGAAGCAATACCTGAACACCCCGACCTAACAGTCCCCCTGCGCACCAATGACACTGCTACGGAACCTGACAACTCACTACGACATCCTGTAACAGTGGAAGATCTAATACGTTTCTTCACACTGACTCTCCAAAATGTGCACCCATTTTTAAGAACGCACATATTAACCCAAGTAACGGCATCGGCAAAAACCATTTTCAACTTGCAACTCCATGCAACATACTCTGGTCCTCACGTGCATTTCCACATATCCCACTTGGAAACTGCGGTTTAAGGTTTTGAATATGGCAGTACGGAATATGTATAATTTTCTATTTTTAAATATCCGATCCGTTTCTAAACGAAAAGCTTTATTGCAACACCTGCTCTTGGAAGAATCTGTTCACTGCTTTGCGCTAAACGAAACCTATCTTGCTCCAAAAATGATCTGTCATATTCCACCATACAACATCTTACGCCACGATGGCCCGCCGGGCTTAAGAGTAAACGGCGGCACAGCAATTGGAGTAGATAGAAAATTACCATATCGAACAGTTACCTTCCCACCACACTTCCACTTGCCAGAACATACTGCTAGTACAATTTACTTTCCATCCCGGGTCGTTACATTTGCTACCATCTATGTAAGACCAGGGGAGACTATTCCATACCAATTCTTTCAACATATCCAAACCCTTAGCAAACATTATATCATAGCAGCGGACATCAATTATCATAGTCGAACCATGCAAGACAAAACAAACTTTTTACAATTTCTGGACCAAAACACTACAGCAGAATTCCATGTACTGCCCAGAGCCACACGTCCCATAAGTAACACCACCCCTGACGTTGTTATAACATCAACATCTCTAAGTGCCTGCTTGAACATATCTGTGCTGGATTCCATCGGCAGTGACCATGACCCAGTGAAAATTACCTTAAATCTTGGTAACCGCAATACGAGCAGTACAATACAACCTCGAAAAATCTGGTGTTACAACAAAGCGAACTGGGAGGCATATAGTGAAAAGCTACAGAATGCTTTTTCTCACCCGCATCCAGAACCAAACAATTCAGAGGAACTCGATACGGCGGTGGAACATCTTACTGCTCAGATTACCAGTGCGGCAACCACTAACATACCTACGACCACTCTCAATAGTTACAAACCAAAGCTACCTCCGCAATATCTTCACCTAATCACAGCATCACGACGAGCATACAGGGACTATCTCCAGACCAGAAATCCTGAATCCCTTAACTTACACCGTCAATGGCTGCGTACAGTTCATAACTATATAAAAGCTTATAAACAACGTCGATGGATTGAAACGTGCAACCAATTGAGTGACGAAAGCCATCCCACAAAATACTGGAAACGTTTCAAGGTGCTCACTGGACAATCCAGTAGTACTCCTTATCCGATAACAATCAAGGACGCAGCTCTAAACACAGACACTGAAAAAGCTTATGCCTTCGCAAATGCCTTGCAAGACACTTTCACTCCGACACCGCAACTAGCTCCAAATCTCCGCCTCCAGACCAAAATTGACAGAGTCACAAACCCCAATAACAGGCAACTGCAACCCAGTAATACGCACACTATTGATCCTACAAATGCTCTAACTGTTCCTATCACAACAGACGATATTATCAATACTGTGCGTAGGAAGAGAAACACTGCTCCCGGATTGGACAATATCACATACGTATTGATTAAACAGGCCCCGCTTGCATTGCTGTCCTTTCTGGCCATTATCTACAATTTTATCCTCCGCACAGGACACTACCCGACAGACTGGAAGATTTCAAAGGTTCTAATGTTCCCAAAACCAAACAAAGATAGTACCAACCCAACAAACTATCGACCTATTCAGCTCACATCAACATTTAGCAAAATATTCGAACGCATCATTGTTCGACGCATACACATGCACTTACAAGCACACAGTTTACTTCCGTCGCACCAAGCAGGGTTTAGACCTCAACACAGTGTCCTTGATAATTTATTAAAACTAACGACTCGCATCACAAATCATTTCAACACATCCAAACCATCCTGCCTAGTACTATTCGACCTGGAGAAAGCATTTGACAAAGTATGGCATACTGGGCTCATCTACAAGCTCCATAAATTCCACCTACCGCTTTCCTATGTCAGATTAGTACACAGCTTCCTAACAAATAGGGTCGCCTATGTCACTGTAAATGGAGCAATGTCATACCCCATTTTCCCTTACTCTGGCGTTCCACAGGGTGCTGCTTTATCACCATTACTCTACATACTATACGTTGCCGATATGCCAAAACCCCCACAAGTTTCTATCTACCAATTCGCTGACGACACCGCATTTCTCGCCTGTTGTTCAACCATCCAAGCTATAAACAAAACTCTCCAACCAGCTATAAATTCCTTCCAAAGATGGTGTGACACATGGCGTCTCGCAATTAATGCTCTCAAAACACAAGCATTGGTGTTTCTACAGACAGGCTGTCGCTCGAAGATCCAAAGGAACCCAACATTATTAAACATCAAAATACGGGGAACTCCAATTCTGCCTGCCACCACTGCAAAATACCTGGGAGTCATATTTGACTCCAAGCTAACCTGGAAACCTCAATTGCTCAACATCGTCCAAAAAGCTACAAATCGTCTGAGCTTGCTCAAACGGCTAATTGGAACATCCTGGGGACTCAACTCCCAGGTTGTCCTACATACCTACAAGGCTTTCCTTCGACCAGCAATTACTTACGGCCACACTGCATGGATATCAGCCCCAGACTCATTCTATCACAAACTACAAGTTCTGGAAAGACATGCTCTTCGTTTGGCCTTCAGAGTAGTCCTACCAAGTCCTACACGACTACTGTACGAGCGAATAACCTTTCCCGAAATCACAACCCACATCGAAGCCATCCGTCACAAATATATAACTGGTCGAATGAACTCGCACCATCCACAACTTCTTAGCACAATGTACGAAGATGCTCTACACGACTGCCTTCCCACATACCACTGCACACCATTACAGCATCTCTTAACCATGTACACCTTCCTGATAGATCCACAGCATCCTGACTACCAGCTGTATAATATCCATCATCCTCCGGAACTACGGCACGTGATATATCCAACACATGCCGCACCATAACAAATTATTACTTTCCTAACTGAAGTAATATTCCCACTACTGAATAAATAAGATCTAAGTGAACTACCCTCAGAATAAGTAAATATGTACCACTTCATTACTGAAAACACTTAGACCATCACCTTGTAAGGGAAAACATTTATGGAAACAATTCACTTACCAAAGAGAAGGTGTACCCTTCTAAATGGAAAACGAGGAAAAAAAAAAAAAAAAAAAAAAAAAAAAAAAAAAAAAAAAAAAAGTTGCGCAGCATCATGGCATCCGGGGAGGCCCAATCCCTGAGAATCAAGGTGGAAACCTAACGGTGACAACTGAAGCCCTGATTGTATAGGTAATCGTAAGTCGGTCTCTCTTGTGTCACGCATCGTGGGCCAATTATTCCAGGTGGAAGCCGTAAGTCTGGAACGGACAAACGGTACCAATTGTGCCTATACGGTGGTTAGGTGATTGCGAGGAACCTTTTTGGTTGAACACGTTGAGTGGAGCAGACATACGACTTGCAATATTTTTTGAAACTGTTTTCCCTTACTACCTTCATCCTTCCTCTTCTTTGTCTTGGGCTCTACAATTAGTTTGGAATTTGGATTCGCTTCTTTGGATTGAGTTTGTGCCTCTTTTCCCATAGGATTTGCGTTTGTTCTATTGGATCATATAAACAACTCACGGTTGTGGTCTTCTGATATGCATCATGGTCTTCCTGCAACGCTGCTACGACAGCGAGAAGGGGTGAAAACCTTCACCGGAGGTACTAAACGGACTGACGGTCCAAACTCCGAGACGATGCTCGATTCACGAAGTACCAATGATCCAATGCAAACGTCCAGCTATTCCACAAAACACCGACGTCGCAATTCCTATGAAGGATTACCTCTACCTCAACGTCAACGATCTAGATCACCAATTAAACGAGATACAGGAAATACAGCTCATGCAACCCAACTAAAATCCAAACAACAGGATAATAGCTTATACAACTTCCTGCTCACCAATTACGACACCAAATTCAACACAGCAAAACATGTGTTCCAACAAACATCTAAGTATGTACCAAGGGCACAAATTGCACAAATACTGTTCACCCGTAATGGCATCATATTGAAATCACCAGATCCTGACTTTGCAAAACTAATTAGAAACAAAGCTTCTTTTGAAATCTATGGAGCCAAAGCAAACATCCAAACACTGAATGCTTCCACTCAAAAACAACCACCACCACCACATAAATCCCCACTACTATCAGTAGTCATCAGGGGTGTAGAACCTGTCTTAACAGACGAGGAGATCTTTGAGGAACTGCAATGCGAAGGTGTACAAATCCGCAAATGTATCCGTATTCGCAATAACAACGGACCCACATACATGGTGCGGGTCCTAACAGACTCACAAAATGCTGTAGACACACTACTACACAGTGGAGCATACATATACAGACGCAGGTACAAAGTTGAACCATCCCGTTCTCAACAACCTCTTCCATTGCGGTGCGAAAAATGCCAACAGTATAACAAGCACACTACTGCTGCATGTCCAAACCGAGATAAATGCGGATACTGTTCAGGACCCCATTCAACCAAAGAATGTCAAAACCAAACTGCTCCACCAAAATGTGTCACATGTACGGAAAACCATCCTACATACAGCTACAAATGCAAAGCCAAGCCTGAAGCAATACCTGAACACCCCGACCTAACAGTCCCCCTGCGCACCAAAGACACTGCTACGGAACCTGACAACTCACTACGACATCCTGTAACAGTGGAAGATCTAATACGTTTCTTCACACTGACTCTCCAAAATGTGCACCCATTTTTAAGAACGCACATATTAACCCAAGTAACGGCATCGGCAAAAACCATTTTCAACTTGCAACTCCATGCAACATACTCTGGTCCTCACGTGCATTTCCACATATCCCACTTGGAAACTGCGGTTTAAGGTTTTGAATATGGCAGTACGGAATATGTATAATTTTCTATTTTTAAATATCCGATCCGTTTCTAAACGAAAAGCTTTATTGCAACACCTGCTCTTGGAAGAATCTGTTCACTGCTTTGCGCTAAACGAAACCTATCTTGCTCCAAAAATGATCTGTCATATTCCACCATACAACATCTTACGCCACGATGGCCCGCCGGGCTTAAGAGTAAACGGCGGCACAGCAATTGGAGTAGATAGAAAATTACCATATCGAACAGTTACCTTCCCACCACACTTCCACTTGCCAGAACATACTGCTAGTACAATTTACTTTCCATCCCGGGTCGTTACATTTGCTACCATCTATGTAAGACCAGGGGAGACTATTCCATACCAATTCTTTCAACATATCCAAACCCTTAGCAAACATTATATCATAGCAGCGGACATCAATTATCATAGTCGAACCATGCAAGACAAAACAAACTTTTTACAATTTCTGGACCAAAACACTACAGCAGAATTCCATGTACTGCCCAGAGCCACACGTCCCATAAGTAACACCACCCCTGACGTTGTTATAACATCAACATCTCTAAGTGCCTGCTTGAACATATCTGTGCTGGATTCCATCGGCAGTGACCATGACCCAGTGAAAATTACCTTAAATCTTGGTAACCGCAATACGAGCAGTACAATACAACCTCGAAAAATCTGGTGTTACAACAAAGCGAACTGGGAGGCATATAGTGAAAAGCTACAGAATGCTTTTTCTCACCCGCATCCAGAACCAAACAATTCAGAGGAACTCGATACGGCGGTGGAACATCTTACTGCTCAGATTACCAGTGCGGCAACCACTAACATACCTACGACCACTCTCAATAGTTACAAACCAAAGCTACCTCCGCAATATCTTCACCTAATCACAGCATCACGACGAGCATACAGGGACTATCTCCAGACCAGAAATCCTGAATCCCTTAACTTACACCGTCAATGGCTGCGTACAGTTCATAACTATATAAAAGCTTATAAACAACGTCGATGGATTGAAACGTGCAACCAATTGAGTGACGAAAGCCATCCCACAAAATACTGGAAACGTTTCAAGGTGCTCACTGGACAATCCAGTAGTACTCCTTATCCCATAACAATCAAGGACGCAGCTCTAAACACAGACACTGAAAAAGCTTATGCCTTCGCAAATGCCTTGCAAGACACTTTCACTCCGACACCGAAACTAGCTCCAAATCTCCGCCTCCAGACCAAAATTGACAGAGTCACCAACCCCAATAACAGGCAACTGCAACCCAGTAATACGCACACTATTGATCCTACAAATGCTCTAACTGTCCCTATCACAACAGACGATATTATCAATACTGTGCGTAGGAAGAGAAACACTGCTCCCGGATTGGACAATATCACATACGTATTGATTAAACAGGCCCCGCTTGCACTGCTGTCCTTTCTTGCCATTATCTACAATTTTATCCTCCGCACAGGACACTACCCGCCAGACTGGAAGATTTCAAAGGTTCTAATGTTCTCAAAACCAAACAAAGATAGTACCAACCCAACAAACTATCGACCTATTCAGCTCACATCAACCTTTAGCAAAATATTCGAACGCATCATTGTTCGACGCATACACATGCACTTACAAGCACACAGTTTACTTCCGTCGCACCAAGCAGGGTTTAGACCTCAACACAGTGTCCTTGATAATTTATTAAAACTAACGACTCGCATCACAAATCATTTCAACACATCCAAACCATCCTGTCTAGTACTATTCGACCTGGAGAAAGCATTTGACAAAGTATGGCATACTGGGCTCATCTACAAGCTCCATAAATTCCACCTACCGCTTTCCTATGTCAGATTAGTACACAGCTTCCTAACAAATAGGGTCGCCTATGTCACTGTAAATGGAGCAATGTCATACCCCATTTTCCCTTACTCTGGCGTTCCACAGGGTGCTGCTTTATCACCATTACTCTACATACTATACGTTGCCGATATGCCAAAACCCCCACAAGTTTCTATCTACCAATTCGCTGACGACACCGCATTTCTCGCCTGTTGTTCAACCATCCAAGCTATAAACAAAACTCTCCAACCAGCTATAAACTCCTTCCAAAGATGGTGTGACACATGGCGTCTCACAATTAATGCTCTCAAAACACAAGCTTTGGTGTTTCTACAGACAGGCTGTCGCTCGAAGATCCAAAGGAACCCAACATTATTAAACATCAAAATACGGGGAACTCCAATTCTGCCTGCCACCACTGCAAAATACCTGGGAGTCATATTTGACTCCAAGCTAACCTGGAAACCTCAATTGCTCAACATCGTCCAAAAAGCTACAAATCGTCTGAGCTTGCTCAAACGGCTAATTGGAACATCCTGGGGACTCAACTCCCAGGTTGTCCTACATACCTACAAGGCTTTCCTTCGACCAGCAATTACTTACGGCCACACTGCATGGATATCAGCCCCAGACTCATTCTATCACAAACTACAAGTTCTGGAAAGACATGCTCTTCGTTTGGCCTTCAGAGTAGTCCTACCAAGTCCTACACGACTACTGTACGAGCGAATAACCTTTCCCGAAATCACAACCCACATCGAAGCCATCCGTCACAAATATATAACTGGTCGAATGAACTCGCACCATCCACAACTTCTTAGCACAATGTACGAAGATGCTCTACACGACTGCCTTCCCACATACCACTGCACACCATTACAGCATCTCTTAACCATGTACACCTTCCTGATAGATCCACAGCATCCTGACTACCAGCTGTATAATATCCATCATCCTCCGGAACTACGGCACGTGATATATCCAACACATGCCGCACCATAACAAATTATTACTTTCCTAACTGAAGTAATTTTCCCACTACTGCATAAATAAGATCTAAGTGAACTACCCTCAGAATAAGTAAATATGTACCACTTCATTACTGAAAACACTTAGACCATCACCTTGCAAGGGAAAACATTTATGGAAACAATTCACTTACCAAAGAGAAGGTGTACCCTTCTAAATGGAAAACGAGGACAAAAAAAAAAAAAAAAAAAAAAATGTTGCGCAGTCACGTCAGTGCGTCGAGAGAAAACCCCCTTGGGACATTCGCTGTGACTGTAATTTCAGTACGTTTGGAACGGACGACTGGAGGTAATTGCAGTCTACACAGTGGTTTGGTGTTCCCGAGGTACTTTGTTGAACGCCTTGCTGCGAAGGGATATCTAGCTCGAACGACACTTTTCAGGTGGCCGCAACTAGGTTGTAGCCCCAAACATTCACCGTTGGAGCTCTGGTCACAGTAGCTAGAGATACCAATCCTTTCTTTCTTTCGTTGGCTCTGGTTTGGTTCTAAAATCTTGTTTGGTAAGTGTCTGTTCCGAGACTCTGACTCTCTCCATCACGTGCAAAGTTTGCAGCACTTTGTACTCTGCTTAACTAGAAGCGAACTGTGCTACAATCCACGTTTGCAGCACTTTGTACTTTGCTTATTTTGCAACACCTGAAATAACTCTGTCTCCTAATTGTTTCGTCTTCGAAAAGGATTACTAGGTTGCCTCCCTTCGCTCACCATGCATCAAGGGGGGGTGCAAACTCTCGAGACAGGATAATCCAAAAACAAGACCGAGGCAACTCAAGAAGCACTTCAGCCGATTCAAAAACATCCAGGGATCGCTCTCGATCTCCTCTTCAACTACAAACGAAACAAAAATATCAAGAACAAACACGCAATCCAAAGTTAAATCCCAGAGATACCACACAAATTGATGGCCGAACTGAAGAAAATTCCACTGTCTACAACTTCCTACTACAAAATTACGACTCCAAGTACAGAATTCCTAAGTTGCTCCTTCAACAGTTACAAAAATACCTTCCCCGAGCACAAGTAGAACAAATTATATTCACCAGAAATGGCATCATTATCAAATCCAGAGATCCGCAATTTCTATCCACTTTGAGAAACAAAGTTTCGTTCGAAATTTTTGGACTACAGGCTGCTCTATCCCAACTGACACCCAAAACTGCCAAACAATCACCACCCCGAAACAAACCACCTCACATGTCAGTCGTTATTAAAGGCGTAGATCCAGAACTCGCTGACCAAGAAGTACTAGAAGAACTACGTTTGGAAGGGCATGAAGTTATAAAATGCGTTCGAATCCAAAACAACAACGGACCAACTTACCTGATGCGAATAATAACAGATTGTTCCAGCACAATCGATCGCTTACTTCATCAAGGGGCTTATATATATCGCCAACGACATAGGGTTGAACCATCGCATTCAAGGGCACCTCTTCCGTTACGATGTGAACGCTGCCAGAAATACAACGTCCACACTACGGCAAATTGCCCCGAAACACCTATCTGTGGCTATTGTTCTGGCCAACACACGACTAAAGAGTGCACAAATCTGAATGCACCACCCAAATGTAACACGTGCAAACAGGCTCATCCCTCATATAGTTACCGTTGTGCTGCACGCCCAAACCCCGAAGCCTCACGCCCTGACCTAACTGTACCATTAAGAACTATGGACTCTACAACTCCACCACAGAACTCTCTGAAACAACCAGTGACTCTTGAAGATCTACTTAGATTTCAAACATTAACCCTACAAAATATCCACCCATTTCTACGCCAACATATATTACAGCAGATAGTACAGACAGCTAAGACTCTTTTTCGTGTCCACCTGTTCGCTACATATTCTGGTCCACATGTACATTTTCAAATTGTACCACTGGAAACTGAAGTTTAGAAACCTAACTGTTATTTATGTAATTATGGCGGGCTATATACAATATAATTTCCTATTTATGAACATCCGTTCTCTACCGAAACATAAAGCTCTATTCCAGGAACTTCTCCTGGAAGAAGACATTCATTTCTTTGCACTGAATGAAACCCGTATCCCCAAAACCACACCCCTTTACATACCCAGGTATTCCTTGCTACATACACCTGGTCCTACAACGGCGCAACGATTATGTGGTGGAGTAGCCCTGGGGATCAAGCCAAAATTTCCCTATAGAACAAATATATTACCTCCTCAATTTCCATACCAAGAATATTCTATTGCCACACTTTATCTCAAAAGTATAAATGTGACATTGGCTACTGTATATATACGACCCACTAGCCCTCTACCTACGGACTTCTTTCTTTATATCGCTTCTACATACCGTCACTACTTCATACTAGCTGATATTAATATACATAGTCGAACAAATGCAGAACGAACAGCTTTCCACACTACCATCGATAACAATACTACAGGTATATTTCAAGATTTACCATCTGCAACTCGTCCAGAGAGTAACACAACCCCCGATGTAGTTTTTGTATCACCTTCCTTAGCTGACAAAATTAACATAGAAGTCCTAGCACCGATAGGAAGTGACCATGCACCAATTAAAATAACTCTACCAGTGCACCACTATACTCAACACAAACAGGTTCCTCCAAAGCGGATCTATGATTATAACAGAGCAAATTGGGAAGGTTATCGAGAAGATCTCTCCACTGTCTTTCAAAATCTCACCCCTCCAACGAACTCTAACGAATTAGAAAACATCACGTCAGAAGTCAAACAAGCAGCAAGTACACATATACCACAGATAACTGTGAACAGTTTTAAACCTAAACTACCACCTAAATACCTTCATCTAGTAACTGCATCACGTCGTGCCTATCGGGAATACGTACAAACAAGGAATCCTGAATGTCTGCGAGTTCACCGTCAATGGATAAGAACTGTCCATAACTACATAAAGGCACATAAACAACGTCAGTGGATCGACACTTGCAATCACCTTGATGCTGAATGCCATCCTAGCAAATTCTGGAAACGATTTCATATGCTTACAGGAAAACATACAAGTACTACGTATCCTCTTCTCTCACAACAACAAGCTCTTACAAATGATTACGAAAAGGCAAATGAATTTGCACAAATTCTCCAAGACACATTTACTCCTCCGCTTCCGCTTGCTCCTAATAGCAGATTAGAATCTCAAATAACAAGGAAGGTACATCCTGAAAATAGACAACTGCAACCCAGTCCTCATCATGCTATCAACGCAAATCACCCTCTTACTACTTTAATCACCACAGATGATATAACAAACGCAGTCCGCAACAAAAGAAACACTGCCCCAGGGTTTGATTCCATCACATATGTTTTGATAAAGAAAGCTCCACTAGCAATGTTGTCATTTCTCGCCTTGATATACAGCTTAATCCTTCGCACTGGATATTACCCTGTCGAATGGAAAGTGTCGAAAGTACTCATGTTTCCGAAACCTGATAAAGATCGTACAGATCCAAAATGCTATAGACCTATACAACTAACATCAACACTCAGCAAAATCCTTGAAAAAATTCTAGTCCGCCGATTACACTCTCACTTATTGTCAAATAATTTTCTCCCGATACACCAAGCCGGATTTAGGCCACACTTTAGCGTCTTGGATAACCTACTAAGACTCTCAAATCGAATCTACAACCAGTACAATACATCTAAACCCTCTTGTTTAATACTATTCGATCTTGAAAAGGCATTTGATAAAGTGTGGCACACCGGCATCATATATAAACTGCATAAGTTTCGCCTTCCTTTCTGTTACATTCGATTAATTTTCAACTTTCTTACCAACCGAATGGCATATGTAACAATAAATAACAATCTGTCTCACCCTATCTTCTTGAACGCCGGAGTACCGCAAGGATCGGTATTATCTCCATTGCTCTACTTACTTTATGTAGCAGATATGCCAACATTCTCTCAGGTGTCAACATACCAATACGCTGATGATACAGCTCTACTGGCTTGTGGTTCTACAATTCAAGCAATAAATCGCATTATGCAACCAGCCATTAATGTATTTCAACGATGGTGCGACACTTGGAGACTCACCATCAATAGCGCAAAAACTCAAGCCATAATATTTCTTCCTACCGGATGTCGCTCACGGATACAAAGAAATCCAAGTCTGTTAGATCTTAAGATCCGTGGCACACGCATAATTCCTACCAACAGCGTCAAATATCTTGGTGTCATATTTGACACAAAACTAACATGGACACCACACCTGCAGAACATCAAAAAGAAAGCCAAAAACAGACTACAGCTGATGAAGAGACTTGTCGGCACGAATTGGGGACTTCGAGCAAACATCCTCCTAAATACCTATCTGGCCTTTCTTCGGCCCGTACTTACGTATGGACACACAGCATGGCTCTCAGCAGAGGACTCGTTCTATGAACGACTACAAATCATAGAGAGACATGCATGTCGACTGGCATACAGAATCAAATTACCAAGTCCAACTCGACTCTTATACACACGAATAAGTTTTCCACATATAACACTTCACCTAGAGGCATTGCGAAAAGAATATATAAATAACAGGATGAACAAAGAACACCCACCGTTGGTTCACACAATCCGTGAAGATGCAATACACGACTGTTACCCGTACAGATTGTATACTCCATTACAACATCTTTTAACTCTGTATACTCTGACCATTGGGCCCAGATATCCCGATTATGAACTATACACCATTCATCATCCACCACAATTACGACCACATTTATACCCTTCATATTGCAACTAATAATCAAACTACAAGAAAGGGTATTTATTTACTAACATAAGAATGAAAGTAGGGTGTTATATAACATAGCAATGAAAATCCAAGGTCATTTCAAGACTAGGTTAGTGTTCATTTCATAATCCCAAAAATAGAAAAAGTGCACTTAGCCTATCTATTATTATTATTATATATTTAAAAGTATCAGCACGTACCGAAGAGATGGACATAACCCTCTAAACGGATGAACGGAAAAAAAAAAAAGTTGCGCAGTCACGTCAGTGCGTCGGAACATTCGCTGTGACTGTAATTTCAGTACGTTTGGAACGGACGACTGGAGGTAATTGCAGTCTACACAGTGGTTTGGTGTTCCCGAGGTACTTTGTTGAACGCCTTGCTGCGAAGGGAAATCTAGCTCGAACGACACTTTTCAGGTGGCCGCAACTAGGTTGTAGCCCCAAACATTCACCGTTGGAGCTCTGGTCACAGTAGCTAGAGATACCAATCCTTTCTTTCTTTCGTTGGCTCTGGTTTCTGTCCTCGTTTCTCATTGGCTGTTTGGTTCTAAAATCTTGTTTGGTAAGTGTCTGTTCCGAGACTTTGACTCTGACTCTCTCCATCACGTGCAAAGTGCAGCTTCCACACTCACTCGCCGATTGCAAAGTAGTGCAAGGGAAGCGATGCATAAAGGGCTCCCCCAACAAGTTGGGGTACTGTCCCTAGAGATGCCAGAGGCCGGAACAAGCTAGAAAACCCAAATTCCCTAAGCTCTTCCATGGATTCCCGCGATCGATCTAGGTCACCACTTGCCAACAAAAAGCAGAAACTTCCAGAGAGAACAGACTCCAGACAGAACAAGACCGAAGTAAACACACAGACACCAGAGCTGTACAATTTCCTTCTTTCGAACTACGACACCAAATACAAGACGCCAAAACATATCCTAAATCAAATCCTAAAATATGTGCCAAGAGCTTCAGTTAATGAAATAGTCTTCACCAGGAACGGAATACTTATAAAATCTACTGACCCACATTTCTCCACCATTATCAGAGACAAGGCCTCCTACCAAATTTTTGGTACAAATGCCAATATGAAGCCACTAACCTCTACACGTCCAAAGCAACCTCCTCCGCCTAAACGAGCACCAATGCTATCAGTGGTGATTCGGGGTGTTCCCCCTGAATACACCGACACAGAAATCGCTGAAGAAATTCAGGCAGAAGGTCACACTATCCACAAGTGCATGAGAATCCGAAATGACAACGGACCAACCTATATGGTTCGAATACTGACAGATAAAGATACCGTGGACGAACTATTGCACAATGGAGCCTATATATATTGTCGAAAGCACAGAGTCGAACCTTCCAGGACGTCAACACCACTGCCAGTGCGTTGTGAACGTTGTCAAACATACAATCAGCACACTACAACCAACTGTCCAAATTCAGCCATCTGTGGATACTGTTCTGGACCACATTCTACCAACACTTGTACAAACATCCAGAACCCGCCTAAATGCAACACATGCTCTGAAGGACATCCTACTTACAGCTATAAATGCCAAGCCAGACCTAACCCAGAACCAAATCACCCTGAGCTTGTTGTTCCCATCCGAACTATAGATAGCTCAACCAAACCGGCAAATTCACTAATGGACCCAATCACTGTGGAAGATCTGCTACGATTCTTTACTATTACAACTCAAAACATCCAGCCATTTCTACGCACACATATTCTGGACCAAGTCATACTCGCTGCAAAAACACTTTTCAAACTGCAGTTACACGCTACGTATACGGGACCACATGTCCATTTCAATATCAACCCTCTTGAAAACACAAGTACATCCTAAAACAGTTTTCAGACTCTTCATAACAATCATGGGTTATTCTTTTCTCTTCTTAAATATTCGCTCTTTAACAAAACACAAAAGCTTATTTGAGACTGTCTTGCAGGAAAAGAATATATCAGCTTTTGCCCTCAACGAAACATTCCTAACGCCAAAATTTAAACTCAAGATCAGCGGATATAATATGATTCGACATGATGGGCCAACGGAAGCTCAACGTGCAAATGGAGGGACTGCAATTGACTTTCGAAAATCATATCCGCACAGAGAACACACATTACCACCGCATTTCAACCTGCCGGAATACAGCATAGCAACAATATATCTGAGACACAGAAGCATTACCCTAGCAACCATCTATGTTCGGCCTGGACATCCTATACCATACAACTTTATCAATTACATTGAAAACAGCTACAAGCATTACATAATCATGGCCGACATAAATCTCCATAGTCGACCACAAGCCGAAAAGCGACAATTTCACCAAACTATAGTCAACTGCCAAAATTGCCATTTCCACCAACTTCCGAAACCATCTAGACCAATCAGCAGTACTTCTCCAGATGTTGTACTTACATCGACTTCCCTCCTTACAAATAGCAACGTGGATGTACTTGAACCCATTGGTAGCGATCACGCACCTATAATCTTTACAGTTGACGTACCTGCACCAACTCCTCACAAACCCTTTCTCATAACAAGGTACTCCTACGATCAAGCAGACTGGGAAAAATATCGTAATGCAATCGAAAACTCCGTGCAAAACGCAGATACGCCAACAAACGATAGGGATCTGGATGATGTAGTCCCATTACTCACTTCTGCCTTAACTGAAGCTGCTAAAAGTACCATCCCACTTCAAACCATCAATCTATATAAACCAAAATTACCGCCGAACTATCTAAAACTGATTTCAGCCTCCAGGCGTGCCTTTCGAGAGTATGTTGTAACAAGAAATCCTGAAGCGTTACGGCATCATAGACAACTCCTCCGCACGGTACAAAACTATATCATTGCATATAAAAGAACGAATTGGTTAAATACGTGCAATACACTGGCTGATACATCCCACCCATCAAAATACTGGCAGCAATTTAACAAACTCACAGGGAAAAGGTCAAGAACTACATAATATCCCATTATAGTCGATGGGAAATCCGTAGACGACGACCAAGAGAAAGCAAACGCCTTTGCGCACCACTTCCAAGGTATCTTCACACCACAAACTGAACCATTACACAAAACAACCCAATCACGTACAGTACAACGTGTCTCAAACCCACATAACCGAGCTCTCAAACCTAACAATGACCATAGTATGGATGAAAACGAACCTCTAACCTCACCTATAACACCAGAAGACATCGCATGTGCAATATCTCGGAAAAGAAACACTGCTCCAGGCTTCGACTCGGTAACCTACCGACTCGTCAGAGAGGCTCCACGAACCTTTCTGCTAATCCTAGCCACCATATATACCTATATACTACGAACAGGCTACTTCCCGACAGAATGGAAAGTTTCCAAAATGCTGCTGTTCGCCAAACCCGGGAAACCTGTTCGCGAAGTATCCTCTTACAGACCAATACAGCTCTCATCGACCCTCAGCAAAATCTTTGAAAAAGTACTTGTACGCAGATTGCACCAACACCTTTCATCCAAGAAGCTCCTACCTGCACATCAAGCAGGATTCCGACCATCCATCAGCCTCAACGACCAACTTCTGAGATTGATAACAACTATAACAAACCACTATAACAAGTCCTTGCCATCGTGTCTTCTTTTATTCGATCTCGAAAAGGCGTTTGACAAAGTATGGCATTCGGGATTAATATATAAACTCCACAAATTCCAACTTCCTCAATGCTACATTCGCCTTATCCATTCGTTCCTGGCAGGCCGCATGGCATACATCTCTCTGAACTCGGCAACATCCTATCCCATCTTCTTGCACACAGGAGTCCCGCAGGGGTCTGTTTTGTCACCGCTGTTATATTTAATGTATGTAACAGATATGCCGACCATGGATACCAGCACACACGTATTCCAATTTGCAGATGACACTGCTTTCCTAACTCTTGGGAAAACAGTTCAATCCATTAATAAAACACTCCAAAAGGCCGTAGACTCCTTTATTCGCTGGTGCAACCAATGGAAACTATCAATAAACTCTTCAAAAACTCAGGCAGTAGTTTTCCTACCTCCCCACTGTCGCTCCAAAGTACACCGAAACCCCAAACTCTTGGAGATTAAAATAGAGGGGAGACGCATCTTACCTTCAAATCACGTAACATACCTTGGGGTTACCATAGATGAAAAACTGACCTGGCGTCCACACTTAGAAAGGATAAAGAAGAAGGTAAAGAACCGCCTAAACCTATTATGGAAACTGGTGGGTACATCTTGGGGATTACACCCGACAACAGTCCTTACCACCTACAAAATGTTCTTGCGCCCAGCCATCACTCACGGGCATATTGCTTGGATTGACGCTTCTGCCTCCTTCTACGACCAACTGGAAATCTTTGAACGGCACGCATTTAGATTGGCTTTCCGGATTAAATTACCTTATCCCACAGCACTACTCTATGACAGAATTTCCTTCCCGACCATTTTGTATCACGTCGAGAGCCTTCGCCAACGATACATAAATAAAGGCATGATATCCGAAAACCCAGTATTCTGGAATACCATTCATCTTGATATCAGACATGATGCAGCACCTACACATATTTCTACGCCATTACAACACCTGCTCACCATGTATTCATGTTATCTAGATAATCTAGACCCACAGAAACACGAATACGATATATATCATCCATCGCAGTTATCACGCCATATTTATCCCACCACTACAGCCTAAACAGTACCAACAATACTCCGACTCCAAATATCGAAATCCATATTTACAATCTTCTCAACCACGCCCAAAAGTAAGTTAACACATACGAATCACCAATCTTGATAAGAAAAAGATTCTGCAATATAAAAAAGCACTTAGACCATCCAAAATGATGAAAGACACATAACTTACAATGAAATCACTTACCGAAGTGAGGGCATAACCCTCTCAACGGGTTAACACTAGAAAAAAAAAAAGAAAAAAAATGTTGCGCAGGAAAGAGAAGTGTGGCGAAGAGAAGTCAAGGTCTTTTAGTCGCTCCGTTCTAACTTAAATAAGTAGTGAGTGTTTTTACTCTGATTTCTCCAGCACAGTGATAAAAGAAAGGACGCCTGCTTACGCAGCCGGCCGTGGTCGCTGACGCGAATCCCACTTCTCACGAGCCCCTTCGAAGAGGGTAAAAGTCAACCTGGAACTGACCTCTCCTGTCGCCGAGAGGACCTGGTTCCATAGCCGCGTAATTTGAAACGTACGCCAGCTCTCTTCTTCCGAAGCGCCGAGTCGGGGAAAAAAACCGTAGTTAAAGAACTGGGTTGCCTTCCCGGAAGGAACAAGTGACACCGCGATTCATATTGTGTTCGTAGGCGGGAAATAGAAAAGTGTTGTAGAGGGAAAAAAAAGTTTAGTGGTTAAAACAGTGTAGTGAAGGTGCCCAACAGCAGAAGTCATATGCTAAACCCCCCACCTATGAAATTTCGTGTAAATAGTGTTTTGTAGTGTCAAGTGTCCTAAGTGAAAAATCGTGTCCAAAGATTGAGGAAAAAAAGGGGGGAAATTGTGACGCGTGTAGTGTTAAAGTGCAATGCAGAAGGAAGGGTAGCAAGTTATAGTGTGTAACGCGTCAGTGTTACCGTCGACCAGCGACAGGAGAGAAGAGAACGCACACCTACTGTCAGTGCCCTACCATCACCCCCCCCCCTACGACCGCACCAGCGGAGAAAGTAAAGTGAAGAAATAACTCATATTAACGACAAAGACTGTGTGGCGATGAGTGTGTAGTAGTGTAGTGCAAGAGTGCAACAAGTGAGCGATTTTGTGTAACGAGACGGTCTGGAGCAGTATTAGCTAGTCTACGTCTGCGACAGGTGAGAGAAGAGTGTGCAAACTTTGACAGAAACCCCCTCCCCCCTCTCGGTCCGGCAGGGCGAGTGGAATAAATTACCGCGAACAGCATCAGCGGAGGAGGTAAAGTGAACAAAGGCAATATCTGACACTAACAACAAGGAAGATACTGGACACCGGGTAAGCGAACGTTGCCTGCTGTTACGGAACCACGTACGAGAAAGAGGAGAGATAGAATCAAGGGGGATAAATAGACTGATCATCGAAGAGAAAGAAAAGGAGGTAGAACTGAAAGAGGAAAAATGTGTACAAGAGGTGGTTTATCAAGAGGCAGAGGTCAACAGTGGTGGACAGGCACACAAATGCCCCAGAACGACCTAGAATCAACACCGGACAAGCCCAAGAACACAGCCAGTGAACATTCCTTCGACCAACAATTAGATGCACTATTACAAGAATGCCAGGAAAAGGACAACAATAAAGCGAACAGCAAAAACAAAGTGTCACGTGCAGACACAGACAGAGACAATCTACCAACTCCCAGCACGACGAAGACCAATACACGCACACTGGCAAACCAAAAACACGAAAAACCAAGCGAAGCAGAAAGCGATAGCGAATCCAGCACCACAGAAGAGGACGACCCAGAGGAGGGAGAATTCCTGACACCAAGAAAAACAGGGAAACTAGATAAACAAGGAACAGTTGATCAGGATTTCTTCCACCCAAACAGATTCGCTCCTCTAACACAACAAGACGAAATACAAACAAGCCCTGACACAAGGAGGACAGGCAAACCACCTCCTGTTTTCATATATGATATAATATCGAAGTACACCTTCATATCTACACTGACGCCAAATTTCGACAACCCGCAAGTACATCCCACAGCGGAGTACATTAAAATATCCTGCCGCAACTACAGCGACTACGACAAGATGATAGCTTTTCTGCGACAAACGGGAAGGTCCTTTTCCACTTGAGTCCCAAAGGCAGATCGGCCGATGAAAGTGGTCATCCGACGCCTACCATACGACACGGACCCAAAGCACATAGAGGAAGCACTCAGAGACGAGAATTTCCCGGTAATCCAAGTAACCCAGATGTCAAAGAAAGACGATTCAAGCAACCAAAGGGTAAAAATTCCACTGTTCCTCGCCGCATTCCAACGGTCTCCAATAACCAAGGAGATGTACGACGTCACACGCCTTCTCCATATGCCTGTCAAGATAGAGACGTACCAAGCAAGGGATGCCCTGCAGCGCTACAACTGCCAGAGAATAGGCCATGGTCAGCATACTTGCAATGCGACACCAAGGTGTGTCAAATGCGCAGAAAATCACCATACGAGGGAATGTCCAAAAACAGATCGATCTACACCGGCCAAATGTGCAAACTGCAGCCAGCCACATCCAGCCAACTTTTAGAGGATGCAAAGCCTTCCAACAATACAAACAAACAAAGGCGAATTACAAACCTCCAAAACCCACGTCGACAGAACCAGCAGCCCCTGATTACAACCAACCAGTAAAGAAATTGCCACCAGTTCCGTCATGGCCAGTCATGAAAAACAAAACAAAAGAAACCCAACCCGATGTACCCCAGCCAACCACGTCAGCGGAGAGCACCACACAAGCTGAAAAAAATACTGTTGCTTCCACACCAGCAACGACGTCTACAAAAGGAACTCTCGGCGATGACATAAAGAAAATATTAACTCTCATCAATGGCCTGGATATCCAAAAAATTCTCCAGCACATCAAAACCGGATTAGAAAAACTCCGATCGGCAGACGACACTCCGACCAAAATCACGGTGTGCATTGAAACAGTCATCGCCATGTTCAACGATGGGTGCTTCTAAGAGAGCCCAAGTACACCGGCACATGACTATCCTCTACTGGAATGCGGATGGAGTTTTCAACCAAAGACTCCAACTAATACACTATCTACACCAGCAAAAGATAGACGTCGCTCTAATCAACGAGACCCACCTGAAACCCAAGAACAGATTCACCCTACGAAACTACATCATACACAGACAAGACAGACCTACCCCAAAAGGCGGCCTAATGATAGCAATAAAGAGAGATTTTCCCACAGAGACAATCACCATTCCACAACTGCAGACCATTGAAGCCTTGGACATCAAAATCATCACACCAACTGAACCGCTGGTCCTTGTTGCAGCATACAAAAGACCGGAAACGAGGGTAGAGCTTCAAGACCTTCAAACACTACAGTCATTAGGCACCAGAGTACTGATAGCTGGAGATTTGAACTCCAAACATCCAGAGTGGGATTCTAGGGTCACCAATCGAAACGGAATACAGCTGTTCAACCACATACCATTTATAAACCTTGCGGTAACAGCACCAAAGGATCCGACACACTACACCAAAAATGGAGCTAGGCCGGATGTCTTAGACATCACACTACACAAAGGAATCAACTTTACCGTAGCGCCGTATGTCGTCACCGATCTCGACTCGGACCATGAGCCGGTTATAAGTGTTGTCGCCCATAGACTACTGACGCATCTCACTACCGCAACAACACGACCGCTGACAAATTGGCAGCAGTACAAAATAACTCTTCACGAAGCAATCCAGCTGCCTCTCCACGTTGCAACCCCGGAAGATATCGACACGGCCGTTGAGTAATCGGTGCCAAGATCACTTCAACAATTCGAAACAGTACCACCAAAACAAAACTGTCAAGAGCAAGCAAACGCAACGGACCTCAAGCTACACATCCTGTTGCACATAAAGCGATGGATCAGACGCAAATATCAACAGACACGACATCCACAATACAGGCAGCTCCTCCAGAACTTGAAACGTAGAGTGAGAGGACACCTTCAAAGATCAAGGGAACACCTTTGGGACGAAAAACTGAAGAGCTCCGACAAGCCAAACAACGAATTCTGGAAGCTCGCAAGAAATTTCCGCGGACACACCGCCAGCTCAACGACGCCAGTCCTCCACGATCCACAGGGCAATCTTCTATTTCAACCACAAGAACAAGTTGACGCAATCGCAAACAACCTTGAAGAACAGTTTTCCCCCAATACAGAACCATGCGACGAGGAACAAATAGCAACGGTGGATAACTTCCTGGACACATTCAGAGAGCAGCCGCATGCAGACATACCACACCTAATTACTCCCCGAGCGATTCACACAGTTATACGACGGCTGCCAAACAATAAAGCGCCAGGCCCGGACAAAATACCGAGAGAAGCCTTGAAGTAAGCCCCAAGGAAACTCATGATTGTCCTAACCCAAATATATAACGCCATTCTTCTCACTGGCTACTACCCGAGAGCTTGGAAAACCGCCAGAGTATGTTCAATCCTGAAGAAGGGGAAAAGCCCGTTACACCCATCGAATTATCGGCCAATAAGCTTACTGTCTCACGTCAGCAAGGTCTTCGAGCGCCTCCTCCTGTACCGATTACAAGACCACGTCCAACACTTTGATCTACTCCCAGACCACCAATTTGGCTTCAGGCAATACCACAGCACGACCACCCAGCTGGTGAGGGTGGTCGACCATCTCTCGGTACGTTTCAACTGGAAACACCACATACTAGCCATACTCCTCGACATACAGAAGGCCTTCGACAAGGTTTGGCTCGAAGGACTCATATACAAGCTACACAGACTTGGTATACCTGACTGTTATGTACGCTTGCTGGACAGCTACCTCCATCAACGCACCTTCTTCGCAGTGTTTCAAGGAGCCATCTCCACCATTCGAACAACCACGGCTGGAGTACCCCAAGGATCCTCCCTCTCCCCGCTGCTGTACGCCCTGTTTACAGCGGATGTACCAACAGCCTTTGGTTGCCTCCCAGCCACTTTCGCAGACGACACCGCATACTTTGTCGCAGCCAAGGATATTCGTGTTTCCTACATCAGAATGCAAGAACAACTGCAGCAATACGATCACTGGGCAAAACAATGGAGAGTGCGAGTGAATCCCGACAAGGGCACCGCCATCGTGTTCTCTCATAGATGCCGTCCGCGCGATTACCATGTCAGACTACAAGGACAACCTGTTCCCCACAAACAAACCACAACATATCTCGGCATGCTGCTAGACAGAGGACTCTATCTCAGAGACCACATAGCCAAAATCGTCAACCAAGGAAACAAACGCGAGGGAGCACTTTACCCGATGCTACGATCGCCAGGACTGCGGCTGGAAACCAGACTTCAACTGTACAGGGCAATCATCCGACCAGCTCTGCTCTACGCCTGCCCTGCCTGGCAACACCTACCCAAGACGACCCTCCGCAGACTCCAAGTCATACAGAACAGGGTCCTACGTATCATCAGCGGACACGAACGGTATACAAGAAACGTCCAACTCCACGAAGACCTCGACATTCCACCGCTAGATGACGTGATCAAGCGACCAACAGCCACGTTCTGGGCCAAACTCCAGGAAAACCCAAATCCAACGGCATGAGCCATTGGTATCGCCAACCCACACAGACACACTCATCGTCTACCAAGACCCTGAGGCGACCAGCCAGGACAAGTGAAAAGTGACCACAGCCTAACAGCCACTGTCACCCCCACTTTCCCACCCCAAGCGACAGCTGCAGGAGTGGAATTCAACACCGAAAACATCGCACGCCATTTCAAAAACAATTCAAAGAGGACGCAAGGTGTCCACAGACGCTGGTACTCCACATCATATTGCGCAAAGCAAGCCAAGATTCGTAACTGGTAACTGGTAACGCAGAAAAACAAACACGCTCCAAAAACGGTTAGTTCAGGTGAATTTTCTATTCTGAATGTGTATTTTGAGATCAGTTACTTTCTACAACCTAGCTAAAAGTAGCCAGATTATAACATAAGTAATTATGAATAAATTATTTAACAAATCGTTTGGTAATATTGACTAAATTATTTGGTTTTCTTGAACAAATGGGCTACATTTTGTTACATTTACCAAAATAATATTTGGTTTTGGTAACAAAAAAATTGTTTACGACAAACAAATAGAACTTGACCAAATCTTTTGGTACTGGTGAACAATTGTTTGGTTGATGCCTATTTAAAGAAACGATTTGTTCGCCACTAACATTTTTTTTGGTTAATCCAAACAAACATTTTTCTCTGTGTAGCTGAAACTCGGTCGTTTTCTTAACATCGTGCGGTGTGCCTCTCCTCGGTCTGTTGCTGGTGCATATGCGGTGAATACTTGCCTAGACGGAAGGGGTTCGCTTGTAACTTTGTAAGATTACAATCCCACCATGCGAATTGTCTCCTGTCGCGTGTTTCTTCGGTGTGAAAGCTCTCTTAGTATACGATGGATAAAGAGTGGATGGACGTCAGAAATACAAGGCAGATTCCATAACCTATCTAGCCATTGGTAATCAACAAACTTTATTTTAGATTAATGTGACGTGCCTGCGGTACGAAAACTCAAAACTGACTTTCGAAATGTTAATATGTCGTACTCAACATGTGCCAGTACACACTATGGGAGTTTCGGCGCCTTGATGAATAGATATGCTAAATGGAAACTACCACATTACGAACAATCCCATTTAGATGAACACTGAAATTAGTTTAATTCTGCCAACAATTTCAATGTAACCCATTACTCTGGTAGTGCTGGTTGCTGTGTCCGATAATCTACAGGATTACGTATCAATAGGCATACTAAGCAATAAAGTAAAAATTTGCATAGATGTTCACTTCATTCAATTACATGAAATTCGTAGAGAAACAAGTAAGTTACACCCAACTGAAAATGTATTTTCTGTGATTGAAGTGCCAATTTACATCAGTTCACCCTATATGTGAAACTGAATAACTCGCATACTATTTACGGTACATGAAAAAATGAATAGTAAACAACAATTCCCATTCCAATTGATAAAATTTTGATTCACCACACAATTTTACCCTCTCTCCTGGACCTGACTCGCTTGTGTTAATATCAGCTGATGTACAGGAGACTGGGTCTCAAGAAAAGTTACCCAAGGGAGGCTGTGTGCGTAGATTAAGATCTGAACTTCAGTGAACATAACCCTTTAGCCTGACCTAATTGATAACCCAACTGTCAAAAATATTCCTGGGCATTATTCATACATAAGTGACCAGCACAAAATGAACTTCTTCCTGAAAAGCAACATTTACATTAATTCATATATGTATATTCATAATGCACAGAAGGAGCCTTTGTTTTGATAAATGTCAACACAATGAAATGAGATATTAATATATTTTATTATTACTAGAGAGGAAAATAAACCAATAAGCTAATTTTCAGTACTTATGGCATTCAATTTACCTACTGTGCCCTATAGCAGGTTACATATTGTTTCATTCAACTTGAAGACAATTATTACTCCCTGTGACTAAAATAACAAAAGAAAATGTGATACAATGAATCAGCTGTTTTAGGCTGTCATCTCATGACCTAATAATCCAGCACAATTAATTCGACAAATTCTATCGATTACTTTTGAGGATATTATTAAAGAAATTCAATAACAGAACTTTGTTTATACCTCGCTTGAACCTACATTAATTATTTAGTCCTTAATAGATCGTGTATTCAATATTGAAACACTTCTGCAAAACTTCAACTTTTCGTGCTTACAGCAGTCATAGTTATTTCTATATGCAGCACAATGTTTTACCCTTGTTCAGCTAACAAAACTCTGACAACATAGTAATAATATGAATTGTGTGCATTAAGTAGAATATTCAACGAATATTTACATTTAACGATTTAGTTTGCAATTGCTGATCAGCTGTATTTTTACGCCAATATGGCTACCCCACGCGCTGCTTTCCCGCTCAAACTAACGGTGCGATGCATACTGATTAATGGCCATTAACGACGCACACGAATGCTAGCATATTTTGCGAAGTAGAAATCTTTAATGCAGTTATTCCTACAGACGTCTGGGTGCACTTAATATATATAGTTTGGTGCTTACAGCCAATGCCCGAACCACGATCCGTAGATCACTTGCACAATAAAGTCATCAATTATCGGCTGTATCCTTACTTGGTGAACCGATATTCTTTGCGTTACATGTTTCCTGAACCTTTATTGATCATTTGCGACATATGGATTGCATGGCAAATTTCCAGATGTTCGGATATTCCGAACAAAATCTTATGGGCTCTCCATCTTCCTTTCCCGGACGAACGAACGAACTGAATCGATCTTTTACCCGTTCGTCAACAAACGAGTCCGCTCTTCGATTCGCCGTAATAAGTTCAATGTTTCGAAATCCGCTGCTTCAAATTCACTTGTTAAGTTCGAGTTTTCATTTAAATCCACTTATTAGAATATCACAGTACTCACATAACCGACACAACCATTTTTCTGTCCAGAATCGGCCCGGAAACCGTAATCCCGCATGGTATGTGAACCGATTATATGAATCATTCCTTTAACCGTTCCTTACACTGTTGTCTATTCGTGTACAAGATTTTAACTACAAAGTCCACCAACAGAATGATAAAAGTAGTGTGGTAGCTTTGATGAAATTTACCAAAAGTAAACATGAATTATTGAAGTACACTAATATAAATACATACAAATATGTTCATTATAACATTTCTTGTTATATTAAATATTAATGTCCTTGTAGTTAACAAACCTTATTTTTTTCTGACTGTACAGTGAACAAAATGTTTTAAAGGTTTAACCCACTTTAGGGAATAACGTTTTTCGCTACATTAATTTTACGAGACGAGACGAGACGTCTACAAACCGAGACAAGACGGGACAAAGCTCTTCGAGACGAGACACGGGACGAGACAGCATTTCCACGAGACGGGACGAGGCAGGCCAAAGTATCGTCTCGTACCGTCTCGTGAGCAACACTATCATTATTAATTGTAATACAGCGCATCGTTTCGTTAGTTTTTAATCTCGTCGAGACAACAGAAAATGGAAAGAAAAACAACATCTTAACGAAAGTAAGCATTCAGTTTTGAGAAAATTTCCATTTCAAGCCCTGACAATGTGCCTCCGCAAGGGATCGAACCCGGGACCACTTGGTTACAAAGCAGCAGTGTTAGAGCTAGACTACCAGCTCAATTTTAATATTTCCAATTCTTAGCATTTAAGAAATAGATTGATTCCTTGACGTCGCATTTCTCCGTATCGGATATTTCCAACGATAAGGGTATACAGGGTGTTTCTAAAGTTAGTTTCGAATGCGTAAGAGGTGATTCTACAAGTGAAAATAAAAACAGAAGTTCATGTGACGAAATGCCGAAAACGGCACCCATTCGGATTTATTGAAGTGGGAAAAAGTGCGAAAATTATGTTTACATGGAAATAGTGGCACAACGGCCAACTATATGACCGCGGCGAAGGGCGTTCCACAAAGATATGCTGCATGCTCTATTCAAAAAAGCACATGGCAGATGTGTGAAGTTGATGCGCAAGGGATTCCCCAAATGAAGCGAATGGGTCTGATGAAGTCATGTGGGTAGGGAAGGGTTTAGCGAGATGTGTTATCCACGGAAAGTGATATGTGGAAACTGACAACCAGGGTTGGCATGTTTAAAACAAAAGTGTTTAAAACACTTTGTTTTAAACGTTTAAAACACACGGCTTTGTTTTTTTACAAATGTTTTAAACGTTTAAAACAATCTGTTTTAAACATGTTTTTTTTACAAGTGTTTAAAACACATTTTGGTGGTAGATATGTTATAGTCTGTGATATTTTTTGTTTGGCAACCCTGTTTTTCATTGAATCTGTGCCAATTAATCCGTTCTTTACAGGTCTCACTTATCGCACAACACTTGAGCAACCTTATGTTCTGACGTCACGGGAGAAAGCTTTATAATTTTAGGCTAAATGCCTATGTTGTTAGGTTAGGCAGGCTAGCAATGTATGCACAAGGTAGCAAGATTGTTGTGCGACAAGAAAGACCCGTGCTTTACTGTAGAAATCGAAACCTCTCAGTTCCTTGTTTCGTATCGTCCTGTAAGTTTGAGACTGGTGGAAGCTTGAAATGGAAACTAATATCTAAATACACAATGCGTGATTTTGATCGTGACGTGATTTTTTTTCTTTTGCGATACGATTCATTGGTTTGTATAACTGAATGAAGCGCAGATGCTTACTTTTGGAAACATAATTTTGTACTTTGAAAAAAATCATCTGGAGAATCTATTATGACACTGCAGGTTATTTTCTGCTATATAAACTGTTCAGGCAGCAGGAAATATTTCACCGTGATTTTTTCAGGACGAGGATAGGAATTCTATAATATTTAGTTTCTTGAAATTTAGATGAATATAAATCCTAACCTACTTCAGTAGTGGCGGAAAAAGGGGGGCTATTACCCACAACTTTTGTCCCTGCAGTCACGGCCGCCGACTTGTCAAAATTATTGGGGGGGCTCTGATCACTGAAATAAATTATTGAATGACTCACTCTCTCCCTTTTTTAAGTTTTGGCCACAGTGTTCGGAATCTCATAAAAGTCCGATCCGGACTTCGGGAAATGATTTCCCGAATTTTCGGGATCCCGTGCAGTCGGGAAATACCGAATGCTCATTTGAAAATGTCGTTATTTCTCGACGTTTTCTGCATTGTCAATTTCTGGAACTTACCGTAAATTGTTAGTTTTTAATCCAGAAATCACTTAAAGTGAAAATGACGTGTATAATTCGAGATTTTCAGAGCTTCGGGAAATTTTGAACATTTCCCGACTCAGTAGGGAAATTGAAAATTTTTCCCGTCCCGATACCGTCCCGCACACCCCTAATAAAAGCCCATGAATTCCTCAAAAATGTCATTTTTTTATTCGCAGTTCGAATGCAGAATATTAATTGTCCACGGTTGGATATGTCACAAGTTTCGTCAACCATAATAGCAAAATATTCCCGACTTTTATTATCTGCTACCACGGAGCGCAAAACAGATCTCCCTAATATATCAATGATCTCGTTCTGAATGTCATGCGAGAGCCATTTGTAGCCCGAACGTCCCATCCACTACCCTAGTTCATGCATATCGTCTTTTGAAACTCATGTTTAGTAAAAATTTTAACAATACTCATAATTACATACTTAGTATATACTAGTAATAAATCATGCGTTTTGCTGTCTCTGGTCATAGCCTCCCCAAAGTTGATGGTTTAGGGGTTTTAGTCCACCAAAGTTGATGGTGTAGAAAATTTTAAATGTGTATTAAAAGTTAAGTTCATGTGGCACAGTTCAGAGTAAACTTTACAAGAGAAGCAAAATAATACATTAGATCCTCTTAAGCAAAATTATTTGGGTGGCTCTGCCCCCACATTGTTAATATTGGGGGGCTCGACCCCCCCCCCCCTTAAGCCCCATGGAGTCGGCGCCTATACCTGCAGTAGAGGTGTGCGAGATCCCGAAAAGTCGGGACCGGGATCGGGAAATAAAATTTCCGTCCCGATCCTGACTTTCCGACGTTTTGGGATCCCAAGCAGTCTGGAAATTCCGAATGGTCATTTTAAAACGTCGTCAATTCTAGACATTCTCTGCATTGTGGTTTTGTACCAGAAGTGCAAAAACAAGCACTTAAGATGGAAATTACATGTAGAATTCGAGATTTCAAGAGCTTTGGGAAATTTCGAACACATCCCGTCCCGAAAATTTTCCGACTTTTTCGGGAAATTGAGAATTTTCCCCGTCCCGACCCAAAAAATTCTGTACCCCACACCCCTACCCTGCAGTATGGTAAACTTTATCTCCAAAGGTAAATAAACTGTCCTTGTCGCCATTATACTCATAAAAATGAGTATTTTTTCTCTTTAACGACTTTAACTATAATTTACTGGGAAAAGGTTGAATTTGTTTTGTTTAAAACATGTTTTTTTTAACTCATGTTTAAAACTATGTTTAAAACAAAAAAAAACATGTTTTAAACAAAAAAACAGTTTGTTTTGTTCTTTTTAAAAAAAACACAAATTTTGCCAACCCTGCTGACAACCAAGAAGAAAGCGAATATCCGTAGTGGACATCACCATTACGTAGAAAAACAAAGATGGTGGTGTGCTGCGCTAGGTTGCATATTTGTCGACATGTTCACTGTGTGCAGAGTTGAGGTGCCGAGGGAACCACATCACAGACGGTTTTCAAACTGTGTGCCATTAATTTCCACACAGAGATGACAACGACGAAACAACGATTGTTTAGTGCGAGCAAACATCCCCGCGGTGTCTGCTATCGTCGCTGCGGCGACATTAATCCATGCATCGAGATCCTCGGCTGACACGACAGGTGTTTCGTATACGAGGCGTTTAATCTCTCCCTATAGAAAGAAGTCCAGGGGAGTGATGTCCAGCGATCTTGCTGGCCACGGCACAGGCCCAATCCTACCAATACACCGATTGTGGAACAAGCCATTGAGGAAGTGACGCACATTTTGGTCGAAATGTGGTGGTGCACCATCGTGTTGGAACTATAGTCCCTGTCTCAGTGCCAAGGGCACGTCCTCCAACAGTTTAAGCAAAACATCACGAAGAAATGCACAATATGTGCCACCACAGAGGCGAACAGGGAACATGTACTGCCCAATCAAATGGCCATGCACTATCCCAGACCGCACATTAACCGCAAACCTGTGCTGATGGTGTGCCACGAGAATTGCATGTGGATTTGCAAAATCCCAAACGTGACTGTCTTTGCTATTGAACACGCCCGTTTTGGTGAACATTGCTTCATCGGTCCACAACACCCTGTTCACAAAATTCGGGATAGTTTCCATGTGATGCAAAACACCACACATGGCTCAAAGTCCTGAGGTAAAAGGTCTTGTACCATTTGGAGTTTGAAAAAGGGTGCATCCCCTCTTCGAATAGGACGCCCCACACATTAACATGGGAAGTGTTGTGTGCACTGGCTATAGCGCGCCTGCTGGTGTCAGGACGATCCCTGACAGCATTTAACACCGCATCCACAAACTGATCTGTGCGCACATTTCGTGGTCTTCCAATTTCTCGACGGGGTGGTAGCACTGATCCTGTATCCAGAAGTTAAGTATGCACTCTTTGAAAGAAGGTGTGCGACGGCAGCCACCTATTTGGAAAAAGTTCCCCATTAAACGCCGTGCTGCATGGCTATTACTTCCTGTCTCGCCATAAATGAGATGCATGTCTGCCAGCTCCTCTGCGGTGTATGCAGCCATCCATCCCTATTGCTGGATATCTGCCGACGCGTAGACGACGAACACTAAGGAATTGTAGTGCCTTCCCGATGGCGCAGTGCTAGCGTCGTCGCCTTGTAATCAAGGAGTCACGGGTTCGATACCCGGTGGAGGCACATAGTGGTTCGGATCCCACTTTAAACTGTAGGCCCAGTCCCGCTTAGCCTATCTGTGCATAAAGCGGACTTAATACACCAACTCACACTCAAAACTCAACTCAAACTAGTGCACTGTACACGATATACCGTGCCTATCGATAACACTTAGCAGTGCCTATTTAAAGGTTTGCCCAATTCGTCAAGTTCATTGACCGGAAGTAAATTTGTGTGGGTGTAAGTGTAGGTGTGGGTGGGTGTGGGCATAGGCGTAGCTACGGGGTGTGCCGTGTGGGCTGCTTTATCAAAGAGAATTAAAGACAGATATTTCAATAAGAGAAAATAAGCAGCACTTTGTAAGAAGTTGAAAATTTCATTACTTGGTACACACGTGTGCATTATTGCTGATGAAACGAGTGTCTAGTTTTTCGATATTTTGATGTCATTGGAGAAATACGATATTTACCTCATTCTACTCTGTACTACAGCGCTTTTCTTCTATACCTGTCACAAGCTGCACTTGTGAGATAGCTTTCTCCAAGCTTACCCAAGTTAAAACTAAATTAAGAGCAACTCAGATCCAGGATAGATTGGCAGCCCTGCTCTTGCTATTTGTGGAACAGGAAAAAGCTTAGTCTATTGATGTAAATGAAGTTATTGATGAGTTTAAGAACATTGTACCTTTTGACAGACGTCTCTTGTTATAGATGACCTGTAATTTTGATGTATTTGTTTGTAACATTTATGAACATTTTGTGTGTGTGTGTAATTTCTATGCAATTTTATTTTTCTACTACATATATTCAGAAATTTTCAACACTGTCATTTAGTGAATTTATATTCCTTTACAAACATCAGTGCAGTTAAAGAGCCAAGTGATTGTGTTGCAAAATATGCTATTAAAAAGGTACAAGACCTCATTTTTTTCTTTGTGCACACCCAAATATAAAGTTCTAGCTACGCCTATGGGTGTGGGTGTTACGTACTTTAACTCGTAAGAAATTATGACACTCGTACGAAGTGTGAGGTGAAAAAACACACTTTTGCAATAGTATAAAATCAACAAAAACATCGTCAAAATAGGTTTTCTATTGTGCTTAAATGAATAAAAATAACAGGCCTCGTACCAAGTGTTACTTTGAACACCTCCAATTACACTACTATTATTATACCTCAACCGAACATGATCCGACTCCACAACGAATATATGGGTGGAACAGACAGGATGGACCAGAACATAGCGGAATCCAGAGCCTCATTGATTGATTTGTTGTTTTTTAAGTCCACTTTATGCACACTAAGGCTAATCGGGACTGGACCTACAGTTTAAAGTGGGATCCGAACCACTTGTGCCTCCACCGGGTATCGAACCCGGGACCCCTTGATTACAAGGTGATGACGCTACCACTGCGCCATCGGGGTCCAGAGCCTCAATACGAATGAAGAAATGATGGTGGTGGCCGTTGTTTATGTTTGGACTGGAAACAAGCTTGCACAACTCGTGGCAACTTCACGAAGTTGCAAATGGGAACTTAGACTATCTTAGTTTCATTCGCCGGATGGCTCTTACATACATTGCTCAATTCAAGAAGGTTGCATTACCAGGACGCCCAAGCATCAGTGCTGTACAAATTTCATATCTTGTTCTCGATGAAGTCCAACATTAGTCACTTCATATGTTCTCACGAACAAGATGTGCATTATGCCACTCACATACAAACAAGAAATGCAACAAACGTAATGTTGCTCTTCATGAGAAATGTTTCAAATTATTTCATTCCAAATAAAGTAATATGTAATTCCTTTTTTTACATGTAGGTAAAGCAAATTTTTCACTTGTAGGAATATCTAGATATAGAATATATATTGCTTCGGCTTATAACATAAATACAGTGCATAACGATGTAAGTAACAGTCATACTTATCTATAAATGTAATATATCATGTGTCAAGTTCCATAATTCTTTGTTGCCAAGAATAAGCCAGATATGACAAAAATCTATTTTATTATACCTGGTACATTTTTGTTTTTTTATTCCATTCAGTAAAATAAATATTCCATTGTGCATTCTGAATATCATGTTTGTTACATAGTTACCAAAAATAGTATTATGAATGACAAAAATAACTTACAAGATAAAAATAGCGTGGTTTCCTCTTTACGTATCCAAAAATGACCTCATCATTGCCCACTGGTTCGTTTTCGAACCATACCATATTTGGCCAACTAGCATTCTGAGATCAGAAATTCGGCCTCCCCGATGGCGCAGTGGTAGCGTCGTAGTCTTGTAATCAAGGGGTCCCGGGTTCGATACCCGGTGGAGGCACATAGTGGTTCGGATCCCACTTTAAACAGTAGGTCCAGTCCCAATTAGCCTTACTGTGCATAAAGTGGACTTAAAACACCAAATCAATCAATCAATCTGAGATCAGAAATTCTTGTGAATTATTAATAAATGGTATGTATACATCCTAAAATTTGAAAAAAATTCAAAAATTTTAAATTAAAAATAATTTGGGCATAAATGGGTTCGGGCCCTACGGTCCATATACACTGTCAGTCGCCATAGATTTCGTATGTGTCTATTGTGTGGTAAACATAATTGAGAATTCAACTGGAACACCATACTTACGATATAGTTTACAAGTGGGATGGAAATAATGAGATCGAGATCTGGTTGAGATGTGTCATTTATAACCAGAGATATGATGGTTCAGAACAGAGGAAACCATCCCTCCTTCAAATCCCGGCATTGCAATGAATAGCTGCATGCTTGTTCGCTACTTTCAAATGACAAACTTCTGATTTTCAGTTCCACCACATTCGAATTGAGCTCAAAACGAGGTCTACATCGGAATTATCTGTTTTTAAAATAACCATAAATTCTAAAAAAAGGGGGGGATAGTGTATCTACGCAAACTTTCGATTAGAAAACAGGAAATCCGTGTGTGCTCTTTTAAAATGGAATTTCCCACGCACCACATTATATATTTTGTACCTCCCAGGTAAAGAATATTCCTGTGCCACTGAACGCACCTATGCACCCCCCGCAAAAAACTTGCGTACGCCAGTGTGCTAACGAGCAAGGCATACGGTATACCCTTTACTATAACCATGCCTCAAACCCATTAATCCGTCCCTTATCAGTTAATTCACCATTGCTGACCTCTGTGGCGGAGTGGTAAGCGCAGCGCGATACTATATCAGGGGTTCCGTGTTCGAATTCCGGCCTGGGCCTGGTTGTTATTTGTGAGCTTTCCTTCAGCAATTTCCTCATATCATCAGGGACGGCGCTACTGCGGGACAAGGGGGCTGAAGCCACCCACAGAAACTGACCTCAGCCTCCATTGTAGCCCCCTCAGATTTTTATAGTGCTGTAGACGCATTTCGACCTAAAATAAGAAAAACTAGAAGATTTCTTACTTCATATTCTCCATTATAAAATTTTCGATTTGGCCAATCTTGCTATTAAATTGACATGATACTCTGCTGGCTGCCTGATAGGTGGATTATTCAGATTGTTCTTTAGTTGGAGGTTCAAACGGTGACGAATGTGTATAATTATTAGCCTCTATAAATCGAATCAGTATTTTTAGGATAGATCTAACAGGTGCGAAAAAGTAGAATAATTTAACATCTAAATAACCGTCCAGTTTAATTTCTGTTTTTAGTTCCTCATTCGAGTACCGGCAAATTGAGTGCTTGCAATGTGCTTTCATTAGTGTCATAATTACATATAGAGTGTTTCTAAAGTCAGTTTCCAACGCGTAGGAGGTGATTCTACAAGTGAAAATAAAAACAGAAGTTCATGTGACGAAATGCCGAAAACGGCACCCATTCGGATTTACTGAAGTGGGAAAAAATGCGAAAATTATGTTTACAAGGAAATAATGGCACAACGGCCAACCATATGACCGCGGCGAAGGGCGTTCCACAAAGAAATGCGGCATGCTCTATTCAAAAAAGCACATGGCATGTGTATGAAGTTGATGCGCAAGGGATTCCACAAAGGAAGCGAATGGGTTTGTTGAAGGAAAGGGTTTTATGGAGTGATTAGTATGGGCGATGTTGTGTTGTGGATATTTGTACCTACCCACATGCAGAAAGCAGTGGCGTATGCTGGTTCTAACGAGTGGGTAATCTCCGACCCTTGATCATCAAACTCCAAAAGATTCCGTGCATTTTATATCAGGATCCATATGGGATTTAGGAATATTTTGTGGGAATGTTTGTCTTATTGTGGCGACCACAATCAATTAATTCTCATTATTGCAGTTTAATATACGTGTAGAATTTTAAATAATAAAACAAGACAGTATTATAAAGCAAAATAAAAAAAACTGTGAAATATAAAATGAAAGATATGCACTAGTGAAATAGAAACCCTCATTATTAATTTAAGTGCAAAATTCAACTTACCCCAGGACCCGATTACTTGTAGTTGAACTCCAGTTTTCTTATTTGAGAGGTGAACTTCCCAATAACGACTTCATGAAATGGAAAGGTGGGATTGTTCCGAAGATTACGTATCAACTCCTTTTCAATTGATAGCAGAGCAAGTCCACTTAACCTGTCCTGCCCTTGGGTTGATCTGCAGAGTGATTTTATTCTTTTGAGAGCCGAAAAAGAACGTTCAACAGAAGCTGTAGTGGATGGTATAGTGAGAATGAGTGTTGCCAACTTATATACTTCTGGCAAGGCAACAGTTAGTTTGTTCTTTACCATATTAGAAACTATCTCGTAAATTGGCTTCCCAGTAAAATTGAGATCTTGAGATGTATAGAGAACGGTGAGTTCATTTTTCAGCCTCACAGAATCAAAGTGTGCACCATATTTTTCCAATACAGACATGAAAGCTCTTTCTGGAAAGTTACTCTTAAACACTGGGAACTGAAATGAATCCAAGAGGGAAACAAAGTGCAATGTATGAAAATCGCCAAATCTATCATAAAGTTGACCATGTAATGTGTCGATCACTTCATTAAACAATCCTCCACCTGGCTATGTGCCTGATGTGTTTGTTCCTTATATGTTTTAGTCGTTCATCTTCATCACTATTAATCTAAAAAAGTGGAATAGTAACTTAAATTAACTAAAATATATATAATTTATTTATATATTTTCCTTTAAAAAATATTCAGTTCCGTGAAGGAAGTACTCTCGCTGCTTTTGAAGATTAGAGAGAAGAAACAATCACTATTTTTGCAAATACAAGAATGGGGGGAGTCAGCTTATAAGTGCATTAATTACTTAAGTTTTGAATTTTAATTTAGTTTGCTTCATCTTCAATATTTAAGCTTTTTCCTTTTGATAAATTTCTATGTAACAGACATCAGCAAGACAGAAGTAAATGTATAGTGAAAATTAGAGTAGAATTGGTTTGCCTATGTTATTCATATTTTCCTGTTCTTCGAACTTTACCGAGTATGTTTTCCCTATTTCCCTTACAGAAGGCAATTTGTGAACCCAAAAATCCCGTTCCTGAGAAATGTCCCTGCCATAAAAAAAACCCCAAAAAAAACACAGTTTCTATGTTTAGCGAAGACATAGCCTTCGCCTTCGGGAGAGAATTGTGGAGGAGGGTTGTAGGAGGTCAATGGTCGCCAGCGGAGGGAAAGGCAAACTCTAGGGATTGAGACCGGTGGACTCTCACCAGAAGGAGCTTACCCTGGCCACGGAATCGCCGCGCCTGAGAAGCAGAGTTTCCTCCCCCTTCTTTTCTCTCTCTTCCCTCCTCGCCAAGGGTTGTAAAGGAAGCGGGTGGAATGACGTCAGGGTGAGATTCCCTAACGTCATTCCACCAGCTGGAGAAAGGTTCCCGGGCATTTAGCGGCAAACGGTTGGAAGCATTCGCGGCGCGCTGGAAGCAAAGAAATGTATGCATCGAAATTGGTTTGGAAGAATATTGCGAAGAAATGTATATATATTTTTTTTAAAAAAAGAAAGAAATACAGCCGGGTCATCTGCGATTACCTAGATGACCCAGAGTATACGCCGCTGGCAGAAAGGGTCAAATTATGAGGCATATATAATTCACACATACGTGAAACAATACTTTAGTAGTAGCCTTGCGGAACCCAATCTCCTTGTTGGCTAAACTACTTAATATAAATAAAATACAATATGTACAGTCATAACACGACTCTTCAGTACATTAATTATTCTGATTGTACTGTTACAGGTACTTCTCATAACAAATATTCTAATACGAACACTCAAGTTCATGGTATTGATAATGTTGCAAATCGCCAATCGAGAAGATTAAATGTAAGGCATCATTCTGGAACTGGTCATAATCATGATTCTGGTTTGAGTGATTCAGATGGAAGTTCTATTAACTCTACGGATACTACTAAAGTAAAGACGTTTAATGTAAGGGAACCTCATCTTAAGCATGTAAGTTGGAAGCAAAATCGCAAACAATCTAGTTTACATAATACTAGAAAGACGCAAGAAAATTCTAATTGCTCTTGTATGAATAGATCTAGCTGTATTTTAAACAAACACAAAGTAGAAACTGAGAATAACATTGATGTTTCCTCGAATAACGCATTTCCTTAAACAACATCAAATATGTTAGGTAGGCCAGAGGACTTTTGAGTCAAATTAGGATTTACACCAGTATTAGATGTACTCGTCATTATATTACTTTGCATATTGCTGGGCTGATTCCTCATTGTATCACTCACCACTGGCACATCTCGATTTTGTGGTGGACAATTTTCATAAACAGAGGGAAACAAAGATCTGTTATTATTATAGTAACCATTCCTAGAAAGTCTGTAATTAGGCTGCCTAAAATGAAGACCATTATCTTGTCTGGAATTCTCATTCGGAATATTTCTATTATTATTACGGTAAAACCTGCCAGTATTGTAAAAATTCCTAGGAAACACCTGATTTCTATTCCGTCGGAAATTTCCAAAATTAGTAGCAATACTTTCATTATATCTTGAACTCATAGATTGGTTTACATTGTCTGAACTATTTCCAACAGAGGCACCCAAATTATCAGAAGGCAGAGTTTGAGTAGAAGAACAACTAGTACTTCTTGCTTGTCGAATATTTACTTGTCGTACATTTAATCTTTGATGTTCATTCTTCTTAAGACCTTTGTTAGACCTGTTTTCTACATTCACAAATAACTAATATTTACTTTATTTCTATTGCGTACAAATTTATAAAATTAACAGGGAACTATTGATATTAAGAACGCTGTATCAATGTCGATATTTGTTTTTAGTTGTTGATTTCGATTCGTTTTTGTTATATATGTAAGAAGATTGAATTAAAAATGTCTTGTGTTAAAAATCGAAAAATGAGTTTATATCAAATGTTATAAAGTGAAATAATATTTTGAAAGTTGTGTTGTGTTGTGTTGCTTAATTCTTGCAATGTAAGTATAATAACATTATGAAACCCAGTTGAGCGCTGAGGACTTGCAATTTAATTCTAAAATTGTGTTAGTCTGCTCATCCTTCGCGTACAATATATATTCAGTGTGAAATATCGTTGCAAGAAATTGGTGGCCAGTGTGCGGGAATTTGGTTACACTGAAAAATTATAAATTTTAGACTTATTAGTGTCCCTTCCTTTGTGTACTTCATATTTTCGTTCTATTGTCGTGAATACAAATTAGTGCAATGACAACGAAGAATGTTCCTATCGTGCCATTACCTACGGGTACTTCAGATTTTAATGCTCAATTATTGGTCATGTTTCGGGAATTGAAGGAATCGAATGACAGCGTAAGGCAAAAGTTGTCTGAGCTTGAAAAATCTCAGGAAGAGCAGTTGTCATCTCAGAAAGAGCAGTTGTCAGAGCTTGAGAAATCTCAGAAAGAGCAGTTGTCAGAGCTTGAGAAATCTCAGAAAGAGCAGTTGTCATCTCAGAAAGAGCAGTTGTCAGAGCTTGAGAAATCTCAGAGAGAGCAGTTGAGAGAGCAGTTGTCAGAGCTTGATAAATCTCAGAGAGAGCAGTTGAGAGAGCAGTTGTCAGAGCTGGAGAAATCTCAGAGAGAGCAGTTGAAAGAGCAGTTGTGAGAGCATGAGAAATCTCAGAAAGAGCAGTTTGCAGAACTTGAAGACAGAACGGTGAAGTGTATGGAAAATATGAACAACACTGTTAAGGAGTTGGGCAACTCACTCCGGATGGAGATTGGGCAGGTTGCTGAAGCTTGCAAAACAGCAAATGATCAAATTAAGGAACAAGTTAAAGTGTTGGATGAAAATTTCCAACAGTTGAATATATCTGGTGAAGCGAATACCAACAGCATTCTTAAGTTAGACGATAGTGTTGCTGGATTGGGTTTGCAGGTAAACGAGCAGTGGAATGTTATCAGCCAGATTAGGGAAAGTAATAATGAAGGTTTAATTCAACGTGTTGAGATCTGTGAAGCACGATTAAGTGATGTAACAGCTAAACTGCTGATGACTAATACTTCAACAATCCATAAAGCTGCAGGGAACAATGGCAACATTACTGAAATATCACGTAATCCAGAGCATCCTGTTTCTTTATCCTTGTCATCTTCCAGTGCTTCAGAAGATGAATCTTTTCCAGTGCATATGTCAGGAAAACGCAAATCTACAGGAAATCCTAAATCTAATTTGTCAGCTCCTACTTCACCAGTTAATGTGCGAAATTCTCGATTAAAGAAGCCTCATAAAACTTCACATGTTAGTTATGTTGATCCAGCAAATAATGCTTCACAATCTAGCAATATAGACTCTGATATGTCTGAAGTAAACAAAACTAGATATAATTCGCAAGGAACTTCTGGCAAACGATTTAAACCTAATTACAACACGAAGCATCATAAGCACGCTACTATCATTGATTCTGATACAAATAAACAATCTACTTCTAAGGAACAACCACGAAAGTATCTACGATTGAATGACTTGAATATGTTGCCTAAATTTTCTGGAAATCCAGAGAAATCTAGCCCAAGGAAGTTTATTAAAACCTTAACTTCACATTTGGATTTGCTTCAGATTCCAAACGTTCAGAGATTGGAATGTATTCGGAATTGTTTTCAAGGACCAGCCGAGGGATGGTACAATACGCACGTGGATTCCTTTATGACATACAAACATTTTGTACATGAGTTTCTCAACCAGTACACTTCATACTCATTGACGCAGGCTCAGTTGTCCGAATTGAGGAACAGAAAGTATGATCAAAATAGCGGTATGAGCATGGAGGCGTTTGCCACTCGTACTTATTCAACATATTACAATTTGGTAGAGCGTCCTAAAGATGCAGAAGTCATAGATATTTTGATTAATCAGTTTCCATCGATTACGGCACAGACGATATTAGGTGCTGGCCTAACGAAGGTTGACGACGTTATTAATTTATTGAAGAGACTGGATTTGATAAAGACCAGATCTGGCAAGAAGTGTGATTTGTCTAGTGATTTTGAAGTGAGAACATCCAGGTTTACTAAGGATTCAAATGCGTCAGATTTCAGAGATAAGCAAAAGTACAAAGTTCAGACAGTTAACACGCAACCAAGGAACAGCGAGCAAAATCCTAATCAAAGGAATAATGGACAGTTTTCTCGAAACAATAGAGATCCTAATTCTGGTTCTACAGCCGGTGGTAGCTCGTATAATAGAGGGCAAAATGTAAATGACAATTCTGATCGGCGTCAGGACTTTACATTCAGAAGAAGGAATCAAAATAATTATGGCAATCAACAGTTCTTTAGAAGAAACTTAAATGCAAATAACAGAAGTTATAACAATACCCAATTTCGACGAGACAGTGCGACACCACAGAATGATAGACAAGGCAAGGATATCTACAAACGAGGTCAAATTCAGATTCTAATGTGGCTTGTTTTCCTAATTCACCGAACAATAGTACAATTTTCGACAGTAATATAAATTTATGTTCTAATTGTCGTCAGCCCTGTGAACGACCATTCGTTTCCCCTAACAGTAATGTCACTTTAAGTAATGGGCTGAATGAAAATGCAGTGTCATTTGATCCAAGGGAGAGACAATTAAATCAAAGTATGTTGTCAGGAATGGAAGCATAATTAAAAACTGCTGCGAATAATCTCAATTAAATTTATAAGTTACTATGTAATGTTTTGTATATGGCATTATGCAAATTATGAATCGTTCCAGTTAAGTGTTAAGAAAATTTTGCCCTTGTACACGAAAGGTGATACATTACAGTCTTACAGAATGTCTAAAGTTTGAAATGTTTTAACTGTTATGAGGGTATGAGGGAAAGAAATGATAGTTATTGACAGCGTTTGAAATATAATTAATTGAAGTTAATAATGTTATTGTAGAAATGAAAGGTGAATTAATTTCACTGTGATCTGTAGAATGATGTGTGAAGTCAGTCATTATAGTTGTGAAATGTGCTACTTTGAGGAGAATGTTTATTAGTAAATGTCGCATATTGTTGTATGTCTAAATATTATGCAGGGTTCAGGTATGTTTTAACCAAATCAAGGTTAATGAAAATATATATAGGGATCAAATAATGATAATTTGAGGCAAGTTGTTTACTGAATGTGTAATAATTCAATAATGAATGTACTGATGAGTCTTGTTATGACTGTACATATTGTATTTTATTTATATTAAGTAGTTTAGCCAACATGGAGATTGGGTTCTGCAAGGCTACTACTAAGTATTGTTTCACGTATGTGTGAATTATATATGCCTCATAATTTGACCCATAATTTTTGTCTTGAGAAAACTCCTTGTGATCTGCACATTTTAGATAACATACAGGGTGATTATAAAATGTTTGATCCCTCGAGTAGTTTTGTATACAGAGTGGGGGGACAATGTGACTGTCTTCTACATTCACAAATAACTAATATTTACTTTATTTCTATTGCGTACAAATTTATAAAATTAACAGGGAACTATTGATATTAAGAACGCTGTATCAATGTCGATATTTGTTTTTAGTTGTTGATTTCGATTCGTTTTTGTTATATATGTAAGAAGATTGAATTAAAAATGTCTTGTGTTAAAAATCGAAAAATGAGTTTATATCAAATGTTATAAAGTGAAATAATATTTTGGAAGTTGTGTTGTGTTGCTTAATTCTTGCAATGTAAGTATAATAACATTATGAAACCCAGTTGAGCGCTGAGGACTTGCAATTTAATTCTAAAATTGTGTTAGTCTGCTCATCCTTCGCGTACAATATATATTCAGTGTGAAGTATCGTTGCAAGTGACCCAAAGATCGTAACTTTAAAAGGTTGTTGGTCTGGCGATCTGTGCTGGTCTGGATAAGTAGACTCCCGTTTCTCAGCTTCTTTATTTCTGGAACATCGGAACCAGCGGCGTAGTCTAGCTGTTTCTTGATAAGGAATGGTGACAAGTCCTTCAATGTAGCAGCTCCGTGTTTCTTTGTTGTTGCAGAAACATCGTTACTATCGGTCTTCTCAACAATACTGATAACAAGGTAACGTGGCACGTTACTTGTCTTTTCCACTAATTGGAGCGGGCTCGAAGGCCGCGCTCGTTTTGGGGGTTTCCCCCCGTTTGAGCTGTTTTTTGTACCCATATACAAAATTATTTTATGGTGGAGGGTCCATAAATTGTCGCCTCGACATGCCCTCTATGCCGAGGAAGGCCTACCCCCAAATATGGAGGCTACTCGAGGACCAAACCGAAATCCCCGAGGCCACGTTCGCGACTGCACCTACCCCTGCAGCCAACACTGTCCCGTCGGCACGTGCAACTCACACCTTGGGATAGTTTTTTTTTATCGAGGTTGTCTCCTCTAGCAGGACCCTTAGTTATAGGGAGGTCAAAGATATGGAGATGAATGACGTGATGGAATGGTGAAAAACGTGAGATATGGATATGAAGAATGAGTGAAATGATGAGATGAAATTGACCTCCCTACTAAGCCCCCTCGCCCCGTCAAGGCAGTCCTACATGGAGGGGGTTATCCATTTTGATTATCAGAAGTTATGTGCAAGTTCAAAGAAGAAAAATGTTTTGGGAAATATCTGCAGACACTAGAAATGAAGCAGTTAGTAGTGTAATGAGTAGAAATCGATTTGAAGAAAATCTACGATTTCTACATCTGGCAGATAACAATAATCTCGAACAAAATAACAAACTTAGCAAAGTTAATCCTTATCTTGTTTCACTGCGTGAGAGATTTCACAAATTCTGCCCCTGGGAATCCAACCTATCATGTGACGAATCCATGATTCCGTACTATGGACGCCATAGTTCCAAACAGTTTTTGAGAGGAAAGCCAATTCGTTTTGGTTATAAGGCATGGTGTTTGAATCTCAAATTAGGCTATTTGTCTGATTTCAGCTTTTATCAGGGTTCAACTAGTGAGTATGCTCAACTAGCGGATCTTGGTGTTGGAAGATCAGTAGTGAAAATATTTGTTGACAAACTGCCTACAGCCACAAATGGAGATGCTTTGCCTTTTCACATATTTATTGATAACTTTTCACGTCCTTACACTTGCTAGACAAGAAGGTGTTTGATGTACAGGAACGATCAGAACAAATCGAGTAGGAAATTGTCCCCTAAATCTCCAGAAGAACGTTGAACGTGGAAAGCTTGTATGTTCTGTTCAAATGGAACATGAAGTCATTGTATGCCAATGGAATCACAATAAAGTTGTTACCATTGCGTCAAATTGTGCTCGTGTTCACCCTGTATATAATGCAAGTCGATGGTCGCAGAAGTAGAAAAAGAAAATTATTAGTAGTGTAATTGAAGGTGTTGAAAGTAACACTTGGTACGAGGCCTATTATTTTTTTAATTTAAGCACAATGGAAAACTTATTTTGACGATGTTTTTGTTGATTTTATACTAATGCAAATCTGTGTTTTTTCACCTCACACTTCGTACGAGTGTCATAATTTCTTACGAGTTAAACTACGTAACACCCACACCCACCCACACCTACACTTACATTTACACCCACAAAAATTTACTTCCGGTCTACTTCTGGTCTACTTCCAGTTTACTTCCGGTTTACTTCCGGTTTACTTGACAGACACCTGTGGGTTTTTCCAGTTTTTTTAAAGTATCGTGATAGAACAAGGAGATAAACAGATTAACTTTTGCAGGTAACAAATCTCATGAAACTTTGATAAAATATACACTTTCTATTAAAAATGTAATTACTTATAAACATGGAATGCGTGATATTCTCGAAAACATTTAACCCCCTCTTCCCTCTCTTCAAAAATTCGAATCCTGTTAAAACAAACAAAAAAACATCAACACGGACAACAAACATGCATCACAAGAAATAATATCATATGAACTAACGATTATTTTTTTAACAAACCTAAATTCTAAATTTAATATCTAATGCAAGCACATGATAACAACTTATTTGAACTAGTTTCTAAATTCAAATATTTAGGAGTAATATTAACAAATGAAAATTATATTAAAGAGGAAATAAAATAAAAAGTAGGCTTAATTCAGGAAATGTATGTTACTTCTCTCTAAGAAACTAAAAGTTAAAATATACAAAACAGTAATTTTACCTGTAGTATTATATGGATGTGAAACTTGGTCTATTATATTGAAACAGGAACATAAATTGAGAGTATTTGAAAATAAGATTGTTAGGAAAATATTTGGACCTAAAAGGGATGAGTGGAGAAAGTTACATAATTTAGAACTACATAATTTATATTCATGTCCAGATATTATTAGAACAATTAAATAAAGAAGACTTAGGTGGACAGGCCATGTGGCACGAATGGGAGAGGAAAGGACCTAAAGGAAATTGCTAGGGATGGTTAAGAATATATAGATTTTTCTCAAGATAGGGATAGATGGAAGGCCTGTGTTGCTGCAGCTATGAACCTTTGGGTTTTCAACGTACGTTGAAACGTTTATATAGGAACGATGGAACGTACTGTCATCCTCATCTTCGCGATTAGTCAAACATGTCACAAGAATGTAACTGCTATTAGTAAACTTACGAGGAAAATAAGTTTTGTAGAAATTCTCTTGTCAATATAAATACCATGTTACTACCTTTGGTTTTTTTTATAATATGTGAAACCATATTACATTAAATATTAATTAATTAATTAATTCTCTAGCCTTCTTGAACTCGAAAATTCATGGTTACAATTCAATTTGTTTTTATCCTGAGCAAAATTTATATATATTCTATTCCATCTTTACAGATTTCTTTTAGGTCCATCTCCATCTTCGTTTTTGGTCCTTTACCATCAGGTTTCCCAACAAGATTCCCGTAAAATCTCCTTTATTCCTTTCTCATTCGTGCCCACCTAAGTATTCGTGATTTTATCATCAATCTAATAATACTTGGTAATTAACATAAATTATGTACTTCTAAATTATGTAACCTTCTCCATTCAATTGTTTCTTCATCCCTTTAAGGCTAAAATATTTTCCTAAGGATCTTATTTTCAAATACTCTCAATATTAATGGAAGGGATCAAGTTTTTGCATCCACAGGCAAAATTACTGTTATTGTATATTTTAACTTTTAGTTTCTTAGATATTAAACGAGAAGGCAAAGAAAAATAACATGCATTAAGCCTTCTTTTTTCATTTCTTCTTTAATATCATTTTCATTTGTAAGTATTACTTAAATTTGGAAACTGGATCAAACAAGTCAGTTTCGGCCTGTACTTTTCTCTTTACTAACTTTCTTACTTGCTTTAAAAAAATATTTTAGCATTATTCTTAATTGTATTTACATCATTTGCATATGCTAACAGTTGAGTCCCAGTACTTCGTTAGTTTCTTTTACCTTCCTAACAGCATATTCTAAGGCAAAATTAAAAAGCAATGGATATGTTGCATCTTTGTTTTATAACCTTTCATGAATTGTACATTTGTCAGACATATTAGCAAGATTCTTATGTATTCCAAATTCGAATAATTTATCTTTTTAGCATCTTTCACTTCAATCAAGTTAGTTTCTGGAACTATAGGTTCTGCTTCATTTATTTCTGATTTATCTCCTACATGAACATTTAAAAAGTCATTAAAGCAATTCTTCCATCTATTTAAAATAGTCAGTCATTTTTCATCAAGTTTACTTTAGGTTGCCACCCCTTTCTAAATTCATTTGCACCTCTAATACTTTTATTTCAATTGCGTTAATTTTACTTTTCAAGTGATCCCCTTTTTTGTTACTTCTAAACATGCTGTTCTTTAACCACCTAAGTCTATTTCTATTAGGTTATGCGAACCATTGCTTACTTTTTCCTTGGGTCATACATTATTTAACTGTTGATTCTATTCTATTATGTACGTACTCCCAATTCTTATTTAAGTCTGTTTAATTTAAATACTGCAGATTTAAAAAATGTACAATTGTATAGGTTGAGGTTCATTATGTGGAAATAAATTTCATTTTTTAAACGTTCATTCTATGCCAGGGATTGTATTTTTTTATAGTGGCATGTGCTTTCATAACTAACAAACTAACTCTCTAGCCTTCTTAAACCCAAAGGTTCATAGCTGCAGCAACACAGGCCTTCCATCTATCCCTATCTTGAGAAAAATCTATATATTCTTAACCATCCCTAGCAATTTCCTTTTGGTCCATCTCAATAATGTCTTTCCATCTTCGTCTTGGCATTCCTACAAGTCTCTTACCATCAGGTTTCCCAACAAAAATCCTGTAGACTCCTCTTTCCTCTCCCATTCGTGTCACATGGCCTGTCCACCTAAGTCTTCTTTATTTAATTGTTCTAATAATATCTGGACATGAATATAAATTATGTAGTTCTAAATTATGTAACTTTCTCCACTCATCCCTTTTAGGTCCAAATATTTTCCTAACAATCTTATTTTCAAATACTCTCAAATTTATGTTCCTCTTTCAATATAATAGACCAAGTTTCACATCCATATAATACTACAGGTAAAATTACTGTTTTGTATATTTTAACTTTTAGTTTCTTAGAGAGAAGTAACATACATTTCCTGAATTAAGATTACTTTTTATTTTATTTCCTCTTTAATATAATTTTCATTTGTTAATATTACTCCTAAATATTTGAATTTAGAAACTAGTTCAAATAAGTTGTTATCATGTGCTTGCATTAGATATTAAATTTAGAATTTAGGTTTGTTAAAAAAATAATCGTTAGTTCATATGATATTATTTCTTGTGATGCATGTTTGTTGTCCGTGTTGATGTTTTTTTTGTTTGTTTTAACAGGATTCGAATTCTTGAAGGGAGGGAAGAGGGGGTTAAGTTTTTCGAGAATATCACGCATTCCATGTTTATAAGTAATTACATTTTTAATAGAAAGCGTATATTTTATTTTGCTTAAGTCGACGAGCCTCGTGACATCCTCACCTCCATCGAATGTGAACGCAAAAATCTTGTGCAGCAGTTTGAGTGGTAAATCGGTTATACGAGTTGTCATTTTCACGAGGTGTTATTTAAATAGAAGTTTATCGGTATTTATATATAAATTTTCTCAGGGAAAAATACAAAACGCACAATCAAGTCAAAATTCAATGAGATTCTATTTACTAGAAAAAAACACTTTTAAACTTACGATAATTGATAGAATGTAACTTAAAAGACAATAGTTATAATTATATTTTTTTTTTCAGCTCTGGTATTTATATATAAATTTTCTCGGGGAAAAATACAAAATTCAATACAAATACAAATTCAGTCTGTGTGAAAAACGACTTGAACCACCTTCAAAATAAAATAATTGTAGCTATTACGATAAAATTTTCAGCTATGTTACTTATACAGAATTTCCGGAGACAACAAGTAACATCTGATCACATCAAAACTCAATCTGATCGAAATTACTATGAAAGAAAAAATCACTTGATACATTTTTTAAACTTAAAATAATAAAATAATATGTAGCTTTAAAATAAATTAAATACTTAACTTTTAACACTGCAACAACACAACCGTACTCTTCAAAACACTCTCACGATACTGACTAATCTGTAATGCGAAAACCCTTTAAGTAACCTAAGCGCGGACGAAAACATCCGAAACAGTGAGCCAATCAAAAGACACCCATTACGTCATAACCAACCAATCAGAAAACAACACGTTAGATACGGGTCATCATAATATTGCGTAATAACTTGGTGCATAACATGATTCAATAATTTACCCTTACGAGCCATAGCAATGTTGCGTAATAACTTGTTGCATAACATGATGCAATAATTTACCCTTATAAAAAATACGATAAAAGAGAGCTTAATATGGGTCATCACAATGTTACGTAATGTAACGTAATTTAACTGGAAAGAAGTTATGACACTCGTATGAAATACGAGATACGACAAAAACATCGTCAAAATAGGTTTACCATTGTGCTTAAATTAATAAAGATAATAGGGGCCTCGTACCAAGTACGAGATGCAAAAAAGCAATAGGCCTCGTACCAAGTATTGCTTTGAAGCCCTAAAAATACACTACTTATACTTAAAAAAACTGGAAGAACCCACAGGTGTCTGTCAAGTAAACCGGAAGTAAACCGGAAGTAGACCAGAAGTAGACCGGAAGTAAACCGGAAGTAAATTTTTGTGGGTGTAAATGTAAGTGTGGGTGGGTGTAAGTGTAGGTGTGGGTGGGTGTGGGTGTTACGTAGTTTAACTCGTAAGAAATTATGACACTCGTACGAAGTGTGAGGTGAAAAAACACAGATTTGCATTAGTATAAAATCAACAAAAACATCGTCAAAATAAGTTTTCCATTGTGCTTAAATTAAAAATAATAATAGGCCTCGTACCAAGTGTTACTTTCAACACCTTCAATTACACTACTAATAATTTTCTTTTTCTACTTCTGCGACCATCGACTTGCATTATATACAGGGTGAACACGAGCACAATTTGACGCAATGGTAACAACTTTATTGTGATTCCATTGGCATACAATGACTTCATGTTCCATTTGAACAGAACATACAAGCTTTCCACGTTCAACGTTCTTCTGGAGATTTAGGGGACAATTTCCTACTCGATTTGTTCTGATCGTTCCTGTACATCAAACACCTTCTTGTCTAGCAAGTGTAAGGACGTGAAAAGTTATCAATAAATATGTGAAAAGGCAAAGCATCTCCATTTGTGGCTGTAGGCAGTTTGTCAACAAATATTTTCACTACTGATCTTCCAACACCAAGATCCGCTAGTTGAGCATACTCACTAGTTGAACCCTGATAAAAGCTGAAATCAGACAAATAGCCTAATTTGAGATTCAAACACCATGCCTTATAACCAAAACGAATTGGCTTTCCTCTCAAAAACTGTTTGGAACTATGGCGTCCATAGTACGGAATCATGGATTCGTCACATGATAGGTTGGATTCCCAGGGGCAGAATTTGTGAAATCTCTCACGCAGTGAAACAAGATAAGGATTAACTTTGCTAAGTTTGTTATTTTGTTCGAGATTATTGTTATCTGCCAGATGTAGAAATCGTAGATTTTCTTCAAATCGATTTCTACTCATTACACTACTAACTGCTTCATTTCTAGTGTCTGCAGATATTTCCCAAAACATTTTTCTTCTTTGAACTTGCACATAACTTCTGATAATCAAAATGGATAACCCCCTCCATGTAGGACTGCCTTGACGGGGCGAGGGGGCTTAGTAGGGAGGTCAATTTCATCTCATCATTTCACTCATTCTTCATATCCATATCTCACGTTTTTCACCATTCCATCACGTCATTCATCTCCATATCTTTGACCTCCCTATAACTAAGGGTCCTGCTAGAGGAGACAACCTCGATAAAAAAAAACTATCCCAAGGTGTGAGTTGCACGTGCCGACGGGACAGTGTTGGCTGCAGGGGTAGGTGCAGTCGCGAACGTGGCCTCGGGGATTTCGGTTTGGTCCTCGAGTAGCCTCCATATTTGGGGGTAGGCCTTCCTCGGCATAGAGGGCATGTCGAGGCGACAATTTATGGACCCTCCACCATAAAATAATTTTGTATATGGGTACAAAAAACAGCTCAAACGGGGGGAAACCCCCAAAACGAGCGCGGCCTTCGAGCCCGCTCCAATTAGTGGAAAAGACAAGTAACGTGCCACGTTACCTTGTTATCAGTATTGTTGAGAAGACCGATAGTAACGATGTTTCTGCAACAACAAAGAAACACGGAGCTGCTACATTGAAGGACTTGTCACCATTCCTTATCAAGAAACAGCTAGACTACGCCGCTGGTTCCGATGTTCCAGAAATAAAGAAGCTGAGAAACGGGAGTCTACTTATCCAGACCAGCACAGATCGCCAGACCAACAACCTTTTAAAGTTACGATCTTTGGGTCACTTGCAACGATACTTCACACTGAATATATATTGTACGCGAAGGATGAGCAGACTAACACAATTTTAGAATTAAATTGCAAGTCCTCAGCGCTCAACTGGGTTTCATAATGTTATTATACTTACATTGCAAGAATTAAGCAACACAACACAACTTCCAAAATATTATTTCACTTTATAACATTTGATATAAACTCATTTTTCGATTTTTAACACAAGACATTTTTAATTCAATCTTCTTACATATATAACAAAAACGAATCGAAATCAACAACTAAAAACAAATATCGACATTGATACAGCGTTCTTAATATCAATAGTTCCCTGTTAATTTTATAAATTTGTACGCAATAGAAATAAAGTAAATATTAGTTATTTGTGAATGTAGAAGACAGTCACATTGTCCCCCCACTCTGTATACAAAACTACTCGAGGGATCAAACATTTTATAATCACCCTGTATGTTATCTAAAATGTGCAGATCACAAGGAGTTTTCTCAAGACAAAAATTATGGGTCAAATTATGAGGCATATATAATTCACACATACGTGAAACAATACTTAGTAGTAGCCTTGCAGAACCCAATCTCCATGTTGGCTAAACTACTTAATATAAATAAAATACAATATGTACAGTCATAACAAGACTCATCAGTACATTCATTATTGAATTATTACACATTCAGTAAACAACTTGCCTCAAATTATCATTATTTGATCCCTATATATATTTTCATTAACCTTGATTTGGTTAAAACATACCTGAACCCTGCATAATATTTAGACATACAACAATATGCGACATTTACTAATAAACATTCTCCTCAAAGTAGCACATTTCACAACTATAATGACTGACTTCACACATCATTCTACAGATCACAGTGAAATTAATTCACCTTTCATTTCTACAATAACATTATTAACTTCAATTAATTATATTTCAAACGCTGTCAATAACTATCATTTCTTTCCCTCATACCCTCATAACAGTTAAAACATTTCAAACTTTAGACATTCTGTAAGACTGTAATGTATCACCTTTCGTGTACAAGGGCAAAATTTTCTTAACACTTAACTGGAACGATTCATAATTTGCATAATGCCATATACAAAACATTACATAGTAACTTATAAATTTAATTGAGATTATTCGCAGCAGTTTTTAATTATGCTTCCATTCCTGACAACATACTTTGATTTAATTGTCTCTCCCTTGGATCAAATGACACTGCATTTTCATTCAGCCCATTACTTAAAGTGACATTACTGTTAGGGGAAACGAATGGTCGTTCACAGGGCTGACGACAATTAGAACATAAATTTATATTACTGTCGAAAATTGTACTATTGTTCGGTGAATTAGGAAAACAAGCCACATTAGAATCTGAATTTGACCTCGTTTGTAGATATCCTTGCCTTGTCTATCATTCTGTGGTGTCGCACTGTCTCGTCGAAATTGGGTATTGTTATAACTTCTGTTATTTGCATTTAAGTTTCTTCTAAAGAACTGTTGATTGCCATAATTATTTTGATTCCTTCTTCTGAATGTAAAGTCCTGACGCCGATCAGAATTGTCATTTACATTTTGCCCTCTATTATACGAGCTACCACCGGCTGTAGAACCAGAATTAGGATCTCTATTGTTTCGAGAAAACTGTCCATTATTCCTTTGATTAGGATTTTGCTCGCTGTTCCTTGGTTGCGTGTTAACTGTCTGAACTTTGTACTTTTGCTTATCTCTGAAATCTGACGCATTTGAATCCTTAGTAAACCTGGATGTTCTCACTTCAAAATCACTAGGCAAATCACACTTCTTACCAGATCTGGTCTTTATCAAATCCAGTCTCTTCAATAAATTAATAACGTCGTCAACCTTCGTTAGGCCAGCACCTAATATCGTCTGTGCCGTAATCGATGGAAACTGATTAATCAAAATATCTATGACTTCTGCATCTTTAGGACGCTCTACCAAATTGTAATATGTTGAATAAGTACGAATGGCAAACGCCTCCATGCTCATACCGCTATTTTGATCATACTTTCTGTTCCTCAATTCGGACAACTGAGCCTGCGTCAATGAGTATGAAGTGTACTGGTTGAGAAACTCATGTACAAAATGTTTGTATGTCATAAAGGAATCCACGTGCGTATTGTACCATCCCTCGGCTGGTCCTTGAAAACAATTCCGAATACATTCCAATCTCTGAACGTTTGGAATCTGAAGCAAATCCAAATGTGAAGTTAAGGTTTTAATAAACTTCCTTGGGCTAGATTTCTCTGGATTTCCAGAAAATTTAGGCAACATATTCAAGTCATTCAATCGTAGATACTTTCGTGGTTGTTCCTTAGAAGTAGATTGTTTATTTGTATCAGAATCAATGATAGTAGCGTGCTTATGATGCTTCGTGTTGTAATTAGGTTTAAATCGTTTGCCAGAAGTTCCTTGCGAATTATATCTAGTTTTGTTTACTTCAGACATATCAGAGTCTATATTGCTAGATTGTGAAGCATTATTTGCTGGATCAACATAACTAACATGTGAAGTTTTATGAGGCTTCTTTAATCGAGAATTTCGCACATTAACTGGTGAAGTAGGAGCTGACAAATTAGATTTAGGATTTCCTGTAGATTTGCGTTTTCCTGACATATGCAATGGAAAAGATTCATCTTCTGAAGCACTGGAAGATGACAAGGATAAAGAAACAGGATGCTCTGGATTACGTGATATTTCAGTAATGTTGCCATTGTTCCCTGCAGCTTTATGGATTGTTGAAGTATTAGTCATCAGCAGTTTAGCTGTTACATCACTTAATCGTGCTTCACAGATCTCAACACGTTGAATTAAACCTTCATTATTACTTTCCCTAATCTGGCTGATAACATTCCACTGCTCGTTTACCTGCAAACCCAATCCAGCAACACTATCTTCTAACTTACGAATGCTGTTGATATTAGCTTCACCAGATATATTCAACTGTTGGAAATTTTGATCCAACACTTTAACGTGTCCCTTTATTTGATCATTTGCTGTTTTGCAAGCTTCAGCAACCTGCCCAATCTCCATCCGGAGTGAGTTGCCCAACTCCTTAACAGTGTTGTTCATATTTTCCATACACTTCACCGTTCTGTCTTCAAGTTCTGCAAACTGCTCTTTCTGAGATTTCTCATGCTCTCACAACTGCTCTTTCAACTGCTCTCTCTGAGATTTCTCCAGCTCTGACAACTGCTCTCTCAACTGCTCTCTCTGAGATTTATCAAGCTCTGACAACTGCTCTCTCAACTGCTCTCTCTGAGATTTCTCAAGCTCTGACAACTGCTCTTTCTGAGATGACAACTGCTCTTTCTGAGATTTCTCAAGCTCTGACAACTGCTCTTTCTGAGATTTCTCAAGCTCTGACAACTGCTCTTTCTGAGATGACAACTGCTCTTCCTGAGATTTTTCAAGCTCAGACAACTTTTGCCTTACGCTGTCATTCGATTCCTTCAATTCCCGAAACATGACCAATAATTGAGCATTAAAATCTGAAGTACCCGTAGGTAATGGCACGATAGGAACATTCTTCGTTGTCATTGCACTAATTTGTATTCACGACAATAGAACGAAAATATGAAGTACACAAAGGAAGGGACACTAATAAGTCTAAAATTTATAATTTTTCAGTGTAACCAAATTCCCGCACACTGGCCACCAATTTCTTGCAACGATATTTCACACTGAATATATATTGTACGCGAAGGATGAGCAGACTAACACAATTTTAGAATTAAATTGCAAGTCCTCAGCGCTCAACTGGGTTTCATAATGTTATTATACTTACATTGCAAGAATTAAGCAACACAACACAACACAACTTTCAAAATATTATTTCACTTTATAACATTTGATATAAACTCATTTTTCGATTTTTAACACAAGACATTTTTAATTCAATCTTCTTACATATATAACAAAAACGAATCGAAATCAACAACTAAAAACAAATATCGACATTGATACAGCGTTCTTAATATCAATAGTTCCCTGTTAATTTTATAAATTTGTACGCAATAGAAATAAAGTAAATATTAGTTATTTGTGAATGTAGAAAACAGGTCTAACAAAGGTCTTAAGAAGAATGAACATCAAAGATTAAATGTACGACAAGTAAATATTCGACAAGCAAGAAGTACTAGTTGTTCTTCTACTCAAACTCTGCCTTCTGATAATTTGGGTGCCTCTGTTGGAAATAGTTCAGACAATGTAAACCAATCTATGAGTTCAAGATATAATGAAAGTATTGCTACTAATTTTGGAAATTTCCGACGGAATAGAAATCAGGTGTTTCCTAGGAATTTTTACAATACTGGCAGGTTTTACCGTAATAATAATAGAAATATTCCGAATGAGAATTCCAGACAAGATAATGGTCTTCATTTTAGGCAGCCTAATTACAGACTTTCTAGGAATGGTTACTATAATAATAACAGATCTTTGTTTCCCTCTGTTTATGAAAATTGTCCACCACAAAATCGAGATGTGCCAGTGGTGAGTGATACAATGAGGAATCAGCCCAGCAATATGCAAAGTAATATAATGACGAGTACATCTAATACTGGTGTAAATCCTAATTTGACTCAAAAGTCCTCTGGCCTACCTAACATATTTGATGTTGTTTAAGGAAATGCGTTATTCGAGGAAACATCAATGTTATTCTCAGTTTCTACTTTGTGTTTGTTTAAAATACAGCTAGATCTATTCATACAAGAGCAATTAGAATTTTCTTGCGTCTTTCTAGTATTATGTAAACTAGATTGTTTGCGATTTTGCTTCCAACTTACATGCTTAAGATGAGGTTCCCTTACATTAAACGTCTTTACTTTAGTAGTATCCGTAGAGTTAATAGAACTTCCATCTGAATCACTCAAATTAGAATCATGATTATGACCAGTTCCAGAATGATGCCTTACATTTAATCTTCTCGATTGGCGATTTGCAACATTATCAATACCATGAACTTGAGTGTTCGTATTAGAATATTTGTTATGAGAAGTACCTGTAACAGTACAATCAGAATAATTAATGTACTGAAGAGTAGTGTTATGACTGTACATATTGTATTTTATTTATATTAAGTAGTTTAGCCAACAAGGAGATTGGGTTCCGCAAGGCTACTACTAAAGTATTGTTTCACGTATGTGTGAATTATATATGCCTCATAATTTGACCCATAATTTTTATGTCTTGAGAAAACTCCTTGTGATCTGCACACTTTAGATAACATACAGGGTGATCATAAAATGTTTGATCCCTCGAGTAGTTTTCTATACAGAGTGGGGCGACTATGTGACTGTCTTCTACATTCACAAATAACCATTATTTACTTTATTTCGATTGCGTACAAGTTTATAAAATTAACAGGGAACTATTGAGATTAAGAACGCTGTATCATTGTCGATATTTGTTTTAAGTTGTTGATTCCGATTCGTTTTTGTTATATATATGTAAGAAGATTGAATTAAAAATGACTTGTGTTAAAAATCGAAAATAAGTTTATATCAAATGTTATAAAGTGAAATAATATTTTGGAAGTTGAGTTGTGTTGCTTAATTCTTGCAATGTAAGTATAATACATAAGTCCTTTCCTACTAGTTCTAATAACATCTAATTTACGAAGCATATTTGTAAGCTGATCCATCGTCTGAACACTATGACACGCGATATTGTTAGCAACATTATCAGGGAAGAATTGTTGCGAAGGTGGAAGAATGACTGTAATTAAGAACTAAAAAGAAAATTTACTCCATTTTCCTTTTGTTAATTTTCTTTTTGTTTGTGGGAGGATGCCATGATACGCACCCACTTATTGTATCATTTTAGGTGTTTAATATGTTTAAAATGTTAATTGTCTATTATGACGTAATTTGTTTTGTTGAATTGGGTAGTCTTTTATGGTTATGAACTAACCTTAAAACATTTGATTGTGAATTGTGACGTGAGAGATATTATGGATGTTTCTGGAATAATGGAAGTGATTTTGGAAATGTGAATGTTTTAATTTGTGTAGTGGAGAAGTATTATGATCGAAATACACTTTTGTTTGTAATAAGAAGTTTAATTGTGAGTTCTAGTGTAATATATTAACATTAACATATCCTTATCTGATTTCCCACTACCTGAGGGCTTCAAAGTAGGCTGATAAGTCTCACGATCGCCGTGGAGGAATAAACGTAAGTTGATCCTTTGAGTATATTCCGGGGAACGTAACATGTTTAAACTTTTTGGCGCCCAACGTGGAGAGATATATTCGGACCGTTAAAGACCACTTGAGAAAATTGGTATTGGAACACCCCAATTTAAGTTCATTACAAATGGACGCGAGGATCGCGGAAGTTCTTCTGTTTTTGAGAAATTCCAGATTAGGAGAAACTCAAAATATTTGGGGGTAGGCCTTCCTCGGCATAGAGGGCATGTCGAGGCGACAATTTATGGACCCTCCACCATAAAATAATTTTGTATATGGGTACAAAAAACAACTCAAACGGGGGGAAACCCACAAAACGAGCGCGGCCTTTGAGCCCGCTCCAATTAGTGGAAAAGACAAGTAACGTGCCACGTTACCTTTTTATCAGTATTGTTGAGAAGACCGATAGTAACGATGTTTCTGCAACAACAAAGAAACACGGAGCTGCTACATTGAAGGACTTGTCACCATTCCTTATCAAGAAACAGCTAGACTACGCCGCTGGTTCCGATGTTCCAGAAATAAAGAAGCTGAGAAACGGGAGTCTACTTATCCAGACCAGCACAGATCGCCAGACCAACAACCTTTTAAAGTTACGATCTTTGGGCCACTTCACTGTTAATGTTGAACCCCATCGTCAACTTAACAGTAGTAAAGGTGTGATTCGACACTGGGATCTGCTAAATGCTGAGGAGGAAGAGATCCTTGAAGCACTCTCAGATAAATATGTCACCGCAGTGCAGCGAATCAAGACGCGAAAATCCGGAGAACTTGTGCCAACTGCTTCGATTATACTAACGTTCCAAAGGACCACTCTCCCAGATATTGTACGGGCTGGATATTTGAGACTAAAAGTCCGACCATACATCCCTAACCCGATGCGATGTTTCAAATGCCAGCACTTTGGGCACACTCAGCCTTCCTGCAAGGCCACTACCGCCCTTTGTGGTAAGTGTAGTCTGCCTGATCATGGGCCCGAACCATGTTCTTCTGGTCCCAAATGCATTAATTGCCAAGGCGAACACCCAGTCTGGCATCGTGACTGCCCCTCTTTCCAACAAGAGAAGAAAATCAGAGAGTTGGTCGCAACAGAAAAATTCTCTGCTGGCGAAGCAAAACAACGTCCACGCGAAAGTATACGCATCACTTTACCTGTGCCATTCGCTACAGTTGCTGCAGCTGCTCTTACCCGTCGCAGTGTAGGGGTACAAACCAGCGACGTGTCAACTCAAACACCAACGATTCCTGTAGTAGCCCGCCCTGCTTCGAGGAAACCAGCAACCACTCCTCGCCCCACAGAGAGGAAGTTCAAGCAGGTGCATACAAGGGAATATTTTCTGAAGTCTACTAGCTCACCAGTCAGGGTGGCAGCCACCACCCTGAAACTTAAGGCGCAGCTGAAGGCTGCCCGGCGGGCGCTCAAAGCACCCGCCCCCACTCCCTCTTCTTCATCCCCTTCGCTCTCTGTGTCCTTACCCGAGGACATGATACAGGACGAAGCCGCGGATGAAGAATTTATCAAGGTGACAGGGCCTAGAAATAAAGTACGCCTTAAGAGGTAACAACCATACCTCCAGCTGTGGCTTATTGTCTCCAATGCAACCTTAACGGTTTCCGTACACATCTCGAGGAACTGCAAATTCTAATATCTGAATTTGACCCTGCCATCATATGTCTCCAAGAGACACATTTTCGTCCAAATGAATCAGTGATTCTAAACGGATACACGCTTTACCGCACCGACAAGCTTCCTGAGGGTCGTCGTGCACACGGTGGTGTTGCAATAGTTGTTCGAGATAACATCCACTCAACACCAATCTTTCTCACCACCCCCCTTCAAGCTGTCGCCGTGCGGGTACATCTACCACAGCCAATATCCGTTTGCAGTGTCTACATCACAAGGGAGGAGCGATTCTCTCTTGAGGACCTGCTTTCTATATTCGAGCAACTTCCGTCTCCTGTAGTTCTTTTGGGCGATTTTAATTCCTACCATCGTTTGTGGGGCTCCGTTCGTACAGAGCCCCGGGGTCAAATTATAGATCAATTCCGTGAGGCATCAGGTTTAACGTTGCTGAATGATGGGACTCCCACATATTTCAGTCCTTCCTCAGGCACACACTCTGCGTTGGACTTGTCCTTCTGCAGTCCCAGCCTTGCTCCTACCACATCTTGGAGCGTTCACCCTGATCTCTGTGGGAGTGATCACTTCCCACTGCTTCTAACTTTCGAACATCTTCAGCCCTCACGTGAACAACACCCTCACTGGCATCTCAGTCGGGCCGACTGGGGTGCCTTCGAGCGTGCAGTGGACCTTGAAGTCGATCTAGCGTCGACTTTGCCAGCCATCGACGCCTCAGACACCTTTGTGTCAAGAGTGCATGATGCTGCACGCACCTCCATTCCACGTCCCAGTGGACCTGCGAGGCGACGCCCAGTCCCCTGGTGGACTGCGGAGATCAGTGCAGCCATCAAGGACCGCAATCATGCCCTAGATCGATTCAATAGGAACCACACTGCCGCAAACCTCGAGCAGTTCCGCATTAAGCGTGCCCATGCCCGTCGGCTTATTCGAGCCAGTAAGAAGGCGTGCTGGGTCCAATACGTGTCTTCTCTGACGAAGCAGGCTTCGTCGAAAGCCGTTTGGACCAAAGTACGTCGCATCCAGGGGGGGGTGCATCTACTCCTCTGAGCGCTCTGGAGCACGATGGGACGTTGTACACTGATTCCGGAGACATAGCTAATATCTTGGCCACGCAGTTCTCTGATGCGTCTAGCTCTGAAAATTATGAACCACGTTTCCGCCGTGAGAAGGACCGTCAGGAACGACGCCCTCTAATTTTTCGAAATCATAACACCGAGCCATACAACTCTCCATTCACTGAACGGGAGTTCGATCAGGCGCTTCGAGATTCTAAGAATACAGCTCCTGGAGTGTACAAGATCCACTATGAGATGCTTCGTCATCTGCCCATTGGAGCCAAATATTTCCTTTTGGCGGTATTCAACAGGCTTTGGTTGGAGGACTCTTTCCCCACTTCCTGGAAAGAAGCTATTATTGTTCCCATCCTGAAACCAGGTAAACAACGCACCGCAGCCTCGAGTTATAGGCCTATTGCCTTAACTAGCTGTGTGTGCAAGTTGATGGAACGCATGATCAACAAGCGTCTCACCTGGTTTTTGGAGGAAAACTCATTGATAAGTAATTTTCAATGTGGTTCTCGCTCCAACCGTTCCACACTGGACCATCTCGTTCAGCTGGAAACACATATTCAGGATGCATTCCTCAACAAGGAACATTTAGTTGCAGTTTTCTTTGACCTCCAAAAGGCATATGACACAACGTGGCGCTTTGGCATCCTAAAGCAGCTCCATTCTTGGGGCGTGCATGGCCATATGGCGTACTTTATTGAAATTTTTTTATCAGATCGCTTTTTCCGCGTACGTGTTGGGAACTCCTTTTCGGATCTTCACGAACAAGAGAACGGTGTCCCGCAGGGCAGCGTACTTAGTGTGACTCTGTTTGCCATAGCAGTAAACAGTGTTATGGCAAACATTCTTTCCCCAGTACATGGCCTCCTCTATGTCGACGACCTCACGATCTTTTGTCGCTCACGGAATCTCGCGTCAGCTTCTCGTCAACTCCAACTGACGATAAACCGTTTGGTTGAGTGGTCCTCCCAAACAGGTTTCACCTTCTCATCCGAGAAATTCGTGTGTGTTCACTTTTGTCGTCAGCGTACATGTCATTTAGATCCTGACCTGTACATGGGGAAGTCTCCCCTGTGCTTCGTGAATGAGGTCCGCTTCCTGGGCCTCATTTTCGATAAGAAATTAACATGGCTACCTCACCTTCGCCAGTTAAAGTTCTCTTGTCTTCGAGTTCTCAACCTTTTACGCGTTTTATCTCATACTTCTTGGGGTGCTGATAGGACGGTATTGCTTCGCCTATACCGTGCACTCATCAGGTCGAAGCTAGATTATGGATGTGTTGTGTATTCTTCTGCTCGCCCATCTAGACTTCGCATCCTAGACACTGTCCACCATGCTGGTATACGTGTGTGCACGGGTGCCTTTCGGACCAGTCCAGTCGCCAGTTTGTATGTAGAGACATCTGAGCCGTCGCTGTCTCTGCGAAGACAGCGGCTGGTAGTTAACTACTTCCTCCATCTTCGCTCGATGCCTTCACATCCTTCATTCCACACCATCTCAGACGAGGGTAGGCTGGCAAGGTATCGGCTTCACCCTAGTGTCACTAGACCATTTGGTGTTCGTGCAGACGAGATCCTGTCAGCACTTGGTGTTGACAGAGATCTTCCTGGCGTCTCTCCACTCATTTCGCCTCTCCCTACCTGGGAGTTTCCTGCACCTTCTATCGATTTTTCTCTGACTGCCCTTCCAAAGTCAGAGACACCAATGGTTGTATACCAGCAACGGTTTTTAGAACTTCGTGCGAAGCACCCCAATTTTAAAGTGTTTTACACGGATGGGTCCAAGACATTCGAATCAGTTGGTTGCGCCTTCGTCCTAGACTCTCAAAGTTCCAGTTACTTGCTACACCCTGCCTGTTCCATCTATACGGCAGAGTTGTACGCCATTCTAAAGGCACTGGACTTTGCAGACGTCAATGGTCTGAAGAAAGTCCTTGTGTGCAGTGATTCGACCAGCGTGTTGCAGACCCTGAATTCGCCGTATTCCCGGCATCCGGTAGCGCAACGCATATTCAGACGGCTTGTGTCCCTATCTGCCCGTGCCGATGTACACTTCTGTTGGGTCCCTAGCCACGTAGGCATTCAGGGGAAAGAAGCAGCTGATGCTGCCGCCAAGTCTGCTGATGCGGACGGCGATGTTCTCGTCCACCTTTTGCCAGCTAGCGACCTGCAGAACATGTTCCGCTGTCGCCTTCTTGAAACTTGGCAGGCCGAGTGGGATACGGAAACGGGGAACAAGCTTCACGCTATTAAGCCCACCATAGGTGCTTGGCGTTCCTCGTCCCGTCCCTCTCGGCGAGAAGAAGTCACTCTAACTCGCATGCGTCTAGGACACAGCCGTCTTACGCATCGTCACTTGCTGCAAGGGCTGGACCCTCCGTTATGTCGTGTTTGTAATGTTTTATTAAGCATTCGACACATTCTCGTTGAATGTGTCGATCTTGCTTACCTCCGGCAGACTTTTAACATTTCCGGCTGTTTGTCATCCCTCTTGGGTGATGACAGCAGCATTTTATCAAATGTTTTTAGTTTTTTACGAAGAGCTGGACTCTTCCACCGTCTGTAAGGAGGTTTTTAGTTTGGTTGTTCTGACTTTTTAATGTGTTTTGTTTGTCTCGTGCAGGTCTTTTTACAACCTTGCACTTTTAATGTTTTCCCAAGGGGCTATTTACACCCCCTTTTTATGATTTTAGTCAGAATTTTAGATAAGGGGCTACTTCCCCGTATACATTGAAGGGTGCAAAATGGCCTTTAGTGCCGACGCACCCAAACAATTTTTAAATCAATCAATCAATCAATCAAAATGGATAACACAATTTGAATTTCCGAACATTCCACAGAGTATTTGTTATTACCTTTTTGATAGCGTATCTTTCACTCTCCTTCTTGATGCGAAGAATGACCTCTTGATCAAAAAATATTTCAAACAACTAATTTGGACTCTTGTTTCTGACATTATCTGAATCGAAAGGAGAAACAAAATTTTCCTGCGAATGTAACAAGACATTATTTTCACTCAAATCACTTTTACACCACTTACGGACAGAATCACTTTCGTTTCCTACACACTCGTTTTTTCTTCAAACGTTGATTTCCATTGTCTTCAACACTGTCCATTTCCTGTGTACCAATTCTTACTTCCTCACCATGACTTATCACAATAGCTTCTCCAGAAGCTAGAAGTTGCTTTCCTGACAATATTATTGTATGTGCCTCCTCCATCTTCTTCACCACTGTCTGCATCAGAGTCTGGGGGGTTATGTACGTACACCAAACCAGAATTCATCTCTTCATCTTCTAAAATGTCCGCCATTTCGGCCATAGTAAGATTGCGAAACCTTCAAATAAACAACGAGACATTAGGAAACAAAGTAAGTATTTTTCTATATTTGACACTGTATGTGCCCCCTGGTGCAAAAACGAACCACCCTTTTTTTACAGCTTATTTTACAGACACTGGGTGAAATGACTGTAATTCAAAATCGTAAACGTACAGAGCATTCCTCATCATTACTTTTACACAATCTATCAAACAAATTTGAAACAATCACTATAATTATATTTACCTTCCTTTTCTGGGTGCGCTGCATTTGGCCATGTTGATAGAATGACTTCAATTGAGACACACTAAGATTGCTACAACACAAGAGGGAGAGTTCAATACAGTCTTCGACCGTTAACTGCAATCAAAAGAACAAGTTTATCAACAAAACAGCTTCAACAATAACCCTAATTGTCGGCAAGTAGCTTTTACAATTCAACATCAACAATGGTGCGAAAACGAACCAGTGGGCATAAAGGGGTTGATTTTTTGTGAACCTATAATTCAAGTGCTTGAGCTCCCTTAATGTTTTTGAAAAGTTGGCACCCCTGGTTGACTCTATTTTTAGATGCCATGCAGTGGCGTAAGCAAGGGGAGTTACTGGGTTTAACATCCCTTAATCTTTGGAAATATCATGGAAAATGCTGTGGAAAAATCTACAAAATCTGTATAGTCAAAAAGATCTGGGACGGTGCGACAATAGTAATAATAATAAATATTTGAATTATTATTTCCATGCAGCACGGAGGAAAAGCACAGTATTCGAAACACACGTGTCTGTAAGCAGTGGTGCTCACAGGGGGGTTTCATGACGCGCCTGCGTCATGGGAATTTTTGGGGGGACAAATTTTATACCAATTCTATATCTATCTTCACACAAAAATGGGGGGATCGTATCGCTTGATTGACTTGTTATTGATTTTTAGTTTTGTTTATTATGTATAGTTTTTCTACCTACCTGTGGGTGATCGTACCGATAGGGTTGAAATGAAACACCGCCTCTTATGCCTTTAGAATCGGTTTGGATGGAGGGGGGTGATATTCGCATTAATACAAGGTTAGTCGAGCAGAAACTGTGCGGAATAAGGTTGACTAACAAGGGCAGTGACTGTGAAGTATCTAAAGTAAACATATTTTTTTTGCTTAAATATGTCTGCATTATACAGTGACGCAACTACGGGGGGCAGAGGGTCATTGTCCCCCCAACCTTCGACGGAAGTCAATTCTAGGTAGCAAGGGGAAACAAATATTGACGGCCAAGGGCACCTGCAGGGGGGGGGGGCACAGAGAAGCAATTACTCCTTCGATTTCAAATTTTATGCAAATAAAAATTCATTTTGTAAAATTTTCTTGCTTGCCTCGCTCGCATTATCTGCTTTTCTCATTTTCGTCGAGTTCAGAGCTGTAGCTATGTGTGGCGGGAGTTGGCCATGGCCGCCGAATGATCTAAAATCAAATTGTAAAAGAGAAAATGCCATGGTGTCCAGTGAAATTATTTGCGGCCTATAAAATCAAACCTCCCTCTAACTCCCGGGAGCTTAACTCCCGAAGAACCACAATACTTTTTCAATAAATGGCACACTAAACTGGCATAAAACATCCCAGACCAAATTGCTGCTGGATACCAGTTTTTCTTTCCTAATAGACTTAAACTCAAATTACATAATGTTCGAATCTTATTGAAATACTTATCTCATTGATAATGTATCATTAAACTGAGTAACCAACTAACAGTAACTTAATGTGTGTTCGTTGTATTTCATTGATGTAATTATTATAACTAGGCCTATTTAGTGTGATCATATTCTTTGTGTCATATCATTCTGCAATATTAATTATAATTTTATCTATTTAAACTCAGATGTTAATATCTTATGGAAAATGTACGTAAATAACATACACCCTATTATACAAATTTAGTAACACACAATAGTAATATATTTAAAAATGCTAAAGATACATGATAAGTTCTTCGAATCAATACACGATAAGTGGCGACGATGGATACATTTGTAAGTTTAACAATTAATAAGATTATTGTAGTTGAATAGAAGATTCAAATCTTAGAAGTTCGAAAAATGAATACTTTACCATTCTTCGAATCATATGAGGTAGGAAGTAATATTAAAGTTTATGTGCGAAGATTTGATTCATTTCTAAAAGCACAAGAAGTTAAAGAAGATAAAAAGGTTCATTTATTGTTATCAGTGATTGGAAATAATGCGTATGAGGCATTGTATATTAAATTAGCTCCTAACCATCCTAGTAGTTTTCCTTTCGATGTTTTTCTGACGGAACTCGTTGATATTTACGAACCTAAAACAAATAAGTTGCTATAGATATATAAATTTAAAAATGCTAAAAAAGAGCATGGCGAATCAATGCATGATTATATATCACGAATTAACAAGTTGTCATTAACATATTGGTTTAAGCCAGAAGATTTTAATGAAGAATTAAAGCACCAAACAATTTTTGGACTTGAAGAAGGTACATTAAAAAGGAAGTTAATTATGGTAACTCCCAAGACGTACAAAGATGTTTGTGACTACATTAGGAATCATGAAGTAGTAGACAGATTTTGTAGCCATATTCAGCAAGACTCAAACATCCACAAAGTTAACACGTACACTCCAAGAAATATGTACAAGGGCAAATTAGAGGTAAGTAGACCTAGTGGCCCGGTACTGAATCATCATTTGGAGCTCGAACCATCATTTGGAGCTCGATCGCCTTAATGGATTTCTCTCGTAAGGCATGTGTTGCCAACTCCTTACCCGAAAAAATCACCAAGGTTGTGGCGCTTGTTGTAGCCTTTTATGATGTACATTTTGAGGGCAGAGTTGACAACACTGTGGGGGGCACTGTAGCCTTTTATGAGGGGGGGGGGTCTATTGCCCTCTGTTTACATCTGGCAACACTACCGTAGATTTTTTGACAGTGTTGTTAACCTACTGGGTTTTTTCACTGTAAATTTTCATCAAAGGACCTGAGGGGTCCATATACTTTTTATGTCTGGCAATACTGTTGGGGGGCCTAGTGTTGGCGACACTGTGGGTTTACTGTAGCCTTTTATGAGGGGGGTTTATTGCCCTCTGTTTACATCTGGCAACTCTATTGGATGTTTCTTTTTTGAGGCTCGAAATTATTATTTGAGGCTTGAAATCATAATTTGATGCTTGTCGGTGTTGCGTACCCACTCTACAAAAATTCCACTATATGATTTTTCACTGGCTAAGCTAACCTACAAATAGGAGTTGGCAGCACTGACTTATAAACCCACTGGGTCCTCTTGGCATGTTTTTTCATGATGTGTTGCCAGGCTATTGAGCATCTTGGCGTATACAATGTATATATTTTGAGAGGGGGGTTATAGCTTTTTATGCTGTACGAATACTGGAAGCTTGACAGTGACAACCAACAGAGTAGGTAAACCTACATCCAGGAACTGGCAACACTAGTTTCTGACAGTGAATTTGAAATAAAATATTAAACAAAATACATGAGTAAGCACTGTGATTACAAATAGTACCAGTGTTATGCCCCCAACTCCAACTGGACAACTGGGGAAAATAATTGTACAACAATTTGTACCTAATTGTACAATACTTGTACCTAATTGTACAACATATACACAGACATAAAAGAGAGAGCCTTCCCGTAACTTACCTCATGTACAATTTATATGATTTTACAACTGTGAAAAGAAAGCATATGTGTTCTGTATGCACACATTCATTCCTATTTTTCGAAGTTGAATGAAAGCACGTGTTTTTACGCTCTCGTAATACTGACCTTGCTCCACTGATTTTAAATTGCTTCCATCCGCTTTTTTTTTCTGTGTTATTTCCGCATGCACGCAACATTCGCTTTCAATAGACAGAAGGAGTGTTAGTATAGCAGGTTTTGAGTTTACAATTTATTAAATTAACAAATAATTTATGTAAGAATATACTTGTACTTACCGAACACAAAATAATAAAAGCACATGTGAATGTTTGCGTGTGTTCATGTTATATGACGACTGAGTAAAAAAATAATGTTGACTCCCCGAAAGATAAAAGTTCCCGGTTCGACATCAGATGCATGCAAATTTTATGTTTTGCTCTCCAAAATCTTGATTTTTATGTTTGTGCTATTTGTCATACAGCAGAGGAGAAGAGGGGAGAGGGGAGGGGAGGGGGTACTATTAGCGCCATCTATTAGCAAACAATAGAAATAAAAAGTAGGGTCAAACTTTTTCAACACCCAAAAATTTTAAACGTCCTCGCGTAGTAATACGATCTAGCTGAAGATGTTTGAAGGAGTACTCTTAGTCGACGAAGCTAATTGCTAGGGCCCATATATTGCTAAAATGTTCTTTGATTTGCATATTTCTCATACCGCCATATGTTGTTCTAGTTGACTTCTTCCAAAAAAATGCTAATTAGCGAGAGTTAATTAAGCAAGGCAAGTAAAAGAAGCAAATAGAACAGCATATGTGCCGGCGTGAGAATATGTAAAAATTCGATTCAGAGGTGGATCGAATTAAAATTGGGGGATATTTTGCATTTTTTCCCTATAATGTACAAAACATTTACCGTACATAATCTTTTCCATTTACAACAGTATAAAATAAGAGGAATGTGCGACAATATCCATATTAATTAGGAAGGTATGTCGTATGCTAGGTTAGCTAATTGTGTCTTCTACAGCTTCACTGTTTAGAGGAAAGATGGAAAAAGAGAGCTCTACAAAAACTAACGCTCTTAACAATATTGAACGCCCCGTGAAAATTATATATAAATAAGGCATAAGCGTATTATCTGCTTTCACGTCAGATTTTCCCAACCTGTGAGCTGTAGTGTTTAGGTGACAAGCGACCTGCTCAAATATAATACCGTTGACAATATTGAACGCCCCGTGAAAATTATATATAAATAAGGCATAAGCGTATTATCTGCTTTCATGTCAGATTTTCCCAACCTGTGAGCTGTAGTGTTTAGGTGACAAACGACCCGCTCAAATATAATACCGTTGACAATATTGAACGCCCCGTGAAAATTATATATAAATAAGGCATAAGCGTATTATCTGCTTTCACGTCAGATTTTCCCAACCTGTGAGCTGTAGTGTTTAGGTGACAAGCGACCTGCTCAAATATAATACTGTTGACAATATTGAACGCCCCGTGAAAATTATATATAAATAAGGCATAAGCGTATTATCTGCTTTCACGTCAGATTTTCCCAACCTGTGAGCTGTAGTGTTTAGGTGACAAGCGACCCGCTCAAATATAATACCGTTGACAATATTGAACGCCCCGTGAAAATTATATATAAATAAGGCATAAGCGTATTATCTGCTTTCACGTCAGATTTTCCCAACCTGTGAGCTGTAGTGTTTAGGTGACAAGCGACCTGCTCAAATATAATACTGTTGACAATATTGAACGCCCCGTGAAAATTATATATAAATAAGGCATAAGCGTATTATCTGCTTTCACGTCAGATTTTCCCAACCTGTGAGCTGTAGTGTTTAGGTGACAAACGACCTGCTCAAATATGATACTGTTGACAATATTGTACGTATATTGTATTGTATAGGAGACTAGAAGCATATAATTTGGCGAAAAAAAAAAACCCGGGTAAGGTCATAGAAAATAGTTAAAAAAAAAAGTGAGCAATTATATTTTGCATTGCACAGCATTAGGTATTAAATAACATACCCCCAAAAAATCTCTGCATTATGCGTTCTGTAAAAAATTGCCCTACGTGCCAAATTGGTGTGTCAAGTCAACATTTTCAAAGGCACTGTCGTACTTGTGTGCCGGGAAAGCGAATATGTGCAACCAAACTGTGCTCTAAGTGTGGAAAAAATATTTCTATTGACAATTTCAAGCGACACCAGCCTACTTGCAAGAGCACTGGAACATCTCTACCGCAACCTTCCAAGCGAAAGGTAGAAGTAACCTCCCTCGATGTATCGCCACCTGCCAAACGCGTCAAGCTGGCGAAGAAAGCAGACCGATTTGCGTTTGAGCATTTATTAGAAGACTTTAACATAACATCAGACAGCTCATGCGATGTGCGTAGTTTTCTGGAGAGCGAGCGAGCTAAGATAATATCCATCCTCAACGATGCATTGGCTACATACTCCACTAAATTCTATGCTGTGCTATGCTGCAAGTATAAGAAACCGTCTGATGAAATATATAAATTCTTCCATGCCACAAAAGCAAAAACACTGCATCAGGCAGATATCACTGACCTCGACAGCATCTACAACAAGTTTGTCGAGGAGTTTGTGGCAAAGCACGAGGAGCATCAGGCTAAAGGCTCGGGCGGTTCGCTGTGTGGCGACCCCCACGAACTTTGTCTGACACTTAGCAAGTTCCTACCACTGGCAGGGTCTAGCTATATTGCCCTGCCACCCGAGGTTGAAGCAAGGAAAGCTGTTCTCAATATTCAGAACAAAGACACCAAATGCTTCCTCTGGTCGGTGCTGGCAGCATTGCACCCTATACCTAGGGAAAACAATCCACGCCGTGTTAACCACTACACGCAGTATGAGTCGGAACTGGAGGTTGCAATGGCCGGGATTGCCTACCCTGTAGAAGTCTCGCATATTCGCAAGTTTGAGGTTAGTGCTCGTGACTTGTTGGGCCTGCAATTAGCCATCAATGTTTACGGTCTCACCGAGAACGAAAATGAGGTCCACCCCATCCGGGTGAGCAACGTGAGCAACAACAACGAGGTACGAGAAATCAACCTCCTGCTCATCAAGGACGAAACCCATCACCATTACACCCTTATCCGTTCCCTCTCTCGGCTTGTTTCGAGCCAACGGAGCAGTGATAGTCGCCACGTCGAGGTGTGTCGCAGGTGCTTGGCTATATTTCATAATCGAGAACAGCAAAATTACCGGCGCATCAGAGGACCCAACATTGCTGCTGAGAAGCTAGCTCGCCACATGTTCTATTGTAGTACCAACAAGCCTGCACGAATTATCCTGCCCGAACCTGGTGCAGTAGAGTGCTTTCGCATGCACAGTGCTATGTTGAAGCATCCTGCCTATATTGTAGCAGACTTCGAGGCCTTTCTTCAACCTCTGTCTAACTGCGAGCCCAACCCCGAAACATCCTCTACCATTCCTTTCCAAATCCACGAGGCCTCGAGTTACTCCTATGTTGTGGTGTGGCGAGACCAACATATTGCCTCCGAGCCCTATGTGTATCGCGGTCCCGACCCGGCCAAACACTTCCTGGAGAGAATGCAACAGGAAGCCATCAAGATAGGGAAGGTGCTGTTGGCCCCCAAGCCCATGCTGCCTCTGTCTCCCAAAAACAAGCATCAGCACGAAATGGCTCTAAATTGTCCTGTTTGCAAGTCGGTCTTCACTGACGATAACAAAAAGGTCCACCACCATGACCATTATGGGACCGGAAGCTACATTGGCCCGTGGTGCAACAGATGTAACTTGAGAGCCAGGGACCCGCGCTTCATACCGGTCTTTTTTCACAATGGCTCGGGATATGATTTCCATCACTTGGTCACACATCTAGGGTACGACAATGCGAGAATCAATGTCCTGGCACAGAACGAGGAGCGTTATATTAGCATCAGCAAGTGGGTGCCGATCCCCAACTCAAGCAGCAGCATCGAGCTTCGGTTCCTCGACTCTCTGAGGTTCCTCCAGGCAAGCCTCGATGCTCTTGCTGGGAAGCTCAGAGACGACCAACTAGCCATTACCACATCAAGTTTCCCGAACTTAGATGTCGCACTCATCAGACGTAAAGGGGTCTACCCCTACGAATACGTCACAGACCCTTCCAAGTTCGAAGAAGAGTTGCTGCCTCCCCAGGATAAGTTCTACAGCCAGCTGAGAGGTTCTGGTATTACCGACGAGGAGTACAAGCATGCTCAGTCTATGTGGGTCGAGTTGGGTTGCCGAACTTTCGGTGATTACCACGATGCATACCTGAAGCTTGATGTGACGCTTCTTGCCGATGTGTTCCAGGCGTTTCGGGCGACTGCGATAAACATTTACAACCTGGACCCTGTATATTTTTACAGCCTTCCTGGACTGGCATGGTCGGCCATGCTCCTGCTGACTAAAGTTAAACTTTCACTTATCTCCGATAATGATATCATGCTTTTCATCGAGAGAGCTATCCGGGGCGGCATGGTCCAAGTGTCGCAACGCTTCGCACACGCCAACAATCACCACATGGCCACTGGTTACGACCCCTCCCAACCATCAAGCTACATCATGTACACTGACGTGAATAATCTTTACGGGCACTCCATGATGCAGCCACTCCCAACAGGACAGTTTGAGTGGGCTGACCCCTCCAACTTCGACATCGAAAAAGAGTGCGACGAGTTTGGGTTTTTTGCCGAGGTGGACCTCGACTTCCCCGAGAAGCTGCAGGATACATTCTGTGACCTTTCGCCTGCTCCGGAACTCAAGTGTCCACCTGGCTCGGATCAACCGAAGCTCGTCATGGACTTGGAGCCCAAAAAGCGTTATGTGCTACACTACCGGAACCTCCAGTGGTTAATGCAGCAAGGGGTCTCGGTCAAAGCAGTTTACGGCGTGCTCTTGTTCAGGCAGTCTCCATGGTTGAAGCCGTACATCGAACTGAACACCAACCATCGCACTGATGCCACTTCGGAACTTGATCGCGATTTTTTCAAATTAATGAACAATGCGGTATTTGGGAAGACCATGGAGAATGTGCGAAATCGCGTTGATGTGAGGTTGGTGACGAAGAAAACACAGTGTCGTCGACTTGTTGCAAGCCCGCTGTTCGGGTCTCGAACAATTTACAACGAACAGATGTCTCTGATTCACATGAACCGGGGCAAGGTGCTACTCAACAAGCCCATCTATGTGGGAGCTGCAGTTTTGGATCTGAGCAAGTTGTGCATGTTCGAGACATATTACGGCATACTACGTGCACACTACAACCACAATATCTCGCTCCTCTACACAGACACAGACAGCTTGGTGTACCATGTTCGCACGGCCGATGCGTATGGTGATATAGCCAAAGTTCCAGCTCTTGTCAAGCTCTTCGACACATCGGGCTATCCCCAGCTAAACCGGTATGGAATTCTGCCCCGGAACAAAAAAATACCCGGCAAACTCAAGGACGAGAAAGACGGGGATGTGATTGTGGAGTTTGCTGGACTTCGTGCCAAAGCCTATGCGATCCGGGCTGAGGGTTCTGTAACAAAAAAGGCAAAGGGTGTAAGCAGGCAAGTGGTTCGGGAGCACCTCAAGTTTGAGGATTACCTCGAGTGCCTCAGAACAAAATCGCCCATTCTACAAAAAGAGCATCGTATCCAAAGCGTCGATCATGTGCTTACAACTAATATTGTCAGGAAAGTTGCTCTGGATGCACACGACAACAAGAGGTGTATTCTTGAATGTGGGGTCCATACACTTCCGTGGGGCCACTATCGCCTCCAAACTAGTAAGACCTGCCCAGAGTGTAACAAAAAGTAATAGGCAATGCGAAAAAAAAAAACAATTTTAATTTACTTCCACTTCCTCGATTACATGCATGCATGGCACAGCAAAATTAAACTTCTGGAAACTGCTAATTGCAATTTGTACTTATATATATAAAATTCCACATTTCTTATTGTGTGCTATTTTTTTTTATTTATTTAAAACTGTTCAGTTACTCTTTCATTCTTGACGTCATACACAAATGTTTTTTCTGCAATAAGAATGACACTGCACAGAGTATCTGCAGGCAAGGCATCGTGGAACTCGCATACAATCTTGATGTTGGTACGATCGTTGACCACCACTTGCTTCCTCTTAGATGTGTTGATGACGGTCATGGGTCTCCGTGCTTTGAATTCGCTGGGCGCGTAGTACACGTCCACGCTTCCCTCGGTCACGCGTTTGTAAGCCGTGTAAGCTTCGTAAAGTTTGAGGTAATCGTCTTTGGTCATGTCGAGGTTGTAATTCTCGCGCGGGAACACTTCGTTCCTACCGTTCTTCAGATAAACGTTCTTGATCTTGCAGTCGTCGAACTTGCTGGAATCTTTTTCCTGATCGTTATCGCGTCCGGTCTGAAAGAGCACAACGACGAAATCTGGCATGTCGAACTGTATGTTGTTGAACTGTGTCGTCACGTCGAATTCCATGTGACTTCCCGACGCCATCTTCTGCACGCACTGGTAACCGTGAAAGTGAATCGGCACCTGCGGACTTTTCAAGATCTCCGCTTTGTACTTGAGGGCGTAGTTCGTTTCGTATTCCACCACCGGCATTCTCAATTCCATGCTCCGGATGACGCATTTCGCCGCTTCGGGTAAAGTGTTGGCTATCGGCGTGGTGCCGTCCGGACCTAAAGTAGCGTATCGCATCAGTGCGTCGTTGTCGTTGGCCGCTCTTCGAAACGTGATCCTCAGTCCTCCCTTCCACATGATCTCCTTGTAGTCCGAGAAGAAACCAGGCAGCAGACGCATGGGAAAGAGCACCGTGTGACTTTTCGTCGATATTTTGGTTCCGGCTTCGAATCCCCCGGCCTGGTAGTACGCTGCGTCCGTTTTGGATAATTTCAACGTTCCCACCGCCGTCGACGTGATGCCTGGATAGTCTATTCTGTCGATGACGGTGTTGTGTTTCCTCACCTCCACCTGCGAGAACAGGTGAGGCACGAAGTTGTCCACGAGTATCAAGTTTGCTGCTGCGGGAAACGCGTCTCCGCTTTCTTTCTTCACCACGTCGAATTGAAGGTAGAGGTCCGCTCTGTGAGGATGAATGAACCCGTCGCCTACGTCCACGTCGTATTCGATCTCCCTGTTCGCTTCGTTGAGATTGGCGAACGTGCGACGGTTGGGAGGGAAAGATTGCAATTCGTAACTTTCGATTTGCTCCATTTTACATGTATGGTTATTTATTATACGTTGATCTCCACGATGGCCGTCGTAGTGGCACCTGCGAAATCCACCACGTCTCCTTTCTCGTTCGTCACCACCAACTCTATGTCGTCTATGCGGTTGCGACATACTGGAAAATAGATCGGCGAAGAGGGTGTGTAGATGATCGGTTCCATGAACTCGGAACTTGGTTTGAAAGTGGCTATGATTCCCGTCTGCTTGTGACTTCCTAACAATCCGTCCGAAGATTTCGTGATCATACCTTCGGCCACGTTACAGTGTACGTTCAGAGTCTCTATGGCCAAGAATTTAGGAATGTTGGTTGCTACGTGCTTGATGCCAGCTTCGAGTTTGGTGTCGTTCTCGAAACCTAAAAGTTCTCCCATGGTGCCCAGGTCCACGGTCTCCGTCGCGGATAGGATTTCCACTCTGTGCGTGACCGAATTTTGAGAAAGGTATGTGCCTTTGGGTAATTGAGCTTGCAAAGTGGAAAGATTGTATTGTCCTGGCGTGACGACGATGTGTTCGCTTCCGACGCTAATTTTGTTGTTGTGCTGCGTAACATTAGGTATGAGGTACATGCTGTAGAATGCACGCAGAGCCACGGATTTAGGATAGACGATGTCGTCGTGCAGCGTGAGTTTCAAGATTGAAGATTCGCTCGTGAGATGGAACACGCCCATCCTAGTGATGCTGTTTGAGGTTCCACAATGCTTTCTGGAAATCCTCGATCGTAGGGTTATTTATTTTAGAGAGAAACGCGAGCACGGAGAGGCAGAGATGACCGCAGTTCACGTCTCCGAAATTTTGAATGCGTTCGTCGTTGTAGTATATAGAGGTTTTGTTCGTTTTCAGATAATGAATTAAATTTGTAGGTGGAACACCTCCGAAAGAATCGAAAACGAATGCTTTATCATTGTCGTTTTTGTGGTAACATATCCAATGCGTGCCTGGATTTTCTTGACCGTCCAAGTTGACTACTCCGCATTCTCTTCTTTTAACGCTTGAAGGTAACGAGTCGGACATGAAAACTCCTCTGAAGTGTTTGATTTGTAACGGTTCGATCAGAGATTCAATATCTCCGTTGGTGAGTGCTTCTGTTTCTTTTTTTTAAACTTCTTCATCACGCCCTTTCCTCCTTTCTTCTCCATGGCCAGGTTGTGACGTTTCTGTTCTTCCAATTCCGCTTTGTTCTTCTTCGAGTCGATGACGGTTTTCGCGATGGCGGCACTTCCGCCGGCCAAACTTCCAACGGCCCCCAATGCTGCCAGGATGGCGGGGATGCTGAATATAAAACCTCCGATCTTTTGCTGTTTCCGCGAACGCTGCAATCTTTTCAATTGAGGTGTGCTAAGCAGCAATTTCATTCCGTGTCCTTTCGACAAGCAAGAACGTTTCTTCTCGCGTTGTTTCTTGGTGAGTAACCCATCGAGGGCACCTAGATTTTTAAGATTGGAGTATGGTATCTGGTACACGACACCCTTGGGCTTCATGTTGATGCTCTATGTGTTATTTTCACGGTATGTTATTTATATATATATTCTGAGATTTTTCTTGTGTAGTTTTTTTACGGTATGTTATTTATATATTTTCAAGGCCTCGCAGTCGTTACACAAATTCTATTACGTGCTTTGTTTTCTTGCCAAGAAGTTCCTTTGTCCCCTTGTACACAATTCGAGTTTTGTTCTCGATTAAAATAGATAGCTTCTCGTCAGATAACATGTTAGCGTATCGATCTGGTAAAAATAGACTGTATTGTGCGTTGAGCAACAGGCGTACCTTGGGACCATACTGGGTAGAAACGATTGAACCAGAAGTTATCGTGTAAGGTTTGTCGACTTCCAATTCCTGAATTTTTACATACTCGACTGACAAATTTAGCATTTGTTTTAATGCTTGGAGATCACTTATTTTTTCAGGCGTCATATCAAAAAAATTTCAAAGTGTTAGAGAGAAATTTAATTGTTTTTTCACGATGCGTGTTATTAATATATACCGAAGATTATTTTTTTTCACGATGTGTGTTATTTATATATCAAGTTTTTTTTTTGGCACGTATATATATTATTATTTTTTTAACAGAGGAAGAAAGTCCGTGCTTCGGAGAACGCGATCATGTGCGTAATGATATCTTCCCTCTCCTGCTCAGACTTGTACCAATCATCAGTATACCGTCTTCTTCCCTGCATCGCCTCGTACAGTTCGTCCAACCTCTCGTTCAATTTTTCCCCTGCAGCCGAAAGCAGAATGTTGAGATCACCGCACCTCAGGCCGCTGATCTCCCGAAGATGGTCCTTGAGAACCATTTCACAAGGGATGCGAAATTCCGGCATTGTTTTTGCCATGGTTACAAGTTTATTAACATCTCCGTTTACTACTTTTTTGAATATTTTAGATAGTAGCTCGGGTGGCAAATCGGTTATGCAAGCCATGTTGTTTTTTTTTACTGTATGTTATTTATATACCCCACCCCAATTTTTGTTTCGTGTTCATGGCGATGGTGGTGCCTAGTGCGGCGACCCGTTCACCCAACGATGCGTCTCTACTCACGAACCTTTCGAAAGCTGCGTGCTCTAACTTTCTGTCTGCTTCGTGACGTGCATTCAGATCCGTCTGCGTGGTGTTGTAGGCGATGTCGTGATCTTTGCATGCGGCATCCAACGGATTCACACCCTTGTCTCCTCTCTCCAATCTTTTCTCGAGTTTGGTACCCGGTCCGCAGTACTGGTAGCCAGGTAAATGCATCTCGAAAGGTAACTTGTTGATGATGTCGTTCACGAGTCCCTTTCCTTCGGCCACGTTCCAGAATTTCGGAGGCAGCGTGTTGATGATTTTGATCAGGTAACCTATGCCCTTGTCGTCGTTCACGATGAAGTTGGAAAGTTTCGTGCTGATCATGTCCACGATGCCAACCTTCTCGTTGTAGAAATTACGATTGCCTGCATTCTCTTCGCCGGCTATCACCAACAATCGGTCCACGAGTTTCCTAACGTCGTCCACCCAAACGAATTCTTTGGGTAACGTGTTGTAGCGTTTGACGCCGCTGCCCGTTTTGACCTGGTTCCAAATCGGTTTGATGAGATTCCTGTACTTCTCGCCGCTGCTCGATTTCACCCTATTCTGCGAGGCGTCGTTGTTCTGGTACAAGGCATCCGTCATGATCAGAATTTCCTTGTAACTCTGGTAATCTTCGTCGGTGTAATCTTTCGGCTGCTTTTTGGCGACGAGTTCCCACAGTCCCACCGTACCGGGATACCTGTTCCAACTATCCTTGTCGCCTAAATTGACTTTAATGTCGTTGCCTTCGAAGGTCACCTTCGATTTCCCAATCTTCCACACCACACCGCCGCCTTCGCTGGTTTCCATGCTGGGATACAATCCGAACACTTCATCCTTGTCGAATTTCCCCGTGCTCAGGTAGTCTCGTGCCAAAGGTCCCAACTCGATTTTATCCGAAGACGACGTGCTACCAATGGCTCGACGTCGTGCAGGTGCATCCTTCAGTTCGAACGGTGTCGAAGGAATGCTTGAAATGGGCGTGGGTACGGCGTAACTTTTAGCTGCGAGCGGTACGAGTTCATTAATCAAATTTTTATTTTGTTCCGTGACACTTTTAATTTCTTTACCTAGACTGCTGATGGCATCGATCACGGGTTGATCCTGACGTTTCTTCTCTTCGTAGAATCCGCGATTCTCGGATTTCCAACCTTTGAAGCGTTTCGCGAGGTAATCGCGAAGCTTGAGATTTTCGTCTTCGATTTTTCGTTTCGTCATGACGTTATTTATACACGTCGTTTCTCACAACGTTGCAACGTTTAGAAAGTCGTTGATTTTGTTTCTGTATTTTCCGTCGTTGGGTTTCCTCGTCATGTCGATCGTCACAAATCCGAAATCGTCACCGTTCCAGCAAGTAGAGCAGCAGCGTTCCGAAAATTGATTGTAGTTCATGTCTCCGCCTACGTAGTCATCGTACGCGTGCTTGAGGTTGGTGTGATCTTGACGAAACAAACATATGAAATTAGCGTTGTCGCGCACTAACTGTTTTGGAATTTTGGAAAACGTTTGAGCTAGGTAAAAACAATCCATTCCTTTGTGACGACCTTGCGTGAAAAAGTTGCGAATTTCATTTTGATTTTCCAGGATGGCGTCGTCGAACACAACGACTGAATTTTCGCGACAATCGTCGAGTGGTTTTATTTCCGAAGCGAACGTTGCAATGTCCAGACCATCGTACACTTTCATCAGTTGCTGGTATTTGGATTGCTCCAAACTTTTCGAGAACACGTACAGGTGCCTGTTCTTCCAATCTAACCAATTCGGTGCGAGGAGAAAATTGTCCACGAGCAGTGTCGTTTTCCCACACCCCGAAGGACCTACGATCAGACAGCGGATGCTGTCGGGAAGCAACTCACCGTTCTTTTTTTTTCTCGTTTGACTTTCCGGATCCGGTAGACGCTTCACCACGTTCCACGTACTCACAAGATCACTTCGTTCGCGTCGATCCAACTCTTTTCCGGAAGTCCCAGCCATTTGACAAACAGTTTGTCACCTTTCCTACGCAATACTTTCTCGATGAGGTACGTGTCGGGGTGTTTTGTTTTAGAGAGTTCCTCTTCGTAAAATCTTCCTTTCAAAATCTCGCCGCTACTATCTTTTATTATATACGTGTGTCGGTTTCCGGGTAGAACTCGAACCACCGTAAAGAGTTCCGTGCTCCAATTTTTTGTGAATCCCTTCTCGAAGGTGCGTTTGAATTTGCTGATCCTCACCTGGTCTCCAATTTTGTATTTAGCTTTTTTTGTCGTGGGTGTGTACTTTGGACAGTAAACTGTAGAAATTAAACGCTGCTCGTCGGACTTGGTAACGTCGGCTGGCTTCATGCCTATCGTTCTGTGCCGTGTGTGATTATAGGTGTCGACGAGTTCCGGCAGGATGTCGACCCATTTGTAATTTCCCCGAAGCGTGAATCGTTTCCACATGTGTGTTTTCAAGGTTCGATTGAATCTTTCCACGATGCTGGCTTTGATGTGACTGAAGGTCGAATAATGTCGAATCTTGTGTTTTTGAATAAACTTTTGGAATACGGCGTTGTAAAATTCTTTACCGTTGTCTGTTTGCAGAAACCGTGGTTGTCTGCCGCCGCTTTCGCGAAAAATTGTCTTGAATGCTTCCGTGACGCATGTCCCCGTTTTGGCTTTCAAAGGTAGAGCCCATGCGAATTTCGAAAACGTGTCTATGACGGTGAGAAGGTACTTGTTGCCCTTGTTCAATTTATGCACGTTTTTCAAATTGCCGCTACTCATCTCCACGAGGTCACTTTGCCAGAGGTCGTCGATGCCCTTGGTTACCACAGCCAAACGTTCGTAGTTGCGGCGTGCAGGTTTATGCAATTCTTCGACGATGGCTTGCCTAGACATTTTTTTAGAGATTACGTTTCAAGAGAAGCACAAGCGTGATGGGATTCAAAGAGGGTGGCACTTCGCTCGTGTTTTGAATGATCAGCTTATCGCCGGCACTCACGTCGAAAACGGTGAGATCTTCGTCTTCGTGTATTTCATATATGTTGCGCGTTTCGTTCCAACGTGCCAGAGGAATGTTTCCTGCTTTCTGGACACCACGATTCGATATCAAAGTCATGGTAGGAACGCTAGCTTTTCTACCGTGAGACCAGTACGAAAATTCGTTTATCTGAATCGTACCATCGAGGAGAAACTTGTAGTACGGATGATAAGGATGCAACATGTACAGTTTGTTACCTTCGACGAACGTGGAGATTCTCTGTTGATTGGGTACGCTGTTGATTTCGATGGCTTGCAGAGAATGCAGTTTAGCGAATTTAGTGTCGACGCCGAGCAGATTACTGTGAACTTGTCCGAGTTTATTTTCGATGGGCAGCAAATGCTCGATTATGGCATCCGTTACGGTAGAAAACGACGGTTTGATTTTCACTTCCACGTTCAACTGCTTGTAGTTTTCGTTGAGTTCTTGCAACTTGGCACCGAAAGAGGCCAGCGTCGATTCCTGCGTGGATTCCAGCACTCCGACTTGATCTCTGATGTTGACGACGATGTTCTGAAGGTTCTCGACTTGATTCAATTTCGAGCTCTTCTCGGTAAGATCGTTCACGATGCTTCGCATCTCTGTAAACTGCGTGTGAAGGTCGGCGACGCTCTGCGAAGTGGGCAGCGTCGACACCAGCGAACTAATTTCGTCTCGAATCTGTTCCACGTTCGCCGTTTCCGTTTCTAGTCGTTTCAGCATACGTGATATGTTTCTTTTCAAAGCGTGCAATTCTTTGGAGGTGGGGAGATTGGCCACTTTACTCTCGAGATCGCTCAATGAACTTTTGATGTCGCTCGATTCGGATAGTGCCGTCACCGCCGTTTTCAATTTTTCCAAATCTTCGCTCGAAGGTACGCTCGTCCGTAACGATTCCAAGTCACCCTGTATGTTGTCCAGTACGTGATGAAAATGAGCGAGATTCGTTTCGACGTTCAAATTTTCTAAATATTCGATCTTCTGCTGAACCGTGCTCAACGTGTCTTGAATGCTCGTCAACGCTCTCGCTTCAGCGTGAATATTTTTAATTTCTTCGTTGATCAATTCCAAGGACGCCTGAAGCGTAGCGATGGTGGTTTGAATGTGTTCGAAATCTTGATAGGCCTCCAATTGAATTTTTATGTTCGCGACGCTTTTACCGATGACCTGCAGTTCGTCCGACGATGGTAGGTTCGTCATTGTATCTTCCAAAGTCTGCAACTTGGATTTAATTTCTTCCAACGTGCTGGTGAATTCTTCTTGTAATTTGGAAACGACGACATGCAAGCGTTCTGCGTCTATATCGTTCACGACGGTTTGAAGTTCGGAGAAATTCTTTTCTATTGCGGAAGTTCGTTCTTCGATTTCGAGTTTCAATTTTTCCAAATCTTCATTTTTCGATTGAAATTGCTGTAATTTGGCCAAATCATTTTGAAGCGAATCCACGCTCAACTGTATATTTTGAACGCTGTCGTAAGAAGGTACGTCGACATAATTTTTTATCAGCGTTTTCAGTTCGGAATCGATTTTCAGAATGGGGTCGAGACATTGCGTTTGGAGCGTAGCGATTTCCGACTCTAAACTTTTGTTTAAGGTTTCCTGCAAAGCAATCAAATCGGTCCTCAACTTCTTAACTCGAATGTCCAACATGAGAATCTCTTCTGCATGGTCCACACGCTTGGTGTTGCCGAAAATGTCGTTAGGCATTTTGTTAACGGTTATTTATAATAGGATAGACGATTCGTAATTCTACGAAGAGAGGAATAAGTTTGTCGTAATCTCCGAGGAGTTCCATGTAAAGATAATCTCCTGCAGACACATCGTACGTAATGTTAGGAAGCATCTTGTCGTGCTTAATTCGAAAAATGTTCTTGCCGGTAGAAATTTTGATTTCGCCTGCGTTTTCCGGATTCACGGTGATTTGAAGTTTCCCGTCGATCGGAATTTCGTAGAAATGTAAATTGTTATTAAAAACATAAAACATCTTGCCCACATCGTCATTCAGTTTCGTCCAAATGCTGTTGAGGTGAATGATCAACAGACCGTTGAGTTTAGGTAACACGGAAGGTAAGACTTCATGATCTGGTATGGTTTCCATAATGATCTGTTTTTGAAACCGAACAAATTCATAGGCATGCTGGTTATTTAAGAATACAGTCAAAGTTTTTTGTAATGACAGTCAAAGTGTTTTTTTTTGTTTGCTTGCGTCACAATACAGGCATGCGCGCGCGCGCGTGTGTGTGTGCGACACATTGTTCCCGAAAGAGGTTTACAAAAGTCACGATATATAAACATTTGGTCCCACAGTTGGAAAATTACGATAAGTTGCATTCAAAAGTTTCAAAATATCATATAGTGGAATTTTTGTAGAGTGGGTTGGCAATTTCTATTTGTAGGTTAGCTTAGCCAGTAAAAGATCATATAGTGGAATTTTCTTCGGATGGGTTGGCAAAACCCAAGCCTCAAAAAAGGAACATCCAATAAAATTGCCAAATATAAAAAGGGGGCAATAAACCCCCCTCATAAAAGGCTACAGTAAACCCACAGTGTCGCCAACACTAGGCCCCCCCCCCAACAGTATTGCCAGACATAAAAAGTATATGGACCCCTCAGGTCCTTTGATGAAAATTTACAGTGAAAAAACCCAGTAGGTTAACAACACTGTCAAAAAATCTACGGTAGTGTTGCCAGATGTAAACAGAGGGCAATAGACCCCCCCTCATAAAAGGCTACAGTGCCCCCCACAGTGTTGTCAACTCTGCCCTCAAAATGTACATCATAAAAGGCTACAACAAGCGCCACAACCTTGGTGATTTTTTCGGGTAAGGAGTTGGCAACACATACCTTACGAGAGAAATCCATTAAGGCGATCGAGCTCCAAATGATGGTTCGAGCTCCAAATGATGATTCAGTACCGGGCCACTAGGTCTACTGAGGTAAAGAAATGTTATAAAGAACAATTGCAACAGGACAGTTCAAGGAATGTTAACTGGATTTGCTATAGATGTGGTTCGGAAAAAAACACGGAGCTGAAGGTTGTCCAGCTATGGAGGAAGCTTGCAGATTTTGTGGCAAGATAAATCATTTGGAATGAAGAATGTGAGAGAGAGTAGGAATGGCTGATGTCTTGTCCAGATTACCTGTGTCACGTTTAGTGAATGAAGAAGAGGATTTACCTATTTATTTTTTTGGATAATGAGACATTGATGAGTTAAGATCCTTTAAGAGTTGAGGAAGTAATTGAAGCAATGAAACAGATGAAACATTGTTACTAGCATATGAATACACAGTGAAGGATTGGAGGAATATAGCACGTAAAGAAGCTGATGGAGAATTGAAAATTTATTCTCAGAATAAAAATGTCTTAAATTGTAATAATGGAATGTTATGCCATTGTGAGCGAATTGTAGTGCCAAAATTATTGAGAAATAAGGTTCTACAAGACTTGCAGAAATTTCATTCTGGAGTTGTGAAGTTCAAACATGTTGCAAGAAAGTACTTTTGGTGGGGCCAAGCATGAACTAGGATGTAGAGAATTTTGTTCGGTCGTGCGATGCGTGCAGAAGACATTCAAGAGCACCAAATAAACAAGCCTGAAGATGAATCATTTCACAGAGTACACATAGATCATTTCTTCTTCCATGGATATACATTTCTTATTTTAGTGGATGCATTTAGTAAATACGTAAATGTTTGGCAGGTTGTTCATTTAACGGCTGAAGAAACTGTTGAGAAGTTGACAATAATAATAATTATAATAATTTTTCCATATTTGGAATACCAAATACCATACGTTCTGATGGTGGCCTTCCATTTGCCAGCAGGGATTTCCAGAGATTTTGTAACAATCATGGAATAAAATTAATTCACAGTTCACCGTATAGACCCTGTGCAAATGGAGAAGTTGAAAGGCACGTACAAATCGTAACGAACGTTGGGTCGTTGGGATCTTAACCAAGAATCTTAACCATTATGCTTGGGTGATGTAGCTTTGTCATTCATTCATCCTCACTGTGAGCACTTGCCCTTGGCAGATAACTTGATGGTAATGGGCGAGAGGTTACTTTTCACACATGAAATGGCACAACACTTAGAATTTGGGTTTATGTCTTCTAGTTTAGATCAACATGGTTAGAGAAGGATGTTACCTGTCTATTCGATGATGAATAGTTCCTCGGAGAAGACTCTTAGAATTACGCTATGCAGGCTCGCTCAAGCTCCCCGATGTTTCTCGTTCCTCGATCCAAAGCAAAATACCCCACGTCGCCCTTTACACTCTAACTTATCCTTTCTTCCACCACCTGGTTATTGCTCCCTAATACCAGTTGATCAGCAACTTAATTCCAATCAACCAGGATGATTGATTTAATACTGACCTAGCATTCTTTGAATGCTTGAGATAGTAACGGCCGACGAAGGAGGTTATTGCTTCTGACTTGCTACTTTGGTCTAATCAGGGGAACCTGTTACGAAATCATCAAAAGGTACATGACTTTAACCCTGGGAGAGATAACAAAAGGCAACGTCAACAGACGCAATGTTTCTGTGAATCAATTCTTAAAGAGAATGTTGTTCTATCACAACAATACTGTAATGTGATTATGGGGAAATCACCAAATGAAATTTTATTTTCATACAAAGTAAACGCCAATAAATTAATTGATAATGATAGAACAAGGGTTATTTATGAGGCAGAGCATTATAAGGAAGGATCTGGAGTATATTATTATTGTCCAGAAAAAAAAGCAGTATGAAAAAGGCGAGATAGTAGGACAATTATCGCACTCAATTTTCAAAGTTAAGAGGGACAATTACACAAGAAATGTTCATTTTTCGTTTTTGAAGCCAGAGATTTTCAGAAGAAACGAGAGTGGAAGATATGGAAATGGTGAAAGCTCGAAACGATGTACAGAAGAGTTTGGTGGTGAGCATAATCAATTTGCTAACAAGGAGGTATGCAGGGCCTGGAGAAGCCAGGATGTTCGAAACAAGAGTCCACTCCAGCAGCAGCATTTCCACGAAGGTCTGCAAGGATACATAAACCACCTTGCAGATATGAACCAGTTTAGAATGATTATGATTGTTGATATTATTATGTTTCATTTTGCAACCAAGGGGAATATTGTTATATATTAGTGGAAGTTACGTTATGGAGCCATGGTCTGAAACAGCCATAAATCTCAAATGATATATACATATATTGTTGTTATGGTTACTTGTTGTTGATTTTATATACATGTGTTATGGAGTTATATAAAAATGTTCGAACCCAAGTGTTTCATTGAATATTATACAAATTGTGTTAGTAACACACAATAGTAATATATTTAAAAATGCTAAAGATACATGATAAGTTCTTCGAATCAATACACGATACACCCTTAATATTAAAAATATATAATATCAATTTAACAATGTCATGAAACAATAAATACGACTTGTTCTGGACACCAGAATGGTCTGGATAATCTTGAAGAGAAAAATAGAGAGATAATAACTAAATAATATAGCTAGGTAACTGAATTATCTATTCTTATTATATATATATATATATATATATATATATATATATATATATATATATATTTGTTTGATGTACATGTATGTAATTTTATGTTATAAATAAAAAAAACAATAAAGAAAGGAAAACAAAGCGGGGGAACCGATAAATTCAGAGCAAAAGACGTCCTGGTCTATTTAGGCACTAGGACGTAAGTGCCAAGGAATATAGAGCGTAAGTGCATACCCTCGAATGCAGGCGGGTGGAGGCGGGCTGCATCGGGGGTCTCCCTCTTCATTTATTTTATCGTTGCACATGTAATATTAATTAATAACAAAATTAATTAATTGTTGTGTAAATTATATTGATATAAACGTGTAGATATGTATTCAAAATGCTTAGAATAAATAAAGATTATTCTATAAAATCAATAATGTTTTCAATTGCAAAAATTGGATCTAAAAATTTTCTTGCTCGCTTCGCTCGCATTCTGCTTGTTTTCTGTGATGTAATGTATTTAAATAATATGTGTTGTATATTTGTGTTGAATAAGCTTTGAATAGTACACAATTTAGTGTTAAGTTTTTTGCATATATATTTTCTATTTTATGTCGTTCCATGTTGCATATGTGTAAAACATATGTTGTACGTGAAAGTTAAACATGCATCTTCGGAATGCATTTATCATTCATTATCTGCCATTCAAGAATACAGTTTGTGTGCTTGATTTCCATTATTAGCTAATGTGAAATTGACGGTGTTGAAAAAAATATTTCAAATCGTTTGTTCCAAACAAATGCTTTAGCACAGACTTCTATCCCCTTTTTGCGTAATTTATGAGGATAATAACGTCTTTGATAATACTACTACTACTGGTAATAGTAGTAATAATAATAATAATAATAATAAAATGTTAATATTATTATTATTATTATGACGATTGGTACGTTTATCCTGGTACTTGCCCCCCCCAGACAAAAAATCGTGGTTGAACCTCGGGTATTATATTTTTCCGCAAATTTTGTCTTACAAAAATAAATTGAGTAATTAATTCGGCATAAACGGGGGGGGGGATTTCTACCTTTTGGGGGGGAGTGCGTCATGGGGCTTGGGGGGGGGGATGGGCACCCATGTCTGTAAGAGTGAATACCTTGAAAATAAACACCAAATCTTGTAAATAAAATATGAGGGCACCTATGATTTTAAATAGAATAAAAAGAAATGTTTTGTATCTCGGCTGCAACAGTGTTCAACGAACACACATTTTTTTCCGTGAACGATGAGCAGTAAATAAAGAAAGTTCTTTGTTCGTTACTTGTAAGCGGCTGATGCAGGCAAAGGTTAGGCCGACAAGAATACACAGTCACCAGTCCGCCTTTCCATTGTTTACCGCGGCCTGTTTGGATTTATGAATTCGAAAGACAATGAGCTTCCAGTGTACGAATTAACGGGGGGGATGCCGGGGATTATCCCCCAGCCACAAGATTTTTTATCGCCGGCAGAAGATAAAAAATGTAATCACAGCCAGGGATGTTTTTTATCCCCACCAAAGAAAATTGAATTGAAAGTATGTTATACCATTTCGAACAAACACCACTGAAAAATCATTCGCGAAAACAATTAGCCTAATTAACATTTAAAACAATTGCATCCTACTACGCGTCTGAAGTTCTATCTTTAAATAGCTCATCGTGTATTTGTTTATTGTCTTCGAGTGTAGGGGTTTTAGAAAAACCTCCCAGAGTAGTGTCGTGCCGTTGCTCTCTCCATTGTCAAATAAACTACTTGAAAGCAAGCCTACCGCTATGGCAAGAGCTGATTTCGTCAGCTTTATTTGTTGGAGGCACTCGCCGCACGCGATCAATGAGTTGAACGCACAAGAGATATTTGCAGTGGCCAGCCTGAAATAAGTGTGTGTGTGGGGGCTACAGATTTCGGAGTCAATTTCTCGGGGGGCTAACTAATACCGACTAAAATGTACTTACTTCATACTTTTAGGATATAATTTTACCGCTTGCATATTTTACAATCAGAACTGAAGATCAGTGTCGGATCTACATGACGAAAAACCCCGCAGTGCGGGGGGGGGGGGGGTGCGGGAACAAGGGAATCTTTAGGGGGCCCTAGGCCATTGACATAGTAGAGGGTTCGCGTAAAAAAAAAAATTGTCACTCAGGGGTGCAGAAACGAATACAATATATAAAGGTATAGTTAAAGTAAAGTTCCGTGTGCATATAGCACCGTGCCATGAAAGCACATTTAGTGTATATGGGGGCTAGGACCCTGCATATTTTCGATGTCTGACATCTTAGAGGTACAATGGTATAATTTGATTTGAGGTTGGATGGGCCCTGGAGCCGCTTTATATGGGGACAAAGCCGGAAAAATTCCGACCTCAGATCACCCACCCCGGGTCTCCCGCGTGGCAATCAGACTAGAATCAAATTAGGCTACAATTTCACGGAAAATGTAGCGGTTTCTTCAACCTATCTTTAATTAGGAAAATATTATGACTGCATGATAATAACAATTTCCAGGTGTGAGAAAATGGTGTCATATATATACACATTACATCACCACTGGCGCCAAAACTAAGGTCGGCCAGGAGGGTTTGGGCCCCTCCAGTTCTCGTCCGCCCCCTAATAGGGAGCCCAATTTATAACTTTCAACTTATTACATAACTTTTGCACACAGAAACTTCGCACACAACAGGTGGGAAATTACGCAGAATTCTGCTCTGAAATGGGCAGAATCAATGATGTGGAACAATCACTCAGTTTTACTAATTCAGTAGGCTATATCCTTTTTCAAGCCGACAATGAATTAAGGAAAACGAAAGGTATATTGTGAATGAATAGGCATGTGCGAGAATATTGGAAAAGCATGGAAATGATGTAGTCTTCATGCTCTTGAATGAGCTAGTCTATTGCAAATAGACACTTTTGTTTCCCTTCTGATTAGTATTTCTTTTACATGTACCTGTAAACATGTGTGTGCTACTTCATACTGCATTGATGTGGCTGAAAGTTGCAGTTTATATATTTATACAAGTGCTTAACAAACGTTTTAAACAATACGTGTATGTGTGTGAATGGAAGAGCGGATTAGGGCCGGCGACCCAAGCGAATGCCCGGTGCACCGCCCTCGACGACGCCAGACCAAGGTGGTCCGATTTAGTACAGCCAAATCCTTATTTCTGATTACATAAATGTGGATATTTGTTTTATAAAGAGTTGGATAGTTGGATTTGTGTAGAAAAAATAATTGAAGTTACTTCTCAATGACAAATGTATATTGCAAAATCATGTAGCAATTTAAACTTAGAGGCTACTGTTATTTTGATGTCAACCTACAATATGTGCGTTCTTTGACATTACGGCATTGAAAACACAAGGCTATTATTTATCGTCGTTTAAACCGTAAATACATATACAGCACGGTCATGTTTTGTATTAGCCGAAGGTGGAAAGTAATGAGACCAGGGTAGAATGTTGAGGCAGGGTGGACAGTTGGGGTGCCAAAAATCGACATTGCCTGGATTACAATTTTATCTTGGGCCTTCCTTTTTTTATGTAAATATGTGTGAAGATATTAAACTCCTATAAAGGATGGGCCTCCCCGATGTCGCAGTGGTATCGTCGTCGCCTTGTAGTCAAGGGGTCCCGGGTTCGATACCCGGTGGAGGCACATGGCACAGTGGTTCGGATTCCATTTTAAACCGTAGGTCCAGTCCCGATTAGCCTTATTGTGTATAACGTACACTTAAAACACCAACTCAAACCAACTCAACTCCTATAAAGGATGGTAGGAATAAGTATTATAAACGGAATATAGTAATCAAATTCTCAGACAAAAGTTACATGTAAAGAATTATGTTGTATAATTACATATTACAATTTTTAAAAGTCTAACTCAAGTGCATTCGATACCAATTAAAAAAAAAATTGCTCCCCCCCCCCCCCGTTCGCAAACAGAAATAAATCAGTATGTATGCTTTACTTAGCTTTGTCCCTCCCCCTATTTACATCACCCAACCTTCCCATTTAGAAGTTTTGAGTTCAATTCAATATGGCACCCACCAATATGACGGACGTCCGCTTCGAAGACACCAATGTGGTTCCCCCTCAGAATAACCTGTTTCTATCATGACCAATTGTACCCAGTCTCTAACTCCTTTACTTTTTTATAGGGGGTGCTAAGGGACTTTTGAATAACCATGTAGGCCCTTGCATGTGACTTTCTCAACATGAGATCAAGAATTACACACACACATAATATATATACAGGGTGACTGGTAATTAGATGTATTCCCTGAAAGGGGTTAAAGTAGAGACAATTTGCAATAAATTTGACCATATGATACCAGTAGAATTGGAACGAGATGAAAGCAATAAATCATCATTTTAATTGACATTAATGGCTTTTTTATTCATTTTCGAGGGGTGACGCTATTGTTAATTAATCTAGCGCCACGTGTCGTGGGTGGAGGAGGAGATGAGTCATCGATGACTCATGCACACGTGTGAGTTTGAAATTAATGGTTTTCCATTAGTGCACAAAAGACACTATTATGTATTCCGTTTTTGACCTAAGCTAACACTATTGTTGTATTTTATTAATGCGTTTCTGCCGGATATGAGTCACAGATGATTTATACTGACGTTGGAGTTTGGAATTAATGGTTTCTCCATTAAGGTACAAAAGACACTATTGTGGAGTTCGTTTTTACTCTAACCTAACACTATTGTTGTATATTATATATGCGTTTCTGCCGGATATGAGTCAGGGGTGCTTTATGCACACGTGGGAACTTGGAATTAATGGTTTTTCCATTAATGTACAAAAGACATTTTCGGCCTATTCTAAGGCGTCACGTCCGGCCATTTTGGCGTCGGTGGTGAGTCATATTTGGTATAATTGAGGAGCTCGAACGGTCCTGGGTAGAGGCTAGAAAATATTAACCAATGAGAGAAGGTTTTTAATAAATGATTCAACCAATCAGAGAAGAGTAATGAAAATAATATTTATATTGACGGGCCTTTTGTCTAAGAATCTATAAATATCGAGCGGAAGACGAAGCGGTCCAAGAGAGTTCTCAAGTGTTTGGCTTGAAAGTCGTACTGATTTTTTAGCGTGACTGAGTTGTTGCAGTGCAACTAAAGGCTTTTTAACTTGGTAAGTATCTTTTTTTTTTGTGTACTATTCTTTATTTCAAGTTGTTTTTTAACTGCCATGCAAACAAAGTTTAAGCGTTTTACATTATTTTTGAAAAGATTATACAAAGAATACTCGAAAATAACACTAACAATATGTATTGTTATTGTTCCAGGTTCTGTCACTTTCTCTCTTTCTGAATTCCACCCATTCTTTTGTCACTGCGATGTTTTTTAAAAAATATTATACAAAAATATTAGAAAATATCACTAACAATGTGTATTGTTATTGTTGCAGGTTCTTTCTGAGAAGCAGATGTGAAGTACTCTGCAAAGAACTGAAAGCCCGATTGGAAGAAACGAATAGTGAAAACTGACGTTGCTGAGCAGGACCCCAGGGCGATGAGTGATTTGGTGCTTATATGTCCATGTTTCTTCGATTATATCGATAAGGATTGTGTGCTGGAGGCTTTGAAAAAGTATACCCCTTACAAGTACATTACATGCTGGGGGTGTTATTCAAATGAAGGCAACCAACTAGCCCACGATTGCGTTATTAAACATTTTTACGAGTGCGAGGATGTGCGCGGTAAAGACGAAGTTCAACTCTCCGATTGTTTTATAATTTGCCAAGAGGAATGCGGAGAGAATGAATGCCAGAATTGTGTAGAGTGGATGTGCGAGAGAATCCAGCGTTATCTGCAGGATCCGAACAATACAAGTCATATTTTCGATTTTTATCTTGCTAATCATGAAGATGTAGGTGATGGTTTGAAGGACAGGAGGAATCGACAGGATACAGAGACTTTTACAGTGTGTTGTGTGAAATTTCAAATGATTTCGAACTAGTAAAAACTCTTATAGCGCCTATACGAGAAGCGGAGCTTGCTCGTGGTTAAGAAACAATATTTGTTAATATCTAAAGTGAAAATGACGCAATATATTATTGATGCGCAAGGTTTTATGTACAATAATAAATTTATATTGCGTGAGATGTGTGTTAGTTCTACAAATTTGGATACTGTGTATTATGCTCTTGTAAAAGTGCCAGAATATTTCAAAGACAATAATGAATCCCATTGGGTGAAAGAAAATATTCATGCTTTATCGTACGATACTCCTCTGGGATGTGAAGTGTACTATGTTCGTAGTGTAATTAGAAATTTGAACTGTCAAGGTTCAACTTTCTATTGCAAGGGAGAAGAAAAATCCAAACTTCTCAAAGATTTGTTCAATATTTATAATATTGTAGATTTGCAAAGTGCAAACTGTCCTTCGCTTAGAAATTTGTATATGTTTCAAGGAGGATTGTGCAAGTATCATTCTGATACTTCGCCTCCATCAGAACAAGGTTGTGCATTCAGAAATGTACAAAGACTTGTATCTTGGTACAATACTAAAATTACCAATATGTAATGTATTTTAGAGCAAATAATAAAAGATTTGTGAAAAAATAATTGTTTTCTTACCATGCTATTTACCCTTATAGTCTTTTATTCTGGGTACGTTTCAAGTACTATTGACTTTTTGAGTGTTTGATTAACACCAGGGGTTATTTGTATCTGTTATGCTGTATTATTTGAGGCTTCTTTTTTTATTCTACAATCACTATATGTCCCTGAGAACTAAATTCCACTGACTGAAGCTTAAAGCTTAGGCTCTACAGCATGTTGAATGGTTAATCACAAGGCAATATGAACTTCACAGAGGGTTGTAACAGAGGCATAGGAACGCATGGCAGAGCATTATTAGTGTTCAAGAACCTTTTACATCGAGAAATAATGCTGCCTTGTATCTGTTTTTTAGTTTACATATTCATTTAGGATTCAAATGAAACAATTGCAGTATTTTTTAAAAGTTTATTTTTATTCAAGAATATATCAGATTTATATACACGAAAAGTAGACTACCAATAAGCGAAAATCACATAGTCATTACAATTTAGTCGTCGTTGGAATTCCTCCATGAGGGTGTCATAGTAAGAGAGAAATTTTCGCCATTGTTCAAAATTTAGTGTGACTTCTCCGGTGGCGTTGCTGATTTCCACTTTTATGTTTTCTCCACTGCCCTCGAAGGTGAAGTAAAGTTCTCCTATAATGTTTATAGATCTGCATCTCTCTTCTCGTGTGGGGAATCTGTTCTTGTAAGTGTCGAAGATCGCATCTGATTTGTACACGCATGCTGGGTACTCATCGCTATTTAGGACAATGTAATTTTTTTCATGTTTCAAAATCAATTCAGTGTCGGTGAAAGTACCTCGAATAACGACATCCATGTTGTTATCAATGTTGTAGCGGCTTTCTGGTTCCATCTTGTGTTTTTTATGTGTATCTCTAGTAGACTGCAATGCTTAGTGATTTTGTTGGATATATATATATATATATATATATATATATATTTCAAAATAGGCGCAAAGTACTACAAAAAGCAAGCTTTACCAGTTACACAGCCAATATTTCCTAATTCAAGTAACTACATGTACCAGAAGCACTTGCACCCCAACACTAACTAGACAGAATTACAAAAGCAGATTCTGCTATGTAAATAGCCTTTTGCAAAAGTCCGATGACAAAAGTTTAAAAATTGTAACAGGCCAGACAGGGACTCGAACCCTGGACCAATAGGTTAAAAGCCTAATGCTATACCAACTAAGCTATCCGGGCACGCGCTCTACACGTGAAAAGTTGGTTATGTTAAGAAATATCCAAGGGATCAATAGCATACAAGTGTTATGTGTATGAAAGGAAAATATAAGGTTGACATTACTATTCATTAGAAGACACGGTTCACAAAATCCCCTGAACAAGTGTGGAACAAACGTTTTGCGGGGAGCAAAGAAAGACTGCCAGACCCTAACCCAGGGGGGGGGGGGAATTTTCCCACCAGTCGCTCGCACGGCGGATGGGGTGAGCCTCCATTGTTAGTTCTCGCAATCTTTGCTAAAAGGTTTTTTTCCTCTCATCTATAGGGCATTACGCCCTGCCTCTATTATGATTTTTGAATGGTGCTTAAATTTGTAGTGGTTAGCACGTGTGGCCAATATTTTATTTTGGAAAGTTGCACGCGCCCCGGGATAGTCGAGACTTCAGTGAAAAAACATCTATAATTGTTTACCGAATATAGATAGTTTTACTGGAAAGAGACATGCCACATATCTCACATTCTATAAATAGGAAGAAATAAGTTATGTATCCGGGAGGGCTACGAAGCGACTGCAAGACTGAATAGCAAAGTTAGCGGGTAAAATGAAAGCTGGATTTTTTATAAGGTACTTTATGATGCTTGGGGGTATATAGACGCTCCCTCTTGTAATCTGATACCAAATTGTTACTTTGGAGTGTGGAGTGAAGAACGTTGTATCCTAAGATGACATCTTTACCTATCAGTATTGTAAGTATTGTAAGCATATTTTCAAGTACCTTTTTAGTAACTCAATTCCACTTTTTATAAATGAAACAAATGGTTTCTACACACGAAATTTTTATTTTCACAAACTAGTCTACTACAAAGTATGTAATACATCAAGCTTTTTCAATTGTTACATATCATTCTACTACAAAGAAGCGTTATACTAACGCTTTTTTTATCTCTAATATAATTTCTTCACAAGTGCGATATTCAGGCTGATTGTTTTTTACTGTTCACTCAAAATTCTGCTATCCATGTTCACATTTTACCCAAGTACTCGGAGGCTAATGAACCTCCAGCTACTACAAAGCTCTGTGCCCTGATTAGGCTCTCACAGCATCCACACTGTTGATAAAGTCAAGAAAATGCATTTGTAAATTTTTTTCTCACTATGCGGTCATTCTTTTTCAAATCTTTCCCAAAGAAAGATAGAAAGTATTCCATAGTTAGATTTCTGCTGGCATAATAGAGGAACATAATACAGTACAATCCGCACACACTTGACAACGGATTCTGAATAACTGTTCTGTTTATACACCAACAAAGGCACCTGCGTTTCAAAAACGCTGTCACAGAAGCACTGGGGTTTTCACCAAAACTGTCAAAATATGTTCCGTGGCAATTCGAATCAATGTACAGGGCCAGTCCAATGTATTCCAGGCCCCGAATCTCTGTCTTTATTGAAACTTGATATTTTTCGGTAACGTATTGCCTGTACCAGACCAACAAAAATTTTCACATAGAACACTGACATGACTATGCTTATGGTTACCATTTTGCACCCGAATTCAATTAATATAAGTTCTCGTCTGACGACGAGATGCTGGCTTCTTTGCAGTCTGATGACGAGTTGTTCTCGTCTTGGGTTGAGGCACATGTAGGTACAACGTGCTGAATGAAACTGTAGTGGTGTAGAAACTGACCGTACAGGTGCGCGTTTCTCAGAGCACAAGCTATTTCTCTCAGGCGGTGGTTCTTCTCACAGCAGGTATAGGTAGGGAAACTTAGTAGAGCTGATTTAGGGCATCCAAGCTGCTCCAAGTTAATCACAGTGCGTTGAAGTAAGGTAGAAAGGAAATGGCACTTTTCTGCGCCAAAGGAATAAATGCCTGCGGCATTTTCGGTACAGCAGGATAAAATAGTGGACATATTGGTAAAATTCACTTCTCCAGCTTGCCAAGAGAGGCCGTGCACATTTTGAGTTTCCCATAAATTTTCATTTTGTATTCTGATATCGAGATCATCCCATGCGCCCGGAGGTTTAAATACCCATGATTGCAAACAATTAGAATCTGGATCCACAACAGCTATTTCTTTCGGAATATATTTTCCATGATTATTCCGAAATCCTATAAAATCAATAACGGCTCTCATATTGTGATCCAACTTTGTGGCTGACACTCACTCAACTGAAGGCTTATTTGCTATAATCAAAATATCCGTCACAATAAGACCCCGTGAAATCAGTTTCAATAGTAGGAGAAAGAATAAAGATATACAGAAAAGATTATTTTAGAGTTTCTTTGTTATTTAGAAGCAGGTAAAGTTTTACCATTTTATTGAGGGTTGGTGGGTCCTAGAGCCACTTTATGCATGAGCTGAAAATTTCGAAGTCAGAGTATAATATTTGTTACATGGTACATTTTTTGTTTTCAGGAAGAAATAAAGCAGGAGTGCCCCTGGTGTGATATTCAGGGGTTTAGGGGGAAGAAGGACTTAATAGACCATTTATATTTACACCACCCCCCCTATATTGGAAGAAGAAGAAAAGCATCAAGAAGGGAGGCCTTATTTATCCACATATATAGAAAGCAATATAATAGTCAGTGAAAAAAACAATATACAAATACGTGTGTGTGTGTGTGTGTGTGTGTGTGTGTGTGTGTGTGTGTGTGTGTGTGTGGCGTTCGTGTGTATCTAATTATGTAAGTATTTATTTTTACAATATATTTTCTTGAAAAATGATATTTATATTTTGTTTACATCCCGTACGGTAAAGAGACATAGTACTCCAATTTTCGGCGTTTCGTGTGAACTGCCTGGTGAGTTTTTTGTTCCTTTTCCGAGACTATCTCGAAATTAGCTTTACGTTTAATTTTTCGAGGGTTTTCAACCACTCTCTTTTCAATTTCTCCTTTAACAAGTTGCTTGAAATAGTCAAAATTAATTTGCAATTGCGTCCTGTAGTTCATGGTAATTCCGCGCACTTTAATGACATGTTTCTCATCGGTTGCATCATATTTGTTTTCCATTTTATATGCATAATTCTTGGGGCCACCACCAAGAAAACATGAGATTTCATACGGCTCTTTAATCTCATCGGTCAGTTCACCAAGAAAGGAACCTGTAGGTAACAGCGTTTCACCCTGCTTTTCAACATAGAATACAGAGTCAGTGTCCACATAATGAATAGATTCTTTTACTTGATCCATGAATGAATATAAATGCATTCTTCCATAAGCAGTGATAAATGCTGAGACAAGAACATTGGAAAGCACTAGCGGCGAATTGGCCGTTTCCAGGTCGACAAAGTTTACTAGCAAGCATTTTTCAGAAATAGGGACTACATTTTTAATCTCAAATTGTGGATTGAATACAATATCATGGAATTTCTTCTCTGTATTGACAAAAACTGACTTAGTTTTTAATACAGATTCTCCAAATTTACCATAGAGGCTATTAAGGAGTATTTTGGATATGTAACGCAGCCCAGCATTGTATCCAATTTCTTCCTTGACAAGCTGAATACCCTCATGTTCGAAATAATCACGAATATACTTGTCTTTGTCATGTTCTGTACTGCAAGTGGAAGGATACCCTGAGGACTGTTGTTTCAGTCTAAGGAAAGTATCTACGTATTCTCTGAACACATTATCTGATTCTTGTGCTGAAGGGAAATCCCATACTTCATAAATTTTTAGTATTTTGTACCCTTTCTCTACAGCCAACTTGAGTTCTTCTGATACCCAGGTGCCATGTAAGTATCTTTGTTTTTCGGTGTGTGGGCACTCTTCCTGATTCTCACTTTGTGCACATGCACGGCAGAGAGCAAACATTAACTTGCTATTGCACGCCATGCCAAGCACAGGTAAGTATAAATTTTTAGGTGGGAGAACATCGCACTTTACTACCCCGAATATGTTCTCCAGTGGGGGAAACTCGGAAGTGTAAATCACAGGTTTGCCCGTGGGCATCTTTCGCTGTTTCATCATGGCCGGGTACAGGGAAACAACATCTAAAAGTTTCATGCATGAATTCTCGCCATCTTGGCGATCGTATAGAGCCCTGAAAAGTTCAGTACGTCCGCCATTGAAGGCTTGTTTGGGGATAAGCGGGGAGTCAAGCGAGTAGCAGTTCTCACCAATAAATTTGCGTAGTTCCGGGTTGGTTTTGATTTCGTTATGGAACTCACATTCCCATTTTTCAATTACCGTGTACCCCATTTGCTCCAGCAACGCTTTTCTTGCTACTGTGCGTTCGTACCTCTGGTTTAATGTTTCTCCTGTTTCATTAAGGGGTTGATTCCTATTTTCAGGGGAACATAACGGGCATGAATGAAAATAACATCCCAGAAAACTGTACACAGTTTTAGACTCTTCATGGAGCCCGTCCAGCTTATAACGCCCTACTTTCGCTTCCCCGAGATTGCCAGCATGCCTCAATGTAATATTATTGGAATATTCTATCCATTTCAACCATTTCAACGAAATTAGAGAATAAGTATCCTGCTCCCGGAATCCCATCGGTGGTATCTTGATAAGTGTGTTTTCTTTTAGAAATTTAGTCCTGAATATCAATGAGGCTAAAGATGCAAGTGTGGCACATCTCAGAAAGCATTGAATTCCCGACAATTGTTCAATTAAATTTGAAAATTTAATACACGCAGCTGCAAGGATTTCAACATCACTAATACAATACTGACGCAACTCTTGTTGGAAATCAAATATTTTCCCAGCCTGAACAGTTTCCTCATGCCACTTGCGAATTTCCTCCCGTTCTTTAGCGGACTTGGCGTCCACGTCATAAAAAGAAATATCAGGGTAAGGCCCCACGTAATGTTGGTTCTCAGGCGTAGAGAAAAGATAGGGAAAGTCGCCTTTACGTAGTTCATCTCCGAGACCCAGACTTGTAGGCAAGCCTTTTAATTTCATTAACATGAAATTTAATGAATCACGGAAAATGATTTTCTTGCCCACGCTCATTTCAATAATATTACGCCCTCTCATAATTATTGAAGGCATAATATTTTCTTTAGTGATCAAATAGTTCAGTACAAAATGAGAATCGTAACGTCCCGCATTATGTGCAATGCACACAATTTTCTCGAATCCTTCCCTGGGTGTTTGAATATAATGCATAAATTCCTCAATATTGGGGAAAATATGCATACGAGGGCCACACGTTTCGCAGAAATCTGCTTCAGTGTCTTTACATGCGTGACAAGCCTGCTTGGCAACCGCCAGATTCACTTTGTGTTTCTGCGCATCTTCCCCGTCAACCAACATACATTCAAAATCATAAAAAATATACAGAAAGTTACTGATTGGATCTACTTTGACTGGGAGAATATAACATTTGTGGGTAAAGGTAAAGGTAAAGTGTTCCCCTGTGCATAGCACCACGCCATGAAGGCGTATAGGGGGTGTGGGGGTAACGCCCCACACTTTCTTGATCCGGTCGTGAGTGAGGGTGATGTGATCAGCATCACGCCCCTGACCGCCTTTACCCCCCAGGGTTTCCCCCAGGTACCCATGTTATTCGACGCTGGGTAGGCGCCGGGGCCGCTTCCACCGTTAGAAAAGTTCCCGGATTTGAACCGGCCGGGGATCGAACCCGGGACCTTGTGGAGAATGTGGTAAGGGTCGACAAAAGCACTACAGCTTTTGCAAAAAAATTCTTCACATTTATGAGGAGTTTTACGAGTCCTTGTATTAATAATCTTGCAACAGATTGTGCACTGTTGAATAGATTCACACACACTGGATTTACGGCCTTCCGTACGTAAATGGCTCTGGAAACATTTTCCAGACAGAAACGTACGGTTACATTCTCCACATTTTCGCGGGACAGAGTTAGTGTTTTCCTCTAAATGACTACCTTCACATTTGGCACAGTGTAATGTACACTCACTATGTTGATATTTGTGAGCAAATCCTATTTGACATTTGGGGCAATAATAATGTTTCACAAGAAGGTTCTGAACAGAATTGACTATATCAAAGTGTTCGTTATGATACAACAAATTGATTTGTTTAGGGCCGAATGGAGTAGTCCGTATCACCTCATAGTCCCTTTCCCCGTCTTTCATTGCAAAAACAACAATCTGGTACTCTGGCCCTAGCTTATTCTGAAACTTCATAATATCTTCTACTGTACACCCATTGGAAGGGTCGACGTTTGCTTCATAACACAAGCGCATAGCGGCTTCTTTAAATAGATGATCCGATCGTGTAAAAGACAAAATCTTTTGCTTGTCTTTATCGATTTTGGCCTTACCAAGTGTAATTGCCCGTGGTAAACACAAATTATCATCGTTGTTAATTGCAGTGATAGCCCGTTGAATCTGATTGGGATTGTTCACTGTTAGTAACGGAGCGTATTTTCTGTAGAGAGGAACTTTGCTCTTCCCTCTTCCGCGCCGCGGTTCCACAATATGCGCGCTGCATTTAATAGTATTCCCCACAAAGAAAGACTCGTTGCTATTGAGCACTTTGGCAACATAATGTTGGATAATGTCCACATTTAATGCTGAAAGGCGACGCCAAGGGATATAGATATCCCTGTCGTTACCTCCCGCAGAAATAATCACCCCAACTTGACTTTCGGGTACAACATCATAAAAAACCCTTCTCATCATGAACTTGAACATCGATCTGACAAAAGAATGAGGGTCCCCGACTACCTGCGCTGGGATATCAAAAGAAACCTCCCTGCCTAGCATGGCAAACCGTCTGAAATATCTGTTCCGTTCCCCCGCTATTGAAAAAAGGGGTTCGCCCGAACCAATTTGATTCAATATGTTGTGAGCAGTCTCGCAAAACAAAGTCGGATCAGAATATGGATAATCGTAGTAAATAACCACCCTCTCGCAAAAATTGTAGTAGGCATTAATAATATCTTCTGGAGAAGTGAAAAATCCTAGGTTAAAATGGGTTAAAATGGATTCGGCAGTACTCACCGCACTGCTGTTGGACCTGGAGCTGGAAGCCATTGTTCGCTCGTATGTCGAATTCAGAAAAGAGAAAGAACCTGCAACAATAACAATACACATTGTTAGTGATATTTTCTAATATTTTTGTATAATATTTTTTAAAAAACATCGCAGTGACAAAAGAATGGGTGGAATTCAGAAAGAGAGAAAGTGACAGAACCTGGAACAATAACAATACATATTGTTAGTGTTATTTTCGAGTATTCTTTGTATAATCTTTTCAAAAATAATGTAAAACGCTTAAACTTTGTTTGCATGGCAGTTAAAAAACAACTTGAAATAAAGAATAGTACACAAAAAAAAAGATACTTACCAAGTTAAAAAGCCTTTAGTTGCACTGCAACAACTCAGTCACGCTAAAAAATCAGTACGACTTTCAAGCCAAACACTTGAGAACTCTCTTGGACCGCTTCGTCTTCCGCTCGATATTTACAGATTCTTAGACAAAAGGCCCGTCAATATAAATATTATTTTCATTACTCTTCTCTGATTGGTTGAATCATTTATTAAAAACCTTCTCTCATTGGTTAATATTTTCTAGCCTCTACCCAGGACCGTTCGAGCTCCTCAATTATACCAAATATGACTCACCACCGACGCCAAAATGGCCGGACGTGACGCCTTAGAATAGGCCGAAAATGTCTTTTGTACATTAATGGAAAAACCATTAATTCCAAGTTCCCACGTGTGCATAAAGCACCCCTGACTCATATCCGGCAGAAACGCATATATAATATACAACAATAGTGTTAGGTTAGAGTAAAAACGAACTCCACAATAGTGTCTTTTGTACCTTAATGGAGAAACCATTAATTCCAAACTCCAACGTCAGTATAAATCATCTGTGACTCATATCCGGCAGAAACGCATTAATAAAATACAACAATAGTGTTAGCTTAGGTCAAAAACGGAATACATAATAGTGTCTTTTGTGCACTAATGGAAAACCATTAATTTCAAACTCACACGTGTGCATGAGTCATCGATGACTCATCTCCTCCTCCACCCACGACACGTGGCGCTAGATTAATTAACAATAGCGTCACCCCTCGAAAATGAATAAAAAAGCCATTAATGTCAATTAAAATGATGATTTATTGCTTTCATCTCGTTCCAATTCTACTGATACCCTGTCCGAAAATTAGTAGTTTTCGAGATAATCGAATTTCTTTTGTTTCTTTAAAAAATGACAATTTTCCACATAAAAACATGAACTGAGAAAAACTGCTCATTGTATGGAACTTATTTCAGCGTTTTCTGATAGCTAACGAATAAGTGGTTCGTTGAAAAAAAAAGTTTTTCCCAAATAACATTCAGATGTAAGTAACGGGTGGGTCTAAACTTACAAGTGGTGATAAAAAATGCACCCTTAGTTTACTTGGCAATGTATTAATAACAAAAATGGTATGACACGAAGCGTACAAATTACTTAAATTACTTCCTTGGCTCATCTGCTATCCAACAAGGTACAAATGTTGCTAACATTCACATTTGTGTACAAGAAATAATACTTCATTCATCTTCATGTGAATGGAATCAATGAACAATACAATTAAAGAACATTACACGTCTTGCTCAAAGTGGGCATCTCAGTTACGAATGCAGGCACGCAGGTTTTTACGGACATTTGGTCTCTTAACTCGTGATGTGATGGTGTCCTTGATGTGTTGACCAGCTGTTAAGATCCTCTTTCTGAGCTCTTCTTGCGAGTTTACCGGTGTCTTGTCATGTGGCTAAAAATGTAAAAGTCGCAAAGCGTCAAATCGGGGGATCGAGCCGGCCAGGGAAACGGGCCGCCTCGACCAATCCAATTCTTTGGGTAATTTTCATCCAGCCACTGTCGCACGCCCAGGCAGAAGTTTGAATGGGCGTCATCAACAATCATTTGATCGAGCCATTTTTCCTGCCCCAAATCTTAAATGGCATCACTTATGAACATTTTTTGAGGAACGGGATGGCAATGTTGTTCGAGGATGTGCCTCTACCTACAAGACGTGACATGATTTATCAGCATGATGACTGCCCAGCTCGATCCCCCGATCGATTTGACGCCTGGCGACTTTTACATTTGGAGCCACATGACAAAACACCGGTAAACTCGCAAGAAGAGCTCAGGGAGAGGATCTTAACAGCTGGTCAACACATCAAGGACACCATCACATCACGAGTTAAGAGACCAAATGTCCGTAAAAACCTGCGTGCCTGCATTCGTAACTGAGATGCCCACTTTGAGCAAGACGTGTAATGTTCTTTAATTGTATTGTTCATTGATTCCATTCACATGAAGATGAATGAAGTTTTATTTCTTGTACACAAATGTGAATGTTAGCAACATTTGTACCTTGTTGGATAGCAGATGACCCAAGGAAGTAATTTAAGTAATTTGTACGCTTCGTGTCATACCATTTTTGTTATTAATACAGTGCCAAGTAAACTAAGAGTGCATTTTTTTATCACCACTTGTAAGTTTAGATCCACCCATTACTTACATCTGATTGTTATTTGGGAAAAACTTTTTTTTTCAACGAACCACTTATTCGTTAGCTATCAGAAAACGCTGAAATAAGTTCCATACAATGAGCAGTTTTTTCTCAGTTCATGTTTTTATGTCGAAAATTGTCATTTTTTAAAGAAACAAAAGAAATTCGATTATCTCGAAAACTACTAATTTTCGGACAGGGTATCATATGGTCAAATTTATTGCAAATTGTCTCTACTTTAACCCCATTCAGGGAATACATCTAATTACCAGTCACCCTGTATACGCACGCACGCACGCACGCACACACACGCACACACACACACACACACACACACACACACCCACACACACACACACACACAGGGTGTTTCTAAAGGTCGTTTACAACGCTTGGGAGGTGACTCCTCACACGAAAACAAGCAAAAGAGGGCCTCATCTATGGCGCAGTGGTTTCGTCATTGCCTTGTAATCAAGGGGTCCCGGGTTCGATACCCGGTGGAGGCACAAGTGGTTCGGATCCCACTTTAAACTTTAGGTCCAGTCCCAATTAGCCTTACTGTGCATAAAGTGGACTTGAAACAACAACTCAAACAAGCAAAAAGTGTGAGTTCCATTTTTACGACTGAGGCTTCGTTTCCGAGATAGGAGTCTCGCAAAAGGTGACAAAGTGAACGTCACATCTAACTGGGACGAATACTATCACAGATAGAGAGGCGGTTCCAAGGGAATCATCACGAAATCGTATGTGCTCAGTCCGGAAGTCACGATGAAAAGTTCACTGCACGCATGCGCAATGGAGTCCTCAAAGGAATTGGAGATTTCCAGCAAGAACAATGCATGGAAAGGGTATGTAACGCAGCAAGAAGGACAGTGACAATGAGAAATGCGTTAAAGACAACACATTCCGACCTCAGACATCAAAATATGAGCACGGAACACAAAATCCGAAAAGTTGAGCACGGTTGCATACCCCAGTTACACGCGAGGAATGAACGAATCATGTCATGTGGCATAGGAGAGACACATTACTCCACCAGGAGGAGGGAATGAAAAACACAATATCAGATGATTGCGATAACGTGTATTTTTACACGCGACAAGTACGTAATATCCCCCCCCCCACACACACAACAAACAACAAATGCTACAATGTCTTACGCACCGACAGTGCGTCCCAAGCGTTGTAAACGACCTTTAGAAACACCCTGTATATATGTATATATATATATATATAAATGTGTGTGTGTGTGTGTGGTGTGTGTGAAAGTAGGTAGGTAGAGGGGGGGGCTTTGGTAATATTTTGCGGGGAGTCCCAAGATTTGTAGATCCGGCACTGGTCAAGATAAATCAATGAGATGTTGCATTTTGTTCCATCATATACAAAAGTACTTTTAGGCACGAACAAATAAAAGTCAATAATTATATTGTTTCAATTCCAAAGCCATTATTGAGTGGAATAATAACAGAATCTTACTATTCATGTGAAGAGTACAAAATACACCATAGAAACTACACTCATTACATTATCAACTCGCTGGATATTCGTATAAATACTGCGAATTTCTATGTAAACAGTGTGACTAACTTGTTGCTAAAATGAGAAAATGAACCACAGCAAGAAACTACTATAAGATACGTCTGTTTTTATGAGCAGCCACAACTTTTTTCAAATCCAAAAATTTTGCAAAGGACAGAACACATAGAGCACTCAACGGCTCGTCACCAATTAGATTTCGAAGGTTTTTTGGAAGCAACAGTCGATGGGGATATGAACATTTCAATAACACAAAGCTCATAAAGTTCGTGAAAGGAAATTTTGAATGTTTCAATCATTGCAAGGAGCTGCTGAAGGTCTTTATTTTGGCTTCCATTCTGCCTCATAGTGTGCTATGACTCTAAACTAAACTGTCCAAATCACAACATTAGGGAGCGTATAAAGATTTTAGCTTTCATGCTTCAGAAAAGTGGCACTAACTTAATAAAGTAGGTATCAAATAAGCGAAAACACCTTTGAATAGAAACTCTATTAATGATACCATTTTCTCTTCCATGATGAAATATCTTACTTTTCTTGTTCAACGACTGGAATTCAGAACATAGGGCTAAAAAATGGGGAGGATGTGAGAAATATTGTCCACTTAGGACGTGCCACTCTCAAGGAACAAAAATATTTTCGCTACAAATCCACCTCCAATACGAGACAAATATATTGACATAAAATCAATGAATATATGTAGGCTATGTAGCCGGGAATGAATAACCTGACAGTGACGTCACTCCCTGCTAAGTCAGCGTTGCCAACTACTATGAAAGAAATCATGGCACGAGTAAGAGTACTAGCAGTAAAGATCGCGGTGCAAACTACCAATCTTCAATTTTATGTTAGCACTGCAAGATGTTTATTTTATGTTTGCTTATTTTAATCATTTCATATAATTCGGCTTTCAGCAAGCCTTCTGCATGCGGAATATTGTGAAATGACAGCCACGACTTCATTTCATCCTTCTGCTGTTTGATGTTGGGATTCTTTCCACTAACTTGTTGTGGTACGGAGCATTGTCACACATAGGGTGACCAGACATACATTTTTTTTAAGAGTATTATACTCTTTTATAGGTTCATATACTCTATACTCTTTTCAATTTGCAAAAATCCCCAAATATACTCTTTTCCTTGCAATTTAATTTCATTCATTATTTTACGCGTAAAAATGCGTTAAAACCCGCAGAAAGAAAAGAAACAATGATGGGTAAGTGAAGGTCAGTGTACAAAGATTTAGTACAGGCTGGGTCAAATTTAAAAGTGATTGTGCCTCTTATAAAATTCTTGTTTACTCTGCCTGGTACAAATATTGATTGTGAAAGACTCTTCAGTGTTATTAAAACTTATTGGCGAGAGGAAAAAAGTACACTCTTGGTGTCAACACTCGAACAAGTAATGAAAGTGAAATTCAATGTGGACATGAAGTGTGAAGAGTTTGGACTGGCATTAATGGACGATTTCAACATACCCAAGAAAGCAAAATCATCCCAAAAGTATGAATGATGGCGCCCATTTGTGAGTAAGTATTTGTAATTAGCCAATTACATTAGACCCATAAGTAATTTGAATTTTTATAGGGCTATGATAGAAGCAATAACAAATAGTCACCCTTATTTTCGTTTTCTTTTTATGTTTTGTGCATGTGCACCTTCAACCTATAGACTATACTCTTTTGGTCAACAAATATCTGGTCACCCTAGTCACACACAATAACAGAGTTTGGGGGCAGATTGGGAAGAGGCTGTTCTTCGAAACACAACATAAAATTGATAGTGTTCATCTCCCCATGGTAGTCCCCAGAAGGTGTTTTTGAAAGTAACACTAACTTCGCCCCTTCTACAAATCCACTTTCACCACCGGCATGCACAATAATAAACCTGGGACCCTTTCCTGTTGGCACTTTTAACCCCTACCCCCCCTCCCCCCGCCCCGAATCTTTGGAATCCAGCCAAACTTTGGGGACAGTGTGGTGTGTGTTCACGAAACTTTCATCCATGTAAATGAAAGAGCTGCGGGGTTGCTCTCTGCGCAGTTCTTGAACTTTACGCAAAAATGATCGCCGCAACGCAACGATGCTGTTTCGTTCAAGGAGTAGCTTCCTGCTGCTTACGCTGTGCTTTTTAAATCTGAACCCTAATTTTCTTATGATCATACGCCACGACCAACGCGAACCTTTAAAATTAACGTTTTTGTTTTTGTTTTTTTTGCAGTTCCTTCATCAGTTTATGTAGGGTGACAACAATGCATTTCATGGATTGTTCGGCGCACGACTGCTTCATCAAAAGAATCCGGATTTGTGACACGTTCCTGGGCGTTCGGTTTTTGCCCGGCGTTGAAAAAGGTTTCCCGCTCGCACTCGCAACACTTTTGTCTTTCTCCTTCAAAATTCTCCACACAGATCTTTCACTGACACCTGTCTCCACAGACGTTCTGTGAACAGCTGTGGTTTTGTTTTCATCACAATCAAAGTACATATACACATTGAAAACTATTTCTCTTGCATCGCCACTGTTCGTTGTACAACAATGACAAAAGCAGCAAAAAAAAACAACAAAAAACTCACTAACAAAGAAAGAAAATAGCTTGCAATCACTCGTTCGTAGCTGCGATTTGTTTCGAAAGACTAATATAGCAGTGTGGAGGTTTGCACGCCTGCATCACCCCAGGGGGTGCTCGTTCGGCGGCGCAGATCGTATGCGCAGTTGTCCGTGGATGCATGACGTCACCATCGAAACACTCGGCACGGAAAAGGCTGGTTCCTTATGCAAATATTGAGAAATTTGGCAACGAATATCTTCTAAAATATAGTAGCAAGGGAAAAGTTACAACTTTTACTCTTAAGATTCATCCTTTCTAATCAATTTATCACAAAGTTGATTCAAATGTGTAAAATGGTTTTCAAGAAATCGTGTTACGAAGGAACCCCTGTTTTGTTCTCTCCAGGCTTCCAATGTAAGGGAGTTTTAACTTTGCTCTATGTTTTGAAATAAGATTATTTTGTTCTTGTCAACTGAAATCATGTCTAAATGCTATGGAAAGCTATGAAAACTATTATCAGAAACTAACGGAAGAAATCTAAAATATCACAGCTTGATTGATATAAAAAAATGCGAGATTGCCCATTTTTGTGAAAAATGCATTGTGCGAGATCTAAAAGCAGAACTTTATAATATTGTATGTAAATGTAAGGGTGTAATAAACGTGACTGCTTCCCAGGCACGTATCCAAGGGGGGAGGCTTAGGGGGTCAAGCCCCCCCGAAAGTTTTCGGTTTACACTAGATAAAATGAGATTTTTTGTTTCTTGTGGTGTCAAATAAAATAATGTGACGTTAATTTAAGGAGAGAAATAATTATCGAGGCGAGACGGAGAATATTCTATAACCAAGTTATTAGTAACAGCTCGTATTCAAGGTGGGAATCAGGGGGCTGAAGCCCCCCTTCAGAAAATTTTCAGTTTACGCTAGATAAAATTAGGTTTTTGGCTTCGTGAATAATATGGTGATAATTTGAGAGAGATAATTATCTAGGCAAGACGGAGAATGTTCTATAAGCCTGTTATTGTTAATAGCGCGTATCCAAGGTAGGGATCAGGTGGTTCGAACCCCCCCCCCCGCTCCCCAAGGAAATTTTTCAGTTTACACTGATAAAATTAGGTTTTTGACTTCTTGAATAATGTGACGATAATTTAAGGAGAGGAATAATTATCGAGACAAGACGGAGATTGTTCTATAACCCTGTTATTGTTTATAGCGCGTGTCCAAGATGGGGATCGTAACTCGTGGACTCCCCCCACCAGGAAAGTTTTCATTTTACACTAGATACAATTAGGTTTTTGTCTTCTTGAATAATGTGACGATAATTTTAGGAGATAAATACTTATCAAGGCAAGACGGAGAATGTTCTATAACCCTGTTGTTGATAATATTGCACGTAAACTTTTCTTACGCTTTCGGTGTTGACGTAGCGAACTTGAACACTATGTAGAAGAGACTTGTCAGCATTTGGAAGCTGCACAACAAAGGTAGCGCCGCAGGTAGGGCGATTCGGATTCATTGTAATTTTTTAATCTCTGGAAAGCGCGAGAGGGAACGTTCTTGAAAAAGATAAGGAGTCGAACTACTGGCAATATTTACGAATCGTGATATCTGCGAAACGTTCTAGAATATAATGAGGATATTAATACGAGGCTTCAATTTCCCGGTTGATCTGTACAACAGAATGGGTGGAGACTTCAGAGGTTAGTGTGACAATTCATACAGTCGATTAGTGATCAGTCAGTGTCCATTGGTTGCTTTATAAGATCTAGTGATTCGAAAATGAAATGGACTAAATACCGTAAAGTAACGAAGTCTACCACTAGTTCCAGTTCGGTCCCAAAGCTAAAGACATTGACGACAGCGGAACTTCGAGTAGTGCTACGATACGAGTAGTTCGGGTCGAAAGACGAAGAGATCGAAGGTCTCTCTCTCTAAAGTGAATATTTCGGCACTATCGGGCTGGGCATTGGAGCGATTTATTAAAAAAGAAATAAGCTGAACAGATCAACTGAAAATCAAAGTTTTGAGTGATGATTTGGTTGTGCCAGGACCAAATTTTGTGTATGCAGTCCGAGAATTTCATGGCATAAAGAAATACTTTTGTTTAAAGCTACTGGGTTCGACACACACTCAACATACAATTTTGGACACTTGCGAGTGCTTAGGCCTGAATATGAACAATTTGGTGGGTTTCGGCTTTTATAAGAGCTGTAAACATGGGAGGACTACACACATTAGTGGTGTTCAGGCTCGAATGAGAGAGAAATATTCGTGAACTGTCTGATTCCAGTTTCCTGCACACAGTTTGAATCTTGCGTTGTCGAGTGGATTGTGCATTCCGTGCATGTGTAACACCTTCGTAAAAACACTGCTGGTACATAGATGTTTTGATGCCTGATGAGAAGAAATGGACAAACACACATACTGAGATGGTTCCGGCACACAATGTTAATGCATGGAAACAGAGGAGTTGAGTGGTAGAAAATGTCCCGATTTCACGTTCTGATTAAAATGACAGCCTTAAACAGTGGCGACGATTTAGGAGATAGTTGCTCCCCATTCTTTTGCCTCCACACTATCACACTATGGCCTCTTAATGTTTGTCTCCTTGTCCCCCCCCCACATTTTGGAAGCCCGTTGCCACCACTGGCCTTAAAAATACAATTGTGATACCCCTTTAAAAAATGGTGTTCAGCCGCCGCCCCGAAAGGAATTCCTGGATACGTGCCTGCTGCTTCCCGTAAAATATCACTGCACTCTCCACGTTTCTCTTCTGCCTTTTCTTTGGCGCCGTCAATAGCTTCAACAGGTTGTTTTTTATATATATTTGTCACATATTTGTTTTAATTAGTATTCTGCTCGTTCCGCCACCTGAACGCAGCAGCTAGGGATCAAAGGGCAGTGCATTTACACCGGAAGAAGGCTCGGAAATGGCAGGCTTCAGAAGTTAACTCATCCAAATTAAATTAAACAGGTATGTGCTCTCTCTAAATTTAAATCATAGTTCACAAATAATTTGATTAAAAGTTTTAAAAGTATCTGTTTTATTTAATAGCGTATTAATTGGTGCATTCTTCTCCAGCATAGCCATAGGCAGTGACCACACTACGGGGGGGGGGGGGGGCAGGAACGCCCCCCAATTCTCGTTCGACAATTTCTCTCTCTCTCTTATCTGCCCCCAGTAAAACGACAAAATAAATAAATTAATGAATGTTCTTTTAGCCAAAATATGCATTTTTGTGTCGTATGTAACGGAATAATAAAAATGATTGCCCCGGGAAAATATGATTTACCCCTCCATCTTTACCATTGCGCTGTCACTAGCTACAACATATTTTGATTTCTATTGTTCCCACATATTTATTTTAATTTTAGTATTGTGAATCATATTCCACTGTGTTACCTCACGTACGAGCCACCCCCACCCCACACACACACACACGTACGACTTCAGTTGTAAGTTTTAGACTAAGCTTGTCAAATATCCACTTATATCTTTGTATTCTTGAGCCATTTTAAAAAAAAATCATTTCGCCCCTTCTTTTGGACTATTTCATAGGAATGTTTTCCCACTGGAATCCCCTTTGCAGATCGAGATCCGGGGCTATAGCCTTCCCAAGCCAGCGTTCCCTCCAAATACTCTCTTGGCCTCATGAAAGACAAATGTATGTATTTCTACGAAATATTAATTTGACTTGGCAGTTTCTCTTTTCGAACAGGAATAAGTTTTAAATTTTAATAGCTTATAAATTTACACTATCAATTTTGAGTAAAGGTTTTGCGTAACCCTAAAAGTACATTTAGAGACTGCAAGTCAACTCTCGATATTTCAGATATATTAATAATTTTCATCACAACGTCTTGTAATAATTATTTGTTACTTCAATAACCTCCTCGCAAATGTTTCTCGCATATTAAAACATAGATGCCAATTTCTGTTTATTTCCTTGTAATGCTGACCTCCGTGGCGAAGTGGTTAGCACAACGCTTTACGATGCCAGGGACCCCCAGGTTCGAATCCCCGCCCGGGCATGGGTCTAATTTCCTTTCATCAATTTCATCATATCATCACGCATCCTCATCTTTGCGATTAGCCATATGTGACAGATAAGCGAAGTAAAATAAACTAAGTCTATTAATCAATTATTTTTCAAACTCTTTAATTCTTCTTTAGCATGCCACGTTTTTGTTAAAATTATATTACGATTTGTAAAATGACGAAATTCTAAAGGAGAACACGCAACTTTCTTTGTAGCGCATCGGTCAGAAAGTTTCAGGAATATGGATTTTCAAAATACATTTTTTCACATGTACTTTGCCCCCTTTTAAAAGTAGTGCGTTTTCAATTATGTTACTAATCATTAAAAGGATGCCTCAATACCATCTTGGAGGATGACAATTATTATTTTCCCCCTCCTAAAAGTAATAATATACTTTCGCTCTCTGAATCTCCCATATAAATGCTAGGGGACGTCTGCTTCAGCCGAGCTCACTGCTTCTCCGGTGACGTCACGCGTTCGTGCAAGATCGGCAATCTTCGGATGGCTTTACCTAATCTCTATATTCCTTGGCATCACCCCTCTCGGAATGATTTCGATTGGTTTGCATGTCACCTTGTCGTCCGCTCTAGCGAATGAGCCTTCGCTTCTGGAACGAGAGGTGAAAGTGGGAGATGACGTCACTGTCAAGTTATTCCTTCTGCACTGTAGTTGCAACTCTTCCACTGGACATTTTGGTTAGAGAAGTGAATGCTGAAAATTATAATTTTAATTCAGAATATATTATGCTCTGAATATTGATCAGAATTGGATCAATAGTTTTATGAGATGTGCTTCAAAGATTGGTTCTTCTGCACGGAATCAAATTTGGCCAATTTGGCGGTACTGCAAAAATTATTTTCTAACATCATAAATAATAATTAATTAGCATGTAGGCCTAGGTCTGCGAAGAATGAAATTTGCCCAAGCGTGTTGATTTTTGCATCGTATGCAAAAATGTTTACGTGATTGGATTTGTATTAAGATCCACACACAAGCTAATTGGGACGAGACCTACAGCTTATAGTGGAATCCGAGCTGCGTAATGATATGTGCCTCCATCGGGGATCGAACCCTGGACCTCATAATTTCAAGGCAGCAGTATTGCTGCTAGATACGCGTAACCAGGGCGGAAGGTCCAATTTTAATATTTCCAATTCTCATACCATTGTCGGTACTCGAATGAGGAACTAACAACCAGAAAAGAGCATTGACGGCTCTTTAGATGTTCAACGTTGTCCTACTTAAAAAAAAAATCATTTTACACATCTGTTAGATTTATCCAGAAATCGCATATGCCAACAATTAAAGAACAATCTCACAGCCACTGAATACGTCGTCCACCTACGAGGCAGGTAACAGATTTCGTAGCAAGTTTGGCTGGCACTCATGATTGGCCCATTACGTAGTATCAAATGGAGTCACTGCTATCCGGGCATATCTGCATATACCCTCTCCCCTTGATTTTAGAACACATTGTATTAAAAGTAACTTTGCTATCTACCTGAATTAGAAAATGTACTTGCCTCAATGGAATTTTAATAATGGAAAATGTAATCTTAGACCCCCTGTAGTGCCGTCACTGGATATTTGGTAGGTGCGTCCATTTCGATCTTCAGCCGAGAGATCGGGAGAAGCGTGGCGGGCGGCGCTGGCGGAGATGCCGATATTTGCGGCCTGTAATGCCCGCTTATTTTTATGGACATATGCAGACATTTATATAAATATTGCAAAACGAGCACTAACCTGTGTTATAACACGCAAAAGTTCTTCTGTAATTCATCCAAGTTCTGCCCTTATATACACACATAAATATGCTTTTGAAACGATGTTAAGAGCTACATATAATAAAACATTTTATCATAGTTTTGACCAGTAACGTCCTGTGTAAGTTTATATCCTTAAAGAGTTTTGTGTCGATGGGGATCGTTTGGAGGTTTCGAATGTACAACACTGTATCAAGATTACGCTGCAGACGAAACCGTTAAAAGTCAATGGTTTTCGTGAGCTTCCTTGCAATCCGAAATCTCAGAGCTCGAGTTTCTTGTTCCTTCGCGACTAGATTAATACAGAGCTATGAATATAGTGGCGAGCAGATGTAAATCAAGAGCGTGTTAATTTCGTACTGTGCGCAAGTGTTATTCTTAGTTACTTTTCGTTACTTGTTTGTGTTATTGCAGTGTGTATGTGTGTTGTGTCAGTGAGACGATTGGAATGCCAGCCGCAAGGTTTACGTTAGAACAAAGAATTTTTATGTATGACACTTACGTGAAAACAGACTCGTGTCGAGACGTGTGTAGGCAATTTGTACAGAAATTCCCAGGCATTTCACCTCCACATAGAGATACGGTTAGACACCTTGTCCTTAAATTACGAGAAACTGGATCGTTAAATTTTAAAAAAACCCAAGCAAAAACGACGGATTCTAACCGAAGCAAAACTCGATGAAATTGGTGCAGCGTTAGAACGTTCTCCAAACAAACCTCTACGCCGTGTTCACAGGATATGGGCGTGTCAAAATCATCAGCACATACAGCCACTAAGCTACTAAAATTAAAACCGTACTCTTATAACACAGGTTAGTGCTCGTTTTGCAATATTTATATAAATGTCTGCATATGTCCATAAAAATAAGCGGGCATTACAGGCCGCAAATGTTGGCATCTTCGTCAGCGCCGCCCGCCACGCTTCTCCCGATCTCTCGGCTGAAGATCGAAATGAACGCACGGTATAAGGAAGAAGTCGAGGCGAAAATGAGATCTTTTAAATACTGGGTAGCACTGAGACGGGGGACGGATCCATGCTGAAGGAGCGAAGCCTGCAAGACCAAATTGAGAAAGGGTTCCCCCGGCACTGGGCCATGGGGATTAAATCTGGGTTATATATTGTAGCGTGACGTCGGGTAAGGTACGGGATCGAGTCACGCCGGGACGTAGCTCAGATAAATACAATAGGTCTTAAGTTTGACTTGGCTAACCACCTCTACCCTCTACCCTTAAGGAGGCTGATGAAGGATTGTTGGGAGCCTGTGTTGTTGAACGCTACTCACCCCTTGCTGTTGGTCTGGCCCTCGGCTTCTGGCGACGGTGACGGTGACAGGTGTCCGCTGGAGAGATCGAAGATGACGATAAGAGACGGCAGGCAATTCGGCGACTTGTTTTATTCTTGCAGATTCTTCGGTTGGCTTAATCCGGACTGCTTATGGACTTCTCGCTTGTTGCCGCCTCGTAGTGTCGCGATCTCTCAGCAGGCCGTCGTCCTCTTCTCGTCGATCAGTTTGGTGGTGATATTGGAGCGAAGTGAGAGATCGATTTACTGTCTCCAGCGGTTTTATACATTGGATTTGAGTCATAGGTTGGTGGACTTTGCACCTCCACTGTGCACCTGGGGTATCCCTGGATGCAGATGGAAATTTACAGTGGAGGTGCACTCACCGCTGGCGAGGGCCGTTGCCTTGCTGACTGTGCAGAGCCGAGTGGTGAGTGCACCTCCACTGTAAATTTCCAGAATAATGACAGAATGCAGCGAGAAGGTAGCGCTCATCGCAGCACAGAGCGCGGGGCTGTTCGCAGGCTGGGGTAGAAAGGGCTACATTAATGTTTGCTCAATGACAGAAAGAAGCGGACTAGCCTCGTTCCTGTTGGGTGGATGGAGGCAGAACAAGCTGAAGGGGCGGGACGGGAGTGCAATCTGCGCATTGTGCGGTGATGTTGAGACGAGGGAGCACATTCTCGTCCAGAACAGACAGCGTAGATGGGGAGACGAGGCTGCGAACAGGATACAAAGAACTCTGCATACGATAATTCAGGAAAGCTGGCCAACGGAGAACGTGCTGCGTGACATCAGAGCCCTAGGTATCTATCTGAACACTATCTGGAAGGAACGAAGGAAAACTTTGCAAGCCTTAAGGGAAAGTGAAGGATATGACATGACATAGGGGGGATAGGGGGACAGCATCCGGAGTGACTTCTGTGATTTCCATCTTGTATAGATGTACTACGGTAACGTTCCTCTGCTGTAGAGTTATGCATGTAACATTATCTCTTTACATAATTGTAAACTAACAGTTCGTATGTATGCGTACAGCCTGAGGGCTCAGCTCGCATTTCAGAAATAAATATTCTATTCTATTCTATTCATGATACTAACAGCAAATCAAGGAACACCCGTCAATACATCTTTGTGATTTTTTTCATTTTAAAAATAGATCTATGTATAAATACTACACAAAGATCTTCTTCTGTTTAAAATCTTTCTGCTTTTGTATATTTTTAAACCATAGTATGTTTAAAATAATATAGCTACATAAAATATTGTAATGTAGCAAAAAATTAAAAACTTATTTCCCTAATATAATATCAGAGTAATACTTACAAGGTAGCCTAATATTAAGAGAACGGAAAAAGTACTTTAGGTATAGCTATACATACTTTTCCTATATTTTGAATTATGTAACGATGAGTAGTCAAACAAAGTTATTAAACTAACAGAACATGCAGCTTGTTTTTATTTTGCTCCTGTAGGCCTACGCCATAGAAGAAGTTGCACTTGTAGTATATAATAAGGATACTGTTCCTTCACTCAATGTTGATCCAAATTGCAAGGTGATCACTGATCAGATTTGTGCCTACTTAGGTACAATTCTAATCAAATTTTATCCGATCGAAATTTCGTTCTGCTGTCTACAGTAGCCGAACTAAAAATATCGTGTTATGCCAGCGTCTTTAGTAAAAGGTAAGCATTTCATCGGCACAAAAACTGCAATTTTGCTGCCTATTTTTTTTAAAAGTTATATTTATTTAATTTAATTTTTTGTGATCGAAAATGTACCACCTTACCCTATGTGTAATTAAACGGCGGGAGTAGGTATCAGAGAAACTCACCAAATTACAAAGAAAAAATGTATTAAGTGAGTAAACTCATGATATTTATTATTATGCACTATGTCCTATAACTTAATATTAACATATGTTTTCTTTGTATTAAGCAAACATATTCTTGTTCCTTTTGTTTCTGGTTACAACATTTTTAAAATTATAATTCCTATAAATAAGAAAGCCCTAGAGCACACTAGAGGTTGCGAGACAAGAAACAGAATATGAAATATTTTTGTAATAACTATTCTTCTCGATAAATGTGTATGTATAAAATAGAGAGCCATGAAGAAAATTATGATATCACGTAAAAACAAAGAGTCAGTTTAATAACAACTATAAGAATAAAAGTACAGTCGTGTAGAATTATTGTGTATTATTCTTTTGCAGATTAACAAGAGTAAAGCACTTAAATTGTGAAAATTACAAGTGACGTAAACAAGTGCTGTGCAAATGTTAAGGCTTTTTGAGTTCCGATTAGGGTTGCCAGACGGGATTGTCCCCTTTTTTAAAGAAATGTCCCGGTATCCCGGAAAATGTTGTCGGGACGCCCATTTGTCCCGTATTTAGCTAAAAAAAAAATAAGTAAATGAGAATAAGTCATGTTCTGAATTTTATAGTAATACATTGGGGAAAATGTTATCTTAAGGGGGTTCTAAAGCCATGTTAAAGAATAGGCCCAAATTCCCAGACAAAACCGTAGCATTAAGATAGATTCGGTAAGAAAGAAATTTTCCGATATGAAAGATTGTTTTATTCACTAGAACCTGAAATACATATAATTTTGTTACGATTAAAGGTATTTAAGTAAATAACAGAAAATATAAGGTCTCTGTCATGTTCAAATTGCTGCGTACAGATGGCGTTGAAGTGGTAGTTCTTGGCAAGACCAGTGCATTTTTGTCTTTTATGACTAGTAAGCAAGATTTTGTTGTGAAACAACGAATCCAGTGTGTAGCCGCTAGTACCTGAAATATCATGTGAAAAGGTGAAAACATTTCGTATCTTCAGAAAGTAGTGGTTATGTTTATGGTTTTTGAAGTGCCATATCGTCGTGGTGCTAATTTTAGCATACACTGTTGCCAAAATTTCACTCCGTGTTTTCTAACGATATGATCGATCATTACAAGTGCTTGATTGCCCGAAACTCAAACCAAGCTACCAGAGAAAAACTAATGTAACTACTACATATAGGAGAACAAGGGGACAAATATTTCATCGGGGATGTGAGAAAAATGGAATAACTTGAAAGGTAGGCTAAGTCTTATACTCAGGCCCGTAGCTAGAGGGGGGGCAGGGGGGGCAACTGCCCCCCCTGAGAGCCTGCTCTGCCACCCCTGTGAAAAATACAGAACACATTCGTACCTGGAATTCTCACTAATCTTTACAATTATATCATGTGTTACTCTAGCAACATTGCAAAGACACTTATTGATTTTGTGATTTATTAGGGTGTATGGGATTCCGTATAATGTCGTATCAGGATTGGGGGGGAAAATTCCTTTCCAGATTAGACTTCGGGAAATGATTTCACAATTTTCAGTATCTAGAACAGTTGTGACATTTTGAGTAGTATTGTATTAAAGGTGCCTAATGTGTTTGGATGTTTATCTTGGATGTGTTGCTATGAACTTTGAATTGCTTAAATTTTTGTTTCCCAAGTTCTATCTTTTGGTAATAGTGTGGTAGAGAGAGGGAGTGGATATTTAATTTTTGTTACTTTGCGTTGCTTTTCTGCTACTTCTAGCTAATCGCAACAATGAAGGATGACGTGAAATTGATGAAGAGACACTCATAAACAGTGCCGCAACTACAGGGGGCAGACAGAAGTCCATTCTAGGCGAAGCAAACATTGAAGTAAAACGAACAAGACTAGGAGAAACTAAGAATAGCAGGACAATTGGATACTCATGTTGGAATTAGTTTTTACATGTTCCTTGCACTTTTCTACAAGACTGCCAAGGGCACTTGCAAGGGGCACAGAGGGGCAATTGACCCCCTCGATTCCAAATTTTATACAAATAAAGAAACATTTCGTAAAATTTTCTTGCTCGCTTCGCTCGCAATCTCTGATGTTCTTATAGTACAAGTTCAGAGCCAGCTATGGGTCGGCAGGGGTCGGATCTGGGAGCCAAAGATCTATATGAAAAAAAAAATGTTAAAGAGAATGCCATGGCGCCCCGTGAAATTATTGCACCCTATTAAAACAATTTGTCCTCCTCTGTAGCCGAGCGGGTTAAGGCGTTCACTCGTCTTGAGATCGTTCGCTGCGGGACGGCGTAGGTTCGAATCCGGCTCTGGTCGGAATTTATTCGGCCTACGTATAGGGCCGGTGGCAACCCACCATCGTGAGGAAATTGGGGAGCTCCAAATGAGTGAGCGTAATCCGGTCGCGAAGTCCTACAACGGCTGGGGGTCGGTCGGGCTGACCACCCGTCCCCCTAGTCTGGCTGCAGATCTGCACGCCCCCTTGGTGGCTCGCGTGGAAGGGAGGCCAGCAGTCGGTAGGTAAGCCTTGGCCCGATATTGGGCTGTTGCGCTATTGGATTATTATTATTATATTATTAAAACAATTTATTTCTATGACACTTAATATGAAATATTAATGATGATACTGTAATCCGAGAAGTCATTGATCAATCAAGAGATTCCTATTGGTTTGTCAGGTTTCAAAAAATGTATTTCAACTATAATATAATACAATTCACACAATATTTTGCAAAATGGTTAACGTAACCAGTAGGCAAACGTTGTCTGTAGTGATGCAAGTCTCTCCCCTTTGAAAGAAATAGAGTCCGTGGTGGACTAAGGGACCCCTATTTTAATGTTTTAGCAAGTACAAAAAAAATGTATTAGCTACAAATTTTTACACAATTCATCAAAGTGTAGGTAATATGTAACCATTATTATTTAATTAATTCTATTTTTCTTGCATAACACAACACAATGGTGTTGTTGGATTCTCGTTAGATTCCTTTGTGCGTAAAAATCTTGCATACTGGAAACTAGAGCGAATCATTATGAAGCATGATTTATAAAGGGCTCCCTTAATCAGTTCTGCAGAGAGGCCCAAAGTTGTTGGTGCATCTTAATCATCTATTAACATTATCGACCTGTAAATATCAAGCAGATACAGTCCCTATTAGCCTATTTATGTTAAACTTTATATTCTTTGGCAATCTGGAAAGGTCATTATCGAAATATTGTAATTTCATGTTGCTCGAAGTTCTTTTGTTCGTTGCAGTTTCAAGATATCATCCCTTTTCTGTTACTTATCTCTTTTTGGGGGAAGGGACAAGTGCCTCTGTGTACCCTGTTATATGTGCCAATCCGACATAATATATTAAAAAATTGCCCCCTCTAGGATTGACTTCGCCCCCCCTACAAAGAATTCCTGGCTACGGGCCTGCTTATACTTAATTGTTTGTTGCTTGATATTCTCCATTAAAAGCAAAACGTTTGTAATATGAAACAGATGTAGAATGTATATTTATTTAATGTTGAGAAAATATAATGTAACTTAATTTCTGCATGAATATAACTTGAACGTATCTGCACGAGGTTGTAAAATTTTAGGTTATGCATGATCCAGATATTTATCGTGTTAGGATTCTTACTAGAGCAAGAAATATGCTTCTAATATGGATTGCACTGATTACATACGTATGTTATTATATTAAATCACTATTGCACGAAATGCTCCATCACCATTCTACCCATTCTATTCACATGTACATCGAATCGTTTACAATTACAAATCAGACGATTGTTTCACAATTTCATTTTGCTCTTGTACATATATGGTTGAACAAGTTGTTCGGACCTGTTTTCGACATTTTTTCTTTCTATTTAGAAAGTAGGAGGCAATTTATACAACTTGCAAATATTCATGTACATGTTAGTCTAAGTAAGATTGGATTCGAATAGATTTGGTATTAGATTTCTGAATGTTCTATAATTTATAGAAACCGTTCTGTTATATTATTTCACTGAAGAACGTCAGAAACCTGTTGTGGAAAGTGTATAATTGTCTGTTCTCTTGACCTTTAAGCATTTGGGATAGCTCATAGTAAAAGTTTATCATAACTTCATGCTTTAAGGTTTGTTCTTAAATTGTAAAAGTACGACAGCTAAGAAACTAAAGTCTACCAATCTACCAATCCATAGTTTGCAGGTTCATGGAAAATTTACAAATTAGTATAATTGCATATGATTTTTAGCTCTCATATTGTGAAAGTACAAGGGCAATCACATAATTGTGAATAACATAGAGCAGTTTTTATCATGTAAATTTCATTCAATATCTTTTGAATTACAGTTAGGTGTTGAGTATGATGCTTGACTTTAACATTAAAATAGTTATTGTCAAACAATTTTGCGTTGTAAGAAAATAATTTTGTATTTCCAACTGTAAGGTACTCCTTGTTCTAAATAACAATGTACATAAACTTGTGATTTTGCAAACTCGAGTGAAGTGTTGCTGAAATATATTAATACAATTACAAAAAAACAGTAAGAACTGAATTTCCATTTCATTATTATTTTTTTCGTTATTTTACCTCCATCTTCTACCTCTTGCGACAATGAAGACAATGAACACAATGAAACCAGGGTTCGAACCTGGGCGAACCTGACTCCATAAAGCGTTGTACTTGCCACATAATATGAAAACATATCCAACGATTATTTTGTATTTTTCTTTGCATGTAAGGTCCTCCCCGATGGCGCAGCGGTAGCGTCGTCACTTTGTAATCAAGAGGACTGGGTTCGATACCCGGTGGAGGCACATGCTGGTTCGGAGTCCACTTTAAACTGTAGGTCCAGTCCCGATTAGTCTTGCATGAAGTGGACTTTTAACATCAAATAAATCAATCTCTGAATGTAACAATAAGTGCTGCTATTATTTATTACTTCGTGTTCCTGTTAGGTACAAATTAATGTTTAACAAACATTATAAAGTTGGATCTGAGGCACTGAAGTGAACTATCGTGAAGCAAACCAATAACCCTTTAATTACAAGACGATATCGTCAACCACTGTAGTACCATTTAGACCCATTATTTTTGCATCTATTTACAGAAGATACGTAAGTTTTGTATTTCATTATTGATATTTAACTTGTCTAAGGTTGTAACAATATAATGAAAATATTTTTTTTTAAATACGTTATAAGTTGTCTCATACACGATGTTAACTTTATTTTTATTCTTCTTCTTCAGATAAGCATTTGAGAGTTGAACTTTTGTAAAAGAGGACGACAAAATTGATTAACAATGGCAACTGTACACCATCGCAGCTTCAGGATGCTATGAAATACAAATCGTCAATGAGGATTGTGTGAAATTTACATAACAGAGTAATATACGCTCTTTGGAGTGCATAGGCCTACATTATTTTTCGTTTCTCCACATAACTTGGTGCAATGGTGATGATTTACTAGTCATGAAAAGTCCATAATCAGCACAAGAAATGATGATGTATATACGTATTAATATCAGGCTGCAAGTAGACAGAAATTGTGAATTATATTCTAGAGCAACTAAAAGAAAAAAACAGTGTCTGTGGTGCGATTTGTTTGTCTTGTGTACTAATAAATGGCAAATAATCATTGAGATATTTGTTGGTTGCAATTTTAAGGGATATTTTTAACCAAAACCTAGGACATTCAGTTCGTCCTGAACTGGATGAGTCTCGCACAACCTCTCAGAGAACCAGATAATGATTTACAGGTTACGAGGAGAAAAAGTACCAAGATGCATTGAAACAAAATATTAACGTAAATTTTGATGATAGCCTAAGTATCTAATTTTAGTAGTCTCGGAAAGCAGAATTTGTTGTGCGTACTTATGACTTTTTAAACTAATGACTATTGTATTTTATTTGAGGAGACTCGTTAAATATGTTTCACAACAACGATAACACTTTTCACCGATGACCACCTTAAGTCTCATAAAATTATAATTTAGTTAATATATGTTTATACATAAAAATATATGGGTAATAAAATTTAAACTAATTCTCTGTTACTTAAAAATGAAGATCAGGCTTTTATTTTTACTTGGAAAAATATATTTTTGTAGGAATGTTGATCAACCAAGAAGTTGTGTATTGTCGCAGATTGCATGTGTATGTACTCATGTCGTAGACGTACTAATATAAATAAGGTAGGGACACGCGCTGTTGTTGGTTTTTTGGTGATGGAAATATAACACTAAATTGTAGATATAGTTACCAATTATCCTTTCTGTGCATAAAATGTACTTAAAACAAAAAATTAAAAAAAACATTATTATTATTATTACAATTATAATAATCATCCTTCTTTCAGTCCGGCATTTGCTTGACAATATTGCGAATTTGCGGCTGAAGAAAATTCTTTTCTATGCAAAAAGTAAAGAAAAACTAACACTTAATTTAGTTACTAGTTATTTGGAAGATTAACAGAGTTACAGTTACTAATTTCAAAAAGTAACTTGTGTTAATTGAAAATTTTGTCACTTGTTAATGTAATTAATACGTTACTTCCAAGTACTGGATATCAGCCAAGGCCGCTTAAAGGATTTTTTCTCAGGGAGGCAGTAGTGCTCAGAGTGGGGAGAACGTGGAGTGATGACATCCTACAATTAAGAAAATACTCATAAATCTTCCCCTTCTTGGATATTTTTTTCGGCACCCCACCACCCACTGCATGTTCTCCATGTTGTCCATACAAACTTCAGCTCAACTTTCCCCAAACTGGGTGAAGCATCCTCCCCAGATAGGAATTTCCACTTGAGCTCTTGGGGTGCGACAGAGTAAGATTTCTTATCTTGCCCTTCAGTTATAAAAGCTCACATTTAACGTTTTATTGTTATTACTATTGTTTTACAAATCAAAGAATTGGAATTCAATTTAATATACCATGGCGTTGACCTGAGTCCGCGTATCGAACTGCAAACTGCGAACTGAACTCAAATTGCTTCCTTTCCATGAACATCAATCACTTTGCTAATGAACAGTTCTTTGTTCTTTGCACTTTCTTTTAGAGATATTATTTTATAAGATGCCTCTTAATTTTCAGTCTTTCGTGGCACCCTTCGATCATGTTTTTACGCTACAATTTCACAATTCGAATTACATGAAGTTTTTCCAGATATCTCAGGTGAGTAAGTGCTCCCTGGCCTCCTTTTCTACGGGCGCCCTTGAAAATGAACATTACGAGTGAATTTTAAGCATTTATGCAATACTGTTTTTGTTTATTTAAAAAGCCAGCCCCCGTGGCGGATTGTTTACGCGCTACGATGCCAGGGGTCCCGGGTTCAAATCCTGGCCTGGGCATGGATGTTTGTGAGTGTCCATTCATCAATTTCATCATATCATCACTCATCCCCATCTTCGCAAATTAGCCAAAAGTGGCACAAGAAGCGAAGTAAGATATAGCAAATCATTCAATCAATCAACTTCTTTAAAAAGTAACTTATGTAGAAAATCTATTGTGTCTGTAACTTTATTTTTAATTTAAGAACTTTCAAAACATATATTACGAAACTAAAACGAATACATTACGTGGTTTCTAAAATACTCACCTCTCTTTCGTCTTTCTCTTGGAAAATGGTATCTATTTGGAAATCATCTAAACCTGAAATGTCTACCCAAGAAAATTTTGAGCTAATACTAAAATTCACCATCACACGCAAGCAAAGAAATTCCTAGAACAAACACGTCTTACTGACTTCTATTGTAGACCCAGGACTCTGTATGTTTTAATTTTTTCCAAAATTGTTGTATTTCTGTAAATTGTTTTAAGAATGAAACATAACTCCAGAAATAGTAAGTCCAAAGAACTCAATCTTTAGTCACTTATAAGGCAAAGGACTGGAGAATGACTAGAGAGTAACTATGAGAAATATTGATATATTGAAGACGGAACTTCCTGCTGCAAATTTATGAAGAAAATATGGTAAATATTTCTGACAAAAGCGAGAAATGTCGTCAAGTAGTGTTGTACAAAATGGATTATCTGTAAGTATCTTCAATAGGTAGGTTTCATGTGACGTCAGGATGCGCACAACCGCCATGTTTGTAGCCAATTTTATTTGTCGTTTCCAAGAAAATATCCACCACGTAGCGTTCGTTACATCTGCACCAACTACACGTTTATCTTAAATCACGAATGTATGTGCTAGTATCTTCTGTCCGCCGCTTGAATTCCGTATGCTTACAAGAACTGGCCTCAATCATGGCTGCTCGAAGTCATAATTCAACAGTTTGTAACGAAGGTGAAACACATCTATTATCTCGTAGTCAACGCAGCAGTTGCATCAAACTTAATTGTATTATTTTACTTGCTCTGTTTGGTGTATGAACTAACCACACGATTGTTTTCATTTTTTGTTAATATTTTGGAATAGTTTGAAATTTTACTACTTTTCATTGCTGATACACTCCCTCTTTTTTCTGATCACATAAAAATCAATTAGTGGAATTTTGTCTAAATTCCACTAATCAACCTTACGTCATCTTTCATCAGTAAATACCCTGATCGACCAACCTGTATGTACTTACCTTGATTATGCGTGTAGATCTGGCAACATGGCCTTTAAGCTCATGATGCAGCCTTGAGCTTTAAATGCAGACAGCATTCGTTCCACAATGTTTTTTTGTAATCGTCTCTTTGATATTTCCCAAACATTTGTGCACCACATCTTTAAATGAATCCCATGCTTCTGTTTCAATTTCATTCATGGAGTCTGGAAACAAGGAATCGGACAAAAGTTGACGTATGTCGGGTCCTGCAAAAACTCCCTCTTTCAACTTGGCTTTAGACAGTTTCGGGAACTTGGAGCACAGGTATTTGAAACACTCCCCATCTCTTGGTAGAGATTTCACAATCTACTTTATAAGTTCCAATTTGATGTGAAGAGGTGGGAGTAGAACCTTTTCACGTGGAACCAGGCTTTTACTTATTACGTTCTTTTCACCAGGAGTTAGGGCATCTCGAAGTGGCCAGTCGGTTCTTTTCCAATGAAGTTCTCGGGCTCGACTATCTTACAAGCACAGGAAGCAGGAATACTTTGTATAACCTGACTGTTGGCCCAACAGCATGGTTAGTATCTTGAAGTCTCCACAAACCATCCAGCGATGACCTTCGTACTTGATTTTCTCAAGAATTAGAGCCAAATCTTTATAACTTTCTTCCAGATGCACTGAGTGTCCAACAGAAATTGGAGCGAATTCATTTCCATTATGCAGCAAGACTGCTTTTAGGCTTGTTTTGGAAGAGTCTATAAATAAGTGCCATTGGGATGATTCGTATTCTATGTCAAATTGCCTCATGAGCCCAGCGACATCACTACAAAAAACGAGATTTCCCTGTTTAGAATAAAATGATGTGAATTCTCTCTCTCTATGCCTGTACCACGAAAACGACGTTCCAGGTGACAGAAGGTTTTTATTCTTGAGTCTTGATCCCAACAAGTCAGCAGCATCTTTTGAAAGGCACAAATCTCTAACAAGATCGTTTAACTCGTTTTGATAAAAAATCGAGGCCCCTCATCGATAGAAAAAGCAGAGCCAGAATCTTCCTGTGCTGGTATTACATCTTCTTCTTCTTCTGATTCCAATTTGATATCATCCAAATTAAGGGGTGGATGTGGTATTGGTATTTCGCTGGAGTGAAGGACTGGACGAATAGCTGAATTTAGGTTTGGGTAAGTTATTTCTTTTTTGTTTCGTCTATTGAAACCTTTAACATTGACCGAACAAAAGTAGCAGTCATTACTGTGGTTCTGCTGTTCACGCCACATCATTGGATGGGCCTCCCCGGTGGAGCAGTGGTAGCGTCGTCGCCTTGTAATCAAGGGGTCCCGGGTTCGATTCCCGGTGGCGGCACATAGTGGTTCGGATCCCACTTTAAACTGTAGGTCCAGTCCCGATTAGCCTTACTGTGCAAAACGTAGACTTAAAACACCAACTCAGCAGCAGCAGCAGCAGCCACATCATTGGGATGCCAAAACGAAAAATTGCTTCTTACCCTTATACCACAAGCGGAGATCTTCTTCGCACCTCCTGCACACCTTATGGGGAGCCCAGGCCATATTTTGATCCCCAAGTTTCAGTTTGAAGTATGCGAAATGAACTTTCTTCACAAAATCACTTATGTTTCTTTGTTGCTCTTTAACAGTGTATTTGCCACAAATAAAACAAAAGCTATCCGAAGAAATAAAACAGCATCCAGGGAAAGAACCAGTGATCAGAACGCTACATTCTACAAGTAGCTTCACTACAACCAATAGTATAGAGCCACTTTTTGCGGATACAAAGCCGGAAAAATTCCGACCTTAGATCACCCACCCCAGATTTCCCGCGTGGCAGTTAGACTAGAATCAAGTGAGGCTAGAATTTCCACGAGAAATGCAGTGGTGAAGATTTTTTCAACCTATCTTTAATCAGGAAAAAGTTACGACTGCATGATTGTAACAATGTATCATTTTCCAGATGTGAGAAAACAGTGTACTATATATAATATATCACATAACCCCCTCCCATTTAAAAATTTTTGAGTTGGGTGGGTGTGTGTGGGGGTAGGTAGAGGGGGCCTTTGATAATGTTTTGCGGGGAAGCCCAAGACTTGTAGATCCGGCAGTGGTTAGGTTGCTTTCCTTAGTTAAAAAATATACACATATTTCAAATTCAGAAACATTTTACATGTAAAAAGTACTAAATAAGCAAATATTTGGAACAATATAATAATTTCAGTGAAAATCATGTAATATTTGGCGGCGCTCCTAAAACCCAGCCAAGGCGCACCAGGGTGCCGCCGCGGCGCACACTTCGGGGACTACTGCACACTCGATACTAGTTTAGATGATACAGATACACACAGAGACAAAAACGCACAATATTCAATCACATTGCCTACAGTACATTTCACCCCCGGCCCAAGTAATGACACTCCCCTTCGTTCCCAAAATTTGGGAGCTGTTGACATTTGGTGCAGATGCGAAAGGAATTTGCATGATGACATCAAACCAAAGTTACAGATTTCTGTCTAAACGGAAAGTCACAACAGGGACTGTGAAGGTACAGATAAAGGAGCCCCCTATGAAAGAACTTACAAACTCTAGATAATCTTATAAATACTTGCAGCTACTTAGACTTCTGCTCATAAACCAGACGAGCGAATGTAATAGCTGCTGTTCATGTTCTGTGGATTTATCCATAAAGTTGTGAGCTGTCTACATTTTCACTCTTCACTGGAAACAAATTACACAAAATAGTTTTACCTAATGCCAAGGGGGCTGATGGCAGTGCCAGGGGGCGGTGATGGTAGTGCCAGGGGGGCTGACAGCAGGTCCAGGGGGGCTGAGCCCCCCTGGTCCCTGCCTGGCTACGGGCCTGCTGTGGTCTTCAATTAGTCTTGCATGCATGTGTTATTTTTATTTTGTATATGTTGCCCGTACCCAAAATTTTTAAGAGGAAGAAGGTGGATCGTACAACTTTGTGATTATTGTTTACATGCAATTTTCAGAAGTATTCGAATAGTACTGTGTTCTGCACATTAACAATGTTTCCAAATTTACTTTATATTTCTTATACCAGGAGCCAGTACCACTGAACAGCCATGATAATTTCATGTTTTAAAAAAATAACATATTTATAAATTAAGTGATACGTATTAGCAAATTATGAAAATAATATGTCTAAATGTGATTTAACAACAAAAAAAGATACATTTTCGCTTCATGACTACTGTTCGAAGAAGTTGGAACAGGGATTGAAAGGAATGGACTGAAAATGAAATGTCGGTAAATCTGGTATCCTTGTATCAATGTCAATAAAACTAAAACTACCTAATCATAGGCGTAGCTAGAACTTTGTATTTGGGTGTGCACAAAGAAAAAAAATGTGGTCTTGTACCTTTTTAATAGCATATTTTGCAATACAATCACTTAGCTCTTTAACTGCATTGATGTTTGTAAAGGAATATAAATACACTAAATGACAGTGTTGAAAATTTCTGAATATATTTAGCAGAAAAAATCAAATTGCATAGACATTACACACACACAAAATGTTCATAAATGTTACACACAAATATATAAAAATACACGTCATCTATAACGAGAGATCTGTCAACAGGTACAATGTTCTTAAACTCATCAATAACTTCATTTACATCAATAGACAAAGCTTTTTCCTGTTCCACAAATAGCAAGAGCAGGGCTTCTAATCTATCCTGCTTCTAAGTTGCTCTTAATTTAGTTTTAACTTGGGTAAGATTGGAGAAAGCTCTCTCACACGTGCAGCTTGTGACAGGTATAGAAGAAAAGCGCTGTAGTACAGAGTAGAATGCAGTAAATATCTTCTTTCTCTCTTCTTTTTCCAACCACTCGAACCACTCCTGAAGCGTAACAGAAGAACTTTCCTTAGGTACAGAGGATTTTCCTTTCAGAAGTCTTGCTTCTGCTGCCAACGCATCGCCTGACAATTTGAATGTTCTAGCAAAGACGGCTATTTCTTCATCCTTTACATTCAAGTCAACCAGATTTCCCATGGCACTGATGACACCAACAGTTTCTTGACGAAGTCTCTCATCAATACCACAAACAACTGAGTTTAAAAGAGGATAATAACAAGAAATTCTCATCTCCTCTTCCTTTGTTTCGTACAAATACTGCGAGCTGACTGATTCGTCAAGAGTCTTTGCTATTTTGCGACTCTTTACTGGAGGAATTGAAATCTCCAGACTATCACATACCTTAATAGCTAGAGGGCTGCATAGTCTGCCTTTTACCTACCCACTGCCCGCTTGCTCGCGAGGACAGGTATACCTGCTCGCCTGCCCACGGCAACGATTGATTGATTGATTTAAAAATTGTTTGGGTGCGTCGGCACTAAAGGCCATTTTGCACCCTTCAATGTATACGGGGAAGTAGCCCCTTATCTAAAATTCTGACTAAAATCATAAAAAGGGGTGTAAATAGCCCCTTGGCAAAACATTAAAAGTGCAAGGTTGTAAAAAGACCTGCACGAGACAAACAAAACACATTAAAAAGTCAGAACAACCAAACTAAAAACCTCCTTACAGACGGTGGAAGAGTCCAGCTCTTCGCAAAAAACTAAAAACATTTGATAAAATGCTGCTGTCATCACCCAAGAGGGATGACAAACAGCCGGAAATGTTAAAAGTCTGCCGGAGGTAAGCAAGATCGACACATTCAACGAGAATGTGTCGAATGCTTAATAAAACATTACAAACACGACATAACGGAGGGTCCAGCCCTTGCAGCAAGTGACGATGCGTAAGACGGCTGTGTCCTAGACGCATGCGAGTTAGAGTGACTTCTTCTCGCCGAGAGGGACGGGACGAGGAACGCCAAGCACCTGTGGTGGGCTTAATAGCGTGAAGCTTGTTCCCCGTTTCCGTATCCCACTCGGCCTGCCAAGTTTCAAGAAGGCGACAGGGGAACATGTTCTGCAGGTCGCTAGCTGGCAAAAGGTGGACGAGAACATCGCCGTCCACATCAGCAGACTTGGCGGCAGGATCAGCTGCTTCGTTCCCCTGAATGCCTACGTGGCTAGGGACCCAACAGAAGTGTACATCGGCACGGGCAGATAGGGACACAAGCCGTCTGAATATGCGTTGCGCTACCGGATGCCAGGAATACGGCGAATTCAGGGTCTGCAACACGCTGGTCGAATCACAGCACACAAGGACCTTCTTCAGACCGTTGACATCTGCAAAATCCAGTGCCTTTAGAATGGCGTACAACTCTGCCGTATAGATGGAACAGGCAGGATGTAGTGAGTAACTGGAGCTTTGAGAGTCTAGGACGAAGGCGCAACCAACTGATTCGACTGTCTTGGACCCATCCGTGTAAAACACATTAAAATTGGGGTGCTTCGCACGAAGTTCTAAAAACCGTTGCTGGTATACAACCACTGGTGTCTCTGACTTTGGAAGGGCAGTCAGAGAAAAATCGATACAAAGTGCAGGAAACTCCCAGGTAGGGAGAGGCGAAATGAGTGGAGAGACGCCAGGAAGATCACTGTCAACACCAAGTGCTGACAGGATCTCGTCTGCACGAACACCAAATGGTCTAGTGACACTAGGGTGAAGCCGATACCTTGCCAGCCTATTCTCGTCTGAGATGGTGTGGAATGAAGGATGTGAAGGCATCGAGCGAAGATGGAGGAAGTAGTTAACTACCAGCCGCTGTCTTCGCAGAGACAGCGACGGCTCAGATGTCTCTACATACAAACTGGCGACTGGACTGGTCCGAAAGGCACCAGTGCACACACGTATACCAGCATGGTGGACAGTGTCTAGGATGCGAAGTCTAGATGGGCGAGCAGAAGAATACACAACACATCCATAATCTAACTTCGACCTGATGAGTGCACGGTATAGGCGAAGCAATACCGTCCTATCAGCACCGCAAGAAGTATGAGATAAAACGCGTAAAAGGTTGAGAACTCGAAGACAAGAGAACTTTAACTGGCGAAGGTGAGGTAGCCATGTTAATTTCTTATCGAAAATGAGGTCCAGGAAGGGGACCTCATTCACGAAGCACAGGGGAGACTTCCCCATGTACAGGTCAGGATCTAAATGACATGTACGCTGACGACAAAAGTGAACACACACGGATTTCTCGGATGAGAAGGTGAAACCTGTTTGGGAGGACCACTCAACCAAACGGTTTATCGTCAGTTGGAGTTGACGAGAAGCTGACGCGAGATTCCGTGAGCGACAAAAGATCGTGAGGTCGTCGAAATAGAGGAGGCCATGTACTGGGGAAAGAATGTTTGCCATAACACTGTTTACTGCTATGGCAAACAGAGTCACACTAAGTACGCTGCCCTGCGGGACACCGTTCTCTTGTTCGTGAAGATCCGAAAAGGAGTTCCCAACACGTACGCGGAAAAAGCGATCTGATAAAAAATTTTCAATAAAGTACGCCATATGGCCATGCACGCCCCAAGAATGGAGCTGCTTTAGGATGCCAAAGCGCCACGTTGTGTCATATGCCTTTTGGAGGTCAAAGAAAACTGCAACTAAATGTTCCTTGTTGAGGAATGCATCCTGAATATGTGTTTCCAGCTGAACCAGATGGTCCAGTGTGGAACGGTTGGAGCGAAAACCACATTGAAAATTACTTATCAATGAGTTTTCCTCCAAAAACCAGGTGAGACGCTTGTTGATCATGCGTTCCATCAACTTGCACACACAGCTAGTTAAGGCAATAGGCCTATAACTCGAGGCTGCGGTGCGTTGTTTACCTGGTTTCAGGATGGGAACAATAATAGCTTCTTTCCAGGAAGTGGGGAAAGAGTCCTCCAACCAAAGCCTGTTGAATACCGCCAAAAGGAAATATTTGGCTCCAATGGGCAGATGACGAAGCATCTCATAGTGGATCATGTCCACTCCAGGAGCTGTATTCTTAGAATCTCGAAGCGCCTGATCGAACTCCCGTTCAGTGAATGGAGAGTTGTATGGCTCGGTGTTATGACTTCGAAAAATTAGAGGGCGTCGTTCCTGACGGTCCTTCTCACGGCGGAAACGTGGTTCATAATTTTCAGAACTAGACGCATCAGAAAACTGCGTGGCCAAGATATTAGCTATGTCTCCGGAATCAGTGTACAACGTCCCATCGTGCTCCAGAGCGCTCAGAGGAGTAGATACACCCCCCTGGATGCGACGTACTTTGGTCCAAACGGCTTTCGACGAAGCCTGCTTCGTCAGAGAAGACACGTATTGGACCCAGCACGCCTTCTTACTGGCTCGAATAAGTCGACGGGCACGGGCACGCTTAATGCGGAACTGCTCGAGGTTTGCGGCAGTGTGGTTCCTATTGAATCGATCTAGGGCATGATTGCGGTCCTTGATGGCTGCACTGATCTCCGCAGTCCACCAGGGGACTGGGCGTCGCCTCGCAGGTCCACTGGGATGTGGAATGGAGGTGCGTGCAGCATCATGCACTCTTGACACAAAGGTGTCTAAGGCGTCGATGGCTGGCAAAGTCGACGCTAGTCGACTTCAATGTCCACTGCACGCTCGAAGGCACCCCAGTCGGCCCGACTGAGATGCCAGTGAGGGTGTTGTTCACGTGATTGCTGAAGATGTTCGAAAGTTAGAAGCAGTGGGAAGTGATCACTCCCACAGAGATCAGGGTGAACGCTCCAAGGTGTGGTAGGAGCAAGGCTGGGACTGCAGAAGGACAAGTCCAACGCAGAGTGTGTGCCTGAGGAAGGACTGAAATATGTGGGAGTCCCATCATTCAGCAACGTTAAACCTGATGCCTCACGGAATTGATCTACAATTTGACCCCGGGGCTCTGTACGAACGGAGCCCCATAAACGATGGTAGGAATTAAAATCGCCCAAAAGAACTACAGGAGACGGAAGTTGCTCGAATATAGAAAGCAGGTCCTCAAGAGAGAATCGCTCCTCCCTTGTGATGTAGACACTGCAAACGGATATTGGCTGTGGTAGATGTACCCGCACGGCGACAGCTTGAAGGGGGGTGGTGAGAAAGATTGGTGTTGAGTGGATGTTATCTCGAACAACTATTGCAACACCACCGTGTGCACGACGACCCTCAGGAAGCTTGTCGGTGCGGTAAAGCGTGTATCCGTTTAGAATCACTGATTCATTTGGACGAAAATGTGTCTCTTGGAGACATATGATGGCAGGGTCGAATTCAGATATTAGAATTTGCAGTTCCTCGAGATGTGTACGGAAACCGTTAAGGTTCCATTGGAGACAATAAGCCATAGCTGGAGGTATGGTTGTTACTTCTTAAGGCGTACTTTATTTCTAGGCCCTGTCACCTTGATAAATTCTTCATCCGCGGCTTCGTCCTGTATCATGTCCTCGGGTAAGGACACAGAGGGCGAAGGGGATGAAGAAGGGGGAGTGGGGGCGGGTGCTTTGAGCGCCCGCCGGGCAGCCTTCAGCTGCGCCTTAAGTTTCAGGGTGGTGGTGGTTTCAGAAAATATTCCCTTGTATGCACCTGCTTGAACTTCCTCTCTGTGGAGCGAGGAGTGGTTGCTGGTTTCCTCGAAGCAGGGCGGGCTACTACGGGAATCGTTGGTGTTTGAGTTGACACGTCGCTGGTTTGTACCCCTACACTGCGACGGGTAAGAGCAGCTGCAGCAACTGTAGCGAATGGCACAGGTAAAGTGGTGCGTATACTTTCGCGGAGACGTTGTTTTGCTTCGCCAGCAGAGATTTTCTCTGTGACGACCAACTCTCTGATTTTCTTCTCTTGTTGGAAAGAGGGGCAGTCACGATGCCAGACTGGGTGTTCGCCGTGGCAATTAATGCATTTGGGACCAGAAGAACATGGTCCGGGCCCATGATCAGGCAGACTACACTTACCACAAAGGGTGGTAGTGGCCTTGCAGGAAGGCTGAGTGTGCCCAAAGTGCTGGCATTTGAAACATCGCATCGGGTTAGGGATGTATGGTCGGACTTTTAGTCTCAAATATCCAGCCCGTACAATATCTGGGAGAGTGGTCCTTTGGAACGTTAGTATAATCGAAGCAGTTGGCACAAGTTCTCCGGATTTTCGCGTCTTGATTCGCTGCACTGCGGTGACATATTGGTCTGAGAGTGCTTCAAGGATCTCTTCCTCCTCAGCATTTAGCAGATCCCAGTGGCGAATCACACCTTTGCTACTGTTAAGTTGACGATGGGGTTCAACATTAACAGTGAAGTGGCCCAAAGATCGTAACTTTAAAAGGTTGTTGGTCTGGCGATCTGTGCTGGTCTGGATAAGTAGACTCCCGTTTCTCAGCTTCTTTATTTCTGGAACATCGGAACCAGCGGCGTAGTCTAGCTGTTTCTTGATAAGGAATGGTGACAAGTCCTTCAATGTAGCAGCTCCGTGTTTCTTTGTTGTTGCAGAAACATCGTTACTATCGGTCTTCTCAACAATACTGATAACAAGGTAACGTGGCACGTTACTTGTCTTTTCCACTAATTGGAGCGGGCTCGAATGCCGCGCTCGTTTTGGGGGTTTCCCCCCGTTTGAGTTGTTTTTTGTACCCATATACAAAATTATTTTATGGTGGAGGGTCCATAAATTGTCGCCTCGACATGCCCTCTATGCCGAGGAAGGCCTACCCCCAAAAATGGAGGCTACTCGAGGACCAAACCGAAATCCCCGAGGCCACGTTCGCGACTGCACCTACCCCTGCAGCCAACACTGTCCCATCGGCACGTGCACCTCACACCTTGGGATAGGGGTTTTTTATCGAGGTTGTCTCCTCTAGCAGGACCCTTAGTTATAGGGAGGTCAAAGATATGGAGATGAATGACGTGATGGAATGGTGAAAACGTGAGATATGGATGTGAAGAATGAGTGAAATGATGAGATGAAAATGACCTCCCTACCTTGGTTTCTTAGAGGGAGGTCAAAGATATGGAGATGAATGACGTGATGGAATGGTGAAAAACGTGAGATATGGATATGAAGAATGGGTGAAATGATGAGATGAAATTGACCTCCCTACTAAGCCCCCTCGCCCCGTCAAGGCAGTCCTACATGGAGGGGGCCCACGGCAACGAGTCGACTTGCGTATTTACCCGGGTTCTTCGTCTTCAAGGCGCTCTGCGCTTACAAGGTAACTGGGCATTCAACAAGACCCGGGCGCCTACAAAACCTGCTGGAAGGAAACAGCCCTCCGGCAGCGTGTCGCTCCAGATGTTTCATCACCACGTGGACGGCTGCAGCCAGTGTTGCCTACTTACGTAACTCCTAAATCCTACGAAGTCCTAGGAGGAGCTCTCTGCTTTAAGGAGAATTTACAGTATATACTTAGCGATTTCAGTTCATTGTAAGCAGTTTTTATCTTATTGCCAGGAAATGCACGCAATATTACAGCTTCATTTATCTAAATGAATGATCGAGCAAACAAAAATCTCCTCACTGAAAACTAATTGTTTTTCATTGCATGGTGCCTTAACTAGGCACGCAGTGGCGCAACCAGAGGGGGGGCAGGGGGCATTGCTCACAACCTTGGACGGAAATTAAGTCTAGCGGAGGGGTCAGGGTGGGGGTCAAACATTAAAGCACAAGAAAAAACAGGCTAGCAGAATTAAAGAGTAGCAGGGCTAAAGGGTACTCAAGATGGAATTAAATTTCATATTTTTCTTGCATTTTCCTTCCAGATGGCCAAGGGCACCTGCAGAGGGGGAATGGAAGGGTAATTGCAACCCCTTGATTTCAAATTTTATGAAAGTAGAAATATATTATAAAATATTATACAGTCTCATCAAGTTCAATGCTGTAGCAAAGGGGTAGCGGGAGACGGTCCTGAGCGCCGAACGATCTAAGTGAGAAAAGTTTTAAAACAGAGAATGCTATGGCGGCCCGTGATATTATTTGCTATTAATGTTGGTTTGTTACGAGTTGGATGAATTGATTATGTAATACGTCGCTCCATGTGAAAAGAAAATATTGTAGATGGAAATTTTACATGCCATATGTATGTACATTCGGAATGCATTTATCATGCACTTTCTTTCTTTCAAAAACAGTTTGTGTGCTTGTTTTCCATTATTAACTAATGTGAAATTGACGTGTTGAAAAAAAAATATTTCCAATCCTCTGTTTCAACACAAATGCGTGAAAACCGACTTCTACCCCCTTTTTGCATGATTTATGAGGATAATAATGCCTTTCATGCTACTTTATTACTATTATTGTGATTGTTGTTGTTGTTGCCCCCCACCCCAAACGAGGGTAACGGCAATGCCCCTGGCTGGCTACGGCCCTAGTGTTCGTAGTAGAACAGTGTGTTGTTCGACTCGCGACCTCAGCGTCGAACGTGACATGTTTCAGTCCTGCCCTGTATCACTATATATACGTATATTGGTTGTTTACGACATATACTTATGGATCCTGTGCCACGGAAAACCTATTTCAATGTGTGTGTGTGTGGGGGGGGGGGTAGCAACAGTCGTAAATCTCATTTCATTGGTGATGTGGCTTACGAAGCTTTGAGTTCCCTTTTTTAAGTAGTGAAAATCTATTGCAGTTGGCAACACTGCAGAACGGTGTGGGTCCGGTGCAGTTTCTACTCGAAGCAACTACGTCATGCAGAGGGAGGGGTCTGCAGTTGATGGAAAGAACGAACTGAGACCTACTAGGAATCGTAAGACTGCGGGTACCCGGCGGGTCTACAATGCCTGCCAGGAACGATCTGGGCAGGTGGGCATACAAGCTGCTCAAGCGAGGGTGTTGCGCAGGTTGCATGGTATTTTAGGAGCGATGTCTCGCGAACGGGTCTGCTCCAGGTCTTGTGCAGGCCTCTGTTAATAGCTTGGTTGAAGAGTTCCATGAATTGAGATGAATTTCTCATGGATTGCACAGCATTGCGAAGCGATCTGACACTAGATACAGCCGAAAGTAGATTTACATCTGGACTTTGGAGTAACTTGCTAACCTTCACGATCATTTGTAGGACTGGATGTAGTATTGTGAGACAAAAGACGAACTCAAACGATCTGACTTGTTATTTTAGTCCATTCCCTTTAGCTCTCACATCACCCTGGTTTGAGTGATTTCTTCCAAAGCCAAAATAATTGCACAGTAGTTTCTTTTCACTGCAGAAACAGCTTCAGCACGGCACGCCCATCTCGTTGTTGACAAAGACTTCAGTGTTCTTAAACTTAGGCCAATTTCCTGGCATACACTTTCCAAAACTGCATGCGTTGACGAACTACCTTCAATGAAAGAGTAAAGGAATTGAATTGTTCCAAAAAATCTGAAACTAGTCTATTTTCTGGTCGCGAGTTACATGAGTCCACAAGCAGTGGCGCAGGAACGTTTTTCATTTGGGGGGTACAAAATGCATATATATATGTCCAATCAAGTGTCGCAGTAATAATAATTAGGATAATTATATTAAATTAAATTAATATATTAATTAATTAAATATGCACATTAATTAATATTGTATTGTTATTATTACATGAATAGGTAAAAGATAGTAAAAGAATAGAAATATAACAGCAAGTATTCATTATCTAGCGTACGTGTAGTTAAGATCACCAAGATTTGCACAAAAACAACTGCCGTGGCAAGGAATTTAATGTCAGATAGAAAAAGAATTGAATATTTATTGAATAACAAAAAAGGAGTTACATCCAATTAACGAAAAGTAAAGTTCCTGATTAATATTTTATGGATATTATCATTAGTAGTGTGCATAAATCTTTGGAATCCTTCAAAGCAGTATGAGCCAAATTCCTTGCCTTCCAATAAGTTCAGCGGAGAAAACGATCGAGTATACAAGGTGCAGCAGAAAGAACTCCCGGATTTCATTCGTGAATAACAAAGCAACGATAGATGTTATGCAAAATTTTATTTCACAGTTGGAGAGAACAAGGATTACCATTTTGTTTCCCATATGTACCGAAACAACTTTTTGAGGAAGACGGCACGCAGTTAATGTAACGTCTGACCGTTATGTATGGATGTTACGCAACTTCCTGCAGCCACAATCGAACGAACGTGGCAAATTGGCTGTGTGGTTCCAACAGGATGGTGCCACAGCACGCGTATCGATGAAGTCCCATAGCTACGCATAAAAATATATTTAAACAATTTATGGCAGATGTGTACCACAACAAATGCCTTTTAGAAGCCATGTATTTGGTATTTTCTCAGACATCTATAGGGTGTTGTATTAAAAAAGAAAAAAATGAGTTGAGATGGTTCCCAATCAACTCGTAAGAAGTCTAACTTCGAAATATTTGTGAAAAATTTGACAAATCATTTATTTGTAATATAATTAGCTGTACCTAATGACGCTCTTCAAGTACTGAAAGTAATATCATTCGGTACATTTACAAAACCGAAATCCTTCAGCTCTCAGAAGTAGCAAGGAAGACCATACGCTCAAAAGTTTATTCTTTCTTTTCAATTTTTGGTGGACAATGTGAAGAGCCGGTCAAGGTTTATTTTCGTATGTAGTGGTATTAAATGCAGATACATACGTGTGTTTTAGGATGACATGTCAGTTTCTCGTTTATGTGAAAAGGTAAACTTTAATGTAAGCAGAAGCATGTGCGCGTCACAGTTAAAGATTTTCGCATCTACAAAGAAAATCCAAAACACATTCCCACCTCGCCAGACTCCGTGGCGGAGGGGTTAGCATAGCGCGCTATGACACCTGAGGTATCCTGGCCTGCACATGGGTGTTATTTTTGAGTGTCCATCAATTTCATCATATCATCATCTCTCATCCTCATCTTCGCGATTAGCCAAAAGTGGCAGAAATACGAAGTAAAATAAACCAAATCAATCAATCAAATATTCCCATCTTACTCCCAGAGACCTTGTCAATCCAATCCAAAATCTACCAATAGAACCTGCAGTTAGTCTCATTTATCTCGTGCATTCATCTGACTAATGTAATTTTCTTACAATTTGACTTTAGAGTTTAACATAAAATGGCGTTGTGTTTGTGTTGCATTCGATATCACAATTAGATTTTAAGCAATTAATGTCCAATTATAAGTATACCTAATACATAGGAAAAAAATAGTTCCCCCTCTGATAAAATCGCAAATTGCACCCTGTTTAAATGTCTAGGAAAGATTTCATTTCACCTAGGAATGATATCGCGATGCGATGAGTCGAGAATTGTCACAGCCTCATCTCGTCTCCTGTGTGGTGAGGTCCTTCTCGTTCTTGTTTGTGCTTATTTTTCTTTCGGTTTCCACTCTGAAGTTATGAAAACTTATTCCAAATTCACCTCATTCTCAGATAGGCTAATCGGCACTCTTTTTTTTTAAAAAAAAATATATATCTTAATATATAGGTTTAAGTATAGTTTTCCCAACACCCTCTTACAAATTTATGAAAAATATGGGTGAGGTACAGGAGTGCATTGTACCCCCTCCCCTCCCCAAGTTGGTCTGCCGTGTCTCGTCTCATTCGTGTAAGTGTTCCGTTTCGGAAAATTCCATTATAAATATTCAAAAGAAAATGGGGTCAGTCATATACTCTTCTGATGAAGATTTGTCTTATCTTCGAATCGACGCGACCACTGCTTTAGAAATGTGTACCCCCCCCCACCCTTGCGCAAAACAGCAATCGTCTGCAGCGTAATTGTCTGAGAGTCAATCTGATTCCATCGTTCCACACACATTTTAAACAATTTTCATCTCCTTAAAGAGGTTTCCAAGAACTTAGGTCAATGAACTAACTAGTAGCAAGCACAATGTAGTATAATAAGTTTACAATTAAATGTTTTGAATTTCTATGGTAAGGACTATAATGCTTAAAATTTATAAACAATAATACATTTTTTTATTGGGCGAATTGATAATAGGTAATTTTAACAGTAGCATCTTCCGTCTGCTGTCAAATTACCAAAGGGGGGTACAGGGGGTACAACTCGATTTACAGATTTAGGGGGTACAGTACCCCCTTCAAAAATTTGCGGGGGTACAATGTACCCCTGTACCCCCCCGTTCCTGCGCCACTGTCCACAAGTACAATATTCAAACAATGAGCATAGCAGTGAACGTACATTATTGAACTGTTCTTTGCACTTCATTTGCACCCCAGATAGTGTCCCAGACATTGTTGAGGCTCCATCGAAGCAAACTGAAAGAACATTTTGCCAATCAACACCAAACTCTGACACCACTAGTGCTAACGTATTGAAAACTGTCTGTGCATCTACAGAAGATAACTTACGAAGAGCCACTAAATGCTCAACAGGTAACTGTTTAATGACATCAAAAAATCGAAAAACTATAGACATCTGTTCATGATGACCACGATCACTCGTTTCATCAGCGATAATGCACACGTTTGTACCAAGTAATGACATTTCCAACATCCTTACAAGAACATTTTTCAAACTGTGGATTAGATCATTCTGAATTTCTGGTCTTAAGTGAGTGCACTTTTTTGGCCCGTTCACTAAGTGTTCTTTCAAAATGGGGTCATATCTGGAAATTAAATCAACTACATCTAGAAATAACCCCCTGTCGTGTGCTTCTTTATTCTCAGTATGACCTCTTAATGGGCGGCATCCTTTTGTATGACAAAGAATTATGTTTATTAGCCTCTCCATGATTTGTCGATTTTGCAGTCTTATTATTTTCCTGTAGTTTATGGTTATTACAAGCATAAGAAAGCAGTTTTTCGTTCAGGAGAATACACGCTCCCTTCATCAGACATTTATTTTCATTTTGACCAAAGATACTGTTATAACAGTGGTTAGCAGGGAGCGTGTGTTCTCCTGAAACGTCACAACGAAAAACTGTTTTCTTATGCTTGTAATAACCGTAAACTACAGGAAAATAATTCTACAATGCAAGCAATGCATACATACAAGAAAAACTATTTGCAGTCTTGTTTGTTCTTGCTTTGAAAGAAAAGCCTTCTTACACTCATCTAATTGGACGTCAATTGGTTTATTTTTATTGTAGTTTAACCAGGAACTTAAGCTTTGCTGGTGTCTTTTAGATTTTTCATTACTTCGAAAACATTCGTTTGCTCTATGCCAGTCTTTAAAACCTCGTGTAATGAATGCTTGATCAAGGTGCCCTCTCACTGATGCATTGTTTGAAGCAAAATCTCTGCAGTAAAAACAACATGCAGAGGCAAAAGCTATACTATATTCCAACCATTTGTAACTGTGAAACCAGCTACATTGGAAATCCCTTTCTTTCCCACCTATTCTACTTCTAGGGAAAACCACCAGGTTTGGTTGGTATGGTCCTAATTTCACATTTACATCACATTCTGTTCTGTTATGTGGTATTGCATTCACAGGGTCACAAAGATCTACTGATATGTAGTGGCGGATTAAGCTTCCTCGCCGCCCCTAGGCACAAACTTAATGTGCGCCCTTCTCAAAAGAAAAGTAGTAACTTATTTGCAGTATTTTTCAGTGCCGTAGCATGAGCATTTAGGATGTGAACGCCAAGTCCGAAGGAAGGGTAGGCCTTTTTTTGCTTAAGAGTTTACTTATGGAATTAGCCGACATATGTATTGTCTATTTAAAATCACAATCTCATTGCGTTTATTACATGAAGTCAGCCGGGTTCCGATAAAACATGATCCATGCTTGTTTTATCTAGAAAATAAGATGCCTCAGTGTGCAACAAATGCTTGGAGCACTGGTGTTTTATACCATTTTTAATTAGATTGCTCAAGTCAGAAACACCTTAGGGGAGAGCGGGGTCAATTGTAACAATTTTGACAAATGATGCATTTTCTATGAAACTATTTATCTTTGCAGCGTGAAAATCGGCATGGAAACACTACAATATGTTGTTATTGATATTATGGAGTCACAATCCCGCCATATATAATATGCTAATCATAATTAATGTTTTAAAAATGTGTGACAAATGTAACAATTGGCCCTTGCTCGGGGGCAAATGTAACACACTACAGGGGCAAATGTAACATACTAACATTTACCAGAAATACAATTTATTTTTTTGCTGGAAATAACATGTACCCTTACACAATGATTAAGAATTAGCGAACTGTGCTTTCGTTAATAAGTAGGCTAATCGAACCATACCAGGTACCAAACACTGTTTCTAACATAGATATATCTGATCATTCTGACTGACAGTTGTGACAAATGTAAAAGCTGTCTCCTTTGGTGCATTTCTCATGTGACCAGTTGTCACAAGTTAAGCACTGCACCCATTGCTCACCAGATGCACTATTGGACCACTTCTCAAGGCAAACTAAACAAAAACATTCGTCGCCTTCAGAGCTGCTTTCCTGACACCTTCTTGCGCTTCTGCTTGCAGTTCTCTTCTTTTTTGATTGACGACTGTCACTTCTGTCAAACAGCCTCTTTTTCCCTTTGCTGTTTACTTGTCTCTATCTTTGCTGTGCCATAAGTAGTTCTTTTTCAGGTGTATCTGTCCATATAGCACTTTTTTTTCTTCTCCTTCGAGATGCTGATTGTGTAGGTTCTGCATGAGGCAGAGGTCGAATGTCAGCCGGAGAAACAGCTGTTGAGGTGGACGGAAGAGGTTCATTGCAAGAGTTGCATTGCTCTTTGGTCTGGGTACAACTAGTTTCTTCCAAGTTACTTGATTGTTCTGTTTCATTAACTACATTGTCATCATTAGTAGGTGCCTCGTTGAGGGTTTCTGTTCGTGCCGCAGAATCAGGCCTATCAGTGACGCTAGAAGGGGCAAATTCGTGCTCTTGAAATATGCATCTGTTGAAGGGGAATATTCCTGTACATTTGAAGCCTGCTTGAACATTGGATGTTGTAATCGCTAATGGCAGACATTCCCGAACAATTCCAGGCAAGTTGTATATTGTCATGCGAGTACTGGGATGGGTTTTTCTCCAGCCGTCAGCAAAGGTGTTGAAAAACTTTTTGAACGGACCATAAACTCTTCTGTCCAGTGGTTGGAGCTTGTGCGACGTGTGAGGAGGGAAAGAAGAACAATTCCATTCTGTCGGCAAAAGTCTATGACTGGAAGTTGAACATGCGAGTCATGGTTGTCCAGGATAACCAAAACCTTTTTCTCAACACTCGGCTTGGCATACTTCCTAAAATGTTCGAGAAATTGAAAAACTCTAGTGCTTGCATCCACCCCGAACCATTTGCTGCTCCTGTGCTTCCTATTGGACCATTCTGGAGAAAATGATCCCGAAAGTTCTTCCGTGGAAAAATGAACATGGGTGGAATGCTGTTGCCTATGGCACTAACGGCTAAGCACATCGTTACCAAGGTGCCCCTCTCATGAGAATTGATTCCTCCAACTTGCTTGCTTCCCTTTGGTGCGACTATCTTGTCTGGCTTAGGGGTTGTTGATATGCCTGTTTCATCGACATTGTAGATGTCATGAGGTTCGAATTGATATTGCTCCAAAACCTTCGATAGGTTTTCAATTTTTTTTTAACATTCTCTTTATTAAAGTTCATAGCACGCGCTAAGGAAGTTGACTCTGGGGTCCTTGTTGCTAAAGTAGGATTTCTCTTTATAAATGCGGTAAACCAGTCTGCACCAGCCATTTGACGATCTGCCCAGAACTCTGGAAACTTACACTGATTTTGGTTTGCATATTGGTAGGCTGTCTGACTTCTTTTGGGGTGAGTCCATAAAATATATTTGCACATGTCTTTATATACTCAGTTAACTGGGTCTCCATGTAGGCAGAGAACACTTTATTGTGTGGTTTATAACCCATAACAGGATTCCCTTTTTCTTGTCTCTTCTTAACAAAACGGGCCAATGTCACATGACAAATATTGTGCGCTTTTGCTGCGTGTCGGATTGAAACATTGCTTTCCAAAACTAACTTTGCAGCTTCTTCAGTCTTATCTTGTGAAGGGACTCGTTCGGTAGTTCTTTTTCTGTCTCTCACCATTCTGAAACATACAGAATGTAATAATTCAGGATGGTTGAACAATGTTTTTTATTACAATGCAAGTGAATAATTTACATAAGAAACGCATAAGGGACAATTGTAACAGTGTTACAACTGCCCCGGTTACATTTGTTACATTTGCCCCATCCTGACGCCATATTGTTTGCTGGCTTGCAGCTACTAACCCCGACACCAGAAATTGATCACAACTATCTTAACAAATACATCAAATATTGTGTATTGCAATGATATATACAAACCTTTATCAGACGACATCGCGAAATCACTATTAAAAAATAAAAAGGAATCTTATGTTTTTACTTACGTGTTGAAAATTTGAAAAACTCCCAATAATAGCCGGAACAATCGCTACGTAAGCACCACCACCACATGAGTCACTCCCAACTGACGTCTCCTTTCTACAGGTTTGAATAGTTTTAAAAAATACCTCACGAGAGCAGCACAGTAGCGATTGTTACATTTGCCCCGTGTTACAATTGAACCCGCTCTCCCCTACACCATTTGGAGTATTTTGCTCAGCATGTATAATACATGTGTAGCAAAACAGTATTTTATAATCAAGGAAACCTTTCGGCATGACGCAAGTAATTTAAAAAAACCTACCTGAATGACAAATGCCTCTAGAACAACAGTAGACTTCATTGATGTGGATGATACAACTATTCATTGATTTGGTTTATTTTACTTCGCTTTCTACCACTTTTGGCTAATCGCAAATATGAACATGAGTGATGATATTGATGAAGTCACACTCACAAAGAACAAACTTTAAACCTCTGGCGTCTTAGCGCGCTGTGCAAAACACACTGTACAATCGTACACTCTACTGACGTAACAGTGCCTATTAGTAGTTCAGAGTTTCAGACCACTATTTATTGCATCTTGAGAATGCTGATAGAAATTTTAAAATAATTTTGTCAAGAGATCATACGATGTTAAGAGTTTTGAAACGAATGCTAAACATTTCCACTGGCACAATATTAGGCAGTAAGATACTAACGAAAAAATATTTTTTTAAATAAATAGTTTTGCGGGTTAGGTGGTAGAGCAGCCACAGGCTGAACTTTTACCACGAGGACTTTATCAACTTGTTTGACAAAAACTGTTTTGTTGTTTTAGTTTTTAATGAACTTCACTGTTCTTGCGATAAATTACACAATGCAGTGGTCATTAAAGATACGTCAGTGAATATTGCGTATTGTAGCATCACACAGCACGAGGTTTGTCTATGGGCACGAGCGCGAAAAACTGGGTAGGAATCCTACTTCTGTTGTCTGCGTCGGAAGTACAGCGCCTTGAATCGGAAGGCAGGAAAGGTCACATGGCCCCTAGAACCAATCAGGTGCTCCGTACGCCCGCGTTTGGCGAGAGCATTTCGCCCGTGGTGTAGAGATCCAAGCTTTCCCTCCTCCTCTCTGCCTCCAGGAAGGCATGGTCCTGTACGCCAAACCTAGCCGGCGTCCGGCAAGCAGAGACATTAGAGAAATGCTACAACGAGAGCTGTTAGTGGAGCGTTGTAGACGGATCGAGAAGTTAGCTTTTATAATGCCATAATGCTCAAACATGTATATAATTAGTCACGTTTTACTTTATATTTACAGCATTTACGCATTTTTAAAATTTTAAATCAGGGAACGCCGGGCGTATGGGCGTACTAGGACGCTACGCTACTGGATTTTTACAGGCTAATATAAAAATTAGTGAACATACTGAAACAAAAAACAAAGGAATGTATTGAGAAATTAAATTCACCACTCACCAGTCATAAATGAAGCAGCTTCCGCCTCACTTTGGTTGCTGCAAACTTGTGTATAAGTTCTTCAAAGTTGATGTGTCCATCAGTCAAGATGTCTGCTTCGATGTGGAGAATAGATAACTCGTTCAGTCTTTTATTACACATGGTTGAACGGAGATAAGTCTTCAGTCTTTTTAGGGCCGAAAACGAACGTTCAGCTGAACAGTTTGTTACAGCAGTACACAAAAATATTCTTAATGCAATGTCCACGTTTGGAAACGCAGACTGCAGCTTTTCTTTCCGTATAAAGGCTAACATTTCTGCTGGCGAGTCACAGATTCCTCTGGTCTTCAGAAGCCCCGTAAAATGCACACATTCGTTTGGAAAGGTTGATTCCAGATCAGTTTCATATGCAGCCTGAAGGTTAGCTGCGCGTTCAGAAATGACAAGAAGAACTTTGCAGAAACTTACTAAAAATCATGAAGTTGTCAGACATTTATTTATAACTTTCTTTTCTTCTAATTAATTCAGCGTGCAATTTAACAAGAATAGGAAGAAACACCTTTAAATTTTCTCTTCCTGTTAGAACAACCTCATTGTTTCTTACTTCATCGGCTTGAATGTTACGTTTTCTAAACCTTTTATAACTACACTCGTAATCCATATCAGTTTTCTCCATGGATTTTTGCTCATAAGAGTCAAACATGTCACGAAGAGAAGTTATAAAGTTCACAAGTGATTCAAATAAATGATGTACTATTGTTAAATCTATGTTGACACTTTGAAATTTTACGGTGACACTCTGGAATCTCTGCAGTATATCCTTCCAAATAGTGATCATGAAAGCTGTCTCCAGCCTGTTTAGTTGATTCAAGAGGGATAAGGCCTCATTTCGAACTAGTGGTTTCTCAAAAGGATCATCGCTTACATGAGTAAGGGCTTTCATTACACTATCTCAGTTTTCATATATACATGTACATACAAGCCTCCTCTTGTGCTGACCAACGTGTCTGTGATAAGGATTTTAGTGTTTTGCTTCCTGGATACATGAAAGAAGCAAGTAAGATCCAGCGTTTTGTTGAACTGGAAAAAAAATTGTAAATATTTTGAAGCATAATGAAAAAAGAACATGCTTCCCTGCAACTGCTTGCTGCACTACTTCTTTCGTATAGGGAAAGTGTTGTAAACTGTTGATTTGAAACATTGGTTTCATAGGTCTAAATTGTCACTGTGTACGTAAGACACTTTTTATTATTCTTGATATTCTGGAAAAAAGATTGGCCGCCCCCAAGAGTTGCTGCCCCTAGTGGGCCTATTTGGTAATCCGCCACTGCTGATATGTCAATAGGCTTACCTGGTGTTCGTTCAGCATCAGGAGCATCGAAACAGGGTGGTTTGTTATTTATAAGTTCACCGATACTACTACAACTGGCACTATCACAGGTGTTTGAACATTCAACTGTCTGCTTTCGATCGGGGCCACCTTCGTTTCTTTTCAGTCTTACGACAAAACAAACCATCTTCTTTTAGAGCATAAACTCAATATTTAAAAAAAAAGTACGGTAAGTTTACATGAACGAAATATCACGTCCACAAGCGGCAATTTTCATCAAATAATGGCTCCTTCCATCATTCCGAGAGACGAATTTGTAACAGAATCCGAAAAAACAAGTACAACGACAGTTATAATGAAGTAAACTAGTTGGTTCAGGAAAGAGATTTAAATACCAGCCACCAGCGACATTGACAAATAAACTTCCAACAATATAGTTGCATTGTCAAAATGTTTACTGATAAGCTTTCTGCCCCACAGAAAGCCTAAAATAATTAGTTGATTTTGAGAATGGAGGGGAAGGCGATTGTTGGCAGCAAATATGTTACTGTGACATTGTTGTTATTCTTATACATATTGTTTCCCTGTATTATATCAGTTTTTAATTTTGAGCGTTCAGTAAAGAAAAGAACCTGTTTCCACATTTCCACAAATATAGGTAAGTTTAAGACCAATATTGAGGAAGGGGGGGGGGGGATTCGGGGATAAACTCAGTGAGTTCAATATTTCAAATAATGTCTACTTTTAATAATAACTAACTAACTCTCTAGCCTTCTTAAACAAGAAGGTTCATGGCTGCAGCAACACAGGCCTTCCATCTTTCCCTATCTTGAGCAAGATCTATATACTCTTTTCCATCCATACCGATTTCCCATAGGTCCATCTCAACGTTGTCCCTCCATCTTCGTCTTGGCCTTCCTACAGGTCTCTTACCATCAGGTTTCCCAACAAGAATTCTGTAAACTTCTCTTTCCTCTCCCATTCGTGTCACATGGCCTGCCCACCTAAGTCTTCGCGATTTAATTATTCTAATAATATCTGGACATGAATACAAATTATGTAGTTCTAAATTATGTAACCTTCTCCACTCACCTGTCTCCTCATCCCTTTTAGGGCCAAAGATTTTCATAAGGATCTTATTTTCAAATACTCTCAATTTATGTTCCTCTTTTAATGTAAGGGACCAAGTTTCACATCCATATAATACTACAGGCAAAATTACTGTTTTGTATATTTTAACTTTTAGTTTCTTAGATATTAAACGAGAAGACAAAAGTTTATGAAGAGAGAAGTAACATGCATTTCCTGAATTAAGCCTACTTTTTATTTCCTCTTTAATATAATTTTCATTTGTTAATATTACTCCTAAGTATTTGAATTTGGAAACTGGTTCAAACGAGTTGCTATCAGTAATTAGATTTTGATTATTAACTAACACTTGGTTTCGGCCTGTAAGCATATATTTAGTTTTCTCTTTGTTAACTTCTAAACCTATCTCTTTAGCAGTTTTGAAAAATATTTTAGCATTATTCTTAATTGTATTCACATCATCCCCAGTAAGTCTACATCATCTGCATATGCTAACAACTGAGTCACACCATTTAATTTTAGTCCTTCTTTAGTTTCTTTTACCTTCCTAACAGCATATTCTAAGGCAAAATTAAAGAGCAATGGAGATAATGCATCTCCTTGTTTTAACCCATCATGAATTGTAAATTTGTCAGACATATTAATACCCACACGAATTTTACTTTCTGTTTCACTGGTGCATATTTTTATCATACTAACAAGCTTCTTAGGTATTCCAAACTCTACTAATATATTATATAATTTATCTCTTTTGACCGAATCATATGCTTTTTTGAAATCAATGAATAGCTGATGGACATTTTGATTATATTCTCACTTTTTTTCAAGTGTCTGTCTGATGTGAAAAATTTGATCTGTAGTTGATCTGTTATGTTTAAATCCACATTGATAATCACCTATAATTTCATTAGCATATGGTGTTAGTCTTGTTAAAATAATGTTAGACAGTATATTGTATGTTTTTGAGAGTAGAGAAATTAAACGGTAATTATTGCAGTTCATTTTATCACCTTTTTTAAACACAGGAACAATTATGGATTCTTTCCACGTTTGAGGGATTTCTTCTTTATTCCATATTAAACAAATTAATTTATGAATTTGACATATGAATGAATTTCCACCATATTTAATTAACTCAGCTGGTATTAAATCAATGCCAGGTGATTTGTTATTCTTTAGCCTTTTAATAGCATCTTTAACTTTAGTCAAGATTGGTTCTGGAACTAATGTGTACTTCATTTACTTCTGATTTATCTTATACATGGACATTTAAAAGGTCATTAAAGTAGTTCTTCCATCTATTTAGAATATCGCTTGGGTCAGCTAGAAAATCACCGTCTTTATCTTTTATCATGTTACTTTAGGTTGCCACCCCTTTCTAAACTCATTTACAACTTTATATAAATCTCTGATATTTTTATTTTTGCTGTTTGTTTCAATTTAGTTAATTTTGCTTTTCAAGTAATCTCTTTTTTTACTTCTAAACGTGCGGTTAACTTCTCGCTTTATGCTATTATAATTGTTTAGATTTGTATCATCAGAGTTATAGTATCTCATTAACTGTACACTGAAATGCCCCAGGCCGGTAAAGGCTCAGAACATTCCAAGTGCCTAATTTAATTTAATACTTTAATAATTTTGTCTCTTATTGAAATATCTGTCTTTAATTCTCTTTGATAAAGCAGCCCATTAGGGTGTGCCTAGGCACACCCGGCACACCCAGTAGCTACGCCTATGTACCTAATACTGCAGACTCCAGACTTCTGAAGCCTGGCTCTCTACACCAGAAACGCATTCATTTATGCAAGGACAAAATTGAAATTTTTACAAATTTGAAAAATCGTCGGTTATTTTCGTAGCTTTTTAATTTTGGTACGCATTGAAATATTTCATAGCTCGAGGGGGTACCATGGGCCCTCCACTGGGTACGAGCCTGTTTTGTTAATGCAATTCTGATGTAAAATGTTTAGAGACTGGAGACGAGTCGAGAACGAGACAGGCATTTGTAACTGATGCCGAGACCGAGAACAAGATAGATGGCTTCATTCACGACATTCATCTCGTCATGTACCGATACCATACAAACCGGTAACACGAAAACCTACAAAATGGTTTGTTGGCAATAATTGCTTTTTCTAATAATAAAATAAAGTGTTGTCGCTAAGCAACGTCTTGCCAAGATGGCGAAAAATTGTGAAAGCAGCCAGCTGACGTACCAAATAGCTATTGCAGCTCCGTTCGTCAGCGACGGAGGCGAGGATGTCTGTGCAAGGTTGGACCACGCAGTTCAACCTATGGTTCAACGTAGGCGGTAGCGCGACGTCTAGGGATCGTGGAAACGATCGGCGGGCCGAGGTGATTCCTTGAGCCGCGTCCCAGCGCAAAGCAACGTGCCGGTGGAATCCCGAACAGCTTGACTAGACGCTGCGCGAGGGAAGATGACGTCACCTGCCAGCCGGGCCGGGGTTCGGCACCGGGCGCTGAATTCGAACAACACCACTCGCCCCTTGGAGGCTGCAGGTCCGAAGGAAAGGGCTCTTGGCGGGAGCCTAAACAAACGCCGGTGGTCGTCGGGAGTCACTTCCAGCCCTGCGATGAACTTTGCAACACGACGGAAATCGTGGTGCCAGCAAGTTTGACATCGTTAGCTGTGTCTGCTCAGTTGTCATTGTACTCGTGTAAATCACTGTAAATAGGTTCTGTGAAATGTAAGTAACTGTAAATAGGAACTTTGTAAAACTGTAAATAATTGTACCAGATGTACATATGTAAATATTTTTGTAGAGTGTAAGTTAATAATTAAACTTGATACATACTGAAGCGTATGTAAAAATAAACATTGTAAAACATACTTGCTTTTTTTAATGCAAATTCTCAAAAATGTCCCTATACATTTCATTACAAAACTAAAAAGAACAGCAAAATGCCACTCATTATAACGCTAAGTTTAAGCATTTTGCACTCGAAGTTTGTACAGACATTTTAGATCGCATTTTCTCCCAGGGCCGCATTTACGCGCATGCTATCTAGGCAGCAGCCTGTGGGGCTCGCACCACAAAAAAAAACTGTTGAAAATTTTTAATTTTGAATCGACTAAAATAAAATAAAATATATTTGTTTTAATACTTATAATCATGAAAGACGTCTAGCATTTAGAGGTGAAAATCGGTCACTTGGGTCACCGAGAAACGGTAACTACCTGGGACTACTAGCAGAGTATGACGACTTTTTAAGCAATCACAGACATGGATACCGTGGAAGTGGCCACACAAGCTATCTATTATTGACGGTTTTCGAGGAAGTTGTGCAACTAATTGGCAAGCGAGTTTTCAATGAAGTTATCTCTCAAATCAAGCACTCAAAGTACTATTCCATATCATTAGACTGAACTCCAGACGAAGGTCACGTTGATCAGCTTACTTTGATTTTCAGATGGCACCTGGACACCATAATGAGGAGGAAAAAACCTGGGAAATGTACCATCTTCCAACAACAGAGGTGGCAGTATCTGTTTCTGTAGCATCCCCAGGTATCGTTCCACAATAAAATTTCCATGAATGAAAAAGGACTGATTATCCGTGTTCCCCAAATGCCTGCCAACACCATAATTTTGCCTGCACCGGTCATTTTGGAGGGATCTGTCCATGCGGGGTTGTCATGCAACCAATAGCGCATGTTTTGACTATTCACCTCCCCATTTTCGTAGAAGTTCGCTTCTTCGGAATGGAGCATCTGCATATCGACCAGTGCCGCATTTACCCCCCCCCCCAAATGGGTACCATTTGATTTGATGCTGGGTGGACCCTGGATCAGCTTTTTGCGGGGACAAAGCCGGAAAAATTCCGACCTTAGATCAAATCAGGCTACAATTACATGAGAAAATAGTGTCATATATGTATATCACGTCACCACCGGTGTCGAAACCGGGAGGGAGGGGCAGAGGGGCCTGGGCCCATCCAGTTCTCGTTTGACCCCCTAATAATCGGCCCAATGCATATTTTCCAACATATTACATAACTTTTGCCCACAGAAACTTCACACACAAACAGGTGGGAAATTACGCAGGATTCTGCTCTGAAATGGGTAGAATCAATAATGTGGGACTATCACTCAGTTTGAGTGTCTTTCTTGTACTTGTGCGTTTACTATTTCAGTATTTCCTTTTTCAAACTGACAATGAATTAAGGAAAACGCATGGCATATTATGAATGAATATGTGCGAGAATAGAGGAAGAAGCATGGGAATACTGCAGTCTTCATACTCTTGAATGAGCCAATCCATTGAAAAATAGGCTCCTTTGTTTCCCTTCGGAAATGTCAAAAATCGCTCGCCCAGATGAAACTTTTATCTCGGGCCTTTCTTTTTTTTGTAAATATGTGTGAAGATATTAAACTCCTATAAAGGATTGTAAGAATAAGTATTATAAACAGAATATGATAAAAAATTCTCAGTCAAAAGTTACATGTAAAGTATTATGTTGTATTATTACATAATCACAGTAGTGTAGTGACTTTTTTGTCCAGCTAATAAAGTTCGATGTACCCTGTATTGTATATGTTTTGTTGTCAAATACAGTTATTGTAATTACTATTTTTCAAAGGTTGATTCAAGTGTATTAGGTTCCTCCTTAAGGAAAAAAAATTACCCCTCTTCCCGCAAACAGAAAGAAATCAGTATTTATGCTTTTCTTAACTTTATCACCCTCCAAATCTCTTAACAAATTAGCACCTATGCACATCACCCTCTTCCCATTTAAAAAAAAATTTGAGTTTAATTCAATATGGCAGCCACTAATATGGTGGACATCCGCTTGGAACACACCAACGTGGTTCCCCCTAAGCCTGACCCAAGGGCGCCGACTTTCCAAAATTTCTGTGGGTGCATGCATATCAATGGCGGTTAGATCTGTAATTATTAAGTATTGTATTCTTTAAACAACTTACATGCACAATGATTGCAAGAGGCAATGATATTATCAACACGTTACTAAAAGAAAATGCCACATTCATACAAATTTAAATGAAAAATTCTTCATAAATGCAAATAATTTTAATTGTATTGCAGAAAGAACTATGCAAGGATTTTGTTGTGAACAGAAACTACAGAATGACTAACTTTATGTACCAAATAATAATAATAATCATCATCATGACATGTTAACTTTCAATATAAAACACATTCCTTCTTACGTCATTTGCACTTATGAATTTGTTTGCAATTTTGGTAATGTCAATATTTTTAGTCATTTCTTTATGAACATGCAAAATTGCCAAATCATTCAATCTTTTTTGGGTCATTGTTGACCGCAAAAACGTTTTCAATCGTCTAAGTTCAGAAAATGACCGCTCAGAGGTACAAGAAGTAGCAGGTATAGTTAAAATCACCCGTACAAACTTCACAAATTCTGTGAGCATTTCACGCATGGGACCACTGTTTTCTCTACTTAAAATATTTGTAATGTCTGACAAGTTGGCCACTTTTTCTTTCTTCCTTCTGCACACATCTAGAAACATGTTCCTGTGCAATGTTAGCTTGTCTTTATCAAAGTCTGTCCCATAGAACTGCAGAATTCAATCAGCACCAATTTGACCTATACCAAAAGCTTCAAGTTGTGAAATAAGTTCCAAAACCTTTGTTTGAAATCTACGATTTAGCGAATCCACAGCCACATCAATTATTTTAAAAAAATATTTGTCTATTGCCTTTGCACATTTGAAACATTTATGTTTTAGAGGTTAGAAATACTAACTTCCATCTCAATGTTTTAATTGCTTATTATTTTTTTGATAATGGCAAGTGAGAAATATTTATCTTATTTTGTTTTTATCAAACTAAAAATATTGTGGGTGCGGCCCACCCACAAGATTATTTATGTGGGTGATCGAGCCCCGGAGCACCCACGTAGTCGGCGTGCATGGCCTGACCTGTTTCTATCAATTGTACCCAGCCTAACTCCTTTACTTTTTATAGGGGTGTTAACGGACTTTTGAATCACCCTGTAGGCCCTCGTATGTGAGAGTTTGTCAACATGAGATCAAGAATTACACACACAGACATTATATATGTGTAATATATATATATATATATATATATATATATATATATATATATATATATATATATATAATGTGTGTGTGTGTTTGTGTGTGTGAAGGTAGGTAGAGGGGGCCTTTGGTAATATTTAGGGGGGGGCAAGATTTGTAGATCTCGCACTGTTAGCGACGTTTGGATTTAGCCGTAATTGCACGATAGACCACTCGCAAAACTGCACGCAGCGACCTGGCTTGTCCTCGGAGAGGTGTTGCTGCATTTGCACCTTATACGGATGCCACTTGTGCCTCTGTAGCACCCTGTACACTGAACTGTGACTCATAGCCCATTGCATTGCTATACGACGTGTGCTTCGCTGCGGTGACATCAAGAAGGAGGCCAGCACTGCCGTAGCTGTTGCTTCAACCGTGACTGTCTGCGGTCGTCCACTACGCGGTCTGTCCAAGGCTGTGACCATCTCCTCGAATTTGGTTAATAACTGTGCCACTGCAACATGTGACACAAGGTGACGTTCTGGATGACGTAGGTTGAAATCGGCAGCCACTCCACAAGCACTTCTCCCACACCACAGTTTGACGATCTGGATGCGTTCCTCAGTTGTTAATGGCATGGTTCAGCACCTGCAACAAACAGGTAAACATCACTTTCAGTTGCCAATAACTTTTCACCAAATGAAGTTACATGAAATCTGATTTCAGATTTGACATCCTGATGAAATTCTAGCCTATGGTCATTCATGTATCACATGACCCACCTATCATTTTAAATAAAAATGTTGAATTCAAGATGGCGGAACTAAGATGGCGGTCGTGCCCGTGACATACTCCAAAAGGTGTTCCCCTAGGCCTATTTTGTATCGCCCGTATCAAATTTCATGAAAATATATCACTGCGGATTTTACAAAGGGTGGTAAGTGACTTCTGATACACCCTGTACAGGCTCATATTGATTTCCTTAATATTATATTGTAAAAGGATTTTCAATAGATAAAGATTTTCTGTGAGTTTATCACAGATATAGTCAATATGACATTCCCAATTTAATTTATCATGATGATCAATCCTAGGAATTATACTTGGTTAACATACTCTATTTCATTTTCATCTAAGTAAACCGTCAAGTTATCAAAGTTCTTCTTGTTGCCAAGGTTAAAAATCATGAAATTTGTTTTTTGATGGTTTGCATTTAGGCTATTAGTGTTTAAGTACTGATTTATTTGATTAATTGAGGTGTAAGTTTGGATTTCTAATTGTTCTTTTGTTCTTGCCCTACATATTATATTAGTGTCATCTGCGTAAGTGATAGTTTGAGTCATGTTCTTCTTCTGTATGTCATTGATGTAAAGGATGAATAATCCCACTGCAGACTGTGTTGTAGGAGACACGCCTACAACTTCCCGCGATTTCTTGCTAGGTCCTGCCGCTGAAACACTAAAATAAGAGTCTATTGTTCTGTTCATTCTTCTTTTGTCATGCAGCAAAGAACCGTAATATCCCACTGCAACTGCAATGCAGCCAAATACATCTTGTCTTTTGTAGACCACTACTTGTCTGTAATGTTTACATTCTCGAAGGTACAAAAAAGCAATGCGGTGGCTACATTCTAAGAATCAACACTTTTCAGTCGGTCATGTCACCTTTGACTCAACAATCGATTTTCTTATCATTTACAAATATACTGTTGTGTATCAATTACAAAGAAAATACCACGTTGGCTTTGATGACAACGAGTCGGCGCTTTTGGTTTGGAAAGCACTACTGCACATTCGAGATGGGAGAGAGGAGATGGCTAGTGCGGTTGCAAGTTTTATTCTGCTTTTTATGTAAGATTGGACAAGTGAGGGCATTGTTATTTACAGAGGGAAATATAAAGGCAAGAATATTCGCCATACAAAGTAATGTGGTCCAATGCGAGGGAAACAACGGTAGCAGAAAAGTTTTATACTTTGGTTTTGTTGTACAGTACAATTTTGTCTGGAGGGGGGGGGGTAGATTCCCTCCGGTAGTGCGGAGAACCCCCGGAAAGGTGCCTGAAAGAAACACTGCTCACAAACATCCATGCCCAGGTCAGGATTCGAACCCGGGACCCCTGGTATTGATATGATACTGATGCAGATACTGTCACTGATCACCTCTGGTACCGATGATTGAAAATTATAATAATTAGAAGTTGTTCAAAATATTTATTAATATTAGTGTGTAAGTTTTCCACTCTAATTATACACATCAAGTTATGAAGATTTTTGCTTTCCATGGTCATGCAGGGCTTGAGACCGGAAGATTCGATGATAGTAGTGACTGTGACTGAAGGGGTACACAAAATAGACACACACAAAGAGAGAGAGAGAGAGAGAGATAGAGAGAGAGCATAGGAGGTTGAATGAATCATGTCACAATGGGCTAACATTTTTGAATTGGATAATATTGCAAATGTTTAAAATGTCACTGCATAAAACACATGGTGCAACTCATATGGAGTTATCTTGAGCTTTCATTTTACCTTAATGGAGATGTCATGTCCAGAGGCACATGGGGGTAACCAGTGGATGGGTCTGATATCCCCAGACTGACCTTCTCAGTAAATTCTCATTTCACATATAACATAATAATAATTTGTGCATCAGAATCAATATTAACCTGGAGCCCATAAATATAAAGTTATACTAATGCAAGAGGGTGCTTTCAAAGAAGGAGGGGTTCAAATTGATTGATTCTTATGTGTAAATTATGTATGTATTAGAGATGGCCAAACGGATCCAGATCCAAAAGTTACGGATCTGGATCCGAGAGTTTCGTATCTCAATCCCATTATAATATTACCACACCTTAAAAGGTATTATGATCTTCGATTACAAAGACATTTCATTAGTTAGTCCTACAAGAATTTTTTTCAAGTGTTGTTCCTAAAATACTTTAATAAAATACTAAAATAACACACTCGTGCACAAAAATAATCTTACTTGTTTAACATAAAATGTCAGAGGTGATTTTGTAAATGCCATTGAAACGAATATGTATTCATTCGAATGTATTGGATATGAAAATACACATAAATGTGAGACATTCCATTCCAGGATGAAACCTTTAACACATATAACAAGATAGAAATGTTATACAAAAATTATACAATTGTTCTACAGTTACAGTTTTACAAATTAAAATAAAACATTATAATATATGCAGTGTTATATAATTACAAAGTGTAAGACTAACAAGGGAGGTTATCTAAGTGTCCCCCTCTGATTTCCATGATACTTGGCACAAACGGGCACAAAGGAAGAAATACATGTTTTTTTTGTTTCGGCTAAAAAACTATTTTAGGGGGCAACCCCCCTCAAATGTCAATAGGAGGACAAATTTAAGTGGGCATTTGACCTATGTGTCCCCGTCCGAATTCCATGAAACTTGGCAGGTGTATAGTGGGGCCCGAAGGAAGAAATACGTTTTTTTTTTGTTTCAGCTAAAAAACGGTTTTACGGGGCAAAACCCACTCAAATGTCAAGATGAGGACAAATTGAAGTGGGTATCTGACCCCTGTGTCCCCCTCCGATTTCCATTAAACTTGGCAGGTGTGTGTATAAACGGGCCCAAATGAAGAAATACGTGTTTTTTTGTTTCGGCTAAAAAACTGTTTTAGGGGGCAACCCCCCTCAAGATAAGATAAGATAAGATTTATTTCCATCCACTTGATCATATGAGTACAAATAGCACTATGATATGAGATAGGTCAATTACATGTGTAATTTTGAGTACAAAGGAATTAACACATACTTAAGCATATTAAAAGTATAAAGAGTATAGTATAAAATAAAAATAAAATAAAATTACATAAAATTACATGTATAATTTTGAGTACAAAGGAATTAACACATACCCTCGAATGTATGTTGGTCCCCTCCCCCAAAATGTAAAAAATTTTCATTTCAATCAATTAAACAATATGACACTGCTACTACATTAGTTTAACAGTCACGAGACAGGTGATATGATATGATATGATTTATTTCCGTCCACTTGATCTTATAAGTACAAATAGCACTATGATATGGGATAGGTTAATTACATGTATGCTTTTGAGTACAAAGGAATTAACACATACTTATGCATATAAAAAAGTAGAAAAGAGTATAGAATAACTTAAAAAATAGAAGAAAAATCAAAGGTTATGGCTATTAGTGAACATAAAAATGGAAGAAAATCAAAGGTTATGTCTATTAATGAAAAATATGATTTAAGTACTCCTCTGTGCTATAAAACAAATACTTCATAAGCAAGCTTTTTACTGTTATTTTAAATTTGGTTGGATTATGATTCTTGAATTCCTCTGGCAGCTTGTTATAGAGTTTTACACCTTGAAATCCTAGACCACTATGTGTTTTGGATGTGCGGACAGTAGAAAGATGGAGGGAGTTATGCATACGAGTGCTGTACTTGTGTATGTCCAGAATTTTTTAGAAGATTTTAGAATTTGTATGAATAAAATACAATGTTTCTAATATGTACAAACATGGAAGAGGTAATATTTGAAATTCATTGAAAATTTGTTTTGTTGGGTTTGAGAGGGATACATTCTTCATAATTTTTAATATGCGTTTTTGCCAAATAAAAATTTTCTGCATTTTGCGTGAGCTGCCCCAGAAAGAGATACCATATGTAAGTACAGGTTGAATCTGTCCAAAATATACTGTCCTTAAATCATTCAAAGTTAAAACATTTCTCAAAATTCTCATCATGTAGCAGAGCCTGCTTAACTTTTGAGTTAAATTAGTAATTTGCATGTCCCAAGACAGGTTTGAGTCTATCCATACTCCTAAGAATTTTATTGCATTTCATTCTTTGACGACTTCATTGTTAATAATTACATTTAAGTTTTTTAATTGTTTTGCTGGATTAAAATTTATTAGAACTGTTTTATTAACATTCAGGGAAAGCTTGTTGTTGTTTAGCCAGGTGTTTAGTTGTGTTGTTGTTGAAATTGAATTCTTTTGAAGTTGCTCATATTCCAGGCTTTTTACTATGATATTAGTATCATCTGCAAAAAGTATTGTTTGAGACTCTGATAAGGTTTCTGGAAGATCATTTATGTAGAGTAAAAATAAAACTGGTCCTAGAATTGAGCCTTGCGGTACAACTGTATTGAGGAACAATTGGTCTGATTTGATTTTGTTAATATCTACATACTGACATCTGTCTTTTAAATAAGACTTGAACCATTTTTTTGCTAAACCTCTGATTCCATAATGGTCCATTTTATCTAGTAAAATGCCATGCTGAACCAAATCAAAAGCTTTGGTAAAATCTAAAAATAATCCATGCACATGCATTTTTTTGTCTCTCGATTTTAGAATGTTATTTGTAAATTCAAAAATAGCTTCTGATATTGACTTACTTTTTTGGTATCCAAATTGATGTTTGGATAAAATGTCGTATTTTTCTAAGAAAGTTACTAATATATTTAGCATAATTTTCTCTATTACTTTAGAGAAGACCGATAAAAGAGAAATTGGCCTATAGTTTGAGCATTCTTCTTTGCTGCCTTCCTTGAATAATGGTCTCACTTTTGCTATTTTGTACTCACTAGGAAAAGTACCTGTTTCTAAAGATGTGTTGCAAATACTTACTAGTGGTTGTAAAATACTATTCCCACATTTTTTTAGTAGAGAACTTGAAAATTCATCTGGCCCTGATGAATACTTATTTTTTAAATTTATAATTACCTTCTCGACTTCTCCCTCAGTTACTGGTGTGAGAAACATAGTGTTTGTGTTTCGGGGACTGTTGAAATATGTTCTTAATCTAGGTGTAGAGATTACTGCATTTTTATTTATGGTATTGGGAATGTTCACAAAGTATGTATTAAAAATTTGTGCTACATCAAGGGGATTGCTTATTTTCTCTCCATCAGCCATTATTTCAATTTTTTCATTCATGTTCTTTCTTTTCTTACCAGTTTCATCATTAAATGTCAAGATGAGAACAAATTTAAGTGGGCATTTGACCCCTGTGGCATTTACATGAAACTTGGCAGATTTATAGAGGAGTGCAAAGGAAGAAATACATGTTTTTTTTTGTTTCGGCTAAAAATCTGTTCTAGGGGGCAACCTCCCCTCAAATGTCAAGATGAGGTCAAATTGAAGTAAGGATCTGACCCCTGTGTCCCCCTCCGATTTTCATGAAACTTCGCAGGTGTAGAGAGGGGCCCAAAGGAAGAAATACGTGTTTTTTTTGTTTCGGCTAAAAAAACTGTTTTAGGGGGCAAAACCTGCCTCAAATGTCAAGATGAGGACAAATTGATGTGGGGATCATCTGATCCCTGTGTCCCCCTCCGATTTACATGAAATTTGGCAGGTGTATAGAGAGGCCCTATGCCCCCTGTTTCTTCCTATGCCTTATTTACGTGGATTTGGGGTCAGATCTCCACTTCAATTTCTCCTCATCTTGACATTTGAGGGGGCCTCTATACACCTGCCAAGTTTCATGGAAATCGGAGGGTGAGACTTAGACCTCCCTTGTAAGTGTATTAATTAATTACAAATCGTGCACGCGCACTATATATATATGTGTATGTATGTATATTACATATATATGTATATTTTAGCAGGTAACAATATGTTATAAACACATTCTCAGTTTCCAAAGAAGCGCATGTGGGATGGCAAAACGGATCCGGATCTGAAAATTCCGGATCCAAAAAAATTTAGGATCCAGAACCAACCGGATCCGGATTTCGGATCCGCTAGGATCCTGATCTGGCCATCCCTAGTATGTATATGTGAAGTGAGAAATTCTAACATCCAATGAGAATATACACATTTACTTTATGCACTTATTTTTGTACTTTCATAGTTACCTCTCCCATGCTTATTCTGATGCCCATATTTATTCTTTTATATGATTCCCCTTTTGCCCTAAGCACTGTTAAAATGTACAAGGGTCGATCAAAAAGTATGCACAATCATCAGAATTTTCTTGTGTGAAAGGAGAGGTGAATGGGATTTTATGGGGACTTCATTCTGCTAGCTTCAAATTGACCCTGAACAGTGTCTCATTCCTTTACAGGTGAGGCAGCCAAAGTTATATCTTTCTATGTGGATGTGATTCAGAGTGGTGATGTGATTTCAGTATCCAGAACAAGCATGTTCTGGAAAACCATCAAAATGACAATTAGGCTGTCACTGATAAGAGGACTAGACAGCTCGTGGACCACACAGGAATGACAAAGGAAATGTTTTAACATTTATAGAAGGATTAGGATAAGGAAAATCTGTGTTCGGTGGACACCAAGAGTACTGACAAGAGAAATAATGAGAAGCATAAAGGACGTTTATGCTGATCTTCTAGAAAGTTCCATTGGTGGGTTTCTACAATGCTTTGATGGAGTTCATTTGTGGTTGTTTTGTAAAGCAAACATCAGTCAATGGATCACATAGGATCTCAGAAAAAGATAAGCCAAGGCTCTCAAGTCATACAGCCAATTGATAGTTACATTCTTTGGTGATCAAAAAAGAATCATCTTTGAAGACTTTCTGGAACAGGGGATCACCATTAACATTCATCTTTGGACAAACTCCAAAAGCCAAGAGTTAGAGGCACGCAAGGGACATCAAATTGCAATAAATCGTGAATTAACACAAAATACCATGACAATTGTCCCCTGTAATCTAAACTTAAAAACCTCCAAGATAATATCTAAAGCTAGCAATAAATCTTCAATAAATCTAGTACATGATGGCTGAAAGAAAGCCATCCACATTGCTCCTCCCCCATGAGAGAACCTTGTTAATGAACCAACTTTGGTAGCTGAGAGTGTTGCTTGTTTCATCATCTTCTCATTATTGTGATTAGCCAAAGAAGCAGTAAAGTTATTGTGTGTATATGATGCCCCCCCCCCCAAATAAGAAAATTACCAAAATAACTCAACATAAAAAATATTAAATGGATTTTATATTTACTGCATTATAAGTATTTTAGCAACAGAAAAGCATATATTCAAGGTTCTGCAGCATATTTGTTTTTGTATTGTTTCCTCACCACTTATTGCTACACAGTAGAGGAAAAGGTCTAAATATGGGACCCCTTTCTATTTTGTCATTTTCGGAGGAGAAAAATTAAAATATCAAGCACCTGCCTTTAAAATGCATATCTATGAAATATATACTTAAATGTAATAGCATGCTAAAGTATAGAAGGTCTCCATTTTTTTTTTTTAAAAAAAAAGCAATTTCCAAAAAATGGTAAAATTATGTATTTCAAAATTGTGGTCTAAATATGGGCTACTAGTAGCAATATTACAAAAAGCAATTAAAATTTAAAAAAACAGTCATTTATCGCTAAAACATTATAAAATTCATATTTATGAATAATCTGTTGTTTTGAAAATCACGCGAAATGAGAAAAATCGAAATTAAGAAAAATATCCAAATATTTGTTGGAAATGTGATCTCAGCATTAGACCTCATGTTATAGCCCATATTTAGACCATCATGCTATTTTTCTTCTTCAATTTATTTTCACTCTCTGTGGTACATATTTCACAAACAAATCATGACATTATAAAAGCCCACATTTGTTTTATGTACCGCTAATGTCATAACCTATACAAAGCAGATGACAATTCAGAAAACGCTGAGTTAAAACATACCTGCAAAAAGTTTTTGGAGGTCGTAATTCTGTGACAGAGTCCAAGGCCGAAACTAACCATTACTTTCTCTTGCAAATTGGCGCCGCAACCTTGTCCTTGACAGATAACCAGTTCCCATAGCCTCTGCCAGTCTGCAGCACCCGGGAGCACTGATAACTCCAGAACACATATTTAAACCTTTGCCCATATTTAGACCTTCTCCTCTAATTATTGATATTAAATTCTCTGTGAATACATACACTTTTGTGAAAAGTGTTGCAAAGTGTGATTTCTTTCATGAAAATATCCTTTATGGAAAAAATAATAAAAAGTCATATACTGCTAACATAAAAAAATATGTATTTATTATTTTACATGAAAGACCATACAAAATAAATGTCAGAAGATATCCCATGCATTTCTGCAGAACTCCTTCTTGTCACATGATAGCAAACAGTACCAGGGAGAAACACATGTCAATAAGCTGAAATAAAAAGACAGTTAATACATTACTCTTGGAATTTTGCATATAAAAGATATTGTATCTAAAGATATCCGTTTGCCAGTTACGTGGAGATAGGTAATTTACTCTGATAAGCCACTTTTCATTTTTTCCACGCAAATGTTCTTTGCAATCAATTTCACCACCCATCTGGCGGTTTTGTCAGGTGTGTACAGTAATAAGTAAGCTTATCAGAGTAAAATAAAAACATTAGTTAAATGTAACAGTATTTTTTGCAAAACATTTCAGAAGATGGTGCTACTTGCCTATACAGCACACAAATGTGCAGGGGACATCTAGTGGAGGTCTCTTGAATATTCATGCCAAAGTTCTGAACATGCAGTGCCGTGCACTGAGGAGTAGCGAGTCTAGCAATGAAGATTACTTTATTTTCCAGCTTTTTATATCATCATATTTATTATCCTATCAAAGTTGGGATTCATATGCAACATTCGTTTTAACACTGCCTTTTTTACCCCTTGGTGCAGCTACAGGCAGAATGAATGCCTCAAGCCCATCAATGCCTCAAGCCCATCATTGGATGCAATGGCTCATAGGACGTGGTTTTAGGTGTCACTTATACGGACTGGTAGGTGATGATTTTCCCTTGATGCCCTTTCATTCCACCCAAAAACTCAAGAAAGAAATTTCTGTAGTATTACGAACGTAATTTTTACATATTACATTTATGTATAATAGCATGATAGAATCGTATGGTTTAAATTTTTTATTCATGAATTGGTACAGTATTATGCATGACTGTCCAGTAGCCAGTGCATAACTGTCAAAGGTTTAGATGGCCAAATTCTCAAAGAGAAAATGTATATTCACAAATATCAATACTTATTTATTTATTTATTTGTACTTATATTATCCTATTGAAGAACAGCTAAAGAGCCTTCAAACAGCAGTTTGCCACTTCATATAAGAATGTGCATGTTACAAATTCAAAATACAAATTTAACAATAAAATAGTGCATAACAAAAGTACAGGAACAATTCAAAATACATAAAAAGTACATTAACATATACATCGTAAATACAATTTTAAGAATGGATAAAATCGCTTTAATTGTTGACAATAGAGTTTGGAAAACATCATTATATGTAATATTCTTAAACTATTGATTCTTATAGGATATGATGTAGTTTGTGTGGATAGTTTGGATAATAGATCGGGGAAAGACTAATCACCTTTAAATTTTTTTGCAGCAAATTTGTGATCATTTTTCTCTACTAGATGAAAGTGGTTCAAGGTTTAGTGTGTTCAAGAGATTATCATAGCTATAAAAGGACATAAACAATTTAAACGTGAAATACAAATAGGAAATAAATTTCATTTGTATATTCTCAATTAAGTCATTCTTGTGTTATTCTTATCTCAAAATTTATGTTTAAAATTTTGCCTAGGAATCCAGCCCATCAGGAGGGCACAGGCTTGATAATGGGTGATGTTTTGGAACTTGCAATTTAAGGCACTTCAGTATCATGATGATTGAACAAAATTAGAAATGAGTTTTATTTCATATGTACTCTTGTAGAATTTTGACACATGATAAATATAATGATTTTTGGATAAGATATAGATATTTACTGGATATAAAACAATGGACAAATTTTAGATATTCTTTTTAAACATTGAAACAACACTTTTGGATATCCAGAATTGAATATCTAAAAGATATCTTCTCGATATGCAGGAAAGTATATCTATTGGATATCCCAAACTCTACATCTATTGGATATCCCAAACTCTACATCTAATGGATATCCAGAAATGTTCACAATGGATATCCCTGGAGATTAGTGTTGTATGGCAGACACATTGGTTGAAGACCAGTTGTCAGCCAGGGCAACTGTTACCTTGATATTAACTTCTGACTCCCTGTTCAACCTTTCAACAATGTACTTTTTATAATGTTTTAACCTAAATCTTGTTTACCCTCCTCAAGAAACTGCTTGATATGGCAAAAGCTTGAGGAAGTGAAGGTCAAAACATTAAATATTATATTTGTGAAAATAAACATAACCTGTGGCAGAATCCTTCCCCATGCGAAAAGAGTAAGGAGGCAAAGGAGGGTGGAAATATTTTCTGGTGGCAGTCACATTTAATATACACCTTAATATTATACAAAAAAAATGCATATTTGCACTAAAATGCCATACATTTATACAGGATTTTTTGTTTATTTGGTGGTGGTAAGAGGGATGGTGGATTGGTCAACTGAGAGACATCCACTCCCAAATTGCCTTCCCTCTGGTGCCATGACTGAACAAAACTGTACTTTTATTTCTTGAATAGTACACTTCTATCTTAGCGATCCCTGTAATTATATGTACCTACTATCATAATAAGTTAACTAGTAATTATAACATTACATGATATTTAATTACAAGAAGTCCTCCAAAGAAACAATATACTTAAATATTATATATTATCACCATCGTGTGAACTAAGTTAGTATCCTTTCCCTTGTTGAAGTGCTACTGCCAGAACACAAATTTGTAATTATGCAAGTTACATTTTTTTTTCCAAGAAAAGTTTTGCTTTAGGTATAGTTTTTTTTTTTCCTGGACGATACAGAACATGAAATTATCGTACATGTTCAGTTGAGATCATATGGTTGCTAACAGTGTCCACCAGAGACTTCATAACCGAAAAGATAAATGGTATCCGAGTGATAATATGAATTTGAATTTGAATTTGAATTTGGATTGTTGTTTTAAGTCCACGTTATGCACAGATAGGCTAATCGGGACTGGACCTACAGTTTAAAGTGTGATTCCAACCACTCTACAATGTGCCTCCACTGGGTATTGAACCCGGGACCCCTTGATTACAAGGTGGCGACATTACCCCTCTGCTACTGGGGAGGTCTGAAGTGGTAATACACAGTGTGTCTTCTAAGTTTTTTAGACTGGCAACATTGTAACAAGATAAATGCTGCAATGTGCCATTTGGTACATGTATGTACTCACATGTAGTAAGTGCGTAGTGAAATTGGTGTCTGATTCGGTGCAATATTAAGTGAGTTACAGCTTTTAAACTAGTGCAGTGTTTTGTATCCTTGTCATGCATTTGAAAACAGAACAAAGAGTGGCGATTAGGTTTTGGGTAAAACTCAGTAAAAAACCCTTCAGAATCCTCTGAAATGCTTACGGCAATGAAGCCATTTGTCATTCCAATGTTTTCATTTGGCATCGTCGATTCTGTGACGGTCAGGAAGGTGTGGCAGATGATCCCAGTGAGGGTCGTCCATCCACCAGTTGAACTGGCGGTAATATTGAAAAAGTTTGACAAAAATTAAATGAAAACTGAACACAGTCACTGAGGATGATTGCTGATGATGATTGATGATTGCAGCTGTGTATAGATCAATTTTAAAGCACTTGCTAAAGAGATTATGACAAGTGAGAACAGAGCTGGTTGAAACCGGTGCTTGGTTCCTGCAGCACGGCAATGTGCCAAGCTACAAGGCAATTATTGTTCAACAGTTTTTGGCACTAAAACAAGTGATTATGTTAAACCACACACCTCATTCGCCATTCTTGACACTGGCTGACTACTTTTTATTCCCCAAATTGAAATCCCACCTGAAGGGCCAACATCTTGACACCATTTTGGAAATTGAAGGAGCTGTGACGAGGCACCTAAACACAATCCCAAAAGAAGATATCTGCAGGGGCATTCAGCAATTGTACAGCCATGTCACTAAGTGTGTGGACTTAGGAGGGATGTACATCGAAGACCAACCAAGACTTCTGGCAAGTCTCACATATTTACACTTTTTATTAAGCCAGTGTAAAAACTTTATAGACATTACGTGTATGAGTAGACACAATTTAGAGGCTTGTGCTTCCCAACAGCATTCACCTAGGGCCATGAGAACATATACAATCCAATAAAATACTCCTAACGTTGTTACATATAACACTATGTGACACATTCAGTAACTTTTCTTTCTTTTTCTTCCAATTTAGAAGCCACTAACTGAATATATGTTTTCTTTGCAGTTTTGCTTCTATAAATATTTATTTAATATCAAACAAGATACTGTTGTAAAGAACTGTGAAAACAAAAATTAAAGGTGTTGTAGCAAACTATCCACTAAAAGAAACTAATTATCCACAAAACTGAGACCATTCTATGCTATTTATAGTTCTGATATATTTAGAGAATTCAAAATTAGATGCAATTACTTACCATAAACACTGAATTTGAGATAGCAGTAGAACGATATATGTAGCCTACAAGTTGGACAATAGTTCTAACTCTGCCTATGCAGCCATCTTTGTAGAGAGTCATAAGATCAGATGCAGCAGTACAATTCATTTCCTGCAAAACATACAAGGTGTCTGGACTTGTAACAATATTGTAGTCACAGACACTTCTGGGTTGTAGCGATACCATTTGCTTTCAATGGGATCATTACAATCCAGAAGTGCTTGTGACTATTCCATTCCAATTCACTTACTATGCACTTACTATAATGTCTTCTACTTAGATATTTCAATATCACTCACAGACACCATCTCTTCAGTCACATGTTAGTGTTGTACACAGTAGACAGTGTCAAAATGTGCAGCATAATGCACTACAGAACTTTTGCATAATATATGGCTGCGATTGTGCAAACTTACATGAAACATCTTGGTTACATAAACTTCAATTACATCGATAATATATATATATATATAATATATATTTTGATAATATATTGTTGATGAAATCAAGAAGTAACAGTTTTGTAAAAAAAAAAAAAAGGTAAACTGCTCCCCTGTGTATAGCACCATGCCATGAAGGCATATAGGGGGTGTGGGGGTAATGCCCCACACTTTCTTGATCCGGTCGTGAGTGGGGGTGATGTGATCAGCATCACGCCCCTGACCGCCTTTACCCCCCAGGGTTTCCCCCAGGTACCCATGTTATTCGATGCTGGGTGGGCGCCGGGCCCGCTTCCATCGTTAGAAAAGTTCCCGGATTTGAACCGGCCGGGGATCAAACCCGGGACCTTTAGCATGGTACAAACTATTATAGAAGTCACATAAACATAACATTTATACATGCTGCATGCTTTCGGGCAAAGCTTCTCCTTACATTATCTGCTAAACTCTGGTTTTATAAAATCTGAAGCAACTATTTAACTACTGTAAGTTTAATTAAAATTTGGCTTATGCCTTGTGCCAAAATGACTTATTGTTGTTTAGTGAATTTTGAATCTTACAATTACTTTGTTTTATTGTTTTCACCAGCACATATTTTTTTACACAATATTTAAACAGATTCAAACAGTCTGCATATTTTTTCAGAAAGCCAAATACTATTATGTTAACACTAGAGATGAACTACTCTTACCAATTCTCACTGATACTGGTGCTTGAACATTGTAACAATTAAAAGTTGTTTTCGAATATTAAAATATTAATATATAAATATTCCATTGCAATTATACCACAACAATGTGCAAGAGTTTTTCTTAAAAAATTTCAAAGAATTACATAAGACATAACAGAAATATTGAAATAACTATCATTTAATTATGAAGATCGATTCACTTCTGCCACACAATGCTGGTGCAAAATTTAATGCAATAATGCATTTTGCATAATTTACAGCCAGGGACGGCGACAGGGATGGGCATGGGTGGGCAAGCGCCCACCCAAAAAATCCTGTGCCCAACCAATTGCCCACCCAATCAAATTCACTAAGTACATATACTTGGGGATATGTGAATGTTTCAATAAATAAGTGTATTCTGGTATTCATTACATGTATATTTTACTCATGAATATTATCTGTACTAGAAATGTTCACATATCATCATCCCATAAAAAGCTGTCTTAACTTTGTCATTAGAAAGCAAAAAGAATTACTACAGAACTTGAAACAAAATAAACTGTTACCAATTGAATACTTCTATGATTAGAAGCAGCTAGTAGGTTTAGGAGGTGCAAAATTATGCGGAGTATGGTCAAGATGAGATTAGGCTTTAGGGTGACCTTGAGGGCTGCAGCTCTGGGCCTTCACTGGGAAAAAGTGCTTGGAAAAGTACTGCATAAAAAAAGTAGGTACTTCGGATATGATGAAAAAATGTAGAAATGCTGAATCTGTGGAAGGAATTGGGTTGGGTCTTGGTGTTGTAAGCTCCAGGCCTTCACATATATACTAAATCCCGGCCTGGGCATGGTTAAAATAATCTCTAAATAAACAAATAAAAAATCCATCTTAGCGTTGCTTCCTCCAGCAACACAATAAATTATTTTGACTTTTTAATTAGGTCTACATTGAAATTCCAGAAGCGCCTCTTTCTTTATTTCATTAAACTTTTTACATACATGTCATCTTCAAATATCTACGTGGTATACAAACAACAACTTTGTATTTGTTCTACTAATAAATACTAATAAGAAGCAATTACTACAATACCGAGGTGTATAAATTTTGATGTAACAGTTATGTGGGTTTGGAAAAAGCTACAGAATTATTGAATTGATAATAACCTATCAGTTACGTAATCATGCGATGTTTCTTGTGATTAACTTACGTAGAATTAAAAGAAGAAAGGGGTTGGTAGGAAAACATTGTTTTGAGGGCGTCAGAGAACTAATCAATCACGATGAGAATGGTTTAAACTTTAGAAGCATCAGAGGTTCAGCCGAAAAGGTCAACAGAATCTGTAGATGCAGATGAAATAAAGAAAAGAAGGTGTCACGAAGTGTCCATTAGAAAATTTTGTTTGTTTGTTTTTAAATCAACTTTTATGCTCAGATAGGCTAATCAGGACTAAACCTACAGTTTAAAGTGGAGTCCGAACCAGTGTGCATTGTGATTCCACCAGGGGAGGGGCAGCAGAAGCCAGAACCTCTTCATTATAAGGCGACAACGTTATGGCATTGGAGAATAAAATATACAGAAGAACTCACAGGGAACGTGTTATATTATCACCATAAAAGATGTGTTCATTTAAGAGGGTGTATTGACAGAGACAAATATTTGAGACTTTCGGAAAACAACGTTATTTTTCACGGAGTTAGCTGCCTTGATCCAAGAATGAAACAATATGAAATTGAAACTACCACCTCAACTTTCGAAGGGGTATGAAGAGTAAGTTGTTGCTGATTCGACTGATTTGTTTTATGTGAAGTCACTTTTCTGCTAATTTTTCTAATGGTGACGATGAGGTTCAATGGTGATTAGGTGAAAGTGACGAAGGGCGAAAACAAATACACGTAGATGCAGACACTGAAAATACAACCCCCAAAAATTATTATTTTAACTGTGGTTCCAGGCACCAGAGATTCGTTCACCTGCAAGATTAAAGTTTCCAGGCTATACTGGGCAGGATAGAGGTTGACATTTGAGCGCTTTCGCAAAGGTCGCACCATACAACCCAAGTTATCTGTCAAAAAGAGATGAATTACCAGGTATGGTGATCAATTTCGATGAATTCCTTATGTCCGAAATCACATTCTACAAAATGTAAACTATTTGTTACCTCAGTGCATGTGTTCATCTAACCATATGTGTGTTACTTCTCCCGCATGAGTAATGAAGACTAACTTCAGAAAACGAATAGCAACTTAGCAAATAATCTCTTCAATTTTTAACAGATTTTTCAATGTTACTTGATTATTACTTTTGGGCGATGTTTTGTCAAAATAGCCTTTCATAAACCTTAGGATACTTTATGCAGAATGAAGAAAGAATTGTGGCGGCGATTAGGAGGAGCAAGGGGAAAAGTTCCCCTCGCCACATTTTGCCACTTGTTGCACCCGCACTATGGCCTCTTAATGCCAAGACTTTTCTACCACAAAAGTAAACTGTCCTTGCCCCCAAGTTTTGGCACTCGTCACCGTTACTGCAAATATACATTCAGATACATTTGTCAGTTGCAATAAGCTTGTAAGCCAAGAAAAGTGATCATGCATTTAAATTACAAAAAAGTAATTTAATTCTTCACCATTGCCTACCATCACACTTTCTATCACTGTCGCTGGATATATAAAATTGAGTATGTGCCTTGTATTTTTTGCACTTGAAGAACAAAATGTGATGCACCGATTCACATTTATTTCACTATATTGACATGAATGAAAGAGTGTGGAAGGTAACAAGCTGAAAAAGATATAAGAAGGCATTATAAAGAGTAAAAAAAAAAAATGAAAAGTAAAGGGAAAAGAAGTGTAGGGAAATCGGGAGTGTAAGAGAGGAGGGGGTACATATACATACATATACGTATATGGCCTTACATTTATACCTGCCCACCCTAATCTATCAATATACAGTTTGCGCCCACCCGGTGAAAAATTTCTGGCGCTGCCCCTGTTTACAGCATAATTAGACTTGTGCAGCATTTAATTATAGATTCCAGAAAGTATCTGCTGGTATCAGTGATTATAAGTTTGAAACAATCCTTTCTGATACCGATACATTAGCCACCAGTAATGACCTCAGTCTTAAATTACAGTACATTAAACATGCCACCAAAACAAGTGAAGGAATGTATTTTAAACTGCATAGCAAAACAATCCTTTGACAAACAAGGCCTACCAGCAATTTTGATATTCTGATGCACAGGCAGTGCACTAAGTCTCATCTCTCCTTATTTCTGGCAGTCTAGACCAGATACATTTATTATTTAACAATACTTAAGTTCAATTTACAAATAATTTTGATTCACTGCTATCTCTATCAACAAATTTCTCCTTTCCCCATTAACTTTCCCCGAACATTTTTGAAAATGTTGCACCAATATCATTTGTGAAATTTGTTTGGTTGTTTTGTATCTTGCTTGATTCTAGGGTCATGTGTGAAATTTATTAAAGGGAAGGGGTGTGGAGTATTTGCCTGAACTGTGTTTAGATGGGGATGTGCTTGTATGTATGATTCAATATAGTGACAATATAAAAAATGGGGGATGATTTATCCAAATTTTCTCCATGGACCAGGGTGGCTACAAACAAGCAGAAATGAAATTCCCTGACTTTTCCAGGTTTTCCAGGACAAAATTTAAATTTTTCCCTGACAATTACAAATTAAACTAAATCCATGTTTTTGCAAATTGAAATAATAAACTCATACAGATCTAGGTATGGATTTGTTAAGTACCAATATTATCTTCTATGAAATTGACTCAATTTCTCTATTCTCTATGATTTGAATTCAAACTGCAAAATAGTGAATTTGGAAAATTATTACAATTCACAAGCTAGGGAAGGATTACGGAATTTTGTCATACGCAGTAAGTTTAAAATAAAATACTTGATTATTTTTAAAGCTACGACTTTAAAGTTATGAAATTAGAGTGAAGAGTGATTCATTAAGAAATACAATTTGTAATTTATCAGTCTCCTTATACATTCTCGGTATTATATGTTGATATTTCCACTGAGGTTTGGAACCCTTTGCTTGCAAGAACCATGAGTGCGGACTCATTTTTCAATGCATAAAGCTCTCTTCCCTGTAAAGTAACAACTTAACTCTTTCATATAAGTGAAACAATTGAATCGAACAAAATAAAGTGTCATATTTCCTTACATTATCAATGGGATTTCTGCTTCAGTACAGTATACCCAAGTACTGTGAAACTGACAACATGCAGTTATACCATTAATGCTGTCGAAAAGGGTATGTAGGTATTAGAAATTTAACGCAAGGAATTTATAGAATTGCATTGTATAGGTACCTGATTTAGCTAACCAAACACTAAAACAGGAACACTCTAATAATAAAAGCTTCTGAAAGTTTATATACGAGGGGCATCCTAAAAAAAACCCAATGGTGCCTATAAGCAGCACTGGTGGTCAGAGATAGACACACACCCATGCAGGCAGGAAGAAGTGGCATGTAGCAGTAATCTGGTACAGTTGCAATGCAGCCGTTTTAGGACAGTTCTAGGTTAAAGATTGCAGCTCTCATACAGTCTCCCACTGACTGCGATGTAGCCTACGTGTAGTAATCAGAGCCACCAGCAATCGTGTGAGGTGTGCAGACCGGACGTCGTGAGTGATAGTATGGTCAGACGATGGTGCAGACAATTCACGGAAGGCCAATCGAATGTGCACAACCCCATACAGCTGAGTACATGCGGGGCCCTTTGCATCACTTCAGGTGAGAAATCTTGGCCCACTCCCTGTACAGCCCTGGCCTTGAATGTACCGACTTTCATCTCTTTGTTTAACTGAAGAGGTTTCTGGCAGGGCAAGGATTTGACAGCTACACTGCGTTAGAGATAGTTCCAGTCTTTGTGTCCGACACATATACCATGGGCATACAAAATTTAGTGCCATGCTACTACAAATGCCAGAATAACGGTGGTGATTATGCCGAAAATTAGGTTAAGACTCACTGTTACTAATGCAATAAATTACAACTGATATTCATGTTTTATTTATGCCTAATAGGTAGGGACCTTGATATTTTGTTATTTTTTTTCAAATTGGTGTATTTTCTTATTTTTTTATCTTTTACTATACGGCGTTATTTTTCTCAAAATTCACATTTTCATTTTAGCGCATTTTCTAGCAAATATCTGAAATTATTCCTTCATGGAGTTTTTAAACTAATGTTTCAAATTGTAAGTCACATGGCTTACGCTTCTTCGTGAGAGTTTGATATCTTGAAAGTTATTTTCCATACCCCTTTTTTAATTTTAAGGTAAGGATTTTAGATAATGGAATTTTCCCCGTATATACTGAAGGGTGCATAATGACCATAAGTGGCGACGCACCCAAAAAATTAAAATCAATCAATCTCACGTGACAGATACCGGTATATTATGGCACCAAACATTAGCATTATCTTTTTTTGACTTGTCAGTATTACGTTTCCCAAAATTCACGTTTTTTTTAGAACATTTATCTGCCAAATATACCAAAACTTAATACTCCATTGTGCTTTTAAACAATTATTTTAAATTGTAGATCACATGGTCTACGTATTTTCGTGACAGTTTGATATGTTGGAACAGATTTTTGAGGAAGTAAAAGTAAATAGCTCCCCTGCACTTTTCCATGAAGGTGTATAAGGGTGTGTAGTTAGGGCCCCACACTTTCTTGATCACGGCTAAAGGTGGGGGTGATGTGATCAGCACCACCCTCCTGGCTACCTTTATCCCTCAAAGTTTCCTCAAGGTACCAGCTTCATATGATGCTGGGTGGGTGCCGGAGCAGTTTGAATAGGTGGAAAACATCCCGGTTCTCCCCCGTAGGGAATCGACCCCAGTCTCTTGCATAGTAGTCAGACGCCCTAACGACTGGGCTCCATTATTACTCGCTCGACAAATGTCGATGGAGCGCACTTAGCTTGGTAATTCAAAACATATCTCGTGCGACAAATACGAAGATGTGGTGGCTCCCATGTGACGGTAGATACGCACTCGATCTCCTGTTAGAACCCTGCCACTTTACTCTGTGATGCAAATGGTTTTGATAGAAGTTGAAAAAATCGTGGGAAATACATGATTTAATGTGGCTGTCGGAATTATTCCATGGTATAACTCTATAGTTTACTCTTGAGTAAAATGTTGAAAAACTTGCATGTTCTATGTACACAAACATGGCCTAGAAAAGACAAGAATGTTGGATTTAATTTCGATATTTAAAAAGGGCAAAAAATGTGTCCAGACATCACTGCACATTCCTAAACATAACTTCGCAGCAATTAACATTTTTCACGGTTTTGGCGATTGCGAAAAATCAATCGGAAATTGCTTTCTGGCCACCCCTCGTATAAATCAGTAGATGGAAAGTGAAAATTTAGCAGGGCTGGCAGAAAAAAGTCAATTCTTGAAGAAAGTGATTTGCTTTTATGATTGAATGATTCGAGTAAATATGACATTAAAATATTTACGTATTTATTATTAGTATTTTATTTCATAATATTGGACATTAACCTTACTCAGTGAAAGATTAATGACCATCTCTCACGAGTTTAAATAGACAGGACAGAGAGTGGCGTTAATTTCATTGCAATACTAGTGTTGCAGTAAATTTGAGGTTGGGAGCATGCACTTGCCAATTTTTATAACGTTCACCAATGCAGTTTATGTTCACTTTTTCGTGATAGTATTCAATATATATCCAGTTTTGTTGGATTCTTCTTGATGTCTAAGAATAGTGCAATGTCATTGTAAACGTATGTTAACTTGTGCGAAACCAGTAATACGTCAGGATGATGAAAGAAAACCTTTGTAAGGACTGCTACATTAAATGAGGTGAAGTGAGCCAGAAGAGTAATAAAATTCCAGCAGCACATTTGCAGTCTAAAGCTCTTCTTGTTCATGCATACGATTTTTGTTGGATGTTGCAGTCCCATGCATGCAATTTCTGTCACATGTTGTAGTGAGATAGATACTTTGTCGGGTGGTGATATTCGACAAAAATCGTATGTATCAATGGAATCTATTTGTTTCCATGTTCCTTCAGTTTGCCCAACAAAATGACTTACTACTACGTCCGACAACTATCGGACGGCGTCCTCCCTCCCATCCCCTCCATCTGTTGACAGTTCTGTCTCCTTACTACTCCCATATGGACAAGAAAAAATAATATTTAGAGGTTTAACCTTTACTCCCCCGATGATACCATATGGTATCATAGTGCTGATTACGATATGAATGTGCTTTTTGGACCTTCATACTCTAATGTTTGGGTGGAAATTCTGACACAGGTCAGGTCTGGAGCAAGCCTGGGAAATTCATATTGATGACCAACCTCCCCCCTCTCCGCAACATATCCATGACACATTTCTGAATAGTTTCACATTTTGGCTCATTATTCAACTTGTATGGCACCCAGGAACATGAAACAAGTTTCAATCTCTTTGGAATCGTTTGGAAACAAGTTTCAATCTTCTTTGAAGATAATACTAAGGTTTGCGCCTTCTCCCGAAAATAGCGAGAGAAGAGGGGGGCAAACTCCAGATTTTTATGGTTTTTTTATTGAAATTCGGTGGTCACGCCCCCAAACCCCCCCATCCTCGGTTTGGGGATCCTAATTGTACACGGTTGCATGCTATGATGTTTTAGCTGCAAAACAAAACTTATCCGAAGTAGATTGCTCCCATAGTGCCCGAGTTATAACAATTTTCCTCCAAAAATGCTAATTACCTATTTTTCGTAAAAAAAAAAAATAATAATAATAATTTTAAAAATTCACATTTTGGCTTATTATTCAACTTGTATGACACACAAGAACATGAATATCTAGCACCAGTGGTTTTCTATATTTATTTACATTTCATTCCAATAATATGCTGATAATCATTCATATTCATTAACCTTTGATAAATTTTGTGAAGAAGACAAATCCATAATGCCCAGTACTGCCAGTTTTTTTTGTACTCTTATTATTTTTTACGCAATTCATATGAGATAACCCAATTTTTTTTAAAGTTACAGAAATATTCTAATCATGAAATTTATGCTGTGTTACTTCTCACATAAAAATCAATTTTTAGAATTTTTAAAATTCATGGAACCATTTGCTTAGAGTAAGTGATAGAAGATGAAGGTAAGGTAGTTATTGCATCTTGTACTCAATTTTTTGAACTAATTCATTCTTTCCTTTGGTTATTCTGAAAGAACTTTATTTGTTTTTAATACTTCTTGCAGCTTTCCTGGTGGCAAATGATGAAGGGAAGAATGATGGAAATTACCTGGTTGATATCGCGAGAAAACCTCTTCATCTTTATTATTGTTGTTGACTATCAACCTGAAAAGCTTTTTCTCATTTGAAATAAATTATGTCAATTTCCAAGGGGTGTCAATGACCTCGATCAAACCTCCTCCTTCACTATACCCATGGGGTCCACCCACTTTGAGCACTGCTTGATTCTGAACAAAAAAAGAACTGAGAGCAATCAATACTTTAAATCCCCATCACACACAAAAGCCTGCATTCAGACTAAATACATCACGTAAATTTAAAGCAGTGATAGAACTTACAAAACAAATTAATAACTTTGTGATTAATTTTAATTATTTTTCAAAATTTGGATTCAGCAACAGCCATTTTTCTTAAATCTATTATGCAAATAAATAAAAGAAGTTATTTTGTGTGACAGCTATTTCTTAAATCATATTGTAAATCACTCTGGCTCAAAATCATACCTGTGCACTACACAGCACATTTGTTTTCACTTTTTGAAATCTTTTTTACTTTCATTTTACTGCATATTTATTAATGTTATGACTTACAGGCACTTTTCTGTGTTCCTTTTGAGGGGCATGACAAGATGATGGGTAGATGCAGTTCACATCGATCTCCATTAATGAGGTGTTGACTGTAGTTGGTACTGCACTATGATTCTTCTTCAAGGAACACCAGTCTTTAAAATATGCAACACCACAACATTCTAGCTACAAAAAAGAGAAGCACTGTATTTCTTGTTAGCAGGTATATTTAAATGCTAAAATTAACTAAATCACTATAAATTATTAAATATGTGGTTTAGAATTATTATCAATGAATATAGACAATGAATTGACACCAATTCAAAAAGTAATGCCACAAAGGAAAACAAATGATGGCCCATAAGGTGACAGGAATATTTCCTTGTAGAACGAGAGGAGTCAAATTAAAACTAAATATTTTTTTTCAATCTCGAATGCATTGAATACAAAAGGTATAAACTTACATCATTTTTTGTCATTGTCTTCATTGAATGCAAAACAAGTGTTCCAGAGCTTTGGATACCTCTAGAAAAAGTATTTTGACTGTAAGTCATACACTACCTGCTTTACCTCTTCATCAGACTTGAAAGACTTGCTTCCTAGCACCTCTCTCATTGGTCCAAAGATGTAAAGATACTGGGGGAAGGTGTAGCGAATACGGTGGATGTAGAAAACACTCAAAATACAGATCTTAAATGGTTGCAACAATTGAATGGGAAGTATAGAGTATTGTTATGTTGCAACAGAACAACTGTACTCAGAAATCCATGTTGTTTGGACATTGACTTCTGAGTACTGCTGCATAATGCAAGTGCTTCTCCTCACTGGTGACTGTTTTCCTTCTGGGTATGTAGTGTTCCAAATTGTACAGAAGCTTCAGCATAACATTTCTTGCTGATGGTTGTGTGTGTTTTGGGTTGAAGATTGGTGATTTTTTATTCTGAGGTTCAAGAGGGTAGAGGTTTCGCTAAGGTAGAAGTTACCACAGATTTGGCAGATAAGGGTGTATAATAGGTAACTTCTACCTTGGCGAAAACTCTACCCCCTTAAACCTTAGAATCAAAACCACCGATCTTCAACCCAAAACTCCAACCTCATCAACAGCCACAATACCAACTTTAACAAATGTTTCCATGTGGCTATAATCCACTTATTACCCCCATGCACAGACAGTTCCTTCCAGAGGTAATGGTAAAGGGCCTACATATCAGTGGCGCAGTGGTAGCGTCGTTGCCTTGTAATCAAGGAGTCCCGGGTTCGATACCCGGTGGAGGCACATAGTGTTTCAGATCCCACTTTAAACTGTAGGTCCAGTCCCGATTAGCCTTACTGTGCATAAAGTAGACTTAAAACACCAAATCAAACCAAACCAAACCTACATATCAGGCATGCATGACACTATACCCCCCCCCCAAACACACACACCTAACTTAACCCAGCTACCAGGACCTCTCCAATGGCATTGTGGTAGCCATCAAGGAGTCCCAGATGTGCCAGATGTAGGCACATAGTGGTTCGGATTCCACTCTAAACTATAGGTCCAGTCCTGGTTAGCCTATCTGTACATAAAGTAGACTTAAAACCAAAACTCAAAAATACTCTTAACCTAGCCACCCAATAGCCACCCCTTCCTTTTCTTCCCTTCCTGAACTTCACCCAGCACCAACTATGCAGTAAGCACTGGTAAAAGTAGTTTCTCATCAATGCTGCAAATCTATCACTTCTTTCTGGCTATATTCCTGTACTGACTGCACTACTCTGTACTTCTACTATACAGGATGTACCAGAAGTAATAGCATGAACTGAAATGAGGTCACAAACAACAGTGAGATAAATCTGTTTACAAAGGAAAATAATATCAAAATAAATGGAACAATGCATTTTAAGTTAACCACAATGGTGGTTATTTCCAGCTAATGAAAAACAAAGCCCTTTATTATTATATTATGCACATTATTAAGAAATAATATTATTATTCATGAAATTTTGTAAATGTTTTCAACAGAAGACTGATTAATCACAATTGAATCTTCTTATAAGTTAAGTAATAATAAATAAACTTCATATTATACACCAGATCACATACAAGTATTTGCTCATTTAATTTTAATAGTTGGCAACTCTTTGAGGTGCAGGTGGTGGAAGAATACACTTAACTACTCTGTAAATATGTCCTTGTTGGCCATTCTTGGCAGGGATACTTGAACTTAATGAGAGAGAGGCAGTCCATATAATTTTAGGCCATATACGTTTTACTCATTGATATAATCTACATAAATTATAGACATTACTAAGGCAGCTTCCAGACTAAAACTACGAGGGTCACTATTTATATTTTGTGCCTTCGCAACACTGATTGAAGTTAGGCGCGATTTGACGTTTGCACGGAATCGTCTGGCATTATTGACCATAACGTACTTCAAATGTTTTGTCATTAGCTTCATTTGTGTTGTTTATGTTGCCTTGGAGATTGCACGACAACAATAAAATGGAATTAACTCGTGAACATTTTTGTGCGATGATTTTTTATGATTTTCGACGTGGATTTTCAAGACAAGAGTGCATCGATCAACTTACTTCCACATTTGGCGATGAAGCCCCATCCCTTGCCACTGTGAAACGCTGGTATAACGAATTTAATCGTGGCCGCCATTCGCTCACCGACGAGATTCGCGAAGGTCGTCCAAAATCAGTTGTTGTACAAGAAAACATTGATGCTGTGCAAAACCTAATACTGCAAGATCATCATGTGACATACTGTGAGATTGAGGCAACCATAGGCATTAGTTCCACCAGCATATATAAAATATTACATGATCATTTAGCTGTGAGAAAGGTAAGTTCTCGTTGGATCCCACACAATTTGACAAAAACTCAAAAAGACGCTCGCGTCAATTGGTGCAAACAAATGCTCAATAAATACAATCGTGGTGCTTCAAAAGACATATATAAGATTGTAACAGGTGACGAATCATGGATATATGCATATGAGCCGGAACGTAAACAGCAGTCGACTGTATGGGTGTTTCAAGATGAACCCAATCCAACAAAAGTTATTCGCGCTCGAAGCACATCGAAACAAATGGTCGCCTGTTTTTTCGGGAAAACTGGTCATGTGGCAACTGTGCCTTTAGAGGAACGTAGAACGGTCAACTCTGAATGGTACACAACAATTTGTTTGCCAGAGGTCTTCTGTCAAATACGGAAAACAAACAAACGCCGTTGGATCATTCTTCATCAAGACAATGCCAGCTGTCACACATGTCGTCTAACAACCGACTTTATGAACAGTCAAAAAATCGAATTGATGGGTCATCCGCCATACAGTCCTGATTTGGCACCGAATGACTTCTTCTTGTTCCCGAATGGCAAGAATAAATTGCGTGGACAACGATTTTCGTCGGCGGAAGACACCGTTGATGCATTCAAAAACCATATTATGAAGGTCTCAAGAAGATTGGAAAAACTGCTTTGACAAATGGTTCGAACGAATGCAAAAGTGTATTGACCATAAAGGAGAATACTTCGAAAAACAATAAAGCAGTTTTCAATGCCAAATTCCTGTTTTTTTATTGTTAGGCTCAAAATATAAATAGTGACCCTCGTACAAGTGACACGTCACAAGCAACACATGGCTGTTGGAAACAAACCTTCAGAAAAAATACCATTCATAGCAGAGTGATAAGATGAGCTGCATGTCACCTGTCACCTTCATGTCACTTAGACTGGGCCATTTTTTCAATAATGTGCACCACATGACCTTCTGTTGGTTGCGCATGCACATTGAATGTATTTTTAGAGACTGAGAGAGCATACAGAAAACTTTCTGCAAGTCTGAAGAAAGCTTGCCAAGTGAAGAAGCTATCTCGTTACCATAAGTCGAAGTTGCAGCAAACTTGCCAAGGCAAGCCTGCATAAAGCTTGTCATAACTAGCTGTAAGCTATCGGCAGTAACCTTTCTGCAAAGCACAAGTGCTTGCAAACACTCACTTACCGAGTAGCTCTTAAATCGAACTTGCATCCAGCTTGCCATATCAAACTTTCTTTGATAAGCTACAAGCAAGCTATCATAAATTTACCACAAGCTTACGTGCTAACTGGGATGTGTCACTTATTGCTGTCACTTTGGTATGAAATCCCCATGTTGCCTGTCACTTCGGTTTGAAAGCTGCCTTAGAGTGTCCCTTGGACATTTTATGCAGACTGTACTCACATTGCTTTGCATAGTGTTCCATGTTCTTTTAACCTGCTTGGAGCTGGAGTATTTTTCCAAAGATTTGTACATTTGTTCACTATTCTTGGACACTACACTTTCTTCATATGCTCCTTCCAAAATGGCACTTATAAACATCACCACAGACATGAATGATACAAACGCTGCATGCTACAACATGAAATAAAAATTTTCCATGATCAAAATGTGTGTACATCTATGTTTTTAAACTTTTGGGGTGCATTAGCACACAATGGCCTTTTCACCATTCAAAGAATACAAGGGAGAATTCTCTTATCTAAAACACTTACCTTAAAGTTAAAAAAAAGAAGCGTAAGGAGTCCCTTGAGAAAGATTAAAAGTGTAAGATTGTAAAGGGACCTGCACAGGACATACACAACGCATTAAAAGGTAAGAATCGACTAAAAAACTTCCCCAGAAATAGTGTAATAGTGTAAAACAGACTCTTCTCAAAAAGTTAAAAGCATTTGTAAAATGTGTAAAAATGACAATTGTGAACACAGGTCAACACAGTTTTCAGTGTCAGTTTTCAGTGTCAGTTTGAGTTGCCTTTACCTGATAAGAACATCATGAAACATTGATATATTCATTTCCTGGATAAAGGTTGCCTGTGTAAAGACAAAAGCACCACTTTACTCTGTATGAACATGCAGTATGAGTATGAACATGCAGGAATTGCTTGAGAATGATGATTTCAGGAAAGGACTGTGTTCAGTGATAAGGTGCCCTTCCACATCAGCGGCAATGTAAACTTACATAACATTCAGATCAGGATTTCTCCATAACTTCATGCTGTTATTGAGCATGAGACAAACTCCCAAAAGCTGAAGCTTTATGGAAACATTAGCCTGCAAGGGAGAAGATAACAATCATATGTATTGTCCAACAAATGCTCATGCAGTAAGTTTCCGCATTTAATGATATGCTTCTTTCTACTGCGTTTATGCTGGACCCTGTGGCCGAGTGATTAGCACATCGTGCTGTGATGCCAAGGGTCCCAGGTTCGAATCCCGCTCAGGCTTGGTTGTTTGTGAATGTCCATTCATCAATTGCATCATTTCATCACTCATCCCATCTTCGCAAATTAGCCAAGAGGCACAAAACGTGAAGTAAAATAAACTAAATCAATCATTCAATCAATCTACTGTGTTTATCTTGGTTACTTTCTATTGAGTCCAGAGCCTCAGAGGGGAATTGTGAATTACCATGTAAAAGAAAAATGCAAAGCTGATGATAAAGTTTGCCTTTATTACAATTCAATAGTGTTAATATGGAGTAACACATTTTTGTATTTGTATTGACTCTGTGCTACTTTTCAGCCACTATTTGCAAATCATGGCCACAGGTATTGTTAGTGTAAGTGGCAGGGCGATGTGTCCCCTCCAATAATTCAGAAAAATATATTGTACATAAAATATTGGTGTACTACATAGCATGACTCTGATCCCAGAAACTCAGATATAACAATGCTTATTATCATGACGATGATGATTAGATTAAATTGGGGAAGATATTCACAATATACAGGACTTGAACTTAAACCTTTGGTGTTGAGATCATAAATGTACAGCCAACGGCAAATTAAATAGCAGGAAAAATATTTTCCCAATGGAAAATAAGTTGGCAATGCTGCAAACACTGAGGCATTCTTGATAAGACGCTTGAGGAGCGTCGAGCAAACTTTCTTGAAAAGCACAACTCTAGTATCGAAGGTCATGCTACACGCGGATTGGCAACTTTTGGGAGCATACTGTCTGTCTACACAATTCTCCCCAAATGCCTGTTTGAAGATGAATCTTCTGCTACCATTTTATTTCTCAAATGTAGTTCTGATATTGTAGTCATTTCCAATTATTTTTATTTGTTCTTATTTTGCTTTGATTTTATGTCACTTTTATAATTAATCGCAACTATGAAGATTGATGATAATCAGATTAAATTACCAGACCAGGACTCAAAACAGGAATCTAAAGTGGATAGGTTGGCGTAGACCGTCAATACTCCCGGCCATGAACTGGCTTATAACATTTGTAATTCCTCAGGCGGTATTTGTTCTGTTCATACCTAATACCTGCTTTCGGACAATTAATTTATAAGTGACATTAATCCACACTTCATTTGGTGGGGCAAGCCACGTATTGTTTGAGAGGAGGGACACATCTAGTTCATATACCAGATACAACCATGGCCTATACTTGAATTGATTGATTATATTGCTTTATTTTACTTTGCTTCTTGTGCCACTTTTGGCTAATTTGCTAAGATGAGGATGAATGAGTGATGATATGATGAAATTGATGACCCTGGCATCGTAGTGTGATGTGCTAACCACTCTGTCATGGTGGCCGCCACGTGCTAAACACTACTTTCGGAGATCATTTGGACATGGCAATTTTGATATACAAGTTGTATTTTCTCTACTTACATTCATTATGTCCAAATTTTATCTAATAGATAATCTTGCAACAATGTAAAAGGTTTTAATTGACTCGAATTCACAATGACTAATATATACTTGACCTACATTTTTTACATGCAAAATCTGGGTGACGAAAATGTGCCTCAACATGAAATGAAAATGCAATTTACATTAAATACACTAAAAATGCTGACCAAAGCAGACTTTATTATACATAATATATGGGTCATTCCATGTCAAATCATCCAGAATTTTGTGAAAATATCACCCACCATCACCGATTTTGATGAAATTTGGTATACTTATAGAACGTTCGATGCTGATTACAAAAATGACAACTTTTTTAAAATTGGTCAAGGGGTTCAGAAGTTACGAGCTTTTTAAGAACTCCCTGTACGCCACATGCATCTCCACTTTGAATGACACGCATTAGGTTATAAACGATCGTATCTTCCCTCGGGTTTGCCGTAGAAACTTCAAGTTTGTTTTCTTTTGTTCACAATAGTATAACCTTTCATTGAAATAACGTTTCAGATGAATGCATCAATAAACATGTATTTTTATATATAGTTTTATGTATTTGCGAATTTCATGCAATGCCCCCCCCCCTTCAATTTCCCCCCAATTTGATATGTAGCTAGCTCAGAGTGTGTACTAATGCCTGATGGAAAAATTGGGATGGGCGGTTCAGAGACAGGGTGATAAAAAAATAATTTGCATAAAATGACATTAAAAGTAAATCTTATTAAAAATGCTTATGTATTTAGCACAAAGCCTGAAGTACATTATGTTTCAAGCTACAATATTCAAAATTTATGTTCACTATGTGTGAATATAAGCATAGGCGTAACCTGGCGGGGGCAAAGGGAAGCACTTGCCCTATCCCAAATTTATATATTAATTAAAATTTACAAGTTAAATATATTTTGTGATCCTCCTGGCACTTGAGGAACGAACGAATAAAGAGTAATAATTGTGATTTTTCAAATTTATTTATCAAATAATCCTGGACACTATTTTTATGCGATGGAAAATTTTGTGATTATTCCAACCCGAAGATAGTTTCCAAGTGACACCCATTAAGATAGTACTATTTTTGCTCTGGCTGTTAAACAACTAGTGTTTCGAAGTAAATAGTTACAAAGTTACAAGTACAGTTACTTTTTATTTAGAAATTCTAACTGTAACTAGCTACTTTTAAAAGTAAGTACCTGTAACGTTAACAGCGGTAACAGAGTTACTTTTTGCAGTAGGGAAATAGCTAAATTGGACAATTCTGTTCCAGACTATAAAAATAAAATATGTACCTTCTCCGGATGCTAAGTGAAAGGATTTTCTTGGAATTGCTGGCAAGGAAGCTATGCTTTGTTGCATGCTAAATTTAGAACATCCACGCTTTACTGTAATTCATTTCTAATTCTATGTGAAAACTCCATTGTTTTTGGTAGACTGCTGCGTTTGTTTGGAATGTTGTTGTCCAGCTAGGAAAAAGTCATTGTCGAGGGAGTGGATCTTTGGATCTTGTTGAACTTGGAATGGAGGAGAAAGAAATAGGTGCAAGTGGAATCAATGACACCATATTCAAAATACCTTGGTCAGCATACAAATGATTTTTTTAAATTATAATCGTTCAAGCAAAGCTGACTGTGTTTTCCATCATTTATTAGCAGTAATAATGTAAATATATAAATGCATATTATGTACTAGAAACATAAGTAAAACCCGGAAGTCTTCATGATCATTGATATTGTGTAACTTTTACACAAATCAATGATCATTAACAGTACGTTACTGTTACAGTAACTGTAAAAGAAACTCAGTTACTTTCGAAGTACCAGTAACAATAACTGAGTAACTTTTTTAATTATTGACTGTAACTCAGTTACTTGTAAAAAGTAACTTACGGAACCTGTAAATTCAAATTAGTGCATACTTCCTGGTACTGTTGTAGTACTTTGCAATCACTGACACATTGTACTGTGGGTTGTTGTCATTTCACCCTAGATGATTACTAAGAAATTTATGCCTTGAATACTATTTCTACGGAATTGGTACATAATTGCCGTACTTGTTGCTTTATACTATAGAAGTCTATACAAGTATTTTTACTGTTCCAAGCATCCCGTCACAAGGATATTTTCTGTGGTATGTGGCGAAAAAGCTCCATTTCAAAAAAGTTCAATCAGCTCAAATGTGTAGTATTAATTCTTACTTCATATTACGTATCCCCATCAAGAGTAGCCAAAAAAGAACTTCCATATTGAGATAAAATACACAAAAAGAATGTTCTCGAAGATAAATTTGCTAAACTTGGGAATGTTAATAATGATGATTATGTATATAATTATATAATATATAATTTTTTTTAGAAAATGAAGACTGTTGAAACTAATTTACAGTGGAAAGTCGATTTTAAGTTATCCAGGAGACCAAGCTGAAAAAACTTAATACATGAGAAAATGTAAAATCTTGGAAAATTTCTAAACAATTTGCTATGTTGGGACCACCACGATTTAATGCAAATGAAGGAAAATGTAAAATCGAGGAACTTAAATCGGGGTTCCACTGTAATGATTACTTGCAAATTTTAAATTAATATATAAATTTGGGAGAGGGCAAGAGCTTCCCTTTGCACCCACCAGGTTACGCCTATGCTTACATTCACACATAGTGAACATAAATTTTGAATATTGTAGCTTGAAATATAATGTACTTCAGGCTTTGTGCTAAATACATAAGCATTTTTAATAAGATTTACTTTTAATGTCATTTTATGCAAATTATTTTTTTATCACCCTGTCTCTGAACCGCCCATCCCAATTTTTCCATCAGGCATTAGTACACACTCTGAGCTAGCTACATATCAAATTGGGGGGAAATTGAAGGGGGGCATTGCATGAAATTCGCTCTTGAAGTTAGTCATTTATTTCTCTAAAAAAATACATAAAACTATAAATAAAAATACATGTTTATTGATGCATTCATCTGAATGATTATATTATTGTGAACAAAAGAAAACAAACTTGAAGTTTCTACGGCAAACCCGAGGGAAAATATGATCGTTTATAACCTAATGAGTGTCATTCAAAGTGGAGCTGCATGTGACATACAGGGAGTTCTTAAAAAGCTCGTAACTTCTGAACCCCTTGGCCAATTTTAAAAAAGTTGTCATTTTTGTAATCAGCATCGAACGTTCTATAAGTATACCGAATTTCATCAAAATCGGTGATGGTGGGTGACATGGCCTGGATGAATTGACGTGGAATGACCCACCCATATATTATATATTATGAATAACACTACACACTTAATCAGGGGTGGTGCCAGGGGGGGTTCGAGGGGGTGCTTGTGCACCCCTTAATTTTCTTCCGCACGCCCTATCCAAAATCTGTATTCTAACGAAAACATTATCTCTTACAGTGTCATTTTATGTCATGTCATTGTCATATTGAGAGCAGTATGTTAGGTACTGATGTGAGACTGATGTTATTAATTACAACAGCTAGCATTGATCCTACTTTCAAAGAGACTCCGCATGCATTTTCCTGTACTGTTGGCAGTCTATAAAGATCAGTAGCACTTGTCTTTATTTCTTCAGAATTGTTGTTAACATTTTTTTCTTCTTATGTTTCAAGTAGTCTGTTTGTGGTTTTTGGTAAATATATATCTATAGTTCAGTGTTAGTTATTGTATGTTTTCCTTTGCACTGTTGATACACAGTTTTATTGTCCGCCTACTTTTTCTTCCTCTTTTTTCAAGTCGCATTGGAACAAAAATTTCAGTTGTTTTCAAGTATCATCAGGCAGTTCTCGGGAAATCATTTAATGTGAGTTGTATCGTGAGGATCGTTTCCTTATTAATTCGTTCTATTTATTCTAGTAAACATACCATTTCAGACTTTTTCAAAGACTGTTATCAAGAGGCCAAAAATTCTAAAAGAAATATTCATTGTTAGGGACATTGCTGCCCAACGGATTTTAACTAAGAAGTTGCTGCGCACTTAGCATTTGTTCTGACAACACCGCATCTGGGCAGATGGAAGGTAGGCTATGTATTATGTAAAACGAATGCATAAGAAAAGAGAGGTAACAAAGCAACAGAACATTTTCAGAAAAGTAAAACAGTCCAAAAAAAGTGAGTTGATAATTACATGAAAGTGACTACATAATTTGGTATTTATTGTGTTATCTTCTTCAGGTTTCATAGTAGTGATTTCTTTCTTTTACCCAACGTACACAGACTGAACACTCAGCAGTTGTCACCTATACAACGGATTTGACATTTGATTAATAACTGAATTTTGTATCTCAATTGGTTTTGCCTTGAAATCAAGGTATCTGGGGTTCGATACCCAGTGGAGGCACATTGTGGTTCGGATCCCACTTTAAACTGTAGGTCCAGTTTCATGTTTTCTTTAATTTCAACGTTGCACCCCCTAAATTTCATTCTGCACCCCCTCATCACCCCTAGATGATTAATCCTGGTGCCACCACTGCATGTAATCCTCTAACAGGGTTTTTCTTCGAAATAAGATTCACGAGGGCTTAATAGGATTATCATTCACTATAAAGCAATAGCTATAAACATTAGATAAACCTGAAAGTATTCACCATAAGAGAAGTGCAGCAGGTAAAACGAAATATATATGTAAGGAAGAGATGTGTAAGTGTAAGTTTCTATGTAAAAATTGACTGAGTGGTAGCACTAGACACTTTTACGTCAGAGGTCCCAGGTTCGAATACCGGCCTGGTCATTGGTTTTACTTTTGAATGTTCTATTTATCATATGTTCACTCATCTTCATCGTCGCAATTGCCCAAAAGTGGCAGAAAAGCGACGCTAAATAAAAAAACAAAAATATACAGTATGTGAAAATTAAAAAGTGAATTAAGAGCTGATAGGTTAAGGATGATAGGTTAAGATACATTTCATGAGCGATGTTCGATAGAAGTTCTGTTAAGATGTCAAACCTGTAGCAAGCATATAGCAAAGTTGTGTGAAGGATTGTAAGCTTTTATCACATTTAATCTAAGCTCACACAAAGATAGCAACTGAGTGAACCAGAGCAATGCAAAGCAAAGAAAGCACTTAATCATTGAGAGAAACAATGAATTTCAAGGCTGCACAATTCTACAAATGTCAGAGTTTGAACCAGGGTGCGAAATCATTGCAAACTGGTGGGGGGAGAGAAAGTACTTCATCTACAAAGTCCCTCCTCCACAAACACATTTGTAAATAATATGATATACATATTTGTAGTGTTATTACTTTTATTGTGTGTATTAATGTAGATTTGTTAATGATCTCTGGAGAGAGAATACTCACACTACAGTAATTTGTGTGTGTTTTCGATATTATTCTTAGTAAAGTATATTTAAAATTAAAGTAATTACTTATCTTTTGTTTGTTATAAGAAAAATCCCCCCTGAAATTTTTGGTGGGGGAATTTTTAAGGCCAAGATTGTTGGTGGGGAGAAAACCCCCCTTCCCCCCTCCCAGTTTTGCACCCTGGTTTGAACTCTCAAATAATAATTCTTATGTGATGAATAGTATCATGTTGTAAGCCAGTGGGGATTTGAGATGCTTTGCATGTTGTTGCTTTTCGAAATCATTTTCATTGTTACCATTCTTGAAATAGGCAGCATTTTACAATAAGTTCTTAATTAGTTTGGGTTTTTGTTTCAAGTCCATTTTATGCACAGATAGGCTAATCGGAACTGGGCCTACAGTATAAAATGGGATCCAAACCTTTATATGTCTCCACCGGGTATGGAACCCAAGGCCCCTTGATTGCAAGGTTTGATGTTATCACTACGTCATCGTGAAGGCCCTCCGTAATGGGTTACATCTGCATGGATTAACATGCATTCATTTTAAACATATTCGGACACTAAATAGAGTTGAAGACTAAAATTGGTAAATGCTGTAAGTGCCACAATAATTTAAACACCGTTTTCCATGTTAAACTGTGAAATGTGGCATGCTTTATAATGTGGTAAACGTGAAATGTGGCTGGTAGCCCTCTAAGTAGTTCAAAGGTCGTGTAAAGATGTCACTAGTGTGCACGTTCTTAAGGGCTGATGTGCGGAACGATACGATTTCCCAACATTTTCACTTTTGGCACTTACAACGTTTGCCACTTTTAGTCCTCAGTCCATTATCACCACAGACTGAAAATTATTTATTTGTGAAAATACAAGTAATACCTATTGCTCTTCTGTTGTTACTATTCATTCGAAAATAAGAATTATTTCATTTCACTCTCACGGTCAATCGTTGCTATTGATTGACGAAACAACAATGCTTCAAGCTCAGAAGCCGACACCGAAGGTTAGATTTTTGTTATTTCATTCCATTGTTCGACCAGTCTCTGTTAATTGCGATAATAAAGATTAAAGATGGGATAGGTGGGGGTGGGATGAAGACCAGGTTCTAAACCCAGCTATTCGACTTTGAAGTGCATTACGCTAACCAATTTGCCACAGAGTTGGTTTTCAGTTCATCAAATCACTCTATCCGTCATTCAAATTCCAGAGGTAGCAAAGCAATGTAAAATAATGGAAACAGAAAACAAGAACATATCCACTTATCATCACCCAGCAAATCCACACACAAACCTCTTCTGGCATTCGTTTTGCAGAATGGCCTTGAGGATTAAAGATCATCCATTTCCTGGTTTAGCTCGAGACAATTCAGGTACCTTATCAAAGCTGTCCTGAAGCATGCATGGTTTCTAACCCACTTCGCCATGAGATCTACTATTACCCTTGCTATTGTTTGTACTTGTCCACCAAGGCAGCAACACATTATTAAAATAATAAACAACAACAAAAACACACCAGTATACTATGAAAGACTGTAAAACTATCATGCAACTATTTTTCACTTACTGTTACTAGCACATACCACTAACATCCCCCACTTCCTTTGTTTCAGCACAGACCAAAATCCAATGTGAGAGGCTACCACCATGAAGAGGCCAGTTGAAGCAAGAACCGAAGAGAATGTTAAATGAACAATATATGGGAGAAATATCTCCAGTAATGTTTTACTTGCAAGGCACCATATCCCAGCACCAGCAAATACTAAACCTATGAACTGAAGAGAAATGAGATGATTAATATTAAGAAATGTATCACATCATAACAAATCTACACATAGCTGATTGGAATTATAAATAATGTGGTAGGTCAACAAGCCATGAATGATATTTATTTACTACACAAACTTTGATTGAAACTCTTCTGCAGGGCAGTTACAAAAAATGTGCTATATTAATTAGTGAATAACATATAACTTACTTACAATAATTTTAGATGCACCTTACATGATCTTGAAATAAACAGCATTAAAATATCAATAAAGATTTCTGGCACTTGAAAACTTCCTCATTGCAATCCAATGCATTAATTAGTGTTCTCAAAGCACTTGAACCTTTCATTAGTGTTTTCTTTAGTGCTGCATGCCTCAAGGAAATGTAAATAAAATATGTCATTTTTTTATACCCTGATGAAAATTTTAAAAAATACGCTGATACCATAAAAGTACCTCTACTGATAACTATTATTCTATGAATCCAATATAAATTTTGAAATTTTCCTTGAAGAACATAAATACTTCATTAACCTCCTTAATTACTGTAGCTTCAATGGGTTTTACCTTTTAAAGTGAAACTTTGTATTGAGATTTCAAGGCATATGATTTATGTTTATCTTCATTAAAATGGTAAAAAAGAAACTTGCAAAATTACAGGCCAGTCAGATCAGTAAAATCTTCGTAATTTTACTGATAAACCAATATGTCCATATTCCCAAGTAACCAAGAGAGGTTGGCCCAATGTTGAGCCAACCATACTAAAAATGGTTGGCCAAATGTAAGACTATACCATTGGACAATGGCAATTTATGCTCTGGTTTCAACCAAAGACGTATTTAGGGTGGGGGGGTCCATGGGGGTCCGGACCCCTCCCCCCTAAAGACTTATCAAGTACTAAAATTGAATAATGAAAAATATATTCGTTTAGCCTTTGTTGTATAATTTCCTCTGAACGTATTGGAAGACAAGGATTATATTGGGATCATATGACTTTGAAGATTAGGAAGGATGTATTTAGGGTGTCTGGACACCTCACCCCCACCTGAAAGATTTATTAAGTACGAAAATTAAATAATGAAAATGTACTCGTTTATCATTTGTTGTATAATTTCCTCTGAACTTATTGGCAGACAAGGATTATATTAGGATCATACAGCTACTTTGAAGGGCAGGGAGGACATATTTGTGGGGAAGGGTCCAGGGGTCCAGACCCCTGAAAGACTTACCAAGTACTAAAATTAAGTAATGAAAATATTAGCATTTGTTACATAATCGATGGTTGATTACAAGGCGACAACTCTACCACTGCGCCATCGGGGAGGCCCCCTGAGGAGACCAGTGCAAATTATTTGTGTATGATTAAAAAAATACACAGCACTTTCTCATTCATATGGTATTATTGTTTTCATGGTACCTTCAAGTGGTAGCACAAAACACTTTCTAGAGTTTACTTAGTTTTCCATTGTTCATGGAATTTGGTCTGCACATAACATTTTTTATACATATATAGATAGATAGAGTAGATAGATCATGAACCACCTTCACAAGAATACATGAATACATATAAAAATGTTCTTGTTCTGCTACAGCTAAACAGACAAACCATAAGCAATTCCCAACACACCTTTCATCCATGGCAGCTGACAAAGGAATGGTGAGTGACTAACTTCTACTTTCAGTAACAAAATATTATATTTTCAGTATGTGCTTTGACTGAAATGTTCGGAAAGAAACACTATCATACATAATTTATTTTACACACTAGCATTTATAGCATACTCTTGAGAGTTGTCTTAACAGGAGAAAGTAATTTTGACTCACTTTTCCATGGTTGGGCAAGCATTGGCAACAACTGTTGGCCCAACATAAGACCAACTCCAATTTGCTAACTAACGTAAAACCAACCTTTCCCATGTAAAAACTGTGGCCCAACAGTTCTGATTACTTGAGCTGGCCAACACCAATAGACTACCTATTAATTCAGTGTGCTGACCAAGGCAGAATTTATTTTATTTTAAAACATAAACTAAACGTTACGTTTCAACCTTCTAGCAAGGTCGTCATCAGATGCTGTACCAAATACAAATGAAGAAAAAAAAAATCTGATGAAGACTTTGCTAGAAGGTTGAAACGTAACGTTTAGTTTATGTTTTAAAATAAAATAAATTCTGCCTTGGTCAGCATATTGAGCTTCTAGTTATCATGGAAACAAGGCTTAATGGTGTTTCCTATTAATATACATATATTCTATTAGACACTTGCTACACTAAGCACAGAAAGAGTAATGGTTGGCACACCCTATTAGTAATCAAAAGGTCCTAAATTTGAATTCTCATATAGCACACTACCGAAAAAAACAAAACAAAAAAAAACATGATTTCAGACATACCAGTCCAAAGCTGTTAACAAGCACAAAAATATACTTGAGAAGTGGATGGTGTTCTGTCACAAATGCCCGATGAGCTCTTATTGCTCTATCTAAGCTCCTCCTGCTGACTTGAGAGCGTGGCTGTTGGGTCTTCCTCTCATCACTGCTTAGTGAAGACAGGGCCACTGAAACAAAGTTAAAGCATAATTTAAATTGCTTGTAAGAAACAATGAAGTTTGAACATTTTCCTCAACCTTGTGCGATCAAGAGAAACAAAGAATATGAATTATAAGAGTAGAGAGCAAAGGTGATGAAAACACAGTTTTAAGTACACTATTACCTAGATATAATGTTTTTCTCTTTTCAAAGTAAACACTGTGGATGAGGAGAATTAATTGGAAGATAATGGCAGCTAATGATATATTGACATATCAACTTATCAGTACAAATACTGATAATTTATATGATCTGATATTTACAAATGTAGTATAATGCTATGTCCTATCAATAGAATATTTATATAAAATTTTAATATCAGAGCTGAGCCAATACCAATAGAATTTAATGACTGTATCAGTAGACTTTTCTGGAATTCAGGAACCTCACAGAGTCTGCAAAAATGCCATGCGACACTTTCATGGAGTCTATATACCCTGGAAATTATGCAAAATGCATAATTTTCATTACTCTGGCAACAGTATAATTCTTGTGGGAATTATGATTTTGTGGTTAAATGATTATCTTACATGAAATTATGAATTTATTAAAGGAAATCTCTAGTAAATTGTTATGGTATAATTCTAATTATATTTTGTAAGTTACAAATAATTTGAACTGCTTGTCATTTGTTTCATAAGCAATATATTTATTGTTGCGTGATGCAATCTGTGAAGTAAGATTACAGGGATCACTGATTTGTTTTTAAGGATGTGCAGACCTCTGTGGTAGAGTGGTTATCACCAGTGGTGGCCGGCGGCTACTCTGATGGGTGATGCCAACGTGATCAAGAAATCGAAAAAAAATAAAACCTCCGCAATGCCCCTCCCCCCCATGCCATCTATCTTTGTGGTTGCACCACTGGCCAAGATGTTTAACTTTTAATTTATCCTCGTTAGGTAACGTGGAAAACAGTGTGTGTAATAAGTAATAACGCACTAATCTGATTAATCTGCACTCACTTATCTATCTTTTATACACTACAGGACACTTTCCTAAAAGCACAATTACAAAAAGAGGAAGAGAAAAACAAACCCTCTCACCTTCTGCTCCCTCAATGCACACGTATTCCAACTGGACATCAAAAATATCCTAGACATTTGTTGTAAAAGAAATGTCAAAGAAAACTGGCATCACCATATAATTTTTTAGTTTATAAAAAATATAAAAGTCTGGATGGCCCTTTGGATGCATCTATCTTATATCTAATTGTCATTTAACTTTGGATAAATACTATGTTCGTTTTTCTCAAAAGTAGGCAGAAAAGTGGATAGTACCTTTCTCACGAATTACTTCTTAACGGGTCTTACAAATCAGTCATATTTAGTGATTTATCTCTAAAGGTAGCAGGGCAGCTATGTCCCTCGTCGTGCCAAGCAAAAACGGGCTCGGCTGATGTCTTATGGCTACCCCCCATCCCCTCCAACCACCTTGTTCCCTGCTGAGACTTCTTCAACATGTGTCAACTTGGTTAGGTCAGCTCTTGGATGGCTCAGACCCTTGCCTCGCGAGGGTACGAAACAGCTGGCGATGCAGCATGGAGGTTGGGGCGATCGTCAGCTTGACCGATTGCAAGATTAGAATCTTCTTGTATGTAAATTATAAATATATTAATTTAACAATACTTTGGCAAAGTATGAGTTTCTTCTGAGGGCGGCTCTGCCCTTTGACCCGCAGCTGGTTATCACAGTATGCTATGACTCCAAGGGTCCCAGGTTCAAATCCTGGTCTGGGCATGTGTGTTCTTTGTAAACATCCCTTCATCAATTTCATCATATCACCACTTATCCACATCATCGTGATTAGCCCAGAGTAGAAGAAAAGCAATGTTAAATAACAAAACTAAAAAAACTCAGAGTTTTTAAGGATGCATCAGAGAGAAGCTCAGCTCAGGTTATGGTCTTTCTTAAACACCCAGTGGACAGTGGGTAGTTATAATGGTTGTTCCTTAATCTCAGACTAGACTCAGTTCTTGACAATGGAGGTGTGGCAGTACACTGACATGTCATAACCATGCTCATTGCAGGTATTCAGTTTTCAAATTGCACTGAATTTCTATTTTAGGAATGCTTTATTACCTTTTGGAAATACTAGATGTTCCAGAAGCAACGTGGTAGCAAAGAGAGAAATGTTTGCTGGTAGCTGAGAAATTCTTGATGAGCTTGTGGTCCAAGTGAATGACTTGGATGACTTATTGGTTAGTGTTATAGTTTAATAACTATGCATCCTTCCTCAATATATTTCACACTTGAGAAATACTAATTGTACAGTTTATAACAACACAAAGTCAAACTTTTCAGTCCATGAATTAAATATTAACTGTTATTGTATTACCTGGGGTCAAAGGTCCAAGAGCTCGCTTAGAAGGAACTAGAAATTCATTTTCATCAACATCTAATAGCACAGGTCTTATCAGAACTTCACTCCTGGCTGGAATATACAAGTGAAGAGTGGAAAAATGATTATTATGGTATAAAATCATATTTAGCATGTAATGTCAATTGGACCTTATGCAGTCTGTTGTAACACTACATACTTCTTCCCTCATCTTCAGGTGAACAATTATTTTTTCCTAGTGGTAGCCATCAAATTTACAACAGACCTGTGATTTTACTATTTGGTCAGTTTCTGATGATGCTGATTGTCACATGATCCACACACTGTAAGTTCCAAGATTAGACAGATAAGAAGTCAGTTGTGGGTGAGTGTAAACACATTCAACCAGCAGGTTATGATAGGTACAGTTTAATGTGAAAGTCAGTGTGGACAGCTGAAGCACAGGTACACCAAACAGCTTGATAATGGCCTATATGCTGTATGAGTTAAAATTGGAATAAAGACAACAGCAAGGGGAAAGGGAATGTGCCAGACTTTCATGAATGATTTGGTGAAAAAGAGGGCAGTACAATGGTGGTTTCAAAGATCAAATGATGGCGATGAATTCCTTGAAGATGCACCACGTTATGGAAGACTGACAGCCATAGACAACAATGCTCTACAGGTGGTTATTGAGGTGAACAATAGTTAAAATTGTGGCGACTTGAGAGAAGAATTGCATGTTAGTACAGAAACCATTCAACCACATCTCCATCGGCTTGGAAAACAGTATAAGGTGGGTTGATAAATCCCACATGCCTTGGCTGAAGCTCAGAAGGTGACCCGAGCAAATGCATATGCTTGCATTTTTTTGCTGTCACGTCTGGAGAAGAATATAATTGGTTAGCATCACACGAGCCTGTTCCAAAACAAGTGAACTGCATCAAAAGAAGATTATGCTCTGTGTTTGGTGGACTGCTCAGAGTATCCGTCATTGGGAACTTCTGTCGGCTGGTCAGACAATCACTGCAACTGTGTAATCTCAGCAGCTGGAAAGTGTTCATGAGAAACTGAAAAATCCATCACCAAGTACTCGTGAATCACAAAGGTGTCCTCTACTTAGCAGATAATGTGAGTGTATGCATGGCTAAGGTCACAAATGATACCATTCTCAATCTTGGTGCGGAAACCTGACGAATCTACCTTATTCCCCAGACATTGTCCCATCCGATTACCATATGTTCCATTCACTTGACAACCACCTTAGTGGTCAACAGTTCCGAAACCTAGTTGAAGTGTAAATAATACTAGACGCCTTGTTTGGTTTACATTCCACAGAGTTCACTCACATTGAAATCCACAGTCTTCCAGAACATGTTGGATGACCTGCCAGGTCCATTTAACATTACTTTTGGTGTTGGGTGAAAATCCAACAGAACTTTCTTGGTTACCTTCATACAAATCTGGTGCACTAAGCAAATGCTCCTGCAATTCTATATTACTTTTACATCATTTAAGTTACTATTTATATTTTCTGAGAAGGAAGATCATATTTGCAGCAAATTGCTAGAATTACTACTATAAGCAATATAAGCTTTAGACAATGGATAATGTCCAATTAGCAATACACGATAATAAAGAACCACTTTCACTGACATTAAGAGAATGATTAACATCACATTTGATTAGTATTAACTAACGTCAAAAATATACACAGTTTTGCTATTTTTCTCTATCTCCGATGGTGTAGTGGCAACAATGTCACCTTGTAATCAATGAGTCCCAAGTTTGATCCCCAGTGGAAGCACATGGTATATTGATTCTGATACCACTTTGAACCAAGGTCCAGATTTTTCATTTTTTTTAAATAGAGTAATACATTGTCCAAGCAAAGAGATCTCAGTGCTGACAAGAAAGGGTGGTTCCTCAAAACTGCCCTGAAGAACTCTGGTGCAGTTTAACCTGTGCTCCACAAATCTTCCAGCTAAATAGAGAAGCCCTATGACAGCCATAATCTCATCTGGATTTGTGTCAAAAGCATTCCTTCCTTTGATTTAGTTTTCTCTGATAGTCTTCATGTTTGTATTAGCATATTGAGTTATTTGAAGAAGTTTTCTCGGGCAATCAGCCATGTGATCTCCGGATAGGCTTCCGAGCCTTTGAGAGCTAATCATCACTCTCATCTTCAGGTATTGAAGTGCAGAGATAAGTCAGGGTGAAGTTATATGTATTTGGTGTGGGAGGGGTCTGGTGTAGGTGATGGGCCAATCAGGTGACGTTTCTCCGACGTCCGCACTCCCAGTCAACTATCGCTAACCAGGCTGGGTCCAGTTCAAGTCCCGTGTCCCTGTTGAGGATTTCCTTTTCCTGGTGTATGGCTATTGCTTCTTTGATGAGACAGTCCCAGTAATTTGATTTATTGATGATCTAGGTGGTTGTGAAGTCAATTCTATGGCCCTCCTGAATGGAATGTTCTGCTAAATCTGGTTTTTCAGGATGAAAATTCTTGATGTACCTGACATGTTCTTTGCAACGCTGTTCGATTGTCCTCCCCGTTTGTCCAATGTAGGCTTTACCACAGGAACAGCTGATACAATAAGCCCCAGGTGTCTTCTGTCCTAGGTCGTCTTTAGGGTTTCGAAATAAATCATCAAATTACTTGAACAGTCTCATCAAAGAAGCATAGCAATACATGGGGAAAAGGAAAACTTCAACAGGGACACGGGACTCGAACTGGACCCAGCCTGGTTAGCGATAGTCGACTGGGAGTGCAGACACACCACCTACACTGGACCCCTCCCACACCAAATTCATATAACTGAACCCTGACTTATCTCTGCACTTCAATCCCTGAAGATGAGAGTGACGTTAACTCTTGAAGGCTCGGAAGCCTATCCGGAGATCACCTGGCTGATTGCCTGAGAAAACTTATTCAATATTCGCCGCCAGGAAAGCTTCAAGAATTATTATTGAGTTATCTCTTTGATAACTTGATCAATGACAGAACCTAAAAAACTTGATGGATAATTTTTACACCTTGTGCAACAGCTTGGACTCCTGGTGGATAAATAACTATATTTTGCCTTTTCCGTCGATGCTGTAATGATGAATAAACATTCCACAACATAAATAGGAATTGTAGCTTTCCTGGTGACGTGATTCAATCAGGTGTTCTCGGGTTACCAACCAGGTTAGATTGGAGTTAGCTTCCAACGTTTCGAGCGCATACATTGCTCTCATCATCCTCCAGCCATAAGCAAGATTCTTCAATGCACCAACCTCTTCTTGGTGAACGAAAGGATACACTACACCCGGCAGCAGTTGGATTGCATCAATTGTGCCCTACTCTCATTACACCTCAAAATCTCTTCGCAGATTTCACCTTCTGACTGGGAATGGGTTGACATCATGACATCAAGCCAAGCATATAGACTCCAACTTACTTCAAGACCCAGTAGACCAAAACTGGATACGAACAAGGTCATCATCAACCTCACTGACAAGCAACTGGACGATGCCCAAACTTCCATATTGAAGAAGGGACTGAATTTTGCTCTGGCACCAAAAGCCTTACCCACCGAGGACATCATTTCCAGCATAGAGCGAGCTCTTATTGGCCTGACTTTAGATGCCAAAGAAGAAGTGCACCATGAAGTCAGCTGGACCCACAGGAGAGGTCCTACCAAAATCCAATATTACTAGAGCCGAACCCTACATTGTTCTCCATTTCTATATTCCCTGATGATGAGAGCAATGTATGTGCTCGAAACGTTGGAAGCTAACTCCAATCTAACCTGGTTGGTAACCCAAGAACACCTGTTCATTCCACAACATAGTTTTGTCTTTTGCAAGACCTAAATCTTTATATTCCTCCTCATCACCATTGACTTATTCCTCACAGATCACTGTTTTTGAACTTTGCCGACATCTGTCTTGAGAGTCTTCAAACTAAGAAGATAGCTGGAGCTGGAGTATCAACTTCACCATCTGTGACGACTAGCCATTCACTGATTATTTCCTCTATATTGGACATTTTTCACAGTATTCACAAGCTGATATAATAAAAAATCATATTGTTTTTGTAATGATCATTCTGGCATAGACGAAAACCTGAAGAAGGGAACAGTAGGATCCTGAAACGTTGTTTTTTCACAAAACAGATACTCAAAAAATGTAAATATTTCATAGTGTATATATTTTTATATTAGACTTTTAATATTCATAACATGAGTAAGTCGCACACACCTCAAATATGAGAATATTGTTTTTCTATTGTCTATTAACACGACAAAAACAACTTGCTTATATCTTTTTGGATTGAAGTAATTATTGTCTAATATTTTCTAGCATGAGTCTTGGATTTAAAAATGTCCAAATGTTAAATAAAACATAGCATGATGATTTAGAAGATAGATTTACTGTGATTAGCATATTCCCATCACCATCAGCAGGATCAGTGGTAGATACAGAGGTTCTTTTTGCTGCCTCCTTTGCTGTCTTGTTACTGTAAAAAAGTAAAGTAAAGTGCTCCCCTGTGATTTGCACCACACCACGAAGGCATATAGGGGTTGTGGAGTTAGGGCACCACACTTTCTTGATCTCGGTCGACCTGGGGGTGATGTGATCAGCACCACACCCCTGGCTGCCTTTACCCTCCAGTTTGCTCCAGGTACCCACTTTACACGACGCTGGGTGGGCACCGGAGCTGCTTGAACAGGTTGAAAAAAATCTAGGTTCTCCCCTGCTGGGGATCAAAGCCTGGTCCCTCGCATGGTAGTCAGATGCCCTAATGACTAAGCTACCATGGCTATGTTACTGTTGGAGGTCAAGTAAAGGGGATATGGTTACTCTTACATTAACTGATGATTCATTGTAGATTTTAGATGTCTGGAAGGGAGTGATGCATTTTCCTCTTATTATGCCCCAGATAAGGACAATTTCAGGTGAAAATATGAGTATTTCATTCTTGCAAAGCTAAATCCAGGGAATTTGTACATAAAGAAAGTGGAAAAACTTTGACTGTGAAGGCGTGCATAATTAATCATAAACGTCATTTCCTTTATTACTGTGTGATCGTCAACTTCAAGGTTTATTCATAATTCATAATTAGTTGTTTGTGGGATGAGTGACAGTGCCTGAAGAAATTGAATGGGGAGTCAGGGATTAAAAGGCATTTATTTATGTAGTATTTCTTGTTTGCTGGAGGCAACAGGGGAGATGAACTGGTCAATCAGGAGAGTATTTGCTCCTTCTGTCATCTCCCACCGATGGCGTCATTTTGAGGGAGTGGACTGCAGGCATTGACTGGTATTGTACAACCTAGAATATGAACATTGTTGAGGGAACTAAATAAACTGAATTTGATACATCAAACTACTTATAACAGCCAATTTACTAAAAAAAATTGGAAAATTGTGGTTCATTCAGAGATCAAACCTGGGTCCTTAGCATTCCATGTCAATGCTGAGTTTTTGTTTTAAGCTCACTTTATGCACAGATATGCTAATTGGGACTGGACCTACAATTTAGAATGGAATCCGAATCACTATGTGCCTCCACAGGGTATCGAACCTGGAACCCCTTGATTACAAAGTGATGACGTTACCTCTGCACTAGCGGGGAGTCCCGTTATGTCAATGTTCTACCAGTGAACAATTCTGGACTCATAATTAGATATGGAATGAGCATAAACAACTTACACAAACATCCTTACACAGAAGTCAGAGGCTACTTTGGTGATTCATTGGGGGAACAATATCACACAATTGAAAGTCTCTGATTCAATCTTTCCTTGAGCCACAATGTTCAAGTAACTTTTCAATAAGTCGAAATACATGTGCCATGAGTTTTCTCATATAGATAAAATAACTATTGGAATTACCTGAATTTTTCATTCTTGCTTGTACAAAAGCATCCTCACATTTTTAATGCTAGATTACCAGTGATTTTGAAACAAACAAACTATACAACATCTGTTGTCTCACAGATAATAGGTACTTTTTTTTGTCAAATTTAGAATAGTGTATTGCAACACTAGTGGGCCATCAGTGTTGCTAAGAAACACTGCTGATTTAGAAACAACAATATATTGAATGAATATATGACCACTTGATTTACACATATATGAAATTTTCTTCAAGTTTATGAAGAATTTTCAGTTTGTAGAAAGGCACACAAAACAGGTCATATTTGTTAATAGGAGAACCAGCATTCTGGTTAGTTGTCATCATTTTGAACAACTGTTGTGAGGTACTTAGTTGTATACTGTTTGTCAGCGCTATGACACTAGTTCCCAAATTTCAAGATTGTAATTGATATGCATAAATCAATGCCAAATAAATGTCACCACTCATTCTACGCCAGCAGTGTCGCTACCTGTCAATACGTGTCACTTACATATCATTCCTATGAATGGTCTTAAGTGCATGATTCAGTCCATATCTAGGTATGCTGGCTGCTTCGGGCTTAAGTTTCCTATCTCAAATTGTTCAGTGGTGTAACACATATTTCCCCATTTCCATTTTGTATGATTTTACTGAATCACCATTGACGACGCGGCTCATGGCCACCAAAATTTGAGTTTTTCTACTGTCTGGCGAGTGTTTTCTTTTTCCTCCTTTGCTTTTTATTTATCTCTTGTGGCCCTCCTTTCTGTTATTCACTATATATGAGGGTCACTATTTACATTTTGAGCCTAACAATGAAAAAACAGGAATTTGGCATTGAAAACTGCTTTATTGTTTTTCGAAGTATTCTCCTTTATGGTCAATACACTTTTGCATTCGTTCGAACCATTTGTCAAAGCAGTTTTTCCAATCTTCTTGAGACACCTCCATAATATGGTTTTTGAACGCATCAACGGCGTCTTCCGCTGACGAAAATCGTTGTCCACGCAATTTATTCTTGACATTCGGGAACAAGAAGAAGTCATTGGGTGCCAAATCAGGACTGTACGGTGGATGACCCATCAATTCGATTTTTTGACTGTTCATAAAGTCGGTTGTTAGACGAGATGTGTGACAGCTGGCATTGTCTTGATGAAGAATGATCTGACGGCGTTTGTTTGTTTTCCGTATTTGACCGAAGACCTCCGGCAAACAAATTGTTGTGTACCATTCAGAGTTGACCGTTCTATGTTCCTCTAAAGGCACAGTTGCCACAGTTTTCCCAAAAAAACTGGCGACCATTTGTTTCGATGTGCTTCGAGCGCGAACAACTTTTGTTGGATTGGGTTCATCTTGAAACACCCATACAGTCGACTGCTGTTTACGTTCCGGCTCATATGCATATATCCATGATTCGTCACCTGTTACAATCTTATATACGTCTTTTGAAGCACCATGATTGTATTTATTGAGCATTTGTTTGCACCAATTGACGCGAGCGTCTTTTTGAGTTTTTGTCAAATTGTGTGGGATCCGACGAGAACATACCTTTCTCACAGCTAAATGATCATGTAATATTTTATATATGCTGGTGGAACTAATGCCTATGGTTGCTTCAATCTCACAGTATGTCACATGACGATCTTGCAGTATTAGGTTTTGCACAGCATCAATGTTTTCTTGAACAACAACTGATTTTGGACGACCTTCGCAAATCTCGTCGGTGAGCGAATGGCGGCCATGATTAAATTCGTTATACCAGCGTTTCACAGTGGGAAAGGATGGGGCTTCATCGCCAAATGTGGAAGTAAGTTGATCGATGCACTCTTGTCTTGATAATCCACATCGAAAATCGTAAAAAATCATCACACGAAAATGTTCACGAGTTAATTCCATTTTATTGTTGTCGCGCAATCTCCAAGGCAACATAAACAACACAAATGAAGCTATTGACAAAACATTTGAAGTACGTTATGGTCAATAATGCCAGACGATTCCGTGCAAACGTCAAATCGCGCCTAACTTCAATCAGTGTTGCCAAGGCTCAAAATATAAATAGTGACCCTCGTATATATATGTGTGTGTGTGTGTGTGTGTGTGTGTGTGTGTGTATGTGTGTGTGTGTGTGTGCGTGTGTGTGTGTGTGTGTGTGTGTGTGTGTGTGTTGTGTTGTGTGTATGCATGTGTGTGAGAGAGAGAGAGAGAGAAAGAGAGAGAGATTATAACAAAAAGAGCAAAGAAAATTAATAAATTAACTGACACATAGATAAATGCCTAAAAGCAAATAAAAAAAAGAAAAGGATATAAAAGAAAGTAAAAAGAAAAGTGCTCCCCTGTGCTTAGCACTACGCCATGAAGGCATATAGGTGGTGTGGGGGTAACGTCCCACACTTTCTTGATCCGGTCGTGAGTGGGGGTGATGTGATCAGCATTATGCCCCTGACCGCCTTTACCCCCCACAGTTTCCCCAGGTACCCATGTCATTTGATGCTGGGTGGGCGCCGGGGCCACTTCCAACGTTAGAAAAGTTCCTGGATTTGTACCGGCCAGGGATCGAACCCGGGATCATTAGCTCAGACGTTACCGACTGAGCCACCGTGGATATACATATACATAATTGTAGTGACAAATGAATACTCGGCACCACATATAAAATATTTCACAGCAGCAACTGATAACATTATATGGACGGGTTAAAGTTACAGTGGTGTAAGTCACTTTGTTAAAAAGAGAAAACAGTTTGACTCACAGCACCTTGCTTATCAACACAACAGCTGTTTCCTTTATTACAAGACTACAAGACCTTAAACTCTCATCTGTTGACAGTTAATGAATCTCTGATTTAGTTCACGTTCTCTGTTAACAGATTAACTTATCTCGATCTGGTTTCTATGTCTAAGTGTTTTTTTTAAAAAAAGTGACTTACACCACTGTAACTTTACCCCGTCCATATGCACAGTGATTGACAGATACAGAAAGTTTTAAAAAGGAGGGTTGTTGGCCTAATTTTAGAGTATAAAATAAATGCAAGAAGTTCATAGGACAAGAATTTTCATTTCCTTATCCTCACAAGAACTTCTAGCTGATAAACTGTAAACAAAAATACGTTAGAGTATTGAAGTTCGTCTACTTACGTAAGTATGTATTCGTTGTAAACTACGTTTCGGAAGCTTTACTGCTTCCTTCTTCAGGTGGACGTATTTTAGGCTTGGAACATCAAGCCACGTCGGAGAAGTGTCATGCGAGGATCCTGAAGTAAAACTACCTTTGTTAAAATCCCTTAAAACTCACGAAAAAACATGTTAAAATCACCACCATGGTGTACTTGAGTGCCCGTTGAAAGCCCTAGTTCCTTGCCAAGGTGAAGCGTGCAAGCAGCTGACGCCACGCTACAGAGTTGTGGGGTACTTCCCATCCCACGAGAGGTCCCTCCCCTTTTTTTTCTTCCGTCACCAATCCAAGGAGAATTCGCGTTCCACTTTGGCTATCTTCTTTACCTTCGAGGTGACATGGAAGCCTATCAGTGCACTTTTGTCATTCATATTGTCTCACTTTTTAAAAAAGCTAATCCATACATCATACAAATTGCCGTCGTCTCGGTTCAGTTTATTTCTGTTTCCCGCACAAATAAGTGTCGTTTCATTTATGTTCCTATCCAATTTACTGTTACTTCTTTTGATAACCCCCCTATTTATTATTCTATGCCCACTGTTTATTACATGCTCTGCAAGCCCCGTTTTCGGATCCCTTTCCTTGATATTCTTATCGTGTTCCCCCATCTAACATGCATGTTCCTGCCAGTTTGTCCAATATATTCCATACCGCAGTCGCACTCAATCCTATAAACCCCTTTTTGTTCATTGAGATTACTTCGGATTTTTACCCCCCGCCCCTCTTATAATGAACTGTTTATGGAATGTTGATTTAACCATCTGTTAAGCACGTTATTTTCTGTAACATGCATAAGCAGTGGCATAGTAACATATCGCGAGGCCCTGGGTGAGATTGAAATGCGAGACCACCTTCCATTTTCTAAATTTGAAACACAGTGTTGTTCGATACAAAATCTCCAGTCATACGTTAGCAAATTTTTAACAACAACAATAAACTTATGAAAGTGAAAATATTATAATTTTATTCTCCTCACCCTAAAAATGTCATTCTCTGCTCTTCCTGGAGTTGAATTCGTTCACAATTTCTAAATAGTCCAGAGTTGAAGCAATATCGTTCTCTATCGATAGCATGGTGAGTTTTTTAGCTTCCTGAATACATGACTGTGTTACATGGTCAATAGAACTCCCTTCTAACAAATGCTGTTCTAATTGAAGCCACTTTAACATGGAGTTGATGTGACTTTCACTGTTTTCATGTTTCTGTAACACTGCTCATATGTTTCCAGTCATGACATCCGCTTAGCACTGGGGAGGTCTGTGTTACAGAGAATAATCTACCTGAAAAACAATAAATGCAATTGTTAGAGACGGAATATATTAACCAACGTCTGTTCAAGTTCTCGCCATTTTTCATTATTCTGTGATAGTGAAAATTGTTAAAATGTCTACTTTGATCATCCTTTGGGTACTGTTAATCACTCAGCAAAGGGTGTAATGGACCGTTGCGTACTAGTTCGCAGCGCTGTTGAACACTTACAGGTAATATCCACTTAGCTGAATCTTTGAAACTTGGTTCCGCTAAGTCTTTGCTTACTGACGAACAGGAACCTGAATTATCTTCTATAGCAGTAACACAATGTAATTCACTTGCACTATGATCTACACATGCACCATCCTCTGAATGTACCGGTTGACACTCATCTTCATGTATTTCATTAACATCACTTGCAACACTTTCCCCCTGCATTTGTTTTCAGATATTTCATCAGTGAACCACATGAACTTTTATTCTGTTTTGTTATTTCAGTTTTTCTTTTTCTCTTAGATGCACTGGATGGGAATTTTCTTCCCACATCGCGATCTCTACCTGACATTACTGTAATATCACTACCAAACACTAAACACAGTGGAGAGTTAATAAAGCGAGCAACACTAAGAACCACTTGTTACCATGCACAACATTCTGTGTGCATTGCTGTGTCTGGCTTCAAGGCTTCAAAATATGTCAGCAGTGAAGATCTTACAGTTACAACAATCGCAATAACGCTTGTGTTTAACAGAACTCCAAAACAATGGAAAATTGTTGGATTTTTCCATCTCTTTTGTTGTTTGTTCAATGCATTGTGACATCTACTGCTGTGGGTTGCAAGTTTGTAACAATATGTAAGACTATTCTCTTGTTTGAGTTTCATTCTTTCGTCAAGCTTAAACCAAGCATACCGTCGGAGACAGAAACTGGCCCATTTTATGTTCAAAGGTTTCCAACATTGCTTCCAAGCACATAAAACGAATGAATAATAGACAGAAAATTGATAAAAAGGAAAATTCTTTTATTCTTAGTTTGTTTATAGATATGTAGCTTCTCAAATGCTAAACATGTAACGTATTCACCTGGGAGCGCGAGACCCTTTCAGGCATGAGGCCCCAGGTGGTCGCCCGCTTCACTCACCCCTTGCTACGCCGAGAATGTGAATGTGATGAGCCTTACATCCACATACCTCATATGCCTTGATGGCATGTTGCATGTGAATTTGGCTATGTTTCCCGATACAATAATATTGTTGTGTACTTATTCATTGGTATGCCTTTGGAAATATAACTTCGGCTTAACACTCATGATAGTCAGAATTGTATGCACTGATGAGAACTAGAAAATAATAAATCCTATAAACTTGACACTGTACATGAGTAATGCATTTGTAGTGTATGACTTATCCACAGCCAGGATTAATTATCTATGGGTGCTGAGGGGGTGCGGAAGGAAATAAATTTAGGGGGTGCGATGCTGAAAATAAGGAAAAGCATGAAACACGCAAGTAACCTTTGAAAACTGGGGAAGCAAGGTGCCATAATGGGGGGGGGGGGCAAGGATAGTTTACTTGCCCTTGGTAGATAAGGTTTAGCATAGTGCGGGGGCAAAAGTAGCAAAAAACGAGGGCAACTTCACTCCTAATCGTCGCCACTGATTAACATAAATTACTGACTGAAATTAAATAATATGTGTGAAATATAATAACTTTAGATTGACTTTCATTTCCCAGAGGGGCTGTGTCCCCTTGCTCTCCACCTGGACATCCATTTTGATATGCATTAAGGTGAGGTGTGACAATTTCGCACCAGGCATGCATTTATTTAAATATCGTTGGAATGGGCACTGCTACTAAAGAAAATCCAAGCATAATTTGAGAGTATGAATTTCTACCCATATTGCAAATGGAAGCTGTTTTTTAAAGTTGATTATTAAGCTAGATACTGTGTTTGAAAAAAATGATTAATAAGTATGGCAGAATCCCATGTATTCCTTATGAAGAGACAATTTCAAATTCAAGTTACTGCTAAACAAAAGGGAATTTTGACTATTTCTAGTGCAAATATCATCTTCAATGGATCCTCTACTCGATCATATTTTTTTCCGCCATTGGAAGTTTGATATCCCCCAAAAAATGAATAAATTTTTTTTCCCGTAAACGTAGTGCATTTCTACTTGCCTTCTACGGCCACCCTGGTAGTGTTGCCAACCTGATGCGCATAAAAGAGCTAAATTTCACATTAAATTGAGCTAAAGTTGACTTTCAAGGAGCTAGATTTACGAAGGCTGGATAAAGTGCCTCCCATGATAACTTTAGTTGTCAAAGGGGTGGTGGGCGCTGCTTTACCAGTAACTTTCAAGTGATGACTATCTATTCTTAGTTTTCACCGTCTAGATCTTACTGCATCACCCATCTCAATAATCTACCGATGGTTGTATGAATCGAAAATAAGAGATTACAGGATAACAATATTGTCATATCCAAGCCCCTATATAAAAGTAGTTGGAGAGGTAAAGGGAAGGAAGATGCAGCCAATATAACATTATCACGTCATGTGCAAAATGTATGTGCATGGCAAAAGTTGGTCTATGTGGGCCAGGGCTAGTGATGGCATCATAGTGGAGCAGTGGGCTACTGCCACAATTCACAGCCAAACGAGGGTACGAAAGAGCCAGATCTGGCCCCAAAAAAGCTAAGTTGGCAACAGTGCTCCCAGCTGCCTCAGAAGGAAGGACCTAGGGAAAATTGTCCCTCTCCCAATTAAATCTTATACTCCAAGAAAACGGTCGTACAAGGTAAACATTTATATACACATTGCAGTCTTATTGAACTATGTAGTGAAATACAAAATGAAATTATCCTTATCATTAAAAACACAATTTTTGAACATTTTCAATGTAACCCCTAGAGGTACAACATTCATAGTACATTGTACTTTCCGTCTGCCACTTCAGGACAAAACGCAAAGTGCACAGCCAGCAACTTTGTCTTCGTTAAAATCCCTTCTGCTGCCGCACTATCCCCAACAATGAACTGTAAAATTTCTTTGTGAACATTGGGCCTCTTCCTAACAGTTTTTGAAAAAGCCTGAAATTGTACATTTACTAGGCATGTTATGTGGAACAAATACATAGAACGTATTAACAACAAAACTAACCTTCAAATCACAACTCGCATTAAATAATTTCCTGAGCGTGACTTGGTGATACAAGGTACCTCGTACCTTGAAAGCTGCTGAAATTTTTGCTCCAGTGTGAGAAAGAACAAGTAGGTGGAAAATAAACCATTTATCAACAATGCAAATAAGAAAGAAAAAACATAACTCACTTTAAGCTGTAGGCAATTATCGAAAACCACAAACAGACCACTTGAAGAAACAAAAGAAGAAAAATTCATAACAACAATGCTGACGAAAGAGAAAAAAATGGCTGCTGGTCTTTATAGAGGCTGCCACCAGTACAGGAAAGTATGTATATCAGGATCTCTTTCAGAGTTGTATCAATGCTTTCCTGTTGCATACAATAATGACAGTCTTACTTCGGTACCTAACATTCGGTGCTAAATATGACGACATGACATAATATGACACTCTAAGGTTAGTGTTTTCAGTTGAACATAGGGGGTGCTGAAGGGGGTGCAGAAGAAAATTAAGGGGTGCGGAAGCACCCCCAACGTGCCCCCGTGGAGTCGCTCCTGCTTTTCCATATCAATTGATTTAAGTCAATGAAAATTATTAAGCTCTTGTGTAGCTAAATGGTTAGTGCTTTTACCTTTGATGCACACTGGTACAAATTCAATCCCCATAGGAGCTTCAAAATTTTGGTGTTGAACCAGTAAGGACAATTAGAAAAATAAAGCAAACTTGAAAGCATTAGCAGTAGACTCTAGTGTTATGAAGAAAGAAACTCTTTTGATGAAACTTGAAGAACTTACCCTGCATGACCCTACAAAAAGCTGCTTTGCTGGTCCTGGTCCTCAAAAGGGCTGTTGCACCATGGAGTTTAGCTTTGTTATTTTTATTTTTAAGTATCATCATACGTATAAAGGGTGTTATGAAAAAGAGAGAAAATAGAGATATGAAAGGAGCAATAGAGGAGGAGAGAAAGAAATAAAATAACAGAAACAAGATGTACAGAGGGAAAAACTAATCAACATACTGGAAGCAAGAAGAACACACAAATGCAGAGAGAGAGAAAGAGAGAGAGAAATAGAAAGAAAGAAGTGAAATAAGATCAAGAGCATAGGCAGAGTTCTGGCGAGGCCAGACCCCCCAACTTAAAAAAGACTAAAAAAATAACACATGATTAAGTTCAGTTACTACATTTTTGTTATGAAGCCATACCGCAAATCTTGACATTAGGCATGATGGCATGTGCAGTAATTGCACCGCAATAGCGGGTCTTAGACGATTTGATTGATGTGTATAGTTTGAAGAAAGAAAAATGTACAATAAGTTTGTGTTGAGTCAACAGTTACTGCTGAGGCATCAAAAGAACTTTTCAATTTAATTTTCCTAAAATTTTTGAAGCTTACTATTGTACCGCAACTTTTTTAAAGTAATATGAGTATTGTATCAATAAAAAAATAATGAAATGCAAAATGCAATAATCATACTGTTTTGCTTCTTTTAAAACTGACAACCAAGCTGGGGGGAAATGTAATCTCATGGCATGGTTGCCAGGTGCATGTAGGTAACACTATTTTCATGAAAATTTCCAAGTTTCTTTTTTATTGTCTTCAGTAATTGCATGATGTATACAGTTTCGAAACACACCTTTTGTAGCACTGAAACACCAACAGTGTTGCCAATGCACAGTCTTAATTTCTAAAAACAACGATTTTCCTAGTTCCCCCTTAAAGATGCCTCATCCGATTGGCTATCGGTAGAAATGAACATTTCTTTGTTCGCTGCCATAGATGCCGAGCTAATTCACCTAACCAAACTGCAAATTACCGACAGCATGTCCATACATGTGTGTTATGTGCCATTTTTCAGGCTTTGTAAAAAAAATTATTTACACTTCCCATTACATCTGCCACTAATGAAATCCAATCATTGTTCCCCAGTTTAAAAATATTTGCATGAACAAGGCTTCAATTTGGTATAAGGATTATATGTGTACCACTTTCGGTTCAAAAGTTGTATTTTCCTCAACTCAGGATTGCATTGTAAATGAAACACCCTGTAGAGTTATGTTTATGTTTTCTTTGATACAATAATACAGAATCTTTTACAAACATACTCTTTTCGCAATACAGACAGTGACATGCCCAAAAGAGTGGGGCTGGTGAGTACCATAACTCCCCTTTGGCCCAGTAAAAAGAATGCCAAAGGCAGGAAAAGATGGCAAAAAGATGGCTGGCTACAAAAAAATGTATAGCCCCCCTCTCCCCACACCCACCACTGTATATAGAGCTTGGTCGAGCTTTGTTTCTAGACCCACTTTATGCACAGGAAGGCTAATCGTATCTGGGCACCTACAGTTTAAAGTGGGATCCGAACAACTAGTACCTCAACCATGCATCCAACCTGGGACCCCTTGATTACAAGGAGGCGATGTTACCACTATGCTATCATCAAAAGAAGAAAAACAATAACTGTCCCACAACTTGTCAAGTATTAGTTTTTCTTGTATGTACGCATTGCTTGCATGATAGAATTATTTTCCTGTAGTTTACGGTTATTTTCCTGAGAGCACAAAGACTATGTTCTAATAATGAGGATATCAAAAATGAAGAAGAAAGGCTCTTTAATATAGCAAAAGAAAATGGTTTTCACACTACCAGAATAAACCAAATCAAAAAACAAGTTGCAAGAAAACTAAAGGAAAAGAGAAATACAGACAAAGATGAAAAATCTGTTGAAAAGAAATTTGTGTGCATTCCATTCCACAAGGGATTCTCACATAAAATTGCAAAAATTTTTAGAAGTTTTAATTTCAAAATTGTTTTTAAATCACCAAGAAGTTTGGAATGTACATTTAATGAATTCAAAATGAGAAACTCGCTACCAGATGTGGAAACCACAGGAATATATAATATAAGTTGTTCATGTTCAAAAGATTATGTGGGACAAACAGCAAGGAAAATGGCAATAAGATGGCACGAACATGATTTGGACATTATAAATCTAAACCCAAGAACAGGTTTGTCAACTCATATCATCGAAGAGAAGCATTTGATTAAAAAGAGAAGGGTTTTAAAAAGATTAACGGGAAAAACAGAGTTGAATGTCTGGGAAGCCTCGTTCATTGCAGAAGAACACTGGAATAAATTAAATAATGAAAATGGTAACATAGATCCAGTGTGGAGTTTTCTTTTTCACAAATGGAGTAAGCCACCATCTTTAAAATTTAATGTAACAGAAAACATCAAGAAACTTTGTGAAAACAATGATGAATTTGAATTACCTGATGATATTTGGGATTCATAATTTTTAAAAAAAAAAAAAAAAAAAAATAGACTGTTTTTTTCACAGTTAAGTTGCTATATTACAACAATGTAACATTGACAACATCCATTATATAACAGATTCTTTTTGTTTAAAAATTACTAACCATTGTTATAACTGTATCTTTAGTCAAAATGAAAATAAATGTCTGATGAAAGGAGCGTGTGTTCTCCTGAAACGTTACAAAGAAAAAACTGTTTTCTTATGCTTGTAATAACCGTAAACTACAGGAAAATAACTTGTCAAGTATGGACTTTTTCATTATATGAAAAACAAAGACTATGTTGAACATTTCTAGCAGACGCAAGAATACACAGATTCTAATTGTTTCTTTTTTATCGTGTAGGCAAAGAAATTGCCTTTTTTGATGTATAACACATGTATAGTAAGACCAAAAAATAAATTGTTTCACATTGCTGAAAATCACATAAAATGCCCGGGTTCCTGAGTTATTGCCAATTTAAATACCCCTGGATTCAATGAGTTAACATACTTCTACCCAATATCATATCAATACGACAGCACAAGGCTAAAATATGAATATAGCAGTGGCATATACTCTGGGTCATCTAGGTAATTGGAGATGACCTGACTATATTTTTTTTTAAAGTTTTTTTTTATTTGTTTGCAATATTCTTCCAAACCAATCTTCGATAAATACATTTCTTTGCTTCCAGCACACGAATGTTTTCAACCGTTTGCCACTGAATGATGGAGAACCTTTCTCCAGCTGGAGGAATCTCCTGACAGGGTGAGATTCCACTGGCTCCTTTTAAATTCCTTGATGAGGAGTGATGAGGGAGGGGGACAGGGGGAGGAAACACTGCTTCTCAGGTATGGTGATTCTGAAGCCAGGGTAAACTCCTTCTGGAGAGAGTCCACCAGTCATAATCTCCACCCCAGAGCTTTTGCTGTATCCTCGGCTGGTGTCCTCTTCTGCCATTCTTCCCGGATGGCCTGTGTATTATAGGAGCTGAGTTGTTTACGGCGGAAATTTCTCAGGAACGGAATTTCTGGGTTCACAAATTACATTCTGAAAAGGGAAGTAGGTAAAATCCATCTGAAAGTACGAGAGAAAGAGGGAAATCTGAACAACATTTGTGAAGCAACCCTATGTTAATTCTCATTTTATATTTGCTTCTGTCTTCCTCATCTCTGCTATTTGAACAAAAATTTGTTAAAGAGAAAAAGCTTAAATATCAAAGATAAAGATAATTAAATAAATTAAAATTTAAACTAAAAATTCAAGAAATTACACTGACCTCTGTGGCAGAGTGCTTAACACAGCTCCCTACAATTCCAGAGATCCAGGGTTCAAATACATGTTCAATCTCTTTGAAAAAGTCCCTTCATCAATTTCATCATATCAGCACTCATCGCAATTAGCCAAAAGTGGCAGAAAAGCGATGTCAAATAACTTAATTTAATCAATCTATCAATGAAGTAATTAAACTATTTATATCCTTACTTTTTTTCCCTTTTTGTATTTTAAAATGCATGATCATTTTCTCTTTGTAGCCTTCAAAACCAGTAAGAGTACTTACTTCTTTCGCGGAAATGAATCATTTTTGAAAGGGTAAGCTATCAGAAATAAATTATATATGTATTAGTTACTTTACGTTGCACTTCCCTTTCTTTAGATTAAGAGTGATCATAAAGATGAATGAGTATGAATGTAACATATATAAAACTAAAGAACAAACACAATGATTCCAACTTATAGAACCTCGCACATGGCAGGGAATTTAAAGCTGGGAAAGGGAATTTTTCAGCAATCATAGGGAATTTCATTCTGAGTCAAGGAGGAACACAACAGAAGATTGGCGAGATAAATTGAATGAATGTGGTAGGTGGCTTTGTGTTGTGCTTGGTGTTCCTATTGGCAATTTGAAAATTTATTATTTGTTTAGGTGTTTAGTGGTTTAGTATTTGTGCTAGTGCTGTGTTTACTGAAGTTATAGAGAATGTATATAATAGAAAATTTGTGTGTGAAATTATTTGGAATGAGATTTTCTCTGGAGAAATTGCAAATAGTTAATGCAGGTAGCAATGTAGCATCTCTTGTACCACAGATCTTGAACATATACTTCTGTGTATAAAAACAAAAAATGGGAATACAAGACTAACTGGGTACTGGGGTAAACTTAAACTTTACACTTCAATTAATATTGATTGATTTTATTTCACTAGCGCATTTCTCTCCTCTCATATTGTAATTTACAGGTTGTCTTTCTTTTTTGTGACTTTTTGGCAACTTAACTGTGAAAAAAGCAGTCTGTTTTATTTTTATTTCAGATTTTTTAAAATTATGAATCCCAAATATCATCAGGTAATTCAAATTCACCATTGTTTTCACAAAGTCTCTTGATGTTTTCTGTTACATTAAATTTTAAAGATTGTGGCTTACTCCATTTGTGAAAAAGAAAACTCCATACTGGATCTATGTTACCATTTTCATTATTTAATTTATTCCAGTGTTCTTCTGCAATGAACGAAGCTTCCCAGACATTCAACTCTGTGTTTCCCGTTAATCTTTTTAAAACCCTTCTCTTTTTAATCAAATGCTTCTCTTCGATGATATGAGTTGACAAACCTGTTCTTGGGTTTAGATTTATAATGTCCAAATCGTGTTCGTGCCATCTTATTGCCATTTTCCTTGCTGTTTGTCCCACGTAATCCTTTGAACATGAACAACTTATATTATATATTCCTGTGGTTTCCACATCTGGTAGAGAGTTTCTCATTTTGAATTCATTAAATGTACATTCCAAACTTCTTGGTGATTTAAAAACAATTTTGAAATTAAAACTTCTAAAATCTTTTGCAATTTTGTGAGAATCCCTTGTGGAATGGAATGCACACAAATTTCTTTTCAACAGATTTTTCATCTTTGTCTGTATTTCTCTTTTCCTTTAGTTTTCTTGCGACTTGTTTTTTGATTTTTAAACAGCATTACACAAAACAAATTCCAGCAATCCTTCCATGCACTGGTAGGCAGGGCGCAATGATGTGTCGATGCAGGAGGGTCCTACTTTGAATGATCCCAGGTAAGTAACTTTCTATGAACACTTGTTTATTTTTTACAGCACCAGTCTCGATTTCAAATTGCCACACTGTGTATATATCTTACAATGTAGTTCAATATTTTGCCATTTTTTATAATTTTTATGGATATAAACGTATAATCTATATTCTATATTTTTAAAAAAGTAAATGCTTAATATGCAGCTTCTCATGCATGGCAGTCATCTAGTAAGATTCATTTAGGAAGGATTATGAACCATTCCAGGGTGGCTACTCACCGGGAATTCCTTGAATTCTGGGAATTATGCGTGAATTCTACTTGAACTTTTCTCCGAAGACGTGAAAAATTACAACTTTTTCTAATCCAAATCCTATTCACATTTTATGCAAATAAAAATTATTTTCATAAAATTTTCTTGCTTGCTTCGCTCGCAATTCCTGCTTTTGTTAGTCTTGTCAGGTTTATAACCATAGCTAGGTGGTGGCAGGAGTCGGCCCTGGGTGCCGAACTATCTAAATGAAAAATGTTGTAAAATTGATTGATTGATTTGTGGTTTTTAAGTCCTTTATGCACAGAAAGGCTAATTGGGACTGGATCTACAGTTTGAAGTGGGATCCGAACTACTGTGCCATGTGGAGAAAAAATAATTGAAATTGTTTGTTAGAACAGAAATAATATTATTAGCTTGTATATTCCATCTCATTATACGTCGCAACAAATACAGAGCTCTCATTTAAATTCTCTTTTATCTGGCTTTCAACATCCCTTTATCATAACAGGAGATTTTAATTGTCATAATACATTGTGGGGTGATCATAGAATTGATCAGTCCACAACCTGACCAACTCCGATTTTCGTGAGATTTGGGGAGTTGAAGCTATGCATGGAGCTTGGTAACTGTGTAAATTTTTGGTTTCGTGTGTCTTGTAATTGTTGAATTGTTCAGGGTCGGAGTTCGCATGGATTGCTCTTTTTGAGTCCGCTTGGCTATACTAAATGTGCTGTATAGTTACACATATTAGTTTGTATCTTCTGATCCCATTGCAGTGCCAGAATGATTAGAGTATGGCATGAGGGACCAAATAAATTTTTTCACGATTTTTGATGATGACGTGTTTTGAGATATTCAAGGTCAAATGTCAAGGTCACGTGACAAAATTATATTTTTCTTGTGTAGTAGCTGTGCTGTCTAGTGTGATTGTGTTTATCTTGTGTAGTAGTTATGCTGTCTAATGTGTTTCTATTTGTCTTGTGTAGTATCGGTGGTGTGTATGTATGTGTCTTGTGTTGTAGTTGTGCTGTCTATTATGTTTGTGTAGTAGTTGTGCTGTCTAGTATGTTTGTTTTGTCTTGCGTAGTAGTTGTGCTGTCTAATTTGTTTATGTCTGTCTTGTGTAGTAGTTGTGGTGTGTTTATATTGTGTTATAGTTGTGATATGTTTGTGTGTGTCTTATGTAGTAGTTGTGTTGTCTAATGTGTTTGTGTTCGTCTTCTGTAGTAGTTCCTCCATTCATATTGGGGGTTAGGCATAGAGCTGACAACTCTGCACTGTAAAAAAGCCATGTCAAGAATCAGCAATATAAGGCCATGGATGTTCCCAAGGTAAAATATTCCGGAGGTAAAATAGTCCCCCGTTCGGATCTCCGGGTGGGGACTACTTTGGGAGGTCCCTGGACTAAGGATAAGATCTACGTTAGGAATAAGGATATTAAATTAGGCACCTGGAATGTTCTGAGCCTTTACCGGCCTGGGGCATTTCAGTGTACAGTTAATGAGATAGTTAAGTATAAATTAGATGTAGTAGCTGTCCAGGAAGTTAGGTGGCCAGGAGAAGGGAATTGTAAAACTAAAAATTATATTTTTTTCTATGGTGGTACTGAAAATCATAGTTTTGGAACAGGCTTTTTCATAAATAATAGAATTATCTCGGCTCTTAAAACAGTAGAATTTATTAATGATAGGATATCATATGCAGTTTTACAGGGTAAGTGGTGTAAAATTATTTTAATAAACATACATGCACCAACGGAAGATAAAGATGATAATACTAAAGATGATTTTTATACAGAGTTAGAACAGGTCTTTGATAAATTCTCTCAGTATGATATGAAAATTCTGTTAGGTGACTGTAATGCACAGATTGGCAAAGAAGAGACATTTAAACCCACAATTGGTAAAGAAAGTCTTCATGAATTAAGTAATGATAATGGTATAAGATTGATTACTTTTGCAACCTCAAAGAATTTAATTGTGAAAAGTACCACTTTTAAACATAAAGATATCCATAAATATACCTGGTCTTCTCCAGATGGTAAAACTCATAATCAGATAGATCATATTCTAATTGATAAGAGAAGGCATACTAGTATAATTGACGTTCGTACACATAGAGGTGCTGACTGTGCCAGTGACCATTATTTAGTAATTTCTAAATTAAGAGAAAGACTCTCAGTGATAAATCATAAGCAACAAAATCTAAAAGTTATAAAATTTGATACAGGAAAGTTTACTGATGAAAGAATTAAGAAAGATTACCAAATTAAACTGTCAAATAGATTTGATGTTTTGCAGGATTTAAATGATGATGAAAATATAAATGAAACAGACGTAAATAAGAATTGGGAGCACATACGTAATGCAATAGAATCAGCAGCTAAAGAAAGTATAGGATACCATAAACCGAGAAAAAGTAAGCCATGGTTTGATAATGAATGTCATAATGTAATAGAAATAAGAAATCAGGCTAGACTTAGGTGGTTAAATAACTCTGATGATACAAATCTAAACAATTATAATAGAATAAAGCGAGAAGTTAACCGCACGTTTAGAAGTAAAAAAAGAGATTACTTGAAAAGCAAAATTAACGAAATTGAAACAAACAGCAAAAATAAAAATATCAGAGATTTATATAAAGGTGTAAATGAATTTAGAAAGGGGTGGCAACCTAAAGTAAACTTGATAAAAGATAAAGATGGTGATTTTCTTGCTGACCCAAGCGATATTCTAAATAGATGGAAGAATTACTTTAATGACCTTTTAAATGTCCATGTAGGAGATAAATCAGAAGTGAATGAAGTACACAAAGCAGAACCTTTAGTTCCAGAACCTAACTTGACTGAAGTTAAAGATGCTATTAAAAGGCTAAAGAATAACAAAGCACCTGGCATTGATTTAATACCAGCTGAGTTAATTAAATATGGTGGAAATTCATTAATATATCAAATCCATAAATTAATTTGTTTAATATGGAATAAAAAAGAAATCCCTCAACAGTGGAAAGAATCCATAATTGTTCCTGTGTTTAAAAAAGGTGATAAAATGAACTGCAATATTTACCGTGGAATTTCTCTACTCTCAACAACATATAAAATATTATCTAACATTCTTTTAACAAGACTAACTCCATATGCTAATGAAATTATAGGTGATTATCAATGTGGATTTAAACGTAACAGATCAACTACAGATCAAATTTTTCACATCAGACAGACACTTGAAAAAAAGTGGGAATATAATCAAAATGTCCATCAGCTATTCATTGATTTCAAAAAAGCATATGATTCGGTCAAAAGAGATAAATTATATAATATATTAGTAGAGTTTGGAATACCTAAGAAGCTTGTTAGTATGATAAAAATATGCACCAGTGAAACAGAAAGTAAAATTCGTGTGGGTATTAATATGTCTGACAAATTTACAATTCATGATGGGTTAAAACAAGGAGATGCATTATCTCCATTGCTCTTTAATTTTGCCTTAGAATATGCTGTAAGGAAGGTAAAAGAAACTAAAGAAGGACTAAAATTAAATGGTGTGACTCAGTTGTTAGCATATGCAGATGATGTAGACTTACTGGGGGATGATGTGAATACAATTAAGAATAATGCTAAAATATTTTTCAAAACTGCTAAAGAGATAGGTTTGGAAGTTAACAAAGAGAAAACTAAATATATGCTTACAGGCCGAAACCAAGTGTTAGATAATTATTGATAACAACTCGTTTGAACCAGTTTCCAAATTCAAATACTTAGGAGTAAAATTAACAAATGAAAATTATATTAAAGAGGAAATAAAAAGTAGGCTTAATTCAGGAAATGCATGTTACTTCTCTCTTCATAAACTTCTGTCTTCTCGTTTAATATCTAAGAAACTAAAAGTTAAAATATACAAAACAGTAATTTTGCCTGTAGTATTATATGGGTGTGAAACTTGGTCCCTTACATTGAAAGAGGAACATAAATTGAGAGTATTTGAATATAGGATCCTTAGGAAAATATTTGGACCTAAAAGGGATGAGGAGACAGGTGAGTGGAGAAGGTTACATAATTTAGAACTACATAATTTGTATTCATGTCCAGATATTATTAGAATAATTAAATCAAGAAGACTTAGGTGGGCAGACCATGTGGCACGAATGGGAGAGGAAAGAGGAGTTTACAGGATTCTTGTTGGGAAACCTGATGGTAAGAGACCAGTACGAAGGCCAAGACGAAGATGGAGGGACAACGTTGAGATGGACCTAAGGGAAATCGGTAGGGATGGAAAAGAGTATATAGATCTTGCTCAAGATAGGGACAGATGGAAGGCCTGTGTTGCTGCAGCCATGAACCTTCAGGTTTAAGAAGGCTAGAGAGTTAGTTAGTTAGTTAGTCTTTCTTTTTTGTGGGTTTATTATACATTCCTTTTTTATTACACTCTGTAAAGAAAAAATAGTGACACTTGCTCGAATATGGTTTTCACAAGATTATGAAGTGAATTAAAACAATAAGAAACGCAGGATTTGTCCTCCAGCCGTATTTGTGAAGGAGCATTCTCGAATGCATTAGTAAACTGTAGAACGAGCAGGGGTGCTGAAGCATTGCAAGGGAGTGAATAGGAGGGAGTGAGAGAGGCAGGATGCATCATCGGTCGTGCTCATTTCGATTGAAAACCTCTCGTTATGTGATGCTTCTCTCACTCCCTCCTATCATCACAGAAGAAACGGGAGGTGGTTTTGCAAAAACAATGACATTTATCCAACACCCCAGTTCTTTTCTATTTTAATTTAATTTTATTATGTTTCAATGCAAGAGGCTTCTTCTGGTGCTACTCTGTTGTTTTTGAGGTGAATTGTGCAGGTGGGAAGTTCACATCGCACGAAGCACTCATCGGCCATCATGCAACAGAGTAGCACCAGAGGATTGGTTTGATTTGTTGTTTTAAGTCCACTTTATGCACAGTAAGGCTAATCGGGACTGGACCTACAGTTTAAAGTGGGATCCGAACCACTATGTGCCTCGACCGGGAATCGAACCCGGGACCCCTTGATTACAAGGCGACGACGCTACCTCTGCACCATCTGGGAGGCAGTAGAATCAGAGGGAGCCTCTTGCATTGAAACATAAAAAAATAAATGAAAATAGAAAAGAACTGGGGGTGTTGGTTAATGAATCTTGTGAAAACCATATCTGAGCAAGTGTCACTATTTTTTCTTCACAGAGTGTATTTCAAATTCTACATGTAGATTAACTACAATCACAAGAAATAATTGATGGTATTCACAACAATAATGTAAAATTTTCCACACAATATTCATAAATCCGGTATGGATGGTGAGGTAAATTTGCAGGGAGACTTTGGGAGTGGGTGGATGAATCAAGGGTTGGAGATCATCTACTCATTAAAACCAGCATACACGACTGGAATATAGGAATTGAACCTTTGGTATTCCATGTCATGTCAATGACCTATCACAAAGCCAACCAAAGTTTCGCCCGTATTTACACAAGTTAGATCTCTGTTTAAGTTTCATGTGGCCATTTCAAGCATATTGCAACATCCCATTGGAACTTTTGAACATGTGAACATTAGTGTCATCTTCCTGTAAGTGAGCGAACTGAAACTGATCTGCCTACATAAATAGCTTATGGATGCAGAGGATATATTAATTATCTTTCAATGTGGCTGAATCAAGGATCAAACTTAGATCTCTGGCATTCTGGGCCAGTGCATGACCACTGTGCTATCAAGCAAACACATGGCCTCCCTACAATATCCGGAGCTTGGCATAACATGCTTAAAACCTTTGCTATCGGAAGCTTACTTTTCAAGAATTACACAGATACAATATGTAGAACTTCAACCAAATTACCTACAAGAACCAATGCAGTTCCATGCACCCATTATAACCCTCTGCCCACAAATTAAGTTGGTACTACTGACTGACATGCCTCATCCAGATTGGTTGGCATGGTCGGGGTCTTGGAGAGGAAATGACAAAGTTGAGTCTTGAGGTAAACAACGCTCATCTCAATAACATGAATAATGAGTATATCTGTCGGATTGGGAAGTTCATTAGATTGTGTTTCCTTTAATTTGCATTAGTTTCCTTTTAGTAATTAATTTGTCAGTATACAAGACTTACGTCATTATTCTAAATTTATATATTTTAGAAACCCTTTCTTCACCTCTCTTTAACTGACTTACACACTAATCACTCTCACAATTAGGTACAGCCTCACTTAAATTTATAATTAAGGGGATTCATTTCTACATAATGCATTTGCTATAATTAGACAGTTATCATTCAATTGATTGTTGATAGTCAGTGGCGGCAATTAGGTGCCAAAACTGGGGGGGGGGGGGGCAAGGACAGTTTACTTTCCCTTGGTAGATAAGGTTTAGCACAGTGCTGGTACAAAAGTAAGGGGTGTAACTGCCCTTCTCGTCCCTCCCTAATCGCTGCCACTGTTGATAATTGATTTATAGGTAATTGAAAATAAGAAGGTAATACTTTAATTTGATCATTGATTGAAATTCTTGTTAATTGTGGATCTCATCACTGAATCTGAAAGAAACTTACAATTTTATATTGGTTATGTGTAAGTCCCTGGAAGAATGAACTATCTTATGTAGAAATTGTGTGTTTATATCCATAAAGGCAATAAAATGGCAGAATTATGCACTAAATTACACCCTTCTGGATCAATAATTTTACTGATTTACTGCCTATATCAGGCAACACCAATAGTGCTTAATCTGTCACATCCCAATATAAAACAAGTAACTTTCTAGCTCCCTGTTAATTTTTCAAATTTGCTTATAACTGGATGGCTTGTGAGCCATGTTATATGTTTTGCCGTGATGTATCAAGTTGATGTAACCTTTCCAGCATGTACTAAGACATGCTTTTGTTTGTAATTTGTTTTTCATAGTTAGAGAATAAGTGTAAACTAAACTGTAAATTTAAGTAGAACCCTAGTTAAAATAATAATAACAACAATAAACTTATTGAGAAGGGTGTTATAGGAATGTGTAGATTTGGGACTACAAAATTGCTACCATGACTTTAGAACCTTCCTGAGAGCATAATGACTACTATTGCCTGGTTCCAATTCCTAGAAATGGCAGAGTTCAGTGGCACAGAACTCACAACTGTAGGCCCAGTCCTGATAATGCTATATTAGTGTCATTGTTGCTTTTCTCAGTTTAAAAGAAACAACAAACACGTTTCCATAGTTTCAATTATTGTTTTTAGCTGCTAACAAGAAATTTTAAAGAAGACATTTTCAAAATGCAGTTTAATAGTTGTGTATGCCATCCTCATTTGTTAATGTTCTCCTGTGCACTTTTAGTCTCTTTATCTGAAGCAATACCAAGAAATTTTCAGATAACTAACACAATATGCATAAGTAGATGGTGAACGACTTGGAAGAATCTTCATTGTTAATAATGCTGGTGCCATGAATCAAGAAGCCAGAAACATGAATCAGTCATTGTTGAAGAGTATGTGCAGAGCGTACAAAATACCAGGAACCCATCCTAAGAAGGTGAGGATGATTGTGATGACTAAATCATATCCACATCCGAATCGCAGGAAAACAGCAGCTGGTGGAAGCACAAAAGCCATGATAAAAGTGACCTGGTCTGTACCTCTGGATGGCATGATGGCACTGTCAGTAGAAACTGCTTACGAGCACTACATTTTGCAACTGGGAGTTTGGATCTTGAAAGGATGGAGAGTTCACAAACTGAAAGGCACACAAAAAAATTGTTGCTCTGTTGCTAAGAAACAATTCTTTTAGCAACAGCACTCATAAGATAGGAATTAGGATTGAAAAATGTTCCTAATAAAGTTTTATGATTAAGTTCAAACATTTATCTAATTTAATCCTTTTCGACCGGGACTCCTTTTCTGGGCAGCCATCACTAGGCAAGCCCTGGCACCTGGCAACTGGTTGGGTGGGAATGAAGAAGGGTAATAATTATTTCAGTGATATGCATCTGTGGACGAACATTGTAGGTGTAGATAATGTAGACTATATCACACACACACACAATATATGATCTATGTGACTATATGTTGACAAGCATAGGCTTAAGGCTCAATTGGACCTTTTCGAATTTCCCTTCTTTTGAAAAACCACTATGATATTCCAAAATTGGAAAAATTATGTGTGCTTACAATTCCTTCCAAAGCATTCACGTGGTTTGCTTTCACTGTTGTCTAGATCAGTGGTTCTCAAACATTTTTCTCATTGTACCCTTTAGTCGTAACTAAACTTCTAATGTACCCGTACCATAGGTTTTCTCCGAATAATGAGTTGTGGGCAATTTTTTTGGCTGTCCGATTGGTGGGGCATTTTTGATCATGTTGGGAGACGTGTATTTGCAATAGAGCAAAATGGCATTCGGTCTGTATGTGGAAAGATGGTAAACAAATAAACATTAGAATCCTTTGTTTATTATTTTATTGGGTGTTCCTACGTTTACAATGTTTATGATTAATTACAAGAATAAAAATGTGAAACACGTGTATGCTAAGTAGTAAATAAAGAACTTTAATAAGTTTGTGAACAAACTGTCAAGCACAATTTTGGAGTTTTTATTGTAAATCCTCAGTGTTTCTAGTGAGAAGGATGTGCCTGCAACCATGGCACAGTTTGTTAATGTCTGGTTGTGCACTTGAAACTTTCAAGCGGAGATTCAGCTTCAAATTTAGTCTATTATAAATTTCGAACGATTATTTTATTTCAAAACATATGAAACAAAGGTAAGGTCAGTGACAAAATTAGCCTTATTTTTCTGTTCAGTGTTAAAGCTATGAAGTCTGCTCTACACACCTGCAGCAAAAATGTTCTCGTGAGGGTATTGTCGACATTTCTGATCGCGTATCCCCTTCAAGTCATTCATGTACCCCTGGGGGTACACATACCACAGTTTGAGAACCACTGGTCTAGATATTATCAATGGTTTAATAGACTTACGTAGCCACGAAGTGGTGAGGGAGTATGTTAAGTGATTCACTTTCGATCCCTCACCTCTGAAGTTCCCAGTTTCAAGCCACAGCCTGAGCATGGGTATTTTTTGCGAGTATCTCCTTCACCAATTTCATCTAATCATCAGTTATCCTCAGTGATGTGATTAGACAAAACTGACATTAAATAGCAATTATATTTGTTTCAGGAATTTAATCTTGAAATACTAACCTCTTTAACTTCTTTAGTTTAGCATGCTTCGCTGCCTGTTTAAAACATAGAACTTGACCAACATCCATGGGGACTTCTAACATGAAGTTTCAGATAGGGACACAATATGCTACATCAATGATCTAGTAACTGTAACCCTGGTTATGAATTCCATGTAAGGCAGGGATATTTTGTTGCATCTTTTTCTTAAGACATTCCATTAGTTCATCACCAACTGTCATCATCAAGAATAATCTGAGAGATATAGAAAAATTATGTACGATAACTCAGGCATAAATGCACATAATATGCACCCAACATATTGTTTAAATCATAAAAATAGAACAAACAATGTGCAAAATATAACATGTAAAGAAAAACTACACAAAATTCTGTGGCACAAGGGTCAACACCTAACATGCAAGTTTTTGTAGAGGAACACAAAAGCACCACCTGCCTTTATGTTCCTGGCTTTATAGGCAATTCCTTTCAAATAGCTCCCCAATTGTGCTTCACAGTGCTAAATCAACATTGAAATTTTGTGGTTCACACCAGAGATCAAACTGGGTACTGGGTAGACTGAAGGAGGCAAGTGTGCTACTGCTACCCATTTGGTTAGCACCCAGAGAGGCAATTATAATTGATAAACCAATAGAAAACAATTGCCTCCCGAATGGTGCAGTGGCAACATCGTTGCCTTGTAATCAAACAGTTCCAGGTTTGATACCGGGAGGGGGCACATAGCGATTTGAATTCCACTTTAAACTGTAGGTTCAGTCCTTTAGCCTTTCTGTGCATAAGTGGACTTAAAAACTCAGAACTCAATTTCAAAATAGAGTTGGAGATCAGGTACAAGAAATAGATTAAGAATGTGGTTTACATCCCATATGATTTAAAGTTACATAGATTTGTACCACATTTTAACATGTCATACATTTAATCTGTAATTCAAATGCGATCACATAGAAAAAAAGAATTTCACAAATTTTGAAAAAACCTAGACTTCTTTTAGGCACCAAAAGGAATGTTGTCGTAAATTATCCATGGAGGCAAGTGGCAAGTCTTACTTCAATTTACTCAGGTTTGAATTGTCACATCCACAGCAATACCCTAGTTTCTGAAAGTTGAAACATCAATGCTACTTGTTGTTTTATTTGCCTTGATAAGTGTGATAAGGGTGGCAAAAAATAGTTTAGATTTTCTTAAGTTGTTTGACACAAAACAACCATAATGAAATTGATATTCAACCAAAACCAAAATCCCCATGAGCTTGGTTCAGTGAATTTCGGTTAAGTTCAGAGGACATGGTTCAATCAAATGTACTCTTGCCACTCCTGGTTGATCCCCAGGGGGAAATCTTCAAAGATACAAAAGAGAGAGAAAGTAATGGGAAGCTACTGTGCTTTTCTTCCAAAGAAAAATTGCAACTGCCATAAAGAGTTTTTCAGGTCAAAAGATTCTGGACGTAAACTATTCCCTAAAGGACCCACTGTGATTGTTGATTAACTGAAATAGATTATTTTAAGTCACTTTTCTTCTACTTTTGACTAACTGTGATGATGAGGATGCATGATGATCTGAAGAAATTGATCAAGACACACTCAGAAAGAACACCCATGCAGAGGCTGGGATTTAAACCTGGGGCACTGGCACCATAGCACAATTTGCTAACCACCATGAAGGTGGTTATGACACAGGTCATGATAAGGAGAGAATCAACAAAAGAAGGGTAGACTGAGGATTGAAACATGGAATGTCATGACACTCTTGGAAAACTTTATAATGAAAAAGAAAGTTTGACCATGTTTGGAAAATAGTTAGATCAGTGCATTATGTGAATTGCAATTGTAGTGGTAATACTGAAAGGAAAGAAAATACTAGGTTACATGCCACCAAAAAAAAAAAAAAAAATGGACTAACACAAGAGGAGGACAAGGTGGTAAAAAAAAAAAAAAGGTAAAGTGTTCCCCTGTGCATAGCACCACGCCATGAAGGCGTATAGGGGGTGTGGGGGTAACGCCCCACACTTTCTTGATCCGGTCGTGAGTGGGGGTGATGTGATCAGCATCACGCCCCTGACCGCCTTTACCCCCCAGGGTTACCCCCAGGTACCCATGTTATTCGACGCTGGGTAGGCGCCGGGGCCGCTTCCACCGTTAGAAAAGGTGGAGGAGAACTAAATGAAGGTTGAAGAAATAAATTTAAAAAAAAAAGACCGTGCATTATTGTTATGGGATGGCTGGAATGCTGAAGTAGAAGGTCACAATAGAAAGATGTGGATTATGAGAGTGTCCCGCACCATGGCTGTACCATCTAAGGTGTCATGCTTTGGGCTCCGGCTATGGGATGCACACAGGTTAAAGTCACCTGGAGGAAGCGTAACAACTTCTCTCATGAGAATTTGGCCTGTGTATGGGACCAGTGGCCACCCACCATCATGAACAAATTGGAGAGCTACGAATGAGTAGTGTAACCTGGTCATTGAAACCTACGACAACTGGGTGCTTGTTGTGCTGATCACACATCACCCCGCAACCATATGGATGATCTCCCACCTCAGGTGAGTGAGTAGGATTAGGTGGGAGTGTGGCTGGCAGTCAGTAGGTAGGCCCAGACCCTCAATGGGCTGTTCCACCACTTTTTTTTTTTTTTTTTTTTTTAACAAGAGAGAAATGAGAAAAGTGATCTCTCTGTGCTCTTCTGTAAAAGGAAGTTGCTAATTGTTGGAAAAACACTATCCCAACATAAAGGAAAATATATATCGACATGGCCAAAAGACAATAAACTATACCAGATAGACTATATTTTGGTACACGTCTGTTCAGAGAAACTGGCACACTCGTTTGAGTTAAAGATCAGCTTCGGAGCAGATCGTGTGTGGTAGTCAGCCGAAGTAAAAGTTCAGGAAAACAGCACACTGCAGTGTTGATGACCACTAAAGTTTTCACCAGATGCATCGAATTTTCTGACTTGCCGAGTGAAAAGAAATGGTTACAGGAAAACCTTGCATTTTAATTATTAAAGCAATGCACTGTCAAATTTGAAAAGAGAATGGCAGGAAAAAATTCTGGAAAATATGTTCGAGATACTCAGTAGCCATTTTACCGACATGGACACAACCCACGGTGGGTAAAAGCATGCTATTAGTGTGATTTCTCCTGAAGATTGCGCTTTTACATGTCCGGTTCCAAACATTCAATGTCCCTTCTCTCTAATTACATTAATTTGCAAGCAATACGCCTTATGGTATAGTGTCTCTATGCTGTGCACACATTGCTCACAGACTATAAGTTAATGTTGTGTGTGTATATTAATGAAGACGATCGAAGGCAAGGTTAGCGTTTCCAACCCCTAATAATCTTTGTGCTCTAGCTTCTGTCAACATAGCAGATTCTGATATGTGGCGACGATTCTTATAAGTCAATGGCACATACGTACATAAATATATTTTTAAAACTAACTATTTGACGAAGAAGAGTGATTTTTCAGGAAAATATGAAGACATTCATCCAGCCTGTAGTGATTTTGGGAGCTTTATTATCCTACTTTTGTGTTCAAATTACAAGCTAGAAAAGCAGTTTGCATATGTAAGAGAAAGTAACGAAAGTGATCCTGAAGTCGCATCATTCAGGCCGTAATAGATAGATATTCTTATTGCCTTGGATTGTTTATTTTCTCCTGTCTGCATCTTGAACGTCAATTTGATTAAATTTTTGTTAGCTTCGCTTTTCTTCCACTTTTAGTTAATCGCAACGAAGAAGAAAAATGATGATATGGGAAAATTGATGAAGGGACACTTGCAAAGAACACCCACGCTCAGGTCGGAATTCGAACCCAGGTCCTCTTGGTGAACGTCGATGTTGGGAAAGAGGTAATGTAACCGCCATCCACTCCCCTCTACTTTCAAATGAATATGAGCTTTTCCCCAAGCGAAGGGATTGAGGTAGGTTTTTTTTTGTTGTTGTTCTTTTAGGTTAGGAATCGGCTACTGAGTATCTCGAACATATTTTCCACAATTTTTTCCTGCCATTCTCTTTTCAAATTTGACAGTGTATTGCATTAATAATTAAAATGCAAGGTTTTCCTGTAACCATTTCTTTTCACTCGGCAAGTCAGAAAATTTGCTGCATCCGGTGAAAAACTTCAGTGGTCAGCAACACTGGAGAGTGCTGTTTTCCCGAACCTTTACTTTGGCTGTACTGCCACACTCGATCGGCTTCGAAGCTGATCTTTAACTCAAACGAGTGTGCCAGTTTCTCTGAACAGAAGTGTACAAGACAAGGTTCTGAACTTATTTGAAAAGAGCAAATACCTACTCCGCAGTTTATATCATGTCCTACTGATGGGCAAAATAAACATCCATTTGAAGAGACTAGTGAGGCCATTCAACAAAGCAGCCTCACACTGAGAAACTTGAGGAAGAAAAAATAATTTTAAAAAAACTTCAGAGAAAGTTAGAAAATGAAAAGACAAGTTTAGAGCACCAATAAGGTTTGGAAAAAAAAACTGTCTACAGGAAGCATCAGAAGAAACAATAGGATATATAGAAAGCAAAGAAACCATGTATCACAGGTTATATGCTGGAGAAGATGGAAGAAAGAAGAAAATGAAAGAATACAAACACTCAAGAAGGAAGACCAAGCTATAACAAAACAAAATAACTGGATAAGAAGAGAAACTGGTAAGGCAAAAGAAGAATGGATGAAGCAGAAAAGTGAAGAAATCGAGTAACTACAAAAAAACAATAATAATAAATAAAAAAAATAAAAAAGGAAAGTATGATTTGATATATCGTGAAGAAAACTGCACAGACTTTGCATGGAAGATATGGAAAACAGTGTGGAAGGTTGTGAAATCACAAACAAACCAGGAATACTGAATTTATAGGCAAGCTATGTACAGCCCCATAAGCCAGGGTGAACATGGAAGTCACTAAGTGGATACAGCCATGGAAGTCACTAGGTGGATACAGAAGTCGTTATGTGACATTTCTGTTGCTAACATACGATCCGAGCACTTCAAGTTCTGTCAGTCAGTTGTCAGCATGGTGTCAATCAGAGTTCCTTCCTGTAAGTCTTGCCACCTACGAATCGGAGCTTTGTCCGTGCCATCAGGCTCTTCAGCCCGACTGGCAACAGACATGTTGCACCGAAAATTACCATCTTAAATGATATGAAACCTGTAAAACATGCACAGATATTGGAGGTGGTTCCTGATAAAACACCAATATCCTCAAAATCCATTGAACGGACTGTGTAAAGCTTTGTAATACTCCAAAAACTGAACCTACTCTGTAACACAAGAAAAATGCCTCATTAAGCAATTAATGTGCCTTTGTTCAGTTGTTAAATTCAGCATGGCACAATATTTTCAATAATGCTGACAGAATAAATCAATAAAGTTTGTTAAATGACGACTCCTTACCACAAGAATATAATTATTCTTTAAATGCACTATTCTTCAAGAATGTAGCTTCACTACAACTACATTTACCAAAAAGCAGCTCGCTACGCTACTCCTTTTCGCTACTTTTGCGATACTTTTTCATTAAAAAAAATATGGGTAATCAAAAGATGCAGTTGTACTTACTAGAAAATAGACTCAGTTATTTATTGCTATAATACCCATCATTCTCTCATTTTGATAGCAGAATTGAAGCAGTAACCTATTTTTACTACAGTGTTTGAAAATGATGTGTGCGTATACACTATATTGCCATTCGTCACCGGACACCCCTCAAAAAGTGCTTGGGATCATCTGTACATGTCATACAACCTATAAAAGGCATTGCCGGTTGAGAATACACTCATACCAGCTACGGCAGTCAATATGGACAGACGACTCGAACTGAGTGAGGCAGAAAAAGGGATGATCATTGGAGCCCACAGGTTTGGGCATTCGACCCGTGAGATTTCCAACAAATTTCAGATACCCCGGTCGATAGTGAGTGATGTTATCGTGAAGTGGAAGCGAGAGGGGATCATGACATGCCGACCCAGACCCAGTAAACCGAAAATATTAACAGATCGTGACTGTCGATGCTTGAAACGTGTGGTGAAGTCAAACCGGAAGGCGTCGTTACAGATGGTGGCACAGGAGTTTCGATTGGCTTCCAGCAGTGCTGCAAGTGATCGTACTGTCCACCGGGAGATCGTCACACTTGGTTTTCATGGTCGGTCGCTCAGCAGTTCACAAGCCCCATATCACAGCCAGCAATGCGACCCGTCGGTTGCAGTGGTTCAAGGAACGCCGCCATTGGACTCTCGAACAATGGAAATCTGCCCTATGGAGTGATGAATCGCGCTACCAGATGTGGCGGTCCAATGGACGTGTGGGGGTGTGGCATATGCCTGATGAACGCTGTTTACAGGACTGTATCGTACCCGCAGTGAGGTAGCATCATGGTGTTTGTCCTGCTTTTCGTGGTATGGTCTTGGTACACTTGTTTTAGTTCGGAGAAATATGAATGCCGATGCATACCAAAAAGTTCTGGACAATTCTGTGCTACCGACATTGTGGGAACAATTCGGTATTGGCCCATACCTGTTTCAGCACTACAATGCTCCATGTCATACGGCAGGCATTATCAACATGTGGTTCGAGGACATGGGTGTGCAAAAACTTGATTGGCCAGCCCAAAGTCCAGATATCAACCCCATTGAACACCTTTGGGACGAGTTGGAGCACAGCTTGAGAGCCAGGCCACATCACCCAAAAAAACACCACTGAGCTGTTTGTCGCTTTGCAGGAGGAATGGGGCAAGATTCCCGTCGACATGTATCGCAAATTGGTGGAAAGTCTTCCTCGAAGGGTTGCGGACGTCATTGCGGCAAAAAGTGGCCCTGCCCGATACTGATGTGGTGCTGCGACCGGATTAACGTACTGGTATGGGGTGTCTGGTGACGAATGGCAACAGTGTACGTTTAGGTGGTAAATTAATTCAAATTTGATATCCGAGTACTGCCACTAGGGCGTTAATCAAATCTGACATATTATTCAATTAATATATTTTTATTTGTGTTATTACGTGGGTCATAACGAAAGTAATGCAAAAGTGGTCACAACCTCTTTATTAACTGATGTAGATCGTTCAAATTGCACATGTAGTTGGAGTGACTATTCCTATATACAAACCAGCTACGCAATTTTATTTATTGTATTTGCGCAATCATTGAATCCAACTCTAGAATCATCTTTGAAAAATGTCCGGTGTGCACTGTCGGACATCCACTTCTTCACAGCCACTTTCACCTCGTCTGTGTCATCAATTCGTTGTCCCCAAAGACTGTTCTTCATGAGACCAAACAAGTAGAAGTCTGAGGGTGCCAGATCTGGCTGTATGGTGGATGGGGGACCACGGACCAGCCCATTTTGCTGACCACCAAAGAGGTGTGTGGTCGTGCATTGTCATGGTGAATGTGGATCGCTTTCAGATTCTTGTGCGGTCTCTTCCTCCTAATGGCTTCTCGAAGCTTATGGAGTGTCTCAATATACCGCTCGCTGTTGATGGTACGGCTGCATTCCAGGAAATCAAGGAGAATGACGTGCAATCAACTCATCCACTCGCTGACGATTGGTGTCGGTGGTCGTACTTGATGGTCTCCCACTGCGTGGTTTGTCTTCAATGCCGGTTTCCCCTTATGTAAACTTCTTCATCCACCTGTGCACATTGCTCTTGTCAATGGTGTCATCTCCGTACACATTCTGTAGCCTTCTGTGTATGTCTGATAGTGCACACCGGACTTTTTTCAAAAAGGATTCGAGAGTTGGGTTCAACGATGGTGCAAATACATCACTTTAAATGGAGACTATGTTGAGTACCTGGTTTGTATAGAGGAAAAGTCACTCCAACTACATGTGCAATTTGAACGATCTACATCAGTTAATAAAGAGGTTATGACCACTTTTGCATTACTTTTGGTACGGCCCTCATATATCAACATACAGGGTGTGATCTGTAATTAGATGTATTCCCTGAAAGGGGTTAAAATAGAGGCAATTTGCAATAAATTTGACCATATGATACCCCGTCCGAAAATTAGTAGTTTTCAGGATAATCAAATTTCTATTGTTTTTTTTTTTTTCAAATTACAATTTTCCACATAAAAATGTGAATTGAGAAAAAACAGCTCATTGTATGGAACATATTTCAGCGTTTTCTGATAACTAACAAACAAGTGGTTGATTGGAAAAAAGTTTGTCCCAAATAACAATCAGATGTAAGTAACGGGTGGGTCTAAACTTACAAGTGATGATAAAAAAAATGCACTCTTAGTTTACTTGGCAACGTATTAATAACAAAAATGGTACGACACGAAGCGTACAAATTACTTAAATTACTTCCTTGTGTGATCTGCTATCCAACAAGGTACAAATGTTGTTAACATTCACATTTGTGTACAAGAAATAATACTTCATTCATCTTCCTGTGAATGGAATCAATGAACAATACAATTAAAGAACATTACACGTCTTGCTCAAAGTGGGCACCTCCATTACGAATGCAGGGATGCAGATATTTACGGAAATTTGGTCTCTTTACTCGTGATGTAATGGTGTCCTTGATGTGTTGATCAGCTGTGCTTGTGTGCTTGCTGTGCTGACCTGAGCTCTTCTTGCGAGTTTACCGGTGTCTTGTAAACTAAGTCTTTCATGTGGCTCCAAATGTAGAAGTCACTACAGCTACAATTTTTAAAATGTAGCGCCGCTCCAGCTACAGCTACAAATTTTGTAGCTAGCTACAGTAGCGCGCTACTTCCAACCACTGGTATTCGCTCAGTCGGAATTTTCTCATGCGTTTGTTTCGTGTGGCAATTGTGTTTACAGTGCAGCAAAAAGTCGAATGCTACTATTGGTTAGCAGAATTTAAGTTTCCGAAAACTGTCCAGAGGAAGTTTCGGCAAAAGTACCGTCAGGAACCACCAGAAAGATACTCAATAAAAACCTAGCATAGTTTCAGTTCTTACATCAGGAACTGCTTTACTTTACATGTGTGGATTTACTCGCTACATGATGGGTGACTGATTCTCCTTTACATTGGATATGGGTTCTTATCCTGTCTTCCACTAACTGCAAATCGGCTTTTTCTGGAAACTTGTCCTGAAGTTTGTTTTTCAAGTCTTCATAAGAGAGCTGCACGTATCCTGGTTTGACTAATCAAATGCTATCCTGCATTTGTCTGCTGTCCAAACATTAAATGCTGCTTAAGTTGTCAAACATCAATAAAAATTGATGAACACACTCATTCCTTTTGCCTGAAAACGCAGGAGATGAAAAGGTACTGGATGTGCTTGCCATATTGTCTAAAGTGTTGTTATTGTTTACAGAAAGAGAAGAAGTGCAATTTGAAAAGAATTATGGGGGCAGTCGAGACAGACGTATTTATCATCATGATTTTTGCTTTTGAACCTTGTGCTTTCCAATTAAATATATAATCCGTTAATTATTATGAACATTTATTTTCACAACATCTTTTTTAGCAAATTTCATTCTACACACACAAGAACAGGTGAAAATTTGAAGAGTAAAATGTAAATCACATGCATCTAGCCTTCAGGCTAAGGTAACACCATAACAAATCTTCACAATATAAAAACAAACAGAAAAAGTTCATAAACCATGCACAATTTTTAATTTTCTGGCGGATTTATAGTGTCATAGAATATGCTGCTTTTTTGCTTACATTTATAAGTGCACAGCATGTGGAGAAATTTTTGTTGCATGTAGGAATTCATGGAAATGCCAACAAGACTAAGATCTATAACCTAATAGACCATAACCTCATCTTCACCAATGTTTCCGATGATTATGAATATATTGTCAATGTACATTAGTTACCAATCAGATATCTGGACTGCAATTTTTACTTTGATATTCTATCTAATATCTAGTATTATAAAAGTGAAAATTTATTATGGAAATTCGAAGGAACCATACTTTTACACAAGACTGAGAATCATAAGAATGAAAGCAACAAGTTTCTAAACTGAATCTTTTTTGGGAGTGGAATCACAAGAACTGAATCCAAAAATGGAAGTGAACTGCTGGTTCATTTTGCCACTTTTTTCTCTGGCAGACTCCAAAATGCAGGTAAATTCCAGATGATATGCAAAATTCCCTGTTTTCCAGGTTTTCCAATCACTTAGCAACCCTGTTAATGAAACAATTTTTGGAAAAGCTGGGGGGTTAAGAATCGGCTAGCCTCCACCATGTACAATGATAATTAGAACAGCCCTTGTTGAATGACTATCCTAATTAACACCACTCACAGAACACTAGACGAAACTCTTTGTAACTGATTATTGGACTTGTATACATAACACCTGGAAACACATACCTGGTGTATTGGCTTATGGAATGATTCCCAAAGTGTGCACATGGCACCCAGGGGTGCTGCAAAATGTTCCAATATTTTCACTTAAATTACACTTATTCTAAATATGTACTTATTAAGTATATTTTACAAAAATATGTTTCAGAATTTAAAATGTGTGTTTATTTTTAACTTCAGGCAAGCAACCTAACTAACTGAGCTTTGCAAGTGTTAGATAGGTCTACATTTGGAGTTGGGTACCACGGAAAAAATCTTGATACACTAAGGGTGCCACGAAACGAAAAAGTCTGGGAACCCCTGGCCTATGGTGTCCTGCTTAAGCCTCGGCTGGATGTTTGAAGGAATCGCGATTTCAATACATTCATTCATAAACAAAGCTTACATTATGTCAGGACTCTCTGCAGTGAGAATGTGAGTCAGTCTGCTACTCAGCGTGCAATGAGGTGGTTTACGATCATCATTAACAGTAAATAGGCTTAACATATTGCGATATTTAAAAAATTATAATGCAAGAGATAATTAAAACCAAATACCCTCCCCCTATTTTGGCATGGTCTGTACAGCAAACATAGAAGAGAACAATGAAGAAAATAAGATTGAAAAATACATAAGACATTCCTTCGACATTCTTTCTCACCTCCCCAGATAGCAGACCACCAGGACACAAAACTGAGAATGTGTGTGGTTATACACTATGAATTGTACACTGAAGACATTACACCATTTACGTATTTTTGGGAAGGCGGAAATTCTTGTGTATTTATACTGAAGTGAGCAATGTAGAGACCTGTTTAAGACTTAAAAAAACAAAACGGCACCAGGGCTCACCCAGTCCCAAATCAAATGTTACCTGGGGGGAGGGAAGGCATCCGGAGGGTGGTGCTGATCACATCACCTCCAAAATGGCTGAGATCGAGAATGTGTGGGGCATAAATGTGGCACGGTGCTATTTGCACAGGAACCAACCTTTTTACCTTTACGTCCGCGTGATGTCATGCATCGCGATAACAGTCAGCTGTGAGGAGCTCTCCTTCCTTCCCTCCTTCCCCCAAAAAGTTTGGGTCTTGCAATCTACAAATGTTCTGGCTGGAAGGGAAGTACTCCGAAGTTAGCCAGTGATTTCTTTCTTTGGTATGGGAATAATTTTCAACAGTACCAACGATTGCTTACTTCATTACGAAAATTACCAACAGGATTTTGCCAGCTTTCCGATTGTGATGTGGTTCGAAGTCAGAAGTTCGAATATCTGTTAACAGGTCCGAAATGCAACTGCCAAGAGGTCGGTGGCAATATTCCTCAACAGCACCCCCAAAATCTTGTTTCAAATGGCCTTGTATTACAGTAAAGGCTAAATTAGGATACGCATTTTCTTTTAATTAAAAGTTGATACATGTACGGAATTCAAGAGTATTATTACAAACATTGTGAAGAAAAAGTGTCAAATTATTTCACTAAAGTTGAAAATACAGCCAATTTAAGCAGAAACAATAAAATTTAAATATATTTTCAAATTCTTAAAACTATCAGGAAGAATAAAGTAAAATTTCATCACAATTGTCATTCCTTTTAGGCCTTAGGCCTGAAGGCATTGTACTTTACAAATTTGCAACGGGCATAATTACATAAAATATTTTCTGGTATTATTTTTTGCTCTCCCTTAATTCCCTATTGTTGTGTACGTACAACAAAACCTCTAAAATTAATTCTGAACTGGAACTCTATAAGAATGATATATTTAATAATGTAATGTACATATCCACTGGGTGGGAAACAATTAGCCTATCCCTTGTTGGGATGTATCATTCACAACCAAAGGTTGGGATGGTTTAAAACAGGGGTGGAATCATCCTCATCTGATCCCCCTTTCAAATTGCACCAGGAATTAAAATTGATACATGTAGACCTATATTTGTTCACAATTTCCATTAAATCCCTAATGAGTGCAGAACGAGGCCCAAGATCTTCATATATTTCGGAATTATCAGTTTTTAAATTTATCAAAAACCCTCAAAAAATTAAGAAATAATAATCATAAATATTCCAGTAATGTGTGCTGTTCTAAAATGGAATTTTTCATGCCCCACATTGTTAATGTGAGATTGCAACAGGGACAGTGAAGATATAGATAAAGAAGCTCCCCTATGAAAGAACTTTCTGAAGTCTAGAGAAAATTCTAAATACTTGCAGCTACTTCTGCTCATAACAAAATAAGCGAATGTAATAGATACTGTTCATATTCTGTGGATTTATCCTTAAAGTTGTGAGTTGTCTACATTTTCACTCTTCACTGCAAACAAATTATGCAAAATAGTTTACCTAATGTAAAGGGGGGGCTGATGGCAGTGCCAGGGGGGGGGGCTGAGCCCCCTTTGGCCCCTGCCTGGCTACAGGAATGGTTGCACGTTACAAGTCACATTAATACAGCAGTTTAAATTGCTGATTTTTATACTAAATGTTGTTTTGAATTCACGGCGTGCAAAGAAAATTAGAATAATTTCCCTGCTCCACACCACGTTCATACTTGAAAGCATTGCAGCATTACCGCAGGTAAAATTTTTGCTGGGATGAACGCAACAAGGTGACTCCGTGCACGCGTGTGTGTGCGTGTGCACACGCGCACGTACACACGCGTTGATCGTCTTCCAACTAAAAATAGAATGTTTTATATACCGAAAAGAATATTTTATTATTTAATTTGAGTTTCAATAAATTAATATAAATCTGTACGATTGTTTGAAGCCTTCCGCCTGAAAAGATTCTGTGAGCTCTGAACTTTCGAAGTCTTTATTAACTATATGAAGTAAAAAGAATAAAATTTCAAAATAGGAATCTCTGTTCCTTCTTTTCTATATTTTATTCAATTCGATTACTGTGAATATTTATTCCATTATAGTGCTTAAAGTAGATATGTAGAAACAAAAGCGAAGAGTTTTAATCACAGAATAATTGAACGACGTAACTTGCTTTCATCAGACTCATAAACTGGCGTAATTTGTGTGACTATAATAATCTTGACGATTCACTGCTTCGAGATTCGACTTTCAAAACTGTCTGTCTTTGTTTTTGAAAGGAGCCACTGAAGTAATGCAGTTCCCGGATTTCATAAGGATCTCTGCCTGAACAACACAAACCCAGATGGCAAGAAAAGATAAGCCTACAGACTGGCGGGTGAAACTCAACTGCTGCGCTGTGAGGGGCACCTCAGATGCGAAAACTGCACGAGAAGGGTTGTGTGTTGAAAAACTACACCAGCGCTACAGTCGGGAAATCCTCGAACTTTCAGAATGCAAGGAAACCAAATCCTTGTATTTATTGTTATAAAATTATGTAATTTCTGTTTAAAATATTGGGTAAACGCTTGGAATTTTCTATGTAAATTCAAGACACTAAGATGCACAATATTGAACCTAAATTGTATAATGGTTTAAAACTCTTCAAACGCCCCATTTAAAGCTGCTTTCACATCCAATTAATGCTGCATTTCCAATTTTTTGTACGCCAAACTAGAATCCCAAATTCATTTTTTATTCATTACATCACTTTGTGTATGCTAGAAAAGCCTTGCAGAGTATCACAGAAATTGGAAGCATATGTTGGGGAGTTTTTTCAATAGAATAAGAAGCAGTTTTCAGCTGTTGAGAGAAACATCCAGCTGAGGCTTAAGGCTTTTATGCACTCACAACACACATGTGCACTGCACTCCATTCGTCTCTCCCTTGTCTATCACAAAAACTGCCATTTTCTCTCCCCTGACTATATATTCCTTACCAATATCCTGTCAGCATCTTTGCTAACTGCCGAGTTGTCCCTAGGCAGGAAACAAACTAGATGGAGCCTTGGCAGGCCATATACTCCATAATACTATATTTAGAGTAATAAAAAATAATTTAAAAAGTGTTTCAATAAAAATGTACTGACTTCTTCCTTGTAATGTTTTGTACATGAAAAAAATTATATTGTCAATTGAGTCTCACAGGTGAATGTATATGATGTGTCACTATGACTTCCCCACATAAGGAAGTGACTGATGACCAAAGTGATACCACATTTCGACATTACAAGCTTTGTTCAACTCTACTTCATCATTTTTTTTTTTTTTTTTATTTTCCTGTAGTTTACGGTTATTACAAGCATAAGAAAACAGTTTTTTCTTTGTGACGTTTCAGGAGAACACACGCTCCTTTCATCAGACATTTATTTTCATTTTGACTAAAGATACAGTTATAACAATGGTTAGTAATTTTTAAACAATCAATGGAAACATTTTACTTAAATTTCAGACACTATTCCTTTTTTGTTTCTTGGATACATGTTCTTATTAAAACCCACTGACTTCTACCATTAATGTACTCATTAATTTGAGTATTTAAACTATTAAAAGCAATAATTTACATTTTCTGAAAAAAACAACTTTTTTACTGTTTTTTTAGGAATTTTATTTTTCTGAAAAACCCACGTGGGGAAAACTGGGCTGGGGCCATACAGGTCAACCTTGTTGGATGTTGGAATGAAGAACCTGCATATTAAAGCAGAATGCTGAATGAAAACTGAGGTGACAACATGGAAAATTGCTAAAAACTTATTTTCAGTGTGTGTTTTAATGATTCCACAACAATGCTAAATTTCTCCTTACTCTATAAAAAATAATTATGGAATCCCATGTAAAAATTTCTTGGGAGTAAACTGTACATATGACATGTGATGTGAAAGAAATTGAATAGGTCTTTAAAAAAGCCTTTTTATATTTTCAAATTCAGAATGACACGTGTATGTGCTAAACTAGAAGTTATAGCATCTAATTTTACATCTAATTGAATTCATTAACTTATATTCTCAATGTTGGGCACGTTCCAATATTCATATCAGTTTAACATGTTTAAACAAGCTATGGCAATTGGCCAGTCCTAAAGTCCTTTCGTAAAGATTGTTAAGTTTGTTATGGCATTCCTGAAGTTGCTTTTCATGTGATTTGTGATTTTTTGTTCTCACACAAAATGCATGAAGTTGTAGGAAGCAGATAATGCAGTAAGTGGTGGTAGCTTCATACTGCACTAGTTCGAAAAATACAATATAATTTGAACAGAGATCAACATGCACATGATGAGTGTGCCTTAATTGTTCTAAAAGTTTGATTAACTTGTGCAAGAACATCTGTGATAAGAGTTTATTTCTGCCAGAAGGACATCTCCCCCATTGGATGCCATGAGGAAACTTACAATAAATAAACTACAACACTACAGGGGCATTCCATGAAAAGTGATCTTGCTCCTTGTTAATAACAAAATGAATTAATATAGAAATTATTGTTTTTCATGACGGTTTAGATGTTTGTGAATGCATATAATTTACACATTTCGACAATAAAATTTACTAGATTCTGCAGCCTATATGCTTTACAGACAAATGAAGTCAAAATTTGCTACATTTTTTAAAGATTCACACATGTAATGCACTTTTGTTAATGCTTTTCATGCATTCAGCTTATGCCAACACACTCAAGTTTTTTCATTTGTTAGCTGAAACCACAAAATACTTCATAATTCTATGAAATCAGTTCATTATGAATATTTTAATCCCCCTTGCATTTTGTGTGTAAATGTAACACACATAACGCTGGAAGGACCCTACAACAGACCTTTTTGCCCAGTGCACTGCTAAAATAGGTAAAACACCTGACCACTAGGTTCAGTTATTTTAGTTTAATTCATACATTCCATCATGACTTGAAGAACATGTCCTCTGTAGAGATTTATCCCAGTATGGATCATCTTTAATATTCAATTGGGTTAATTCTATTACTATTTGTAAATGAAATATAATAAAACTTATAATGAAGTTTATTATCCAATATTGCATTCCTTACATTCCTTCCAACAACCAAGTTATCATTTCTTATGTCCAAACCTTTCTTTACAAACAAGATATTTTATTTCACTGTCAAAGGAATAGAAAATTATTATTATAATAGAAAATGCAATTCATATGTGGCACAATGTAACCAACATTTATTTTTGTTACTATAAAATACTGCTTTTGTTAGTCACACAGATAAACAGCATTATTTCATACAAAGAATCTTCACTAACTTAACTAAAGAATTTAATGCATAACACGGCACTTAACATCAACACTCAATATGCAGAATTTTTATGTAAAATAAACAATTTAATTTTAAAAAGTAATATTCTTGTCTGTGTGTGTGTTCATATGTGTAATTAATATATATATATATATATTTAAAAAATCTGAATAACCATAATGTGATCTTCAGATGTAAACATGTGCATTAACTGACTTTTCATTTTGTAAAAACAGATTGTTAAGATATATATTTTATGTTAATACTAAACATGTATTATATACGTAACATTAAACTTTGGAAAACATGAGGTATCTATGTTATCAACAATTTGTGTGCATGTGTGTGTATTTATATTACAAAAGTGTGTAAATAATGAAAGTCTTAATTCAAACAAATGATATACCACAATGTTTTTCCAACTTAGCACCTGTGATGCATAACCGGACAATGTTTTGTGCCAATCAGTCTTTTCTATCATGTAATGTTCGCATGCATGTGTATGCAATTTACAAAATAAATCTGAATAACCTTCAAATAATCTTGGAACATATAAACATACTTATTTCTTAATAACTGTATCAGCAATTTTTAAGAGACAAAAATCACAATATAACACAACCACAAAAATATTAAATATGAATGTCTGCTCTAGCTCCAGTTCTTAAAGATATAAAAAATGTAATATATTGAAAAACAATTCTAGTATTTACTACAAATAGCACGAAGAAGTATCAAAAATAGTTCCAATATTGAAAATACAAAATAAAAATAATATTTTAGGTGATGGTACTGTTCCTAGAGAACTAATGATACTGTTCCTAGAGAACTAATGATAAACAAGTTACACATATAAAGAGTAACACTAAACAATGAAATACATGAAAGATACGTGCTCAAGTATTTGCATGTATTTCCTTGCATATGTGGTATTTTTTTATATGTTTTCAGTGTGATAATAGGCAATACATTGCTTCATAATATGAAAGACTATTTCAATTTGAATCTCATCCAGTGTATGTTAACAATTTTTGTGATTTTTTTTTATCTCATATTGAGTTATATTTGTTTCATAAGCTAGGAACATTTCAATTATTAAAAATATAACTCATATCTATGTGCATTTCAATTGCGCTAAGGCACTACACAGTCTTACATTAACACCAAAGATAATTACTTTTCATAACTTGTAAATTGAATTTTATTTCTGTTTATAATTGATGAAAAGTGCAAATTAGAAAAGTTTATACTGCATGACACTAACAGAAAATGAGTTACATGTATCACAGAAGAATTCATTGAGACCAAAAAATATTCTTCATGAAAACACACATATTCAAAATTTCACAAATTGAATAAGAAAAAAGAATTGTGCATCACTTTTCAAAAGATAGTGAAAGAAAGATTATGAAAGAAAATAAATGTTTATAAAATACTGCAGTTAATGAACTAATTTGAATTAAGGAAGAAAAGCTTTTAAGAATACAAATACATTGGATATATGTAGCTGTATATGAGATGTATATGAGGTGTACAATATTTTTCACTCAATTTACAGTAAAAATTATTATGATACGTTAGTGTTATTTCTTATCACAAAAGGCAAGGCACATTAAGTTGAATGAAAGGTACAGAAATTCAAATTTTCTGATCGTGGTTCAGAATTTGAAATCTCTTTGCATATGTTGCTATCAAAAAGTACACAATTAATAAAAAAATTAAACATGAGAAATAATCTTCAATAAGAAAAGAATAATTAAATACTATTCAATTCAGAAATACCACATGCTTTAAGAAGCTATCATTTTTATGCCAGTACTGAAAAATTAGCAGAATTAATTACATGATGTTAAACAAAATGTGAGTTTCTTTAATTATTGTTTAGATTTTGATTTTTAAGAAACTTTAATGTATTATATGAAAGTGATGTACATAATTACAACTGAGAAAACCCTCCTAATTTCAACAGCACCCTAAACTACTTTCCTATATTAAGAGACTGGCAAAAAGGAGATCTTTATTTGTGCAGCATTTTGGTTTCAAGAGAGAGTTCTGACAAAAACTACAGCATACTTATCTTATTCATTCCTAATCCTTCCACCATAAACTTCAAAATACTGCAGTAATGCCAGAAAATTTATCATAACTATTTTTTCCCATCTATTAGATGAAGATATAAATTTTGTTTATCTATTTCTATTTTTTGCTCGAAATGGTCTAGTAGAAATTTGGTCATCATTAAGTAATAAATGGAAAAGTCCACTATTTTCAGCACATGAGAACTCTATAAGAAAGAAAAGTCATTGCATTAGTATTCTCACACACAAAAGATCCAAAAAAAAAAGAATACTCATATTTTAGCACTGAATATATCGAAATACAACATTGGATGGGTAAACAGATAGAGAGGAATAACTGTAGCTACCATGATATCAGAATTTGTACTTGAGTCACTACTGCCTATGACAAAGAATTTTACTTACAATAAAACCTTTTGCTCCAGGAAAATATATAAACTATGATTAAGACACACATGCTCTATCTGGAACACACCTAAAACTACACAATGATACCATTATAAAAATAAAATCACAGCAATTATTAAAAATAATTGGTTTAGTTCTTCCAATAAAAAATTAAATAAAAACTAAATTTTTTATATATCATAATCACTTACTCACTCATTCACACACAACATATATATATGGCTCACCCAGCCTCAAATCAGTGGGTACCTGGGGGCAACCCTTGGGGGTAAAGGTGGCTGGAGCAGGTTGCTGATCACATACCTCCAAAATGGCTGAGATTGAGAATTTTTTGGGTTCTACCCCCACATTCCATAAATGTGCCTTCATAGCACAGTGCTCTACACACACACACACACACACACACACACACACAAAATTTAACTTTCTTTATTATTATAATACTATATTATTTAATTATTTCTTAATATGTATATCTTATTTTAAGAATACACACATGAAATTACAATTCTGGAATCATAGGCAACATCCAACAGTCATGAGCAATTGCATGACATTTTATGTGAACACAAAAACTTCAACAGATGGTGTTGCACACAAAATCTCAATAATCACAGATTAGCTTGATGAACAACATTAGTGTGAACCAATCCTAATCACTTTGACACACACACTGAAACTAACAGATCACAAAATAGAAAAACTTTACTCTGGATCCAGCAACTGTGTGGCTTTTTACGGAGTTTCCTTCAGTTATCACAAAAATTATTTGCACAGCTTTTAAAGACACACAGTGGCAGCACATTGTACCAAAACAAACTGTATGCTCGACAACCTCAAACAGCAGGAAGGAAATTCAAACAAACTAAGAATACTGTTGTGACACAGAGCAAACATGAAGATAAAATATGGCTACTAGCCCAGAAACAAATTAGAAAACAGCTGCACAAATAACATGAACCTTATGGCATGCAAATGGTTCCAGCAACAATCAGGTTTTATTATTATTATTTATGACTATGTATGTTGCCTGCAGAAAGGGTCATTCCACACCAAATAATCAACCATTTTAGAAAACAAAAATCATTTTTAGTACATATACCCTATCCCAGATAACTGTAGAGCAGGACCACGCATAGCGGCAGAGGAAGAGGAGGGAAATTGAGTGGTGAAAGCACAGCATTGACAACCATACGGTCCAGACCTAGTCCGTACACTAAATGTACAGCTTGTCAAAATTTGCACTTTGTTCTATCCCAAATAAATTCTTAAACCAAGTGTATGGATCTTGTTTTTCTCACTGTTCATTGGTGGAGCCGTCTCGTGTCACTACTTGCGCAGAGACTTGTTCTCGTTCGCCTGGTCTACAGTTAGCTGGTACAGGCTATAGGTTTATACAGATGTCAAAACCAATGTTCAAAAAAATTTCCTGTCCTTTGTTCTTCGGAAGCAGCCATTTTTTTTTTAACATGGCACATGTTTCTTTTTTGCTAAACTAGCAGTACACAGAAACCTGAATATCTCAAAAACTATAAGAGCTAGAAACCCAAAACAAAATTCATTTTGTAGCTAATGAATACTATCTATGGTATTCAAGTAAGTTTTTCTCAAAATTTCATCCTAAGTACGAAGATTATGGTGGAAATTTGGGTAACAATAGTTAAAAAAATTGGATTTTTAAGCCAGATATTTTTAATGAAAGAGCTTGAATTTTTTTTCATGTGTAGACCTATATGCAGGGTGTCTGCAAATAAAATGTCAACAGTTAGAAATGCACTCCTTTTTCTCAGCATTGGTTCAAACATGGCTATGTGGAATTTTGACAGTTTGGGGGTTAAATATCGCAGATGGGTCCTGATGAAAAATTCTGAAATTCGGCATCAAGGAAGTCCTGCATGACCCTAATTCACCGTAAAAATCTCAACTTTTAGACTTCATTTGGTCAATATGAGGTACCATGTGTGACCTCATTTGTGACATTGTGGAGTAAGATTAAGCTACATGCATACCTAGATTAATTAAGGCTTTTCTTTTTTAAAGCTGAGTTAAAAAAGCATCAGAAAATATAGTAACATAGGAATTTAATACTTGACTTACCGGAAATTGAAATTACAAGGTATGACACTTGAAGATCTCAAAAATCTTGCCACAAAGGGGTTTGAATTATTTTGTACCCACATCCAGTTAGTTCTCCAAAACTGTGAGTTTCCTCAACATTTTATTTACCAGAACCCAAATGTCAGCATGTGATTTTTAAAATGTAGCTGTGTATGCAGATTACAGAACACTATTTTTTAGGGTCAAAGCTAGTGAGAGAGATGCTTTTATGTTGCCTTTACTTTCCACTTATTTTGTCCAAAGAAAGACATTTGTGGAAGTAGATATGAGTCATGCACAACAGAAGATTAAAAAAGACATGTTTTGATAGGATGTGAGGCAAGCCTGGAGTTAATCTGTACTGTAATTTGTCCTTTGCCTAATGTGCTGAGAGGTAGTGTGACTTGTGACTGGAAATTAAGTGTTCTGTAGGATTTTTAACTGGAGAGGATTGCCACAAAGAAACTCTTGGTAAAGTAACCAAAGACTTAATCTTAATGAACTAAGTATAAATGATAAAACCCTTCATAGGTCAAACTCACGGATGCAGGTAGATGACTTAGAGGCAATATGCAAATGCCATTAAAAAAAGTTCTTAAGTATAATTTTTTGTGTGTTAAATTGTGCTGTGATCTTCTGAAATAGCACTTAAAGAAAAAGTTTAATAAGATAATTTTTAAATCAAATTGCATCGCATGGCAAGGCCAAAAAAGTGTCAAGTAACTCAGACTAGGTAAATCAATGTGCCCAACATGTTATGGTAAAAATTTAATCTCTAGAGAAAGTAGCTCACATAAATCCCAGGATGGAAATTACTATGTATTTGTGCCACCACAAGAAACACTGAAGGAAATGGGTGAAGTCTGTTCTGTTTTAAATGTATCTCCTGTTTCAAAACTGAGAAGGCTGATTGTAAAGAAAAAAGTGCACTTGCTTGCAACATAGAAAATAAAATTGGCCCTAATCTGCTGTGCCCATTAGCTATAGATAATTTTGCTCAGTGTTAAGTTCCAAAATGCTAGGTTACTATACTCGCTACAGTTGTTTTTATAGTGGAAACGTTGTTTCCTCATTTTTCCCACACATGTTCTGCCTTATCTTGTATAGAAAGAAGATATTTGTTCGGCAATACATCATTGTATTGACAGCATGATAAGATAAATTCCAAAAGAAAAATATCTTCAAGGTAAAAGATCTCACAAAATTTTGACAAACTGTTCAACAATGCCATGATTTAGGTCTCAGGTTCTTTATACGCTTGCGAGACATAATGAAGCACACAGAACACACCATTACTTGGGTTGTACAGAATTGTATGTAGTATTTCAATAAAGGAGGTGGATGGGTCAGTGCTCTCGCTGAAACTTCTTCATTCGCACTGAAATTCCTAATACACAACATAACTATGCATTGAAAAACCTGCCAATGTGCATATATTCAATACCAAATGACCACCCATTTCCTACACAGGGTGGCATGCACTATCTCTGGGTAAATGGAGTGCCCACTTTTGGGGTTCACTGTACCAAACTCATAAATACAAATTTGTAGCTGGGGTGCTATGGGCCTGGCTCAGTCGAGTCTGATTGGCTGCACCACACACTTTCGTGGGGCTCTGCTTCTTGCTGGCTCACTATTGGCTAGTATATGTTGTATGTTCACTGTAAGCATGTAGGGGCTTAACAAAAATGCTAAAGGCACTAAACCTGACCTACATAGCCTACTCACTTAAGTATCTAGGGCTGGGATAAAATACTCAATCTGTAAAAAGAAAACGTTTTCAGTACATTCTTATAGACATGTACGAAATTAGATTCATGTAGAAAATGAGTGTATATTAATGATTCGAAACCAGGAGTGATCAGTACGTTCTTTCCAAAAGATTGGCACTGTCCTGGTTGACAGAAAGTGTAGCAAAAGCAGCTGCATCACCTCTTCTCCCTATCACAGGGATTTTTCAAATTCCTGATTGGCATTGTGAACTCTGCAGTCACTACATATGAGAATTCTCAGATTGAAACAAACAATAGCACTCAATGTAATGTAAAACAAGATTGTATATTTCTCCAATAGTTATCCAACTGCCCTGGAATACTTCCAAGTCCAGAAAATATTAACATGAGAACATAGCTTTTGAACACCAGTAGGGAGTAGCCAACTTGACTATGGGTACCTTTACTAGACAAGAAACACAGTGGTGTAAGATTTACATTCTTGCTTATCACATGAAGTTTGAAACTATATTCATCCAAAATATTAATACAGGACAAAATGTAAATCTTAAATAAGAGAAATAATGTTAGAGAATATTTAAAATTCTACATGCTGGAATCTGGAGGAAATCACTATCAGGTCTGAACAGAGAAGAGGCATTATGAATACTTTAGATGACACACACAGTCCTGCAGGATTCTAAAAGCTATAATTTTTAAAGTAGTAGGTTTATTACAATGAAATTATGTTTGATACACAGAGGAAACTTTAAAATTAATGTTTGCTATGACTTGGTTCATCACCAGATCTCCAGCTGGGCACCATTCTCATCCAGACACACTTGAAATTTTCCTTTAATCCGAGGTTAGATGGTTCAAGATGGTGGCAACTAGTAGAAGCTGTGCTGATAGTCGTCCAGTTTTTCGAGAATTTTCAGTGTTCTTTCCGAGTCTGTCTTTAATCCTGGTGTACTTGTGCCTCCGCTATAGTGTTTCCTCCCCGATGTGAAAGGATTTTCACGATCTATTGTGATGGAGATGTGCTGAGAGAGACTTTTCATTTTTGGCACTCGCGGCAACAGGTATGCGTATCTCTTCCATGGCTTCACCCAGCAGCAGGGAGCTGCGCTCAGCAGGTAAGGGGACCCCAGCCCGGTACTTTCACTTCCTATGCATGGCTTTAATCTGTGGGGACATACAAGTGAATCCGGGACCTGTGAAAACATTGGCAAATTTCTCTGTGTATTACCAAAATACACAGAGCATTAAGAACAAGCTTACTGACTGTGCTGCTTTTGCTTGTGTACTAATGACATAAGATTGCTTGATATTTATTGAAACATGGTTAAGTGAAAATGTTAGTGACAGTGAACTACCATTAGCAAGCCATTTTAACATCGTATATAGAAAAGATTGTGCGACTCGCGATGGTGGTGTAATGATATGTGTTAGCACAAAATGGCCCAGTAAAGTATGCAATAACCTAAAATGGATTGTGAATTACTGTGGTTCGAGGTTTCAGTATCCAATGCAAATAATCTTCTCCTTGGTTCATACTATAGACCGAATAAAAATAGAATGTAGAGATTCGTTACTTGCAGCAATTGTCCTGGGGGACGTTACGCTTTTCGGAGACTTCGACCTGTCTATTGAGTGGCAAGACCCTGGTCATGGAATCGTGAAGTGCGCAAATGACTTATGGTTCATTGAAACTTTCATTTCTGGTTTAAAGCTAAGGCAGCATAATTTATTCAACACCAGGAAGGACAGTAATCTAGATTATATTGTGTATATATAAACATTACACCGCGTAAGATACAAAGAATACATAAACAGTACCAATGCAACAATACAGGAAAATACAAAGAACTTCTTCAGTCTAATAAACTCAAGAAGAAACAACAGCAGAATTCCTCTTGAAATTACACACAATAGTGAAAGTGCGAAAGGTGACCGAAGGGCTGAACTCTTAAATGCTTATTTCCATGGTAACTTCTGTCCCCCTTGCAACATTGCCAAACCTAAGATCAGTCTGTTCTTCCTCTCTAACAAAGCTTGCCACTAGATCCGATGAAGTGAAAATTCTATTGTCGTCTCTCCCAGCTCACTGTGCACTAGCGCCGGACAATATCAACACCATGTTCCTGAAGAAAACTGGGGAATCCCTTTCTTATCCCCTCTGCATTGTTCTGAATAGATGTTTCTCGGATGGCATCTTTCCTCACGCTTGGAAGCAAGCTAACATCACTCCCATTCACAAAAATGGCAACAAAAACCTTGCTTCTTCCTATAGGCCAATCTCGTTACTCTCTCCTCTATCAATCATTTGTGAAAAAAATCATCAAAGACAGGCTATATAAATTTGTTTCTCCATACCTAAGCTCAAATCAACATGGTTTTCTTTCTGGTAGTTCCTGTCTTACGAACCTGTTTTTCTCTCACATGCTACGAAATGTATTTCAAACAATTCACAACTGGACGTTATATATTTTGATCTAGCCAAAGCTTTCGATACTGTCAGTCATCGTCTTTGAATTCACAAATTATGTAATAGCTTCAATATTCATGGTAACTTTCTTAACTTGCTCACAGATTACCTTAGCGATCTTCAACGTGTAGTCCTTCCAGGAACTCTAAATTTCTTCCCGTCCTTTCTGGAGTACCACAGGGCAGTGTTCTAGGACCCCTCTTGTTCATATTATTTGTCGATGACCTTACCAACCATCTCACAGCTGCCTCTAGTAATTACCTTCTTTTCGCAGATGACTAAGATTTTCAGAGAAATCTCCACTTCCAACGATACTCATCTTCTCCAGAATGACATAACGTTTTTTTCATGGTGCCTGACATGCAAACTTACATTAAATCCTGAAAAATGTACTACTCTCACCATCTCTCTCAAAAAGAACCTGTTAAAGTAATCTTACTCCATCTTTGGCAATAACATCAAAGCAGTATCCTCTCATAAAGACCTAGGCATTGTTTTAGACCAAAAACTCACATTTGAAGAACATATTACAGGCACGACAAAAAAGGCTATGCATCGCTTAGGCTCACTGTATAGTTTCACCACAATTAGTGACATCGCAGCCCTCACCTTTGATATGATCCATATTTTTATCTGACGTCACCAGTAGAAAATATGTCACTAATATATTTATTTTCTGAAAGAAAGCGTAATTTCCTTGTTATTTTATGTAATACTGCACCTTGTTTGTAATGTATATCTTTTGTTTAATGTTTATTGTATTTTATGCTACATTATGGGTAATTTAATGTATCTTCATGTTTGCGAGAGTGCACTATACGAATTTGTATTTTTATACATGTGTAGATGTCAGTTTTGTTGATAGTATCCTTTTATAGATAGTGAGTGATTCATCTGTACTTGAATCTGTGTTCTCGAAAATAGTATAAAAGCGAGGATATCGCGTAAGAAATATCACACTTTTTCGCCACAGATCGACGAAGCTTTTAAACTTAAAAAGAACTCCTCGGTGTTGTGCATACATCTTGGTATGGTAGTTCGGGGTGCAAGCTAGGCCTATGTGATTATAGGTACGCCGATAGCCATGCATTGATGATATGCACAATACTGCAACCATTCTACGTTAAATAATAAAGCTAGCCTAAGGATTAATTTGGAAATAAAAGGGCTAAAGAGCAAATATTGGCTCAGTTATCATTGCATATCTCTTGGTGTGGTAGTTCGGGGCGCAAGCTAGGTCTATGTGATCATAGGCTTGCCGATAGCCACGCATTGAGTTTATGCGTTTTAGTTGAGTCAATTAATCGGCAAAGTGAAATCCTCGCCTTTGTCTCAAGTATATTTGCATTATAATTGCAATAAATAAAGAATAAAACCTTTCAGTTTATACATATTGCAGTAATGTGGTTTTATTTCTCTGTGCTGTGAATATTGTCTTTGCCTAACACTATCCCTGTACCTGAGAGGAGTCTGTGTACTTTACCGAGTCTCATCATTCACTGCTGAGTATTATTAAGTTAATATTAATAGTATAATAATACAACGCGACTAATTACAAGAAAGTGTCAAGTGGCGCCCAACGTGTTGGCTCGATATTGTAGTGTACAAGGGCAAGACAATTGTTTAAAGTTTAGATTAATTGTGCAAGAGCACTGAACCTTCATATTTATAGAAAAGCACAGTTATATTTTGTTTCGATATGGACAAGAAGCTGACAATAGAACAGATGTTGGCCGGGGCAGAGACTGACAAAATACAGTTCCGGGCTGAGGTCCAAGAAAATATTAGTCCGATTTCAGTAGTTGTGTCTCAAAGAAGCAAGGACGTTGAGGAAATAAAGACTCAAGTAGAACAACTTACGAATCAGTTAGAGACCATGCACGTTACCCGCCAAACGGAAACAGAAACTGGATCTCGAACAGCTGGTCATCTGTCTGCAGTTGCTGCGAGTGCAGCGTTGCCAACCATGAACATTGAACTAAATGAAGCGATGGACAGAGCCGGTGGAGAGAGAACTAGAGAAGACAAACAAATCTGTCGCCCACGAGTTACTGCTGATTCAAGAGCTAATGAAGTGGCGTCTGCTGTTCCACCTACCTTTAGTCTTTCGGGCGATGACAGAGGTTACAGAGAGCATGAATCTCGCAGGGCCCGGCACAGTCTTTATGAAGAAAGGACAAAGAGGAAAAGTCTAGAAAGGAAGAAAGATCCCAGTTCCTCCTCTTCCAGCAAAAGCTCCGACTCTTAGTATCATGTAAAAAATCAGGAAGCGAACACGAAGGCATGGAAATTCAAGGAGCGGGCCAGATGAGTCGCCGCCAACAACTCAGCGATCAGCAATGACTGGAACTCCAAGGATGGCAGACCTTAATTCCTTGTCGAAGTTCAAGGGAGACGTGGAAGCCCAGAATGCCGAGCAATACTTAAAATAACTTAATATCAATTTTGATTTAATGCAGATTCCATACGAATACCAATTGGAAATTATTCCTCGGCTTTTCAAGGGCCAGGCTGAGCATTGGTTTCGAGCAAACCAGTTAGAGTTCAAGTCCTATTCTGATTTCTGCTGTCGTTTTCGCAAACAATATGCTTCAGAAGAGGCCAAAGAGAGGCAGCTGACAGCAGTGAGATCTCGCCGATACTTAAAGCAGTCCGGTATGAGCATGGAGGAATATGCCTGGTCTATTTACTCAGCCTACCACAATCTGTCTGCCCGTTACACAGAACCTGAGATTGTGAATTTAATCATCTCCCAGCTTCCATATAGAGCTCACAGTCTGAGTCTAGATAATTCTCCTCAAACTGTACGGCAGCTAGCCGACTTTCTGAAAAGGTTCGAGGTGCTTGAGGAACAGGACAGTTGGAAGCCTGCGTGGAATAGAGAAGGTGCTGGTCAGGGAAATGCTCCTAGACAAAATAGAATTGGAAACCAACCCCACCGGGTCAGACAAGTTACGCAGAACCATAGAAATGGTTATTCCAATTCCAACAGGCGGCGTAATCCTCCGAGAAGGGATGGCAGGAACAACTACGCACGTGGGCCACGTCGTTCCAGATCTGATCCAGAAGACCATTCCCGTGACTCTTCACGTAACGCCTCTGAACCCAGTAACTTCAGAGCGACGGCACCTCTGTTTGAACCTTCTCCTTCACGTTTGACGAACGAGCAACGTCAAAGCGTCGACATGACAAGAGACTTTTGTTGGGCACCATTGACTAGTGCTAATCCGAGTGGTGTGCAGTCGGATTTAGCCAGTCGCCCAACGTGAATTCTTCGTTCCCGATCACGGTTGGGCTAAAATCTTGGACTTCTCTGGGAACAGATGACAGCGTTATAAATAGTGAAGACAATCATCTTTCTGCTGTGCTGACTCTCAATGATGGAGAACAAAGTTTAGATAGAGCCAACAACAGGCAGTTAGAAAGGAAAATTTTCCCAGGGCTCCGTTAATTAAAGCAACTGTAACAGGCGTTGATTTTATTTGTGTTCTGGACACTGGAAGCGAATGTAATCTCATGAGCTACGCCATTTGGAAGAAGATTAAAGAGAAGCTGCCGTCATTGCAGTTACAACCATGTCCAGATGTTAGGCTGACTGATTTCACTGGGAGAAACAAAACTAGAGTTGTGGGATGTAGACAAGTATATCTAGAGATTGCTGGAAGAAATTTATTGGAGGACATGTTTGTCTTGAAAGGTCTCGAAGCTGACTTTATTTTGGGCTACCCATTCCTTAGGAAATATGAAGCAGGAATTGACCTACAGTGCAAGAAGTTATCCCTCACCGTAGAGGGAGTTCCGGTAGAGCAGGACCTCGTGAATAATGGATCTTCGACAGGGACGTATGTAAGAAAAGTCCATGAAGATTCCCATGTCGATCAGTGGACGGCTAGTCCTGACGACATTCTTCAGAAGGTCAATGCGAATGAGATTTTTTGCGAAAGGGGTAGAAGCCAATTGAAAGAAGTCTTATTGAAGCATAGAGATGTATTTTCCGAGAGACCAGGTACTATTAAAAACTTCCAGTGTGAGATTGAACTCACCACCACAGAACCTGTGTGTCGATCTCCATATCCCATACCTATAGCAAAAAGGAAACTCCTGGAGGAAGAATTAGAAAAGTGGAGACAAGGGGTGTTATAATGCCTTGTAATTCCCCTTACTTGAACCCTTTAATTGTAGTCGACAAGCCTGACGGTACAGTACGCCCATGCATTGACTTCAGAAATTTGAATGAAATTGTACGTGTTCCACGGAATTCAGTTGAGCCCATTTCGGATGCCTTACAAAAATTTAAAGGTGCTCGTTATTTTACAAATCTGGATCTGGCTTCTGGATATTTACAGATCCCTGTAAAAACTGACTGCCAACCATGTACTGCCTTCTCCTATAAAGGACGTCAGTGGATGTTTGCTCGAATGCCTTTTGGTATCTAGTGCTGTGTCAATTTTCATAGCTGCCATGCATGCTGTTATTGGTCCTGAAACCGAAGAGTATCTAACTCAATATATGGATGACTTGCTGATTTTCGACAAAGAACTCTCCAAGCATCTCGAACATCTGGACGAAGTGTTGCAGCGACTCCAAGAAGTGGGGATGACTGTAAAGCTGCGAAAGTGTGAATTTGTCAAAAAGGAAATTACCTACTTGGGTCACATTGTTTCTGGAGATGCTATCAAAATCCAACCAGACAAAAATTCAGCCGTTAAGTTATTTCCTAAACCTAAAACTTGAAAGGATGTTCGGAAATTTCTTGGCCTCGCCAACTGGAGGCTGATGATATACCCCAGATTCATCCTGAAAATAGCCAGCAGACATTCAGAATAAACTACCTGTGGGCCGAAAGAGGAGAAATAGATGACGTCGACAAGTGGAGAGAGGCACAATCTGAAGATGAATTCTGCAAAAATTTACTCCAATCTTTAAATTCTCAGGAACCTAACCTCAGATTGCATCGTTCCTATCGCATTCAGGAAGGGATTTTATTTAAGAAAGGATCGGATAATCAGTTCCTTTGGAAATTGTGTGTTCCGGTGGTAATTTTGGAGTATCCAAGACATTGAAGCGGCTTGCAGTACGATACTTCTGGAAAGGCATGAAGGATGACGTGATACAGTACATCCGAGATTGTGAAATTTGTGCCCAGAGTAAACCAGACAAATTAGGGATACTCAAGGAGACCCTTCATATCAGTCCCAAGCAACCTCATGAGATGCTTTCTCTGGACTTGATTGGGAAGCTTCCTCGGTCTAATGGATACCAATACATCTTGAGCCTTATTGATGTGGGTACACGTTTTGTCTCCGCATATGCTTTACGGACTGCCAGCACCACAGAAATTATAAACACGCTTCAGAGAGGAAATTTTGCTCACTATCCAAACGTTACGTTTACCCTAAGCGACAGAGGAGCTCAGTTTACCTCTAAGCAGTGGAAGGAATTTACCAAAAGCCGTGGTGGTATCCATCATGTTTGCACAACAGCTTACAATCCAAAGGGGAACATTGTAGAACGAGCAAATCAAGAGATAGTCAGATTACTTTGTTTATTTTGTTATCGAGAACATCAGACTTGGTGGCGATACATATCAAAAGTTGTTTGGTTAATTAATTATTCTATTTCTGAAACAACTGTATATTCACCTGTTGAACTATTCTTCAATCATCCTATACCCAGAGAGATCCTAACTCATTTCAATTGGCCCGAACGGGAAGAAGCCCAACCGGATTGGAAGTCCAAATTATTCTTAGCCCAAGCCAGGGAGAAGAAGAAGCTGTCGAAGGATTTAAAACAGAAGGGAAACGCCAAGACAGTGACAGTTGGAGACTTCGTGATGGTTAAAAACCATTCCTTAAGCTCCTCACTAGATAGGACCATTCAAAAGTGATTTATGTTGTGGATAGGACCTTAACTAGTGGACAAAGTGGAAAATAATGTTGTGACATTGCTAATTCCAAGGACTAAAGCATTATATGATAAGGTTAACTTGGATAACCTAAAACTGGTGAGTTTTTCGGAGGATAAAAAGAAAGAGTTTGTACTGAAACTTAGTTTCCGAAAGGAAGGGGCAGATGATATGATCCATATTTTTATCTGACGTCACCAGTAGAAAATATGTCACTAATATATTTATTTTGTGAAAGAAAGCGTAATTTCCTTGTTATTTTATGTAATATTGCACCTTGTTTGTAATGTATATCTTTTGTTTAATGTTTATTGTATTTTATGCTACATTATGGGTAATTTAATGTATCTTCATGTTTGCGAGAGTGCACTATACGAATTTGTATTTTTATACATGTGTAGATGTCAGTTTAGTTGATAGTATCCTTTTGTAGATAGCGAGTGATTCATTCATCTGTACTTGAATCTGTGTTCTTGAAAATAGTATAAAAGCGAGGATATCGCGTAAGAAATATCACACTTTTTCGCCACAGATCGACGAAGCTTTTAAACTTAAAAAGAACTCCTCGGTGCTGTGCATACATCTTGGTATGGTAGTTTGGGGCGCAAGCTAGGCCTATGTGATCATAGGTACGCCGATAGCCATGCATTGATGATATGCACAATACTGCAACCATTCTACGTTAAATACGAGGGTGGTTTGAAAAGTTCTCGGAATCACCACCAGATGTCAGTGCTAGGACAACGAGGTTCCCGCATAGTAATAGGCCATCCTTTATTAATAAACACGTGCGTGGCGCATCAGTGTTCTGGGTAGAGATCTGTGGTGCGGACATCACTTTGTACTTGTTCCCGTGCAGTGCTTTGTGAAGATGGAAAAAATCGAGATTCGAGCGGTGATTAAGTACTTCGTAAAGAAAGGTATGAAAGCAAAGGAAATTCATGCCGATTTTCTGAACACACTGGGGGACTCTGCTCCTTCATATTCAACTGTTGCAAAGTGGACAAACGAGTTTAAATTTGGTCGGGACAGCTTAGAAGATGATCCACGTAGTGGTCGCAAAAATTTTTTTGCTACAACCCCATAAATTATTGAAAAAGTGCATAAATTGGTCATGGAGGATCGCCGACTGAAAGTGCGTGAAATTGCTGAAGCTATAGGAATGTCATCCGAATGGGCGTATCACATTTTAACAGTTGAATTGGATATGAGAAAATTATCTGCAAGATGGGTGCCGCGACTTTTAACACAGGACCATAAACGCATCAGAGTGGACATTTCCGAACAAAGTTTGACTCGTTTTAAGAGAAACCAAACAGATATTTTGCGCCGGTTTGTGACGACAGATGAAACGTGGGTCCACTACTATACCCCAGAGACAAAACAACAGTCAAAGCAGTGGAAACATGTTGATTCACCACCACCAAAGAAAGCAAAGGCAATACGGTTGGCCGGAAAATTAATGGCGTCAGTGTTTTGGGATGCGAAAGGGATTCTGTTGATCGATTATCTTCCCACTGGTCAAACAATTACGGGACAATACTATGCTAATCTCCTCGACCAACTAAAGCATAAGATACGGGAAAAGAGGCCAGGTTTGGCAAGAAAGAAAATCATCTTGCATCAGGACAATGCGTGCCCTCACACAAGTGTCGTTGCCATGGCAAAAATTCATGAACTTGGTTACGAATTGTTGCCACATCCACCTTGTTTGCCTGATTTGGATCCCTCAGACTTCCATCTTTTCCCCAAACTCAAAAGTTTCCTCGGTGGACGGAGATTCTCTTCAAAGAAAGAACTAATAGCCTAAGTTGACACGTATTTCACAGGCCTGGAGGAATCTAATTTTCGAGATGGGATCAAGGCATTGGAACATCGCTGGGCCAAGTGCATTAGTGTACAGTCTTAGAAAAAAATACCTGGGCCACGGGACGTAGAATTTCGTAACGTCTTAAAGCCTGTTGTTTATGCAACCCAAATAACAAAATATTCGCTTAAGTTTGCCTGGTGATTCTGAGTTCTCGGGAAGGATTGAGCTTTGATAGCATGAGTCACATGACTCGTGCCCCAGCCACAACAAACAGCTGGGTGCTACGATGCCTCCAGAAGAAAATTTCAGGAACTGGTTTCTTGACAAGAGCTACTCGTAAGGAAATACTATTCTTTCAAGTGATATTAGAGCCATTGTCAAGAAGGTTCGCTGAAATGATGGTTCTCATCACAGACCACATGCCACACGTTAATTGTTTAAGTCCAGTTCATGCACTGGACCTACAGATTAAAATGGGATCCGAACCAAATGCCTCTCTATTTGGTATTGAATTCGGAAGCCTTTCATTACATGGCGAAGACGTTACCACTACGACATCAGAGAGGCAATGGAACCCCTTGAGAAAGAGATAAGCGAAAATTGCTACGTGACAAACCATATTTGACCGTAAATTTTAAAAATAAGACAATATTTTGTACCGACAGTTTCGAACCATGGGAGAGGCATATATTTTTTTTACCATCGTCCATTTCACGAGTTTATAATTCTTCCTCACCGACACGAGTAACGCGAGTGGTAGAAGAAAAGCGAAGTAAAATAACTGAAACAGAAATAAAAGGAAAAAGCTAAATAAATTTTATTCATAATATTCTGCAGTCACTTGAGTTGTATTCACGGGATGCTACCTTTAAAGAAAGCCGTGGTCTCTTCCTTGTCTTTTTCGCTTTCTTTGTGCTCTTGCTTCCCCCGTCACGATTGGTCTAAAACTAATTAATGCGACGTTAATTAAACAATCCAAACAACGAAACAATGCACAATCAACTGCACAAAACAACATTCCAAATGTTTTCGAATCGGAAAACAATTGAGATGCTGTAAAATGACTTAAGATGCAGTAATAAAGTGGGAATTCGGTACCGTATAGAATTAAATTGGTAGAGATGTTCGATTTGATTGGATGTTTGTTATTTAGATTTGCTATTCTTTCACTTTTGGCAAATAGAGACGATGAAGATGAGTGATGCTATGATGAAATTGATGAAGGGACACTTACCAAGGACACCCACGCCCAAGTCGAGATTCTAACCAGGGACCCATGGCATCGTAGCGCGCTGTGCTAACCACTCCTCCATGGAGTGGACATTATACCATATTTTGTGTGCTCAATTGGGATCGATCAATGGAATGAATAGGCATATTATATGATTAATAAATTCATATCATAATACCACGTCATATTATTCGGCACGAAGTAACATCAGACATATTCAATCTTGCATTTTTGCCTTTCAACTAATTCTTTGAATTCAGGTTAATCACAACAATAAGATAAATTATGAAGCAAATGATAGTGAATGTGGGATATTATTACGAATTACCTGACAGAAACAACATTAAGCAGGCTCGGTGGTCAAGCTCATTAAGTGATTGACATTCGATATCGTCGCCAAAGTTCCCGGGTTTGAGTACCGTCCTTGACGGGGGTGTTTGACTATTTCGTCATCAATTTCATGTAATGGTCACTCGTCCTTATCGTCGCGATCATCGAACAGGGAATAAAAATTATAAAATAAATACGATGGTTGTTGAGTTGGTGTTTTTTAAGTCCACTTTATGCACAGTAACGCTAATCGGGACTGGACCTACAGTTTCAAGTGGGATCCGAACCACTTGTGCCTCCACCAGGTATCGAACCCGGGACCCCTCGATTACAAGGCGACGACGCTACCACGCAAGCAAGCAGGCTTCTGCTCTACCAAAGACGAGGTCACGTGTTCCAGTTATCAATGGCGTACGAAATAAGGAGGAACACAGCTATCTGACGTATGTTTTGGTCCCGTCATTGCACGTAGAACACTTTATCGTCGTGGCCTTGAAGTTCCCTCAGGGCACTCCTACGTAAAGGCTTCTCAGCTAGAAGGATATCTTCCCCATTGAGTGGAGGAAAAGTGGGTGCGTATAGAGGTCCTTCAACTTTCGTATTCTTTTTCATTTCAGAACCCGTGCTGTATCGTCGACTTAATTCAATCTATCCGATGTAGGTTTTAGGTTCTGTTTCTGTTCGGTTATTTCACGTTGTCTTCCTGCTTATGTTATTCACGACGAAGGTTCTGGATTCGATAATCTGGACAATAACGGGATTGTGTTGGTTGGTTGATTGGTGTCTTAAGTCCACTTTATGTCCTGTTAGGCTAATCGTGAATGGACCTATAGTTTAAAGGGGGATCCGAACCACTATGTTCCTCCACCGAGTATCGAACCCGGGATCCCTTAATTACAAGGCACCTACGATCCCACTGCGCCATCGGGGATTGTGTTCGAAACGAATGAATTAAATTTGAGTGATATGATATGCAACCATTGGAAGACTATTGAAAGAAACGCTATGGGAACCTGCCAGTTTTTCTACTGCAGACAGGAAACCATAAACATGGAAGAGAAGCTTATATTCTATGAAAACTGACGCTATGTGCTCGAATACTGGTTAAATATAATCCATAGAGGCATAGCAACGTTAAACAACCTCTTATATGATACATATAGGTTTAAAAAGGTCGAAATACAAAGATTGTGTGCGCCTTACTGATGGCGTAGTGGTAAGGCCTTGTAATCAAGGGGTCTGGGGTACGATACCAGGTGATCGCACATAGTGGTTCGGATCCCACTTTAAACTGTATGCACTTCAGATTAGTCTATCTGTGCCGGTGACTCAGTCGGTAACGCGTCTGACTACCATGCTATAGGCCCCGGGTTCGATTCCCGGCCGGTTCAAGCCCAGGAACTTTTCTAACGTTGGAAGCGGCCCCAGCGCCCACCCAGCGTCGAATGACATGGGTACCTGGGGGAAACCCTGGGGGTAAAGGTGGTCAGGGACGTGATGCTGATCACATCACCCCCACTCACGAACAAATCAAGAAAGTGTGGGGTGGCGTGATGCTGATCACATCACCCCCACTCACGAACGAATCAAGAAAGTGTGGGGCGTTACCCCCACACCCCCTATACGCCTTCATGGCATAGCGCCAAGCACAGGTGAGAACTTCACCTTTTTTTTTTTTTTTTTTTTGCATAAAGTGGACTTACAACAAAATTTAAACTTGCGATAAAGATTATGATAAGGTATTAAAGAATTGGGTCTAACACATTTTTTTATTGTTTACCAATGACATTGTTAACTAATATTCTTAATTTCAGTTTCAAGATGAAATCGGCTACGAAATAAAAGGAGTGGGTTCATATTTCTGTTACGAAATTCCACTTTTGTAGTAGACCTGTGCCACACTAAGTTGTGACAATAAACAAATCTGAGACACTTTCAAAGTATTAAATTTCTATCTACGTATTTGGGAAAAATCTTTCAATATAATACTTTTTTTGGACGCGTCAAATCATAGTATTTAATTCCTGTTTTAGCAGCTTTAAGAAACCTGATTTTTTTTTGGGGGGGGGTTACAAATGCCCTTTCTGCTCCCGTCAAGTTACGCCTATGACAAACAGGAATTCAAAATAAAGGACTGTCCCGACAAAATCGGGAGACACGTCTGATAGATTTACAATTGGGAAAATCATAATTAAGCGTGTAGTTGAAAACAACCTATTTTCATATATTGCATGCAGCTCTACTTTTTCTGCAATGTGGATCAAGAACTGGGGACGTGGAGAAGCACAACACTCCACGTAACCAATAGTCATGTGACCCTCTTTGCTTTCCTGTCATGTTGACCTTCGCGTGGAACACATTTCTCGGTGTTAAGACAGGCAAAATCACCCGATCATCGAAGGGTGCAATATGTGTTGCCTACCCTCCTGCATTACTTGCTCCTATTAAAGCCTTATGGGGAAGAACTTTTTTCCATGACTGTACAGGGAGACATTGAAAAATAAAAAAAAAATCACTGTTGTAAGTCGTTTCTTTCTATTCCATTCCAAGAACTTTTCAAACTACCCTCGTAATAAAGCTAGCCTAAGGATTAATTTGGAAATAAAAGGGCTAAAGAGCAAATATTGGCTCAGTTATCATTGCATATCTCTTGGTGTGGTAGTTCGGGGCGCAAGCTAGGTCTATGTGATCATAGGCTTGCCGATAGCCACGCATTGAGTTTATGCATTTTAGTTGAGTCAATTCATCGACAAAGTGAAATCCTCGCCTTTGTCTCAAGTATATTTGCATTATAATTGCAATAAATAAAGAATAAAACCTTTCAGTTTATACATATTGCAGTAATGTGGTTTTATTTCTCTGTGCTGTGAATATTGTCTTTGCCTAACACTATCCCTGTACCTGAGAGGAGTCTGTGTACTTCACCAAGTCTCATCGTTCACCGCCGAGTATTATTAAGTTAATATTAATAGTATAATAATACAATGCGACTAATTACAAGAAAGTGTCACCTTGTACTTCAAAACATTCATTTCCCCAATAATAGAATACTGCTCTCCCGTCTGGTCCATGGCATGTCACACTCAGCTCTCCAGAATCGATTCTGTTCTTAACTTTTTCCTTGCTATAGTTCGTTACAGGGTTCCCTCATTACACAATTTTTCAACACCACATCTCCTGTCCTTTCTAAACTTACAGACTAACTATCAGCGCCGTTTACTGAATGATTTTAGGTATCTTTACCAAATTGTCAATGGCAAAATCCATTGCAACACGCTCCTCCAGGAATTCCACTTTCGAGTGCCTATGCGCACAACATGCAACACAAATCTATTTTACACAAAAAAGCCAAGACTGGAAATTCAAAAAAGATCGCTCTTCCACACACACTTCCCACTCAATATAACGACCTCCCATCAAGTGCTGATGTATTTTCCACAGAGTATGCCTTTCGGTCAACCATCAGAACATATGTTGCTAAATAATATTTAATTGTGCTATCTTGACTTATTTATACTAATATTTTGTCTTACTTTTGTTATTTTCATTGTTACAGATTTCAGTGTAAAATGGCTACGTGCTGTATCTGAAATTTTCTCAATAAATAAATAAATAGAATTGCATTCTGACGGTGCTTGTCCAGAATCTTGTGAATCGCATCATGTATCTTGAATGATACGGTACCATCTCGGGATACTTGTCTCCGCTGGAGGTGTTTCTGAACGTTGTTTGGAACCTTCTCCGCACTAATGCAAGATCTCTGCAAGCCATAACACGCACTGACCTTTTTCCTGCATCGACAGCATCTTGGAATCACGTGATCACCTGCACACACATCATTCAGTAGTGTGTCAGAACAAAATTTTAAATTTTCCTGTGTAAAAAAAACCTAATTCGTTGTAACAAACCTATTACTTTAAAGTTATAGATTTCTAGAATTCTGCAGGACTTTTAAAACCCACTACATTTAACAATAATTTGCGAATTACTGTGCAAGGTACAAAAATTAATATTTTTTTCAGAATCTGCAGTGAAAATAATGTAGTAACATAGGTAACTTGCACAATCAGTCAAGTTTTAAACCATTTGCTTTCCAGCGATCTTATAGAGCAGTGGTAAAATGCATGTCTTAGCTTTCTTTTATTTAAATGAATTAGACGTTCCAGGTTCAAATTCAAACCTCTCCAGTGACATTTTTGTTGTTATGGCATTGGGATTTGTTGAGTATGAAGTATAGTAATTAAGTGAAATACTAGCACTTTTCTACTAGCAACAATCACAAAAATCGTAATTTCTATATCATTATAACACTAGCAGATTTATTTCCTGCAGCAAGACACCCAACACAAGCTATTTGTTACAGCTAACATACGTGGCTGTACACTTCAAAATAAAATTGCATTTGACTGTGAAAATACAATATAAGTATCACAGTAGGAAATTTAGACATGTAGACTATTATATAAAACAATTAGTAGACTATTCACTTGATGACTGCCTCAGTCATTTATAGTTGTATTGGTTGAATATTGTCCTTTTTCTTACTTCAGCTCGCCAGTGTGCTCCTCAATTCTGATTGGTATACATATCCTTTTTTCAACAGTGCCAGTGTTATTCTCTTATTCTTTTTGAGAAAACATTATTTTCCTCTTTCTTCAATTGTTATTAGTAGCACCTAAACTTGTGAAATGATATATTGTGTTTGTGCAGTCACCATTTTCTTAAGGATGTATTTTTAAGGATTCTATGAGACCCTTCTTGTTGCCTTTCTGAACAGAGGTGAAAAATCTCATGGTAGTTTTCAGTCTGAGGTCGATCAGCAAGTGAGGCTGTACCTACTATCGGATTAAAAATTATAGATACTAGCGTTACTGGCCATACTCTAAAACCTATCCTTAGCTCATAACGCTAGAGTTGGGACTCGAACTAAAAAAAAATTAACCAGTAGACCTACATAAAAACAAGTTACATTAAAATTTAGCTAATTTAAGTCTGTGTTAATCTATGCTAACCAATTTTAGTTTCTAGTATGCCTTCTATTTTTTATCGTCCTGAGAACATAAAAGGGCTTTTTTTTTGTTTTGCAAACGATCGCTCTCATTGAAATTCTGTAAATCAAAAACAGTTTGTCTGATCATTATGAAATTTTGTCAAAAAACAGTTTTTAACCATTTTGCGAAACAACATTTTCTTAGTGTTGGGTAGTCCTACAAATACAAGTACAATATTGGTCTTGTTTTGAAGCTCTTTGCATCAGTTTTTAAAATGCATTATCGTTGTCCATCCACATTGCGAAGCATATTTTATACATATTTTTATTCAACGGACATCGCTGTGGTGTTGGCCTCATTTTATTTTCTCTATTCTTATAAATAATTTGCACAGTTGGAATAAAAATAGTAAATGGTGATTTAAGAACAAACAGTAATGCTGCAGTTACGGGGACATGCCACAGGTGTTAAAAATATGTAAGAGGGGAGCTAAAAATCTTGGTACTGAAATTAACTTTAGACTAGAGACAGGGATTGTGAGAACAGGAGAAAAAGCTTTAGTTTTCAAGGGGGATGCCATAAAGGCATTCACCTCCTTTAAGAAAACATTAACCTGAGACTGCTATTCTGTTGTTTCTAGTCTTCGTAGTTAGTTTAGGGGAAAATGAAATTGAATTTTTTAGTACACTTTTTGTGCAGATAGGCTAATCGGGACTGGGCCCACAGTTTAAAGTAGGATTCAAAACACACTGAGCCTCCACTGCATATCAAACATGAGGGTGTTAGGTTTCAGGTTCGTAACATTAACACAACCTTCCTAATGTTTCTGTCGATAGGTTCCATAGATCAGATTTATTGCTCTTAACATTAAAAATTACATCCTTGAATGCACGTCAGGTTTAGGACTCTTACCATTAAAATTATTTTCCTAAATGCTCTTGAAGTTAGGTTAGACAGGTCAGGTTTCAGGCCCTTAGCATTTAAGTTATGTCCCTAAATGTTTTAAGAGTTGATCCACGAGGTATCTGGTATCAGAAACAAAAACTACAGCAGTAGTCTGCATCCAGCTGACAGTAAATGGAGAATGGCTGCTCACATGGAAGCTTTTATGCTTGCGTAAACTATTTATGAAACCATATTTTTATCTCATAAATGATATGCTATTCTTGTATTGAGTTTTATATTTAGATATAGATGCTATTCTTGTATTATGTCTTATATTTGTATGTTTATATTATTCTTGTATTATGTTTTATATTTGTACCAATAACGACATTATTGCATTATTGTAATGCTTAATGATGAATAAACATATTGATATTGATAAATACCGGTAATACTTTGTAAAACTATAAGCTGCGCTGATTACTTTTTGCAAGGTTCAAACTTACTACCGCAATCATTTATAGTATTCTACAAGATTTCCTGAAGTTCCTATAAAAATAGCCAAAACATTAAACATTCAGATGCATTACCCATAATAATAATTACTATTATTGTTACATGGAAATGCAAAATGGTGTATTATTTCTAGTTTACACCATGAAAATTTGTATAAGAAGCTAACCTATGAGGGGAAAATTATGGAAAAACTGCAATGTTCTATGAAAGAACAAAAAAGGTAGTTTCTTCCAGCTGTTGAAAAACAAAGGCCCTTATTATTGTTGTTATTATGGAATGTCGATACAAAACTGTCTTCATTTAAGTTCTGCACAAATAAACTTCATATTGTACAACAAATAGCATAGAAGAATTTTACTTATTTTGTTAACTGTTGTTGGTAATTCATTTAACATACAGAAATATCCAAGAATGCTAATTTAATTTAAATGTTGGTTTCTATAAAAATTATTAAATTTGCTGCAAGAGAAAATGGTTAATACACTTGTTAAAATAATACAGTAACTAAGTAAAAAATAATTCATGAAAAAATAAAATCAGAATAGAACAAATGTGGAACAGCAAACACTTTGGAGTAGGTGTGGAAATTAATTAATCATGTTTGCATTATCTTAAATAATTATAATAAATGGTTATAGTATATGTGTACAATGAAATTGATTTACATAAAACCAGCCCTCTAAGAGAGGAGATGCAGAGGTATGGTGTACCCCGAGCTGGCCCCAAACAACCTCCAGCTGTTAATTTTCACTTCAAGCACTGCATGCATATATATATATATATATATATATATATATATATATATATAAAGAAGGTTACTCTTGTTAGAAAAATAATATGGGTCAAATATTCACAAAGGAATCATAATCCAATCTTAAGACCTGCGAAATAAAGATATTATTATTATTATTATAGTGTTGTCACGGCCATGGCCCTGCATAAGTTGGACTTAAAAACAAACCCAACACCACCACTAAAACCAATGCAACAACACATACTATAGTGATAAATGAATAATTAAAAAGTGGCAGTATAACTGAACACTGTATACATTCAGTTCAGATCTTTCAAAGAGCAAGGGAAGACTAGAGAGGCTGGACTAGATCCCAGAACCTTCCGGGTTAAACTAAACGAATCAGGGTACCGTCGACATGCTTTGTACCCCAACGATTAGGTGATGATTTTTGTGTCATTTATGAAGATTATGTTCTATACGAACGATTTGTGTTGTTTTTAGCTTTAGGAGATGTATTATAGTGGAGTAATGCGAGTTTTTTGATGGGACTATTTATGACGTCATTTTCATCGTTGCCATCTGCATGTAATATGAAGGAACATGTTACGTTATTTGTGTTTTGTAACTTGGGAGTAGTGTTGGAAATATCTGAGATTGAAGGTTGGCAATCCTGGTGTTACGTCAGGGCACGCGAGATTTACTGCAGACTATGTTTCGGTTCATGTCACATGGTACTGGGATTTTGTTTGCAAGGTGGGCATGCATTTTAAGGGTGGTAAGTGCTATTCATTGAAAATACATATTGGATAGTGTATTAACATTTTCAGTATCGTGGCATTCTTCGGCTGGGCAACCACGTAGCAGAAAGTGCAGTAACGGTTCCAAATGTTTTATGATTTCTCCTATCACAAAGACTAATTACACAGTGCAACAAATTTGAACTTTGTGTCTTGCCGCGAGATGAAAGAAAGTGTTCTTTACTAAATCAAATACGCTGATTACGAAAACGAAATCAGAAATGTTCCATCACGTACCAATTTTTCTGGAAAAGATATGCCACATGTACCACTTAGCCTATATTTCATGTAGTTAGCAATATATCGTAATTCATGAAAAACAAAGTAGCAACTTTCGCGACACTTGGAAACTACTCCATTACAATACAGGAGGAACCTGTAGCTGGATAAAATACAGATCAGGGAACAAAATTAATTGTTTGTATTATTTGGTCTAGGAATTAATTTGTGCACCTGGACAAGAGATGGCATAACGAGCGTATCGTCCCACAGTTCCGTGTATCCACACATGCGTTGAAAACTCCTGTCAGCGCGCATCGTTCGTAGTATAGGGCAGTTGATTGACGCGTCAACAACAGCATTTTGTAGTCAACTGAACATGGCGCAGCTCGTGCCAGATAAAGTGTTTTTGCGGGGTGTTCTGCTTCATTACTTTAACATGCAGAAAAGTGCTACCGAAAGTCATCGTATTTTGGTGGAAGTGTATGGTGACCATGCGCTAGCTGAGCGAACATGTCAGAAGTGGTTTGTACGGTTTAGAAGTGGTGATTTCGGCCTGGAAGACCAAGAGCGACCTGGACAGCCAAAAAAATTTGAAGACTAAGAATTGAGAGCATTGTTCGATCAGGATTCGTGTCAAACGCAGGAAGAACTTGCAGAAGCATTAGGCGTTGATCAAACAACAGTTTCCAAATGCCTCAAAGCCATGGGAATGATTCAAAAGATGTCACATTGGGTTCCACATGAATTGAAAGACAGACGTTGAAAGACGAAAAACCATTTGCGAATTGCTGCTTCAAAGACAGAAAAGAAAGGGGTTTTTGCATCGCATTGTTACTGGCGATGAGAAGTGGATCCATTACGAGAACCCGAAATGAAAAAAGGCCTAGGTGAACCAGGTCCATCACAACCGAAACGAGATATTCACTGTGCAAAGGTTATGCTGTGCATATGGTGGGATATGAAAGGTGTGGTGTACTATGAACTGCTGCAACCGGGTGAAACTATTAATGGAGAACGTTATCGACGACAATTAATGCGTTTGAAGCAAGCTCTGGCCAGGAAACGACCAGAATGGGAGAACAGACATGATAAACTTATTTTTCAACATGATAACGCTCGTCCACATGTCGCAAAACCGGTCAAAACCTATTTAGAAAATGTTGGATCGGAAGTTTTACCCCACCTGCCGTATTCACCAGACGTTGCTCCTTCGGACTACTACTTGTTCGATTGCATGAATAACGATTTGATTGGACAGCGGTTCACTTCTTCAGAAGATATCGAAAAATGGGTCTCTGACTGGATCGCTTCAAAGGATGAGGACTTCTTTCGCCACAGAATCCGTAACTTGCCTGACAGATGGGCGAAAGTGGTGGCTCGCGATGGACAATATTTTTCTTAAGGTATTTATGTATTTTGTGTTTGAACTACAGTTTGAATGTGTGCGTAACAACCGCACGAATTAATTCCTAGACCAAATACAAAACATAAAAAAAGGTAGGAGAAAGCTGCAAAGAGCTTGAAATGTATTGACAAGTTAGAAACATGTTCTGGTAACTTTCCCTTTGTGGGTGGATGGTGAAACTTCTTGTATGAGTGTCCAGCAGTAATCTGCCAAAAGGTTTGGTGACCATCTTCCCTTATATCGTCTTTCAATACATTTTTTTCACCCAGATTGAACCTTTCTCTCGAAGGCCACTGTTTCACTACATAATGGTCTTTCCTTGCCCTACTGTCCCAGTGACACAAGAAACAGCAATATTTTGTGTAACCAGTCTGCATTCCCAGCACAACCCCAGAACTTTGAGGTCAACACAGATTTTCCATTTGTGGTTTGAATAGCCAATATACTTCAGAAGTAGTCTCATAGGTTTCTTTTAACTGAATGGAATGGACCACTGGTATCGAAAGTTTCTCGTTTCTGTTATGCAAAAGAACAGCTTTGAGACTACTTTTTGAGGAATCTATGAATAGGCGCCATTGATAGATGCAAACACACATAAACAGTATTCTTCACGTTAGGAGTTTTGCATGACACGCACTGCAGGAACAGACAGTGAGTGATCCCACTAGCAACTGACTGATGCAAATAACTACAACTCCACTATACCTCAACCAAGCCCTTCCCTCTCCACCCCCTCCCCTATGCACTGTCCAACCCTAGTAACAGGCTGTGCTGATAAGCGTGGCGACAACAATAACATGCAGTCGTGCGCTGATAAAATTGTGTTTCCAGAGAAAGGTTTAGGTGATAGCGAAAAATGGTTTTCACTATCGTGATCAGGGCAATGAATTCCATAGAAATCACATGTTTTTGTTCTACGGCAATTTTCATTGTCGCACAGTGTTATTGTAGAATTTTGGAAATCATTGTCACACAAAATTTGAACCTTCCTTAAAGTAATGAGCACTGTTTGGACCCGAAAAAAGATTTATTTATGTGAAAAAAAAACAACTTTAAAATTACCTTACGCACTTCTCATGGACAAAATATTCTGTCAACAGTAAATATTGTAGAAGCATGGAAATGAATGTAGAAGTAAATTGGAACCTTAGTATAATGCATTTAGGGAATTAATGTTAAGGGAACCAAACCTAACCTGCCTAACCTAACCACGAAAGCATATAGCCTACAAAATCTTAAGTAATCGCTAAAACTCCGCAGTATGTGTTAACAGACTTACATCGTAATCGAACCATGTAAAAATTGCATTCGTAGCATGATGAAATCGCGGTAAAAATTTACTATCCTTCGGACACCTCTAATTTTTTCGTTTCGTCAATTTTTGACATTCGTACTTACGTATCTGCTTCCCGGAACATTCCTGAAGGTGTATCAACGTTGTTTTGATGAAATTAATTGCAATTTTTCACATTACCAGTACGTCTTTCTGATAGGCCTTTTCGCTTGCCTGAGACGAACTAACCTAACCACGTGCCAATGGTTTGCAATTATTTCCAATTTCTAGATCCTGATACTAACACGACACCAAATTTGAACTATGTTTCCTAACCTAACAGAACTAACCTATCCACGCACCAATGGTTCGTGGGGCTACTAGCTATTCTCCGTCGGAGAATTAATTTTCAACAAACAACATGAATTTCAGCTATGAAACATTCACACATCACACAAAACACCTTCCCGATGTTTGACAATGCTACAGGAACTTATTACGGTAAGTAGTTTCTTCTGTAAAAATAAATAAATGTGTCCGAAGGAGAGTAAACAAGTACCGAAATCACAATAAAACAAAAGGAACTTGGGCCGAAAGTGCATTGTAACCTTAACTTAGTACTTTTTAAAATTATATATTCTCGTTCGTATTGGAAATGGTTGTGGCATGATTTTACAATACCGGACGGTTTCCCAATTTCTTTCATTTTTCACAAAGTCAATAATTTAGGCCCCGTAATCACGAATCTGCAGTTAAAATTTGGCGTTGACGTCATGCACGGGTAGCCCCATGAACCATGCATGGTAAGTTTAGGTTAGGCAAACAGTTAAAATTTGGGGTCGTAGTAATGTCAGGATACGCCAGGAGTGTTAGGTTAGCTGCTTTTTTTTTTTTTTTTACGGGAAAAATGAGCGATAGTAGTCCGGAATAGGATTTCTTGTGCTTACGTGGGTCATACTTTGCGATCAAATATATCTCCGTTATTTGTGGTTTCCTAACGCTGGAACCACTTTTATATTACGTAAAACGTTGAAATCTGTCAATTATAAAAAAAATCGACGTATTCTCGATGGGGTACAGCCGGTCGACGGCCCCCGAATCAGCCCCGAGCCGACAAAAGACAAGAATTTGTACATCTATTTTTCAACAGATAGATCATTGTATAACATCACATGGAAAATACTATCAAATACTTGGGGGAAAAAAATAATTGCGTGTTTACTTACCATTTATGCGTCCTTTCATTTCAAATATTGCAGTTTTTTGCAGATATGTGGCAGTTTCATTCTAATTTACTGTTAAGCACCAAAATCAGTTACGTTTGCAGTAGAAATACATATATCTCGTACAGTCAAATCCAATTATCATTACATTCCTTGCACAATTATAATTTCGCTCAGTTTTGAAAGAACGGCACTTTTATCACAGACTATGTCTGCAGCTGTACAGATTCTTACAATTATTCTATAAGTAATGAACAGATCAAAAACGTGTACAAACTCCTTAAATCGAGTTACCGAAGACGCGCCAACAATACAGTTCGAATTCCAAGTGCACCTGTTTCAGTACTTGCATATTATATACAGAGCATGAATAATACCCGGTATAAAACCCAGTATGGTAAGAGCGATGTTAATTATGAGATCCGCACCGCAGCCCCTTTCAAGGAAAACACCAAGTGGGGGCAAAATAATTGCCAGAATGATCTTGCAAATATCATTACATTCAAGAGGCATTGTACTCTATTTGTAGTGCCACACCCCTTAATTACAAATACACTTTCTTGCGATCTTGTGTAACTTGCGAGACGAGCTTGTCTGGCTGCTTTTGAATAACCAGATTAAATTCTGGTGCGAATAGAAACACCGGGCAACTTTCTTACCGATGAAACGCTTGACAAAAAACTGTCAACGCTGGATGTCTGTTGTTCCTTTTATCGTGAGAACTCACTCGTCGCACAGCACAGCCAGGAAGAAGTATTTTCAGTAAAAACGCACGAGAACAGGATGTCCAGTCCACAAATTGGTATTAGACTGCACTGGATGAAAGGTCAGTTGACTGTTGTACAGACGTTATGTTGTTGCTCACTGAAATACAAAAAAAAAATCACTTGTTCTTCTTTCTGCACTTGTTGTTAAACCGGGTGCCCGTTTTTTCTACCTGTTCTGAGTAGCAAGGAGAACGCGTTCACTTCTCTCCGCGACGCGTGTGGTGTGGCTGTGGCTAAAAGCGGAGAGGGCGGGTCTTCGCTTTGCCTGAGGATATAGAGGAAAAGAGGAGTTGGGGGAGGGGTTGTCAAGTCGGAAGTACTGTTTGAGTGAGATAGGCCTACACAAAGGAGTTTCGAAGAACTGTTTATAACCCTGATCACCGTGCTGTTACCAGTTTAATGATATCGAGTTATCGACGAATCTACCGCGGTAAAATGAACGTTCATTTCTAAGAAATAGAAAAAACAATTTCGTTGATCATTCCACCGAAGGTTTCGTGTGTGACTCTTGGCTTTACTCATTCTCGTAGTCGCAAAACCAAGAAGCTGTCCCCCCTCCTGTATTGGCAACAACCAGCAACCCAACCTTAGAATCCCCCCTCCACGAAGCGGTCAGCGGGGATACAGGATTTTGCCAAAATAAAAATAAATAACTGTAAGGCCCAAGTCCCTTCTGTTTTATTGCGATTTCATCATGCTACGAATGCAATTTTACACTGTTTAATTCAGGCCCAGGGACGTCGGAACTTATTTCGGAGTGGGGGGGGGGCAAGTTCTTAAATCCACCGACATTTTTTCTTAATCTCTTTTCATATATATATATATTATATTACATTTTAGATTAAATTATAGATGCTGCTCCCATTGTCCTCTCCGCTCTAGGTGAGGTGCACAAACAAGCGGTGATAAATACATTAACCAGCCAATCGATGCTCTGTTGTACCTATTCAATTCCATTTATTATGTATTTTTATACATTGGGGCAATACCAGCTTCATTGAGGTCAAATCACGATCTAGAAGAGGTGCTCCTTAATATATCAAAGTTTGTAATTGTTCAAGACTTTTTTTAAAAAAATCATATCATTTAAATATAGAAAATTACCAATGACTAGAACGAAGTTAAAAGAACGTAATGACTGAGAATAGAAAGCAATCTTTTCAGAAGCCTTTGCATCGCGGGTTTGCGGGGTCCTTATAAAATATTGATTTCTGATTTCAACACGTTCATAGGAAGTGAGCTCCCTACCAAGACTAAGACCGATAAAACTTTCTTAGAATCTCCATACCATTGCTTAAAGCTGAAGCTAAGGACGTAAGAACAACACGTAACCCCACAGAGGATGATACTGGCTGTGGGTCCAGGTGCCAGAGCCCTGATGGGAAAAGTACAGTAGAACCAAAGGCAACGTTGACCCGCGAGTCCGTGCATCGTACTCCCGCGTGGAGGGGAGGGGCAGAGTGAAGCATGCTTTGACAACAGTTCAGTAAAACTGAAAAACTTTGCTCAGATAAAGAGTACAATTAAGAAAGTCCTCTTTTCAACTGCGGCTAGATCACTTGCTTGGGATGGTTCACTTGGACAGCTCTGCTTAACCGACAAGGTTGAAGAAATTTAACAAAAACATGAAGTGAATCATGTTTTTCTAGAAATCGAGTTTCACACATTGACAATAGTTTTAATGTCTGGTACATAATGCAATGTATTTCTTTTTAGTATTTCACCTCTGCATATATACTCGTATTATTAAAAAAAAAATACACCAACTTCACTTACTGTACCAAAAGTGTTTTTTTTTTTAAAAAAAAATAACTTAGTGGATGGTATTTTCAGAATCCACAAAAAAATTAAGGAATTTTGGGGTGTCCGAACCCTGGGCCCACAACCTGGATACGTCATTGCGACATGACATTACATTGTCATCACATGTAGCCTATACTATGTATCCACCGACTCCAAAACTTTTTATGTGCAGAGCCAGTAACTATTTGAGCGATTGATTGCAGGATATTGCACCATACTTACGCTAAATATATTGCATAATGTACAAAATAATTTTTATTATGAACAAAGACAAACCAGATGGGGAACGCGGGCAGTAGTTTGGATGGCCGTGAACTAATTAATTAAAACAATGTAAGGAACATTGTATCTCGTAAACATTTCATGTTGTAACACTAATATATGTGCAACAGGAAACAAAAAATCTCGGGGTCGCAGATTCAAACCTAGTCTATTAACCAGCCATCCTATCACATTTTCTACAGTTCTCATTTCTGTAAGGTTAGTGCTGATGTTGCACCTTTAATAATAGACAGGAACATTTCTATCCCGTTTTATTGTCGGTTTTTCAACAGTGAAAACTCCAGTAGTAAATAACCTGGTAGTGAACTTTTGTCTGTAAAAGAGAAATTTGCATATTATATGTAGGAATATGGGCTACGTAAAATTGGAATCTCCACCCTCAAAATAGTCTCGCTCGGCTCCTATCACCTCCTCACTCGTATTGGGGAGTTACTCCTTTCCAATCATCGTTGCGTTTAATCTGACTTTATATAGATGTGACGTTAGAGATAACTTTTCAAAACTGTCATGAATTTTCAAGAATGTCACTTACTATTGTCAATTATAATCAACTTTATATGCTATTTCAAGCGGGATACATAGGTCCGAAGCACTGAAATTGTCCCCACTCCCTAGGAATCGAATCCTGTCCCTTTAATGATAAGAACGACTCCATTAGCCACTACGCTATCATCGGTGAACAGCCAATGTTTGTAATGTTAAGTTATTCTCGGAATCGTAACTAAATGATAGCAAAAATAGTTAAAATATCATACAAGCCATTAAAAATATTCTTAATGAACCTTAGAAGAATTTTAATTTTCAGAATTTAAGAAACGAAATGATTCTTGGAAAGGCAGACAAAGAAAACATTACCCCCAACCCCCTAGCTGGCCCTAGGTTGGGGCCATGCAATATACTCAAAGCCTGTAACCAAAATATTTTCAGAAGTCTGAAAAAAATCGAAGATTTTTGTTCCTTAGTCTGAAGTACAGTGTTCTATACAATCGCAATTTTCTACTATCACGTAAGAGCAATAAGAAGGCAGAACAAACCAAGAAATATGTGAGGTTCTAAATTGGTTCATGGTTAGACGTTCATTATATTTAATTTTGACGCGCTGTGGTGAATTTACATTGTTTCATGTAAATTAATATTACCACGTCCTGATTTTATAATTAAATTAATAGTGCATATGAGCAATTTTTGATTGAAATGTTTGAACACAAATTTTATGTAGTACTTGTTTAAAATATAATTTCTACAATTTCGGATATTTTGAAGTGTGTCAAAAGAATCAATGTATGTAGTTATAAAAAGTCCGATTAGTTGCTTCATTGGAACAACCAGGGACATAAAACCCACAATAAACTGTGCACAATCAATTTTTTTTTATCTAGCATGGGGCACCCTGTAGCGCTGGGCCTCGGGAGAATGCCAGAGTTGCCTCTCGCCGGGTCGGCTCTGCCCCCGCGCCCCCATCCTCCCAAGAAAAGCCTGCGTGAGACGAAATGTGGTGCGATGTGTTACCATGCGATCAATGTTCGGTTTTAAATGTATACACGTACGTTCAAACAGGGGTAATTACCGTTGAACATGTAACAGATTTTTCCTTGAAGGAATCATGTAGGCTATGTGCTTCATTGGAAATAGAACGAACACGTTGTTGTTAAGATTTTAATTTTGGCCGCGTTGCCATTCCACAATAGCTTCATCTTATGTAAATGATCAAGAATAATTTTATTCTACTGCTTACCTCCAAAAAGACGTCTTCTCTCTTCCCCTGCATCCACCTTTTCAGTAACACATTTGATATGTTTATGTTAACAATGATACGACGCGGTGGTCGACATACTCATGGTTATTCACAAGTTTCCGATGCACCCGATAACTGACTACTGACCCTGACGAACACCAAACTTCAACTGAAAAGTTGAAGACAAAGATAGGCAGGGACGTAGCTAGTTTGATCAGTTCGGGGGGGCCCAAAACTTAATATTTTTTTCTATCAATATAAATTTACGGATATAGACTCGCGAAATCCACGGCCATTATCCGGGAATCTTAAGCCCGCATCACACGGAACTGGATATCCAGTAGGTATGCCCTAGTTGGCGCTGGACTGGCTACCAATTTGCTAGTTTTCGCCTCACACGATACTTATCAGCATACTTGTCGATAGACTTTTGTTCCCATACGAGGGAAGTTGTAATGGCGGCCACGTGAGATGTAAACAATGTATCACTTCACATTTTTAAAAGCCGATAACTATTCAACCGAGAGGAATAACGTTTCGTATAAAACTTTATTTGGTACAAAACAATGGCGCTGCTTAAATACATACTTTACAACGTTTACTGTACACGTATGGAAGAATATTTTAGTTGTTTAAAATGTAAACACCGTGCACTCAGCATAGATGGTGTAACTCAACACGCCTTTCATGCTGTATACGTTATACATTGCTGGAATAACACTCGGAAACCACAGACAAAAGCGCTCCTTTGCACACTCACAGATTACCTTCACATGGCGAAATTTTGCTTTGATTGGCTGTTCTACAGAATCCAGTCGAGGAAACCAAGTAGCAATTAGAACATGTCCTATTCCTCCAAACCAGTCAAGCAGTCAGCCAGGCGGCCATGATTGCTAGCTAGAAAGTTAGTTCAGCGCCAACTAGGACATTCCTACTAGAAATCCAGTTCCGTGTGATAGAGGCTTAAATGCAGAATGAACTTATTAACTTAATGGCATCTAGACAGTCTTTAAAAATCCATGTATTTTCTCTTATGTCAGATTTTTGAGACACCAAGAACAATGTCATTAGTCCTTACTCCTTAGATTTGTTGTTGATTTGTTGTTGATTTGGTGTTTTAAGTCCACTTTATGCACAGTAAGGCTAATCGGGACTGGACCTACAGTTTAAAGTGGGATCCGAACCACTTGTGCCTCCGGCGGGTATCGAACCCGGGACCCCTTGATTACAAGGCGAAGACGCTACCACTGCGCCATCGGGGAGGCCCTCCTTAGATTTGTAAATTTGCTCGAAGAAAATTGAGATGTAGAGAAAACCCTCTTCCGTCAGTTTAGATATAAAAAGGTGCTGGAATCAGTTGCACAAGTATGACAACGGTGCGAAAATGAAATGCTTGTGTAATGAGTTCAAGATAGGCATCCCATGTATATTGTTTATACCAGAATCGAATCCGGCGGCCTTTAGTGCAAGGCAACACCGTTAATCACTATTCTTGTGGCGTCGTACTGTACACATTGGAGAATGATGACTATATATATGAAATTTTATGCACACATCTAATTTCTTAAAAGTAATCCTCTTTCAAAATTCCCGCGCACTCAAATTATTGCGCTCTAGTCTTTCAAGGTTCGATCCCTGGTAGGAACTCCAAAATTTCTGTGATGGCCTAACATCGTGAGGACAATTGGGAAGCTACTTGAAATCAATATGTAAGCGAATTCCACTCTCAAAGCTAGATGGGACTCGATGTGATGACCACGCGTCACCGAATGGAAAAACACTTCGGAGGGTTTGTCCTTCGAAATTAATTTTACTGAATAACTGTAGTTTTCTTTAGAGGACCTAAACATGGCTTTTTTGCACAGTACAATGTTGTTTTCTTTCACCCTACTTTTATAGTTTTTCATTCAAAGGATTCCACTCCCGAAGCATGAGCATGACGGACTACTAAACCAGAGGTCGAAGGTTCGGAGCTTGGACAGGTGTGGTTGCATCATGTGTCGCATCGCTATTCCTTCGGATATCATCATTCAATCTCTTCGTCGCATTTAACCCAAGAGGTAGAAAAGCGGCGTAAAATAACGAAATAGAAATTATTGATTGACTTGGTCCATTTTACTTCACTTTTCTGACACTTTTTGGCTAATCGTGAAGATTAGAATGAGTTAAGATTAACTTGATGAAAGGACCATCACGAAGAAGACACATTCTCAGGCCGGAATTCGAACACGGGACATTCTGCTTCGTAGCGTAACCTACTAACCACTCCACCACGGAGTTGTCGGCCCAAATAGAAATGAAAATTAGAAAATGCCGTCTTTAATTTGCATATATATACCGAGTTCACCAGCAAGGGCAAAATATTTTCCCTCCCACTAGGATAGACAAATAACAGAAAATGCTTGATAAGTAATTTGGCTCTCCATATTTCATGATATTATTATGGAAGTAACTATTATTCGCTACATAACTTTCGATTAATTTTATTTGTATGTGTAGTGAACTTTCCCGCCTAAGCAGCCTGCATTTGCGGGTGGAGGCCAGAGTTGTTAAAGGTCCAGGAATTTTAAATAAATTCAATATCCATCCAGGAGAGAAAATCAGCAAGTGTAAATGGGTTCTAGGCCTCGATTCGGTCCAGGAACCTTTTTTCCGTATGAATTTAAATACGGTGCAGGAACTCTTTTTCGGTAAGATTTAAATACGGTCCAGGAACCTTGTTTTGCGGCTGAATTTAAACACTGTCCAGGAACCTTTTTCCAGGATCAATTAAAATTCGGTGCAGGAATATTTTCCGGATCAATTTAAATACGATCGAGTAACCTTTTTTAATGGAACAATACACTACTAGTACCGAATTTAAAGAAGAAGAAAGGTTCCTGTCCTGCAACGGAACTCAATAAAACCCATAGAAGTTATAGGTAGATGGACCTTTGACAACCCAAGTGAAGGCTAAATGAAGAAAAAACACAAAATATGAAAAACACAAAATATGCAGAATTTTGAAACATATTATTTCTAGAGCATGCACACTACTATATAAAGTTGACTATATACCTCGTTTCCTTCCTTAATTGAAATGTGACTTATTCTTCATCATATGGGAGATCAACCGTCCTGGGAGTCAAACCCGGTGTCCTGTGTGGTAGTCGGACACCAATTTAGAAAGTCAATGTGTTGGACATTTGGTCGATCAGTCGATCCTACTTCATTTTTTTTGAGATGAAAACGAGCTGACAGCTTCACACTCAAAATTTCACTTAGCCTACCCCCGTGGAGGAGTGGTTAGCACATCGTGCTACGATGCCAGGTGTGCCGGGTTCGAATTCCGGACCGAGCATGGGTGTTTGTGAGTGTCCATTGATCAATTTAATCATGTCATCACTCATCCCCATCTTCGCAATTAGCCAAATCTGGCAGAAGAGCAAAGTAAAATGAACCAAATCAATCGAAATTTCACTCGCAATGCATGAAAATGAGATCTCAAGCACTCCGTGATCCTACCGGAATCTCACGTCTACAGAAGCTAACTTTGAAACCACTTCTCGGATCAAACTCTTCTTCGAACTAGCTGACAGTCATCAATTGTCGACCAATCAACACAGTAGGGCAAAAAGAAGCAGAAGGATATAAAGTTGGTACATTACAAAGGCTTATTATGGTCTTTCCCTTCATTGCAGGTTATGAGCACAAGGGTTGAGTGTGGGAACCTGAAGGAACCGCGACATCTTTGTCATTCATCTCCCGCCAGAAAAGGGACAAACAGTAGAATTTTGTCTCTTGCAATTTGAAAAGCCTATGTCCATGCTGAACCATAAAGTAATTAACCCAGAAAGTACTAGCTACCCGCAGTGCGTTTCGGCGCGGCCGATAACCAGAGCCAGATGAAGAGAAGATTTTGTGGGAAGGGGTGACCTGGCTTAGGCCCCCTGGTGTGCATGAGTTGTTAAGTTGGTAAGTTCAGTATGGCACTACATTTTAAATAATGCTGATGGAATAAATGAATAAAGTTTGTTAAATGACAACGACTCCTTACCACAAGAATATAATTATTCTTTACGGATATCCCCTATAACGGTTGGGTGTTCGACGTGCTGACCCCACGTCACCCAATTACTGGTTAAAGATCTCCACACCTCTAGGTAGGATTGTGGAAGGTAGACTGGCAGTCGGGAGATAGATCAAGGCCCTTCCAGGGCTGACGAGCGACGGATTATTATTTATTTATAGATGCTTAAATATGTGCAACCTCACATGTCTTCCAGTGACTTATTGCAAGGGTTTGTTATTGTACTTAACTCAACAAAATAAGCTTACTGTGTGAGGCAGATTCATACGAACCAAAAATACCCAAAATAATAACAATAATAATAATAATTTACTTCAAAATTACAAAAATGTATTTACTTGTTCTTGTTTAAATTTTCGATTCTTCGAAAAGTTTGTTAAGGAGTTGGGTTGGTGATTTTAAGTTTACTTTATGCACAGTAAGGCAAATCGGGACTGGATCTACAGTTTAAAGTAAGATCCGGACCACTGTGTACCTCCACTCATGTATCGAACCCGGGACCCCTCGATTACAAGGCAACAACGCTATCACTGCGCAATCGGGGAGGCATCGTTTGTTAAGGCAAGGAGGGACAATTTCGCACTAGTTGTGCATTTATTTCAATATCGTCAGATTGGGCACTGCTATTTAAAAAATGGTTTAGTATGCGAGAGAGTATGAATTTCTCTCCATGTTGCAAGTGGAAACTGTTTTTCAAGTTGATTAGTAAGCTAGACACGATGTTTGAAAACTATGATTAATAGGTATTTACAGATTCCCAGGTACGTGTACGTATTCCTTATGAGAAATCAACTTCAACTTCAAGTTACGGCTAATCAAATGGGAGTTTCGACTTTTCCTGCTACTATGACATAGTTCAACGTATCCTCTTTCCGTCCATGTACTTTTCTACGTCATTGGATGTTTGATATATTTTGATATATATTAGGAACGAATAAAAACATGGTCCCATAAGCGTAATGCATTTCTCCTTGCCTCCTGCGGGCATCCTGGCAGTGTTGCCAAACCTGATGTGCATAAAAGATCTACATTTCACCATAAATAGAGCTGAATATGACTTTCAAGGAGCTAGATTAACGAAGGCAGCATAAAATGCTTCCTAGAGTAATTTTAGGTGTCAGAGGGGTGGAGGCGCTGCTATTACCGTTAGCTTTAAAGTGATGGTAATTTATTCCTAGTTTTCACCGCCTAGATTTGGCGGCATCACCCATCTCAATAATCCAATGATGTTCATATGAAATCGAAAATAAAGGATTCCCGGATAATAATATTGTCATCTTCACCTTAGCCACAGCGCTATATATAAAAATACCTGAGGAGGAAAGAGGGGAGTGGGTGACGCAGCCTATATATGAATATCACGTCACGTGCAAAATGTACACTCATGGCAAAGGTTGAACTTTATGGGCCGGAGCCAGAGGTGGCATCATGGTGGGGCAGAGGGCGGGTGCCACAGTTCACAGTCAAACGAGTGCACGAAAGAACCAGATCTGGCCCCAAAGAGCGAAGTTGGCAACAGTGATCGGCACCTGCCCCAGCTAGAAAGACTTAGGGGAAATTGTCCCTCCTCGCCTTAAGGAGGATTCTCAAAATCGGTCTTCACGATATCGAGAAAAATATGCGACTCGAGAAATCGTACAGTTTGTGAAAATAATTACTATTAACACGTTGCGTGTTTTAGACTGTTTCAATAGTAGAATAGTAGGTGCGAATAATACTACTTACCTGGAGATATGAGGCATCGTGCCACCATTATACTTATTTATCGTGTATTGTGCTCTGATTCGGGACCAATTGTAACGGTTTGCATATACTGTATGTGGTTTACCGCTGCACAAGCGGTCGTTCTTCAATCTACTCAAGCTCAAAACATTGTTTGGACGCAACGGCAACACTCAACGCCCAATCCTACCTGTTGTTGACCTGCGACTGCTAGGGGTGGAAAGACATCTCCCTCAAAATTCCGAGAAACAACGAAGTTCTAGGTTCCTACACTGACATCCACTATAGCTAGAACCAGGAAAACGAGAAAGACATGTGGTTTTGGGTTCGTTCCACTCAAATTAAGAACAGTGTTTCTAACTGAAAGAAAAAAAAATACTGAAAAACTATTTTGCAATATTTGTCATGAAAGTAAAATTTTCAGCAAACGTAGACAGTTTGCCGGGGCCACGTGAACGTTTCGGGGGGCCAGTGCCCCCCGGGCCCCCCTAAGGACGTACCTGAAGATAGGGAAAACTTAATCATCTTCGGAAACGCCAATCTGGACAAAGCTTTCCGGACAACAGGGTTGTGGACATGCAACAGCAGGAGGGAGGCCAGGAATTCTTCAGAGAATATTTGGCTCCTCCACAACAGCTGTTTCTGGAACTGCAGACCTGCAGACCGTTCCTATCTGAGTGCACCGACCTCTTCCCCCAACCCCTCCCTGGAGCATTGTTACGAGCGAGTGTATCTGTAGAAAACCTGCTGAAACAGGAAGAGGGAATTCCTAGGAGGGACAATTCACGTTTGCACTTGCTTTGAAAAGACGAAACTGCCATTCCAAATGTGCTTAGCGATCTGTCAGTCAAGTACTTATTTTCTTATTCTTGCTGTTAGCGGAAATTTCAGCCCATGTTAATTTGACGAAGGTAAAAAAAAATCTCAAATTTTATTCAGAACAAAAAATGAGCAGAAAAAAATAGTACATTTTTTATGGCGCGACTGGGGGTGGGGGCAAAAGGACCATATTGCCCCCCCTCGATGATGAGTGAGGGCATGATGCCCCCCCCGGTTCCGACGTCCCTGTTCAGGCACGTAGCTAGAGGGGGCGGGGGGGGGGAAACTGCCCTCCTGAGAGCCTGCTTTGCCCCCCTGAGAAAAATACAGAACACATTCCTACCTGGAATTCTCACTAATCTTTACAATTATATCATGTGTTACTCTAGCCACATAACAAATACACTTATTGATTTTGTGATTTGTTAGGGTGTATGGGATTCCGTACAATGTCGTATCAGGATTGGGGGAAATTCCCTTCCAGATTCAGACTTCGGGAAATTATTTCGCAATTTTCAGTATCTAGAACAGTTGTGACATTTTGAGTAGTCTTGTATTAAAGGTGCCTAATGTTCGGATGTTTTTCTTGGATGTGTTGTTATGAACTTGGAACTGCTTACATTTTTGTTTCCCAAGTCTACCTTTTGGTAATAGTGATTCATGTGGTAGAGAGAGGGAGTGGATATTTGACTTACTTAGCGTTGCTTTTCTGCCACTTCTAGCTAATCGCAACAATGAGTGATGACGAAATTGATGAAGACACACTCATCAACAGTGCCGCAACCCCAGGTGGTAGGGGGCATTGTTCCCCTCTCCCCCGACCTTGGACGGAAGTCAATTCTAGGGGAAGCAAGCATTGAAGTAAAAAAAAAGACTAAAAAATCTAAGAATAGCAGGACAATTGGATAGTACTGATGGAATTAGTTTTTACGTGTTCCTTGCATTTTTCTTCCAGACAGCCAAGGGCACCTGCAAGGGGTACAGAGGGGCAATTGCCGTCCACATCGATTTCAAATTTTATACAAATAAAAATGCATTTTGTAAAATTTTCTTGATCGCTTCGCTAGCAGTCTCTCCTGTTCTTTTAGTCCAAGTTCATAGCCATGGGCGTGGCGGGAGTCGGCCCTGGGAGCCACACGATTTATATGAAAATAAATGTTAAAGAGAATGCCATGGCGCCCCGTAAAATTATTTGCGCCGTATTAAAACAATTTTTTTCTATGAAACTTAATATGAAATACTAATGATGACACTGTAATCCAAGAAGTCATTGATCAATCAAGGGATTCCTGTTTGTTCGTCAGGTGTCAAAACATGTATTTCAACTACGTATAATATAATACGAGTACAATTCACACAATATTTTGCAAGATGGTTAACGTAACCAGTAGGCAAACATTGTCTGTAGTGATGCAAGAGTCTCCCCTTTGAAGGAAATAGAGTTCGTGGTGGACTAAGGGACCCATGTTTTAATGTTTTAGCAAGTACAAAAGAATGTATTACAAATTTTTACACAATTCGTCAAAGTGTAGATAATACGTATGCAACCATTATTATTTAATAAATTCGATTTTTCTTGCATAACACAATACAATGATGTTGGATTCTCGTTAGATTCCTTTGAGCGTAAAAATCATGTATACTGGAAACTAGAGGGAATCCTTATGCAGCATGATTTATAAAGGGCTCCCTTAATCAATTCTGCAGAGAGGCCCAAAGCTGTTGGTACATATATTAATCGTCTATCAACATTATCGACCTGTAAATATCAAGTAGATACATTCACCAACTGTACTGTTGCATTGTGACTTCGAGCAGCCATGATTGAAGCCAGTCCTTGTAAGCATACGGGATTCAAGCGGGCGGATGGGAGATACTAACACCAATAGAAATCATGGATTTTATAAAAGCACAACCTTCCAGTAAGAAGTTTTGTGTCACCAGAAACATAAAGAGGGAATGTGAAGCGAAATTTTTACAGAAAATATTGACTATTGGAAATTTCAATTGTTTTAATACAATGTAAAGTTAATTTCGAAAATCGGGTAAAAGTAGGTTTTTATAGGTATTATACACGAAATACAGGTGCCATGCACGAAAATAAGCAAAAGTGTACAAAACACTAATACCCTGTCAGAAAATTATATTAGGTCATTTTTATGACATCTGTAACAAAAAAGTATAGGCATTTTGTCAACATCCCGACTCTAATCTTTGGTCTTATCTTATCTCCTACTGTCACTGATAATGGATTTTTCGAGTGTGGGGGAAGAGATATACGTTATGTTACACGATGTACCACTTAGTTGCTAAGAAATCTCAGTACTCGAATAAAAAGTGGTTAGCGGAATTTCGATGTCACGCGGTATCCTGTGATTACACGTAAAAAGTATCACGCTCTTCAATTCTTGTTTTCAAGGTCATGATATCTAATATCAAAGGCATCAAGTCGCAGCTCCAAACTTTTGCTGTGGATGAACCGCGAAACGGCTGAAAGCAATATAATCGGAAGTGTACGTCACTTTTTTCCTCAACTGTTAATGAATTACTAGATCGTGCGAAATGTGAACGAACAACTCTGAGAGTAATATTTTGAAACATTTACTTCATTCAACAAATAGCCGCCTACGAAGTCGAGTTCCGGCCTGGCATAGATGTTACTTTGTGAAAGTCCATTCAACAATTTCATTCTATCATTGCTCATTCTCATCGTCCAGATTAACCTAAATAAGCAGCAAGCAACTTAAAATAAGAAAACTTCAAATAGCCTATATTTACACATTACAACTAAATTTTAAATAAATGAAACATCGATGGAATGGTGGAAGAAATCCCAAAATATCAGTAAAAGTGGAATCAACATATTCTGAGGACGATAGCTGTTTGCCTCAAAAATTATTAAATAATAACTTAATTTAAATTACAGGCGAAGAAGAAAAATAAATTTAGGAAGACCATATCGTCGATGGAATGATCATTATTGTAACGCAGAACGGGCTTTGGTTACCCACACCTGCAAGAGGAAGAAGAACAAGAATAACTTATTGAACGTCAGGCAACGTCGAAGTCTACTGTGTTTCAAAGGCAACAGATCCCGTTGCGGTAGCACTGGGAGAGACGATTCCACGCAGGTAAAACAGCGATAGCGAAAAATCATGCGAGGCCAGGCCGGCTCGGTAGCTCAGTGGTTACTGACATTATTATGTGATGGGGCACATTTCTAAAACCTTCCATTAAATATTTCTGTTTAGCATATCGTGAAAAGTACTCAGATTTCAATAAGAAATACAACTTTTACTACAGAGTTCTTCACGAACTAACGATGCAGCTAATACAAGGGAAGACAGTACTTGAAGAAGTGAAGCGAGTGCAAGCAGTACTGCTGAGCATGCACAGAGAGCGTGTGCAAGGTTACAATGTTAGGAGTCGTCTTCCTATGTTTGATGCACAAGAAGAAGCATCGCTGGTGCAGGTGTTAGCAGAGAGACGCAGTGCACAGCGAAAGAGGATAACGTGTCTCGATACAGCCACGGGGAGAATTACCGAACCCAAGTTAATACGAAATTACTTACGGGACTTTTATGCAGATCAATTTGATGAGAAGGAAGATCAACAATCCCACCGCCCTCCACTGCAAGGGATGGACCTCCCCATGTTAACGGAAGATGACCGTCGCTATTTAGAACAGCTATTCTCAAAGAAAGAAGTGTACGAGTCTGTCTGTCCAGAGTGGAAAGAGAGGTAAAGCTCCGGGAATCGATGGTGTCGCGATAGAATTGTTCCAATCCTTTTGGACAACGGTGGCTCCAATGTTCACACGCTGGCTCAATGCTGTGTTTACGAAGAAACGCCTTGGAAGAACGAGTCTCACGGGTGTTATGGTTTTGATTCCCAAAATATCTCAGCCCAGAAAACCAGAACACTTCAGACCAATCACATTACTATGTGGTAGATAAAGTGACAATCTTGGGAATAAACTTCAACACGACCATCACAGAGAATGTCTCCAGAACTTTTACTACTATTCTCCCAAAAATCCAGGCAGTGTTGAACATGAACCGTTATAGACAACTATCCTTACGCTCTAGAATACAGTATGTGTACATGTTTGCATTATCGAAGTTCTGGTATGCTGCGCAAGGTTTGCGTGTCCCTGCGAAAGTCGCGGCGCAAGTACGAAAGATGATAACGCGCTTCATATGGCATGCACATTTGTTTCACGTTGCACATGAAACCTTATGCCTCCCAGCAAATAAAGAAGGACTGAACTTGTGCCAAATGGAGAGACAAGCCTCAGCCTTGTTTCTACAACGGAATATTGAGTTACTACATCATTACCCTGATATTTTAACAGCAAGATTACTACATACTCTGATAGATGAAGTGGAACTGCGAATACCCATTTATCCAGGTAAGATCCCTCCCAACTACAAAAATTTAAGGACAACTATTGTCGAGTTTTGCTATCTCCTAATCGGTTCAGCTCACATGGATGTCGATGGCATGACAGTGAAATTTTTCTATAACCAATTGACTTGCAGGTTACATCACCAGCCACCAATTGTGATTCTCCAAACCAATGTAGTGTGGTCAAACGTATGGAGAAATATATCTGCATCTCATCTTCCTAACCGCATTCGATCTCTATGGTACCTAGTAGTTCACGATGCCATTGCGACCGGTGCTCGAAAGTGGCGATACCAAATGACTGACAGTGCTGTACGTTCCAATCGTCATCAAGCTGAAGACCACATCGTCTATACCGCGTTTGGTAGAACCTGTCCCGCTTCCCGCGCTAGGGAGCGCTCAACAGTTTCGGTGCCAATGAGAAACGAGGAAAAAATCGTCTGCTGGGCAGCGAGGAGCGAATGAAAGCCAGAAGAGAGGCGCTTACGTAGACGCTGTTGCGACGTTGCGTATTTTAATTGGCTGCCTGGCTTTGACTTTCCCCAGCACCGAGAAAAGAGAGGGAGCAACTAGCGCGGGAACCGGGACAGGTTGTAACAAACGCGGTATAGTAACATGCACCGCAACGGCAGATCAATGGAAGTAATTGTGTAAATGCCTTGGCACTATATGTAGAACGTCGCCCGATATATTTACTGTAGATCATTTACTGTTCCCAGATTTTTTGTTCTTCCCTCTTACTAAACTAAGAGCGGTACAGTTTTTAGTAACTCACTATATTTATAATATTTTACGACATAATTCAGTGTCAATGCAAATTTCGTTGCAATATCACTACAGTGAGAATTATTACCAAATGGACCAAGCTAACCGCAAAACACTCTATGCAAATTTCTTGCAGGCCCTTTTCTAGTAATTCTGTAAGTACTGTACACCTAATTATGTAATCTATATCTGATATATGTATAATGTTATTATAGGATCATGTAAGTAGTCACTACTGCATAAAATAAAGAATACATAAAAAATAAAAAGGGGTTAGAGAAATGGCACGGTATGCCAGAGACCCGGGTTCGAGTCCTGGTCGAGCCTGCATTTTTCGCTGAAAATTTCCACGAAGAATAACTTAGTTTTACAACCGAATATTTTAAATTATTATTGTTACAAATAAAGGAATTTATTTTGAAAACAATTTACTATAAAAATAATTTACAATCTGAGAACTGCAAAGCACGATTGAAACACGAACTCAAGGTATTAATCGGCTGGCAACGGGTGATCGGGCCGTTGATAAAAGTTTGATAGTTGAAAGAAGATCATGATGAACCATGTAACATCCCGGTAACTGAATTGCTATGCTATTTTGTTTTAAATACTTCACACCTTGTTAAATATATATATATATATATATATATATATATATATATATACACACGTATATATTTCCTTGCTGTCTGTTTTCTGCCCTCCTTCAATCGCCTTCCCTTTCCTTACTTCTCATTCTTTTTCTCTGTTCGTTGATCTATACCCATTCCCTTGTCTCTGATTTTATCTTTCTCCTCCTTCATTCATCAAACGGCCCAAGGGAGAGGCTGATGGGGCGGCAGGTTAAAAATAAGTGAGAAATAAATCCGGGGGTTATTTATGAATTGTAGAAATATGAATGTATCTTGAAAGATATGAAACAACAATAACGCAATATTTTTTTGTTAGTTATTCATGTCTATACTGTTGTGAATAAGATGCTTGTTAATAATTAAGCTTCACACATGCTTGCGGGCAGTTCAAGGTTCATGAACTGAAACAAAACGCCAGGGAAACAGTTGACAGCCCCTGCAGGAGCAGAGCACCAGTAAAGTCCCATTCTTTACAATGAAAATAGTGATTGGCAATTTGCCGGGTACTACTCATGCATCCAACATCACACTCGTCTCATTTAGTACTACGGCAGTTTGTTTCTTTATACAGCGTATTTACAAAAGATACAATTCAACCTACATGGTTCGATTGCGATATATATAGCCTAATTTCTATACCTCCCTGTAATATAATATTCCTTCTTATTAATGAAGATAATAAAGCTTCTAACAGTGTGTGTAAAGAGTGAAAAGTAAGTTTATGAATGTACACTACATAAAACACACCGTATTGCTAAATTCGCTGATATGGAAAAGGGAAAAGATGGGAGAAATGGGGGCAAATTTTAAAACTTGTAGACTAGCGTTGTGCACTTTGTATAAGGGGTCACGCTTTCGATCATCTCGTAGTAGAGGCACATTGTACAGCACAGTGTTTCGAAATTCACTTTAACCCGTAGGTCCAGTCCCGATTAGCTTATATGGCAAAAAGTGGACTTGAAGTTTAACCAAAGCTTTTTCAAACAACAAATAAAAACAATGTTTTGCTTTTGTGTTTAATTATTTTACTTGCATGCATGCCTGAACTGGTGGTTCTATTATAAGGTAGGTGAGCCAAAGGTGGCCATAGTTAAGCTTCCAGGGAAATTTACAAATCTCCAATGAGAGATAAATTTATGATTTTCTTTTAGAAATAACTCTTGTAACTAATTAACAACATATACCATATAAATATTTCGTAAAATTCCTTGTAACTTTAAAAAAAAGAATTACAAAACCGTTACATCTGTTCCCAAGGTGGCCCATGGGTGCTTATAGTTTCGTAGAAAATGTTCCTTGTGTTCAAGAAAACATATTTATTAATGTTTATTCATTTTTTAAATAATTTATTAGAGAAATTGTTGGTCTCAAACTTTTGATGAGTGACATGCATTATGTATAGTAACGACGCATAACCGACCCCCTTGGCGGAGTGATTACTTATTGACCGACCCTCGTATGTAGAATGATTTCCCCAAACTTCCATCTCTTGGCATTTTGGATTTGAGTTGTCCTACCATTGTGGAACATTTCTGGAAAAAATATCTTCTATAGTATTTAATTCCGGGTTGGAGTAAAATTTTAGCTAATTGCACCCTACTAATTGTCTTCGAAATAAAGAAAAGAACCACTTCTGCAAAAGAAAAAAAAAGTATCACTGAAATATTTAACAAATAAACCCAACTTATTAATAACATTTAGTGATTCATGAAAGTCTGTGCAAATTTAACATTATTAAGTAATCTTTAATAATAAAAGGTATTTTAATGTGATTAATAGTGTAAATTCAAGAGTCCCAAGGTGGTCCGCCGTGGGCCACCTTAGGAACTCTCCTCTGGGCTACGTTTTTCAATAAAAATAGGTATCGTTCCTTTGCCACAAAAAAAAAAAAACATTTTTACAATGTAACCATGTGATCAAACATATTATTAAACGAGATTTCAAAATATGTATAAAATATTAACATTCGTTAATTTCGAGGACGTACACACACACATTTCTTACTTACCTTTAAATGACAACGAGAACTAATCTGCTCGATCCCTGACATAATAACGGACATAAAATGGCTGCTGGTAGCCCGAGACAGTTCGTTTTCTGCATAGTGCACCAGAGGGGGACTGGGTACATTGATGTAGTGCCGTTTGTTAACTTTGTTAAATACTAATATGATTTTCGTGAAGTAGGCCACCTTGGGAACTATGACCATCTTCAGCTCACGTACCTTATTACATGTGTTACATTACATTGAGTATAAAGTATAAAGATACATAAACATAAATAGGTTAATATAAGTGAGTACCAAGACTTGCTCTGGTAGCCAAAATAAGTCTTCTTTACAAGATATATCTATTACATATTTTGTCTCTTAAATTGGCATGTTAGGATTTTTCGAGTACATTGTATCTACTCGTACGTTAATATTTTACCATACGATTGTTGCATATTTACAGGTAAATCTCATGGTTTGGTTTCTATAGGTGTGTTTCACATACGTCACAAACTGTTGCAATTGTGAGATGGAGCAGCCATGATTGAGGCCGGTTCTTGTAAGAATACGGTCGGGAGATTTGACCCTTGTTTTCGATAGTACATTGTGCAGTATTCGGTTGTTTAACAGAAACTCAGGTTTATCATACAATTTCATGTGAATGAAATAATGATGTCTCGTCACGGAACTTGGTAATTGTTGATCAGATGATTGGCGAGAATAAATAGTGTCAACATTAATGAACAAAGCAAACATTACACACTGTAGAGTGAACATTTACTCTCAGGAGGTAAGTTCATATATCACCTTTCTCTGTCACTTTTAGTACAAATGGATCAAGCTGGTGTGTTTATTCATACTTGCAAGTAGTGTTCCAATGTTTTTGTTTGGTAGAAAGGTGCTGATTCTTCCTATACATTTGACGATAAAAATGATAATCTTCAAAGTTTAATTCATCTTGATAATTTTACGTTTGTACTTGATTATTTATATTTCGTTATTTAACACAAACTATTATTAATTTTTAGCCGATCCATGAGAAAAAGTACCGGCAGTAGGCTTTGCGTACTGTCAGAAAAAAACACTGTTTGATTAAAACGTATTAATGATACTTATATCAAAGTATCCCAAATTGATTATGTTTATTTTACTTCGCTTTTCTGCCAGTTTTGGCTAATCGTGAAGACAAATCTGAGTGATAATATGATGAAATTGATTAAGGGAAACTCACAAAGAAAACTCTTGCCCAGGCCGGGATTAAAATTTCAAGCTACATCATTTGGTTTACTTTCTTAAGAACACAATTAATGAGTGACAGAGAAGTTTCTTTTCTGAGACCTACATAAGGGGTTTGTGTTTGCCACAACTTTTTTGGGTGGGTAATTCATGTATATATTTTTCATTGCTCACCACGCCTCCCCAGAGGAGCGCGCCCCCCGGGTTGAGAACCCTGTTCTTGAGAATAGATGTTCCTCCCAGAATGCATCGATACTTATGTTTTATACTTGATGGAATTAATGTTACTCCACATTATTTGATTTATACGTTTCAGTGTGACTATTTTAAATTTATTATTCATTTATTATTATTATTATTATTTTGTTAATTAGATCATATCACAATCGCCAACAGGCTGGCTTCCGTTAATTTTACTATCATACTGTTGGAAATAGTTTAGGTCAGCGGTTCTCATTAAACGTGAGACTAAACGTCTAATCTACCCCCTCCATAGGTTTTCTCCTTATAGTGCGTTTTGGGAATATTTTTGGCTGCCTGATTGGTGGTGCGTTTTTGATATGTTGGAGGAGTATTTCTGCAAGAGAGATTCGGGCTATATGTGGAAAGATGGTAAACAAATAAACATTGGCATCCTACGTTTATTATTTAATTAGGTGTTCTGAGTTTACAATCTTTATGATTAGTTACAAAAATAAAATTGTGAAAGAAATTTATGCTAAAAAGTACATAAAAAAAACTTTTTGTTGTCATATATATTTTACAGAGTTACTGAAAAAAGTAAATAACAAAAATAACTTTGTAAATAAACTGTCAAGGACAATTTTGGGGTTCTTATTGTAAATCTGAGTTTCTTGTGATAAGGATGTCCCTGAATAGCCTTACAGAGTTCCATGATGCCCGGTTGTTCACCTGAAACTTTTAAGTGGAGACTCGGCTCCAAATTTAGTGTGTTGTTTTTTAGGTACTCCATGGATGAAAAAGTCCAAGGCATCCATCACTCGAATCCTTATAAGATGTAGGCTAAATGCAATATTGAGCCTTCATTATTGCTGGACCTGCAAGATCATCTGCATTATGAGCATCGAACAACCAACTAAATAAAAAGGTAAGATTTTTCAAGTAGTGAATGTCACATCTTACTTCCTTCCCTCTATCCACGGGCGGATACACCCCTTTCAGCACCGCCAATTTTTATCTCAACAGTAATAATAATAACAATAGACCTAATAACAAACATAAGTTAATATAGGAAAGAAGAAATCTGTTATTATTTACTACTTGTTGGAATAAAGCGATCTGCCAAGGTACAAAATATATAACTATCGTTTTTTTACTGCTATTCAAAAACATTTAAATCAGCGATGAACATTTCTGTTGTAAATCGTCAGTCACTTTTATAAACTGTATGTAATGTTTTTTTCTAAGTCTGTCACTGTCTTCTTAGTTGTCAATATTTTTTATCAATATTTTGACACTTAATTTATTTTATACGTACTTTTCATCATCTGTGTAGTGCAAAACGCTGTTCCGTATATTTATTAAAGATGCAAAATCCAATATGAAAACGTAAGTGCAACCTTACTGAGAAATGACAACAATAGCAATCCGAATCCCTCTGTATAAGGCGAAATAATTATATGAATGCAGTTTGCCATGGTGGGTTTTGATAACATAAACATCGCACGCCTCACAATAAGCTAATTGCCCTTACAATTATCTCGTAAGGAAATTGAGGAGCTACGAGTGAGCAGCGTAACCTGGTCTCGGAAATCTCCTATAACGGCTGAGGGTTCGACGTGCTGACCTCATCACCGGTTGAAGATCTCCACATTTCTAGGTAGGATTGTGGAAGGGAAACTGGTAGTCGGGAGATAGGTCAAGGGCTGTAGAGCCGCGGGTTATTATTTATATACCTGGGTATTATCGTGATAAGTTGCACAGTTAGTCTGTAAGTCAACTTTTCGCGCAGATTGGCTAAAGTTTGTTGTGATATTCACAGTAATGTGTGCCTCTATAGTCAATCAAACCCAGGACTCCTTGATTACAAAGCCATAGCGTTGAAGATAGGAATATATCAAGAAAATGAAATCGATTATATAAATCCCATTTCCAACTGCAAATCTATAGTGTGGGCTCATAACGAAAACTTCGATGTTGTAGATTCGAAGTGTCTCATTGTTTAATAGCCTCGTTAATGCTAACGAAATGGAATCGAAAATAAAGTATTCCCGGATAACAGTTTACGTCATCCTCAGGTCAGGCACGGCGCTAATTATGTGGGGGAAAAAATTGCTGGGGTGTAAGAGGGGTGCGGCGACGCAATTAATATAACAATATCACGTGCAAAATGTATATTTATGGCAAAAGTTGGTCTATGTGCGCCGGAGCCAGTGATGGTGCCATAGTGGGACGGGGGCCAGACCTGACTCCAAAAGAGCTAAGTTGGCAACAGCGCTCGCACAGCAGCCGCAGACGGGAGGGCCTTGCGGAAACCCTCCCTCATGCCCTTAAATATTATATTAAATTCCCTCGTAGCCACCTGTGCACACCCAAAAATGTGAGCTTGACAGAACTTGATGTGTAGTTGATATAGCTACAACAATACAGTTGAGACTGCTTTATACACAACTCAGTTCTGCGTAATTCTGTTTTGTACGTGAATTACTGTAGGTCCAGGCAAAATATAATTTAAAACCGTGTTAATTAAACATTATTTGCAGTAATCCATTTGTACGTAATTCGGTGTTACATGTACCCCTACTAATTTTCGTAAAATACAGTTGATTTGTACGTAACCAAGTAACAACAATGTCACAGACCTATCAGTTTTCAGTTGCTACTGGTCGGCCATGAAGAACAGGAGGAGGAAAAGTTACACGCTTGACCAGAAAGCAAAATTTAGGCGGGAATTGGACGCTAATCCACATAAAAATAAAAATTAAATAGTTAATGTTTTATTTTTGGGCATCGCTTACACCACACTTTGAACAGTCATTAGTAAAATAAAAGCTATTTTAGACAATTTTCAAAATTTGGTAGAAAACTATGAAACTGAGTGTCTATACTGTAGTATTTCAGTATCAAAGTGTTCACTAATAAAGTGGCAAATGTATTGTATTTAAGAATCAAACCTTTAGATTCGTTTAATTTAACACTTTATTATTAAAAAATATCTTGGTCCTCATAACATATATAATTAGAGTATTTTAACATTGATATGACATGGTGTCTAAATTTGATTTGTAAGTAATTCTCAGTTACGCGTATTTTCTCTTCACCTTGACATACGTATAACTCAGGTTCAACTGTATTTTAGTTAAAGCTCTTTCGAAAGAGTAATAAACTGTGTTAATTCTTCAATACAGCACAAATTATTTGACAAAGATAAGCAGATGACTGATCGATGTGGCTCTAGATTTTAAAATATTGATACTATAGCCTATTGATTAATCTTTGGAAAGAGAGAGATCGGAAAACAGTGAAATACACTACACATCTTTCATGCAGTACTCCTAGCAAACATTCAGAACAACATATTTATGAAACAATAAAACTCAAAACGATTAGCTGAGAAGTGAGGTGAAAATTAACATTAGTATATTAGTCTCTAATATCTTATTTAGGAGAAACAAGATTCCCTTGCTTGGTGTATCACATCAGATGATCCAGCACGAAATGGACAAATCTCAGGTGCTCAGAAGGTGGGCGCGTTCGTTCATTGTCTCAAACTTGGAGTCTCTTCATCTCACGTCACGTTCTCTGAATTTCATTCGTAAGTACAGAGAGAGGAAAAGGAAAGCAAGCAACAGTTAAAAGTTTGACTTTCCAGGGTCAGCGTGTAGCACCGGTAAGGCTATATAAGCTAACTTTTCGATTCAATATACCTATGTTTACTAAACTCCTAAAATTTACAACGAAGTTTTAGAAAAGACCATGCTACTCATATTTGCTAATTCCTATCTTGGATATTTATGGCGCATTTATACATCTTGGGTTAATTGGGACGACGAGAATGAATGTCAAATGATGAAATTAATGACGGAACAGCCGCAATGGCATGCATATTCAATTCAGCGGCGTGCATTCAGGATACGCAAGGTACGCACTGCCTACCCACAACACAGTAAGAAAAAATAAACATTTTTTCGTCTTCCCCGAACATGAAAATTCAACAATTATCGCTCCGAAAGCAGTTCCACTGCAAGAAATTCCGATTTCCCCACGAACACGCTGCTGCCTTCCTGAAGGCAGTCCCGAATGATCCCGATTGTGACTTCGGCACCCACCCGATCCGCGTTCCTGCCGATTTCCGCAGAAAGATGCTGTTTCTTCTGCTTGGTACCCTAGAAATTCGGAAGGTAACCCCATTGGCTCATATCAGCCCCGACCACGTGTTTGGGTCTGCCCGCGCCTACCCTCTCTCCCACTTCTTTCCCGGTTCTAAGCATCGAGGGTACCCAAGATTTTGACAGCGTATGCAGTGTTGACAGTAGTCAACATATTTTTTTCTGGAATGCTTAGCTTACTAGCATTTAGCAGCCACGCGTAGATAGATCACTGTTGGGTTGCAATAAAAATACATTATAAAAAGTGATACAGGAATCAGACAGCAGGGCAAGAATATGTAGTGGTGGAAGATCATATTTAATATACGCGTAAACTATCACATATACAATATTTATGTGAGGTTAAAGTTACACAAGCAAGTTTTTTTTTCGTATAGGGAGGTGAGGACGAGAATGGACTGTCACTGTGTCGAGGGAAAAATATGTGAATAATTTGCAAGTTTCGCACAATTCTCAGAGTATGAGAGTATCTGTTTATCTCCTTTCGGGATCAACATTTCCTTTGAGTTCCTTAGCATGGGTGTTGATTGTTGACCCAACGATATGAATGAATGATAAAAGAAAAACCTAATAAAACACAATGCTTACAATGGGATTAGAATGAGCCCCCTCCCCCTTCCCGCCAGACATTGCAAAGTGATGTACGGTAGTTTAGCTTTTGAAGTGTTCTGGGATGTATGCTGACGTATTTTCTACTTGTCCTTAATTATCTCCCTTCTACAAAATACTTTGTCGACTGGCAACTCCGATTCATTCGTCCACAAGAACGCGTGGTTTTCGGGCATAGCGGGACCGGACACAACGTACCGTGGGAGGTTGACTTTTGCTTTCTTCTGTCGTGTGAAATTTGCAGCGAGTGTTTCGTTCATATTATTTACATTGCAGGATCTCTATTGTTTGTCGGTGCTGTGAAGTGATAAAATAGGGGGACAGGGAGTTATTGATGACATACTGGAGAAGGGATTTTCGGAATTTACGAAAAAAGTGTAAACAATCCGAAATGGAAGGTCTGTTCCTGATTTGGAAGAATTGTTTCAGGCAGGAGTTGTGAAGGATGGTAAGCAGTATATTAGGCATTTGATTTTTGAGAAGAAGAAAAAATATCTCTACAGAGTGATTGACTGAGTAGAAAAACAGTGAAACTTTATTGTTGGCCTTATTCGTTGGTTTCCTCTGCGAAAGGTGTGAAATAGTAGAGGATGCTGAGATTTATCAAATTTATTACATGAAATTTGAAAGGACGGAAAATGATTGTGCCATTTCCTTCCCGTTCAATGTTCATCGCACTGCATGAAGGAAATAATCAAAGTTGAATTGTTGGACTCTACGTAGCTACTATCAGAATATATTTGCGAATATAAAATATCATACATATATTTTACCTCGTTACATTTGGATATTGATACAAGGATGAGAAATTTCCCATTATAAAATTGTAGAAAAAAGTTATTTTCTGAATAACATGATGGCCAGGGAGGGGGGGGGGGAGGTTCTGGCCCCCATAATTCATTTCGGTTGGCCCATGTTGCGTACCCTAGTTTAAATGTCACCGCACGCCACTGATATTCATGCCTTACTTAACCAGAATGCGAACCAAAAACCTTGACTTTGTGTTAGGTCGTGCTGCCTCCCCCCTGAAAAAAAAAATTGAAATCTTATGTTGCCATTCTTTAGTGACTCCCAGCCCCATTGGACAGAACAATACCATTTTTGTTAAGTGCTTGTGCTTGTTTTGAATCTTTTCTCTGCAGTGCTACTAAGCAAACGGTGGCTCAAGGTGAGAAATTCTAACGGTGTCACATTTGCGAACCTCTTATATGTATACCAACAAATCACAAATCACATGCTGTAACTTCAGGTTGGAGTAGTGTGTTATTGCTGAAACTCAAAACTGGTTCATCTTGAAGTTATTTTTAATTTACTAGTAAACAATTATTTATCATCCATGTCTCTCTAAATTATATTGAGTTGAGAAAAGTAGAGGACGACTCTGAGCAAGGAATGAAGATGTTTGTTCGACTGACTTGTACTCCGTACAACCCGAAGTAGATATAGGCAGATCTTCAAGAAGATAGTTTGCAATCACGATGTATGGTGAGGCTCATGAAAGCAGATTTATTAGACAGGCAACCGAGGAGCTACTTCTGTTTCTGGTAATCAGGAGGTCCGGGGTTAAATCCCCGTAGATCACCAACAGTTTGTACACATTTGGGTAAAAGAGCTTGTCACAATTTTCTACTGCCTATAATGTAGACCTTGGACATGTCTTTTCAATTACTATTTGGCACTATTTTTTTTTGCCACATTTGTTACTCAGATCTGGAAATATAAAAATTATCAACTAGGCCATCCAGCATTTTGACCTACTGTTCCAAGGAATGAGGAATAGTTATTTCACATGTTGCAATGAACGTGAGTTAATTTCTACTACAAAATGATCCAAAATAGGACTACAGAGCAGAGGTTGTGTGCTCTCAGCTGGTGCATTGTTCCCTCCGATTTGAAGGCTGGGTGTTCTAGGTCTTCATTTCTTCATTTCTTCATCATGGTCTCTAAGTAGTTTCTCTGCTTTTGGTTATAATTTTCACTAAAGTTCTCAGAACTTTCTCTTAGTTTTTTTCAAATACTGTTAGAAACTGTTAAATACTATTAGAATACTGACATGTTCAAAATACTAAACAGTCCACCTTTTGAGGTACCCAAAATAATGTTGTACTGCATGAAAACAACTTCGTTAGAACAAATGGAGATATTTGAATCTCCACACATTTTACACACTGAAGAATCTGAAGAGCTTGTTTCTCTTGTACTGGTAAATTGTAAAGTCTGTAAAGTTTCTGCAATTAGTGTATACAATTCCACAAGTCATGCTACTTAGTATTGATATTTTTATGTCCATCTTGTGTCAAATAACTCAAGAATGATACGGTGTTTCCCTGGCTTTCTTGCACTGTCTTTGAGAAGACTCGAGGGAAAAAAATATGATTGATTTTACAGTCTAAATTCAGTTTCTTATTGCAGGAATTTCACATGAATGGGCAACAGCTAGAGTTAAAATATGTGCTGAACAATGTACAAAAATTATGGATGGGACCGATTAATCGGTACTCTATCGGTATCGGCCGATATAGGCATATCGGTGTATCGGTTTATCGGTAAAATTACCGATTATTTTACCGATCCGATATATCGATTATTATCTGATAATTTAGTGCAAAATTCTGCCATTTTGTTGTAATTTTTATGGATAATATCCATGCCCTACTTTCTAAAAAAGTAAATGTCTAAATATGCAATTTATCTTGCAATGCAGTCACCTTGAAACACACATTTATTAAAGAGGTCAGTGAACCTTTCAGATTCTTCAAGGACCATTTCTAATTTTATATCGGATCGGTAGAATATCGGTTATCGGTATCGGTAAATTTTATATCGGTACTTTATCGGTATCGGCCAAAATTTCATATCGACCCATCCCTAACAAAAATTGATTTTGGACACTTCTCTGAAATTATCGATCTCACCCCAGTAGTGTAATTTGTGGTATTACTGGGGCGATAAATGATGAGCCCCTCTCAGGCAGATTTGCTTACACTTAAAACTAGCTCAAGATGTCCATATGAGCTTATTGCTCAAGTGTGATACTCTGTCTAACCCAAGATTTTTGTAAAAATGCCCTCGGGAATTTCCCGTGAAATCATGAGCCCCCTCAGATTGATTTGCCTACACTTACAAAAGCCACATCTGTGAGATTGTTGTCCATAAGCTTGTCAAAAATATGCCCCTCTTGATATTGTTTTGGCTACACTTAAAACTAAGCCAAAGAGCTACCCATATACACCCACACCCACCCACACATATTTACTTCCGGTCCACTTCCGGTTCACTTCCGGTTTACTTCCGGTTCACCTACTTCCGGTCCACTTCCGGTTTAAGTTCAGAGAATTAATATGTTAACCCGAATATTTTAATTGAACACCAGGCCCAACTTGCATATCTAGTACTAGGACAATGTAATATGCAGAGGCTTTCTAGAATTGCTCTGTGACTCTCTCATTTCTTACATCATAAACATATGATTTTTCACCTATGAGAATAACACTACATATAGTGTCATCAGGGAGTGTATTGTGGAATTCACAGATAATTTTAATGTTTGTCCTGTCATTAACCACAACTTGTTTCCTTTTTGAAGTGTTGATGACAAACATGGGTCTCTGTGCTTTGAATTCATCTGGTGTGTAATACATGTCAGTATTGCCAGTAGTGACCCTTTTGTATGCTGTAAATGCTTCATATAATTTAAGGAAATCATCTTTGGACATGTCTAAATTATAATTTTCTCTGGGGAACACCTCATTTCTGCCATTTTTAAGATATATGTTCTTGATGTTGCAGTTATCAAATCTACTTGAATTTTTTTCCTGATTATTGTGTCTTCCAGTTTGAAACAGTACCACCACAAAATCCGGCATGTCATATTGTATACTGGAGAATGAATTTGTAGCATCAAACTCATAATAAGTACCAGTGGCAGGCTTCTGTACACATTGATATGTATAAAATTGTAAAGGAATCTGTGGATTTTTTATTATATCTGCTTTGTATTTAAGAGCATAACTGGCTTCATATTCAACAACCGGGATTCTTAGCTCCATAGTCTGAATAATGCATTTGCCTTCATCAGGTAGGGTATTAGGCAGAGCTTCCCCTGTAGAGTTTAATGTACTGTACCTCATCAAAGCATTATTATCATTGGCAGCTCTTCTAAATGTGATTCTTAAACCACCCTTCCACATAATATCTTTGTAATCTGAGAAGAATCCTGGCAACAGGCGCATAGGGAACAGCACTGTGTGGCTCTTAGATATAATTTTATCACCAGCCTCAAATCCACCTATTTTGTAGTAAGAAGCCTCGGTTTTGGATAATTTTAGTGTGGCCAAAGCTGTGGAGGTAATGCCGGGATAATCTACTCTTGTTTATAACAACACCATGTTTTCTGATCTCACTTTCAGAGAACAGATGCGGCACAAAATTATCTACCAATCTTATATTTGAATTTGCCGGATAATCTGTTCCATCGAGCTTTACAACATCAAATTTGATGTATAGATCTGCTCTGTGAGGGTGTATAAAGCCATCCCCTACAGTATTTTTATTTAAATATTAATCTCTATGATTGCAGTTGTTGTGGCTCCAGCAAAATCAACTAATTCTTCTTTTTCATTAGTGACCATCAATTCAATGTTATCTATTCTATTATGGCACACAGGAAAATATAATGTTGGGGATGGAGTGTAGATGATGGGCTCCATAAATTCAGAATTAGGTTTAAATGTTGCAATGATGCCAGTTTGTTTGTGAGTGCCTATGCCATTTGATTTGGTGATCATACCTTCAGCCACATTACAGTGAATATTCAGAGTCTCTATGGCTAAGAATTTAGGTATATTAATAGCAGTGTGTTTGATGGCCGGTTCAAGTTTTGTGTTGTTCTCAAAGCCTAACAGCTCTCCTAGAGTACCCAGAGCCACTGTTTCTGTAGCAGATACAATCTCTACTCTGTGAGTGACAGAATTTTGAGTTAATACTATACCTCTGGGTAATTGAGCATTTAGAGTGGACAGATTATATTGCCCTGGAGTGATGACAATTTTTTGATCCCCTACTGCAATTTTGTTGTTGTGGTGTGTAATATTAGGGATCAAGTACATGCCATAAAATGCTCTGAGAGCTATTGTTTTGGGATACACTATATCATCATGTAATCTAAGTTTCAATATTGAATTTTGGCTGGTGAGATGGAATACCCCCATGATGTTTTAAATACCACAAGGCTTTTTGAAAATTTTCAATTGATGGTTTATTTATTTGAGACATATATCTAAGAACAGATAAACACAAATGTCCACAATTAACATCTTCGAAGTTTTGAACACGGGCAGTATTGTAATAAAGATTAGCTGATTTTAGATATTTTACTAAATTTTCAGGTGGAACACCTCCAAATGAATCAAACACAAATGCCTCATTTTTTAAATATTTAAGATAACAAATCCAGTGAGTGCCCTGATTTTTGTACTTATCCAAATTAACAATGCCACACTCTTTGTTGAGTGGTTGTTCTGGTAAAGAACCAGACATGTACACACCTCTAAAATTTTTGATGCCCAGTGGCTTGATTAAAGCTTCAATATCTTGGTTTGTAAGCGGCTCTTGTTTTTTTTAAACTTATTCATGACTCTCTTAACACCTTTGCCTTGTTTCTCCATGGCCAGGTTATGGCGCTTTATTTCATCTAATTCTGCCTTATTTTTCTTGGTATCTATTACTGTTTTTGCTATGGCAGCTGATCCCCCAGCCAAGCTCCCAACAGCCCCAAGTGCTGCTAAGATGGCCGGGATAGTAAATATAAATCCACCCACATGTGATTTTTTTCTAGATTGCTGTAATTTTTTTAATTGGGGGGTACTAAGCAACAATTTCATACCATGGCCCTTGGCAATACAAGAGCTTTTTTTCTTGCGCTGCTTTTTGGTTAAAAGACTATCAATAGTTTTAAGAGATTTAAGACCTGCATAAGGTATTTGATACATAACACCCTTGGCCTTCATTGTAGGTTTATTATATACATATTCACAGCCCCCACCCCAGTTTTTGTTTGGTGTTCATAGCTATGGTGGTTCCCAATGCTGCTATTCCCTCACTCAAAGAAGCATCTTTGCTTACAAATCTACCAAATGCAGCCTCTTCTAATGTTTTGTCTGCAACATGTCTCTTGTCAAGATCAGAATGTGTGTTGTATGCTATGTCATGGTCTCTACAAGCAGCATCTAGGGGATTAACACCAGGATCATCTCTGTTTAATCTATGGTCAAATTTGTACCGGGACCACAATACTAATAGCCTGGAATGTGTAGTTCAAATGGCAGCTTGTTTATAATGTCATTAACCAACCCCCGACCCTCAGAAATATTCCAAAATTTAGGTGGTAGAGTATTAATAATTTTTATAAGATATCCAATCCCCTTAGTGTCATTTACTATAAAATTAGACAATTTGGTGCTTATCATGTCCATAATTCCAACCTTTTCATTGTAAAAATTGTGGTTGCCAGCATTTTCCTCCCCAGCTATCACCAATAACCTATCTACAAGTTTCCTGACATCATCAACCCACACAAATTCTTTAGGCAGGGTGTTGTATTGTTTGATTCCACTACCTGTCTTGATTTGTGACCATATGGGCTTGATTAAGTTGTTGTATTTTGCTCCACTGCTAGACTTGACTCTTTTTTGTGTGGGATCATTGTTCTGGTATAGAGCATCTGATTTTATTAATATTTCTTTGTAATGCTCATAATCTTGATCTGTATAGCTGCCAGGCCTTTTCCTAGTCATCAGTTCCCACAATCCAGGTGTGCCAGGATATTTAACAAAACCACCTTTTTCTCCAAGATGAGATTCTGAATATACAATTAGATCATCTCCCATAAATGTTACTCTGAAATTGCCAATTCTATGTATGATGCTACCATCACGCTTTGTGTCGGCATATAAGCCAAAAACCTCATCTTTGTTGTCTTTAGGTGTGCTTAAATATTTTTGAGCAAGAAGACCCAATTCAATAGGATCCTGAGTAGCTTCAATTCTTCGAGGAGCAACAGGACTAGGTGTATGAATACTGGAAAGTGGGGTGATTGGATAATCTAATATGTTCCTAGCAGCTACAGGTACAAGCTCTGTGATCAAATTTTGATTTTGCTCTGTAACAGTTTTGATATTTTTACCTAATTCACTAATAGCATCAATAATAGGCTGTTCTGTTTGTTTGTGTTGTTCATAAATTCCTCGGTTCTGTGATTCCCATCCCTTAAATCTTTTTACAAGATAATCTCTTAATTTAAGATCATCAATGATTGGCCTTTTCATGGTTATTTATATATGTTTCTATGTCTAGAAAATTGTTGATTTTATTTCTGTATTTGCCACTATTGGGTTTTCTTGTCATATCAATTGTGACAAACCCATAACTGTTTTGATTCCAGCACCTACTGCAAAACTTGGAAAAATCATTGTAGCTCAAGTCCCCACCTACATATTCATCATGTATGTGTTTGAGGTTGGTATGATCTTGATGAAACACACATATAAAATTGCTGTTGTCTCGGATCAGCTGCTTCGGTATTTTAGAAAAAGTCTGTGCCAGGTAGAAGCAATCAATGTTTTTGTGTCGGCCCTGTGTAAAGAAATTTCTAACCTTGTTTTGATTATCCAGTATAATGTCATCAAACACAACAACAGAATTATCGAGACATTCATGAAGTGGTTTAACATCTGATTCAAAAGTGGCAATATCCAGTCCATCATATAGCTTCATCAGTTGCTGATATTTTAATTGTTCCAAGCTCTTAGAGAAAACATACAAGTGCCTGTTTTTCCAGTCTAACCAGTTGGGTGCCAATAAAAAATTATCAATCATTAGTGTAGTTTTACCACAAGCTGATGGCCCAACAATAAGACATCTAATATTATCAGGCAGCAACTTGCCATTTCTCTTAATCTGCTGTTCAGGTTCTGGCAGCCTTTTTATAACATCCCAGGTGCTCATATTATCACTTTGTCTGCATCGATCCAGCTGTGTTCTGGAAGTCCTAGCCATTTGACAAATAACTTGTTGCCTTTTCTGCGGATGATTTTTTCTGAGATATGTGTCAGGCTGTTTAGCTTTGTTGAGTTCTTCTTCATAGAACCGGCCTTTGAGAATTTTTCCTCGGTGGTCTTTTATTATATATGTGTTAAGGGTCCCAGGTTTAACTTGAACCACTGTAAATAATTCAGTGCTCCAGTTTCTTGTAAAGCCTCTTTTGAATAAGTGCTTATATTTGCTGATTCTTACTTGATCACCCACCTTGTATTTGGCTTTTCTTGTTGTTGGCTGGTATCTAGGATAATAAACAGTCCTGATCAATTTTTGCTCATCAGATGAAGTTACTTCAGAGGGTTTCATGTTGATTGTGGAATGGACCGAGTTGTTATATTTATGTAGAAGTTCTGGAAGAATATTAAGCCATTTACCTTGAAGTGTAAATTGTTTATACATAAGATTTTTTAGGGTTTTGTTGAATCTCTCTACAATTGAGGCCTTGAGATCACTGTAACTCGAATAATGTTGTATTGACTGGCTTTTAATAAATTGTTGGAACACAGAATTATAAAATTCTTTGCCATTATCTGTTTGCAAATAGCGCGGTGATCTTCCACTCTGATTGATGATTGTCCTCATGGCTTCTGTAACACATTTTCCAGTCTTGGATTTGAGTGGCACAGCCCAGGCAAATTTTGAAAATCTATCTATGACAGTGAGTAGATACTTGTAGCCCTTGTTGATTTTGTCTAAGTTTTTCAGCTGTCCACTTGCCATCTCAATCAAGTCGCTCTGCCATAAATCATCTATGCCTTTTGTAACTACTGGCAGTCTCTTATAATTATGTCTGGCTTGTCTGTGTAATTCATCAACAATAATTTGTCTAGACATAATATGAAAACAAGAATATTGCAACTATGGGGTGTTCAGCAGCTGATACTACAGGATTTTCTAAATATAATTTGTCTCCTATTTGTATATGAAATTCCAGAGAGCCATCATCTTCAGCATAAGATGTTTCTAATGTATTGGGATCTGTAAAATCCTCTAACTCTACACTGGTGATTTTTGGTTTGTTGTCAGCATTTGTTATTGATAAGGTGGGGTAGTGGTGTGCCTGTGGTTGAAGCCAATATTTGATCTTGATTGGTCTCAGTGTGCCCCCAACAAAAAACTGGTAATAAAATTGTGCAGGGGACAGCATATATATTTTGCCACCTGGTGTAAGTGGTGAATCATATTCTTTGTTGGGGATGCTGTACAATTCAAGAATTACTGTATGTTTTGGATTCTCGATTATGCCTGTTATTTCTTTTTCTGCTGTAAGCAATCTGCTTGTTACAGATTCAAGGTGCTCATTGATGGTCCTAACAACATCATCATGGCCTGGCTTGATTTTTATGTCCACAACAAGTTTCTTGTATTGTTGCACAATCTCAGGAAGCTGGGTGGCAAAAACAGACAGAGCATTTGCTTGATTGGATTCCATGGTCCCTAGCTGTTGCTTGATATTAGCTACAATTTGTTGCAAATTTTCAATAACTGCCAATTTTGAATTTTGAGCAGTAAGATCATGGACCTGTCTTCTGATATCCTCAAACAGGGCATGCAGTTCATTAATATGTTGATTAGTTGGTAGAGTGGCCACTGTCTGAGTAAGTTGTTTGATCTCTGTCTGGATATTCTTGATATCTTCTGATTTCAATATGCGATTCACAGCTCTCTTAATATTTTTAAGTTCCTGTGATGTAGGCAGATTTGTTACAGTATTTTGCAAAGTTTCAAGTGCCAATTTCACATTATATAATTCAGAAGCATCAGCCACATTTTGCATAGCATTTTGGAGCAGGGCTATATCTGCCTGAGTGGGTGTTGATTGTTGTAAAATTTCAAGTTTTGTTTGGATATCATCGATCAAGTGATGAAAATGAGATAGCTCAGATTCAGTGTTGAGGTTTTCAAGCTTTGTGATCTGTTGCTGGACACTGACAAGTGTGTCTACAATACCAGGCAGGCGGGATTCTAGAGATTCTTGTACATTTGTCAAATCACTTTGCACTGCTGCTATTGTACCCTCAAGATGGGTTATGGTACTTTGAATTTTTCCAAAATCTTCATATGTTTCAAGTTGCAGCTTGATGTTTGCAATACTCCGACTTATTGCACTCAAAGCATCAGAAGATGGCAAGTTGTTCATAAAATTTTCAAGTGTCTCAATTTTTTCTTTAACCTCGGCTATGGCATTGTTCAAGGGGTCCAGATTAGGTATCTGGAGTGATTGAATCTGTTCCTTTAGAGTGGAAATCACTAGATCAAAATCTTCGTGTTTTTATGCTTTTGACAATTGTTTGGAGCTGTGTCTGGACATTATTTATCTGCTCTTCCAATTGCTGTTTCAATTGCTCAGAGTTGGTGGCCTGGCTCTTAAATTTGGCTTGAAGAGCTGCTACAGCTTCTTCTAAACTTTGAAAATTATCCAATTTGGCCAAGTCAGTATATTTTTGAAGCAGCAATTTGAGTTCAGAATCAATTTTAAGAAGAGGGTCCATGCATTGTGATTGCAAATTTGTAATTTCTAGTTGAAGACTGGCATTCAGTGTGGTTTGTAAAGCTTGCAAATCACTTCTTAATTTCTTGACTCTGACATCAAGCATCAGAATCTCATCACTGTGATCTTCATGCCTTGTATGGCCAAATATATCATTAGGCATTTTTGTTTTAGTGGTTATTTATTATTGAATATCTAATTCTTAATTCTATAAAAAAAGGTATAAGCTTGTCATAGGATCCAGGGACCTCAATATATAAGCAGTCACCAGCAGAAACAGTATATACCGTGCCAGAAATCATGTTTGAGTGCTTAATTCTATAAATATTTCTCCCTACTGAAATCTTGACATTACCCTCAGCGGTTGTAATAAATTGCAATTGACCACCTACAGGTAATTGGTAATGATTTAAATTATTGTTAAATATGTACAATGTTTTACCTGTTTCATCATCAACATCTGTAAGTATGCTGTTCAGATGAATAATTAACAAAGCACTTAGTTTAGATATCATATCAGAAGAGGGTTGTGGTGTTGGCAGGTCCATAATAGCCTGTTTTTTGAACCCAAATAAGTTCATAGGCATGTTTATTTATTTCAAATCATGCTCTGTAATTGGGCATTGATTACCACTTTTCAAATCACAATGACCCCATGGTAGAGTATGTATGCCACATGATAAAATGCATCTCTTATCATCATGTGGGTCCAGAGCCACTTTTCTTACAATATTTGTAGTCAACAAGTGATCCACACTCTGAATTCTATTTTCTGATGTTGTGATTGTGCTTCATGATTTGAGGCAATTTTTGTAATCTTCAAATTCAAGCTCTTTGTCAACAATTACTCTGCCAATGCCCTTGGCTTTTTTTTGCAACAGCGCCACTACATGTTTCAAAACTGTACATCTTGGCCCTTAACCCAGCAAATGCCACAATAACATCACCAAGTGTCTCATCTTTTAACTTGCCAGGGACTTTTTTGTTGTGGTGTTTAATTTTTGAATGTTCAGTGGTATCAAAATATTTAAACAATTCAGGCTGTGTTATATCTTGATAAACATCTTCTGTTTGAATATCAAGAACAAAACTATCTGTGTCCATGTACATCAGTTTTACACGATCCTTATAAAAAGGCTTCAACACATCATAAAACAATTTTAACATGTGTAATTTGGCCAATTCCAATATCACAGCCCCTACATAAATAGGCTTATCAAACTTAATCTTTGTTTTTTTCATGTTGAAAAGTGCCATATTCTCATCATAAATTCTTCTGTAATTGAAGTTGGGCTTTGCAATCAATTTTTTGCTCCGGCTGGGGTCAGTAATTATTTTAACATCAACATGTATTGTTTTGCCATACACAGAATTGACCATCAATTTAAACAAGGTCTTATCAAATTGGCTCATTGCAGATGTTCGAAGCTCTGTGTTTGTATCAATATATGGCTTCAACCATCTTGAGTGCCTGAACCTTAAGACTTTGCCAATTTTGGTCACTTGAACACCATGATGCATCAGGAACTGGAGGTTTTTGTAATATAAGACATAATTCTGTTTCGGCTCTAGAGTCATCATCAATTTCTTCTGTTTAGAGCCAGGTGAACACTGAACCTCAGGAATTGGGGGCAGATCAGAAAATGTGTTGTGTAAATTATCAGGAATTGTCAGATCAACCTCTAAGAACAGGCCATAGTTACTGTCATCAAAATCCTTAAGATCTTCAATATTGAAATCTTCAACCCACTCAAGCCCTGCATATGGCAGTTTTTTCATCATAGCATAACCATAGAGGCTGTTTGCATCTACATACAGTATATAATTTGATGGCAGTGCTGGATCATAATCAGGAATATACTTGTTATTTGCTCTGGCATATCTCTGAGAACATTGCACCATGCCTCCTCTTATACATTGTTCCATAAACAGATACATATCTTGATCCTGGATCAGATCCAATTGCATTTTAGTGTTTAAAAACATTGCAGACCATGCTAGGCCCGGAGCACTGTAAAAATACATTGGATCCAGCTTATAATTTTGCATGGAAGATTTTCTGAATGCCTGCAGTATATCAGCTAAGAGGGTCACATCAAGTTTTAAATAAGCCTTGTGATAATCACCAAATGTCTGGCATTTTAAATTGTTCCACATCAACTGGGCATGGTGATAATCTTCATCAGTGATTCCAGATCCTCTGATTTTGCTGTAAAACTCTTGTTGTGGTGGCAGAGAACACTCATCAAATTTAGAAAAATCTGTAACATAATCATATGGATATACACCCTTCCGCCTAATTAATTTCAGCTCCTGATTTGGAAACAAAGCACATGTGATTTTGAATTGATCATCAGATAATTGAGTGGCCAGTGTAGCCAGGCTAGCAGACAGAATTCTGTATGAATCAAGAAATCTTAAGTGAATAGGAACACCATTAACTTTAATTATTTTGCTAATGGCAATATATTTCTCATTATTTTCAGCTAAAATATTTAAATTCTGCTTGTCAAACCCCTCGTACCTGATCAAATGATGAAAATCATAATTGGATGCACCATGGCAAAATATGGGGACAAATTTTGGTCTCAGGATCTTAATATTACAGCTATTACACAGGGCCATTAAGAATTTACCATCTGTATGAGAATGGTGTTTCACCTTGATATTTGCATCTGAAAATTCACAATCACATACCGGGCATTTTTCTGCATTGTTGAAATCTTTAATCTGTTTCTCTGTTAAAGGCAACATAGGTTTTGATTTTAATAAGACATTAGATGCTATGTCATGGCACTCATTTTCTATTCTATCTGCAAATTATTTGATGGCATCTGCTCCCATGTATAAATCTTCTTTACTAACAACACCATCCTGTACAACAACATAATAAAAACTAGAAGGTTCATGTAACTGGTATGATGTACTTGAAGATTCATCAGGATCTGGGCTACAGAATGCAAGAGGTTTGAGATTTGATTCAAAATCACAGACTATATATGCTGGGTGTTCCAACAAGGCTTCAAATTTTTTGAATTTGGCATTTTCACTTGGGTTAGGCATAAGCATATGAACAGGTTTATGATTCCCACAGTATTTTAAATGTTCAACTAACTTGTTTTTAGCAATTTCTGCATTTTTTTCCCGAACCCCATTTACCATTTTTTGACCATCAAATACAGTCAAACATCTTCTGCACAACTTGAATATTCTATGAGTTTTGTCTAGTTGTTTTCTGACTAAAGCTTCAAGATTATGTATCAGAGTATAATAGTGTGTATCATCCCCTTCAATTAAGAGCAGATCAATCGGAACAGCAGAATCATCATCAAATGTACTGATTCTGAGAGGTGCTATCAAGCAATTGCCACGGCCAGTAGAACAAATAAATACATTAATAGATAATTGTTTACGATTAATATCCCTGGCCTTTTTTCAAATTTATCAATATTCTGAACAGACATTGGATATTCTAAACCCTCCATTGCTTCATCAAAATCATTTTCATGCTGTATATAATAACTTATTCTCTCAGGATCCCTTAAAACTGGATACAAAGCAGCTAAAATACACCACAAAAAGCATTTCTCATCATTATTTTCTATGTTAACCACGGCTCTTTTGTTTTTAATATTGGCAGGTAAAGGCAAATATGTAGATCCTTGTAATGGGTTGAATTCAGAAATATTAATATATAACTTGTGTGAAGATCCGCATAGGCTCCATCCAGACTCTTTTCCGGCAAATTCAGAGTGTTTAATATTCAATTGATCTATCAAACTGCTTATTATTTTGTCTGAATTTGCATTTGAATATACCGGTACAGTTTCTGTTATGTGGGGCTGTGTAAATTTTGTGCCATTTGGCTTCTTATATTGTGTAAACAATTTGAGGGACAGCTTATAAGAGCCATTTTGTGCATTTAGAATTGCCTGCACATCTGGATTTATACTGTTCAAAAAATTCTTAATGTCACATCTTGGCTCTGATACAAAACGGTGATCCCTTAATTGGCCGTTAAAACTGCTATGGATGGGTTCATAGCGTGGCTGCTTTGCTGCTCTAGCATTAACAGGTGCTTCATGCTTCCTTTTCAGACCAGATGTAGATGGTTGAGGGGGCAATGTTGATGACTATGCAGAGCAAGTATCTATATGTTTATATGTGAAATATTCCATGCTATATTTTCTATGGCATTTAGGGCATATTTTTGTGGGAGTTCTGCATTTGTCTGGATTACAATTCTTTTGATGCTTAGCCCAATTGGGGCTGGATATATTGTTTTTGCATTGATTACAATATTTTTGATTTGGCATTTTTATTATTGGTTTATTATATATATTTCTTGGGATTCAAATCAAAATTCTATACTTAATAAAAAATATCAGTTGGGTTCAGCAGTGTGCTTTGTATATTTTGTGTGTGTATATGTGTATGTGTGTATGTGTGTTAATATTTTTGGCTTTGGTATTTATATAAAATTTCTTGGGGTTCAAATCAAAACTCTATACTTAATAAACCTATGACAGGTTGTCAAAAATTCTGTCTATTAAATCAAATAGATTTGTAATTCAATTTATATAAATTTGCAATATTTTTGTGTTTAAAAAAATATGAGCAGCACTGCAACAACACACCCTTACTCTTCAACAACTCTCACAATACTGGCTGATATGCAATGCAAAATCTCTTTATATAGCCTAAACACAGACCGCATTGAAAACATCTGAAACAATAAGCCAATCAGAATATAACACATCATCACATTATGTCTTAACCAACCAATCAGAAAACAACACATGTCTAATAATTTATTGCTTAATATTGGGTAATAATTTGTTGCAAAACATGATGCAATATAAATAAACCAGAAATAGGCCACAAGTGGACCGAAAGTAAGCAAACCGGAAGTGGACCGGAAGTGGTCCGGAAGTGAACCGGAAGTGGACCGGAAGTAAATATGTGTGTGTGTGTGTGTGTGTTAATACGTTTGGCCTAGTTTTAAGTGTAGCCAAAAAAAAATATCAAGAGGGGCATATTTTTAACAAATTTATGGACAACAATCTCACAGAAGTGCCTTTTATAAGTGTAGGCAAATCAATCTGAGGGGGGTCATACTTTCACGGGAAATTCCCGAGGGCATTTTTACAAAAATCTTGGATTAGACAGGGTGCCACACTTGAGCAAAAACCTCATATGGGCATGTTGAGCTAGTTTTAAGTGTAGCCAAATCTGCCTGAGGGGGGTTCATACTTTCTCGTCCTGGTTATATCATCAATTACACTACTCACCCCCTTAATTCTACCACCCATTATAGCACCATCATATCCTTCACCAACGATTTTCTTTTCTAAATCCACACCCAACCCAGAGAGAGTAGAAGTAATAGATGAAGCTAACTCAGATGCAGTTACATTTCCAATAGCGACAAATCGGAAAAAAAATCCCATTCTGATTTAGGCTTTGGATAATGATTTATCGACTTTCGGGATTATCAAACAGTTGGGAAATTTCAAATTGTCAAAAAATTAGACCCTGAGGAATGCTTAATTCTTGAATGGTAGCACACCATATCAGGAACTTATAATGAAATGACAATATTCGCGCTATAAGTTCATAAGCAGCTGCTTCGGGCAGAAATTACATGTAGCATTCTAGAATTTGCAAAATGTCAGGAGTTTTTTGAGTATTTTCCAGAGAAATTCCGAAACTATCAGGAAATTGCAGACATTTGGTCTGCAATCTCATCTGGTGTGTTGAATCAATTTATTTCCCATCCGTATCCCATCCTATACGCCTCTAATATTAGGAGAACAAAATAAGTCCGAAGAAATTTTTACGAACAAGTCACTGCACACAGTGGATAGAACAGGTAATCTGGTAATTTTACTGAACCAAAGGGGAGGTTTGGACCCGTTGAACCCCCCTTAAATACGCCCATGCTTCCAGCTATGAACAGTGTTGAATCCTTCTAGTCAAATACAGTTCGGGCCCAGACCGTATCTTTTCAAAAAGTGTATTAACCCTCGGCCGAGGGCGTAGATGACTTTACAAGTACTTTCGAAAAATTAAATTTTGTAATTTTAATAGCAATTGTACTAGTTCTTAACGAGATAGTCTCGATTGTTTTCTATTTATGTGCAATTGTGATGATAAAATTTAATTACTTGTAAGAAAGTATTTTGTAAAATAACATTTCCCACTCATTCTTTCAAATTACTCTAAAAATGTTTGAAAATTCAACATTTTTTGCAAAGTTGCTGTCACCTATTGTTTACAAATTAACTAGTATTCATTCTGTAGACGTCACACTAACTGATATAATTTTATTGAAATTTGAATTATTTAATGAAAAAATAAGTGGTAGTCAATAATCAAGATGAAATACTCTTTAGAACTGGGTACAAATTCCTGGAGAGGCGGAGTGAATTTTTTCCGGCTCCACCAAATATACCTTGGTATATAAAATGACCTGGAGACAGTAGCGTAGCGCAGTTCTCTGCCCCCCCCCCCCTGCATGTAAAATATTGGTGGCCCCAGAGAACAAAAAAAGAAGAGAAGAAAAAAAAATACGTCGAGATGATGCCAGAGTGGAATCGACGCACAATTGTTAGCTCCCCCCCACCCCCGAGTTGTAACAGAAATTAACCTTTGCCGCAAATACTCTCCCTTCAAATTTTTTCATCGACTTAGCCTATATATCAGTGCAGTAGTTTCTCCAAACTAAATCAGGTGCTCTGAATGTCTGATACGTGGGTGACACTAAAAGTTTTTAGATGCGACAAGACTGATTGCAGCAATACATTGTCTCTAGGATATGTTGAAGTTAGTAGTCTGTGAAGTGTGATAATGCTGCAGAATTTATAGTTGTTAATTGTTGTGTGTCAGAAATTAGTCAATTATTGTCGTGTGTGTACAGTAAAATGGATTTAACACGGGAGCACTTCAGAGCAATGATTTTTTACGATTTTCGAGCAGGTTTAACGCAGCAGCAATGTTATGAAAGGCTCCGAAATGCATTTCAGGAGGAAGCCCCATGCCGTGCGACTGTGTTTAATTGTTTTTTAGAATTTCGACGTGGACGTCAGAAACTCAGTGATGAATTACGTGATGGTCGTCCTGTGACAGCAACTTCTCAAGAAAACGTCGACAGAGTGCGTCGCATGATAGAGGAGGATAACCGGGTGACATATGCAGTTATTAGTGCAACACTGGGTATTGGTATGAGTCACGTTCAAACGATCCTGCATGACCGCCTTGGTGTCAGGAAGCTCTGTGCCAGATGGATCCCACACCATCTTACTCAGGAGCAAAAGCAGGCACGGGTCACATGGTGCATGAAAATGCTGGACAAATTTAACCAAGGACAATCAAATGCAATGTATGACATCGTAACAGGTGACGAAACTTGGGTGTACTGTTATGAACCCGAGAGCAAACGACAGTCGACGCAGTGGATCTTCCCGGATGAAGACCCACCAACAAAAGTCAGGAAGGGACGAAGTGTTGGCAAACAAATGGTTGCCACTTTCTTCAGTCGGACGGGCCATATTGCAACAGTGCCGCTACAGAGACGTCGGACCGTTAATGCTGAATGGTACACTACGGTTTGTTTACCGGAGATCGTACGGAAAGTTCGTGAAAAACGCCCACGAAGTCGCATTATTGTGCATCAAGACAATGCGCGCAGCCATACAGCAGTACGAACAATTGAATTCTTCAAAGCCTCCAACATCGAAGAAATGACTCATCCTCCTTACAGTCCCGACCTCGCCCCTTGTGATTTCTTCCTGTTCCCTAAAATCAAGGATACATTACGAAGTTCTTCATTTCCTACTCCCGAGGAGGCAGTCACCGCCTTCGTTCAGTGCATTCAAGAGGTGCCTGCAGATGTGTGGTCCCAGTGCTTTCACACTTGGTTTGAGCGGATGAACAAGTGTATCAACTGTCATGGAGAATACTTTGAAAAATTATAGCATTCATACTTTTGGTCTCCAGTGTTTTACTTGCGCGTGTCTAAAAACTTTTAGTGTGACCTATCGTAAATATCTGGAAGAAATTAGAAATATTTTCTCTTACTTCAACGCACCAGAACTGCCAGGATTCATTTGCTTCACACAGCCAAATATTTTGTTCGTGATCCTTTGTATATTTTGTTCGTGATCCTTTGTACATTTTGTTCGTGATCCTTTTTATATTTTGTTCGCAACTTTTTTAAAAAAATATCTTACATTTAATACACACATATTTAAAAAATACTGCTTGGGTAAATTGTGTAAAGGATAGTAAACACTCCTTTGTTTTGGATTTTGAGGTGGATGCTTCTTCAGCGCCAGCCCCTGGCTGCGCCAGGCCAAGATTCAACGCAAGAGTTGTTCACATTACACTTCTAATACCAATATTGAGTTATATATACTCAAGGAAACTTATCATTTCAGTTATGGGAGTTAACCGGACCTCTAGATTGTCGATGGTGACCTAACATCATAAGGTCAATTGCAATCTGCTACGAAGAAATAGCAGAGGACTCCAGTCTTGAGAGATAGATAATAAAGCGGCGATAGGACTTTATTCACTGAAATTTTTTCACTCAATGAAATGAATTGGAATGACTGAACCCCCCCCACACACCCAAAAAAGTTTGTTGCCGCAAGGGCACGGTGCTTAATTTTGATGTTGGTATGGGCCTCAATATTATTATTCACAACTTTAAGGATGTCATTTCTTTTCGATATGCCACTGATATTTCTTAAGGCCCTTTTTATAAAACAAGGACTATTTTGTTAACAGATCATCAGTACTCGAAGAGCTTACGTGAGTGTGTGGGGGGGGGGGAGTGTAAGGGACTCGGGGTAATACTATATCCCCAGCTAAGAAAAAATCATAATGCACATCTCCAACTAGAATAATTTGCATGACCATCCTTCTCCACCTACTGCATTGCCTTCAAGTTGATCCATATAAGGATCCTTCCTTCTATCCCCTAACTCGAACAAGAAAATTTGCATCTAGGAATTTTCACTTTGAGCACTGTATACCCAGCATGACGGAATAAGGGCTCCTGGTCCTAAGGGCAAAGGAATAATTGCCCCTGGACTCCACCTCCTGAGTTTTTGGGCCCCCTTTGAAGTAAAACATAACAGTTGTGGACAATGTGGGATATTTATCTCAGATCTTATTTCAATTTCATATTGACGCTTGGGGCTTCCTTGAAAATATTTTGTGGGAAGTTACATTTTAAATATTACTTGTGAAACTAATATTACTGGTGAAAAAAATATCATGTTATCAAGTTTGTTTGTTTAGGTATTGGGTAACAATAAGGTATAGACTGGTTGAGCAACTGATTCATAACTAAACTATACTACACTACACTACGATTACGACAAACGGCGTAGCTATAAAGGTATGAGATGAGAGAATTTTCCTATCGATTGCCATCTGTGAGCAAGTAAGTTAATTCTGTACTTCGGAGGAGACCCATATGTCAAGTTGTCCGGGCCCCCCTGGCTGAGACAATATTATCGCAGACGTCGTCACATGATATGTTACTGGGAACCAGATTTATGTTTTGTAAATTCACTTTTTAAAATAATCGACAGTATCTGTTGAATTTCTGGGATTACATAAAATTTCAGAAGTACACCTCGCCCCCCCCCCCCCCCCGCCAAGGGGACTTTGAGGGGGTTGCGGGGGCGGCCGCTAAGCTACTGCTTGGAGATAATTGTAATGACGCTTTCAGATAAAATAATTTTTTAAAATGGAGTTGCTGATTAATGTTCTTGTATAAACTGGTTCTTTAAAATCAGCTCCAGCAGGATAATTGAAATATATATCTGATATCTTTCTCTCTGATTTTGCGAGGAAAACCTGGCTTAACTTCCCTGAACAGACCAGATGTTGAAGACAAACCATTGAAATGGGATGACCTTAACATAAGAAGCTTCTGAATGTGAAGAACTTCGAGGGCAAGACCAAAGAAGAACTGCAGGACGAGGATTCCGTTTCTGCGTAGCTGAACCAAATTTTAACCCATGTAAAGTGAACTTCGGGATTACATTGTGATTGAATATGTAATCTTTATTTCAAGTTTTCAGAGGATAGTATAAAGGGCATTTTCATGGTGGTTTTCGTTTAGCCTTAAGCATACCTATGCATAATTGGTAAAAGTAGGTAGTATAGAACAGTAACTTACAATGAACCTCCATGTAGCATTTACGCAACAGAAGTGATGCTTCTAAAAAAAACATACATGTCAAATATAATAATAGGTACTACTTGGAAAAATTCCATGTACCATTTATTTGATTTTTAGTGCCTGATGGGCAATTGCATATTAACCAGTGTCTGAATTAAAGGGGGGTGCCGGGGATTCCCTCCAACAAAAAAAAATATCCTCGGCAGAAGATTTCCATGGCAAAGTGCTGATATTTTGCATGTATTAAAGTGTTGACGAGAAACTTGTAGGTTGGTTAGATGGTCGTTAAGTTTGAACTTGACAATAGACATTCGGTCAAGTTTTGGTTTTCTTAGAATGTAAATAGTGAATACAGTAAGTGTTTCTAAATTACGTGTATGTTACCATAAGATTTAATGACCTAGGTTTGCAAAGCAATAGTTCAGATTAATAACTGGAATCATATTTAACAATTTACATACCCCCCCCCCAAAAAAAGAAACTACCTCCCAAAATGAAATCACAATACGGTAGTTGAGCCAAAGGTGGCCATATTTAAGCTTCTAGGGCAATTTACATATCTCCAATGAGAGATAAATTTATGATTTTGTTTTAGAAAAAAAACTCTTGTAATTGTAAGTAATTAACAACTTGTACCAAATATACATATATATTGTAAAATTGCTTGTAACTTAAAAATAATGAATTACAAAACCGTTACATATGTATTCATGTTTATTCATTTTCGAAACAAATATTAAAGAAATTGTTAATCTCAAACTTTTGATTGGTGACATGCATTAGGGTATACAGTAACGACCAGTAGCGAAACTAACACTCTCTGCGCCCCCGAAACTTACAGTTGTGCGCTCCTACTCATTAAAAAAAAACCTTTCTTTTCTAAAGTTTTAATTCACTTCTACATTTATATTAGGTATTTACAAATATGAAAATACATACATGTAATTTGAACATTAAAAAACTGGCACAATAGGTTTTAAGACAAACTGTAAAACATTGTGTTACAATTACAAATGAAAATGCACTGTTACTACAAAAAATACGATATTGTTAAATGCCCATTACCAGTCCTTTTTGATGGATGCAAATTATTGTGCTAGTTTCGTCAAGTCCAGTTCTCGAGCACGATCGCTTTCAATGCTTAACAGCGTTCTTCTTATGATCTCAGTTGATTCTACATTCCGAAATTAAAAAAAATCTGTGGCTATAGTGCAAGAACTTGTTCATATTTCTCCCAGAAATTTGTAGCAGATTCGCCTAGAACAACTACAAAAGAAACTTAACAACAGCATAATTTCACCAAACCTTGCTAAAACGCGGGCGGTAAGTAGGGGCGGGGAAGGGTGAAAACGTTTCCAGCACATTTCCTTCCATGTCGTTTACTCTTCGGCGACGTAATCTACGACTTGAACTATTCAACTAATGAAGGTTTTCTTCTAACCTGGAAATCACTTCCTACTTTTCTAGTGATTAACATTTTCTATTTGCAGCACACAAATATAATGTGTTCGGTTGAAAATATATTTTAACGCCGAAAGGAAAACTCATTATATCCGCAGCAACATTATTAATATGAGATAAATTATTAAGAAATGACTTCTTAGTCGAAATTTAAGCATATGTCTTGAAAACATAAAAACTGTCGATCTTTATTATTTTTTCATTTTTACTGCGCCCCCAAAACTCGTGCGCCCCCCCCCCCACGCCGCGGGGGTTGCGGGGATGTTATTTACGTCACAGGTAACGACGCATAACCGACCTCCGTGCCGGAGTGGTTAGCACAGCCCATGTATGCTAGTTGTCCCAGGTTCGAATCCTGCGTGGTGTTCTTTGTGAGTGTCTCTTCATATATCGCTAATCTTCATCTTCGCGATTACCCAAAAGTTAAATTCTTCATTGTAGGAGCTCCATTAACCTTGTCTTAGGTATATCCGGAACAACAAATACATTAATTTAGTAGGATGGAATTTATTTCCTTCCAACTTGAACCATCATGTGTCGGGAAGATAAAAAGTCCGAGGGCATTAAAACATTTAAAATAACATTAAATACACAGCAGAGTCATGGACTTCCGCAGGATTTGTTCCAGGGAGGGGCAAGGAAGGTATCTTTTTCCAAGGGGCAAACAAAGCACATTTTCCCCAATAATATTGTTGTTCCCTCAAAAAACATTGTTCAAATTTGAATTTGTCATGCTCGTGCAATAATTAACACATAGGTGTGGCTGAAATGAAATTAAATGTGTGAAATAAAGGTTGCTTTTTAAGAGTGATAGAACTTTCGATAGGGATAGCTGTCATTTGTTTTGTTTTGATGACATGTTGTTTTGTAATTTCATATCAGTGAGCATTGGCAAATGATCATGGAAAGACTGACGCCGCAACAACGTTTACAAATTGTGGAAATATATTTCCAAAATCAATGTTCTGTTCGCCAAACGTATAGAGCACTTCGGAAATATCGGTGCTGTCAGTGAATTGGCCTCACAAGATCATGTGACCTAACGCCACTGGATTATTTTCTTTGGGATATCTAAAGTCTCTGGTATATGCTGATAAACCAGCAACAATTGACGCTTTGGAAACCAACATAACTCCTTTTTTAATAACGACATACGTCCCCAATTACTTGAAAAAGTGGTTCAAAATTGGACTGATCGAATCCGGTTCATCACAGCTAGTCGTGGTGGACATATGCCGGAAATTATTTTCAAAAAGTAAATGTCAGAAAGTTATCTTTCAAATGAAAACACAATTGGCCTCAAACTTATTTTTTTATGTGTTTTATTTCAATTCAAAGTTCTATCACTCTAAAAAAAACACCCTATATATAGTTTTTGGTTGTCTTTAATTTTCCAGGGGGCCACGGCCCCCCTTGCCTCCCCCTTCCGGACGCCCATGGGCAAAGTGGAGAGTCTAGGTCTTGAAGATAATGGCTATGGGTGAGATTGCCGTGTGCAATGAGAAGCCGACCTAGTTTTATCCCTTCTCTGCTGGAGGAACGGTGTGAGGAACGTCATGCACCAATGATGGATGGCCTCTACAGTGTGGACCTTGTTTTCAGCAGACTTTGGTAGCAGCAGCAGCTGCTTCGTTGTCTTGCTTCGTTGCCACACTGGACGCTAACCGTCGAAAAAATTCACTGCATTGTCGGGTGTCCGGAAGAGAGTGATTCCAGACTCTGGAACGCAGTGAAGGAATCCAAATAAATTACGACTCTCGGCAAAGTGTGACCTTCACCAAAGTACAGCGCCTTTAGTATTGCATATAGAGTTCTGCCATGTAGATGGAACAAGCAGACTGTAAAACAAAAATTGTGTCTGTGCGAGTTGACAAGAAGACACAACCCATTGATTCTACCGTTATGGACCCATCCGTAAACAATCCAATAAATCGATCGATGCTCTAAAAACCATAGGTGTCCCTGCCTTTAGGAGAGCAGCATGAGACAGGTTAATGAAAGATGCAGGTAATTCACAGGTGGAGAGAGACGGAAAAAGTGGTGGGAAGCCAGGCAGATCGCTGTCAACACCAAATACAGTACTGAGGATCTCGTCTGCACAACACAGATTGGCCTTGTGGCTAAGGTGACTGACTATACGTCCCGTTTTGACCGGGACAGTCCCGTTTCTGAGGCATGTCCATATTATTTAACAGTCACTATTTGTCCCGTTTTATAAAAGTGTAGAAGTTATCTTGAAAACCAAGTCTAAATTTGAGAGACATTTCATGCTAAAAGAGATGATGTATTGTTTTGTATATACAAAACAATAAATTATTTTCCTGTAGTTTACGGTTATTACAAGCATAAGAAAACAGTACAGGAAAATAATTCTATCATGCAAGCAATGCGTACATACAAGAAAAACTAAAACAATAAATGTTCCGTTATTTGTACAGCAGTGAATAATCATGCAGCTTCTGCACAGAATTGCAAAAAGAATTGAAAGTTTCTGCGTCTTAACACAAACTCAAAAGAACAATCTAAAGTTGTGTGTCTGATATGTGGGGTAAGGTTTTCGGGGAGATTTATAAATGACTGATGAAGGCTGCTCTCAAGAAGATTGGTTCTTCTGCTAAATACTTCTGGCATTACTCAACTTCAGCATAAAGGTTGATCCGAAAGGACGAGAAACGTTGTGTAAGTTGGCTGAATGATTTGGTGTTTTAAGTCCACTTTATGCACAGTAAGGCTAACCGGGACTGGACCTATAGCCAGTTTAAAGTGGGATCCGAACCACTATGCGGCTCCACCGGGTATTGATCCCGGGATCCCTTGATTACAAGGCGACAATGCTACCACTGCACCGTCGGGGATATCATATTTCATTTATTGTTTATGATGTATCATTTATGTGATCCATACTGTAATAAATAATAACAATATGTTAATACCTAATAACAATAATTTTGTAATTAGACCTAATCGATTTTTCAGGAAGGGTGGAGTAGGGTGGGGTGGGTAAACTGATCTGCTTGGGATGTCCCGTTTTTGGGTCAAAATATTATGGTCACCCTACTTGTGGAACGAGGATGTAGGCGGTACACAGTCAACCTTCTCTCGTCATAGGCTGTAATAGGATGGATTAGATGGCATTGTGTAGATGCTGGCATTAATTAAGAATGCGTTGTCTTTGTAGAGGGCTCCGATACCTCCATAAACAAGTAGAAGACTGGACAGGTACAAAGTGCACCGGAACGCAGACGAATACCAGCACGATGAACTGCTTTGAGGATGCGAGGTTCACAAGGACAAGCAGAGGAATCCACAAAACTTCCACAATCGACCTAATGAGAGAACAATAAAGTCGAAAGAGAACAATGCGATCATCACCCCAAGTTGTATGACTTAAGACGTAGAGAAGGTTGAAAACTCTTGCATCTCAATATGGAGAAGTGATTAATCATGATGAAGTGTTTTCGAATTGATTTAGAAGTTCAGAAAAGGTTTGACAAGTGTTAAGCACGAAGGAGGAGCAGAATGGGCATTCATATCTATTACTGAACTGACGTCAACTTTGAACAAGTCCACACCATGATTCTGACCCACGAGTAACCATCGGTGGAGTGGCAAGATATCTGCGCATTAGTCCTGTATATTGTGATGCAAACGTTTGATAGATTTCGGTGCTTGATATACCTTCAGACCACAAAAGAGAGATTACTTATCGCTGTTCATCTTTAGTATAAAATGAGGTTGGCGCAGCCATTTTTACCGTGTAAACACAACATGGAAAGAAAAATATTATGATAGTCAAATATATTCTAAATCAGTGGCAAATACACATTCCATTGACCTGCCCGCAGTGTGGTGAGCCCAAAGAAAATTAGAGCAAAAGTGCCGGTATTTATTGACAGATCCTCGTATGTAGCGATTTCCCCAAACTTTCTTCACTGGGATTTTGGATTTGAGTTGTCATAACATTGGACAACATTCCTGGAAAACATATTTTCTGTAGTATTTAATTCCGGGTTGGAGTAAAATTTTAGCTAATTCCACCCCTACTAATTGTCTTTGAAATAAATAAAAGAAATACTTCCGAAAAAAAAAATTACTGAAGTATTTAACATATAAACCCAAAACATTAATAACATTTAATGATTCATGAAAGTCTGCAAATATAAGATTTCAAAATATGTATTAATTTCAAGGACGTACACACACATTTTTCTTACATACTTTAAAAGCACAACGACAACTACTCTCCTCGATCTCTGACACAATCACTTACATAAAATGGCTGCTGGCCACAGTCCATTCTCTGCATAGCGCACCAGAGGGACTGGGTGCATTGATGTAGTGCCACTTGTTAACTTTGTTAGATACTAGGCTAATATGATTTTCGTGAAATGGGTCACCTTTATCTCGCCTACCATATCTAATTATCATGGATGGGAAGGTGCATAATAAATTTATACAATAAAGAAGAATTGTTGCGGTGAACCAGGTCCAATTTTCAGAACACGCCACTGAATTGTAGTCTATTTCTTGGGAGGAGTTTCGAATGGTCAGAGCAGAGCATTCATTCAGCCCAAAGTGGTTTCGTGCGTCAACGAGTGATATATTGTCGTGGCGTGTTTGTCCACTCTCCTAGCAACATCGACACTTGCAAACTCTGAAGAAAGGAAAAAAAAGTTGTTTTTTTCAAACCTTTTGTTCGTGTGCGCGTCGCTATGTGTGCAGAGTCGAGCTTCCTCATGTGTCACACAGCGTGCCCGAAACGTTATCAGTGTTTCCATCCAGGCACGTATCCAGAAATTCTTCTCGGGGGGGGCTAAACATCATTTTTTTAACAGGGGTATAGATAGAACCTCACAAGGTTTAAGGTCGATGGTGGCGATTCAGTTCCAAAACGGTGGTGGGGGGGAGGGGGCAAGAAAAGTTTACTTTGTCTTGGTAGACAAAGGTTAGCATTAAAAAGCCATAGTGCGGGGTCCAAAATGGAGAGAAACTGTCTCCTAAATCTGCCACTGTTTAAGCTGCTGTTTTTTTTTCTTTCAGAACATGATATCGGGACATTTTTATCACTCGACTCCTCTGTTGCAATGTACGAACGTTGTGTTTGTGCTGAAACGATCTCAGTATGGGTATGTGTCCGTTTCACGAAGCTGTTACGCAATGGACAATCCATTCGAATGTTTTGATTTGATTTGATTTGTTTTATTTTACTTCGCGTATTGTGCCTCTTGGCTAATTTTCGAAAATGGGGATGAAATGATGAAATTGATGAATGGACATTCACAAACAACCATGCCCGAGCGGGATTCGAACCCGGGACCCTTGGCGTCGCAGCACGATGTGCTAACCACTCAGCCACAGGGTCCGGCCCATTCGAATGTGTTCTCCCAGGTTTGGATATGATCCTTTATGGTGTTGTCGCCTGCCTTTGAAACGTAACCTTAACAAAAATCCTAATTTTCCATCCTTGTGACTTGGATCTTCAAGATTTAGGAAAAATTCAGACCGAAGAGGCACACAATGAGTGACCCAATCAACAGAAACTTTTCGCACCGTAGCGGCACGACAGGCTGCACAAGCCTGTGTTCGATTTGTGAAATCCTCAAGCGACACGTATAGCTTGTAGCTTCGGTGTGAAACCTGGTGGGTCAATCTCATTGTCACCTTGAAACGGCAGCTCGTGTTGACCATAGAAGAAAAATATCTTGTCAACCGGTGGGATGTGCGGATTAGCGGAAAATGCAGGCTCCACCAGGCATACTGTGCCATCCATTGCTCTACAGCGACAGCAAAAGTTCAAGCGAAGCCAAGGGTGACTCGGTAGCTCACTTGGTAGAACAAAGAATGGCACGGTATATGCCAGAGTCATGGTCGAGCTTGCTTTTTCCGCTAAAATTTCCACATATGCAACATCTTCTTGCTTTCTCTTCTCGACATTCATAAAATTTTCGGCCTTCATGGCTGCCCCTTTGTGGTAGTTAGTGTTTGAGTGTTTTTCCTAAACAGTTGACTTAAAAGTACTTTTTTTACCCACAAAACTCTCGGACTGCATACAGGAAACTTGGTCCGGTCACTAATAAATCGTCACTCAAAACTTAGATTTTCAGTCGATCTGTGCAGCTTATTTGCCTTTTTTAATTTATTATTATTATTATTATTAAATGATGTTCCAATGTCCATTACTGCTGAAATATTTACTTTAGAGACCTTCGATCTCTTCGGCTCATGACCCGAAACTAGCACTACACTGTCGGCAATGTCTTCAGCTTTGGACCCGAACTTGTAATAGTGATAGACTTCAGCACTTTCCAGCAAAATCTGTCATGAGTTCTACCCCCCTAATCTCTACATTTTATAAAACTGTCAATGGACACTGACTGATCACTAATCCACTGTCACACTTACTCCTGAAGTCTTATTGAATGATTCTGTTGTACAGACCAACCGTGAAATTTAATCCGCGTATTTATATCCATATTATATTCTGGTATGTTCCGCACATAAAATGTTTTGTACTTCGACTCCACCTCCTATTCACTTTTCAGAGAATTAGTAATGAGGCCTCCCCGATGGCGCATTGGTAGTGTCATCGCCTTGTAATCAAGGTGTCCCGGGTTCGATACCCGGTGGAGGCACATAGTGGTTCGGATTCCACTTTAAACTGTAGGTCCAGTCCCGATTAGCCTTACTGTGCACAAAGTGGACTTAAAACACCAACTCAAACTCAAACTCTAGGTCACGAGCGCAGTCAATGTAATTAGTAATCCAACGAATCGCCCGACTCATAGCGCTACCTTCAACAGTGCTTTGTTGTGCAACTTCCAAATGCTGACAAATCTTTAAATAATGCTCAAGTTCGTTGCGACAACACTGAAAGAGCAAGAAAAGTTTACATACAATATTATCAATAACAGGGTTATCCCTCAGGGTTCTAGAACATTCTCCGCTTTTCCTCGATAATTATATATCTCATTAAATTATAATCACAATATTTTATTTCATACACACAAGCCAAAACCTCATTTTATCTAGTGTAAATCGAAAAATTTCGGAGGGGGCTCGAGCCCCCTGAGCCCCCCCTCTGGATACGTGCCTGTTTCCATCCCACAACAAGTACACTAGAACGGGTGGAATGTTATGTTTTGTAGCTTTACAATTCCTTTTTCAGTCACCGACCTCTCGCCTTTGTAGCGTTTGTCCCGCATTTATTTTAAAACATTAATATTTTAATATATTGATGTATTAATATAAAAAATGAGACACCCAGAACATCCAGAATACATGAAGGGTCAGGATATCACACAGGCTCGTAGCCAGAGTTTTATTTCGGGGGGGCTCATCCCTTATCAATAGCCGCCATCTAAAGGTGAAACGTAGGTGGGGTAAAAGCTCTGAAGATGAATTTCTCAGTATATTACAATTTATTACACAATACGTTAATCCTGCTAAGGAAGTAAAATTAAATTAATTATCACTATACACTATTTAAATATATTTGTAGGATTTGAGGGGGGGGCATTCAGTCCTCGATTCCTTCGCCTGGCTACTTGCCTGAGGACAAATGACCTCCCTGGAATAAAAGAAAATTGCTTACTTATTCTTCCTTCCTATCTTTAATTAAAACTGTTTTCTCTATTCCTTTTCTTGAATCTTCTTTGTAGTTTTCGATTTTGTTTTCTCAGCTTTTGTTTATCTTTGTTCGTGTTGCTTAGTTCGTTTCCCTGCCATAGACGGAGTTCTGGAGGGGCCAGGGGGTGCCTGGCCCCCCCAATATTTTGGAATTATATATTTTTTCTCTAAATATGAGGATAAGTTTAAATATAAATACGAAAAATATTTTAACATGACTAGCCCTGATGTTCAAAATGAGCTGTTGTTAATCGTTAAACAGGAAGTTTTAAGGGTGATTGTCGAAGAAAGAAACAATGCAGGATTGATTTTATTCACTTTTAGTTGATGAAGCTAAGTCCCATAGGGCACAACAGCTTTGCATTTGTCTACGTTACCTAGTTGGACATAAGATGAAGGAAAGGATACTAGCAATGGAAGATGTGTCCCATCAAGGTCTGCACATTCTTTAGCCGGCGCAATTCGGCAACATTTAGAGGAACTTAATCTAAATGCTTTGATGGTCATATGATGGAGCCAGCATGATGTCTGGAGTTAAGAATGGTTTATAATCTATCTTTAGGGAAAGTAATCCTTATGCAATGTACTTTCATTGCTTGGCTCATAAAGTCAATTTAGTGCTTTTTGCAGCATGCAAGGACAATGATTTTATGTCATGCAGTGTTTGTAGTATCCTGACACCCATGCTGAATTCAAAGAAGTGCAAAAGGAGCTAAATATTATTAGCCTTGGACCTCATGAACTCCATAAGTTGAGCGACACTCGTTGGTCTTGCAGAGGTATTTCAATTTTAAGTGTCAAGAGAAATTATCCTGCGTTTGCTGCTGTACTCACTGCGACAGCGTCTGATTTAAGACATTCTAAAAACCCTGGAGCCAAAGGCCTGCTTTCAGCTATAAAATCGTTGGATTTCATTGTATATTTATCAGTATTTTCTGAATATCTCCCCTTCTAAATGTTTTATCCCAGTCCCTTCAGAAAGCTGATACCTTAATAGCTCAAAGTTCCAGTGTAGCCAACGGAGTGATTAAGGAGCTCGAGTCCCAGCGAAACGAAAACACTTGAGACAGTAAATGGAATGGAATAAAGGGTGTTGACAAAGAATTAGGTCTAAACATTTTTTAAGGGGGAGGTGAGATAAAAAAGGTACAAATCCAAAACGGCCTAGACTGATATCAAACAAATTACCGTAGATGCTTATCTGGTTTGTTCTTCAGTTGGCCAGAGAACCAGAGAAGAGACATCTGCTGAAACACTTTCTGTGAAGAAAAGTGGAAGAAAAAATACAAGTGTGATTTTTTTTATCCATTGCTGGATATTTTGATTGGCGAACTAAAAAGAAGATTTAGTGGTGAAACTTTGGAAGTTGCTGAAGCCAGTGAAAGATTTATTCGTCTGGATGAAGAAGGAGCTGCACGTTTCATTGAGATTTACTCCATTCCTGGTATTGACACAACAATGTTGAAGGCAGAAATGATCATTTTAAGAAATGTAATGGAAAGTTCAGGTTTGAGTTTGATAAGTGTGCCTTTGAAGAATGTTGTTCCAAAGATAGTGGACACAGTTTTGAGTAAACATACAAAAAAAAAATTGCATTCTTCTGAAAATTGCTCTTTCCCTGCCATCAAATAGTGTCACTTGTGAGAGGACATTTTCTGCTATGAGGCGAATCCACAACTGGTTGCGTTGCACAATGGGTCAAGGGAGATTGAACAATTTAATGATTTTCTACTCTGAATCAGAGGTTGTTAGAAAAATAACTTAGACGATTTGATTGATGTGTACAGTTTGAAGAAAGAAAAACGTAAAATGACTTTGTGTTGAATCAACAATTACTGTTGAGGCATCAAAAGAACTTTTCAATATTTCTATAATTTCTGAAGCTTACTATTGTACCGTAACTTTTTAAAAGTAATACTAGTATTGTATCAATAAAAATTGATGAAATGCAAAATGCAATAATCGTACTGTTTTGCTTCTTTTAAAACTGACAACCAATATACGAATTAATATTTGTTTACTTAAGCGAGGAAATTTAACATTTTCAAATCTAAAAGGCCTAAAATTCAGTGTTTTTAAGTTTTCTTTGTTTTTAATTTCCGGGGAAGGCCTCCGGACCCCTTATAACCCTCAGGTAAATCATATGCTTCTCCCAGAGTCTGCCCCCCCAAAGCAAAAGCTCAAACTCCGCCCATGTCCTGCTCTTTACTGTGTGATTTTCTACATTGTTCTAATCATCTAATCATCACTCATCATCATCGTCACGATTAGCCAAAAGTGGCAGAAAAGCGCGTGAAGGAAATACAAATAAATGTAGTTTATTTTTCTTTATCGATCTACGTTTTCTGCACGCTTTCATACTACTTCCATCTAGCGACTAATGTAGCAATTTATTTCACATTCGTTACGTATTCTTTCTATTATCTTAAGGTTTCATCTCATCATTATCTCATACACGCCTATCATGACAATACGGAGTAACGAAATGTGTTGACAAATCACGGGTATTGTTGACCGAGTGAGATTTTGAAGAAGTAGAGTGGGTGTTCATGACTTCCGACTGTACTACACATGCGATATTTATCAGAATGCTTGCTTGCACTTGCAATACTTGGATCGATACGAGCCTTTTTTTATGAGGAACTGTCATGCTTATACATATTTCCGAGAGTTCATGTGTTCGTATCATGCTTATACAGCATTCAATCAATTTTAGGTTAGTTACCTGTCTATTGCTACCATATGGAAAATTATATAAAGGGTGTCGAAAGGATTCTGCTATTTTCAAAACATTTATTTTCAGCCCCGTAAGGTGGTATGAGCATGAGTTATACAACAAAAGGAAGATAGTTTCTCTAAGTTTTGTTAACAGGGGGAATACGCGACAAAACGTACCTACCACCTGGGCCGCTACCTGTGAAGGGTCTTCTAATGAGTCTTAAAATATTTGCGATGCGACAAAACGTACCACTTGATGGGACGGCATCAAAAATCATTTACCGAAATTACGATTTCACGATTTTCTCTAGTTTTGCTGATTTCCATCACACTTTATCCAGGCTTTGGACTGGCAAAATTACTATATAAGGTATATATAGCTATTTTGGTGTGTTTAAAATCAGCTGTGGTTAAGCTGTCGTTCACATTTTTTATTTTGTTTTATCTTTCATCCTTTTCTTACGATTTTCATTTTAGTTATGTCAACAGCAAGGATATTGTCCCTTGTCATGTCGGAAGATCGTTCTGTTTCATTCCTATTTCTGCGGGGGTGTAAGGGGTGCTTTTTCTACGTTGTGCACCCAATAGTCAACCTCACTTCCACCTAGTACACCCTGGACTGCAGACTAACGAGGCTCTGGCGACTGGCCCCATGGCCAGTATAATTTTGTTTGTGTTGTCCTGTGTTTTGTCCTTATGTCCTTATATCTTGAACTTTACGCCAAAAGCATTTCTTAAAATGGAAGAAGCATCCACTGATTTCTGTCGAAGGAAACACTTGGCGAATCGCAGATTTGGCTGCCAATTCAAAATCCACGTTCACTCTTTCTGGTTTCCACTCCGGAACAGCCTGAATGATGAGTCGAAACAAGCGAATATAGGTCTCTTTATTGTTATTGGGCAATAGGGCAAGAACTACGGGGTTGATATTTGTTTCTTGAGCCGTGCTTCCAAAATCTGCATGGATGCTGTAAATCTGAGAAAATTGTTTACTACAGAACTTAAAAGTACCATCCATGAAGAAATGAGTAAAGCGTTTCAAACTCTCTTTGCTCTTCTCACCGCAGAAAATGATAATTCTGTTTTTTCTCCATCGTCAGCTAACAGGAAAGAAGTACCGTCAAGCATCTTCACTGTATCTTAATCTAAAACCACTTCTTTGCAGTTATTAGGCTCTTTTGTATTTCCTTGCGCCTTACATCTCTGCCGCTGTAGAGTTCTTCTCATTGACTGTGGTGTCGCCATTTCGGCTACAAAGTCACACCCTGAAAAAAGAATATAATATTGGAATAAGGGCATGAAATTTGAAGAAAAGTTTCCGAGTTTTAGAGAAATTTAATATGAAACTAATATGAAAACAACCAACCAGGAAATTCGCATGAAAGCAATATTCATCACATTGTGAAACTAGCCATATTAACGTAAAATGCAGAAAAAAACAGGTTTTATTGAAAAATTATTAATATAAAAATTACACTAACCTTTGTCGTGTAGGTTACCTAGAGTATCGTTGTAAATCTTGGTAATTAGCGAGTCTTTTTCTCGTACCCTTTTCTTCGCCTCTTGCACACGCTTCTTCACATCTAACTGAGCATCATTTCGGACTCCACAAACGTGATCACTGGACGGGCCACTAATCACTTTATTCTCTTTTGATTTTATGAAAACACAACACTTATCATATTGCTGCCTTACGCAAATCCACGTGATAGTACCATCCTTTGCTTTTCCTTTCTTCCTGTAAGCGTGTCCCTCGAAATAAGCACACAAACCGCCCTTATTAGTAACACTTAACTCTATTTCCATGTTCATGCTTTCAACTGAATGGCAAGAATAAAAGTGGCAAATACAATAAATTACGATTTTACATGAAAATTGAGAAATTATATGTCTTGCATTTCACAGTTTGAAATTTAAAGTTAATATAAATTTGGTGTCATTACCACTAATTTGTCTTTGAATTGATACATTTTGTTTGATGTTTCCAAAAATAATTATAATGCCGTTTATTACTTTATTTCTTCTGACAGAAGTTCTTGACGCTATACCTAGAATCACATGTTAATAAAAGGTAACCTTTGAAAATAATTTGAAACATGTGTGTTTCATGAAATTTAAGGGGGTTGCAGCATAGCATGGGTTTTCATCTTGACTGAAAACACGTTTACGCCTTGCGCACGCCTGCTGACCAATCACACGTGCTTGTTACTAGCAGGACTTCAAGCCAGCCCTTACCTAGCCTCGCACTAATTTATGTCACTGATTTCTCTCAGAGAGACGAACTTGTTTATTTTTATTGAATTTATTGAAACAAAATCATATGTGTTCTTACGACCATAATCGTCCACCTGATTACGATGCTGTAATGATAGCCAAGTGTCCTAATGATATGAAGATTCGAAATCAACATCTGTGCAATCTAAGTGAACCTAAAACGCTAGATTCGATTTTGGACGGTATAAGAGAACAGTTTATGCTATACACGAATACTTGACAACTGCCAAAGAAGAAAAGTAGGATAATTTGTACCGACAGTGCTATATAACAAAAATACCAATGCAGGATTTCTTACGAGGCGTAGCACATAACCTGAAGTTGCAATGCATGTAAAGGGACGATATCAAAGGTGAATATATTGATTTGGTTAAACACAGCATCAATATTTTTCTTCTTTACAATTTACAATTATTTATCATTTGCTTTTGCTCTCTGTTTGTGATTCCTACTTTCGCCATTTTTTCATTTGCCATTTACACTTTGGTCATTTTTTCCGTTTGCCATTTTTACTTTTGCTATTTTTTCCGTTTGCCATTTTTACTTTTGCCATCTTTTCCGTTTGCCATTTTTTCCGTTGCCATTTTTTCCTTTGCCATTTTTACCGGACACCGTACAGGGGGAAGGGTGGTTGATTATGACGCAGACTGCGCCGTCGAAATTGGGGGATTTTCCCCTTAAAACAATATAAAATTCAACATATTTTTCTAAAATATATGTAAAAACATTTACGCCTTACGTGCACGATATTTAATCCATTAGATGAAGAAAAGGAGGTATTTTGGGGAAGCCAGGGCTGGATTAAGGTGGGTACTATTGATGCTGCAGCATTATGCCTAGGCCCATTCCTGAAATAGGCCCAGATGAAAACAGACGAGAATTTTCCGAAAGCTGAACAGTTTACTTTTACTATATTAACCTGAAAATAAATCTTAGAATGAAATTTGAAACCCCGATTTCGGACGCCTAGACACAGCGTTACTTATTATACAGTTAGTATTATTCTTTGCGTTGTGACATAACTATAACGTCGTTGTGTTTATTGTTCACCGAAGATTTCAAGCATCAGGCCCAATCCGGTCCTGGGGATGCCTACAGGCGGGTTTGTGGAGGCATTTATAGACATGGTATGCATCCGTTTTCGGCGTGAACGTCCGAAAAGAAAAGATGGAAAAGTAAATATTGAGACTCTCATTAGATTATATTTTTGCAAGCCTGCAAAGAAATGGATGTAAAAATTTTCTTATATTATATATAATTAATTACAATATTAGATTAGTTAAAAAAGTAACAGCCTCTCGCAGTTCATGCATGAAATATAATAACTATAAAAACAAGGTAATTACAGTATCTTTTCAAAATGATCTGCTTGTTAATCGAGAGAATCTTTCCGGAACTGGAAGTCATGAGAAAATCCATTGTTATTTTGTAGTAGCACAATTAAAAAGAGAAAAATATTTCCCGTCAGGCACAAACGAACGGCTGGAGACAGCATAGCAACTTTTTATACATATAATTTCAGGCTTTGCTATCAGATGGCGCCTCTGCGCATGCAACTGCTTATTGAAATTCATTGCACCATCTACATAAGAAAGGTTAAAGGTCGTATCCAAAACGAAAAATGTCTCAAGTGTAAAATTTGTTAAATGTTTCACACAAGGCTTGGAAACCAAAAGTAAGAAAAGCGAACAAGACGAAAGGACTGTAGGAAACACATCTACAAAATATTTTAACGGAAAGCAGGCAGCTTACTTCAAAGAAGCAGCAATGGGGCAGAAATGTACTAGAGAAAGAAAGTCCCAGAAGGTGAGGATAGTAGGTGATATACAGGAAGGTTATTTCAGTCGTTTACCGCCGGAGTGTCGGCCGTTCGGCCGCCTCTTCATGCAACAGGTCCCGGCAAATTGCGTTCAGTAAGTCCGTAACAGAAACCGCTTGTTTTGTAATGTTTCCACTTTTCACAATTACAGTTACAATTACAATTGAAATAAGCACGTAACTTGTCGCAAGGATGCTGGAAAAGGTGTCCTCCCAAATACAAATATTTCTGGCACCTTATTTCTGACATATAATCTTGGATTAGACATCGCTACTTTATCCTCAGTTGGCAGAAATAGAAGACAGCATCCCGGCGCATAAAGCAAACCGAAAGCGTAAAATGATATTTAAAAGTAATAGTAATGATGATCACTAACCTTCTGTGTTATAAGAGATGTTGAAAATGACCTCCTTCAACAGCAATACAACACGTTTCTTAGGTTCAAGAGATCCTGTCTCTCGTAATTCTGACCACTTTCCTGCAAGAATTCGTTTTCACGTAATTATCGTACATAAAAACTCTTTGTTCAAGACTATATTTGTTTAGCGGAATAACTAATGAATGAATAACAATTAACACACAATAAAGCACTAGCACTGAATAGCAGACCCAACTCAGTAACACAGTATAAACAACACGCGTACTGATAAACGCAAACAGAAGTGAACATGAACGTACACTGACTACGTCTGGTAGCCGACAGTGTTGCTAACCATTTTTTCGGCAATATCCCTACAGATGTAGTCAAAATGTCCCTGCGCCAAGTAAAGTGACTAAAAAAAACAACACCTCATGAGCATGCAAAACAGAAGATAAAATGTACACATTTACTTACCAAATCTTTCTGCTCGGTGCTTCCACAATTAATGAAGGAGCGAATTTACAATACAGGAACCCTCCCCGATTTTTGTAATATTTCGCATACTCACTAATTGAGGCCTCCTAATCACGAATTTGAAGTTAAAATTTGGGGGTCACGTGTAGAAATTACAAAATAAGTGAAATTGAGTGGTCCGCGATCGGCACGATTGCTCATTATTTACCGGAAGATTTTGTGTTTCCAATACTTAAAAAACGAAATATACAATCCTGATATTACTACGATCCCAAATTTTTAACTATGTTTGCCTATCCTAACCTAACCTAACCTTACCTGAATGGTTCGTGGGGCTATCCGTCAATGGTTTGTGGGGCTACCCGTACATGTTTTTTTCGAGCCCAAATTTTAACTATGTTTGCCTTGCCTAACCTAACTTAACCTAACCTTACCGAGAATGGTCAGTGGGGCTATTCCTGAATGGTTTTGCGGTAATTGTGATTACGAACCGATAAAAACATCTTATTTTCGTAGCACTTTAACGTCAAACGTTCATCATCGAAGACGCCATTTTCGTATCCTGCAATTTTATGATCGATGTACTGTTGTCAAATTTACGTGTAATCAAATCAGATCTTCTACATCGTGATTGTCGCTGTCACATGTAAGCACGTTCTTTGGGCAATATACTGAAATCCATAAGTTTATTAATTAGCCCACGGCCATCCTCCTGCACACTCCACCTAACAATCTGTACAACATTAACAACTTTTTTACTGTTCTCTTCCGCCATTCTCACACAATCCATGCTCTCCAAGTATGAAATCAACAGTGTGGCAACGCTGTAGACAGCGTAACTAATTGTAATTTGTTCATATCAACAAATATGGCTACCATACTTGTATACGGAGAATCATTGCGAGAATTGAAAAGCTTATTTTACAACTTCTACACGTTAATAAACAATTTTTTCACCTCACCCCAACATGTTAACTTGAGATAAATCATCACGACTAATTATTTCGTGAGTATAAGACGTAGCATAGAAATTACAGAAGGGTCCGGTATTGTAAATTCTTGCCTTAATGAATAATAGGGGTGTGCGGGACAGAATTTTTTGGGTTGGGACTGGATCGGGACGAAGTTTTTTAAATCCCGACATTCGGGACTGAAAAATTTGCAATTTCCCGACCAAGTCGGAAAAGTTTTCGGGACGGGAAATGTTCGAAATTTCCTGAAGCACTGGATATCTCGAATTCTACAAGTCATTTTCACTTTAAGTGATTGTTTTTCCATTTCTAGAATAAAAACTTACAATTTCCGATAAGTTCCAGAAACTTACAATGCAGAAAACGTCGAGAATTAACGACTTTTTAAAGTGACCATTCGGTATTTCCCGACTGCTCGAGATCCCGAAAAGTCGGGAAGTCATTTCCCGAAGTCGGGATTGGGACGGGAATTTTTTTTCCAGATCCCGGTCCTGACTTTTCGGGATCCCGCACACCCCTAATGAATAATGTTGAGTCGTTTACTGTTGATTATGTTATTTGAAGTCATACATGCTGCTGCTGTGAAGAGATAGATGTTGGTTGGTGATATATGCTGTATTTCCTGCAGTGTTTAACAATTTTGGTCCCATTTTATTTCCCTTTTTTGTTTTTGTATCACTTAACATTGAAAATATTCTCTCCGTTTCCGTGTTAGAATGCGGCAATGTTAGCACTATTTTCGCGAGAGTGGAAATGTTTTCAAAAAAGAACTTGCCTTGAAAGTTCTTGGTAATCGATAACATGTTCCAAAATTCTGATGGAGATTTGTTAGTTAGGTCTTTTTTCACCTCCTCGCTAAAGTATCCAGATAAACTAATCCATAAAATGTCATTTTCCAAGATTGAAAAAAGGACCTACGTTTTCTCTCATTTGGCAAAATCTGTCCCTACGCGGGCGAAAATGAGTGAAATGTCCCTACGGTTGGCAACACTGCCGACACGTGCAGTATGAAGCGCCCTCTCGTGGCTGACAACTCCCCGATAAGCTGCAGGCGCTGTCGCGACAACTGAGGATAAAGTAGTGATGTCTAATCTAAGATTAGATGTCAGAAATAAGGTGCCAGAAATATTTGTATTTGGGAGGACACCTTTTCCAGCATCCTTGCGACAAGTTACGTGCTTATTTCAATTGTAATTGTAACTGTAATTGTGAAAAGTCGAAACATTACAAAACAAGCGGTTTCTGTTACGGACTTCCTGTAATGCAATTTGCCGGGACCTGTTGCATGAAGAGTTCGTCGAACGGCCGACACTCCGGCGGTAAACGACTGAAATAACCTCCCTGTATTGATTATTAGCCTGCCCTTCTTAACAAAGACGTCGGGAACGGGGTCGACCGAAACCGGTCTGTCCCCTTCCCCTGAAAATTGGCATCGTTTATTTCAAAATAGAAAAGATGCAAAGAACCTATTTTTTAAAATAGTCCTTATAAGAAGTAAAGATCAATTAATTAGGCTACCAGTAAAATTACCAAAGAAATGAAAAGAGTTTGTCCGAAAAATTGAATATAATAGCCAGTGGTAACAGTTTCATACATCGGAGACACATTACTTCAATTTTACACAAGAAACTACTTACGGAAATGAGTTTCTCCAATGTTTACAACTTTCGTCGAGGTAATTTCTTTCATCGTGGAATATATTTGACCGGGAAATCATGTATTTTTCAAGAGAAATATCTCACCGACGCACAATTACCATTGCTTTCATTTGCTTGCCCTACGACAACCAGATGCTGCGTACGTTTGATGACATAAGCCCCTGTCAGTGTTTCAACCCCCCCCTTTTCTTTACTATGCTTGCCTAACGTAACAAAACCTAACCTAACCTTATCGGGAATGCTTCGTGGGGCTATCGGTCAGCTACCGTGCATAATGGTTCGTGGGGCTATCCGTGAATGGTTCTTAGGGCTATCCGTCAGCTACCCGTGCATAATGTACAATTTGCACAAGTGACGAACACGATGGTAGGTATTTTTCGGTGAATGATGTTTGAAACACTGCATGCCCACTACGGTAGTCAAGATTTGCCCACCATATTCTGTGTTATGGAAGCGAAAATAGGAGTCAAAGAAATTACTTTCTATGTGAAAAATTGTGTTTTTTATTCGTGTAAAATGCATAATGGTACCTTGAACTATGTTCCGCAATACACAATTGGTAAGTACGAACCATGCGAAACACGAAATATCCGATTTTAACTTGTCTCCGATCTAGCATGAAACTGGTACCATAGCGAGATCAGAAATTCCAGTGTATCTACAACTCAATCCAAATAATATAACTTGTTTTCAAATGTAGAAAATGAAATTGTTATATACAAGGTCATAGAATGTAAATTTCATGACTAAATGACCCCTTAATTGTGAAATACTTTTTTTGAAATGTATGTAAATGTTAATAACGAAGTAGAATAACTATTCATTACCGTGTATTAACTGTATGAAATGGTAGATCGAGAATATAATAATTATAAATTTGGAATACAATTTGTTTAGCTTTATTAGTTTATAATAATAATAATAATTCAACGGCCTGAACCCCCTTGTAAGCATTTCTGCAAAGACCTTCTCAGGATAGTGATAAAACCTGAAAATAACTTTAACTTCATATTTTACATCTACCAGTTTATCAAAAATTAATTTATCCTAACGGTCTTGACTTATCAACTTTGTAATGTAACAAAAAATAAAACAACGCAAGTGATTAGGCAATTAAGACAGATACTTCCTTGATTTTCTTGAACTTAATAACGATTAAATTAAGTACTCGTGCATAATTGAAATAAACGTTACAAATAATTCAATTATAGAAATGATTGCATTTATATATTTATAGTTATATTTTTCATCTAATTTTTATCAGCTCCTAACTTTCACATCACAAAAGATGTTTTTTTTCTAGTAGCTGACTATATTTAATTCTCCAGCTCAGTCAATGAGTGATAATGAGCAAATCATGCGGAATTCAAACTCTAAGCTACCAATATTAGAAATGACTAACGCAATTCCCGGTCTACGGGCGAAAAAAGAAGTGGGGAAAAACCACTAAAATCATATTTTTGCATGGTGGCTATGAAGAAAATGTAAAGGAAATCCACACACACCTAAAACGTCGCTATTATGAAACAGCTCACTTGTAGAGTGGCCGGTAATAACAACCTATGTCCTGATGACCTGTCCACCAAGCCGAAAATTAGTACCAGTTACTCATACTACTGTACGTACAGTAACAAATATTTTACTGGTACAATATTTGGAATTATAGACAGTGTCTAATCTGTATATTTGAGAATTTGCCACCAGTTACTATCACCTTCTTATGAAATAAAAGACACTTGTACTACATATAATAATAATAATCGTTATTTTAAGTGTTGAGCACAGTATGAAACCTAATACAGCACTAAGTCAAATACAAAAGTAGAAAGTTACACGAATAAAATAGAATAACATAACATAACAAGTTAGCATATTTACACTTCAGTTTACAGTTTTCAACGAGATCTATTTTATCTCTGATACTAATAATTGTTTATTGTTATATAATATTGTGCAATTAACTGTGTATTGTTCTAATAATAATAATAATCATATTTATTTAAGTGATGATAACGATTAAACAACCGGGTATGTCTCTATGTCAAAATTGGTTATACAAAATTAAAAAAATTAATACATAATTATGAAATAAAACAGTGGATCCTACAATCTTATACATCAACATAAATTCAAATTGTAGGTTTCAACAAGATTAGCTACTAAACCTCTGGCTTTGTATAGGCATGTGAGAATTGAGATATACCTATAATAATAATAATAATAATAATAATAATAACATATGCATCTCAAAGACAGAATTGTGTGCATACAGAATTAGAAAAATACGCATTCATATCTGTCTAGTTACGGCTTCTATAAAAGTTATATTAAACAGACTGGCTCTTTTATGAAGAATAAAAATATGTTCAGAATACATTTGCCAGGTTTGCAGGATAATACAGAATTGTTAGTTTGAGTTATGCGGTGAAGTTACTGAGGAAAACTGAGTGAGTATGATACTTTTTAAAAAGAATAATGTAACATACGGATATTTGATTGATTGATTTTACTTCACATTTCTTCCACTTTTGGCTAATCGTGAAGATGAGGATGAGTGGTGATAAGAGACAGGCACAATAGGAAATCGTTGGATAATGATTTCACTCGCATTTATCCGAAACCAGCCGGGTGTGATTCGAACCCGGGACCCCTGGTGTCGTAGAGTGTTGTGTTAACCACTACGCCATGGAGGCCGGTCCACGTATATTTGAAATATATGCTAGATAACAAATCGGATTTACAGTATTTCACCGCATAATCGTCGCCACCGCATAATTATCAAACCGGCATACATACCGGTATATATATATATATTTAAAAAGATCACCTCACTTCCTTTCCAAAAAAAATGGCATAAAATATTATTATTATGCAGTGAAATACGGTGTACTGTTATATCTGTATACATGTACAAACGCATAACTTGATAGTAAGTCTAAAGTGTGTGTACACAGTGTAGCTATATATGGTATATGTGTGTGCATGGGCGTATATATAGTTCACGTAAGGAGGGGGGGGGTTAGAATTTTGGTATGATTAGGGTTGCTGTATATCATAAGTGAACCGGAAGCTTCTTGGGGAGCGAAAAGGGGGGTGGGGGATGCAGTATGTATATACATATCCATTATCATATTTTACACTTCTAAAAAAAAAACAGAAGTCTACTTCGAAGTATATCATTAATCTTGCAATTTCTTCTCGGTGCCATAGTGGACTAAGATGTCGAAACTTTATTTGAGGACTGCGGACTGAACAGATAAGCACCCAAGCACGGACTGTTTACAGTAAACATCTTACTAGCAATGGAAGAGATTTGCAACTGAAAATCAGTGCTACTAGCAGATGGTGGCGCTATCGTCAAGTCAAACATCCTTGCAGCATCTTCTTGTAACTCGATAACTCTTGTATTTTCGAGAGGGTGCTGTTTAATGTACAATTAGATTGTTTTGTAAAATGAGCATTATTGATACTTTTCTCTCTATCTTGTGTCAAACAACTTGAAAATGTTACGGTATTTCCCTGATTTTCTTGCACTGCGTTTTTAGAAACCAAATTCCTTTAAGAAGACTCGAGGGAAAAAATAAAACTGATTTGACAGTCCCAACGCTGTTTTTTATCGCAGAAATTTCGAAACTATCAGGAAATTGCAGACATTTGGTCTGCAGTCCCATCTGGTGTGTGAAATTACGTAATTTACTTCCCATCCGTATCCCGTCCTATACGTCTCCAATTTAGGAGAATAAAATAAGTCCGAAGAATTTTTTTATGAACAAGAAGATAGAACAGGTCATCTGGTAATTTTACTGAACCAAAAGGGGGGGGGGGGTAGGACCCGTTAAACACCTCCCCTTAAATACGCCCATGTGTGTATGTATACTATGTACGTACGTACAGTACACGCAGGCTCGTGTTTTTATTTTAGAACCATGCAACTTTATAGCGTGGATTTGACCTCATTTACCAACATCTAAATACGTCCTTGGCTTCACTGATTAATTCTGTTGTGATTCAATGTTTTCCAGTCGAGCCTGGCGAGGCAGATGAGGCACAGCCACATCGGGGCGGTCACTGCCATCTTCCACACACAGGGCGTCTCCCTGCCTGAGCCCTGGTCTCGGCGCGAGCAGGATGAACGCTGTGTCCAGTTCGGGATGCTTATGGCATGTTCCGCTACCATGGTATGGTATTCTATACTTAAAATTTCCTACAACTAAGGTTATGACTAGAGATTTGTGCGGTAGAGTATAAAAGTTTGCGCGGTTGTTTTACGGACAAATTCAATTTCACCTGACAACCAAAAGATTGACACGTGTAGCATGGGGCCGCATATTTAGTTTGTCAATCGTTTCGGAAATATACGCTCGATTCGTATCATGCATTCACCCAATAGAGCGTTTGTGGAACGTTCGTCGCATAGGGGAGTCAGGGCGATGTGTGAGGGTTTGGTTAGGTTGCGGACCGTATAATCTGTTGACCACAGCGTCTGTTCCTCCATTTTCGGAGGCGATAAACATGTCTAAAATATAATAATAACTAATTATGTAATATAACCATAATTTAATTAATGTCATTCAAAAAAAAAATTAAAGCTATCACTTTGTCTGTTCTATATAGTTGGTGGCTTATATACTGTATATTTGTTGCGATATTACTTCCGATTATGTTATGCCTTTTCTTTATCTATATTTTGTTTTGTACTTGACCCCTCTTTACACCTTATTTACCGGTCCTTTACTTTCTTTCGGTTTTAATCTCTCTTGTTTCTTTGACGGTATCTTGAGAGCAGATTGATATCGCCGAACTTTATAATAGGGTTATACCCATTATTTCCCGCCCACTAAGTTCAAACATATACATATGAATGGCAGACTCGATATTGCATGCACCTTGATTAGAAAGTTCGTCGGTACTTCAAAACATTATACCTGGAGGTAATTACTGCTTATATGTATTTACATATTTACAATGATTCTAGAGATGCATTATTCGAAACTCAACCAAATCTCCAATTTATCGATTTTGCATCATTCATACTTCCATTAGCGTATAATTGGCGTAACTGTGACCCAGTGTAGTAGCGAGACTCGTGGTGGCCCCGGGGCTCCCCCGTTACTGCTATTAGTGATAAGATGAGATAAATATATATATATATATATATATATATATATATATATATATATACGAATACGAAGAATGCTTAAGTTTTAGCAAACAGCGTGATAAATAAATATAATTGTCCTGATTATTATTAATGATGTGTTTATTTATCTTTACAAGTGAGCTGCTCGTGTACACTTATTTCCCAGCCCGCGTTTGCAGTCGTACCACAATGCTGTTAAACTTAGCATAATTTTACCCCGATAGTAACCTTTGCTTAGCACAATAGGAAATCGTTGGATAATGATTGCATTTATACGAAACCAGCAGCCTGGGCTCACACGTCACTACAACCTACCTGCAGTGCGCTAGTCTAACAAAATATAAAGGAGGAAAACCCATTACAGCCTTCCGAACCTCTCGGTGCCTTTTTCCTTTGGGGGTCCCGGGACACCACTCCGACTGCCCCAGCCTAGTTACGCCCCTGTTGTGACCACTCTGAACTTATGATATTCCAGAACAAACAGCAACTCCCTAGCATAACCAGGCGGGAAGCATTCTAGCCCGAGTTCTTACGCAAGATCCTCTTTCTGTAAACAGGAAGGCAATACGAAGCGTTCTCGTAATATTTCATAAGTGCAAAGTACGCGTAAATAAATAAATTCTAATAAGTACTTGGTAAATTCAACAGGAAGTGGCTCACATGAAATTCTACTACTTCGGTCTTTACTACTGTGATATCTACTTCTACTTATTTACTTTATCCATAACAGTCAGTTTAGTGCTCCATTAACGGTCTAAAAACCGAAAAGCGAGATATAAACTCTGCCGGACGGGCACCGATTGATCTCGCCCACGAAGATCGTCCTTCTCGTCGTAAAATCAGGTCTTATTCGGTTCCCCCGCTTTGATAACGCTCTTGCAAGGATCCCGATTGTCAGTGGAAGTTCCACCTCGCAGATTTGAAACTTTCCTTTGCAACGGTTCTTTCTTTGGCTCAGCACAATCAAATGAGAACATACACGAATATTTGCTCATAAAACACACAAAACATCTTCGGGTTTCCCTGATGGCGTAGTGGTAACGTTGTCGCTTGTAATTAAGGGGTCCCGGGTTGATTCCCCGTGGATGCCCGTTGCACAGTGGTTCACATCCCACTGTAAATTATAGGTCCAGTCCGGATTAGCCTATCTGTGCATAAAATGGACTTACAACAACAATTCAAATCAAGCATAAAACATCCTAACAACAACACGAAGTTGCGAGTCACATTCATGTGCTGATTCTGATGTGTATAGGGTGACCAGACACATGCATGTATAAAAGAGGACAGAGCATAGTGAAAAAGGAGGACAAAGTCATAAAAAAGAGGACACCGCAAAAAATGGCAACTCATTTGCCATTACTCATAATTAGGGACGTGAAGTTTTCGTTTTATTTTCAACTGAATTTCGATGTTATTTTTTACTGCAATTTGGTATTATTTTTCGCGGTTTAGGGCAAAATTGGGTGTTATTAATTTAAAATCGGTTATTTTTACATGCATTTTTACTGTTCCTTCTATGATTAAGATTGCTTTAGTTCTGGAAAATTGAGGCAAATTTTTGTTTTAATGACAAACAAAATTTGATTTGATTTTGATTTGATTTAGTTTATTTTACTTCGCGTTTTGTGCCTCTTGGCTAATTTGCGAAGATGGGGATGAGTGATGAAATGATGAAATTGATGAATGGACATTCACAAACAACCAAGCCCGACCGGGATTCGAACCCGGGACCCTTGGCGTCGCAGCGCGATGTGCTAACCACTCGGCCACAGGGTCGGGCGACAAACAAAATAAATTTAAGGCTTACCTTTGTTAGGAATTACCAAATTTCTTCCATTTGGAAAACTATTTCGTCTCATCAGCCAGTAAATATGAAATGTTTATTGAATGATATCACCCAAATCTTTGAAAATGGTAATAACTTTCTCCAACAATGCCAAGAAAATCCCTCTGCGACCTCAAATTAGGCATACACAACTGCAATAATGAAGCTTGACAATTTCGATTTAATCGAACTTTCACCAGCTAGACTAGAAACGACAGATCAAATAGCACTTCAGGTAGTACTTTAGAACAAAAGAAGTGTTATCCCTAGTTTATATTGCATATTTCGCGACGTTTTTCGTGTTAAAGTGCAAAATTCGGTGTTATTCTGAAAAATGGCATAATTCGAGTTATATCGCGATTCCGAAACACCGAAAACTTGCCTCCTTAATTTACCCAAATCCATTTTAGACACTTTATTGTGCTTTCTTCAAGTATTCGATGTTATCGTTAAAACTAAAACTTCACGTCCCCACTCATAATTTAATCAATATAAATCGGATGATTTTTTAAATAATTTCCTATTACCTTTAAGCAACGAAAGCAATCTCCTAATCGTATTATTTATCACAGGACAATCATAATATCTATAGTTTGAAGTACAGAATTTTACTCTTTTTACAATTCTTGGATATTAGAATGCAATATCAACATAAGTGAATGCAAATGTGACAAGTAAGCTTCGCTTTAACTTATTTCCAAAAACAGAACTTAAATTTTAGGTGGTTCAGATTGTGTCAGGAAATATGATTTTAATGCCACGAACATTTTTGCACTCTTTCAACAGGAGGGGAAAGTGACAGTCACCTTCCACTTTACCTCATATTCGTTTCTTCCATCCTCTAAAAGCTGGATATTTTTTTTGCAAGATCATTGATGAAATTACACTTTCGCTTCGTTATTTCATAAAAGTAAATATGACTTAATAATCAAAATTCTCACTATGCATTTCTGTATTGCGTATGTATGACTCATAAATGAACTAGCAGACCTCTGTGGCGGAGGTGTTCTTTGTGAGTGCCCCTTCATCAAAATCATCATATCATCGCTCATCCTCATCTTCACAATTAGCAAAAGTGGCAGAAAAAGGAATTAAAATAAACCATATCAGTCAATCAAAAAGGAACTGCTCAAATTACATGTGTTTCACAAGTCTCAGATTGCGAAACAACGAGTTACAATAATACATACTAATGATTAGGGGTGTGTGGGCCAGAACATTTTTTGGTCGGGACGGAACATTTTTTAAATCCCGACGTTCGGGACGGGTAAAATCCGCAATTTCCCGAGAAATTTTCAGGAACGGGTAATAATAAAAAAATCCCGATTCTGTGGAAATCGCGAATTTGACGTCATTTCCATTTCTTTCGATTTCTGAAATAAAAGCTAACAATTTCAGAGAAGTGTCAAGACACTTATAATGCAGAAAACATCAAGAATTAGCCACTTTTTAAAACGACCATTTGGAAGTTCCGAACTGCTCGGGATATCGAAATATCTGGATATCATTTCCTGAAGTCGGGATCGGGACGGGAATTTTCTTAACAGACTTTTCTGGATCCCGCACACCCCTACTAATGACTCAGTTGGGAAAGTGATCATGTTCAGCTCCCAGATGCTAGGTGAGCATTGCTCTCATATTTAACGTGCCCCAAGTGATATGAATATCATTAGGAAGCATTCTCTATGCAGAACATTTGCTACGGTCGATGCTATACTCTTTCTAAAAAAGGAGGACATTTACCGATTTCTAAAAAATCCGCCCGGACGCCGGACAGACACCTAAAAAGGAGGACATGTCCGGATAAAAGAGGACGTCTGGTCACCCTAGATGTGTAAACATGTCTTTGCTCCATTTCAACGAGGAATGATATTGAGATGAGACTAGTCAATACTTTGCAGAGTCTCGTAGTGCCTCGAGTGTGATGAGGTCTGTTCCGTTCTCGTGTCGATTGGTAAATTCATTCTCGTCTCGGTGGAGTCTCGAAAGTTTGTCAAATTGTTTTCTGACGTCCACATACAGATAAGCTAATTGGGACTGGACATATCCTACAGTTTAACGTGGAATCCGAGCGCTTCTAACGGGGATCGAACTCTGGACCGCGAAACATATACTATAGCAATATATACAGTGTGTCATCTTACGAACTTCAGCAACGTTCAGAGTTATTAAGTCAAACAACTTTTCCTTGATGAATTTTCATATTCACGCCTCGCTTCAACGCTATGGATCCTCAAAAAATTGAATTTTATCCTGAATATATGCAATCTCGCAGCACATACGAGTTCACAATTGCTAGCAATGGATTAACTTTGCGATTACGTTCAACAAAACATAAGACTCTTCTGTAAATAATCAGGAGATTTCCGCTTGGCATTTGTGAATAAGTCACCTATATAAGATAATTTCGTATCAGGTAAGCTCTTCAAATACCATATCAAAGGTCGAACGGGACATAGTGCCTCGCACACTATTTCTCGTCTCATTTTAATTGTACAGAGATTTGTCTCGATCTCTCGTCTCGATACGTCTCGTGAGGGTTGCTTTCATTCTGGCCTCTGGTTTTAAAATAGGGCAACCATTTAATACTCGTCTCGAAATTCAAAATGAGACTGAGATTACTGTCTCAGAACACTTTTACCAAGTGATGGAAGAAATGGCAAAATCTCTCCGTACAACTGAATAAATTCAGCTGATGAATACTAAATATGACTTGGGTTAATGGGAGCGTTCAAACTGTCTTGCGTTTTCATAAAATGTATGTATTTTTTAACGAAGTTAGAGAAGTACTTTGTAACGCACGTTGTATGCCGACTTCCACAATCGGCGTTTTCATTTTTCCAAGCTAAAAATAGAGATCTATGTAGGATGGGAGAAATATCTGGGAAAAAAGTGATGGAATTATATGACATATTCAATATATTTATTGAAGTACGAGGGAAGTATGTTGAATTCCACTTATAATTATGTAATATGAAAAGATATCATGTATATATATAAGTTACACAGACAGTAAAAGTCCAACAATTACATTTCGTTTGTGAGAATTGAAACAAAGAGATAAAGAAGAAACCAAATTTTGACCAAGAGTGACTTGTAAAGTCAACTTTTGTTATTAAGGAGTTATTTCCTACGGTTTTATGGATGTGAGAATAAAAAAAATCCATGGTCTCTTTATATGCAGTACATACAAAGCCCATTTATACTTTTTGTGGTATATGCACCGTGCGAATTGGGGCGAATGTCCACTCAGTGGCGAATTTGTGAATTCATTTCGGGAATGTTATTGTCGTACGCAAATTTTGTGTATGTTTCCAGTTAGTAAACTAAACTATTGCCATGCGGAACCTCAGAAAATGGTTATAACCTAGGTCATTAGTTCTTATGATAGCACGTAATTTAGAAACAGTACAAGTTATTTTTACATTCTAAGAAAACCCAAACTCACGCGCAAAAAGATCTATCGAAGTAGTAACACCGAAAACTTGAGCAAATTAATATTGTCAAGTTCAAACCTAATGTCCATCTAATCTAGTACAAATTTCTTTGGGAACACTTTAATACGTATAAAATATCAGTAATATGCCATGAGAACGTAAGTGACAAACAGCCTGCTGTTGTCTCGGCTTGGTAAGGCTAGTCAGTTTCAGAATGATGACTGGATCATTAATGGACACGAATGATTTTGTTTGCTTGTTACATAGTTAAGAAATTGTATGAGGGAGGTTAAAAACATCCATGGCAGGGATACAAATAATTCTCCTTTGCCAGGGATAATATTTTCTGTGTGTGGGGGGGGGGGGTCCCTGGCACCCCCCTGTTAATTCGCACACTAAGTTATGTCTGTGATGCGCCAATTGTATCTGAATTGTAAAGAGAAAACGCGTTTGGTTTTGTGGTTGCCGAGAATCTGCAAATCATAACGACTTTCGGACATTCGGGGACGTATCATCAGAAAACTGGAGGAACAGTTGCTTATTCCCCTGACATTTCACAATAAATGCGTACACGAATGTTTGCATGACCATATACATACATGATACATCACAATTATGCAGAGGTATTACAATTTTGAGAGTTGAACATTTAAACGGCTTGATAAAATACTTTTCAATACTATACAATCTCCTCTGCTTTCCTACAATTTTATCTGTTAAAATTGAGATCGGAACGAGCCATCCAAATTCACTCGTTTCGATGTTAATTTCATTTCTTGAATTTCTTGTATAAAGTCGCAATTTTTAAAATTTACCGTACAGTTTAAATAAAATATAGCTGACATTGAGTATTGAGTTTATGAAAATTCCTTTTGACAACTTCGATATTGAACGTGAGTCACATACCCCTCTGACGCAAATTTATATCGTATCAACAAGTTACTTTTATAGAAATGTGTACCAGAAAGTAGCTTGCAGCGTGACTTTCTTAAGCTAAACGTTATCTTATCTATAATTTTATACTCATTTGAAACAGTTTTCGCATTCTCAAAAACAGTTTTCCAAGAGCACAGATAGATCAATTGAAGTAGTGCAATGTGGTATACAAAAGATTTACGGTAGTTTCAATTCTATTGTAACGGAATACAATATAAACTTCTTCGTGTAGCAATTACAAATGAGATTATCTTAACAGCAGCATCTTGCGTTCGAAAAATTACCGTATTTGCCGGTAAGGCGTTTTCCGTACACATTTTTTAAGGAAAAATATTTATCACTGAATTCATAATTAATTTACAGTATTTCAAATATCAAGTAATATGTAAGTCTACTTTCAGCAAATAACTTGCCTAATTTAACTAGGAAAGAATACATTTTAATCTTCATCGTTACACATCGCAAGGAAATCATCTAACTCAGAACAGAGAAAATTTCCAGAAATGAATGTAATAAAAAAACAAGCACCAACGTATAGGTATGAGATGCAACCTGTTTTTCAGACCTCTTTTTAAAGAAAAAAAAGTAAAAAGTGCATCTTATACGCCGGCAAATACAGTATTTAAGGTGTCTCTTCTTTCGAATTACTTGAATGTACTGTCCATTAAACGACGATCTCGTAACGTAAAACTACATTCTAAAACCTTATAACAACTTGGATCTATGGATTTAGGATGGTACTGTACACCCCTTCCAAAAAATTGGGGGATACAATGTACGCCATTGCACCACTAAATTTCATAGCCTGGCGCTGTCTGTGGTTGGTCGAGCCACTCACGTTGCGCAAACTATTCACAAGGGCGCCATTCGGTAAAACTCTTCTCTATCCACTGCAAGAACGAAGGTAATGTAAACAAATTCATGTAATGTTTGTTTTGGCGTCATTGCGAGGTAGGAGAACTTCAATATGAAGCTACTTTGAGTGGTGTGGCTATATCACATGTAGGCTACTATATACAGGGTGTTGCAAAATACCTGTTACAACGCTTGGGAGGTGATTCGACAAGTAAAAACAAGGAAAAAATGCCATGTGAAAAAATGTCGAAATCGGCACCGTTTTCGAGTGACAGGCGTGCGAAAATCGCCTCACACCATGTTTATGGCACAATAACTCAAGAAGGAAGAAAGATATCAATGTCGGAATAAAATAATACAAACAAAATCGTACCTGGCGAATACAATGGTGCATCAATTGAGGCCCAGTGTAAATTGCGCAAGGGTACTCTCAAAGAAAGTGGAGAATCCCCTGATGGAAAATACAAGAAATTTACTACTATCTTCAACATAATGTTGAGATCGGAATGTAGCCAGTAAAAAATGGCGACGTATGTCCACATTGCGGTACGAAGGAGAAAAGAAACCAATTTGTCGCATGTCTCACTACTGCTGGGACACCATCCCAAATGGAAAAAAATACGGGAAAATCATAAAAAAACGTTTTCAATCCCTTAATGTTGACACACTACTTTGCAGTACGAAAAACAAAAGCAGGCTGTACATACGTATACTACAAGAGAGCTCCCCAAAGAAAGTGGGTAATCCTCGAAGGAATGAAGACGGAGAATGGCGAGAAAACGCACACAATGGCATGTAACATTTCCAGGCACAGCATCTGGAAGGGATTACATTGAGAAGCGCACAACCTCCGCACATGCAGATCAAGGGTATGACGTACAGCGATATCCAGCATCTTCACTCGCACGTTTCACTAAAGGACACTATGCGGTGCTAATAGGGGCTCACAAACACCGGTATACTCAGAGACTTTGTTGAAAATGTCCGCCATTGACTTCAAGACAAAGATGACATCGGCGAAGCACTGATTGTCTGGTACGCGCAAATTCCTCTTTCATGTCAACAATTGTCCCAGCAGCGGCACTAACACGAGCGACGAGATCCTCAGCACTTTCCAAGGGGGTTTCATACACGAGCCTTTTCATTTCTCCCCACACTAAGAAATCCAGTGGTGTGGGGTCGGGGGAACGAGGTGGCCACTGTAAAGGTCCACCCCTGCCAATCCAACGATCGCCGAAAATATCGTTGAGTAAGGCCCTGGCTCCCCGGTCGAAATGTGCGGGGCCGCCGGCGTGTTGAAACCAGTTATGTTGTCTACCTGCCAGTGGCACGTTTTCCAAAAGTTCAGGCAATATGTCATGTAGAAACACCCGATAATTCCCACCACACAAAGTAAAGGGCAAAATGTACGGGCCTATCAAGTGGTCACCTACTATGCCACACCACACATTCACTGCGAACCTATGTTGATGATGGCGCACAATGATTGCATGCGGATTGTCCATATCCCAGACGTGGCTGTTGTGGCTATTGAACATGCCGTCCCTGGTGAATATTGCCTCAACGGTCCACAAAACTCTTGTTGGGAAATCTGGAATGGCAAGAGTTTGTTGCACGTACCATTGGCAGAAATCCAAGCGTAGGGGAAAGTCCGTGGGCAGTATGTGGTGCACCTTATGCAATTTGTATGGGTGCAATCCCTCCGCCTGAAGAACGCGGAACACGTTGCTATGGTGGGTTTGTTGAGTACGAGCAATGACACGTGTGCTGGTGTCAGGACGGTCTCGTATCGCGTCCAACACGTCCTCTTCAAATTGCACAGTGCGGGGTCTTCCACAATCCCACCTATGGGGTACAGTTTCACGCAGTCGAGCATCAAGTCTTTGAAAGAGTGCATGTGCTGGTAACCGCCTATTGGAAAAACGTTCGTGATACGAACGCCGTGCTTCATGGCTGTTTCGGTTTGCCTCTCCATAAACGAGATGCATATCAGCAAGCTCGTGGGTAGAGTACTCCACCATTGTCCTGTTCGAGAATTGCCCAGCAACAGGGTCACTTTCCCCCCGAGTGACGGATCACAACTACCGTGATTAGCACCCACGTAATGTCACACAGGTATCCACGCAGTTGTTGCAAACAGACAAAGAACACGGGAATACGTACTCTACGTACAATATTCCTTGGCGCAATTCAACCATACACACACGCCAGACTAAACTCCACGCTGCGAGACGCAGAACAAGACAGGAAAAACAACGGTCGACTACACTCTCTACGTAGTATCCACCAACACTAATACATAACAGGTGACCTACACTCACAGCGCCTCTAGTGGGGCTTTCTGTATCAATTAGCTGAAATCAATCTGAGCGAAATTTGATGGCATAGCGTCATTTTCGAGTAAATTTCCTATTTCCCGAGTGTGGGACGGTGTCCCAGCAGTAGTGGGACATGTGGACATACGTCGGCATTTTTTACTGTCTACATTTCGATCTCAACATTATGTAGAAAATAGTAGTAAATTTCTTGTATTTCCATCAGGGGATTCCCCACTTTCTTTGAGAGTCCCCTTGCGCAATTTACACTGGGCCTCAATTGATGCACCATTGTATTCGTCAGGCACGACTTTCTTTGTATTCTTTTAATCCGACATTGATATATTTCTTCCTTCTTGAGTTATTGTACTTTACACATGGTGTGAGGCGATTTTCGCACGCCTGTCACTCGCAAACGGTGCCGATTTCGACATTTTTTCACATGGCATTTTTTCCTTGTTTTTACTTGTCGAATCACCTCCCAAGCGTTGTAACAGGTATTTTGCAACACCCTGTATATGCAGGTTTCCTGCATAGCTGTCATTCGAACAACCAATGGCATTTTTCAGAGGACACATGTATTTGTATGCACTGACTCAGTGGCGACGATTGGGTTCTAAAACTGGGGGGCAAGGACATTTTACTTTCCCTTGGTACATAAGGTTGAGCATATTGCGGGGGCAAAAGTGGCACACGCCCCCTAATCACTGCCACTGCCGACTTCGTTCTTACAGCGGACGGAGGTAAATCAGTGGTCACCTGTGAAGAGAACCCTGCAGCGACAAATGTGGATTCGAAACGCCAAGCACGTAAAAAGTACATTTATTACATCAGTTGAATGCGTCAGTCAACTCCCCAGCCCTGCTTGCGAGTAACCATAACCACTAGGTTTGCAAACCTTTCCGGAATTGTCGGGAGTCTCCCGGAATCGAACTCACTCTCGTGGTCTCCCGAACGAACTTTTATTATCTTCCGGAATGACAAGGTTTAGTATTACCATATTTTCATTATTATTTTATTATTTTGTTTTAGTGTGCATTTTGCCGAGCGAAGAAATTTGTTACTGGAAAACCAAACCATTAAACTTCACAACATTATTTGGAAGAGCCGCTGTAGCTCAGTCGGTCGACCACCGTGGCGGAGTGGTTAGCACAGCGCGCTACAACGCCAGGGGTTCCGGGTAAGGCATGGGTATTTGTGTTTGTCCAAATGAGAAAAAATGAAAGTTGAGAAAACCGAGAAATGAAAAACTGAGAATAGAGTGAAAACGGGGAATAGTCTACTATCACTTAGGGGTATTCCTTTTTATTAAAAAAAAAAAAAGAAAACGACGTTAGGGCGTCTGACTACCATGCGAGAGACCCGGGTTCGATCCTGGGCGGAGGAGAATCGGGGATTTTTTTTCCAGTTGTTCAAGCTGCTCCGGCGCCCACCCAGCGTTGTATAAAGTGGGTACCTTGAGAAAACTCTGGGTGGTAAAGGCGGCCAGGGGCGTGGTGCTGATCACATCACCCCCACCTTCGGCCGTGATCAAGAAAGTGTGGGGCTCTACCCCCACACACCCTATACGCCTTCATGGCGTGGTGCATGACACAGGGGAGCACTTTACTTTTACTTTTTAATATTATTTGGAGACTCGTGAAAAATAAGTCATAAGGGTTAAGTAAGTGGGAGGAGCGAAATAAATGTTGTTCCAAAGAGTCTACGCAAGACTTGCAGAAAATGGAAAAAAACAAAAACTAATTGTTTGCAGGCACGTAGCCAGAATTTCATTTCGGCGGTAGCTCATCCCTAAATGTGAAAAATGGGTTGGGGGGGTAGGTTGTTGAAGCTCCGAAGATAAATTTCTCAGTATATGACAACTTATTATAAAGATGTTTAATCCTACCAAGGAAGTAAAATTAATTGCCACTATACACTATTTACATTAAATTACATATTTGCAATATTTCCGGGTGGGTGTGGGGTTCAGCACCTCGAGCCTTCCCCCGACTACGTGCCTGCATTGTTATATTAAAGGCTCGAAACTTCTTTATTTACCTCCACCGAATTTCCATTTGGTGTATAGATTTAGTTCGTAGTTTGTATTCAGTGTTCACAATAGCAGCAAAACCACAAACCGATCTAAAGCTTTGGAAGGTTGAAAAGAAATCTCCCGGGATTTTATTCTTTAATGTTGGGAAGCCTAGTAACCACTTGAACGTGCTTATATGCGACGTTCCTATGCAAACAATACACTTTCACTTGCAGGGAACGGAAGCTAGCAGTCACGTCGTTCATCCACTTTCTTATGCGGAATTTCACACCTCGTCATCACTTGCATATTCAACACCGAAAGTCTCTCCTTTCAAATTGCTTGAATATAGTGTCCATTAAATGCCGATCTCGTAGTAACGTAAGAACTGAACTTATGTTAGTATAATACGTATTTTCAGATTTGTAGGTAGGTGGCAACCGTTGACGGGTTTCGGAAGTATGGTGAACAAGAAGAGATAAAAATGGAGATAGTGAAAAGTATAACAAACTGATATCAAGAAGACATACGTATCCGAGACAGAGAGAAAAGAGAAGAGGGATACAAAAGAGACAGACAGACAGACAGACAGAGAGAGAGAGAGAGAGAGAGAGAGAGAGAGAAAGAGGAAAAGCGGGATAGAAGGAAAAGAGCCAAAGAGTGTGTTTTTTAATATTTTTTTTAAAAAAAATGTATATATTCGAGACCCAAAAGGCGATTGATACCGAAAACGAGAATGAGTCTAGAGTTACTTGTATGTTAACAAGAGATCGATAAAGGTGTTTGAATTAAATTGTTGTTTTAAGTCCACTTTACGGACAAAACGGCTAATCAAGACTGGACCTACAGTTTAAAGTGGGATTCAAACCACTATGTGCCCCCTCCGGGTATTGAACCCTTGATTATTTAAAGGTGTTTGCAGTGGCGGCGATGAGGTGGGCGAGGGGGGTAGTTGCCCCCTACTTTTCGCCACTTTTGCCCCTGCACTATGCTAAATCTTATGTACGAAGGGAAATGTACTGTCTTTGCCCCCCACCCCAGTTTTGGCACCTTACCCCTCCGGTTTTGGGACCCAATCGCCGCCACTGGGTGTTTAAAAAAACACCAATAATGAGAAAATTACTTTTTAGAAGTAACGGAGAATTATTTCATTTATTAGATTGTTGTGTTTTATTTCTCAACGTAGGCATTTCTTGCCATTTTGTTAAAAAAGCCACTCATTTTGAAATATAACTTAGTTACAGTTACAGTTATTATAGATTATAGCCGCAGTGGCTCAGTCGGTAACGCGTCTGACTACCATGATAAAGATCCCGGTTTCGATCCCCGGCCAGTTCAAATCCGGGAACTTTTCTAACGTTGGAAGCGGCCCCGGCCCCGGCCCCGGCCCCCACCCAGCGTCGAATGATATGGATACCAGGGGGAAACTCTGGGGCGTAAAGGCGGTCAGGGGCGTGATGCTGATCATCACATCCACTCACGACCGGATGAAGAAAGTGTGGGCCATTACCCCCACACCCCCTATACGCCTTCATGGCGTGGTGCTAAGCACAGGTGAGCACTTTACCTGAGCACACCTTTATGCTCGTGTAATGCATAAATTGCAAGCAAGCTGTTCTTTTATTTAAATCGACTAATTATAGCCTAAAATGAACACTAATTAACATTAAGGTTGATCTTTAAATTTGAAGTTTATAAAGTATAGATGAAATCACTTTATAAGTGGAAAGGCATTCTACTCGTCATAATCATAAAAATATTAGTTTTGCGTGGGCAGTCCATATCACGTCGGCAAGACCTCCAATATCTTACAGCTACAAACTTAAAGATTAACAGAGTTTAGAGCGAACATGTCATCATCCTGTTTCGTCATAATTCTTGCTAATCATGTCAATCACAAAGCAACATTTTCACGGCTTAGTCAGTGTCAAATGACGTAATCGAAATAATAGTTTATCGTTTATCACGCGGTTGTTGAGTAAAACACTCTTTCTTGGTACCGCGAACTACTAATCTTATCATATCGTCTCAATTTTCAACTTCTTGTACTTACGTTGTCAACGATCACTTCTGGATTCATATATTTAAGAGAGCCCGACCCTGTGGCCGAGTGGTTAGCACATCGCGCTGCGACGCCAAGGGTCCCGGGTTCGAATCCCGGTCGGGCTTGGTTGTTTCTGAATGTCCATTCATCAATTTCATCATTTCATCACTCATCCCCATCTTCGCAAATTAGCCAAGAGGCACAAAACGCGAAGTAAAATAAACTAAATCAAATCAAATATATTTAAGAGAAAGAGCAAATGCTTCTTGAAATCCCTTTTTTGTTTACAATTTCCAATACATTAATTGGTGTTTTTCTCTTGACAACGACACATGTTGATTGATTGATTTGCTTTATTTTACTTCGCTTCTTGCGCCACTTTTGGCTAATTTGCGAAGATGGGGATGAGTGATGATATGATGAAATTGATGAATGGACACGCACAAACATCCATGCCCAGACCGGGATTCGAACCCGGGACCACTGGCTTCGTAGTGCGATGTGCTAACCACTCCACCACGGGGCCGACAACGACACATGTGTAGATATACCGGGTGTCCGAGAAGTCTTTGTATGAAAACAAAAATTAACTGTATCCGCTATATGCAACATAGACATGCAAAAATGGTACCAAAATGTTCGGAAACTATTCAAGTTTTATTGGCAATAGGAAAGAAATCAATAAATCTCCACGTGAGCACCCTTGGTAGCACGGAGTACATCTAGTCGAAATTCAACTTCTCGCCATGCATTAGCCAACTTCACAGGAGGGATTGATGTGATGACTTGGATTATCCGTTGTTGCAGAGTTGCAAGATCGGATACAGGAGTTCTGTAGATATTGTCTTTCACATAACCCCATAGATAAAAAAATCTAAAGTGGTTATGTCTGGAGATCGTGCAGGCCACGATGTCGGTCTATCTCGACCAATCCATTTTCCAGGAAATGTCTGATCAAGGTAGGAACGAACCTCCAGACTCTAATGGGGATGTGCACCGTCTTGTTGAAAGATAACATCTGGGTGGTATTCTAGCAATTGAGGAACAGCAAACAATTGCAACATGTCGAGATACACTCCAGATGTTACGGTGTCCTCACAGAAAAAGAATAGTCCGATTATTCTTTCATGCAGCAGCGCGCACTAAACATTCACCTTTGGTCTGCCCAAGGTCGACTCCCTCACCTCATGAGGGGGCTCTTTACCTCAGATACGCACATTGTGTCTATTCACTAAACCACTGACATGAAAGACAGCCTCGTCTGAAAAAGCAACACGTTCCAGATAGTCATTATCAGCGTCAATGCGTGATAACATTTTCACCGCAAAGTTATACCGACGTTTGCCGTCATTGGCAGGGACGGCGCTACAGATGGGTTAGGGTTGGCTGAAGTCCACCAAAACTGGTCTCAGAGCCCCCTGTAGCCCCCCTAGATTTTTGTAATACGTTAGATGCATTTCGATCGAAAACTTAAAAAGTAGAATTTTCCATTTTCCATTATAAAACTTCCATCAATACATTTTCTAGCTCGGTTAGATCTCAAGGTTACCTTATTTATGATGTGTTGTAAAATTAAATAGGTGGAGAACAGCTGCAGATATGCCTGGATAACAGTGGCCACTGATCATTTATTTGATACTAAGTAATTGGCCAATCTAGACGCCAAACTTGCTACGAAATCTGGTGCTTGTCTGGTAGGTGAACGTATTCAGTGACTTTGAGATTGTTCTTTGATTGTTGGCATATACAGTTTCTGAATAGGTCTAGCAGGTGTGACAAATAAATTTTACATGAATAAGTAGTACGACGTTCAAAATGTAAAGAAGCGTTATGTTTCTTTTCTGTTTGGAGTACCGACAATTGCACGAGTGTTAGCGATGTTCTCTCATTGGTTTCGTCGTTATATATATTCTTATCGCTGCGAATATCCGTGAGGGACAAATACGACGATAAAGAATCAAAGAGTACACGAACTACCGGATTCCTAATTGCTAACATAAAAATTGGGCTCCCAGCCCCGACAGTCTAGCCGTAAACCTGATATCAAGGTCGAGGTATAACATTTCATTAAGTGGTTCGGTTGGGATTTCACTAGAAACTGTAGCTCTCATCCATACTGTAGCTCTCTGTGTATCTTGTGGACCTTAATACAAATCTAATCAACTAAACATTGCAATACGGTGCGAAAATCAGCATGCTTGTTCAATTTTATTGCTCGCAGTCTTAGTCCTGCATCTTAATTAATTATCATTTTTGAGGTTAGAAAGCAATTTCTGCAGTACCGTCGTCATAGTGCAGGAGAATCAATCTTTGATCCAATTCGGATTTTCACTAATCAAAATGCTCAGTACAAGGGTTGCAACCTTTTTAATTGCACTGTAAAAAGTTGACAGTAAAAAAAACGGTCCAAGACCGTCAATTCTCGCTGCCATCCAGATACCGTAAAAATTACGGTGACCGTAAATTTCTTTTTACGGATACCTGTATATTAAACGGTAATATACCGTAATTTTAACAAGTTTGTTTTTTAAAAAATACGGCATAATGCCGTAATTTAAACAATAATTGGCTGTATTTAGATGGAATACCTTTTTGCATAATGTAAAAAATGATACCTTTTTGGCCAGACAATGTCAAAAAGTTATTTTCACATTACATATTGATGATTGATTTTGTTCTGGCATAGGTATAAAATTTCCAATTTCACTGCCAATGTATGTGCTTAAAACACTCCTTGGCAGCACAGTTCATCGTTTTCCACGATACTAAGGCATTTAGAGAGAATTTTACATTTGCACAACACACAATTGATTTACGTACCCTTGCACAGGTCGACAGTAGTTAGAAATTAAAAATTTCCTGTTTAACTAGGGGGAAATACTGAACTACGAATTACGTATTAGAGTCCCCTTCTGGCTTCTGTAGTGGACTGGTGAGCTAACGTCCCATAAAGCTACAGGTGCCAGGTATGAAACCCAGTTCATACATGAGTATCATTGTATTTATTATACCCATTCCGTCATTTATAATCATTATCACATTTAACCCAATATGCAGAAAGAAACAAAAATACCAAAATAATAATTACAACTTATAAATAAAATAGCATTTCACCAACTCCATAACCATCAATGTCATACATTTTCATTGGACAAAATTAACATGTTCTTGAAGGCAATGTTTTAATTATTTTATTAGATACTTCCAGGCCCTCTGATGCCACAATGCTATTATTCTTACCTTGTGATCGAGTCCTGAGTTCAATACCCTGGTGGAGGCATAATGCAATGGTTTGGATTCCACTTCAAAACTGTAGGTCCAGCCCCAATTAGCCTATCTGAACATAAAGTGGACTTGAAACTATACCTCTCCATTTACTACAATATGTATGTGTGCGCGAATGCATTGTAAGGATATGATACATTCACAAAGAAAAAACAGTTATGAGGAAAAGGTGAAATATGTTTACAATCCTTCCAAGCAAAAAACAAATTCTCAGTGTTTTCAGATATTCAGGAATCCTGTGAACATGGGCGTCCAGAAGGGGGGCAAGGGGGGCCATGGCCCCTCCCTGGAAAATGAATGTGTATATCTAAAAATTATATATTTCACACATAATTTCATTTCAATCACAGTAATTTATGTTAATTATTATAAATTCGTTGAAGAAACATGATAATTTCAGACTGAAATATTGTTTTTTGAGAGGGCATCACTATTTTGGAGGAAAATATGTGTCCTTTGCCCCCCCTGGAAAAAATTACCTTACTTGCCCCTCCCTGGAAAAAATTCTGCGGACTTCCATGCCTGTGTATAACATAATAGAAAGCAGAAAGGAAAACATAGCCCTCAAACCTTAAAATTTCAATGTTTTAGCATTTATGGAAATACATTTCCATAATGAGACTACTTTGTTAGTACAATAATTATTATTACTTAAATTAGGAAATATTACAAAAATATCTGTAATTGAACTGAAAAAAAAATAATTTCACTTCAAGTTCCTCACAATGCAACAAGTAAATCACAAATTGCACTCATAAACACACACAATACTATAATAAGCCGAAGTTTTTCTGTAGGCAAATGATGGAAAGATTCTCTCTCCTTGACCACATGAATTCTACAAAAGTCTGAGAAGTTCCTAGATCTGACTTTATTCTCATCTTCAGGGTAAAGGTAAAGAAGTAATTCTAGCCTGAAGATAGTGGCATTATTCTCAAAAGCTCAGAAACAGTTGCAGAACCCACTTGATCGATAGCCCAAGAGAATCAATTCAACATAAAAAATTAATAAATAAATAAGTAAAATAAGATTTAAAAAAACTGGATTTTACTGACATTACTACCAATCTTCCATCCCTGATATTGGTGCAATCCTCAAATACTTTTCAGTTTTAAAAATGGAATTTTCAAATGATATATAATAATTCAAATAATATAAATAATTTATTCAAATCAACCAAGTACATAATTATAATTTACTTTTTACTTATTTTCACTTTACACTTGTTTCTTTGCATTTTGTCAAATAATTACTACATTGCACTTGTGCTTTTTTCTTCTTAACTTAGGACCCTTCTGCTGGATTAAATCACCTGGGAAGAAGAAATATACCATTAAGGAATTTGATACAAAACCAAATGCTATTGCAGCAGCATAAATTTAAAATTTCATTAATTCTCAAGTAACAGAATAACATTGTCAAAGGTGTTCAGTGGTGCGTAAGCTCAGTAGTAGTTTCCCACTGATACAGTTCCCTTAAAAAATAAATACATATGTGGAAAGGTGGCAGAAATTGTCACCATTCCATGAAGGCACATGGTTCCACATTATCTACTGGCTACAGTGGAGATGATGTGATCAGTACCATGTTTCAGCTGTCTCACCCCCTCCCTTCCCAGTTACCCATAGAGTAAACTAATTTGAAAAAGTAACTATACTAACTTAGCTACTAAGCCAGCCCTGGTTTATTTCAGTCTGTAGAGCAATGACATGGTATGCCAAAGAACTTGGTTTGTGTCCTGGTCAAGCCTGAATTTTCTTTGCAAAAATTTCTACGCAGTACATCTCCTATGTGAACCATGACAATCCAGTTAGTTGGGTGTCTTTACTGCCATGAGACAATTGAAGTCTGCATTATGTCAGTTCAAAACAAGAAGAGAACTTCTTATGTACGTTTTTGCAAGTTTTCATTTTCAGTGTCATTACGAGTATTATTAAAGTGGTTAACAGAAAACAAAACTAAAATTCAAAAAAGCAATGAAACAAGAAACGGAGATACAATAACATGCTGTACTGTAGCCTGCATGTTGAAATGCAATCATGAAAATATGTATTCCATATTTGTTTTTATTTGTAAAATGACATATATCATCATCATCATCAGTATTCCACCACGTTTTCCACATTTTTAGAGAAGTTTGCAGATTTCATCCATATATTTAATAGAAACATAATCCATATTTAATGGAAACATGGTCTCCACTTAACGTTTCATGAAATTTAGTGTATAGCTGTGGTAAATTATAGTATCACAGCACTGGTGGGACCCAACTTCCACATTGCGCTGTGCCTTCATGTCATGGTGCATGATGGGCTTTACCTTACTTCCGTTCCGTGTGTGCCAAATCATATGGTAAACCCAGTACTGCATTCAGTGTTTAAACCATTCATCTTTTAGATCTAAGAGACAATACTAAGATGAGAAATGACCAATATTATGATTAAATAATAAATGGTACAGTGGGATGCACAAGTATTGGGTCAGCAAATTGTCCATAACAATTTTCATTCATATTTCTCTTGCTTCTTTCGTGTTTTTAGGGACTGACCTTTTATGTATGCAAGTGCTGGTGTAGAAATTTTCAGCAGCTTGTTTGACATTTTGTTTCATTTTTTTAAGCACTCATTTCATAAAACAAGGGCAATAAACATGGCGATGGACAATTTACTTTGCAATTCTTATGCATCTCATTGTACAACAAACCACATCCATACTGACAAGAAGACTCAAACTCTGAATGTTTGGTGATTAAAGTATGGGTCTAGCACTAAAACCACATTGCCACTGACCCAACCACCTGTTTTATGCACTGAATTGATGTGAATATTTCAGGAGAATTAAAAATATTTGAACTACAAATTTGGAGCTTTTTAATTATTATGTGAAAGTTTGTGCAGTGTTCCATTCACACATGATACAACATACCTTTTGCCAAACTCCAATGTGTTGCATGCTTGAAATGGATACTGATATAGCATTTAGGAAGCCAAGCATTCTATCAATCCTTGCTCAATTGAAAGCATAATTTCCATGCATTCTATTAGGGACGATCCTGTAATAACAATAATAAATTTAAGAATCTCATTCAAAATATCAAATATATGAACAAACAAAAAAAAAAACTTGCATTCAATACACGTAAGGGTTATTTCAAAGAATGTCAATTGGCCCACTTTTAAGGAAAGCCCACTCTGACCTTAAATAGTTACAGGAGTTTATATGATAAATTGGCAGCATTTTTTAAAAAAGTAGGCCCTGTGTGTTAGTATCAATTCAAGTAATTGTTCAATTCCATGACCCACTTTTTCCACATACAGCCATTCACATGGGAAGTAAAGGTAAAGGGATTGAATAATAGTTGTCAGAACACAAGATTGAAAACTTTCAATAACCTTTACCATGATTTATTTTATTTATCTTTCAAGCTAACTTCCAACCATTGAGTGAGTAACATTTCAAATTTCTTATAAAAACTTATTGGATCCATTTCTAATGGGAGGAGGGGTGGGTATTTTGTTGCTTCAGGTTCTAGTTGAAAACATGAAAAGCAACTTACTTGTGGATCTTGTCCAAAAGAGGTTCCAATGCAGTTTCTAGGACCTCCCACAGAAATTTCACAGCTGGCACAGTTCTTGGCATATCTTTTACTTTCCAGACTTAAAATCAGAATTTCTCATAAAAACCTGTAATTAAATGAATTTTGAGCATGAAAACCATAAATTATTAACAATTTTGAACAGGTTTAAACTTAATGATAACAATCAAACCATAAATTACCTAAATCTACTGTATTAAACTTATATTGTGTCATTGTTTTGATTACTAGAACTTTAAATCCAAATTTTGTCCAAAATTGCAATTCTTGCGAGAAAAAGAATTTTAAATCAGTCATAAGATACCTAATTACAGTTAAATATGCATGAATGCTAATTGTTGCAGTCATAAACAGTTTAAACTTGAAGGGAAATACAAAATAACACCAAGAACTAACATCTTTCATGTCAGTACCACTCAGTTTTTATGTAAAAGTGTCATTCTTGGAAAATGCCGCAAAACCGAAGGAATTTTGAATTATTACAAAAATTTTGCATTTACTTCACATTATTTGCTTAGAACTAGCAGAAGGATTTTAAGTGGATGCTCAATATGTTATGGAACATCCAAATAGTTAATATTAGTGAAAATCAATGTTGCCATCTTATTTTTTTAGAAAATTCCTCAGTGTTCCGCAGATAAAAATTTCTAAGTTTCAATTTTGTTTTCACATACAAAGTTAAATATAACACCTCCAACTTGTGTAAATGTACACTATTATAATTACTCATAAATTTGTATTTTTAACCATTCACTTGACATTTTGTCAAAATTATGTAATTCTACTTACCTAAATACAAAATTATGAATAAAATGAACAATATTGGGAGACCAGTTCTTCATTTATAAATCTCCCATGGGATTAAATACTTCTCAACAGATAACCTTAGCTAGATCAAAATATCTTTACTCTGATGGGGTCTAGAACCCAATATTGAATTTTACTATAATTTTGGGACTTTCAGATAAATTTCGGCTAATTTCCATGATTTTTTTTTTCAGTGTACAGGATAAGTGAAGGAAGGGGACAATTGAAGCACACCGTGTCATTTTTTCCCGTAAAGCTTTTAAACCCTTCCCTGGAATTATTTATGTGTGGAGGTTCAGGATTAACAGTATCATTCAGTCACTACTGATGAAATCCATACAATTTCAGCCAGTACTTTTAGGCTGTTATGCCAGATGAATAGTTAGGTACCCTTGACTTTCTGTACCACCAAGTGAAAGTTTTTGCATTTTTTATAAAGATTAAGTTGTTTACGTAGCTTTTCTGCTGTTTTTAGCTCAGGGAAATGAGTTATGGTGAAGTAAAGCACCTAGTTTCCTTAGCCTGAAGCAGGGAAGCTGGAAGGCTTTGTGCAAGTGCACCCAAAATATTAATAATAAAAGTCAATAATTGAAAATAAATATTAATTTTACATTTTAAATGTATTATAAAATAAAGTAAATCAAACACGAAGGACTTAAAACTCACAAAACCAAAATAGAAGTGTAACTATTGTTAGTAGTGCTAAGTTTGGTGACGTTATCATTTGCACGTATTTTAAGCTATTTGAATGTGCATACACCAATTTTGACCAATAAAAAGTTGCGAAAGTACTCCGAGATAGGAGGTTTTTAATTTACGTGAGCTGTGGTTTGGGATCAAATATCGCGGTTGTTCGTGCTTTCCGCGCTTAGAAGCACATTCTATGTTACATAAAACATCAAAACCTGTCAAGTAAGAAAAAATTGTACCTCAGAGACTGTTACTAAACATTTCTACCATCCGTAACTCGGCTATTGCAAGTTTCTGCTTTCAAAAATTTCTGAGTACTACTTGTAAACAACAGACACGCACTTCATATATCGTTTGTATACTACCTAATGAAAGTGACCGGTATTTGCAATGTGGTACATGTGATAAAGACATCGATGAATTTATATCTTCCACTACACAAGCAAATTGAATAAATGCACGTGGTTTTGGCTTCGTTGCATAGTACAGCAGTACAATAATAATAATATAGCACTAATAAACTGTGTTACAATGAATTTTCATTCCATTATGTTAAAAAATAAAAACATTATACGTACCTTGAGTTATGTAGATTTACTTTCCACGCAAGCATTCGAAGCACAACCATCGATAAAGAAGCACAACACAGCAACAAAAACATACGCTTCGGCCATGTTGGCCTGTGAAAGTTGACAAGCGACACAAATGCGCATGCGCGGCTTGGTCTAAAACGGTATGGAAGTATTTCCGATTCCACGGTCGAGTCCGTAAAATTTTTACGGTAGGATGTATTAAATTTCACGGTAACTTCTAACAGTGTGCTTTTATGTCAATATATTTGTATCCTAATGGAGATGAATTTGTAGTGAAAATATGTATGTTCCTTGAGAGTGGCACCTCCTATGTTGATGGTATTTCTCGTATTATCCCCATTTTTAGCCTTAAGTTCTGAATTTCAGTCGTTGAACAAGAAAACGTAAGATATTTCATCATGACGGCACAAATATAATATCATTAACACATTTTCTATTCAAGGGTGGTGTTGTTTATTTCATGCCTACTTTATTAAGTTAGTACCACTTTTCTGTAGCACGAAAAGTTACAATCTTTTGCCGCTCCCTGTTGTTGTGATTTGGACAATTTGGAATTATGGCACACTATGAGGTAGATAGGAACTAAAAATATAGACCCTTCAGCACCTCCTTGCAATGGTTGAAACATTAAAAACTACCTTTTACGAACTTTACAAGCTTTGTGTTATTGAAATGTGCATACCCCCATCAACGGCTTTTTCCAGCAAATCAGGTGTTATCTTCGTAATCGAACTGGTAAAGAGAGGTTGAGTGCTCTATCTATTGTCTCTTTGAGATAGAGCTTTGCATTGTATTTAAACAAGGTTGTAGCTGCTCATGAAAATGTACGTATCTTATCGTATTTCTTGATGTGGTTTATTTTCTCATTTTAGCAAAAAAACTACTTAAACTCTTTACATAGAAATAGTGTTATGTTTATATTTATACATTTATCCGTAGCTTTTATTACGTATTTTGTACTGTTTATATGAATAGGAATTAGTAAGTCTGTGATATTATTCCACTCAAAAATGGCTTTGGAAGAGACAACAATAAAATTATTACATTTTACTTGACATGAAAGATCCATGCCTAAAAGTACTGTTGTGTGTGATTGAACAAAATGCAGTGATTTATCTTTGAATCTAACTGTAAAATACGTCACTGTTAAAAATATACCGTAGAAAAGTTTTACGTAAATACCTTTTAGCTTGTATAAGTTAGCCCCCCGAGAATTTGACTCCTAAATCTTTAGCCCCACCCCCACTTATTTCAGGCTGGCGCCGTCACTGGTCATTGGGCAACAAAGCCTGCAGGATTTGCACTTTGTATGCACGAAACAGTAAACGTTTGTGTAACACATCATGAACAGAACTTTTTGGCATCTGTAATTCACATGAGGCCGTACGCACGGATTTCTTCGGACTGCGCACAAAAGTCACTCTGACATCTTCCACCCTTTCGTCTGAGGTTGATGGTCGGCCACTTCTCGGTGCGTCATCAACAGATCCTGTGGTCTTGAATTTGTCATACCACGACTTAATGCTCCAACCATCGGGCGGCACCTTTCCGTACGATGTTTGAAACTGTCTCTGCACTGTTTTTTGTGACCTCTCTCGTGAAACCATAGGACACACTCAGCTTTTTCCTGATTTGTGTACATTTCCGGTTTTCTGACACTGGCACTGCTACACTACTGCAACGTTACAAAAACCTGAAAAAAAACAAAAAAAAACGAATAGTTTCCGAACATTTTGGTACCATTTCTTCATGTCTATGTTGCATATAGCGGATACAGTTAATTTTTGTTTTCATACAAAGACTTATCGGACACCCGGTACCTATGTATCGAAACCAAGGTAGTTTGATTTAAATCAGGTGATTTTTTAAAATAAAAATCACTGATTTAAAGATATAAATTATAGAATACTGTACATAAAGAATATGTAGATATCAGAAGCACTTTTGGTGAAAGCACATTAATCTCGTAAACATTGAATGTTGTTTATTAGGCTCTAAGAATGGAAAGTAAAGGAAACAAAATACATGTACTGATGGGGTAAAGCTTATACCAAAGGAAATGTTATATGTAAACTGTAAACACACTTAAGTTTATCTTGATTTAAAATTCAATATATTTTATAGATATAAAAGCAAGCATTGTGTGCAGAATAATATACAAAATACTAATCGTGTTATACCGTGTGTCATTATCATTAAGGTGTAAATAAACATAGGAGCTATCATTTAAAAAAAAGCCAATATTCAGATAAAAATATTTTAGTTACAAGTACATCAAGAGTGTTTTATTTTCACTGGAAGATAAGGTACTGAAATTATTATAATTTTGTTTCATTAACACGCTCAACAAACATTTCCATAGTAGGTTCACATGTACAGTATCAGAAACAGAAAAATGTATATTTACATATAATCTTTTATTTGCTTTAATCAAACTGTTCAAATATTTTACAGGGCCGTTTAACAGGAAAAGCCTTTCTATATGAGAAACATGGTGCCAAAAACCATAGGCCTAATATAAGCAATATTTAAGCATGTTAACACTGTTAAGCCTTGTTTTCATGTTGATAAAACATTCAAATGCTGACCCAGGCAAAATTTATTGTATAAATATATATATACACTAAGAACGTAACGTTTCCACCCTCTAACAGGGTCTTTTTCAGACAAGGATTCACAACAAATTGTGATAAATAGTGAATTTATTGTGAACCTTTGTCTGAAGAAGACCCTGCTAGAGGGTGGAAACGTTACGTTTTTAGTGTATATATATTTTTATACAATAAAGTTTGCCTTGGTCAGCATTTTAATGTTTTATTAAGCATGTTTTTTAAACAAATTTTAAGAAATCGATTTAAAAAAATTAAAGTCATGATTTTTATCAACCGTGATCGAAACTTTGAACAATTAAGACAGATCAAACATAAAAAGTACATTTTTACACTGTTAGTTCATAAAAAATGAAAGAAGGTGTATGAGGGTAGAGATGACGGGACTGCATCACTTCCATGCGTGTCGCCAGACATTTTTGTAGAAGGGCCCATGCCACGGATGAAACTTGAATAGTGGAAATAATTACAACAATATTTATTATTATCATGGTTATGTTTATTATTATACAATAATATTATAAACTAATAAAAATTACTCCAAATGTATTATAATTATAGTAATTATATCCTCGGAGCATAGCCGGTCCTAGGGATGGGCAACTCTGGCACTCGTCCGAGAACTGCGCCAAATAAAGAAAAATGTTTATGGTTTATAGGAGGGCACCGGTGGTTCTATAAGCTACTAATCTGATTTTTTCTGACTTCTTGGATTGTTTTGACCTTCTTTAAAATACTGGAATCATTTTCTTAACAAAGCACTACATTGAAATCGTGTAAAAATATTTCAATTAGAAGTCGTTACAGAAATTTCTGGCGAAACAAAATAATTGAATGTTGAAAAATAAGAAAAAGTTTTAAGCACTACTTTTATAACTTGCTACCACTTATACAAAGAGGATGGATTTGATTGACTGATCTTTTTATTGATTCTTGGTTATTTAACGTCGTTTGTATACACGTGGATCAATCGCGACAATGAGGATGAGTATAGCGAGTAAAGAAACGGAGAGAACCATATAAATATGCATACCTTGTGCATGTTTCAAAGACATAACCTTTGTCCTTATATTCTAAATTCCACGAAAAATGTAGACTCGATCCCAGCTAGTGTTTGTGCGTGAAATAGATATTTTAATGCAAGTTTTTTTTTCACAAATACTTGCATTTTTGGATCAAGGTCAATGTTTTAGCGTAAGTATAAAAATTAAGAAATATAGCCATGTTATTATTAATTTATTTGTTCGATGTTTCTGCATGTTAAGGGTTGTTTGAACTCTCGTTACATTTTTTTACGTGCAAAAATCTACCGTGCTGGAAACTACTGCAAAAATTATGAGAAACTCGTTTTTTATGGGTCTTTCATTTAGCTCTGAAAAAAGGGGGCGGGCGGGCAAGAAAAGTATCGCCGGCCATGACTAGCTTCTGGTGTGTATTAACATTATTATCGTAGCACTAATATTAGCTAATTGCCATCAAGATGTCCCAAATATAACTTCCTGGGCTTCTTTTTTTCTTGAATTTTGGGCAGTTTGGAAAAGTATATTATGTTTTTTGAAAAAAAAACAGCAAAAAACGATATCGTCACTTACCATAATACTTTGTCATCGCTTGGAGAGAGGGCGGTGGCACGTACCATTTTCGCCCCCTCTAATTCCGCCAATGTACACACACAGTGTCGGCGATTATGGGGCGGTTGTCCCCCACCTTTTACCGCATTTCCCCCATACTATGCTAAACCTTATCTGCCAAGTAAAATTAAATTCCCCCCACCCCGTCCCTGTTTTGGAACCCAATCGCCGTTACTGTACACACATATGTTACAAAGTGACTATTCGCAAATAATAATAATAATAATAATAATAATATGGCCCCGTCTCTCTACTGTTTATGAAGATTGCAACCTGTCAAAATCCTTCCTGAAATGTATTCTGTAGAAGACGTGCCAGTTAAAGTGTCAAGGTATCAATTTCCATGTTCCAAGGTGCTTGGATAATAAGATTCTGCTAGTTCAAACGTGGGAGTTAACTAGCCTACTACGAGACTTGAAGACCAAACCAAGATGTTGTGTACACAAAGACTTACACGTCCTTAAAGACATGTGAAAGGGAGAATGACGTAATGCAACACATGGGAAAGATCTGTCGTCGTGACATGGTTCTCAACGACTGGTGACTCATTGTCAGCAGCCCAGTGGCATATCAGTATGCGGCCGAGCTCCGTGTGTTTGCACAATGTAGCTTCCTGGTGGCGTAATATTTACAGACTGAATTATTCTTGCAAATGGTGCTAAAGACATTGGTAAAGTTTTCCATCCCTCTCGCTCCCCATTGTCATATTTTCATGTATTTCATGCATTTTCATAGATTATAACCATGTAAAAACGTACTAAACAGTTTCTCATTATATTCCACTAATTATATACTATTTATAATGTACAAACCTTATTATGTACAAGCGTAAGACAATACCAAGGGCTTTTCAAAACTAATTCTACCATTCTATTGCAAAATTGCAATCCCACACGGAATGCTAGAGGCGGAACTGTTCTGGAAACCAGAGCAGACCAAACACCCTAATTACGAAAGCAAACTAATGAATCCCAATTTACATTACCCAATTAATAAATCATGGGAACCAATTATTATTTATATAGTCCTACTCACCATATCCTTACCCGTACAATCATTTCGCCTCGCAACATTTGCATTTCAATTGTTCTGGATACCAGAATGATTTTTGTTCTAATTGACTGACTACCTACAACCTCAAGTATCAAATAAACATATTCGTAAATCGACAACAACCATATCACATATATATCAAATTTCAAATGTTGAAAATGCAAGAATAGGGCCTAACGAATTTCACCCGAGTCGTGTTAGTTAGTTTCCAGTCTGGCCCTACAACTTGTCGCATATACTTGCCCTATTTCATGAATATTTAGGTCTCTTTGTAAATAAATACATTCAGTAAAAATGTTGTTGCTCGGTCTGTTCGCAGGCGACATGATATCGCTAGGGGAGTGCTTCTCCATCGCGCAACAGAATACACATGGAACAGTCAATCAGATAAGGTTTATCTCAGCGACTGCGCAAAAAAGGGGGAGGGGATTTCCAACCGGGAATAATCCCAACCAGGAATCATTATCTGGATATTTAATTATATTATAAAATATATCATACTTACAGAGTTCCAGTTAAGATCAGTTAACTTTAGTGTCTTTGTTGTACGTAATTTTAATGGAAGGGAAAGATACAAGGAAATATTTTTTTTATGTGATGATGACGCATGTCGCAAATTTGTACTAAATACAGTAGCTACATTCATGCATCATTATATGCATGGACATCCGCAGGTTTTTTTTCCGAGGTATTTTTTTTCAGGGGGCAAAGGAGGCATATTTCCCCCATAATAGCATAATTTCCCCCTCAAAAGCACTGCTTCAATATGAAATTAACATGTTACTTCAATTAACATAAATTATTGTGACTGACATGAAATTATGTGTGAAATATATATTTTTTAGTTGAACATACAATTTCCATGGGTAGGCTGTGTCCCCCCTAGCTAGACATGTATGACTATGTATACATATGTATGCATACAGTGGCGTACGCAAGGGGTTTACCTGGTTTAAACCCTCCCCCTTGAGATTTTTATGGAAAATGCTACGGAAATTATTTTTAAAATGGCCAATTTATCACAGTCAAATATCTGAGACAATAATAATAATAATAACATTTGAATTGTATGTATTCACTTTGGTCTTTCTCCATCAGATATTTCTTTGACCTTCTCAAAATTACATCCCCGCCCGATGGCGCAGTGGCAACGTCGTCGCCTTGAAATCAAAAGGTCCCGGGTTCGATACCCGAAGGAGGCACGTGGCAACAGACCCGTTCGGATCCTACTTTAACCTACTGAAACGCGGAGAAACGCGGCAACAGACCCGTTTCCGGCGCCTCAGTGGGCAATAACCTTTAAGATAACCTGCAGACTTCTGGAACGGAAACTTCATCTTCGGTTCCGCTCGATTCCCTGTAGTGGGCGCTACAGGGCCAAGAAATCGTTGACCCTTACAGTAAAGGCTGAATTAACACACCCTTTTTTACATAGGATCTATTAAAAGTAGACAAGGCCCATAGCCAGGAATTCTTTGTAGGTGGGGGGGGGGGGGCGAAGTCAATCCTAGAGGGGGCAAATTTTTAATATATTGTATCGCATTGGCATATATAGCTGGGTACACAGATGCACTTCCTCCAAAAGAGATAAGTAACAGAAAAGCGATGATATCTTGGAACACCAACGAACAAAAAAACTTCGAGCAACATCAAATAACAATAGGCTATTTAGATAATAACTTTCCAAAGAATATAAAGATAAAGTTTAACATAAATATTCTAATCGGAACTGTATCTACTTGATATTTACAGGTCGATAATGTTAATAGACGATTCATGTACCAACAGCTTTGGGCTTCTCTGCAGAACTGATTAAGGGAGTCCTTTATAAATCGTGCTTCATAATGTTCCCCTCTAGTTTCTAGTATGCAAGATCTTTACGCACAAAGGAATCTAACGAGAATCCAACAACACCATAGTGTTGTTATGCAAGAAATATCGAATTAATTAAATAATAATGGTTACATATTATCTACACTTTGATGAATTGTGTAAAATTTTGTACTACATTTTTTTGTACTTGCGAAAACATGGGTCCCTTAGTCCACCACGGTTTCTATTTCCTTCAAAGCGATACTCTTGCATCACGACAGACAATGTTTGCCTCCTGGTTACGTTAACCATTTTGCAAAATATTGTGTAAATTGTATTATTTTATTGTTGAAATACATGTGTTTGACACCCGACAAACAAATAGGTATCTCTTGATCGATCAGTTACTTCTTGGATTACAGTGTCATCATTAATATTTCATATTACGTTTCATAGAGAGAAATTGAATTTATAAGGCGCAAATAATTTTACGGGGCGCCATGGTTTTCTTTAACCTTTTTTTTATGTCATATAGATCGTTTGGCTCCCAAGGCCTACTCCCGCCGCCCTATAGATATGGCTCTGAACTTGAACTATAAGTGCGAAAAAATTGCGAGCGAAGCGAGCAAGAAAATTTTACGAAATTTATTTTTATTTGTATAATATTTGAAATCGAGAAGGCAATTGCCCCTCTGGGTCCCTTGCAAGTGTCCTTGGACGTCTGGAAGAAACACGTGAAAACTAATTCCATCTTGAGTATCCAATTGTCCTGCTATTCTTAGATTCTCCTAGCCTTGTTATTTTTACTTCAATGTTGGCTTCCCCTAGAATGGACTTCCGTCTAAAGTCGGGGGGTGGGGGACGATTCCCCCCTGCCCCCTGTAGTTGTGGCACTGTTTGTGAGTGTATCTTCATCAATTTCTCGTCATCACTCACTGTTGCGATTAGCTATTTATAGAAGTGGCAGAAAAGCAACGCTAAGTAACAAAAGTCAAATATCCACTTCCTCTCTCTACCACATGAATCACTATTACCAAAAGGTAGACTTGGGAAACAAAAATTTAAGCAGCTCCAAGTTCATAACAACACATCCAAGAAAAACATCCGAACACATTAGGCACCTTTAATACAAGACTACTCAAAATGTCACAACTGTTCTAGATAATGAAAAATGCGAAATCATTTCCCGAAGTCTGAATGAATCTGGAAGGGAATCCCCCCCAATCCTGATACGACATTATACGGAATACAACACACAATAATAAATCACAAAATCAATAATAATTGTAAAAATTAGTGAGAATTCCAGGTTGGAATGTGGTCTGTATTTTTCACAGGGGGGCAAAGCAGGTTCTCAGGGAGGGCAGTTGCCCCCCTGCCCTACCCCTCTAGCTACAGGCCTGAGTAGACATAAGAAATTCAACAGATTGTTTCCAACACAGATAGCAAATGAACAAGTGCCACGCTGTTTCACCTAATAAAATGCAAATATATTTTCAAATTCTTAAATTATGAGTAAAAAGAAAGTAAAAATCCAGAGAAAGTTGTTTTGTTACTATGCCTGAATTTATATATATATATATATATATATATATATATATATATATGTGTGTGTGTGTGTGTGTGTGTGTGTGTGTGTGTGTGTGTGTGTGTGTGTGTGTGTGTTAGCATTACCATTTCTTTGTAGTAAAGTTGTAAATGTACAATTTTCATTGGAAAGTGGAAGAGAAGCTAATCTAAATAAAAATACAGTTATGTAAATATTGTCAAGGAGTTATTGTAACTTTCAGCAACAATAGTAACAAGAATGATGTAATTGGCTCTGGGGCTCACCAAAGATTGAACTTTGTGCTGATCACTCAACTTCCGCTTTGATTGAGATCGAGAATGTGTGGAGCAGTTTTTCCACACCCCTTACATGCCTTCGTGGCTGTGTGCAATACAGTGGGGCTGCTTTCCTTTACTCTCTCAGAACAACAATAAAAAATTTAATCAATGAATTCCTACCTAATTGTAACTCTGTGCCCTGAATTTCTACCTCTCAAAGTTAATTTTAGCGATGAGGATGAATGATAAATCATAATGGGGAAAACACGCATCCTTGTCTTACCCAGAAAACGACCTTTAAAGTTTCATGCATGAAATTTGCTGCACTCAAATACATGAGATAAATGTCTACATACTAATTGGCCATGGGTGTTGGATGAGGAGGGTTTGGGGCTAGAAACCTGAAGAAAACATGTCATTATAATTATTTCGCTACGTTTTTTGTATCCATAATAACCAGAGATCAGATTTCTAGGCAATAAAAACTGCCCGAATAGGCAGGCTAAAAGAGGCATTAAAATGTGGAAAATAGACACTAAAAATTCATTTTATTTAATTAGCATTTACTTCCAATATTGTGAATAATGAAGGATCTCAAATTAAAATTCTCTCTTTCAAAATTTAATACTTCCAACATGGGCGGTGCTACGCCCTTTGGGGGTACGTACAAAAATGTTATTTACCACGGCTACAGAAATATCTTAATCTCAGGGGATAGGTTCTTTATTCGAGAATTCCAAATAAGAAAGCGTTTTTATAACCAAGAGGATATAGTTAAATGCGGATCTATATTCTGAAAACTATATACAATACAGAGAAAACATATAGCGAAGCTTGTATATACATTGAATATATATATATATATATATGCTGATTCCAAATTTACGTCGGTTATATTCTTCTTAAAAAGGAATTCTTCTTCTTCTTTCTTCTCGTAATTTCTGGAAAAGGCTTATTCTTCCTTCCTATCTTTGATTTTGGGAAAAGGCTTCTTCTTTCCTTCCTTCAATTTTGGAAAAGACTTCTTCTTCTTTCCTTCTTTCTGTTTTTGGAAAATACTTCTTCTTTTTCTTCTCTTTGATTTGGGAAAAGGCTTCTTCTTCTTTTCTTCCTTCTATTTTGGGAAAAGGGTTCTTCTTCTTTTCTTCTCTCTATTTTTGGAAAATACTTCTTCTTTTTCTTCTCTTTGATTTGGGAAAAGGCTTCTTCTTCTTTTCTTCCTTCTATTTTGGGAAAAGGCTTCTTCTTCTTTTCCTTCTTCTAATTTATTTCTTCCCTTTTAAATCGTAATCTTATTTATTACATATATGCGCTTGCTTTCCCCGTCTCTTTAGCAAACAATACAAGCTATACTTATAGAAATATTAGGTGCGTCTAAACTGACAATAGCGCCACCTCCTATGTAACGACCAAAAAGGGGAATAGCCCAGGATGTCTAACAGCAAGCGCTGCCTATGGCTTAGTGCGTCTAATAAGAAGCGCAACCGTAAGTGCTTCTGGGCGTCTAATTTGACACAGCGCCACCGAGGGACGGACAAATACAAAAGCTGACGATGTTCTCCTCGTCAGAGGATCAAAAAAGAGAAAGATACATCTCTGAATTCATTTGCTCACTTATTAACTTTTCTAATTGTTTCATATATGAGGATTTTCTTAATTATCTTAATTGGCTACATACAAAATTTTATTCACTCCTTCTATAATTTTATACTCTTCCTTTATATATTTTTCATTTACTGTAATATATATAACGCTCTTCTCCGCTTCTAGTTTCTACAATGAACTCTGCTCTTCTTTATATGGCGTGCTGCCATCTATCTTTGCTCTCGGGAAACAGTTCTTCCTTGCATTTTTCATTGTGTCGTAGGAACTGGCACGTGACAGCGGCTGTAATTTCATAATGCATGCACAGCATTGTATAATAATTGTATCTTTTTTTCATTAACGGATGTATCCTATAGGGTAACTTAGGGTGAATATGGGCACTTCTGAAATTCTCTCTCTCTACAAAAAAAAACAACAACATATAAATAAAAATAAAAATAAAAATATTGATCTGGCAGTGAAGTTTGGAACTTGTAGTATCTGTTGAAACTGGAAGCTACCAAGATGTAGTGTATTTGGAGCTGCCAAAAACTACAGAAAATACTCGTCTTAAATGTAAGTAGACGAGGAAAACTGTGATTTAAAAATGGTTATGTGAATTTATTAGTAGTACTGTGCTACATGCTATATTTTAAAAACCATTTGTGATAAGATGGTATTTAGTTGTCCTAGAAGAGATTATAAGATTTACCGCAATCTTTGTCGTTGGTACAGTGTATCCAACTGATGAACAGAAGAATGTTGCACTTTTGAGGGAATGGGGTCACGAAAATATGGTAAATAGGTTCAACACATGATATGATCACTTGCCCTGAAAGAGGTTTCTAAATTAATTTGTCTCCTATAGATGGGGAAATATACAAAGAATAGTCAACTTCGTGGAATGAGAAGGACATGCAGAAAGCGATTAAGGCATTTAGGGAAGGTAGGAATCAACTGTTTAGTGATCCTTATCCGTATCTCCAAAGATGAATACAGAGTGACGAGGACAAATCCCTGAGAAAAAAGGGTGTAAGCTACTTAGACCGTGGAGCAGAAGGATTAACTGGTATCGCAGTTACAAATTACATTCATGTGGTTTTTGCCTCGACCCTAGTGATGTGAGAAAGGTTGCGTTCGAATTTGTCAAGTCGTCCGCACGCTCTCTTCATCGTCACCATGTTCAGAATCGGAAAACGTCAGTGATGAAAGAAACAATACTGTTTGTGGATTCTGTAATGTGAAGTACTAACACAACGACCCTGTTTCTGAATAAAAAAAAATGGTTGATTGGGTACAGTGGCAAGAAAATTTAAAGGTGGTTATCACAGGATGTGTGTGACTGACTACACAAGGGAGAATAAAGCTTATTTGTGGAAGATGTGCGAGCAAGAGATAGGTCCTACACTACACTAAATATGACGTTTGTATTGGAAATTAAAGACTGATAGTGCTCATTTCAATGTTAGGTAACTGACCCGTTTCACCCTAAGATGTGACCCGATTCACCCAAACTCTTAAGGGTGAATTGGGTCATGCAGAAGTGAAGTCTAAATGCTACGGGCAAAAATATAATCGAACTTAAAAAATTATTAGTTACTGGAAATTATTGTTAAAAGATAGCTTTAATACCATATTCCCGATAATTTTAAATTTGAATGAAATTATAGAAAATATTTACATTGTTTGAATTTTAGCCCGATTCACCCTAAGTTATCCATTATTTATATTTGCAAAATTACATGACTGCAAGCAGAGGTGGCAACTTGAAATAAATTTTGGGAGGCAAAACAATATTTTATAAATATAAATATACATGATAATGATCTGTCTCTCTACATGAATTTTGTGGGAGAGGGGCAGAAAGTGCCTTGCCCCCTCCGCCCACCACTGATCCATGAATCATGAACTCCTCCTTCCCACCTTATGTAAAGGATGAACACTACGAGTAAAGCTATTTCCGAGGTTGTCCTTTCTCTCTACAAAAACTGCTCTGCTTCTTATGTGTCAACGAGTAACCTCCTAACAAAACAAATGAACAAGTGAAAGAAACTGAAATATGTTTATTTCCCACGCTCATCTAGGCCGTGCTGCAGCAATCAACGTGTCACATAAAGCAAATACACCAGGAAGGAACTATATATATATTTACTTCGAAAGGCTATAATTACTTAGCTACTATTACTTCGCAGAATATTAACTAAGCCCCTCCTCCCAGCCCTTAGCTTTATTCCTTATGGGCCAAGTGGTGGTGAATGGCTTCTCTTCCGCCATCTACTTCGCTCAAGCAGCGTGTTCAAAGACAAGTCATCATAATTCAGCACATGCATTTCCTTCAACTAGATAGGCAGGGCGGCATTTTAAGAAAATTTCGGTGGGGTGGGAAAATTCCAGTAACTTCTCTCGAATCATTGGAGATATATACATATATATAATATACAGGGTGTCCGGAAAAGATTGCACCTATATATTTTCTTTCGTGCTAGGTAACCAGTGTGCAGAGGGACATGAATCAAGAACTGATTGCAACCAGACTGCAGAAGTTTCACTTGAAACGCCCACCATGAGCACTCGAATTGTTTGTGCCAAATGTTGCTGACCAGAAATAGAAAGAGTTTTGTGTTATAGAATGTACGAAAGTCACGTCTGTGATCAAAGTTTAGTCTATATACCCCTGATAGGAACTCCATTAAGCGTTCCTGGAGAAAGGTTGCCTGCCCAAATGCAAAAGCCCGGTGGAGGCAGTGGATAGAGTTCGAAAGGTGAGCCTTGAGTTGTAAATGTCCCGCTCTATAGTATGGCATGTGCTTCATAAGGTGCAGCTTTTAAAGACACTCACTGAACCAAAGTGTTTCGCTTGGTCTTCAGTGCGATCATGCAGGAATAACGGAGGTCGGCTGAAAATAAACTTGTAACGTATGTTAACAAAACTTGAAGATATCTTCCATTTCTTGGAGAAAGCATGCTCATAACACATCATCGGACTGAAAATAAATGCCTTTAAAAAGGTATCATCCTACTAAGTGCCAAAAATATCAAACAAAAGGGGAATACAGTACACAGAGAGGTGGGCATTCGCCCTTAAACCCCTTCAAATGCCACCCTGGAAATAGAATATACTTATCCTGTTGATTTTTCTGTGTGTGTGTGGGGAGGGATACACGTGTCTCTTTTCTATTTGGTAATTTACAATGCATAGCTATGAGGTGTGTTGACCATAATTATTGATTGATTTGGTGTTTTAAGTCCACTTTATGCACAGTAAGGCTAATTGGGACTGGACCTACATTTTAAAGTGGGATCCGAACAACTATGTGCCTCCACCAGGTATCGAACCCGGGACCCCTAGATTACAAGGGGACGACGCTACTACTGCGCCATCGGGGAGGCCCCAGCATAATTATTATGGCATACAGAGAACTGATAATACAACAGTATGTTTAACAAATCTACTTTTTCAAAATTATGTATGTGCTTTAAGTATAATAATAAATATTCTGTAGCCGCTTTGTAATGCTGCTCTAGAGTATATCTTTTAATTGATAATACTATTCTAATTAAAAATAATTTCAATCTAACTTCAAACTTTAAACATCAATCAAGTGCACCCATTGTATTTAAAAATTAGGCTGCACCTACTAGTTACCAGCTAGCGTAGCAAATCCATCATTTCCAAAGTGTTCTACCGACGTTCTTGTAGATTTTGGTAATTGATATGAAAAATATTTATATTGCAATATGCCTAGAACTGACCACATGTTTATTGTGAGTTATTGGAATAGTGGTGTATTTTTCAGAGAGAAGATTTTCGAGACCCCAAATATACAACTATCCCTCATATGCACCAAATAATTATTTCGGATAATATTTGTATTACCTTGTTTCATTTCTCCTTTCTGTCTGGGGAAGGTAACCGATACACAGACAACAGGTATTTCAGAATTAGCTATACTCTGTCTCCCAATATCTCTGAAGCATGACCGCGCATATGTCCACCAATCCATCTGAAACCCTGGCACGGGAGCAGTGGAGCTAGTTTCGCTAGTGTCGCTAGTTAAAGTTACGGGGAAGCCTATAGTTCGCATATTTTCCGAGGTTTCAGAAAGCTTGGTGGATCTAGCGTCAGAGAAGTGGGCTGAACGAAGGGGTACACGCTGCTCGAAATACTCACGTTTTCATTGGTGGAGCCGTCTCGCGTTACTACTTGCGCAGTGATTTGTTTTCGTGCAGATTTTTCGACATATTAAATAAACAGTTGAATATACGTATGTTTCTGCGTTTTGTTTTGAAGTTCATTTTATGTACATAAAAGCAGAGGTGTAACCGGTGTTACCGTAGGTAACAGCAAAATATGAAGAAATAAAAAGTTGTTTCAATAAAATAACAACATTGTTAAATACGTTTGAATGTGTAATAAATGTGAATGAATAAATAAATAAATAAAATGAATAAATAAAAGTGAATGAACAGTTTGACATAGAAAAAATATATGCCCAGCCACAGCATACAATAAAAAAAAATATTAAAAAGCTGTCACCTACAAGTGACATTGGGCATTCTCGGGTTAAGAATTACATTCTTGTATAAAGAAAGTAATGTGGCCATTCCCCATCCAGGATGAAGTCTAAAGCATTAGTTTTTACATACAATAATATAATTAAAGTAAGTCTAAATCTTTTGTCAAAGTTCAGCTTCAGTTTTCCCTTGAGGCAAGGAGATTTCATTGAATAAAAATAGCTACTTTCTTAATTTCCAACTACTGTATATCTTAGTAAGGGGCTGATTAAATAAATGTTAATAAAAAGGAAACAAAGTCACGAAAAAGTCAATAATTTTGATATGTTATTTTGGTAGACACCCTGTGAAAAGATGCCAGACATTATACAATATAGAGCTTGTAATGTAACTGAAAATTTCTTGAAAATTACACATTATATGAAGGTATGTCATTGTCAAATTAGATAACAATAGACCTCATAGGCGTAGGGATGTGACGACCTCATCGCCCAGTGACTTGTTCACTGCAGTTAGTCAACCAACAGAGTGAAATGGTCAACATTTTGCTCTGTTGGAATTTACAGAGCTGTCCTGTCATGGCTCTATGAGCGTCCCACAATCGGCAGAAGTGGGGTATGGATGGTGGACTACAATGTGATCCTCCCAGCTAGATCCGAGGGATCCGCTGACCAACGACAGGTGCGATCCTCCATTCATATTGGGGGTTAGGCGTAGAGCTGACAACTCTGCACTGTAAAAAGACATGTCAAGAAACAGCATTATGAGGCCATGGATGTTCCCAAGGTAAAATATTCCGGAGGTAAAATAGTCCCCCATTCGGATCTCCGGGCGGGGACTACTTTGGGAGATCCCTGGACTAAGGATAAGATCTACATTAGGAATAAGGATATTAAGGATATTAAATTAGGCACCTGGAATGTTCTGAGCCTTTACCGGCTTGGGGCATTTCAGTGTACAGTTAATGAGATAGTTAAGTATAAATTAGATGTAGTAGCTGTCCAGAAAGTTAGGTGGCCAGAAGAAGGGAATTGTAAAACTAAAAATTATATTTTTTTCTATGGTGGTACCGAAAATCATAATTTTGGAACATGCTTTTTCATAAATAATAGAATTATTTCGGCTCTTAAAACAGTAGAATTTATTAATGATAGGATATCATATGCAGTTTTACGGGGTGGGTGGTGTAAAATTATTTTAATAAACATACATGCACCAACGGAAGATAAAGATGATAATACTAAAGATGATTTTTATGCAGAGTTAGAACAGGTCTTTGATAAATTTTCTCAGTATGATATGAAATTTCTGTTAGGTGACTGTAATGCACAGATTGGCAAAGAAGAGACATTTATACCTACGATTGGTAAAGAAAGTCTTCATGAATTAAATAATGATAATGATATAAGATTGATTACTTTTGCAACCTCAAAGAATTTAATTGTGAAAAGTACCACTTTTAAACATAAAGATATCCATAAATATACCTGGTCTTCTCCAGATGGTAAAACTCATAATCAAATAGATCATATTCTCATTGATAAGGCATTCTAGTATAATCGATGTTCGTTCACATAGAGGTGCTGACTGTGCCAGTGACCATTATTTAGTAATTGCTAAATTAAGAGAAAGACTCGCAGTGATAAATCATAAGCAACAAAATCTAAAAGTTATAACATTTAATAGAGGAAAATTTGCTGATGAAAGAATTAAGAAAGATTATCAAATTAAACTGTCAAATAGATTTGATGTTTTGCAGGATTTAAATGATGATGAAAATATAAATAAAACAGACGTAAAGAAGAATTGGGTGCACATACGTATTGCAATAGAATCAGCAGCTAAAGAAAGTATAGGATACCATAAACCAAGAAAAAGTAAGCCATGGTTTGATAATGAATGCCATAATCTAATAGAAATAAGAAATCAGGCTAGACTTAGGTGGTTAAATAACTCTGATGATACAAATCTAAGCAATTATAATATAACATAGCGAGATGTTAACCGCAAGTTTAGAAGTAAAAAAAAAAGATTAATTGAAAAGCAAAATTAACGAAATTGAAACAAACAGCAAAAACAAAAATATCAGAGATTTATATAAAGGTGTAAATGAATTTAGAAAGGGGTGGCAACCTAAAGTAAACTTGATAAAAGATAAAGACGGTGATTTTCTAGCTGACCCAAGTGATAGTCTAAGTAGATGGAAGAACTACTTTAATGACCTTTTAAATGTTTATGTAGGAGATAAGTCAGAAGTAAATGAAGTGCACACAGCAGAACCTTTAGTTCCAGAACCTAACTTGACTGAAGTTAAAGATGCTATTAAAAGGTTAAAGAATAACAAAGCACCTGTCATTGATTTAATACCAGCTGAGTTAATTAAGTATGGTGGAAATTCATTAATATATCAAATTCATAAATTAATTTGTTTAATATGGAATAAAGAAGAAATCCCTCAACAGTGGAAAGAATCCATAATTGTTCCTGTGTTTAAAAAAGGTGATAAAATTAATTGCAATATTTACCGTGGAATTTCTCTACTCTCAACAACATATAAAATATTATCTAACATTCTTTTAATAAGACTAATCCCATATGCTAATGAAATTGTAGATGATTATCAATGTGGATTTAAACGTAATAGATCAACTACAGATCAAATTTTTCACATTAGGCAGACACTTGAGAAAAAGTGGGAATATAATCAAAATGTCCATCAGCTATTCATTGATTTCAAAAAAGCATATGATTCAGTCAAAAGATATAAATTATATAATATATTAGTAGAGTTTGGAATACCTAAGAAGCTGGTTAGTATGATAAAAGTATGCACCAGTGAAACAGAAAGTAAAATTCGTGTGGGTATTAATGTGTCTGACAAATTTACAATTCATGATGGGTTAAAACAAGGAGATGCATTATCTCCATTGCTCTTTAATTTTGCCTTAGAATATGCTGTTAGGAAGGTAAAAGAAACTAACGAAGGACTAAAATTAAATGGTGTGACTCAGTTGTTAGCATATGCAGATGGTGTAGACTTATTAGGGGATGATATAAATACAATTAAGAATAATGCTAAAATATTTTTCAAAACTGCTAAAGAGATAGGTTTGGAAGTTAACAAAGAGAAAACTATATATATGCTTACAGGTCGAAACCAAGTGTTAGGTAATAATCAAAATCTAATTATTGATAACAACTCGTTTGAACCAGTTTCCAAATTCAAATACTTAGGAGTAATGAAAATTATATTAAAGAGGAAATAAAAAGTAGGCTTAATTCAGGAAATGCATGTTACTTCTCTCTTCATAAACTTTTGTCGTCTCGTTTAATATCTAAGAAACTAAAAGTCCAGGGGGTCCATCCATACCAAGGAGGAGGAATCATGGTGTGAGCAGGGATCATGCTCGGACGTCGAACGCCCCTAATTCCAATTAGAGGGACACAGACAGCTGTTTGTTATATCAGGGACATTCTTCAGACGACTGTGGAACCATTTCATCAGTAAATTGGTGACGAATTTGTCTTGGTGGATGACAATGCCTGTTCACACCGCGCACAGATGGTGCATGAATATCCGTCCCATGCTCTGGCCAGCACGAAGTCGCAAGATGAATTGCATCGAACATGCATGCGCAATGCTAAAAAATGCCATTGCAAACCATCCTGTGGCTCCCACCAATCTTCGTGAATTTCTTCTTGCGGCACAGGACGAATGGGATCGCTTACCGCAAGATCACCTTGATCGTCTCATCCTCAGTATGCCACAGCGTGTTCAAGACCTTCTTGCAGCCAGGAGAGGACACACCAGGTGGTAGACAATGTTTCTGGTGGATCCGCTATGACAAACAGTCTTCTTGTGATAGTTCTTTGTTTTTTCGCCTCTATCATGAATTGTGCAATTTTCTTTTTAAACACATTTCTGAGAAAATTGTACGTTTTTTGTTCCCTTTTCATTCAACATGTCTTGTTCTTCATCTTTTCTTTTGTATTCCCACTGTCATTGTCAATAAACCTTGTGCTTCATATATGTTTTGTCATTTTCCGTCCTGATGCAAAACTTTTTTGACTGTGTTTATATCATGGACGTCCGCATGATTTTCTCCAGGGAGGGGCAAGCAAGGTATTTTGTTCCAGAGGGTGCAAAGGACGCATATTTTCCTGCAAAATAGTGATGCCCCCTCAAAAAAAAAAAATCGGTCTGAAGTTATCATGTTTCTTCAACGAATTTATAATAATTAACATATATTACTGTGACTGAAATGAAATTATGTGTAAATATATAATTTTTAGGTAGACATTCATTTTCCAGGGGGGGCGTGGATCCCCTGCCCCTTCCGGACGCACCTGATATACATATATAACACACACACACACATATATCGTATTCGTTCAATTCATTCATTCATTGCGCCGGCCCCTGTGTCGGAGTGGTTAGCACATCGCGCTACGACGTAAGGGGTCCCGGGTTCGAATCCTGGCCTGGGCATGGACGTTTCTGAGTGTCCATTTATCAAATTCATCATATCATCCCTCATTCCCAACTTTGCAAATTAGCCAAAAGTGGCAAAAAAAGCGAAGTAAAATAATGCAAGTCAAATTAATCATTCATTCATTGCAACCTCCATGCTGCTCGATCTTCAGCCCTTCGCTTTGTAGCAACGTAGGATCCATTCACACACCATGTGTGAGGGTATATAATATATTATTTACATATATGTGTGTTTCTGTTTTGTACATGTCTACATGTAATATTCACATCAAGACAATTAGTACAAGTGTTCCTTTTAGATCTAATTTGGTCAGATAAACTAATTCGGTACGGTACCTTCAAACCATTGTGCAATATACCTACACCAAGAAACGAACGCAAGGACCCTTTGATTATAAGGTGATAGCATCAATAGATTATTGCGAAATAGAAGCAGTACTGCTTTTTTTGTATTAACAAGGACTACAGAAGGGATAAACTTTCCTCTGTCACAAACAAGGGAAATATTTGACTTAGAACGCTCTCTCGTTGTGTCCACCAGTTGACTTCATTGCACTGCCAGCTGTCAGTGCAATAACCTCCCGCTGCGCTAGACTGTTTTATTCTTTTGCTATCTGGAAAAGGATTCCTCGAACATTTGTTTTTCGTTTTAAATTTTTGCTATCAATACTTTAAGAAAAAACAACTTAGTTATCCCTTCACCCCTTTTTGGAAGGTCACGTGCCCGCGTGCCACACCCACTAAATCCGCCAATGCTAGTTAGCGATTACTCGGTATCTTGTAGGCAGTAGCGGCTTCTGCCTATTCGTACATTCACATTTGCAAACCCAAATAAATCTGCAATGCAATTAATTTGTATTATACTTATTCACTGGACACTATCTCCTTCAAAACATCAAACGTTCCGAAGCCAAATCGCCCCGTCGGCTTCGCATTATCAGCGAAACAAGCTCTGCCGCCCCCCATACCGTTTATCATGAATGAAAAAAATCATTATTTTCTGTATTACTATTTTTACTATTTTTACCATATGGAATGTAGAATCTTGCAATAGTTGTATATTGAAACGCCAGTATCCTTGACCCTTACTAACGTGAGCTATATTGAACTGAATGTCCATGTTTACTCCAAGGTGATCGCTAAAACATGTTTGTTGTACAGTTATTCTTTTAGTCTGTGAAAGTAAACTGCTGGTTACGTAAAATCGAACCAGTCTACTTGCCGAGTCGGCTCTTAGATATGTGAAACCTGGCTGGTGAGGGTGTTGGGCGATATAGAAAAAATATCGTCCAGGAAATATCAAGTAGACGATATGTATGGTCATGATATTTTGGCGATATATATCGTGCCCACTGTACGAGGGTCACTATTTATATTTTGAGCCTAACAATGAAAAAACAGGAATTTTGCATTGAAAACTGCTTTATTGTTTTTCGAAGTATTCTTCTTTATGGTCAATACACTTTTGCATTCGTTCGAACCATTTGTCAAAGCAGTTTTTCCAATCTTCTTGAGACACCTCCATAATATGGTTTTTGAACGCATCAACGGCGTCTTCCGCCGACGAAAATCGTTGTCCACGCAATTTATTCTTGACATTTGGGAACAAGAAGAAGTCATTGGGTGCCAAATCAGGACTGTACGGCGGATGACCCATCAATTCGATTTTTTGACTGTTTGACGGTTGTTAGACGAGATGTGTGACAGCTGGCATTGTCTTGATGAAGAATGATCCGACGGCGTTTGTTTGTTTTCCGTATTTGACCGAAGACCTCTGGCAAACAAATTGTTGTGTACTATTCATAGTTGACCGTTCTACGTTCCTCTAAAGGCACAGTTGCAATCACGTGTTACAATGTTATATACGTCTTTTGAAGCACCACGATTGTATTTATTGAGCATTTGTTTGCACCAATTGACGCGAGCGTCTTTTTGAGTTTTTGTCAAATTGTGTGGGATCCAACGAGAACATACCTTTCTCACAGCTAAATGATCATGTAATATTTTATATATGCTGGTGGAACTAATGCCTATGGTTGCCTCAATCTCACAGTATGTCACATGACGATCTTGCAGTATTAGGTTTTGCACAGCATCAATGTTTTCTTGAACAACAACTGATTTTCGACGACCTTCGCGAATCTCGTCGGTGAGCGAATGGCGGCCACGATTAAATTCGTTATACCAGCGTTTCACAGTGGCAAAGGATGGGGCTTCATCGCCAAATGTGGAAGTAAGTTGATCGATGCACTCTTGTCTTGATAATCCACATCGAAAATTGTAAAAAATCATCGCACGAAAATGTTCACGAGTTAATTCCATTTTATTGTTGTCGCGCAATCTCCAAGGCAACATAAACAACACAAATGAAGCTATTGACAAAACATTTGAAGTACGTTATGGTCAATAATGCCAGACGATTCCGTGCAAACGTCAAATCGGGCCTAACTTCAATCAGTGTTGCCAAGGCTCAAAATATAAATAGTGACCCTCGTATATATCGTGGCGATACATATGGTGTCTCCGATATGTATCGTCTCGACGATATTTTATGAATTGAATGCTTGTTGTAATTATACTTATGGTACGTGTTCGAGGGAAAAGTATGAAGATGGTATGCATACTTTTGTGTTGCTCCAGTCCTTCATATTCTGTTTCTTCTTCCTTACACACTTCACTTGTGATTAAGTTTGTGCTGAAAGGAAGGTGTGGACGTGAATTATTTCTATTGAATGCATCTCAGTATTTCGGTCAAAATTGCACTATTGAACTATTTGCATATCGGTAGATTCCGAACATGTACAGTTAACGGCAAAGATAATGGTAAGCAAAGCAAATTGTCCACCGCTATTTTCATGACTTTTTTATTCTACATCCTGTGTTGTTTTGTTCGAGGCAGGCATTGTTCTCTGATTATTGACGTCTTTATTTCAATTTATTGTCAACACATTGTGCAATTCAGACCGAATTAAAATGGTGGTGGACAATTCGCCTACTGTTTCTTTCGTCGTTGGGTGTATCACGTGATATGTGTATCTTGTCAACGATATAGCATCTATCCAGGCAGGGGCGGCGCAATAAATTTTCGACCGGGTGGGCAGAAGCTGTATATTGATAGATTAGGGTGGGCAGGTATAAATGTAAATATATATATGCATGTAAGACACATATACGTATGTACGACATGCATGCATATGTATCACCTTCTCTCTTACACTCCCGAGTTCCCTTTTGTTTTCCCTTTCATCTTTTCTGTTTTACTCCCTAATGCCTTCTTATAGGCTATCTTTCTTTCTCAGCTTGTTACCTCTTTCTCCCTTTCACTTTCTCTCGTTACATTCTTCAAATGTTTCTCTTAACTGCCACACAACACATCACATGTATGTGTGTGTGTTTGGTATCTTCCCTCTTCCTTTTCTAATCTATTCTCGCATCTTGTTCTACTTCTTTGTCTCTGACGGACACAATTACTTCAAGGAAGTGTTTGTGTGCGCGCAGCCATACATTCTAATCACATTTTGTCCTTCAAGTGCAAAAATACAAGGCACATACTTACTCCACTTTATATATTAGGCGACACTGATAGAAATTGTATTTAAATCCATGCTCCTGATCATATTATTTTCATCATATGAGATTTTGACTGAAACTTGGGGGTTAATGATCACTCTTCTTGGCTTACAAGGTTATTACAACTGACGAATGTATCTGAATGTTTGCAATACCGGCTATCGGGTGCCAAAACCTCTGGGCAAGGACAGTTTACTTCTTTGGTAGCATTAAGAGGCCATACAGCGGGTGCAACAAGTAGCAGAATGTGGCGGGGGAACTTCCCCCCTAGCTCCTCCTAATCGCCGCCATCGGATATTTGGATTAAAAGTTATGTTGTGAAACGCCCTCCCTTGCCCGGGAAAACAAATGCTACCACTACCTAGATAGAGGCGGCAAAATCTCCCTCGGACAAGCGAAATAGCGTTACGGTCCAGGTTAAGTTCGTGTGTAGGAACCGGTGACCAACAGTGCATAGTGATAAGCCATATCGAATAAAAACAAAGACATATGTACGTTCAAATTACCACCACTTTACCTGTAGCCGGGAAGCGGCTAGCTGCATACCTGAAAATCACGGGTAGCGACATGCGTACGAAATGATATAGCCCAAAATTAACATGAAAATAAAAAGTATATTCTATTCATAACCAACAAAAATCAGTTTACTACATCTCCCCCCCTTTCACGCTCTCACTTTCATTCACACATTCAGTTCTCACGGGGTCATCGACACACAGAATGATACATGACATGTACAGGTTTTATGACGATAAGCCCTAATGATTGCATTCATATTTAAATTTACCTTAAATTTTTGTCTAACCAGGTCATTTGTGATTTGGCTCCAGTGCTACTCAAATCCTAGCCAGCCCTTACTTAAGTCCACCCTTATTTAAAAAGAAACTAGGTCGGCGCGGTGACAATACATTATTTGACCAGCATAAACAAAGGCGTCTCAACGGCAATTACATTCACGTGGGCGGACGTTTCCTTTTACAAGACCTCACGTGGTTCCAAACATAACAAATAACCTCCGTTGAGTGACGCAAACATATACTCTCTAGCAGGCGGGACTTAAACACTCCGCCGCGACGAGCAATTCATATTACCAGGCAAATACTTTAACAAATAATCACATATGCAACCTGACGTAGCTAGCAGCGACACAGCACTGACACATAAAAAATGAACAAACCTCAGGTAGATTAAACAATTAAGTGGGCGGCGCTTTACTCTAATAGTACGCACTTTAAACAAATACAAAGGAGCACAAACAACAATGAATTTAAGATCATTAAAAAATATCACAAGGAATAAGAAAAATTGACCTGAGACGAATAAATTACAAATGACAAGCGCGACGGGAGTTTGATATGAAGTTTCGAGTTGAGTGGGCGTTTTCAAAATGTTGACGAATTTCAAGGGCATTCTCAAAATCAATCGGGCCGTCACGTGCTGACAATCACACAGATGAATACATTACCATCTCTCAGCTTCCGAGGTGCATCCTGGCGTCTTTATGGGCGATTGAGAACACATAGTATTCACACGAAAGGTTTCCTTGGTCGCGACGATGAAGATGCGAAAAGTGTTCTTACGTCTGGTTCCTCGGTTTCTCTTCCCCTCGGGATCGGTGAACATCTCCGTGGTCTGGGCGTCGGGACGTCAACGTGGCGGCTGGTAGGCATCATCGGCGTGGCTCGTCGTCTCTCTCTCCCTCTCCGTGGCGGCGGATAGGCATCGTCGGCGTGGCTCGTCGTTTCTCTCTCTCTCTCCGTGGCGGCTGATAGGCATCATCGGCGTGGCTTGTCGTCGTCTCTCTCGCTCTCTCTACGTGGCGGCGGATAGGCATCATCGGCGTAGTCTCTTCTGACATCGGGCGAATCGACGGTAACGCCCTCATCTCTCTTCTTCCTCTAGCCCGCCATAGTTTCCGGTGTTCCTCGTTTCTCAAAAATTATAAACGGCGTAAGGTAATCACGGAAACACGGTCTCGCTTCAACTTCTCCCAGCGGTTGAGGTAGGCGCACTCGTGTAGACTTACTGCCTATCACACACTGGTGTTCGCAAAACACAACAAAGTCCACTGTACACGCAGAGGTAGCATGAAGGTGCTCTCGATACAAGAATCGCGGCAAAACTGTACACGGAGAGGTAGCACGGAGCTGCTCTCGCTACAAGGATCGCGGTAAGACTGTGTATCGAAGAACCATGTCCTTCGTTTTATTTGGATTTTGAAAAAAGACGCTAGGCGCTCGTTGAAGTGACGTTTCCGGAGAGGTCATTCCACTTCGCTCTATTGTCTCCCAACTTGGACGGGCCGTGCTCGAAGTTCGGTTTCTGCGGATTAAGCTTCCGCCTGGCCGTCGCCCATAGCTCAATTGCAACCGGTGTCCACAAACTGATCAATTACAACCGATTTGATCTGGCGTCCGTAATTGTTGCTTGATCGCGACGAAACTCCATACATCCGTCCTTGCACACATGCTGCTGCGCTGGTATAAGTTTCACATGAATCTGACCGCTGGAAACCGAGATATTTAAATGTTTGTCACTACGGTCGAATTTCCTAAGCTTTAGACGCATAACGTGACCCTTCAGGTGCTCACCCTTAAGACACGCGAACGTCTCGTTCCTCCCGTCGGCTTGGCAAAAATCAAATATGTATTCTTACAAATTAAAACACTCAACACTTTGAATCAACACATCTTTTTACCGCTACAGACATGAATAATAATAATAATAATAATAATAATAATAATGACGGTAAATCTGACTGTCACAATGTCTTATTGGGAATGTAAACACACACACACTCACGGAAAAAACAATTCTTTGTTCATTCTGCATAAAGTATCCCCAGGCTTATGAAAGGCTATTTTAACAAAAGATCGCCCAAAAGTAATAGTCAATAACATCGAAAAATCTGTTAGCTAAGTCGTTATTCTGTTTCTAAAGTAATCTTCGTTAATCATGCGGGAGAAGTGATACACGTAGGGTTAGATGAACACATGCACTGAGGTAAAGGAAAGTTTACATTTTGTAGAATGTGATTTTGGAGACAAGGAATTCATCGAAATTGATCACTATACAGGTAACTTTTCGAAAGCGCTCAAATGTCAACCTCTATCCTGAGCAGTATACCTGGAAACTTTAATCTTTCAGGCGATCGAGTCTCTGTCGCCTGGAACCACAGTCAAAATAATAATTTGTGGGGAGTTGTATTTTCAATGTCTGCGTGTATTTGTTTTCCCCCCTTCGTCACTTTCATCTAATCACCATTGAACCTCATTGTCGCCATTAGCCAAAATTAGCATGGAAGTGACTTCACATAGAACAAATCAGTCGAATCAGCAACAACTTACTCTTTAAAAAGTGGAGTTTCGTTAGTTCATACCACTTCGAAAGTTGAGGTGGTAGTTTCAATTTCACAGTGTTTCATTGTTCGATCAAAGCAGCTAACTCCGTGAAAAATAACGTTGTTTTCCGAAAGTCTCAAATATTGTCTCTGGTAATACACCCTCTTAAATGAACTCATCTTCTATTGTCAAAATATAACACGTTCCCTGCGAATTCTTCCTGTATATTTTTTTCTCCAATGGCATAATGTTGTCTCCTTATAATGAAGAGGTTCATCTACTACCCCCTCTCCTGGTGGAAGAACAATGCACACTGGTTCAGACTCCACTTTAAACTGTAGGTTTAGTCCCGATTAGCCTATCTGAACATAAAAGTCGACTTAAAAACAAATAGACAAAATTTTCTTATGGATACTTCGTGACATTCCTTTTCTTCTTTACTTCATCTTCATCTAAAGATTCTGTTGACCTTTTCGGCTAAACCTCTGATGACTGGTAAGTTCTCTGACACCCTCAAAACAAAGCTTTCCTTCTTCTTTTAATTCTACGTAAGTTAATCACAAGAAAAATAGCATGGTTACGTAACTGATAGGTAGGGAGACAAATTTATGGTAAATAAAAACTGAGGAGAGCGGTAAATAAAATGTTAGATCAGCGGTATATACCAGCGGTGGAAAAAAAAAATTGGCACACACTTTTTCATTATGAGAGGAAACAACATACAAAAGATCTATAAATTGATAAACTACTTCATTTTTTTATACTGTACACATACACAAGTACTTAGCTGTCCAACCAAAAAGAAAACATCAACACAAAATCACTTCATTTCTAAATTGCATATCTCAAGTCATTTATTCATTGTATGTATTTGAAGGATATCCTTGCTGTCCAACAAATAAAATAATCACTACTGCACATACACAAACACATGTTGAAAATCACATGATGATAAACAAAATTCATTCATGACTGAACACAAATAACACCATTGTTTCCCTTGATGTGCGAGAACAGACTAATCTTATCGCTGCTACAGCTAGCATGTTCAATGAAACTGAAAGTTGAGGAGACATTCGGGGGAAGAAAGGAATGCAGCTTGACAGGGAGCGAAGTTTTCGAACTGAGATTATGTGCATGGGAAATCCCAATTTGCAGCGTCTTCCTGATGTGATCGAAGATAAAACGTTCTTCAGCTGCAAGTGGTAGGAAACTTTAGGCAAACGTTTCGTTACAAATCGACAGTTTGCGCGCACAACCTCGATTGCCGGTTTTTGCGTGTTTTCTACTTAATTTGATGATATTTCAAGGTTATTTCGCAAAAAAGCGTTCATTTCGTAGAAAAGCACATATTTCGCATTACTTCACGAATAAAACTCATGCATATTTCATCATTGGGGGTGTAGTTACGTGCAGAATGTTCAAAATTGCATGTTTTTTTCACATATCACGATTTCGCGCATCGCGAAAATTCAATGTCCCTACTGATAGGCAAAATTTATGTGTGGAACTATGATTTCTAAACAGAATTAGCCACCCATTATCAATTCAATAATTCTGTTGCTTTTTCCAAACCCATAACTGTTACATCAAAATCAATATACCTTGATATTATAGTGGTTATTGTGATTGATGTAAGCCTTGTTGTGTGTGTGTGTGTGTGTGTGATTTCTTATCTATACATATACAAGACATACAAACACGAAGGTTCAAATTAACAACATAACTTTAATGCCTGGAAGCCATTCACGTACATCTTACACACGGTTACTATCACAACCAATCAATAACATGCTATAGAATACAAATTCTTCTTCTTCCTCTTATCATGCGTCTATCATCTCCTCCTGGAGTTTCTTTTTTTTGTTTGAAGTGCTGGTCTCACCGTATCTATCAGGAGGTCCCCTAAGTGTATTCGATCTTCTGATTGGTGTGTGCCCAGCGTCTGTATATGGTTGGTTTTGGTTATCTCTTCCCTCTGCATCCTCCGGCTGTCCTTCTGGTATCGATTCAAGGTTTGGATCAGGTAGATCTCTTGATGAGGGGTTTGGTTCACACTCACGTTTTCGTAGCCACCTGACGTGTACCGTTCGTGTCGATCCGTCGAACAACTGCACTTTATATATTAGGCTGTTGCCAACTCTAGACAATACCATTCCTGGTACATGCTTGGGCGAATTTACCTTCGGGGTCTGCACCCAGACTGTATCATTCGGAAGATATGTAAGATAAGTTCGTCAACGTACTCTTCGTGACGTCTTCAGCCATACTTCTTCTTACGAAGGATTACCATGAATATCCTACCGACTGCGCCATACATGTAAGCCTTGTTGTGTGTGTGTGTGTTTTCTTATCTATACGTATACAAGACATACAAACACGTAGGTTCAAATTAACAACATAACTTTAATGCCTGGAAGCCATTCATGTACATCTTACACACGGTTACTATCACAACCAATCAATAACATGCTATAGAATACAAATTCTTCTTCTTCCTCTTATCATGCGTCTATCAATTGCTTCTTAGTAGTAGAACGAATTTCAATGTCGACCTAATTAATAAGTTGAAAAAATTTATTGTGTTACTGGAGGAAGAAACGCTGAGGTTTTTATTTGTTTATTTAGAGATTAATTTAATCATACGCAGGCCGGGATTTATATATGTGAAGACCCGGAGCTTACAACACCAAGACCCCACCCAAACCCCTCCACAGTTTCAGTTATATATTTTCGCCAAGCTACATGAGGTGATTAGTTATACGTTTTTCTACATTTTATCATCACATCCAAAGTACCTAATTTTTTCTATATGTGGTACTTTTCAAAGCAGTTTTTTTTCCCAGTGAAAGTCCGGAGCTGCAGCCCTCAAGCTCACCCTAAATCCTGATCTCATTTGGACCATATACCCTGCATAATCTTGCGCCTCCTAATCCCACTAGCTGCTTCTAATCATAGAAGTATTCAATTGGTCACAGTTTTCTTGTTTCAAGATCTCTAGTAATTCCTAATTGCTTTCTAATGACAAAGTTAAATCAGCTTTTTATGAGATGATGATGTGTGAACATTTCTAGTATAGATAATATTTGTTAGTAAAATATACATGTAATGAACACCAGAATACACTTATTTATTGCAACATTCACATATCTCTAAGTTTGTGTACCTAGTGAATTTGATTGGGTGGGCACCCCCTGTCACCGTCCCTATATGATCCAGGGCTGCACTGGCCCACCGGGACACCGGACAAAACCCCGGTGTGCCCTTTCGAACGCACAAATTCGGTGCCTTTTTTTCCTACTGCTCAAAATTGCTCACAGATATAGATGTGGTGAAGATACATTTTTTTCGTGTCCTCCTGGACTTCTACACTGACCGGGGTCGCCGCCCTCGTGAAGGGGGCGCCAAAACGGGGCTTCTCCTTTGATGATAGCACCAAAACCTTATTTCTGATTACATAAGCGTGGCTATTTTGTTAGTTTGAGTTTATTTTTAAGTCCACTATATGCACAGAAAATCTAATTGGAACTGAGCCTTGAATCCGTTTAGAGTGGAATTCGGACCACTACGTGCCTCCACCTAGTGCGTTGCTAAACATTTGAATTATTTGAAGTTACTACTGGTCTACTGCATAATACATTAACAGTATATAAACTGACAATTCACAAGAAGCAATACGATATCATTCTGTACTACAGTATGTAAAGTGGCCTTCATATTTAAATATTATAATTAAAATACGCGTTTCATACTTTTCTTTTATTTTAAAAATAACTTCTCTATCAGTGGCGCAACCACATGGGTGCAGGGGACATTGTCCCCCAAACTTTGTTGGAAATCAATTCTAGAGGGGGCAAGGGGGATCAAACATCGAAGTAGAACAAAAAGCAAGACTATAGCAGAATCTAAGAGTAGCAGGTCAAAATGATACTCAAGATGAAATTTGTTTTGCCCTATTTCTTTCATTTTTCTTCCAGACGGCCAAGGGAACCTGCAGGGGGTCAAAGAGGGGAAATTGCCTCCCGTCGATTTCAAATTTTGTACAAATAAAAATATACATTTCGTAAAATTTTCTTATACTGAAGTTCAGAGGGGCGAGAGTCGGACCTGGGAGCCGAACGATCTAAATGAAAAAAATGTAAAAGAGAATCCCATTGCTCCCCGCTCCCCTGTGAAATACTTTTAGCCCTATTAATTTAATATTGTTTTCAGTTTGCAAAAGAGTGAGTCTAAACATTTTCTTACTCGCTTCGCTCGCAGTATATGCATGTCATGTAGCTATTAAACGAATTAAATTCGTCATGCACTTTCTGTCTTAAAAAAAAACAGTTTTCAATTATTAACTAATGTGAAATTGAACGTGTTGAATAATATATAATTCAATCGTTTGTTCCTACACTATTTCATTAGCACCGACTTGTACTCCCTTCTTGCGTGAATCACAATGATAACGTCTTTGATGTTACTACTACTACTACTACTACTACTATTATCCTTTACTCATATTTTGGTCGATTTTTCGACCATCGAATATAAGGTGCTACTCGTAATTTGGTTCAAAAATCGTCCATGCAGCTGATTACAAAATTCCTGTCTTTTTATTATCTTGATATGTTTCTGTTAGGTCGGAAACATTTACAGTGGGTTAAACGAAGCTTTGGCACGTCATGTGGATGCACCCCCTCCCCCCGACTCCAAAGCTACGTATGGAAGTTGAAATTCGTACACTTAATTGACAAAAAATGTTATAACACGTAGACTATTTGACCAATCTACTTCGGGTAATTTTTGTTTTGCAGCTAAAACATCAGGGCATGTAACCGTGTAAGAAATCAAAACGCCAAAGCCAATAAGAGGGGTTGGGTGGGCCGCGGCCCCCAACTTTCAGGAAAATATCATAAAAATGGGGAGTTTGCCTCCTCTTCCCTCGCTATTTTGGGAAGGGGACGCAAACTTTAGCCTTATTTTCAAAGGATGGTCCTTTCTCAACCAAATGAAAGTCATATGATGAAACCTCGTATGTTTCACATATATCGAATACTATGTGAAACAAACTCCCCATTTTTATGATTTTTTTCATTGAAAGTTCGGGGCCGCGGTAAATTTATTTATATTAATCGTTGCTAAATGAAATACTGTATCTGGCACCATATCGTTTATGGTATTCAAATCTAGGTTATTCGTGACAATTAATAGAAATACACACCAAAAGGTACTCGTTACTATCATTTCTGTTAAATACATCTCATAACTCAACCCGTAAACAAACCCTCAATACCAACAAGAGGGGAGAGCGAAGGGAACATGAACACATCTATTTAATAACACATCTTTTATGTCAAATGTTGTATAACAAAAGTACTTACAGACTTTCTGTAGAGCCATTCTTCACATGTTTGTGATCAGGAGCAAGGGGTATTTCCAGCTTGTTGGGTACACTTTGGGACAGGTTAAGTCATCTGCAATGAACCTTCATCTGTTGACGGTGAATTCTCAAGTGTTTCCCTTCGTTCTATTTGCTTAGAAGTGTTGGTGATCGGCAAGCTGGTATCCTCGTCTTTGGTGGACACTGGACTTTCCATAAATTCGTCAGTACTTTCATCATTTGGTTCGATTTGTTCTTTTCTTGTCAACGGTTGTGGAACACCCTGTATAGTCTCATCACTGACACATGCAATTGGTTCGTTTTGTTGCTTGGTCGTTACACTTGAGTATATTGTCGGTTCACTAGTTATCACTTTTTCTGTGCTGTTCAGGTTATACGGGATGGGTCGGACTTTTCCTGCGTGCGAATTGTCACCCACTCTTGCTGATGATCGCTGTCGATTTGGGCATTGATTGAAGAAGTGTTCCTGGGAATAGCACGCCGAACACGTCTTAGCTTGACCATTATGTGTGACCCAATACCTCCCTCCACTTATGGACACGTAACAAGGTATTGAACGGGTCAATGTCATCTTTACAAATTTTTCTTCCCGTACGTACTGGATATATGTGATCTTCATTATACCTCTCATTTACCAATGTATGTATGGTTCCATATTGGCTCAAAACTACTCGTATCGGGTCATCGTCTAATTCACTTGGGATCACATGAAGTCGCACTATTACTGTTGCACTGTCCGCCCATGTCATTAAAACCTCATGGGCACCTTCCGAATCATTATACACATAAGATCCATTGGATTGATTCAACAACCGTTCACACAGAAGCTTCGAAACTAGCTTCAGATACAAACATTTTCTAAAGTGATCTAACTTGATACTCACGACCTGATCTGGTGTTTTTTCAATGTGTCGTTTATCCATTGGTGTAATCCCGTCGACGTGGGTTTGTCTCTGATGTTGCTGACATTTATTTTCAGTGTATTGACCCTTTTAATCGCTATTTGACTTCTATGTATTAAACTTCTAAAATACACTTACGTAAGCACTGGCTACAAGTACGCGTGGTCGAGAGTTGTACGTACGAGCGATCGTTCACACACAACCAGAGGTCTGCATAATCTGGCTTTTGCCTATCCGCTGCCCGCTTGCCCGCGAGAACAGGTATACCTGCTCGCCTGCCCACGGCAACGAGTCGACTTGCGTCTTTACCCGGGTTCTTCGTCTTCCAGGCGCTCTGCGCTTACAAGGTAACTGGGCATTCAACAAGACCCGGGCGCCTGCAAAACCTGCTGGAAGGAAACAGCCCTCCGGCAGCGTGTCGCTCCAGGCGTTTCTTCACCACGTGGACAGCTGCAACCAGTGTTGCCTACTTACATAGCTCCTAAATCCTACGAAGTCCTAGGAGAAGCTCTCTGCTCCAAGGAGAATTCATATACTTAGCGATTTCAGTTCAGCGTAAGCAGTTTTTATCTTATTGCCAGAAAAAGCATGCAATATTACAGCTTCATTTATCTAAATGAATGATCGAGCAAACAAAAATCTCCTCGCTGAAAACTAATTGTTTTTCATTGCATGGTGCCTTAACCAGGCACGTAGTGGCGCAACCAGAGGGGGGCAGGGGACATTGCTCACAACCTTGGACGGAAATTAAGTCTAGCGGAGGGGCCAGGGTGGGGGTCAAACATTAAAGTACAAGAAAAGACAGGCTAGCAGAATTTAAGGATACTCAAGATGGAATTGATTTTCATATTTTTCTTGCATTTTCTTTCCAGACGGCCAAGGGCACCTGCAGGGGGGAATGGAGGGGTAATTGCAACCCCTTGATTTCAAATTTTATGAAAGTAGAAATATATTATAATATATTATACAGTCTCATCAAGTTCAATGCCGTAGCTAGGGGGTAGCGGGAGTCGGCCCTGGGCGCCAAACGATATAAGTGAGAAAAGTTTTAAAACAGAGAATGCCATGGCGACCCGTGATATTATTTGCTATTAATGTTGGTTTGTTACGAGTTGGATGAATTGATTACGTAATGCATTTAAATAATAATGAAATTTTGAATATGCACACAATTTAGTGTTAGCATATGTATTTCTTATTTTACGTTGCTCCATGTGAAGAGAAAATATTGTAGATGGAAATTTACATGCCATATGTATGTACATTCGGAATGCATTTAACATGCACTTTCCTTCTTTCAAAAACAGTTTGTGTGCTTGTTTTCCATTATTAGCTAACGTGAAATTGACGTGTTGAAAAAAATATTTATAATCCTCTGTTTCAACACAAATTCGTGACAACCGACTTCTACCCCCTTTTTGCATGATTTATGAGGATAATAATGCATTTCATGCTACTTTATTACTATTATTGTTATGGGCACGTTTATCCAGGTACTTGCCCACCCCCCACCCCCCACTTCCCCCCAACGAGGGTAACGGCAATGCTCCTGGCTGGCTACGGCCCTGGTGTTCGCAGTAGAACAGTGTATTATTCAACTCGCGACCTAAGCGTCGAACGTGACATGTTTCAGTCCTGCCCTATATAACTATATATATATTGGTTGTTTACGACATATAAGTACTTATGGATCCTGTGCCACAGAAAACCTATTTCAATGTGTGTGTGGTGGGTGGGGGGAGTAGCAACATTCGTAAATCTCATTTCATTGGCGATGTGGCTTACGAAGCTTTGAGTTCCCTTTTTTAAGTTGTGAAAATCTATTGCAGTTGGCAACACTGCAGACAGGTGTGCGCTTGGTGCAGTTTCTACTCGAAGCAATTACGTTATGCAGAGGGAGGGACGTGCAGGTTTCAATACCTGCCAAGAACGATCTGGGCAGGTGGTCAGGCAAGGTGCTCAAGCGAGGGTGTTGCGCAGGTTGCATGGCATTTCAGGAGCGATGTCTCGCGAACGGGTCTGCTCCAGGTGTTGTGCAGGCCTCTGCGCACAACTTCCTTGTATCGCGGCTCTCGCCAGAGGCTAAACTACCCCACTCCGCCACAGGGGCCGGCAGTAGCGGCGCAGGCAGACTAATTTATTTGGGGTTGTAAGGGGTGTTTCAATTGCCTATCTAGGCAAATAATCTCGAACATCATGTTCTGTTTTCACAGAAACTATTAGGAATATGATTATGAATAGTCTGTGAGTATTGGTCATCTTTTTAGCACAGGTTTTCTTATGATTTTCACGATATTTCATCGTGTGAGCATCAGAGAGGCGTAACTCCAATTTATGAAATTTACAGGAGATAGGAAATAATGTATTCTTAGGAATATGTCTGACTCTTAAATTAAAAGAGTCAGTAAATTGGAGATGCGTGACTCCATCTTACTGGTAAGGATTACCGAAGTGGAGATCTGACTCAAAATGCCGCCTTTCAGAACAGTGGCAGCTGGTGGCTTTCAATTAGGTGAAGAGCTACTAAGAATAGAAAGGGGTAATAGAGAAAATTAGATCAACAGTTATACATCCTTATTAGAAAATGAGATTTTTCTCCTACTAACTCTTCACCAAATTCAGAGCTACCAGCTTTCGTTGCTTCAGAGGAGATAGGTTAACAAAACCGAAAATCGTATTTTTGGAATCACGTTCCACGGATTATCGTTCGACTATTTATATTATTTAAATAATGAGAAAGTAATCAATTGAGAATCAATATTGGTACAGAATAACCGACTCTAGCAAATGTAATGCAATGCAAGGCGATATATCTACAGGTAATATCAGCTGAATCCCTTTCATTAAATAAATCTGTAAGTTCTGTTTCTTACACGTGGTCTAATACGCATTACTTCGTAAAGTATAATATATTGTAGTTGCTCACATGATAGTTAATACTATGTATTACATATAATTTTAAACGGTAGAGTTCCAGCTTTCAGATGTGATTTCCAAAGTTACATTACACAACTTCATGCGACATGGTCTTTCATAAATGAACAAATATTTTGCAACAAAACCATTACAATAGAATAGTTACTTTTTTTTACATATACAGCATATTCCACCCAAAAGAGAGATATACATACAAATTGGTTAAAATAAAGCTGCAATTGTGTTTTAATATTACAAACGTTAAGGACCGTATTCAACATTTTTGCACATTATTATTTAAACACATTTTTTAAAGACTGCCCTTCAGAGAATTACTTTAGCTGAAAATTTACAATAATATGAATTAGCCATAGGTCTATTAATTATTTTATCGTAAGGTCACTGACAGTGGTTAAAATATATTTAAAATATCAATTGTCTAATTGTAATGTTAAATCGTTTGGGACTTCAATGGTCTACCGTAAGATATATCGTCAGAACAAGTCTTTGTCCACTTCACTTAACAAGAACCACTTTCCATAATTACAATTTGCTGTTATTAAAATAGTATTATTATCAGTTTATAAATTGCACAGATCTCCTCCATAAACCGGTTTGCATTTCCTTTTCTTTTGGACATGTTTTGATTGCAACTGCAATCTTCCTGTTTCCCATGAATGTAAATAATCATATAAGCCTTGTGAGTTTTCTGCCTTCACCGGGCATCGAACCCGGGACCTCTTGATTACAAGGCGACGACGATACCACTACAATGAAAATTATAAATATATATTTCTTTAAAAAAAGGAATACACCTAATCGATAGTATCCCCGTCATTCACCTTTTTCTCAACTTTCACACATGTCAATTTTTACTATATTCTCGGCTTTCTCATTACGAACAAACACGTACATCCATGTGCTAGCCGGACATCGAAACCAGGACCCTTTGGTATTCTCCTTCAAAACCTTTCCTTGCCTTCCAATAAGTTCAGAGACATGACCATCGGTTTACAACAAATGTTAAGCAAGTATATTTTCATTATTTATAAGGGGCAGTCAAATGAAAACCGAACACCCGCCATAAAACACATTCCTCGCAAAAGTTGGCAACACTGTTGTTACGTATTGATACTGCCATCTGTGGGGTAAGAGAAATGCATAGTGAAAACGCACAGGTCCACACAGTTGCTTCGTCATTGCTTATGAGGTGAACGTAATAAAAAGTGAGTTCGTCCAGCATTGGAAATGGAGGCAAGCAAACAAGAGCAGAGAGGTGTGGTTCGTTTCTTGGTGGCTGAGGGTGCTGGAACATGCGAAATTCATCGTCGCATGCCTGCAGTGTATGGCGAACACTGCATGTCCCTGACAAGTGTGCACGAGTGGCAGAAGAGATTCCACGAAGGACGCACATCACTGCAAGACGATCCGCGCTCGGGACAGGTCCATCGAGCCATTATGCCTGATGTGATTGCGAGGATCGATAGTCTGATCCGGGAAGACCGACGAATCACAGAGGAAGAAATTCGTGTTCAGGTTGGCATTAGTCATGGCTCTGTGCATGCCATTATCAAAGAACACTTGCAGTTCCGAAAAATTTGCGCGCCGTGGGTTCCGCATCAACTGACGGAGGGACAAAAGATTGACAGAATAACTGCATGTCTGAGTCATTTGCAGCGGTACCACGAGGAAGAGTATGCGTTTCTGTCACGTATCGTCACAGGGGACGAAAAGTTGTGCCACCATTTTGAGCCCGAGAGCAAACGGTAAAGCCAACAATGGAAATACGTCGATTCTCCCCCGCCAAAGAAATCCAAGGATGTCCATAAGAGTTCCGGTAAGGTCATGCTGAGCTTCTTCTTCGACTGCAAGGGCCCTCTGCTTGTCGACTTCTTAGAGCGTGGAGCCACAATCAATGTGCAGCGCATGCAGACACGTTGCAGAAACTGCGACGCGCCATAAAGTCAAAACGCCCTGGAATGCTATCGGACGGAATCATCCTTTTGCATGATAACGCCCGTCCCCATACTGTCAATCTGGTGAGGGATAAGCTTCAGACATTTGGCTGGGAAACGCTTGAACATCCTCCGTACAGCCCCGATATTTCCCCTTGTGACTTCTACATTTTTGGTGACCTGAAGAAAGACATTCGTGGACGTCGGTTTCATTCGGACGAGGAAGTGCAACAGTGGGTGTGGTTGTGGATCCGTCAGCGACCTACCTCTTTCTACAAGACTGGAATTGATCGTCTCGTCTCCCAGTGGGATCAATGACTTAACACTTGTGGCAATTATTTTTGAATAAAACAAACTCCATTGTTACTTTGTAGCGGGTGTTCGGTTTTCATTTGACTGACCCTCATAATTTTAGTACTTGGTAAGTCATTCAGGGGGACTGTCAGGACCCCATGGACCCCTAAATACGAGGTCCTTGGTAATTGCTCATTATATATTATGCAAAACTATTAAAACAAGCTTCTAAACCAGATTTAAGTGAATAATTTCAATTACTTATGTACGCCACTGATCATTCTTCATCACACCTTTCTGACGACCGGCTTCCTTCCCCCCTTGTACGCGGAGAGGGCGAGGGAGTCGATGATAGGGACTATTCAAAAACACATGACCTGCAAACAGCGTTGGCAGGAGAAAACTGCTGGTCTCTTCCTGCTTTCTGTGCCACGCTTGGCAAAGGCAGTGTTGTTACATGAAGGGATATTTTCCTTGGTGCAGAGAAATCTAGGTTCAATTTTAGATAAAAGAGTAGATTTTATGAAAAATATAGAAATGACCTGAAAATCTGAAATTGTCGGACTTCTGTTTTTGTTTTACTTCTTTACATCTAATTCATCTAAATGCGGTGTACAATAAATATATACAATAAGAATTTTTGGTAAACCAGGTCGAATTTTCAGAACACACCACAGCCATTGCGACAATTCAACTGCAGGCGAACGGAGGTAGCGTGGGCGACGCAATCAGCAGCTTGCCATGCAATCCTACCCTTGCGTTGTCAAAATGTTCGGCGTTCTTCACTATATCGTCGTCGCCTTTATTCGGTGCCAAGCGTACGCAGTCTTATGAAAAGCTTCAGCTTAAGAACTTCGCAATGCCCAAGGTGATGCACGCGCTAATTGTCAGTAAGAAATTGATGTCAAGGTAATGAGTCCCACGTAATCGTGAAACACCTCGTTCGCATGCCAGGAAATGTTACGTTCTGTCGGTCGTAAAAGCTATAAAAAACCGGAAGCCTAAATACGTCAGCGAAAGTAACAGAAAAGCTAAGAATCACATAGCAGTGAAACTTCTTGAACGATAACACTAGGTAAAAAAAAGGTAAATGCTCCCCTGTGCTTAGCACCACGCCATGATGGCGTATAGGGGATGTGGGGGTAACGCCCTACACTTTCTTGATCCGGTCGTGAGTGGGGTTGATGTGATCAGCATCACGCCCCTGACCGCCTTTACCCCCCAGGGTTTCCCCAAGGTAGCCATGTTATTCGACGATAACACTAGCCAACACACTTTTGACAGACGTTTGGGGAATGGCTGATTCTTCTCGTTGTGTTCCAACCCTGATGCTTGGAAAAAAAAATTGTGGCACGCACAGTTTTATTTCTATTACATTTATAAGCAGGGTTGTAGTCGCATACCCTCTAGTTGACCTTACTCATTAGAGAATACCGTCTCCTATATTTATTTATGTAATTTGTCCATTACTCCAGTGAGCTCATCACGGTCAGGTACTTTTGGTTTCATGTGATCGGGGAACATAACATTGAGAAGGGGAGAGTGTGAATAAACTATACACATCAGCATCCTAACGCCAGCAATTGACTGCTTTATTAATTTTTGAAAAAAATGTGTAGAGTTAATTTTAACACTACGTACATTCACTAGCTTGGCTGGTATGTTTGTGCAGGTCTTGAGTGATAATATGAAATCTGCCTTTTTAGTGGGTCGGATGACAGAAGAATATTTCACTTCTGGCGGAGAACTTGCCCTTTGGGCTGAGGATACTACATATATTCCTGAATGTAAAACGCCCCAGACAACAAGTTTTTAAGCCCCGTTCGTCTGTAATGACGTCATCAAAGTGGCGGTCACGACGAAAATATTATTCGTCTACTCTGTTACTTCATTAGTTATTTATCTTTCATGGTATCTTATTTTCACGCAAGTTGCAATTTAAAACTCGACTATGAAAATAAGAAATTAAAAATATCCATTTTATCATGTAACATTAAATATGGCGGCCAGCATGACCGGCTTCTGCTACTTCAAGAGCGCATTGGAGACCTCCCTATCCTTTTACATGCCGTTCTTCCTATCCCAATGTCTGGCGGTTGGGGATTGCAGGTAGGTTGCAACCTCCTCCAGAGATGCCAACCTCAGAATTGCAGCGCCTACTCAGAATGTCAAAACACGCATGTCAGAAGAAACATATCCTTTTCTTGTGGACAGTACATGTGCATTTAACGTTGTATGCAACATGAAAGAGGTAAGTAACAGCCGGCTCCGTGATGGGGTGGGCAGCATCAAACGCTGTGATGACAGAGCTCCAAGCTTCGAACCCTTGTCAAGATGTATCATTGTGTTTGTCCTGTTCATCATCGTCGCGATTACACCACGAGGTAGGAAATGGGCGTAAAAGGCTACTTTCGATGTAAAAAAGTTTCACATTGTGGAGCATATATTTAATTAACGCTTTAAAAAATATATTGTCTTACCCACACCTATACCAAGGTGCCGGCACGGTGTACAATTACATACCGACAGAAAAAAAGAAGCACTGTGTATATGTATTGTATATGTAAATGTGTGTATACTGGGTGTCTCATAAGTAATAGCGCAAACTGACACAGGTGAAAGTACACGATAATGGAAGCAAAAAAGTCTCAGTAAACATGGGTCTGCAAACGAGTTGTTTTCGAGATAATCGCGAATGTGTGAACTTGCCGTTCGAAGGCGCGTTGTCATTCCCGCCTTCTATCTGAATCCAAATCAGTTTCGTACAGTTTATTATGTTTATGTATCGTGCTCATTTTAATGGATATTTATTATACGTTATTATATTCTGCAAGAATCCTCGCATTGTGACAGTTTGAAATTCCTTCCCTTGTCTCTTAATCATTTGGATTTCATTCCCTTGTTTTTTATCTTTTTCTGAGTGCAGACAGTGAAAGTATGAACGCTGTAGGTTTGCAATGCTGTTACGACGTCACTGTCAAGATTTTGCTGCAATGTAAATCGAAATATCAAAGTAATTCTGAAACTTAAATTTTAATACATTTATAGCACGAATCTGCAATGATTTCTATTACTCATATATTTATTTTAACTTTACTGTTAAAATTGTTCTGGCACACACCAGTTCCAATCTTTACCATTTTCAGTATTGTTTCAATTTGTTTGCGTTGCATTTCCTCCTTTCTGGGATACTTTTCCTTTTCATTGGCACTTAAGAAAATTAATTGTTAAAGTCCTTCTCAAAAGTTACACTACTCATCACTTATAGCAATTTGCGTATTTTCGACGCAAGCTTTCAAACGGTATGTGGAAGTCCTAATCTAGTCTCATGAGCAGAACTGATGGCAAGCTTAACATACTTCTTAATGCCTTTGAAAGGCTTCACGAAATATTTTGTGTGTGCGTCTCTGTGAATGTATGTATACATACATTATACATATACGTGGGTTAAGTCATAAGTCATGGCAACTATTTTTTTTTCTCGCGAACAGAGGACAACTTTCGAAAGAAGCCACCAGATGGTATATGTGTTCACAACATATGTGAACACGAACCCAAATTCAGTCGGTGAGTGACAACGTTCGAAAATGGAAGTCTGGTGGCATACGACTGTCAACGTGTTCTAGTGTGCCATCCAGTGCGTGAGTGCAGCTGTGAATGCAGCGTATTACACTTCATTTTTGATGTCGCAATTGCGATGTGCAGTACGGACCAAACGTCCAGAACGTTTGGACAACGCCATTATCAAACACGATAACGCGACATCTTACATGGCGGACATTGTTAGGCGTGGCTTACAGCGGTGGGAATGAGTGGTTCTTCCACACCCGCCTTATTCTCCTGATCCAAGTCCTGTGACTATGATCTCATCCCCAAAGTGAAGAAGCCATTGCGTCTGAAAATGTTGCCAACAAAGAAGAGATCTTAACAGTATTTCGGCAAGAGGTAGCACACCTTAGCGCGGCACATGCAGCTAAGCCAGGGTCACAAGGGAAGAACGTGGGAAGATAGCCTGACAGGTTGGAAACCGAGAGATCGCGGGTTCGAGTCGCAGCGGATGGTATTCAGCGCCTGCCCAATCGCTGGCAACGAACAGTGAATAACATGAGTGCATAGTTTGAAGGTTGTTAAACAATGTAGTCTTGTTTACTTGTTGTCCATGCGATAATAAAACTCAAGTGGATAACTTGGGTGAATACTTTAAAGGTTGTTAAACAGTAGTCTTGCGTACTTGTTGTTCATCCCATAAAAAACACTGTTGTCCAATGTCCTTGTGTTCTGCCTCTTCCCTATGAGAGTCTCCTGCATCCAGACTTCGTCTGGTGGCTTCATTCGAAGGTGCATTTCATACACTTTCAAACGTATATCTTAGATTTTTCGTGTTGTCCCCTGTTCGCGAGAAAAAGAATAGTTGCCATGACTTATGACTTAACCCTCGTGTGTATATATATATATATATATATATATATATATATATATATATATATATATATATATATAATATTATGTTCTGTAATGCGACTTGTAGGATTGATACTCTTTCAACACAAAAATTTTGCTAGTCAATACCACGTTTGAAATGATACATTGAAGATATTTCAATTGTTAAATTAAAAATTTTCCTTACATTACGTTGAAAAAATATATTATTACTTTCAGAACTCATCTGTTTGGGACGCAGAATGTGATGCCATTAAATCTGAAACTTCTCTTCTTGTTCCTTCTCCAAGTGCAAGCAACAATCCCGAATAAAGCACTAGCAGTAATATCCATATGCCAACAAGTATTGCACAAGGAAGTGATCTTGCAGAATGTTCCTTGCCACGGGAACTACAAGCAGCATAAGAGGAAATGCATGTGCTTCCTCAAATTATTACTTCATGTGACCTAGGGTTGGTGCCTTTTCAGCAGAGACATAAAGACTCAGTTAGGTGTTACTTTACAGAAAATACTATAGCCTGACAGAACATGGATGCTGACTACACTAGAGCAGTGGTTCTCAACCTATTTCTTATCACGACCCCCTTTTATCACATCCTCTCGCCAGCGACCCCCATATGTAATTTCTGGTTTGTAATAAGCGTTTATGTGTGTAAGCACATATACAACTCTGCGAAGAACAACAAAGGATCCCAAACGAAACCAATCCCTTTCCAATTGTCAACGAAATCATTTCTCCATTGTTGATTTATTAACGAACACAGGACAGCTATTGCGAATTGGTGATTAGCCATTGTAATTACCTCGCCACCGTCGAGAAAATAATCAATTGTCAATTGTTTACAAATATAGCTGTTGCAACCTCAACGTTTCTCCAAAACAATGTCAAGATTTACCATTTTTAAAGATTGCAGACTTTTTTCCTTCCCGTTTCGGGTTCTTTATTGTTCAAGCAAGTTTTTTCAACTGTAGTTGAAATGTAAGGACATCTATGATTGAGTTCAGTCAGTTCTTCCGTCTGCGTCGCCAGTTTTGTGTGCACAAACGTAGCTAATACACGGACGTTGCGGTGTTGTCGGTTGACTTGTGATATTGTGTACTGTAGCGTCGTGATTTGAATTCTGCGCTATTAATGAAAAATCAAAATGGATAAGTTCCTTAGTAGTCCAGGTGCACGGGTTCTACGCCCGAAAATGAGGCTCGGTGAGGCTCGCAGTGTTGCCAACCGCTTATTCGAAAAAATCACCAAGGTTTTTGGTCTAACCTAACCTAAAACAGCAAGGAGTTGGCAACTTTGCTTGAGAGTTCAGAAAACCGGAAGTGAGGCTCGGTGAGGCTCGCAGTGTTGCCAACATCTTACTCGAAAAAATCACCAAAGTTCTTGGTCTAACCTAACCTAAAGCAAGGAGCTGGCAACCTTGCTTGAGGCTTGTTTTACAGTGCATAAAGCAAGGTTGCCAACCTACTGGTACTTTTGCCATAGCCTTTTACAAAAAAGAGAGAGAAGAGAGAGAGGGAAGAATTAAACAACCGACAGCCCACCTACAGCTTTTTTTTGGTCTAACCTAGCCTAAAGCAAGAAGCTGGCAACCTTGCTTGAGGCTTGCCTTACAGTACATAAAGCAAAGTTGCCAACCTACTGGTATTTTTGCCACAACTTTTTACAAAAAAGAGAGAGAGAGAGGAGAGAGAGAGGAGAGAGAGAAAGAGGAGAGAGAGAGAGGGAAGAGTTAAACAACCGACAGCTGCCAACACCCTAACCTAACCTAACCTAACCTAACCTAACCTAACCTAACCTAGCCCACCCTAACCTAACCTAACCTAGCCTAACCTAACCTAACCTAACCTAACCTAACCCAACCTAACCTAACCAGGTCTAACCTAACCTAAAGCAAGAAGCTGGCAAGTTTACTTAAGACTTGCCTTACAATGCATAAAGCAAGGTTGCCAACCTACTGGTATTTTTGCCATAGCCTTTTACAAAAAAGAGAGAGAAGAGAGAGAGGGAAGAATTAAACAACCGACAGCCCACCTACAGCTTTTTTTCCCTTGGTCTAACCTAGCCTAAAGCAAGGAGCTGGCAAGTTTACTTAAGGCTTGCCTTACAGTGCATAAAGCAATTTTTGCCAACCTACATATACTAAACAAAGAGAGCCGGCACTGCCGTAAAAGAGAGAGATGGATGGATGGGAACACTACACGGGTTCAACGTCATCAAATAAAAATCGCCTTAATGGTTTTTTCTTGTAAGGCATGATCTCTATTTTCTCGCAGTGCTGCCAACTCCTACCTACACTTTTTTTTAGTTGGCAAGGGCTAGAGAGAGAGAAAAACTTATAGCTGGGAACAGTAATGAGCGAATGCGCCATATCGTAATTTTCCAACTCCCGGGGGCCAATGTTTGTATATCACAACCTTTGTAAACCTCTCTCTCTCGGGGGAACGACGTGCCACACACACACACACACACACGCACGCACGCACGCACGCACGCGCGCGCGCATATGTATTGTAACACAAACAAACAAACAAAATAATAATTGTTGTTTTTTAGGAGGCCTGGCCCCTATAACCTCGCCAGGGTGCGTGGTGCCCAACCAAAAATGTAAAAGTTTTCTAATGGCTGCGGTTATAGATTACCGCACCTCTGTAGAGTTTCACGTGTTTTTTTTCCCCAAAACTTCCATGAAACCCTACAGAGGACCTCCGTAATGCATGCAACGTGTACTAACGACTCTAGTGTTATTTGATGTTGTGATATTTTTGGATATAGAGTTTTATTGTGAGATATAGATAAAAATAATTATGTTTATTATAATATTTTCTTGATGAAGATGGAGAATGTATGTGTGTGTTACAAATAAAGTTGCATGCTTTTTTCTAGTGTGTGTGTATGTGTTTTTGATGTTTCGACAGCATCTGAAACGATAAAAAAGAAATTTTATTGTTAATATTCACGTGTAAAAACAACAACAAATTTTTTTGTGCAAATTTTCTGATTGTCTCGTGCTATAGTGCAAAAAAGATATTGTAACTGATAACTAATGAAATTGACATTTGTAACTGATCTGAACTAGTGAAATTCGTATTGTGCCATTGTAACTGATTGTGCTAGTGCAGAAAATTTCTTATTGTGCAAGAAAAGATGTTAAAAACTTGTTAAAACTGCTCTGTGACCCTCTCGTTCTTCACGTCGTAGGCGAAGGACTTCTCTGCAATCAGGATGACACTGCATAGGGTATCCTCGGGCAAGGCATCGTGGAACTCGCAGACGACCTTGATGTTGGTTCGATCGTTGACCACAACCTTCTTTCTCTTAGATGTGTTGATGACGGTCATGGGTCTCCGTGCTTTGAACTCGCTGGGCGTGTAGTACATGTCCACGCTTCCCTCGGTCACGCGTTTGTAAGCCGTGTAAGCTTCGTAAAGTTTGAGGTAATCGTTTTTGGTCACGTCGAGGTTGTAATTCTCGCGCGGGAACACTTCGTTGCGTCCGTTCTTCAGATAAACGTTCTTGATCTTGCAGTCGTCGAACTTGCTGGAATCTTTTTCCTGATTCTTGTCCCTCCCGGTCTGAAAGAGCACTACGACGAAATCTGGTATGTCGAACTGTATGTTGTTGAACTGCGTCGTCACGTCGAATTCCATGTGACTTCCCGACGCCATCTTCTGCACGCACTGGTAACCGTGAAAGTGAATCGGCACCTGCGGACTTTTCAAGATCTCCGCTTTGTACTTGAGGGCGTAGTTCGTTTCGTATTCTACCACCGGCATTCTCAATTCCATGCTCCGGATGACGCACTTGGCTGCTTCGGGTAGAGTGTTGGCTATCGGCGTGGTGCCGTCCGGACCCAAAGTAGCGTATCGCATTAGTGCGTCGTTGTCGTTGGCTGCTCTTCGAAACGTAACGCGCAGTCCTCCCTTCCACATGATCTCCTTGTAGTCCGAGAAGAAACCGGGCAGCAGACGCATGGGAAAGAGCACCGTGTGACTTCTCGTCGATATTTTGGTCCCGGCTTCGAATCCCCCGGCCTGGTAGTACGCTGCGTCCGTTTTGGATAATTTCAACGTTCCCACCGCCGTCGACGTGATGCCTGGATAATCTATTCTGTCGATGACGGTGTTGTGTTTCCTCACCTCCACCTGCGAGAACAGGTGAGGCACGAAGTTGTCCACGAGTATCAAGTTTGCTGCTGCGGGAAACGCGTCTCCGCTTTCCTTCTTCACCACGTCGAATTGAAGGTAGAGGTCCGCTCTGTGAGGATGAACGAACCCGTCGCCTACGTCCACATCATATTCGATCTCCCTGTTCGCCTCGTTGAGATTGGCGAACGTGCGACGGTTGGGAGGGAAAGATTGCAATTCGTAACTTTCGATTTGCTCCATTTTACATGTATGGTTATTTATTATACGTTGATCTCCACGATGGCCGTCGTAGTGGCACCTGCGAAATCCACCACGTCTCCTTTCTCGTTCGTCACCACCAACTCTATGTCGTCTATGCGGTTGCGACATACTGGAAAATAGATCGGCGAAGAGGGCGTGTAGATGATCGGTTCCATGAACTCGGAACTTGGTTTGAAAGTGGCTATGATTCCCGTCTGCTTGTGACTTCCTAACAATCCGTCCGAAGATTTCGTGATCATACCTTCGGCCACGTTGCAGTGTACGTTCAGAGTCTCTATGGCCAAGAATTTAGGAATGTTGGTTGCCACGTGCTTGATGCCAGCTTCGAGTTTGGTGTCGTTCTCGAAACCTAAAAGTTCTCCCATGGTGCCCAGGTCCACGGTCTCCGTCGCGGATAGGATTTCCACTCTGTGCGTGACCGAATTTTGAGAAAGGTATGTGCCTTTGGGTAACTGAGCTTGCAAAGTGGAAAGATTGTATTGTCCTGGCGTGACGACGATGTGTTCGCTTCCGACGCTAATTTTGTTGTTGTGATGCGTAACATTAGGTATGAGGTACATGCTGTAGAATGCACGCAGAGCCACGGATTTAGGATAGACGATGTCGTCGTGCAGCGTGAGTTTCAAGATTGAAGATTCGCTCGTGAGATGGAACACGCCCATCCTAGTGATGCTGTTTGAGGTTCCACAATGCTTTCTGAAAATCCTCGATCGTAGGGTTATTTATTTTAGAGAGAAACGCGAGCACGGAGAGGCAGAGATGACCGCAGTTCACGTCTCCGAAATCTTGAATGCGTTCGTCGTTGTAGTATATGGAGGTTTTGTTCGTTTTCAGATAATGAATTAAATTTGTAGGTGGGACACCTCCGAAAGAATCGAAAACGAATGCTTTATCATTGTCGTTTTTGTGGTAACATATCCAATGCGTGCCTGGATTTTCTTGACCGTCCAAGTTGACTACTCCGCATTCTCTTCTTTTGACGCTTGAAGGTAACGAGTCGGACATGAAAACTCATCTGAAGTGTTTGATTTGTAACGGTCCGATCAGAGATTCAATGTCTCGGTTGGTGAGTGCTTCTGTTTCTTTTTTTTAAACTTTTTCATCACGCCCTTCCCCTTCTTCTCCATGGCCAGGTTGTGACGTTTCTGTTCTTCCAACTCGGCCTTGTTCTTCTTCGAGTCGATGACGGTTTTCGCGATGGCGGCACTTCCGCCGGCCAAACTTCCAACGGCCCCCAATGCTGCCAGGATGGCCGGGATGCTGAATATGAAACCTCCGATCTTTTGCTGTTTCCGCGAACGCTGCAATCTTTTCAATTGAGGTGTGCTGAGCAGCAATTTCATTCCGTGTCCTTTCGACAAGCAAGAACGTTTCTTCTCGCGTTGTTTCTTGGTGAGTAACCCATCGAGGGCACCTAGATTTTTTAGATTGGAGTATGGTATCTGGTACACGACACCCTTGGGCTTCATGTTGATGCTCTATGTGTTATTTTCACGGTATGTTATTTATATATATATTCTGAGATTTTTTCTTGTGTAGTTTTTTACGGTATGTTATTTATATATTTTCAAGGCCTCGCAGTCGTTACACAAATTCTATTACGTGCTTCGTTTTCTTGCCAAGAAGTTCCTTTGTCCCCTTGTACACAATTCGAGTTTTGTTCTCGATTAAAATAGATAGCTTCTCGTCGGATAACATGTTAGCGTATCGATCTGGTAAAAATAGACTGTATTGTGCGTTGAGCAACAGGCGTACCTTGGGACCATACTGGGTAGAAACGATTGAACCGGAAGTTATCGTGTAAGGTTTGTCGACTTCCAATTCCTGAATTTTTACATACTCGACTGACAAATTTAGCATTTGTTTTAATGCTTGGAGATCACTTATTTTTTCAGTCGTCATATCAAAAAAAATTTCAAAGTGTTAGAGAGAAATTTAATTGTTTTTTCACGTTGTGTGTTATTTATATATACCGAAGATTATTTATTTATATATCAAGTTTTTTTGACACGTATATATATTATTATTTTTTTAACAGAGGAAGAAAGTCCGTGCTTCGGAAAACGCGATGATGTGCGTAATGATATCTTTCGTCTCCTGCATAGACTTGTACCAATCTACTGTGTACCATCTTCTTCCCTGCCTTGCCTCGTGCAATTCGTCCAACCTCTCGTTTAATTTTTCCCCTGCAGCCGAAAGCAGAATGTTGAGATCACCGCACCTCAGGCCGCTGATCTCCCGAAGACGGTCCTTGAGAACTATTTCGCATCCCATGTGAAATGCCGGCGCCGTTCTTGCTATGATCACAAGTTTATTAACATCTCCGTTAACTACCTTTTTGAATATTTTAGATAGTAGTTCGTGCGGCAAATCAGTTATGCGAGACATGTTGTTATTATTATTATTTTTTACTCTATGTTATTTATATACCCCAGCCCAATTTTTGTTTCGTGTTCATGGCGATGGTGGTACCCAGTGCGGCGACCCGTTCACCCAGCGATGCGTCTCTGCTCACGAACCTTTCGAAAGCTGCGTGCTCTAACTTTCTGTCTGCTTCGTGACGTGCGTCCAGATCCGTCTGCGTGGTGTTGTAAGCGATGTCGTGATCTTTGCATGCCGCGTCCAACGGATTCACACCCTTGTCTCCTCTCTCCAATCTTTTCTCGAGTTTGGTACCCGGTCCGCAGTACTGGTAGCCAGGTAGATGCATCTCGAAAGGTAACTTGTTGATGATGTCGTTCACGAGTCCCTTTCCTTCGGCCACGTTCCAGAATTTCGGAGGCAGCGTGTTGATGATTTTGATCAGGTAACCTATGCCCTTGTCGTCGTTCACGATGAAGTTGGAAAGTTTCGTGCTGATCATGTCCACGATGCCAACCTTCTCGTTGTAGAAATTACGATTGCCTGCATTCTCTTCGCCGGCTATCACCAACAATCGGTCCACGAGTTTCCTAACGTCGTCCACCCAAACGAATTCTTTGGGTAACGTGTTGTAGCGTTTGACGCCGCTGCCCGTTTTGACCTGGTTCCAAATCGGTTTGATGAGATTCCTGTACTTCTCGCCGCTGCTCGATTTCACCCTATTCTGCGAGGCGTCGTTGTTCTGGTACAAGGCATCCGTCATGATCAGAATTTCCTTGTAACTTTGGTAATCTTCGACGGTGTAATCTTTCGGCTGCTTTTTGGCGACGAGTTCCCACAGTCCCACCGTACCCGGATACCTGTTCCAACTATCCTTGTCGCCTAAATTGACTTTAATGTCGTTGCCTTCGAAGGTCACCTTCGATTTCCCAATCTTCCACACCACACCGCCGCCTTCGCTGGTTTCCATGCTGGGATACAATCCGAACACTTCATCCTTGTCGAATTTCCCCGTACTCAGGTAGTCTCGTGCCAAAGGTCCCAACTCGATTTTATCCGAAGACGACGTGCTGCCTATGGCTCGACGTCGTGCCGGTGCATCCTTCAGTTCGAACGGCGTCGAAGGAATGCTCGAAATGGGCGTGGGTACGGCATAACTTTTAGCTGCGAGCGGTACGAGTTCATTAATCAAATTTTTATTTTGTTCCGTGACACTTTTAATTTCTTTACCTAGACTGCTGATGGCATCGATCACAGGTTGATCCTGACGTTTCTTCTCTTCGTAGAATCCGCGATTCTCGGATTTCCAACCTTTGAAGCGTTTCGCGAGGTAATCGCGAAGCTTGAGATTTTCGTCTTCGATTTTTCGTTTCGTCATGACGTTATTTATATACGTCGTTTCTCACAACGTTGCAACGTTTAGAAAGTCATTGATTTTGTTTCTGTATTTTCCGTCGTTGGGTTTCCTCGTCATGTCGATCGTCGCGAATCCGAAATCGTCACCGTTCCAGCAAGTAGAGCAGCAGCGTTCCGAAAATTGATTGTAGTTCATGTCTCCGCCTACGTAGTCATCGTACGCGTGCTTGAGGTTGGTGTGATCTTGACGAAACAAACATATGAAATTAGCGTTGTCGCGTACTAACTGTTTTGGAATTTTGGAAAACGTTTGAGCTAGGTAGAAACAATCCATTCCTTTGTGACGACCTTGCGTGAAAAAGTTGCGAATTTCATTTTGATTTTCCAGGATGGCGTCGTCGAACACAACGACTGAATTTTCACGACAATCGTCGAGTGGTTTTATTTCCGAAGCGAACGTTGCAATGTCCAGACCATCGTACACTTTCATCAGTTGCTGGTATTTGGATTGCTCCAAACTTTTTGAGAACACGTACAGGTGCCTGTTCTTCCAATCTAACCAATTCGGTGCGAGGAGAAAATTGTCCACGAGCAGTGTCGTTTTCCCACACCCCGAAGGACCTACGATCAGACAGCGGATGCTGTCGGGAAGCAACTCACCGTTCTTTTTCTTCGTTTGACTTTCCGGATCCGGTAGACGCTTCACCACGTTCCACGTACTCACAAGATCACTTCGTCCGCGTCGATCCAACTCTTTTCCGGAAGTCCCAGCCATTTGACAAACAGTTTGTCACCTTTCCTACGCAATACTTTCTCGATGAGGTACGTGTCGGGGTGTTTCGTTTTAGAGAGTTCCTCTTCGTAAAATCTTCCTTTCAAAATCTCGCCGCTACTATCTTTTATTATATACGTGTGTCGGTTTCCAGGTAAAACTCGAACCACCGTAAAGAGTTCCGTGCTCCAATTTTTTGTGAATCCCTTCTCGAAGGTGCGTTTGAATTTGCTGATCCTCACCCGGTCTCCAATTTTGTATTTAGCTTTTTTTGTCGTGGGTGTGTACTTTGGACAGTAAACGGTAGAAATTAAACGCCGCTCGTCAGACTTGGTAACGTCGGCTGGCTTCATGCCTATCGTTCTGTGTACCGTATCATTATAGGTGTCGACGAGTTCCGGCAGGATGTCGACCCATTTGTAATTTCCCCGAAGCGTGAATCGTTTCCACATGTGTGTTTTCAAGGTTCGATTGAATCTTTCCACGATGCTGGCTTTGATGTGACTGAAGGTCGAATAATATCGAATGCCATGTTTTTGAATAAATTTTTGGAATACGGCGTTGTAAAATTCTTTACCGTTGTCCGTTTGCAGAAACCGTGGTCGTCTGCCGCCGCTTTCGCGAAAAATTAATTTGAATGCTTCCGTGACGCACGTTCCCGTTTTCGCCTTCAAAGGTAGAGCCCATGCGAATTTCGAAAACGTGTCTATGACGGTGAGAAGGTACTTGTTGCCCTTGTTCAATTTATGCACGTTTTTCAAATTGCCGCTGCTCATCTCCACGAGGTCACTTTGCCAGAGGTCGTCGATGCCCTTGGTTACCACAGCCAAACGTTCGTAGTTACGGCGTGCAGGTTTATGCAATTCTTCGACCATGGCTTGCCTAGACATTTTTTTAGAGATTACGTTTCAAGAGAAGCACAAGCGTGATGGGATTCAAAGAGGGTGGCACTTCGCTCGTGTTTTGAATGATCAGCTTATCGCCGGCACTCACGTCGAAAACAGAGAGAAACATGAGAATCTCTTCTGCGTGGTCTACACGCTTGGTGTTGCCGAAAATGTCGTTAGGCATTTTTGGTTAACGGTTTTTTATAATAGGATAGACGATTCGTAATTCTACGAAGAGAGGAATAAGTTTGTCGTAATCTCCGAGGAGTTCCATGTAAAGATAATCTCCTGCGGACACATCGTACGTAATGTTAGAAAGCATCTTGTCGTGCTTGATTCGAAAAATGTTCTTGCCGGTAGAAATTTTGATTTCGCCTGCGTTTTCCGGATTCACGGTGATTTGAAGTTTCCCGTCGATCGGAATTTCGTAGAAATGTAAATTGTTATTAAAAACATAAAACATCTTGCCCACATCGTCATTCAGTTTCGTCCAAATGCTGTTGAGGTGAATGATCAACAGACCGTTGAGTTTAGGTAACACGGAAGGTAAGACTTCATGATCTGGTATGGTTTCCATAATGATCTGTTTTTTGAAACCGAACAAATTCATAGGCATGCTGGTTATTTAAGAATACAGTCAAAGTTTTTTGTAATGACAGTCAAAGTGTTTTTTTTTGTTTTGTTTTGTTTTTATGAATCTTCTGTTGAAGATGGACATATGTTGCAGGTTTTGCTTTCTGCTAAGCGATAGTGCCCCCACGGCAATGTGTGAATACCACACTCGAGGACGCACCTCTTGTCGTCGTTGGGATCCAGCGCAATTTTTCTAACTTTGTTTGTGGTCAACACATGGTCGACGCTCTGGATGCGCTGTTCTTCTCTTAGAACCGACGACCTGGTCTTGAGGCAATCGACAAAGTCCTCGAATGCGAGATGCTCCCGAACCACCTGTCTGCCGACACCCTTGGCCTTCTTGGTAACGCTGCCCTCGGCTTTGATGGCATAGGCCTTGGCGCGAAGACCTGCAAACTCGAGAATTACATCACCGTCCTTCTCGTCTTTGAGTTTGCCAGGTACTTTTTTGTTTCGGGGCAGGATGCCGTACTGGTTCGGCTGGGGATAGCCCGAGGTGTCGAAGAGGTTAACCAAAGCTGGTGCCGTGACTATATCCCTGTATGCATCGGCTGAGTGGACGTGGTACACCAAGCTGTCCGTGTCCGTGTAGAGAAGCGAGATGTTGTGGCTATAATATGGACGTAATATGTCGTAGTACGTCTCGAACATGTGCAGCTTGCTCAGGTCTAATACTGAGGCACCAACATAAATTGGCTTGTCGAGCCTCACCTCACTCTTCCTCATATGCACCAGAGCAAGCTGCTCATTATAAATGGTCCTCGATTTAAATAATGGGTTTGCTACGAGCCTGCGACATTGTGCTTTCCTCGTTACCAATTTTATGTCCATGCGATTCCGTACATTCTCCATAGTTTTGCCAAACACCGCATTATTCATTAACTTGAAGAAATCGCGATCGAAATCAGAAGTGGCGACTGTGCGATGTTCGGTGTTGAGCTCGATGTATGGCTTCAACCATGGAGAATGCTCGAACATCAAAACTCGATGTACTGTGCGGACGGTAACCCCTTGCTTCATCAACCACCGGAGGTTTTGGTAGTGCAGGACATAACGCTCTTTGGACTCGAAATCCATGACGAGCTTCTTCTGGTTGGAATCGGGTGGACACTTGAACTCGGGTGCAGGGGGAAGATCGCTGAACAAATCCTGCAGCTTCTCGGAGAACTCAAGGTCCACCTCGGCAAAGAACCCATGTTCCAAATCGTCGAAAGCTTCGACGTCGAAGTTGGAAGGGTCAGCCCACTCAAAGCCTCTAAAGGGGAGTGGCTGCATCATGGAGTGTCCGTAGAGGTTATTGACGTCCGTGTACATGATGTAGCTGGACGGTTGTGAGGGGTCGTAACCGGTGGCCATGTGGTGATTGTTGGCGCGCGAGTGTCGCTGCGACACCTGGACCATTCCACCCCGCACGGCACGTTCCACAAACAGCATCATGTTCACGTCCGAAAGAAGCTCCAGCTCGATCTTCGTCACCAGAAACATGGCTGACCACGCCAGTCCGGGGAGACTGTAGAAGTAGGCAGGGTCCAGCTGGTAGATGGTCTTCGCAGTCGCACGGAACGTCTGGAACACGTCGGCGAGGAGCGTCACATCAAGTCTGAGGTAGGCGTCGTGGTAGTCCCCGAGAGTTCGACAGCCCAGCTCGCGCCACATGGACTGGGCGTGGTGATATTCCTCGTCGGTGATGTTCGAGCCTCGCAGCTTGCTATAGAAGTTTGCTCGAGGAGGTAGCGACGTCTCTGCGAACTTGGAAGGGTCTGTGATGTATTCGTAGGGATAGACCCCCTTACGCTTGAAGAGACCTGCGTCCAAGTTCGGAAAGTTTCCGGAGGTGATGAGCATTTGCTCGTCGCTAAGCTTCCCTGCGAGAGCATCGAGGCTGGCCGGGAGGAACCTCAGGGAGTCGAGGAAGCGAAGCTCGACGGTAGAGTGTGTTTCTGAGATTCGCACCCACTTGCTCAAGCTAATGTAACGCTCCTCGTTCTGCGCCAGGACGTTGATTCGCATGTCGTCGTACCCAAAGTGAGGCACCAGATGGTGGAAGTCGTATCCCGAGCCATTATGAAAAAACACAGGGATAAATCGCGGGTCCCGGGCCATGAGGTTGCATCCGTTGCGCCATGGACCAACATACCTACCGTTAAAGTGATCATGGTGTTGGACTTTACGGTTGTTGGTGGTGTACTCCTTGACGCAGACAGGGCAAGCGATGGCCTCGTCGTGTCTACGTTGATCGTCGGGGGACAGTGGGAGCATAGACTTGGGGGCCAACAGTACCTTCCCTATCTCGTTGGCCTCGACAACCATCCTCTCGAGGAAGTGTTTGGCTGCGTCGGGACCGCGATACACGTAGGGCTCGGGGGCAATGTGCTGGTCTCGTCGCACCACAACGTATGCGAAGCTGGATGCCTCGTGGAGTTGGTAAGGGGTGGTGGAGGAAACTTCGGGATCTGGATCGCAAGTGGGCAGGGGTTTGAGGAAGGCCTCGAAATCCGCGATGATGATAGCGGGGTGCTCCACCATAGCACCGTGCATGTGGAAACGCTCCACGGTGCCAGGTTTGGGCAAGACTGCCACACCAGGCTTGTTGTTACTACAGTAGAACTTGTGGCGAGCGAGCTTCTCGACAGCGATGTTGGGACCTCTGATGCGCTGGTAGTCCTGCTGTTTTTGATTGTCAAAAGTTGACAAGCATCTTCGACACACCTCGACGTGGGTTTTGTTTTTGCTCCGCTGGCTCGAAACAAGTCTAGAGAGGGAACGGATGAGGGTGTAGTGGTGATTGGTCTCGTCCTTGATGAGCAGAAGATGAATTTCCTGCGCACCATCAACGTTTACGTCGCTCACCCTGATGGGGTACACCGCATTTTCGTCAGTGAGACCGTAAACGTTGATGGCCAACCGCGCACGAACCTCAAACTTTCGAATGTCCGAAAGCGCCACCGGGTAGTTGATCCCAGCCATCGCAACTTCCAGCTCTGACTCGTAGGGTAGGTAGTGGTTAACCCGGTGTGGATGGTTTTTCCAGTGGACAGGGTGCAACGCTGCAAGCACCGACCATACGAAGCACTTGTTATCTTTATTTTGGATGTTCAGGACGGCCTTCTTTGCCACAATGGTAGGTGGTAAGGCGGCGTAGCTGGAGGCGGAGAGAGGCACGAACTTACAAAGTTTGACGCACAGTTCGTGAGGCTCGCCACACAGCGAACCCCCCGAGCCTTTAGCTTGATGTTCTTCTTGTTTTGCCACCAGCTCATCGGCAAACTGGTTGTAGATGACCTCGAGGTTGTCGACATCCGCCAGATGCAGCGTCTTCGCCTTGGTGTTGTGACAGAAGCTGTAAATTTCATCGGACGGCTTCTTGTACTGGCAACGTAGCGATGCGTAGAATTTGGTGGAGTGCATTGCAAGCGCATCGCCGAGGATGGAAATGATTTTGGCTTGCACGTTCTCCAAAAAGCTACGCACGTCGCATGAGCCCTCCGAAGTGAGGACAAAGTCTTCTAACAACCGCTCGAAAGCAGTCTGGTTCGCTTTCGCTACAGGCTTGACGCGTTTCGTGGGTGGTGCATTGATGGAGGCTGCTTCTGCCTTCCTCTTGGTGGAGGTCGAAGGCTGGGCCCCAGATGTATTTTTGCTTAGACAATTAAGCTTATGCTCCTTGACATACGCAATTGTGATCTGTATATTGCATCCGGAACACAGTTCGGTGGCAGCCAAATGCTTGCCTGGCACGCAGGTGCGACAATGTCTTGCAAAATTTTTGCTTGATTTGGGTTCCTTGCACACAGGACAATTTTTCATGGAGCGCATTTTTTTGGGGGGTATGTTTATTTATATGCGATCTGTTGGTGGTAGAGTGTTTACAAAATAAACCCTGTAAAAAAATTTAAAAAAATATATAAGAAAAATATGATTGTAGATAGGAAAAAGCACAATAAATATTGTATGCATGTGTAATTCTATTTAGCTTATTTTTGCTAGACACGAATCTTCTTCAGATTTTATTGCCCATTAGTATATTTTTCTACCAATCTAGTAGAGGTATGAAACTATGAAAATGTACTTGTTTATATATATTCTATTGTTTCGGCTGATATAATAGCAAATATATATATATATAGCTATTTTGAAATTCTAAAACTTTCAGGTATACTTATTTTTACATGCAAACATACATCATAAAAAATTACACAATCGTATTTTTTTTCCATACACACATTTTTTATTTTCAGAAAACAAAGTTATTTTCAGAAAACAAAGTTATTTTCGATTTTTTTTAAATCAAAACAATAAAAATTATTTGTGTTTATAGTATTTGTCGGGCAATAGCAGATAAAACAAGAATGGGTTTTCTACGACCCCCAGTTTACGAGTTACAAAACAACTTAGAAATCACATCTTGAAATTTAAATTTAAAATAACTCGAAAACAGTAAGCACTAATCATTATGTTTCCAATAGGTTGTAGAGTACATTTAATTTTTTATCAAATGTCATTAAAATTTTCGAAATAGGGTAAAAACTAAGCCAGCAAATCAAGTTTCTCAAAAAAATAAAAAATTGTCTGTATTTCCGAAACTTGAGGGGGTAGAAACGATTTTATTTGCTAGTCGAATAGTTCTCGTCGAATCCTATCCAACAAACCTAAAATCATCATCCTAGCTCAATTAGGAGCCGAGAAAATCAATGTCTTGGAAAACGTCTTAAGATTTTTGTCTTAAGAAAATTTTCTTGACAGACCGGAAGTAACATCTTGAGATACCGGAAGTCAACTTTCTTAAAGATTGAGATATTTGTCTTAAGACGTTTTCCAAGACATTGATTTTCTCGGCTCATATGGGGTCTAGAACCATGTAACTTTGGTCTATGTATATACCAGCACTTGCCCGATCCTGTGGCCGAGTGGTTAGCACATCGCGCTGCGGCGCCAAGGGTCCCGGGTTCGAATCCTGGTCGGGCTTGGTTGTTTGTGAATGTCCATTTCATCACTCATCCCCAATCTTCGCAAATTAGCCAAGAGGTACAAAACGTAAAATAAAATAAACTAAATCAATCATTAAGTTCCGTGTTGCAATCATGAAATTAAATTTTAATTAACTTTTTTTATCCATCTCTCTCTCAAATCTATATAGCCTGTTCATATTTGGCATGTCAGCCATTTTGTTTACGTAGCAAAAAAAATCTCAATGCTCGTTGTAGCCATAAGTATAATTGGATATAATTGCCGGATTTTATTTAATTTTAGGTTTAAAATCAATAAGCGTGCATAAAAAAAACTAAATATTTTAAATAAATAAGATTCGAATAACTATGTACTTCCACTAGCCTTTGCGATGGCGCAGCGGTAGGCTTGTATTCAAGGGTTCGATACCCGTACAAGTGGTTCTTGAAACTATAGGTCCAGTCCCGATTAGCCTTACTGTACATAAAGTGGACTTAAAACATCAAATCAATCAGTACTTCCACTAACCTCTGCGATGACGTAGCGATAACGTCGTTGTCTTGTAATCAAGAGTTCGATGCCCGTACAAGTGGTTCTTGAAACTGTAGGTCCAGTCCCGATTAGCATTACTGTGCATAAAATAGACTTAAAACATCAAATCAATCAGTACTTCCACTAACCTCTGCGTTAGTACAGCGATAGCCTTGTAATCAAGGGTTCGATACCCGTACAAGTGGTTCTTGAAACTGTAGGTCCAGTCCCGATTAGCCTTACTGTACATAAAGTGGACTTAAAACATCAAATCAATCAGTACTTCCACTAACCTCTGCGATGACGTAGCGATAACGTCGTTGTCTTGTAATGAAGGGTTCGATACCAGGTGGGGACATAAGTGGTTCTTGAAACTATAGGTCCAGTCCCGATTAGCCTTACTGTACATAAAGTGGACTTAAAACATCAAATCAATCAGTACTTCCACTAACCTCTGCGATGACGTAGCGATAACGTCGTTGTCTTGTAATCAAGAGTTCGATACCCGTACAAGTGGTTCTTGAAACTGTAGGTCCAGTTCCGATTAGCCTTACTGTGCATAAAGTGGACTTAAACAAAAAAAAAACGCCAACTCAATCAATTAATCAGTACTTCCACTAGATATCAAAAACACGCAACTCTCCTCTATTTTTCATGTCTTCCTCTAACAATTTAACACATTTATTTTTTTGAAATATGCCCCGCACACATATTTCCTACCTACCAACAACGGCACACGGAAGAAAAAAGATATTCCAGCTACCAAGATGCATGCTTCAAATATATAAAAGCAGAGAGAGACATGAAACACCTTCTATATTCTCTCTCTTTTTGCATGTTTTGTGAGTATATTTTCTTCCGCAAAAGCATTGCCATACTTATAAATCAAAACCAACTCATGCGAGCTAAGAAACAAAGTTACTTACTTTTAGAAATTCTGCGGAAATGCTCTTCACTAGCGTTGAAAATAAAACAGAACTTTATACACCAGCGCTTTAAGTTTTATACGGTTTTCTAATAACGTCAAAAATGATATGTTAGTCAACGTAACGTGGACCAATAGAAATCCAAGAACCAAATTCTCTAGAACATTCTCCCCCCTACATTTCAGTCACATGTACTTCGCAACTATGCTTGGTGGCAGAGAAAAAATACAGTTCCGGTTATTTATTTCATAGTCCCTGACCCCGTCTCTGCACCCACGAGAGCGGACGTTACTTCGTGTTTTCATTTCGCCAGCTCTACCACCAAGCATAGTTGCGAAATGTATATGGTGATTTCTGGTTATTTGTATAGAAACGGAGCAACGTATTTTCTGTCACCGGAAAACCCATTTCCGTCCTAGTCAGATAACGAAATTGTCAGGAAAAAGATAGATATGCAGTTGACTACATATTTGTTGAATTCGTGTCGTTGTGTCAACGTTGATAGCATATACAGAGAGAGGGAACGAAATTGTCGTTTTTCTAGATATCCACAGGCAAAAGCGTAATATTTTTTCAAATACAATATGACAGTCGCTTTTCGATACCGAAAAACTAAATACAATAAGTATATATATATATATTTACAATATTAATATTTATTTAACAATATCTACCTACGAATTTGCCTCGAACGAAAACATGTCATAGAAAAACATTTTTCCAACCGTAAATTCAAAAATTTTGGCCCCCGCGCGCGCGCGTGCGTGCGTGCGTGCGTGCGTGTGTGTGTGTGTGTGTGTGTGGCACGTCGTTCCCCCGAGAGAGAGAGGTTTACAAAGGTTGTGATATACAAACATTGGCCCCCGGGAGTTGGAAAATTACGATATGGCGCATTCGCTCATTACTGTTCCCAGCTATAAGTTTTTCTCTCTCTCTAGCCCTTGCCAACTAAAAAAAAGTGTAGGTAGGAGTTGGCAGCACTGCGAGAAAATAGAGATCATGCCTTACAAGAAAAAACCATTAAGGCGATTTTTATTTGATGACGTTGAACCCGTGTAGTGTTCCCATCCATCCATCTCTCTCTTTTACGGCAGTGCCGGCTCTCTTTGTTTAGTATATGTAGGTTGGCAAAAATTGCTTTATGCACTGTAAGGCAAGCCTTAAGTAAACTTGCCAGCTCCTTGCTTTAGGCTAGGTTAGACCAAGGGAAAAAAAGCTGTAGGTGGGCTGTCGGTTGTTTAATTCTTCCCTCTCTCTCTTCTCTCTCTTTTTTGTAAAAGGCTATGGCAAAAATACCAGTAGGTTGGCAACCTTGCTTTATGCATTGTAAGGCAAGTCTTAAGTAAACTTGCCAGCTTCTTGCTTTAGGTTAGGTTAGACCTGGTTAGGTTAGGTTGGGTTAGGTTAGGTTAGGTTAGGTTAGGTTAGGCTAGGTTAGGTTAGGTTAGGGTGGGCTAGGTTAGGTTAGGTTAGGTTAGGTTAGGTTAGGTTAGGTTAGGGTGTTGGCAGCTGTCGGTTGTTTAACTCTTCCCTCTCTCTCTCTCCTCTTTCTCTCTCTCCTCTCTCTCTCCTCTCTCTCTCTCTTTTTTGTAAAAAGTTGTGGCAAAAATACCAGTAGGTTGGCAACTTTGCTTTATGTACTGTAAGGCAAGCCTCAAGCAAGGTTGCCAGCTTCTTGCTTTAGGCTAGGTTAGACCAAAAAAAAGCTGTAGGTGGGCTGTCGGTTGTTTAATTCTTCCCTCTCTCTCTTCTCTCTCTTTTTTGTAAAAGGCTATGGCAAAAGTACCAGTAGGTTGGCAACCTTGCTTTATGCACTGTAAAACAAGCCTCAAGCAAGGTTGCCAGCTCCTTGCTTTAGGTTAGGTTAGACCAAGAACTTTGGTGATTTTTTTCGAGTAAGATGTTGGCAACACTGCGAGCCTCACCGAGCCTCACTTCCGGTTTTCTGAACTCTCAAGCAAAGTTGCCAACTCCTTGCTGTTTTAGGTTAGGTTAGACCAAAAACCTTGGTGATTTTTTCGAATAAGCGGTTGGCAACACTGCGAGCCTCACCGAGCCTCATTTTCGGGCGTAGAACCCGTGCACCTGGACTACTTTCCTTCAAAGACCTGGAAGTTCTCGTTCCGCAGATGATGAACCATCAAAAAGACAGAAGGTCAGAAGAAACGATGAATCGTATTTGAGGTTTAGTTTCACGGTACTTGGAAATCAGCCTCAGCGTGTGCTGTGTAATGAACTGTTGTCTGCTGAAAGTATGAAACCTTCCAAGATGTTACGGCACCTGCAATCTAAACATCCTTCGGTGAAAGATAAACCGCTCGAATTTTTCGAACGCAAACTCTCTGTACCTCAAAATCAGAAGTTAACCATCACCCACATGACCAATGTTAGTCAAAAACCACTTCAGGCATCATATCAAGTGTGTCTGAGAATTGCCAAGAAAGGCAAACCACATACTATTGCAGAAGATTTGATTCTTCCTTGTGCACTTGATATAGTGTCAACAATGATCAACCCCGAAGAGGATATGAAAATATCAAAGATTCCATTGTCGAATGATACAGTGGCAAGGCGTATTTCTGATTTGGCCCAAAATGTTCGCGACCAGCTGAAGGAGAAGATTTAAAAAAAGTGAATTTATTTCTATTAAACTGGACGAGTCCATACATGCCGATTCCAATCCACTGAATCTGTGGAAGAGGATATATTGTTCTGCAAACCCTTGCCTCAACATACAACTGGTGAATCTTTATATCAGGTGTTTCTTGAGGCTACAAGTCCATTTGAAATAGAATGGGAAAAGTGAATTTCAATCTGCAGCGATGGTGCCATTCCAAGGCCTTAACTGGTAAGAAGAGTGGTCTTGTGGAAAGACTGAGCTCTATCATTCCAAATGCGAAATGTGTGCATTGTTTCCTACATCGTACACTTCCAAATAATGTTGAAGTTGAAAGAACATGGTTAGTTTAGTATCCAAGCAGAAAATGTGTGTACTGTCTTCCTTGTTTCTTGTTTGCCAAATCAGATTCGTTACAGTTTTGCCGTGCTGAAGGATTTTTGCACTGGCGTAAACTTAATCCTCGAATTCCAGATAACGAAAATTCACAATTCCATAGAACTGCTTTTGCCGAGTGGAGACAGCTATTGTCACGTTTGAAGGGCAGCTCTGCTGTTGACAACGCGCCACAACAGCAAATTCTGAGTGAAAGTGGGAAATTGAGGCCTATACTACGGGCACTATTAGACTGTATTTTGTTTCTGGCATCAATAAATCTTGCATTACGAGACACTGATGATGTTTTGTGGAAGAAAGATGATGAGACTACCGAACAACATGGGAATTTATTAGGCCTATTTATGTTGGCGAAATATGACGATGTGTTAAAATCTCACGTGTCAACAATAATACATTCCCAATCAACTCTTGCTGTGACATATTTATCTCCACAAATTCAGAATGAACTTGTCCACATAGCAGGGAATCAAGTACATCAGGCAATAATTGAGGACATTAAAAGGCCAAAATATTTTGCCATTTTGTATGACTCTACTCCTGATGTCAGTAATAACGAGCAAATGTCCCAAATTTATCGTTACGTTACAGTGTCTTCAGATGAAGAGTGCAAAATCGAAGAAAGTTTCGTTGACTTCATTACTACTGACAACAAAACTGGCGCTACTTTAACTGAAGTCATTTTACATGCTGTTCAGAATGATGTCCTTTCCATGTCAAACTTCCGTGCTCAGTGATTTAACAAGGCCAGTAATATGTCGGGAGAAATACTCCGGTGTTCAAGCTCGCATTTCTCAGCAGTTTCCTACAGTTTGCTATGTTCCTTGTGCATCACGCTAGTTAAATGCAGTTGGTGTTCGTGCTGCGTCACCAGACACAGAAACCGTCAATTGATTTGGAGCAATTCAAAATGTTTACAGTTTACTCAGTAAATCAACTCATCGTTGGGGTATTTTAAATAAAATCATCTTCATATTACTGTGAAGAGTCAATCAGCAACTAGTTGGTCTTCAAAAGCAAACGCAGTACAATCACTAAGTACCCAATTTCCGGATGTCTGTGCAGCTTTGGAGGAATTATGTGGCCTCTCAAAAGAGTCACCCGAAACAGTACACGGTGCCAGGTGCCTGCTACACAGCCTTAAGAAGTTTAACTTTCTTGTGTTCTTATTCTGCTTGGTTGATATCCTTCGAGCTATTAACGACGCTAACCTACGGCTACAACAAAAGTCTGTTACAATAGATATAGGTGTTAGTCACTTACAGGGACTGCAAAGCTTTCTGTCTAACAATCGGGAAACAATTGTGACTAACGCTATTGAGAAAAGCAAACAGATCTGCGATGATATGAACATTGTAAGTTAAGAACAGCGTTAAAAAAAAAAAGTTTTTCGATGAAGTTGCAGAAGGTGAAAGTGTAGCGATAAATGAAGAACAAAAAATTAGCAAGAGCTTGTTTTGTGCATTGGATTCAATTTTGTCACAAATAGGCGATCGATTCAAGCTAATGAAAGGAGTTTAGGAGGATTTTCCCGTAATTATTCCAAGCAATATTGCAGTTATGTCAGAAGAAACGTTGAGAAAGGGAGTCTTTGATTTGGCTTTATTATACCCCGAGGGTATCAACGGGAGTGAGTTACTTCATGAACTGTTGTTCTTTAAACATCATACACAAGCATTTTTGAAATACTTTCACTTGGAATGCTTGTCAGAATTGTCACCACTTGCTGCTCTCTCATTCATTCATAAAATATCATGTATTGAGTTGTACCCAAATTTTGTTACTGCATTGAAACTATTTTTAACTCTACCTTCGTCTGTTGCATCTTGTGAAAGAGTTTTAGTAAGCGAAAGCTTATGACGAATTACTTGCGTTCTTCCTTGAGTCAAGAAAAGCTGACTAACCTGGCTATTTTGTCTGTTGAGAAGTACAGAGTTCAATCACTTGTGTTCGATGATGTTATTAATTACTTGGCTGCTCGAAAGGCAAGAAGAGTGAAACTGTAGCTAGTAGATATGTTAGCACAGGAGATTTTTACATGGATTAGTTTCATTTCTAGGATTTTTTTATCATTGAACACCGAGAGGTCAATAATGATCCTTGATTCAGAAGAATAGTTGTAATTGCAACAATTACATACAATTGCTACAATTATTAGCATAAATGAAACGTCAATTTGAATGAACGACATTATTAAGTAAGGCACAACAAAAATGCTTCTACCCCTCCCTTAAAAAACAATGGTAGAAGTTCGACAAGGCGAGTGTAGGGGGCGCCGAAATTTATTCTCGCCCCGGGCGCAGAAATATCTAGCTACGGCTCTGCCCGCAACTAGACGGGGGAAAATCCCGTCGCTTGCCTTAACTTCAGGATAATCGCGAGGAAGGTTTCGTCGCGGCTATGAAAATGCCAGATTCGAAAATGATTGTGATGCAACTCAAGAAAAGTAACTAGTTACAAGTAACAGTTACTTTTTAAGGAAATGTTCCTTTTGAAAGTAGTTAACTGTAACTGTGACAGAGTTACTTTTTATGATAGAAGTAACGTTTATAAGTTAGTTTTACAGTTACTTTTACAGTTACTTTACGACACTTAAATTGCTATGTAAATTATCGTAAATTATTGGCGATTTAGTGAGCTGGAATTCAGTTTCTGCTGCGATAAAAAGAGTCCATCCTTTGATACATTAATTCTTGCAAACAATGCAATAGAGAAAGTTGTTGAACTAAATTTGTCTCCTGTCGGTGGGCAGTCGATAGGCTCCAGGTGCCAGAAATTTCAAGGTGACAGGTTTATGATGTTTACAGATGTTTCATCTTTCGTTTGGTAGTCCTCAAATGCCCAAACCGATATGCATACCTCGGACGAGCGGTGGATTTTCCTGAAGCGAAAAGATAAGCTTCTTGGAGAAGAATTCTTTGCTATTGCTGTCAGTTTGCCACTGTCAGTGGGATGCTGTAAAGTGTCTCTTGTTTCTGTAGTTTGTTCCTCTGTGGTGTAATTGTTTCTACTTTCTACGCGATTTCATTTATCTGAGTTCCTGATAATTCAAAAATGGAAGTAAAGATATTTCCGGTTAGAATTCGCCTATTTACTATTATTTAGCATATCTGGAAATTTTGAAAGAAGTAATATATTTTGATAAGTACTATTCATTTAAGATGTAAATGAGAACCCAATTTCCTGAAATGACAGATGTGACAGATCTTTACTTTGGATGCAATGATAGTAATAATAAGCACTATTGTTATTGATACAACAGTGAATTACAACGTTCAAGTGGCAAAAGGAACGAATCAGGAAGACGCTAGCCATCATTCTAGCTTGTTTATGTAATCGTCTCAGAGAGAACTCAAGGGGTAAGTTTGAAATGCCACTTTTACCTTCATTGATAAAGCACAATTATAGGCAACATTATCATTTCTATCATTTTCTGTTTCATAAGCACTTGTAACTGTACAACATATTTATTTCTCTCTTTCACACGCTTTATGTGCAACAGATCTCTCTTGTTAGATAGAATGTATTCTATATTAACTCGTAACTTTGTAAGTGGATAATGTTTTAAAGCTCATAGATAATATTTGAACACAACTGAATTTAAGAAACACATGAGGCCATTTGGAAGGTGGTATTTTTTGTTAGAAATATTTTTTCGGATTCAGCATACGTTCCCAAGTAGTATTAGTGAATAAACTTCCCCTCCTTGCCCCCCTCAAATCGCCGCCACTAGTAAACAGTAATGGGCCTCAGAGATATGGTAGGGTCTATTGCAATCGCCTTGTATTCAATAGGTCACGGACTAGTTTTCTGGTGGGAGTGTGGCCCAGTCACTGCAGCGGTTCTGACAGTAAAGTGGCCTCGAACTTTTTCTTGTCAGGATTCAAAATTAAATCAGCAACTTTTCGTCAACTATTAAAAAAAATGTTTTGTACAAAGCGTCTTTTGAAGTTAAGTGTCTCATGAAATGGAAATGTGGTTGGACGATCAGCAGCCGTGATTTGTCGAGGTACGTCCCTGCATCCCTCCAGTGGATTCAAAGACACATACATGAGCAGCGAGTGAGAGAAACCGGTATGTTAGATTGTATAAAATCATGCTATTTCTATAGTTTCTAGAATTCCCCCAGTGGACCTTCCTTAAATACAACAAAGTGACGGAGTGGTTAGTACAGCACGCTACAACACCAGGGGTTTCAGGTTCCAATCCTGGTTCGGACATGGTTGCTTGTGATTTTCCCAATCAGAATATAAATAAATTAGAGAAAATTGACATATGGACGGGTTAAAGTTACAGTGGTGTAAGTCACTTTCTTAAAAATAAAAAAGGTCTGACTCACAGCACTTTACTGATCAACACAACATCTGTTTCCTTTATCACTAGACCTTAAACTGTCATCTGTTGACAGTTGAATGAATCTCTGATTTACTTCACGTAACTTTACATCATTGTAACTTTAACCCGCCCATATGTAAAAAACTAAAAATTGAGGAAAAAGTTAAAGGGATACAACGGCTTAGGGGTATTACTAAAGAAAACTCGTTCTGACTACCATGTGGGTGACCCGGGTTCAATTTTCGGTGGGGGAGAACTGAGATTTTTTCCACCTCTTCAAGCGGCTCCAGAGTCCACCCAACTTTATATAAAAAATGGGTAGGCTCTGGGGGGCAAAGGCGGACAGGGGTGTGGTGCTGATCACATCACCTCCACCTTCTGTGATGAAGAAAGTGTGGGGCCCTAACTCTATACCCCCTATACGCAGTCATGGTGTGGTGCAAAGCATAGAGGAGCAATTTACTTTACTTTACAATAAATTTAAATAAAAGAAGACTTATATTATGTGCCAGTAAGTATGTATTTATAAGTAAAACACGTGTGTCTTCACAAATTATTTTATTACAATTAATGATCGATTTGTTATAATTTGGTTGCAAGAAAATTTCCAGCAGAAAGTAACTGTAAAATTAACTTACAGTTACTTTTGGAGCACAGGTAACTAACTGTAACTGAGTTACTGTAACTGTAACTCTGTTACTTTTATAGCAATTAATTGTAACTGTAACTAGTTACCTTTTAAAAAGTAACTTTTTGAACACTGAAGAACACCCTTCAATTGGGATTCAAGATTCCAATATGTGGGTAAAAAGAATACGATTTTGGATGATTATGGTGTGAAAATATGCTATAAAATAGCTATTTAAGCTATTGAATCGTTTTATTTTTAAAAACAGTAAATCGATAATAACCTACTGTACTACTTAAGAGTGTTGCAGGAACATGGTAACTTCAAACTAAAGGATTTTATTTAGAGAGAGTGAGCAACGCTATTAGGGGAGATAATATACCTTGACCCCTCTCTGTGGAAATATGCCTTGCCTTGCTTGCCTCTCCATGGAAAAGATCCTCCAGTCATCCACATATGTCATTGGTCTCCCTTGAACAAACTGTTCTTTTCAAATTTCCAAACGTCGTTGTTGTGCTAAAATCAGGCAAAAACGAAGCAAGTCCCTAGTGTTCTTCAGTTTCATTAGCATATCATCATAGATGCCTAATAAAAATTGATTGATATTTGATTTAGAGACTAAACCATGCATGCATATTTCATGTTTTCTTTATTTTCAACGTCACACTCCACAAATTTCATTCCGCACCCCCTCCACACCCTAGATGATTAATCCCGGTGCAGCGACCCAGCCAGGGAGAGAAAGTGCATTTTCAAAAGGTCTCCGACTTCCCTGAGCAGGATGGGCCATAAAACTCCTTTAATGCATCTATTTTTGTATTGGACGAGGAAGAATCAGGAAAATGAGGGGTAGAAAGAAATGCCTTGCTTGTGGGTCATGCTGGAGAACAATTCATGAGCAGTGTTTCAAACTGTAAGCAGAATTTACTGAAGAACTATCCCAAGTAACCACCACCGTTGGGCCAAAGTCAGTTTTTACGTGGAAAAGGTTGGGTTTATGTTGTCTGGCAAATTGAGGTTGATCTTACGTTGGATCAACGGTGGTTGCCAACGTTTTCCCAACCATGGAAACGTGAGACAAAATCAGTTTTATAAACAACTGTTTAATGCTAAGACAACTTTCAGGAGAATGCTGAAAATTATAGTGTAAAATAAGTGACATGTAACAGTGTTTCTTTTCAAATATTTCAGTCACAGCATATACGGGAAATATAATATATTTTTAATGAAAGTATAAGCTATTTTTAACTTGCAGTCACTCACCAGTCCTTTGTCAGCCGCCATGGATCGAAGATGTGTTGGGAATTGCTTATTGTTTGTCTCTTTTGCTGTAGTAGAAAAATAACATTCTTAACATTTTCAGTACGGTTTGCCCAACGTTGGGCCAACCACTTTTGGTTACTTGGGATTTTTCACTATTTATCATCAAAGTGAAATTTCCAGTATAATATAGAGATAAATTTGCCATGGTCACGTAGACGTTTGCCTTCCCTAACGATATCCCTCTACTGTCAGGAGTATAGCAATGTTGGCGAGTTAAATAGGGTGAAATAATTAAAATTCTTTCCCCCTCTTTCTATAGATGAATTAGTCTATAATAAATAAAATAATAATGATAGATGTGGTTAGCACATTGCGCTACAACATGAGAGGTTCTGGGTTCAAATCCTACCCTCTGCATGGGTGTTCTTTGTGAGTGTCCTTTCATCAATTTCATCATATCCTCACTCATTCTTATTTTCGCGATTAGTCAAAAGTAGCAGAAAAATAGCGAAGTAAAATAAACTGAACTTTTTTTTTTACAAAGTCTATCAACTCTTCTTTACAGATCTGCGGTGCTATTTTAACTGGAACTACAATATATTCTACAGCTTCGAGACAAGGCATAATAATGGATTACACTGGACAGCTGTTACCAAGAGCCGCTGTTTGGCCTACACTGGCATCTGGGATTTTAATGTTATTTGCAGTCTTATCAGCTGGTTGCAAAGGAGCAGCCTACGAGATTCCCTATCCATATATTGTGGCAGTAAGTATGATATTTTAGAACTTTTATTTTTGGAAAGGAGTCCAGAAAAACTGTATTGCTATATTTTATAATAATAATATATATATCTTTATTTAGCGGGTGAGGTTCAGCGCATGCTTTTCTCCCACTTAGCCCTTGTCAGAATACAGTCTACAGTTGACACACATTTCCTACAAACAGTATATATCCAATAAGGAAAAATAAAACAAAACAAAAGACTAATAATAGTAAATAAGAAAAATGAAAGAAAAACGTATGGACAATTGAAAATCAAATCAGAACTGTAAACATACAATTAAGGAGTATATGTATACACATAAAACTACATAAAAATAAATATTAAATAGTACACACATTAAATACAATATTAAGTATATATATGTACACGTGTATACACATGTACACATACATGCATATGTGTGAATGTTTAATGGTGCAAGAAGAGAAATATTTGACATGAAGTAATATCAAGTTCTTACATTGACATTGACATTAATTCATTATGGGATGTATTTCATTCATGTGTGCATCTAGATTCAAACTGTTTACATGGAAGAAAGTCATTTGCTTTGGTTTTAAGAACATGCGGTGTTGATTGGTTAATTATTGTTGTGAGCAATTTATTCCAGGTTGAAACTGCATTTTATCGAGAATAATGATTTTGAAGGAGGCGGTGCTGCAATGACATGTAAAAAGTTTGTTATTCCCTCACGTGAAGTGTGAGTGTATTTTAGTGCCTATTTTAAGTTTTCTGAATAGATAATCTGGTTTACTTACTTCTAAAATTATGTTTTTGAAAGTGATATAGTGCAGATGCCTTCTTCTGTCCATTGTTAATATTATCTTTGTGTTCAAATGAGGCAGGATATGTTCATGTTTTCTGATGTTCAATGCAAATCGTATACAAAAATTTTGCATCACCTGAATTTTCCTTGTATCTGTGGCTGAAACCCCAGGGCCATAAACTACGTTACAGTAATCAAGGAGTGACCACAATAAGAGCTCAGGAAGCTTCAGTTCAACTTTTTCAGTTAGATAATATTGATACCTATATAAATTTCTGAGAATGTAGAATGCTTTTCTACAAAGTCCATTGATGTGTTCTGTCCAAGTAAGAGAACTATCAATCATCAAAACCAGGTTTTTAGATGCTGTTTTATGCGGTATGCATGTCCCACGTATTTTCAAGACCATGTTGTTATACTTGTCATTCGTAATTGATTGTCTGCTCCCCATTAACATGTATGTGGATTTGTTGGGATTTAACCCGCGATCGCTCGCGCTATTAGATAAAACCTAACAATTGCAAAACTTTTGTTATTTCTAGATTGTTATCGGAGGTAACAATGCGTTAAGGCTAAAATGCCTCCTTCCATGTCTCTACTTGTCAACACTGTAGCAAATGTTATTGAAATTGAAAGCGAAACCTTATACTAGCGGCTTTGATCCTAGCCGAGTGCATTGTTAGATTTTTTCTAACATGCGAGTTATCGCGTCACATTTCCAGCGAATGATTGTACAACAGTTTTCCTTTGGGAAATACCGCTTTAATTTATTATTCCGTCTGTGTACAGTGTAGTGCAAAGGTGCATTGGTTCTTCCAATCTGATGATTGTTGTTTTTGGCATTGTGTTATTGAAGAGAATAGCAGTAAAATGTCTGACAAACAAACTAAACAGTACATGATGTGGCTGGAAGAAGAAGACACAGAGGAAGTGGACATTGGACCTCAAGACACAGGTTGGGAAACCAATACAGACGGTCCATCAGAACATGAGGAAGTGCATACCGAGACAGAACAGTCAGTTAGTGATTCTGATGATTCTGTGACAGTTTCAAGACATGTGAATCGTGATACGTATCGAGGCAAAGATGGTTCAACAATATGGTTCAAGCAAAAAGCCCCACCAAGTAAAATCGCCAGACAGAATATTGTCACACAGTTACCAGGTGTGATAGGTGGGGCCAAGAATTTGAAGTCAATTCTAGACTGTTGGAAACTGTTCTTTCCGGATTCTCTAATCACACGTATTGTCCAATACACAAACGTAAAGCTCAAGGAAATGGCACCTTCCTACTCACGTAATACACGGGACTGCCCTCTAATTGATTTTGAAGAAATTTCAGCATTCCTAGGAGTACTATATCTTGCTGGAGTAAAGAAGTCACAGCACCTAAATACAGATGAGTTGTGGGCCACAGATGGAACTGCACCAGACTTTTTCATCGCGTCAATGAGCAAACGAAGATTTCACACTCTTCTCCAAGCTGTTAGGTTTGATGATATCATTACACGAGCACAAAGGAAGCAAGAAGACAACCTATCTCCAATTAGAGAAATATTCGATGACTTTGTTAGTGTCTGCATGAATAGTTACAGGCCAAGTGCTTACACTACCATTGATGAGATGTTAGAAGCATTCAAAGAACGATGCAAGTTCAGACAATACATTGCAAATAAACCTGCAAAATATGGCATAAAAATATATGCACTCTGTGATGCTAGAACATTCTACACTCTAAATATGGAAATTTATGCAGGAAAACCAGGGTTTCGGAGCGGAGCGGATCAACGCTCCGACTGTTGCCCACGCTCCGGAGCGAGGAGCGAGATTCTAAGAAATGGTTCGCTCCGCTCCGGAGCGGAGCGATGTCTTACTCCGCTCCGGAGCGGAGCAGCGGGAATCGGAAAATTTCTCGCTCCGCTCCGGAGCGAGGAGCGAAGTTTTAGAAAAGGGTTCACTCCGCTTCGGTGAGGAGCGATACCTTGTGACGCTCAGCTCCGGAGCGAGGAGCGATATTCTAAGAACTTGCCCACTCCGCTCTGGAGCGACTCCGGAGCGCTCCGAGGTTGGATAATACGAGTGTATACAGAAAACTAACGATCAAAGGTTCCGAGTACATTAGTAATTTTGTTCGTGGAATTTGTACGGCATTTGAAAATCACCCGTTATTGTTGTTATAAAACTGATTATTACTAAAGCTAACGCCACGGAAACAGTCCAGAAAAGATTACGTCACTTACCTACAGTGTTGCCAATAATAAGTAAGGAATAGTCCTTACACAATACACCAGGGAAGGCACAATCAACCGCATACGTACGGTCACGGACACTGCCGGCTTGTAATGAATACATTGAGTTTCAAAGGAATCGTTACAAGCCGGCAGTGTCCGTGACGTACAACGCGCAATGTGTCAACTGTGAAGCGTAGAAGAAGTGTGGCAAACCTGGAGGGCCAGTGGTGTGGAGAAGGCAAGGGGAAGCTTCGATCTTCACTGGACTGTTTTCGTGAAGAGAGCGATATTATTATTATTATTATTATTATTATTATTACATTCTCATTATCACTTTTACTACTCTACTACTACTTCTGGGACAATATATTTCAATAGCAGGTAAAACCTGTGGTTTTATAAGTTGAGAGAATGGAACCACTCTCTCATTTCGTGCCACCAGGGATCGCGACTGAAACTCATTTCGGTTCAACTTCTGGTTCGGGCTAAGCACTTCGGCATATCGGCCCGACGTTACAGTCCACGCCGCGGGAGAAGTGAGTTATTCCGGAATATTGGTTCGAGTAACACTGGCGAAACTACTGCAGAAAATCCATTCGACAAAGGTCAGGAGCGCGCAGAGGAAAGCCGAAGCAACTTGTACGGAGGAAGATAAAAGGCAGACAGGTTGCTAATTTTAAGTTTTCGATTTTTGAATGTATGAAGTTGAAAATCGGAATCATGCTTATTAATGTTACCGTAGGCCAATAAGGAAACGTTTTAATTTGAAATAGCTACAGAGTTTTCATATCTAACTTTTTAAAAATCCTGACACTAGAAAGTTGAAAACCGGCTTAACCAAAAATGTTTACTTTTATGAAGGTATAAAGTCGAAAATCGGAATGCTGTTTGTATACAGCTGAACAGGGGAATTTAAATAGTATGAAATACAGGGTTGTCATATCGATTCTTTTTCCCAATTTTAAAGGCAGGAAGTTGAAATAGGTATTTAATGGTTACATACGTATACTACTGCAAAAAATACAAAATGTCTGGTTGCCATATCTAACATTTCAAGTTTGTAAGCAGTAACCTGGAAATAGGCATGGTGGTTATAAGAAAATTGCAAAAATTTTGGAAAACGACGAATGGAATGTTGCTATATTTAACTTTCTGAGTCTGGAAAGCCAGAAAACGTATACGTATAAAATAAATATTTTTTGTATTGAGTACGTTGTACACAGCAAATTGAAAGCAAGTTTTCAGTAATGAACAATGTGTAGTCAGCAGATAAGTCGAAACAAGATGTATAAACCTTAATAACCGTAATAAACACAAAATGTAATATTATCTACTTGCATAGGGTCATGTCCTGAATTTTATGGTTTTATTTTGAAAAACAGGGCTGCGAGCAATAGTACGTGCCTTCCTCACTGATGTCATTTGATTTGACGGGCCTCCCCCATGGCGCAGTGGTAGCGTCATTGCCTTGTAATCAAGCGGTCCCGAGTTCGATACCCGGTGGAGGCACAAGTGGTTCGGATTCCACTTTAAACTGTAGGTCCAGTCCCGATTAGCCTTACTGTGCATAAAGTGGACTTAAAACACCAAATCAATCAATCAAGTCATTTGATTTGATTTTTGTTACTTAGCTTTGAATTTTGGCTAATCGCGACGATGATAATGAGAGAATTGATAAATGTGAACTGAAAAAAAAGTAGCGCGCTGTACCCCGATAACATAGTCGTAACAACGTCGCCTTGTAATGAAGGAGCACTGGGATCGATACCCGGTGGAGGGACATAGTGGCTCGAATCACACTTTAGGTAGGATTTAAACTGTAGGTCTATTCTCGATAGCGTATTGTTGAGTCTTTAATCCACCAAAAGTCCATAACAAAAGGCATTGTTTCAACGTATGTTGAATGTATAATTGCAGTGTATATTGTGATAAATTAATCCTTAAGCAAATATACATTTGTAATTCTGTTTAACAATAAGAGACTTCACTTTCCTTTACATCTATTCACAAGAGCATAAAAATACAACTTGGAAATTCATTTACAAACGAACAACCTCTTATGCATGTCTTTTACGTATGTGTGTGTGTGTGTGTGTGTGTGTGTGTGTTTTCTGAAATCTGGCAAAGTTCTAATAATGTATTCACTTCAAAAATGTCTATTTAATATCAGAAAGCATCATTGGGTATTCAATATCAGACGAATAACGAATTCCATGGGAATATTTCAGCGAGTTCGTGGATGTGAGTTCAGCTCTCAACGACAAATGGTGTTGGTTTGACCCGCGTTATTGTCATTGGTGTTTCCTTTGTGTTTGTTTCTCTATCACAGTATATTTCTTTTCCATAGTTTCGGTGTCCTATTTTTTTACCGACTTATCTAGGATTTGTTTAAAATTACGGATCATGAGAAATGTACGATTAAAGGCAAGGCAAAGGTAATAGTCCGGAAAAGACAAATTTAAACTTATACTTAGTTGAAAGGACAATTGGTCATTGTTGATTACAATTATAGAAATAACTTGATCGAAATACTTTGTTTTCTTTTACATACATTTTTGTAATTCTCTTTGTGCACCTTTCGATTCCTACTTGAACAGGTAAACTATAAATAAAAACTCGGCATGGTTTCCTTCAATTCATTATTACAGTATAGATCTTCCATGATTCTCGTGGCTTATGATGCATAGAATTAAAAATTACGGATTTTTCTTTTTTGTTCTTGTATATTGATTTAACAAATCTAGTCACCTTATAATTCCATTAACCGAGACTGGTTGGAATGATTTCTCCATTCGCATGGACGTCCGGAAGGGAGGGGGCCACGCCACCCGGTAATGAAAGTCAATCAAAAAGTATATATTTCAGGCATATAATTTCATTTCAGTCACAGTAATATTAATTATTGCAAGGGCGTTGCAGGAACATGACAACTTCAAACTGTAGAATTTTTTTAAAGTTAGTAATACTACTTTGGGGAAATTCTGCCTGATTCTGCCCCCTCCCTTGGAAAAATACCTTGCTTGTCCCTTCCTGGAAAAAATCCTGAAGACGTCCATGTATCAGCGGCTTTAAAAATTTCATTAAATGTCCATACATCACCGTTGACAAGCACACATAATATGCATGTAATGATACAAGAGAACACAGCTTTTAAAGGCTTCTTTTTATGACAGTGAAGAGAAGAACAACACGCGCAAGTAATACTTTTAAAAGAGTACAATCTAGACAGAATTGGTGTAGTATAATTCTAATACAACTGGCAACACTGGATCTGTCTGGCAAAGGCGATGTCTCTATTATACGGATACGTCGAACGCAACGTACAGCGCAGCGAACGAAGTTCTCAACCCCGAAAGCACACACAAACAAGCTATGTGCCAGTTTCACTCTCCTTCCCTCTTGAAATGGGCACAAGACCAATGCGCTAGCCGATTGCACTGAGTCACCTGCAAGGAACACGGAATACGGCACAAAACGAACCTGTCTGTTGTATGGGGGAGGTGGGTCGGACAAATCCCCAAATTAACCCATTCAACACATAACATTCAAACTCTTATATCTAAGAGTCACAATACAAAATAGTTCATCTCAATACAGAAATACTATTTACGTAATTCATATTTCAACTTATATCAAATGAACAATTTACGTACTATAGCTCTCTCTCTCTCTCTCTCTCTATTGAGCCAAAACAACATTCTTGTATTGTTTTACCAATGTTTAATGTGCATGATTGATTGATTGATTTAGTTCATTTTACTTCTCTTCTTTGTCGCTTTTGGCTAATCGCGAAGATGGAGATGATTGATGTTATGATTAAATTAGTACTCTGGCAGTTTGTTTCTTTATACAGCATATTTGCAGAAGATACAATTCAACATACAAGTGTATAAAACAAACTTATTACTAACTTCGTTGGCCCTGTACAAGCCCATGCCGGGTTTTGAACCACCCTACGGATCCCTGACGTCATAGGGTGCTGTGCTGTAGAGCGAACACAAACAAAAAAGCTTCGGCCCAAAGTCCCCGCGCACCTCCCCCTTCACCCGTTCGACTAGGGCCATAAGGAAGCATGATCCACTCTGTCCCTCCCCTCCAAGCGGGGGCGATCATACAGACCAACAACTAGAGTACGTGGAAACAGGACTGCAGGCTCTTTTCCATGTGGTTTCACTATAACCACTCCGTCACGGAAGTAAGTCGACTTTAATGGGCACATTCCATTATTCATAGTTGAATTACAGCATTCGTGTAAAAAAAACAACTCCTAACCGGATCGGAGCGTGCTGTCAAAAGCACCACGCTCCGGAGCGGAGTGCTGTTGTATCACGCTCCGCTCCGGATCGGAGTGTACGTCTCAAAAAGCTGAACAAATTCGCTCCGGAGCGGAGTGCTGTTATATCACGCTCCACTCCGGATCGGAGCGTGCGACTCAAAAAGTCGAACCACTCCGCTCCGGAGCGGAGCGTGTCTCTCAAGAAATCGAACCACTCCGCTCCGGATCGGAGTGCTGTCGTACCACGCTCCGCTCCGGAGCGAGGAGCGGAGTTGAAATGACGCTTCGAAGTCGCTCCGGAGCGCTCCTTTAGTACACTCCGCTCCAAAACCCTGAGGAAAACAACCATCTGGGCCTTACCAAGTTCCCAATGATGCACAAAACGTGGTCTTGCGATTAATACGTCCAATTGACAACAGCGGAAGGAATGTGACCATGGACAATTATTTTACCTCCATACCTATAGCTAATGAACTTTACACCAACCACAGGTTGACACTAGTAGGAACTCTTCGATTGAATAAAAGAGAAATTCCACCGGAATTTTTATCTGTCAAGGAAAGGCTTGGAAACAGCAGCATGTTTGCGTTTGGAGAGAAACCATCTAATAATTGTCTCCTCTGCTCTTATGTGCCAAAGAAGAAACAGAAAAAAATGGTATGATGATTTCCACCATGCATAATGACGACGGCATTGATCCTGACTCTGGAGAGGCAAAAAAGCCAGAAGTGATTACTTTATACAATCTCACAAAAGGAGGAGTGGATGTTGTAGATCGTCTGAAATCTGAATATTCTGTTTCAAGAATAAGCAATCGCTGGCCTCTCACAATATTTTTCAGCCTTCTCAACATTGGAGTAATAAATGCTCAGATAATTTACAAAACAAATACAGGCGACTTGTTGGCTCGTAGAAAATTTGTTATGCAACTTAGTATGATGCTTACAAAACCACGTATGATGAGACGGATGTCAGTTCCAAATGTATCACTTCGTCTGAAGGAGAAAATAAAAAGTATTGCAAGCATTGAAAGTCTGCCGAAAACTGAGAGAACTCTTGAATCAGAGGAAAAGTCCCGATGTGCCTATTGTCCCAAAAGAAAGAATCGATTCACATATCATTCATGTAGTAAGTGTTCCTCCCCAAAATGTAAAGAACATACAGAAACAACTGTTTATGTTTGCCGTGAATGTGCTGCAAAAGAAGTTGACTCTGAATCTGATTAGGAACATCCTCAATTATAAAACATTTTGAATTTGAATTTATATCAATAATAAATTGTATTTTAATGTGCTTATTTGCATTAATGTTTTAAATATTCATAAAGAAGAATGCTGTAACAATGTAAAATGATTTCAGTGTTTAATAAAACATGTTTGATAAAATATATTTTGCAAATATTAAGTGATAACTGAAAAATAACAAGTTGTTAGAAAAAATCTAACACGCGAGTTATCGCGTGACACATGAAGGCGCGAGCGATCGCGGGTTAATATGAGTCCATTGGAATCACACCAAGTGGAGATTCTTTCCAATTCATCATTGATGACCTTACCATCGCATCTAACTGTTATTGGTGTAGTAGGTATATCTGTGTGTCATCAGCATAGAATAGAAATGATATATAGATTTTTGTATTGCTTTTGAATTTAAAATTTTGGGTGCATCAGCACTCAAAGGCTATTTTGCACCCGTCACATTATACGGGGTCCAGCCCCTTATCATAAATAAAATAACATAACTGTAACGTCGTGCTGTAACTAAACCATTAAAATATTCTGACTCGTTAAAAGCTGAGGCTGTAAAGGGGCCCTCAGCACACACAAGGACAAGAAAACAGGACAACACACACAAAATTATACTGGCCATAGTGCCAGTCGCCAGAGCCTCGTTCGTCTGTAAAATGCAGTCCAGGGTGTACTATGTGGATGTGAGGTTGACTTTTGGGCGCCTACGTGGAAGGTTACCCCTTACACCCCTGTATTGCTTTTCATAAGTCTGCCATGTATAAAGTAAACAATAATGGCCCTATAATACCCCTGAGGTACCCCAGTTTTTTATTGGCATAGATTTTGAATATGATAGTGAAATGCCAGACATTTGTACTTCTTGTGTCTGTCTGTAAGATACGAGTTGAACCACTTGATTGCTGATGGACTGAAGTTATAATATCTGAGTTTAGCTAAACGTAGATCATGCTGATCACTATCAAAGACTTTGCTTAGGTTTAGGAGGACTAGTATGACTAAACTCCATTCATCCATGAATGAGGGATGTCATCTGCTACTTTTGTGTGTGCAGTGGCTGTAGTATGTTTACTGCGAAAACCTTACTGTAATTGCTCGCCTCAACAAATTTGGTGAGTTGCTGGCACACTACTTTTTCAATAATTTTTAATGCTGGAAGCTGTTGTTATCAGCAGAGGTATACCTAAGGTGGGGCAAGTAAGGCATGTGCCCTGGATACCAATAGCAGGGGGTCCAAGAAAGCCAAAAGAAATAATACTTGTTGGAGAAAATTAATTTTGAAAAACTTTTGACAAGAAATGAATTTCAGAAAAGAAAATTCAAAATAAATTTTAAAGAAATAATTGATTCTGAATGGATGTTGTCAGTAGCATGGTGAACACAAAACTATACCACGTTGGGTGGCACACTAGCATGGCATCTCTGAGTACTTAGTTCTTCGAGCGACAGCTGACATGTAGCAGCAGCTAAATGTCAAAGCCACCTTAGTTTCCTAGAAGTTTCAAGAAGAATCTGATGTTGTCGTTGGTTGCATTTATTGTGTGTGTGAATATTCTGTTAGTTTCCATTGAGGCAAAAAATGTTTGCCAGGTTTGATCTCATCAGTTAACATTGAAACAGACAAAGGAGGTCTATTGTTTTGTATTTAGAGATTGCTTAGCATTAAGCAAACATTGGGGAAACTGAAAAATGCCATTCCTGCTGTTTTTTTAAAGTTGGAGGTAGAAACTAAAGTGGAGTGCAAGGGTAGAAGCAAGCACACTGGTTCTTCTTGAAGTGGGTGAAAGCTACAGCTGTTAAACTGATGGGCCACTATATGAAGAAAATCATGTTTAGCAAAGAAACAGATAAGAAAAAATGGAATTGGAATTACATGCATGTGGTGTGGGGCTGGGAGTTGTGCTTTCCCTGCATGTTGTTTATGCTATTTACACCTTTGGTTTATCAGTGGTGCTGCAAAAATGGCAGTTGGCCGCCATGGTCCAAGTTTCTAGAAAAAATATCTTTCTCATTAATATATAATTCACATAATTATTTCTAATGTTTTTAATTCACTTTGAATTGCCCAGCTAGATATGCCTATTGGTTCCAATTGAAATTTTAATTGGATTGAATTGGTTTTTAATTGGAATGAATTGGATTTAATTGGATGCTGGATGCCCAATAAAGGTATCAAAGGAATGTCAAGAGAAACCAATTAGAAATACAGGATAATTTCCAATTGGTGAATTGTATCCAATTGTAAGTTTGTTGGAACCAATTATTTGCAGCTGTAGATTTGGAAATTTCATTACAATTAGAAATTAGCCCTGCTGAAAATTTCTACTGTTTACAGAATGTATACTGTTTTCAACTATCTTCTACTGTAAATTGAAATGTACTGAAACCCTATGCCATGGCTACTGTATTTCAACAGTAGGGCTGGGGAAAAGATTGTGACTATTAGCCACTATGAGATTTTAAATGATCTTTTGAAACAATTTGTAATAAATTGTGTTAAAATGGACCCAATTGGTGAATTGCAGCTAAATGCAATACATCAGTTTGAAATATTCCTGCAGTAATCTGTACCACCTATCAGTCTTTTATAATAATGGATGCAAATTACTGTGATTGAAATGAAATTACATTTGTGAAATATATACATTTTCCAGGGAGGTCATCAGTCCTCGATCCCTCTCCCCTCTCAGATGCCCATGTCAATGCATATGAAAGAAACTAGAAATTTATTTCTGACTTAACTTATTCATCCTCAACTTCTTTCCAAGGTAAAGGTAAAGTGTTCCCCTGTGCATAGCACCACGCCTATTGCTAAACTGAATATGTTATTTGCTTAAAGCCTAATGTTAGTGTGGTGTTGCTTAAAGCCTAATGTTAGTGTGGTGTTCTTCTTGAACGTTATAGTTGAACCTTTGATATTTCACACCCAAATCTCCTTCTACATTTTCTCAACATGTTTAAAATTTTCACGAAGGCCCGATTTATGGTCATTTTGGGTATAAATTTAGTCTAACACCCTCTAAACAAACTCACACACCACAGATGGATGAACCTCTGGTGAAAGACCAACCAAAACACTGGGTATTACAGTCAAGATATACCACAAAAATGTAATAAGGTAAGAAATGTGATCAAAATCACCTGCCCTGAAGCATGAGCTGCATCGGTATATTTCTACCATATTGTGATAAAAATTGTGAAACTATATCTTATCTTAAACAAGAAACAAAATAGACAATATATGCTGAGATTGATTGATTGATTTTTATAGTATGGGCACATCAGCACATAGGCCAATTTGCTCATCATGCAGCACAGGCATAACTTGGCAGGGACAAAAAAAAAAATTCAGGTTTATGGAAATGTATAAGTTAATGATAAGTTTGTTAACCTCCTTGAACCTGAGAAACAATGTAATGAGTAATTTTTATGATTTTGCAAATGTAAGTTATTTATCAAAACAGTTTTGGATTATATTTTTATGGGCTTTAAAATATTTTCATCCTCCCCCCCACTTAAGTTAAGCTCTAAGTTTGATTCTGCCCTCCCAAAGTGAGGTCCTAAGTTACACCTATGTCATGCAGTATGGGGATAAGCCCTTTAACTAAAACAAAATTAAGGACAGGCCCCTAGCAACAAAATATGTTTGTTAAAACTTTCCTCACTCAATTATAAAACTAAAAACTAAACTAAACCCACAGCGCTACAGCCCTTGAAGGGCCTTGGCTTCCCTACCGACTGCTGGTCTCCCTCCCACACTGTTCCTCCGTCACCTGTTATAGCGTGGAGGTCTTGGACCAGTATTTGGGTGACGGGTGATCAGCCCGACGAACCCCCAGCCGTTGTTGTAGGTCTTCTTGACCGGGTTCGCTCACTCACTCGGAGCTTCCCAATTTCCTCACGATGGTGGGTTGCCACCGGCCCTATACGTAGGCCGAAGAAATTCCGACCAGAGCCGGATTCGAACCTACGCCGTCCCGCAGCGAACGATCTCAAGGCGAGTGAACGACTTAACCCGCTCGACTACGGAGGAGGACAAATTATAAAACTAATTCAGTCATTAATTATTTAACAAGAACTAAAACTATACTGTCTCTGATAGGCGCGGCTCGTGCATTTTTTTCCTGTGGGTTCACAGAAGTCATACGACACATATTCAGTTTCCGCAAATATACTTTCTTCGCCAAACAAAAGGATGGGGGAAGAGCTTAAAAGATTGGTACATATTTTTTTCATCTGTGAGAATGAGGTTTCATAGTAGAGGTGTGCGAATAAATTTAGGGCTGCTGAAAAGTAGGGTGTTCCGTATAGGATGCCGAATTACAAAATTCAATAAAAATAGGGAAAATATCATGAAAATAGTTATATTTCACATATATGTAAGCAGTAACATCTCCCATTAACGTATGTAAGACAATGTCAGCATATGTCCACCCCTACTGAGTCTGCATGCATTTATACGCTTCACAAAATTATTGATAACCCTCTCGCAGCAGCAGTCTGTCCCGATGCCTTCAATCACCCGTATGATTTCCACCTTCAGTTCCGAAAGGGTTCGTGGTTTGTTGGCATACACCTGTTATTTTACACCCCCATAAGAAGAAATTACAGGTTGTAAGATCACACTCCACCTGCCAAAACCCACACCACACAGTCGTTCTCAGCGGATGGATGGATTTCACGCTCCTGGATTATTCGAGGATTTTCAGAAGGAAACCACAACAAACTACTCAAAATAATTTAGGCTACATTAATCGGCATGACAACAGATGCCAACATTGGTAAGAACAGGTCTGCCAACCTCGAAACAAAACAATAGCACTCGATTCAAATTCGGCGTTCTATACGGAACACCCTTTACAATAAATCGTGCATCTATGAAAGAAATTTGGGGCATTATTGGAAAATCCTGGATGCCCTCAGGATTTGTTCCAGGGATGGGAAGCAAGATCATTTTTTTTCAGGGGGACAAACGAGGCACATTTTCCCCTGTAATAGTGTTGTTCTCTCAAAAAATACTCCTTCAGTACCTGCAATGCCTTTATAATAATTATCATAAATTACTGTGACTGAAATGAAATTATATGTGTGTAATGAATAGTTTTAGGTTGACATTAATTTTCCAGGTGGGTGTGCCCTCTTTTCCCCTTCCGGACGTCCATTCCTGCAATTAAAAAATGACTAATCACAATGGTCCTAAAGGAAAATGGCAAGCAAAGGCAAGTGCGTGGTTCTAGAAATCAAACCTGAAACCTTTTCATTTTCTTTCTTCAAATTTGAAGTTGGTCGACCAGCACACGCTTTATATCTAATTTTCTTTCAATGGACGAGAAAGTTTGTTTACATTAATTGGATTCATTTTAGTGGTCATTTCTTACCTGTGCAAACAGCAACACCTACACTAGGCTACACTGTATCAGATGACATAACATAGTCCATTCTTTGCTTCACTCACAGCATCAATACAATTCAGTGGTGTCTCGTGGCCTCAAATTTGGCCGGGGCTTATTTTTTAAAGAATTTAAAATATAATGACAATTCATATGAATTACAAAAAATAGGTATTTTTTTCTTCTAGACTACAAAACTGGACTTACTTTTTTGAAAGAATTTAAAATGTAATGACAAATTACATGAATTACAAAAAAATGGGTATTTATCTTCTTCTAAACTACAAAACTGGACTTATTTTTTTGAAGAATTTAAAATATAATGACAATTCACATGATTACAAAAGAAACAGGTATTGTTGTGAAACATACCTTTCTACGAACGTTGACTCCTGTTCTTCTGTCCAGCAAATTTTGTTATTACTTTTTCGTTGAAGCCCTCTATGTTTGAAATGTATTCTATCTCTATTGTAAGCAAGTGCCAAAGCATTTGGTCTGTCTTGTCCCATTGCATTTCTTAAGCAGGTTTTAATACGCTTCAATGTGCTGAAACATCGTTCAGATTCAGCTGTTGCCACTGGAGTTATTAAAACTATGTTTGCCATTTTTACTGTTTCTGAAAAGGTATCCTCTAAATAATTTTAAATAAAAAATGAATGCAATCTACTGATAGAGTTTATGTTTTTCAACTCTTCACTACAATAAAGAACACGAAGTTCCCTCTTTAGTTTTCCCTCTTCTATGAAGGGATAATAAATCTGGGAAGATGCCTCTGTTTAAAGATTGTTCTCTTTCATTATGTCCTCGTAGAGCAAGTTCATGTCGACCACAGAATTTTAAGCAATCGATAATTCTATTTAATATATGCCTATTTTTCCAGACAAATTCATTGTGTCTTGTAATTGACAGCCTATGTCCTTCACCAATTTGTGTTCGAACATCAACCCTGCCAAACTCACTCAAACATAGCGAATGAAAGCCACCAAAACACTACAGAACAACACGCGAGATCGAACGCGACGCAACGGAATTAGCCCCGAATTAGCACCCAAATCCATTGCACTCTCCCCTCCTCTCTCTGCTAGCATGTGACCTTCACTGTAGCGTAGGTGGGTGTAGGCCACGCCTTCCTTTGCGACGTGCCCCGGAAAACGATAATTGACATCAATGCCGCTAGGAGCCCTGTCGTATCCATTGCAACAGACGATGAATTTACGTGGGTAAAAATCGCCTTTTAAAAGACTGTGTGATAGTTATGCGTTATGGTGATTGATAATTACGTGAATACGTCAGTTTTTCTTTAGGGGCTAAGCCCCGGAAGGCCCAACGGATGAGACGCCACTGATACAATCTTTGTCAATACTTTGTAACAATTATCCAAACACTTCAAACACTAACATAGAAACAAACTTGAGATATTGACACTGACAGGATTTGTCACGTCTTCCGTTCTTGTCTAAGGAAAAAGTCTGAATGCATGCACAAGTTATAATATTAAAGTCTCTTTTATTTTAATTCATTGTATCTAATTCCACCTTTCATTCATTTCTACTCATCCTTCTCTGCCACAATTTTGCATTTATGCCAAGACGTTCGGCACAAAAATTATTCCACAGAGAAGATTGAATATGTAATGAATGCGCTTTAAACTTGAATCTCACAAGGCAACACTGGAAGGGAGGAAGCAGCTGGGTCTCACTCGCAGCGAGAGTGGTGCTTTCTGTTGCGAGAGCACAAACTGCGCATGTCCGTTTCTTTGAGATATAGGTTTAGCAGTATCCTCTTCCATGTATTTTGCCCATATAGCCACCCCGAGCTTCTGCCTGCTGCCTGAACCTTCACTATGGCATGAGATGTCCTTATGGGGTTCAACTGAGGGTTTGCACCATGATGGCCGACTCACAGTTTCTCTTTCTCAGCAAAATAATTAATTCATCGTGTTACGGACACAAATACATGACTTATTGTGTAGAAATTTTAGTGAAAAATTGCCAAAAGGTACAGACATTGTTTATTGTTCAACTGCTCCTGGTCTCCGAGGACTAAAAATCATCTTACCTATTAAAGGTGAGGCTGTAAAGGGGCACTCAGCACACACAAGGACAAACAGGACAACATGACTCCATACAGGATTATCCTGATCGTGGATCCAGGTGCCAAAGCCTTGATGGCCTGCAAGAAGCAGTTACCTGGATATACTTTCAGGTCCTTACCAGAAGGTCACCCCTTACACCTCAGAAGCCTAGAATACCAAATACACAAATTTAGTTACTGATGGAGTCTTAAAATTCCTCTATATCTTCAATAAGTTAACATGAGTTTCATGTGACACTTTTGGATTTAATTGTACGTAACCTAACTACATGCTTAGTATTTTAAACATAGAGTAGAGTAGCATAAATCTGAGTGGGAATGTTTCAGAAACTTCTTAAACATTTTTCTTTTTACCAGTTCTAGAATACAAGTTGATTAAGAGTAAATGTAATTTTGAGAGTAGTTTTTTCTGATTAATTTATTAATCTTATTATGACTCCATCTTTTTGACAGTTTGGGATTTTTGTGTGTGGAGTTATTATTATGATGTGTTCAAGTGCTTCTGTTCTAATTGGGGCTCAGGATAAATTTGAATTTGAGCGATACAACAAGACAATATACCATGTCAAGCTTTCTCCATTTGTGAAGTTATTCAAAGATGAGTTGGTGAACTTAATGAAACGATACAAGAATGATACAGTACTTCAAATGTCATGGGACACTACACAATATTTTGTAAGTACAATTTTTAGAAGTGTAATTTCTTTTTAGTGAGAGTTTATAAAGTCCAAATAGAATGAAGTGTACAATGGCTTCATTAGTCTGGTTGTTTATGCAAAGGATTTTTTTTATCTGCGAACAACATAACAATATTTTACACAATCCATGCCTTTGCAATTCACACCCACTGGCGTGTGCAGGGAAGGGGGGAACTGAAGGTGCTACAGCCCCTCCCAAAATTTCAAGATAAATAAAATTTGAAATGAAAGCAGCAAAGAACTCGAGAAAAAACAAGTGGTAAATGTAATCTCGACTTAAAATGATCTCCAAATGCCATTTTTGTCCTTGTACAACTTTTGAAACCATTAAAAAAGTAATTGCAAAATATTTTACAATGTATCCTACCCCTATCTAGATAGTAAACTATATAGCCAAAAGTCACCAGACACCCAGGTGGACGTGGCGGTAGCCTGGGGCTGTTTTTCCAGGTTTGGGCTCGGGTCATTAGTTTTGGTCAAAGGCAACATGAACAGTGCTGTTTTTAGGACATTTTAGAGAATAGCATGCTGCACACACTGTGGCAACAGTTTGGAATGGGCCCTTTTCTCTATCTGCATGATAATGTTCCTGCCCATAAAGCAGGGTCCATTGCATCGTGGTTTGAGGACAATCATGCGATGTGCTTAGATGGCCCGCTCAGTGTCCCGACTGGAACCTTGTAGAACACCTTTGGGATGAACTTGAGTGTCGGTTGCGTGCCAGACACACTCGACTGAAAACCACCTATGAACTATTCATGAGGCTACAGAACGAATGGAAAAAATTCCACCAGGAATACACCAGAACTTAGTGGAAAGCCTGCCCGGAAGAGTAAATACTGTAATAATAGCGAAGGGAGGTTCGACATCTTTTTAGTTACCTGGCTGATGTCTTTGGAATGAACAGCACTGGGTGTCCGGTGACTTTTGGGTACATAGTGTAGCTCTGTGATATCCACTTTTATAAATCCAACCCCCTCCGAAAGAAAATCCAGAAAATCCAGAATCTTGTATGGTAGTTTTTAAAGCACGTTTCTAGTATTTTTTGTACTAGGTGGATTAATGATAGGTTTGTAATATACTGCTAAGAATGAGAAAACTGCCTGCTGAAGTTAATTTCTGTTGTTGTGTTGTATATATAACAGGCATGAATAAGAATTTTCGGAATCCCATGTATTCCTTATGGGGAATCAACTTCAACATGAAGTTACGGCTAATCAAATGGAAGTTTCGACTTTTCCGCTGGTGAAATTCATCTTTGAACTGCCCTCTTCCCGTTGACATCTCTTTCTATTCCATCGGAAGTTTTATATTCCCAAGAGAACGAATCAAATCATACTCCCATATGGTTAATGCTTTTTCCTTACCTCCTGGCAGTGTTGCCAAACCTAATGCACAAAGAACTAAATTTCACCTTAAATGGAGTTAAAACTGACTTTCATGGAGCTAGACTTATGAAGGCTGGATAAAGTGCCTTCTAGGGTAATGTTAGTTGTCAAAGGGGTGAGGCACTGCTATTATCGTTAACTCTAAATTGATGACAATTTATTCTTAGTTTTCAACATCTACATCCGGCGGCATCGCCCATCTCAATAATCCACCGATGGTGGTATGAAATCGAAAATAAAGAATTCCCTGATAACAATATTATATCAATTTCACATCAAACATTGTGCTATAAAGAAGTAGCTGGGGAGATAAGAGGGAGTGAGGCGACGCAGCCAATATAACAATATCATGTCACTTGCAAAATGTCTAATTATGACAGAAGTTGGTCTATGTGGGCCGGAACCAGTGATGGCATCATAGTGGGGCACGGGGGTGGGCATCCCAGTTCACAGCCGAACAAGTACACGAAAGAGCCAGATCTGGCTCCAAGAGAGCTAAGTTGGCACACTGTCACGGATGGAAGGGCTTGGGAAGACTCTCGTGGAAACTGTATTGCATGCCCTTAACAGTAGCAATCAAACATGAGGTAATGATAGTTTGCCGAACCAGTTCATAGATTTACTTAATCTGATCTATTCACGAAATCACAAACGATATCCAACCTAAAAAGTTTTGCCATTTCATATTAACAGTAGTTTTGCCAGTACAAGTAATGAATTGGATAAATAGAGTTAACGTGTTAATATGTATTAGGTTGGTTCATTAAGCAAAATCTCTACACAGAATCCATGTACACAACACTGACACATGAGCAAATGGTCCGAGAATAATAATGCTAAATGCCAGGACAAATTCTCAGGCATATACCTGTAAACTTCATGACAAATCTTTCAAATCCACATTTCTGTAGAACTTTTCAGAAGACTTTATAATAGTTAGGGACAATTTTTTTACTAATAAAGTTTATCTAGTGTGACTTCTCACATAAGACCAAATTTTGGAATTTTGAAACTATGAAGCATTTATTATTTAGATTAAATGGTAGAATATGGAAATATAACCTGCTTCCTGCACTTACACTAAATTTTATTGATCTAACGCATTGTTTACTTTGATTATTCTGTTTGAACAAGGGGTGGGCAGATTAATGGAAAAACTTGACAAGAGTTACAAAGTACCCTCTTAATATGGCATATGAATGGGTGGAAAGATTTAAGGACAGAAGACGTAATGTCAGTGATGAACACCAGAGTGGATGCCAGTTTGCATGGCGACTGAAGCAGTGAAACAGCAGAATGACCAGCAAATCCATTAATTTAGTTCATTCTCCCCTGACTTAAACAATTGTCTCCATACTGAACCTTCATTCTGCTGTAGATTTCAGAAGGTTTCACTTTCTCTGACCCCAAAAGACGAATAGCACTTCATTGCTCTTCTACGGTGCAAGTCAACAGTGGAGCAGCGATGTTGTATGAGCTACTGCACAGGCGCATACTGCTCGATCGTCACAACACCTTTATGGTTGCATGGGACCACTTTCGCTTGCTCAAACTCAATTGATTCTCCCACGCTCGAGCGTGCTACACTCGAGTGTACTGCACTTGTATGACAAGCAACATCTCGTATTTCAGAGCCTAATTAGCAGCACTGTCAACCTAAAACCCATAAAACATTAAAACGTTGACCAAGGCAAAATTTATTGTATACAAAAATATATACACTAAAAACGTAACATTTCCACCCTCTAACACGGTCTTCTTCAAAAAAAAAAAAAAAAAAAAAAAGAAATTGACAATAAATATGCACTGATTTATTGCTTTATTGTGAATCTTTATCTGAAGAAGGCACTGTTAGAGGGTTGAAATGTTACATTTTTAGGGTATATATTTTTTTATACAATAAATTTTGCCTTGGTCAGCATTTTAATGTTTTATTAAGATGGAAACAAGGATTAACAGTGTTACCAAAACCCATATATGGAAGGAAACCACTCTGTGCAATTATAATGCTAAATCATAATTCTGTATACAGTACATATAAAAGTGTTCAATATCTACAGACGAAATGTAAAATGGATACACATGCTGACAGACCTGCCTAAGCAATTACAAATATTGTATCACAGCGTGTACATTATTGTTCACTTTCTGAAAAGGATAATCAGATTCTGGGAAATAAAATGCAGTTATATATTCAATTGAACATTATTTTAATTTGATAATAATCGTAGAAACATAAAATGTCAGCCTAGACAGTTTCAGCCCCTAATCATCTATTTCATTTTCACATATCTTGGTAAGATATACAAAACTGCATTTTGACATGGATATGATGACTATGTTCACTTAATTTTCAATTTCACTTCGTCTTTTACTTCACGATCCATCTTTGAGGACCACTACCATAGACAAATGAGTGAAATATGTGTTTGAGAGTTCGAGTGTATTCAACTCATTTGAGCAATTTTTGCTAAAGCAAAAGACCTATAAATTCTGTATGTCATCTAGCGCTGCCCATGCAAACTATTTGCAGCTCGAGCAAAAAACGCTCATTGCAGCACTCTAGTAAGGTACAATTTTGAATCCCAAGAAAATACAATTTTTTCTTCGTGCATGAAGTTTAGAATAAAATTCCTGTTATTTAATGACTTATCCTTGTATTTTATGGAGTGAGTCTTTTTATTCACTCTAACCCTCATCCTTTCTCATCCAAGCTTGGAACTACTGTAGCATTGGCAGAGTTTTCCACATAGTTACTGGCCATAATTTTAACTTGCAGAGGAATGACGGGGCCAACACAATATCAGGAGATTGCTGCTCAAACCATCACAGATCCGCCTCCATGTCTGACAGTAGGGCACAGGGAGTCCAGAAAGTATGCCTCTTTAGGCATTTTCCACATATTCACATGTTCCGTTGTCAGAAACAATTAGAAAGATGACTCATCTGACCATATTATCTCTATCCAGTCACCACAGGTCCATGTCTTGTGATCATGGCACCACTTTTTCATGCACTGTCATTGTGGATGGTAATCAGAGGTTTAGGAATGGCAGTCTTACCATAGAGTAAGACTTACCCTTAAGGTTGAGTTTATGAAGTTCCTGTCAGACTGTTTTTGTGGAAACAGGATCTGCCAGATGTTCATTCAGTTCTGCTCTCACTTTTGCCTCTGTACTTCTTCATGACAATCCTCTTTAATGCTCATGGATCCCTGTCCCCTAAGGTTGGCTTTTGTGCACTATGTCTCTTCCCTGATGTCACCTTGCCATGATTTATGTATGCTAACATAACCTTCGACCTTGTCCCCCTTGCTATACCAAATAAAGTGTCAATCTTCATTACTGATGCACCAACTAAACACTCTCCAACAATCTGCCCTCTTTGTCTTTGGAAATCCAATAGGTCTCCCATTTTTATAGCTTTACCTTGAAACAGTTGCACATGAAAGTTCATACTGCACTGATTCAGGCTCCACATGCAATAGGCAAACATCGTGATAATGAATGCCCATTTCAATGCATGACGATTCAGTGCTGCCAACTCACAATGAATTACCCTTCCCTTAGCAGTGTGTTTCCATAAATCTGGCCACCCCCTGTAAGTGTGTGTGTGTAATTGTATTTCAAGTAAGTTGTTCTTCTATTTCATAAAATCTTTCCACAATTGCTGTTTTATATTCATTAAGAGGTTAATATATTTTTTATTACCAACAGCTCGAATGTTGTGGCATTATGGGTCCTGATGACTGGTTCAAGCTCAACAAAATACCTCCACCATTATCATGTTGTTATTACAAATCTAATTCTTTCAAGCGGAAGGGGCCAACTGAGCCAAATTTCTGCGAGAGGCAACACAAGGTGTGTATTCAAGCAATTCTACATATTTACACTCAAACTCAGAAACTGAGTTTAATGTCACTAGAGCCAATCCTCCATAGGACTTTAACAGTGGCGTGTGGTGAAGTCTACACTTGGGGTAGCAATCAGTGGCGTGCTCAAGGGGGGTTGGTGTGGGCCATACCCCTCCCCCCTTTAGGGCCCAGTATTCCTAAAAAAAAGGAATGTCAATAACAGGAAAAGATTGCAAAATGATGAATGAGTACTAAAAGAAAGTACCCGCACCCCCATTCGAAAATAAAAAACTATTTGATATAACTACTAAGCCAGAGACCCTGGGTTCGAATCTCATCTTGGCCATGGGTGTTCTTTGTGTGGGTCCCTTCATCAATTTTATCGTATCTTCGCGATTAGCCAAAAGTGGTGGAAAAGCAAAGTAAAATAAAAGAAATCAAACAATCAATCAATGATTTGATTTCATTTTTGTTACTTAGCATTGCTTTTTTGTCACATTTGGTTAATTGCGAAGATGATATGATAAAATTAATGGAGGGACAAACACAAAGAACACCATTCGCAGGTCGGGGTTCGAACCCAGAACTCCTGGTGTTGTAGCATGCTGTTATAACCACTTCCCCACAGCTGGTTGATTTGATATTTTAAGTGCACTTTATGCACAGAAACAAAACAGGAAACAAAACACACTTTTTTGTAGTTTCTTCAATAATATTCATTTGGCTTTTTGAGTTTTGAGATATATTGTTCATTCCAAGTTATTTCATTATTCACTGCAGAGTATTATAACACATAGGAACACGAATGCGCGCTCATCACAGGTTCGAATAATGGCCTGGATTATTCAAATGAGGTCCCATCATCAATTTCATCATATCATCACTCATCCTCATTTTTGCGATAACCAAATGTGGCAGAAAAGCAAAGTAAAATAAACCAAACCAACAACAATATGAACGTGTGTTCTCTTGCCCAAATAAATACATCCATATTTATGACTGTTAGAGGCCAAGAGATTAGTATATTTAAATAAAACACTACTAAAACGAGAGCAAGAGAGAGCCTGAGCACATATTTGTAATTTAATCATTATATATTCCATATTTGAAAAAAAAAAAGAAAAGAAAGAAAGCATAACATTATTGTCTGCACATAAGAAGTTCCCATTTCATAAACAATAAAACTACATCGGTTTTGTAAATACAGAAAACGTAAGTACTGCAGAAAATTTTCTCCTAAGTTCTTTAGAGGATTTAAAAAGGAATCGAAGGAAAACCAATCCCCTATGTGTTTCTATAGGAGATAGACTGGGGGACCTGAAAGCAGGGACTTTCAACCATTTCAGCGGGGGACGAGGGGGTAAAGGAGGTAGAGGCAGAAATCTTCCCTTTTCCTTTGGGCGGTCGTTTCTACCTGGAACTGGTGAGGCAGAGGAAGAGCGAGCTAGGCCAGCTTTGCCTAGGGACGAGAAGCACGTGGAAAGAAAAGTGTTGCATATGAACTGTGGCTTTAACAAGACAATATATATATTGTGATTTGAAAATAATTAGAGATGTGAGATTGATTGATCTATCTCTGCTAGACTAGCTACTCCTCAGTGCACGTCACTGGACTTTAACCAAATTTCTGTAGGAAAGGAGCACATGTAACACAACGGTGGGGGAGCATGAGTGGCTAGAGAACACTACTCAAAGTACACAAAAGCATTTCTGTGGTGTTGACAGCTCTTGTGCCAAACCAAACATGTATGTACAGAGGTTGTTCCGCCTACGTTTGGCCAATTTCGTTCCTTCCACCCTGCACTCAGAATGAACTCACCCAACCTTGGTCAGGCATGTTTGTCAGTGTAGTGTGTGAGCTGTAAAAGTGTGGTTGTGTTTTCTCATTGGGCCAAAAATCCCGCCAAAACTGAGCCGCTTTTTGGGAGGAGTGCGTTGTATAACTTTCCAAGTGTTTGCATTTTCTCGCTTGGCCGAAAATGTTGCCAAAACAGTTGCTTTTGGGAAGGTTATGTTGTAGCCTTTATGACGCAAATTTCAGTGTGTCAATGATCAGGAAGTAGTGTAAGAGCAAGAATTGTGACGTTAGTTTGACTTTATTCAAGAATGTGATCGGCAAGTATAAGGATTGCATGGCCCCAGCGTTCGGTTCTCCAACAAAGGGGACGAGAACACGGCCGTGCAGACAAGCAAACCACAAGTATGCAGGCGAAACTTCGCAGAATGGACATGCAAGAGAATCCACCGACCCAAAGACAGATGGAAAATCATCTAAATATGTCTTTGGAAACTGTTAACAGCACCTTGCACTTGCATACTGGTGGTGGCTTGTGTGCACGGCCATGTTCTCGTCCCCTTTGTTGGAGAACCGAACGCTGGGGCCATGCAATCCTTATACTTGCCGATCACATTCTTGAATAAAGTCAAACTAACTTCACAATTCTTCCTCTTACACTACTTCCTGATCATTGACACACTGAACTTTGCGTTATAAAAGGCTACAACATAACCTTCCCAAAAGCAACTGTTTTGGCAACATTTTCGGCCAAGCGAGAAAATGCAAACACTTGGAAAGTTATACAACGCACTCCTCCCAAAAAGCGGCTCAGTTTTGGCGGGATTTTTGGCCCAGTGAGAAAACACAACCACTCTTTTACAGCTCACACACTACACTGACAAACATGCCTGACCAAGGTTGGGTGAGTTCATTCTGAGTGCAGGGGGGGAGGAACGAAATTGGCCAAACGTAGACGGAACAACCTCTGTATATGAAATGGATGCACAGACACTCACAAAGAAACACCTATGTCAGCACCAGGACTCTTACCTGAGACCAGCCAGGCAAGATAATGGGTCCAGCACTTACCCATGCTTATGAACCAATCTGGCATTATTCCATTAATTAGTCTTCTTTAGTACTAATAAGTGTTCTGGATTTTTTTAATTGTTTCATATGCCAATGCTTTAATAAGCCTTGGATGATAATTTATTAATTTGTAAATGCATAAGATGCTAAAATCATTTATTTGTATTATTTTTGCATATTGTGGTATGTAAGATCCAAAAATGTTATTTTCAATATTTTTACATATATTAGCTTTTAGTACATATTTTATAGTTATTACTACATATACTTTCCATATTTTTAAACATACATTTCACTTCTTGTGTTAAATATCACAGGTTTTCCATTCATCTGAATGTCTCTTCTTTTCCCTGTTTATTTCAAATCTTGACAATAGAAAATGCATGTCATTCTAACATTTTTGCCAACAATAGAGAATGCAAGCTCAAATTTTCCAAGTGAAATCCATTGTATATTTTAAATATATTCCCATTACTTCTAACTAACTAACGAACTATCTAGCCTTCTTAAACCTGAAGGTTCATGGCTGCAGCAACACAGGCCTTCCATCTGTCCCTATCCTGAGCAAGATCTATATACGAGGTTTGGATAGAAAAAAACCGGATTGATGTTGCTATTGGCAAACAACGAATGCGCGAAGGTTGAGCAATGCATGATTCTATACTACCATACCCTGCCTACAGAATGACTAATTGCCCTGGGTGCAGGCCTCTCAGTTTCGCTGTGGCACTTGGACAAAGCGGAATGTGCGTCTGTGGTGGTTTAAACGGTTTAAAGAAGGACAGGAAATGATCCAAGACAACCCACGTTCAGGACGACCATGCACGTCAAAAACGGAAACAAACATTCAAAAAGTAAGTGATGTGATTCGAAAAGATCGTCAATTGACCATTAGAGCAGTTGCTGAAATCACAGGAATAGACAAAGAAAGTGTTCGACAAATTTTACACGAGAATTTGAACATGAGTAAAGTGTGTTCAAAACTCGTGCCAAGGAACCTGACATTGGAACAGAAGGAAGCTCGAGTGAACATTTGTACGGACACTTTGAAGAACATTGAAACAGACCCTACATTCTTAGAGAGAGTGATAACCTGTGATGAATCGTGGTTTTTCACGTACGACCCTGCCACAAAGTGCCAATCAATGCATTGGAAGACCCCGAGTTCGCCACGTCACAAGAAAGCTGGCATGAGCAAGTCCAAATTCAAAGCCATGATGATTGTCTTTTTTGACATTCGAGGAATTGTGTACGTTCATTGGGTACCCGAGGGTCAAACTGTAAACCAACATCATTACATTAATGTGCTGAAAACCCTTCGTGAGCGAGTAAGAAGACGACGACCTGATTTGTGGCAACGGAAGTCATGGATTCTGCACCAAGACAATGCTCCTGTCCATACGGCCCTGTCAGTGAAGACATTTTTGGCTAAATATGGCATCCCAGTGTTAGAACATCTGCCGTATTCGCCGGACCTTGCTCCCTGTGACTTCCTTTTATTCCCCAGAGTGAAGTCCGCCCTAAAAGGAACCAGATTTGAAACAGTAGAAGCTGTGCAAAGAAAAGCGACGGATGTAATGAACATGATCTCGGAAAATGACTGGCAACACTGCTTCCAGCAATGGAAAATTCGTATGGAGCGGTGTACAGATCGTGCAGGGGAGTACTTTGAAGGAGATAAAGTTCCTGTTGTACAAAATGCCGAATAAAATATTTCATCGCATCAGTCCGGTTTTTTTCTAGCCAAACCTCGTATACTCTTTTCTATCCCTACCGATTTCCTTCAGGTCCATCTCAACGTTATCCCTCCATCTTCGTCTTGGCTTTCCTACAGGTCTCTTACCATCAGGTTTCCCAACAAGAATCCTGTAAACTTTTCTTTCCTCCATTCCCATTACTTCACATATTAAAAGCTGTTTCAGTCAATATAAATCTGTCTTTAGAGATATTCATGTTTCAGCAATTAAAAGAAAGTTTAGTAATCCATTGTTTTGGTAAAAAAATTAAGCGCATTTTGTATTTGAATTTTGCATTGCAATTAATGTAATGTATGCTTAATGCATTTTATTTAGCTACGTAAGCTTCTTGCTTAATGAAAATTGCAACTTTTCACTATTGTAAATGCATATTTAATTCCATATTTTCATTAAAATAACTAAATATACAGGGTGACTGGTAATTAGATGTATTCCCTGAAAGGGGTTAAATTAGAGACAATTTGCAATAACTTTGACCGTATGATACCCTGTCCGAAAATTAGTAGTTTTCGAGATAATCAAATTTCTTTTGTTTCTTTAAAAAATGACAATTTTACACATAAAAACATGAATTGAGAAAAAACTGCTCATTGTATGGAACTTATTTCAGCATTTTCTGATAGCTAACGAATAAGTGGTTCGTTCAAAAAAAATGTTTTTCCCAAATAACAATCACATGTAAGTAACGGGTGGGTCTAAACTTACAACTGATGATAAAAAAATGCACTCTTAGTTTACTTGGCAACGTATTAATAACAAAAATGGTATGACACGATGCGTACAAATTACTTAAATTACTTCCTTGTGACATCTGCTATCCAACAAGGTACAAATGTTGCTAACATTCACATTTGTGTACAAGAAATAATACTTCATTCATCTTCATGTGAATGGAATCAATTGAAAAATACAATTAAAGAACATTACACGTCTTTCTCAAAGTCGGCACCTTCATTACAAATGCAGGCACGCAGGTTTTTACGAACATTTGGTCTCTTAACTCGTGAGTTTACCGGTGTCTTGTCATGTGGCTCCAAATGTAAAAGTCGCCAGGCGTCAAATCGATCGAGGGATCGAGCTGGGCAGTCATCATGCTGATAAATCATGTCACGTCTTGTAGCTAGAGGCACATCCTCCAACAACATTGCCATCCCGTTCCTCAAAAAATGTTCATAAGTGATGCCATTTAAGATTTGGGGCAGGAAAAATGGCTCGATCAAATGATTGTTGATGACGCCCATCCAAACTTCTGCCTGGGCGTGCGACAGTGGCTGGATGAAAATTACCCAAAGAAATGGATTGGCCGAGGCGGCCCGTTTCCCTGGCCGGCTCGATCCCCCGATTTGAAGCTTTGCGACTTCTACATTTTTAGCCACATGACAAGACAGCGGTAAACTCGCAAGAAGAGCTCAGGGAGAGGATCTTAACAGCTGGTCAACACATCAAGGACACCATCACATCAAGAGTTAAGAGAATAAATGTCTGTAAAAACCTGCGTGCCTGCATTCGTAACGTAGGTGACCACTTTGAGCAAGACGTGTAATGTTCTTTAATTGTATTGTTCATTGATTCCATTCACATGAAGATGAATGAAGTATTATTTCTTGTACACAAATGTGAATGTTAGCAACATTTGTACCTTGCTGGATAGCAGATGTCACAAGGAAGTAATTTAAGTAATTTGTACGCATCGTGTCATACCATTTTTGTTATTAATACATTGCCAAGTAAACTAAGAGTGCATTTTTTTATCATCAGTTGTAAGTTTAGACCCACCCGTTACTTACATCTGATTGTTATTTGGGAAAAACTTTTTTTTTGAACGAACCACTTATTCGTTAGCTATCAGAAAACGCTGAAATAAGTTCCATACAATGAGCAGTTTTTTCTCAATTCATGTTTTTATGTGTAAAATTGTCATTTTTTAAAAAAACAATTGAAATTCGATTATCTCGGAAACTACTAATTTTCGGACAGGTTATCATATGGTCAAATTTATTGCAAATTGTCTCTACTCTTGTCTTTCAGGGAATACATCTAATTACCAGTCACCCTGTATATTTACATATCTAACACTTTAAACACATTACCTGATTAATGCACTGTTCCCAAATTTCAAACAATATATTATTATAGTCAGTGCTGAAAGTGGAAATTCCTAGGTGGGGAGATACTTGTATTGAGACAATGAAGTAGGGAGACGCTTATGCATTCAATATTATTATTGTCGAATTATCCTGTCTGGGATTGTGTTTTACACAAATATTCTTAACTGGGGAGGGAGCATCCCACTGCAGTCCCCTACTTCAAGCATTGATTACAGTAGTTCATCTTCTTGCAAAGCTACATGTAAACATGAATTTTCGCTCTGTGACAGTAGAGGCATGTTCTTCACAATTGATTCTGCAGTCAAGAAATGCAAATTCCACAGTTGGGTCACTCCATGTCAAATCAATCAATAAAAAATATTTTTGAACCTAAAGAATTCAGATTTTTAAATATTTTTGTTTATTCATTGTACCTATCAAGAGGTCAAAAACTGCCAAATTTCAGATTTTTTGGGCTCTTAGTTTTTGAGTAAATGGCTTTAAAAAAACAACAAAATTTCCAAAATTTGATGACATTTTGAAATCTTTATACAGCTGTAGATCAAAACTATTCCAGAGAGCTCAAATTCATATCATTCTCTTCTGCTTTTAATGATCTTTAATTTGAAATGCAACATAACATGACTGTGCTTTTTGAATTTTTCAGAAACACAAAAAAAAAAAAAGTTTTTTGGAAAATCTAAAAAATGCCAATTTTAATTTCTTTGAAAAAAAATATGTTTTGAAGGTATCAATTGACTATCTGTGTGCAAAATTTCATGATGGGACTGCAACGGGTTCCTATGGAAATTATTATTTTTGTATTGTAACCCATACAGCACACATCTCCAAGGGATGTGCATAGGATATCCACAATGTCCAGATCACATCCATGTATATTGTGGATATCTCATGGATGTCCCATTGATATCCACTCCTGGATATCCAGCACTGTATATCCATGGGACGTCTATGGGATATATCATCCTGGATATCCATAAGACGTCCCATTCTGGATATTCATGAAATATGTGGTATTACGTCCATGTGTTATCACAAATTTGACAAATGTTTTGATATCCGTGTAAAGATTCAGTCATAGTATCTAGCCTCAATTGTGTTAGCACTCAAACTTTGTTATGCAGTAATAAATCATAAATAAACATCTCCCACAGGAATTGAGTTGTCAGTAGGCCCATTGTCTTTTCAGCAAGTCACGCATGCGCGCTACCAGGTAAAAGTTGCCACAAGGCTTTCTTTGTGTCTCTTCTCGAACACAACTGCAGTTTGCATGATGACGTTGCCTTGTGTGGTAGTGAAGAATAAGCTCTGCTTACTCTGCTTATGCATGTGAATACAAAGTACTTTTCGGATGTGTAAATGCGTGTGTGTGAATTTGTGTGCGTACATGAGAGTGAGTGAGTGAAAAAAAGAGAGAGAGTGGAGTGCTTCTTATGAGCATATGTGTACTCGAGGTCTTCATTATGTGTAAATCTAGTCCAGGAATGTTCTTTTCGTTTCCAAAATATGTGCGAAAAATATCAGCATAATGTCCAGATTAGGTACAATTTTAGTTCAGAATATATCCTTATCCACAATGAAATAAAAACATCTAGATAATGTATCTATCACATGAACCCATGTTTGAAACATGTCCAAAAGTCATGCATAGAATGAACAAAATGATCGATATTATGTCCAAAACACATCCAAAAATGATCCACAGAATGTCCGTAACATATCCAGAATGTCCAAAAAACATCCAAAACTGATCCACAAAATGTCCAAAACACATCCTTCCTGCATATCCTATGCACGTTCCCTGGACAGACATATGGATATCCAGGAGACATCCTATGGATGTCTACTGGACATTCTGGGACATCCTATGGATATCCAGAATTTCAGCATGAATATCCACAAGACGTCCATTAGACATCTCCTGGATATGTGTATGAAATTTGCTAATTTGTTGACTTCCGTTTTAAAACCACAACTATATGCTGAGTGGTTGATGTTTAAGTCTTCATATTACTCTATTTTATAATTTTTTGACTACAAATAATATGAAAATACCTAAAATTTATCACTTTTAATATCAGGTAATCAAATTGAAAAATGTATATTTGTGTTTACGTTTTAGAATAGGATACAAATGCAAGGTCTTAAAAAGAAATGTATATATGTAACATTCATAATGAAATAAACAACCCTTTTTATTAACTGCACATTAGTTTGATAACAATTAATTTAAATTAATTCACTTTAAAAGCATCGCTTTGAGAGTATAAAACACAGCTACTTCACTGAACATAGCACAAAAGACAACTGACTGAAGATTGCACATTGATGTTCACTGAGGTATACAGAGTCTAGCAGTGATATAACAATTGCTCTCACATCTATAATCGCAGTATTTATTGTCTTGTCGAAGGCACATTTCACAAGTGACACTCTTTCTCACATGCTTCTCATCACCTCCCTGCTGCGATAAGCCCTTAATGCTGTTGAATTATTTGACAACAAAGCAAGAGAGTGAAGTTGCAAATGACTATGCACTCAATTTTGCAATTTGCTGCAGTCCTTTTCTTCTTGGAACAGCTGTATGCAGCAAGTAATACAGCATTAAGATCTGACAAGCGATGCGAGGAAAACTCTTTAAGAAGATAAACGAGGTGAGTGTGGATTTCTGTTTCATTTGAAAATTATTTTTGCTTATAGCTATCATTATGAAATAGGAATAAACTATAATTGCACTCTTGCCTTTACATATTTCATAGGCCAGACGTGATTGCAAGTGCTGTTCAAATGAAATTTTTGTGAGAGGATGCCTGGATGCACTAGCAAAAGACTTTTCAAATGAAGCTTCTGTAATTGGTGGCTTAAGCATGGGTTTCATGTCACTTTTGGTTAGTACAATATTTTAGTTACACTTTGTCTTTTTATTGATATAAGAAACTTGTTTAATAAATAAGATAACAAGATCTTTAATGAACATACAAATATTGTTTTCATTTATTGACTTAATATTTGAAGTCCTGAAGTGCATCATATGTTTATTTAAAATTGTTCTTCATGGGTCTTTTATTGTCATTATACAACACAATTAAGCAAAATTGTGGAACGTGTGAACTCTATTTAGTACCTAAGTCTTTACATTGACTGACAAATATATGGAACAAATTATAATAAACCATCTCTAATATTAATAGAAATGAAGACAATTATGTCACATTTTCACCCCCAGAAAGCAGTCAATAAATAACGAGGCAGAGGATATTTCACAATACTTACGATATTGAAGAGGTTTTCTCGAGCAATCAGCCAGGTGATTTCCGGAAAGGCTTCCGAACTTTCGAGAGCTAACGTCACTCTCTTCTTCACTGAATGGATAGACACCACCACCAAAGCCCGCATGGAATTACAAGCCAGCAAGACCACTGCCTAGCAGAGCAGTAAATACTCTCACCTAGCTTCATCCAACAGTCAACAGAGACAAAACGTTTCGACGAAGCCACAATCTCCATCCTGTCAAAGGGGTTGAACTTCGCTCCCGCTCCTAAAACCATTCCTACCACAGACATAATCAGCAGCATCGAGCAAGCCGTAAAAGACCTTCCAGTGACAGCCGCCCAGGACATTCGTCGAGAAGTATATGTGGCCATTAAAAGGGCCGCTCCACCAAAACCGAACATCACAGCAGCAGAGAAAGCTGCTCTCAAGCAACTGAGAGAAGACCAGGACATCATCATTCTACCAGCAAACAAAGGAAACACCACTGTTATACTTGAATCCACAGAGTATAACAGCGAAATCACAGACATTCTCACCGACGGCACATACCGACCTTTACTCCGAAATCCCACAGCTGCAATAGAGAGGAAAACCACAGCTCTACTGAAGAAATCCACACTGCCGAAAGAAACCGGGGACCGGATAACACCAAATGAAACAGTACCTCCACGACTTATACGACCTTCCGAAAATACACAAAACTGATGTTCCATTAAGACCCATCGTAAGCGCAATTGGATGCCCTACCTACACTCGCCAAATTCCTAACGGCACAACTCCAACCTCTGACGGGAAAGTGCCAACACTATGTTAAAAACTCATCGGACTTCTTCAAGACCCTTCAGAACATCAGAACTTCTCCCGGAGAACTTCTAGTCAGCTTCGACATTGTATCGCTTTCAACAAAGTGCCGCTTCAAGATTCTTTAACACTGTTGGAGCAACATTTTGCACCAGATATCATTAGCCTTTTCAAACATACCCTGACTTCAACATACTTCAGCTACAAGGACAAATACTATGAACAGACTGACGGAGTGGCAATGGGATCCCCACTCTCACCGGCAATAGCCAATTTCTTCATGGAGAACTTCGAACACGAGGCACTCCGTTCAGCTCCACAGAAACCTTCCGCATTTTACAGATATGTAGACAACACCTTTGTCATCTGGCCGGACAGTGAAGCAGCGCTACAAATATTCCTGATTCACCTCAATAACCAGCACCAGAACATCAAATTCACCATGGAAACAGATATCAATGGCAGCCTTCCATTCCTGGACATCCTCATCCCACGCAAACCGGACGGGACCTTAGGACACAGCATATATAGGAAACCTACTCACACCGACCTATACCTCAACGCCAAGAGTTTTCACCATCCAGCGCAGCGGTCAACAGTACTCTCGACATTGTTTCACCGAGCCATCGCCATCAGCCACGCAGAGCACCTTCAAGAGGAAATAAGACACCTACGCAGACAGAATGGATACAGTGAAGGTATTATCAACAAGACGCTAAAGAAAGTAACACACAAGAACAGCCAACGAACAAACCTGGATCCACCTGATGACCAAGAAGACAAGAAGATAGCCATCGTCCCATACACTGGTAACCTCTCTGCAGTCATCAGCCGCATTCTTTCAAAACACAACATCAAGACGATCCACAAACCACCATCGAAAGTCAGAAGCAGACTTCGAAACCCCAAAGACGACCTAGGACAGAAGACACTGGGGGTTTACCGTATCACCTGTGCCTGCAGTAAAGCCTACATTGGACAAACGGGGAGGACAATTGAACAGCACTGCAAAGAACACGCCAGCTACATAAAGAATTTTCATCCGGAAAAATCAGGGTTAGCAGAACATTCAATCCAGGAGGGCCATAGAATTGATTTCACAACCACAGAGATCATCAATAAATCATCAAATTACTGTGACCGTCTCATCAAAGAAGCAATAGCCATACACGGGGAAAAGGACAACCTCAACAGGGACATGCGACTCGAACTGGACCCAGCCTGGTTAGCGATAGTCGACTGGGAGCACGGACGTCGGAGAAACGCCACCCAATTGGCCTGCCACCTACACCGGACCCCTCCCACACCAAATACATATAACGTCACCCTGACTTATCTCTGCACTTCATTCCCTGAAGATGAGAGTGATGTTAGCTCTCAAAAGCTCGGAAGCCTTTCTGGAAATCACCTGGCTGATTGCCAGAGAAAACCTCTTCAATATTCGCCGCCAGGAAAGCTTCAAGAATTATCTCAAAAGTATTGTCTGCCACTGTTTAGGCATTTATTCCATTGTGACATCAGTCGCAAAATGGCATGCTCGTAGAACTCCTTTGGCTGCTGTTGGAACAAATTGCGCATGTACTCCTTGACATCATCGTCCGATTGAAAGCGTTGTCCCTGCAGTGTTTTTTTGAGCTCACTGAAGATGTGGAAGTCACACGGGGACAGATCTGGACTATAGGGGGGTGGATAAGGACTTCCCACTTGAATTTTTTCAGACAGTCATTTGTTGCATTGTCTGTGTGTGGTTTAGCGTTGTTGTGCAATAGGACAAAACCACGAGAAAGGTGATTGGGACATTTAAATTTGATTGCCTTCCTGAGCTTCGTTCACGTTTCACAATACTACTGGGCATTGACCCGTAGCTCCATGCTCCAGAAAGTCGACGAGGAGTGGTTCCTTGTGATTGAAGAAGAACCAAAGCATGCCCTTGCCGGCACTAGCGTGGAGGGTATTGAACTTTTCTTGGTGGAGGGGAATCTGCGTGCTTCCACTGATGACTTTGCCGTTTCGACTTGGGCTCAAAGTGGTGGCACCAACTTTCGTCGCCAGTAACAATTGCTGACAGGAAATTGTCCTTACTGTTGTTGTAACGCTGCAAAGACCCCCTACACCTTCCGCTGTCAAGAAGCGCACAAGACCCTGCTGCTCCTCTTTGGATGCCTCCATAATGCGTTGCAGTCAAACATGAATGACTGGACATGGCCGCTGCTCAGTTAGCAGACTTTCCGCATACCTTGCCAGACACGTAACACCATCTAGCGAGAATCAATTTCGTCACACCTGCACCTCCTTTTCGGGCCCGTGGACCGATCCATTTCTAATGACCATATTTTTGGTGTAATATCCTCTGCCTTGTTATTTATTGACTGAGCCTCATATTTTAAAATCAGTTTATTTAATAATTGATGCTCTATTTTCCCCAAACCTTTACAACACCATATGAAAGTTCATTATAATTTCTTCAAGCTTTTACTAAATCACAGGAAGGACGGACTTCTGCGGGTCTGCAGACCATGCAAATTTTCAGCCAAGTCCTCAGCAGAATGTCCAAGATCGTGGCATGGCTGAGTTCAAGACCAGGGCTATCTCACAATGCAGCAGTCTTCAAATTTAAACAAAAAAAAAAAAAGTGCTGGAGGGGGTAGGGGGAATGGCTCTTCCTTTGTGATCCTGAAAACTGGAATCAGTACATACATAATAATTATTATTATTTTTGATCCATGTTCGTAGTATTACTGAGATGAAATTCTTGAAGTGTAAGAGGAAATAATGCAACTAAAACATTTACTACAATCAGTTTTAACCAACTAGCCTGCAGCTTTTGCCTGAACAGATTCTGTCGAGATATTGGCCTCGAGAGTTCTGGAAAGGTTTCCAAGCTTTACTCTCATCATCTGAGTGGAAGTCCCTGGTTTATATCCAGAGACAATCTTTTTTTCATTTTTCACTAAAAAACATTATTACTTATTTCAGTTTTTGTAGAATGCAGCACCAGTAAAAAAGTAAAATGCTTCCCACCACATCATGAAGGTGTAAGGGGGTGTGGAGTTGGGGCCTCCACACTTGATTGGTCATGGCTGGAGGTGGGGGTGATGTGATCAGCACCATGCCCCAGAGTTTCCTCCAGGAACCCACTTTATACGATGCTGGAGCTGCTTGAACAGGTGGGGAAAAAAATCCCGGTTCTCCCCCACCGGAGATCGAACCCAGGGCTCTCGCATGGTAGTCAGACACCTGACTGAGATAACGTGGCTTGGTAGAACCAGTAGTATACTTGTATGTGTTACTTGTTTCTTTAATTGCTGCACCTTCAAGCACATTTTGATTTTCAAAGTAAATTATAGGAAAGAAATACTAAGAGAGTTTATTATCTCTTTCAGGTCATGGTTGTCATTGCTTCAATTATTTCCTACAAGTTCTGGGTTGACAGAGAAATCATAAACCAATGACAAATGTAGAAACACATTTATAGTGTATGCTTAGCAAATTTATTTTCGTGAATTTACAGCAAATAAAAATAATCCAAATTTTATTTTCATTTGATTTTTTTTTTTTTGCACATTCTTAGTTTTGTTAGTGGTGTAACTGTCCTTATAATATATATTCCATTATGTACAAGTAGGTTCAAGTTCCAGTATATGCATACCTCATCATGTGAACATGCACATGATGTAATGCACATTCTTACACACTTTTGCAACTCTTCAAAATATTATTGATAGCATCAGCTGTTCATGCAATAGCAGCCGTGTCCTGCGCATCAGTATTATCTAGTAGTTTGAGGCACAGTCTTTAAAAATTACATTTGTGTTATATGTTGTTGTGAACAGGGGCGAGGATGACAACAAATTATACATACATTAATTTTAATTAAGGCCAGTGGAAAAACATTAAGGGCAAGGGTGAAGAATCCCAAATCTCAGTCCCCACAAACTCTCCAACAGACAAGGAAAATTTGGTAACTGATACAATTTTACATTCATCAACGGTTTTAATTAATGAAATGCTTGGATATATCTTGAAAATAAAATCACTGGTAAAATCAAAAACCCATTTATGGTATCATTAAAAATTAACACTGATTTCCAAAGGACTTTTTCCAAGTGCTTCTCTACTAAATACAAAAATGTATCCATTCTCTAGAAATGTAAAATCTAAGAAACAACCTTTGCATTTGCAAAGTACAAATTTAGACACTTCTTCAATTAGCAACCAAGAACATACTATTCATTCACAGATTAAGCCTTGTGTCAACATATTTATAAACAATAATGTAAGTAATTTTTACACTTACTTTATCATTTTTTCTGGCACATATTCAGTTTTAACATATTATTTCAACTGTATCAGTCTTAATCAGTAAATATCATGCTACAACACAGAAAGTTTTCATGAAAAATGTGATATTTTATACATGTCAACATCATCATAAAAACAAGCAAGACAGTCACAACATGCCCCTTTGTTTTGTTGATTGTCCTAATTTTTCAATTGACCTCCACCCTTCTTAAGGGGTGAGAGATCAAATGCAGAATGTGGTAGAAAGCTTAAAACAGCATTAAAAATTACTAAAACTAGGTTAAACATAAGGCTGAGCTAATAAGGATGCAAATATATTGGTATTGGAAAATACCGTTGGAACTGAAACAGCAATACCTTTCTGGAGTTTTGGTATTGCATAAGACAACACCCAAAAAAGCAAAGGGACATTTTTTAGAGTAATTATCCTGTAAATTATGCAAACTACATTATTTCAATTAATTTTACTCCAGCATTGTGTGGCAAAACTTATTTTCATAAATAAATGATAGCCATTTTAATATTTCGATTATATCTTATGTAATACTTTGAATATTTTAAGGCAAAACTCTCTAGTAGAGTGATGTGATATAAGATGCAATGGAATACTTGAATATTATATTTATAAACATTACGAATGCAAGTTGTAATTATTGAAATGTCAAAGCATTGGTATTGATGGGAATCTCTACAAGTACTAATTTAGTGATACCAGGTCAGCTACAGTTAAATGGATAATCGATTGATTTGATGTTTTAAGTCCACTTTATGCACAGTAAGGCTAATCAGGACAGGACCTACAGTTTAAAGTGGGATCCAAACCACTATGTGCCTCCACCGGGTATCAAACAGTTAAATGGATAAAAACAGGATCCCATGGGTGGAATTGATAACTGCTTCCAGCAGCTGCAACAAATGAAATGGTTTACTCCAACCAACACTACTTCAGAATCTATTTTCTATTTAGTTCAGTTTCACTTGCAATTTCTGTATAAAAGTACAAAATCTCAAGAAATATTCATACCTCTCCAACATCAGAGGAAACCAAGGGATTTTTCACTGTAAGTAGAAGTTATCTGTAATGAGGAAAAGGCACTAAGAGTAGTTTCTCTCGAGTACTACTCCCTTCATACTTTGTACTGTTTTGTGAGCAAAGCAACAGGCACTATTGGTGATTTTTCATAGACCACATTCCCACAACAAGTGTGCATCTTTACTTAACTACATTTCATACATGGTGCACAGTGAGTATTTAGACCATGTTGATACATTCAGTTGTTTTGTGTAGTACCAAGTGGTCATATTAAATTTTCCCTGCTCGGAACCCTCCAGAGACTGTTTGGAGCATCATATTGTGGTGAAACTTGGTATAGAGGCCATGGAGGCTTTGGGGAAGCGAATGCTGATGGAAAAAAATAAAATTCAAATGTTCACCACCAAGTGAAAATATGGTGCTGAAATCTGGATCACAGTAAACAACATTCTGAAAATGCTTTGTGTGACCACCGTCTTACACCTACAAATGGACATTCATGTTGATGGGCATGTACTGACATAAACTCAAAATAAACTTTTGCATATTCGACTTCTGGTTGTTGTTACTTTAGTACCACATTTTCACCTGGTGGGGAAAATTTTAACTATTTATTTTTCATCAGCTTTTGCTTTCCCATGGTCTCCATAGTTGGTATACCACATTTCACTGCAATCCATTGCTTCCAACAGACTCCAGAGGACCTTGAGTAGAGAAACTTCAATTATGACTCCCTGGGTACTGTTATACAAAAGTTGCTCAATTTGCTGTTCATTCACAATCGACGTGGAAATAGAAAATCTTGCTGTCTGTGAAGGGCCATCAGTGACAAGATATTAAATGCAAAAGAATGTGTGTAGCAGATGGCTGAAGTTTATTGCAGATGTAATGAAGGAAGAAAATTGTGTTTGGAATGTTGAGGGAGGAACAAAGTGGCTGCTTCTCCCGGTGAAGGATAATTTAAACAGAAATGTGAATTCAAAAATTCAGGAAAATAGGTAAATTATATTTTTTGCATTACAGCAATAGTTTTCAACAGCAGCCGGAGTAAAGTGACAAAAAAATTCAACACAAACTTGCGTCAGAATATAACAATAAATGTGACAACTATGTAGAAAAAATAGCATAATAAATGTAGGAATATTGAGTATTAGATATATATATCTTGCAAAGTTCCTTGTATACATTTCTACACCCAAGTAGACGAGTCTCATATACATTTTTTGTTTCTCAAATTGGGTCACTGCCTTTATTCAAAGTGTTTCACTTTCAGCTGATATTAACAACATATGCAGTTACTGAACATTAATTTGTCACCATATAAGTTGCTTACTTAATGAATATCAAAATAATTTTACCTTTAAATATAGCACTTTCAAGAAAAACAAAGTAAGCTCTCTGCTTATTTTTATGTATAATATCTATATATATATATATGACAAAAAATAATTTTGCATAATATAATAACAGCAAAAACTAGAATTTTTTTATAAACACCCAACAGACCAGAAATCATGATTACATGAATAATAAACATAATTTTAACAATGGTTGCATTTGATGGACTGCAGCTCAGTGAGCACATACAATTCTTCTGAGCCTAATGAGAGAACTGGAACCAGAAAGAAATGTGTGGGAAAGTGCGAATTATTTCTGGCAGTCCTATTTAACATACTACTAATTACAAATATATGCATATTTAGGCTATATCGAGTTTTTCTCGTGTGAGACCATCTGTCTCCTGCCCACTCTCTAGTGTTATCACTTCTATGGAAACTCAGAAATCTTTGCGTTTTTTGTTTGTTTCAAGTCCACGTTATGTACAGATAGGCTAATCGGGACTGGATCTGCAGTATAAAGTGGGATCCACACCACTATGTGCCTCCACAGGGTACTGATTACTAGGCGGCAAAGTTACCAATATGCCATTGGGGAGGTGGACACACTAAAATGTGGTGTAGGAAAATTACAATACAATCACCTATAAATTCACTAATAAAATACATGCAATGAAAGGTACTTCTACTAGAGTAGATTCAGAATTATTTATGGAATATAAAATGCTTTTACAAATTTCACTGGAAACTAACAGTTATTGTTTACCTGCAAGAAAGAACAAGTGAGACCTATTTCTGCCAGATATATTACAGGATAATCCTACGTATTTATGCTCATCAATAGAGGCACACATTTTTGGTAGATAAAAAAGCAAAATTTTGGTACAAAAACAGAGTCAACTTCAGGTTCAAGAGTTGGAAATAAAATAAATTTTTGTGTTATAGCAGTGAAAAATCAGATTAAAAGCAGTATATAAAATGACATTTTAGTTCTAATATTGTAAATATAATCGCAAATTTGATTTAAAAACTGCACTTACTACACAAAATAAACATATCCCTTCTAATATCACATATTATGTAGTTACCAGAATATTAAGTTTGTTGCTGTATAAAAAAAGGGGTCCATTTTTGCTTCTCAAATATTTACAGCAGAATTAATCAATTTTCCATGAATCACATAACTCCCAGGATAATTGAAACTTCAGAAAGCGTCATGTTGGTAAATAAACTCTAAATTTCGTGTTTAAGAATCTATTTCACATCAATTTGTGACAAAACAAAGTAAGCACCGGTCATCGGGAGATGTGGTGATGACCAAGCAAAACAATAAAAATATTGCATTTTATATATTTTAGAGAAGCAGTAAAAATAATAAGTCAGAATACTCGCATATTTGTGCGAAATAAACCAAGCCACATCATGAAACAGCTTGAAATATGCAAGAGATTCAGTAATCTTAATGCATCGAAATGAGGCCCCAGTACTACCCCTCGTGCCAAACCCTCCCGCCAAGTTTCCTATTGATGGCAATGGTGTTCGTCCATCTAGCTCATCGCAGAATGGTGCGAATCTCTCTGGTCTCTGCTGGTACCGAGAACAGCCGAACGCTTCCGAACAGTCAGACAGGTCCAACAACCTGTACTTTCCCCCACTCTTGAAGGTCTGGGTCATATAACAAGCTCTTTTTACAGCCCCCATCCCCATGTTTACAGCCACGGCAGGGTTTGTCTGGAGTCATCAAGATTCTTCCAAGTGTCTAGTGGCGTGCTCAAGGAGGGGTGGTGAGTATCATAATTCTGCTTAGGCTCAATATTCTTTGAAAAAAAAGTAGAAAGAAAAGGCAGGAAAAGATGGCAAAATGAGGACTTCAGGAATGACTACTAAAAAGTACACGTAACCCCCCTCCCCCTCTTCGAAAATCCTGGGCACACCACTCGAATGTCTCCTATTTCCGAAAAGCACACATTGAACAATATGAATCCGGTTTTTCATTATCAAAACAAGAATTGGCGGCGAACCATAAAGGTTCTTCTTACCTTTACATATGACAATTGCAGTGTTTGCATTTCAGTTTCCATCATATTTAATAATTCTCGTCGTATGGGATAGAATTATATGTCTTTTGTAGTCGTAAGGTCTGTGGTATGAGCTTTTACATTGAATTGGCAGTGACTTTGGCGTTTATTGAGGAGGAATATTGTGCCTGCCCCCCCTCTCCATTGAAAGATCGACCCTGACATTTGGCAAATCTTGCAATGACGACATAAGAATTTCACGCTTCGCCACTGTAAGCACCTCACACCTTTCAGAAACATGAAAAATTAACATTACAATGTGTTATTTCATATTTCATCAAAAATTAAACATGCATGCCTCTACTCATCAATAATATTGTAAATAAAATTTGTAAGTAACCTTTAATGATAATTACTGGGTTTTTGTAGTGAACAGTATAGAATTCAGACTTTAGGACTACCTAAAATTAATGACTATTAATTACAGTGTCTGAACTAGGGCTGAGCCAATAACACTCTGAACCAATAACAATATTATTACCAATTCTAATGCTGATACCGATGACTGAAAATTGCAACAATTAAAAATTGTTCAAAATATTGATTAATATTAATAAATAAATATTTCACTGCAATTACATCCATCAATATTCAGTTTAGTTTTAAAATATTCACAAAATTACTCTGAAATATTACAATAGCAACAATTTAATCACAAAATCCATTTTTTCAAACAACATAGCTGAAAAATAAGTCACAATTTTGAATTTTGCATAAATCTAAAATAATATTACTCCACTAAAGTGTTGTGCAACATTTTCGTGGATCCTGCGAAATACACAAACCCCAGAAAAGTACCAGCCAGTATCAGTGAATAAATAGCAACCTAAACTTTCTGATAACAATACCACTGGTATTGGCCAATGCCCATATATTGGCATCACCATCCCCCATATATTGGCATCACCATCCCTAGGGCATACACTATGATAAATAATCATTCATTTTATGTAGTACTAAAGTATCAATTGTATTCTGTTCACTGCAAAAATCCAGTAATTTATTTACAAAATTTCACAGTCCATTCATCAACCTCTGGAACACAGAGCTTACGAATTTGGTGAACCTGGAACATACCAGAACTGCTCAGTCCATCAAGCACAGCCAATGTTTATAATATTTCATTTTAATATCACAAAACACCTCAACATTAAAACCGCTTGGAATACAAATTTTTATTCCTTATCACTTCAATGACTAGAGTGAACAGGTTATAATTTGCTTTTTCCTCAATTTACTTCCATATGAAGGAAACCAAGACAACACACAAACTGGCTGGGACACCAGAACATAACTATCAAACTATAACTGTCCCAGTCCAACTGGGACACATTAGCAGCTTATTTTTAACATATACGCGAATTCAAGTTCTCACGTTACTAAAAATTAACAAAAATAAAACATTAAAAATAATGCCCAAACAGAACACTGTAATGTCAATTTTGTTGACATTCAAATTTACTGTATTCCAATAAAATTAATGCACTTAAAAAGTACCATATATAAAATCTTTTCTTTAAATATAAAATCTTGTTTGAATCTTTTGTAATAGTTCCCTGTTAAAATATTTGGAACAAATGCATCTTCATTTTAAATTTTCCTGTTGAATTTTCTTCATCCATTAATAGCACCTGCATAACAGTATCACTGGTTTCCACTTCTGCATTGTTCTGCATACTTTATCTCTTCCATTCTTGTTAAAACAACATCTGCGACACTTACTTTATCCTCCTCTTCATCTGCAAAAGAATGCACAAGAGATCAAACATCTACGAAGTGTTGCCTGTATTTCCTGAATTCATTTGAGACTGCTGATGATGTAAAAAATAAAATATCAAATTACAGCTTTACAATTTACCCCATGAATCTCTTTCTTTTTCAAAAAGTCTCTCTGTTGTTATTTTACCTTTCTACATTAAGATTTGCTGTGCTTTCAACTGATATAATTTCACTAAAAAAACTGAATCGCCACGGCAGAACAGCCCTTAAGGGACGAGGGCTTATTGAGCAGGCTTTCCATAGAGGAAGCAAGCAAGAAACAAGAGCACTCATCACATTGAGGTCAGTAATTAACATACTTTTATCTTATGAATACTTACCATGCAGTTGTAAGAGCATTTTCTTTGATACCATATTATAAAATAATTGATTTCTTTACGAGATGCCGAGGAAATCAAGAACACTAAAATTGTACAGCTAAAATCAATACTACTCAGAAATGTAATTTCCGAATTTTCATTGGCTATGCTCTGACGGGCTTAGAAAAAAAATGCTGGGGTCCGTGACCTCGTCTTTGCATGAAAAGAGCTATGAGGTTTGAAAGATTTTAAAGGTTGGTGGGTTGGGGCAGAAAACAACTGCTTCAAACTGCCATCTAGCAGGTTCAAGTTATGCATCTGATTCTGTGGGATCTCTACTCTGAACTGGTAATGTGTTGCTAGTATCTGGTTAGGGGCAGTGATCATTTTATATTGATCATCATCTTTATTTACTGTAATCAAAGTGTCCTGGATTCACTTCACAGTGGAAACATGTAGAAAGGTTCAGATCCCATTTTAAATTGCTTACGTATCCAGTGTCGATTACCCCAAGATCATACAGTCACAAAAAGCTTTGTCAAACTTGCATATTTTTACACCTCAAAAAAAAGGGGATCGTTATTTATGTTCACGATCAACACTTGATCATTGGCTTTAGGAGTCTTGCAGAGGGGAAACATTCCTTCCATAAACAGTTTCCCCTTAAATAACTTTTTTCATCGGTTTCAGCATCCTTTTCTACATTGAACAGCACGTGTATGGTTCTGAAGAAAAGCAGGGATTATATCATACTTAGAACTGCATTCATTTGTTTGTTGCACTGTTCTGAATGTTCGAGATGTTGATCTGCAGGATAGAGTTACGGTCTTGTATTTCAGAAGGCAGCATAAGAACAGAAACTGGCTTGTCTTTTAACTCCTCACATTCTGTCTGGTGTTTCTATTTTATAATCATCAAAACAAACCAGCTTTGTGAGACTGCAGTTTTTCTTCTTTACAATGGATGAGTTATTGCTGTTTAGCAGATATCAGAAAGGGGCAACTTTGGAGCAGCCCAGACAAAACACTGGTGCCAGCATCTGTATCCTTACCAACTGGAAAGGTGGGGTGGGGAAGTGGGTGATGGAATGCATTTTTAAGGACAATGCAGTTGTTGAAGAAGAGAAGTTTTATCAGAAGTGTGCTAATTCCCAAAGCAAGTTGCAGAAAGGAAAAAAAAAGCAGCATGCTTTCCCATGGTGTCAATGTTATGGGTACACGAATGATGTTTCAGATGCAGGTAGCTGAATAAAGTTATAAAAAAGAAAAGAAAGAAAAACAGAGCCTGAATCATGCAATTATCACATAGCCACGTACACCAGTGGTAGATTAATGAGCTTGTATGGGGAATGTCTGTGACTTTTTTATACTTGTCACATGCTATTTTCATTGAATGCATAAACAGCATATGCAGAGGTGACTGCTTAATTTCAGACATCAAAGGAAAGAGGAGAGACGATCATTTTTCACCCTTATGTTAATAGTTTCAGATGTCTCATGCTCACTTCCACATGAGCAAGAAAATCTGGACTGAAACATTCAGCACATTTTAGTAATTACAAGATTAGTGATAATACCAGAGAGGGCCATGAGGAGGGCAAATGCACCCCCAACAAGGGCAAAAAATAGATAAATAAATGCTCTTTTCGGACAAATAATCATTTTTAATGGTACAGGAAAACCTCATTAATACGAAGTTCAAGGGACCAAAAAATGTTAACTTCGTATTAAACGACTTTGAGTTATCCAAACTTTTCAAGATGGCACCTGTTTTCAGGTGTAAATAAAGTAGAGTATAAATTGCCCCCACAAAGGATGTTTTATACTTGGTGGTAGCTCAGAAAATAAGCTTTATATGTACTATATAATAATATTGTACGTTTTAAAGAAAGTGTAAAAAATGTTACACAAAATGAGAACACTGAGCTTACGTGGACACAAAGATTCCAAGGAGACTGTTAACACCATTTATCCTGCCTAGTTATATAACCGGTTAAACCCGTTTGCAGACCTACGGAAAGGAAAACAATCTCCTTTATTGCAAGAAGTGAAACTCGGAAGAATCTTGACAATAGTCCCACTGGCGCGAGACGGGAGATAATCGGACAGAATGAATATTGGATGTTATGTGCGTTCACTTACAGGATTAACTGGTAAGAGAAGATTCTCTTGGGAGAGAACACAACCTTTCCCTGGCACAAAACAAAAAAAAAATCAGGGTTGTAAATTTCATTCTGGTTCGGCTGTCTAAAACACATTGTAAAAAAAGTCACATATTCTTTGCTTCAGTTAACTTCATATTCACCACCCCCCCCCCTTCCCCCTTTGCAGGGATCAGTTCAAACTCTTCCTCAACTTGCATTGTAATCGACTCTGAAAAAGTAAACACACAACTTGCGAGTGCCGCTTAGCTCATCAGCATAAAATGAACTAAAAACCAGCTGCAGCGTAAACACAATGAGACCGGCTGGAAGTTAGAGCAGCAGGTGGCAGAAAGGAAATCATTGGCATTTTAAAGATAACGCAGTTGTCGAAGACCGAACTTTTATCAGCAGTGTGAAAAAGGAAAATGATCCTTGCATTACCTTTTACCATGCAACAGACAATAATATGGGCAATATATCCTATCCAGACAGCTGCATTCAAACAAGAGAGGGACCTGAATTCTGCATATCGCATTACAATGCACACCAGTGGCGGATAATGAGCTGTTGTAGGAGAAGGGAGGGGGTCACTTTTCTTTTACTTATCCTGTGGTTTTTCTTCATTTTGAAGAAGGTATTCAGAACTGGTTGCTTTATCTTAGACGCCAAAGGAAAGGAGCCCGTGTGCGTACACGAGCAAGAAAATTGTGGCCGAAACAATTAGCAATGGACCCCCCCCCCCCTTTTTGCTGATAGAAAAAGGGGAGAAGTCACTCAGACAACAAAACACTGTTTTGGCAAATTTTATGACCGGCACAGTTGTGAAACGTATGAAGCGGGAAACTGGATCGACGCCAACTATTGCGGGAAACCTAAATGACAACGCATTAAGCGGGTTGACGATCTTTAGTTAGCCTATGCGGCTTTGATTATCTGTAACAGTTTCCCTTTTTTTATGAAGTTCTACAGGGCACAAAGAACACGCTTTTAATTAAAGTGGTTACCGGAAGTTTTCGGCTGCCAGGCCAAAAGTTGCTCGCTCACGGGAAATTGCTGTATCTCGAGCTCAGAGCTAGACAGATGGGTGAGACTTCCATGCACCACGCATCTTGTATTTTGGAACATTCTTGCGATCTTATCTCGCATTTCTCATCTGGCACTGGTGAATATTTCCAAGGTGGCGCATTCAGCGGGGAAAGAGCTTGACCTGCCATGCACATTGACAAAGAATGTCAATGTCCAACGGGCATTTCCGGCTGCTTTCCTCGAGTTGTCAACAGCTCTTAGGACAAGGAAACATGTCAAGGTCAAGTTAAAATAACATCCAAGCTCTCTCCACATTCGATCTTCTCTTGTCGACTTACGCAGGTGTCTACTTCGAATTAAGCAAAACCATTTTTGCGGAAGGGTCTTGTAAACAACTTCGTATTAAAAATTATCCGTATTTCGATTTATCCATACTGAAATACATTATAAATCCTATCTTATCAGCTGGGGAATGGGAAGAACTTCGGATTAAAGGGTACTTCGTATTAACCAATATCGTATTAACGAGGTTTTCCTCTATTTAGATGTGTACTAAATTTGACTGCCCCCAGAAAATGTGGTTGCACCCCTCGTCTCCCCACTCATTTTCCCTAGCCTGGTCACTGTACAACACATGAGTCACATGATCTGCATAGATAAAATATTCTCTTCCACATGCAGAATACACATCCCATCTTTTACCTCCCCCCTTCCAGCAACGATTCTTTTAACAAGAATACCGTATTTACGCATGTATAATAATGTGCATGCGTGTATAATGCGCACCCTGGTTTTTGATGGGGAAAGTGACAAAAAAATTTATCTCGTGTATAATGTGCAGTATAATCCACGTTCAAGAAATTGGTTTCTTAGTTGTAGATTGTAAAGCTGTTGCTATGCCAATCAAGAGCTAGTGACATCTCACCTGTTGCTATGTGGACAAAGAGGAGTTGGTGACTTACTGTTTACAGTAAGTCACCAACCCAAGCCACCTCCCCCCTCTCCTTCCACTGTGTTAAGCATCCAACATCACAAACCTTTCAAATTATTGAATATAACACAGAAATTAATGTTAACTTATTCAGTCATATCAGTTACAGATCAATCATCTTTGTTATGAGAAGTTTACAGTAAAGAATAAAGGTTCTTTGTTACATGTTCAACTTCTTAATACAAAATTAGGACAAATATATCTAATCTTGTTTATGTAATAAGCCTATTCAAAAACAATTTGGCTTTAAATATCATATTTTTCAGTTTATCCACATCATAGTTAACAAACTTATTTGATTCGTCATAATTATGAATCATTCTTTTCCAAACCTTTGATCTGGTAATCATCTCAAACTTTATCTTTTACATAATAGGAAATTCTAATTCTCTCATTAGTTCTTATTCCTTTCACAAGACTTAGCCCTTATAACATTTTTGACCCTTTTTTATTTGCGTAGCACAAAAGTAACATCAAATATATACTCATTCTTACAAGGGTCACTATTTATATTTTGAGCCTTGGCAACACTGATTGAAGTTAGGCGCGATTTGACGTTTGCACGGAATGTTCTCGTTGGATCCCACACAATTTGACAAAAACTCAAAAAGACGCTCGCGTCAATTGGTGCAAACAAATGCTCAATAAATACAATCGTGGTGCTTCAAAAGACGTATATAAGATTGTAACAGGTGACGAATCATGGATATATGCATATGAGCCGGAACGTAAACAGCAGTCGACTGTATGGGTGTTTCAAGATGAACCCAATCCAACAAAAGTTGTTCGCGCTCGAAGCACATCGAAACAAATGGTCGCCTGTTTTTTCGGGAAAACTGGTCATGTGGCAACTGTGCCTTTAGAGGAACGTAGAACGGTCAACTCTGAATGGTACACAACAATTTGTTTGCCAGAGGTCTTCGGTCAAATACGGAAAACAAACAAACGCCGTCGGATCATTCTTCATCAAGACAATGCCAGCTGTCACACATCTCGTCTAACAACAGACTTTATGAACAGTCAAAAAATCGAATTGATGGGTCATCTGCCGTACAGTCCTGATTTGGCACCCAATGACTTCTTGTTCCCAAATGTCAAGAATAAATTGCATGGACAACGATTTTCGTCGGCGGAAGATGCGGTTGATGCGTTCAAAAACCATATTACGGAGGTGTCTCAAGAAGATTGGAAAAACTGCTTTGACAAATTGTTCGAACGAATGCAAAAGTGTATTGACCATAAAGGGGAATACTTCGAAAAACAATAAAGCAGTTTTCAATGGCAAATTCCTGTTTTTTCATTGTTAGGCTCAAAATATAAATAGTGACCCTCGTACAGGCTAGACCATTCAGTATTAGTTAATGACCCTTTAATGTCACTGTACAACAGTAATTTTAGAGATTCTTACATTTCTTGAACATTAGACCATTCTTTATCAAATCTGACCTTTCTTATAAACGTTTACAATTTAAGTCATTTTTGCTAACGCTATGAGGACTCAGCCTCTTAAGAGTGGCCTGGAGGTTGGCATGAAAGTAGTTTCCTGGCCCGATGCGATATAGAGACACCTAGCGACATATCAGAGGACTAGGAAGAGAACCTTCCTCCCTTCACCACCCCCTCCCCTCCGCGTGATTCCCGCAGTGAGGTTTCCAGGAAAAGGACACCCACCTGTTTCTTTTCATTCTGGTTTCGGAGGCTAAAATTTCTCCACTGGCAAAGCAATTTGCATTTCACTGCTTGCTGGCTGACTCTTGCATGGAGCGAGAAGTGGCAGGCTCCAGAGACAGAACCTTCATCACTGAAGTTTTGATTGAATAAATTTGGTTGATTACAGTGGCTACTATAATTTTGTTCAATTTTCTTGTTGAGGTTGGAATTATCAATTGAGAGTAAAGAAGGAGGTAGAGAATATCAGTTGAAAGAAAGTATTTTTTTGAAGGGGGTGTTTTTTTTTATACAAAATCGTTATATAATAATGATGATAATAGTAAGGCAAGAATTAGTAACAATTATTATTTCAACTATTAACGAATCGAGTCCCTATTAGAGATGGGCAGGAGCGAAACTACCTGGAATTTAAAAAGGAGAAACGTGGACATGCGTAATGACATATGGAAAACTGAAAAGGAGAAGACGGACAAAACAATGTAACAAAATGTACAGTAGTAACAAAGATGTCAGGAAACAATAGTATAATATTGAACTTACACTTTGATGAAGTAGTTTTCTTTATTATGATCTGAATTAAGTCCCTTTGCACAGTTCTCATCGTTCGAGTTCACAGCATCTTTAATCGGCCAAGATTGATTGATTTTGTTTATTTTACTTCGCCTTTCTGCCACTCTTGGCTAATGATGATATGATGTAATCGATGAAGAGACGCTCACGAAGGACACGTATGCCCAGACCGGATTCGAACCCGGGACCACTGGTGTCGTAGCGAAATGAGATAAATACTCCGCCACGGGGCAGACTAATCGGCCAAGGGTGGGGACAAACTCTCAGTGGTGATGGGAATCCCCTGTGGAAACATATGACCAGTTCCTGCATCACATTAGTTGCTCTCTCCTATTGTGATTTTTCCCAATGTTAATTGATTGCTTCCCAAGTGAAATTTCAGTCCAACTAATTATAGTATGATCTTCAAGATCAGCACTATACGTGTTACAAAGTACTCTTAAAAATATCGCAGTGAATTGGTCAAAATAAAGTGACAGAATTTCGAGGAGAGGCCGAGCCTCTGTGGACCCACACATGGCTACGCCAATATACGTAAGTAAACCCGTGGTGCTACAGCCCCTGAGGGCCAGAGCCCACCTACCGACTGCCGGCCTCACTTCCAGTCCAACCAGTTATGTGCGGTCAGCACGACGAACCCCTAATCTTTGTTGTAGGTTTCCGTGACTCATTCATAGCTTCCCAATCTCCTCACGATGGTGGGTGGCAAACGGTCCTATGCACAGGCCGAAATCTCAGGAGAAAAGTTGATACGTTTCCCCTAAGAGACTCGAACCTGCGCGCGTCCCGTAGACGGAACTCAAAGCATGATGCATCGGACCATACAGTCACAATGCAGAACAGCAGGCCCGTAGCCAGAATTTTATTTCGTGGGGGAAGGCTCATCCCTTATCAGCAGCTGCCATCTAAGGGCGAAAAAGTGGGGAATAGAACCCCTGAAGATGAATTTCTCAGTATATTACAAGTTATTGTACAAGATGTTTAATGTAAGTAAAATTAATCACCGCTATACCCTATTTTAATTACATATTTGTAGGATTTCGGAACGGTCTTCAACCTCACCCCCCCCCCCCCCCCGGTCACGTGCCTGCGGGAGAAAATATACATAAGTGCTGATCCCTTATTCTGATTGGCGTTTTAAGAATAGAATATCCTTCAGATCATCTCTAAGACATGGTCTTTTAAAAATCAGTTCTAGAGAAGAAACCTTGTCCAATTCACGTTTTCAACTTGTTTCCTTGTGTAGTTTTTAAAGCAGAGAAAAGTTATCACAATTGGTAATCTGGTGAACAAGATCGACGTCGAATATGTAATTGAAACAAAAATTTTAATGTTCGTACCACGATGGTTTTACTGACTGAAAAGTTTATGTTTCACAATTTTGATTGAGCAGAGGGGGCTCTCTCACTGCACCAACCGCCGCCAACCTTATGATAATCGTTTGAGTATCTTGAGTTTCTGTTTTAAGTCTACTTTATATACAGATAGACTAATCGGGACTGGATTTATATGTGTAGTGGGATTGAACTAACTATTAGGCGTCCACCGGATACCAAACTCGGGACATTTTAAATTACAAGGGTCACCTTTACCATTATGCTATAGGGGATGCAAAATATATCTGAAACTAAGAAGAAATTTTGAATGGAATGTAGAACGTAGGAGGCACCGTTCACATTGAAGGGGAAGGGAAGACGCCAGGAAATTCTCCCTCCACTTTCCTAACCTGTACATCTCTAATTTGATTCTCAGCGAAGGCAAGAATTTTATCCAATATTTTATATCACTTTTGTTATTGTTAATGAAGAATTCGAAGTAATGATTTGTCTTTAAATCTCAAGTTAGAAAGTCAGCAAAAATTATGTTTTTATACTAAATTTTACATTAATTGAAGATTTGCAAAGAAACAGTAAACCTTTTTGTTGGTTGATTGATTTAGTGTTTTAAGTCCACTTTATGCACAGTAAGGCTAAGCGGGACTGGACCTACAGTTTAAAGTTGAATCCGAACCACTATGTGCCTCCACCGGGTATCGAACCTTGAACCCCTTGATTACAAGGCGACGACGCTACCACTGCACCATCGGGGAGGCCAGTGTAAACCTTTTCGTAATCATTCCACTCCAAAAACAGATGTTTCTGTTAGAGCCACATCAAGTTTGTTTGGAAGTAGTGATGTTCTATGACACACGCACACACACACATATATCTCCTCAACAGGTCCTATAGACCAGCAATGTCAAACTCAATTCGTGAGTAGGGCCGCATAACGATAATGTCAAAACTATCCGGGCCACACATCTAGAACCCCAACACCTTAAAATCCAGAACTAAGTGGTTCAACCCAATGGGGCCGAGGGGGGGATTCCAGTGATTATTATTGCAGCATCGATATGTAAATTATATAGACCTCCCCCCATATTTTTTCATGGTTATAGTATTTTACATGTTACTTTCGAGTATAAATTGGTTACAATTGTAACTGTTTGTTGCAATTATAGTTTCGTTTCGCACAGATTTCACTGTTTTTTTTAACAAGCTTCTCAAAAGTCTGCAATAAGTTTTTTTGTTAGCATGAAACTCTTAATGCAGACAACAAATGTTTTGTCAGTCATTCTTGATCATTCGGCTGTTTCATTAATCTTAATTATGGAAAACAACTTTTCACCAAGGCAAGTGCAACCAAAATTAATAAAATTTCTACAGCAAAATAGCTTATTCGAGGATATTGCTATTGGAGATATAAGAAAAATCAAGGATAGCCCACCTTTACGAGTTGCACTGCAATTAAATAAGTTCCATTCGAAGTCAGGACTTGCACACGCATCATCAAAAGAAAAGGGAGCAGAGATTATTGCCCTTCGCACCCTCTGAAGTCTTGAAACCTGTTTCCAACTTCATCACGTAGTATTTTTACTGTGGACAAATATTCCTGTCATTCCTGGTATTCCTGAGAAGTTGGGAAGGACAAATTATACCTTTATTAAAAAGTTTTAATATAACGAAAGATAGTAATTTGCAAAATGGCCTCCACTTCCTTCAAAATATCAACTCTTGTCTCACGGGGAGGAATCATTCAAGAAGTTTTACTGTCATATCAAGATAAGAATCGCATCCACGAATGAAGGGAGCTAACCGAGCTAGCTCACAGACGTCCGTAATTTCGCATATTGTGAGCGAAAAGGCAACAACACGAACAATTTTCGCTTTCAATTGTTCATTGACTAAGTCATAAATCCTCTCCTCAACTGTATTTCTGATTTTTTTATTAGCGTTGCTTTTCTGCCACGTTTGCCTAATGGCGACGATGAGGATGAGTAATGATATGATGAAATTGATGAAGAAAACCCATGCTCAGGCCAGGATTCGAACCCGCAACCTCTGGTGTCGCAACGGGTTGTGCTAACCACTCCGCCACAGATTATGGCAAATTTATTTCGTTATAAAGAAATACTTCTGAATGAATTTACTTTATCAGGGTACACAATTTCTACGCTTTTCAGTATTCACTTCACAACAAAAGTAAGCATTTCACTTGAAAAATCTACATTCCTCTTCTATAGTCCTTTTCTTACTCCAACGAAGTTTGGGCAGCAATATGGTTCTCTGAAACTTTTACAGAAACTGGCTTTTCTTCCAGGTAAATCCTTGAAAATCAAGAAACAGACTCATAGGCGACAGAAAGTATGCACGCTGCCCTCCCCCAGCTGGCAAGATATTTTTGTACTTCAGAAGTAACCTGTAAATCAGCTTGCTTAGTTGACACAACACCTAGTCTATAATGGAATGTATACCTGTGTAGGGAAAATTGGTCAATGTGTTGAAGTTTGGATGAGTTTGTGACTACATCACGTAGTTAAGGTCGGCAAAATTTGTAAAAAATAGAAACTGCCCTGGCGAGGAAATTAATGTCAAATAGATAAAGAATATAATATTTATTGAGTATGAAAAAATGATGTTACTTTCAGTTGACGAAAGTAAAATTCCTGGTAATATTTTGCATGTCATAATAAGTAGTAATAATTCTTGCATAAATCTTCTTTGGTACTGTCATTCAAAGTCGTATTGCTTACCAATATTTTTGTGGAAATAAACAATTTGCGATTAAACAACAACCTTATTTTCATTACTTAATTCAAGTTATTTTGTGATCTCATTATTTTCATTATTTAATTTTTGTACTTGGTAAGTCTTTCGGGGGAAGGTTGGGACACCTGGACCCCCTAAATACGTCCTTCGCGGTAGGGGTCGAGATAAAGTTACTGTGTCACTGGTTGCAATTCACGGTAAATATGCTCTGCTTCTCTACACTCAAACATACACAAACTCATGGCCTTCCTGCTTTCTTGCCTGGGAAAGAGGCAATAAATCAAGCTGTGACAGCTACGGGACCTTCTGACGAGGGGACGGAACCCAGCTGTGCAGAGGATTCAAACACCCGCGCGAACTAGCTCTCACCGTCAGCCTGAGGCAATTCGAACAGAGACATCTAATGGCCAAGCGGCGAACTATGATGAATGAAATTCGGCTGAAGCGGACGTATCTTTCGCCGTCGATAATACATGACATTTTTAAACAATCATTTTTGGCTGTGCAAGTGACTTTTGAAAGAAAAGCCCTCCCCAGCTTAGTCGTAAAAGGATTGAGCATTACGTTAGTATGCATCATAATGGCCATTTTCGTTGGTGCTACCCACAAATCGTATTACCATTCTGTGCATATTTACGTATTTCCTTATGGGAAATTGAAAAAAAATAATGGAATTTGTGCACATTTATCGAACTGAAATTTCATAAATGTGTCATGTACTCAAAGTTTCATAAAGTAAGTTCACATCTACTGTGTGTTTTCCGGCAAATTTTTGTCCTAAAACGTTATATTCAACAAAATGCAAAAAAGCCCATGTTAAATTTAAGCACTTTCCACGGCGACCTTCGCCAAACTCCACCTCCCTCTTAAATAACAATTTCTTCCTTTAAGTTGTTACAACAATTTCTCTTCTATCCTCGAAGAGTAAGGGAATCAACCTTTTCCCCTGGTAGCCTTTCCTTGGCTTACCAAGCAATAACGCTTACTCGGCTTATGGTAACATCCTCAGTTCCCGGGGATCTGTTTATACCTTCTACTACCTGTCCATCTTTTATTATGTAAAATCTCTGTCTTCCTGCTTCTAAGCTCGCCATGTGCCTTTTCATTAACGGGCTTTCCCAATACTAGGTCAACAAACAAACGCCGTCAGATCATTCTTCATCAAGACAATGCCAGCTGTCACACATCTCGTCTAACAACCGACTTTATGAACAGTCAAAAAATCGAATTGATGGGTCATCCGCCGTACAGTCCTGATTTGGCACCCAATGACTTCTTCTTGTTCCCGAATGTCAAGAATAAATTGCGTGGACAACGATTTTCGTCGGCGGAAGATGCCGTTGATGCGTTCAAAAACCATATTATGGAGGTGTCTCAAGAAGATTGGAAAAACTGCTTTGACAAATGGTTCGAATGAATGCAAAAGTGTATTGACCATAAAGGAGAATACTTCGAAAAACAATAAAGCAGTTTTCAATGCCAAATTCCTGTTTTTTCATTGTTAGGCTCAAAATATAAATAGTGACCCTCGTACGCACCAAAGTTTTTGGGTGCAAAAATTTTGGAAAAAAGTGCGCATTATACATGAGTAAATACGGTACTTTTTCATCAGCGAGTAAAATATCGTCCACCTGCACACAGAAAAGAATAATGACTTTAGCTTGTGAGTTTTCAGCTTTATTCTGATAACCAAATGTTATATTACTCGTGAAAAAACTTCAGATTAAAAATATATGACAGCAAAATGTAGAGTAGATCCAATCTTATATTCTGAGGAATCTACAGGATTTCTCATTAAAATGATATTGGAGAACCAAGGTTGGCAAACTCTAATGAATTTTTCCATAGCCAATGCAGCAGACAAGAAGAATAGAAAAGTTTTCGCAAACAAGTTCACTTCTGCTCCCTGTCAACCAGGAAGGATTCCTTAAACATGTGGGTAAAGAAGTGAATGGCGACAGAGCCCTGTTGTCAGTTTTATGTGGAGGAGGGAAGGGCAAACAAAGACACCTCAGTCATATTCTTATATTGTGCCTAAACCCTAGGGAAAGCAGCATTTAGTGAAAACAGTGCACTTGTTCTCCGATCGTGAGGCTGAAGGATCAGCCGATTTCACCTTGATGGAGAATGCAAGAGGTGCCTCCCGTTCCTTCTAGTCCCTCAAGAGAGGTGTGACACACCATACCTCTTCACTCCCTTCTCTCATATGAAAAGCCTAACCACTGGAAGTTCAAGGTGGCATGGTGGATGAAACCGTTGCAAAAGCAAGGAAGAGGAAAAGAGGTGGGACAAGTCTTGTGTTCAAAAGAACAGCCTTCTGGTAAATTTTATCACATCGGCAAGGCTTGGAAAACTTATAAAGTGGGGAACGGGAGTTAGGGCAAATGTAAGATCAAGATGAATGTCCTTCAGTCGGGACCTGGATGGCTGAATGCATTAAGTGGGAAAACATATAATGCAGGAACGAAAAATTGGGGTTCCACTGTAATATCTAGTACTCACCATCGTACTGAATGAGCTCACACAGATCTCTGCAGCGAGGGTCCCTCTTGATTAGATCTTGGAGTGCTTTGAACAAGTTGTTTGCCAGTAATTTCTTATGATGCATGGGGAACACTGCAAGAAGGAAGATATCTAGAAATCAAGGGAAACATTTATATTTTCCACCCACTTTAGCCCAATCTAAAATTAAACAGCAGGGTTGCTACGATTCTTTGGTAATGAAATTCCTTGACATTTCCAGGTCTTCCAGTCCAAAAATGAAATTTTTCCAGACATTCATCATGATTTTTGCTTTGGAACCTTGTGTTTTCAATTAAATATAACACATAAAAATACGTGGAAATTCAAAGAAAAATATAAAATTACAACCGGCATCAAAAGTGCTGGGTGCTATAATCACTTGCATCTAGCTTTCAGGCTAAGGTAACAGAGATACATTATTTCACCATAACACATCTCCGCGATATAAAAACAACAGAAAAAGTTCATGAAGGACATAATCTTTCTAAACCATACAAAATTTTTCACTATCTAGAAGATTTGCTATACAATTCCTATATGCAACAAAATTTTCTAGATGCTGTGTGCTTATAAAAAAAAAAGAAACATTTTCTGCGACACTATATTCACTTTCTATGAGTCTATGTAGAACCGAAACTTGAAGGAACCATAATTTTGTACCTGACTGAGAATCATAAGAATAAGAGAAACAAGTTACATGGAATCACAAAACTGAATCTGGAAGTGGAAAGGAACCACTTGTTCACTTTGCAACTTGTTCTCTTGCAGACTCCAAAATGCACACAAATTCCAGATAATCTGCAAATTTTCCTGACATTTCCCTGTTTTTCAGATTCGTAGCAAACCTGAACAGTCTTCTCTATTTCATGTCTCTTTTCCTACGTTGGTTGCTTTGGTGTTTTAGGTCCACTTTATGCACAGTAAGACTAATCGGGACTGGACCTACAGTTTAAAGTGGGATCTGAACCTCTATGTGCCTCCACCGGGTATCGAACCCAGGACCCCCCCTCTTTTCCTACGTCTTGAGTAAATCGAGACCACGAGGGAAAACAATGAAATGGATGATGGGATAAAAACAAAGATTCATCCATAGATTACCCTGCTTCGAACCTGGGAACCTTCATAGCAAATTATGTTGAGGCCAGTTCATTATGCACTATCTGATCAAAAATATCTGGACACCTACTTGAAACTGTCATCAGACACACCTTATGCCACAAGGTCCAGTAATGCACAATACTATGGAGTGGGTCCACCCTTATCTGCAATGGCAGCCCTAATTCATCCCAAGGGGTGTTCAATGGGAGTAAAGTCAGGGTTCTGGGCTAGTCAAAATTCCTAATGTCATTGTCTGCAAACCATTCCCTCACAGATCCTGTTTTATGACAGCGAGCATTGCCATGCTGATAGAGGCAACTGTCATCACCAGATTGTTCTTCTATCGTATTCAAGACGAACTGGTCAAAATGTCTTTGTACCCTTCTGCATTTAGATTTCCATTCAGTTTTACGAGAGGGTCCATTCCATTCAACAGGATGGCTGGCTACAGACAAGCAGAAATGAAATTCCCTGACTTTTCCGTTTTCCAGGACAAATTTTGCATTTTTTCCCTGGTAAAGGTAAAGTGTTCCCCTGTGCTTAGCACCACACCATGAAGGCATGTAGGGGGTGTGGGGGTAATGCCCTAAACTTTCTTGATCCGGTTGTGAGTGGGGGTGATGTGATCAGCATTACGCCCCTGACCACCTTTACCCCCCCAGGGTTTCCCCCAGGTACCCATGTTATTCGACGCTCGGTGGGTGACGGGGCTGCTTCCAACGTTAGAAAAGTTTCCAGATTTGAACAGGCCGAGGATCGAACCCGGGACCTTTAGCATGGTAGTCAGATGCGTTACCGACTGAGCCACCGCAGCCTGACAATTTTGAACTAAATCCACGTATTTGTACATGGAAAATAAACTCATACAGCTTTCAGGTATGGACTGTATTAAGTAGGGATGTGCCGAAGCCGATTACAGATGTATGAAAATCGGCAGAAATTGACATATCGGCATCGGAATCGGCAATAGATTATACTAGAGTTTTACCTTCTAACAAGTTTTATATTCTAGTTTTGTAAGATTTATTGAAAATTTGGTTATGATTCGTCATTATTGTAGAGTTTTTGTAATAAAATTATTGAAAACTCTCATTCAGAGGATCAACCTAAATATAAATCGGAAATAAACAGTACATTGCTGAACCAGGATCTGCTGTTGTATTGGAAATTCAAAAATGAGTATTCAAACCTGAAGCAAGTGCTGAGAAAATACTTGGGCATACCTGCTGCATCAGTATTCAGTGATTGAGTGTTCAGTGTTGCTGAACATATTTGCGATAAGAAAAGAAGTAGGTTACTTCCTGAAGTGCTTCCAAATCTTGCATTTCTGAAGTTGAATCTGGCAGAACAGGAATTCATTTTGCAATTCAAAGAACTGCTTGTGTACTAATGTTAAATCTCTAGGTTCACATAACCTTTTGTAGATGCAAATTTACATTCGCATCTCTTGAGAATATATATGTATATACAATAGACATGCAATAGAAATGTACATAGCAAATATATTTTTGTCATGCAGAAAATAACATCCCATTTCTGTTTAATAATCTTATGGATCAGAATCGGTATCGGTTACAAAAATTATGGGTGAGTACATCAGCATCGGTAAATTTTCAGCTTCGTCACATCCCTAGTATTAAGTATATATATTAGCTTACAAGAAATTAACTTCATTTCTCTATGATTTATATTCACTCTGAAAAATAGTGAATTTGAAAAATTACTACAATTCACAAGCTAGGGAGGGACTTTTACAGTGCCTTTCTAATTTGCAAGGAGGCTTAAATAAAATATTTGATTATTTTTGAAGTTATGACTAAATGAGATTAGAAGAAATTAGTTGTGTTTAATGAAGAAATTTTGTAATTTCTCATTCTTCTAATCATTTCTCATTATTAAATGTTTGTATTTCGCCTGCCGCTTGCAAGAACCATGACTGCAAACTTGTCTTCGAAGCATTAATGCTTGTATCCTACATCTGTTTTCTATATAAAGCAAACAAACAACTTAATCCATGCACACATGATTGAGATATTGGTATGGTGAATTAGCGGCTTGCTTGATATGAACATGGCAACATATGGCATCTGCTTGGTGCCCAAAACCCTGCTTCTCGGGACTAAACGTTCTGAAAAAGTGTGTGTATATTTATAATATTAAAAACTTAATGCGAGCAATTTATAGTAGGGGAATCTACTGCACTGCGCAGGCATCTGATTTTGCTAATCAGACAGGATAAGATAGAAGCATGCTGTTAATAACAGCATCCGTAAGTTTATTTATGAGGCAACAAACACAGGTACCTGAACAACAGTGCTGAATATGCTAAAAATTAAGTCACTGTAATTAGGACAATAAAATGTCAATTATTACCGAAGTTTGTCTTTCAAGTTATGGCTAATTGGAATGTACTTTCTGGACCGTCCTCGCATAAAGCTTCAGCCTGTTAAATTCAATAACAGTATACGAAAAGTGAAAATTCAGTACAGCTGGCAGAGGAACATTGATTACTGACGAAAATGATATGTTTTTAGGATTCAGAGCCTGAAAGTTTGTCCGACGAAATGTTGTACTACTCAGACAAAACAAATTGGATGCATAAGTGTCATGCATGCGTTTTTATGCTGTAGTGAGACAATATGTCGCAATTCAACATTAGTCAGATTTAAGTAAGTCTTGAAGCTTTTCTGGCGACGAAGGATGAAATGATTCTCTCAGACTATCGACCAGGTAAGTTTGCAGAAAAGACTCACCTGGTCAATAGCCCGAGAGAATCTTTTTATTAGTCAGATTTATCCGATAAAAATCACATGCATCAATGGAGCCTAAATATTCAGCAGATCAAATGTTGAACCACAGCATACGACAAAAAAATCAGGTTGGATAAAAGCCCTCATTTGTTTCAACGTTCCTTCATAATGTCCACATAATGCCGTACTATGGTGTTGGACATCTGTTTGATGATGCCAGAGTGAGTGTAGCATTCTGGTCGACAGGTCCGACCCCTTATAGCTCCCATAGACATGAAAAAAAAATATGTCAATACATTTTAAACGTGACATTTAGAGGTTCATCAAATGTGTCAGCCTCACTCCGTGGTCGACATTCTCTGGTTCATACCACCTGCGAATGACGAGCAACAGACCTGCTTTTTTATATTGAGTTCGTTAATATTTCTGCAATGTCACTCTTCAGAAGTTCCAGAGTATTGAACGCACAATAATCAAATTAAGATGGAGCCAGTGCTTTCAAGTTGGCACTCTGCTAGAGTTCCCATCTCGAAAACTGCCCAGTCATCAAGATCACGCCACCCACCTACAGTGTTGCCAGTAAACAACAAATTCAACTTTCAATAATAATTCTGAAAAAAAAAAAAGGTTACAAAATAGTACTTAACGTAAGGAACATTACAATATATTTTTTTAGACTGCAATACTATCTTGGCCATTCAGGAAATAATAAAAACATGTTTCCATGAAATTCAAGAGGAAATTATTATTTTTGACTTCAAACTAAAAATAAAGAAAGCAGTGACAAAAGAGGGTTGGAAAAAATAGTGAAACATTCTTAAGCTTCATACATGCCTACAGTATCTATTTTGTTCACAAAATGTATAAGCATGTGAAGTTAAAAAGTAAAATGTTCCAAGATTCGTAAAAATTTTCGGGTTATGTATTGTAAAATATCCTTGCTGGCTAACTCGCGTTCTATTTGATAACGTAAAAACCTTCAGCGAGAAAGTTTGTAATAAAACATTGAAATTATTTTAAGAACACATACAGCATCTTTTGAGTGACATCTCAGCTATAATTTATATTTTATTTGAACGAATTTTGCTGCGCATCGATCTTGGGCTGAGCACTGCCTGTAACGTGAGCCCAGCTACATTTATTTACTGGGGGAACAAAATATTTCCCGTAAGTACACATATTTATACATGGTTCACAGTAAGAATCATCACAATCTCTGTCTATGACAAATACCCAATATTTGATGTATTTGTTAAGATAGTTATGTTCAATTTCTGATGTTGTGGTTTACGGTTAGTCCCTGTCACAAAAACTGTGAGTCAAGGCACACTGACTTGTTTACACTTCAAGAAAGTGGTTATAAAATGTAAACCAAAAATGGCAAATGGGCTGGCTGAATAAACAAAAAGGGAAACAATTCTTAACAACAATGCTGGTGAAAGAGAGAGCAGCCACTGATCTTTGTAGAGACCGTTGCTAGTACATCAAAGCAAATGTTAAAATCATCCAGTTCAGTGTTTTTGCATTCCTGTTTGTAACTTTGCTGGTGACTCGAAGACAACATTCACACATTGATCCTCTGCCGAAGTTAAAGTACTGCTGATATGTTGTACATACTTTTCAGAAATCCCACAAGCTTCCGCTGTCAGTTTTTGTACTTGTCAAAAGTTTATGTTCCTCCTTGCTTCTTCGTTATATGCAAGATTTCTGAAAAAACTTGTAAACGTTTCCAATGATTACCTTGCTTTGTTTTTTACTGTCCGTTCGCCAGGCACGTATACCACCATCACTTCCACCTGCTATTGTACTGTACGTAGGATGCTGCTCCTCAATGTCACTCATAATTAATGCAAAATCAAATAATCCGTACACTCTACACCATCAAAGATGCAATCGGCCGCATACATACAAAGTGCGAAGTGTCGACTGAGCAGCTTAGAAGAAGTGTGGCAACCTGGAGGGCCAGGGGTTGGAGGAGGCAAGGTGGAAGCTCCGACCTTGACTGGACAGTTTCGTGGCATTGACTCTAGTTGTGTTTACGTTACACTTGCATGTAATATACACTCTGTGGCAAAAAACAATCGCCCCCTAGTAATAAAGTGTAAAAATTTTCTTGCACTCTTGGAACCGTTTCACAAAGCATTTTCATCCTTTATGCCAATTTAGTTTCCTTCAAAATATCAACTTTCTTTCCATTTTTGAAGTACTTATAAGGCAGTTTTGGGAGCATCCATCCTTACTTATTCTAAAACAATGAATTGTTGGCACCTTGTAACAATGGATTTTCACACTTTATCCAAATTTACTCTCCTTCCGAATCTCAATTTTCTGCATTGTTTTAAGTATTTTGAAACCAGTTTAGGAGCATCCATCTTTACTTGTTGAAAATTCATTGTTAAAAGGTGCCAACAATGGTCGACCAAGCCTCATTGTTGGAGAATAAGTAAAGATGGATGCCCCCAAACTGCCGTAAACGTGGATGAAACAGTGCAGAAAGTTGAGATTAGGAAGTTCAATAAATTTGGATAAAGTGTGAAAATCCATTGTTATAAGGTACCAACAATGGAGGAGTAAGATTCATTGTTGGAGAACAAGTAAAGATGGATGCCCCCAAACTAACGTAAACATACTTGAAACAATATAAAGTAAGTTGATATTTTGAAGGAAACTAAACAATAGCGGAAGGCAATAAAGGCCATAAAGCTTAACAATTAAATCAACTAACCACTTTCTTTGTTGATTTCTTCATTATTACCTTCATTGTTAGAGTAAGTATAATATCAGAAAATGTTAAAATTATGTAGAGTATGTACTCTTCGCAACATCTTATTTGACCACCCCGAAAGAATTCTAAGTCCCAAAATCATAAACTTAGCAACATTGCACTTCGGCTCCAGGTGAGAGTAGCCAACTTTGAGTTGGTCCTTCCACTAGAAGAAAAACGCTGCAGTGAGAGGTTTTCAATTTCACACTTTCTATGAACTTAGAAACTATAAACCGCTATTATAATACACAATCAAACAGAAATAATACATTGGAAAAAGAACCTTGAGGGATATTTAAGATTCTGCTTGCTCGACTTGAAATTTGGGGGGGTTGAAACACTGAATATAGTTTTTCTCCACCTCGAGGGAATTGCAATCAAGTTTGTGCAGAAAGAAGCAAATTTGTGAGGAGTTTATGCGACATTTTATTTACAATACCTTGCATAATATCGAACAGTTCTCAAAAAAATATATTTTACACGACTTGTTGCGAAAATGTGCTTGAAACACAGGAAGGTGGGAGTCTTCATAAACGTCAACATGTTTTTAAGGGCATTAAGTTAACGTAGAGCAGTTGGTTAGATGCTGCTATCCTTATTTTTCGTCAAGCGTGAAGGGTCGCAGGTTCAAATCCCACCCTCTACTCTCTTTTTTTGTTTGTTGAAGAGAGACCGTTGATATTAGAATATTTAAAAAATGAATCCGATGCACACTTGAGGGTCGTCCCTTCTGCACATATTTCCCCTTAGAAGTTGCAGATTTCCAATATTTGAAGTTAAAACTTTTATTTTTAGTTATTGTTCATATGTTGTGTTAACACACACATCATGATTAATTCACAAATCACGTATATGTATTCAGGATGCAAAATGTAATGTTATTTAAGTTATGTATTGTTTGTTCTTCACTGACACCTAAACTATTGATTATTTGATTTCAATATACTAAAAAACACAGTTATGTTAAGTAGTGTAGTACTGTAACAAAAGAGAGCATTTAATGAGTTCAAATTGCTAAGATTGGTAATTCCTTCGTAATGACTGTTGACAATCCCCTCACCACCATCTTACCATGCGTCTAAAACTAATAGTAAATTGCTAATTAACATAAGTAAATTGTTATTGCGACGGAGGCCGATTCGATAAGAAACTACTAATAAGTATTTATATAGTGAGTAACAAACAAAAAAATTCAAAAACCTCATAACGATCGTTAATTCATCACTGCTTTGTATCTAAAATGCAAATAATATTAACAAATGAAAATTACATTAAAAGTAGGCTTAATTCAGGAAATGCATGTTACTTCTCTATTCATAAACTTTTGTCTTCTCGTTTAATATCTAAGAAACTAAAAGTTAAAATATACAAAACAGTAATTTTGTCTGTGGTATTATATGGGTGTGAAACTTGGTCCCTTACATTGAAAGAGGAACATAAATTGAGAGTATTTGAAAATAAGATCCTTAGGAAAATATTTGGACCTAAAAGGGATGAGACGACAGGTGAGTGGAGAAGGTTACATAATTTAGAACTACATAATTTGTATTCATGTCCAGATATTATTAGAATAATTAAATCAAGAAGACTTAGGTGGGCAGGACACATGGCACGAATGGGAGAGGAAAGAGGAGTTTACAGGATTCTTGTTGGGAAACCTGATGGTAAGAGACCTGTAGGAAAGCCAATACGAAGATGGAGGGACAACGTTGAGATGGACCTAAAGGAAATCAGTAGGGATGGAAAAGAGTATATAGATCTTGCTGAAGATATGGACAGATGGAAGGCCTGTGTTGCTGCAGCCATGAACCTTCGAGTTTAAGAAGGCTAGAGAGTTAGTTAGTTAGTTAGTTTGTATCTAAAATGTTTGTCTTATTTGAACAGAAAGTACGAGTATCAGATCTAAAAAACTTTCCCCACTAACTTTGCAATATTCGAAACCAGCATTACAGACTTAGCTCTATGTAACTTGATTCTGCGCATTCCATGTGGCATGTGACTTCCTCCTATCATTGAAATAACTTCCTCTTACTATTTCCTTTCACCTCGTGAAATACAGAGACTAATGTTAACTTCTTAGCATGGTAGATAAACTTTACATCCGACGATAAACTCCTGAGGTGGAGAATCGAACCTACGACCTCCCTCGTGAGAATCAAGCATGCTACCTCTTCTCCAGGTAGCTTATGTTAAAATTTGCTACCGGTTTGAAGAAGCCAATTCACACATAATGTCATGTCTATGTAAGTATATTTTCCTCATGGCAATTTTCATGAGGAATCGAATCCAGAAAAAATCGAGAAACGCTGAAAGGGAAAAATGATGAACATGCATATTGGTGTTTCGTCATATTTTGTAAATTGTGTAAAAATTCCGAGTTTTGAACAAGCAATCGTTTAGTTATGCAGTCTTTTGTTGTTTGTTTAAAGTAGGAACAGGAGAGCGAAAAGGAGTCAGTCATTTGAACCAGCTTTTTTCCAAAGACTGTATGAAAAGAGAGAGGAAAGGGATATTCAACGTATGGAATATAAAATATGTGCGAAATTAAAACAATGGAAACCTTGCAAGATAATACTAACGAACTTCAAACTATGAAAATCATATTCTAGTGGTGGAAAACTGCAAGTCATTTTCGAAATATGAACTTGATTTTTTCTGTATTATGAAGTGGAGATATGGGACGATACGATACCTCAGCAAGAAAAAAATAAGTAAGCTGCCTCCTGCCCTCCAACTTTTTCAATGGTCATAATTAGTAATTAGGGCCGGAAGCTGATGAAAAATCAACTTTTTTTCTGACCCTTAAAAACAAAGCTAAACCTGATATCATGTCAGTTTCCCTTCAGTTAGAGCCTGAAAACACTTTCTTTTTTACATTTTTTTTTTTTTTTTTTTTTTTTTGCATATTTCGGTCTTTTGTGGCTTTTAGTTTATATGTCAGTATTTTTAACACTTTTTGTTGCATTTTTACTTATTTTTTAGGTTTATTTTTGTCCTACTCTGTTGTTTCGTACATTTTAAATGCATTTACTAGTAAAACTTACATATTTAGATTTCTTGACATGGTCCTTTTAGCAAATTCACCATGAATCGAAAATATGGTCAATGGAAAAGCATAATATTATTCTTAACTTCAATGTTTGGCAATGGATTAAAATACTTTGTGTGAAAACTACTTTGAGGTTCTTTTTCTGGACACTATTATTGCATTAATCTGTGGTTTTGAATTAAAATTAGTCACAATATTAAATGAAATTATACCGTGGTGTACGCGAAGCAGAACTGTATTTGGATGATGGCCGACTACAGTACCGTAGAAGGCCCACTCTGAAAGGAGATTAATTGGTTGATTTGGTTGTTTTAAGTCAACTTTATGCACAATAACGCTAATCGGGACTGGACCTACAGTTTAAACAGGAATCCAAACCACTGTGCAATGAGCCTCCACCTGATATTAAAACAGGGACACTTTGATTACAACATGCTGTTTAAGAACATGTATTTAGGATATATTAATTCTTAATGTGTGTTAACATAGCTTTTGACAGCTGAATGAAAAGAAAGGTCTAGCCAAAAATCCTGCCAATCACTGAAAAATCAAGAAGATGAGCAGAAACATTCCCGAGGTATGCATCACATAAATGTTTACAGTGATTTGATATAATCTTATATTACATTATTACAACACTCCGTACTTGGTAAATAATAATAAAAAAAAGAAACAGGAGTGGGTGAGATTTGAACCTATGATGTTTCGTTCTTGACGAAAAAGTAAAACGAGAACACCATCTAACTAACTGCTCCAGGAGATTACTAATGTGAAACTCTGTAAAACAAGTTGATCTCAGTTGAAATAACATATTGCTGGAGTTACGAACTTTTTTTCGCCACAGATCACTTTGTAGAATCGTCCGGTGTTGTGCAATTTATTTTTACTGTAATTTAAACTAAAATCGAGAGAAATTTGCTTCATTGCATTGAAATGTGATTTCAATTCTCTCCAGGTGGTGGAGAATGAGTTCAGTGTTTCCAACTGCACATAAATTACCCTATTTTCTATTTTAGAACGAATACTCTTTAAAAAAAAATCAACATTTGTATTTCCAATTTACGATTTTTGTTTAATTGAATATTATATTACTGGTTTAGGGTTTCTGACTTCATGGAATGTGATAGAATGAAAGAAATTCACAAGAGCATTTTTGTTCAGAAAGAAAAAACTGTTGCTAAGTTGGATACTATTTGTGGACTCTGAAGTGCTATGTTGCCAAATTTACGAATTCAGGACTTTGAATTTTTTCAGGGCGGTCAATTAAGATGTTGCGAAGAGTACAATTGCCAAAATAATTACAAAAAAAATAATAAAACATACTGCTTGAAAGAAAATATTAGATTTTATAACTAGGGGTGATTCTTTTTTGCCACGGAGTGTAGTATATAATCTGTGCTCAGAGCAGATGTGTGAGCCAATCCAGGAGAATCCTGAACATTTTTCTTGATTAAATGATAGAATTAGATTCTTTATGTCACTTTTGGCCAATCCCGATGCTGAAGATGATGTGATGAAATGAAGGGACACTCATAAAGACTACTCATGCCCAGGCCAGGATTCAAACCTGGGACCCCTGACCTTTTGCAATTTGAAGTCTTGTAATTTACAATGATGTGCGAGTATAGAAGATCCATTTTGAAAATAAGAGGGGGGGTTATTTGTATGAGACGAGTCTCTCACTGCTGTTATCTGGCATTCTTGTCCAATTGTTCTCACAATGCTAAGTCAACACTGAAATCTGAGTGTTTCTACTGGGAATCAAACTTACTATCAGTGACAAAAATATTGAGGCCTCTGTTTACGTGCTTGTAAAATTGTACTCCGTGGGAGGAAAAAAGTCAAATATATCTCATTGGAAAGCTACAAGTGTCTACTTTTAGAAAAAAGCGAGACAAATTGATTTTAGCTCTGTCTGTTCTCTATTCAAACAAAAATGTTCGTAAAAGTGTAGTTTTTCGTGTGTGTTTTATGTAAGTCGAATTCAATCGTATGTAGCTTCTTGAAAACCAGTCGTAAAAATATGAAATTTCTTGTGATTGATGCTTGTTTATGTGTAAATAACTCTGCCATATACAATGTTGCTATCATTTGTGGAACAGCTAATATTAATGTTTAATAACAGTGTTGCAATCTCGGTAATGGTCAGCCCAATGGCGATGCAAAGCATATCTAAATAATGAGCATGGAATAAAAATAAAATTTTTATGGCTTATCTTTTCATATTCTGCGAATTGAAAACGACAGACAATTGTTTATCTTGGCAACTGGCTCGTGCATTTTTCATCTCGTTGCTATGACGAAGTGCGCTTTGCTGCCACACGCCGCCTGGAGCCCTTTAAACTTTGCGTTCAGCCAGCAGCTTTGACATGGAAAGTAAGCCGAAAGTTTTCGTTACAAAGCAAATTGTTGTGCACAGAGAAGCATTGTTCAGATGCTGTAATTGACGAATGCAGATTTTCTTTTATCACTCTTGTGTTCATACCATATAGCCTGAACTCGCACACATACATAAGATCCCTTACATGCACTTTTTCTTGCTATTTTCCTTTGTTATGAAGTTGCTGTTGCTGTACATCGCAGGCACGTTATTTTTTATAAAGAGGAGACTGCGAAGTCAGCAGTCACGGGTTCGAATATTTGGTAAAATATTTCATTGCCTTCATCAAATCAAGCTCATTGTTGCACTTACTGTTTTTAAAAGAGCGACATAAAACGATATGGAGAAAACGACGTTCGTATGAAGATTGGATAAAAGCTAGAAAGTATAACAGTAACTAAAGTATACAAAGAAAATGTATTTCATTCATAATATGATAACTTGTTTATTCATTAGTTTACACTGCCACAATGTTTTGGATCGGACCAACGGAATGCACTTCCAGTATTCCCACAGTGTAGACAGTGTAGCGGCAACACTGTGCAAGTCACCTGCAGCCCGCGGAGTCTGAGATTGGCCGCATCTCACCACACGTCATCCGTCCGTTTACCATATTAGGAGTGGTCAATAATAATTTATATCTGTGGTCATACTTGAGATACACATGTTAAACTTCTGGATTTGGATCAAATATGTCATATAAACGGCTTTTTACTATTTAATTGAATTTGCAATTACACATTTCAAGATTGCACGTTTGCCTAAAATTTCAATTTTTGAAGCATCTAGTGAAGATCTGCATTTGACTTCTTCCACAGAGATGCCTAAAATGTCAATTTTTGAAGCATCTAGTGAAGATCTGCATTTGAATTCTTCCACAGAGATGCAAAATCAATCAGTCTTCACGTACAAAAAATCTCAATATTATATCAATTGTGGATTATGAACTGTATAATGTTAAGTTCCCAGTTCTTGCAAACTGAAAGAAAAAACTACACTTTTTAGTGAATTTTTCATTATAATACGAAAATGCAACGAAGAATAATTTATAGATGACGCTTATTAAAAAATAGATGCTTGAAGCTTTCCAATGAGGTATATTTGACTTTTTTCCACCCACGGAGTACAATTTTACAAGCACGCAAACAGAGGGCTCAATATTTTTGTCACGGATAGTAGGTTTGTATGCATCAAGTCAAGAGAACAGTCATGAGATTCTATAGGGAACCTATAGGTTTCAGAAGAAAATGTGTAAGAGAATAATTATATATGAAAACTAAAAGTAGAAAAATAGAAAATGTTTAATCATTATTAGTGCAAAAACTTATGACTTACGTGCACTTCCTTCTGATCTTTCATATGTATTGTAAATTGTCATTATTGGAGTTGCACCCTCCACAACAGCATATACAGGTCTGTTCCCAAGGATACTTCCTGGCTTCGGAAAAAGCTTATAAACTGTTGACCTGTATGTACGTTCCTTAACCCCAGCTCGGTTCCGCATTTCCACCTCCAGTGGCTACAAGGAAAGACTTTTATGCATAAACAGACTTTTTTTAAAAAAATATATATAAAATGTACATGATTAGTTTTTGCTTACTTTTATTGCTGGTTCTGACACATAATTTGTGATTTATATATAAATATATATATATATATATATTCTTATATTTTTTATAAGTTTTTTTACATTTTTTTTCTTTCTATACATTATTAAGTTTGTGGATGGAATGTCTGTACTGAAGTGTTTATTATTTATTAAAATACAGTGGAACCTCGATTTTATGTTTTTCATGGAACCAAGCTGAAAAAAAACTTAAAATGGGGGAGAATGTAAAATCGAAGAAAATTTTACAACATTTTGCTTTGTGTGGACCATCAAGGTTGAATGCATAATGCGTGAAAATGTAAAATCAAGGAACGTAAAATCGTGGTTCCACTGTAATAGGAAAATAACAAGAAAAGGAAGGAAATAAAAGATAAATCATAACCAATATGACCATTCAAACATCACTTTGTAATCTCATCTGAGGAACATTGTTAATAAAAGAAAATTGTAAAGAAAATTGTAACTAATTACTACTATTACTTATTATTAATAATGTGGGTAAAACGTACATGCTCGCTTAAATTTTTTAAAAAAATAACTCTTATTGCTGTTTATTTCATATTTCAATTTATTTGTAAAAATTTGATGCCTTTGATGGCAGTTTGTATGCCCTCTGGAGCACATTCAAAGCATCAGATTGTCGTGAAACTTGGTATAGAGGTTATGGAGACCAATGGGGAAGTGAATGCTGATGTAAACAATATAGAGTGGGTGAAAAGTCCCTACCCACTGCTACACAGGTGTATTACGACAAAGTAATAATCACCATCACTGTTAGGTATTATTCAATACATTGTCGATCTTGGAATGTCTAACTCCTCCACAGCAGCACAAGTCTCGGCTCGAGTGCTTGGCCTCTCGCTACTTGTTGCATCAAGAACACTTCCCGTTTCAAAAGCTTTGTCTGCCCACCTCAATAAAGTTTTCCGATTCGGTGACGATCTTCCAAAACGAACAACAAAGTCATTCATAATTCCATCCATTATTTTCCCGCTTCTTGGATGTTCGTGAACCCAAATACCAGATGCTCCTCAACAGTAAACACACTTGTATCCGCCATCGTGTCGCTCTTCATAGCCTGGTGCAAATTCTCAGAAATGTGGCTGTAAAAATTGTAGGAAGCATTTTTGAGGAAAAGCGGACAAACAACATTTTCTGAATGTAAATGATGTGCTGATTACGAATATTTTGTTTGCCACTCTCGATTTTGATGTTATGTGCTTCAAATCCCTAAAAAACAAAATGGCGGCAATACGAAATGAGTTCCTAATAACTTTTGAAGGAGCAGAAACAAAATAGTGATCTTGGTGTCAAACATTATGTTTTTGGGTATGCTGAATCCAAATCGCTAAACAACAAAATGGCAGCCATACGAAATGAGCTCCTATTAACTTTTGAAGGAGCAGAAACAAAAATAGTGATCTTTGTGTCAAACATTATGTTTTTGGGTATGTTGAATCCAAATATTATGTTTTGTAATCTGACATTTTAAGCTATTTGCTCCAAATTGCTAAAAGAACAAAATGGCGGCAATACGAAATGAGGTCCTAATAACTTCTGAAGGAGCAGAAAGACAATAGTGATCGTGGTGTCAAACATTATGTTTTGGGCATGCTGAATCCAAATATCATGTTTCTAATCTGAAACTTTAAGCTATGTGCTCCAAATAGCTAAAAAACGGAAGTCTGAGAACAGGAAACAAAGCCATTCTAGCTGATGTGATGACCAAGGATGTAATTTGTCCACCTGATATATCAATTCCGTCTGCGTCATGCCTTATAATAGATGGTCAAGCATTAGGTTTTGCACTTGGAAAGCCTGCAGGAGTTTTAAACTTTGGTCAACTGGCAGATGTATTTCTTAACCTTGTTCTTTCGATGGGAAGAAGCTTTAAGAGGATTGATGTCACCTTTGATCGGTATAACGCAACTTCAACCAAGGCTGGAACAAGGGATAGGCACTTGAAACATGCTCATTTAGTAAGGAGAGTAATAGAAAATGGATCTGTGCCAATCCCCAACAAATTCAGTGACTTTATCGCTAACTCAGAGAATAAAAAAGATTTCGCCTGTTTTCTCTCTAATCATTTGATCAACAACGCTTCTGAAGACAAAATATTTGTGGCTTCCGGTGGATTTCACAAGGAGGATGACGTACGGACAAACAATCGTGATTTGTCTATTGAAGGATTGCCGGCAAACCACGAAGAGGCGGACACGCGCATTGTACTTCACAGTCTTCATTCTGGCGCTGATAACATTGTTGTCTCAGCACGTGATGCAGATGTATTAGTGCAATTGGTAGCGTTATTTCACAAGATTAGATGTACGAAATTGTGGTTGCGAGCAGGAACATAAAAAAAATAATAAAAAAAAATACATTCCAGTACATGAAGTCAGGCAGAAGCTTTCATTTACGGATCCTGTCTTCAAAACTCTCATCCCATTCCACACCATAACAGGATGCGACACAGTATCCTACAATGCTGGGATCAGTAAGAAGACAGTATGGAAAATATTTAACACTAATAATAATGATCTACTAAATCTTGGTGTTGACGAATTGATTGTACCGGATGGAAGCAGCTGTGATGAAGCCAGAGTAAAGCTGTTCAGCAAAGGAAAAACACCAAAGCACTGCCCCCCCCCCTTTCCCAACTACCAATGCTCTACGGTTACATGTACAACGGGCCCACTATGAAGCCATGGTGTGGAGGCAGTCGGTCATACCAAAACCTGTGTTACCACCACCTACTATCTTGGGATGGAAAATGGTTGATGGACAGCTCATTCCAAAATGATTCCATTCAATCGCTGCCACCAATTCCAGAACCCCGATACGACATTGTCACCTGTGGATGTTTGGCTGGTTATATATCCGCTACATGTTCCTGCAGGAAAGGCCAGCTTGTATGTACTTAAGCTTCGTGCGGATTTATCATACACTGCTACTGTTAATATTTCAATATGGTCTTATGCTTTGAATAATATTATTATTTTGCATCTTTACTTTAGCAATGTTCAATACTTTTTTCTGAATTAAAAACCTATTGTTACACAAGAATCACTGTTTTATTCCTAGTTAAAAAGTATGGATACGAAACATTGCATGGATGCACGTAGCCGCCATTTGGTTTTTAGCGATTTGGAACAAACAGCTTAAAATTTCAGATTAGAAAACATAATATTTGGATTCAGCATACCCAAAAACATAATGTTTGACACCAAGATCACTATTTTGTTTCTGTTCCTTCAAAAGTTAATAGGAACTCATTTCGTATGGCCGCCATTTTGTTTTTTAGCGATTTGGAGCACATAGCTTAAAATTTCAGATTAGAAAACATAATATTTGGATTCATCATACCCAAAAACATAATGTTTGACACCAAGATCACTATTTTGTTTCTGTTCCTTCAAAAGTTAATAGGAACTCATTTCGTATTGCCGCCATTTTGTTTTTTAGCGATTTGGAGCACATAGCTTAAAATTTCAGATTAGAAAACATAATATTTGGATTCATCATACCCAAAAACATAATGTTTGACACCAAGATCACTATTTTGTTTCTGTTCCTTCAAAAGTTAATAGGAACTCATTTCGTATGGCCGCCATTTTGTTTTTTAGCGATTTGGAGCACATAGCTTAAAATTTCAGATTAGAAAACATAATATTTGGATTCATCATACCCAAAAACATAATGTTTGACACCAAGATCACTATTTTGTTTCTGTTCCTTCAAAAGTTAATAGGAACTAATTTCGTATGGCCGCCATTTTGTTTTTTAGCGATTTGGAGCACATAGCTTAAAATGTCAGATTACAAAACATAATATTTGGATTCAACATACCCAAAAACATAATGTTTGACACAAAGATCACTATTTTTGTTTCTGCTCCTTCAAAAGTTAATAGGAGCTCATTTCGTATGGCTGCCATTTTGTTGTTTAGCGATTTGGATTCAGCATACCCAAAAACATAATGTTTGACACCAAGATCACTATTTTGTTTCTGCTCCTTCAAAAGTTAATAGGAACTCATTTCGTATTGCTGCCATTTTGTTTTTTAGCGATTTGAAGCATATAACACCAAAATCGAGAGTGGCAAACAAAATATTCGTAATCAGCACATCAAATACATTCAGAAAATGTTGTTTGCCCGCTTTTCCTCAAAAATGTTCCTACAATCAGAATTTTCGAAAATTGTCCCAGTCTATCCGACTTACCGCGAAAAGTTAGTTTATTCACTGATCCTATGAAGGTGCTGCAGTCGAAGTGCAAGCTTGAAGACTGAAGTGCAAGACCATTCTTGAAGTGCGTTCGCCTATGGAGCTTGACTAGTCCAACTGTGTAGTGGGTAGGGACTTTTCGCCCACTCTGTAGTTCAAATTTTCACCACCAGGTGGAAATGGGGTGTTAAAATCTTGAGCACAGTGAACAACATCCAGAAAAAGCTTTTGAGAGATCATTGATCATGCTGTCTTACGCTTTCAAAGGGTTATTCATATTGATCAGTGCTGTACTTAAATGAACTAAAAATAAAGTCTTGCATGTCTGACTTCCGTTTGATGCTATTTCAGCACCACATTTCCACCTGGTGGTGAAAATTTGAACTAATTTTTATCAGCATTTGCTTTGGTACAATTTCCATAGTCTCTATACCAAGTTCCACTCGAATCTGATGTTTCCAACACGCTCCAGAGGGCTCACTTTAACTGTGACCAGCGGGTACTTGAAAATCGTAATAACTTCATTCTATCCCCTCAAATAGACATTACTCATGTTCAAAAAAAAGAAATACCAGATATGTGGAGGGGTGAGGGAAGAAAATACAGGTATGGAAAAAAAAAAAAAAAAAAGAAGTCAACCATTCACTCCCACGATTTCAAAGCATAAAACAGATACTAACACATATTTTGTTTTCCCATTTCCAATCACATGTTCCAAACATGTTGCATAAATTTTGACACAAGAAATGTTTCACTTGGTGTTATGTTGTTTGTTATTTATACTTATAGACAACACATTTGACAAATCGCAAATGGCAACTTTCCACAAAGTGCTCTCTACATCTTTAGTTGAATACACCAACTCAAGTAACAAATGACAAGTTCATAAAATGTCCCAATTCTGGTTTGTAAAGTGCCCTGCCCATACTTGTAAATAATGAAGAAAGCATAGTTGTAGCACACACACAGTTAAAAATCACATTTATGTATAAATCAGCACTGAATCTGGGTTCATTTTAGCAACAAATATTAAATTTCTGTATCTTTAATGGCTTTTCTTCTTTTGCTACTTTTTGCTAATTGCGACAATGGATATCACATGAAATTCATGGAGTGACACTCATAAGGGACACCCATGCCTAATGTGGGATTCGAAGCCTGAAACTTGGGCAGCCAGACAGAAAGATCACTCGCCACCAGCAAGATGGCAATTAATATTAAAACAAATAATAACAAAGGACTCCAAAGCACATGCATTTGTAGCTTTGTGCAATCTTCCTTAGCTCATGGCATGATTTCCAGTTCTAACGGATCAAGAGCTGCAGTGATCTAGTCTGTTGGGCTACTGCCACGTGGGAGACCTGGGTTAAATTCCCAGGGTCGGATTTTTTCCAGTCTTGTCCCCACATAAAGTGACTCTGGGGCTCACGCAGACTCAAATCAACCTGGGAGCAAGCCTGGGGGGTAAATGTGGCCAGAGCATGGTGCTGATCACATCACCTTCAAAATGGCAGAGATCGAGAATATGTGGGGCGCTACTCCCACATCCCCTAAATGTGCATTTATTGCAGTGCTATATGCACATGGAACTTTACCTTATCTTACCTAATGGATCAAAATATCAGTGTGCAAGGGTGTGCAGAGAACTGTTTTCTACATGTTCTTCCTTCGTGAGAGGAAGTACATGTAGAAGACTCTCACCCAATACAAAGCATAGAAAGTGATCAGGATATCATGTCAGAAGAGAAATCTGTCTAAATAAGTAGTTCATTCATATTTTTAAATAAAGCTTATTGATAGTGACAAATAGTCTAATAAAATGAAAATAATTTCATGGTAAAAAAAAATATCCTGTGCAAGTTAGGTGCAACTGTTGTGTTCAGACTGTTTAGTGGAGTGAAAATATCCGTAGGGTCATGTAAGGGAATATTATCCTGACGGTTTTCTCGGTGTGTCAAAGTGTGTAAACAAATGCTTAGTGCATGTGTTTATTTACTGTTGATATATATACAAGTACTGAAAATATGTGTTTGTTTAACACAGGTAGCGTACATTTTTTTTAATATTTATAAGCTGGTATCATTCATATGTCTTTCATAATATTAATCACATAAAATGGATAAATAGAGAGAGTAAGAAAAGCTGGATAACATATGTAAAAAACAGGCATACAGCAATGTTTGGATTTCTTCATCTAATTGTAGTACTGTATCTTATTATAGTAACAGTAAAGCAATAACTTCTTTTTTAAAGTCAGACATCTTGCCTGATAGGTGGAAGATTCCATTGTGCCATTTAGAGATACATTCAGAACATTCAGTGTGTGGAAAATATCAGAAATGTACACCAATATCTGTACACAGACACTATCAATGAATGACTCGTAGTAGAAATGATTGCAGTTCCTGTCTCAGTTCAAAAACACGAGAGACAATGAAGACCAACATTAGTTGCAATAATGCTGAAGGTAGTGATGTTTTTTTTTTATTAATACATTTTAAACTTTCCAAAAAAAAGTTTTTTTTTCAGATGTTCTCGTGCCTCCCCTGCAAAACAGGTTTGAATACCACTGGCTAAGTGCATATTCATGACAAGTAGTGTGTCTTTAAATGAAAATAATTTAGGGGTAAAAAATGATCCTGTGCGAGTCCTAACATAGGGCATGCAGGTGCGAGTCCTCAAGGGTTCATTCAAAAAACTAAGCCCAAAACAAAACAAAATAGCACTTTGTCAATGGTGGCAGTTAGTTACAGGAATCAATAATCAATAATAAAAACTTACATTTCGTAAATACCATGGATTTAGTGTTTATTTATACAAGGAGTGAAAACATGTATGTTAAGAAACACAATTTACCTGAATTGCCTCCATTCTATCCTGCTCTTTAAATTCTGGTGGTATAAAGCACGACCGTGGAAATACAATTAACATCTTTTTCACAGGAAACTCAACCTGGTGATTTTCTGTCGAGTGTGTGTCACTGAAGTCATCCAGTCTCTCCTCGAAACCTATCAGGAAAGGACAATATTCACACAGTGCAAGGAACGGCAGCGACAGTATCTGCCACATTCAGCTGGGAGTGTAAGTAACTTTTATGAGGTGTGTAGCGGCAATTTAACACCAAAACAATAAGATAATAAATTAGATCTTTCTGGGTGTTGAGGATGTGTGGATAATCATAAGGACAAATTTCACTGGCTCAGCATGTTGCATAATAGTAATGATCTCACTACTAAAGCATCCTGGTTCGAGTCCTGATATAGGCATGAGTGTTTCTTTGTGAGTGTCCTGTTATCAATTTCATCCATACTCACAGTTGCAATTAGACTAAATTAGGGAAAACAACATAAGAAAATACTAAAAAGAACACAAATACTGTTTTATTTTAGCCTCTCTGAATGTTACAGACAATTGTTTGTTATTAGCATGCAATGCTAATTGGACATTATACATTGTCTCCTGCATCTTCTACAGGGTGATTTTCTCATTATAAGACCCTAGAAAATGCGAATATCTCAAAGATTATCCACGTTATTTAGAATAATAATGTGCTATCAAGGCACATTTAGGGGATGTGAGAGTAGGACCCCACACATTCTCAATCTAGGCCATTTTAGAGGTGATGTGATCAATGCTATGCTCCGATTGCCTTTACCACCCCAGATACTCATGGGTTTGAGGCTGGGTGAGCCCCAGAGCCACTTTATGTTGGGACAACGCTGGAAAAATTCCGACCTAAAATCACCCACACCGGGAATCAAAGATGGGTCTCCCGCGTGACAGACACCATGGTGACGTGACTATGTCACCATGGCTCTATTTGCGGTAAACAACATGTTCACATTATAGAAGGCGTTGAAAACGTCCACCACCGCTCTCCAGGCAGATTCGAACTCTACGTTGCACATGAACACAAGCTCTGCTACTGTGTAACCCATTCCTGTGCATTAAGCTCAGACACTAGCCAAAAATTGAAAAGAAACTACACTCTGCCCCGAACTCCACAGAAGCCTACAATACTGTAGGGAATGCGAACTACAGCTTAAAGGAAGAGCATAAATGGCAACATGTGGCAGGTCATTATCAGTGTCCTCGAAGTGGAACATTGTTACACTATTTCCTTCCTTTCTCAAAGTATAAGGTTCTTTTTACCACATGCTTCATATTTGTATGTTTTCAATGAGTCGAGATATTCACATTTTCTAGGGTCTTGCAGCAAAAGAATCATACTTATTTTAACACTGTTTTGACAGAGCACTTCTTCCCTCATCATCGGGTGAACAATTTATTTTTGACAGTGTGAGAATTGAACCAACATCAGACTTGCAATTAAACTACAAATACTTTTCAGTGTGCTAACCAACCCTGAACAAATTAAATTGAATTGGGGGCCACCTTGCAGTTAATTGGTTAGCACACCTGATTTGAAGTAAAATCTGAGGTCTGTCGTGGGTTCAATTCTCAGCACCAGCAAAAAGAAATTGTTGACCTGGACACGAAAGAAGAGGCACTTTCTCCCTGTTTACTACTATTTTCGTTTGTTAACATGACTTCCAAGTATTTGAATTTAGAAACATATTTCAATTCAAACAACAGTCTTAATGCAATAAAAATAAAATAACACCAACTTTTAGTCGAGCAATATTCACTCTGTGGAAGAACAATATGTAGGTATCCAAAAAAGAAGCTGCTTGCTAGCCATTTACTTCCATACAGTATATTCTCCATTTCTTGTTGAGTTGGCCCATTTGTACATGTGGAGCTGCCAACCTGAAAACAAAATGCAAGTAGGAATTGTAGCTTTACTGGCTACATGATTCGAACAACTGTTTTCGGGTTACTAGTCAGATTAATTCGACATTAGCATCAAATTAACCTGGCTGATAACCCAAGAACACTTGATCGAACAAAATCTGTACACATTAATATTAACTAAGGTTACTACACTCTGGAAAGAAAAATTAGCAACACTTGCTCGGATATAGTTTTCACAAGATTATGAAGTGAATTAAAACAATTAGAAAAGCAGGATTTGTCCACCAGCTGTATTTGTGAATGAGCGTTCTCGAATGCATTAGTAAACTGTAGAACGAGCAGGGGTGCTGAAGCGTTGCAAAGGAGCAGATAGGAGGAAGTGAGAGAGGCAGGAGGCATCGTCGGTCATGTTCATGTTCGTTCGTCATATGATGCCTCTCTCACTCCCTCCTATCATCGCAGAAGAAACGGGAGGTGGTTTTGCGAAAACGATGGCATTTATCCAACACCCCCAATTCTTTTCTATTTTCATTTATTTTTTTATGTTTCAATGCAAGAGGCTCCCTCTGGTGCTACTCTGTTGCTTTGGAGGTGCATTGTGCAGGCAGGAAGTTTGCATTGGACGAAGCACTCATCGGCCTCCATGCAACAAAGTAGCATTGAAACATAAAAATATAAATGAAAATAGAAAAGAACTGGGGTGTTGGTTAATGAATCTTGTGAAAACCATATCCGAGCAAGTGTCGCTATTTTTTTCTTTACAGAGTGTAGTTTCCATTAGCCTATGTCGCTTCTCCTTACAGTTTTGAACAAGTTGGAGCTCTGTTTACTACTGTAACGTTGATGACAATTGATAAAATTTTCCCACATTTTAATATTCTTATTTTTATATGGAAAAGCTTTTCATCTGCCTTATTATAATAAATGATTGTTCAATGAAAGTAGCATGTTATAATTTGATGAACGGTACTGATTATGGTGTTGCATTAGTTACTTCTAGTAGATAAAGTAGGTTAAGTCTTTGGTGGGATTCATTCAACAGTTGGACAAAATACCCCTTGACAAAAATACAGATTTGTGGAGTGTTCTTACGTCATTCTCGATTTCCCTTTACTGGGTTTATTTTGGGACCCAACTTCATACACCTTCCACCAACCAAGAATCACCTTTACAATGGAAAATCACAAAATGCTCCACAATCTATGAATATTCTGAACAACAAGACTTCCAATTTTAATTACACCATTAATTACTCAAATATACCTGCACATATGTTGAATTATTGTTCTAAAGCCTTAATTAAAAAAGAACTTCTAGAATTAGAGGTTTCATATCCAATAAATTTATTATAAAAATTCCCGAAAGCTCCCCATAAAACTAACAGTGTGTCTATGTGTTTCCATAGCTTCTCTATCACCTTAATGTTGAATCTTTATTTCAACAACTTGTGAATGTAGTTAAGGTTTAGGAGTAACAAAGAACATGGGATATAATCAGATCGGAAATAGGGGGGTGCAGTCACATGTGGATGCATTACCAGGGTGTCTACAATTTCATAAAAGCAGGCTTTTCAGAGCATGGTCCAAAATTTTCCATGCGGAAACCATTAGAGTAATTCATTGATTCATGTGTATACAAATGTACAAAAAAATAAAGAACTGAAATATCATGCGCACATGCTGGTAAGACACACTGACCATCCATCCACTAAAGGCTAAATTAGCATTTTGTAGGTCTTCACATTTAGTACTTTTTCAGATATTGAAAAGTCATTTTAGACCAATAACTGTCTCTCATAGCCTGATGCTGTGTTGAGCTCATACTTGGTAGGTCAGTCCACCAAAAATTTTGTCGTTATCAAGGAGAGCCAAAAGTAAGAGTTGAGTATGGGCATCTGAATCATTCCATGCCAAATCAACACAGATATGTGCAATTTCCAACCTGACCATCTCCGATTTTCATAAAATTTGGGGAGTCTCGTGCGTCTTGTAATTGTTAATTATTCAAGGTCAAAGTTCGCATAAATTGCCCTTTTTGAGCCCACTTAGCTATACTAAATGTGCTGCAACTCTGTGACTGATAAAAGCACCATTACATGAACTATGACGAGTCAAAAGTCTCTTAACATCCTCTACAAAATGTAAAGGAGTTATCCTGGTCATGAAAGAAATAGGTTAGGCACAGGGAGATCCCTAGCTATGTGTGTCAAGCGCAAGTCCAGTACATTGTTGACCACCATATTGAATCCAACGCAAAAATTTCAAAGGAAAGGGTGTGAAGTGATATACAAATCAGGCTAGAACCTTGAAACGGCCAAGGTTTTTCCAAAGTATCTTTAACCAGCAAAAAGTTATTACTGCATGCTTGTAACCATTTTCTCCTTTTCGAGGTGTTAAAAACAAAGTATTAAGAATGCTCCTAACGTGTTAGGAACTCGTCGAGATCACGCTGACATCTTTAGAGAGAAAGAAGTATACGCACCATTGCATTTGATTTTAATCAGCAACATTCACCAAATACCTGAATAATGGAGAATATTGGGAAAAGTATCTCAAACAATTACGTGACACTTCCTTTGGAATTAAAAATTCTTCAAGTGACGAGGCTAATTTTAATGTTCACGGTAAAGTTAATAAAAACTATATGCAATACCTGTGATTTGATAACACTGGGGAACAGTGAAATTGCGGCACAGTGTTTGAGAGCTAATTTAGGGCAATTTCATGCTGCTCAATAATGATATAATAATATATTTCCTGAATTGGCTCTAATTTATGAAATAAATGCAACTAAACCAAAATGGCGGAAACATAAGACTTACATATAAATGAACTTCCAACAACAATTTCTTTCTTTTTGTGATTACAATCATTATTATAAAAATAAATTTATATAGGCCTATGATCATAATTAGAGTCCGGAAGTTTGGCAAAATGCCTCTTTTTATCTACTGCATATACTCATAAAAATTTTCCGGATATACGTTTCTTATGTTGTTTCGAATGTTTTAGAAGCCTTTTCATTTTGCCTATTTGGGACCCCACAGCTTATTTTTAATTATAATGCCTTTTTTTGCCTTTTTCAATGAAATTTGACCATTTTTTTAAAAAAAATGTGTATATAAATTATTTATCTCCCAAAAAACGTTGTTGGCACTTATTTTTCTTCCGTTTATTATGTGAATAATTTGCGCCTTATTTAAGTAATATTGCATGTTTCAACATTGCTGAAGGAGAAAAGTGTGAGAAAAATGTATTTCATGCTCAGTTAGGATATTGCCTTTCGGTTAACATTTCCTTGTGCATGATTGACTGCTGAAGTGGACAGGTTGATTTCGAACACAAAGAAGATATTTCTGAAATCTCCCTCTCGAACCCGAAAATTTAAGGAAGTTGCATCTGAGCTTAGTTTACCTCCGCAACCAGTCTTGACCAGATGGGTAACTTGGATATCAGCAGCTATATATTATGCTAACAACCTTGAAAAAATCAGTAAGGTGATCGATACTCTTCCAGAATATGAAGCGGCTCCAATTCGTGAAGTGAAAAAAAACTCCTGTGCTATTCAAGTTTATTTTTGAACATTATGGTGCATTGCCAGAGACAATTACAATTATAGCATCCATGAAAATCTTCGAGGAATCTATGCAGCAGATGATGGAAGTGCCAGGAGAAAAGGGGTCAGCTGTTGCGGAAAAGTGCAAACGGGTAGTGAGTGCAAATGAGGACTTGAAACAATTGAAAAAAAAATTGTGATATTCTAAAAGTTGAAAATGCTGTTACCGAAATGAGTCCAGCTACATTAGCGTTTTATGTATGCTCCAATAACGTCTGGGGTAGTAGAAAGATCATTTTCTATTATGAAAAACATTGTCTCTGACAGACGACTATCAATGAATGTGGAGAACTTAAAAAAACACCTTGTAGTTATGTGCAATCAAGACGGAGAAAATTGAAATGCTCTTCCCAATGTAGATATTAACATGTTGCCAGAAATTATAGATGAAAGTAAGCGATTTCCAAATGTGCCTTTTTTCGGTTTATTTTGCCTTTTTTTTCATTTTTAGTGCCTATTTTCCACATTATAAATGCCTTTTTGCCTGCCTATTTTAACGAAAATAAATGCCTGAACTTCCGGGCTCTAATCATAATAATTAAGAAAATATGTACACAATGAAGTAACAAACTATGTGAAACGTTTTCTATACGATTTCCTGCTGTATTGCTTTTTAGGACAATCTCTCTGTAAGCTCCAACAGTGGTCGGCCATCATGTGGTGATCCCACCGTCCCTGGTACCTTTCTTCCATTATCCTTATATCCTGATGGAACCTTTCTCCCCGTTCTTCACTAAAATCAACAAGGTTCTCAGGGAATCTGTCAATGTGGCTAGGTAGAAAATGTATCTTCACACTCATATTAGCTCCCAATTTCTCAAAATTTTTCAACATATTTCCAACTATATCGGGGTACTTTTCTCAGGGTGGCTACAAACAAGCAGAAATGAAATTCCCTGACTTTTCCAGGTTTTCCAGGACAAAATTTACATTTTTCCCTATGAGTGCGGACTCATTTTTCAATGCATAAAGCTACTTCTCTCTTCTCTGTAAAACAAACAACTTAACTCTTGCATATAAGTGAAACAACTGAATCGAACAAAGGAAAGTGTCATATTTCCTTACATTATCGATTGGATTTCTGATTTAGTACAGCATATCCAAGTGAAGTGCTGTGAAACTGATAGTGTTGCTCTCGAGACAAGACACGAGACGGGACAAGCCTTTTGAAATTCGAGACGGGACGAGAAGGAATGCCTTTCTCGTCTCGTTTTCGAGACGAGACACGAGACGGGACGGGACGGCTTTTGAAAAGTCTCGTCTCGTCTCGAATGTCTCGAAAAAATAAAAGCAAAATATTTAATCAGTTGCAAATACTTGTTTGCTTGGAAAAAGGTATTTCAATTAGAAACGTTGATAAGCGCGTGTTAAGTCAAAAGAAGACTGACTATTCTAGAGAGAGTAATGAATGAATGAATACCTAAACTTATTTTCAATACTGTTTCGAAACACAGGGTTACTCCCCATTTTTATTTTTCAATTTATTCCAGGTTAATAACTTTATGTTACGATAGTACTCCAGATACTAATACAATTCTGAATAACATCAAGTAAAAGGGCAGGTAGAGAAGGTGGAAGGAGGGGCCAAAAGATCGTGGAGTATCGGAGTCCGAGATTTATCTTGTAAACATAGTCTCAGCTCTATAGGTTGGAAAGATAAACAGACCGACGGATAGGGTTTATTATTATTATTTAATTTTTACATCAAAGGGTGTACAGAAGTGAATGTTATTAGGAAGTAGGAAAAACATTGTGGGAAACATCGCAGTACAAATTGATAAGGAGTTGTTAGGAAAGTTATTAAGGAGTCCAAGATATTAGCAAGACTAAGAGAAGGAGATAATTAGGGACAAATAATCTTGCATTATCCCACTCCGAACAGCTGAGAGCTAAAGAGGAGGAGAAAATACGGGTGTTATGGAAAGAAGTAATTTGGGGGTTTTAGTGTTTACAGGTAACCATGACAACATTTTACCACGTGATTATTTGCACGGGTTGCGAAATTTTTAGAATGTTATGGTGACGACGCCAGAGGAGGCAGGGGGACGCCCCATGTCAGACACTTCGCCATCCCCCCCCCCCCCCCGCGCCCTCCAACTGAAGTTAATTAAATATCGAATAATAAGAGTTCATTTATAAGAGTACGACGATTTTCACCTTTTCAAAGTGGTGTATTCTGCATGATATCACTTTCCTGCTTATAATACCAACTTGATTAACAAATATTAATTTGTTTAGTATATATATAGCTATGTGTATGTGACTTTCGTTCAAGATTCGAGCGCCGACCTGGGCATAGGTGATTTCTCATTCATTTATGTCCTGTAATAGCCGAGATTAACCTAAGTTTTAACCAGTCTTAAGAACTGGGAAAAAGTGTTGAATGTGGATGGTTTTAAAACATCACGAATATTTTCAGGACCACAAGACATCATCTGTAGTACGGGCAAATTATTCTAATCGTGGTCGTTACTGACAACGCTAATTATTAAAAGACATTCAAAGTTGATTCAAGATTTGGTTGGTTGGTTGATTTGATGTTTTAAGTCCACTTTAGGCACAGTAAGGCTAATCGGGACTGGACCTACAGTTTAAAGTGCCTCCACTGGGTATCGAACCCAGGACCAAAGGTGATCGAAGAAAACCAGACACTCCATGTCAGTTGTTGTGGATTCATCGCGGTTTCTTACTATTCAGGGACTTGAATTTCGAGATGATGAGTCTGAGGAAACCGTAACAAAGGGAATTTCTTCGATACTCTTAAAGTTAATGAGGGGATATTTTTTGGAAATGTATTGAACGTGAACCTTAAAATGCAAATTACACTTAAAATTCGATTCAAAACATATCGCGGGCAGGTAAAAGAACGCTTATTAGGATTTGCCACTCTTCAATCATTGGATGCAGGTTCGCTCTTTCTCGTACATATCAAAATCGAAGAACTTCTTCCCATGAACCCCATAGCTGCCTGTAATTGTGTAGCACAGACATACGTTGGAGTGGTAGAGTAAGAGTAAGTATTGCCAGGCTCAGAATATTTCTTGAATTATGAGATAACTGTAACCTTTGTCTGATTTTTTTATCCTGTGATAACATTTCCCTGAAAGGTGAAACACAAATTTTGCCCAAAACTCTTGAGCGTTACGAAGATGGTTGTCCTTAAAATCTTTGAAAAGGCTTGCTCGAAACAGGATGCTGGATGCAAACTGCCCCATTTGGCTGTTCTTGCCATTGAGAAGAAATGTCAAATCCTGGACGTACCAAAGGTGGGCAATATGTTCTCCAAAGCACATAGAGCAGAATTCTCCTACAGGAGAAGTGCCTCACATTGTTTCTAATACTTAAGAAGATTCATTTCTTCCAACATCACGTTTATTTTGCAAGAAAATTAAACTCTTCGAAGCATTTTTTCGTCATTTATATTATTATTTTATAACTAAAATATTTATATCAGTAGTTTCATCTCAAGAAAGACGATGAATTATAAAATTATGAATGTCTTCCAATACTGAAATAGGCCACTAGAGACAACGCAACTTTACAATAAAAAAGAATTAATGTCTTTATTAAAACGAATCATGTGGAGATAAACTCGTAATCAAGAAGTAAATTTAGGCAGTAAACGTCCACTCTAAATAAAAGACAAACACAAAACACCATACATGAATATAATAATAATAATATTTATAATAATAATTATTATTATATATGTATATATATGTGTAGTGTTTTCGGGCGTTTTAATGTGACTGCCCCCTTACAATATTTTGTTGCCAGCCTTCCGCCCCCCCCCCCCTCAGTCACATTTCCCTGGCGCCGTCACTGGTTGGAAGTAAATTTATTAGTACGAGGAAAGTAACATTAGCTGTTGACAGTGTTGCACACCAAAGGACGTGATGTGTGCTACTGTTTGTATAAATTATAGGAAATTTAAGCAAAAAATTATAATTGTTGAGACTTGAGAGTTGTTTCCTTCATTTGATCGTAGGAAGAGGTTTTCTGAGACAGAGTGGGATTATTTTACACATACATGAGAAAGGGTGGTTGTTTAAAGATAGAGACGTATTTTGCACATTTTTTAAAAGTTCAGATAAAACGAGAATTTAGCCTTACTCTTATGAAAAGAAATAACGCAGTACAGGGAAAGAATAACTCTTCACATTTCTCGCACCTGGTGGGATGCAACCCACATGCACAAGAGTATTGCAGGAAGTCTATGAACGAGAGGATGAAGAGGGATATGTGAAATTTGACTTAGCTGCGGGTGAATTAGTTTATTCTAATATTCTTAAGGTTGATATTGGGTTTTAAGTCCACTTGATTCACAAATAGGCTAAATCGCGAACCGACCTACAGTTTAAAGTGCGATCCGATCCACTTTGTGCCTCCATTGGGTATCGAACGCGGGGACCCTTGATTACAAGACCTCGACGTTATTACTACGTAATCGGGGAGGCACCCAATTTACACAAATATGTTGATTCCAATAACACGTTATATGTATAATCTGATAATGATGCACTTTTGGTGCATCTAAACATATTTTTTTCAACTATAGCATGTCTAAAAGAATCATTGAAGTTGGGATTCTTATAACTTCAGGAGGCACTGCTCTGTAAATGTGCGATATAAAATATATGCAGGTTTGCCTTCCATACGTGGTGGTTTTGTCACGTTTCTTCGCTTCGTACAACATACACTTTTGCAGGAACGGCTTCTTGCATCCTCCTGGGGCCTTGCTCTAGCTAAACAAAAACATATTTTTTAGCATAATCGAGGGTTACTTTTTCATGCCGAACAAGAATTTTATTGCGATCATACGGCTTTGAATGACAGTGTCAATGAAGATTTATGTACACTACTACTTATAATAATGAGAATAAAATATTAATCAGGAATTTTATTTTTCGTCAAGTGGACTTAACATCCTTTTTTGTTATTTAGCAAATATTCAATTCATCACCTCTTTTGACATTAAACTTCTTGCCAGGACAGTTGTTTTTATACAAATTTAGGCGATCTTAACTACACGTGAGCTAGATATTAGCTAATATTCGTGCTGTTATATTACTATTCTTCTACAATCTTTGTAACATTTCATGTAATAACAATAATAGAATTGATTAATTTACATATTCAAGTGAATAGACCTATGAATTATATTAATGTAGTAATTTAAACATTTGCTTAATTGTTGTCGTTAATGTTATTATTATCATCTTTTATGAAACACTTGGCTCGGACACCCTCCCCCGACATATATTTCTAGATGCGTGCTTGCCGAAGGATAAATTAGATCAAGCGGTGGTGGTATCTGACTTAGAGGCTAAAGAGAAAACAAAGAAGTATGTGCGTCATAAGTTGAGCATAAGAAACAGCACCATATCACAAAGAAACACTTTTTGAAACTTATGTCATAGAAGATGTTTAAGAATATTAAGAACAATAAATGCTTTCTATTTGTAATATACTAAGTATTGAAATTTTAAATAGTCTTTTGTGTTCGTACTACACATTTAAAAACTTTTTGTCGCTCCCGAGCGCCAAGCTTAGAATTTAAAGAAGAAATGTACATTTTCATAGTGCACGGAAGTTCGACATTCAGAAAGAAAGAAGGTCTAGTGGAAAACATTTCAAAACTTCCAAAAGGTATAGCAGTAATGAAAAGAGCACTCTTGTATGGAAGCCAGAAAAACCACAAGGTAGATTTCATAAGATACCTAGCAATCAGTAACCAACAAACTGCATTTTTAATATTAATGTCCTCATGATTAACGAACCTTATTTATTCTCACCACGCAATGGGTAAAATATTTTGAGCTTTATCCCACTTTCCGGAAAAATATTTCGTGTTTCTGCTACTTTTGACTTTTGTTGGCATGATATCCCGGATCACTTTTACGAGACGAGACGAGACGAGACAAAACGAGACGGGACGAGACGAGACGAGACGGGACAGAACCCTTCGAGACGGGACACGAGACGGGACAAACGAATATTTTCGAGACGAGACAGCATTTTCACGAGACGGGACGGGACAGACCAAAGTCTCGTCCCGTCTCGTCTCGTGGGCAACACTAGAAACTGACAACATGCAGTTATACCATTAATGCCGACGAAAAGGGTATGTAAGTATTAGAAATTTAACGCAAGGAATTTATAGAATTGCATTGTATAGGTAACTGATTTAGCTAACCAACACATTAAAACGGGAACACTCTAATAATAAAAGCTTCTGAAAGTTCATATACGAGGGGCATCCTGAAAAAGCTCTAATGGTGCCTATACGCAGTACTAGTGGTCGGAGAGCGACACATACAGGCAGGAAGAAGTGACATGTAGCTGTAATCTGGTACAGTTGCAATGTAGCCAGTTTAGGACAGTTCTAGGTTAAAGATTGCAGCTCTCATAAAGTCTCCCACCGACTGCGATGTAGCCTACATTGCACGCTCAGAATTTGGCACAGAGCAATCGTGTGAGTTGTGCAGACTGGACGTCGTGAGTGATAGTATGGTCAGACGATGGTGCAGACAATTCACGGAAGGCCAATCGAATGTGCACAACCCCATAGAGCTGAGTACACATGGGCCCTTTGCATCACTTCAGGTGAGAGATCTTGGACCACTGGCAAGGCAAGGATTTGACAGCTACATTGCTGTAGAGATTGTTCCAGTCTTTGGTGTCACACACATATACCATGGGCATACAAAATTTAGTGCCATGCTGCGACACATGCCAGAACAACGGTGGTGATTATGCTGAAAATTTTTCCCAAAATTCACATTTTCATTTTAGCGCATTTTCTGGCAAATATCTGAAATTGTACCTTCATGGTGTTTTTAAACTACTGTTTCAAATTGTAAGTCACACTCTTCGTGAGAGTTTGATATCTTGAAAGTTATTTTCCACACCCCTTTATTAATTTTAAGGTAAGGATTTTAGATAATGAAATTTTGGTGTGGAGTTAGGGCCCCACACTTTCTTGATCACGGCTGAAGATGGGGATGATGTGATCAGCACCACACTCCTGGCTGCCTTTATCCCTCAAAGTTTCCTCAAGGTACCAGCTTCGTATGATGCTGGGTGGGCGCCAGATCAGTTTGAATAGGTGGAAAACATCTCGGTTCTCCCCCACAGGGGATCGACCCCGGGTCTCTCGCATAGTAGTCAGACTGAGCTCCATTATTACTCACTCGACAAATGCCGATAGTACGCACTTAGCTTGGTAATTCAAAACATATCTCGTGCGACAAATACGAAGATGTGGCTCCCGTGTGATGGTAGATACGCACTCGATCTCCTGTTATAACCCTGCCACTTTGCTCTGTGATGAAAATGGTTTTGATAGAAGTTGAAAAAATCGTGGGAAATAAATGATTTAATGTGGATGTCGGAATCATTTCACGTACGTATAACTCTATAGTTTACTCTTGAGTAAAATGTTGGAAAACTTGCATGTTCTTTGTACACAAACATGGCCTAGAAAAAACAAGGATGTTGGATTTCATGGAATTTTTCATTGTTTTAGGACATTTCTTTTAAAAAAAACGCTAAAAATGCCTACAATTCGCATTTTTTGCCAAATTCGCATTATTTCGATATTTCGAACGGGCAAAAAATGTGTCCAGACATCACTGCACATTCCTAAACATAATTTCGCAGCAATTACCATTTTTAACGGTTTTGGCGTTTGCAAAAAATCTCTCACGAGATTAAACAGACAGGACAGAGTGTGGCATTAATTTCATTGCAATACTAGTGTTGCAGTAAATTTGAGGTTGGGAGCATGCACTTGCCAATTTTTATAACGTTCACCAATGCAGATTTATATTTCACTTTTTCGTGATAGTATTCAATATATATCCCATTTGGTTGGATTCTTCTTGATATGTAAGAATAGTGCAATATCATTGTAAACGTATGTTAACTTGTGCGAAACCAGTAATGCGTCAGGATGATGAAAGAAAACCTTCGTAAGCACTGCTACATTAAATAAGGTGAAGTGAGCCAGAAGAGTAATAAAATTCCAGCAGCATATTTGCAGTCTAAAGCTCTTCTTGTTTATGCATGCCATTTTTGTTGGATGTTTCAGTCAATGCAATTTCTGTCGCATGTTGTAGTGAGATACTTTGTCGGGTGGTGATATTCGACAAAAATCGTATGTATCAATGGAACATATTTGTTTCCATGTTCCTTCAGTTTGCCCAACAAAATGCCTTACTACGACGTCCGACAACTATCGGACGGCGCCACCAGCTTTTATCCCCTCCATCTGTTGACAAGTTCCCTTACTACTCCCATACGGACAAGAAAAAATGATAATTCAATGCATTTTTCACCACATAATATTTAGAGGCTTAACCTTTACTCCTCCAATGATACCAACCATTATGGTATCATCAGGGTAAGGTCGTACTGGCCCGACGATACCATATGGTATCATGGTGCTGATTACGAAATGAATGTGCGCTTTGGACCTTCATACTCTTATGTTTGGGTCGAAACTCTGACACAGGTCTGGAGCAAGCCTGGCAAATTCATATTGATGACCAAGCCCCCCCCCCCCCCCTCCGCAACATATCCATGCCACATTTCCGAACAGAGTTTCTTTCACATTTTGGCTCATTATTCAACTTCTATAGCACCAAAAAACATGAAACATGTTTCATTCTCTTGAGAAATGTCCATTCTTTGAAAAGAATACTAAAGTTCGCACCGTCTTCCCAAATAGTGGGAGAAGAGGGGGTAAACTCCATATTTTTATGGTTTTTTTTCATTGAAATTCGGTAGTCGCTCCCCCCAAACCCCCTTTCCTTGGTTCGGCATTCTGAATTGTACACCGTTGCATGCTCTGATGTTTTTGCTGCAAAACAAAACTTATCCGAAGTAGATTGCTCCCATAGTGCCCAAGTTATAACAATTTTCCTCCAAAAATGCAAATTACGTATTTTTCGTAAAAAACAGTTTCACATTTTGGCTTATTATTCAACTTGTATGGCACCCGAGAACATGAAACATGTTTCATTCTCTTGAGAAATGTCCATTCTTTGAAAAGAATGTAGCAAACTCCAGATTTTTGTCTTTTCCATTGAAATTCGGGGGTCGCACCACCCCAAACCCCCTTCCTCGGTTCGGCATTCTGAATTGTACCTGTTGCATGCTCTGATGTTTTATCTGCAAAACAAAACATATCCGAAGTAGATTGCTCCCGTAGTGCCAGAGTTATAACAATTTTCCTCCAAAAATGCAAATTACCTATTTTTCGTAAAAAAAGAAAAATCACATTTGGCATATTATTCAACTTGTATGGCACCAAAGAACATGAAACATGTTTCATTCTCTTGAGAAATGTCCATTCTTTGAAAAGAATACTAAAGTTCGAAACTTCTTTCCAAATAACGGGAGAATAGTGGATAAACTCCAGATTTTTTTTTTTTCATTCATTGAAATTTGGTAGTCTCTCCCCCCAAACCCCCTTTACTCGTTTCGGCGTTCTGAATTGTACACCGCTGCATGCTCTGATGTTCTAGCTGCAAAACAAAACTTATCCGTAGTAGATTGCTCCCTTAGTGCCCGAGTTATAACAATTTTCCTCCAAAAATGCAAATTACTTATATATTTCGTAAAAAAAAAAATAATCACATTTTGGCTTATTATTCAACTTTTATGGCACCCCAGAACATAAAACATGTTTCATTCTGTTGAGAGATGTCCATTCTTTGAAAAGAATACTAAAGTTTGCGCCTTCTCCCCAAAATAGCGGGAGAAGAGGGGGCAAACTCCCGATTTTTGTTTTTTCCATTGAAATTCGGAGGACATGCCCCCCAAATCCCCTTCCTCGGTCCGGTGTTGTAAATTGTACACCGTTGCATGCGCTGATGTTTTAGCTGAAAAACAAATGTGATCCGAAGTAGATTGCTCCCATAGTGCCAGAGTTATAACAATTTTCGTGAAAAGACTGTTCGAAGTCAATGAAGACGAAATTCCCTGACATTTCCCTGACTTTTTTTGACACCTCAAATTCCCTGACTTTTCCCGGTTTTCCAGGTTTTCCAGGTCTGTCGCCACCCTGTTTTCTGCTCTGTGATTCCACAAAAAGTTTATGACGACAGACACAAAGCTCAGCCAGGCCTTAGATTCGATGTAACACATGTAAGTTGTAAAATTGGCATCATTTATAAGTGTACGAATTTGTGGTGGTCCGTCAAAGATTCCTGCATACAATTTTACAATACTTAGTCCTAGAAAAGTGTTGCATATATATTTGAAACAATCACCACTTGTATGTAAGGCCTTGACAAACTGTTTTATCAACCCAAGTTTAATATGCAGTGGCAGAAGGATGATTTTGTCCCTATCTATCAGCGGTTCATGAATTATATTAGCTTTTCCCACTAATACAGAGTGTCCGAAAAGTCACGCAACCCGGTGTTTACGACCGTATAACGGAATAGCAAAACGGATTGAGAAGAAACGCTTTCTGCCAAGAGAATGCCCTGTATATTGGGAAAATTTAGAGACAAACATATGTAAGAACATGCATGTTTTAATAACAAATAAGCAAAGTGTTGCCAAAGGCGGAAAAAAAATATTTGCAAATCGTGTATATTGATACACAGAACTCACTGAGGTAAATTATTGCAACATTTCACAATACCAACGAACAATTTGGATGGCCATCTAATGAATTTGACAAAAAAAGAACTTTGGCGAAGTTTCAAAAACATTGCAGAAGGGAATAAATGGGCTGTTCCAAAAATCGATGTTTTCACAATATTACGACGGACACTGGCAACACTGTTGGTGTCACGTGTCACTAATAGACGTGTTTCATCTCAGGCTATCACACTAAGGCACTTTTAACGACAAAGGAGAAAGTTGGTTATTCCCGAACATATGCAATAAATTACATACACCTTGCAACCCTGAAATGTGGTTTCAATTGGATAGGTATGTCAACAGCCAAAAATCCAGGCATTGGTCGACAGAAAACCCTCATCAGTTGCATGAACTACCCTTGCACTCTCCGAAAATCGGTGTATGGTGTGGAATATCGCGACGTCGTATTGTAGGACCGTTATTCTTTGAGACAACAGTGGATACTGCTGTATACGAGGATCTCATAATGCAATTCGTTGCTCTCCTGGAAGAAGACGAACGTGATGTTTGGCTACAACAAGATGGAGCAACTTGCCATACATCTGATGAATCTCTTCGTATGCTGAGAGAATTTTTTGGTGATCGTCTAATATCCAAGGATTTATGGCCCAGTCGCTCGCCCGATTTAACATCTGGAGATTTTTTTCTGTGGGGTTACTTAAAGGGGAAAGTATACCAAACAGGACCCAGAACATTGGAGGAGCTGAAACGAAACATTACACAGGAAATTAATAATATCGGTGCTGCAAACCTCAGGAAGGTATCTGAGAACATGATCAAGCGAACCAACTTATGTATCCAAGAAAATGGTGGACACTTCGAACATTTGCTTTAATTTGTAGTGATACCCACATTTCAGGGTTACAAGGTGTATGTACTTTATTGCATATGTTCGAGAATAACCAACTTTCTCCTTTGTCGTTAAAAGTGCCTTAGTGTGATAGCCTGAGGTGAAACACGTCTGTTAGTGACACGTGACACCAACAGTGTTGCCAGTGTCCGTCGTAATATTGTGAAAACATCGATTTTTGGAACAGCCCATTTATTCCCTTCTGCAATGTTTTTGAAACTTCGCCAAAGTTCTTTTTCTGTCAAATTCATTAGATGGCCATCCAAATTGTTCGTTGGTATTGTGAAATGTTGCAATAATTTACCTCAGTGAGTTCTGTGCATCAATATACACGATTTGCAAATATTTTTTTTCCGCCTTTGGCAACACTTTGCTTATTTGTTATTAAAACATGCATGTTCTTACATATGTTTGTCTCTAAATTTTCCCAATATACAGGGCATTCTCTTGGCAGAAAGCGTTTCTTCTCATTCCGTTTCGCTATTCCGTTATACAGTCGTAAACACAGGGTTGCGTGACTTTTCGGACACTCTGTATTTTCCCTTGGGGGCCAAACTTTTATCGTCCAATGCTTTTCTCTAGCACGACTATCCCACAAACATAGGAAACAGGGATACTTTGTGTACCCACTTTGCTGTCCTATTAAAAAATTCACAATCTTCAAATCCACACACACGAGCCACTTGTGTTCAGCCTTCCTTCCTTCTTCTTTGATTGGCACACACCGCCTATGAGCGATTTCTTGCCAGGGGTCCTATTTGGTTTGTTATGAGAAAGTTTGTTTACATTCCAAGTATCTGTTTGTTTATGTTACAATGTTGTGTTTGCGTGCAAAGCTGTACAGTATCCACATGACATCAGACCGTGGTTCGTAGAGTAGAGTCGAAAGGGACATCGGAAATGGAATACCCACACGTTGTAACTGGTTGTATAGAGTATTGCGATGTTGTTGTCGAATTGGGCATTGTAAAAACAAATGTGTGGTTGATTGTATAGGTTCTCCACACTGACAGGAAGTTGCAGGCACGGTATATGAACTGGGATGTATAACAACGTGACCTGTACGCATTCGCATGGTAAACACTAAAACTGCATGGGGTAGGTTAATGTGTTGAAACCAAGGACGTTTATTGCCGACTTGTGCATGCCATCTATATGTATTGGTATTCAGGAGTTGCTGAGTGCACCAATCGTCCCATTGTTGTTCTACTTTGATTTTTACCCGTGGGAGGAGGTCAGTGTACGGCAGGCGCATCGGGGTAACAGTTTCTTTTGTTCTTGCTTGTTTAGCCATTACATCAACGCGATCTTGATATTTATTAAGGTCACTGTGAGCCCGAATATATGTGAAGGTCGCTGACAGACCCTGCCGTTGAAGGTCTAGCATGATTCGGAGAATAAGATAGGGAAATACCGTTAATTTATATGCTGCCCGACCTGTTCGTGCTAACGTTTGAAGTACGCTCAATGCGTCCGTAAGAATTAAAGAATGATTGAGTCGTAACTGCAGGGCGAATTGTAATGCTATATAGATAGCATAACATTCCGCCGAGAAGATCGACATATCGGATGGGAGGGAAAATTGTCGGGTGATGTTATGAGATGATACATAAAAAGCGCATCCCACACTGTCTGCAGACTTCGATCCGTCAGTATAAATAAAGGTTGATGTGGGCCACAATTCTCTGTAATTTTCATGTCTGCCATGATCTTCATGTGTTCAGCATATTCAATTTTTTTTTCTAAAACCATTTTTATGTTTTGGTGTCTTCCTTAAGCTTTGTTGAGTGTCTGATATATTGCCTAGCAATGCTTCATACGTTGCCTAGCAACAATGTACAAATAAATAAATAAGTTTCTTAATGGGAATTTCAGCCCATTATCAAATTTTGATATTACAGAGAGAAGCGTAGAGTAATTTTACCTCCTACATTTTCCATGGTGTGTTTATTTTTATAACTGGAGTCAATTCAACTGAACCAATCATACAATTGGCAATCACAGCTGTTTTGTGTGCTGAAACTGTTATTAAACTTTATGCCCCAAAATAAAATCTTTTTTTTGTTCCCCAGTGTAATCTACAGTACACAGACCAGCCGAATTTTGTTGCTGGTAAGCTAAAGATGTGGTATAGTGTATGGAGAATGGGAATGCAGGGTGGCTACAAACAAGCAGAAATGAAATTCCCTGACTTTTCCAGGTTTTCCAGGACAAAATTTACATTTTTCCCTGACAATTACAAACTAAACAAAATCGATGTTTTTGCAAATGGAAATAATAAACTCATACAGATCCACGTATGCTTTTGTTAAGTACCAATATTATCTTCTATGAAATTGACTTAATTTCTCTATTCTCTATGATTTGAATTCAAACTGCAAAATAGTGAATTTGGAAAATTATTACAATTCACAAGCTACAGAAGGATTACGGAATTTTGTCATACGCAGTAAGTTTAAAATAATATACTTGATTATTTTTAAAGTTACGACTAAATGAGATAAGAGTGAAGAGAGATTGATTAAGAAATACAATTTGTAATTTATCAGTCTCCTTATACATTCTCGGTATTATATGTTGATATTTTCACTGAGGTTTGGAACCCTCTGCTTGCAAGAACCATGAGTGCGGACTCATTTTTCAATGCATAAAGCTACTTCTCTTTTCTCTGTAAAGCAAACAACTTAACTCTTGCATATAAGTGAAACAATTGAATCTAACAAAATAAAGTGTCATATTTCCTTACATTATCAATGGGATTTCTGCTTCAGTACAGTATATCCAAGTGAAGTACTGTGAAACTGACAACATGCAGTTATACCATTAATTCTGACGAAAAGGGTATGTAGGTATTAGAAATTTAACGCAAGGAATTTATAGAATTGCATTGTATAGGTACTTGATTTAGCTAACCACACATTAAAACAGGTAAACACTAATAATAAAAGCTTCTGAAAATTCATATATGAGGGGCATCCTGAAAAAAGCTCCAATGGTGCCTATACGCAGCACTAGTGGTCGGAGAGCGACACACACCCATGCAGGCAGGAAGAAGTGTCATGTAGCTGTAATCTGGTACAGTTGCAGCTCTCACACAGTCTCCCACCGACTGCGATGTAGCCTACATTGCAGCACGCTCAGAATTTGGCACAGAGCCATCAGCAATCGTGTGAGGTGTGCAGACTGGACGTCGTGAGTGATAGTATGGTCAGACGATGGTGCAGACAATTCATGGAAGGCCAATCGAATGTGCACAACCCCATACAGCTGAGTACACACGGGCCCTTTGCATCACTTCAGGTGAGAGATCTTGGACCACTCCCTGTACAGCCCTGGCCTTGAATGTACAGACTTTCATCTCCTTGCTTAACTAAAGAGGTTTCTGCAAGGGCAAGGATTTGAGCTACACTGCGGTAGAGATAGTTCCAGTCTTTGCTGTCAGACACATATACCATGGACATACAAAATTTAGTGCCATGCTACGACCAATGCCAGAACAACGGTGGTGATTATGCCGAAAATTAGGTTAGGACTCACTGTTACTAATGCAATAAATTACAACTGATATTTTTGTTTTATTTATACCTAATCAGCAGACTCTCTGATATTTTGTTACTTCTTTTTCAAATTGGTGTATTTTCTTATTTTTTTTATTTTTTACTATACGGTGATATTTTTCCCAAAATTCACATTTTCATTTTAGCGCATTTTCTGGCAAATATCTGAAATTATACCTTCATGGTGTTTTAAAACTACTGTTTCAAATTGTAAGTCACATGGCTTACGCCTCTTCGTGAGAGTTTGATATCTTGAAAGTTATTTTCCATACCCCTCTTTTCATTTTAAGGTAAGAATTTTAGATAATGGAATTTTCCCCATATATACTGAAGGGTGTATAATGACCATAAGTGGCGACGCACCCAAAAAATTAAAATCAATCAATCTCACGTGACAGATACCGATATATTATGGCACCAAAAATTGGCATTATCTTTTTTTGACTTGTTAGTGTTACGTTTCCCAAAATTCGCGTTTTTATTTTAGAACATTTATCTGCCAGATATACCGAAACTTAATACTCCATTGTGCTTTTAAACTATTATTTTAAATTGTAGGTCACATGGTCTACGTATTTTCGAGACAGTTTGATATGTTGGAACAGATTTTTGAGGTTGGAACAGATTTTTGAGGAAGTAAAAGTAAATAGCTCCCCTGCACTTTTCCATGAAGGTGTATAGCGGTTTGGAGTTAGGGCCCCACATTTTCTTGATCACGGCCGAAGGTTTGGGTGATGTGATCAGCACCACGCTCCTGGCTACATTTATCCCTTAAAGTTTCCTCATGGTATAAGCTTACTATGATGCTGGGTGGGTGCCGGAGCACTTTTAATAGGTGGAAAACATCCTAGTTCTCCCCGTAGGGGATCGACCCCGGGCCTCTCGCATAGTAGTCAGATGCCCTAACGACTGAGCTCCATTATTACTCACTCGACAAATGCCGATGGTGCGCACTTAGCTTGGTAATTCAAAACATATCTTGTGCGACAAATACGAAGATGTGGCTCTCGTGTGACGGTAGATACGCATTCGATCTCCTGTTAGAACCCTGCCTCTTTTACATGATTTAATGTGGCTGTCGGAATTATTTCATGTACGTATAACTCTATAGTTTACTCTTGAGTAAAATGTTGGAAAACTTGCATGTTCTATGTAAACAAACATGGCCTAGAAAAGACAAGAATGTTGGATTTCATGGAATTTTTCGTTGTTTTAAGACATTTCTTTTAAAAAATCGCTAAAAACGCTAACAATTCACAATTTATGTGAAATTCACATTATTTCGATATTTCAAACGGGCAAAAAATGTGTCCAGACATCACTACACATTCTTAAACAAAACGTCGCAGCAATTAGCAGTTTTAACGGTTTTGGCGTTTGCGGTTCCCTACTAATCGGAATTTACTTTCTGGCCACCCCTTGTATAAATCAGTAGATGGAAAGTGAAAATTTAGCAGGGCTGGCAGAGAAAAGTCAATTCGTGAAGAAAGTGATTTTATTTTTATGATTGAATGATTCGAGTAGATATGATATTAAAATATTTACGTATTTATTATTAGTATTTTATTTCATAATATTGGACATTAATTTCACTCAGTGAGAGATAATGACCATCTCTCACGAGTTTAAACAAACAGGACAGAGAGTGGCGTTAATTTCATTGCAATTCTAGTGTTGCAGTAAATTTGAGGTTGCGAGCATGCACTTGCCAATTTTTATAACGTTCATCAATGCAGGTTTATGTTTCACTTTTTTGTGATAGTATCCCATTTGGTTGGATTCTTCTTGATATCTAAAAATAGTGCAATGTCATTGTAAACGTATGTTAACTTGTGTGAAACCAGTAATACGTCAGGATGATGAAAGAAAACCTTCGTAAGCACTGCTACATTAAATAAGGTGAAGTGAGCCAGAAGAGTAATAAAATTCCAGCAGTATATTTTCAGTCTAAAGCTCTTCTTGTTTATGCATGCAATTTTTGTTGGATGTTGCAATCCATGCAATTTCTGTCTCATGTTGTAGTGAGATACTTTGTCGGGTGGCGATATTCGACAAGAATAGTATCTATCAATAGAACCTATTTCTTCCCATGTTCCTTCAGTTTGCCCAACAAAATGCCTTACTATCGGACGGCGCCACCTGCTCTTATCCCCTCCATCTGTTGACACAAGAAAAAATGATAATTCAATGCATTTTCCACGTAATATTTAGAGGCTAAACTAAACCTTTACTCCCCCAATGATACCCTATGGTATCATCAGAGTAAGGTCGTACTGCCCCGATGGTACCATATGGTATCATCGTGCTGATTACGAAATGAATGTGCTTTTTGGACCTTCGTACCCTTATGTTTGGGTGGAAACTGACAAAGGTCTGGAGCAAGCCTGGGAAATTCATATTGATGACCAACCTCGCCCCCTCTCCGCAACATATCAATGCCACATGTCCGAACAGAGTTTCACATTTAGGCTCATTATTCAACTTGTATGGCACCCAGGAATATGAAACATGTTTCAATCAATCTTTTTGGAAACGTATATTCCTTGAAGATAATACTATGGTTTGCACCTTCTCCCCAAAATAGCGGGAGAGGGGGCAAACTCCAGATTTTTATGTTGTTTTTTTCATTGAAATTCGGTGGTCGCGCCCCCCAAACCCTTCCTCGGATCGGCGTTCTGTATTGTACACGGTTGCATGCTATGATGTTTTAGCTGCAAAACAAAACTTATCCTAAGTAGATTGCTCTGATAGTGCCCAAGTTGTAACAATTTTCCTCCAAAAATGCAAATTACCTATTTTTCGTAAAAAAACTATATAACATTTTGGCTTATTATTCAACTTGTATGGCACCCAAGAACGTGAAATATGTCTCATTCTCTTGTGAAATGTCCATTCTTTGAAAAGAACACAAAGTTTGCGCTTTATCCCCAAAATAGTGGGAGAAGAGGGGGCAAACTCCAGATTTTTTTTCATTGAAATTCGGGGGACGTGCCCCCAAGCCCCCTTCCTCGGTCCGGCATTCTGAATTGTGCACGGTTGCATGCTCTGATAATTTAGCTGAAAAACAAAACTTATCCGAAGTAGATTGGTACCATAGTGCCCGAGTTATAACAATTTTCCTCCAAAAATGCGAATTACCTATTTTTGTAAAAAAAAAAAAAAAATCACATTTTGTCTTACTATTCAACTTGTATGGCACACAAGAACATGAAATATGTTTCATTCTCTTGAGAAATGTCCATTCTTTGAAAATAATACTAAAGTTTGCAAACTCTCCCCAAAATAGCGAGTCAAAAAGGCAAACTACAGATTATTACGTTTTTTTCCCATTGAAATTCGGGGGTCGTGCCCCCAAGTCCCCTTACTCGGTCCGGCATTCTGAATTGTGGACGGTTCCATGCTCTGATGTTTTATCTGAAAAACAAAAGTTATCCGAAGTAGATTGCTCCCATAGTGCCCGAGTTATAACGATTTTCCTCTAAAGAGTGTTCTAATTTAAAATTCCCGCCGAGAAGCTGGGACGAGAGAAATTTCTCTCTCTCCTCCTGCCATCACTGGTTTCTGGCACCGTGGTTGTGTTGCGCATAAAAGGGGCCTAAAATTTGAGGCCGAAACTTGCGAACGAGATTTCCTGTTCGCGTGCAGAGTTTCATAATGATATCTTTAAATAAAATTAAAAAAAAAAATCAAAGACGACAAAATTACCTGACATTTCCCTGACACCTCAAATTCCCTGACTTTTCCCGGTTTTCCAGGTTTTCCAGGTCTGTCACCACCCTGGAATGGTTGGTCCATATTCAACAACGGAGCCTTAAATGGTGAGAGCTTCTTGGATTTGTTAAGTGAACAGGTTTTTCATCCATGCTTACGGGATATGGCACTTTTCCAGAGTTTTGAAACAGGACAGTGTGTGACCACACTATGCATGGGCGTCCGGAAGAGGGGACAAGGGGGAGCCGTGGCCCCCCCTGGAAAATGAAAGTCAACCAAAAATTATGTATTTCACACATATAATTTCATTTTAGCCACAGTAATTATTATTATTGCAATTAATTGCAGTAATTATTGCATTAACACCATAAATTCAAATTTAATCCATTTTTTTTTAAGGAACTACACTCTTTTGGGGGAAAATGTGACTTGTTTGCCACCCTTTGAGAAAAATACCTACCCTGGAAAAAATCCTGCGGACGTCCATGACACTATGTGAACATTTTGGCAATTTCTTCTGATTTTATTCAGCGACATTCACCAAATAATTGAATATTGAATAATATTGGGAAAAGTATCTCAAACAATTACGTGACACTTCCTTTGGAATTAAAAATTCATGCGTGACGAGGCTAATTTTTATGTCCACGGTGAAGCTATGTCCACGTGTGCGTGTCTCCGCCATGGCTTCACCCAGCAGCAGGGAACAACGTTCGGCAGGTAAGGGGACCCCGGTCCGGTACATTCACCTCCTGTGCATGGCCTTGATCTGCAGGGACATACATGTGAATCCGGGGCCTGTGAAAACGGTGGCAAATTTCTCTGTGTATTACCAAAATACACAGAGCATTTAGAATAAGCTTGGCGACTGTGCAATTTTTGCGTGTGAACTCATGGCATATGACTGCCTAATTTTTACTGAAACGTGGTTGACAAAAAACGTTTGTGACAGTGAGCTGCCATTCGCAAGCCATTTCACCATATATCGGAACGATCGTGCGACTCGTGGTGGTGGCGTTATGATCTGTGTTAACTCAAAATGGCCAAGCAAAGTACGCCACGACTTAAAACGGAACTGTGAAATACTGTGGGTGGAAGTTCGGAACTGTGAAATACTGTGGGTGGAAGTTTCAGTGACCGGTGCCAAGAAGCTTCTCCTTGGCTCTTACTATAGGCCACATAAAAACAGTCCTTTGTTCCTCCTCGAAGAATGTCGAGATTCTTTACTTGCGGCAGTTGCCCTGGGAGACGTTGCGCTTTTCGGCGACTTCAACCTCTCAATTGACTGTCAAGACCCTGTGAATGGAATAGCAAAGTGTACGAACGACACATGGTTTATTGAAACTTTCATCTGTGGTTTAAACCTGAAACAACATAATTTGTTCAACCAGGAAGGACAGCAACCTGGATTATGTTCTGTCCACCCTAAACGATATTAGTATCACGCCACGTAAGAACCTCCTGACCTCTGACCACAACAGTTTGGATGTTTCTATTCTCATCCCCTAGAAGAGGTCATCGCCCCTCCATCCAGAACAAACGCTACCTGTGGAACCGAGCGCCGTGGGAGGAGACAAGCCTTCCCCTGGGGCATCTTGGAAGACGGGACTGTCGACGAGGCAGGTGACCTATTTACAGGTGTCATTCAAGCAGCAGTGACGGACCACGTGCCTACAGGGAAAATATCTTCTCGTAGATTTCCGTGTTGGTTCGACTCCGAAGTGCGGGATGTACTGGCCAACAAGACACGAGCATGGCAACTTTGGAAGGGCTTCCCGAGTGAACACACGCACAATACCTTTGCTGCTCTGCGACGACACTCAAAGTATCTCCTTCGAAAAAAATATAAGGAACATATAGACAATATCACTGCAACAATCCCGGAAAACCCAAAAAAACTTTTTAATCTAATAAACTCGAGGAAAAATAACAGTAGGATTCCAGCTGAAATTACACATGATAGTGAAAGTGCGATAGGCGACCGAAGGGCAGAACTCTTCAATGCTTATTTTCATGGTAACTTCTGCCCCCTGTCTTTCCTTGCAGCGTTGCCAAACGTAAGACCAGTCTGTTCCTCCTCTCTAACAACACTTGTCACTACACCCGATGAGGTGAAGGATCTATTGTCGTCTCTTTCAGTTCACCGTGCCCTAGGACCGGACGATATCAACACCATGTTCCTCAGGAAAACTGTGCAATCCCTGTGCTATCCCCTTTCCATTCTCTTGAACAGATGTTTTTCGGAAGGCATCTTTCCTCACGCTTGGAAACAAGCTAACATCACACCTATTCACAAAAGTGGTAACAAAAATTTTGTTTCATCTTACAGACCAATCTCCTTACTCTCTCCTCTGTCCATCATCTGTGAAAAAGTAATCAAAGACAGACTGTACAAATTTGTTTCTCCGTACTTAAGCTCTAAGCAACACAGTTTTCTTCCTGGTAGCTCCTGTCTTACAAACCTGTCTGTTTTACTCTCACATGCTATGAAATGCAGTTCAAATAATTCACAATTAGATGTAATATACTTTGATCTGGCCAAAGCCTTTGATATTGTTAGTCATCGTCTTCTGATTCACAAATTATGCAATAGATTCAACATTCATGGCAAATTTCTCACCCTTCTCACAGATTACCTTAGCGATTGCCAACAACGTGTCGTTCTTCCAGGAACTGTTTCTAACTTTCTTCCTGTCCTCTCTGGAGTTCCACAGGGTAGTGTTCTAGGACCTCTCTTGTACATATTATTCGTCGATGACCTTGCAGACCATCTCACAGCTCCCTCTAGCAATTACCTTCTTTCGCAGATGACTGTAAAATTTTCAGGGAAATCTCCACTTCCGACGATACTCATCTTCTTCAGAATGACATACCAACATTTACTTCCTGGTGCCTGACATGGGACCTTACATTACATCCTGACAAGTGTACTACTCTCACTTTCTCTCTCAAGAAGAATCTGTTAAAGTCATCTTACTCCATCTCTGGCAATAACCTCTCACAAAGACCTAGGCATTGTTTTCGCCCAAAAGCTCACATTTGAGGAACATATTTTATGCACCACAAAAATGGCCATGCGTCTCTTAGGTTTACTCTACCGTTTCACTGAAATTAGTGACATCTCAGCCCTCACTTTGTACTTCAAATCATTCATCTCCCCAATAATAGAATACTGCTCACCCGTCTGGTCCATGGTATGTCCCACTCACCTCTCCAGAATTGATTCAGTCTTTCACTTCTTCCTAGCTATAGTCCGTCACAGGGTTCCCTCATTACGCAATTTTTCATCTACGCATCTCTTGTCCTTTCTAAACTTACAAACTGCTTATCAGCGACGTTTGCAGAATGATTTCAGTTACTTATACAAAATTGTGAATGGCAAAATCCGCTGCAACACACTCCTTGAGGAATTCCACTTTAGAGTACCTATGCGCACAACTCGCAATACAAGGTTATTTTATACAAAAAAAAACTAGACTAGAAATTCAAAAAAGATCTCTCTTTTATAGACTTGCAGCACAATACAATGATCTCCCCTCAAGTATTGATATATTTTCCTCCGAATTTGCCTTTCGGTCTTCTATAAGAAGAAATACTTGTAATTAATATCACATATTGCCATCTCTTACTTATTTTTTTGTTCATTTGCTATTCACTTTTATGTTGTTTTGTTACTCTTAATTATTTCTTATTTATTTATTTTATTTTATTTTTTCTATTTTTATGCTTATTATAATTATTGCTTTCTCCTTGTTGACAATTTCAGTGTAAAATGGCCACCTGTGCTGTATCTGAAATTTTCTCAATAAATAAATAAATAAACTGTACCTGCATATTGACCAATATGTATTCCATTCTCGTGGCAAGAATCACACACTAACTTCTTATATTTTCGGAGAAAAAAATATTTTCTAATGTAAAAGCTGTATTTTTTATTTTTGTGGGAAATTTAAAATTCTCAAGTTTTTGCTAGTTACAAATTATAGCTTATTATCTTCAGTACAGTCTAGGCTACAAGCCTATGTCAAAAACAACTTATTTTCATTTAGCAAACAGAAGAAATTTTTAGTCCTATTTCTTTTATACAAAATTTGAAATCCATTGGGTTACCATGAAGGTAACACCAGGACTTAAGTATTCAATACATTGCCTACATATTACCTGATATGTATTCAATCATGTGGCAAGAATTGCACACTTGCTGCTGATACTTTCAGAGGAAAAAATCTAACGTAAAGGCCATGATTTCTTTTTCAGCAAGGAATTGCCCCATCCTGCCCCAAAATATATTCAAGATGAAATTACATTTTATTAATTGTTATTAATTGTTAATGCCATATGTGGAGTCTAATATGACACTAAAAACATGTAGCTCCGAAGATTATCTGATACGCAGGATCTTCACAAAGTTGCAGAACTCTCTTTGAGACACCAGTGTCCCAGCCAGCGTTTAAGGGTTAAACACAAAATGTATAGTTTATTTTCCTCTCAAAACACTTCTCTGAGTCTAGATTATTCTGAAAATTTCCTGTGAAATTTATTATGCACAATATGGAATGGAAAACAAAAAAGTTAAAAAGGTACCTTATGAGGACGGATAAAAATTATTTGTGAATTAAGGGTAAAATTACAGAATCAAATTTCAATCAACGTAGCAACACTGAAATGCAATTTTACACACTGAATCTGAACCTGACAATCACTCTATCTTTCATTTACTACATATATATAAATTCTCTGACTTCTCCATAAATTTTTCAGTCATAATTCAATTTTCTTGTATTTCAATTTTTTCAGAATTTCCAAGTCGAAGGAATCTCTTGTTAATTGTTAAATTTTTCTTACTGTTATAAATGTAATCTTGATCATCTTGGATTAACAAATAAAATGTATCATGGAAGGGTGTCTTGTCCTGAAATGTATATATTAATAAAAATGTGTTAATCTGCTTGAAACAAATGCAAATTAGTAAAAAAGGACTACATAATGCCACCCCAACATACATAACAATAATCATTGGGAATGGCTAACCTGAAGCATATAAAGCGATAGGAAGAAAGAATAAAAATACCTCATCAAGAGAGTCTGCTTCATGTGCAACTTCCACTTCTGACACATTCTGCCTCAATTTCTCCAGTCTCCTATTTTGTGCTCGTATTTGATTTTCTATTTGCTGCAATTGCTCACCAATTGTTCTAAACCCTGAATTGACAGTTTGCTCTAACCTTTCGCATACATCCATGGAAGCAGATGCTTTACACTTTGGATCACCAGACATATCGGCAACTATTTATAAATAATTAACCTGTGGAAAGAAAATATTTAGGAATAAATACTGAAAGAAAATATTATTTTATTTAATCAACTTGCAAGGAAATATTTTGACAATATTCAGCACTCAAGTACAGTGTTCAATTTTAAAGAGGACAGCACTTTGACGAGTAAATAATTGTGTGCATAATTAGTTTGTATTCAAAATCAGATTCTTGGATTGTGTCGTTAAGAAACCGCTTAGTGGGGAAGGTAGAAGAGAGGAAGAGAATGAATTCCTTGTGCAGAAACTGCTGTCCCATCTCACGCCAATTAATAATTCAGCTCCTGTTCTTTGAAACAACTGTGGATGTTGAGGCCTACCAAGATACTGTCACGCAGTTCATACCCGTACTGTACATTTATGTACACACATGCATATTTACATTTTCTCTAATGTTTTCACGATGGGTCCTCTTTTAAACTGAACGAAGGTGGGCTGAAAAGTAATACCTGCTATTTTTTTGTGATGGTGTAAAGACATTTTGGATTTTGAGCAACCATGCATTGTACTGTTCAGACTTTCTCCTTTCTCCATTCCAAGTTTCAAACTTCTATCACAAAGGATTGCTGAACTAGAGCGAGCAAAATGACCGCATGGCACTCTATCACCACACACAGTTTCAGGTGCACCAACATACTATGGTTACATGCTGCCATTTCCTCATCTTATTTTTACTTCACCAGCGGAAATGTTTCAAATAAAAGGGAGTAGAAATCGGTAGAAGGTTGGGGGTAAACAGAGGATTTTCTAAAACCATTTCAAGTTCTATGCTGAGCCATCGTACACAATTTTTCAAACCTTCCTCGGTTTACCACATATTTAAATTTCCTAACTTGGCCCTACCATTAATCGAAAATATGGTAAATGAAAAAGCAAATATTATTTTCAACTGAAATCTTTGACAATGGATTAGATACGTTATTTTCCTTCAGTTATCATAAAACTCTTTGGGTGAAGGCTACTTTAAGGTTCTGTTGCACAATGTTTCTATTGCTTTAATCTGTGGTTTAAAAGTAAAATTACCATCTGATCCATGCGAAACACAACTGTATTTTTGGATTTCCTTGTGCGTAACACATTGTAGCATTTGTTGTTTGTTGTTGTGTGTGTGGGGGGATATTACGTAGTTGTTGCGTGTAAAAATACACGTTGTCGCAATCATCTGATATTGTGTTTTTCTTTCCCTCCTCCTGGTGGAGTAAAGTGTCTCTCGTATGCCACATGACAGGATTCGTTCATTTCTCGCGTGTAACTGGGGTGTGCTCATGTTTTGATGTTTGAGGTCGGGATGTGTTGTCTTTAATGCATTTCTCATTGTCACCGTCCTTCTTGCTGCGTTACATACCCTTTCCATGCATTGTTCTTGCTGGAAATCCCCAATTCCTTTGAGGACTTCATTGCGCATTACACATACAATTCCTTGATGATTCCCTTGGAAACTATCTGTGATAGTATTCGTCCCAGTTAGGTGAACCGTTCACTTTGTCACCTCTTGCGATGCTCCTATCTCGGAAACGAAGCCTCACTCGTAAAAATGGAACTCACACTTTTTGCTTGTTTTCGTGTGAAGAATCACCTCCCAAGCATCGTAAATGACCTTTAGAAACACCCTGTATATATTGTTGCAATATATAGATATTAAACACTGGAATATATGAGAAACACAAAGCAAGCACACCCAATGCACAAGATGAAAAATTTAATTGTGTGGCAAAGAAAGCAACCCACAAAAAAAAATGAACATTTCTCAATGTGATTTTGTGTGATCAGTTCTTATCGTTCAAGCCATCACAATGTAGTTCACATCCCCCATATGTGGAGCTAGTTTAGCGCATTCATGAAAATAGCTGTTACCAGCCAAGAACTCAGAATAATATCCTTTCGTTGTGGTGGTTTACTTGGCAGCTTGTATGGAATGTAGTAGTTTCATCACTAAAATTATCATGTGTACAAAAGCGTCATCGCTGACATCTTTACCAAGTACTCACGACAAAAGTCACACCAATGCCTGTGATCTTTATCAGACAGCTCCTGCAGTAGTTGAAGTATGTATGGTGTGAAGGAAAAACATTTACGAAGAACCTTCCAAACATGTTTTTAATTTCCTTGGGGCATGCAGAACACTTGTGTGAACACATTCCACATCTTCTTCTGAGGTAGCAGATGGGGGACCAGTTGATTTGTGAAGCAACTTGTTTCACGAAACAGTTTATACCACACAAATTATATTGCTACTAGGTGTGTCCTTACGAAATTTAAAAAGACTGCCTGCCGAACATAGGGTGACCAGACACATACATGTAAATAAGAGGACAAAGTCATAAAAAAAGAGGACACTGCAAAAAATGGCAACTCATTTGCCATTACTCATAATTTAATCAATATAAAAGAAAACCTACCAAGACTTTGCTCACATATAATTCTGATGATTTTTTTAATAATTTCCTCTTACCTCTAAGCAACGAAAGTAATCTCCTAATCTATTATTTAACACATGACAATCATAACTAACAATATCTATAGTTTGAAGCACAGAATTTTACTCTTTCTACAATTCTTGGATTTTAGAATGCGATATCACTATAAGTGAATGCAAATGTAACAAGTAAGCTTCACTTTAACTTATTTCCAAAAACCGAATTTAAATTTTAGGTAGTGTAGATAGGATCAAAAAATATGATTTTAATGCCAAGAACATTTCTAGCACTCTTTCAACAGCAGGGGAAAGTGACAGCCACCTTACACTTTACCTCATATTCGTTTCTTCCATCTTTTAAAAGCTGGATATTATCTTGCAAGATCATTGTTGAATTTACACTTTCGTTTAGTTATTTCATAAATGTAAATATGCCTTAATAATCAAAATTATCACTACGGGTTTCTGTATTGCATATGTATGACTCTAAATTGAACTTGCTGACATCTGTGGTGGAGTGGTTAGCACACTGAGCCAGAATGCCAGAGGTCCCGGGTTCGAATCCCAGCCTGGGCATGGGTGTTCTTCATTAAAATCATCATATCATCACTCATCCTCATCTTCGCGATCAGCCAAAAGTGGCAGAAAAGTGAATTAAAATAAACCATATCAGTCAATCAAAAAGGAACTGCTCAAATTACATGTGTTTCACAAGTCTCAGATAGCGAAGCAACGAGTTAGTGTAATAGATACTAATGACTAGGGGTGTGCATGACAGAACTCTTTTTGGTCGGGACGGGGAATTTTTTTAAATCCCGACGCTCGGGATGGGTAATATCCACAGCTGTGGAAATAGCAAATTTTACGCAAATTTTCCAGGGAGGTACAAAGGAGGCATATTTTTCCCCATAATAGTGATGCCCCCTCAAAAAACACTATTTCAGTCTGAAATTATCATGTTCCTTCAACGTGTTTATAATAATTAACATAACTTACTGTGGCTGAAAGGAAATTGTGTGTGAAATATATAATTTTCAAATGGACATTCATTTTCCATGGGGGGTGGGGGGGTGCAGCCCCCTTTGTCCCCCTTCTGGATGTACATGTATATAGCCATCCTGAGCATTGATATTGATAAATGGTAGTGCTCTGCTGATATCAATTAAGTCTTGTTGCAGATGATGTCTTCTGGTGCTTATCACAATGGTACTTGTCATATGCTTTACTTGCATCTGCTAAATGGACAGGTGACTTTGTGTTTGTAGTAGCTGTGTAATGGATCTGAATGGTCAATAAATATTGCAAGTTTCATCGAGAGACGAATTATCACAGATTAGTGCAAATGATTGTGAAAGTAACTTTGACGGTTGGTGAAAGTAATTGGCACTCTTTGGAGTTCTGAAAACTGGTGTTTATCGATGATAAAAATACATAAAAAGTATGTTATGAAAGCATTCACATTTCTCATTGAGAAGGCATTCTTCATTCACAGGAAAAAGATAAAGTATCACAGAGTAGTACAACGAAATGTGAAACTAAATTTCAAGCTTGGTGAAAATTAGTGCTATCTGGACTTCTGAAATGTGCTATTTATCAACAAAAAGATGTAAAAAATACCTTTCGCAAGCATCCACAAGGCATTCCTTGTTTACTGTCATCTTGAACACAAGACTATTGCCATATTTACTTCTTGTAAAATGTTCACACGAGGCTCGAAGGGGCGTCATGATTGAGATGAGCAACAATGTGATGAACTGTTGAAGGCATTTAGAAACATTATTGTAATGTTCAGAGCCCTAAACCTGGCTGCATAACTTAACAATGAAAGCATTAGGAATATTGTTTTAATGTTTAGAATTCTAAACCTGACCTGCGTAACTTAACTATGAAAGTATTTAGATACATTATTTGAATGCTAAGAGCACTAAACTTGACCTGCTTAACTACTAAAGCATTAAGGGACATTTTTGAATGCTAAGAGCCCTAAACCACCTAACCTAGCTACAAAAGCATTTAGGGACACACACGATATGTGAGTAGGAAATCATTCTGCACGCACCACTGCAATGTTGTTAGCTCATCTGGAAAAGTTTCAATCAGCCTGTATCTATTCAACATATCTCTGAAATCTGCTAACATTTCCACATGAAATGGGAAGCACACAATAGCTTCCTGTATGGTAAACTGACCAATTCAAAACTTCCTTGTCCATGCGATTTAGATGGCAGCAGGGGGCTGCAACAGACACAACAGTAAACAAATGGATGGTGACAAGAAATGAATCATGTAGAAAAAACAGAAGGGAAAAACTATTCTCAAGCAAAGACTAATCAATAAGACTCCAAAACAGGCCGACCCCCCTCCCTTTTTGGTTCAGTAAAATTACCAGATTACCTGTTCCATTGGCCCAAGTTCCTTTTGTTTTATTACGATTTCATCATGCTACGAATGCAATTTTTACATGGTTCGATTTCGATGTACGTCTGTTAACACATACTGCAGAATTTTAGCGATTACTTAAGGTTTTGTTCAATATATGCTTTTGTGGTTAAGTTACGCAGGTTAGGTTTGGTTCCCTTAGCATTAAAATATAGTCCCTAAATGCATTCTACTAAGGTTCCGATTTACTTCTACATTCATTCACACGCTTCTCTGATATTTACTGTCGCTTGTCGATGAAAAATACCTTATTTACGGGCAAAATAAGTAGCACGATTCTAAAAAACAATATCTCCGGCTTCAGAAAGTCCTCAAGAACACAATTCCGTAAGTACTTTCTCGTCTTTTCTCCTGTAAATTTTAAGTATCCCCCTCACAGTGTAGCAACCACGCGGAAGTTTGACAAGATGACGTGTCAAGGTTGAGTTGTTAAAATGTTCCCGGATATTGAAGATCCTCAAGATTTTCTAATCGAACATGGAATAGTGAAAGAAGAAATGGAATGTCCGAAATGTTCTAGTATGTGTAAGCTGCACATTGCTCGGGATGGGAAATGGCTGTACATATGTTCGAAAAGAGTGCAGGGGCATGGTAAATTAAAGCATAAAAGATATCCATGTGGATTCAAAATCTCTGCAAGGAAGGGTACATTTATAGGACAAAGTAAATTAACTGTTCCTAATATCATAAAATTTTGTAAAATTTGGCTGTTGTTGCCCTACCCAAGACAAGAGTACATCAAATTCGAACTGAACATGTGTTCAATAACAATTGTGGATTGGTCAAACCACTGCCGGCAAGTGTGTGAAAACTGGGTGATTGCAAATTCGAGACCAATAGGAGGTCCTGAACTGGTTGTAGAAGTTGATGAAGCAAAGTTCGGAAAGACCAAAAGATGTTTGAATAGAAGAACACGTCCAGTTGGGGGTCAGTGGGTGTTTGGAGGAATTGAAAGGCAGAACAGTGATAGTTTCTTCATGGTTCCTGTAGAAAACCGCAACGAACAAACTCTGCTGCAAGTAATACAGCAATTCATTCTTCCTGGAACAATCATTATTTCAGATTGCTGGAAAGCATATATAAACTTGCAGGGAGCAGAATACACGCACCTCAGAGTTAACCACAGTGTGGAGTTCATCGACACACCTGCAAGTGGACATATCCATAATCAAAACCAGCAAAGAATGAGAGGCGCCAATGTAGAAGTTCATTCTCAAAACATCGAAAGAGCCTGGCGTAATGTCCGTCATTCCATCCCAATGTTTGGTTGCAAGAAACATCACATCACGGGTTACTTATCGGAGTACCTCCTCAAGAAAAAATTCCCACTTGAGAGAAGAGTCCATGAATTTTTTAAGCATGCCGGTCACATGCAATATATTTAAGTGTTGTGAAAGTTATTTTTTTTTTTCGGTGAAATTAATAAAATGATTTTTTTTTTGGTGAAATTATTTTTTCTAAATTTTCGTAACCTAACTTTACATGAATGGTTTGTGGAACAAGTTTCGATAGCTCTTTGTGGAAAAATTGTCGATGAAAAACATTTTGTGAATAGCCTGTGTGACATTTATAGGTTCATACGTTTGGCAACACTGCACATCATCTGACAGTACTGCATATCAGCTGACGACAGACAACGTGAGTCAAGCTTTGGCCGCCGAATTAGGAACGACAAATAAAGAATCATAATGTTAAAAGTAACGTGTTTTTCATGGGAAAAAAGTTATCGCCAGCTTGAAAAATCTTCCGCTATGTATATGAGGTAAGTAGCAATGATTTTTATTTGAAAACAACCGAGTTTAATGTGTCTCCGGCTTATACTACTGTTACCGGAATTTCTGCAATAAGAAACAGCACTGGGACTGTCAAATCAGTCTTCTTAAAGGAATTTGCTTTTTAAAAACGCAGTGCAAGAAAACCAGGGAAACATCGTAACATTCTCAAGTTGTTTTGACATAAGATGAACAAAAAAGTATCAATACTAAGTAATGTGACTTCTGGAGTTGGATTCAATAGTTATAGAAACTTTACAGACATAACAATTTATGAGCAGAAGAGTAATATTTCAGCAAGCTCTTCAGTACCTTCACTGTGTAACCTGTGGGGCACCTCAAAAGGTGGACTGTTCAGTACTGTGAACATGTCAGTATTCTAATAGATATATTACAAGAGAACTTTCTCTTACTAAGAGAAAGTTCTCAGAACTTTAATAACATTTATTCCAAAGCTAGGAAAGTACAAAGAGACTATGATGAAGAAATGAAGAGACCTAGAACACCCAGCCGTCAAATAGGAGGAACAATGCACCAGCTGAGAACACAAAAGAATATTAAAAAGTAAACCATTATCGTCCATTTTTTAACCATTTTGTAGTAGAATTGAACTCACGTTTCTCTGAACACAGTAAACACATTGCAAAATTACAGCAACTTATTACAAAAATGTTAAAATTGTTATCCCTCATTCACTGGAACAGTGGTGAAAATGTTGGATGGTCTAGTTGATAGTTTGGCCGGCATCTGCTAGAAGCACTGAATTTCCATTGCAAATCTCTTCCATTGCATAGTAAGCACTTACTGTGAACAGTCAGTAATAGTGCCCGCACTATTCATTCCACTGTTCCGCACTGTTCTCAAATAAAGTTTCAACATTGTGAGATAGATGGCAGCTTAGTTCATTACGATACCGAAATGTAATTGCAAGATTAATGATAGGCCCAGGTTCCTTTTGTTTTATTGCGATTTTATCATGCTACGAATGCAATTTTTACATGGATCGATTTCGATTTATGTCTGTTAACACATACTGCGGAGTTTTAGTGATTACTTAATATTTTGTTCAATATATGCTATCATGGTTAGGTTAGGCAGGTTAGGTTTGGTTCCCTTAGCATTAAAATAAAGTCCCTAAATGCATTCTACTAAGGTTCCGATTTACTTCTACATTCATTCCCACGCTTCTACGATATTTACTGTCGCTTGTCTACTGAGAATATCTTGTCCATGAGAAGTGCGTAAGGTAATTTTCAAGTTGTTTTTTTTTAACATAAATAACTTTTTTCGAGTCCAAACAGCGCTCATTACTTTAAGGAAAGTTCAAATTTTGTGTGACAATGATTTCCAAAATCATAAAACAATTGGAACCGTTACCTTAATGATATACTTCGAAGTAGATTTCTGTTCTTTTTTTTAAGAAGTGTAAAGAATATGATAATGGATACGAGACATACACACAACTTTGTCAGGTCCAGCACCACCCCCCCCCCCTGCTCCCCAACAAACTTCCGGTCATCACTGTCCAGATTTTAATTTATGAAATATAGCAACCCTAATCAGGTAAAACTGTCAAAGCCGGGAATTGGCTGTAACTAGTTTATTCTGTAATTGTTGACATTCATACTTACTTATTCTGGGCATGAGTTTACAATACCGGACCACTCTCCAATTTCTATAAAATTTCACCTACTTACTAATTTCGGTGTCCTGATGACATATCTGTGGTTCATATTTGGCTGTCCTTTGTTAAAATTGTACATTTACGTGTAGAACTTGTAAAATAACCTTGCGATTTACAACGGTGATTGTCCATACACAGCAATTCGGAACCATCTTTCTTTCGCAATTCGTTAATGGTCTTCCTTTACGCACAACAATCTTGCTGATGTCAGACGAGGAATGCCTACAAGGTTAGGTTAGGTTCAATTAGCATAAATACAAAGAAAAATTAATATTTTAGCTAAGAGATATATACCTTGTCTTGCCTGTTGATTTCTTCATGTTGGGAAAATGGCATCTTCCATGGAGCTATTGTTCTTATGGTAAGGTTACGTTACGTTAAGAAAACATAGTTTATATCGTTTTTTTCTCGATTTCCATACTTGACTGCCAATTATTACATGCAGTTTCGTGATTAGGAGTTCACAATTAGTGAGTAGGCAAAATTTCATAGAAATTGGAGAGTGGTCCGGTATTGTAAACTCGTTCCTTATTTTGCATTGCGAAAGATTGTTTAACAAGGGATTTCACTTTTTTTTTTAAACAAAATTAGTATCTATTGTCGACATATCGAGTAATTATTGTTCATTCTTTTCTCGCTTCCTGAACACGCAAAATGGTGGGCAAATCTTGACTAGCATTGTGTTTCAAACGGCAAAGCAGTGTTTCAACATTCTTAACAGAAAAATCCTATCCTGCATAGCCCCAAAAACCATTCGGGATAGTATGACCATCCACGAATAGCCCCAAAACCATTCCCGCATAGCCCCAAAAAACATTCTGGATCGTATAACCATCCACGAATAGCCCCACGCACCATCACGGTAAGGTTAGGTTAGGTTGCTTTAGGTTGGGCAATATAGTGAAAAACTGTGTGTTTGGAAACACTTACCGGGGGATTACGTCATCAGATGCTCGCAATATCTGGTTCAAGTACATGGATGGAAATGCAAGCAACAGCCATTCCCGCATAGCCCCAAAAAACATTCTGGATCGTATAACCATCCACGAATAGCCCCACGCACCATCACGGTAAGGTTAGGTTGCTTTAGGTTGGGCAATATAGTGAAAAACCTTATTTACGGGCAAAATACGTAGCACGATTCTAAAAAACAATATCTCCAGCTTCAGAAAGTCCTCAAGAACACAATTCCGTAAGTACTTTCTCGTCTTTTCTCCTGTAAATTTTAAGAAATCCGTCTCCGGCTTATACTACCATTACCGAAATTCCAAAACTATCAGGAAATTGCAGACATTTGGTGTGTGGAATTACGTAATTTCCTTCCCATCTGTATCCTGTTCTATGTGTCTCTAGTTTAGGAGACTAAAATAAATCTGAAGAATTTTTTTTGAACAAGCAGATGGAACGGTAACAGTTCCGATTGTTTTATGATTTCTCCTAGCACAAAGACTAATTATCATAGAATTTTGGAAATCATTGTCACACGAAATTTGTACCTTCCTTAAAGTAATGGGCACGGTTTGGACTCGAAAAAAAATTACTTATTTTGAAAAAAAAACTTGAAAATTACATTATGCACTTCTCATAGACAAGATATTCTCCGTCGACAAGCATTTTTCATCAATCATGCATCTCCGTTGTGCGATAGCTCGTGCCGCCATTACCGTTGACTACGTGAATCAAATGTTCCGTGCGTTTGGATGTAACTCAACCTTGACACGTCATCTTGTCAAACTTCCGCGTGGTTGCTACACTGTGAGGGGGTTACATCCAAACGCACGGAACATGTGACTTCTGGAGTTGTATTCAATAGTTATAGAAACTTTACAGACATAACAATTTATGAGCAGAAGAGAAATATTTCAGCAAGCTCTTCAGTATCTTCACTGTGTAACCTGTGGGGCACCTCAAAAGGTGGACTGTTCAGTACTGTGAACATGTCAGTATTCTAATAGATATATTACAAGAGAACTTTCTCTTACTAAGAGAAAGTTCTCAGAACTTTAATAACATTTATTCCAAAGCTAGGAAAGTACAAAGAGACTATGATGAAGAAATGAAGAGACCTAGAACACCCAGCCGTCAAATAGGAGGAACAATGCACCAGCTGAGAACACAAAAGAATATTAAAAAGTAAACCATTATCGTCCATTTTTTAACCATTTTGTAGTAGAATTGAACTCACGTTTCTCTGAACACAGTAAACACATTGCAAAATTACAGCAACTTATTACAAAAATGTTAAAATTGTTATCCCTCATTCACTGGAACAGTGGTGAAAATGTTGGATGGTCTAGTTGATAGTTTGGCCGGCATCTGCTAGAAGCACTGAATTTCCATTGCAAATCTCTTCCATTGCATAGTAAGCACTTACTGTGAACAGTCAGTAATAGTGCCTGCACTATTCATTCCACTGTTCCGCACTGTTCTCAAATAAAGTTTCAACATTGTGAGATAGATGGCAGCTTAGTTCATTACGGTACCGAAATGTAATTGCAAGATTAATGATAGGCCCAGGTTCCTTTTGTTTTATTGCGATTTTATCATGCTACGAATGCAATTTTTACATGGATCGATTTCGATTTATGTCTGTTAACACATACTGCGGAGTTTTAGTGATTACTTAATATTTTGTTCAATATATGCTATCATGGTTAGGTTAGGCAGGTTAGGTTTGGTTCCCTTAGCATTAAAATAAAGTCCCTAAATGCATTCTACTAAGGTTCCGATTTACTTCTACATTCATTCCCACGCTTCTACGATATTTACTGTCGCTTGTCTACTGAGAATATCTTGTCCATGAGAAGTGCGTAAGGTAATTTTCAAGTTGTTTTTTTTTAACATAAATAACTTTTTTCGAGTCCAAACAGCGCTCATTACTTTAAGGAAAGTTCAAATTTTGTGTGACAATGATTTCCAAAATCATAAAACAATTGGAACCGTTACCTTAATGATATACTTCGAAGTGGATTTCTGTTCTTTTTTTTAAGAAGTGTAAAGAATATGATAATGGATACGAGACATACACACAACTTTGTCAGGTCCAGCACCCCCCCCCCCCCCCTGCTCCCCAACAAACTTCCGGTCATCACTGTCCAGATTTTAATTTATGAAATATAGCAACCCTAATCAGGTAAAACTGTCAAAGCCGGGAATTGGCTGTAACTAGTTTATTCTGTAATTGTTGACATTCATACTTACTTATTCTGGGCATGAGTTTACAATACCGGACCACTCTCCAATTTCTATAAAATTTCACCTACTTACTAATTTCGGTGTCCTGATGACATATCTGTGGTTCATATTTGGCTGTCCTTTGTTAAAATTGTACATTTACGTGTAGAACTTGTAAAATAACCTTGCGATTTACAACGGTGATTGTCCATACACAGCAATTCGGAACCATCTTTCTTTCGCAATTCGTTAATGGTCTTCCTTTACGCACAACAATCTTGCTGATGTCAGACGAGGAATGCCTACAAGGTTAGGTTAGGTTCAATTAGCATAAATACAAAGAAAAATTAATATTTTAGCTAAGAGATCTATACCTTGTCTTGCCTGTTGATTTCTTCATGTTGGGAAAATGGCATCTTCCATGGAGCTATTGTTCTTATGGTAAGGTTACGTTACGTTAAGAAAACATAGTTTATATCGTTTTTTTCTCGATTTCCATACTTGACTGCCAATTATTACATGCAGTTTCGTGATTAGGAGTTCACAATTAGTGAGTAGGCAAAATTTCATAGAAATTGGAGAGTGGTCCGGTATTGTAAACTCGTTCCTTATTTTGCATTGCGAAAGATTGTTTAACAAGGGATTTCACTTTTTTTTTTAACAAAATTAGTATCTATTGTCGACATATCGAGTAATTATTGTTCATTCGGTACTATTATCGTATGGGCAAAACACCTCCGAATCATATATTTCGGACTTCTTTACATTGCTAACGTGTTGCGGAACATTTCTTAAGGCGAAATAATGCATTTCTAACTAAGATAATGTTTATTTTCTCTATTTACGAGTACTTACTGTTACTTGTTGTTTCGAATCTGTAACACATTATGGCCGTGATAGCATACTGGTTTAGGGGGCGTTCTGAGAGTGTTTTGTCGATTTATGCAGTGGTGCAACCTCGTTCACCGGAAAATATCTACTTTCGTGCACCTATTTGAAATTATGCTAATACGTCGCATTTACGTGTAGAACTTGTGAAATAACCTTGCGATTTACCACGTTCATTGTCCATCTTCCTTTCGCAATTCGTTAATGCTCTTCCTTTACGCACAACACTCTTGCAACCTTGAACATTGACGTCAGACGAGGAATGACTACGTGGTTAGGTTAGGCCTGTTAGGTTAGGTTCCATTAGCATAAATACAAAGAAAAAATAATATTTTCGCTAAGAGACGCGTTACCTTTGTATTGCCTAACATGAAAAAGGTCTCTCCTGTGACGTCAGAACACAATGTTGCTAGGGTGTTGTGCGATAAGTGACACCCATTCGGGTCGGAACCATCTTTCTTTCGAAATTTGTTAATGCTCTTCCTTTACGCACAACCATCTTGCAACCTTGAATATTGACGTCAGACGAGGAATGCCTACGTGGTTAGGTTAGGCCTGTTAGGTTAGGTTCCATTAGCATAAATACAAAGAAAAAATAATATTTTCGCTAAGAGACGCGTTACCTTTGTATTGCCTAACATGAAAAAGGTCTCTCCTGTGACGTCAGAACACACTGTTGCTAGGGTGTTGTGCGATAAGTGACACCCATTCGGGTCGGAACCATCTTTCTTTCGTAATTCTCTTCCTTCCAACCTTGAATATTGACGTCAGACGTGAGACGATGAATGCCTACGTGGTTAGGTTAGGCCTGTTAGGTTAGGTTCCATTAGCATAATTACAAAGAAAAAATATAAAAAACCTCTCTCCTGTGACGTCGGAACACAATGTTGCTACAATGTTGTGCGATAAGTGACACCAATTCGGAAAAAATGGCTTGTTCCGAACTCGACAGGTGGTTCTAGTGAAAACACGGCGAGGCTGAAACACTGGCTACGGGGTTGCATCGTCTTAACACACGGAACATTGCACTCTCATGCAAAAAGCAAATGGCGTGAGGAGAAACAGCGTGTCGGACAGAGATTTTCGCAGAAAACAACACGCATTCACATTAAAATGGATCAAATCTACATTCAGGAACTTCCAAAACGCTCAAGAAAATGATTTCCGTAAGTACTTTCTCCTGTAAATTTGAAGGAAATTTCAAGGAATCCGTTTTGCCCATACGATAATGTTACCGTTCATTCTTTTCTCGCTTCCTGAACACGCAAAATGGTGGGCAAATCTTGACTAGCATTGTGTTTCAAACGGCAAAGCAGTGTTTCAACATTCTTAACAGAAAAATCCTATCCTGCATAGCCCCAAAAACCATTCGGGATAGTATGACCATCCACGAATAGCCCCAAAACCATTCCCGCATAGCCCCAAAAAACATTCTGGATCGTATAACCATCCACGAATAGCCCCACGCACCATCACGGTAAGGTTAGGTTGCTTTAGGTTGGGCAATATAGTGAAAAACCTTATTTACGGGCAAAATACGTAGCACGATTCTAAAAAACAATATCTCCAGCTTCAGAAAGTCCTCAAGAACACAATTCCGTAAGTACTTTCTCGTCTTTTCTCCTGTAAATTTTAAGAAATCCGTCTCCGGCTTATACTACCATTACCGAAATTCCAAAACTATCAGGAAATTGCAGACATTTGGTGTGTGGAATTACGTAATTTCCTTCCCATCTGTATCCTGTTCTATGTGTCTCTAGTTTAGGAGACTAAAATAAATCTGAAGAATTTTTTTTGAACAAGCAGATGGAACGGTAACAGTTCCGATTGTTTTATGATTTCTCCTAGCACAAAGACTAATTATCATAGAATTTTGGAAATCATTGTCACACGAAATTTGTACCTTCCTTAAAGTAATGGGCACGGTTTGGACTCGAAAAAAAATTACTTATTTTGAAAAAAAAACTTGAAAATTACATTATGCACTTCTCATAGACAAGATATTCTCCGTCGACAAGCATTTTTCATCAATCATGCATCTCCGTTGTGCGATAGCTCGTGCCGCCATTACCGTTGACTACGTGAATCAAATGTTCCGTGCGTTTGGATGTAACTCAACCTTGACACGTCATCTTGTCAAACTTCCGCGTGGTTGCTACACTGTGAGGGGGTTACATCCAAACGCACGGAACATGTGACTTCTGGAGTTGTATTCAATAGTTATAGAAACTTTACAGACATAACAATTTATGAGCAGAAGAGAAATATTTCAGCAAGCTCTTCAGTATCTTCACTGTGTAACCTGTGGGGCACCTCAAAAGGTGGACTGTTCAGTACTGTGAACATGTCAGTATTCTAATAGATATATTACAAGAGAACTTTCTCTTACTAAGAGAAAGTTCTCAGAACTTTAATAACATTTATTCCAAAGCTAGGAAAGTACAAAGAGACTATGATGAAGAAATGAAGAGACCTAGAACACCCAGCCGTCAAATAGGAGGAACAATGCACCAGCTGAGAACACAAAAGAATATTAAAAAGTAAACCATTATCGTCCATTTTTTAACCATTTTGTAGTAGAATTGAACTCACGTTTCTCTGAACACAGTAAACACATTGCAAAATTACAGCAACTTATTACAAAAATGTTAAAATTGTTATCCCTCATTCACTGGAACAGTGGTGAAAATGTTGGATGGTCTAGTTGATAGTTTGGCCGGCATCTGCTAGAAGCACTGAATTTCCATTGCAAATCTCTTCCATTGCATAGTAAGCACTTACTGTGAACAGTCAGTAATAGTGCCTGCACTATTCATTCCACTGTTCCGCACTGTTCTCAAATAAAGTTTCAACATTGTGAGATAGATGGCAGCTTAGTTCATTACGGTACCGAAATGTAATTGCAAGATTAATGATAGGCCCAGGTTCCTTTTGTTTTATTGCGATTTTATCATGCTACGAATGCAATTTTTACATGGATCGATTTCGATTTATGTCTGTTAACACATACTGCGGAGTTTTAGTGATTACTTAATATTTTGTTCAATATATGCTATCATGGTTAGGTTAGGCAGGTTAGGTTTGGTTCCCTTAGCATTAAAATAAAGTCCCTAAATGCATTCTACTAAGGTTCCGATTTACTTCTACATTCATTCCCACGCTTCTACGATATTTACTGTCGCTTGTCTACTGAGAATATCTTGTCCATGAGAAGTGCGTAAGGTAATTTTCAAGTTGTTTTTTTTTAACATAAATAACTTTTTTCGAGTCCAAACAGCGCTCATTACTTTAAGGAAAGTTCAAATTTTGTGTGACAATGATTTCCAAAATCATAAAACAATTGGAACCGTTACCTTAATGATATACTTCGAAGTGGATTTCTGTTCTTTTTTTTAAGAAGTGTAAAGAATATGATAATGGATACGAGACATACACACAACTTTGTCAGGTCCAGCACCCCCCCCCCCCCTGCTCCCCAACAAACTTCCGGTCATCACTGTCCAGATTTTAATTTATGAAATATAGCAACCCTAATCAGGTAAAACTGTCAAAGCCGGGAATTGGCTGTAACTAGTTTATTCTGTAATTGTTGACATTCATACTTACTTATTCTGGGCATGAGTTTACAATACCGGACCACTCTCCAATTTCTATAAAATTTCACCTACTTACTAATTTCGGTGTCCTGATGACATATCTGTGGTTCATATTTGGCTGTCCTTTGTTAAAATTGTACATTTACGTGTAGAACTTGTAAAATAACCTTGCGATTTACAACGGTGATTGTCCATACACAGCAATTCGGAACCATCTTTCTTTCGCAATTCGTTAATGGTCTTCCTTTACGCACAACAATCTTGCTGATGTCAGACGAGGAATGCCTACAAGGTTAGGTTAGGTTCAATTAGCATAAATACAAAGAAAAATTAATATTTTAGCTAAGAGATATATACCTTGTCTTGCCTGTTGATTTCTTCATGTTGGGAAAATGGCATCTTCCATGGAGCTATTGTTCTTATGGTAAGGTTACGTTACGTTAAGAAAACATAGTTTATATCGTTTTTTTCTCGATTTCCATACTTGACTGCCAATTATTACATGCAGTTTCGTGATTAGGAGTTCACAATTAGTGAGTAGGCAAAATTTCATAGAAATTGGAGAGTGGTCCGGTATTGTAAACTCGTTCCTTATTTTGCATTGCGAAAGATTGTTTAACAAGGGATTTCACTTTTTTTTTTAAACAAAATTAGTATCTATTGTCGACATATCGAGTAATTATTGTTCATTCGGTACTATTATCGTATGGGCAAAACACCTCCGAATCATATATTTCGGACTTCTTTACATTGCTAACGTGTTGCGGAACATTTCTTAAGGCGAAATAATGCATTTCTAACTAAGATAATGTTTATTTTCTCTATTTACGAGTACTTACTGTTACTTGTTGTTTCGAATCTGTAACACATTATGGCCGTGATAGCATACTGGTTTAGGGGGCGTTCTGAGAGTGTTTTGTCGATTTATGCAGTGGTGCAACCTCGTTCACCGGAAAATATCTACTTTCGTGCACCTATTTGAAATTATGCTAATACGTCGCATTTACGTGTAGAACTTGTGAAATAACCTTGCGATTTACCACGTTCATTGTCCATCTTCCTTTCGCAATTCGTTAATGCTCTTCCTTTACGCACAACACTCTTGCAACCTTGAACATTGACGTCAGACGAGGAATGACTACGTGGTTAGGTTAGGCCTGTTAGGTTAGGTTCCATTAGCATAAATACAAAGAAAAAATAATATTTTCGCTAAGAGACGCGTTACCTTTGTATTGCCTAACATGAAAAAGGTCTCTCCTGTGACGTCAGAACACAATGTTGCTAGGGTGTTGTGCGATAAGTGACACCCATTCGGGTCGGAACCATCTTTCTTTCGAAATTTGTTAATGCTCTTCCTTTACGCACAACCATCTTGCAACCTTGAATATTGACGTCAGACGAGGAATGCCTACGTGGTTAGGTTAGGCCTGTTAGGTTAGGTTCCATTAGCATAAATACAAAGAAAAAATAATATTTTCGCTAAGAGACGCGTTACCTTTGTATTGCCTAACATGAAAAAGGTCTCTCCTGTGACGTCAGAACACACTGTTGCTAGGGTGTTGTGCGATAAGTGACACCCATTCGGGTCGGAACCATCTTTCTTTCGTAATTCTCTTCCTTCCAACCTTGAATATTGACGTCAGACGTGAGACGATGAATGCCTACGTGGTTAGGTTAGGCCTGTTAGGTTAGGTTCCATTAGCATAATTACAAAGAAAAAATATAAAAAACCTCTCTCCTGTGACGTCGGAACACAATGTTGCTACAATGTTGTGCGATAAGTGACACCAATTCGGAAAAAATGGCTTGTTCCGAACTCGACAGGTGGTTCTAGTGAAAACACGGCGAGGCTGAAACACTGGCTACGGGGTTGCATCGTCTTAACACACGGAACATTGCACTCTCATGCAAAAAGCAAATGGCGTGAGGAGAAACAGCGTGTCGGACAGAGATTTTCGCAGAAAACAACACGCATTCACATTAAAATGGATCAAATCTACATTCAGGAACTTCCAAAACGCTCAAGAAAATGATTTCCGTAAGTACTTTCTCCTGTAAATTTGAAGGAAATTTCAAGGAATCCGTTTTGCCCATACGATAATGTTACCGTTCATTCTTTTCTCGCTTCCTGAACACGCAAAATGGTGGGCAAATCTTGACTAGCATTGTGTTTCAAACGGCAAAGCAGTGTTTCAACATTCTTAACAGAAAAATCCTATCCTGCATAGCCCCAAAAACCATTCGGGATAGTATGACCATCCACGAATAGCCCCAAAACCATTCCCGCATAGCCCCAAAAAACATTCTGGATCGTATAACCATCCACGAATAGCCCCACGCACCATCACGGTAAGGTTAGGTTGCTTTAGGTTGGGCAATATAGTGAAAAACTGTGTGTTTGGAAACACTTACCGGGGGATTACGTCATCAGATGCTCGCAATATCTGGTTCAAGTACATGGATGGAAATGCAAGCAACAGCTTTCGTGCATCGGACGGACATTATTATAGAAAAATACATGAATTAGCGGCGAAATACATTGAAAAATGCGAGAAAACACTTCTACGACCTTCCGAAATTACACAGAAACTCAATTCCGAAAGTACTTTCTCCTGTAAATTTAAATTCTTACTGCGTACATATCACAAACAAAACGAATCAGACTTCTCCCTTGTTCTTGTTAACAGAAACAAAACATTGAGCGAAAATTTATAAATTATTGGTGAACTTAAACTACTATATGTACATACGAATACCATATTACCATTGGATAAATTGTGTCCACCGGTTTATTCTTCCAATCCAACCCCGAACTATCCTTAAAGTTACCTTGCCTTGACCTATGCTATGCTTTTTCCCTACTTTCCTCTATGGGGCTTGCTTGCTGTTTCTTGGCTCACACCGCCTATCCTTTGCGATTTCGAGCCAGCGGGACTGATTGATGTGTTCCTACTTCTTCGTGTCTTCTTCCTCGGTAATCCTTATGGCACTTTCACAATTCACTTTCACTTTCACTCGTGATTTTCACTAAGGGGGGTATCCTGTGGGGTATGTTACACTGTAGTTTTCCTTGTTGACGTTTTTTTTTTTTTTTTTTTTTTGTTTGTTTACATGGCGATGTTGTGTTTTCGTGCGACGCTATATAGCGCCCACATAGTGGGAGCTCGAGGCTGACTTATTAAGGTTGAGATTGACACCGGAAATGGAACATCTAATCGAAGTAGGGTTTTGTAGAACGTTTCCCGATGGACTTGTCGTAAGGGGCATTGGAAAATCAGATGCGTTATTGTTTGGCTGGGTTCTCCGCATTGGCAGGAAGTTGAGGGTACCGTGTGTATTCTCGCCAAATGTTGATTCACGAGTACGTGACCCGTGCGCATTCTCAAGGTGAACACGATCACTGCCCGAGGTAGATTCAGAGATTGATACCAAGGTTGTTTTGTACCGATATTCGCATTCCACTTGTAGGTTGTTGTGGTTTGGATTTCTTGGGTACACCATTCATGTTGTATTTTCATTTTTACTCTGGGGAGCAAGTCTGTATAAGGTAATCGTAAGGGAGTTACGTGTACAAGTGACCGAGCTTGTTTTGCGTAGTTATCTACTAAATCTTGGGATTTGTTTTGATTGGTATGGGCCTTAATGTAGGTGAAGGTCACTTTCTGTCCCCGTTTTCAAAGTCGTAACTTTGAATAAGATAAGGAAAGATAGTAAGTTTGTGGGCTGCCTTGCCAGCTCTGGACAACGTTTGGAGCACGCTCAGGGCGTCTGTCAGGATAAGAGACTGTGGAATGCCCGATGTTAGGATATGAAGTAATGCTCTATAAATTGCGTAGCATTCCGCCGAAAAAATTGACGCGTCGGGAGGTAGTTTAAATTGTCTAATGATATTCGTGGACGGGATATAAAATGCAGAACCGACGTCGGTATCGTCTTTTGATCCGTCCGTATATATTAGTGTAGCCTCCGGCCATCTTTCTTGATAATTTCCATGTGCCCCACGGTCGACGTAGTGGAGATCTAGGTTTGGCTCTATGGGGATTTTTAGTTGATATATAAGTGGGTGATCGTGGGTAAACAAGGTTGACATGTTTAAAACAAAAGTGTTTAAAACACTTTGTTTTAAACGTTTAAAACACACGGCTTTGTTTTTTTACAAATGTTTTAAATGTTTAAAACAATGTGTTTTAAACATGTTTTTTTACGAGTGTTTAAAACACATTTTGGTGGTAGATATTTTATAGTCTGTGATAATTTTTTTGTTTGTCAACACTGTTTCTCACTTATCGCACAACACTTGAGCAACCTTATGTTCTGACGTCACGGGACAAAGCTTTTTAATTTTAGGCTAAATGCCTATGGGTGCGTTCCGAAAGTCTTAACGAAACGAACGCATTCAACGAAAATAACTGGGCTCGTGAATCTGGTGAAACCAGTTATTTTACGGACTTATGGGACACTAGGCGAAAGCGCAGGCGCAGCGTTTTGTTTAGAGAAAGTTTCCGCATGGCGTCAGCGGAAGGAATGTTCTTATGGCAGAAATAAACTCTACTGTGGACACAGTTACTCATTTTAATCACATTCTAAGAACGGTCAAGGCATACTCATCTTGTGCATGTTGCTTCATATCGCTATCTGTTAAAATTATAATACATATTCCGAACTAGTGCAGTTTGAATCCATCAGCACGCGCTTTGTCTGCAAGGTGCAGACGATTTTCACGGAACAAACCAGCCTCCTGGCCCGTGCGTTTGGTGAATCTCGTTCTTGCACGAAACGCACGGAATGCGACTTTTGGGACAGCATAATGAAACTCACGAAACGCACGGAAGCACTTATGGAACGGCCAGTTACCATAACTCGTTTAACGCGTTAAACTCGTGTGACTTTCGGAACGGGCCTAATGTTGTTAGGTTAGGCAAGCTAGCAATGTATGCACAAGGTAGCAATATTGTTGTGCGACAAGAAAGACCCGTGCTTTACTGTAGAAATTGAAACCTCAGTTCCTTGTTTCGTATCGTCCTGTAAGTCTGAGGCTGGTGGAAGCTGGAAATAGAATCTAATATCTAAATACACAATGCGTGATTTTGATCATGACGTGATTTTTTTTTCTTTTGCGATACGATTCATTGGTCTGTATAACTGAATGAAGCGCAGATGCTTACTTTTGGTAACATAATTTTGTACTTTGAAAGATAAATTCATCTGGAGAATCTATTATGACACTGCAGGTTGTTTTCTGCTATATAAACTGTTCAGGCAGCAGGAAATATTTCACCGTGATTTTTTCAGGACGAGGATAGTAATTCTATAATATTTAGTTTCTTGAAATTTAGATGAATATGAATCCTAACCTACTTCAGTAGTGGGGGGAAAAGGGGGGCTATTACCCACAACTTTTGTCCCTGCAGTCACGGGCGCCGACTTGTCAAAATTATTGGGGGGGGCCCTCTGATCACTGAAATAAATTAATGAATGACTCAGTCTCTCCCTTTTTTAAGTTTTGGACTCAGTGTTCGGAATCTCATAAAAGCTAGGAGTGTGCGGGATCCCGAAAAGTCAGGACCGGGATCGGGAAAAAAATTTCCCGTTCCGATACGGACTTCGGGAAATGATTTCCCGAATTTTCGGGATTCCGTGCAGTCGGGAAATACCGAATTGTCATTTGAAAATGTCGTTATTTCTCGACGTTTTCTGCATTGTCAATTTCTGGAACTTACCGTAAATTGTTAGTTTTTAATCCAGAAATCACTTAAAGTGAAAATGACGTGTATAATTCGAGATTTTCAGAGCTTCGGGAAATTTTGAACATTTCCCGACTCAGTAAGGAAATTGAAAAATTTTCCCGTCCCGATCCCGTCAAGCACACTCTTAATAAAAGCCCATGAATTCCTCAAAAATATCATTTTTTTATTCACAATTCGAATGCAGAATGTTAATTGTCCACGGATGGATATGTCACAAGTTTCGTCAACCATAATAGCAAAATATTCCCGACTTTTATTATCTGCTACCACGGAGCGCGAAACAGATCTCCCTAATATATCAATGATCTCGTTCTGAATGTCATGCGAGAGCAATTTGTAACCCGAACGTCCCATCCCCTACCCTAGTTCATGCACATCGTCTTTTGAAACTTTTTTTAGTAAACATTTTAACAATACTCATAATTACATACGTAGTATATACTAGTAATAAATCATGCGTTTTGCTGTCTCTGGTCATAGCCTCCCAGAAGTTGATGGTTTAGCGGTTTCAGTCCCCCAAAGTTGATGGTCTAGAAAATTTTAAATGTGTATTAAAAGTTAAGTTTATGTGGCACAATTCAGAGTAAACTTTACAAGAGAAGCAAAATAATACATTAGATCCTCTTAAGCAAATTTATTTGGGGGGCTCTGCCCCCACATTGTTAATATTGGGGGGATCGAACCCCCCCCAGACCCCATGGAGTCGGCGCGTATGCCTGCAGTAGAGGTGTGCGGGATCCCGAAAAGTCGGGACCGGGATCGGGAAAGAAAATTTCCGTCCCGATCCCGACTTCCGGAAATGACTTCCCGACTTTTTAGGATCCCAAGCAGTCTGGAAATTCCGAATGGTCATTTTAAAACGTCGTCAATTCTAGACGATCTCTGCATTGTGGTTTTGTACCAGAAGTGCAAAAACAAGCACTTAAGATGGAAATTACGGGTAGAATTCGAGATTTCAAGAGCTTTGGGAAATTTCGAACACATCCCGTCCCGAAAATTTTCCGACTTTTTTGGGAAATTGAGAATTTTCCCCGTCCCGAATGTCGGGATTTAAAGAATTTCCCGTCCCGACCCAAAAAATTCTGTCCCGCACACCCCTACTCTGCAGTATGGTTAATCTTATTTCCAAAGGTAAATAAACTGTCCTTGTCGCCAATGTACTCATAAAAATGAGTATTTTTTCTCTTTAACGACTTTAACTATAATTTACTGGGAAAAGGTTGAATTTGTTTTGTTTAAAACATGTTTAAAACATGTTTTTTAACTCATGTTTAAAACTATGTTTAAAACAAAAAAACATGTTTTAAACAAAAAAAAACAGTTTGTTTTGTTCTTTTAAAAAAAAACACAAATTTTGCCAACCCTGTGGGTAAAGGACAGCTGGTATGCCTCGGTATCTATAAAATAACAGTATAAGAAAAAGTATCGGGGGTTGGAATGATCGATGCTCTTTTCGATCTCCCATTGTCGTTGGATGGCGAATTCTCTATTGAAAGGGTGTGGGTGAGTATCCCATGTTTTAAGTAAAAATTTTACGGCGAGTTTTTTCCGTCTTTGTGTGAGTGATTGTTCATTGCTCTCGAGATATACACTCACATTAGGACTTGAAGGCATTATTCCGAGACAAGTGCGTAATGTCTGTCTTTGCAATATATCTAACGAATTCAGGAGTTTTATATTCGCCCCGCCATATACTGGGGCTGCGTAATCGTATAGGGAACGAAAGCAATTTTTATAAAATAGTAACATGATGTATGGATGACTCCCCCACTTAGTGGTGGCTATACTTCGTAATATGTTAATAATTTTTTTCCCCTTTACTTTGAGGTATGCTATGTGAGGTCTCCACGTTAATTTTCTGTCAAAAAACAACTCCGAGATATTTATAGGATTCTACAAGAGGTATGTTTTGTATACGTGAGATATTGTTGGGATAGGAAAGGGGTTGTCGAGAATTGAAAATTATTATGTTAGATTTGGGGGGTGAAAAAGTTAGTCCTATATTCCAGAGATTATCCCGAAGTACTGTGATAGCTCGATTTAGAGCCAGTATGCCTTGGGTGGCGTCCGATGTTTGTTTATAACAGCATAAATCATCTGCATATTGTAATATTTTAAAATCAGCGAGATCTAAGTGGTGGATGTGTTGAGTATATATGTTGAAAAGTAAGGGACTGAGGGGGGATCCCTGTGGGATTCCGGTTCGAACTTTGCGGGTCCCGTCTACTCGATCGTCGAACCAAAATACAAGATTTCGTTCATTATATAAGTTCCATATGATATTAACCACCGAAGGGTGGATCTGTAATTTTTCTAAGACATTGCAGAGTATTGGTATATGAACAGAATCGTATGCTTTCTCTATATCTGTGAACAGGCTAAAACAATAATCTTTAGGTATCTGACTATTTTGAATTGCTACAGTTAGTGTGGATACGGCATCCTGACTGCCATAATTGATCCGGAATCCCATTTGTGTTGGGGGAAAAACTGTTGTTTTTCGAGGGCCCAGTTTATTCGATATTGTAAGGTTTTTTCAAAAAGTTTAGTTATTACCGGAATTAAGACAATGGGGCGATACGAGTGTGCGTTGTTGCGGGGTTTGGATGGTTTGAGGATATGAATTACGATATGGTTGTTCCAAGTTGATGGGATAATACCTGTATGGTATATTTCATTATATATTCTGACAATGGTTTGAAGACCTTCTTCCGGCAAGTGGCGAAGGACGTCATATGTAATGCCGTCATATCCCGGTGCGGTATTTTTTAGTGAGTCCAGAGTATTGATGAGTTCTAATGCGGTTACCGCAGGAAAGTCATCTGTGAATGAGGCATGTAATCTTTCGTCGTGTTTGTAACCAAAGCTAACCGAAGAGGGTGTTAAGAAAGAAACGAAATCATTTTCCCAGGTTCGGTCAATCGTTTTTACCTTACTTTGGGTTGGTTTACGAAGGGTATTAAATTTGTGCCAGATGGAGTCACTGCGATCTAATGTGTTGCAAAAATGTTGCCATGCTGCTCTCTTCGCCTGGAGATAAATTTTTTTGGCTTTCGCTTGCAAGCGTTTTAGTTCAAGCAAATTAGCACGAGTACGGTATCGTTCATATGTGCGAAGTTGATATCTTTTCCTGATTTTAATGGTTTCGCATTCTCGCGTCCACCAACTGATGGATGGATATCTGGGAGAGGGACGAAAGCGGGTGCGTGTTGCACTGTAATCCATGGCGACCGTGATCGTGTCGATGAGATTATCGTAAGCTACATGGATATTTCGGAATGATAAGATTGGTATATATATCCTTGTGAACGTGTCTTTGAACGCCTCCCAGTTAATGGAAGCCTTAGTCCATCTCCGCACTGGGGGAGTCTGCCTGTTTGTCAAGTTTGAGTGTCGGGACGGAGAATGACGTCTGATTAATAAAATGGGTGCGTGATCGCTGCCCCGTAAGTCTTCTTCTTTATCCCACGAGAACTGGGTGAATATTTCCGGGGACGTTATCGTCAGATCGATGCAAGAGGGGTGATTCCCGTTTAGAGGGAAGTGGGTGGGGGTTCCATCATTACTGATGATGAGATTGTTCTCGGTAATCAATGTGTCTAATACTTTACCGAGTCTGTCATCATGTGGGTTTCCCCACGTTGAATGATGCCCGTTAAAGTCACCTAGTAAGGCAATAGGTCCCGGAACGTGTTGTCTCAGTTCTTGGAGGTCTCTTGAGCTTATGCGTTGGGAGTTGGGATGGGAGGGAATGTATATCGATATTACCGTGAAAGTTCGGAGGAATATGGAAGCGCGAATGGCTACAATTTCTGCTTGAAAATCTTGTACTAGTCTTATGTCATTCGGAATCGGCACCTCTGTATGTTGTATTTGTTCATGTACAAATATGACAGTTCCCCTATTGGTGGTTGGGGTACCGTATAAATTATAATGCGCGAGGCGATATTTTTCATGTTTGGTACCCTTAACTTCCTGTAAACAGAGAATTTGGGGTTGATATTCGGCAATTAAGTCTATCAGTTCCAATTTTCTTGCAGAGAAACTATTGACATTCCATTGAACGATTATTTCCATTTCCGGTATCTGTTGGAAACCTGGTTCCGTCAAGGTGTGGCTTCTAATATCGCCAGAAGGTTGGATGTTAAGGCTTGGATTTGATGTATTAATTGAATTCGACGGTGGTTATTTGTTGTGTCCCGCACTGCGTCCCACAGATTGGGAATTATTGCTAATATCTAGTTGTAAATTTGAGTTTGCTCCCTTGTTATTTGTGCAGAGGTTGAGGGTTGTGAGGACCCTTTGTGGTTAACCGAACCGGGGTGGCTCGATGTTGTATCGGCAATGGTGGGGGGGCATTGGGAAACGCCCGTTTCCCCACCGGCAAGGATGCACAAATATCTTCCTCTGTGGTTGAGCTACTAGATGAATAGTTGCGAGTTTGTTTGCGCATAGGATTATGCGGTTTCTTGTTCCGGGGTTTGTGGTGCGAGTCATATTCTGGTTGTACGAAGGTAGTTAGGGGTTCAGGCGTATGGGCTGGAGGGGCGAGGATAGCTTGTCGGAAGGACTGGCGTCTCGCGTTTATGGGTAAGGCAGGTTTCGTGTTAGGGGTCGGCGTTTTTAGTAACGGGTATGCCCGGGGGTTGTGTAACGAGTGCAGCACTTCTGCTTTAGTTATTGGCGCAATGTATGTTCCTTGAATTCTATGCTTAGCCTCAAAAAATGAGATGTTGTCGATTGCCATACGGTTTTGGATGTCAGTTGCCTCTTGCCATTTGGTACAGGTTTTATCATTGGCTGAATGGGCCTGTTTGCAGTTAATGCATCTGGACCTGTGAGACATGGTCCTTCATGTCGGTCCGACCCACAATGTCCACAAATTGCTCGAGATCTGCATTGGCCCGCTGTGTGATTATAACGCAGGCAATTTTTGCATTGTAAAACAGGGCGAATTCGGGGTTTCACCTCTTTGATTTCGCGATTCAAGATAACAAATTCTGGGAGTCGAGTGCCGCTGAAGGTGACACAGATAACTCGGGCATCTTCGAGATGGAAGGATCCATCGTCCTTCCAGATCTTCTTTTTTTTGTCGTGTCACACTCAGTATCCGAATTGGACCCGAGTCCAAGCCTTCGATGATGTCGTCTTCTGTGATATCCAATGCCACACCAAAAATTAGCCCTTCCCTTTGAATAAGTGAGAGGGGTACGCGAGCAGTAACCGCCAACTTCGCGAGAGTGGTTGTATTCTCAACAAAGTGATTGGCATCCTGGCCCGAGGGAAAGGTGACACGTACGCGGTTTTTCCCGCACTGTTCGACAAGTTCCACCGGGATGTCGTTTTTCCTAAAAAAAATTCCTAGACTTCCGCCATTCAAATGGCTAATGTGCTGGGCATGTGGAGTGCCTTCTAGGAGGACCACGTACGGTCCTGGGTGGTCAGTGGGGTAAGTATGTTGTGTCGCAATCATATCAGCAGTTTTGCGGGATTTGACGTTAGTTACACTCTCGCGTTCAACAGAACTTGAGTCGCAAAGTCTTTTCCCATTGCCGTTATCATGACAGTCTGGAATATGGATATCATCGCAAAAGGAAGCACCAGGGTTATCCCCGAGCTGAGCATTGGGTTCTAAATCCATGAAATGGTTTGATTCGGTCATGTTAGATGGGGTATTAAATTAATACACGGTTTAGAAAGTCTGCGAGGGTGGGAGAGAGTAGTTTTCGCCCTCGAGGGGCGTTGTCTATTTCTCCGAATCTGCGGTATGGTATAGCTGTCCTTATAAAGTCTACTCAGAAATGATAACACTTACAATAAAGTCCGGGTCCACTTATTCGGCAGATCGTACTCACTATTCACGAGGTATGAGGATAGACTTCCAGCACCTATCGTGGTTCGCGAGCGACCTCCTCTATGGGGCACAGCTATGGGCATAGACAGCTATGGGCACAATTAGGGGCAGTGTTGCCAACAGCACGAGAGAAAAACGGGCTAAATCGCACCCAAAATTGGGCTAAAATTCACATCCAAGTGGCTAGATTTACAAAGGTGCGGCTGCGCACTGAAAAAAAATCTGGTTCTTAATTCTTGGGTGTTTTGGTGCAAAATTTCTGAAACTCAAGAACCACAACTAATCAACTGTCAAGATGAGGGGCATACGCTCAACCAAATTAAATTTTCTTAACTTAAATAATGTATTTCCCCCTTAAATTGTGGTGCAGTAGATTACACAAAAGAATTACACATTTTCGGAATATTCCTGCTTCATATATATGCAGGCACACGTACACTCACACACACACACGGCCGCACGCAAGAACTAGTCTCTGGGTGAGTCTCACTGTTACGAACGATTCGTCGATTCCGCACCGCACTTCTGTGAACTTTCAAGGACCAGATGCAATGCAACTGAACGAAGATTCGCATTTTCTGGAATCGACGCTATCCGTAATTCGCCTCGGGCTACACAGCATACCAAAACCAGAAACAAGCGGATAAAGTGACAATGTGCACTTGCTACCTGCTCCCCAGGAGGGGTCGCAGGACGAGCTTGCAGGTGCAGAGGAGGGTCGGTTAAGTGATTCTTGTTTGCAGTTTACTGAAATGCCAAAAAAACATTTCATTACTGAAAGGGCTAGATTTGTAGCAAGATTTCTCTCTGTAGGGCTAAAAAGCCCCTTGGGGCTTTTGCTGAATTTTGGGACTGAGTACGTACTCTAAAGGGCCAGTTCTGGCCCCAAAAGGGCCAACTTGGCAACACTGATTAGGGGCATGGTGGGCAGTGTTGCCAACAGCTTGAACGTAAAAGTCGCTAAATCTCCTTAGAAAATCAGCTAGAAAGTCGCTAAATGAAATTTAAATGCTCTAGAAAAAGTCGCTAAATCAAAGGTACTTCTAAAAAATAGCAAAAAGGTGAAAAAATTGAGTACTTGCCTATAAAAACAACATTTCCTTGTCACTTTCCCCTTCCTCCGAACACTGCACTTCTGAAGGTGATGTTGACGGTTGAGGCTGGGATGATGAAAGGCCCTGTGTGATGACAGTAACTTGAGAATAAGTGGCATTTGTCCTGATTATCTGTAAAACAGTCAAAGGAACGTCATAAGTGTAGCATGTTTTTCCCAAACATTTTAACGAGTTTCTAATTTGGAGAATAGACGTTATGGTTTTTGTCTTTAGCCGGTTTCTGAGCTTGGTCTTGACGATATTTAACTGGCTAAAAAGTCTCTCAACTTCAGCGTTGGAATAGGGAAGACAGAGGATATTCATAGCAAAAGTAGCCAGTTCTTTAAATGGGTCCAGCGGCGTCCGAGTATTGAAGAACTTCCATCCAAAGTTCTGCTGTTGATGATATGTTTTCCCACTTGATAATACTTAAGTTGCGCCACTGAAGTATCGATGTCTCCAATAAGAGAAGGTGTACACCCGATTTCTTCAGCTAAGTCAGTAATTGGACTTTTTACCACATTCAAGCAGTCAGGCACGTATTAGCATTAGGTTAGCATTAAAAAGCCATAGTGCGGGGCCAAAAATGGAGAGCAACTGTCTCCTAAATCTGCCACTGTTTAAGCAACTGTTTTTTTTCTTTCAGAAAGTGATATCGGGACATTTTTTATCACTCAACTCCTCTGTTGCAATGTACGAGCGTTGTGTTTGTGCCAAAACGATCTCAGTATGTGTCCGTTTCACGAAGCTGTTATGCAATGGACAATCCATTCGAATGTTTTGATTTGATTTGATTTATTTTATTTTACTTCGTGTTTTGTGCCTCTTGGCTAATTTGCAAAGATGGGGATGAGTGATGAAATGATGAAATTGATGAATGGACATTCACAAACATCCATTCCCGAGCGGGATTCGAACCCGGCGTCGCAGCGCGAAGTGCTAACCACTCAGCCACAGGGTCCGGCCCATTCGAATGTGTTCTTCCAGGTTTGGATATGATACTTTATGGTGTTGTCGCCTGCCTTCGAAACGTAACCTTAAAAAAAATCCTAATTCTCCATTCTTGTGACTTGGATCATCCTGATTTAGGAAGAATTCAGACCAAAGGCACACACACGTCGTTTGCAATGAGTGACCCAATCAACAGAAACTTTTCACACCGTAGCGGCACGACAGGCTGCACAAGCCTGTATTCAATTCGTGAAATCCTCAAGCGACACGTATAGCTTGTAGCTTCGGTTCACCTTGAAGCGGCAGCTCGTGTTGACCACAGAAGAAAAATATCTTGCCAACCTGTGGGAATGTCCCTTAGTTTTATTCTATCTTTTTTTTCTGTGCTTGTTAATTAAACGGGCAACATCTTACGGTTGGGCATACACAAGAGATGTGATGTGCCATGCAGAAATTTTATCGGAAAATACAGGCTCCACCAGGCATACTGTGCCATTGCTGTATAGTAACAGCAAAAGATCAAGCGAAGCCAAGGGTGACTTGGTAGCTCACTTGGTAGAACAAAGAATGGTACGGTATATGCCAGAGACCCTGGTTTTCGAGTCATGGTCGATTTCTTTTCCCGCTAAAATTTCCACATATGCAACATCTTCTTGCTTTCTCTTGTCGACATTCATAAAATTTTCGGCCTTCATGGCTGCCCCTTTGAATCAGGGAAAAATGCGCCCGGGAAAAATGCGCTCTCGCAATAAAAGTGGGAAAAATGCGCCCTCCCAAGAGTAACCACATTAGAAAGTGGGAAAAATGCGCCCAGCACACAATTAAGCGAGTCTGTGGCGCAAAGTTCAAGACGTTGGATTGGTACCGGACTACACGAATGACGAAGTAAGGCTTCATGTTTGCATGTGCAGCGCTCTGGCAATGATCCCCCGCGAGGACGTTGAAGGCTCCAAATCCATAGTACGGCGCCAGCAGGAGAGAAACTGACAGCGTTTCTTGACTATTTTGTACAACAATGCCTGCAAAATTCAAATCTACCAGTTGATGTGTGGCACTGTGGAGATGCAAAGCACCGCACGAACAAATCTGTCGAAGGGTGAAACAATAAACTGCAGGAGAAAGTTCGACTTCATCCCAAATTCTACACCCTTCTGAAGACGCTGAAGCAGGAAGCGGAATACAACGGATACAAATATGACAGGGCTAGCATCGGTTTGGAAGGAACGAAGAGGTAATAAACGTACATAAAACTGGATGAACAGATTAGCAAAATTTTACATACTTACAAAACAAGCACACCCAAGGACCTTACCAAGTGCCTGAGAAGTCTGGAGTAAAAGATCGTCAACGGAGGTCACAAGAAATGGAAATACAAATGTAAATAAAAACCTTAATCAAATAAAATAAAAATGACAACATATTAAATAGAAATTACAAAAGTAAAAAAAAAATTTGACAAAGGACATCATCTCCAGCTTTTAAACACGCCAGAAAAGATAATATTTTTACTGTACTTTTTTAAAAAAACTCTCTTTCCTGACAGTCCCAAGCCTGTGTTAAGTGTAAGGGGAAGCTGCGTCAAGGTTGTTTTAATCAACATATTATCATATTGATGAAGGTCGTTTGTGCTGGGCGCATTTTTTCCACTTTTCATTGTGGTTACTCTTGGGAGGGCGCATTTTTCCCACTTTTATTGCGAGAGCGCAATTTTCCCGGGCGCATTTTTCCCGACACCGCCCCTTTGTGGTAGTTAGTGTTTTTCCAAAACAGTTGACTAAAAAGTCCTTTTTTAACCCACGAAACTCTCGGACTGCATACAGGAAACTTGGTCCGGTCACTAATAAATCGTCACTCAAAACTTAGATTTTCAGTTGATCTGTGCAACTTATTTCCTTTTTTTTTTTATTTAAATGATGCTCCAATGCCCATTACTGCTGAAATATTTACTTTAGAGACCTTCGATCTCTTCGGCTCATGACCCGAAACTAGCACTACACTGTCGGCAATGTCTTCAGCTTTGGGCCCGAACTTGTAATAGTGGTAGAGTTCAGCACTTTCCAGCAAAATGTATCACTAGTCCCCCCCCTTTAATCTCTACATCTTATAAAACTGTCAATGGTCACTGACTGATCACTAATCGACTGTCACACTTACTCCTGAAGTCTTATTGAATGATTCTGTTGTACAGACCAACCGTGAAATTGAATCCGGGTATTTATATCCATATTATATTCTGGAATGTTCCACACATAAAATGTTTTGTAGTTCGACTCCACCTCCTATTCAAGAACGTTCCCTCCCGAGCTTTTCAGAGAATTAGTAATCCAACGAATCGCCCGACTCATGGCGTTGCCTTCAACAGTGTTTTGTTGTGCAACTTCCAAATGCTGACAAATTTTTCAATAATGCTCAAGTTCGTTGCGACAACATCGAAAGAGCAAGAAAAGTTTACATAGAATATTATCAATAACAGTTTTATCCCTTAGGGTTCTAGAACATTCTCCGCTTTTCCTCGATAATTATATCTCTCTTTAAATTATAATCACAATATTTTATTTCACACACACAAGCCAAAAACCTCATTTTATCTAGTGTAAATCGAAAAATTTCGGAGGGGGCTCGAGCCCCCCCTCTGGATACGTGCCTGCAAGCAGTTATTTACAGATAATAAAGACATTTTCTTTATCACTTCGAAACTACTTGGAAGCCTACATTTAAGTTCCTTGATTAGTTTCATTGTGAATCCTATGCATCGCTTTCGCACAATTTGCACATTTTCTTTCAGTTCTACTTTCTCTGCCAGTTTTTCAAACTCGTATCCTAGATAGGGTTTTGGATCAGCAAAGCTATCTAATTCTGTTTCAAATGAAAAAATATTGACACGAGCAGTAGGATTCAACATTTTCCTACTTATAAAAGTGATTAAATTAGTTAGATCGTCCAATAAACGAACACTGTCAGCATTTTGCGCTTCAAATGCCTTCATAGTTTTCTGGACCTCTTGGAGAATAACTTTTACGTAAGTCATGTACAATTTGTTAGTTACATCGGAATACATTTGAAACAGAATTTCTGCTGTGTAGAAATTTTCTTTCCTTCTAGTTACTTCGAAATGAAGTTTCAGTTCATCCCATTGTTGTAAAATACTACGGACTGCAGGCTCAAGAGAAAGCCATCTTGTATCGCACACTTTCAACAGTTTACGTGGCTCTTCATTGTTAATTGTAACGTATATTTCTTTATAAGCATTCTGTCTCTTACTTGAATGTGCAAACCAATTATATGTTTCCCGCACCATATAATCAATATTTCGGGGTAAAGTGTCTTCTGATGCATGCGATACAGCCAATTGTAAAGAATGGCAGACGCATCTGATCATGATTAGATTTGGTAAATTGAGTTCTCTTTTCAGAAGTTCATACACGCCATTGTTTAGTCCGGTGTTTACAGATGCATTGTCAACACCAATACCTAACAATTTAGATGGATCCATATTGATTTCTAGCAAATAATCTTTAATTGCATTGACAATACTAGCCGCTGTGCCATCGGACAATTCAATAAGTCCTAAAAATCTACAAACAACTCTCTTTAAACGTACACTAAAATACCGCACAACTATGCCTAACAGTTTTGTAACAGAAAAGTCTGTGGATTCATCAATTATCAAACTGTAACACTGATTACCGATGTCAGATACTAAATCCTCGAGAAAATGCACTGCAAGAACGTTGTTTATAATTTCTGTGCACTTGGTTCTATGCAGACGAAAGCCTGACGCACTGCAGCTGTCACCAAACTTTTTCATACATAATTCGGACATGTGATTCACGGTTAGCAAAGAACAGTGTTCGGCAATGAACATAGCTAAACCAGCTTCATCATTAGAAGTATTTACATTTTCCGGTTTGAACTGTATTTTCTGCTGTTTTGCAGAACAGAAGTGACCAGATCTGACTTTATGTTTTTGTGTTTCCGAATGTGTTTTTTTTTCAGATCAGTAGCTTTGGCATACAGTTCTACTTTGCAGTACTTACAATACGCTTTCGCTGTGTTACCATAGACATACTACTATGTGTTACTATCGACAGGGGCCAACCATTTGTACAATTTTTCCCACTCTTTCCGATAATGTTGCTTGTATTGCAGTTTTCCCATACTGGACACTGCCCTGCCCTAGCCTGGCCTGCGCACAAACACTCACGGACTTTATAATTTACACTAGCACTTCCTTTGTCACCACACAATACACAAAAAAACTCCAATCTTAATCCAAGCACGACGCGATCGCGAAGTCAAACGTTCTGTTTTATAATAACGTGGCGTGAATTATCGGATCCGTTTCCGCCTGTCTGGCAGCCGCCAGCAACGGCGCCAGGAGGAGTGTCGGACAACAATGAGCTGTGAGTAGTGATGTTTACAAACATCACAAACCGTTCTGAAAAAGGGAGCACGCTTTGCTTCGGTTTCTTTTTGTGTATCAGAAGCGAATTGCGAAGGTTTTTTTTTCTTATTTAATAACTATGAAACGGACATTTTTAAGCATTTAGACGTACCTACGCAGATATTTTGTGAATTCTCCAGATTTGTCGCTAAAGAGCACACGAAGTAGCCAGAAAAGTCGCTCGTCGCTTTTTCATGTCTTTGTCGCCAGCTAGCATTACAAATCCGCCAGATTTAGCGACTTGTCGCTAGAATTGACAACACTGATTGGTGGGATCCACGAGTATTACCGTGCAAATTGTCCATGACTATATTCAATAATTTCCCTCTTACATCCTATAGGCTTTTAAGGCATGGATATTTATGTATGCTGGTGCAGAAGTTGTCAACAGCTTGTTTTGAGTTTTCTTTTAATTCTGGAAGCTCTTACTGAGTCAAATAAAGTGCACGAACATGGTGATGGACAATTTGCACGGTAATACTCATACTCATAAATCCCACTCAGTTCAGCATAGGCGATTTGATTCTCCTATCCGATCGACTACCAGTTGATAGGGTCAGAAAAAGAAGAAGAAGAATGGATAATGCGAATTGATAAACAACAAACATGCGTGTGTGCATTAAAAATTTATATATTAATGTAACAACGGTGGAAATTGTGTGTAGTGTGTACCAAAAAAGTCACTTTCGTACTGTAAACAGGAAATATAACAAAATATAGTGCTAGTTGAGTTAAGAGCAAATCAAACCGAGAAGGATATCTGTATGTATTTTAAACATAATAGTGTACAATAATGACAAAAGGTGTTCGTGATTGTTTGGAAAAATTGCAGCATATATCAGTCTAAAAAAAATCAACACAAGCGAAAACGTAGACATTTGAAGTGAACCATGAAATTCTTTATCACCTGCTAAATTTTAGTTTCGTACAGCAGAGAAATATTGTAATGCTGTAATGTGCAGAAAATAAAAACACGTTGTTAAGTACGAAGCAGTATTCTTAATAACTTTAATTTTATCCTTTAAATATTTCTTTCGTGCTATTTTTACACTAAAATGCGTCTAAGTTTTGACTGTGTAATCATTTTAACAATTTGTATAGAAGGGTGGAAAATGCATTTAGATAGGTCGCGACTATTTTCACCAGGTGGTGAGAATAGGGTAACACTTTACTATACCCGAGATAGATTTCTTCAAATTTACAGGAGAAAGTACTTACGCAAATCATTTTCTGTAGCATTGTTGATGTTGGGGAATGTAATTTTGATTCATTTTAATGCGATTGCATGTGGTTTTGTACGAAAATCTATTTCCGACGCGCTATTGCTGCTGCCGCCATTTGCTTCCTGCATGAGAGCACAATACGCTCTCGTATTGTCCGTATATGCTAAATTGAACGAAAGGAGTGCTAATGGAACCAAATCTAACAGGCCTAACCTAACCTAGTAGGCATACCTCGTCCCCGTGATGGTTTGTGGGGCTATCGTGAATTTTTGGGCTAACGTCAATGGTTTTTCTGGCTCAAGGAACGATCAACAGTAAGCTATCGCCATGTTGTGTGTGGAAATAAACAAGAACAGTAAGTACTCGTAAATGTAAGAAATATACATTACTTTCCTAACAAATTAAATTATTTCACCTAAATAAGTGTTCCGGAATGCAGAATAGTATGTTAGCAATGTAAAAAAGTGCGAAAGAAATGATTCCCAGGTGTCTCAGGTATAGTAAAGTAGTACCGAGAATAGTATATGAGGCTACTGTCACCAGGTTGTGAGGATGGCATGTGGAGCTATTTTCACCAGTTTCTGAGAATAACATATGGGACAGTGGAAAGTGCTGAATACCACAAATCACGTTATGATTATCAGGTACCGGAAGTATTTTACAGAAGTATTTTTAATGCTAATAACTCTAAACCTGACGTGTCTAACCTAACAACAAAAGCATTTGGGAATGTGTTAAGTACACGTTCGTACCTACGTCAAGTGACATATTAGCAGTAGCAGTGAATGTCGGAACACCTTGTGGTAATTTTTCCAAACCCATGGTGTGCAGAAGTAGAAGTACTTGTCACTCAAACAAAAATAAATGCAAACTGACGTAAGCTTGATACATGCTAACAACTAGAGTGTGCATGTATGCACATAACAGGCCAGGTTAGGTAGATTATGCACATGTGGAGTTTAGAAACCTGGTCACTTCATTTAGAATATTGGAACTGTGTGCAGAAGTAAGCTTCAAGTTTGGAAAAAGCAATTTGCTAATTTGTTCAGTATATGCCTGTTTAACTGATAGGCAGTTTTGGTAAAATCTGATATTCCCCGGACACCTATAACTTCTTCGTTTTGTCAATTTTTGACATTTGTACTTATCTATCTGCTTCGCGGAACATTCTTTAAGGTGTATATATGTTTTTCGTCCCGGAATCGGTGGGAAATTTAAACTAAAAAATTATTTTTGTTTGAAATTTTTGAGTCCAAATTTCCCACTGATTCCGGGCTCTGCCCCTGGGGTAATTGACCTACCGCCCCCAACCGCTAACGTGGCCCCGCCCCCGCTCCGGCTCCCTGGCTTTATCTATAGAGTCTCTGTTAAAAGCATGTTAGAAATTGGCCGGAGTCACTTGCCCCCAAATGAGCCCCAAAACTTTTAAATTTGAAGAAATCCGTTACATCACACAAAACACCTTCCAGATGTTAGACAATGCTACGGGTACTTATTACCGTAAGTAGTTTCTTGTGTAAAAATGAAGAAATCTGTCCGGGGAATATCAGATTAGTACCATGGTTTTAGCTTCAGTTCATGCATGCGTGTGGGGAGCTTTGTTATTTAATTCTAAGTTAAAAAAATAAACATCACTGTTGTGTTTTGATGTGAAAAAATTGTACATGGAAAGTTCTTCTGATACACAGTGTAGCTCACTATGTAGAAGTGTAGAATGGCTAGCCATGTGTGTGTGTTTATTTAATTTTGATGTAAGCTTAAAAAAGTTCTGGGAAACCAGACGAAACATTGCAGGAAAAATGAAAACCACTAAAAAATGTCATTATATTATTATGTATAGACAATGCCCATTCATGTTGTGTGCATGTCTACAATGTGAAACACCATGAAATGGTGCAAAATAAGAGTTTTAAGTTTAATGGTGCACTACCAAATCCCATTAGGCGAGTTGTTTCTTCCACTGTGGGCTGTGAAGCCAGGAATTCTTCCTTACAATTCTCAACAAATATAAGACATGATTGTTTCTTAATGTGTGTTCATTGCGTATTTCAGTATTTAACATTTATTGGTCACAGTCACAATACAGATAGGGAACATAAATGCATTGTAGTTTTATTTTTCTCACTTGATAATGATTTTCTGTCGCTTTTGGCTAATAGTGGTGATGAAGATGAAATGGTGATCACATGAAATAGATTAAGGAATACAAAGTAACTTCCATCTGCAGGCTAGATCTCGAGCAAGGGAAGTTTGGTAGCGAGGCTGTGATTTGACTGCTCACCATGCATAGCCACCTAGGTGGTAGGAAATATAAAGTACAAAGTATAAAATAGGATGAAGGTTTAAACAGCATTCCATTCATGTTACCATAGCCATTACCAGATAAACTGCCGCAAGGGATATATTTATTACACACATACCAGTTCTATCCATTATCTGTTTTAACAGTGTGGTATTCAAGTCTGGTTTCAATTTCTAAATTAGGCATGCTCTTAATTTTGAATATTATGGTTAAATATATCATACCAAACTAACATTAGAACAAGAATGGTATTTTGTTTACAAACGATGTCATAAATTGTGCAAATAAAAAAGCAGGCATACAATTTATTTTTAGATAGTTACAAGATTATTATAAGTGTTACCATTGGAAAAACTAATCTATTTCCAAATATATTTATAAAAGAACTACATTTGACAGATATCATTAAATCCAGTCAATATTTTTAAATTGACAAAGACAAGAACTTTAATTTTCAATAAACTTCTGATTTAAACAGCAGTGGTGAACACTCCATATACCCAGGGTTAGTGTATGCTAACCTGGTGTAATGGTTTGGTGTTTAACACATTGAGTGTGAAAACAATGATAATGTGTCATGAGATGAATAGGCTTGCTTCCGGAACAGCTGGGAGTCTCTCCTGGTCTCCTTGACAAAATTTGTTATTTCTTAAAATGAGGAGATGTAGTATTATATTTTTTATTATATATTCATTATCATCTTTTTAATTTCATTTGGTATGCATTTGTCGAGTGAAGAAATTTGTTATTGCAAACCAAACAATTAAACTTCACAATATGTGATAACAGGTATGAGTTTCCAGGAGTTTGTTTTTGTGTCATCCATATGTGTTTGTGATGATCCCTTCATCGCTCTCATCTTATCATCATTCATCTTCACCTTCATGATTAGCCAAAGTTGCGGATAAAAGTGACGTAAAATAAACAAAGTGAAACCAAATCAAGAAATAAAGATAAACTACAGGGGGTCATGTATGCAAAGTCCAATAAACCAGTTAAGCTCATGTTCTTTGGGTGTGTTAATAAGGATGGTCATTTGTCAAGGGGTGGATAAAATGTTAACATTTCAGCTGCTTTGGTGATTGTGTCTATGTGTGTTAGAATTTTAGTATAAGTGTATATCTAACTTAAAATGCTTATTTTTGCCACCTTGAAATTTCTTACGTTCGCACTGTGATAAATATAACCCAATAAAATAATTAATTCCCCATACCCCTATTCCAATTCACACTACTAACAAAAATAAAAAACAACCTGAAGTGTGCTACTCTTGAGACTTTCACTTATGCATAAAATGTACATCCACTCTTCTTAAACATTATAATATTTTTGGGAAAAAGTTTACTTAGTTCTACATCTTTTTGTTCTTCGCTTATAGAGCATGTGGTCGCATCTGGTAGATTGTTACTAGCGATACATATACATTACATGTACAGTCAATGGCAAAGATAATGGTAGGCAAATTGTCCACTGCCATTTTCATTACTTCTTTATTCTACATCCTGTGTTGTTTTAAGGAATGAAATTATGTTGGTTCGAAGCAGGCATTGCTTATTGAAGTCATTATTTCAATTCATTGTCATCACATTGTGTAATTCAGACCAAATGAAAATGGTGGTGGACAATTCGCCTATTGTTTCTTTCGCCGTTGGGTGTACACATATATAATATATATGTGTGTGTTCCGTATAGGATGCCGAATTAGAAAATTAAATAACAATAGGGAAAATATCATGAAAATAGTTATATCTAACATATATGTAAGCAGTAACATCTCCCATTTACATATGAAAAACAACGTCTGCATACATTTATGCGCTCCACAAAATTACTGATAACCCTCTCGCAGATGTCTGTCCTGATGCCTCCAATCACCCGTATGATTTCTGCCTTCAGTTCCAAAAGGGTTTGTGGTTTGTTGGCTTACACCTGTGATTTCACAAACCCTCATGAGAAGAAATCACAGGGTGTAAGATCACATGACCTTGCCGGCCATTCCTGGTCACCGTGCAAAGAGATCACTTGTTGATGGAATTTTTCATGGAGTTCCATATCGTAACCACAACAAACGAGTCAAAACAATTGAGGCTACATTAATCTGCATAACAACAGATACCAACATTGGTAAGAACAGGTCTGCCAACCTCAAAACAAAACAATAGCACTCGATTCAAATTCGGCACCCTATACGGAACACCCTTTATTACCTTCAAATTATTGTTGTATTGTTATTTAATTTCTCTTCTTGTATCATTTTGGCTAATCATGATGAGGATAAGTGATTATTGGATGAAATTGATGAAGACACACCCACGAAGAACATCTATGAACAGGTTGGGACTCAAACCTGGGAATTTCAGTGACACTTTTGAAATGTGATCACCTAATATTCAGCAATTGAATCTACTATAAATTAAATAAATAAAATTTCCGTTCATAATACAGTAGAGCGTCGATTATCCGAACGTCGGTCAACCAAAAGACCGCTTAACCGAACTGTGTACTCGCTCACACCTGTTACTCTCCCACCCTACCGTCCATCATCCCCCTCACTCCCAAACCAAGTTTCCCACAGTAGTCGCCGCACTGAGCCACCGCTGGCGGAACATTGCTTCTAATGGGGCCTTCATAAGGCGCTGCTGACCGGCCAAGCCGCCAGTCGCTGTGTTTCAACAATCAGCACACTTCTGTCGGTGTATGTATTGTTCATGCAAAATGCGTATGTAATATGTACATATTTTTGTTTAATAAACTGTACCACATACTATATATTCCTACTAAAATTGCCTTTGTACGTTACTTTGTAATACTTAAAGAGATGCCTGTTTTTATGAATAAATTTACTGTACAGTACTTCTTTTTGGCAAATAAACATGTACAGTTCGATTATCCGAACAAACCAGTTTTCCGAACACCCATGTCCCCCAATTACTTCGGATAATCGACGCTCTACTGTAATTGTAATCATAGAAACAAAGATTGATGGAAAATAAGATAGAAAATATCTTGCCACTAGTGGTCCTCCTGAGTCTCCCTATCATCAGTGCTTGAAGTGGAAATTAATAGCTGGGCTGGTGGAATGCTTGGGGATAGGAGGGTGCTTGTATGAACCAACATGGAAACAATGCAGTAGGTGGGAAGATGCCTGTGCAAATTATCCAAACTGAGGGATGCTTTATGGAAATTTTTCCATGTTACCTGCCACTTTGAGCACTTGTAACAATTATAGACACAAGTGATCCTGGATTAAATACACCCATGCAACAGTCTTGTTAGGTTGTAAATGAAAGTAGTGCAAATGCTCATCTTTTGTATTGAGTTACAGAAACATGTGCTTTTCTTACTTAAGCATAATGCTTCAAATTTGAAACCAATGATGGATGTGTACAAATCTAGAAAGTCCTTTACAATGCCATGTCATGAACAGGGCTTAAAGTGAGCTGGAACTCCATTCTGGTAAATCACTTTTGTGCCAGAACTCAGTTCCTGCCAGTCATCCATTTTATTTATTTACTACACTACAAAAGTCTGTCCATTGTTAAATTATTTTTTGCAAACTACTGGTTTGCAGGAGATGTAGAAAATAAATATAGATACCAACTTTCTGTGTGTGTGTGTCAACCTTGCCGGCGAGAATATTCACGACAGGGAGATGATGTGCTTTGAGATGGGCACTATTGGCTTTTAGGTTACTGCCCTGTGGAAAAGGGCATTCAGGATGGCGAGGCATTGTTCCTTGTGATGGAAGCTACGGACGGGTATGGGGAATTTATTTAAAAAAGGTTGTGTTTTACATCAAATATTAACACCATAAAAACAACCAAGACAAAGTTGGTTGAGACTTTGCATTGCTTGTTTTTTTAGGGATATTTTTTACACTGAAGCAACATGTGTCAATTGAGGATGAGACAATCCAATGGTGGCTTGTGCAGTGGATCAGTGTGAATTGTTGCTATTCATTCCAAGTGACACATCATTTTAGTGTAAAGTCTCTCTTTAGTTTCCATATGTACCAATGTTTCAGAAACTGGTTCTGCTCCCATTTTCTGGGTAGTGTATTGTATTTGCTTCCATCTTGTCCCATGTAAGAGTGAGACAGAACCAGTCTCTGAAACATAGGCACATACAAACACTAAAGTTAGTGGTTACATGTAGAAACAATTCAACATGCCACTCCTGACCACTTGACTGGAACGTTTGGTGGTGAGATCATGAGTCAACTTAACTTTGCTTCATGAAGAGGCTAAATTAAGTCATATGTAAATATATGAAGAATGTATAATGAAGTTTATTCATCTGTACAGTTTGTTATCTTTTGAAGTTTCTTTATATAAAATCTTCTGTGCTCTCCATCCTCATGCCTTTTCTGCATGGCTTAGTATTTTCGGTACTACTTTACTATACCAGAGACACCTATCAATGATATATTTTGCAATTTTTTACATTGCTAACGGACTCTTCTGCATTGCGGAACATATCTTTAGGTGAAATAATGAATTTATAACGAAAATAATGTCTATTTCTGACATTAACGAGTACTTACTGTTGTTCCTTATTTCCCACAGACCATCCACGGGTAGCCCCAAAACTCATTGACGTTACCCCAAAAATTCACGATAGCTCCAAGAACCATCACGGGGACAAGGTATGCCTACTAGGTTATTTTAGGTTCCATTAGCACTCCTTTCGTTCAATTTAGCATATATGGACAACATCGTTGCGGCAGCAGCAATAGCGCATCGGAAATAGATTTTTGTAGAAAACCACATGCATTCGCATTAAAATAGATCAAAACTACATTCCCGAACATCAACAACGCTACAGAAAATGATTTGTGTAAGTACTTTCTCCTGTAAATTTGTAGAAATCCATCTCCGGTATAGTAAAGTGTTACCGTATTTTCAAGATGTTCATCATTAACATACACATTATACCATCGAAAAAATGCAATTTCTTTGCTATTATATTTTTTAAACTTTAGGTGGGAGTTTTTCAGTTAATGAACAAGTGTAAAAAATCAAATATAGTGAAAACTGCAGAACCACTTGAAGTATCACATTAAAATCAATCATTTTTATCCAAGATAAGAATAATTTCTAAGTTCACATCTATGAAGCAGGATATTTGAATATTAACATTCGTTACCGTTAGCATGCTTCTTTCCATGGTATTATTTGTTCACCAAATAGATTCTGTATAAGACTCCAAATCAGTTTTTTTATTCACAAACAAAAATTTATGAAATGCGAAGGTAATAATCGTCCAGTACTTGTAGACATTCTGAAATTATATAGTTGCAGTTGCAAAATAGAAATCAACAGTGGCATGTCAGACACTCTGGAGAAACCATTCTCAATCTTGGTATGTAAGGTAATGGTCACTGGTATGTTGAACAAGTAATAAAAATAAATAATTAACAAGCTATAACATGGATACATTTACAGGGTGGCTACTCTAGGAACATGATAAAATTCAATTATAATTGCCAGTTTTCAAGATGAACTTTCAAAAAATTCAGGGGTATACAAGAAGATGTTTTCTCTATTTCAACGTTACGTATTACCGCCTCTCACCATCCACACAAATATATTAACAATACAAAGAGTCCCGTGTGATTCAAACTTATCCAACAAGTCTAATTCAATTAAATGGTTTATATCCATTTAAAATAATTTAAGGTACACAATTTACATTTGCTATTTCACATACTCAGACTTGAAATACATCTACAAACACAAGTCACGAATGTTACAAGATATAGTAACCTACCAGAAATTGTTAGTTGTATGAGAATTTGAAACTCAAATTACCTAATAAACTTAGATATCTTGCAATAATCTTTCGTCTGTCACATAGGTCATTCTGCAAAGGACACTAACAAAGTAAATGGATTGAGAGAATTCTGTTCTATTTTCTATGCATATTTTCTCGCCTTCCTCGATAAAAATAAAATATAAATGGTGAAACTTGCCCCAGGGCATTTATAAATTAGTATAAATTGAATGGGATTTGGATTAATAAAAATTACAATTTTTCACGTCTGCGGTGAAAAATTCAAGCAGAATTCACGCATAATTCCCGGAATTCACGGAGAGTAGCCACCCTGATTTAATACATAAAGTGAGCTTATATATATATATCAAGTTCTGTCTGTAACCTCTGCCACTTCTTGAACTTTCAATTTTACATATGCATAAATATATAAAGAAAAATTGAACTGTACTTTTATACTGGGACATGATCTACTTTTAAAGGAAAAGCAGACTGAGTTCTCACATAACAATATTCAACCTAAAGAGGCAGAGATAATATTCAAGTTGTTGAAAAATGACTGTTCTGTTTTAATCTATGATTTTGTGTTTTAAGTCCATTTATGCACAGTACAGCTAATTTGTACTGGACCTAAAGTTTAAAGTGGGATCCGAACCACTATGTGCCTCCATCAGGTATCAAACCCGGGATTTGGTGAAAAAACACCAAATGGAAAGTGAAATCTTGAAAACATTCACGCTGAATTTTCGTATTTCTTTATTTATTTATTAGCGTTCAGGTCATATGTCTAAGAGGCTGATCTTTCTCATATATTACCAAGAAAAGATTTTAAATTAACAATTAACTAGCATCTTTGACATGCTCATTTTTTATTAATTTTGAATTTGTTGTTTTACATATATCACTTTCAAGGAGAAATATAAGTAGTCAGATGCATGTGTAAGATTTCTCCTACAAATGAAACATGATACAACTTATGAGTTATGCTCACATTTGCATTTGATAGTTTTTATCCATTGTGTACAAATTCTGAATACGAATTCACTAAATAAACTTCATTAAATTTTAGGAACATTTTTATACAAGGTTTCTATAAATATTTTGAAGCCGCTGATTTTTAAAAATGTACAAATAATTATGTACCATCTCACGATTTACATTGAAACTTGTAATCAGTTGATTTCATTTAGGTGTCTTGGCATGGGAATTGTAAAATATTCAAATTTGCCAGAAGCAGGCATTATTCCAGTAATTTACCGTACTACTCATTGATAAAATATTCCAAGTATATTTTTGTTGCTTTCTCGCAGATAGAAAAATGACGTACAAGAATTATTTTGCTTACAAAGCTTCACTAAGTTGGAATATTTAAAGATTCATTTTACGATTTAAATGAATGGATTTTATTTTCTACTACCTACAGTTACCTTCCGAGGAACGTACCATCAGAATAAAAATAAGCATTTTCATTAAATTTTTAGAAAATAGTGTACATTTTACAATTCTCATTAGGCTACATTTTCAACAAATACATCGTGTGGCTGCAGAATACGTGTCTTGCTTTGAAAATACCAGCAGAAGACGTGTTAGGTCACTTCCGCCAAGTCGACCAATCAGAAGCAAGAATTGTTCCTCCTATTACGCTGTACTCCTATGCTGAACTGAGTGGGATCCGCGAATATGCGTGCTGGCGCCAAAGGTACCAGACTAATTAGAATCTGAACCGACATTGTCGCAGTGTTGTTCTTGAAATTTCCCTTACGAATAACGAAAAATTCCTTTTCCGAGCTTAAATTTCCGCCTTGAATAACATAGTGTGGAAAACGACCCAAGAAACTGGTTCCCAAGACGGATGAGAACATAGATCGCAGTGCGATCAGTATCGGTGATAATTTTCTTATGAAAGTAATGCAGCTTTGTTAGTTTTTGGAATATATTATGTAGATTTGTTTGTCTTGAAAAGCGGTACGTGAATTGATGGAAACAGTTATATTTGTGGAGTGATTTGCAGTCACGAAATGGCATTAATTTGGAAAGAAAAGTAAAATAAAATGAATAAATAAATAGAAATAATGATGATAATAATTATGAACCTAATTCATACACAAAAATTTAGCTACCAAGAGCATTCCACGCGTATTTTTCTCCCATATTATTAATGAAAGTATAACGATAACAGGACGTGGTCGACTGTATAGAATGTTCGTTAATATCTTCGCGACCACTGTACTAAATATCATATCAATTATCACATTCATAGAAATGCTTCATGTAAAAGAGTCACAGGTGCGGCCCGTGCCTTTTCAGTCAGGCAGGGCACATTTTTCTTTTTGGTGGGGAGGGGCAGTTAACCTCTACATTCCTCTTTAAGGTTTTTGAGAGGAGTTCCTTGATATGGAGTAAGTAAATTGTTCGAACAATTTGGAATAAAATGTAACATTCTGATCAAGATATATGGAACAAATTACATGAATAAAAAAAACTCGAATACTGACGTCGGAACCCTATACTCTTGCAGTAACTAAACTTTGGGTAGATACTGGAATGATTAGGAAAATGTTACACTCCAGTTTCTCTTCCATTGTCAATGAATTGAAAGGCGTAGATATTAAAGTTTCTACATGATTCAATGTCATATTCACAAAGTATCCACTAATATCAATGACTAAGTAGGAAGATGATGCAGCGTTAAGTTCAGTTTCAACACTTTACATTGGGCATGTACCCCCAAAAAGTTCGTTTATACTTACGAAGATATTCTGCATGTCAAGTTGCTGGAACACAGACACAATTACACAAATAAATAAACACGTACAGTAACTATAAACTCGCGAAAAACTAATTATTTCATAAGCGAGCAATACGCACAGACGGAACGCAACGCAAACTCACACACTAACTCAAATCCAAATCCGTATTACAATGGGAAGAAAGGAGGATCTTTTTGAAAATACGAGGGACTAGTTTGTGCAATAAAAAGTGTTGTCAACTTTTCAGGTCGCCGGAACAAGCGCGAAGAAAAGCATTCGAGGGATTTTTTCTATCTTATTGCTTGCAGGCTGGAAGAACGAATAAACTGCCTGCCAAGCGTTGGAAACACTGAACGGTGAACGAGGCAAACATGAATGGGCAGGGCACCTCGTTCACTGCCCAGAGACGGCTACGGATTTTGCCCTTTTCCATTGTGCGGGAAGCGTCCCTTGCCTAAGCTGTAAATGTTTGGATCTGTCAGTGACGTCACGTCTCAGGGCAGAGCTGAGATTGGACTCTCTCCAACAGGACGGAGAAATATATTAACCTCGCACAGGGTGCATACCCTGTAAGTCTGGTTACAGCAACATAGGGGTTGAGGGAAAAAACAAAAAAAAATAGTTACACGTATATACTGATCGTCTCTTCAGACGAACTTTTTATGTTAAAATTGTTGTGGGGCAGTGCCCTAGTTGCCCTTTATGTAGCATCGCCACTGACAGATCCAAACATTTCAGCGAAAACTCTATTTACTTCCATTATAAGCAGACGAATACCATGCACCGAGACTAACACCAGCGCCTCTAGCGGTATCATATTCGAGTGGAACCAGCCAGAGAGGCCAGAACGTAGTGTTTTCCACCCTACGTTTTTCAAGGCACTGTAGGTGGGTTTCATGTGATGTCAGAATTCGCACCGCCGCCATGTTTGCGGCCGAGTTGTTTGTCATCTGCAAGGAAATACCCATCATGTAGGAGATTGCGATCCATTCTCTTTGCACATAGCGCAGTGGCGTAGCATTATAGTTCGCCCGGCGTTCCCAGATTTAAAATTTCAAAAATGCTTAAATGCTGTGATTATAAAGTAAAACTTGACTAATTTCATATATGTTGGACCTTCATGGCATTATAATAGCTAAGCTATTTCTCGCGATCCGCTTGCAACGCTCCACTCTCAACACTCGTTCTAGCATCTCTTTTCAATGCCTTTCCTGGCCGGACGCCGAGCAGGTTCGGTGTACAGGACTCTATATTCCTTGCTGCCTTTCTGGAGGGAAAGCTTCGATTTCTACAGCACGCGCGTAAATGCTCTCTCGTACGCCAGTGTACAGAGCAGAGAGGTCTACCGTGATTGGTTCATGTGACTTTTTCTGCCATCTGAAGCAGACGACAGCGGTAGAATTCTTACCCGGTTCTTCGCGCTCATGCAACTCGTGCTATGTGATGCTACAATACGCAATATTGACTGACGTAACTTTACGAATCTCAAATATACTACTTCTTAATGGCCACTGCATTGTATAATTTATTGCACGAACAGCGATGTGCATAAGAAACTAAAAGATCAACACAGTTTTTGTCAAATAAGTTGGTGAAGTCCTCATGGTAGAAATTCAGCCTGTGACTGCTCTACCACTTAACCTGCAAAACTATTAATTTTTTTATTGTATTTTTTCCTTATTATCTAACTACTTAATATTGACTAACTAACTAACTCTCTAGCCTTCTTAAACCCGAAGGTTCATGGCTGCAGCAACACAGGCCTTCCATCTGTTCCTATCTTGAGCAAGTTCTAAATACTCTTTTCCATCCCTACCGATTTCCTTTAAGTCCATCTCAACGTTGTCCCTCCATCTTCGTCTTGGCCTTCCTACAGGTCTCTTACCATCTGGTTTCCCAACAAGAATCCTGTAAACTCCTCTTTCCTCTCCCATTCGTGCCACATGTCCTGCCCACCTAAGTCTTCTTGATTTAATTATTCTAATAATATCTGGACATGAGTACAAATTATGTAGTTCTAAATTATGTAACCTTCTCCACTCACCTGTCTCCTCATCCCTTTTAGGTCCAAAGATTTTCCTAAGGATTTTATTTTCAAATACTCTCAATTTATGTTCCTCTTTCAATGTAAGGGACCAAGTTTCACACCCATATAATACTACAGGCAAAATTACTGTTTTGTATATTTTAACTTTTAGTTTCTTAGATATTAAACGAGAAGACAAAAGTTTATGAAGAGAGAAGTAACATGCATTTCCTGAATTAAGCCTACTTTTTATTTCCTCTTTAATATAATTTTCATTTGTTAATATTACTCCTAAGTATTTGAATTTGGAAACTGGTTCAAACGAGTTGTTATCAATAATTAGATTTTGATTATTACCTAACACTTGGTTTCGGCCTGTAAGCATATATTTAGTTTTCTCTTTGTTAACTTCCAAACCTATCTCTTTAGCAGTTTTGAAAAATATTTTAGCATTATTCTTAATTGTATTCACATCATCCCCCAGTAAGTCTACATCATCTGCATATGCTAACAACTGAGTCACACCATTTAATTTTAGTCCTTCTTTAGTTTCTTTTACCTTCCTTACAGCATATTCTAAGGCAAAATTAAAGAGCAATGGAGATAATGCATCTCCTTGTTTTAACCCATCATGAATTGTAAATTTGTCAGACATATTATTACCCACACGAATTTTACTTTCTGTTTCACTGGTGCATATTTTTATCATACTAACAAGCTTCTTAGGTATTCCAAACTCTACTAATATATTATATAATTTATCTCTTTTGACCGAATCATATGCTTTTTTGAAATCAATGAATAGCTGATGGACATTTTGATTATATTCCCACTTTTTTTCAAGTGTCTGTCTGATGTGAAAAATTTGATCTGTAGTTGATCTGTTACGTTTAAATCCACATTGATAATCACCTATAATTTCATTAGCATATGGGGTTAGTCTTGTTAAAATAATGTTAGACAATATTTTGTATGTTGTTGAGAGTAGAGAAATTCCACGGTAATTATTGCAGTTCATTTTATCACCTTTTTTAAACACAGGAACAATTATGGATTCTTTCCACTGTTGAGGGATTTCTTCTTTATTCCATATTAAACAAATTAATTTATGAATTTGACATATTAATGAATTTCCACCATATTTAATTAACTCAGCTGGTATTAAATCAATGCCAGGTGCTTTGTTATTCTTTAGCCTTTTAATAGCATCTTTAACTTCCGTCAAGTTAGGTTCTGGAACTAAAGGTTCTGCTGTGTGGACTTCATTTACTTCTGATTTATCTCCTACATGGACATTTAAAAGGTCATTAAAGTAGTTCTTCCATCTATTTAGAATATCGCATGGGTCAGCTAGAAAATCACCGTCTTTATCTTTTATCAAGTTTACTTTAGGTTGCCACCCCTTTCTAAATTCATTTACACCTTTATATAAATCTCTGATATTTTTATTTTTGCTGTTTGTTTCAATTTCGTCAATTTTGCTTTTCAAGTAATCTCTTTTTTTACTTCTAAACGTGCGGTTAACTTCTCGCTTTATTCTATTATAATTGCTTAGATTTGTATCATCCGAGTTATTTAACCATCTAAGTCTAGCCTGATTTCTTATTTCTATTAGATTATGACATTCATTATCAAACCACGGCTTACTTTTTCTTGGTTTATGGTATCCTATACTTTCTTTAGCTGCTGATTCTATTGCATTACGTATGTGCTCCCAATTCTTATTTACGTCTGTTTCATTTATATTTTCATCATCATTTAAATCCTGCAAAACATCAAATCTATTTGACAGTTTAATTTGGTAATCTTTCTTAATTCTTTCATCAACAAACTTTCCTGTATCAAATTTTATAACTTTTAGATTTTGTTGCTTATGATTTATCACTGAGAGTCTTTCTCTTAATTTAGCAATTACTAAATAATGGTCACTGGCACAGTCAGCACCTCTATGTGTACGAACGTCAATTATACTAGTATGCCTTCTCTTATCAATGAGAATATGATCTATCTGATTATGAGTTTTACCATCTGGAGAAGACCAGGTATATTTATGGATATCTTTATGTTTAAAAGTGGTACTTTTCACAATTAAATTCTTTGAGGTTGCAAAAGTAATCAATCTTATACCATTATCATTACTTAATTCATGAAGACTTTCTTTACCAATCGTGGGTTTAAATGTCTCTTCTTTGCCAATCTGTGCATTACAGTCACCTAACAGAATTTTCATATCATACTGAGAAAATTTATCAAAGACCTGTTCTAACTCTGTATAAAAATCATCTTTATTATTATCATCTTTATCTTCCGTTGGTGCATGTATGTTTATTAAAATAATTTTACACCACCTACCCTGTAAAACTGCATATGATATCCTATCATTAATAAATTCTACTGTTTTAAGAGCCGAGATAATTCTATTATTTATGAAAAAGCCTGTTCCAAAATTATGATTTTCAGTACCACCATAGAAAAAAGTATAATTTTTAGTTTTACAATTCCCTTCACCTGGCCACCTAACTTCCTGGACAGCTACTACATCTAATTTATACTTCACTATCTCATTATACTACTTAATATTGTGTCAATGGAAATGTTTAGCATTCATTTGAAAACTCTTAACATCGAATGGTCTCTGGAGAAAATTATTTTAAAATGTTTATCAGCATTCTCAGGATGTAATAAACAGTGGTCTGAATTACTAATCGGCACTGTTACGTCAGTAGAGTGTACGATATTTGGATCATCCACTCTGCTTTTCAAAGTGCGCCAAGACGACAGAGGTCCCTGGTTCGAATCCCGGCGTGAGCACGGGTGTTCTTTGTCAGTGTCCCTTCATCAATATCATCACTCATATTCATATTCGCAATTAACCAAAAGTGGTAGAAAAGCGAAATAAAATAAAACAAATCAATCAGTAGTTGCATCCAGGCTCGTAGCCAGAATTGATCTCCAGGGGGGGCTCACGGGTTATGAGGGGGCTTTGTACGTCAACTCCATTTTTCAAAAATTTAACAGTGTTAAATTAAAGTAAATTATGTGTATGGGGGACAGGGGTCATTAAAGTTTAGAAATATCACACAAATACTACATTTTTTCTATAACTTTTAAAATATCGCTTGAAGTGTTAATTGGCTGGTACTGAATTCATCCCTTACTACACACTCCATACTACGTTTGATGATACAGATATCACACAACAAAAAAGGGGCAATATTCAATGATAGTGCCTAGTGTACATTCCACTCCACGGCAGAAACAATAAAACTCCCCTTCGTTCCCAAAACTTGGGAGCTGTTAGCCTTTGACGAAGATGCGGAGGGAATTTGCATAATGACATCCAAGTCACAGATTTCTGTATAAATGGGAGGTTGCAACAGGGGCAACGAAGGTACAGATAAAGAAGCTCCCCTGTGAAGGAACTTTCTGAAGTCTAGAGAAGAGAATCTCTTAAATACTTGCCGCTACTTGACTTCTTATAAATAAGATGAACGAATGTAATAGCTGCTGTTCATGCTCCCTGAATTTATCCTTCACCAAAGTTGTGAGCAAAATAATATCGGCTGTCTACATATTCACTCTTCACTGCAAACAAATTACACACAATAGTTTTACCTAATGTCAAGGGGCTGACCTCAGTGCCAGGGGGGACTGACGGTAGTTCCAGGGGGGCTGAGCCCCCCCTGGCCCCTGCCTGGCTACGGTCCTGGTTGCATCCTCCACAATAATGACGTCTACTGTTGTGCAGAGGCGCTTGTGATTCAGGTAGGTTTTTAATGACTTGCGTCATGCAGAAAGGTATAAAACACCAGAGTTCAAAACATTTGTGGCATAGTAAGGCATCTAATTTTCTAGCTAAAACATGCATTGATGATGTTTTATTGAAAACCCAGCTGACTTCAGGCAAATAAACAATACATGTGGCGACTAATACCATAAGTAAATTATTAAGCAAGAAAGCGCCGACCCTTCCTTCGGACTTGGCGTTCCCACCCGAAATGTCCATGCTACGCCACTGACGTAGCGTTCGTTACACCTGCACCAACTATACGTTTGTTGTTAGTACTGTGTAAAATTTAGGTAAAACATTGCATACAATTAATGACAATATTGTGTCATTTGGAAATGGCGGTAATTTTTCGTGTTCAAGCTCTTTGTGCAGTCGACACAAAAATATATGGAGAAAAAGCGAAGTTTTGCGGTGTAGATCCATATGAACTGGACGATAACGAAATGAAAAGAAGCCTAAATCTTTGGCCAACTCTAGTTCACGTGTGTTTAATTACTTGATCCAGCTACCCGGAATCAAATCGTTTTCGTATTTATTAGCGGTTCGGATTCGGCTTGAAATACTTACATCCAGTACAGAGTTAATAATATTTTCAAGGCTCTGCCATTATCTTCTCTGTTTCTCTTTAAGGTTTGTTCAAGCGCTGTAACTTTATATGTTGAATTGCTAAAAAACAGTAATTTCACTCCTTGCTTTAACAATTTTTGATATTCTGGCCTCCGTGGCGGAGTAGTTAACACAGCGCACTACGATGCCAGGTGTCCCGGGTTCGAAGCATGGGTGTTCTGATAAGTTTTGCTTTTATCAGTTTAAACATATCATGAAATGGCAAAAACGTCTGTTTTTATTATGGGCAGGATGTCCAGACAAAGAAAATATAAATTTTATGATATTTTTGTCGAAACTTTCTTAGTTGTATTTAAAACATATTTTTAGATGATAATGTCATTATTAAAGTTGAAATATGCACAAAGAAAGTAAAATATGTTAGTGTTATGATGTAATTTTACCCAGGTATTACATTTAATAGCTTGGGACTCAACCATTACTTTCTTCACCAAAAATACGAACCCGAAAAAGATCGGAAGGTCTTTTTCTCTTGCTATTCAGGTGTATCAATTGAGAAGTTGTAGAAATAGTTAGGGGAGAGCGGGGTCAATTGTAACACGGGGCAAATGTAACAATCGCTAGTGTGCTGCTCTCGTGAGGTATTTTTTAAAACTATTCAAACCTGTAGAAAGGAGATGGCAGTTGGGAGTGACTCATGTGGAGGTGGTGCTTACGTAGCGATTGTTCCGGCTATTATTGGGAGTTTTTCAAATTTTCAACAGCTAAGTAAAAACATAAGGTTCCTTTTTATTGTTTAATAGTGATTTCGCGATGTCGTCTGATCAAGGTTTGTATATATCATCGCAATACTCAATATTTGATTTATTTGTTAAGATAGTTGTGATCAATTTCTGGTGTCGGGGTTAGTAGCTGCAAGCCAGCAAACAATATGGCGCCAGGATGGGGCAAATGTAACAAATGTAACCGGGGCAGTTGTAACACTGTTACAATTACCCCTTATGCGTTTCTTATGTAAAACATTCACTTGCATTGTAATAAAAAACATTGTTCAACCATCCTGAATTATTACATTCTGTATGTTTCAGAATGGTGAGATACAGAAAAAGAACTACCGAACGAGGCCCTTCACAAGATAAGATGGAAGAAGCTGCAAAGTTAGTTTTGGAAAGCAATGTTTCAATCCGACACGCAGCAAAAGCGCATAATATTTTGTCATGTGACATTGACCCGTTTTGTTAAGAAGATACAAGAAAAAGGAAATCCTGTAATGGGTTATAAACCACACAATAAAGTGTTTTCTGCTTACATGGAGACCCAGTTAACTGAGTATATAAAGACATGTGCAAATATATTTTATGGACTCACCCCAAAAGAAGTCAGACAGGTAGCCTATCAATATGCAAACCAAAACCAGTGTAAGTTTCCAGAGTCCTGAGCAGATCGTAAAATGGCTGGTGCAAACTGGTTTACCGCATTTATAAAGGTAAATCCTACTTTAGCAATAAGGACCCCAGAGTCAACATCCTTAGCGCGTGCTATGAACTTTAATAAAGAGAATGTTATTTTTTTTTTTTTTGGAGCAATATCAATTCGAACCTCAAGACATCTACAATGTCGATGAAACAGGCATATCAACAGCCCCTAAGCCAGACAAGATAGTCGCACAAAAGGGAAGCAAGCAAGTTGGAGAATTAATTCTCATGAGAGGGGCACCTTGGTAACGATGTGCTTAGCCGTTAGTGCCATAGGCAACAGCATTCCACCCATGTTCATTTTTACACGGAAGAACTTTCGGGATAATTTTCTCCAGAATGGTCCAATATTTATTTATTTATTCCTTGTTTTGGATGGCGAAGTTAAGGCACAAGCCTTTTCTTCCACTTAACCATCTCTACATTACATTTTATAAATTGATTTTTATAGCTAACTGTATGTTAAATATATAAAAAACTAAATATTTAAGATACCAAGAAATGAAATCTATAAAAAACTAAGAACATTGAGATACCAAAAAAAAAAGAAAAACACAAGAAAAAATAAAAGAGAAAGACGCAAAAAACATAAAAAATAAAGACAAAAATACATACACATGTGACCAGGGAGCACAGGAGCAGCAAATGGTTCGGGGTGGATGCAAGCACAAGAGTTTTTACAATTTCTCGAACATTTTAGGAAGTATGCCAAGCCGAGTGTTGAGAGAAAAGTTTTGGTTATCCTGGACAACCATGACTCGCATGTTCAACTTCCAGTCATAGAATTTCGCCAACAGAATGGAATTGTCACACGTCGCACAAGCTCCAACCACTGGACAGAAGTGTTTATGGTCCGTTTAAAAAGTTTTTCAACACCTTTGCTGATGGCTGGAGAAAAACCCATCCCGGTACTCGCCAGGAATTGTTCGGGAATGTCTGCCTTTAGCGATTTCACCATCCAATGTTCAAGCAGGCTTCAAATGTACAGGAATATTCCCCTTCAACCGATGCATATTTCAAGAGCACGAATTTGCCCCTTCTATCATCACTGATAGGCCTGATTCTGCGGCACGAACAGAAACCCCTGACGAGGCACCTACTAATGATGACAATGAAGTTAATGAAACAGAACAATCAAGTAACTTGGAAGAAACTAGTTGTACCTAGAACAAAGAGCAATGCAACCCTTGCAATGAACCTCTTCCGTCCACCTCAACAGCTGTTTCTCCGGCTGACATTAGTAGTAGTCAATATGTACCTTTGACAACAATTTTGATTTCTTGACCCCACGACCACCAAACCCTCAAAAACTCACTTTCTCTCCACGTTCCACGCCTCATTTATTGCGCTGACGATGTTTCACGGCGCAAAAAAAGCCGTGATGAGTGAAAGATGAGCTCTCATCCTCTCATCCTCTCATCCTCTCATCCTCTCATCCTTGAAGGATGAATGCATCTTATTGTAATTTTCCAAGTCCCGGTCAAATGTTTGTATATCGTGACCTTTGTAAACCTCTCTCTTTCGGGAACGATGTGCCACACACACGCACACACACGCGCGCGTGTGTATCACTTTCTCCCCACGTTCCGCGCCTTATTTATTGCGCTGACGATGTTTCACGGCGCAGAAAAGCAGTGATGAGTGAAAGATGCACTCTCATCTTCTCATCCCCTCATCTTCTCATCCTCTCATCCTCTCATCCTCTCATTCTCTCATCCTCTCATCCTCTCATCCTCTCATCCTCTCATCCTTTGAAGGATGAATGCACCTTATCGTAATTTTCCAACCCCGGGGGACCAAAAATGTTTATATATCGTGACCTTTGTAAACCTCTCTCGGGGAACGATGTGCCACACGCTCGCGCCTGCTTCTTATTATTCCCGTATTGTGACACAAACAAACAAATAATAATTGTTGTTTTTTAGGATTCCTGGCCCCTATAACCTCGCCAGGGTGCGTGGCGGCGAAAATCGTCACGAGTTTGGATTTGTATTGCAAATGCTGCCAAAAATTCAATCAACGTTGTTTGTTCTCGATGCTGGAATCTTACGTAGATTATTCCATGAAACATAAATCGATAATCCTATGCGAAGCCTCAACGGTGTTTATTGCCATCCGCTTCCGCAGTGGACGACTCCACCCTCGGCATCCACAAACGGCAACAAACTCCCCGAACCTAATCATCTCGCATCTACTTCCGCCCGAAGTGAATCTGGTTGAGGAAAAATGATCGAATACCATGACAAACACGCATAAGGTGGAACTGTCAACGGTGTTTATTGCCATCCGCTTCCGCAGTGGACGACTCCACCCTCGGCAACCACAAACGGCAACAAACTCCCCGAACCTAATCATCTCGCATCTACTTCCGCCCGAAGTGAATCTGGTTGAGGAAAAATGATCGAATACCATGACAAACACGCATAAGGTGGAACTGTCAACGGTGTTTATTGCCATCCGCTTCCGCAGTGGACGACTCCATCCTCGGCAACCACAAACGGCAACAAACTCCCCGTTCCTATATAACACACCAGTTTCTCTTTTTGTACATCATTATCATAGTGAACCTCAATCGTGGCAGTTCAGTATTCCTAATTGTTTGTCTGATAGTATACATATATATCATCGTGGAAGTTTTAATAAACTACAAGTTTTATTTTAAAATCTCTCTATCCTTCTTGAAAGGTGAACGTCAATTGTGGCAGTTCAGTATTCTTAATTGTTTGTCTGACAGTATACATATATCATCGTGGAAGTTTTAGTGAGCTACAAGTTTTTTGAAGTCTCTCTATCTCTCTTGAAAGGTAAGTTTTTTTTTCAAGTGTGTTTTATTTTGTTTTCACGATATATATTTTTTTTGTTTTGCGTCTGACACACACACACGCACATATTGAGAGGCGTCATAAAAATTGACACACACCTCCTACAACAGTGCACACACTGTTCGCGTCTAATATATATATGCATTTTTGTGTAAGGAAAAAATATCTAGCACTTTTCAGCTTTTTTGATCTATTTTTTTTCCTTCTGTTTCAGTGCGCTTTCCCCTACCACCACCACAACCCCCCTCCCCCCAAAAAATTTCTCTGTATATATAAATAACAGAGAAAAAAAATGGAACCGCAACCAGGTCCCTCCGGTTTTTGCGGGAAAGTGGCATGTCGTAACTGTGGAAAATTAATTTCTAAACCCAATATTGCCAGGCATTTGAAAAAATGTCGTCTACCTGAACATGATGTCGCCCCCCCGGCAAAGAAATCTCGCATTGATGCGCATGAAGGCGGTGCTTTGAATAAAAGTGCACGCATCATGACGTATAAATCTGGAGGTGACGAAAAATGTGACTCGAGCACCTTCCTCGACAATGTGAAATCTCTGGTAGTTGATCAATTACGTGATTGCCTCGTCAATGTTTCAATTAAAATTCATCTCGTCTTGACCCTCATGTATGAGAAAGTTGTCTCATCCAAGACAAGCACTTTCAGCTTTTACGTAGGGTGTGAAGACTTGCATGAGGGCAATCACAAGGATCTGGACGAGATAGTGACACGGCTATTTGAGCACCTGACACAAAAACAAGAAGAGTTTGAAGGTAGAGGAAGTGGATGGACCCTTTGCGGTCGCAGCCACACGTTACAGCTTCGAGTGTGCAATTTCAAACCCTTACGTAGCGCTCAAAAAAACAAGCAAAAAAAAAAGCAAAATGCAGTGTTAAACATACAAAGTAATGATGAGAAGAGTTTCCTATGGTCTGTCATCGCCGCATTACACCCAGCTAATAATGTTAACCCCCAACGCCTGTCCAATTACAGACGATACGAGGGGAAATACAAGAATGTCATGCGAGGAATTTCCTATCCTGTGCCCGTGAATGAGATCGATCAATTTTTAAAAAACTATAGAGAGGAAAAAAAAGAAGATATCGATATTTTTGTGTTTGGGGTTGACGATTGCGACAACATTCGTGTGTTAAGACCTGCGAGAAGCCAGAATAATGTAATTCGACTCTTGCTTGTAGATGGCCGTTACAGTTTGATACGGAATTTCTCACGATTAGTAGGAAGACAGATCAGCAAGCATCACGATAAGATCGAAATTTGCGATCGATGCTTGAGAACTTTTCGCGTGGGAAAGAAGATGAGAGAACAGCACAAGTGTTTTGGTTCCGTGAATGCAGAACCCGAAGATGTCATGCCGGAACCCGGAACCAAGATGAAATTTCAGAAACACCAGGCTCTTCTCCACCATCCCGTCGTTTTTTATGCCGACTTTGAAAGCTTCCAAGTTCCCATGACGTCTTGCAACCCTGATCCCTCTACCTCAAGCACAATCCAAATTTTTCACCACGAGCCTTGCAGTTTCTCCATCTACGGAGAAAAATTAAATGATGTCATCTTGTATTGCGGACCCGATGCGGCAAAACATTTTGTTAAGAAGATAGCGGAATGCGCGAGAGAACTTGCACCCAGCCTGAAAGGCTCTTACGTTTCTCCACCTGCTCTCACGACGGAACAACAGCGGAGACATGACACGGCGACAAGATGCGCGGAGTGTAACCAGACTTTCACCCCCGAAAATCACAAGGTCGTACACCATGACCACCAGAATGGATTATTCCTGAGCACCATCTGTAATTCGTGCAATCTTAAAATTAAGGAGTCGCATTTTGTTGCCGTGTTTCTGCATTACACGGAAAAATACGATACGCATCTGTTCGTCAAAGAGCTCTACAACATAACGACTCGAATCAGCATCATTCCGAGAACGAGCGAGAAGTATATTACAGTGAGAGTGTGGATCCCTCTCGAAGAAGGAGGAAGTGTGGAAGTTAGAATCCTGGACTCTTACAATTTCCTGTCCTCCAGCCTCGCTACTCTTGCAGCTCAACTTGGCGACGAAGATCTTGTGGCCACCAAACAAAAATGTTTTTCGGGGAGAGATGAGAATTTGAATCTGTTGCGTCGCAAGGGCGTCTACCCCTACGAGTACGTCAACGATTTCGACAAATTTGACGAGGCGGAACTTCCACCCCGGGAGGCATTTTATTCTCATCTCACGGAGGACGTCTGTTCCGAAGAGGACTACGAACACGCTCGTAGTGTGTGGACGGCCTTCAATTGCCAAACCTTTCGTGATTATCACGATCTCTATCTCAAATTGGACGTGACTCTTCTCATGGACATTTTCGAATCGTTTCGCAAGAGATGCATCTCGATCTACAAGTTGGATCCTGCGTATTTCTTCACGACGCCGGGATTGACTTGGGAATCGATGATGAAATACACCAACGTGGAACTGGGACTCATCGCAGAGAAGGAACAGTATGCCTTCATGGAGAGTGCGATACGCGGTGGCATCGTCCAATGTCCTCGACGCCATGCCCAGGCAAATAACCCTCATACGCCTGGTTACGATGCATCGAAGACCAACACCTACATCGTCTACTGGGATGTCAACAACTTGTATGGCCACTCCATGTCCCAGTGTCTTCCCATCAGCGACTACGCGTGGATGACCGAAGAGGAACTCTCCTGCGAGGATTTTCTCAACTGGAGCGAAGATAACGAATGGGGCTGTTTCTTGGAAGTGGATCTCGATTATCCCGAAACGCTTCACGAGAAACATCGCGGATTGGCCCTGGCCCCCACCAAAGAGAAGCCACCTAGAGGATCGGAGCCAAAACTAATACTAAGCATGGAGAACAAGCGGAATTACGTTCTGCACTACCGACTCCTCCAATTTTACGTGAGTCACGGCTTGCAGCTGAAGAAAGTACATAGAGGATTGAAGTTCCGACAGAGTAGGTGGCTCGAACCGTACATAGCCGAGAACACGCGACGCAGAGCGCAATCGACATCGCCTGCAGACAAGGATCTGTACAAACTGTTCAATAACGCCATCTACGGCAAGACGATGGAGAACGTGCGTAATTACATCGACGCAACGTTGGTCACGGACGAAAAGAAATTTGAGAAGATTGTCGCGTCCCCCTACTTCAAAAACTTCACCATTTTCGACGAGAATCTAGTATTCGTCGAGAAGAACAAGAAGCAAGTGATGCTCAACAAGCCGATTGCCATAGGTGCCACCGTCCTTGAACTATCAAAATTGCACATGTACCAATCGTACTACGATCAGTTTCAACCTTTTTATGGAGATAACATCCAAATATGTTACATTGATACGGATAGCTTCATTTTTCTAATCCAAACACCAAGCCTCGAACATGATCTGAGTTCGATGAAGCATCTTTTTGATTTTAGCAACTTACCATCAGGCCATCACTTGCATTCGACAGAAAATAAAATGACCATAGGAAAGTTCAAAGATGAAACGGCTGGTAATTACATCAGCGAATTTGCGGGGCTTCGTGCCAAAATGTACTGCGTCAAGATTGCAGAAGAAAAAGAGATCAAGAAAGCGAAAGGGGTAGGAAAAATAAGTACCAGCAAATTTAGCATGAAAGACTACAAAGAATGCCTGTTTCAAGGTAAAAGACAACTCAGCACAGATCATCGCATTGCGAATAAATTACACGAACTGTACACGACGCGCGTAACCAAGGTCGCATTGGATGCCAGAGACAACAAGTTACGTGTTCTCGATTGTCAAATCCACACGAGAGAGTGGGGCCACTGTAATGGAAGCGATAAATGTGACGTGTGTTAACCGTAACCCCATAGCCATGAAGTCCGCTGTGTCTTTTGCCATTCTTCAAAAACATATGGAGGAAAAGAGGAGCCCTCGGGGGATAAAAAGTTGGAAGTTGTTATTATGTCGTTAAGCTCGCTCTAAACGAGGCCTCATTAAATTCAACTCTTATTTTTTTCTTCTTCATCCTGATCTAATGACATAATTACACGTTCGAGTCTTTTGAATTGCATCGCCGTAGATAAAATCTTCTCTTCTTTTTATTCGATCTACAAAGGGGCACAGCATATAGAAAATTTAAATAACTAACAAGGACAATGAATCTTTTTGGTTTCCGGAAACAGATCAACATGGAAAGTGCACCACCAAATTCCAATAACCTCTTACCTTCCATGTTATCCAAACTCAACGGTCTACTGATCGTTCACCTCAACAGTATTTGGACGAAATTGGACGACGATGTGGGCAAGATGTTTTACGTCTTCAATAACAATTTACATTTCTACGAAATTCCGATCGACGGGAAACTTCGGATCACCGTGAATCCGGAAAACGTAGGCGAAATCAAAATTTCTACTGGCAAGAACATTTTTCGAATCAAGCACGACAAGATGCTTTCTAACATTACGTACGATGTGTCTGCAGGAGACTATCTTTACATGGAACTCCTCGGAGATTACGACAAACTTATTCCTCTCTTCGTAGAATTACGAATCGTCTATCCTATTATAAATAACCGTTAACCAAAAATGCCTAACGACATTTTCGGCAACACCAAGCGTGTAGACCACGCAGAAGAGATTCTCATGTTGGACATTCGAGTTAAGAAGTTGAGGACCGATTTGATCGCTTTGCAGGAAACCTTAAACAAAAGTTTAGAGTCGGAAATCGCTACGCTCCAAACGCAATGTCTCGACCCCATTCTGAAAATCGATTCCGAACTGAAGACGCTGATAAAAAATTATGTCGACGTACCTTCTTACGACAACGTTCAAAATATACAGTTGAGCGTGGATTCGCTTCAAAATGATTTGGCCAAATTACAGCAATTTCAATCGAAAAATGAAGATTTGGAAAAATTGAAACTCGAAATCGAAGAACGAACTTCCGCAATAGAAAAGAATTTCTCTGAACTTCAAACCGTCGTGAACGATATAGACGCAGAACGCTTGCATGTCGTCGTTTCCAAATTACAAGAAGAATTCACCGGCACGTTGGAAGAAATCAAATCCAAGTTACAGACTTTGGAAGATACCATGACGAACCTACCATCGTCGGACGAACTGCAGGTCATCGGTAAAAGCGCCGCGAACATAAAAATTCAATTGGAGGCGTATCAAGATTTCGAACACATTCAAACCACCATCGCTACGCTTCAGGCGTCACTGGAGTTGATCAACGAAGAAATTAAAAATATTCACGCTGAAGCGAGCGCGCTGACGAGCATACAAGACACGTTGAGCACGGTTCAGCATAAAATCGAATATTTAGAAAATTTAAACGTCGAATCCAATCTTGCTCATTTTATCACGTACTGGACAACATACAGGGTGGCTTGGAATCGTTACGGACGAGCGTGCCTTCGAGCGAAGATTTGGAAAAATTGAAAACGGCGGTGACGGCACTATCCGAATCGAGCGACATCAAAAATTCATTGAGCGATCTCGAGAGTAGGGTGGCCAATCTCCCCACCTCCAAAGAATTGCACGCTTTGAAAAGAAACATATCTCGAATGCTGAAACGACTAGAAACGGAAACGGCGAACGTGGAACAGATTCGAGACGAAATTAGTTCGCTGGTGTCGACGCTGCCCACTTCGCAGAGCGTCGCCGACCTTCACACGCAGTTTACAGAGATGCGAAGCATCGTGAACGATCTTACTGAGAAGAGCTCGAAATTGAATCAAGTCGAGAACCTTCAGAACATCGTCGTCAACATCAGAGATCAAGTCGGAGTGCTGGAATCCACGCAGGAATCGACGCTGGCTTCTTTCGGTGCCAAGTTACAAGAACTCAACGAAAACTACAAGCAGTTGAACGTGGAAGTGAAAATCAAACCGTCGTTGTCTGCCGTAACGGATACCATAATCGAGCATTTGCTGCCCATCGAAAATAAACTCGGACACGTTCACAGTAATCTGCTCGGCGTCGACACTAAATTCGCTAAACTGCATTCTCTGCAAGCCATCGAAATCAACAGCGTACCCAATCAACAGAGAATCTCCACGTTCGTTGAAGGTAACAAATTGTACATGTTACATCCTTATCATCCGTACTACAAGTTTCTCCTCGATGGCACGATTCAGATAAACGAATTTTCGTACTGGTCTCACGGTAGAAAAGCTAGCGTTCCTACCATGACTTTGATATCGAATCGTGGTGTCCAGAAAGCAGGAAACATTCCTCTGGCACGTTGGAACGAAACGCGCAACATATATGAAATACACGAAGACGAAGATCTTACCGTTTTCGACGTGAGTGCCGGCGATAAGCTGATCATTCAAAACACGAGCCAGGTACCACCCTCTTTGAATCCCATCACGCTTGTGCTTCTCTTGAAACGTAATCTCTAAAAAAATGTCTAGGCAAGCCATCGTCGAAGAATTGCATAAACCTGCACGCCGCAACTACGAACGTTTGGCTGTGGTAACCAAGGGCATCGACGACCTCTGGCAAAGTGACCTCGTGGAGATGAGTAGCGGCAATTTGAAAAACGTACATAAATTGAACAAGGGCAACAAGTACCTCCTCACCGTCATAGACACATTTTCGAAATTCGCATGGGCTCTACCTTTGAAGGCGAAAACGGGAACATGCGTCACGGAAGCATTCAAGACAATTTTTCGCGAAAGCGGTGGCAGACGACCACGGTTTCTGCAAACAGACAAGGGGAAGGAATTTTACAACGCTGTATTCCAAAAGTTTATTCAAAAACATGACATTCAACATTATTCGACCTTCAGTCACATCAAAGCCAGCATCGTGGAAAGATTCAATCGAACCTTGAAAACTCACATGTGGAAACGATTCACGCTTCGGGGAAATTACAAATGGGTCGACATCCTGCCGGAACTCGTCGACACCTATAATGATACGGTACACAGAACGATAGGCATGAAGCCAGCCGACGTTACCAAGTCCGACGAGCAGCGTTTAATTTCTACAGTTTACTGTCCAAAGTAGTGGTAGTGGGCGGTTTGAACGTCATCAAGTGAGGAGCTGAAGTGAGGAGCTCCTTATGGATTTCTGTCGTAAGGCATGATCTTCACTTGATGGCGCACTGTTGCCAGCTCCTTACTCGAAAAAATTACCAAGGTTTTTGGTCTAACCTAACCTAAAGCAAGGGGCTGGCAACCTTTTTCTCGCAGTGTTGCTAGCTTCTCACTCGAAAAAATCACCAAGGTTTTTGGTTTAACCTAGCCTAAAGCAAGGAGTTGGCAACCTTTTTCTCGCAGTGTTGCGAACACTACACCCGAAAGTAAAGCTCGGTGGGGCTCGTCTTGATGGTTTGCTCTTGTAAGGCATAACCCCCCCTATTTTCGGACACAGTATTACCAGCATCTTACTCGAAAAAAATCACCAAGGTGTTTTTGTCTAACCTAGCCTCAAGCAAGAAGCTGGCAACCTTGCTTGAGGCTTGCCTTACAGTGCATAAAGCAAGGTTGCCAACCTACTGGTACTTTTACCATAGCCTTTTACAAAAAAAAAGAGAGAGGAGAGAGAGAGAGGGAAGAGTTAAACAGCCGACAGCCTACCTACAGCTTTTTTTTTTTTTTGTCTAACCTAGCCTAAAGCAAGGAGCTGGCAACTTTGCTTGAGGTTTGCTTTACAGTGCATAAAGCAATTTTTGCCAACCTACATATACTAAACAAGGAGAGCCGGCACTGCCGTAAAAAAGAGAGAGATGGATGGATGGGAACACTACGCGGGTTCAACGTCATCAAGTAAAAATCGCCTTAATGGTTTTTTCTTGTAAGGCATGATCTCTATTTTCTCGCAGTGTTACCAACTCCTACCTACATTTTTTTTTACTTGGCAAGGGCTAGAGAGAGAGAAAAACTTATAGCTGGGAACAGTAATGAGCGAATGCGCCATATCGTAATTTTCCAACTCCGGCAATGTTTGTATATCGTGATCTTTGTAAACCTCTCTCGGGGGAACGATGTGCCACACACACACACACACACGCGCGCGCGCGCGCGCGCGCGGGGCCAAAATTTTTGAATTTACGGCTGGAAAAATGTTTTTCTATGACATGTTTTCGTTCGAGGCAAATTCGTAGGTAGATATTGTTAAATAAATATTAATATTGTAAATATATATATACTTATTGTATTTAGTTTTTCGGTATCGAAAAGCGACTGTCATATTGTATTTGAAAAAATATTACGCTTTTGCCTGTGGATATCTAGAAAAACGACAATTTCGTTCCCTCTCTCTGTATATGCTATCAACGTTGACACAATGACACAAATTCAACAAATACGTAGTCAACCGTACATCTCTTTTTTTTCCTGACAATTTCGTTATCTGACTAGGACGGAAATGGGTTTTCCGGTGACAGGAAATACGTTGCTCCTATGTAAATCCAATTTCAATGAGCATCTATTGAAGATAGATTCAAAACAGTATTCAGCCGGCGAAATGAAAACACGAAGTAGCGTCCGCTCTCGTGGGTGCAGAGGCGGGGTCAGGGGCTATGAAATAAATAACCGGAAAATTCATTGTATTTTTTCTCTGCCACCAAGCATAGTTGCGAAGTGCATGTGGCTGAAATGTAGGGGGGGGGGAATGTTCTAGAGAATTTGGTTCTTGGATTTCTATTGGTCCACGTTGCGTTGGCTAACATATCATTTTTGACGTTATTAGAAAACCGTATAAAACTTAAAGCGCTGGTGTATAAAGTTCTGTTTTATTTTCAACGTCAGTGAAGAGCATTTCCGCGGAATTTCTAAAAGTAAGTAACTTTGTTTCTTAGCTCGCATGAGTTGGCTTTGATTTATAAGTATGGCTTTTGTGGAAGAAAATATACTCACAAAACATGCAAAAAGAGAGAGAATATAGAAGGTGTTTCATGTCTCTCTCTGTTTTTATATATTTGAAGCATGCATCTTGGTAGCTGGAATATTTTTTTTCTTCCGTGTGCCGTTTTTGGTAGGTAGGAAATATGTGTGCGGGGCATATTTCAAAAAAATAAATGTGTTAAATTGTTAGAGGAAGACAGGAAAAATAGAGGAGAGTTGCGTGTTTTTGATATCTAGTGGAAGTACTGATTGATTGATTGAGTTGGCGTTTTTTTTTTAAGTCTATTTTATGCACAGTAAGGCTAATCTGGACTGGACCTACAGTTTCAAGAACCACTTATGCCCCCACCGGGTATCGAACCCTTGATTACAAGACAATGACGTTATCGCTACGTCATCGCAGAGGTTAGTGGAAGTACTGATTGATTTGATGTTTTAAGTCTATTTTATGCACAGTAAAACTAATCTGGACTGGACCTACAGTTTCAAGAACCACTTATGCGGGTATCGAACTCTTGATTACAAGGCTATCGCTGTGCTAACGCAGAGGCTAGTGGAAGTACTGATTGATTTGATGTTTTAAGTCTATTTTATGCACAGTAAAACTAATCTGGACTGGACCTACAGTTTCAAGAACCACTTATGCGGGTATCGAACTCTTGATTACAAGGCTATCGCTGTGCTAACGCAGAGGCTAGTGGAAGTACTGATTGATTTGATGTTTTAAGTCCACTTTATGCACAGTAAAACTAATCTGGACTGGACCTACAGTTTCAAGAACCACTTATGCGGGTATCGAACCCTTGAATACAAGCCTACCGCTGCGCCATCGCAAAGGCTAGTGGAAGTACATAGTTATTCGAATCTTATTTATTTAAAATATTTAGGTTTTTTTTTATGCACGCTTATTGATTTTAAACCTAAAATTAAATAAAATCCGGCAATTATATCCAATTATACTTATGGCTACAACGAGCATTTGCAAAAAAAAAAAATGGCTTGAGATTTTTTTACCACGTAAACAAAATGGCTGACATGCCAAATATGAACAGGCTATATAGATTTGAGAGAGAGATGGATAAAAAAAGTTAATTAAAATTTAATTTCATGATTGCAACACGGAACTTAATGATTGATTTAGTTTATTTTATTTTACGTTTTGTACCTCTTGGCTAATTTGCGAAGATTGGGGATGAGTGATGAAATGGACATTCACAAACAACCAAGCCCGACCAGGATTCGAACCCGGGGCCCTTGGAAGCACAAAACACAATGTGCTAACCACTCGGCCACAGGGTCGGGCAAGTGCTGGTATATACATAGATCAAAGTTACATGGTTCTAGGCCCCATAGGAGCCGAGAAAATTAATGTCTTGGAAAACGTCTTAAGACAAATATCTCAATCTTTAAGAAAGTCGACTTCCGGTATCTCAAGATGTTACTTCCGGTCTGTCAAGAAAATTTTCTTAAGACAAAAATCTTAAGACGTTTTCCAAGACATTGATTTTCTCGGCTCCTAATTGAGCTAGGATGATGATTTTAGGTTTGTTGGATAGGATTCGACGAGAACTATTCGACTAGCAAATAAAATCGATTCTACCCCCTCAAGTTTCGGAAATACAGACAATTTTTTATTTTTTTGAGAAACTTGATTTGCAGGCTTAGTTTTTGCCCTAATTCGAAAATTTTAATAGTATTCGATACAAAATTAGAAGTACTCTACAACTTATTGGAGGGGTGATGACTACTGCCTGCTGTTTTCGAGTTATTTTGGATTAAAATTTCAAGATGTAATTTTTAAGATGTTTTGTAATTCATCAACTATGGGTTGTAGGAAAACGATTCTTGCTCTATCTGCTATCGCTCGACGAATACTATAAACATAAATAATGCTTATGGTTTGATTTTTAAAATGGCGAGCGGAAAATAACTATGTTTTCTGAAATTATGATTTATACTTCATATGCCAAGAGGGCTGAGGGTTAGAAAAAAAAAGATTGTTTGGTAGAATTATGCACACATAATATTTTTGTGTTTTCTATACACAAGCTTAATTATTTTTTTCAATTATTTACAGGATTTATTAAGAAGCAAGAAGTAGCATAAATAACACACTCCCATCAAACCCAACACTATTGTGAATTATTGCACAGTATTTATTTTGTTGGACTCCACTATATATATATAATAACATACCCACAAATATTTTCAACAAGATGCAATCTGAGAAAAGTTGCCCTGTGTGCAAGATAACCATATCAAGCCAAAATTTTGCAAGACATTGTCGTACCTGCGCACCTGGTAAGCGTGTAACCGCTAAAAAATCATGTCCCAGGTGCGGTATACATATTACTATTAATAATTTAAAGAGGCATATAACATCATGCAAAATTGTCGTCGGAACACCTGTTCCACAACCGTCGACCAGCTCGACCAAGAGGAAAGCGGAAGCCGACTCGCCACCATCCGCCAAACGCGTCAAGCCTGTGGCGAAAGCAAACCAGTCTGCTTTCCAGCGTTTGTTAGAGGATTTTGTCATCACTTCGGAGGGCTCATGCGACGTGCGTAGCTTTTTGGAGAACGTGCAAGCCGAAATTATTTCCATCCTCGACGATGCGCTTGCAATGCACTCTACCAAATTCTACGCATCGCTACGTTGCCAGTACAAGAAGCCGTCTGATGAAATTTACAGCTTCTGCCACAACACCAAGGCGAAGACGCTGCATCTGGCGGATGTCGACAACCTCGAGGTCATCTACAACAAGTTTGCCGAGGAGCTGGTGACCAAACAAGAGGAACATCAAGCTAAAGGCTCGGGGGGTTCGCTGTGCGGCGAGCCTCACGAACTGTGCGTCAAACTTTGTAAGTTCGTACCTCTCTCCGCCTCCAGCTATGTCCCCTTACCACCTACTATTGCGGCAAAAAAGGCTGTCCTGAACATTCAGAACAGTGACGCCAAGTGCTTCGTATGGTGTGTTCTGGCAGCGTTGCACCCAGTTGAGCCAAAAAATAATCCAAAACGCGTTACCCACTACCTACCCTACGAGGCAGAGCTGGAAGTTGCGATGGCTGGGATCGACTACCCGGTGGCGCTTTCGGACATTCGAAAGTTTGAGGTTCGTGCACGGTTGGCTATCAACGTTTACGGTCTCACTGACGAAAATGCGGTGTACCCCATCAGGGTGAGCGACGTAAACGTTGATGGTGCGCAGGAAATTCACCTTCTGCTCATCAAGGACGAGACCCATCACCACTACACCCTCATCCGTTCCATCTCTCGGTTGGTGTCGAGTCAAAAAAGTAAGCATCGTGATAGCATAGAAGTTTGTCGAAGGTGCTTGTCAACTTTTGATAATCGAGAACAGCAGGACTACCAGCGCATCAGAGGTCCCAACATCGCTGCAGAGAAGCTTGCCAGCCACAAGATCTACTGCAATTCCAACGAGCCGGGTGTGGCAGTCTTACCCAAACCTGGCACCGTGGAGCGTTTCCACACGCACGGTGCCATGGTAGAGCATCCCGCTATCATCATCGCGGATTTCGAGGCCTTCCTCAAACCCCTGTCCACTTGCGATCCTGACCCTGAAGTTTCTTCCACCACCCCTTACCAACTCCACGAGGCTTCGAGTTATGCATACGTTGTGGTGCGACGAGACCAGCACATTGCCCCCGAGCCCTACGTGTACCGTGGTCCCGACGCAGCCAAACACTTCCTCGAGAGGATGGTTGTCGAGGCCAACGAGATAGGGAAGGTACTGTTGGCCCCCAAGTCTATGCTCCCACTGTCTCCCGACGATCAACGTAGACACGACGAGGCCATCGCTTGCCCTGTCTGCGTCAAGGAGTACACCGCCAACAACCGTAAAGTCCAACACCACGATCACTTTAACGGTAGGTATGTTGGTCCATGGTGCAACGGATGCAACCTCATGGCCCGGGACCCGCGATTTATCCCTGTGTTTTTTCACAACGGCTCGGGATACGACTTCCACCACCTCGTCAAGCATCTTGGGTACGACAACGAGGGAATCAACGTTCTCGCCCAGAACGAGGAGCGTTACATCAGTGTGAGCAAACGAGTGTCGATCTCAGAATTACGCTCTACCGTCGAGCTTCGCTTCCTCGACTCTCTGAGGTTCCTCCCAGCAAGCCTCGATGCTCTCGCAGGGAAGCTTAGCGACGAGCAAATGCTCATCACCTCCGCGAACTTTCCGAACTTGGACGCAGGTCTCTTCAGGCGTAAGGGGGTCTATCCCTACGAATACGTCACAGACCCTACCAAGTTCGCAGAGACGACGCTACCTCCTCGAGCAAACTTCTACAGTCAGCTGCGAGGCTCGAACATCACCGACGAGGAATATCACCACGCCCAGTCCATGTGGCGCGAGCTGGGCTGTCGAACTCTCGGGGACTACCACGACGCCTACCTCAGACTTGATGTGACGCTCCTCGCCGACGTGTTCCAGACGTTCCGTGCAACTGCGAAGACCATCTACAAGCTGGACCCTGCATACTTCTACAGTCTTCCTGGACTGGCATGTTCGGCCATGTTTCTGGTGACGAAGATCGAGCTGGAGCTTCTTTCGGACGTGAACATGATGCTGTTTGTAGAACGTGCCGTGCGGGGTGGAATGGTCCAGGTGTCGCAGCGACACTCGCGCGCCAACAATCACCACATGTCCACCGGTTACGACCCCTCACAACCGTCCAGCTACATCATGTACACGGACGTCAATAACCTCTACGGACACTCCATGATGCAGCCACTCCCCTTTAGAGGCTTTGAGTGGGCTGACCCCTCCAACTTCGACATCGAAAGCTTCGACGATTCGGAACATGGGTTCTTCGCCGAGGTGGACCTTGAGTTCTCCGAGAAGCTGCAGGATTTGTTCAGCGATCTTCCCCCTGCACCCGAGTTGAAGTGTCCACCCGATTCCAACCAGAAGAAGCTCGTCATGGACTTCGAGTCCAAAGAGCGTTATGTCCTGCACTACCAAAACCTCCGGTGGTTGATGAAGCAAGGGGTTACCGTCCGCACAGTACATCGAGTTTTGATGTTCGAGCATTCTCCATGGTTGAAGCCATACATCGAGCTCAACACCGAACATCGCACAGTCGCCACTTCTGATTTCGATCGCGATTTCTTCAAGTTAATGAATAATGCGGTGTTTGGCAAAACTATGGAGAATGTACGGAATCGCATGGACATAAAATTGGTAACGAGGAAAGCACAATGTCGCAGGCTCGTAGCAAACCCGTTATTCAAATCGAGGACCATTTATAATGAGCAGCTTGCCCTGGTGCATATGAGGAAGAGTGAGGTGAGGCTCGACAAGCCAATTTATGTTGGTGCCTCAGTATTAGACCTGAGCAAGCTGCACATGTTCGAGACGTACTACGACATATTACGTCCACATTATAGCCACAACATCTCGCTTCTCTACACGGACACGGACAGCTTGGTGTACCACGTCCACTCAGCCGACGCGTACGGGGATATAGCCACAGCTCCATCTTTGGTTAACCTCTTCGACACCTCGGGCTATCCCCAGCAAAACAAGTACGGTATCCTGGCCCGCAACAAGAAGGTGCCTGGCAAACTCAAAGACGAGAAGGACGGTGATGTAATTCTCGAGTTTGCAGGTCTTCGCGCCAAGGCCTATGCCATCAAAGCCGAGGGCAGCGTTACCAAGAAGGCCAAGGGTGTCGGCAGACAGGTGGTTCGGGGGCATCTCACATTCGAGGACTTTGTCGATTGCCTCAAGACCAGGTCGTCGGTTCTAAGAGAAGAACAGCGCATCCAGAGCGTCGACCATGTGTTGACCACAAACAAAGTTAGAAAAATTGCACTGGATCCCGATGACGATAAGAGGTGCGTCCTCGAGTGTGGTATTCACACATTGCCGTGGGTGCACTATCGCTTAGCAGAAAGCAAAACCTGCAACATATGTCCATCTTCAACAGAAGATTCATAAAAACAAAACAAAATAAAAAAAAACACTTTGACTGTCATTACAAAAAAAAACTTTGACCGTATTCTTAAATAACCAGCATGCCTATGAATTTGTTCGGTTTCAAAAAACAGATCATTATGGAAACCATACCAGATCATGAAGTCTTACCTTCCGTGTTACCTAAACTCAACGGTCTGTTGATCATTCACCTCAACAGCATTTGGACGAAACTGAATGACGATGTGGGCAAGATGTTTTATGTTTTTAATAACAATTTACATTTCTAGGAAATTCCGATCGACGGGAAACTTCAAATCACCGTGAATCCGGAAAACGCAGGCGAAATCAAAATTTCTACCGGCAAGAACATTTTTCGAATCAAGCACGACAAGATGCTTTCTAACATTACGTACGATGTGTCTGCCGGAGATTATTTTTACATGGAACTCCTCGGAGATTACGACAAACTTATTCCTCTCTTCGTAGAATTACGAATCGTCTATCCTATTATAAATAACAATTAACCAAAAATGCCTAACGACATTTTCGGCAACACCAAGCGTGTAGACCATGCAGAAGAGATTCTCATGTTGGACGTTCGAGTTAAGAAGTTGAGGACCGATTTGATTGCTTTGCAGGAAACCTTAAACAAAAGTTTAGAGTCGGAAATCGCTACGCTCCAAACGCAATGTCTCGACCCCATTCTGAAAATCGATTCCGAACTGAAGACGCTGATAAAAAATTATGTCGACGTACCTTCTTACGACAACGTTCAAAATATACAGTTGAGCGTGGATTCGCTTCAAAATGATTTGGCCAAATTACAGCAATTTCAATCGAAAAATGAAGATTTGGAAAAATTGAAACTCGAAATCGAAGAACGAACTTCCGCAATAGAAAAAAATTTCTCTGAACTTCAAACCGTCGTGAACGATATAGACGCAGAACGCTTGCATGTTGTTGTTTCCAAATTACAAGAAGAATTCACCAGCACGTTGGAAGAAATTAAATCCAAGTTGCAGACTTTGGAAGATACCATGACGAACCTACCATCGTCGGACGAACTGCAGGTCATCGGTAAAAGCGTCGCGAACATAAAAATTCAATTGGAGGCCTATCAAGATTTCGAACACATTCAAACCACCATCGCTACGCTTCAGGCGTCCTTGGAATTGATCAACGAAGAAATTAAAAATATTCACGCTGAAGCGAGAGCGTTGACGAGCATTCAAGACACGTTGAGCACGGTTCAGCAGAAGATCGAATATTTAGAAAATTTGAACGTCGAATCCAATCTCGCTCATTTTCATAACGTACTGGACAACATACAGGGTGACTTGGAATCGTTACGGACGAGCGTGCCTTCGAGCGAAGATTTGGAAAAATTGAAAACGGCGGTGACGGCACTATCCGATTCGAGCGACATCAAAAGTTCATTGAGCGATCTCGAGAGTAGGGTGGCCAATCTCCCCACCTCCAAAGAATTGCACGCTTTGAAAAGAAACATATCTCGAATGCTGAAACGACTAGAAACGGAAACGGCGAACGTGGAAGAGATTCGAGACGAAATTAGTTCGCTGGTGTCGACGCTGCCCACTTCCCAGAGCGTCGCCGACCTTCACACGCAGTTTACAGAGATGCGAAGCATCGTGAACGATCTTACCGAGAAGAGCTCGAAATTGAATCAAGTCGAGAACCTTCAGAACATCGTCGTCAACATCAGAGATCAAGTCGGAGTGCTGGAATCCACGCAGGAATCGACGCTGGCCTCTTTCGGTGCCAAGTTGCAAGAACTCAACGAAAACTACAAGCAGTTGAACGTGGAAGTGAAAATCAAACCGTCGTTTTCTGCCGTAACGGATACCATAATCGAGCATTTGCTGCCCATCGAAAATAAACTCGGACAAGTTCACAGTAATCTGCTCGGCGTCGACACTAAATTCGCTAAACTGCATTCTCTGCAAGCCATCGAAATCAACAGCGTACCCAATCAACAGAGAATCTCCACGTTCGTCGAAGGTAGCAAACTGTACATGCTACATCCTTATCATCCGTACTACAAGTTTCTCCTCGATGGCACGATTCAGATAAACGAATTTTCGTACTGGTCTCACGGTAGAAAAGCTAGCGTTCCTACCATGACTTTGATATCGAATCGTGGTGTCCAGAAAGCAGGAAACATTCCTCTGGCACGTTGGAACGAAACGCGCAACATATATGAAATACACGAAGACGAAGATCTTACCGTTTTCGACGTGAGTGCCGGCGACAAGCTGATCATTCAAAACACGAGCGAAGTGCCACCCTCTTTGAATCCCATCACGCTTGTGCTTCTCTTGAAACGTAATCTCTAAAAAAAATGTCTAGGCAAGCCATCGTCGAAGAATTGCATAAACCTGCACGCCGTAACTACGAACGTTTGGCTGTGGTAACCAAGGGCATCGACGACCTCTGGCAAAGTGACCTCGTGGAGATGAGTAGCGGCAATTTGAAAAACGTGCATAAATTGAACAAGGGCAACAAGTACCTTCTCACCGTCATAGACACATTTTCGAAATTCGCATGGGCTCTACCTTTGAAGGCGAAAACGGGAACATGCGTCACGGAAGCATTCAAGACAATTTTTCGCGAAAGCGGCGGCAGACGACCACGGTTTCTGCAAACGGACAACGGTAAAGAATTTTACAACGCCGTATTCCAAAAGTTTATTCAAAAACATGACGTTCGACATTATTCGACCTTCAGTCACATCAAAGCCAGCATCGTGGAAAGATTCAATCGAACCTTGAAAACACACATGTGGAAACGATTCACGCTTCGGGGAAATTACAAATGGGTCGACATCCTGCCGGAACTCGTCGACACCTATAATGATACGGTACACAGAACGATAGGCATGAAGCCAGCCGACGTTACCAAGTCCGACGAGCAGCGTTTAATATCTACAGTTTACTGTCCAAAGTACACTCCCACGACAAAAAAAGCTAAATACAAAATTGGAGACCAGGTGAGGATCAGCAAATTCAAACGCACCTTCGAGAAGGGATTCACAAAAAATTGGAGCACGGAACTCTTTACGGTGGTTCGAGTTCTACCCGGAAACCGACACACGTATATAATAAAAGATAGTAGCGGCGAGATTTTGAAATAAAGATTTTACGAAGAGGAACTCTCTAAAACAAAACACCCCGACACGTACCTCATCGAGAAAGTATTGCGTAGGAAAGGTGACAAACTGTTTGTCAAATGGCTGGGACTTCCGGAAAAGAGTTGGATCGACGCGGACGAAGTGATCTTGTGAGTACGTGGAACGTGGTGAAGCGTCTACCGGATCCGGAAAGTCAAACGAGAAAAAAAAAGAACGGCGAGTTGCTTCCCGACAGCATCCGCTGTCTGATCGTAGGTCCTTCGGGGTGTGGGAAAACGACACTGCTCGTGGACAATTTTCTCCTCGCACCGAATTGGTTAGATTGGAAGAACAGGCACCTGTACGTGTTCTCGAAAAGTTTGGAGCAATCCAAATACCAGCAACTGATGAAAGTGTACGATGGTCTGGACATTGCAACGTTCGCCTCGGAAATAAAACCACTCGACGATTGTTGTGAAAATTCAGTCGTTGTGTTCGACGACGCCATCCTGGAAAATCAAAATGAAATTCGCAACTTTTTCACGCAAGGTCGTCACAAAGGAATGGATTGCTTCTACCTAGCTCAAACGTTTTCCAAAATTCCAAAACAGTTAGTACGCGACAACGCTAATTTCATATGTTTGTTTCGTCAAGATCACACCAACCTCAAGCATGCGTACGATGACTACGTAGGCGGAGACATGAACTACAATCAATTTTCGGAAGGCTGCTCTTCTTGCTGGAACAGTGACGATTTCGGATTCGCGACGATCGACATGACGAGGAAACCCAACGACGGAAAATACAGAAACAAAATCAACGACTTTCTAAACGTTGCAACGTTGTGAGAAACGACGTATATAAATAACGTCATGACGAAACGAAAAATCGAAGACGAAAATCTCAAGCTTCGCGATTACCTCGCGAAACGCTTCAAAGGTTGGAAATCCGAGAATCGCGGATTCTACGAAGAGAAGAAACGTCAGGATCAACCTGTGATCGATGCCATCAGCGGTCTAGGTAAAGAAATTAAAAGTGTCACGGAACAAAATAAAAATTTGATTAATGAACTCGTACCGCTCGCAGCTAAAAGTTACGCCGTACCCACGCCCATTTCGAGCATTCCTTCGACGCCGTTCGAACTGAAGGATGCACCGGCACGACGTCGAGCCATAGGCAGCACGTCTTCGGATAAAATCGAGTTGGGACCTTTGGCACGAGACTACCTGAGCACGGGGAAATTCGACAAGGATGAAGTGTTCGGATTGTATCCCAGCATGGAAACCAACGAAGGCGGCGGTGTGGTGTGGAAGATTGGGAAATCGAAGGTGACCTTCGAAGGCAACGACATTAAAGTCAATTTAGGCGGCAAGGATAGTTGGAACAGGTATCCGGGTACGGTGGGACTGTGGGAACTCGTTGCCAAAAAGCAGCCGAAAGATTACACCGACGAAGATTACCAAAGTTACAAGGAAATTCTGATCATGACGGATGCCTTGTACCAGAACAACGACGCCTCGCAGAATAGGGTGAAATCGAGCAGCGGCGAGAAGTACAGGAATCTCATCAAACCGATTTGGAACCAGGTCAAAACAGGCAGCGGCGTCAAACGCTACAACACGTTACCCAAAGAATTCGTTTGGGTGGACGACGTGAGGAAGCTCGTGGACCGATTGTTGGTGATAGCCGGCGAAGAGAATGCAGGGAACCGTAATTTCTACAACGAGAAGGTTGGCATCGTGGACATGATCAGCACGAAACTTTCCAACTTCATCGTGAACGACGACAAGGGCATAGGTTACCTGATCAAAATCATCAACACGCTGCCTCCGAAATTTTGGAACGTGGCCGAAGGAAAGGGACTCGTGAACGACATCATCAACAAGTTACCTTTCGAGATGCATCTACCTGGCTACCAGTACTGCGGACCGGGTACCAAACTCGAGATAAGATTGGAGAGAGGAGACAAGGGTGTGAATCCGTTGGACGCCGCATGCAAAGATCACGACATCGCCTACAACACCACGCAGACGGATCTGGATGCACGTCACGAAGCAGACAGAAAGTTAGAGCACGCAGCTTTCGAAAGGTTCGTGAGCAGAGACGCATCGCTGGGTGAACGGGTCGCCGCACTGGGTACCACCATCGCCATGAACACGAAACAAAAATTGGGGTGGGGTATATAAATAACATAGAGTAAAAAATAATAATAATAACAACATGTCTCGCATAACTGATTTGCCACCCGAGCTACTATCTAAAATATTCAAAAAAGTAGTAAACGGAGATGTTAATAAACTTGTGATCATAGCAAGAACAACGCCGGCATTTCGAATTCCGTGTGAAATAGTTCTCAAGAACCGTCTTCGGGAGATCAGCGGCCTGAGGTGCGGTGATCTCAACATTCTGCTTTCGGCTGCAGGGGAGAAATTAAACGATAGGTTAGATGAATTGCACGAGGCAAGGCAGGGAAGAAGACGGTATACTGATGATTGGCGCAAGTCTAAGCAGGAGACGGAAGATATCATTACGCACATCATCGCGTTCTCCGAAGCACGAACTTTCTTCCTCTGTTAAAAAAAATAATAATATATATACGTGTCAAAAAAAAAACTTGATATATAAATAACACACATCGTGAAAAAAAATAATCTTTGGTATATATAAATAACACACATCGTGAAAAAAAACAATTAAATTTCTCTCTAACACTCTGAAATTTTTTTTTGATATGACGACTGAAAAAATAAGTGATCTCCAAGCATTAAAACAAATGCTAAATTTGTCAGTCGAGTATGTAAAAATTCAGGAATTGGAAGTCGACAAACCTTACACGATAACTTCCGGTTCAATCGTTTCTACCCAGTATGGTCCCAAGGTACGCCTGTTGCTCAACGCACAATACAGTCTATTTTTACCAGATCGATACGCTAACATGTTATCCGACGAGAAGCTATCTATTTTAATCGAGAACAAAACTCGAATCGTGTACAAGGGGACAAAGGAACTTCTTGGCAAGAAAACGAAGCACGTAATAGAATTTGTGTAACGACTGCGAGGCCTTGAAAATATATAAATAACATACCGTAAAAAAACTACACAAGAAAAAATCTCAGAATATATATATAAATAACATACCGTGAAAATAACACATAGAGCATCAACATGAAGCCCAAGGGTGTCGTGTACCAGATACCATATTCGAATCTAAAAAAATCTAGGTACCCTCGATGGGTTACTCACCAAGAAACAACGTGAGAAGAAACGTTCTTGCTTGTCGAAAGGACACGGAATGAAATTGCTGCTCAGCACACCTCAATTGAAAAGATTGCAGCGTTCGCGGAAACAGCAAAAGATCGGAGGTTTCATATTCAGCATCCCGGCCATCCTGGCAGCATTGGGGGCCGTTGGAAGTTTGGCCGGCGGAAGTGCCGCCATCGCGAAAACCGTCATCGACTCGAAGAAGAACAAGGCGGAATTGGAAGAACAGAAACGTCACAACCTGGCCATGGAGAAGAAAGGAGGAAAGGGCGTGATGAAGAAGTTTAAAAAAAAGAAACAGAAGCACTCACCAACCGAGACATTGAATCTCTGATCGAACCGTTACAAATCAAACACTTCAGAGGAGTTTTCATGTCCGACTCGTTACCTTCAAGCGTCAAAAGAAGGGAATGCGGAGTAGTCAACTTGGACGGTCAAGAAAATCCAGGCACGCATTGGATATGTTACCACAAAAACGATGACAATAACAAAGCATTCATTTTCGATTCTTTCGGAGGTGTTCCACCTACAAATTTAGTTCATTATCTGAAAACGAACAAAACCTCCATATACTACAACGACGAACGCATTCAAGATTTCGGAGACGTGAACTGCGGTCATCTCTGCCTCTCCGTGCTCGCGTTTCTCTCTAAAATAAATAACCCTACGGTCGAAGATTTCCAGAAAGCATTGTGGAACCTCAAACAGCATCACTAGGATGGGCGTGTTCCATCTCACGAGCGAATCTTCAATCTTGAAACTCACGCTGCACGACGACATCGTCTATCCTAAATCCGTGGCTCTGCGTGCATTCTACAGCATGTACCTCATACCCAATGTTACGCATCACAACAACAAAATTAGCGTCGGAAGCGAACACATCGTCGTCACGCCAGGACAATACAATCTTTCCACTTTGCAAGCTCAATTACCCAAAGGCACATACCTTTCTCAAAATTCGGTCACGCAGAGAGTGGAAATCTTATCCGCGACGGAGACCGTGGACCTGGGCACCATGGGAGAACTTTTAGGTTTCGAGAACAACCACCCAAAACTCGAAGCTGGCATCAAGCACGTAGCAACCAACATTCCTAAATTCTTGGCCATAGAGACTCTGAACATACACTGCAACGTGGCGGAAGGCATGATCACGAAATCTTCAGACGGATTGTTAGGAAGTCACAAGCAGACGGGAATCATAGCCACGTTCAAACCAAGTTCCGAGTTCATGGAACCGATCATCTACACGCCCTCTTCGCCGATCTATTTTCCAGTATGTCGCAACCGCATAGACGACATAGAGTTGGTGGTGACGAACGAGAAAGGAGACGTGGTGGATTTCGCAGGTGCCACTACGACGGCCATCGTGGAGATCAACATATAATAAATAACCATACATGTAAAATGGAGCAAATCGAAAGTTACGAATTGCAATCTTTCCCTCCCAACCGTCGCACGTTCGCCAATCTGAACGAAGCGAACAGGGAGATCGAATACGACGTGGACGTAGGCGACGGGTTCATTCATCCTCACAGAGCGGACCTCTACCTTCAATTCGACGTGGTGAAGAAGGAAAGCGGAGACGCGTTTCCCGCAGCAGCAAACTTGATACTCGTGGACAACTTCGTGCCTCACCTGTTCTCGCAGGTGGAGGTGAGGAAACACAACACCGTCATCGACAGAATAGATTATCCAGGCATCACGTCGACGGCAGTGGGAACGTTGAAATTATCCAAAACGGACGCAGCGTACTACCAGGCCGGGGGATTCGAAGCCGGGACCAAAATATCGACGAGAAGTCACACGGTGCTCTTTCCCATGCGTCTGCTGCCTGGTTTCTTCTCGGACTACAAGGAGATCATGTGGAAGGGAGGACTGAGGATCACGTTTCGAAGAGCGGCCAACGACAACAACGCACTGATGCGATACGCTACTTTGGGTCCGGACGGCACCACGCCGATAGCCAACACTTTACCCGAAGCGGCGAAATGCGTCATCCGGAGCATGGAATTGAGAATGCCGGTGGTGGAATACGAAACGAATTACGCCCTCAAGTACAAAGCGGAGATCTTGAAAAGTCCGCAGGTGCCAATTCACTTTCACGGTTACCAGTGCGTGCAGAAGATGGCGTCGGGAAGTCACATGGAATTCGACGTGACGACGCAGTTCAACAACATACAGTTCGACATGCCAGATTTCGTCGTAGTGCTTTTTCAGACCGGGAGGGACAAGAATCAGGAAAAAGATCCCAGCAAGTTCGACGACTGCAAGATCAAGAACGTTTATCTGAAGAACGGACGCAACGAAGTGTTCCCGCGCGAGAATTACAACCTCGACGTGACCAAAAACGATTACCTCAAACTTTACGAAGCGTTCTCGGCTTACAAACGCGTGACCGAGGGAAGCGTGGACATGTACTACACGCCCAGCGAATTCAAAGCCCGGAGACACATGACCGTCATCAACACATCTAAGAGAAAGAAGGTTGTGGTCAACGATCGAACCAACATCAAGATCGTCTGCGAGTTCCACGATGCCTTGCCCGAGGACACCCTATGCAGTGTCATCCTGATTGCAGAGAAGTCCTTCGCCTACGACGTGAAGAACGAGAGGGTCACAGAGCAGTTTTAACAAGTTTTTTAACATCTTTTCTTGCACAATAAGAAATTTTCTGTACTAGCACAATCAGTTACAATGGCACAATACGAATTTCACTAGTTCAGATCAGTTACAATGTCAATTTCATTAGTTATCAGTTACAATATCTTTTTTGCACTATAGCACGAGACAATCAGAATTTGCACAAAAAAATTTGTTGTTGTTGTTTTTACACAAGAAAATTAACAATAAAATTTCTTTTTTTTGTCGTTTCAGATGCTGTCGAAACATCAAAAACACATACACACACACACTAGAAAAAAGAGCATGCAACCTTATTTGTAACACACACATATATTCTCCATCTTCATCAAGAAAATATTAATAATAAACATAATTATTTTTATCTATATCTCACAATAAAACTCTATATCCAAAAATATCACAACATCAAAATAACACTAGAGTCGTTAGTACATGTTGCATGCATTACGGAGGTCCTCTGTAGAGTTTCATGGAAGTTTGAGAAAAAAAATAAAACACGTGAAACTCTACAGAGGTGCGGTTGTAGATAACGGCAGCCGTTAGAAAACCTTTACTTTTTTGGCTGGGCACCACGCACCCTGGCGAGGTTATAGGGGCCAGGCATCCTAAAAAACATCAATTATTATTTTGTTTGTTTGTTTGTGTTACAATACATACGCGCGCACGCGCGCGCGCGTGTGTGTGTGTGTGTGTGTGGCACATCGTTCCCCCGAGAGAGGTTTACAAAGATCACGATATACAAACATTGCCGGAGTTGGAAAATTACGATATGGCGCATTCGCTCATTACTGTTCCCAGCTATAAGTTTTTCTCTCTCTCTAGCCCTTGCCAAGTAAAAAAAAATGTAGGTAGGAGTTGGTAACACTGCGAGAAAATAGAGATCATGCCTTACAAGAAAAAACCATTAAGGCGATTTTTACTTGATGACGTTGAACCCGCGTAGTGTTCCCATCCATCCATCTCTCTCTTTTTTACGGCAGTGCCGGCTCTCCTTGTTTAGTATATGTAGGTTGGCAAAAATTGCTTTATGCACTGTAAAGCAAACCTCAAGCAAAGTTGCCAGCTCCTTGCTTTAGGCTAGGTTAGACAAAAAAAAAAAGCTGTAGGTAGGCTGTCGGCTGTTTAACTCTTCCCTCTCTCTCTCTCTCCTCTCTCTTTTTTTTGTAAAAGGCTATGGTAAAAGTACCAGTAGGTTGGCAACCTTGCTTTATGCACTGTAAGGCAAGCCTCAAGCAAGGTTGCCAGCTTCTTGCTTGAGGCTAGGTTAGACAAAAACACCTTGGTGATTTTTTTCGAGTAAGATGCTGGTAATACTGTGTCCGAAAATAGGGGGGGGGGTTTATGCCTTACAAGAGCAAACCATCAAGACGAGCCCCACCGAGCTTTACTTTCGGGTGTAGTGTTCGCAACACTGCGAGAAAAAGGTTGCCAACTCCTTGCTTTAGGCTAGGTTAAACCAAAAACCTTGGTGATTTTCTCGAGTGAGAAGCTAGCAACACTGCGAGAAAAAGGTTGCCAGCCCCTTGCTTTAGATTAGGTTAGACCAAAAACCTTGGTAATTTTTTCGAGTAAGGAGCTGGCAACACTGCGCCATCAAGTGAAGATCATGCCTTACGACAGAAATCCATAAGGAGCTCCTCACTTCAGCTCCTCACTTGATGACGTTCAAACCGCCCACTACCACTACTGTCCAAAGTACACACCCACGACAAAAAAAGCTAAATACAAAATTGGAGACCAGGTGAGGATCAGCAAATTCAAACGCACCTTCGAGAAGGGATTCACAAAAAATTGGAGCACAGAAATTTTTACCGTGGTTGGAGTTCTACCCGGAAACCGACACACGTATATAATAAAAGATAGTAGCGGCGAGATTTTGAAAGGAAGATTTTACGAAGAGGAACTCTCTAAACCAAAACACCCCGACACGTACCTCATCGAGAAAGTATTGCGTAGGAAAGGTGACAAACTGTTTGTCAAATGGCTGGGACTTCCGGAAAAGAGTTGGATCGACGCGAACGAAGTGATCTTGTGAGTACGTGGAACGTGGTGAAGCGTCTACCGGATCCGGAAAGTCAAACGAGAAAAAAAAAGAACGGCGAGTTGCTTCCCGACAGCATCCGCTGTCTGATCGTAGGTCCTTCGGGGTGTGGGAAAACGACACTGCTCGTGGACAATTTTCTCCTCGCACCGAATTGGTTAGATTGGAAGAACAGGCACCTGTACGTGTTCTCGAAAAGTTTGGAGCAATCCAAATACCAGCAACTGATGAAAGTGTACGATGGTCTGGACATTGTAACGTTCGCTTCGGAAATAAAACCACTCGACGATTGTCGTGAAAATTCAGTCGTCGTGTTCGACGACGCCATCCTGGAAAATCAAAATTAAATTCGCAACTTTTTCACGCAAGGTCGTCACAGAGGAATGGATTGCTTCTACCTAGCTCAAACGTTTTCCAAAATTCCAAAACAGTTAGTACGCGACAACGCTAATTTCATATGTTTGTTTCGTCAAGATCACACCAACCTCAAGCACGCGTACGATGACTACGTAGGCGGAGACATGAACTACAATCAATTTTCGGAACGCTGCTGCTCTACTTGCTGGAACGGTGACGATTTCGGATTCGCGACGATCGACATGACGAGGAAACCCAACGACGGAAAATACAGAAACAAAATCAACGACTTTCTAAACGTTGCAACGTTGTGAGAAACGACGTATATAAATAAACGTCATGACGAAACGAAAAATCGAAGACGAAAATCTCAAGCTTCGCGATTACCTCGCGAAACGCTTCAAAGGTTGGAAATCCGAGAATCGCGGATTCTACGAAGAGAAGAAACGTCAGGATCAACCTGTGATCGATGCCATCAGCGGTCTAGGTAAAGAAATTAAAAGTGTCACGGAACAAAATAAAAATTTGATCAACGAACTCGTACCGCTCGCAGCTAAAAGTTACGCTGTACCCACGCCCATTTCGAGCATTCCTTCGACACCGTTCGAACTGAAGGATGCACCGGCACGACGTCGAGCCATTGGTAGCACGTCGTCTTCGGATAAGATCGAGTTGGGACCTTTGGCACGAGACTACCTGAGTACGGGGAAATTCGACAAGGATGAAGTGTTCGGTTTGTATCCTAGCATGGAAACCAACGAAGGCGGTGGTGTGGTGTGGAAGATTGGGAAATCGAAGGTGACCTTCGAAGGCAACGACATTAAAGTTAGTTTAGGCGACAAGGATAGTTGGACCAGGTATCCGGGTACGGTGGGACTCTGGGAACTCGTTGCCAAAAAGCAGCCGAAAGATTACACCGACGAAGATTACCAGAGTTACAAGGAAATTCTGATCATGACGGATGCCTTGTACCAGAACAACGATGCCTCGCAGAATAGGGTGAAATCGAGCAGCGGCGAGAAGTACAGGAATCTCATCAAACCGATTTGGAACCAGGTCAAAACAGGCAGCGGCGTCAAACGCTACAACACGTTACCCAAAGAATTCGTTTGGGTGGACGACGTGAGGAAGCTCGTGGACCGATTGTTGGTGATAGCCGGCGAAGAGAATGCAGGCAACCGTAATTTCTACAACGAGAAGGTTGGCATCGTGGACATGATCAGCACGAAACTTTCCAACTTTATCGTGAACAACGACAAGGGCATAGGTTACCTGATCAAAATCATCAACACGCTACCTCCGAGATTCTGGAACGTGGCCGAAGGAAAAGGACTCGTGAACGACATCATCAACAAGTTACCTTTCGAGATGCATTTACCTGGCTACCAGTACTGCGGACCGGGTACCAAACTCGAGAAAAGATTGGAGAGAGGAGACAAGGGTGTGAATCCGTTGGACGCCGCATGCAAAGATCACGACATCGCTTACAACAGCACGCAGACGGATCTGGATGCACGTCACGAAGCAGACAGAAAGTTAGAGCACGCAGCTTTCGAAAGGTTCGTGAGCAGAGACGCATCGCTGGGTGAACGGGTCGCCGCACTGGGTACCACCATCGCCATGAACACAAAACAAAAATTGGGGTGGGGTATATAAATAACATACAGTAAAAAAAACAACATGGCTTGCATAACTGATTTGCCGCACGAACTACTATCTAAAATATTCAAAAAGGTAGTTAACGGAGATGTTAATAAACTTGTGATCATAGCTAAAACGACGCCGGCATTTCACATGGGATGCGAAATAGTTCTCAAGGACCATCTTCGGGAGATCAGCGGCCTGAGGTGCGGTGATCTCAACATTCTGCTTTTGGCTGCAGGGGAAAAATTAAACGATAGGTTAGATGAATTGCACGAGGCAAGGCAGGGAAGAAGACGGTACAGAGTAGATTGGCGCAAGTCTAAGCAGGAGACGGAAGATACCATTACGCACATCATCGTGTTTTCCGAAGTACGGACTTTCTTCCTCTGTTAAAAAAATAATAATATATATACGTGTCAAAAAAAAAACTTGATATATAAATAACACACATCGTGAAAAAAATAATCTTCGGTATATATAAATAACACACATCGTGAAAAAACAATTAAATTTCTCTCTAACACTCTGAAATTTTTTTTTGATATGACGACTGAAAAAATGAGTGATCTCCAAGCATTAAAACAAATGCTAAATTTGTCAGTCGAGTATGTAAAAATTCGGGAATTGGAAGTCGACAAACCTTACACGATAACTTCCGGTTCAATCGTTTCTACCCAGTATGGTCCCAAGGTACGCCTGTTGCTCAACGCACAATACAGTCTATTTTTACCAGATCGATACGCTAACATGTTATCCGACGAGAAGCTATCTATTTTAATCGAGAACAAAACTCGAATCGTGTACAAGGGGACAAAAGAACTTCTTGGCAAGAAAACGAAGCACGTAATAGAATTTGTGTAACGACTGCGAGGCCTTGAAAAAAAATCTCAGAACATTTATATATAAATAACATACCGTAAAAAAAAAAAAACTACACAAGAAAAAATCTCAGAATATATATATAAATAACATACCGTGAAAATAACACATAGAGCATCAACATGAAGCCCAAGGGTGTCGTGTACCAGATACCATACTCCAATCTTAAAAATCTAGGTGCCCTCGATGGGTTACTCACCAAGAAACAACGCGAGAAGAAACGTTCTTGCTTGAGCAAAGGACACGGAATGAAATTACTTCTCAGCACACCTCAATTGAGACGCTTGCAGCGTTCGCGGAAACAGCAAAAGATCGGAGGTTTCATATTCAGCATCCCGGCCATCCTAGCAGCATTGGGGGCCGTTGGAAGTTTGGCTGGCGGAAGTGCCGCCATCGCGAAAACCGTCATCGACTCGAAGAAGAACAAGGCGGAATTGGAAGAACAGAAACGTCACAACCTGGCCATGGAGAAGAAAGGGGGAAGGGCGTGATGAAGAAGTTTAAAAAACAGAAACAACAGCACTCACCAACCGAGACATTGAATCTCTGATCGAACCGTTACAAATCAAACACTTCAGAGGAGTTTTCATGTCCGACTCGTTACCTTCAAGCGTTAAAAGAAGAGAATGCGGAGTAGTCAAGTTGGACGGTCAAGAAAATCCAGGCACGCATTGGATATGTTACCACAAAAACGATGACAATAACAAAGCATTCATTTTCGATTCTTTCGGAGGTGTTCCACCTACAAATTTAGTTCATTATCTGAAAACGAACAAAACCTCCATATACTACAACGACGAATACATTCAAAATTTCGGAGACGTGAACTGCGGCCATCTCTGCCTCTCCGTGCTCGCGTTTCTCTCTAAAATAAATAACCCTACGATCAAGGATTTCCAGAAAGCATTGTGGAACCTCAAACAGCATCACTAGGATGGGCGTGTTCCATCTCACGAGCGAATCTTCAATCTTGAAACTCACGCTGCACGACGACATCGTCTATCCTAAATCCGTGGCTCTGCGTGCATTCTACAGCATGTACCTCATACCTAACGTCACGCAGCACAACAACAAAATTAGCGTCGGAAGCGAACACATCGTCGTCACGCCAGGACAATACAATCTTTCCACTTTGCAAGCTCAATTACCCAAAGGCACGTACCTTTCTCAAAATTCGGTCACGCACAGAGTGGAAATCCTATCCGCGACGGAGACCGTGGACCTGGGCACCATGGGAGAACTTTTAGGTTTCGAGAACAACCACCCAAAACTCGAAGCTGGCATCAAGCACGTAGCAACCAACATTCCTAAATTCTTGGCCATAGAGACTCTGAACGTACACTGCAACGTGGCGGAAGGCATGATCACGAAATCTTCGGACGGATTATTAGGAAGTCACAAGCAGACGGGAATCATAGCCACTTTCAAACCAAGTTCCGAGTTCATGGAACCGATCATCTACACGCCCTCTTCGCCGATCTATTTTCCAGTATGTCGCAACCGCATAGACGACATAGAGTTGGTGGTGACGAACGAGAAAGGAGACGTGGTGGATTTCACAGGTGCCACTACGACGGCCATCGTGGAGATCAACATATAATAAATAACCATACATGTAAAATGGAGCAAATCGAAAGTTACGAATTGCAATCTTTCCCTCCCAACCGTCGCACGTTCGCCAATCTGAACGAAGCGAACAGGGAGATCGAATACGACGTGGACGTAGGCGACGGGTTCATTCATCCTCACAGAGCGGACCTCTACCTTCAATTCGACGTGGTGAAGAAGGAAAGCGGAGACGCGTTTCCCGCAGCAGCAAACTTGATACTCGTGGACAACTTCGTGCCTCACCTGTTCTCGCAGGTGGAGGTGAGGAAACACAACACCGTCATCGACAGAATAGATTATCCAGGCATCACGTCGACGGCAGTGGGAACGTTGAAATTATCCAAAACGGACGCAGCGTACTACCAGGCCGGGGGATTCGAAGCCGGGACCAAAATATCGACGAGAAGTCACACGGTGCTCTTTCCCATGCGTCTGCTGCCTGGTTTCTTCTCGGACTACAAGGAGATCATGTGGAAGGGAGGACTGAGGATCACGTTTCGAAGAGCGGCCAACGACAACAACGCACTGATGCGATACGCTACTTTGGGTCCGGACGGCACCACGCCGATAGCCAACACTTTACCCGAAGCGGCGAAATGCGTCATCCGGAGCATGGAATTGAGAATGCCGGTGGTGGAATACGAAACGAATTACGCCCTCAAGTACAAAGCGGAGATCTTGAAAAGTCCGCAGGTGCCGATTCACTTTCACGGTTACCAGTGCGTACAGAAGGTGGCATCGGGAAGTCACATGGAATTCGACGTGACGACGCAGTTCAACAACATACAGTTCGATATGCCAGATTTCGTCGTAGTGCTCTTTCAGACCGAAAGGGACAAGAATCAGGAAAAAGATTCCAGCAAGTTCGACGACTGCAAGATCAAGAACATTTATCTCAAGAATGGACGCAACGAAGTGTTCCCGCGCGAGAATTACAACCTCGACATGACAAAAAACGATTACCTCAAACTTTACGAAGCGTTCTCGGCTTACAAACGCGTGACCGAGGGAAGCGTGGACATGTACTACACGCCCAGCGAATTCAAAGCACGGAGACCCATGACCGTCATCAACACATCTAAGAGAAAGCAGGTGGTGGTCAACGATCGAACCAACATCAAGGTCGTCTGCGAGTTCCACGATGCCTTGCCCGAGGATACCCTATGCAGTGTAATCCTGATTGCAGAGAAGTCCTTCGCCTACGACGTGAGGAACGAGAGGGTCACAGAGCAGTTTTAACAAGTTTTTTAACATCTTTTCTTGCACAAATAAGAAATTTTTTGTACTAGCACAATCAGTTACAATAGCACAATACGAATTTCACTAGTTCAGATCAGTTACAAATATCAATTTCATTAGTTATCAGTTACAATATCTTTTTTTGCACTATAGCACGAGAGACAAATCAGAAAATTTGCACAAAAAAATTTGTTGTTGTTTTTACACAAGAAAATTAACAATAAAATTCTTTCTTTTTTTATCGTTTCAGATGCTGTCGAAACATCAAAAACACATACACACACACTAGAAAAAAAAAGCATGCAACCTTATTTGTAACACACACACATATATTCTCCATCTTCATCAAGAAAATATTATAATAAACATAATTATTTTTATCTATATCTCACAATAAAACTCTATATCCAAAAATATTACAACATCAAAATAACACTAGAGTCGTTAGCACACGTTGCATGCATTACGGAGGTCCTCTGTAGAGTTTCATGGAAGTTTGAGAAAAAAAAACACGTGAAACTCTACAGAGGTGTGGTTATCTAGAACCGCAGCCGTTAGAAAACCTTTTACTTTTTTTGGTTGGGCACCACGCACCCTGGCGAGGTTATAGGGGCCAGGAATCCTAAAAAACAACAATTATTATTTGTTTGTTTGTGTCACAATACGGGAATAATAAGAAGCAGGCGCGCGCGTGTGGCACATCGTTCCCCGAGAGAGGTTTACAAAGGTCACGATATATAAACATTTTTGGTCCCCCGGGGTTGGAAAATTACGATAAGGTGCATTCATCCTTCAAAGGATGAGAGGATGAGAGGATGAGAGGATGAGAGAATGAGAGGATGAGAGGATGAGAGGATGAGAAGATGAGGGGATGAGAAGATGAGAGTGCATCTTTCACTCATCACTGCTTTTCTGCGCCGTGAAACATCGTCAGCGCAATAAATAAGGCGCGGAACGTGGGGAGAAAGTGATACACACGCGCGCGTGTGTGTGCGTGTGTGTGGCACATCGTTCCCGAAAGAGAGAGGTTTACAAAGGTCACGATATACAAACATTTGACCGGGACTTGGAAAATTACAATAAGATGCATTCATCCTTCAAGGATGAGAGGATGAGAGGATGAGAGGATGAGAGCTCATCTTTCACTCATCACGGCTTTTTTTGCGCCGTGAAACATCGTCAGCGCAATAAATGAGGCGTGGAACGTGGAGAGAAAGTGAGTTTTTGAGGGTTTGGTGGTCGTGGGGTCAAGAAATCAAAATTGTTGTCAAAGGTACATATTGACTACTACTGACATTCGACCTCTGCCTCATGCAGAACCTAAAGAATCTGCACTTCGAAGGAGAAGAAAGAAAAGTGCTATACGGACAGATACACCTGAAAAAGAACTACTTATGGCACATCAAAGATCGAGACAAGAAAACAGCAAACGGAAAGTGTGAAGTGATAGTCGTCAATCAAAAAAGAAGAGAACTGCAAGCAGAAGCGCAAGAATGTGTCAGGAAAGCAGCTCTGAAGGCGACGAATGTTTTTGTTCAGTTTGCCTTGAGAAGTGGTCAAATAGTGCATCTGGTGAGCAATGGGTGCAGTGCTTAACTTGTGACAACTGGTCACATGAGAAATGAACCAAAGGAGACAGCTTTTACATTTGTCATAACTGTCAGTCAGATTGATCAGATATATCTTTGTTAGAAACAGTGTTTTGTACCCGGTATGATTCGATTAGCCTACTTATTAACGAAAACACACTTAGCTAATTCGTAATCATTGTGTAAGGGTACATGTTATTTCCAGCAAAAAAATAAATTGTATTTCTGGTAAATGTTAGTATGTTACATTTGCCCCTGTAGTGTGTTACATTTGCCCCCGAGCAAGGGTCAATTGTAACATTTGTCACACATTTTTAAAACATTAATTATGATTAGCATAATATATATGGCGCGATCGTGACTGCATAATATCAATAACAACATACTGTAGTGTTTCCATGCCGATTTTCACGCTGCTAAGATAAATAGTTTCATAGAAAATGCATCATTTGTCAAAATTGTTACAATTGACCCCGCTCTCACGTACACTTATTATTTTAGTTTAATTGTTTGGAATACATATGAAGTGAGAGTGTGTGTGATTTGGTAGGCTATCTTGCTCTATTTCTATCTATTTCTTACTGTATTTCTCTACTAGGATCATTCTTTATCTAATTGTAAAACACAAAGAAATTGCAGAGCTGATACACCAGTAGACTCTTATGTTGATTTTGAACATGCCGATGATGACAATGATGATTTAATTGTTGAAGAAGAATCTTCAGGTGATTTTTCATCAAGTGAAAATTAAAATGAACGTATGGACGAAGTGGAAGAAATTATGAATTTATTTATTTACTTTTATTTGGGATTACCGCTTAGCAGTTATTCCCATATCTAGAAATTATGAAAATTTTGCAATTGTCAAATTGTTTGACCATAGATTCGTAACCATAGTTTCAAATGAATATGTCGTCGAGCCTTTTGAAGATCGTTGACGATGGCCAAGGAAAGATGGTGGGAATATTCAAGTCCGACACCCAGGGGCGGCGATTAAGGGGGCCAAGGGAGCATTTGCCCCCCCCACTTTTTATTACACACTATGGCATCGTAATGATCAAGACTAAGTGAACTGTCCTTGTAGCCCAACATTTGGCACCCAAACGCTGTCACTGCCTGTGACTACATGTTGTAAAGAACTACATTATCAATATGGGAGGTGCTGATATACAGAGTGTCCCAAATAAAAGTTTACCCAGATCAAAGCCAATTACATCATTAGGTATACTTTTGTTTGGGACACCCTGTACTAGGTGGAGTTTTGAGCAAATACTCAATAAATTGCACAAAAAATTGGACAGTCACATTGATTCATCACTTCATCGATTTTGCCATTGCTGCTTCCTGGATTCAAAATTCGAAGGCTGCTAAGCATAATGGGTGGGCTAAGAAATGCATTCTATCTTACTTCAACTTCTATGAAAAGTTTATTTCTATTGACAATGACACCAATAATATTCAGAATGACAAATAAAGTGATGATAATGATTCTCTACTACACAGGAAAGGAGGCCTCGAACACCAATACAATTGCCATATCTGTAAGCCAGCAGTCACTCACTTACCACGATTTGGTAAAAAAGACAAAAGTATAGGCCAAAATGTCACAATTCTGGATGTGATGGCATCACTTTTGTACAGTGTGCTACATGCAAAGTATTTATCTCCTTTTCATCACAAGGTAGTTATTATATTAATTTCTATAAGAAAAATATTCTCATCATTCACCAAGGAGAGCTCAAAAATTTTAAGAAAATATACAAGTTTAGAAGCATTGTACAAATATTGATTTCTTTTCTTCATATTTTGTGCGTGTATATTCTGTCCAAAACTAGGGGGGGGGCAATGTGTCAAAACTGGAGGGAAAGAAGGTTTACTTTCCCTTCATACATAGTGTGCAGGTAAAATTGGCAAATAGTGGGAGTTGCCCCTCTCCACGCCCCCCCCCTAATCGCCAAACACTGTTTGTAGAAATTAATGTAAAATCATTCCCATGATAATTGAAATATATCCAAGAGTATGAAAGTAGAGTATTTTAAATAAAAACGGCACTAAAGTCATATTTTGTCATGTATTACATTTCCTCATTGAGTCCCAAGGTATCACATATGATACCACTTGTGAAGTAACATTTTCCTCGTTGAATCCTAAGGTATCATATTTGATATCTCTTCTAAAAATATCTCTAAATTTAAAGGGGGGAACACTGCAATATTATCTTTAGGTAGGTGGCAAATGTCCCAAAACTTGAAATTTTGTGAAAATTTTACTAAAAATTTGGCTTCGGCACTGAAGGAGATAGATATGAAATTTTACACACTGATTCAAAATACTAAGGGATAGAAGTTATCGTACAGAAACGTTATGTATATTACCTCAAACGTCAGTGTTGCCATCACAAAATATATTTCAAAATCTCAATAATTTTTTTTTGTTCGTACATATCTCTTTACTTTTCCAAGTATCCAGTGGATTATGAATATTCATTACAGTTAGGTAACATTTTTAAGTATTATTAATCAATTACTATTTATTATTAAGTACGATTACATTGATATCGGACACGTAAAGCAGTTTCAACATCACGAGAAATAATAAATTTACCATTCATCTTGGAAAAGAAAAATGGAATGAAGCATAGAAGAAATAAAGTTGACATTGGCATACAAATATAACTTCGGACCCTGAATTTTGTGTTTGAATACAAATTACTAAAGTTTACAAAATAATTTACAAAAGAGTATGAAATTATCTTCAAGCATATGTGTTGCCATCTCATAATAATAAACATTTCTAAAAATTTTAATTATCATTTATTTTTTAAAAATATTCAACCAATGATACATATTCATCCAAATAAGGTATTTTTTAAAATATTTTTATATGGTATAATTTTATAATTTCGTCAGTGTTGCAAACCAAAAACAATTACAATATGAGTAAGAAATGTAAAAATCAGCTCATCATAAAAAACAAATATGTGGTATGAAAAAATGAGTTCAGTTTACTATGGCATCCAAACATATGCTACGTTATAGTCTTTGGAGTCTTGATAACGTGAAATCAACAGAAATTCACTTTCGTGTTATAGTCTTCAAAGCATCCTATGAGGCACAAACTAACTTGCACTTAGGTAAATGATTTGTGAAATTTCAGAAGAAGAGATGTAAATAGTGTAAATCGTCAAAATATTATATTTGTAAATAGTGGTACAATAGTGTATGAAGTTTCTGATGTCTAATTTAAGTGTCTAGATGTTTGATGTATATTGTGAAAGGTGGTGTATATGTGAATGGGTTCAGACCTTGTTGGGTGCCATTAGGTGGCATACACTTACGGCTGATTAGTTTTAGCTGCTTTATTTAATGAAAATCACGCTAGATGTCTCTTTTGCAGAATACCTTTGCTTAATATATCGATCAAATTACATTACAAATTACATTACACATATATACGCCTGGAACAACCTGGTTTGGCAATTTTGCGAACTCAAGAAAAAGCACAGAACAGGCGTCACTCGTAAACATGTAATAAAAACAAAGAAACCACACTTGGGCTGCACCTACCAGTCAGTTATGTACTAAAATATCCAGCCTTTGCAGCAAAACAATCGCCGAAGCACATTGAAACAAGCAAGAATTTTCATAAGCACTCAAAAACGAAGAACGTATATATACGTTATCCGCGATTTGAGCGCAAAAGGGGAAAACGTATATATGCGTTCTCCATGCCGAAAGGGTTAATGTTGGCACGATTTACTTTCGCCAACTAGACGACGCGGTATCTTCTGATCAACAATAATTATCAGTAGTGTAGAATGGTATGTTCTAAGTAATCCCAAGTAGGTATCCCCTATTTTCTGTGGATTTAGCCTCAGTTGTATCATATTATGAAGATTTTTTTGTGGATTTTATTGCGTTCGACGACGTTCCAGTACAATTTTCACCGCAACTCGGTTTTTTCTACATCATCCTTTGTAGGTATGTCACGATCTTACGTGATATAACTTAACCTATTCACTTTTTTACGATCTTTTACGGGCTAAGTTAACCTACAAAGGTTGTTTTTGTCCTATTCTGGTTACATTCTTTTTTTATTACGATCTTGTGAGATATAACGTAACCTATTCACTTTTTAGGATCTTTCACGAGTTAGGTCGTTTTCTTTAACTCCAGTTGTTGTAACCTGTCACGAGGATTTTTTATTTTGTTTTAAGATCTTTTACGGACTAAACTAACCTACAATGGGAACAGCTGACGTATACGTATGCATGTCCAAGAAAAAAAAGAGATTTTGACCAAGTGTAACCGTTTTGTAGATACATTCACTTCCGGTCACCATTTTGAATTTCTTCCAGTCAGGGACGACACCGACACGATGTTAAAGCAAAAAAAAACCTATGTCTACGATCATCTGTTGGGAAGTTTACGAGAAATGAAAAAAATAGTAGTGCATATTAGTTGTTTCAAAGTAACCATTTAGGGCCTCCCCGATGGCGCAGTGCTAGCGTCGTCGCCTTGTAATCAATCGGTCCCGGGTTTGATACCCGGTGGAGGCACATAGTGGTTCGGATCCCACTTTAAACTGTAGGTCCAGTCCCGATTATCCTTACTGTGCATAAAGTGGACTTAAAAAACAACTCAATTCAATTCAAAGTAACCATTTGTACGAATGTCACCATAAGTACGAAGTACCCTCAGAGTAATCTTCTACGATGTATTTTTTTTATTTTTCACTATGGCCTTTCACGGGTTAATCTAACGTAAACACACTGGCAACATTTTTTATGCAATTCTTTCTATCTAAGCACACTGGCAAAATTTTTGATGCGTGCAAACACAATTCCTTGGGGTAATGATAAAGGCAAACAACGTGTGTTAATTAATTATTTTTTAAAGAAAAATCTTTGGCCCCCAAAGAAAATTATCCCTGTTTTTATTTTTTTGTATTATTCTAAACCTTTTTCTTACCCGTTTTTTTTTTCTTAAAACTGCCTAAAAGTTGATCCTCATCTCATATCCGGCCTCGGATATGAGAGTTGTTGTTGAATAGTGCATTTTGAAAAAAAAATAGCTTGTTCCCTTTCAGGCTACTTATATACCTACATGTACGTATATAAGCGTTTATTATTTTTTTTGCATCACATGTCCTTGCTAATTCCCAAAAACAGATTTTGACCAAGTGTAACCGTTTTCGAGATCCGGTCGCCATTTTGAATTTCGGATATCTGGGAGGACAGACGATGTTAACGCAAAAGAAATTCCATGTCTCTATGATTATCCCTTCGAAAGTTACGAGTGATCGAAAAAAAATTTGGCAATTGGGCCACCCCTTGACCTCAGGACCACCAAATTTTGCACGCGTACTCTACATCATCAAAATCGACAAGCCCCTCAACGGGGGAGATTTTTCGAGTTATTTTCGCGATATCTCTTACCGTTTTCGAGATACGTCCACTTCCGGTCGCCATTTTTTATAATTTCGGAAATTTGATAGATGACGACAGAGCAAAACTTGGATGTTGGAATTTCAGTACGTCAACATTTTTTCTTTAGTATTTTTGAATTTTGACAATTTTGTGCGAATTTCTAAAATGGTGATACTTGTTCTTAATTTTAGAAATTTTTTGGCGTTAAAACTTTTCTGTGACCCTCTCATTTTTGACATCTTGGACGAATGACTTCTCTGCACCAGGAGTACGCTGCACAGACTGTCGTAAGGGAGGGTAACGTGAAATTCACACACTATTTTGATGTGTTGATCGTTGACCACAACCTGCTTTCTTTTTGACGTGTTTATGACGAAAATGGGTCTCTGTGCTTTGAATTTGCTTGGAGCGTAGTACATGTCCACGTTACCCATGGTTACCCTTTTGTACGCTGTGTACTCTTCGTAAAGCTTGATATAATCGTTGGTGTTAATATCTAGGTTATAATTCTCGCGCGAGAAAACTTCGTTTCTTCCGGTCTTGATTTTGCAATTGTCGAATTTGCTGGAATCTTTTTCCTGGTTGTTATCGCGTCCGGTCTGAAAAAGCACAACCACGAAATCTGGCATGTCGAACTGTATGTTGTTGAATTGCGTCGTGACGTCGAATTCTGCAAACTGAATGGGTACTTGCGGAGTTTTCAAGATTTCCGCTTTGTACTTGAGGACGTAGTTGGTTTCGTATTCTACAACTGGAATTCTCAATTCCATGTTCTGAATGACGCATTTGGCTGCTTCGGGTAGGGTGTTGGACAGTGGTGTGCCGTCGGCGTACAAGTTACTGTATCGCATCAAAACATTGTTGTCGTTCGAGGATCTGCGAAAAGTGATTCTCAAACCTCCTTTCCACATGATCTCCTTATAGTCTGAGAAGAAAACCGGAAGTAGACGCATGGGAAACAGTACCGTGTGACTTTATGTCAAGATTTTCGTTCCTGCTTCGAATCCTCCTGCTTGGTAGTAAGTGGCATCTTGGCATCTGTTTTAGATAGTTTCAATGTTCCCACTACTGTGGAAGTGATCCTTGGATGATCAACTCTATCGATGATCGTTCCGTGTTTTCTAACTTCAACTTGTGAGAAGTTGCACGAAGTTGTCTGCGAGTTTCAAATTTGCGTTTTCGGAAATGCTTCTCCATTTTCTTTTTTCACGACGTCGAATTTAACGTAAAGGTTTGCTCTGTGAGGATGAACGAATCCGTCTCCAACGTCGATGTCTACCTCTATTTCTCGGTTCGGTTTCTTGCAATTCGTAACTTTCGATTTGCTCCATTGTAGTTATTTATATGTTGATCTCAACGATGGCCGTTGACGTGGCTCCTGCGAAATCCACAACTTCGCCTTTTTCGTTGGTCACCACCAATTCTATATGATCGATTCTGTTGTGACACACCGGAAAGTATATCGGTGACGAGGGAGTGACGATAATCGGTTCCATGAATTCTGAATTTGGTTTGAACGTCGCGATGATTCCCGTTTGTTTGTGACTACCGATATTGTCTGCTATTGTGATCATTCTTTCTGCCACGTTGCAGTGCACGTTCAAAGTCTCGATCATCAGAAATTTAGAAATGTTGGCGTCGGATGCCAGGTTAGAGTTTGGTGTTGTTCTCGAAACCAAAAAGCTCTCCGATCGTACCCAGATCCACGGTTTCTATTGCGGACACCAACTCAACTCTGTGAGTCACGGAGTTTTGAGAAAGAAATACTGCTTTTGGTAATTCGACTTGCAAAGTGGACAAATTGTATTGCCCAGTTATGATGTTGATTTTTCGTTTCCGATCTTGGTGGTGTTGTTGTGTTCAGTGACGTTTGGAATCAGGTACATGCTGTAAAATGCACAAAGAGCGATGGATTTAGGATAGACGATGTCGTCGTGCAACGTGAGTTTCAAGACCGAAGTTTCGCTTGTGAGATGGAACACTCCCATAATGTTTCAGGTTCGACGATGCTTTCTGGAAATCTTGAATTAATGGATTATTTATTCGAGACTGGAACATGAGCATGGAAACGTGAAGATGACCACAGTTCACTTCCTCGAAACCTTGGATTCTTTCGTCGTTGTAGTAAAGATTGGAAGCTTTGAGATATTTTACCAAACCCGATGGTGGAACACCATCGAAAGAATCGAAAACGAAAGCGTTATTTAAATTTTTGAGATAACATATCCCATGTGTACTTGGATTTTCGAAATTTTAAAAGTTGATGACTCCACATTCTTTCTTTCTTATGGAGGAAGGTAAAGAATCTGACATGAAAACTCCTCTGAAGTGTTTGATAGTTGAGATAGGTTTGGAAGTTAACAAAGAGAAAACTAAATGTATGCTTACAGGCCGAAACCAAGTGTTAGGTAATAATCAAAATCTAATTATTGATAACAACTCGTTTGAACCAGTTTCCAAATTCAAATACTTAGGAGAAATATTAACAAGTGAAAATTATATTAAAGAGGAAATAAAAAGTAGGCTTAATTCAGGAAATGCGTGTTACTTCTCTCTTCATAAACTTTTGTCTTCTCGTTTAATATCTAAGAAACTAAAAGTTAAAATATACAAAACAGTAATATTGCCTGTAGTATTATATGGGTGTGAAACTTGGTCCCTTACATTGAAAGAAGAACATAAATTGAGAGTATTTGAAAATAAGATCCTTAGGAAAATCTTTGGACCTAAAAGTGATGAGGAGATAGGTGAGTGGAGAAGGTTGCATAATTTAGAACTACATAATTTGTATTCATGTCCAGATATTATTAGAATAATTTACAGGATTCTTGTTGGGAAACCTGATGGTAAGAGACCTGTAGGAAGGCCAAGACGAAGATGGAGGGACAACGTTGAGATGGACCTAAAGGAAATCGGTAGGGATGGAAAAGAGTATATAGATCTTGCTCAAGATAGGGAAAGATGGAAGGCCTGTGTTGCTGCAGCCATGAACCTTCGGGTTTAAGAAGGCTAGAGAGTTAGTTAGTTAGTTATTGTTTGATTCCCAACGGTTCGATCAGAAATTCAATGTTGTGGTTACTGAGTGGTTCCTTTCTTCTTTTTAAATTGCTCAAAGCGTCGATTTTTTTCCTCTTGATGCCTTTACCTTCGTTCTCCATTTTCAGGGTGTGACGTTTCTGTTCTTCCAATTCTGCCTTGTTCTTTTTCGCGTCGATTACGGTTTTTGCTATGGCGGCACTTCCACCTGCCAAACTTCCCACGGCTCCCAAAGCCGCTAGAATTGCTGGAACGCTGAAAGTAGTACTAGTTAGTTGTTTCTGACTGCACCTTGCACAAGGCCAATTGATACTATTTAGATAATTTCTAGGTGTAGCAAATTATCTAACCATGCTTCGAATTCTAAACTCTCGTACTAGGCTAATTAACATTCTTGAAATGTCTAGCTTGGGAATGTTCTACCCTCAGAGTCAAGTCTGTTGATTGGTTGAGAGTGTACTTAATTTATGCTCCAAACAGGTGACTAGTTTTGTTTGAGAAAAAATGTTTTTCTACCTAACATAGTTTCTTAGTTATAATAAAAAACTATTTTATTTACTTCTATTTAAAATAGTGCATTATATATGAGAAAACTGAGTATTTGATTACCAATATAGAAAATAGACACTACTTTAGCATTATTCTCATTTGTTGTGAGTTATTATATAAAATAAAATAGACACTACTTCTAATACACCCTGTTTTTTATCCTCATTTGCTGTAAGTCAATGTAGGATAAAATGTATATGACTTTTGGGACATACTGCTTGGTCTGTACCCTACATGCACATGTATTGATCTAGTGTGGAATTTTCATGCAAACAACATATAATGTTTGTCTGCTAATGATAAATTACTCATGTACTCATGCAATAGAGTAATGTCATTGATAAATTATCTTGTTTGTAACAACTAAGTGGCTTTGTATACAGTATTATCTTTTAGTTTTCCTCTATGTGTCATTAGTAGTTTTTTTATGTGCGTGATCTTTATTAGTGGGAATGAATGCATGAACTTTTTGAGTTCAAGGTTGTTGTTAATGGTCTGAGGTATTTGGTTTGAGTTATGAATTACCTGTGTGTGCCTGCTGGTTCAAGGTTGGATATTGCATAAGTTAATATACATAAAAGAAAAAATGTTGCCTCACTTCTCCACGTGGAGCTATTGATTGTCGTTTTGCGCAGCAGACACAAGAGTTCGTGGAACTTCCTTCTGCCTATTCCTGGAATAGTTCAAGGTTGTTGTTAATAGTCTGAGGTATTTTCTCTGAGATATGAATCACTTGTGCGTGCTTGCTGGTTCAAGGTTGGACATTAACGTTTCCATTTTTACTTGCAAAGCTTTGTGGTTATACTATCCAAAGGCACTTAGCCATGTTTCTTTCTCTTTCTATTTTCCTTTAACTGGGAAAGTCTGGACTTTTAAAATATTAGCTAGCAAAAACACAAGTGTTATATATTAACAAATGCATTTTTACTTGCAAAGCTTTCTGATTATACTATCCAAAGGCACTTAGCCATATTTCTTTCTCTTTCTGTTTTCCTTTAACTGGGAAAGTCTGGACTTTTAAAATTTTAGCTAGCAAAAACACAACGAGTGTTATATGTATATTAACAAATGCATTTTTACTTGCAAAGCTTTGTGATTATACTATCCAAAGGCACTTACCCATATTTCTTTATCTTTCTGTTTTCCTTTAACTGGAAAAGTCTGGACTTTTAAAATTTTAGCTAGCAAAACACAACAACAGTTATATATTAACAAATGCATCTTTACTTGCAAAGCTTTGTGATTTTACTATCCAAAGGCACTTAGCCATATTTCTTTCTCTATCTGTTTTTCTTTAACTGGAAAAGTCTGGACTTTTAAAATTTTAGCTAGCAAAAACACAAATGTTATATATTAACAAATGCATTTTTACTGGCAAAGCTTCGTGAAAATATTATCCAAAAGCCCTTTGCCATATTTCTCGCTCTTTCTGTTTTCCTTTAATTGGAGAAGGCTTTTTATCCAGCTGAAACACCATGAGTGTTAAATACTAACAGAATAGATTTTACTGTTAATCTGAACTTACATTATTATTTTGTCTTCTCTGAGAGAAACTGGAACTTAGAATATTTTTCCCCAGCTGAAACACCATGAGTGTTGAATATTAAAAAAATATACATTTTTACTGGCAAAGCTTTGTGATAATGCTCTCCAAAAGAATTTTTATATATTTCAGTCTTCTCCTCTGAGAGATTCTTGGAGACTTAGAATATTTTTACCCAGCAGTAACAGAAGTTGCATTATTATTTTGTCTCCTCTGAGAAATTCTGGGAACTTAGAAAATATTTTCTCCCAGCTGAAACACCGTAACTGTATATTACTAGAAACATTGTATACCTAGTTTCAGAAAAACCAAAGTAAAAACTTCTAAGATAAAAACTGTTGATTACCAATTTTCTTAACATATAACAAGAGTTAAATTAATATAAGTACTGCCTAGTAAATTAGAGGACTTTTTAGTTTAATTTATTTGCAACACCATACTACTTTAGGTGGTCTGGAAATTTATTACATACTATTCTCATTAAATATAGTGTGTTCAAATTATTTAAAGAGCTGGTGTACAAAATCTTAGTCATTGTAGAAGCTCTAAAAGTCAATATTACCAAGATTGATCTGTATGATCTCTCTCTATATATAAAAACTAGTACCCAGCAAAAACTATAATAACTAATACCCAAAATAATTTACTGTTCTTAACATACTTAAGCATATATTAGTTTCTATTCAATTTCTAAAAATGTTTGTGCCAAATATATTATCTCCAAGTGAGATTGAAATATTAACACCCTCTAGAGTTGTAGTGTATCCAGAAAAATTTATATATAAATACCAAATAAAAAACAATGGCAAATCCTACATTTAAAACTGAATGCCACATTTGTAGTAAATTCGTATCTAAAACAAATTTGTCAAAACACTTGGCAATATGCACTGGCCAACCCAAAAATCCTAAATTACCAACTCAACCCTGTCCCTATTGTGGAAATCTTATTAGCATACCCAATTTAAACCGACATTGTAAATTTCAACCATCAACCAGCCAGACTAATCCTAGAAAAAGACAAGCAGATATAGCTCCAACTGATGGTCCTGAACCAAAACAAATTAAATCTTCAACCACACCTAGTGCAACAGCTTTTGGTGGTCGTCTCAATGATTACCCTTTTGAATCAGAGCCGCATTGTGATATCAACAATTTCTTGAAGAACAAAAAATCTTCAATAATAGAACTTCTGAGAAATAAACTTAAATCTAAATCTATCAAGTTTTATAGTACTCTATCCTCTGATTATGACATATCTGATGAAACACGTCATACAGTTTGCCATTGTTCGAAGACAAAAACTCTATATTTGAGTGATATAGATAATTTGTCGATAATTTTTATGTCGCTCTTCCAGTGAATATTCAAAATAAGAAAGCAGTGGTCAATATAAATAATTAAAATAACAAGTGTTTTCTGTGCTGTGTCTTGGCAAAACTTTACCCAGTTCATAGGAATCTAGAGCTAGTTCATCATTATGTACAGCATGAAGCAAAGTTTATACATACTATGTCAAATATCCAGTATCCTGTTGCTATATCTTATATAACAAAATTTGAAAAACAGACAAAATAACTCTTAGCAATCAATGTGTATGCCTATACAGAGAATAATTTTGTATATCCTCTCAGAATAAGCACCATCAATAATGATAATTCTGCTGTTATTGAATTGTTACTTATTTCAGATAACAAGAATTTCCATTACTGTCTAATTCGTAATTTCTCTCGTTTGGTTTGGTCAAATAATCAAACATAACAGGGAAATTAAGATTTGTCACAGGTGTTTGACCATAATTGATAATCAAGGTCAACAGAACTATGTCAAATTTCATCATTATGTACAGCATGAAGCAAAGTTTATACATACTATGTCAAATATCCAGTATCCTGTTGCTATATCTGATATAACAAAATTTGAAAAACAGACAAAATAACTCTTAGCAATCAATGTGTATGTCTATACAAAGAATAATTTTGTATATCCTCTCAGAATAAGCACCATCAATAATGATAATTCTGCTGTTATTGAATTGTTACTTATTTCAGATAACAAGAATTTCCATTACTGTCTAATTCGTAATTTCTCTCGTTTGGTTAGAAGTCAAATAATCAAACATAACAGGGAAATTAAGATTTGTCACAGGTGTTTGACCATAATTGATAATCAAGGTCAAAAGAACTATGTCAAATTTCATAATCAAGAAATTGCTATCCAGAAACTTGAAGAGCACAAAAAATATTGTGGTGAGAACAAACCTGTGTGTATGATTATACCCAAACCAAAAGAGATGGAGAAATTCAAACAACACAAGGCCCTGTTGGAGCATCCAATTATAATAATAGCAGATTTTGAGGCATTTTTTAAGCCAATAAACTATTCAGACCCTAATCCTGAAATATCTTCTACTACACCTTATCCGCTCTATGAGGTCTGCAGTTTTGGTTACATAGTTGTGTGGCAAAATTAATTAAAACCTAATGAGCCTTATGTATACAGAGGACCTAATGCTGTCAAATATTTTTTCCATATCTGTTGCTGAAGAGCAATTATACGATGCTACTGAGATTTGCCCACAGTGCAATTATATTTTACAAATGTAAAAGAAAAGTTTATCACCATTGTCATTTCACAGGAAAGAATCTTGGGGTCTTGTGTAATAGCTGTAATCTCAAAATACAGAGAAACAAATTTGCCCCCATATTCTTTCATAATGGCAGTTGTTATGATTTCCACCATTTAATTAGGCATCTAAGTTATGATACAGAGCATATAGATGTTCTAACAGAAAATCAAGGGAGATAAATTAATCTTAGCAAAACAGTAAAGATTTCTGAGAACAGTACTATTAAGATGAGATTTCTAGACTCTATGATATTTCCCTCTGCTGGCCTGGATGCTCTTGCCAACAAATTATCTGATTATTATCCAAATTACAACTAATAGTTTTCCTGGCTTAGGCATAGAACATATTAGACAAAAATTGGTCTATCCACATGAATATGTGACTGACCATACTAAGTTTCATGATGAATCTCTTCCTCCACAAAAGGAGTTCTACAGTCAGCTCAGAGAAAATAATATTACAGATAAAGATTACCATCATACACAACTAATGTGGAAGAAATTAGGGTGTAAGACAGTGGGAGATTACCATGATATCTATCTAAAATTGGATGTGACAATTCCTTCTGACGTATTTCAGGCCTTTGGAAAATTGTCTATCAATATATATAAATTGGATCCAGCACACTTTTATAGCCTCCCAGGGTTAGCTTGGGCAGCTATGTTGTTGAAAACAAAAATTCAATTGGTGCTGATTACAGATATAGACATGTTTCTTTTTATAGAGAAAGCTATACGTGGGGGGCATGGTACAGTTCTGTTAGAAAAATCTGTAGCATGGAATTTTTCTAAGGAAGTGTTGTGAAATATACGATCCTCCAATCAGAGTGAAGTTCGTTTCAGAGGAACAGGAGGCGTGACTCACGGTCTTCTTTGCAAGAAGTTCAACCAATGCAGCATTTTCTGACATGAGATAAAGTCAACATTGGTTAAATATTATTTCAATAACGCGAATCAGCAGAAAGATTGTGCAAAAGTTTACATTGTCGCTTTAATTGCGTTTAATCGTTTCAAATTAGTATTAAATTGTCCCATTTATAGTTCACGAACTTAATATATGTATTCACGTATGTGTTTGACAATATTATATCACTCATTAGAACAGTTTTCACCTTGTTTTCACTATGTGAGATGATATTTCATTTACATTTACGATAAAATAGTGGCTTGGATATAATGACAGTTTTCATTAATTAATTTACAGATGCATTTTTATTTGTTGAGTTAATGATTAAGTTAATTCGTTATTTTTCTGGAAAAGACGGAACCACAGCTGAAAGAAAATACACAAATTGCATTATTGAGGTCAAGATTTAGTTTTAACATCGCTTTTTGCACACATAAGCTAACCACGACTCGGGATACATTTAAATTGGATTCTGAAATATTATACCACCTGACTGGAACTCGGAAAAGACACATTGATTACAAGACGTCGATACATTACCACCAGACTCTGGCGAACGCCTATAATAATAAGGGGTGTGTGAGAAGCAGAGGACTGATGGAAAATAGAACGTAAATAGTATTTCTTTGAGTATTGAATTTTATATTTATACACATACAAGCCTACGAAAAGATTTATTGTGGTGCATGTGTTGATTGATTGCCACCGTGGAGATTTGAACCTACGACCATTAGAGTGACAACTCAGTGCGATAACCACTACCCCACGAACTCGTTCCTTTGTATGGCATTATTATATGTAAAGACGAATTTGTTCATGTGAATTTGATTTGCCTCCATATAAACAACACACCCAAACGTTCTTTTGTAGCAAATTAAAGAAAGGTTTTATGAATGTCACAAAACATTTAAGCCAAATCTACTATATTTACGTCGAAGTCGTTTTACCTGGAGAGGCTACAGCTTAGAAAATTGAGGTTGTGATTGTGATTGTAATTGTAGGATACCCGATAGGTAAGTCAAGGGTCTAGTGTGCACTAGATTGGTTCATTTATAGTGACGTGTTCAGAAATATGTAAAGAGGTATGTGAGTATAAAAGAGTGTTAGTGCTTCTTCATTTTTTAAACAGTGAACTCATATTTTAATATCAACTGGGTTACGAAGGGTTACAAATTTCATCTATATCTCTCTCTGTTCATCTCATTATCTCACTTAGGAACTAATTAGTATTGCAGGAGTTATACTGAAAAAGAAAACATTGACAATGACGATAAATTAGATTTACCGAAGGAATAGTTTTCATATTTTTTAACCCAAGATGAGACAGTCCTCGAAGGACCTTGACCTATCTCGCGACTGTCAGTCTCCCTCCCACAATCCTACCTAGAGGTGTGGAGATCTTCAACTGGTAACCAGGTGACGTGAGTCAGCACGTCGAACCCTCAGCCGTTATAGAAGATATCTGAAACCTGGTTACACCAGTCACTCGTAGCTCCCCAATTTCCTCACGATGGTGGGTTGCCACTGGTCCTATACACAGGCCGACTCGAATTCATGCCGTCCCGCAGTCGGTGTTCAAAGCACAGCGACTTAGACCTCACCGCCACGAAGGAGGAGAGTTTTCATATCTTGTTTCTTATACATGCCGACAATACATTAATTCTATTACGCACCAAAAGTTAGAGGAAAAAATTGCCGATTCTATAAGAGATTCGAACCTTCGATCCTCACTCAACTAGCCGCTATTTTTAACAATTTCCCACTTTCTCTCTCAAAAAACTTCGTTGAACATTTGTCTTAAGAGTCGTTAGCAATCTTGCAAACCTTATTAACCTATCTGCTGTCTATCACAAATGTATTTTACAACCTGGTAGATTTTGAGGTCTGCAATTTAGAACTAGACTTTTGTGGTATGTAATTCTAGACCGTGTACTATAATAAATAAATCAAGGTCTACGTATCTCATATTTTGTAAATGCGAAATGTCATGTTACATGTTACAAACGCTTTTTCATTCCACTGTTAGCTCCACATTTTGCCACATTTGCATTCTGAACACCAGCATGAAACGTGTTTCCCACATTTTGCAAGGTCAGGTGAACTCTTATCAGTTGTATTGGATGCCTGTAAAAATGTTACTTCAAACGTCATGGCACCGTGGTGGATTTCTTCCCCTTCCCCTTTTATCTTGAACGGTAGTTCCTGACTGGGCACTTCGAAACAATCACAGAAAAGCAGACTATCTTGTAAATCGCATGCCATTTATTATTTCGAGCTCCTAGGTTTTGGAAAGTGAAATAAAAAAAAAACGTATGTAAGATAAATTCATATTGTTTGGCTTCTCTGGGTAATTATTTCATGTCACTTTTCTATTTACTCCTCTGAAACTTTTGTCTACTGTTTTCAGTAGATAAATACGTGTTTTGAAACATCAACTGTGTTCAGATTTTCAAAAAGATATAAATAAAAAAATAATAAGGGGGAATGAAATGTAATATCTACAACCAAGATATTAAGCTTAACATATTATACACTATACTGAATATATTATTTTCACTTGTAGTTTCTCTACTGTACTGCTTTCAGTAGACCAATACGTGTTTTGAAACATCTATATTAAGAATTTTTAAATTTGAATTGGGTGCGTCAAAATTTAGGGTATTTTTCACCCGTCACACTATACGGGGCCCAGACCCTTATCACTACAAAAATAAGAGCCTGTCTGAAAACTGAAATATCCTTACCTGGGTTAAAAGCTGAGGCTGTAGAGGGAGAATCAGCAAAATCAAGGACAACACACACACAGTCCTACGAAGATTATATTGGCAGTAGGTCCAGACGACAGAGCCTCGTTAGTCTGCAAAATGCAGTCCAAGGTGTACTGCAAGGTGGAAGTGAGGTTGGTTTAGATTTTAAATAGATATAAAAATAAATTGTAAATCAGGAGGAATAAAAAATTATATTTACAGCCAACATGCTGAGCTAAACACACTACATGCAATATTACATGTAGTACTGAAGAGAATATTTCACTTGTAGTTCCTCACAGAGGTGCCCACAAGGGGGAATTATGGCGCGGGCTACGCCATCGTGATTTTGGGGGGGGGGATTTTTTCCTTCAAATAATATAAAATTCAACATTTATATATTTTTTCAAAACTATATGTAAATATTTTACCCCTTAAATGCACCATATTAAATTCATTAGATAAAGAAAAGAAAGTGTTTAAGGGTATTATCGAGGAGGGGGGTATCGAACGCTTACATATTAGGCCTTAATTGAGACATTGGTTCGGGGGGAGGGGATTCTGAATTGAACGTTGGGGGGAGCAGTATCCAAATCTAGGTCTTATATTATGTCAGGTATTTTAGTTAGAGGGGGGATTGAGCATTAAATTGAGGGGGTATGCAATTCTTGACAATTCTTAGACTGTTTGCGGAAATTCTGGTGTGGAGACTAAGAATTAATTTTTTGGAGGAGGCAATGTCCACTCTTTAATATCATAAGTCTAAAATTGGCATGGAAATTTTGGTGGTGGGATTGAATATTAAATTTAAAGGGGGAGAGAGGAAGCTTTTGATAAAGTGTTAAATCTTAGATTGTTAGGGGGATTTCTTTAGTGGGGGAGAGTTCGAATATTATATTCTGGGGACTATATTCAGCGATATGGTATCCACACGTTTTCAGCGCCGAACGTGCGAGAAGAGAAGCTGGAAATAGGTAAATTTCGCGGAATCCTAAGATAGTATTGACACCCCATTAAATTAATATTCTTGAAAGCCTACAAAGACATGGATATAAAAATTTTCTTCCTCGCTTCGCTCGGAATGATCTTTTGCGAGAATTTGTGTTTTGCGCTTTGCTGAGGTGAATGTGAAATTTTATATTATAACTGCATTACAAGACATAAACGATATTCTCGATATTCATTAATAACATCGCTTCTTAAAATATAATGCTTTGTGTTGGTATACTGCTTAATTTAAAGCAGGTGCATCATTTGGAACAAACATATATTGAATCCGCGTTTCTAACTTCTTGTCACAGGAAAATATTACATTAAACAGTTAAATTTGTACTGAATATTAAATCCATGTAATTATTGTAATGGGTTACTAAAATTCTATTTACCCTAAGAAAACGGGGGGAGGGGGAGTGAGTTCTTTGAAAGAAGAACCGTGTTATATTATCGCCCTGAGCTTAAGAATTTCTAGCTAGCGTTCTGTAATGTCTCGTGAAACAATAATTGAATCGGTCATACGGCTGGAGCATGTTATTTGGTTTGCCAAGGTTAAATTTTCTATCTTCATCTTAAGTTGTGTAACAATTTATGTTAAACACATAAATTAATTAATACATTTAACCAATCAATGTGCTAGCTTTAAGTTTTTTTCGAAAATCGAACAATTATAAAATATGGACAGTTTAACATGGTATTTAATTCAAATAGACATACATTATTACGTATTCATACCAACTATTTTGGGATTATTATGATGAACGATTTTAGGGGCGTTCTTGAGTGATAGACATCCCTGTTTAGGGAGGAGAAGCAGATAAAGTATAGTGTTCAGTAAAGCTAAGAAATTAGTTACTTTTCGTAGACACGCTGTCGTAATTAAATAGTTTGTGGGGATTACGATATGGTTTGAGGACGCGAATTATATTATTTTGGGAGACGCACACATGATTTTGGGGGGATGCGCCATTGGCCTTGAGAGGGATGGGCACCCCTTGTTCCTCAACTGTAATTGAACATTAGGCCTACTGAAAGTGTTCAGTAGGAAATCTTTGCTTTTCAGTAGATTTCCGAGAGACACGGTAGAGTACTACAATTGATAGCAGTAGATTCTGTCTACTGTAAACAGTAGAAATTACGTAGGTTGATAATGACGATGAGAATGAAACAGAGGTAAAAACAAAGACAATGAAATGCAGAAGCGACGTGGAGCAAACAGAAACGTAGAATGTCTGGCGCGAGATGCAAGAGTTGATTAAGTGATTGTAGAGTCAAATTCAGTTTAGAGCTCATAATTGATATTTCTACATGAGCTCAATACACAAACTACATACGTACAATGAGAGAATTGAATTGAGTTTGCGTCTCACGTGATATGAGTCGAAACTGTTGTTCCACACTGAACTGTGAAGGGATCAATATTCAATTCGATTAATTAGTGAATAGTAATATGCTGAGATTTTGTAACGATATGTGCCGAATGACTAACAGTATAATAAATTGTGGACACATTGAATTGAGTTAATATATTTGAACAATCTCATAACGTGCGATTTTGCATGAAATTTTATTACTTGAATCTACATCGCTTCATTGCAAATGCTACAAGGCATTTTATGGGATATAAAATTCTCTGTTCGATTCCCCGTTCCCCTGCCGTTTTTCTTTTTTATTAAACCGAAAAATTATTTATTACATTTTAGTTATTGCAAAAATTCGTATATTATTTGGTTTGCGAAATGTAGAGAAATATATTATTGTCTTTAATGTTTTTATGAGAATACAACTATGCATTGTGAACAAAAAAGGAAAATAAATATTATTCACAAAAAATTGCCAATAGTATTTATTTGTTTTGTTTCTTGATCATTTTCCCTAAAGTAAAAATGTATAACTTTCGCTGTACATGACACTTCGTCGAATATAACACATGGATAATTTTTATGCAAATGTTTGTAAAATGATGAGAAATTCAAAAAAAACATTCTGAAAAATCATTTTAAAAAATAACATTGAAAAATCATTAGAAAGGAGTGTTTTTTTTTTAAATAGATAACACTATTTTTCTTCAATTATTAATTAAATAACATACATAGTTGCTCTATATAATAATAATAGGGGTAATCGAACAAAAGTCAAACCTAGAATATTCGTCGTGTGAAAACCACTTTACCATTTGAAAAAAATTGAAGTGTTTTTCCTCGTAAATTACTGGCTAGTGCACGCTAGACCCTTACCATACCTACCATATCTACCCTACCACTAATAGAAGCCACGTCACAACCTCAATTTTACAACCTGTAGCCTCTCCATGTAAAACGACTTCGACGGAAATATAGTAGATTTCGTTAAAATGTTTTGTGACATTCATACCACCTTTCTTTAATTTCTACAAAAAACGTTTGGGTGTGTTATTTATAAAGAGGCGGGTGGGGATTATATTTCTAATTCACATTGAACTAATTCGTCTTTACTTATAATCATGCCGTATAAAGTAACGAACTCGTGGGTAGTTGTTATCGTACTGAGTGTCACTCTAATGGTCGTAGGTTCAAATCCTCACGGTGGCAAAAAACTTTTCGTAAGATTGATTAGTTCCTCATTGTTACTATTTGAATTAGTCTTCTTTGAAATTAACAACAAAATATTATACAATTAACTTTCCCTTTTTTTCAAAATGAAAAGAATAGGACAGGTTTCTTATTATAAGAATTGGTAATTTTAGTGGTCTCAACGCATCTAAAATCCAAAATACTACATCGACGTTATATCCCTACTGAATTCTAAGTCGACTTTATGCACAGATAGACTAATCACATCTTCGTCATATCTCTCCCATTATAATTCTGTTTCTCTCTTTCCCCCCTTCCCCACACACACATGCATCAAAATAAATCTTTTCTTAGGCTTGTATGTGTATAAATATAAAAATCAATACCCAAAAAATACTATATATTTTCTACTTTCCGTCAGCACTCTCGAAATCCCTAATTATTATAAGCGTTCGACAGAGCATAGTGGTAATGTACCGACGTCTTATAATCAGTGTGTCCCTTTCGGAGTTCCAGTCAGGTCGCATAATGTTTCAGATTCCAATTTAAATGTCGTGATTAGCCTATGTGTGCAAAAAGAGATGTTAAAACGAACTCTTGACCTCAATAACGCAATTTGTGTATTATCTCTCAGCTGTTGTTCCCTCTTTTCCCGAAAATTAACGAAATAACCTAATCATCAACTCAACCAAAAAAATATTCTCTAAATCAACGAATGAAAACTGTTATTACATCCAAACCACTATTTTATCGTAAATGTAAATGAAATATCAACTCACATAGTGAAAACAATGTGAAAACTGTTCTAATGAGTGATATATTATTTTCAAACACATACATGAATACAAGTTCGTGAACTATTATTAGGACAATTTAATACAAATTTGAAACAATTAAACTCAATTAAAGCGACAAAGTAAACTTTTGCGCAATTTTTCTGCTGTTTCGCGTTATTGGAACAATATTTAACCAATGGGGACGTTATCTCATGGTTGAAAATGCTGCATTGGTTGAACTTGCTGTGAAGAGGACCATGAGTCATGCCTCCTGCCCCTCCGAAGCGAACTTCACTCTGATTGGAGGATCGTATATTTTACAACACTTCCTCCTTGCTGAGCTATCAACATAATTTGGCAAGACGTTGGACTGAAAAAAATTACATGCCACAGATTTTTCTAACATGACTTTACAATGTACCACAGATATGCAAGGGCCAAAACCATACATATGACAGAATATAACACAAACGAACCTTATTGCTACATATTCTATGTTGATGTAAATAATTTATATGGTTATTCAATAATGCAGAAAATCTCCTATGGTGGTTTTGAGTTGATAGAACCTACATCAACAGATATACAAAATTTTGATGATAGTAAGTATGGTTTCCTTGCTGAGGTGGATCTTATTTTTCCTCGTGAATTACACAATCTATTTTCTGATTTGCCAGCAACTTCTGAGTTCAAGTGTCCACCTGAATCAAAAGAGAAGAAGCTTCTGATGACTCTTGACACTAAAGAGAAATATGCCATACACTATAAGAATCTCAAATCTTTAATGGAGAAAAATGTTCATATAGTGCAAATTCGAAGAGTTCGTAGATTCAAGCATTCAGAATGGTTGAGGCCTTATATTGAAAGGGCCTCCCCGATGGCGCAGTGGAAGCGTCCTTGCCTTGTAATCAAGGAGGTCCCGGGTTCGATACCCGGTGGAGGCACATAGTGGTTCGGATCCCACTTTAAACTGTAGGTCCAGTCCCGATTAGCCTTACTGTGCACAAAGTGGACTTAAAACACCAAATCAAACCAAACTTTATATTAAAACTAACACAAGACACAGAACACTTGCTACTTCCGATTTAGATAAGGATTTCTATAAATTAATGAATAATGCTGTCTATGGTAAGACCATGGAGAATATAAGGAAGCATGTAGATGTAAGTGTAATAAATTAGTGGCAGATCTAAAATTCATCCTTATTTCTTTTTTGTTCACAATGCATAGTTGTATTCTCATAAAAACATAGTAGTAGAATACGAAACTAAATATGCTCTCAAATACAAAGCAAATATACTAAAAAATCTACAAGTTCCTATTGGATTTTACACTTACCAGTGTGTCCAAAATCTAGCCTCTGGTGAACATTACGAATTTGATGCTACTAATCAATTCAGTAGTATACAGTATGATATGCCAGATTTTGTAATTGTACTGTTCCAGACTGGGAGAGGAAACACACAAGAAAAAGATTCCAGCAAATTTGATAATTGCAAGATTAAAAATATTTATCTTAAAAATGGACGTAATGATATTTTCTCCCATGAAAATTATAATCTGGACATAGCACAAGATGACTATCTCAAATTATATGAGACTTACACTGCTTACAAAAGAGTAACTGAAGGAAACATAGATGTATACTATACTCCCAGTGAATTCAAAGCACACAGGCCAAATGTTTGTCATCTACACGTCAAAAAGAAAACAAGTGGTAGTCAATAATAGACCAAAATCAAAATTGAATGTGAATTCCATGAACCTCTGCCTGACAACACTTTATGTAGTGTTATTCTTATTGCAGAAAATACTTTTATTTATGATGTGAAGAATGAGAGAGTCATAGAACAATATTAGTTGCTAAAAATATTTTTATTTACGAGAATAGACTAGACTAGTCTCTCACATAGGATGCCTCAAAAGTTTTTTTCTTAATATTAGTAACCAAAATAATATTTAAGAAACTGTCTCAGGTATAGGCAATGGAGGGTGTTTTAAAAATAACTGGTAATCAAGTAGTCAGTAATTTTGATATTTAAAAGTAAGTATCTTGGCAGCATTCTCAAACAAGACTAGTCACCAGTTTGGATCATAAATTAAGTACACCCTCAACCAATAAACAGAGTGTCATTTGATTCTGAGTGTAGAATATTCCCAAGCTGGACATTTCAAGAATGTTAATCATTTTAGTAGGAGAGTTTAGAATTCGTAGCATGGTTAGACAATTTGCTACACCTAGTAATTAGCTAAATCCACCAGAAGATATGCAAATATAGCTTAATTTGGCCAAAATAGACCATAGTATCAATTGGCCTTGTACAAGTGTAGTAAGAAACAACTAACTAGTACTACTGCTGAAAATGAAACCTCCCGTGTGAGATTCTTTCCTCGAACGCTGCAATCTTTTCAATTGAAGAGTGATGAACAACAATTTCATTCCGTGAAAGCAAGAAAGTTTCTTTTCGCATTGTTTCTTGGTGAGTAACCCATCGAGGACACCCATACGTTTGAGATTCGAGTACGGTATTTGGTACACGACACCCTTGGGCTTCATGATGATGCTATGTTATATATATATATATATATTTTCGGGGAAAGAAATAAAATAAACTTTTTTGTCTCACTCAGCGCGATGATGTGATCGATAATATCATTAGTCTTTGTGTTTGATGTGTTCTGATCTAATTTCTCACTAGCTCTATAAGTTTTTGTGAATATTTCACGTGATAAGTTTTTTTTTTTTTTGACAATCGGTTATTTATATATCGTGGGAGTCGAAGAAGAAAGTTCGTGCTTCGGGCAACGCAATGTACCAATCGTCGGTGTATCGTCTTATTGCTTGTCTTGCTTTGTGAAGCTCGTCCAACCTCTCGTCCAATTTTTTCCCTGCAACCCGAAAAAAAGGCGTCGAGATCTTGCAAGCTTTTTGTGTCGCATATTTTCCGAAGGTGCTCCATGAGAACCATCTTGCATGATGGTCGAAATTCTGATATTACTTTGACCAAATCGACATTTCCGTCTCCTTCATCGAAAGTGAATGTAAATGTGTTATGGAACAGTTTGGGAGGAAGTTGTGTTATTTGAAGCTGTGTAATTTTTTTATGTGGTGTTATTTATATACTCCATCCCAATTTTCGTTTTGTGATCATGGTGATGGTCGTGCCCAAAGCTGCAACCCGTTCCCCCAGAGAAGCCTCTCTGCTGATGAGTCTCCCGAATGCTGCATGTTCCAATTTTCTGTCTGCTTCGTGACGTGCATCTAGATTTGTGTGAGTGTTGTAAGCGATGTCACGATCTTTGCATGCTGCGTCCAACGGATTCACTCCCCTGTTTCTTTTTCCAAGCGTTGTTCGAGTTTGGTACCCGGTCCGCAGTTCTGGTAACCTGGGATATGGAATTTCGAACGGTAATTTATTTATGATGTCGTTCACGAGACCCTTGCCTTCGGTCACCTACCAAAATTTCGGTATTCTAATCAGGTATCCTATTCCTTTACTATCGTTCACGATGAAGTTGGAGAGTTTGGTGGTAATCATGTCCACGATGCCTACCTTTTCGTTGTGAATGTTACGATTACCTGCATTTTCTTCGCCTGCTATGAAAGTAAACGATCCACGAGTTTCCTAACATCGCCAACACATACGAAATCCTTCGGTAACGTGTTGTAGCGTTTGACGCCGCTTCCACTTTTTATATCGTTCCAAATAGGTTTAAAGAGATTCTGTATTTTTCTCAGCTGCTGGATTTGACACTATTCTGAGTGGCGTCGTTGTTTTTGGTACAGAGCATCTGACAATATTAAAATGTCCGTGTAACTTTGATAATCTTCGTCCGTGTAATCTTTCGGATATTTTTTGGTGATCAGTTACCACAATCCTACCGTACAGGGATACCTGGACCAACTATCTTTTTCACCTAAATTAATTTTTACGTCGTCTCCTTCGAATATGACTTTCGATTTTCCAATTTTCCAAATCACTCCTTCGTTAGTTTCCATGCTCGGATACAATCCGAACACCTCATTCTTGTCGAATTTCGTGGTGCTTAAATAATCTCTTGCCAATGGACCCAACTCCATCTTATCCGAAGAGGGTGAAGTGCTGCCTATAGCTTGACGTTTCGGCGGTTGTCTAAGTTCGAGCGGAGTGTGAATGCTAAAGAGAGGCGTTGGAGGATAATCTTCATAATTTCGAGCGGCAAGAAGTACGAGCTCCATGAAGAGATCCTTATTGTGTTCTGTTACATTTTAAATCTGTTTACCGAGACCGCTGATTGCGTCAATGATAGGTTGACCTTCGCGCTTGTTCTCTTCGTAAAATTCACGATTCTCGGATTTCCAACCTTCGAAGCGTTTCGCAAGGTAATCGCGCAATTTCCGGTTGTCTTTTCGTTTTGTTATTTCTTTGATATGGGGTTATTTTGAACATTGTGTAACGTTGCAACATTTGCAAAGTCGTTGATTTTGTTTCTGTATTTTCCATTGTTCGCTTTTCGTGTCATGTCGATCGTAGCAAATCTGAAATCGTCACTGTTCCAACAAGAAGAGCAGAATTTCGAAAATTCATTGTAGTTTATATCTCCTCCTACATAGTCATCAGAGACATGTTTGAGATTGCTGTGATCTTGACGAAACAAACAAATAAAATTAGCATTGTCGCGTAGTAACTGTTTTGGAATTTTGGAAAAAGTTTGAGCTAGGTAAAAGCAATCCATTTTCCTGTGACGACCTTGAGTGAAAAAGTTGCGAATTTCATTTTGATTTTCTAAAATTACATCGTCGTAAACCACTACAGAATTTTCGTGACAACAGTCGAGTGGTTTTATTTCGGATTCAAAAGTTGCTATGCTTAGTCCCTCGTACAAATTAATCAGTTGCTGGTATTTCGGTTGTTCCAAACTTTTTGAAAACACGTACAGATGCCGATTTTATTAATCTACACAATTCGGTGCGAGGAGAAAACTGTCCACCAGTAACGTAGTTTTTCCACAATCAGAAGGATCTACGATTAGACAACGAATGTTATCGGTTAGTAATTCACAGTTTTTTCTTTTAGTTTGAAATTTAAAATCTGGTAAACGCTTCACCACGTTCCACGTACTCATAGAATCACTTCGTTTGCATTGATTGAACTCTTTTCCGGAACTCCCAGCCATTTTACGAACAGTTTGTTATCTTTTCAGCGCAATACTTTCTGGATCAGGTATGTGTAGTTTTAGAGAGTTTCTCTTCGTAAAACCTACGTTTCAAAATTTCGTCGCGACTATCCTTTATTATATACGTGTCACGGTTTCCGGGTAGAACTCGAACTACAGTAAAACGTTCCGTACTCCAATTTTTTGTGAACCCTATCTGGAATGTACCTTTGAATTTGCTGATCCTCACCTGGTCTCCTACTTTGTATTTAGGTTTCTTAGTCGTGGGACGATACTTTGGACAATAAACCGTAGAAATGAAACGCCGCTCGTCAGATTTAGTAACGTCAGCTGGTTTCATATCGATGGTGTGATGTCGTTTGTGATTGTAATCGTTTACGAGTTCCTGTAGGATGTCAATCCATTTGTAATTTCCTTGAAGCCTAAACAGTTTCCACATGTGCGTTTTCAAGGTTCGATTGAAACGTTTATGTGACTGAAGGTCGAATAATGCTGAATGTTGCGTTTTCGAATGAATTGGTGGAAGACGGAATTGTAGAATTCCTTCCCGTTATCCGTTTGAAGGAATCGTGGTCGTATACCACTTTCGTCGAAAATTGTTTCGAATGCTTCCACTACACATGTTCCCGTTTTGACCTCGAGGGGTAAAGCCCATGCAAATTTTGAAAATGTATCTATTACGGTGAGGAGGTACTTGTTGCCCTTGTTGATTTTATGTAAATTTTTCAAATTACCACTGTTCATTTCGACGAGGTCCCATTGCCACAAATCGTCTATGCCTTTTGTCACCACCGATAAACGTTTGTAATTGCGACGCGCAGGCTTGTGTAACTCTTTCACTATAGCCTTCCTAGACATTGAGTGAGAGATTTCGTTTGAAGAGAATGATTAACGTGATTGGATGTTTTGAAGGTGGTACTTCACTAGTATTTTGAATAAAGAGTTTATCTCCAGCGAACCACATAAAACATCCTTATGTATTTCATATACAGAATGAGTTTCATCCCAGTATGCTAAAGGGATATTTCCTGCCTTCTGGACTCCGCGCTTACTTATTAATGTCATTGTATTTTATTTCCGACTGTAGACTGGTGTTGACTGTATTTTGCAAAGCTATCAGATCGCTTCTTAACTTTTATTCCTGACATCCATCATAAGAATCTCACACGTTCTTCGTGTGTCCAAAAATATCGTTAGGCATTTTTTATTACTATGTTTTTTTATTTATTATCGGATACGTGATTCTCAATTCTATGAAGAGAGGAATGAGTTTGTCGTAATCACTTAGAAGCTCTACATACAGAAAATCTTCTGCAGAAACATCGTACGTGGTAGTGGAGTCCATCCTATCGTGTTTGATTCGGTAAATGTTACTCTTTGAGGAAATTTTGATTTCACCCACATTTTCTGGATTCACGACTATTTGAAGTTTCCCACCGATCGGAATCTTGTAGAAATTGAGATTGTTGTTGAAGACGTAAAACGTTTTACCAACTTGGTCATCGTATTTCGTCCAAATGCTGTTCAGGTGAATAATTAACAGACCGTTGAGTTTAGATAATACGAAAGCAAGAGATCGAAACTTGGTGGTGCAGTTTCCATAATGATTTGCGATCTGAAACAAGTTCATAAACATGGCTATTTATTTAATTTTGTATGTGTAAGATTTTTTCAAATTTTAGTAAAAAATAGAGATTGATGATAGATTTTACTTTAGCTTTTTTTTGTTTTTGTCTTGTTTGATTATGGACATTTGCTACATTTTTTCCACTTGTTTCAGACGACACTGTCCCCATGGGAGATTATGAATCCCACACTCGAGGATGCATATTTTATCATCACGAGGATCTAATGCTACTTTTCTAACTTTATTGGTTGTGATGACGTGATCTATGCTTTGAATCCTTTTTCCTAATCGTAGCATTGTAGACTGTGAGTAGAGACAATAAATATAATCTTGAAATAAAAGTTTGTTTTTTACTGTATTTTTGCCAACTCCTTTAACTTTCTTCGTGATGCTACTCTCTGTTCTTATTGTATACATTTTTGAACGCAAGCCGGCAACTCGAGGACGATGTCACCATTTTTCTCATCTTTCAATTTGCCAGGTATTTTTTTTGTTACGGGAATGAATGTTCAACCTGTTCGGTTGGGAGTAGGAAGAAGAATCAAAATACTCGAATATCGATGGATTTTTTACGTCTGCATAGAGGTTAGACGTTTGGATGTAGTAGATGAAGCTGTCGGTGACCATGTAGAGCAGAGACATCAGGGTTGGCAAAATTTGTGTTTTTTTTTAAAAAAAATAACAAAACGCACTGTTTTTTTTGTTTAAAATATGTTTTTTGTTTTAAACATAGTTTTAAACATGAGTTAAAAAACATGTTTTAAACACGTTTTAAACAAAAGAAAGTCATCCATTTCCCAGTAAATTATACTTAAAGTCTTTAAAGAAAAAATAGTCATTTTTATGAAACTATATTACTGAAGTACAATGGTGGCAAGGACAGTTTATTTCCCTTCGGAGATAAGGTTTACCGTACTGCAGGGAAGGGGTCTGCGCCACACATTTTTTTGGGTCGGGACAGGAAATTCTTTAAATCCCGACATTCGGGACGGGGAAAATTCTCAAATTCCCGACAAAGTCGGAAAATTTTCGGGGCCGGATATGCTCGAAATTGCCCGAAGCTCTTAAAATATCGAATTCTACACGTAATTTTCATCTTAAGTGCTTGTTTTTGCACTTCTGGTACAAAAACTAACAATTTCCTATACGTTCCAGACATACATTTACAATGAAGAAAATGTCGTGATTTGACGACTTTTTAAAATGACCATTCGTTATTTCCCTACTGCTTGGGATCCCGAAAAGTCGGGAAGTTATTTCCCGAAGTCGGGGTCCGGACGGGATTTTTTTCCCGATCCCGGTCCCGACTTTTCGGGATCCCGCACACCTCTACTGCAGGGACAAAAGTTGGGGGTGGGTAATAGCCAGGGTTTCGGAGCGGAGCGGATCAACGCTCCGACTGTTGCCCACGCTCCGGAGCGAGGAGCGAGATTCTAAGAAATGCTTCGCTCCGCTCCGGAGCGAGGAGCGAAATTTTAGAAAATGGTTCACTCCGCTCCGGAGCTGAGCGCTACCTTGACACGCTCCGCTCCGGATCGGAGCAGAGGAAGTTGAAAAATTTCTCGCTCAGCTCCGGAGCGAGGAGCGAAATTTTAGGAAACTGTCCATTCCGCTCCGGAGCGGAGCGATACCTCGTGAGCGATATTCTAAGAACTTACGCACTCCGCTCCGGAGCGACTCCGGAGCGCTCCGAAGTTGGATAATACGAGTGTATACAGAAAACTAACGATCAAAGGTTCCGAGTACATTAGTAATTTTGTTTGTGGAATTTGTACGGCATTTGAAAATCGCCCGTTATTGTTGTTATAAAACTGATTACTACTAAAGCCACGGAAACAGGCCAGAAAAGATTACGTCACTCACCTACAGTGTTGCCAATAAGCAAGGAATAATCCTTACACAATACACCAGGGAAGGCACAATAACCGCATACGTACAGTCACGGAAACTGCCGGCTTGTATTGAATACATCGACTTTCAATGGAATCGTTACAAGCCGGCAGTGTCCGTGACTGTACAACGCGCAATGTGTCAACTGTGAAGCGTATAAGAAGTGTGGCAAACCTGGAGGGCCAGGGGTGTAGAGGAGGCAAGGGGAAGCTTCGATCTTCACTAGACTGTTTTCGTGAAGAGAGCGATATTATTATTATTATTATTATTATTATTACATTTTCATTATCACTTTTACTACTCTACTACTACTTCTGGGGACATTATATTTCAATAGCAGGTGTGCCACCTGTGGTTTTATAAGTTGAGAGAATGGAACCACTCTCTCATTTCCTGCCAACAGGGATCGCGACTGAAACTCATTTCGATTCAACTTCTGGTTCGGGCTAACATATCGGCCCGACGTTACAGTCCACGCCTCGGGAGAATTGGTTCGAGTAACACTGGCGAAACTACTGCAGAAAATCCATTCGACCTTCTAAAAGGCTAGGAAATACAGAGTTTTCATATCTAATTTTTTAAAAATCCTGACACTAGAAAGTTGAAAACCGGCTTAACCAAAAATGTAAGTTGCCACATTTGGTTTAATGAAGGTATAAAGTCGAAAATCGGAATGCTGTTTGTATACAGCCGAACAGGAGAATTTAAATAGTATGAAATACAGGGTTGTCATATCGATTCTTTTTCCCAATTTTAAAGGCAGGAAATTGAAATAGGTATTTAAAGGTTACATACGTATAGTACTGCAAAAATTACAAAATGTCTGGTTGCCATATCTAACATTTCAAGTTTGTAAGCAGTAATCTGGAAATAGGCATGGTGGTTACAAGAAAATTGCAGAAATTTTGAAAAAACGACGACTGGAATGTTGCTATTAGTGTTGGCCACGGGAAGAGACGGGACAGGCTTTTAAAAATTCGAGACAAGACAAGATTGACCATGTGTCATAAGACAAACGAATATTTTCGAGACGATACAGCATTTCCACGAGACTCCACGAGACGAGACAGGCCAAAGTCTCGTCTCGTGGGCAACACTAGTTGCTATATTTAACTTTCTGAGTCTAGAAAGCCAGAAAACGTATACGTATAAAATTAATATTTTGTGTATTGAGTACGTTATACACAGCAAACTGAAAGCAAGTTTTCAGTAATGAACAATGTGTAGTCAGCAGATAAGTCGAAACAAGATGTATAAACCTTAATAACCGTGATAAACACAAAATGTAATATTATCTACTTGGATAGGGTCATGTCCTGAATTTTATGGTTTCATTTTGAAAAACAGGGCTGCGAGAAATACGTGCCTTCCTCACTGGGCATTTGATTTGATTTTTGTTACTTAGCTTTGAATTTAGGCTAATCGCGACGATGATAATGAGAGAATTGATAAATGTGTACTGAAAAAAATGTAGCGCGCTGTACCCCGATAACATAGTGGTAACAACGTCGCCTTGTAATGAAGGGGCACTGGGATCGATACCCGGTGGAGGGACATAGGGGCTCGAATCCCACTTTAGGTAGGATTTAAACTGTAGGTATATTCTCGATAGCGTATTGTTGACTCTTAAATCCACCTAAAGTCCATAACAAAAGGCATTGTTTCAACGTATGTTGAATGTATAATTGCAATGTATATTGTGATAAATTAATCCTTAAGCAAATATACATTTGTAATTCTGTTTAACAATAAGATACTTCACTTTCCTTTACATCTATTCACAAGAGCATAAAAATACAACTCGGAAATTTATTTCCAAATGAACAACCTCTTATGCATATCTTTTACGTTTGTGTGTGTGTGTGTCTGTGTGTGTGTGTGTGATGGTGAGTGTGTGTGTGTTTTCTGAAATCTGGCACTTCATAAATGTCTATTACATAACAGAAAGCATCGTTGGGTATTCAATATCAGACGAATAACGAATTCCATGGGAATATTTCAGCGAGTTCGTGGATGTGAGTTCAGCTCTCAACGACAAATGGTGTTGGTTTGACCCGCGTTAATGTCATTGGTGTTTCCTTTGTGTTTGTTTATCTATCACAGTATATTTCTTTTCCATAGTTTCGGTGTCCTATTTTTTACCGACTTATCTAGGATTTGTTTAAAATTACGGATCATGAGAAATATACGATTAAAGGAAAGGCAAAGTTAATAGTCCGGAAAATACATATTGAAACTTATAATTAGTTGAAAGGACAATTGGTCATTGTTCATTACAATTATAGAAATAACTTGATCGAAATACTTTGTTTTCTTTTACATACATTTTTGTAATTCTTTTTGTGCACCTTTCCATTCCTACTTGAACAGGTAAACTATAAATAAAAACTCGGCATGATTTCCTTCAATTCATTATTACAGTATAGATCTTCCATGATTCTCGTGGCTTATGATGCATAGATTTAACAATTACGGATTTTTCTTTTTTGTTCTTGTATATTGATTTAACAAATCTAGTCACCTTATAATTCCATTAACCGAGACTGGTTGGAATGATTTCTCCATTCGTATGGACGTCCGGAAGGGAGGGGGCCACGCCACCCGGAAATGAAAGTCAATCAAAAAGTATATATTTCACGCATATAATTTCATTTCAGTCACAGTAATATATGTTAATTATTGCAAGGGCGTTGCAGGAACATGGTAACTTCAAACTGTATAATTTTTTTAAAGGGAGTAATACTATTTTGGGGAAATTCTGCCTCATTCTGCCCCCCTCCCTTGGAAAAATACCTTGCTTGTCCCTTCCCGGAAAAAATCCTGAAGACGTCCATGTATCAGCGGCGTTAAAAATTTCATTAAATGTCCATACATCACCGTTGACAAGCACACATAATATGCATGTAATGATGCAAGAGAACACAGCTTTTAAAGGCTTCTTTTTATGACAGTGAAGAGAAGAACAACACGCGCAAGTAATACTTTTAAAAGAGAATTGGTGTAGCATAATTCTAATACAACTGGCAACACTGGATCTGTCTGGCAAAGGCGATGTCTCTACGGATACGTCGAACGCAACTTACAGCGCAGGAAACGAAGTTCTCAACCCCGAAAGCACACACAAACAAGCTATGTACAGTGGGATCCATGAGTATTACCGTGCAAATTGTCCACGACTATTTTCATTAATTTTTCTCTTGCATCCTATGTGTTTTTAAGCGATACATTTTTATGTATGCTGGTACAAAGTTGTCAACAGCTTGTTTTGAGTTTTCTTTTAATTCTTGCAGCTCTTATTGGGTCAAATAAAGTGCAAGAGCATGGTGATGGACAATTTGCACGGTAGTACTCATGGATCCCAATGTACCAGTTTCAACCTCCTTCCCTCTTGAAATGGGCACAAGACCAATACGCTAGCCGACTGCACTGAGTCACCTGCAAGTAACACGGAATACCGCACAAAACGAAGCTGTCTGTTGTATGGGGGAGGTGGGTCGGACAAATCCGCAAAGCAGAAAAACTGATTGCTTGAAATTATTCGTAACCCATTCAGCACATAACATTCAAACTCTTATATCTAAGAGTCACAATACAAAATAGTACATCTCAATACAGAAATACTATTTACGTAATTCATATTTCAACTTACATCAAATGAACAATTTACGTACTATAGCTTTCTCTCTCTCTCTCTCTCTCTCTCTCTCTCTCTCTCTCTCTCTCTCTCTTGAGCCAAAACAACATTCTTGTATTGTTTTACCAATGTTTAATGTGCATGATTGATTGATTGATTTAGTTCATTTTACTTCTCTTTTTTGTTGCTTTTGGCTAATCGCGAAGATGGAGATGATCGATGTTATGATTAAATTCATGAACCATACACACAAAGATTGTACACTCGCCTCACTTAGTACTCCGGCAGTTTGTTTCTTTATACAGCATATTTGCGGAAGATACAATTCAACATACAAGTGTATAAAACAAACTTATTACTAACTTCGTTGACCCTGTACAAGCCCATGCCGGGATTTGAACCACTCCACGGATCCCTGACGTCATAGGGTGCTGTGCTGTAGAGCGACCACAAACAAAAAAGCTTCGGCCAAAAGTGCCCGCGCACCTCCCCCTTCACCCGTTCAACTAGGGTCATAAGGAAGCATGATCCACTCTGTCCCTCCCCTCCAAGCGGGGGCGATCATACAGACAAACAACTAGAGTACGTGGAAACAGGACTGCAGGCTCTTTTCCATGTGGTTCCATTATAAACACTCCGTCATGGAAGTCGGCTTTAATGTGCACATTCCCATTATTCATAGTTGCATTACAGCATTCGTGTAAAAACAAACCCCTAACCGGATCGGAGCGTGCTGTCAAAAGCACCACGCTCCGGAGCGGAGTGCTGTTGTCTCACGCTCCGCTCCGGAGCGGAGTACTGCTGTATCACGCTCCGCTCCGGATCGGAGCGTGAGTCCCAGAAAGCCGAACCACTCCGCTCCGGAGCGGAGTGCTGTTGTATCACGCTCCGCTCCGGATCGGAGCGTACCTCTCAAAAAGCTGAACCACTCCGCTCCGGAGCGGAGTGCTGTTATATTACGCTCCGCTCCGGATCGGAGCGTGCGACTCAAAATGTCGAACCACTCCGCTCCGGAGCGGAGCGTGTCTCTCAAAAAGTCGAACCACTCCGCTCCGGATCGGAGTGCTGTCGTACCACGCTGCGCTCCGGAGCGAGGAGCGGAGTAGAAATGACGCTTCGAAGTCGCTCCGGAGCGCTCCTTTAGTACGCTCCGCACTCCGCTCCGGAACCCTGGTAATAGCCTCACTTTTTCCGCCACTGCTGAAGTAGGTTAGGATTCATATACATCTAAATTTCAAGAAACTAAATATTATAGAATTACTATCCTCGTCCTGGAAAAATCAGGGTGAAATATTTCCTGCTGCCTGAACAGTTATACAAAGCAATGAATCGTATCGCAAGAGAAAAAAAATCACATCATGATCAAAATCACGCATTGTGTATTCAGATATTAATTACCAGCTTACTTACAGGACGGTACGAAACAAAGAACTGAGAAGTTTCGATTTCTATAGTAAAGCACGGTTCCTTCTTGTCGCACAACAGTTTTTGCTACCTTGTACATACATAGCTAGCCTGCCTAACCTAACAACGTAGGCATTTAACCTAAAATTAAAAAACTTTCTCCCGTGACGTAAGAACATAAGGTTGCTGAAGTGTTGTACGATAAGTGAGACCCGTACAGCACGGATTAATTGACATAGATTCAATGAAAAGACAGGGTTGTCAAACAAAAAAAATATCACAGACTATAAAATATCAAGTACCAAAATGTGTTTTAAACACTTCTAAAAAAATGTTTAAAACACATTGTTTTAAACGTTTAAAACATTTGTAAAAAACAAAGCCGTGTGTTTTAAACGTCTAAAGCAAAGTGTTTTAAACACTTTTGTTTTAAACATGCCAACCCTGAGAGAGATACAATCGTTATAGAGAGGTTTCATAGTATCATAGTGGAGCTGTAACATGAGAATCTTCTACAAGTCGAGAACCGTAGCTCCAACATAAATAGGCTTATTGAAACAAATCATTTTTCTCTCCATGTGGATCAGTGCTAGTTGTTCGTGATAAATTTTTCGCGACTTGTAAGTTGGAGTCAAGGTCCTGCACTTATTTGCATCGGAGACCAACCTCACGTCCACACGATTTCGCACGTTCTTCATTGTCTTACCAAACACCGCATTATTCATAAACTTGAAGAAGTCCCGGTCAAGCTCAGAAGAAACGGCGGTACGATGTACGGTGTTGGTTTCAATATATGGTCTTAACCACTCGGAATGTTTAAACTTGAGTATTCTTCTTACATTTACTATCTAAACTCCCTTCCCAATCAAAAACTGTAGACTTTTGTAATGAACAACATACCTCTCTTTCGCATCCAAAGTCATCAGAAGCTTTGGTTTAATCGATTCAGGTGGACATTTTAACTCGGATGTTGGTGGTAAATCGCTGAACAGATCGTGCAAGTGGTCGGGTAAATCAAGATCTACCTCTGCGAAGAAACCACATTCCCTATCATCGAAATTTTCAACATTTATCGAAGTGGGATCAATCCATTCAAAACCACCATAGGGAAGTTTTGAATGGATTTATACGGACACTCCACATCATGGAGTGTCCGTATAAATTGTTGACATCAATGTAGAATATGTAACTGGAGGACCGATTTGGTTCGTATTGATTCTCAGACATATGAACGTTGTTTGCCTTTGCGTGTCTTTGCGAACATTGAACCATTCCGCCCCGTATGCCGCTCAGCATGTTGGAGATAAGTTCCAATTGATGTGAGTTTGGAACAACATGGCCGACCACGCCAAACCAGGAAGACCGTAAGAATGTGCAGGGTGTAATTTATAATATTCACTACCGTTTTCCTGAATGCCTGAAAAACATCTGCGAGTATTGTTACGTCTAATTTCAAGTATGTATCTTGATAATTCCGGAGAGTATTGCATTCCAGTTTATCCCACATTGATTTCGCTTGCTCGTATTCTTCGTTTGTGATGCCTGTCTCTCTGAGTCTGCTGTAGAATTCTTTTTGAGGTGGGAGAGTATTGTCATTAAATTTAGATTTATCAGTTACATATTCATATGAGTAGTATAATTGGTCCTATTTCTGGAACACAAAATTGTATGACCCCCTCAGACTGGTTTTGGCTACACTTAAAACTATGTCAAGATGCTTTATCCCACAGTGTGCTACTCTGTCGAATCCAAGAATTTAGTAAAAAAGCCCTCGGGGATTTCCCGTAAAAAGTATGACCCCCCTCAGATTGATTTGTCTACACGTACAAAAGCTGCATCTGTCAGATTGTTGTCCATAGGATTGTAAAAAATATGGCCCTCTTGGCATTGTTTTGGCTACACTTAAAACTAGGCCAAGATGCTCATATGAGCTTATTGCCTTTAGTGTAATACTCTGACAAGTGTGCTTAAATACTTGACAGTCAGTACAGATTTAATATGTTAACCCGAATATTTTAATTGGGCACCAGGCTCAACTTGTATATCTAGTACGAAGACAATGCATTGTGCAGAGGTCTTCTAAAATTGCTCTGTGACTCTTTCGTTTCTTATATCATAACCGTATGATTTCTGACCTATAAGAATAACACTGCATATGGTGTCGGCAGGTGGTGTATCATGGAATTCACAGATTATTTTAATATTTGTCCTGTCATTAACTACAACCTGCTTGCGTTTTGAGGTGTTGATTACAAACATTGGTCTCTGTGCTTTGAATTCATCGGATGAGTAATACATGTCGGTATTGCCAGTAGTGACTCTTTTGTATGCTCTGTAGGCCTCGTATAATTTAAGAAAATCATCCTTGGACATGTCTAAATTATAATTTTCTCTAGGAAACACCTCGTTTCTGCCGTTTTTAAGATATATGTTCTTGATATTGCAGTTATCGAACTTACTTGAATTTTGTTGCTGGTTGTTGTCTCGACCAGACTGAAACAGCACCACCACAAAATCTGGCATGTCATATTGTATACTAGAAAATGAATTCGTAGCATCGAATTCGTAATAGCTACCAGTGACAGGTTTCTGGACACATTGATATGTATTTTTGTTGCTATCCAAATTGACTATGCCACACTCTTTTTTGAGCGGTTGTTCTGGTAAAGAATCAGACATGTACACACCTCTAAAATTTTTGATGCCCAGTGGTTCGATTAAAGCTTCAATATCTTGGTTGGTAAGCGGCGCTTGTTTTTTTAAACTTATTTATGACTCTTTTAAGACCTTTGCCTTGTTTTTCTATGGCCAGATTATGGCGCCTTTGTTCAGCTAATTCGGCCTTATTCTTCTTGGCATTTATTACTGTTTTTGCTATGACAGCCGATCCCCCTGCTAAGCTACCAACTGCACCTAGTGCTGCTAAGATAGCCGGGATACTAACTATAAAGCCACCTACATGTGATTTTTTTCTGGATTGCTGTATTTTTATTAATTGGGGGTACTAAGTAACAACTTCATACCATGGCCTTTGGCAAGACAAGAGCTTTTTTTGCGCTGTTTTTTGGTTAAAAAACTATCGATAGTACCAAGAGATTTAAGACCTGCATAAGGTATCTGATACATAACACCCTTGGCCTTCATCGTAGGTTTATTATATACATATTCTGGGATTGCATAGCTTAAATAAGTGGTTTAAATTTAAGTCGTAACACTTATTGCTGGGCCAGTTTATTTAGTCTGTTACAACCCCCACCCTAGTTTTTGTTTGGTGTTCACAGCTATGGTAGTCCCTAATGCTGCTATTTTTTCACCGAAAGAAGCATCTCTGCTTACTAATCTACCGAATCCAGCCTTTTCTAATTTTTTGTCTGCCACATGTCGCTTGTCAAGATCGGTGTGTGTGTTGTATGCTATGTCATGGTCTCTACAAGCAGCGTCTAGGGGATTAACACCAGGGTGCTTAGTCCCGACTCTCAATACGTGAGCACGGAAACGACCATTTCGTTATCACCCCAACTCGTGATCGGAGAGAAAATCGTAGTCCTGACTGGTCGTTAACGAGTGCCGACTCATTACAGGCTTGGCACCTATGGAAGCAGCACCCTAATGTTCACACTCACGGTACCTATTGTGACATCAGACGTCATTCAAAATACCTACTCAGAAAAAAATATAGTGAACATATAAATAACATAACAACCGAATGTACTACAAACCCTAAGAGATTCTTCACTTTACTAAATTCAAGAAAACAAAGCCCAGTTATACCTAAAGAAATTGTTCATAATACTGATATTGCTAGTGGAGAAGAAAGAGCCGAACTTTTTAATGTTTTTTTTCATCAGAACTTCTCACCTCCCTCACTTTCCGACCCTCTCCCCCACTCAAATGCTGTCTGTCCTCACACACTATCTTCAATCAAAACATCCCCCGAGGAAGTAAAATACCTTCTCGCTTCATTGCCCCTCCACCGGTCCCTAGGTCCAGATGAAATCCCCACAATATTCCTACGTAAAACTGCCGACTCCTTGGCTCTTCCTCTGTCTGCCTTACTCAACAAATGTTTCTCTAAGGGTGTGTTTCCTAAAAACTTCAAACGGGCCAACATCGTGCCCATTCACAAAACTGGAGATAAAAAATGTGTAAAATCCTATAGACCAATCTCGCTTCTATCGCCACTATCAATTATTTGTGAAAAAATCATCAAAAACAGGTTACTTCAGTTTACGTCACCATATATTAACACAGCACAACATGGTTTTCTTCCAGGCAGCTCTTGCCTAACAAATCTTTCCGTCTTACTTTCGCATGCTGCCAGAGCTATTGATAATAACTCCCAACTTGACACTATATATTTGGACATTTCGAAAGCCTTTGACAAAATTAATCATAAATTTCTCCTTCATAAATTATCATCCAGATTTAACATCCATGGCAAATTTCTCTCTTTACTCCAGGACTACCTCCATGAGCGTGAACAACGTGTTGTTCTTTCAGGTACCTCTTCTAACTTTCTTCCCGTTTTGTCTGGAGTTCCCCAGGGGAGTGTCTTAGGGCCGCTCCTATTCCTTCTGTACATGGATGACCTCCCTGAAAAACTGTCCTCCCTCCCTATCAATATACTTTTGTTTGCGGATGATTGTAAACTCTTTAAGGAGATCTCATCGCATCATGACATGATGATTCTTCAAAATGCTCTCACAGAACTTGTTAAGTGGTGTCGTCAGTGGAATTTAGAACTAAACCCTCAGAAATGCTCTTTCCTTACTTATTCCCTAAAAAAAGAACAAAGTGGTGTCTACTTATACTATTGAAAACAAACCAATCCAAAACGTTTCCACCCAAAAGGACCTAGGTATTATCATGGATGAAAAACTCACTTTTAATTATCATATTATTGCTACCACTAAAAAAGCCATGCGCCTTCTCGGTCTTCTATACAGATTTAGCGAAATTCAAAACCCATCATATCTTGCTTTATTCTTTAAATCTTTCATCTCGCCCATCCTTGAATACTGTTCCCCAATTTGGGCAATGGCCTCAAAAACCAATCTCACCAGAATAGATTCTGTTCTCAGTTTCTTTCTTGCAATTGTTCGCCATAGAATACCTTCCTTTCGACATGTATCCAAATCAGACACCATGGCTGCTCTGAATATTCACACTCCATCCTTTCGTCGTGATCTAGCTGACATGAAATTTTTATACAAAATAATAAATGGCAAAATCAGAACAGATCTCCTAATCAGTGAATTCTCACTTAGGGTACCCCAAAAGCTAACGCGCAACCTGCAACTCTTCCACAACCCAACCACTAGGCTATCCCTTCTACAACGCTCCTTGTTTTACAGGCTCCCAGAAATCTACAACAAACTTCCCCTGAATGTAGATATATTCCTTCCAGAACGTAACTTTTGTATATTACTGACGAAGAACATGTAAATCTATCCCATCTTGTTATTGTTTTTTATCTTTTGTTATTATTTGTTTCTACTTTATGTTGTTTCAGTGTAAAATGGCCAAATAAGACTGTATCTGAAACTCTGAGTAAATAAATAAATAAATAAATAAATTCTCAATCTGAAAGCCTGATGGCTTGCTCCGGTCACGTGACTAAACGTCATCAACTGGAGGCGAGATAGCTGCCATGTTTGATTTGCTTCTTCGGAATCAATGTTGGACCTTTTTAGTGAATATGGAATTCTAATGCAAATTTAAGTACTGTAATCGAGTTTATATAACGTGTAAATATGCTTAAATGTGGAAGAGGTATGGTGTATAAGTCTTGTGTACTCAATTGCAGAGGCAATTACAATGAAAAAGGTAAGAGTAACATTTACATTTCTTCAAGATGTTGTTAAAAATGAGAAATTTTTAGAGCAATTCCATGTGATTCAGTCACTACGAAAATATACAAGTAACAAATGTATTACACTAAAAAATAAATAATAGTAATAGTTCATGATGTAAACATTTCATGTGTCCGAAATAGGCATCAAATATACTCGTAAATGTGGACAACATGTCAACATTTTTTTTAGAATTATCAAATAATTTACCCTGAATTACAAACGTTGGTTAATATTACGTCTACCAAAGCAATTTGTTAGTGTAAATTTTATGCAAGCATTCGATAAATTATTCATATTAATTACACAAATTTTCAGTTTCAAAATGTGTTTAATGAAAGAAAGCTATACAACAGGGCAAAGTTGATACATGTGTACATTTATTCTTATTTTATCCCGCTTTATGCTTCTTTATGCTAATCGGAGGCTAATGGAAGATATGTTGTACATTTAAATACAAAGGTGCGATGTGTAACAAGAACGTCGATGAAATATTCGTGTGTAAAACTATCCAAGAATATATGTTACTTATGTTTCAAATACAAATGTTTTCACACTGAAATCATTTTGTTACCTAGCTATGTTAATATGAACTACAAATGTATTAAATTTTTTAAATTGTTTCATATAAACTGCTTTTTATTTTTTGTCTTTGTGAAGCTTCAATGTTCGTAACTTTGATTATTAAACCAGTGATAATGTTTATTGTTTCATAATTTATTAACATTCTTCACGATTTTTCTAACGGAATGTAAAAAACAGTGTAAGGAAATATTCCAAATTTTTATTTCCCAAGTGAACGTTAAAATGGAAATATTAATCTGCTTTTTTTCTCAATGAAACTCTTAAGTTATTGTCACAAATCTTACTAACGACAATGAAAAGATTCAATTTGTTTATTATCTTTCGTTCAATAAAGTCAATAGGATCGATATTACAATGTGACAAATTATTTACGTTTAGTCTTTATACACAGGAATGTAACATTGCCCTTGTACCAATTTCTTTCGCTTTTGCTGCAAGAATATAGAAATTAAGGTTTTGTATTGAGATTGTATAGCTACACAGAATATCTGGATTATCTGGTTGATTAATTTTGGGTAAACTTAAAGACAATTTAATTGATTAGGTAACTTGGAAAGTTTACGGTCAACCTAACATGTTTTTTATTTAATCAATTGATTTTACATACAAAAGTTCATACAAAAGCGGTTACGAGTTTTACTTGGTTTGAGTTGCTGTTTTAAGTCCACTTTATGCACAGTAAGGCTAATCGGGACTGGACCTACAGTTTAAAGTGGAATCCGAACCACTTGTGCCTCCACCGGGTATCGAACCCGGGACCCCTTGATTACAAGGCAATGACGCTACCACTGCGCCATGGGGGAGGCCACGAGTTTTACTGTAGCTGACCAATATTCCCGATAATATTTTTCAAAGATATACAATGTTTAAATATTTCTGACAGGAAGTTTCTAACGGATTTCAACTCTTTCTTTGTGCTATGGTAGGAATTTTTGTGGTGGCCATAGTGACTTCGTCAATGAAAATTTTGGTGTAAATATTCAATATTATACATTTTTCTTCTAACTACTATTCGTCGGGAGGTAAATGTCAAAATTTAACTTCATAAGAGAAATAAATATACCTTAATTATCTACGGTAAAATTACGTCAAGGAGTTTATAGCGTTAAGACGATCGCCTCCAGATGATGACGTCTTGACTAAGCGCTGTGGCCTGAACCTCAAGATAGTCTTGGCCGACTTCGATGGCTTACGAGTTCTCGCTAAAACAAGTTTGCACTCAAAACAAGTTTGTCCTAGAGGCTACACCCAAAGAACCAATCAGATGGCGAGAATTAAAATCGAGAGTCGTGAAGAATCGATCGATCTTCCTAAAAATCGATTGTGGTTTGTTTACTGTCTTATGAAGTTGCCCAAATGTCGAAATTGATCTTAAATGTAAAACTGCACGGAAAAATAAACAGTGAGTTTATTCGAATAGATAATATTCATGTATGTGAGTGGCACTCCATGAGGATTTTTCGGAAGAAAAAATAAAACAAATCTATGCACTTACCAAATTAGCTAATAACGTCAAGACTTAAAAAGGAAAGAAAAAAGTTGTACAATGTTATGAATGTCCAGCCCAATATTTTTTAAAGATGTAATAGTAGTTTTCTTAACTGCATAGAAGGCAGGGAGAGGGAGGGTTGTTTCTTTCAAATTTATTATGAAAAGAGGTGTTTCAAATATGTGGTAACTTCTCGGTCCAAGTTCCGATCGTTTAATTCAAAATTAATGGTGCAATGGTATTTTTTACACGGCTCGATTTTTTATCTGTATTAACACATCGTTACCACACATTCTTTATAGTTTTAGTGATTTCTTGCTGCATTCGTGTGAAGAACGATTTTTCCCTTCCACACATACCTACATGATTGTTTGGGAGTATATATATATTGCAACATATTGAAGGTTAGGTTTTTCTTGGTAAATAATATTTTACGAAATTTTAAGGGCAAAAATACACACATATTCCTAAAATGAATGTTTTGCTTGTCTTTGATACAAATAGCTGATTGGTATCTTACGTTTTAGGTTAAGCAGGTTAGATTTAAGGCTCTTAGAATTAATAAAACATTCCCAAATACTTTCGTTGTAAGGTTGGGTTAGTCAGGTTTAGGGTTCTTAGCATTATAACAATATCTCTAAGTGAACAAAACATCCAGTCTCAAGCACAAAACTCCCTTCGAACCTTGATGAAAATCTGTTAAAACTCCATGTCTTACATAAGCGGAAACCAAGATTGATTATTTGCTGCAAATCACAGCTACTCGTGTAAGCTCCTTTAAAAATCGAAGTATCTCGGGTAAATAATACTTTGTGTAGAATTTAACAGTGCTAATTCATTTCTCCAAGCTTCAAACTTACCTTCACATATTGTTTCCAGTATTCCAAACTACTTTCTAATACATCTATAAAATTTGCAATAATGAAAAAGAAAGAAAAAAGAAAAGAATATCATTCAACATTCGGAACCGTAGCCAACTTCTCTATTAATGGCTGAATATTCATTTTCGGTAGGTAATTGTGGGAGTTTGTGAATGAGGGCTGATTTTCTATGAGCATTGTAGGAATATGTATGCATTTTATCCTAAATTTTCCAAATTTTATTTACAAAAAAAATATATTGAAAAATCGAACGAACACATCAAACATTGGGAAATACAGGAGTTTTCCATTGTTGACATAACATTAAAGTGCAAAAGCAACCTTTTGATGTAATTCTTTTATGGCACATTCCTGGTAAATCCAGGTTCCTCCCCTCACTAATTCATAATTTATTGAATGGAGATGGAAGTATACAGAATTTCTTTGCATTACCAATACAAGTGTGATTTTCCTCAGTGAAATGTACAGAAAACATACCTCAAAAATGACAAAAATATGCTGTCATACAATGAATTTGATAAAAAATATGCCTTAGGTTTTTTTTATGCATTTACATGACAAATAACAGCATCATCATAGCATTCACAGAATATAGGAAATTTAATTTGGTGTGGAGAAATAAGCTAGGATAAAAACATGACAAAAATCTGAGGCCTGTAAGGGAAAAAAAATCTGAACATATACTTACTGATTTCATAAAGGTGCTTTGTCAAAAATGAAAATTGTTACTTCTGGAAGTTTATGACAGCCACACAATCTTCATTGTGTACCTCAACCTATCTACTTACCATTCAAGTTACATTTCTGGAGGTGTGAATATCCTTAGCTAGTTATATGCAATAGCTTATGGCAAGTTGTGAATATGCTTAACTAGATGGCACCTCCATTGCAGGAAGAACACAGTAATTGCATGACAAATTGTATGCTGTAACTTATTAATGCCTAACAGAACCAAGAAGTTACAGAACTGGAATTGTAAATTTACACAGAGATCCAAGTTGTGGAAATTATGGGAGTGCAATACAGAGTTGTTTTTTTTTTGGAAACTCTGTGAGCATTGGCACATAATACCAAAGACATGTTTTTCCATTTCATAAATTTTCAGTCAATTATAATGTCTCTAACATGTAAATTTTGCATTCCTAGATGCTCTTTAATTATTGGTACAACAACTTTAATTCCTCAAAACTATTTATTCAGTGAAGTGTAATTTTCAGTCGTTATAGTACCGAGACAGTGATGTGAAAAGATTTATGAATTATAATGACAATCTTAGTGTAGGATTTCCCTTACTCTTTGAGTGGAGTGGAGTTTTAAGTCCACTTTTGTGCACAGATAGGCTAATTGGGACTGGACCTACAGTTTAAAGTAGGATCCGAACCACTATGGCTCACCGGTTCTCAAACTTGGAACCCCTTAATTGCAAAGCAAATATGTTACAACTATGCCATCGGGGAAGCACCCCTACCATTTGAAGTAGATGATGTAACAAAAATTATTGTGGATGCCGTATGCAAATGGAAATATAGCATCAAAAGGTAAAAATAATAATAAAAAAAAGTATCTCAAGAGATTGAAAATGAAATCTGGAGTCCCCTTGATGTTGCGGTAATTAAGATTTGACTAATCTATTAATGGGGAGACTGTTCAAAGAAGTCCTCCCATTAATGACTATTGCAATATTGTTGTATGAGAACCAGATGGACCTAACTTAAATTTATGTAATTTTCACGAGTGATTATGTCTGAATATAAAAAAGTCAGTAATTTGAAGATACTTAAATCCTCTTTACCACTAATGAGAAAAGCTGGACATGGGTGAATCTGACTCCAAACACGGCTTTTTTAGAGTTACGTTCCTCTGGTTCTCACACGGCAACATATGACATGAGGTCGTCTTTATGCACAAAGAAGCTACAGTTTAAAGTGGTATCTGAACCATTAAGTGCCTCTGCTGAGTATTGAACATGGAATCCCTTGATTACAAGATGGCAACATGCAACATTTCCAATACACCAATGAAGAGGCTTGAACTGTCAGTGAGCAAATGAGTAAAGTAAACCAATTTCAGATAGAACAGCACTGAAAAATATATTTGCAATGAAACTTTTCTAAATTAAGTGGGAGGTGATTGTGTACATTATGAAACATGTATTCATGAAATCAGATACACACTGATGCAGACCTTTTGTACACAAAAAAGGCATAATTAAAAAAAAACGGACTACATGGGAACTTTGCTTTTTTTATCAGCTTTTTAAAACTTTAGGAAACCCTTTTGTGTGTTCTGTTACAGCTCTTGCAATAACAATCTTCTACAACACACTACTTTATGGCAAGAGTAACTAAGGCAAGGAAGTACATTGATATTTCATAACGACAAACAAGGCTTAATAACTGTTACAAAGGGAAAGCTTTAAGCAGAATAAAATAAACCTTTTCATGTTTCATCTTGCATATGAAAATATAAATCTCCTTTCTTTAAAGAAATATATTTTAAGGTAACAGCCATCCAAGCCATATGAAATGGCTGATGTGCATTTTACTGAAAAATTATCTGAAAATTATGGCTCAAGCAGATATTTAGTTTTCTGTTGGTTGAGTCCCAATCTTCAAAAAAACTTTCCAGCAGGTAGTAAAAATAAATAAGTGAACCATTTAAAGTATTCAATAATTAAATGAAAGAAGTGAGGAATTGGCACTGCTAACAATATTGAAATAAAGTTCTGGTGTACCGTTACAATGTTATATTTCAAAAAGAATGTCACAGAAACCCTATTTCACACAAACTTAATAACATTAAAGCACATCTGAAGATTCACACACACACACATGCAGAGTTGACAGTGGATGGGAAAACTGAATTTTCTTCCATCCCTCTATCTTTGATTTTTGTTGCCATAGGAGGGCGATAGTGAAGCACCATGTTCTTTAAAAGACACCTCCATTTTTGTTTTAGGATGCCAATGGTCCATTACATTAGACAGCTATGCACCTCAGGAGTGTTTTCACCAGCACCATCTATTGGTGTCATGACCCATGGTCCTCTGGATACCCACTGTTACCCGCAAAGATAAAGAAAGGCCTGTCCTGAGTTTCCACTGTAGATAATAAATATCCCAATAACAATTGAAAGTAACTTCACTCAAAAGATTTTAAAGGATCAGCAGGAATTCAAGTATTAACTTATGAGCACTTCTATAATCTATTCCTTTACTTCAAAACATCTAAAGTGCACATATCCGGTGACGGTTCCCCCAGTCTCTTATGAAGAAACTGTATGTTAAATTTGGCAATCCTCTAAAGTGCCACATTAATACAAATTTTGAGTACTTTTGTTCAAATCACAATGTCAATGTTTGACTTCTAAAAATACGCAAGTGTTCCACAAAAGCTCTATTTCCATAGCAAATGGAATGTTGAACAAATGAACATATAATAGCCCCATCTAGTTGCTGCACTTTTTTACACTCTGTGCAGTGCAGGTGTATCAAGTGTCAAGAGTAGTGCAAGGAAATCACGTTCAACCAACTAGACGGAAAGCAGTGTTCCAGTTAAGAAGATTCAACAAATGCCTGTCTGCTGCTTTGAACGGTCATTTGATTAGTTAGCACACACCACATGACCATACACCAGTCCGAAAGGTAGTGCAGATGGTGCAGACACCAAATACACTACTTGACTCCAAATCAACAAACTTAGACAACTCAGTGTTGCACCGTGTAACCAACTAGACGCTTCAGTGCAAAGAGAGTCAAAAAGTGCAGTCAACTAGATGGGGCTAATGTGTTATGACTCCTAGGTGTTTTATAAACTTGCCTACAACAAACGAGGTTAGATAAATTTATCATCCTCAATTTACATTCTACAAATTCTATTACATTTCAATAATCTTGTTATTCATATCCAAATTACACATGTATCATATTTAATCACATGCTCATTGTGTGGCAAACATTATAGATTATGCTAACTGTGAATGTTATATGAAGGCTTCCATGTAAAGTATTGTCTGGAATAAAAATTGTTATATGATTTTATGAAACATTCACGTAACATTTCTATTAATAAAAATGCTTCCACATAAAATTGTCCCTAGCATGGTCTTGTTGTATACTGGTAGGGTTTCTTATTATTATTATTACTACTTGTATCTAAGAATAAAACGTTTTGATAACATTTGAAGAACTCAGAAATGTTTAAGTTTAAAATTTACGGATAATGCACATTTTGTAATAATAAAAAGGTGAGAGAAGAGAATACTAGACTTATTGTAGAACATAGATAATTATGAAACAACACTGCACATGTATTCATAATACAGTAATGGTAATAAACATAGTACGTCCACATCTTTAATAATGCAGTTCATATATGAGATGAGTGCAATTTAAATACTTCATGGAAAAATTATTAACAATAATTATTCCAGACTTAGTACATCTACATACCTAACAGCCAAGTGTTCCTTGTACCTGCCTTATTCTTATATTGACAAAAGTATCTGATGTTGGAATTCCTCATGTGTCCACCCTGGATACCGAGAGTAGTCACAATATTTTCATTTTAATCGGCTATCTGAAAAAGAGGAAAAGTACTGTAACTTTTGCACAAATAATTGGGTTAACAAGTTGAGGTATTGATAATAATAAGATACTGCACAAAGTTAATGATTTTTTTTAAATATATATATATATATATATTCATGGTATTCTGAATGAGAAATACCATCCATCTGATGTTACACATTACTCAGTTGTTTACTTCTGATTTATTTGAAAATAGCAACTGTTTTGAAAACCCCACAAATTCACCTTTTACTGTGTTCCAATAAAAAATAATAAAATATTAAAAGAATATCACTCTGGAACTGTTATTGCCATGAGCACCTTTGATTTGGTTTGTCTTAACAATTATAATTGTATTGTTTTGTCCATGCAAATAGGAATACGAGATAAAAAGTGATACAAATTTGTTTGCTAATCCAGAACTATATGGATAGTATTGAAAATAAACTAGCATGTTCACTTGCACAATATACCTACCTACATGGCCAGTCAGCCACTCATTTCAGTATTTATGTTATATTACATTTTATTGTAGAAGCTGTCTAAAACCCACCACATGATGGATGTCAATAGGTGTTATTATAATGAAACAAAAATAACGTACACTATCGTACCTCCTTTTAACATCCAGCTGCGCTGCTTGTATCAATGGGAACTTCATCCATTGTGAGGAGCAATAACCACCATAGCACTGCACACTTGCTCTATACACTGGCTGATGACCTATAACCATCTGGCTGGTACCTCCATGTTGTGAAAATGAGAGCTTCTAGCACCTATAAAATTATTTCAGAAAAAATAAATATAAATTCTCTTACAAGGAAATTTCTATCAAACAGTTCCCACTGACTCAAAGATTTTCATGCTTAAAATAAATTCATGCTACCCACTATCAACACATGACATAAGGTAGTTAAACTGAGTGCATTCTGTTGATGGCTTCATATAGAAAAAAATATTTTCCCCTTTTCAATTGATGGTTATGAATACAGTATACCAAGTACCCCCTCCCATGCACACACACACACACACATATATATATACATTAGTAATGGCATTTTTGTCACAAAAAAGGTTTTCTCTCACCAGTGTCTGGGCAACCGAATGGAGTACTTTCACTTTTACTGGTGCTTAGGTGTTTAGGTTAGATTTTGTGATTACAATAAAAAAAGATAATTTTACATTCCCGTCGTGATAAAAAAATAGATTTGGGATAAATTCTAACGTCCGTAACTCTGTAAATATACGTTTCTATGCCCCCAAGCTTCTGATATAGTCTTAACAACAGTTAATCTTTCCATGGGGAATTTTTCCTGGAAATTCGAGGGAGTACGTAATTTAGTACACTCGACCTGCAATTAATACAACTTAAAACATAGTGTCAAAATTTCCTTTAAAATCTTTATCATCAGTTCACGTACTGTATAAATTATGCGCATCATTTTTTTCCCCTATATATAACATATGGTAGTGGTGCCTAATTGAAGTATTTTATAGTACCGTAATTTCATTTACTGGTTGCAACAGGACAATACGTTGCAGAAAATTAATTGTTCTTATTTTGTGCGGCATCGTTATTTTACATTTTGATGTGACGTGGGTGGAATGTTGGCATACATTTCCCAGGTGTATCAAAATATATTTAGCAGTAGTATTTTATTTCGCGATTGCTAAGCTTAAGGAATGTTGCAAAAATATCAGCTCTAATTCTTACAAAGTACGTGGAACAATGTAATTAACAATAAGAAGGAAAATGGCACGAAGTATTTAATTCTTTAGGTACATCGTAGCAACAATTCACAATACATAGTATTTCGCTCTCCCCCAGATTTGTTCCAATTGCCCTTATGTTCATACCCAATAATATTAATAACATACTAACATGACGTACTTACTCGAAATACGACTGAAACGAAGTGGGCTTGCAATACTTCTTTCTTCAAAACCATCCTCCGCAACAGCTGATAATGTCCATCTTGAAAATCTGCAGCCGTGAACGAACTCGGTAGGTGCCTGGCTTGTGAGTAGGTTCCACTCGTTTTCTGTTAGCGCGTCCGTAACCGTATTCGTTAACGAAGAGTGGAGACTACACTAAATGGCATTCGTTAGCCTTTCTTGACAAAAACGTCACGAACTCGTTAGACCTTAACGTGTTGACAGTTCAAGACTTAGGCCCCAGGGTCCCCTCTGTTTAGTCTATGGTCTAGTTTGGTACCGGGACCACAATACTGATAGCCTGGTATGTGTAGCTCAAATGGCAGCTTGTTTATGATGTCATTAATCAGCCCCCGACCCTCAGAGATATTCCAAAATTTAGGCGGTAGAGAATTAATAATTTTTATAAGATAACCAACCCCCTTAGTGTCGTTGACTATAAAATTAGACAATTTGGTGCTTATCATATCCATAATTCCGACTTTTTCGTAGTAAAAGTTGTAGTTACCGGCATTTTCTTGGCCGGCTATGACGAGCAGCCTATCTATTAGTTTTCTTACATCGTTAACCCAGACAAATTCTTTAGGCAGCGTGCTGCACTGTTTGATCCCGCTACCTGTCTTGATCTGTTTCCATATCGGCTTGATTAAGTTGTTGTATTTTGCTCCACTGCTAGACTTGACTCTTTTTGTGTAGGATCGTTGTTCTGGTACAAGGCATCCGATTTTATTAGTATTTCTTTGTAGTGCTCATAGTCTTGATCTGTATAGTGGTCAGGCTGTTTACGAGTTATCAGTTCCCACAATCCAGGTGTTCCAGGATACTTAACAAAATCGCCTCTTTCTCAAAGATGTGATTCTGAATATACAATCAGATCATCATCCATAAATGTTACCCTAAATTTGCCAATTTTATGTATGATGCTATCGTCACGCTCTGTATCAGCGTATAAACCGAAGACCTCGTATTTGTTGTCTTTAGGTGTGCTTAAATATTTTTGAGCAAGAAGGCCCAATTCAATAGGATCCTGACTAGCTTCGATTCTTTGAGGACGAACAGGACTAGGTGTATGAATATTAGAAAGTGGGGTGATTGGATAATCTAATATGTTCCGAGCAGCTACCGGCACAAGCTCTGTGATCAAATTTTGGTTTTGCTCTGTAACAGTTTTGATATTTTTACCCAGTTCACTAATAGCATCAATAATAGGCTGTTCTGTGCGCTTGTGTTGTTCATAAAAACCTCGGTTCTCTGATTTCAATCCCTTGAATCGTTTTACAAGATAGTCTCTTAATTTAAGATCGTCAACGATTGGTCGTTTCATGGTTGTTTATATACGTCTCTACGTCTAAAAAATCGTTGATTTTACTCCTATATTTACCACTATTGGGCTTTATTGTCATATCGATTGTGACAAACCCGTAGCTGTCCTACCACAAAACTTAGAAAAATCGTTGTAGCTTATGTCTGCACCTACATACTCGTCATGTATGTGTTTGAGGTTAGTATGATCTTGACGAAACGCACATATGAAATTGCTGTTGTCTCGTAGCAGCTGTTTCGGTATTTTAGAAAAGGTCTGCGCCAGGTAGAAACAACTTTTTTTTTGTGTCGCCCCTGTGTAAAAAAATTTCGAACCTCGTTTTGATTATCTAGTATAATGTCATCAAACGCAACAACAGAGTTATCGAGAGAGTCATCGAGTGGCTTAACATCTGATTCAAAAGTTGCTATATCCAGTCCATCGTATAGCTTCATCAGCTGCTGATATTTTAATTGTTCCAAGCTCTTAGAAAAGAAGTACAAGTGCCTGTTTTTCCAGTCTAACCAGTTAGGTGCCAGTAAAAAATTATCAACCAGTAGCGTAGTCTTACCGCAACCCGATGGCCCAACAAAAATACAACGAATATTATCAGGTAGCAGATTGCCATTTTTCTTAGTCTGCTGTTCGGTCTCTGGTAGTCGCTTTATAACATACCAGGTGTTCATAGTATCACTTTTTCTGCTTTGATCCAGCTGTTTTCTGGATGACCTAGCCATTTGACCAGTAGCTTGTTGCCTTTTTTGCGGATGACTTTTCTATGAGATATGTGTCGGTCTGTTTAGTTTTGCTAAGTTCTTCTTCATAGAATCGGCCTTTGAGAATTTCGTTGTGATGGTCTTTTATTATATATGTGTTACGGGTCCCAGTAAAGCCTCTTTCGAATATGTGTTTATATTTACTAATCCTTACTTGATCACCTACCTTGTATTTAGGTCTTCTGGTTGTTGGCTGATATCTCGGATAGTAAACAGTGTTGATCAATTGCTGCTCGTCAGATTTGGTTACGTCAGATGGCTTTTTATTAATTGTGGTGTGGACTGAGTTGTTATACTGATCTAGAAGTTCTGGTATCATAGCAACCCATTTATAATTACCTTGAAGCGTAAATTGCTTATACATATGACTTTTGAGGGTCCTGTTGATTCTTTTTACGATAGAGGCTTTGGGATCGCTGTAACTTGAGTATTGACTGGCTCTTAACAAATTGTTGAAACACCAAATTATAGAATTCTTTACCGTTATCTGTTTGTAGATAGGGCGGTAATCTGACACTCTGATTGATGATTGTCCTAAAAGCTTCTCTAACAGATGCTCCAGTCTTGGATTTGAGTGGCACAGCCCAGGCATATTTCGAAAATGTATCTATGACAGTAAGTAGATACTGTAGCCCTTGTTGATCTTGTGTATGTTTTTCAGCTGTCCACTTGCCATCTCAACCAAGTCAGCCTGCCATAGATCGTCTATGCCTTTTGTGACCACTGGCAGTCGCTTATAGTTACGTCTGGCTGGTTTGTGTAGCTCGTCAACTATGGTTTGTCTAGACATAGTACGTAAACAAGAATATTGCAACTATGGGTTGTTCAGCAGCTGATACTACAGGATTTTCTAAATACAGCTTATCCCCTATTTGTATGTCAAACTCCAAAGAACCATCATCTTCAGCATAGGCTGTTTCTAGTGAATCGGGGTCTGTAAAATCCTCCAACTCCACACTGGTGATTTTTGGTATGTTGTCAGCATTGGCTATTGACAAGGTAGGGTAGTGCTGAGCCTGCGGTTGTAACCAGTATTTGATCTTGACCGGTTTGAGTGTGCCCCTTACGAAGAACTGGTAATAAAATTGTGCAGGGGACAATATATACAGTTTACCACATGCTGTAAACGGTTATTCGTATTCTTTGTTGGGGACACTGTACAATTCGAGGATTACTATGTGCTTAGGATTCTTGATTAGGCCAGTTATTTCTTTTTCTGCTGTAAGCAATCTACTTATTACAGATTCAAGATGCTCGTTGATAGTCCTAACAATCTCGTAGTGGCCTGGTTTGATTCTTATGTCCACAGCAAGTTTCTTGGATTGTTGCACAATCTCTTGAAGCTGCGTGGCATAAACAGACAGAGCATTTGCTTGGTTGGATTCCATGGTCCCTAGCTGTTGCTTGATGTTGGCTACAATTTGCTGTAGATTTTCAACAACAGCCAATTTTGAACTTTGGGCTGTAAGATCATGGACTTGGGTTCTGATATCCTCAAACAGAGCATGCAGTTCGTTAATATGCTGATTGGTTGGAAGAGTAGCCACTGTCTGAGTAAGCTGTTTGATCTCTGTCTGAATATTCTTGATGTCTTCAGATTTCAATATGCGATGTACGGCTCTTTTAATATTTTTAAGTTCCTGTGATGTAGGCAGATTGGCCACCGTATTCTGCAGAGACTCAAGAGCCAATTTTACAGCATTTAATTCACTAGCGTCAGCCACACTACGCATAGCATCGTGGAGCAGGGCTATGTCTGCCTGAGTAGGTGTCGATTGTTGTAAAATTTCAAGCTTTGTTTGAATATCATCGATCAAGTGATGAAAATGGGATAGCTCAGATTCGGTATTAAGATTTTCCAGTTTGGTAATCTGTTGCTGGACACTGGCAAGGGTGTCTACGATACCAGGTAAACGGGACTCTAGAGTTTCTTGTACATTTGTCCGATCGTTGCGTACTGCTGCTATGGTACCCTCAAGATGGGTTATGGTACTCTGAATTTTGCCAAAATCCTCGTATGTCTCTAGTTGTAGCTTGATGTTGGCAACAGATTATCATCATAAATTCTTCTGTAGTTGAAATTACGCTTTGCTACCAATTTTTTGCTTTGGCTGGGGTCAGTAACCAATTTGACATCAGTATGTTTTCTGACATTTTCTATGGTCTTACCATACACCGAATTGACCATCAATTTGAACAAGGTCTTATCAAATTGTGTTACTGCAAGTGTTCGAAACTCTGTGTTTGTATCAATGTATGGCTTCAACCATCTTGAGTGCCTGAACTTTAAGACTTTGCCAACCTTGGTTACTTTAACACCGTGACGCATCAGGAACTGGAGGTTCTTGTAGTATATGCCATAACCCTGTTTTGGCTCTAGAGTCATCATCAGCTTCTTCTGTTTAGAGTCAGGTGGACACTTGACCTCAGATATTGACGGCAGATCAGAAAACCGGATGTGTAAATTATCAGGAATTGCCAGATCCACCACTAAGAACAGGCCATAGTCACTGTCATCAAAGTCTTGAAGATCCTCAATATTAAAATCTTCAACCCACTCAAGCCCTGCATATGGCAGTTTATCCATCATGGCATAGCCATACAGGCTGTTGGCATCCACATAAAATATATAGTTTGAGGGTCGTGCAGGATCATAATCAGGAACATACTTGTTGTTGGCTTTGGTATATCTTTGAGAACATTGTACTATGCTCCCTCGTATACATTGTTCGATGAACAGATACATGTCCTGGTCCCGGATCAGATCCAATTTTATTTTAGTGTTCAGAAACATCGCAGACCATGCTAGGCCTGGAGCACGGTAAAAATAGACCGGGTCAAGGTAATACTTTTGTATTGAGGATGCTCTAAATGCCTGAATAACATCGGCTAAGAGAGTCACATCGAGTGCCAAATAGCATTTATGATAATCACCAAGATTCTGACAGTTTAAGTTGGTCCACATCAACTGGGCATGGCGATAATCGTCATCGGTGATTCCTGATGCTCTGAGTTTGCTGTAGAACGCTTCTTGCAGTGGCAAAGCACACTCTTCAAATTTAGAAAAATCGGTAACATTATCGTATGGATATACACCCTTACGCCTAAGCAATTTCAGGTCCAAATTTGGAAACGTGTCAGACGTAATTTTGAATTGGGCATCAGATAATTGACTGGCCAGAATGGCAAGGCTAGCCGACAGAAATCTATATGAATCTAGAAATCTTAGGTATATGGGCCTGCCATTAACACGGATTATTTTGCTAATAGCTATATATTTTTCGTCATTTTCTGCTAAAATATTTAAATCCTGCTTCTTAAACCCTTCGTATCTGATCAGATGATTAAAACCATAATTAGATGCACCGTGACAAAATATCGGGACAAATTTTGGTCTCTGGATCTTAATATTACAGCTACTACACAAAGACTGTTTATATCGACCGTCCGTATGGCGATGAAGACGCACCTTGATATTTGTATCCGAAAATTCAGAATTGCATACCGGGCATTTTTCTGTACTATTGAAATCTTCGATTTGATCCTCTGTTAAAGGTAGCATAGGTTCTGATTTTAATAATATATCATGGGCTATGCGACGGCACTCATTTTCTATTTTACGTGCAAATTTTTTGATAGCATCTTGGCCCATGTATAAGCATGATTTACTAATAACACCATCCTGTACAACCGCATAACAAAAACTAGAAGGTTCATGTAGCTGATACGGTGTACTTGAAGACTCTTCGGGATCTGGTCTGCAGAATGCAAGCGGTTTGAAATTTGATTCAAAATCACAAACTATATACGCTGGGTGCTCCAACAAGGCTTCGAATTTTTTGAATTCGGCATTTTCGTTTGGTTTGGGCATAACCATATGAACAGGTTTATGGTTGCCACAGTATTTTTTATGTTCGACCAACTTATTTTGAGCAATTTCGATATTCTTTTTACGAAAGCCATTTACCATTTTTCGACCATCAAATACAGTCAAACATCTTCGACACAACTTGTGTTGGATTTGCCTTGTTGTTTTCTGATTAAAGCCTGAAGATTGCGTATCAGAGTGTAGTGATATGTACCATCCCCCTCAATTAAGAGCAGATCAATCGGGACAGCAGAGTCATCATCAAGGTTGCTGATTCTAAGAGGCTCTATTAAGCAATCGCCACGACTAGCAGAACAAATAAATACATTAATAGATAATGGCATACCATTGCTATCTTTGCCCCTTTTTTCGAATTTATCAATATTCTTGACAAACATTGGATATTCTAAGCCATCCATAGCATCATCAAAATCATGTTCATGCTGTTTATAATGACTTATTCGCTGTGGATTATCTAAAACTCGAAACAAAGCAGCCAAAATACACCACAGAAAGCATTTCTGGTCGGTATTATCTACGTTGACCACAGCTTTTTTGTTTTTGATATTGTCAGGTAAAGGCAGATATGTCGAACCTTGTAGAGGTCTGAATTCAGAAATATTAACATAAAGTCTGTGTGGGGATCCGCAAAGACTCCAACCCGATTCCTTAGCAGCAAACTCAGAATGTTTGATAAGCAATTGCTCTATCAACCTGCTTAGTATTTCGTCTAAGTTTGTATTTGAATATACAGGTACAGTTTCTGTTATGTGGGGGTGTGTAAATTTTGTACTGTTTGGTTTCTTATATTCAGTATACAATTTAAGAGATAGCTTATAAGAGCTATTTTGTGTATTTAGAATAGCTAGCGTATCAGGATTTTTACTGTTCAAAAAATTCTTAATATCACATCTTGGCTCTGATACGAAACGGTAATCCCTTAGTTGACCGTCAAAACTACTATGAATGGGTCCATTGCGTGGTCGCTTTGACGGTCTAGTATTATCGGATGTAGCAAGCTTTCTTTTTAGACCAGATGTAGATGGCTGTGGTGGCAATGTTGATGCCTGTGCAGAACAAGAGCCTATATGTCTATTGAAGTATGCCTTGCAAAATTTTCTATGGCATTTTGGACATATTTTAGTGGGCATTTTGCGTTTCTCAGGATCACAATTACGTTGGTGCTTAGCCCAATTAGGGCTGGATATATTCTTATCGCATTGATTACAATATTTTTGATTTGGCTTTTTTGGTTTTGGTATTTATATATAATTTCTTGGGGCTCAAATCAAAAACTATATACTTAATAAAAATATCAGTTAGCTTCAGCAGTGTGCTTTGTATACTTAGTGTGTTACTGGGTGTATATGTGGGTGGGTGTGGGTGTAGGTGTGGGTGGGTGTGGGTGTAGATGTAGCTAATAAGATTACACTTTTCAGAGTATTACACTAAAAGCAATAAGCTCATATGAGCATCTTGGCCTAGTTTTAAGTGTAGCCAAAACAATACCAAGAGGGCCATATTTTTTACAATCCTATGGACAACAATCTGACAGATGCAGCTTTTGTACGTGTAGCCAAATCAATCTGAGGGGGGTCATACTTTTTACGGGAAATCCCCTAGGGCTTTTTTACTAAATTCTTGGATTCGACAGAGTAGCACACTGTAGGCAATAAGCTTATATAAGCATCTTGACATAGTTTTAAGTGTAGTCAAAACCAATCTGAGGGGGGTCATACTTTTGTGTTCCAGTAATAGGATCCATTATACTACTCATATGGATAAATGCCTTTATGTCTAATACGTTCTATATCTACGTTGGGAAAACTAGCTCTTGTTACTTTCAATTGATCATCGGTGAGTTTGCTTGCGAGAGCGTCGAGGCTAGCTATACGAGTCGAGAAAACGCATTTCGATTTTATTTTTCGTCCCAGGAATCGACACTTGTTTGCTGAGACTGATATATCGTTCCTCATTCTGGGCCAAGACACCTATAAGTTTTGTATCATAACCAAGATGCCTGACGAAGTGGTGAAAATCGTAGCCGCTGCCGTTGTGAAAAAATATGGGGACAAATTTAGGTTTTTGAGTTCTTAGGTTACAAACATTGCATAATGGACAGAAATGTGAAATGATTGTGGTGGAGTATTTTCCAGTTTTCATCCGTGAAGTGTTGATCAAACACTGGGCAGACAACGACAGCATTGTGACTTTGCAACTCTGTGGTAGATAATGGAAGCATTGGTTTCGATTTATGCAACACACTACCAATTTTCTCAACCTCCTCGGCCATTTTTTCCAGGAAATATTCGGCAGCATCGGGCCCACAGTATATGTATGATTCATCTATTCTATCCTGGCACACGACAACGTAACCAAAACTATTGGGTTCATGAAGCTGATACGACGTGTTGGAGGAAATTCCAGGATCCGGCTCGTAGTAGGACAGCGGTTTGAGAAATGCCTCAAAATCGGCAATGATTGTGGTCGGGTGTTCCAACAAGGCCCTGTGCATTTTGAATTCTTCGACCTCTTTCGATTTTGGAATCAACATTCGACCTGGTCTGTTGACTCCACAATATATATTTTATGTTCGGCATGTGTTTGAGCAGCAATTTGTCGACCGCAGTAATTAACATAGTTGCGATGAACACGATCGTCGAACGTGGTTAAGCACCTTGGACAAACTTCGATGTGGGTTGTATGCTTGGTTGTTTTACTTCTGATCAATCGTGAGAGTGAACGTATCAGCGTGTAGTGATGAACATTCTCGTTGGAAATGAGAAGAAGATTTATTGCACGAGCATTGTCGTCATAATCAATATTGCTTATTCTGACGGGATGTACGACATGTTTATCCAATGAGTAACCATACACATTTATGGCTAAGCGATTGCCTTCCCCGTCTCGTGCCCGGGTTTCGAATTTTGTTATATCTGATATGGACACCGGGTAATCGATGCCAGACACGGGATATTCAATCTCATCTACATATTGCGTATAATAAGAAACCTGCTCTGGATTATTTGTACAATGAACCGAGTGCAGAGCCGCCAAGACACACCAAAGAAAGCACTTTGCATCATTATTTTGGATATTCAACTCAGCTTTCTTATTTTGAATATCTGGTGGAAGAGGCACATAGCTGGATGCACGAAGAGGTGTGAATTTGTTTAAATGAGCGATTAATGTGTGAGGACTAGCACACAATGACCAACCTGAGCCCCAACCTGATCGTGTTGCTTAACCAGTTCGTTGGAAAAATTAGAATAAAAGTCGTTCAAATTATAGGTATCTGCCAAATGAAGAACCTGGTTTTTCATTCTGTGATAAAAATATTCGTTGTGACATCGAGTTTCTCATATTCAGAAAATAGATCAATATTTACTTTAATGGAATTGTTTTCCAATTTAATTTTCAGAATATTTATTATAGATGTTTTTATTTCACTCAAGAAACTAGGAATGTCACAGCCTGGTTCCGACGTAAAAGGGAAATCTCCCAGCTGGCCGTTAAATTCAGACCTTACTGGTTCATTTAAGTTCATTTGTTAACTTAATTTATTTTGAAGTAGAAGCTTCAGTTCCAGGATTATCAATTTTCCTTTTCAGTAGAGATCTAGTCGATAGTTTAGAAATTTTCAAATGTCTATTTACATTAGGAATGCTAACTATCTTTCCGCATTGAAGACAGGGCTTTGAAGGTAACAAATGATTTATTCCTGAACCTGTTTCGCTACATCTTGCCCTATGTACTCATAAATTGTTTCTTGAGATTAGCTTCCCACAAGTAACGCATTTGGTTATATCATTTTTACGAGTGAAACTGGTGGATGCCATTTTTTTAATACGCTTTCACACAAATCAAAGAGAATAAAAAAGTGAAGTAAAAACGATATAATTTTTAGGTATGTTATTTATAGAGAATTTCGTGGGGACAACAAGTAAAATCCGATCATGTAAACAATTCAATGTGGTCGAAATCATTAGGAAACACCTTTAAACTTGAAATAATTTGTCGAATATAGCTTAAAAACAAGTTAAAGGACTATGGTAGCAAATAACATAGAATTTTCAGGTATGTTATTTATATAGAATTTCTCGGGGACAAGCAAAATCCTATATTCGATCTGATCGGGATAAAACAAATCCCCTATAAAAACACTTGAAACACCTTGAAAAGACTCTTTAAACTTGAAATAATTGGATGATTAATGTTAGGATTGAACTATGGTCGCAATTACGATAGATTTTTCAGATATGTTATTTATATAGAATTTCCTGGGATAACAAGTAAAATCCGATCATGTAAAAATTTCAATGTGGTCGAATAAACTAGGAAACACCTTCTAAAAAGACTCTTAAAACTTGAAATAATTTATCGAATATAGCTTTGAAACAAGTTAAAGGACTATGGTCACAAATACGATAGAATTTTCAGGTATATTATTTATATATAGAACAAGTCTGGTCGAGACAATTCAATTTCTAACGTGTTATATATTTTTAAAAAATACAAAATACGCCTTGGAAATTTCAATCAACCTATCTAACTAGATTAGAGAAACCTCTAAACTATTGTCATTTCCGAACTTTTAATTGCCATCTCCATTGTTCTTTTTGGCTCAATTTTCAAATTGGCCATAACCAAATTTACCACAAGGAGTGGTGGTTCCTAAATGACAACAGTTAAAGACATATTTTAGTGAAATATGCAGTTCGTGTTGCTAAGGCCTTCGTCGTTGCAAGTCACCTAACCCATTCACTAAGAAAAAAAAATGTCCACGTACTGAAACAAGTTTTTAATTATTTTTTTTGTGCGTTTATGTTTTTTCCTTGTGTAGTGGTTGTTATGTGTTTGTGTGTCTTGTGCAGTAGTTGTGCTGTGTAGTGTGTTTGGGTTTGTCTAGTGTGTTTGTGTTTGTCTTGTGTAGTAGTTGTGGTGTGCTTGTATGTGGGTTTGTCTTGTGTAGTAGGTGTGCTGTCTATTGTGGTTGGGATTGTCTTGTGTAGTAGTTGTGCTGTCTAGTGTGTTTGTGTTTATCTTGTGTAGTAGTTATGCTGTCTAGTGTGTTTCTGTTTGTCTTGTATAGTATCGGTGGTGTGTATGTATGTGTCTTGTGTTGTAGTTGTGCTGTCTAGTATGTTTGTGTAGTAGTGTGCTGTCTAGTATGTTTGTTTTGTCTTGCGTAGTAGTTGTGCTGTCTAATTTGTTTCTGTTTGTCTTGTGTAGTAGTTGTGGTGTGTAGTAGTTGTGGTGTGTAGTAGTTGTGGTGTGTAGTTTGTTTATGTTTATATTGTGTAGTAGTTGTGGTGTGTTTGTGTTTATATTGTGTTATAGTTGTGATCTGTTTGTGTGTGTCTTGTGTAGTAGTTGTGCTGTCTAATGTGTTTGTGTCCGTCTTGTGTAGTAAATGTGCTGTCTAATGTGTTTGTGTTTGTCTTGATTTGTAGTTCCTCCATTCATATTGGGGGTTAGGCGTAGAGCTGACAACTCTGCACTGTAAAAAAATGTCAAGAAACAGCAATATAAGGCCATGGATGTTCCCAAGGTAAAATATTCCGGAGGTAAAATAGTCCCCCATTCGGATCTCCGGGTATGGACTACTTTGGGAGGTCCCTGGACTAAGGATAAGATCTACATTAGGAATAAGGATATTAAATTAGGCACCTGGAATGTTCTGAGCCTTTACCGGCCTGGGGCATTTCAGTGTACAGTTAATGAGATAGTTAAGTATAAATTAGATGTAGTAGCTGTCCAGGAATTTAGGTGGCCAGGAGAAGGGAATTGTAAAACTAAAAATTATACTTTTTTTCTATGGTGGTACTGAAAATCATAATTTTGGAACAGGCTTTTTCATAAATAATAGAATTATCTCGGCTCTTAAAACAGTAGAATTTATTAATGATAGGATATCATATGCAGTTTTACAGGGTAGGTGGTGTAAAATTATTTTAATAAACATACATGCACCAACGGAAGATAAAGATGATAATACTAAAGATGATTTTTATACAGAGTTAGAACAGTTCTTTGATAAATTTTCTCAGTATGATATGAAAATTCTGTTAGGTGACTGTAATGCACAGATTGGCAAAGAAGAGACATTTAAACCCACGATTGGTAAAGAAAGTCTTCATGAATTAAGTAATGATAATGGTATAAGATTGATTACTTTTGCAACCTCAAAGAATTTAATTGTGAAAAGTACCACTTTTAAACATAAAGATATCCATAAATATACCTGGTCTTCTCCAGATGGTAAAACTCATAATCAGATAGATCATATTCTCATTGATAAGAGAAGGCATACTAGTATAATTGACGTTCGTACACATAGAGGTGCTGACTGTGCTAGTGACCATTATTTAGTAATTGCTAAATTAAGAGAAAGACTCTCAGTGATAAATCATAAGCAACTAAATCTAAATGTTATAAAATTTGATACAGGAAAGTTTACTGATGATAGAATTAAGAAAGATTACCAAATTAAACTGTCTAATAGATTTGATGTTTTGCAGGATTTAAATGATGATGAAAATATAAATGAAACAGACGTAAATAAGAAGTGGGAGCACATATGTAATGCAATAAAATCAGCAGCTAAAGAAAGTATAGGATACCATAAACGGAGAAAAAGTAAGCCATGGTTTGATAATGAATGTCATAATCTAATAGAAATAAGAAATGGGGCTAGACTTAGGTGGTTAAATAACTCTGATGATAAAAATCTAAACAATTATAATAGAATAAAGCGAAAAGTTAACCGCACGTTTAGAAGTAAAAAAAGAGATTACTTGAAAAGCAAAATTAACGAAATTGAAACAAACAGCAAAAACAAAAAATATCAGAGATTTACATAAAGGTGTAAATGAGTTTAGAAAGGGGTGGCAACCTAAAGTAAACTTGATAAAAGATAAAGACGGTGATTTTCTAGCTGACCCAAACGATATTCTAAATAGATGGAAGAACTACTTTAATGACCTTTTAAATGTCCATGTAGGAGATAAATCAGAAGTAAATGAAGCCCACACAGCAGAACCTTTAGTTCCAGAACCTAACTTGACTGAAGTTAAAGATGCTATTAAAAGGCTAAAGAATAACAAAGCACCTGGCATTGATTTAATACCAGCTGAATTGGGCCTCCCCGATGGCGCAGCGGTAGCGTTGTTGCCTTGTAATGAAGGGGTCCTGGGTTCAATACCCGGTGGAGGCACATAGTGGTTCGATCCCACTTTAAATTGTAGGTCCAGTCCCGATTAGCCTTACTGTGCATAAAGTGGACTTAAACACCAAAGCAATCAATCAATCAATAACAGCTGAATTAATTAAATATGGTGGAAATTCATTAATATGTCAAATTCATTAATTAATTTGTTTAATATGGAATAAAGAAGAAATCCCTCAACAGTGGAAAGAATCCATAATTGTTCCTGTGTTTGAAAAAGGTGATAAATGAATTGCAATAATTACCGTGGAATTTCTCTACCCTCAAAAACATATTTTAAATATTATCTAACATTATTTTAACAAGACTAACCCCATATGCTATTGAAATTATAGGTGATTATCAATTTGGATTTAAACGTAACAGATCAACTACAGATCAAATTTTTCACATCAGACAGACACTTGAAAAAAAGTGGGAATATAATCAAAATGTCCATCAGCTATTCATTGATTTCAAAAAAGCATACGATTCGGTCAAAAGAGATAAATTATATAATATATTAGTAGAGTTTGGAATACCTAAGAAGCTTGTTAGTATGATAAAAATATGCACCAGTGAAACAGAAAGTAAAATTCGTGTTGGTATTAATGTGTCTGACAAATTTACAATTCATGATGGGTTAAAAGAAGGAGATGCATTATCTCCATTGCTCTTTAATTTTGCCTTAGAATATGCTGTAAGGAAGGTAAAAGAAACTAAAGAAGGACTAAAATTAAATGGTGTGACTCAGTTGTTAGCATATGCAGATGATGTAGACTTACTGGATGATGATGTGAATACAATTAAGAATAATGCTAAAATATTTTTCAAAACTGCTAAAGAGATAGGTTTGGAAGTTAACAAAGAGAAAACTAATTATATGCTTACAGGCCGAAACCAAGTGTTAAGTAATAATCGAAATCTAATTATTGATAACAACTTGTTTGGACCAGTTTCCAAATTCAAATACTTAGGAGTAATATTAACAAATGAAAATTATATTAAAGAGGAAATAAAAAGTAGGCTTAATTCAGGAAATGCATGTTACTTTTACATAAACTTTTGTCTTCTCGTTTAATATCTAAGAAACTAAAAGTTAAAATATACAAAACAGTAAGTGAAACTTGGTCCCTTACTTTGAAAGAGGAACATCAATTGAGAGTATTTGAAAATAAGATCCTTAGGAAAATCTTTGGACCTAAAGGGGATGAGGAGACAGGTGAGTGGAGAAGGTTACATAATTTAGAACTACATAATTTGTATTCATGTCCAGATATTATTAGAATAATTAAATGAAGAATACTTAGGTGGGCAGGCCATGTGGCACGAATGGGAGAGGAAACAGGAGTTTACAGGATTCTTGTTGGGAAACCTGATGGTAAGAGACCTGTAGGAAGGCCAAGACGAAGATGGAGTCACAACGTTGAGATGGACCTAAGGGAAATCGGTAGGGATGGAAAAGAGTATATAGAACTTGCTCAAGATAGGGAAAGATGGAAGGCCTGTGTTGCTGCAGCCATGAACCTTCGGGCTTAAGAAGGCTAGGGAGTTAGTTAGTTAGTTACTGAAACAAGTTGACAGAAAATTCCAACATCCAAGTTTTGCACATAGATGGCTCTGCGGTCGCCTATCAAAATTCCAACATCCGAGTTTGCTCTGTCGTCGCCTATCAAAATTGCGCGAAATTCAAAAATGGCAACTGGAAGTGGACGTATCTCGAAAACGGTAAGAGATATCGCGAAAATAACTCGAAAAACCTCCCTCGTTGACCCCTATGTCGATATTGGTGATGTAGAGTACGCGTGCACAATTTGGTGGTTTTGAGGTCAAGGAGTGGGCTAATTGCCAATTCTTTTTTCGGTCACTCGTAACTTTCGAAGGGATAATCATAGAGACATGTAATTTTTTTTGCGTTAACATCGTCTGTCCTCCCTGATTTCCGAAATTCAAAATGGCAACCGGATCTCGAAAACGGTTACACTTGGTCAAAATCTGTTTTTGGGAATTAGCAAGGACATGTGATACAAAAAATAATATACGCTTATATACGTACATGTAGGTATATAAGTAGCCTGAAAGGGAACAAGCTATATATATTTTTTTCAAAATGCACTCTTCAACAACAACTCTCACATCCGAAGCCAGATACGAGATGAGGATCAACTTTCAGGCAGTTTTAAGAAAAAAATGGGTAACAAAAAGGTTTAGAATAATACAAAAAAATTTAAAAAACAGGGATAATTTTCTTAGGGGGCCAGGGATTTTTTCTTAAAAAATTAATTAGATTAACACACGTCGTTTGCCTTTATCATAACCCCGTGGAATTGTGTTTGCACGCATAAAAAATGTTGCCAGTGTGTTTAGGTTAGATTAACCCGTGAAAGGCCATCGTGAAAAATAATAAAAAAAAAAAACATCGTAGAAAATTACTCTGAGGGCCCTCAGTGAAAAATAAAAATATACATCTTAGAATATACTCTGATGGGTGTCGTGGAAGAAGCGCACGTGGGAGAAGCGCACACAGACAAAATGATCGTGGGTGAAGCGCACATTCAAATGTTCTTCTTTCTTTCCTTGCAGGTGAATGCGCAATGAAAGTTATTATAACAATATAACAATTGTAACAATAAATTATTAAGACTGAAAATATTATCGACTGGAGAGGTGTAAAGGAAGCCGTCTGAAGTGCAAGGGATCACTAAAGACAGCATTAAACAACGACGTTTTGGAAAGAAAACCTCATCAGTGTGTTCCGAATGTTGCAGAGTTGGAAGTTGTAAAAAACATGTCTGTGTGCAGGAAAAGAACAAGGGAGGAACTGTATACGCCAGTGAACGTCGTCTACAAACAGGAATTTGGGAAATTGATGAATAGAGGTTATGAAATAGTTACTGAAATTCCAAAATATGATAACGTACAAACCTCTTTGTCTTTGTGTGAAATACGTAGGAAAACACTGGGAACAATCCAAAATCCGATTGGTAGTTCCAAAATCTCCTGGATGAAAATGTGTTGAGACTTTCCGAAGGGACGAGCTTCCTTATGCTTGACCTGACAGTGGACAACGAAATGAAATTTCTGGTGTTTGCAAGTAACAGTGGCAAGAAATTATTGACATGTTGTGATTCTTTCTACCTTGACGAAACATACTGTGCGCTAATCCCAATAACACCCGAGATCCTATGCGCTAGTCCCACAAAATCTTGCTGGGCGCTGATCTCACGTGCGCTCCTCCCACGTAATCCTCTGAGGACCCTTCGTATTTATGGTGAGATTCGTACCAATTGTTACTTTGAAACAACTAATATAAACTACTACAATTTTTTTCATTGATCGTAACTTCCGAACAGATGATCGTAGAGGCATGTTTTTTTTGCATTAACATCGTCTCGGTGTCCTCCCTGACTGGAAGAAATTCATAATGGAGAGCGGAAGTGAATGTATCTCCAAAACGGTTACACTATGGTCAAAATCTGTTTTTTTTTTCCTTGGACATGCATACGTATAGGTCAGCTGTTCCCTTTGTAGGTTAGTTTAGTCCGTAAATGGTCTTAAAACAAACAAAGAAAAATGTCCTCGTGATAGGTTACAACTAGAGTGAAAGAGAACGATCTAACTCGTGAAAGAGCGTAAAAAAAGTGAATAGGTTAAGTTATATCACATAAGATCGTGACATACCTACAAAGGATGATGTAGGAAAAACCGAGTTGCGGTGAAAATTGTACTGAAACGTCGTCGATCGCTATAAAATCCACAAAAAAATCGTCATAATATGATACAACTGAGGCTAAATCCATAGAAAATAGGGGATACCTACTTGGGATTACGTATAACATACCAATCTACACTACTATTATCGATTTCCATGCCGTGAAGCGCACCTTGTGTTCTTTCTCGGAAAATTCGAGCATGAACATGAGTTTCTGTTAAACAACTGAACCACAGTACAACACAGTACCATCGTAAACAAGGTTGAAATCTCCCGCCCGCCCCTTGAATTCCGTATGTTTACGAGACGAGAACCGGGCGAGAATGGCTGCTCGATCTCACGATGCAACAGTTTGTCACGTAAGTGAAACAACGTGTTTCCGTTTTAAGATTATGCAGATATAGCCAGAAAAAAATATTGAGGGTTATTGATATGTATAATACTGAGCAGTAAAGTAACAGAAGACGGCGCCAATGCAGGGAAAGAGCGGGGAAGTACTTTGGGGCATAGTGTGCTATAGGGTTATTCATATGCCTTTTAAAGGGCCCTGTTGCCGTTCAGACCTACCGGAGCAACCAGTGTTGTCACATCGGATTGGCAGAAAAGAGTTAAACCCACCTAAAATGGGGATATTATTTCTGTGAAGCAAGTAGAGGTAGACTGCAAAGCCAAGGCTGGATTTAACTACAACTGAGAGCAATTAGGTAATAGACGAAAATATAGTTCCTTGGTGTGATTCGTGATTTGGACAAACCTTGCTTCAAAATACTAAGTTGGCAACAGTAGTACGTACCCCAACGGCGAAAGAAACAGTAGGCGAATTGTCCACCACCATTTACATTCGGTCTGGATTACACAATGTGATTACAATGAATTGAAATAATGACGTCAATAAGCAGAGAACAATGCCTGCTTTGAACCAACATAGTTTCATTCCTTAAAACAACACAGGATGTAGAATAAAAAAAGTAATGAAAATAGTGGTGGACAATTTGCCTACCATTATCTTTGCCGTTGACTGTACAGCTGGGTTTCCCTTCCAGGAAGGAGCGGAGTTCTGTCGTCTGCTCAGTGCTCGCCACACAAACGTCAAACTGACCAGAGAAAAGTGTGGTTATTCTTCCCCTTCGCAGCTCATTGCAAAGAAACGGAGACAGATGAAGAATTTACAAGGGTCTACCACTATTCATTGGATTTTCGTGTTAACTGTCTCATGAGTGTCAGTTCTTTCTAGGAGTGTTTGTAGCTAAATCACTGTGCTGATTGCAAAACAAGAACGAAATGAACAAATATTTAGCTCGAAGACATGTTTTCTTTACCGAAAAAGGGGGGGGGGGGTGTAATAACGTCTAGCAGGCATAATTGTCGTACTGATATCCGGTAACACTGTTTTCGAAATGCCTACAGCAGTTTTCTTAATAGTAACTTTGTGTGTGACCGAAAAAATGTTAACGTGAATCAGATTTAATATTATTTAACCAATATGGTCTGTATTCCTTTGTTACGAAGTTATCAGGACGACAAAAGTTGAACACAATGTGTGCTGTTTCCTCTATTCGTAATTATTATGCCGTTCTTATTCCAACTTATCAGGTTCTTTATGGAAAAAAAATGAATAAAAACATTTTTTTGTAATTAATAATGGTCTGCCAAGCTAAAAACATCTTGAGGTCGATCAGAATTGACCAACAAGTGAACAAGTTCATGTAACTACTGTAATTAATTTTTACATGAGATTACAGACAATAATTGAAATCCCCGAAACAAAAATATCAGCAGTACTGATAACTTTCATTTAGGCATAGTATTTTTGCTTCATTTTTATTCCAAAAGATGAAGATTAAGTACAGGGATATTTCTCGACTCGAAAGAAAATTATATTAGCGTGAATTATGGGCTTCGGGAAGGAGAGTCGAACCGGTCCTTACACACCCATGGACTTCATTTCAAGTTATAAAAAAAACCAACAGAAAAGTTATTGTTAATATGAAAAATAAAGAGCTGAATAACCAAAGTAAAATCTGCATTAATTTGAAAAAATAGTGTAAAATACAGTAACAAGGTTATGTTTTCACATTCTACCATTTAATTCAAGGAATAAATGGTTTCACAGTTACGAAATTTCAAAAAACTTTAGCCCTAAAATTTCGCCTAACTTTTGTGTGTAACATTTAGTAACAAACTAGAATAACTATGCATTTCAATTTCAGTACACAAATTACAGGAAATGTGAAAACAAATTATGAAAATCAGTTGTGCTAGATTCACTCATCTTGTGAATCGAGTAGAAGAATCTTCCCAAGGATATAATAATAATATTGTGGAATGAAATTGGTTCATATCTATGAGTTTATAATAGTCATTGCATAACAACAATCATAACTATAATACTAATACACTCAGGGTTTAAAATGAGCAGGAACGCATCGGAACTCCATTCCGGCAAATCAGTTCTGCTGCGACATTGAACTTCTATTTTATTTATTTAATACAAGCCAATCCTTTGTTAGGTTAATTCCTATTGTAAACAATAGATGAGGAGGAAAAGAAACAGTTCTTGTACTAAATGTCGGTGGACAATCTGTAGGTTCCTGGCGCCAGGCATTTCAAGGTGGCAGGTTTATGACATGTTTAATCATTCGTTGAATAGTCCACCCCCACAAAGCACAAAGCGATATGCATACCTCGGAAGAGGGGTGAATTTCCTAGAAGCGAGAAGAGAATTTTTTCCTATTGCTGTCTGTTTACCATTGTCAGTTCTGTACTGTAATAAATAAAACCACTTAGAAACAATTATGTTATGTCAATTCTTGATAATCCATGTATGGAACTAAATATATTCGGTTAGAATTCGCATATTTACGGGTTACGATTATTCAGTATTTCCGGAAATTTAGAAAAATAACATATTTTGGTAAGTGCTACAGTATTCCTTTAAGGTGTAATTGGGAACCTAATTTACTGAAATGGCTGACGTGAGAGACAGGAAGACAGACTTTAATAATACCATTGTTATGTTAATATACATTTGTTATTGTTGTTATTAGTAGTAGCAATAGTTGTTGTTCCATTCATATGAATTTGGCGTTCCGGCTTTTGTCCATATATGTCTTATTGCTTCGCGTATGATTGCAAATATTAGACATGTTTCCTGCCTTTGCACTAGGCTACTAGGCATTCAAAAAACAACAATGCAAAGAACCACCTGTCTTCACGTTCCTTTACACACCAGCAAGCCTATGGTAGCTAAACCGAAGGAATCATAAGTTCCGGTCAATTGTTTACCGGTCACTTTCTTGGAAAATACCTGCTTTTGTTTCATCATTTCTTCTTTAACTTGTCACCTGCAAACAACCTGTATTTTATCTACGTAATCTCCTGAATCTCATCTTTACATTGATGTATTATACATGCTAGCATTTCGTTTCTTAACTGCTGATATTGGTGGTGAAATATCTCCCTCGCAACCCGCTACCAATGGTAGCCATATGGAGTGAAAGTGGGGAATTCGTTGTTTAACCCAAGTCTGCCGTTGCTATGGCGACAGTGCCGGACGTGACTTTCACGCCACCAGCGTATAGACATTGCTTTCATTTGCTTCCCCTACGTGAACCGGATGCTCCATACGTTTGATGACGTACACTCTGTCAGTATTTCCAACCCCCCTTTTTTAATTATGCTCGCCTAACCTAACCAAACCTAACCTTATCGGAAATGGTTCGTGGGGCTATCCGTGAATGGTTCGTGGGGCTATCCGTCAGCTACCCGTGCATAATGTGCAATTTGCACACGTGACGAAAACGATAGTAGGTATTTTTAGGTGAAGAAGGTTGGAAACACTGCATACCCACAACCGTAGGTAACCTGTGCCCGTCATATTGTGTGTTAGGGAAGCAAAAAAAAAAAAAAGGAAAAACAACTACTCTCTATGTGAAAAATTCTTTCTTTTCGTGTAAAAAGCATAATGACACCTTGAACTATGTTCCACAATACACAATTGGTAAGTACGAACCATGAGAAAAACAAAATATCAGATTTTAATGTCTCCGATATACGGAACTGGTAATAATTTTAATTTACTGTTATTTGTTATTATTATTATTGTATCTTTAGAAGATATACCATGTTAGTGAATATCTGTCTGGCACTATTGGAGGTTATGAGAGTCAGAAATCCCCCCTGCCCCCTTGAATTATAGAAGATGGATAATATACGCGTATATATATTGCAATTTTCTATTCCTAATCGCACTTAAAATTATATTTCAGCAGTTGAACCACCCCATTTAATAAAAAATATATATAAGTGTGCGCCTGTTTCAGAACATCTGTTTTTTTCTTTCACATTTGACACTGATGTGAAAATTTTATTAAGATACCGATCTCCGGGATGTGAAAACACAAAGTTCTGACCTGATTAGTGAAATTTACACCATTCTTTTTTTCCCAATTCGTTTTAGAACTGAAATACAAAATAACAACTTTAACGAAGTTGCGAAATAAAGTGAGGGTTGTTGTACCTCAAATCAGACCCACACAAACAAGAGCTCACTGCACACAGAAACTTCCGAAAAATGAAATCTCTTTCCGAGTTGAAAGCTATTAGAGATCTGTATCCTCTGGCCAGATGTAGGGTCACAAGTGTTCCTTTCGAGTAAATGATAGATTTATGACATGATGCTACCACATGTTCCCCAGACCCAACCGAACAATTGGGTTGAACAATCCAAAGAGAGAAGGCATTATATATAAATGGGAAAGTAAACTGTCCTTGCCCCCTCCAGTTTTGATACCTTGCTCCCGCAGTTATAGAACCCAATAGCCATCACTGGACAAAACTAATGTATATGGTGTGTAAATATATAAATGGGCTAAAGATAGAAAATGAACTTGTATCTGTTAAATTGTATGAAACTCGTCAACAACTTTATCCCCCCCCCCGTGTGTGAGCTAGAGAACGAAGGCAAGAACTTTTAATAATTTTCTGTACTACTTTCGTACGCATATCAGAAATTCATTTATCTGCAAACCAAGGCTGGATTTAACTACGACTGAGACTGATTAAGTAATAGGTGACTATGGTAGGATAATTACTTGGCATGATTCGTGATTTGGACAAATTTTCATTCCAAAAAAATAAGTCTGCAAGTTGGCAGCTACATTCTGTCGCCTAGAAAAACAGAACCCAGGACTGTGGGGTTCTTCTTCTTCCCCTCTCTACCTCAAATGGAAAGAAAAATGACAACAGGGCTCGGCCACTATTCGTAGGATTTTCGAGCTTTCTCATGAGTGATAGTTCTTCCTATCTATATCAGTATCTGTGTGAATAAATCTCCGAGGTGGTAAAAAGACAACGTAATTAACAAAAAACTAGATCAAAGATATCTGGGTGGGGGAAGGGTGGAAATGATATCGTCTAACAACCATAATTGTCTTTTGGCAGATAATACTGTTGAAAAACTCACTACTTTCGTACGCATATCAGAAATTCATTTATCTGCAAACCAAGGCTGGATTTAACTACGACTGAGACTGATTAAGTAATAGGTGACTATGGTAGGATAATTACTTGGCATGATTCGTGATTTGGACAAATTTTCATTCCAAAAAAATAAGTCTGCAAGTTGGCAGCTACATTCTGTCGTGCTGTCGCCTAGAAAAACAGAACCCAGGACTGTGGGGTTCTTCTTCTTCCCCTCTCTACCTCAAATGGAAAGAAAAATGACAACAGGGCTCGGCCACTATTCGTAGGATTTTCGAGCTTTCTCATGAGTGATAGTTCTTCCTATCTATATCAGTATCTGTGTGAATAAATCTCCGAGGTGGTAAAAAGACAACGTAATTAACAAAAAACTAGATCGAAGATATCTGGGTGGGGGAAGGGTGGAAATGATATCGTCTAACAACCATAATTGTCTTTTGGCAGATAATACTGTTGAAAAACTCACGCCACGCGACTGCAATAACAAAGGTGATCGATCATACGTGTACTTGAGGGTATTTCCTTGATACCCCGCTCTTGAAGTGGAAAATATAGCTTTGGGTATGTTTGGTCGAGCCTTTGGGTTAGCTAAGAGGCTGCTTCCATGATTGAACATTGTGATAATGAGACAACGGGGGTGGGGGGATGCCTTGCAAAAATTTTGCTAGCTGGGGGTATATTCCCCCTTAGTTCGAGCATCATTAATTCTTTCACGTATATCCCACACACATACATTTGTCATCTGGCAAAAACAACTCAACTACTCTGGTATCAATTAAAAATTCAAACCATTTCAATCGATATCTCTATTTGTACGTTGCGTGGTAAAGGAAATATGGAAATGAGAGATTTTCTGAAAATATCGTCGTCAAGGTAAACATACTGCGTACAATTAAAGCATACTGAGTTGAGTTGGTGTTTTAAGTCCACTTTATGCACAGTACGGCTAATCGGGACTGGACCTACGTTTTAAAGTGGGATCCGAACCACTGTGCCATGTGCCTCCATTAAAGCATATTGCATTTCTCTTGCTGATAGGCTAAACCAATGTTTAAAAATCAACGTAATGCACGTGCACATCTCTCATGTTCCACAGTATTATATTTTCACTTACCTGCAACTTGCGTCTTTTGTCGTTGCATAGGCGTGCGCAGACCCCCCGATTAGGGTACGAAACAGGGCGTGCATAGAGTGTGCCCGGACCCATCGAAAATCACTATATCAAAAGAATTCCAATTTGCCCTTCCTTCATTCAGAGATTAATTTACATGTACAAATGGTTTTGTAGAGCAGATTCAAAACAACTACACCTACTTTATTCTTTTCCATCAGTAACGGTCATCAGGGGTGCTCATCCCCCCCAAAAGGCCAATTGCGCCTCCCCCAAAATCATGTCGTGCGTCCCCCCAAATCATATCATTCGCGCCTTCAAAGCATATAGTAATCCCCACAAAGTATTTAATTACGGCGTGTCTGCCGAAAATAACCTTTTGCTTAGCTTTACTTATCACTATACTTAATCTGCCCCTCCTTCCTAAACAGGGGTGCCCACCGCTCAAGACTGCCCATAAAATCGTTCATCATAATCCCCCCAAAATAGTTTGGGTGAATACATAATAATTGATGTCTGAATGAACCTTAAACTGTCCATATTTTGTAATTGTTCGATTTTCGAAAAAAAAAACAACTAAAAGTTAGCACATTGATTGGTTTAGTAAAATAAAACTCACAATTTTACTATTTAACACAAATTATTACACAACTTAAGATAAAGATAGAAAATTCTACACTGGCAAACCAAATAACATGCTCCAACCGTATTACCGATTCAATTATTGCTTCACGAGATATTACGGAACCCTGGCTAGAAATCCTTAAGCTCAGGTCGATAATGAAATACGGTTCCTCTTACAAATAACTCACCCGCCACCCCCACCGTTTTCTTGGGGTAAATATAACTATTTTAGTAACCCTTAACAATAATTACGTGGATTTTATCTTCAGTGCAAAATTAACTTGTTCAAGAAGTTAGAAATGCGGATTCGATATATTTTTGTTCCAAATGATGCACCTGCTTTAAATTAAGCAGTATACCAACACTAAACATTATATTTTAAGAAGTGATGTAACTAATGAATATCGAGAATGTCTTGTAATACATCTATAGTATAAAACTTCACATTCACCTCAGTAAAGTGCCAAACACAGATCCTCGAAATACATTGCGAGCGAAGCAAGCAAGAATATATTTTTCATCCATTTCTTTGCAGGCTTTCAAGAATATTAATTTAATGAGGTGTCAATACTTCCTTAGGATCCCGAGATATTTAGTCTTTTCAGCTTCTCTTTTGGCACGTTCGGGGTTGAAAACGTGTGGATACTATATCGCTAAATACAGTCTCCAAAATGTAATGTTCGAACTCTCTCTTATAATCCTCTACATCTCTTGTTTCCCCTTTATTAATAAAGAATGTGAGATGAGGATTGTCTTATCGGCGCAGTGGATGATCATATATTAGGTACTTAAAGTATACAATTGGAACTTAATATTCGTTAACCCAATATTTATTACAAAACATATTAGTACTTATACTTTCCAAATACAATTAATTCAACATAAATGTCTATGGATTATCTCCCAGTTAACCTAGTTTAATTTGTCCCATTTGATAGTCAGCAGTCAGTAAGTAAAGGCTACACGAGTCAGAGCAAATCGCAACCCAGCCCAAAACCCCCCACAGCCAACATGACCCGGAGCAATCCACCTAAAAAAATCTAAACTAAAACAATTTCCTTTTCTTGCACTTTTAAGAACTCAAAATAAATCAATGGACCTTAGGTAAATTACACCCGGCCATGAGGGCCTATAAAGGGCGATAGACTGTAATGCAATATACTCAGCCTGTCCAGCCAGTGTCCAGTACGTGAGAAGTCTCTCGTAGTCGGCAAGGATCTGCCACGCTAAACTTCTCGCTCGACCAGCGCAGAAGCCCAGCCAATGGCAGAACCTTCCAGAGTCACCTGTCTGTTGAGTCTCCATCCGTCATTCATGAGCAATATTACACTATGGGCTTACAAAACAACCTTTCCCCCAAAAATACAATTTTCTAGCACATAGTGTACTCCTAGTTACACATATCGTTTCAGAATTCACATTTCAAACATTCTCTTCATACATAACCAAGATTCAAGCTTTAGAGCGAGGTTTCGTAATAGTTATAGGGGTTTGCGCATGTCATCCCTCCAACTCCATCGCCTGTAAATATTCAAAGAGACAAAGAAAACAAACTGGTACCAGTACAAGTTTACAAACAAACCTTCATTCATACTATAATACAGGCAACATACACGAAATCTACAATAATTTACCTTGATATAATGGGAGAATTATTAATTAACCTTACATATATTCTGAGATCTTACCGATCCATGTATAAAATTACCTATTATTGCCTCTCCTGGGCTCCAAATATCTTTTCAATTTATGTACATGTACTTTGGAACATACCTTGTCATCATCAACTTTCTTAACCAGAACTGAATTCTCTGTTAGAAATTTACTTATGAAATATGGACCCTCGTACATATTAGAAAGACTTTTAGTTATCTTGTCCTCTAAGGAAGATTTAATCTTAGTCCTAACTAATACTTTGTCATTGGCTTGAAACTTGTTTTCTCTTTTCCCATTCCCTTTGCATATTTCTGATAGCATTTTTCCATTTATCTTGCAAATTACCATCTGCTGCATTAAAATCCATATCAGATAATTGCCATTGGACTTCCAATGGATCCCACAATTGTCGTCCCAAAAACAAATCCGACGGAGTATACTTCAATGTATGATGGTATGAACAATTTAAACTATACTGTATCTTTTTCAAACCTTCATGCCATTTAGTTTGATCTGCTGAATAATAACATCTCAAGGCAGTTTTCAAAGTACGTATGTATCTTTCACTTAAATTGGCCTGAGGATTGCCAACTGATAATCTAATATGCTGAATTCCATGGTTAAATAAATAATTGGTAAATGCATCTGATACAAAATATGAAGCATTGTCTGATACAATCTCATAACAATAGCCATAAGTCAAAAATATATGATCTAATTTATCAATCAATACCCTTGAACTCAATTTCCTAATAGGCTCAAATATACAAAATTTTGAGGCTCCATCTACCAGAACAAAAATATATTTATAACCATTAGAGACAGGTAATGGTCCACAAATATCTATGTACAACCTTTTCATAGGAATTGTTACAATTTCAGACGTTAATATATTTTCAGGTGTTGTGTTTCTACATTGAGCTCGTTGACATACATCACAAGATTGAACTAAATCCTCAACATCCTGAGGCATATGTTCCCAAGTAACGTGTCTCTGTAGACGCTTAAGTGTTTTCAACCAATTACCATGAGATTCTGTTCGCATATTAGTGTGATAATATAATATTAAAGGATGTTTCAAATTATCTGGTACACATATCCTATAAGGAAAATTCTTGGCTTTAGTTCTTTTGTATAAGAAACCTCGATGCAATTTATAATTTGGGAAATTTATACCTTGCTCCATTTGTCTCATAATATTGGCCAATTCCTGATCGTTCAACATTTCTTTCTTCAAGGTATCGGCATGAAATGGGTTTACCAACATGGCCAAATCAACATTACTAACATAATCAGAATCTAATTCTTCCGTTTGATAATCTCTCCAATTATACATACGAGATAATAAATCAGAAGTCAGATTTTGCTTAGAGGGTATGTGCATCACTTCAAACTTATAACAAGAGAGTTTCTCCATCCATCTCGCATATTTGGAATATTTCCTAGATTGTTTAACCATATAACTAAGGCTCATATTATCTAATTGAATAATAAAAGGCTGAATTTTCAAACAGTATTCAAAACGTGATATGGCTTGCATTAAACTTATAAGTTCAATCTCATAAATCGTTCGTTTTCTATCAACTTCTTTTAATCTTTTAGAAAAGAACGCCACTGGTCTCAGATTATTATTTTCATCAGCTTGTAAAAGACAAGAGCCGAATACTCTCAAGGACCCATCACATTGAATAACAAACGGTTTATTTAAGTCAGGCAATTTCAAAATTACATGTTCTCTAAATAGAGTTTTAATTTTTTCTAGTGCCTCTTGTTGCCTAGAACCCCAATGAAATTTTATTTTGGGTGTTCGGATTTCATTTAAGGGAGCTACCACAGTAGAATACTCTGGAATGAATTTAGAATAAAAATTTAAGGTACCTAATAATCTTAATAATCCTTTTAAATTTCTCGGCGAAGGGAGATTTTGAATAGCTTCAATTCTGTCTGGATCCATTTCACAATTTCCTTGCCCCACAATAAATCCCAAGAATTTTATTCTCCTTTTCAAAAAACAACTTTTATTGGGGGAAATAGTTAACCCATATTCTCGTAATCTCTGCAGTACTAAACGTAAATGTTCCAGATGTTCTTTCTCATTAGCACTATGAACAATTATGTCATCACAAAATAAATGTAAAAACCTTCCCTTATAATCATGAAAAACTTGGTTCATAACTCGTGACATGCAATTTGGCCCAATACTAATGCCAAATGGAATGACCTTATATACTGATTATTGGGAGTTACAAAGGCTGTTACATCTCTACTAGATTCATCCAAGTTTACCTGGTTGAATGCTCTTTTCAAATCAATAACAAAAAATACTCTCCCCTGACTCAATTGAGCCATAGTTTCTTCCATATTAGCCACTGGGTGCGCATCATAGATTATTTTCTTATTCACTGCAGAATAATCACAAATAAGTCTTTTAGTCCCCCCTGAAGAAGGAATTGCAAAGCAAGGTGCTGCGTACGGTGACGAAGATGCTTCAATAATGTTTTGTTCTAATAATTCAGTAATCACTCCATCTACTTCCTGTTGTTTAGATGGTGGAACAAAATATGGACTCCGATGTACCGGAACATTATCATATAATTTAATTTTATACGAAAATTTCTTTAAACGTCCTAGCTTAGAAGTAATAACATCAGAAAATTCACTTTTCAACTTACATAACTGTTGTTCAGTATCCTCTAATGCAAACTGTCCAAAAGATGCGCCAGAAACATCAGAAGCTCTGGATTCGAGTCCACACCTTCTCTCTCGTGGCCTCCACGAAGTCCTGGACTGGTTCCGAAAGGAGTTCTTACCATTGTTTACATTTCTGACGAAGTTTTCCTGGTTCGCACCTGCTGCCTGCTGGAAAGCTACATGTTGACCTTGGTCAGTTCTCGTGCGCTGATAAGACCGAGCTCCGACACCTCGGCCTGTGCTGGCTGAACCCTGGGCAGGAGAACGTACAGGAAATGAAGGACGATCTTGTCTTTGTCTTTGACCTATATTCTGTAAAACACGAAAATTTTTGCATAAGCTTTCAGATGTCCATTTAATAGGGATTTTCTCATCACTTCCGGAAAAACCAACAATTTGTTCTAAATAGTTAATCACCATGTGGCACTGTTTCTGAAATCTCACACCAAGCACTAAGTCTAGAGGCATGTTTTTGCAAACATGAAAAGTTGTGGTCCACGATGAATTTCCAAGACCAACATTTAACATAACTCCTTTATTAATATTCATAAGGTTGTTGTTACCAACTATTACTTGTATATCCAAATCCCATTCTCGAACAGTTCCCCTAGTCTTTATTCGTTCTAAGAGACTTTCACTAATTAAACTATATGTTGACGCAGAATCTAAACAGGCCAATAAATTCAGATTATTGATTTTACAGTCAACAAACACAGCAGTCACTTTACTTTCACCATCTTGTCTGGGTCCTTTGTCACTACGCGATCCTTGCAAAGCAAATTGAGCACCTCTCACCTGCATCGGACGGACACCATCGCTCAAAATGATCACTTGCTGAACATTTACGACAATATTTGGGCGTATAGTCTTTGAATGCATGACCTTTAGCCTTGAATTGTCGTTCGATATTATGCAATCCCCAAAAATCCTTGGACAAATAAGAAAGTTTTTCTAAAACTTTCAACTCGTTCTGCAATTCATTTAAAGCATTAGGTATCCCCTTTAGATACAATTTTTGGGAATACTGAGGTTTAAGTCTATCAACAAGATAACTTACAAAAGTACATTCATCCATATCATACTGTAAAATCTTAGCAGCTCGAACTCTACTTTCTAAATACTCTAAGGGAGTTTCATTATCTCTTTGATTACCCAGTACATATTTATTACATAAATACTGTCTCCCAATAGAAGTTGCATACTTATTTAAGATCATTTGAACTACATCATTCCAAGGGATATTTTCAATTATACATTTCATCCATAATTTACCCATTTCAGTATTTAATTTTGGTAAAACTGCGAGCATAATATCGTGAGAAGGAAACATTTTTCTGTCTTTAATACCCTGCAATACATACAAAAATCTATACAGGCGTTCAGCATTAATTTCCTTAACTATAGGTACGGTAGCTATTAATTGAGTCAAATTTTCTTTCACCATTTCCATATTTAACTTTCTCAAATCAGACCTATTATACGTATAATACTCGTTCGTCTTCATCAGACGACGACGAATTTTCCAAAGGCTTACTTGGGCGTTTATTCACCCACCGGGGTTTACAAGGGACCTTTACGTACGTTTCTACATCTTCCCCCTCCCTTTGTCGTCCTTGGGCATTTTCTGGAGTGTGTTGAAAGGGTCCAACAAATTCATTTAACAACTGCGAAGCAGAATGTTCTCTTTGAGTTGATGAAAGTGGAGGAAAAGGCGGAACAAAATTCCTCCCATCCACTGTTCCCGTTATATCTATAGTATAATAATTACCGCACCATTTACAGTCTAACCAAACTAGAAATATTGATATATTGATAGCCAAATGTACACAAGTAACAGACACAGAACCAGCATGTAACCATGCTCTGCTCTTATAATCCTCTACATCTCTTGTTTCCCCTTTATTAATAAAGAATGTGAGATGAGGATTGTCTTATCGGCGCAGTGGATGATCATATATTAGGTACTTAAAGTATACAATTGGAACTTAATATTCGTTAACCCAATATTTATTACAAAACATATTAGTACTTATACTTTCCAAATACAATTAATTCAACATAAATGTCTATGGATTATCTCCCAGTTAACCTAGTTTAATTTGTCCCATTTGATAGTCAGCAGTCAGTAAGTAAAGGCTACACGAGTCAGAGCAAATCGCAACCCAGCCCAAAACCCCCCACAGCCAACATGACCCGGAGCAATCCACCTAAAAAAATCTAAACTAAAACAATTTCCTTTTCTTGCACTTTTAAGAACTCAAAATAAATCAATGGACCTTAGGTAAATTACACCCGGCCATGAGGGCCTATAAAGGGCGATAGACTGTAATGCAATATACTCAGCCTGTCCAGCCAGTGTCCAGTACGTGAGAAGTCTCTCGTAGTCGGCAAGGATCTGCCACGCTAAACTTCTCGCTCGACCAGCGCAGAAGCCCAGCCAATGGCAGAACCTTCCAGAGTCACCTGTCTGTTGAGTCTCCATCCGTCATTCATGAGCAATATTACACTATGGGCTTACACTCTCCACTACCGAAATCCATTGACAATCTAAGATTTAACATTTTATAATTACCATGACAATTTTAGACTTACTGTTGATATTGAAGAGGGGATATTACTCCTTCGATAAATTAATTCTGTCTCTACACCAGAATTTCCGCAACAGTCTAAAACAATAGTAATACACAAGAATACACCCCCAAAATTTAATGTTCCATACCCCCCTCTAACTAACATACCCGCCGTAATCGAAGACCTAGATTTGAATACTGTCATCCCCAACGTTCAATTCAGATTCCCCAAGAACCCACGTGTCAAATAAGGCCTAATATCTAATATGTATGAGTTGGATATTTCTCTCCCCCTTCTCCTACGACAATACCCTTAAATTCTTTCATTTCTTCATTTAATAAATTAAACAAAATTTAAGGTTTAAATTTTTAAATATATTTTGGAAAAATATATAAATGTTGTATTTTCATATTTTTTGAAGGGAAAAATCCCCCGTCCCAAATCTCGATGCTCAGCTTGAGCCATAATTCCCACTGTGTGCCCCCCTGACGGTCATTAGGGGCACCATTGATTTATTTATTTCGTCCTGCAAATTGCAAAGTTAAGGCTGTGGAGCCTTTTCTTTGCAACGTTCCTCGGGTGCCTCCTACACACAATTACCACACTCTAAGCACTTCAAATTAGGAGGACGGCAAAAGTCTACCCATACGTGCTATCTTCTTATCAGTCGTTGAACATAATGGTCACTGGCACAGTCAGCACCTCTATGTGTACGAACGTCAATTATACTAGTATGTCTTCTCTTATCAATGAGAATATGATCTTTCTGATTATGAGTTTTACCATCTGGAGAAGACCAGGTATATTTATGGATATCTTTATGTTTAAAAGTGGTACTTTTCACAATTAAATTCTTTGAGGTTGCAAAAGTAATCAATCTTATACCATTATCATTACTTAATTCATGAAGACTTTCTTTACCAATCGTGGGTTTAAATGTCTCTTCTTTGCCAATCTGTGCATTACAGTCACCTAACAGAATTTTCATATCATGCTGACAAAATTTATCAAAGAACTGTTCTAACTCTGTATAAAAATCATCTTTAGTATTATCATCTTTATCTTCCGTTGGTGCATGTATGTTTATTAAAATAATTTTACACCACCTACCCTGTAAAACTGCATATGATATCCTATCATTAATAAATTCTACTGTTTTAAGAGCCGAGATAATTCTATTATTTATGAAAAAGCCTGTTCCAAAATTATGATTTTCAGTACCACCATAGAAAAAAGTGTAATTTTTAGTTTTACAATTCGCTTCTCCTGGCCACCTAAATTCCTGTACAGCTACTACATCTAATTTATACTTAACTATCTAATTAACTGTACACTGAAATGCCCCAGGCCGGTAAAGGCTCAGAACATTCCAGGTGCCTAATTTAATATCCTTATTCCTAATGTAGATCTTATCCTTAGTCCAGGGACCTCCCCGGAGATCCGAACGGGGGACTATTTTAATTCCAGAATATTTTACCTTGGGAACATCCATGGCTGTTTCTTGACATTTTTTTACAGTGCAGAGTTGTCAGCTCTACGCCTAACCCCAATATGAATGGAGGAACTACTACACAAGACAAACACAAACACATTAGGCAGCACAATTACTACACAAGACGAACACAAACACATTAGACAGTACAACTACTACACAAGACACACACAAACACATCACAACTATAACACAATATAAACACAAACACACCAGAACTACTACACAATATAATCATAAACAAACTACACACCACAACTACTACACAAACAAATTAGACAGCACAACTACTACGCAAGATAAAAAGTAATTACTACATTATAAGAAAGATACCTGATAACAGGTAAATGCTGATTGCTAAATTACAGGGACGATTCTTGAACCTTATGATTTGCCTTGTCATGTGACAGCTGCAGTTGAAATTTTAACAAGAAATAAAAGGTTCTTTTATGCTACTTCAGCAATGGATCCAATTGAAAAATAATGTTATAATCAAGCAGCAGTATGAAACCTGCAGATTTGTATCTTGAAACCATTTAGTTTCAGTATCCAGGAACCTAATCTATAATTCTCGGTCGTATGGCCGCGGGCGCTACTCACGTATTATCCCCCAATTATTAAACAATTAAGTTGTAGGATATAAATTTATTTGAATTTGATATAAAAGGAAAGGGAAATATTAACTAGTTGTCTATTAGATTTCTATATTCTGGCATTGTTAAAAATAAAATTGAAAAGATCTAAGTTCTGGTTTGAAATCGTAAAAATGATTTCCTAGAAGAATGGACTGGGACAACAGCTTACTTTCACTGGCACTCTGTATACGGTAGATCCTGCTTTAAGCAGTTGAGATTGAGCGTGACTACAATGAGATGGGCCCTTTTACAGCTTAGTTACAAGAGAGCATGGTTAAAGAGTCCTGTCAAACCTGCGACTTGTGTCAGAAAGCTGAAGAACGAAATGAGAATCCTGTTAACATTTTATGTTCACGTGTAATCACTATACCCAGCCAAAGATATCATGTAGATATTGTGGGACCATTACCATTGTAAATATCTTTTATTAATAGTTGATGCTGCAACCAAATTTGTTCATTTGGAAGGGGAAAGAGTTTTGAACTCCAGAGTAATAGTTGATAAGCTTTACGAGTTGTTTATGAACAGCGGTTTGTGCATGGAAGTGGTTAGTGACAATGCCTCTTACTTTGTCTCGCAATACTTCACATCGTTTTTGTACAATTTTGGAATTAAACATATTACATGCACCGAATATAATCCTCAGAGCAATTTAGCGGAGAGATATATTAAAGTTTTAAAAACTTCTCTTCGAGCGTATTTTCATGACAGACAAAATGATTGGATGAAAGGATTGAAAGAGATACAGTATTCTATTAATTATTCAGAAAGTTATGCTACTGGTAACACTCCGTCAGAATTGTTAGGTGGCGTATATTTTTCGATCCCTTTGAAGTTCGATGGCAATTACACTCAGAAAATGATCAATTGTCAAAGGAACAACAAGAATTAAAATTGAAATCTGCTCTTGAAAACATGCAGAAATCTTGGGAAAAAAGGAATCGCCTTTATTCACGTAAGTTTTCGAGAGTTCCCTTTGTAATGGGCGATCTTGTCTTGATAAAATCTCAACTTGTTTCTTCTGGCCCCGAAAAGACTACAAGGTCACTGCAACTAAAATACTCGGGACCTTATCGCATAATACGATTCCTCACTCTTGCCAGTGTGCTGGCAGTGGAGGTCAACAACCCTTCTAAGCACAAACGTTGCCATGTAACTTCGTTGAAGAGATATTTGCCCACGCGTGTTGATAACATGAATTGAAACTAGGTCACTATGCCTCCCGACCATTCATTGTTTATTTGACTAATCCCTTTCTTTGTATTGTTTTTTTGAATGTTTTGTAATACTGAAGATAATGTTACGTGTTTGATAATTGTGAGAGTGTGTATGTAAAAATTCAACATATTGAAAATTATTGTAAAAGAGTATATACAGGGTGCACCTAAATAATTTGTATGTCATAGAATTTCCAGTTTCTGGTTCAGACTTTATTTTATAGGATTTACTGCGGAACCTGTGTCGACAACCCTTCAACTTAAAATGAAATTCGTAGATATGATTCCTGAAATTCTGGATAAACCAGAGCAACTTCTATGAAAATATGATGAATGTACATAATTTGGTAAATGTAATTGATTTGTAAGTTGTTGAAGATGTTTGTGTTCAGAGGTTAAGGTTTGTTATACACTAGGGGGAGGGGATGTTATAACCCTCTGCCCACAAAGTGAGTTGGTATCATTGTATGACGTCATGCCTCATTTTGATTGGCTAGCATGCTCAGAGCCATGAGGAAGAATCAAGCCTGCTCAGTTGGGTAGCATCCGTTAAGGGGGAAAGAGTGGAGTGACTCTTACTGTACACGTGAATGGTGATTGTGGCTATGCGATGGGGGATGTAAGTAGATTGGGGTTCCTTTTAATTCTTTAGAGAGATATTTATTAATTTGTTCAATATTAGGTTTGTTATTTTCAATTGATAATTAGATTATTATTAGTTTCAGTATCTATAATTCTCGGTCGTATGGCCGCGGGCGCTACTCACGTATTATCCCCCAATTATTAAACAATTAAGTTGTAGGATATAAATTTATTTGAATTTGATATAAAAAGAAAGGGAAATATTAACTAGTTGTCTATTAGATTTCTATATTCTGGCATTGTTAAAAATAAATTTGAAAAGATCTAAGTTCTGGTTTGAAATCGTAAAATTAATTTCCTAGAAGAATGGACTGGGACAACAGCTTACTTTCACTGGCACTCTGTATACGGTAGATCCTGCTTTAAGCAGTTGAGATTGAGCGTGACTACAATGAGATGGGCCCTTTCTTACAGCTTAGTTACACTGCTTAAATGCATGAACATTTGAGAGACAATTTGGCGGATGAATTGATCATGTAATGTATTTAAATAATATATATGTTTTAAAGAAACTTTGAATACGTACACAAACACAATTTAGCTTTAACATGTTGCATATGTATTTCTTTTTACGTCGCTCCATGTTGCATATGTGAAAAATATATGTTACATGAAAGTTATAGGCTAGGTATCATATGTACAAAAAGAATAATGTTCGTTCTGCATATTCTGTCTTTCAAAAATACAGTTTGTGTGTGTGTTTTCCATTATTAGCTAATATGAAATTCAACGTGTTGAAAACATATTTCAAATAATTTGTTCAAACACAAATGCTAATCAGCACCAACTTCTGCCCCCTTTGCATGATTTACAACGATAAAAACGTATTTTAATGCTACTATTATTACTACCACTACCAGCACTATATTATTATTATTATTATTGGAACATTTGTCCTGCTTCGTAGTGTGTTATGTAACCATCCCACCATGGAGGACGGGTAGTGAAAGATGTAGTACAGCTTACTGGCTCAAATTAATATCACATACGATGAAAATGTGATAGTGTTTCACATTTATTATTTCGGTTAGAGAGCGATAAAATTTGTAGTTTGATAGAGGGTTAAACTAAGCATCTTATGGAGTGTAAATATCAATTTCAAATCTTATGCGTCATTTCTCTATGCAAACGCATCAAATATGATGAACAACATAGGTGTGTGTTATGATATCCATTTTATAAAGAGAAAGTTAAGTTTTAACCCTGACTGTTTGCATGATATCGTTTCCATAGCATGTTATATATTGCTCTCAGAATTTTAAACGACAGTATAGAAATAAATGACATTTGCAACTGCGAAGCTATCAATGGGAATGCATACATTATGGACAGAAAATGCCATACATCGAAAGAAGAATTAGACGAGCAAATAGTGACTGAGAAATGTTGCTTGCCTTGATGTCCTGTACATACTGTGAAAGTTGTCGGTGTTATCAGGCGGCACCTTATTAATATAGGTTCAAGATAATGACAAGTAGAAAAAATCTGCAATGAAATAAATACGATTGAAAATCTCTCAAATTATACTCTATTTATTTTCTTATATCTATAATATTGCATTGTGTTTGTAGCAGACGTTGTCTGTTAAAGTACCTCAGGCACAACCTAAATTTTTGACAAATAATTATGTCAACTCTTCTGCTATGGACTGGATTCTCCTAATTTTATTCATATATATCTTAAGCCATTCTGTGACTGGCAGAAATCAGTCAGAATTAAAACGTTTTTAGGCTTTGAAAAACATAATAATTCGCTTTTTAGGCTTTGAAAAACATAATAATTCAACATTTTTATGAAAAACATCCCAGGCTTTGTCTGTAGAGAAAATGAGATTCAAACGAATTTTAGCATTGAACGCGAATGATATTTGGGGTTTGTAGGCTTCTGCTCAAAAAGTAGTAGCGATAAGCGGCCCAGAGACTAGGGATGGCCAGATCCGGATCCTCGCGGAACCGAAATCTGGATCCGGTTATTCCCGGATAAGGATCCGGATCCTAAAATTTTTCGGATCCGGATCCGCGGATCCGGAATTTTCAGATCCGGATCCGTTTTGTCATCCCACATGCGTTTTTTGGAAAGTAAGAATGTGCTTATATCATATTGTTACCTGCTAATACACATATATATATAATATACATACATACATATATATATAATATACATACATACATATATATATATGTATTCAAAATATAGTAAAAATATCAGAATTAAAACGCTTTTCAGGCTCTGAAAACCATAAAAATGCAACATTTTAATGAAAATCATCCCTGGCTTGGTCTGTATAGAAAATGAGTTTCAAACAAGTGAACGTGAATTTCTCGAATAATTAAGTATTCATCCATTAGTCCAAATGTGATAATTAAAAAGTTTTTCAGGCTCTGAAAAGAATAATGATACAACATTTTTTGAAAATCATCTCTGGCTTGGTCTGTAGAGAAAATGAGTTTAAAACGAACTTTAGCATTGAACGCGAATTTCTCGAAAAATCAAGTTTTGATCCTATATTCGAAATGTCATAATTAAAACGTTTTAATTCCCTGAAAAGCATAATAATTCAACATTTTAAAGAAAATCATCATTGGTTTGGTCTGTAAAAAAATGAGTTTAAAGTAACTATTAACATTGAACGCGAATTTCTCGAAAATAACAAACCTTGATCCAATAGTCGAAATGTGATAATTAAAACGCTCTTCAGGCTCTGAAAAGCATAATAATTCAACACTTTAATGAAAATCATCTCTGGCTTGGTCTGTAGAGAAAATGAGATTCAAACGAATTTTAGCATTTAACGCGAATTTCTCGAAAAATCAAGTATTCAAATTAGTCCAGATGTAAAAACTAAAACGCTTTTCAGGCTCTCAAAAGCAAAATAATTCAAAATTTTTATGAGAATCATCTGGCTTGGTCTGTAGAGAAAATGAGTTTCATGTGAGTATTTGCATTGAACGCGAATTTCTCGAAAAGCTGAGTTTTGATCCTATAGTCAAAATGTCATAATTAAAACGCTTTTCAGGCTCTGAAAAGCATAATAATTAAACATTTTTATGAAAATCATTTCTGGTTTGGACAATATAGAAAATGAGTTTCAAGTCAGTATTACCATTGAACGAGAATTTCTCGAAAAATTAAATTTTGATCTTAGTGTCGAAACGTCAAAATTAAAACGCTTTTCAGCCTCCGAAATGTTTAATAAATCAAAATTTCAAAGAAAATCATCTCTGGCTTGGTCTGTAGTGAAAATGAGTTTCAAACAATTGCTAGCATTGAACGTTAATTTCTCGAAAAATCAAGTATCATCCTATAGTCGAAATGTTATAATTAAATCGCTTTTCAGGCTCTGAAAAACAAAATAATTCAACATTTTTCTAAGAATCATTTCTGGCTTGGTCTGTAGAGAAAATGACTTTGAAACGAGTACTAGAATTGAACATGAATTTCTCGAAAAATCAAGTTTTGATCGCATAATCAGAATTTCATAATTAAAGCTCTTTTGAGGCTCTGTAAGGCATAATAATTCAAGAGTTTAATGAAAATCAACTCTATTTTGGTCTGCATAGAAAATGAGTTTCAAACGACTACTAGCATTGTACGTGAATATCTCTAGACATCAAGTATTGAACCTATAGTCGAAATGTGACAACTAAGACGCTTTTCAGGCTGTAAAAAGCATAACATTACATTTTTATGATATAATTGATAATAATTGCACATTTTATTGAAAACCATCTCTGGCTTGGCATATAGACAAAGTTACTTTCAAACGAATACTAGCATTGATCGCGTATTTCTCGAACAGTCAAGTATATATCCTATGGTCCAAATGTCAGAATTAAGAAGATTTTCAGGCCCTGAAAAGCATAATAATTCAACATTTTTATGAAAATCATATCTGCCTTGGTCAGATTTTCTTGAAAAATCAAGTTTTGATCCTATAGTCGAAATGTGATAATTGAAACGCTTTTCATCCTCGGAAAAGCATAATAATTCAACTTATTATTGAAAATCATTTCTGGCATGGTCTTTAGACAAAATTCTTCCAAACGAATTTTAGCATTCAACGCGTATTTTTTCGAAAAATCAAGAATTCACCAACTAACTAACTAACTCTCTAGCCTTCTTAAACCCGAAGGTTCATGGCTGCAGCGACAGAGGCCTTCCATCTGTCCCTATCTTCAGCAAGTTCTATATACTCTTTTCCATCCCTACCGATTTCCCTTAGGTCCATCTCAACATTGTCCCTCCATCTTCGTCTTGGCCTTCCTACAGGTCTCTTACCATCAGGTTTCCCAACAAGAATCCAGCGAACTCCTGTTTCCTCACCCACCTCTGTACCACCTAAGTCTTCTTGATTTAATGATTCTAATAATATCTGGACATGAATACAAATTATGTAGTTCTAAATTATGTAACCTTCTCCACTCACCCGTCTCCTCATCCCTTTTAGGTCCAAAGATTTTCCTAAGGATCTTATTTTCAAATACTTTAAATTTATGTTCCTCTTTCAATGTAAGGGACCAAGTTTGATAACCATATAATACTACAGGCAAAATTTCTGTTTTGAATATTTTTGAAAATCATCTCTGGCTTGGTCTGTAGAGAAAATGATATTCAAACGAATTTTAGCATTTAACGCGAATTTCTCGAGAAATCAAGTATTCAAACTATAGTCCAGATGTTAAAACTAAAACGCTTTTCAGGCTCTCAAAAGCAAAATAATTCAAAATTTTTATGGGAATCATCTGACTTGGTCTGTAGAGAAAATGAGTTTCATGTGAGTATTAGCATTGAAAGCGAATTTCTCGAAAAATTGAGTTTTGATCCTATAGTCAAAATGTCATAATTAAAACGCTTTTCAGGCTCTGAAAAGCATAATAATAAAACATTTTTATGAAAATCATCTTTGGTTTGGACAGTATAGGAAATGAGTTTCAAGTTAGTATTACCATTGAACGAGAATTTCTCAAAAATTATATTTTGAGCTTAGTGTCGAAATGTCATAATTAAAACGCTTTTCAGCCTCCGGAATGCTTAATAAATATACATTTCAATGATAATCATCTCTGGCTTGGTCTGTAGGGAAAATGAGTTTCAAACAATTGCAAGCATTGAACGTTAATTTCTCGAAAAATCAAGTATCATCCTATAGTCGAAATGTTAAAATTAAATCGCTTTTCAGGCTCTGAAAAACAAAATAATTCAATATTTTTCTGAGAATCATTTCTGGCTTGGTCTGTAGAGAAAATGACTTTGAAACGAGTACTAGAATTGAACATGAATTTCTAGAAAAATCAAGTTTTGATCGTTTAATCAGAAAAATTAGAGCACTTTTGAGGCTCTGTAAGACATAATAATTCAAAAGTTTAATGAAAATCATCTCTTGTTAGGTCTGCATAGAAAATGAGATTCAAACGACTACTAGCATTGTACGTGGATATCTCTAGACATCAAGTATTGAACCTATAGTCGAAATGTGACAACTAAAACGTTTTTTCAGGCTGTAAAAAGCATAATATTACATTTTTATGAAAATCATCTCTGGTTTGGTGTGTACAGATAATGAGTTTCAAACGAATATTAGCATTAAATGCGAAATTCTCGAAAAATCAGGTTTTGATCCCGTAGTCAAAATGTGATAATTGGAAAGCTTTTCAATCTCTGAAAAGCATAATAATTGCACATTTTAATGAAAACCATCTCTGGCTTGGCATGTAGACAAAGTTACTTTCAAACAAATTCTAGCATTGTTCGCGTATTTTTTCGAAAATTCAAGTATTCACCAACTAACTAAATAACTCTCTAGCCTTCTTAAACCCGAAGGTTTAATGGCTGCAGCAACACAGGCCGTCCACCTTTCCCTATCTTGAGCAAGTTCTATATACTCTTTTCCATCACTACCGATTTCCCTTAGGTCCATCTCAACGTTGTCCCTCCATCTTCGTCTTGGCATTCCTACAGGTCTCTTACCATCAGGTTTCCCAACAAGAATCCTGTAAACTTCTCTTTCCTCTCCCATTCGTGTCACATGGCCTGCCCACCTAAGTCTTCTTGATTTAATCATTCTAATAATATCTGGACATGAATACAAATTATGTAGTTCTAAATTATGTAACCTTCTCCACTCAGCTGTCTCCTCGTCCCTTTTAGGTCCAAAGATTTTCCTAAGGATCTTATTTTCAAATACTCTCAATTTATGTTCATCTTTCAATGTAAGGGACCAAGTTTCACATCCATGTAATACTACAGGCAAAATTACTGTTTTGTATATTTTAACTTTTAGTTTCTTAGATATTAAACGAGAAGACAAAAGTTTATGAAGAGAGAAACATGCATTTCCTGAATTAAGCCTACTTTTTATTTCCTCTTTAATATAATTTTCATTTGTTAATATTACTCCTAAGTATTTGAATTTGGAAACAGGTTCAAACGAGTTGTTATCAATAATTAGATTTTGATTATTACCTAACACTTGGTTTCGACCTCTAAGCATATATTTACTTTTCTCTTTGTTAATGTCCAAACCTATCTCTGTAGCAGTTTTGAAAAATATTTTAGCATTATTCTTAATTGTATTCACATCATCCCCCAGTAAGTCTACATCATCTGCATATGCTAACAACTGAGTCACATCATTTAATTTTAGTCCTTCTTTAGTTTCTTTTACCTTCCTTACAGCATATTCTAAGGCAAAATTAAAGAGCAATGGAAATAATGCATCTCCTTGTTTTAACCCATCATGAATTGTAAATTTGTCAGACATATTAATACCCACACGAATTTTACTTTCTGTTTCACTGGTGCATATTTTTATCATACTAACAAGCTTCTTAGGTATTCCAAACACTACTAATATATTATATAATTTATCTCTTTTGATCGAATCATATGCTTTTTTGAAATCAATGAATAGCTGATGGACAATTTGATTATATTCCCAATTTTTTTCAAGTGTCTGCCTGATATGTAAAATTTGATCTGTAGTTGATCTGTTACGTTAAAATCCACATTGATAATCACCTATAATTTCATTAGTCTTGTTAAAAGTATGTTAGACAATATTTTGTATGTTGTTGAGAGTAGTAAAATTCCACGGTAATTATTGCAGTTCATTTTATCACCTTTTTTAAACACAGGAACAATTATGGATTCTTTCCACTGTTTAGGGATTTCTTCTTGATTCCATATTAAACAAATTAATTTATGAATTTGACATAGTTATTAATGAATTTCCATCATATTTCATTAACTTAGCTGGTATTAAATAAATGCCAGGTGCTTTGTTATTCTTTAGCCTTTTAATAGCATCTTTAACTTCAGTCAAGTTAGGTTCTGGAACTAAAAATTCTGCTGTGTGTACTTCATTTACTTCTGATTTATCTCCTAAGGTCATTTAGAATATCGTTTGGGTCAGCTAGAAAATCACCGTCTTTATTTCTCGAAAAGAAAAAAAAACAAATTTTGATCCTATAGTCGAAATGTCATAATTAAAACGCTTTTCAATCTCTGAAAAGCATAATAATTCAACATTTTAATGAATATCATCTCTGGCTTGGTCTGTTGAGAAAATGAGTTTCAAACGAGTGCTAGAATTGAACGTGAATTTCTCGAGAAATCAAGTTTTGATCGTATAGTCCAAGTGTCAGAATTAAAACGCTTTTCAGGCTCTGAAAATCATAATAACTAAACATTTTAATGAATATCAGTTCTGGCTTGGTATGTAGTCATTATTACTTTCAAACGAATTTAAGCATTGTACGTGATTTTCTTAAAAATCATGTTTTCATCCTATACTCGAAATGATATTAATAATTGAAACGTTTTCATTCCCTGAAAAACATAATAATTAAACATTTTAAAGAAAATCAATTTTATTTTGGTCTGTATGGAAAATGAGTTTCAAGTTAGTATTAGCATTGAACGTGAATGTCACGAAAAAAAAAATAACAATTTTGATCCTATAGTCGAGATGTGATAATTAGAACGCTTTTCAGCCTCTGACAAGGATAATAATTCAACATTTTAATAAAAATCATACATATCTTGGTATGTAGACAAAATTACTTTCAAAAGAATTTTAGCATTGAACGTGATTTTCTTGAAAAATCAAGTTTTGATAATATAGTCCAAATGTCATACTTAAAACGTTTTCATTCACTGAACAGCATAATAATTCAACATTTTAAAGAAAATCATTTCTGGTTTGGTCTGTATATAAAATGAGTTTCGAGTTAATACATTGAACGCTAATTTCTCGAAAAGAAAAAAAAATTTTGATCCCATAGTCGAAATGTCATAATTAAAACGCTTTTCAGGCTCTGAAAAGCATAATAATTCAACATTTTAATGAAAATCATTTCTGGCTTGGTCTGTAGAGAAAATGAGTTTCAAACGAGTACTAGATTTGAACATGAATTTCTCGAGAAATCAAGTTTTGATCGTAAAGTCAGAATGTCAAAATTAAAACTCTTTTCAGGCTCTGAAAGGGATAGTAATTCAAGAGCTTAATGAAAATCATCTCTGGTTTGGTCTGTACAGAAAATTAGTTTCAAACGATTGATGGATTGATTGATTGATTTAGTTTATTTCACTTCGCGTTTTGTGCCTCTTTTCTAATTTTCGAAGATGGGGATTGCTAGTGTCATTGAGGCTTGAGCATTTTACATTCTACTCAGGAAATCACTGTTCTACTTTACAGCAAATTATGAAATAACAATAATGTATATAGTTCAAAATCACAACACTGTTCTCTGATGAGTATACTTATTATTTGCACTGAATAAATACATTAATTATGCACCAATTACTATGATTCGAACTATATGCAAAACCTTCTTGTTATCTCTTTTCACTTGTTTCTTCCAACTGGTTGCTACGCAACAAAACAGTATGCTATGACATTTCTTTCTTTTTCTTTTACACAAGAAGTGATTATATATTTTACAATTTGAAAACATTCACAACATTCTAACTCCTTCGGAGAAAAATTTTAGAACATTGGTTTTAAAATTTTTAGATAACATGATAAATTACAAAGAAAACAAACTTCCTCATGACATACATATTGTCATTAATTAACACAGTAAATATTTTAAAACATATCATAATTATCTAAAACATATTAACATTTCTTAATAAAAGGCTGTTGAAATCTTTTGAAATTACTTAAGTTTACATAATTCGTCCTTTCTTTCCTGACTACAATTGAATTTCTTTAAATTGGATACATTAAGTGTGTGTACAGTTCCCTTTCCATCCAACGATGACATTGGTTTCTTTAACTAAATATGGACCAAGCCACAAGTCCATAAATTTGTGTATTCGTTTACACTCAGCACTCCTTTGTCCATGGTTTTTGACTAATACTATATCATTGGTCTCAATCCTTGTGTATCTATCACTAGTTTCCTTATTCTTGATTTTATATTTTTCCTTCAAACGAGATTTGGCAATTAAACATTTATATTTCCAAGGAACTGCTTTCAATGTGTCAGGCCAATCAATTTGGTTTAAAACAGGATCTCTTATTTCATGATGCAAAAATAATTCATTTGGAGTATATCCCGTTACTTCAGATACGGAGTTATTTAATAGTCCTAAAACAAAACTTAAAAATTTTGACCAATGTTCATGATTTTTGCTTATGTACGTACAGTCGTAATAATCTAATTAACTCCTTGTTGTATCCTTCAATAGGATTGGCAAACGGAGAATAAACTGAAGTTGTGATATGCCTTATTTTAAATTCTTCCACAAAAGTTTTCCATTCTTGTGACTTGAATTGCGAACCATTATCAGACAGTAGACTATTACATACAGGATAATGATAAAAATATTGCAGTTTAAATTTATGAATTACTTCTTTAGATGTTGCTTTCCTTAAAGGATATGCCATAAGAAACTTAGACATTACATCTATAACAGTCAATATAAATGTCTAACCTTGAGATTTCGGAAGTGGTCCAATCAAATCAACTGAAATCAAGTAATGTGGACTGGTAGAATAAACGTGTAAATCATCCTTTTCATTTTTCAAAACAGCTTGCTTAGTTCTGGCGCAAGTTAAACAATTCTTCAAATACTGTTTAATACTGAAGTTCATCTTTGGCCAATAATATAATTTCTTACATTTACTAAAAACCTTTCTATAACCAAAATGTTCTTGCAAATCATGCAGTTTATGTAAGATTTTCGGTATTAATGATACTGGCACAACTAATCTCCAATTATCTTCAGAAACACATTTTAAAAATAAAATGCTATCTTGGAAAGCATACTGAGTCTTACAAGACTTGGAAAGATTTCCGTTCTCAATCTTCTGAATGAAAGCACTACAATATGTGTCACGATGTTGAGACTCCTTCCAGAATTCCAAAGTATCTTCTTCAATAATATCCAATTTTAAGTTATTAATAAACAACTCGGATAAAGAAATATTTCCTGTAGTAGTGTCAGGATATCGACTTAATGTGTCAGCCGCTTGATTGTTTACTCCAGAAACATGGTGGATATCATAATCAAAACCTTGTAGTTTTAAATACCATCTACTTAAACGTGGATTTAAAGTTCTTGCTGACTCCAGCTAAGAAAGAGATTTGTGATCTGTGAACAAATTAATTTTAGTTCCGGCTACATAAATATAAAATTTCTCAAAAGCAAAAATAATTGCTAAACATTCGATTTCATGTGTACTGTAAGATAACTCATTACTACTTGCATATTGAATAATCCTGGGGTTATCTTCTGGTGTCTCTCCATTTTGCCATAAAACACCTCCAATACCTTTCTTTGAACCATCTACATTTATGTTAAAAGGTTTTGGAAAAGTAGGCTGTACTAAAGCTAGTAGTGGTATTGTGATATTACTGGTGTAACAAATAAAGAGCTCTTATGATTAACAGACCGATTTGGCTATACTTCAAACTATGTCAAGATGCCCATATGGGTCAATTGCCCCAAGTGTGCTATGCTGTCAAATCCCAAGAATCCTGAATTCTAGTGTACAAATGAAGAAGCCTCAACAGACCGATTTGGCTATTCTTAAAATTATGTCAAGATGCCCATATGGGTCAATTGCCCCAAGTGTGCTATGCTGTCAAATCCCAAGTATCCTGAATTCTAGTGTACACATGAAGAATTACAGTGTACAAATGTAGAAGCCTCAACAGACTGTTTTGTTCATGTATGCAAAAGCTGAATCTGTCGGTCTGTTGTCTGTAAGCCTGCTAAAGATATAGTCTTCTTGATATTGTTATGGCTACACTTAAAACTAAGCCAAAAATGCTCATGTAGGTGCCTCTAACAACTTACAGATCTAATACAATACAGGATTAGCTTGGACAAAAGCAGGCTGCAAATTGAACTGTTACCTGCTTCCTTCCTAATCTTTGATCAGTTTCATGCCCGGGGCAGTAATTACTTAGCTCAGAAATACTTCAGTATGTCAGACAGTTTCGATCGGAAAGATCGATGCATTGCTTGGCCTGAAAATAAATTATGCAGGCTTGGGACTTTCATATTCCATTTTGCTGGCACGCATGGGATAATCTACACAGAAATAAGCTGGAAGGGCATTATTGATATTTCTGTGTAATTCTAGGGAAAATTCTTACTAAAAAGAACATTACCCCTTTGCATGATAGCATGCAGGCCTGACACACGCTACTGACTCCAATTCACTGGAAGGGCATGAAACTTTAATTGATATTTCTGTGTAATAGGGAAAATTCTTACTAAAAGAACATTACCCCTTTGCATGCTCTCATGCAGACCTAACTCCAATTCCAGAAGTCTAAGCTCTGAAATAATATATACACACGTGAGACTTTGAGAATATTCACTGCAAATCCAAAGTTGGACTTTGACTGTATTAGCTGATATCCAGCTGATAGCTCCCGGGTCTGATACTCGGTAGAGTGTGGGCCTAGCCCCATGGCTTATATGCCTTGTAATCAAGAGGCTCCCGGGTCTGATACTCGGTAGAGTGTGGGCCTAGCTCCATGGCTTATATGCCTTGTAATCAAAGGCTCCCGGGTTTGAGGCCTCCCCGATGGTGAAGTGTTAGTATTGCTGCCTTGTAATCAAGAGCTCCCGGGTTTGATACCTGGTAGAGTGTGTGGGCCTCCCTGATTTCAAAGTGTTGCTATTATTGCCTTGTAATCAAGAGGCTCCCGGGTTTGATACCTGGTAGAGTGTGTGAGATTGAAATACATGTGGCTGAATAATATCCCCACACGTGAGACTTTGAGAATATTCACTGCAGATTTAAAGTCCAACTTTCACTGTATTTAGCTGATATCCAGCTGATAGCTCCCGGGTTTGATACCTGGTAAAGTGTGTTATACAACAGCATAATAGAGCAAAACTACTCTATATTGGGGATCACCAGAGTCTAGTTATTGCTGTTGTCTGGGTATAAAAGCACCAGCTCAGCTACTAACTGCTGTTATAATTGTTTAGGCATACTATCCATAGTTCTGTTTTTTTGGACCAAGAAATTTTATATAAATAAGCAATAAAAATGCCAAACTTGAAATATTGCAATCAGTGTAATAAAAATATATCTAGTTCTAATTGGGCTAGGCACCGGCATAATTGTGATCCTAAGAAATGCAGAAAGCCTACTAAAATATGCCCAAAAAGCCATAAAATATTAAGCAAAGCATATTACAATAGGCATAAGTGTACTTGTTATGTACAGCCTTCTACTTCATCACAGCCATCTACATCTGCTCTAAAAAGGAAGCTTGAAACATTTGATAATGCTAGACCAGCAAAGCAGCCACGCTATGCACCCATCCATAGCAGTTTTGCTGGCCAACTAAGGGATTACAGTTTTGTATCAGAGCCAAGATGTGATGTTAAGAATTTTTTGAACAGTATAAATTCTGATGTGCAGGCTATTCTAAATGCACAAAATGGCTCTTATAAGCTGTCCCTCAAATTGTTTACACAATATAAGAAATCAAATGGCACAAAATTTACAGAGCCCCACATAACAGAAACTGTAGCTATATATTCAAATACAAATTTAGACAAAATAATAAGCAGTTTGATAGATCAATTGAATATTAAACATTCTGAATTTGCTGCAAAAGAATCAGGATGGAGTTTATGTGAAACTCCACACAAGTTATATATTAATATTTCTAAATTTAACCCACTACAAGGTTCCACATATCTGCCATTACCTGCCAATATCAAAAACAAAAAAGCCGTGGTTAACATAAAAAATAATGATGAGAAATGCTTTTTGTGGTGTATTTTAGCTGCTTTGTATCCAGTTTTAAATAAACCAGAGAGAATAAGTTATTATAAACAACATGAACATGATTTTGATGATGCTATGGAGGGCTTAGAATATCCAATGTCTGTTCAGAATATTGATAAATTTGAAAAAAAGGACAGAGATATCAATGGTAGGCCATTATCTATTAACGTATTTATTTGTTATACTGGTCGTGGTAATTGCTTGATAGAACCTCCCAGAATTAGTACACTTGATGATGATTCTGCTGTCCCGATTGATCTGCTCCTAATTGAAGAGGATAGCACATGCCATTACACTCTGATACACAGTCTTGAAGCTTTAGTCAGAAAACAACTAGACAAATCTAAAACAATATACAAGTTGTGTAGAAGATGTTTGACTGTATTTGATGGTAGAAAAATGATGAATAGTGTTTGTGAACAGAATGCAGAAATTGCTAAAAACAAGTTAGTTGAGCATCTGAAATACTGTGGCAACTATAAACCTGTTCATATGGTTATGCCTAAACCAAATGAATATGCCAAATTCAAAAAATTTGAAGCCTTGTTGGAACATCCAGCATATATATTCTGTGATTTTGAATCAAACCTCAAACCCCTTGCATTATGCAGCCCAGATCCTAATGAATCTTCAAGTACATCATACCAGCAACATGAACCTTCTAGTTTTTATTATGTGGTTGTACAGGATGGTGTTGTTAGTGAAGAATATTTATACATGGGACCAGATGCCATCAAAGAATTTGCACATAGAATAGAAAATGAGTGCCATTACATAGCATCTAATATCTTATTAAAATCAAAACCTATGATGCCTTTAACAGAAGAACAGATTCAAAATTTCAACAATGCTGAAAAATGCCCGCTATGTGATTCTGAATTTTCAGATACAAATATCAAGGTGCATCACCATTCTCATACAGATGGTAAATTCAAAATGGCCCTGTGTAATAGCTGTAATATTAACATCCAGAGACCAAAATTTGTCCCGATATTTTGCCATGGTGCATCTAATTATGATTTTCATCATCTGATCAGGTACGAGGGGTTTGACAAGCAGAATTTAAATATCTTAGCAGAAAATGATGAGAAATATATAGCTATTAGCAAAGATAATTCACTTAAGATTTCTTGATTCCTACAAAATTCTGTCAGCTAGCCTGGCTACACTGGCCAGTCAATTATCTGATGACCAATTCAAAATCACATGTGCTATGTTTCCAAATCAGGACCTGAAATTAATTATATAATGTATAATAATTGTATATCCATATGATTATGTTACAGATTTTTCTAAATTTGATGAGTGTGCTTTGCCACCAAAACAAGCATTCTACAGTAAATTCTGGGCATCCGGAATCACTGATGAAGATTATCACCATGCTCAGTTGATGTGGGCCAATTTAAAATGCCAGACATTTGGTGATTATCACAAGGCATACTTGAAACTTGATGTAACTCTCTTAGCCGATATACTTGAGGCATTTAGAAAATCTTCCATGGAAAATTATAAACTGGATCCAATCTATTTCTACAGCGCTCCAGGCCTAGCATGGTCTGCAATGTTTTTGAATACTAAAATGCAATTAAATCTAATCCAGGATCAGGACATGTACCTGTTTATGGAACAATGTATAAGAGGAGGCATGGTGCAATGTTCTCAAAGATATGCCAGAGCTAATAACAAATATATTCCCGATTATGATCCATCACAGCCATCAAACTATATATTTTATGTGGATGCCAACAGCTTGTATGGTTATGCTATGATGGATAAATTGCCATATGCAGAGCTTGAGTGGGTTGAAAATTTTAGTATTGGGGATCTTCAGGATTTTGATGACAGTAACTATGGCCTGTTCTTAGAAGATCATCTGACAATTCCTGATGATTTACACAACAAATTTTCTGATCTGCCCCCAATTCCTGAGGTTGAGTGCTCACCTGGCTCTAAACAGAAGAAGCTAATGATGACTCTAGAACCAAAACAGGGTTATGTCATATATTACAAAAACCTCCAGTTCCTGATGCATCATGGTGTTCAAGTAACTAAGGTTGGCAAAGTCTTAAGGTTCAGGCACTCAAGATGGTTGAAGCAATACATCGATACAAACATTGAGCTTCGAACACTTGCTGTAACCCAATCTGATAAGACCTTGTTCAAATTGATGGTCAATTCAGTGTATGGCAAAACCATAGAAAATGTCAGAAAACATACTGATGTTAAATTAGTTACTGACCCCAGCCAGAGCAAAAAATTGATAGCAAAGACTAATTTCAACTACAGAAGAATTTATGATGACAATATGGCACTCTTCAACATGAAAAAAACAAAGATTAAGTTTGATAAGCCTATTTATGTAGGGGCTGTGATATTAGAATTGGCCAAATTACACATGCTAGAGCTCTATTATGATGTGCTGAAGCCTTTTTATGGTGATCGTGTAAAACTGATGTACATGGACACAGATAGTTTTATCCTTGATATTCAGACAGAAGATGTCTATCAAGATATATCACAGCCTGCATTGCTTGAATATTTTGATACCAGTGAACATACAAAGATTCAACCCCACAACAAAAAGGTGCCTGGCAAGTTAAAAGACGAGACACTTGGTGATGTTATTGTGGCATTTGCTGGGTTAAGGGCCAAGATATACAGCTTTGAAACATGTAGTGGTGCTGTTGCCAAAAAAACCAAGGGCATTGGTAGAGTAACTGTGGACAAAGAGCTCCAATTTAAAGATTATGAAGATTGTCTCAAATCACAGAGTTTAATCAGAACATCAGAATAAAGAATTCAGAGTGTGGATCACTTGTTGACTTCAAATGTGGTAAGAAAAGTGGCTCTGGACCCACATGATGATAAGAGATGCATTTTATCATGTGGCATACATTCTCTACCATGGGGTCATTGTGACTTGATAAGTGGCAAACAGTGTCCAATCACAGAGCATGATTTGAAATAAATAAACATGCCTATGAACTTATTTGGGTTCAAAAAACAGGCTATTATGGACCTGCCAAAACCAGCACCCTCTTCTGATATACAATCTATGATATCTAAACTAAGTGGTTTGTTAATTATTCATCTCAACAGCATACTTACAGATGTTGATGATAAAACAGGTAAAACATTATACATATTTAACAATAACTTAAACCACTACCAGTTACCTGTAGGTGGTCAATTACAATTTATTACAACTCCCGAGGGCAATGTCAAGGTTTCAGTAGGCAGAAATATTTATAGAATTAAGCACTCAAACATGATTTCTGGCACTGTATATACTGTTTCTGCCGGTGATTGTTTATATATTGAGGTCCCAGGATCCTATGACAAGCTTATACCTTTTTTTATAGAATTAAGAATTAGATATTTTATAATAAATAACCACTAAAATAAAAAAAATGCCTAATGATATATTTGGCCATACAAGGCATGAAGATCACAGTGATGAGATTCTGATGGCTGATGTCAGAGTCAAAAAATTAAGAAGTGATTTACAAGCTTTACAAACCACACTCAATGCCAGTCTTCAACTAGAAATTACAAATGTACAGTAACCCTCTTCTTAAAATTGATTCAGAACTCAAATTGCTGCTTCAAAAATATACTGACTTGGCTACATTGGATAATTTTCAAAGTTTAGAGGAAGCTGTAGCAGCTCTTCAAGCCAAATTTAAGACTCAGGCTACCAACTCTGAGCAATTGAAACAACAATTAGAAGAGCAGCTTGGTAGTGTCCAGACACAGCTCCAAACAATTGTCAAAAGCATAAAATCACAAGAAGATTTTGATTTAGTAATTTCCACTCTAAAAGAACAGATTCAATCACTTGAGATTCCTAATCTAGACCCTCTGAACAATGCCATAGCTGAGGTTAAAGAAAAAATTGAGACACTTGAAAATTTTATGAACAACCTACCATCTTCTGATGCTCTGAGTGCTATAACTCGTAGTGTTGCCAACATTAAGCTGCAAATTGAGACATATCAAGATTTTGGAAAAATTCAGAGTACCATAACCCATCTTGAGGGTACCATAGCAGCTGTACGCAACGATCTGACAAATGTACAAGAAACTCTAGAATCTCGCTTGCCTGGTATTGTAGACACCCTTGTCAGTGTCCAGCAACAGATCACCAAACTTGAAAACCTCAACACTGAATCTGAGCTATCTCATTTTCATCACTTGATCGATGATATCCAAACAAAGCTTGAAATTTTACAACAATCAACACCTACTCAGGCAGACATAACCCTGCTCCAAGATGCTATGCGTAGTGTGGCTGATGCTTCTGAATTAAATGATGTGAAATTGGCACTTGAATCTTTGCAGAATACTGTAGCAAATCTGCCTACATCACAGGAACTTAAAAATATTAAAAGAGCAGTGAATCGCATATTGAAATCAGAAGATATCAAGAATATCCAGACAGAGATCAAACAACTTACTCAGACAGTGGCCACTCTACCAACTAATCAACATATTAATGAACTTTATGCTTTGTTTGAGGATATCAGAAGACAAGTCCATGATCTTACAGCTCAAAATTCAAAATTAGCAGTTGTTGAAAATCTACAGCAAATTGTAGCCAACATCAAGCAACAGCTAGGAACCATGGAATCCAACCAAGCAAATGCTCTGTCTGTTTTTGCCACCCAGCTTCAAGAGATTGTCCAACAATACAAGAAACTTGCTGTGGACATAAGAATTAAACAAGGGCACGATGAGATTGTTAGGACTATCAATGAGCACCTTGAATCTGTAATGAGTAGATTGCTTACGGCAGAAAAAGAAATAACTGGCCTAATCGAGAATCCTAAACATACAGTAATTGTTGAATTGTACAGTATCCCCAACAAAGAATATGATTCACCATTTACACCAGGTGGCAAAATATATATGCTGTCCCCTGCACAATTTTATTACCAGTTTTTTGTTGGGGGCACACTCAGACCAATCAAGATTAAATACTGGTTACAACTACAGGCACAGCACTACCCTACCTTATCAATAACTAATGCGGACAACAAACCAAAGGTCAGCAGTGTAGAGTTAGAAGATTTTACAGACCCCAATACATTAGAAACATCTTATGCTGAAGATGATGGTTCTTTGGAATTTAATATACAAATAGGAGACAAATTATATTTAGAAAATCCTGTAGTATCAGCTGCTGAACACCCCATAGTTGCAATATTCTTGTTTACATACTATGTCTAGACAAATTATTGTTGATGAATTACACAAACCAACCAGACATAACTTTAAGAGATTGCCAGTGGTTACAAAAGGCATAGATGATTTATGGCAGTGTGACTTGGTTGAAATGGAAAGTGGACAGCTGAAAAACTTAGACAAGGTCAACAAAGGATACAAGTATATACTTACTGTGATAGATACATTTTCAAAATATGCCTGGGCTGTGCCACTCAAATCCAAGACTGGAAAATGTGTTACAGAAGCTTTTAGGACAATTATTAATCAGAGTGGAAGATCACCTTGCTATCTACAAACAGATAATGGCAAAGAATTCTATAATTTGGTGTTCCAACAATTTATTAAAAGCCAGTCAATACAACATTACTCGAGTTACAGTGATCTCAAGGCCTCTATTGTAGAAAGATTCAACAGAACCCTAAAAAATCATATGTATAAACAATTTACCCTTCAAGGTAATTATAAATGGCTCAGTATCCTACCAGAACATCTAGATAGATATAACAACTCGGTCCATTCCACAATCAACATGAAACCCTCTGAGGTAACTTCATCTGATGAGCAACAATAGATCAGTACTGTTTATTATCCTAGATACCAGCCAACAACAAGAAAAGCCAAATACAAGGTAGATGATCAAGTAAGAATTAGCAAATATAAGCACTTATTCAAAAGAGGCTTTACAAGAAACTGGAGCACTGAATTATTTACAGTGGATCAAGTTAAACCTGGTACCCGTAACACATATATAATAAAAGATCACCAAGGAGAAATTCTCAAAGGCAGATTCTATGAAGAAGAACTCAACAAAACTAAACAGCAGGACACATATCTTATAGAAAGAATCATCCGCAGAAAAGGCAACAAGATACTGGTCAAATGGCTAGGACTTCCAGAACACAGCTGGATCGAGGCAGACAAAGTGATACTATGAACACCTGGGATGTTATAAAGAGACTACCAGATCCTGAACAGCAGAATAAGAGAAATGGAGAGCTGCTGCCTGATAATATTAGATGTCTTATTGTTGGGCCATCGGCTTGTGGTAAAACTACACTAATGATTGATAATTTTTTAGTGGCACCAAACTGGTTAGATTGGGAAAACAGGCACTTGTATGTTTTCTCTAAGAGCTTGGAACAATTAAAATATCAGCAGCTGATGAAGTTATATGATGGATTGGATATTGCCACTTTTGAATCAGATGTTAAGCCACTCCATGACTGTCTTGATAACTCTGTTGTTGTGTTTGATGACATTATACTGGATAATCAAAACAAGGTTAGAAATTTCTTTACACAGGACCGACACAAAAACATAGATTGCTTCTACCTGGCACAGACTTTTTCTAAAATACCAAAACAGCTGATCCGAGACAACAGCAATTTTATATGTGTGTTTCATCAAGATCATACCAACCTCAAACACATACATGATGAATATGTAGGTGGTGACTTGAGCTACAATGATTTTTCTAAGTTTTGCAGTAGGTGCTGGAATCAGGACAGTTATGGGTTTGTCACAATTGATATGCCAAGGAAACCCAATAGTGGTAAATACAGAAATAAAATCAACAATTTTTAGACATTGAAACATATATAAATAACCATGAAAAGGCCAATCATTGATGATCTTAAATTAAGAGACTATCTTGTAAAAAGATTTAAGGGATGGAAATCAGAGAACCGAGGAATCTATGAACAACAGAAGCAAACAGAACAGCCTATTATTGATGCTATTAGTGAATTAGGTAAAAATATCAAAACTGTTACAGAGCAAAATCAAAATTTGATCACAGAGCTTGTACCTGTAGCTGCTAGGAACATATTAGATTATCCAATCACCCCACTTTCTAGTATTCATACACCTAGTCCTGTTCCTCCTCGAAGAATTGAGGCTAGTCAGGATCCTATTGAATTGGGTCTTCTTGCTCAGAAATATTTAAGCACACCTAAAGACAACAAAGATGAGGTTTTTGGTTTATATGCTGACACAGAGCGTGATGGTAGCATCATACATAGAATTGGCAATTTTAGAGTAACATTTATGGGAGATGATCTAATTGTATATTCAGAATCTCATCTTGGAGAAAGAGGTGGTTTTGTTAAGTATCCTGGCACACCTGGATTGTGGGAACTGATGAGTAGGAAGAGACCTGGCAACTATACAGATCAAGATTATGAGCATTACAAAGAAATATTAATAAAATCAGATTCTCTATACCAGAACGATGATCCCACACAAAAAAGAGTCAAGTCTAGCAGTGGAGCAAAATACAACAACTTAATCAAGCCCATATGGTCACAGATCAAGACAGGTTGTGGAATCAAACAATACAACACCCTGCCTAAAAGTTTTGTGTGGGTTGATGATGTCAGGAAACTTGTAGATAGGTTGCTGGTCATAGCTGGGGAAGAAAATGCGGGCAACCACAATTTTTACAATGAAAAGGTTGGAATTACGGACATGATAAGCACCAAATTGTCTAATTTTATAGTGAATGATACTAAGGGCATTGGATATCTTATAAAAATTATTAATACTCTACCACCTAAATTTTGGAATATCTCTGAGGGTCGGGGGCTGGTTAATGACATCATAAACAAGCTGCCATTTGAGCTACACATACCAGGCTATCAGTATTGTGGTCCCGGTACCAAACTAGACCATAGATTAAACAGAGGTGACCCTGGTGTTAATCCTCTAGATGCTGCTTGTAGAGACCATGACATAGCATACAACACACATACTGATCTTGATAGGCGACATGTGGCAGACAAAAAAATAGAAGATGCTGCATTTGGTAGATTTGTAAGCAAAGATGCTTCTTTAAGTGAGAGAATAGCAGCATTGGGGACCAACATAGCTATGAACACCAAGCAAAAACTGGGGTGGGGGTTGTAATAGATTAAATAAATTGGCTTCAACGTAATTGAGATAGTTAATCCCAGAATATGTATATAATAAACCAAGAATGAAGGCCAAAGGTGTTATGTATCAGATACCTTATGCAGGTCTTAAATCTCTTAAAACTATTGATAGTCTTCTAACCAAAAAGCAGCGCAAGAAAAAAATTCTTGTCTTGCCAAGGGCCATGGTATGAAATTATTACTTAGTACCCCTCAATTAAAAAAATTACAGCAATCTAGAAAAATTGCATACAGGGGGCTTCTTATTTAGTATCCCAGCTATTTTAGCAGCTTTGGGGGCTGTTGGCAGCTTAGCTGGGGGATCAGCTGCTATAGCAAAAACAGTAATAGATGCCAAAAAGAATAAGGCAGAATTAGATGAACTGAAGCGCCATAATCTGGCCATAGAGAAACAAGGCAAAGGTCTTAAGAGAGCCATGAATAAGTTTAAAAAAAACAAGAGCCGCTTACAAACCAAGATATTGAAGCTTTAATCAAACCACTGGGCATCAAAAATTTTAGAGGTGTATACATGTCTGATTCTTTACCAGAACAACCACTCAAAAAAGAGTGTGGCATAGTTAATTTGGATAAGTACAAGAATCAGGGCACTCACTGGATCTGTTATCTCAAATATTTAAACAATGAGGCATTTGTGTTTGATTCATTTGGAGGTATTCCACCTGAAAATTTAGTAAAATATCTAAAATCAACTAATCTTTATTACAATAATGCCCGTGTTCAAAATTTCAAAGATGTTAATTGTGGACATCTGTGTTTATCTGTTCTTAGATATCTGTCTCAAATAAATAAACCATCAATTGAAGATTTTCAAAAGGCCCTGTGGTATCAAAAAACATCATGGGAGTATTCCTTCTTACCAGCCAAAATTCAATATTGAAACTTAGACTACATGATGATATAGTATATCCCAAAACAATAGCTCTTAGAGCTTTTATGGCATGTACTTGATCCCCAATATTACACACCACAACAACAAGATTGCAGTTGGTGACCAAAACATTGTCATCACTCCAGGGCAGTATAATCTGTCTACTTTAAATGTTCAGTTACCCAGAGGTATAGTTTTAACTCAAAATTCTGTCACTCACAGAGTAGAGATTGTGTCTGCTACAGAGACAGTAGATCTGGGTACTATAAGAGAGCTGTTAGGCTTCCAGAACAACACAAAACTTGAACCAGCCATTAAACACACTGCTATTAATATACCTAAATTCTTAGCCATAGAAACTCTAAATATTCACTGTAATGTGGCTGAGGGTATGATCACCAAATCAGATGGCATAGGCACTCACAAACAAACTGGTATCATTGCAACATTCAAACCTAACTCTGAATTTATGGAGCCAATCATCTACACTCCATCACCAACATTATATTTTCCTGTGTGCCATAATAGAATAGATTATATTGAGTTGATGGTCACTAATGAAAAAGAAGAATTAGTTGATTTTGCTGGAGCCACAACAACTGCTATCACAGAAATTAATATTTAAATAAAAATACATACAAAAAAAATGGAAAATATTGAGAACTATGAGCTACAATCATTCCCCCCAAACCGGAGGACCTTTGCAAATTTAAATAAAGCCAACACAGAGATTGAGGTTGACCTTGATGTAGGAGATGGTTTTATAAACCCTCACAGAGGAGACGTATACATCAAATTTGATGTTGTAAAGCTCGATGGTACAGATTATCCGACTAACTCAAATATAAGACTGGTAGACAATTTTGTGCCCCATCTGTTCTCTGAAATTGAGATTAGAAAACATGGTGTTGTTATAAACAGAGTAGATTACCCTGGTATTACATCTACAGCTTTGGCCACACTAAAATTATCCAATACCGAGGCCTCATACTACAAAATAGGTGGATTTGAGGCTGGTGATAAAATAATATCTAAGAGCCACACAGTGCTGTTCCCTATGCGCCTGTTACCTGGATTCTTCTCAGATTACAAAGATATTATGTGGAAGGGTGGTTTAAGAATTACATTTAGAAGAGCTGCCAATGATAATAATGCTTTGATGAGGTACAGTTCATTAAATTCTACTGGGGCAGCTCTTCCTAATACTCTACCTGATGAAGGCAAATGCCTTATTCAGACTATGGAGCTAAGAATTCCAGTAGTTGAATATGAAGCCAGTTATGCTCTTAAATACAAAGCAGATATACTAAAAAATCCACAGGTGCCTTTACAATTTTATACATATCAATGTGTGCAGAAGCCTGCCACTCTTAGCTATTATGAATTTGATGCTACAAACTCATTCTCCAGTATGCAATATGACATGCCAGATTTTGTGGTGGTACTGTTTCAAACTGGAAGACACAATAATCAAGTAAAAAATTCAAGTAAATTTGATAACTGCAACATCAAAAACATATATCTTAAAAATGGCAGAAATGAGGTGTTCCCCAGAGAAAATTATAATTTAAACATGTCCAAGGATGATTTCCTCAAATATATACGAGGCATATACAGCATACAAAAGAGTTACAACCGGGAATACAGACATGTATTACTTACCAGATGAATTCAAAGCACAGAGACCAATGTTTGTCATCAACACCTCAAAAAGGAAACAAGTTGTGGTTAATGACAGGACAAACATTAAAATTATCTGTGAAATCCATGATACACTCCCTGATGACACCATATGTAGTGTTATTCTTATAGGTGAAAAATCATATGTTTATGATGTAAGAAATGAGAGAGTCACAGAGCATTTCTAGAAAACCTCTGCATATTACATTGTCTTAGTATTAGATATATAAGTTTAGCCTGGTGCCCAACTAAAATAGTTGGGTTAATATATTAATACTCTGAACTTAAACCGGAAGTGGACCGGAAGTGAACCGGAAGTGGACCGGAAGTGAACCGGAAGTGGACCGGAAGTGAACCGGAAGTGGACCGGAAGTGGACCGGAAGTAGACCGGATGTAAATATGTGTGTGCATAGGTGGATGTGGGTGAGTGTGGGTGCCTCTTATGAGCATTTTTGGCTTAGTTTTAAGTGTAGCCATTACAATATCAAGAAGACTATATCTTTAGCAGGCTTACAGACAACAGACTGACAGATTCAGCTTTTGCATACATGGCCAAAACAGTCTGTTGAGGTTTCTTCATTTGTACACTGTAATTCTTCATTTGTACACTAGAATTCAGGATTCTTGGGATTTGACAGCATAGCACACTTGGGGCAATTGACCCATATGGGCATCTTGACATAGTTTTAAGTATAGCCAAATGGGCCTGTTAATCATAAGAGCTCTTTATTTGTTGCACCAGTAATATCACAAATTCCACTACTAAAGCTTCTGCAGATATAACCAAATCACGTAACCTTTCAAAAGCTTCTACATGCACTTCCTTCCACGTCCAGAGAATATTCGACTTTAGAAGTTCATAAAGTGGATGGGCAACTTCTGCAAATTTATTCACGAATTTTCTTCTCCAGTTAACTAAACCCAAGAATTTTCGATGTCACCTTTTGTTATTTGGTGTTGGAAATTTTATTATAGCAGAATTCTTGCTACTATCTACCTTAATTTCATTTCCAGAAACAATATGTCCAAGAAAAGCAATTTCTTTCGAAGCAAATTTGCACTTTGAAAACTTGATGGACATATTAACATCTTTCAATTTTTGCAGAACAGCTTCCAGGTGTGTTAAATGCTCCTGCCAAGTTTTACTAAAGATCAAGAGATCGTCTAAATAGCAAACAACAAAGTTGTTGAATTCTCTCGTGAAAATTTGGTTCATCCTGTCTTGAAAAATGGACACAGCAGATCGTATGCCGAAGGGAAGATATCGAAATAAATACTGTCTACCACGATATGAGAAAGCAGTATAAAGATGTGATTCTGGAGTTAATGGGATCTGGAAATAGCCAAGTAGATGGTATCCCCGCCAGTGGATGTTTTCTTCGTGGGTGGTCTTTTATTTGCACGTACTTATAACTAATTTGCACGGGTTTTAATTAATTCGCATGTACTTAGAACTCATTTGCATGTACTTAGAATACTTTACATTTATGTATTTGCATGTTTATAACTTTTTATGAATATATAATTATTTATTTTATGAAAAATATGTATATAGAAGGTAATTAGAGGTACTAAACGGTATGCATATGTTTTTATATTCATTACTGCAAAGTATGTAATGTATGAAACTATAATAATTAATGTTTATAATATTGAAAATAAGTTTTCTATGGTTTATGAACCGCTATGAACGGTGGTAATGGCTGTAGGTACAGGTCCAATTACGATTGGGGACGGTCCCGGTACTCGAACCCGCGATATGCAATATTATTAATTAGTACTATGTAATAATTGCATTATATTATGAAACACGATGGTTTCACACGCTAGACAGAATACTGTCTCAGAATTTCGACTCCGCTCTGATGCCAGACAGACAAGGGTGAACTCCGCGCAGGTAGACGAGAAAGGAATTTTGGGGGGAAGTGCGTTCAAGGTCAAATGACGTCACAACGTCAGAACAAAGAAGGAATCTGATTCACCAATCAGAGAACGCGTCGGTTGACCAATCAGAACCGGTTTTTTCAAGGTTAACCAGTACGCAAGAACAGGGGAAAGCTATGCAATACTGTAGGGCAGGGGAGGGATTCAACCAGACAACAAAGAATGTCTGAGAATGCGCAGCAAGGGTCAAATCTCTGAAGCTATGCGTCGCTTGTAGAACCGGTTTCCGCCGCCAATTAATATTCCGCTCAGGTTTGCCTTCAAGGCACAGGACGCTTTAGCGCAGGGTTTTTTTTATCTGTACTATGAAGAAGGGAGAGCTATCAGGGACGGGGCCTACAGTTTTCACCATTTGCTTTTATCACGGGGTAACGAACCTAGGACCCTTTGATTATTGATTTAGGTAGTAAATGTATGTTACTGTGTGCTATTTAACTTAATTTTGAGTTTATTTTTTACCAAACTTTGACTTTATGTCAAATCTTTTACAAGTTTTTATGTATTTTTACCAAAATAACACTATTTATACTATTCAGGCAACATTTTTTATTAAATTCTGGACTCGCAAAGATATTTTTACAACTTTTTAACTTATTATTTTACAATTTTATGTTATTTTTTTTTTTTACCAAAATAACACTATTTGTACTATTCAGGCAACATTTTTTATTAAATTTTTGGACTCGCAAAGATATTTTTTCAACTTTTAACTTATTATTTTACAACTTTATATTAATTTTTTACCAAAATAACACTATTTGTACTATTCAAGCAACATTTTTTATTAAATTTTGCACTCACAAAAAACATTTTTACAACTTTTTAACTTATTTTACAACTTTATGTTAATTTTTTTACCAAAATAACACTATTTGTACTATTCAGGCAACATTTTTTATTAAATTTTGCACTCACAAAGACATTTTTTCAACTTTTAACTTATTATTTTACAACTTTATGTTAATTTTTTTACCAAAATAACACTATTTGTACTATTCAGGCAACATTTTTTATTAAATTTTGCACTCACAAAGACATTTTTTCAACTTTTAACTTATTATTTTACAACTTTAAGTTAATTTTTTACCAAAATAACACTATTTGTACTATTCAAGCAACATTTTTTATTAAATTTTGGACTCACAAAGACATTTTTCTCTACGTTTAACTTATTATTTTACAACTTTATGTTAATTTTTTACCAAAATAACACTATTTGTACTATTCAGGCAACATTTTTTTATTAAATTTTGGACTCACAAAGACATTTTTTTCAACTTTTAACTTATTATTTTACAACTTTATGTTAATTTTTTACCAAAATAACACTATTTGTACTATTCAGGCAACATTTTTTATTAAATTTTGGACTCGCAAAGATATTTTTTCAACTTTTAACTTATTATTTTACAACTTTATATTAATTTTTTACCAAAATAACACTATTTGTACTATTCAGGCAACATTTTTTTATTAAATTTTGGACTCACAAAGACATTTTTTTCAACTTTTAACTTATTATTTTACAACTTTATGTTAATTTTTTACCAAAATAACACTATTTATACTATTCAGGCAACATTTTTTCATTAATTTTGGATTCACAAAGACATTTTCTCAACTTTTAACTTATTATTTTACAACTTTATGTTAATTTTTTACCAAAATAACACTATTTATACTATTCAGGCAACATTTTTTCATTAATTTTGGATTCACAAAGACATTTTTTTCAACTTTTAACTTATTATTTTACAATTTTATACCTATTTTTTATCAAAATAACACTATTTATACTATTCAGGCAACATTTTTTATTAAATTTTGGACTCTCAAAGACATTTTTTACAACTTTTTAATTTATTATTTTACAATTTTATACCTATTTTTACCAAAATAACACTATTTATACTATTCAGGAAAGACTTTTAGTTATATCTTCGACACACAAAGTGTGTTTTTTCAACTTCTATCTGTTTATTTCACAAGTCCAGGCTTATTATTACCAAAATAACACAATTCAATCTGTTCAGGAAAGACTTGTAGTTACTTTTTCGACACACAAAGTGTGTGTTCTCAACTTCTATTTGTTTATTTCACAAGTTTAGGCTTATTATTACTCAAATAACACAATTTCATCTATTCAGGATATTTTGTATTTACAAAGAGATTTTTTCAACTTTTAATTTATTATTTACAAGTTTATGCCTATTTTTTTACTCAAATAACACAATTCTATCTGTTTAGGAAAGATTTTTAGTTATATTTTCGACACACAAAGTGTGAGTTTTCAATTTTTATCTGTTTATTTCACAAGTTTAGCCTAATATTTACTCAAACAACACGATTTGAACGTGTTTTTTTTATTACATTTTGGAGACACACACACACACACACACACACACACACACACACACACACACACACACACACAGATATATTTTCCAAGTTTACAGGATTATTCTCTAAGTTTACTCAAATAACACATTTTAAATGTGTTTTGAATTAAACTTTGTACACACGAAGTGTGTTTCGTCAATTCAAGAAAGTTTTCAATTATATTTTGGATGCAAAAGTATGTTTTGTCAAGTTCTACCCTTTTATTTTACAAGTTTAGGCTTATTATTATTCAAATAACCAATTTCATCTATTCAGACAACATTTTGTTTGTTATATTTTACTCACAAAGACATTTTATCAATTTTAAATTTATTATTTCTCAAGTTTATGTAATTTTTTATTCTAATAACACAATTTTAACTATTCAGGCAACATTTTTGTTGCAATTTGGACTTACAAAGAGATTTTTTAAATCTTTGTATTAAATTTTCTATTTATTGCGTTTTGTATTTCACATTCGATATTACAAAGTTCTAAGGTGTGTATAATATTTCAAACTATTTTCAGGGTGTATTTGTTAATGCATTTGGATAATAACTATTAGGTTTATGGATGAACTAATGTTAAGAATATTTCAACCAATCAGAAAATGTGTCGTTTTTTTCCACCAATCAGAAAACGCGTCGGTTTTATTTCATCCAATTAGAAAACGCGTTGATTTTATTTCAACCAATCAGAGAAGGCGTCAGTTTTGCTTATGAGGTATAAAAACTGCGTAAAAGCAAGCAGAAGCTATTTTGAGAAGTATTTGTGAAGCATTGTGTCAGAGAAGACATCAAGTTGTGATTATTGGCCGTGAGTTTCAGACAAAGAACTCAAGAGAAGCTATAATTAAGGTAAATGATTTTTATTATGTAGCGTGTTTTTAAATAATATGTAAATGCTAATATTGAAACGAAGAAAACGTCAATACAAACCGAAAAGAATATGCGTAATGTGAACAAGTACTACAACTATATTTCTATTTTTCAGATGCTTCTAATTTTGTATGTGTGACTGAAAGGGACCATTAGTGAAAGATGGCGTCTTCAACCTCCACAAACAAGGCTAACCACACTACGGTGAGTACTTCGCAAGAGATTTTACCATTGGAATGTATATTTCTCCACTAGTTTTTTGAAATAATATATAAATCCAGAAAACAAAGAAACGAAAAAGTAAATACAGAAATGAATATGCGTAATATAAACAAGTACTACAACTATGTTTCTATTTTTCAGGTGTTCTTATTTGTGTACCTGTGAGTGGAAGGATCTATTACTGGAAATAACGTCAACGAAGTAACCGACAAGGGCATGAGTAACATGATTTCAGATGTTATCCATAAGGATTCTGTGTTGGAGATTTTGAAGAGGTATACACCTAGCAAGTATATTATATGCAGGGGTTGTTATCTAAATGTAGGCAACCATTTTTATGAGTGCGAGTGCGTATGCTGTAAAGATGAATTTCTGATTTCCGAATGTTTTTCTATTTGCCAAGGGGAAAGCCGTTTGTATGAATGCCAGCATTGTGTTGAGTGGATGTGCGAGAGAATCCAGTGTTATTTGCAGGATCAGGACAACACAAAACATATTTTTGATTTTTATATTACTAACCATGAGGATGTTGCGGATGCTTTGACGGCACACGAGGTACAGACAGAATACAAAGCTTTTTATAGTGTGTTATGTGAAATTTCAAACAATATCGAACTAGTGAAAACTCTTATAGATTCTATACGCTCAGCAGAGCTTACTTATGGTAGCACAGGATTTTTGTGAGAGTTGAATCAAGAGAGACTGACTAATAACAGCGAAAATGGTGCAATACATTATTGATGTACAAGGATTTATTTATAACAGAAAATTTATATTGCGTGAGATTTGTGTGAGTTCTACAAATTTGGACACTGTGTATTATGCGCTTGTGAGTGTTCCCGATTATTTCAAAGAGAACAAAGAATCGCGCTGGGTTAAAGACAATCTCCATGCATTAATGTATGATATTCCTTGTGGATGTGAAATATACTATGTCCGGAGGGCAGTTAGGAACTTGAACTGTCAAGGTGGTACATTTTTCTGCAAAGGAAAATCCCAAATTATCAAAGATTTGTTTAATATTGATAACATTGTTGATTTACAAACTGTAAACTGTCCATCCCTTAAGAATTTGTATATGTTTCAAGGAGGATTGTGCAAGTATCATTCTGATACTTCTCCCCCAGCTGAACAAGGTTGCGCATTCAGAAATGTTCAAAGACTTGTATGTTGGTACAATAATAAAAATATTAAGGTGTAATGTATTTTAGTGCAAATAATAAAGATTTGTGAAAAATAAATGTTTTCTATGTTGTTATTTAGTTTTAAAGCCTGCATTCAAGGTATTTTCAAGTATTACCGTTTTTTTTTTTTTTTTTTTTTTTTTTTGAGTGATTGACTTAATACCAGGAGTTATACGAGCCGTATTTTAACTACAATCACTATATGTCTGTGAGGACTAAAATCCACTGATTGAACCTTAAAGCTTAGGCTTACTATGTATATTGATTACTCACAGGACAACACGAATTTTACAGAGGATTGTAGGAGGCATAGGCCCACACGCCAGAGCCTTATTAGCCTGCAAGAACAACTTATATGTTGAATTGTGACTGTTTAGAAATAATATTTATAAAGTTTAAATCATTTTCATTAGATTACATATATATTTTGGATTCAAATAAAACACTCAAGTTAAGTTTTTTAAGTTTATTTTTATTTAATATACAAATATAGAATATATCAAATTTACATATATGAAAAATACTCTACCAAAGAGCAAAAGTCACATAGGGATTACGATTTAGCCGATGCTGAAATTCTTCCATGAGGGATTTGTAGTAAGAGAGAAATTTTTGCCATTGGTTAAAGTTGAGGGTGACTCCACCAGAGATGTTGGTGATTTCCATTTTTATGTTTTCTCCACTGCCCTCGAAGGTGAAGTAAAGTTCTTCTATAATGTTTATAGATCTGAACCTGTTTTTTTGTGTGGGGAATCTGTTTTTGTAAGTGTCGAAGATCGCATCTGATTTGTACACGCATGATGGGTACTCTTCTCTATTTAGGACAATGCAATTTTTTCATGTTTCAAAATCAATTCAGTGTTTGTGAAAGTACCTCGAATAATGATATCCATGTTGGCAACGATGATGAATCTGGTTTCTGGTTTTATGCTGTTCATTTGGTGGGTACCTCGGATAGACTGCATTTTGGTTTGCTATCAATAAAAAGTTTTAAAAATATGCAACTAGTGCTACAAAAGGAACTGAAATTATCGACAATTTCTGGATTATAACTAAAATTCAGTTTGCCTTTTACATATCCAATATTTACAGACCAACACTAACTAGACTTCGATTTATATAAATGTAGCGGGAACTATATTTCTGAGAATCAAACTATATTAGGATTATATGTTAAACTTATACAAAACCAGATTATTCTATGTAAGTATATTTATATTGACTGGGTTATTTAACAGATCAAACAGAAAGAAGGCAAAATTCACTAAACGTAGGTGATTGCATGAAAATAACTAGGTCAAGGACTGACCAACAGTGAGCTGAGGTTATATATAGAGGGTCGCTCTTCATAATTCTTACCTTCGCTGGATCGGCGAAGGAACGCACTTGTGGGCGGTAGAACCTGAATGGGCTGCACCAAGACATCGGAGACTCGAAGCAGATGTCTTGGTGGATGAACCCAAGTAGGGTCATAGGCGCTAGGGTCAATTTGGTCATTTCTTCTTGCATGAGGAACCAATTTGGCCAACTCCCAAATTAACTTACATTGCTGATAACTAATTAAATTTGAAGAAAAATTATAATCTCTTAGACTGTAAACATATTTTATATTTAGGCTGCACAAGATCCAATGATAAAATTAAAAAAATGGTAACCGCCCAGACAGGGACTCGAACCCTGGACAGATAGGTTAAAACCCTAATGCTATACCAACTAAGCTATCTGAGCACAAGGTATTCTTTTTTGAAAAGTTAGTTATGTTAAGAAATATCGTTTGAGAACACTTTTGGTCTGGGTCGACAGAGAAGGAGACACCATTTCCAAAATTTTACAGACTGGATGTATTTTACCACCACTATAGAGGTCTTTACTATATGTAATTCGAAACGCTAGAGTTCAGTTAGCTTTCAAAATTGAGGTTACCTAGTACAATATGTTGAAGATTTTGTGTTTGGCACACTTAGCAAGTTACACTTATATCTAATTACGGACATATAATACTAAAACTTTGCTAGTAGTTGATGAGTTGACAGTAAATTTGAGAGTTTTAGCATCATTTGTCCTGAAATGGATATAAGTGTAACTTGCTAAGTGTGCCAAACACAAAATCTTCAACATATTGTACTAGGTAACCTCAATTTTGAAAGCTAACTGAACTCTAGCGTTTCGAATTACATATAGTAAAGACCTCTATAGTGGTGGTAAAATACATCCAGTCTGTAAAATTTTGGAAATGGTGTCTCCTTCTCTGTCGACCCAGACCAAAAGTGTTCTCAAACGATATTTCTTAACATAACTAACTTTTCAAAAAAGAATACCTTGTGCTCAGATAGCTTAGTTGGTATAGCATTAGGGTTTTAACCTATCTGTCCAGGGTTCGAGTCCCTGTCTGGGCGGTTACCATTTTTTTAATTTTATCATTGGATCTTGTGCAGCCTAAATATAAAATATGTTTACAGTCTAAGAGATTATAATTTTTCTTCAAATTTAATTAGTTATAAGCAATGTAAGTTAATTTGGGAGTTGGCCAAATTGGTTCCTCATGCAAGAAGAAATGACCAAATTGACCCTAGCGCCTATGACCCTACTTGGGTTCATCCACCAAGACATCTGCTTCGAGTCTCCGATGTCTTGGTGCAGCCCATTCAGGTTCTACCGCCCACAAGTGCGTTCCTTCGCCGATCCAGCGAAGGTAAGAATTATGAAGAGCGACCCTCTATATATAACCTCAGCTCACTGTTGGTCAGTCCTTGACCTAGTTATTTTCATGCAATCACCTACGTTTAGTGAATTTTGCCTTCTTTCTGTTTGATCTGTTAAATAACCCAGTCAATATAAATATACTTACATAGAATAATCTGGTTTTGTATAAGTTTAACATATAATCCTAATATAGTTTGATTCTCAGAAATATAGTTCCCGCTACATTTATATAAATCGAAGTCTAGTTAGTGTTGGTCTGTAAATATTGGATATGTAAAAGGCAAACTGAATTTTAGTTATAATCCAGAAATTGTCGATAATTTCAGTTCCTTTTGTAGCACTAGTTGCATATTTTTAAAACTTTTTATTGATAGCAAACCAAAATGCAGTCTATCCGAGGTACCCACCAAATGAACAGCATAAAACCAGAAACCAGATTCATCATCGTTGCCAACATGGATATCATTATTCGAGGTACTTTCACAAACACTGAATTGATTTTGAAACATGAAAAAATTGCATTGTCCTAAATAGAGAAGAGTACCCATCATGCGTGTACAAATCAGATGCGATCTTCGACACTTACAAAAACAGATTCCCCACACAAAAAAACAGGTTCAGATCTATAAACATTATAGAAGAACTTTACTTCACCTTCGAGGGCAGTGGAGAAAACATAAAAATGGAAATCACCAACATCTCTGGTGGAGTCACCCTCAACTTTAACCAATGGCAAAAATTTCTCTCTTACTACAAATCCCTCATGGAAGAATTTCAGCATCGGCTAAATCGTAATCCCTATGTGACTTTTGCTCTTTGGTAGAGTATTTTTCATATATGTAAATTTGATATATTCTATATTTGTATATTAAATAAAAATAAACTTAAAAAACTTAACTTGAGTGTTTTATTTGAATCCAAAATATATATGTAATCTAATGAAAATGATTTAAACTTTATAAATATTATTTCTAAACAGTCACAATTCAACATATAAGTTGTTCTTGCAGGCTAATAAGGCTCTGGCGTGTGGGCCTATGCCTCCTACAATCCTCTGTAAAATTCGTGTTGTCCTGTGAGTAATCAATATACATAGTAAGCCTAAGCTTTAAGGTTCAATCAGTGGATTTTAGTCCTCACAGACATATAGTGATTGTAGTTAAAATACGGCTCGTATAACTCCTGGTATTAAGTCAATCACTCAAAAAAAAAAAAAAAAAAAAAAAAAAAACTGTAATACTTGAAAATACCTTGAATGCAGGCTTTAAAACTAAATAACAACATAGAAAACATTTATTTTTCACAAATCTTTATTATTTGCACTAAAATACATTACACCTTAATATTTTTATTATTGTACCAACATACAAGTCTTTGAACATTTCTGAATGCGCAACCTTGTTCAGCTGGGGGAGAAGTATCAGAATGATACTTGCACAATCCTCCTTGAAACATATACAAATTCTTAAGGGATGGACAGTTTACAGTTTGTAAATCAACAATGTTATCAATATTAAACAAATCTTTGATAATTTGGGATTTTCCTTTGCAGAAAAATGTACCACCTTGACAGTTCAAGTTCCTAACTGCCCTCCGGACATAGTATATTTCACATCCACAAGGAATATCATACATTAATGCATGGAGATTGTCTTTAACCCAGCGCGATTCTTTGTTCTCTTTGAAATAATCGGGAACACTCACAAGCGCATAATACACAGTGTCCAAATTTGTAGAACTCACACAAATCTCACGCAATATAAATTTTCTGTTATAAATAAATCCTTGTACATCAATAATGTATTGCACCATTTTCGCTGTTATTAGTCAGTCTCTCTTTATTCAACTCTCACAAAAATCCTGTGCTACCATAAGTAAGCTCTGCTGAGCGTATAGAATCTATAAGAGTTTTCACTAGTTCGATATTGTTTGAAATTTCACATAACACACTATAAAAAGCTTTGTATTCTGTCTGTACCTCGTGTGCCGTCAAAGCATCCGCAACATCCTCATGGTTAGTAATATAAAAATCAAAAATATGTTTTGTGTTGTCCTGATCCTGCAAATAACACTGGATTCTCTCGCACATCCACTCAACACAATGCTGGCATTCATACAAACGGCTTTCCCCTTGGCAAATAGAAAAACATTCGGAAATCAGAAATTCATCTTTACAGCATACGCACTCGCACTCATAAAAATGGTTGCCTACATTTAGATAACAACCCCTGCATATAATATACTTGCTAGGTGTATACCTCTTCAAAATCTCCAACACAGAATCCTTATGGATAACATCTGAAATCATGTTACTCATGCCCTTGTCGGTTACTTCGTTGACGTTATTTCCAGTAATAGATCCTTCCACTCACAGGTACACAAATAAGAACACCTGAAAAATAGAAACATAGTTGTAGTACTTGTTTATATTACGCATATTCATTTCTGTATTTACTTTTTCGTTTCTTTGTTTTCTGGATTTATATATTATTTCAAAAAACTAGTGGAGAAATATACATTCCAATGGTAAAATCTCTTGCGAAGTACTCACCGTAGTGTGGTTAGCCTTGTTTGTGGAGGTTGAAGACGCCATCTTTCACTAATGGTCCCTTTCAGTCACACATACAAAATTAGAAGCATCTGAAAAATAGAAATATAGTTGTAGTACTTGTTCACATTACGCATATTCTTTTTGGTTTGTATTGACGTTTTCTTCGTTTCAATATTAGCATTTACATATTATTTAAAAACACGCTACATAATAAAAATCATTTACCTTAATTATAGCTTCTCTTGAGTTCTTTGTCTGAAACTCACGGCCAATAATCACAACTTGATGTCTTCTCTGACACAATGCTTCACAAATACTTCTCAAAATAGCTTCTGCTTGCTTTTACGCAGTTTTTATACCTCATAAGCAAAACTGACGCCTTCTCTGATTGGTTGAAATAAAATCAACGCGTTTTCTAATTGGATGAAATAAAACCGACGCGTTTTCTGATTGGTGGAAAAAAACGACACATTTTCTGATTGGTTGAAATATTCTTAACATTAGTTCATCCATAAACCTAATAGTTATTATCCAAATGCATTAACAAATACACCCTGAAAATAGTTTGAAATATTATACACACCTTAGAACTTTGTAATATCGAATGTGAAATACAAAACGCAATAAATAGAAAATTTAATACAAAGATTTAAAAAATCTCTTTGTAAGTCCAAATTGCAACAAAAATGTTGCCTGAATAGTTAAAATTGTGTTATTAGAATAAAAAATTACATAAACTTGAGAAATAATAAATTTAAAATTGATAAAATGTCTTTGTGAGTAAAATATAACAAACAAAATGTTGTCTGAATAGATGAAATTGGTTATTTGAATAATAATAAGCCTAAACTTGTAAAATAAAAGGGTAGAACTTGACAAAACATACTTTTGCATCCAAAATATAATTGAAAACTTTCTTGAATTGACGAAACACACTTCGTGTGTACAAAGTTTAATTCAAAACACATTTAAAATGTGTTATTTGAGTAAACGTAGAGAATAATCCTGTAAACTTGGAAAATATATCTGTGTGTGTGTGTGTGTGTGTGTGTGTGTGTGTGTGTGTGTGTGTGTGTGTGTGTCTCCAAAATGTAATAAAAAAAACACGTTCAAATCGTGTTGTTTGAGTAAATATTAGGCTAAACTTGTGAAATAAACAGATAAAAATTGAAAACTCACACTTTGTGTGTCGAAAATATAACTAAAAATCTTTCCTAAACAGATAGAATTGTGTTATTTGAGTAAAAAAATAGGCATAAACTTGTAAATAATAAATTAAAAGTTGAAAAAATCTCTTTGTAAATACAAAATATCCTGAATAGATGAAATTGTGTTATTTGAGTAATAATAAGCCTAAACTTGTGAAATAAACAAATAGAAGTTGAGAACACACACTTTGTGTGTCGAAAAAGTAACTACAAGTCTTTCCTGAACAGATTGAATTGTGTTATTTTGGTAATAATAAGCCTGGACTTGTGAAATAAACAGATAGAAGTTGAAAAAACACACTTTGTGTGTCGAAGATATAACTAAAAGTCTTTCCTGAATAGTATAAATAGTGTTATTTTGGTAAAAATAGGTATAAAATTGTAAAATAATAAATTAAAAAGTTGTAAAAAATGTCTTTGAGAGTCCAAAATTTAATAAAAAATGTTGCCTGAATAGTATAAATAGTGTTATTTTGATAAAAAATAGGTATAAAATTGTAAAATAATAAGTTAAAAGTTGAAAAAAATGTCTTTGTGAATCCAAAATTAATGAAAAAATGTTGCCTGAATAGTATAAATAGTGTTATTTTGGTAAAAAATTAACATAAAGTTGTAAAATAATAAGTTAAAAGTTGAGAAAATGTCTTTGTGAATCCAAAATTAATGAAAAAATGTTGCCTGAATAGTATAAATAGTGTTATTTTGGTAAAAAATTAACATAAAGTTGTAAAATAATAAGCTAAAAGTTGAAAAAAATGTCTTTGTGAGTCCAAAATTTAATAAAAAAATGTTGCCTGAATAGTACAAATAGTGTTATTTTGGTAAAAAATTAATATAAAGTTGTAAAATAATAAGTTAAAAGTTGAAAAAATATCTTTGCGAGTCCAAAATTTAATAAAAAATGTTGCCTGAATAGTACAAAGTGTTATTTTGGTAAAAAATTAACATAAAGTTGTAAAATAATAAGTTAAAAGTTGAAAAAAATGTCTTTGTGAGTCCAAAATTTAATAAAAAAATGTTGCCTGAATAGTACAAATAGTGTTATTTTGGTAAAAAATTAACATAAAGTTGTAAAATAATAAGTTAAACGTAGAGAAAAATGTCTTTGTGAGTCCAAAATTTAATAAAAAATGTTGCTTGAATAGTACAAATAGTGTTATTTTGGTAAAAAATTAACTTAAAGTTGTAAAATAATAAGTTAAAAGTTGAAAAAATGTCTTTGTGAGTGCAAAATTTAATAAAAAATGTTGCCTGAATAGTACAAATAGTGTTATTTTGGTAAAAAAATTAACATAAAGTTGTAAAATAATAAGTTAAAAGTTGAAAAAATGTCTTTGTGAGTGCAAAATTTAATAAAAAATGTTGCCTGAATAGTACAAATAGTGTTATTTTGGTAAAAAAATTAACATAAAGTTGTAAAATAAGTTAAAAAGTTGTAAAAATGTTTTTTGTGAGTGCAAAATTTAATAAAAAATGTTGCTTGAATAGTACAAATAGTGTTATTTTGGTAAAAAATTAATATAAAGTTGTAAAATAATAAGTTAAAAGTTGAAAAAATATCTTTGCGAGTCCAAAAATTTAATAAAAAATGTTGCCTGAATAGTACAAATAGTGTTATTTTGGTAAAAAAAAAAAATAACATAAAATTGTAAAATAATAAGTTAAAAAGTTGTAAAAATATCTTTGCGAGTCCAGAATTTAATAAAAAATGTTGCCTGAATAGTATAAATAGTGTTATTTTGGTAAAAATACATAAAAACTTGTAAAAGATTTGACATAAAGTCAAAGTTTGGTAAAAAATAAACTCAAAATTAAGTTAAATAGCACACAGTAACATACATTTACTACCTAAATCAATAATCAAAGGGTCCTAGGTTCGTTACCCCGTGATAAAAGCAAATGGTGAAAACTGTAGGCCCCGTCCCTGATAGCTCTCCCTTCTTCATAGTACAGATAAAAAAAACCCTGCGCTAAAGCGTCCTGTGCCTTGAAGGCAAACCTGAGCGGAATATTAATTGGCGGCGGAAACCGGTTCTACAAGCGACGCATAGCTTCAGAGATTTGACCCTTGCTGCGCATTCTCAGACATTCTTTGTTGTCTGGTTGAATCCCTCCCCTGCCCTACAGTATTGCATAGCTTTCCCCTGTTCTTGCGTACTGGTTAACCTTGAAAAAACCGGTTCTGATTGGTCAACCGACGCGTTCTCTGATTGGTGAATCAGATTCCTTCTTTGTTCTGACGTTGTGACGTCATTTGACCTTGAACGCACTTCCCCCCAAAATTCCTTTCTCGTCTACCTGCGCGGAGTTCACCCTTGTCTGTCTGGCATCAGAGCGGAGTCGAAATTCTGAGACAGTATTCTGTCTAGCGTGTGAAACCATCGTGTTTCATAATATAATGCAATTATTACATAGTACTAATTAATAATATTGCATATCGCGGGTTCGAGTACCGGGACCGTCCCCAATCGTAATTGGACCTGTACCTACAGCCATTACCACCGTTCATAGCGGTTCATAAACCATAGAAAACTTATTTTCAATATTATAAACATTAATTATTATAGTTTCATACATTACATACTTTGCAGTAATGAATATAAAAACATATGCATACCGTTTAGTACCTCTAATTACCTTCTATATACATATTTTTCATAAAATAAATAATTATATATTCATAAAAAGTTATAAACATGCAAATACATAAATGTAAAGTATTCTAAGTACATGCAAATGAGTTCTAAGTACATGCGAATTAATTAAAACCCGTGCAAATTAGTTATAAGTACGTGCAAATAAAAGACCACCCACGAAGAAAACATCCACTGGCGGGGATACCATCTACTTAGCCACACGATAAATCAATAGGAGAGAAATATTTTGATCCCAAAAATCGTTGTAACATTTCATGAATTGGTTCAACTCTAACTTGAGGACTGATGACATGCTTATTCAAATTTCTAAAATCCACTACTGGTCTTGTTTTGGCACAATGTGTAGAGGATTTAAATATGGGGAAGATTCTTGATATATGATACCCCAACTTTCCCATTTGGCGAGTTCTTCTTCTAAATTCTTTCTCCTAGAAATTGGTATAGGATAAGGTGCCGTGGCAATAGGTACGTTACTGTCTAACTGTATCTTATATGGTTCTACCTTGGCATGTCTTGGTTTGTCAGAAAATTGTTCGTGATAATTCCATAAAAGTGAAAATAAATCACGTTTCTGTGAGTCACCGATATCTTCAATTGCAAATACTTTCTCGTGAATATCCCTCTGGGAAGGCATATAATTTGTTTCAATATCTAACTTATGTACATATTTTAACATTCTACATGACTGGAATTTATTCTCAGTTATGTCAGTATCGTGCTTGACATGAGATACAAGCTTGTCAGATTCAACATTTATCGTACTAGAATTCTTATTATCTAATGTTGTACACACTTGCTTTCCTGATGAAGTTATTAAACTTCTATTCTGATTCCTAAAATCCACAATTGCTTTGTACTTTCGTAAGAAAGGAACACCTAAAATAATGTCTGCATTAAGTTCTTTTAAAATGAAAAATTCCATTGGAAAGTATTCGCAGTCAATGTGAATAGTTATCGTCTTACAACCGACAGTTTTGCACTTTTTATTTCCCGCAAATCCAGATAGTCTAATGTCATCCACCTTGTCCAACGTAAGATTACAAATACATGAACACATGATATCTTACACCAAACCTCATAATTCATAACATTTGCTTGGCTACCACAATCTATTATACAAATGATAGGCAATTGACATATAATTCCATGTACAATCGGAACTTCTGTTAAAGGTACAGGAATATCTTCATCGTTAATAACCCAGTCAGGTTCTTCCTCAAACCATTCTAACAAAAAATTAATTTGCAAGTGACTTAATGCATTTTCATTCGAAAATTGCATAGCATCACAAACATTAAATAAATCATTTGACTCTTCCTTGTGCGTCTTGTAGGTAGTGCAGAGGGAAAGAGGCTCTTTGCGACTGCCACTTTAATTTAAAGTAGACTGCCTTTCCAACTGCTGTTGCCTAGCATCATTAAATTGTAAAGACTGAACACCAGAAGTTGGATTTTGAGTCAAATTAGGACTTGCACAGTACTCGTCATTATATTACTTTGCATATTGCTGGGCTGATTCCTCATTGTATCACTCACCACTGGCACATCTAGATTTTGTGGCGGACAGTTTTCGTAAACAGAGGGAAACAAAGATCTGTTACTATTAAAGTAACCATTCCTAGAAAATCTGTAGTTAGGCTGCCTAAAATTAAGACCATTATCTTGTCTGGAATTCTCATTCGGGATATTTCTATTATTATTACGGTAAAACCTGCCAGTATTGTAAAAATTCCTATGAAACATCTGATTCCTATTTCGTCGGAAATTTCCAAAATTAGTAGCATTACTTGCATTATATCTTGAACTCATAGATTGGTTTACATTGTCTGAACTATTTCCAACAGAGGCACCCAAATTATCAGAAGGCAGAGTTTGAGTAGAAGAAAAACTAGTACTTCTTGTTTGTCGAATATTTACTTGTCGTACATTTAATCTTTGTTGTTCATTCTTCTTAAGAACTTTGTTAGACTTGTCGCAATCTAAATCTTAAGGTAAATACAATTGTCCTTTCCTACTAGTTCTAATAACATCTAATTTACGAAGCATATTTGTAAGCTGATCCATCGTCTGAACACTATGACAAGCGATATTGTTAGCAACATTATCAGGCAACTGGCTCATTATCAATTGTATAACATCAACATCATTCGGATTGTTCACTAAATTACAATATGTTGAATGTGTTTTTAGTGCAAAGGTTTCTAAGCTTCCATGTGCATTTTGGTCGTATTTTTGATTCCTTAAAACATCTAACTGTGACTGTAACATTTCAGGCGAAGCAAACTGTTGATTAAACTTACTTTCGAAGTCAGTATAAGAACAGAAATATCTTTTGTGTATTCTAATTTAGGAATTTCTATACGTGAGCGCCAAATTTCAGTTCCACGAGAGGCATCTTGTCGCCGTTTCGACATTGCAAATCGCTCATTTCCACGAGTGGCGCCGTCACGGTTATGCAAATCGATCACTTCCACGAGAGAGAGAGAGAGAGTGTGTGTGTGTGTGTGTGTGTGTGTGTGTGTGAGTACGCAGATATATTCTTGTGGGAACCAGCGTATGTTTAAACACCTTTCTTAATGGGACCAAAAAAATTGTTGGGACTTTTTGCCGGTCCCAACAAAGAAAAGACCATTGCGAGACTCCTGAGACCCCTTTCGACATGTACGCGAAGTATTTCGAAGGTAACAAAAAGTCGCTATTTGTTCGATTTGTGTGTTAACGTGTGTGTTAAACTCTTCCAGCTCTGGAAGCTTCACGTCTGTGTAAAAGTGTGGTGTTTAATCGCATCTCTTGGGACCAGGAAGTGTGGGTGTTTAAAATCTTGGATCTATTTCGCATGTATTGGTACCGAACATCCCAGCGGGTTGAGGGGCGAGGAAAGGTACGTGCAAATGCCGTCGGGGTTCCCCTCTCGCCTGGCCGTCTTGTTGCTTCCGAGCTGTCAATGTTGCCAACTTAAAACTTTGGAACCAGATCGGTTTTTCTATTATCTTCTAACCCTCCAAGTGTAATTGTAATTGATTTGTTTAATTTTACTTCGCTTTTTGTACCACTGTTGGCTAATTTGCCAAGATGGGGATGAGTGATGATATCATGAAATTGATGAATCGACTCCCACAACATCCATGCCCAGACCGGGATTCGAACTCGGGAACCCTGGTGTCGTAGCGCGATGTGTTAACCACTCCACCACGGGGGTCGGCTTTAATCCTGTAATCAAACAAAATGCTACAATAGAATTTATTCCTCCAAATGTGACCCTTCTATATGTGCCTATAACAAATTATTAGTTGGGTTTTACTATAATATTGGTAAACAGAAATCCATTTGTAAAGCTCATTTTCTTCCATTACCAGGAAACGATGTTATCAGTAGAAACTCGTTACTTGTCTCCTTTCGGCCATGATGAGGATAAGAATGGAGATTTCTGACCAAGGCGACAAGCGATCCGGCAAAAGGGAGGGGGTGTTCATATCGAAGTGACAAGTGACACGATACCTCTGTCTACAAGCAAGCATTTTTCTCAAATGCTCTAACAGACCAAGGCGACACGCTGCATGACATCCATGACTTTCAGAAGCGGAAGCCGAGAAGCGACACGTTTCGAAACGAAGAAGCAAGTCTCGCCTGTTACTTCCGTTTGTCAATATCCTGAATTGGGTCGCCTAGGTCTGGTGTTCGGGCTTTAACAGTGAATGCTTACTTGAAGACTGAAGTGGCTTGTGTTTCTTTTCGCTTGTCACTTCGGTATGAACTTCAGTGTCATTAGCAGCCGTCGTTTGCTACTTGTTGCCTGTCGTTTCGGTTTAAAATCTCTCTGCAAGAAAGCATTCAATGCGTAGGCATGACCACCAGACCGAAGCAACACGATAACGTCCCCAGTGCGTGAAACATGCAAGTGGCACGTGTAGTTTGTCATATCACATTTGTTAGAAAGTTGTATTTATTTAAGAATATTTGTTTCCAAAGCCATTTATCGCTTCGGTACGAAAGTTCCATTGGGACGAAGCGACGAGCAACGAGGGGTTTCTCACTGAAGTAACACTACCCCTGCAGCATAAAAATATAAGCATATATTATTGAGTGTTTGTTTCCAAGTGACACGTGTCGCTTCTCGCTTCGGTCTGGAAGCATCCCAAGACTCGTACGGTATTCGAACATAGGATCCCTATACGTAGAACACGAAGACAAACGTTTATACTTCTCAAAGTTAACGGCTTGATTGCAATCCTTAACTGCATTTAATTTCAATGCAGTTCTTTTTTTAACACTCGTGTTTGGCAACACTGATAAGTGAAGCGAAGTTTTCACTCTCGCCTCTGCAGCCGCGCCGAAACCGTGGACAGAGAGCTGTGGATGTCTTTTTGTGACGCTGCATGCTACACGTATTTGACGTCTTCTGTACTCGCCCGCTCTCTTTAACGTGCGACTAGACGAGAGGGGAAAGTCTTCACCCGACAACGTCGCAGGGGCAAAACAATCGCTTCTCTGCTTGGAGTAAGTTCACCGCGCATTTTCCCCCTGTGTCTGGTATCACGGTATCTTACGCTTGATCTCTCCATTGCGTTATTTTCACAAAGTAGGAACTGTGTCCTGCTCGTCACTTCGGTTTGCGTGTGTTTCTTCAAAGTTCAAATGTAAAAAGATAACATACAAATGCTTACGCAGAGATATTCGCATTATTATATGCGTATAATGCATTTGCTTATACATAATTGATTGATTGATTTGGTGTTTTAAGTCCACTTTATGCACAATAAGGCTAATCGGGACTGGACCTACAGTTTAAAGTGGGATCCGAACCACTATGAGCTTCCACCGGTTATCGAACCCGGGATTCCTTGATTACAAGGCAACGACGCTACCACTGCGCCATCTTATGCATAAAACAACCGAGAGAACAATGACATGTACATTTGATAATGTTCCCCACCAGAAAACTTTGAGGGAAAAAGCTCGAGTTGAAGACATCGATTTAATTTTTTATATAATGCCTGGAAACAACATATTTGCCTTCTATGACCTTAACGAAATTATTAAATCCACTGTAGTAAACATTACTCTCTAGATGGCAAAATAAAATGTAAACGACATAAATACTCTTCCCGTTTCTAAACCTGATAATTTATAGCCGTGTATTTGATTGCATTTTATAATTAATAATGCAATGAAGTAAATGGTCACACAGTATTCAGGTTTAGTGAAAGATAGCGTATTTCTTCCCTCAGTGTGGTCTTTATATAACAATATTTACAAAGTTACAGAAGCAAATGTACTTGAAGGGACAGCGAAGATTTGATGCCATCAAAATATATGTGGCGACTGCTACAAAAGGTAAAGTTCTCCCCTGTGTATGGCAGTCTGCCGTGACACCATTCGAGCAAATGATATGGCTCCACACATTCTCGATCTCTGCCGTAGTGAAGGATTCATGAATGATCAACACCACGCTCTGATGTAATCTAGGGGTCGCGGGTTCGACACGCGGTGGAGGAACATGGCATGGTGTTCCCTTGACGGTGCCGTTCATCAATTTCATCATATTATTACTCATCCTCGTCGTTTGGATTAGCCAAAAATGAAAAAAGCGACGGTAAAAATCATCTAATCAAATGTATTCATTACTTACCTTCCAGCCTCCATGAAGAAGTGGCTACGAAGCCAGAAGCCCTACTTTTGAATCCTGGCTGAGGAATGAATATATCATCGTGTTCATTCGGATTACACCATTAATGCTCATTAACGATTAACCTAGGACGTAGAAAAACGCTAAAAATTAACGTAAATATACGTCGCATTCTTCAGTCGCTTCATTAATGTGGATCATTTCACTATCCTAGGGGGAAAATGTTAGTTTAGCAACGTAAAGAATATTCACTTTCGAGGCAATCCAAAGCATTGAGAGGCAAAGGTGTAGCAAGGGGTGGAAGAAGTGCGCGACCGCACGGGACTTCGCGCTTAAAGGAGCTTGATACGAAAAATGTTATAAATAGAAGTGGGGGGGGGGACATGGAAAATGCTATTTTTTTGTGGGCAGTAATATTAAAACATTCTGTATTTATCTGGTTTTAAATTCTAGTTAAACGTTATAATTTGAATGAATACGTCCAATCAGAGGCATAACATACAGGCAGGCAGGTCTTAAGTCTAAGGGGCACGAAATAAGTGAAAAATGATCGTCGTATTTCTCATGTGAAACAGTTAGGAAAAATTTACGATAACTTGCTTAGACATTTTTACACATTTATTCTTTCATTGAATAGAACGTCCTTTGTCTTGTATTCTCTTCATTCTCTTGACCTTGTACTCCCTATTTTAGTAAGTTAACAACAAACACCTCTAACTGGCACGAAGCAAGCGCGAGACATTTAAACGCTTGCGTTGTTTTATTCCTTCCTAGAACAGGCCCGTACCCAGAATTTGTTTGAGGAGGTTGGAGACAGATCCGAAAATGTGGAACAAAAGAGAACATCCGAAATGCTATTGGATTTGTTGAGTTAGGTTATTTTACGTCGATTTTCTGACACTTTTGGCTGATCGCGATGATGAGGATGAGTGATGATATGATGAAAATTGATCAAGGAACACTCACAAAGAACGTTCATGCCCAATCCTGGATTCGAACCCGGAACCCACAGCATCGTAGCGCGTTGTGCTAACCACTCCGTCCAGGTGGTCGACCCTGGTCGGCGAAATGCTGTTGGGATTACTGGATGTGACCACCAATGTGTCGGTAGTATTATTGTACGAGCTAGTGCTAGCTCGTAGATATAGTGCTAAGTGTACACCCAACGGTAAAAGCAATATGTCCATCTCCACCGTATTTTCATTCAGTCTGTTTTCCACAGTGTCATGATAATGGGTTGAAATAGAAACGCAGTCAACATAAGCTTCGAATCAAAAGAAACAATGACCCCTTAGAAGAACACAGGATGTAGAGTAATGAGAGAATTAAAATGGTGGTGAACAATTTGCCTACTATTACCTTTCCTAATTGTAGAATTGTAGAGTTGCAATGTTAAGGTCCAAAGTATCGGGAAGAAATCATTATTAATTATTAATTAATTATTATTAATAATTAGCAATCATTATTAAAATGAAGAACATGTCTAAATGGGGGTTAACGCCCTCCAAACTAAAACCTCGAAACATTTAGTCAAATTACGACTTGAGTTTGAAAGAAATTGGGACAGGGATTTGAAAGAATAGACTGTCCCGACTAAATTGGAATGTCTTGTAAACACGCATCAATGATTATAAAACAAAAATTACAAGGACAGTTTACTTCCCCTTGGCAGATAAGGTTTAGCACAGTTCTGGCGCAAAACTGAAAAAAGGGGGGAGCGACTGCTCTTCCCCACTTCCCTTTAATTTCCGCCATTGGATGGGGGGGCCTCGCATTCTAATCTCACCCAGGGCTTCGCTATATGTTGCTACGCCACTGTTGAGAGAGGATTACTAAATTCAAAAATCCATCTTTCGAAGTTTTTCAATGAAGTTCAAATGCTGTGGAAGAATAAAGCTTTGAATTCAAAGCGTTTTGAAGGAAAACTAAAGTAAATTTTGCTTTTAATTCTAATGATTTTAATACAAAAGAATACCGTAAACTATGTAAACATGTGTAGAATTAGCAAATTAGAATTCAGATCGACAAGTTACTGTTCCTGGATATTAAGGTAAAGAAATAATGGGTTGTTGCAAGTCTGATTTGTGAACAGATACACTAATCAGGACTGAATGGGATCCGTACCAATATGTGTCTCTACTGTCTCTACTGGACCCCTTGATTGCAAAGCTTGATTGGAAATTGAGGCGAGTAGATAGTATTTGTACCTTTGACCGCAACTTTGATTTCTTGACCAAACGACCACAAAAAGTTGAAAAACTCACTTTCTCCCCCTGTTCCGCGCCTCATTTAGTGCGCTGACGATGTTTCACGGGCGCAGAAAAGCAGTGATGAGTGAAAGATGAGCTCTCATCCTCTCATCCTCTCATTTTCTCATTTTCTCATTCTCTCATTTTCTCATTTTCTCATTCTCTCATTTTCTCATTCTCTTATTCTCTCATCCTCTCATTCTCTCATCCTCTCATCCTCTTATTCTCTTATCTTCTTATTCTCTCATTCTCTTATTTTTTGAAAGATGAGTGCACCTTATCGTAATTTTCCAAGTCCGGGACCCAAATGTTTATATATATCGTGATCTTCGTAAACCTCTCCTCTCATCTTCTCATCCTCTTATTCTCTCATCCTCTCATCTTTTGAAAGATGAGTGCACCTTATCGTAATTTTCCAAGTCCGGGACCCAAATGTTTATATATATCGTGACCTTCGTAAACCTCTCTCTCGGGGGAAGGATGTGGCATATACACACGCACGCGCGTGCGCGTATGCCTCTTATTATTTCCGTATTGTAACACAAACAAACAAACAAAATAATAATTGTTGTTTTTTAGGATACCTGGCCCCTATAACCTCGCCAGGGGTGCGTGGTAACGGCGAAATCATCACGAGTTTAGATTTGTACTGCGAATGTTGTCAAAAATTTAATCAATGTTGTTTATTCTCGATGCTAGAATCTTACATAGATTATTCTCTAAAAACGAAAATTGATAATCCTATGCCAAGCCCCCAAGGCATTCAGGCAATTTCTAATGTTCGCGTGGATAGCGACGCTCGGTAGAATTTTTCCTGTCCCCTGTGGAGCAATTGTGTTTCGTCGCCCAATGTAACATTTTCATCACGGACCAAACTATATACAGCAACCCCTCCCCGAACCCATTCACCTTGCATCCTCTTTCGCCCGAAGAGATTCTATTTTTTTTCAGCTTTCCCACGGTTCTGAATGAAGAATCCATCACATCCCCGATAACAATAGAATCAGAGGGGGATGTGGCGGAAGCAAACACAGCAGCATCTTCCGCTTTTTGAGTTTTATACTGGGAATCGTTTGTTTCACACACCACACCCTGACGGGGCGTGGAATAGAGGCCGAGGGGAAATGATCGACAATACATACATGGGTGGAACTATCAACGTCCCGTTTATTGTTATTTGTCCCCCACAGGATATTGTGCGCATCACAAAATCTTTTGTTGAAAAAAATATAACATGAGTAAATCAGTCAACAAGGGTTTTTATTTGCTAGGACATTGACTATAGCGCTCATTGTGTTTTCACCAAAAAAAGTCGCGTGGAGTAGGAAGGAGAGAAGGAGAAAAAGGAGAGGAGTTCCTATATAACCTACCAGTTTATTTTTTGTATATTATTATCATAGTGAACGTCAATCGTGGCAGTTCAGTATTTTTTAATTTGTTTGTCTGGCAGTATACATATATATCATCGTGGAAGTTTTAGTGAGCTACAAGTTTTATTTTGAAGTTTCTCTATCTTTCTTGAAAGGTGAACGTCAATCGTGGCAGTTCAGTATTCTTAATTGTTTGTCTGGCAGTATACATATATATCATTGTGGAAGTTTTAGTGAGCTACAAGTTTTTATTTTGAAGTCTCTCTCTATCTCTCTTGAAAGGTAAGTTTTTATTTTTCGTAATATATTAATATTTTTTGTTTTGCGTCTGACACACACATATTCAGAGGAGTCATAAAAAATTGACACACACTTACATGTCGTATATTTTTAACCTCCTACAACAGTGCACACACACACATACATACATACATACATACATACATACATACATACTGTTCGCGTCTAATATATATGTGGAAGGAAAAAATGTTTAACATTTTTCAACTTTTTTTCCTTCTGTTTCAGTGTGCTTTCCCCTAGCACCACCGCCATCACCACAACCCCCCAAAAAAATTTCTCTGTATATATATATATAAATAACAGAGAGAAAAAATGGAATCGCAACCAGGTCCCTCCGGTCTTTGCGGGAAAGTGGCATGTCGCAACTGTGGGAAGTTGATTTCTAAACCTAACATTGCTAGGCATTTGAAAAAATGTCGTTTACCGGATCATGATGTCCTAGTCCCGCCGGCAAAGAAATCTCGCACTGATGGGCATGAATGCGGTGCTTTGAATAAAAGTGCACGCATCATGACCTATAAATCTGGAAGAGATGAAAAGTGTGACTCGAGCATCTTCCTCAACAATGTGAAATCTCAGGTAGTCGATAAATTACGTGATTGCCTCGTCAATGTTGCAATTAAAATTCATCTCGTCTTGACCCTGCTGTATGAGAAAGTTGTCTCGTCCGAGTCAAGCACTTTCAGCTTTTACGTAGGGTGTGAAAGCTTACACGATGACAATAACGAGGATCTTGACGAGATAGTGACACGGCTATTTGAGCACTTGACACAAAAACAAGAAGAGTTTGAAGGTAGAGGAAGTGGATGGAGTCTTTGCGGTCGCAGCCACATGTTAGAACTTCGAGTCTGCAATTTCAAACCATTACGCAGCGCTAAAAAAACAACAAAAAAACAAAAAAAGCAAAATGCAGTGTTGAACATACAAAGTAATGATCAGAAGAGTTTCCTATGGTCTGTCATCGCCGCATTACACCCAGCTAATAATGACCCCCAACGCCTGTCCAATTACAGAGGATATGAGGGGAGATACGAGAATATGATGAGAGGAATTTCCTATCCTGTGCCCCTGAATAAGATCAATCAATTTGAAAAAAACTATAGAGAGGAAAAAGGAGAAGATATCAATATTTCTGTGTTTGGGGTTGACGATTGCGACAACATTCGTGTGTTAAGACCTGCTAGAAGCCAGAATAATGTAATTCGACTCTTGCTTGTAGATGACCGTTACAGTTTGATACGGAATTTCTCACGATTAGTAGGAAGACAGATCACCAAGCATCACGATAAGATCGAAATTTGCGATCGATGCTTGAGAATTTTTCGCAAGGGAAAGAAGATGAAAGAACAGCACAAGTGTTTTGGCTCCGTGAATGCAGAACCCGAAGATGTCATGCCGGAACCCGGAACCAAGATGAAATTTCAGAAACACCAGGCTCTTCTCCACCATCCCGTCGTCCTTTATGCCGACTTTGAAAGCTTCCAAGTTCCTATGACGTCTTGCAACCCTGATCCCTCTACCTCAAGCACGATCCAAATTTTTCACCACGAGCCTTGCAGTTTCTCCATCTACGGAGAAAAATTGAATGATGTCATCTTGTATTGCGAACCCGATGCGGCAAAACATTTTGTTAAGAAGATAGCGGAATGCGCGAGAGAACTTGCACCCAGCCTGAAAGGCTCTTATGTTTCTCCACCTGCTCTCACGACGGAACAACAACGGGGACATGACGCGGCGACAAGATGCGCGGAGTGTAACCAGGCTTTCACCGCCGAAAATTACAAGGTCGTCCACCATGACCACCAGAATGGATTATTTCTGAGCACCATCTGTAATTCGTGCAATCTCAAGATTAAGGAGTCGCATTTCGTTGCCGTGTTTCTGCACTACACGGAGAAGTACGATACGCATCTCTTCGTTAAAGAGCTCTACAACATAACTTCTCGAATCAGCATCATCCCGAGAACGAGCGAGAAATATATTGTGGTGAGAGTGTGGATCCCTCTCCAAGAAGGAGGAAGCGTGGAAGTGCGAATCCTGGACTCTTACAATTTCCTGTCCTCCAGCCTCGCAAGCCTTGCATCTCAACTTGGCGACGAAGATCTTGTGGCCACCAAGCAAAAATGTTTTTCGGGGAGAGATGAGAATTTGAATCTGTTGCGTCGCAAGGGTGTCTACCCCTACGAGTACGTCAACAATTTCGACAAATTTGACGAGACGGAACTTCCACCCCGGGAGGCATTTTATTCTTCTCTCACGGAGGACGTCTGTTCCGAAGAGGACTACGAACACGCTCGTAGTGTGTGGACGGCATTCAATTGCCAAACTTTTCGCGATTATCACGATTTTTATCTGAAATTGGACGTGACACTTCTGATGGATATTTTCGAATCGTTTCGTAAGAGATGCATCACGATATACAAGTTGGATCCTGCGTATTTCTTCACCACGCCGGGATTGACTTGGGAATCGATGATGAAATACACCAACGTGGAACTGGGCCTCATCGCAGAGAAGGAACAGTATGCTTTCATGGAGAGTGCGATACGCGGTGGCATCGTCCAATGTCCCCGACGCCATGCTCAGGCAAACAATCCTCATACGCCTGGTTACGATGCATCGAAGCCCAACACCTATATTGTCTACTGGGATGTCAACAACCTGTACGGCCACTCCATGTCCCAGTGTCTTCCCATCAGCGACTACGCGTGGATGACCGAAGAGGAACTCTCCTGCGAGGATTTTCTCAACTGGAGCGAAGATAACGAATGGGGCTGTTTCTTGGAAGTGGATCTCGATTATCCCGAAACACTTCACAAGAAACATCATGGATTGGCCCTGGCCCCCTCCAAAAAGAAGCCACCTGGAGGATCGGAGCCAAAACTCATACTAAGCATGGAGAACAAGCGGAATTACGTTCTGCACTACCGACTCCTCCAATTTTACATAAGTCACGGCTTGCAGTTGAAGAAAGTTCATAGAGGATTGAAGTTCCGACAGAGCAAGTGGCTGGAACCCTACATAACCGAGAACACGCGCCGCAGAGCGCAATCGACATCGCCTGCAGACAAGGATCTGTACAAACTGTTCAATAACGCCATCTACGGCAAGACGATGGAGAACGTGCGTAATTACATCGACGCAACGTTGGTCACGGACGAAAAGAAATTTGAAAAGATCGTCGCGTCCCCCTACTTCAAAAACTTCACCATTTTCGACGAGAATCTAGTATTCGTCGAGAGGAACAAGAAGCAAGTGATGCTCAACAAGCCGATTGCCATAGGTGCCACTGTCCTTGAACTATCAAAATTGCACATGTACCAATCGTACTACGATCAGTTTCAACCTTTTTATGGAGATAACATCCAAATATGTTACATTGACACGGATAGTTTCATTTTTCTAATCCAAACACCAAGCCTCGAACATGATCTGACTAAGATGAAGCATCTGTTTGATTTTAGCAACTTACCATCAGGCCATCACTTACATTCGGCAGAAAACAAAATGACGATTGGAAAATACAAAGATGAAGTTGGCGGGGAGTACATCAGCGAATTTGCGGGGCTTCGTGCCAAAATGTACTGTGTAAAGATTGCAGAAGAAAAAGAGATCAAGAAAGCGAAGGGGGTGGGAAAAATAAGTACCAGCAAATTTAGCATGCAAGACTACAAGGAATGTCTTTTTCATGGTAAAAGGCAACTCAGCACCGATTATCGCATTGCAAGTAAATTGCATGATTTGTACACGACGCGCGTAAGCAAGGTCGCATTGGATGCAACGGACAACAAGTTACGTGTTCTCGATTGTCAAATCCACACGAGAGAGTGGGGGCACTACAATGGAAGCGATAAATGTGACGTGTGTTAACCGTAACCCCATAGCATGAAGTCCGTTGTGTTTTTTTTGCCATTCTTCAAAACATACGGGGGGAAAGAGGGGCCCTCGGGCGATGAAAAGTTGCAAGCTGTTATTATGTTGTTAAGCCCGCTTCAAACCGAGGCTCATTAAATTCAACTCTTACTTTTCATCGCCCGAGGGCTCCTCTTTTCCTCCGTATGTTTCGAAGAATGGCAAAGGCACAACGTGTTAAATAACTAACAAGGACAATGAATCTCTTTGGTTTCCGCAAACAAAGCAACATGGACACTGCATCACCAAATTTCAATAACCTCTTACCTTCCGTGTTATCTAAACTCAATGGTCTACTAATTGTACATCTTAATAGTATATGGACGAAAATAAATGACGATGTGGGCAAGATGTTTTATGTTTTTAATAACAATTTACATTTCTATGAAATTCCGATCGACGGGAAACTTCAAATCACCGTGAATCCGGAGAACACAGGCGAAATCAAAATTTCTACCGGCAAGAACATTTTTCGAATGAAGCACGACAAGGTACTTTCTAACATGTCGTACGATGTGTCTGCAGGAGATTATCTTTACGTGGAACTCCTAGGAGATTACGACAAACTTATTCCTCTCTTCGTAGAATTACGAATCGTCTATCCTATTATAAATAACCGTTAACCAAAAATGCCTAACGACATTTTCGGCAACACCAAGCGTGTAGACCATGCAGAAGAGATTCTCATGCTGGACGTTCGAGTTAAGAAGTTGAGGACCGATTTGATCGCTTTGCAGGAGACCTTAAACAAAAGTTTAGAGTCTGAGATCGCTACGCTCCAAACGCAATGTCTCGATCCCATTCTGAAAATCGATTCCGAACTGAAAACACTGATAAAAAATTATGTTGACGTACCTTCTTACGACAACATTCAAAATATACAGTTGAGCATGGATTCGCTTCAAAATGATTTGGCCAAATTACAGCAATTTCAATCGAAAAATGAAGATTTGGAAAAATTGAAACTCGAAATCGAAGAGCGAACTTCCGCAATAGAAAAGAATTTCTCTGAACTTCAAACCGTCGTGAATGATATTGATATAGAACGCTTGCAGGTCGTTGTTTCTAAATTACGAGAAGAATTCACCGGCACGTTGGAAGAAATCAAATCCAAGTTGCAGACTTTGGAAGATACAATGACGAACCTACCATCGTCGGACGAACTGCAGGTCATCGGTAAAAGCGTCGCGAACATAAAAATTCAATTGGAGGCTTATCAAGATTTCGAACACATTCAAACCACCATCGCTACGCTTCAGGCGTCTCTGGAGTTGATCAACGAAGAAATTAAAAATATTCACGCTGAAGCAAGTGTGTTGACGAGTATTCAGGACACGTTGAGCACGGTTCAGCAGAAGATCCAATATTTGGAAAATTTGAACGTCGAATCCAATCTTACTCATTTTCATCACGTACTGGACAACATACAGGGTGACTTGGAATCGTTACGAACGAGCGTGCCTTCGAGCGAAGATTTGGAAAAATTGAAAACGGCGGTGACGGCACTATCCGATTCGAGTGACATCAAAAATTCGTTGAGCGATCTCGAGAGTAGGGTGGCCAATCTCCCCACCTCCAAAGAATTACATGCTTTGAAAAGGAACATATCACGTATGCTGAAACGATTGGAAACGGAAACGGCGAACGTGGAACAGATTCGAGACGAACTTGCTTCGCTGGTGTCGACGCTGCCCACTTCGCAGAGCGTCGCCGACCTTCACATGCAGTTTACAGAGATGCGAATCATCGTGAACGATCTTACCGAGAAGAGCTCGAAATTGAATCAAATCGAGAACCTTCAGAACATTGTCGTCAACATCAGAGATCAAGTTGGAGTGCTGGAATCAACGCAGGAATCGACGCTGGCCTCTTTCGGTGCCAAGTTGCAAGAACTCAACGAAAGCTACAAGCAGTTGAACGTGGAAGTGAAAATCAAACCGTCATTTTCTACCGTAACGGATACCATAGTCGAACATTTGTTGCCCGTACAAAACACACTGGGTCAGCTTCACAGCAACCTCGTTAGCGTCGACACTAAATTCGCTAAACTGCATTCTCTGCAAGCCATCGAAATCAACAGCGTACCCAATCAACAGAGAATCTCCACCTTCGTCGAAGGTAACAAACTGTACATGCTACATCCTTATCATCCGTACTACAAGTTTCCTCGATGGCACGATTCAGATAAACGAATTTTCGTACTGGTCTCACGGCAGGAAAGCTAGCGTTCCCACCATGACTTTGATATCGAATCGTGGTGTCCAGAAAGCAGGAAACATTCCTCTGGCGCGTTGGAACGAAACGCGCAACATATATGAAATACACGAAGACGAAGATCTTACTGTTTTCGACGTGAGTGCCGGCGATAAGCTGATCATTCAAAACACGAGCGAAGTGCCACCCTCTTTGAATCCCATCACGCTGGTGCTTCTTTTGAAACGTAATCTCTAAAAATAATAAAAAATGTCTAGGCAAGCCATCGTCCAAGAATTGCATAAACCTGCACGCCGCAACTACGAACGTTTGGCTGTGGTAACCAAGGGAATCGACGACCTCTGGGAAAGCGACCTCGTCGAAATGAGTAGCGGCAAGTTAAAAAACGTGCATAAATTGAACAAGGGCAGCAAGTACCTCCTCACCGTCATAGACACATTTTCGAAATTCGCATGGGCTCTACCTTTGAAGGCGAAAACAGGAACGTGAGTCACGGAAGCATTCAAGACAATTTTTCGCGAAAGCGGCGGCAGACGACCTCGGTTTCTGCACACGGACAAAGGGAAGGAATTTTACAATGCCGTATTCCAAAAGTTTATTCGGAAACACAACGTTCAACATTACTCGACCTTCAGTGACGTCAAGGCCAGCATCGTGGAAAGATTCAATCGCACTCTGAAATCGCGCACGTGGTCACGCTTCAAGCTTCAGGGAAGCTACAAGTGGGTCACTATTCTTCCGGAACTTGTTAACGACTATAATCACACACGGCACGCAACGATAGGCATGAAGCCAGCTGACGTTACCAGGTCTGACGAGCAACGTTTAATTTCTAGCGTTTACTGTCCAAAGTACACGCCCACGACAAAAAAAGCTAAATACAAAATTGGAGAACAGGTGAGGGTTAGTAAATTGAAGCGAACGTTCGACAGGGGTTTTACACGAAACTGGAGTACTGAACTTTTTACCGTGGTTCGAGTTCTACCCGGGAACCGTCACACGTATATAATAAAAGACAGTGGCGGTGAAATTTTATTGGGGCGCTTCTACGAGGAGGAACTCTCTAAAACTAAATACCCCGACACGTACCTTATCGAAAAAGTTTTGCGCAAGAGAGGCAACAAACTTTTGGTGAAATGGCTGGGACTTCCGGAAACAAGTTGGATCGATTCAAACGAAGTGATTCTATGAGTACGTGGAATGTTGTGAAACGTTTACCTAATTCGGAAAATCAAACGAGAAAAAAAAAGAACGGCGAATTGCTTCCCGACAGCATCCGCTGTCTGATCGTAGGTCCTTCGGGGTGTGGGAAAACGACACTGCTCGTGGACAATTTTCTCCTCGCACCGAATTGGTTAGATTGGAAGAACAGGCACCTGTACGTGTTCTCGAAAAGTTTGGAGCAATCCAAATACCAGCAACTGATGAAACTGTACGATGGTCTGGATATTGCAACGTTCGCCTCGGAAATAAAACCACTCGACGATTGTTGTGAAAATTCAGTTGTTGTGTTCGACGACGCCATCCTGGAAAATCAAAATGAAATTCGCAACTTTTTCACGCAAGGTCGTCACAAAGGAATGGATTGCTTCTACCTAGCTCAAACATTTTCCAAAATTCCAAAACAGTTAGTACGCGACAACGCTAATTTCATATGTTTGTTTCGTCAAGATCACACCAACCTCAAGCACGCGTACGATGACTACGTAGGCGGAGACATGAACTACAATCAATTTTCGGAAGGCTGCTCTTCTTGCTGGAACGGTGACGATTTCGGATTCGTGACGATCGACATGACGAGGAAACCCAACGACGGAAAATACAGAAACAAAATCAACGACTTTCTAAACGTTGCAACGTTGTGAGAAACGACGTATATAAATAACATCATGACGAAACGAAAAATCGAAGACGAAAATCTCAAGCTTCGCGATTACCTCGCGAAACGCTTCAAAGGTTGGAAATCCGAGAATCGCGGATTCTACGAAGAGAAGAAACGTCAGGATCAACCTGTGATCGATGCCATCAGCGGTCTAGGTAAAGAAATTAAAAGTGTCACGGAACAAAATAAAAATTTGATCAACGAACTCGTACCACTCGCAGCTAAAAGTTACGCCGTACCCACGCCCATTTCGAGCATTCCTTCGACGCCATTCGAACTGAAGGATGCACCGGCACGACGTCGAGCTATTGGTAGCACCTCGTCTTCGGATAAAATCGAGTTGGGGCCTTTGGCACGAGACTACCTGAGCACGGGGAAGTTCGACAAGGATGAAGTGTTCGGATTGTATCCCAGCATGGAAACCAACGAAGGCGGCGGTGTGGTGTGGAAGATTGGGAAATCGAAGATGACCTTCGAAGGCAACGACATTAAAGTCAATTTAGGCGACAAGGATAGTTGGAACAGGTATCCGGGTACGGTGGGACTGTGGGAACTCGTCGCCAAAAAGCAGCCGAAAGATTACACCGACGAAGATTACCAAAGTTACAAGGAAATTCTGATCATGACGGATGCCTTGTACCAGAACAACGACGCCTCGCAGAATAGGGTGAAATCGAGCAGCGGCGAGAAGTACAGGAATCTCATCAAACCGATTTGGAACCAGGTCAAAACAGGCAGCGGCGTCAAACGCTACAACACGTTACCCAAAGAATTCGTTTGGGTGGACGACGTTAGGAAACTCGTGGACCGATTGTTGGTGATAGCCGGCGAAGAGAATGCAGGCAACCGTAATTTCTACAACGAGAAGGTTGGCATCGTGGACATGATCAGCACGAAACTTTCCAACTTCATCGTGAACGACGACAAGGGCATAGGTTACCTGATCAAAATCATCAACACGCTGCCTCCGAAATTTTGGAACGTGGCCGAAGGAAAGGGACTCGTGAACGACATCATCAACAAGTTACCTTTCGAGATGCATCTACCTGGCTACCAGTACTGCGGACCGGGTACCAAACTCGAGAAAAGATTGGAGAGAGGAGACAAGGGTGTGAATCCGTTGGACGCGGCATGCAAAGATCACGACATCGCCTACAACACCACGCAGACAGATCTGGATGCACGTCACGAAGCAGACAAAAAATTGGAACATGCAGCTTTCGAAAGGTTCGTGAGCAGAGACGCATCGCTGGGTGAACGGGTCGCCGCACTGGGTACCACCATCGCCATGAACACGAAACAAAAATTGGGGTGGGGTATATAAATAACATACCGTAAAAAAACAACATGGCTTGCATAACCGATTTGCCACCCGAGCTACTATCTAAAATATTCAAAAAAGTAGTAAACGGGGATGTTAATAAACTTGTAATCATGGCAAAAACAATGCCGGAATTTCGCATCCCTTGTGAAATGGTTCTCAAGGACCTTCTTCGGGAGATCAGCGGCTTGAGGTGCAGTGATCTCAACATTCTGCTTTCGGCTGCAGGGGAAAAATTGAACGAGAGGTCGGACGAACTGTACGAGGCGATGCAGGGAAGAAGATGGTATACTGATGATTGGTACAAGTCTATGCAGGAGAAGGAAGATATCCTTACGCACATCCTCGCGTTCTCCGAAGCACGGACTTTCTTCCTCTGTTAAAAAATCTTCGATACAAATCGTGAAAAAAAAAAAACTTGATATATAAATAACACACATCGTAAAAAAAAATAATCTTCGGTATATATAAATAACATACATCGTGAAAAACAATTAAATTTCTCTCTAACACTTTGAAATTTTTCTTTGATATGACGACCGAAAAAATAAGTGATCTCCAAGCATTAAAACAAATGCTAAATTTGTCAGTCGAGTATGTAAAAATTCAGGAATTGGAAGTCGACAAACCTTACACGATAACTTCCGGTTCAATCGTTTCTACCCAGTATGGTCCCAAGGTACGCCTGTTGCTCAACGCACAATACAGTCTATTTTTACCAGATCGATACGCTAACATGTTATCCGACGAGAAGCTATCTATTTAAATCGAGAACAAAACTCGAATCGTGTACAAGGGGACAAAGGAACTTCTTGGCAAGAAAACAAAGCACGTAATAGAATTTGTGTAACGACTGCGAGGCCTTGAAAATATATAAATAACATACCGTAAAAAACTACACAAGAAAAAATCTCAGAATATATATATAAATAACATACCGTGAAAATAACACATAGAGCATCAACATGAAGCCCAAGGGTGTCGTGTACCAGATACCATACTCCAATCTAAAAAATCTAGGTGCTCTCGATGGGTTACTCACCAAGAAACAACGCGAGAAGAAACGTTCTTGCTTGTCGAAAGGACACGGAATGAAATTGCTGCTCAGCACACCTCAATTGAAAAGATTGCAGCGTTCGCGGAAACAGCAAAAGATCGGAGGTTTCATATTCAGCATCCCGGCCATCCTGGCAGCATTGGGGGCCGTTGGAAGTTTGGCCGGCGGAAGTGCCGCCATCGCGAAAACCGTCATCGACTCGAAGAAGAACAAGGCCGAGTTGGAAGAACAGAAACGTCACAACTTGACCATGGAGAAGAAAAAGGGGAAGGGCGTGATGAGAAAGTTTAAAAAAAAGAAACAGAAGCACTCACCAACCGAGACATTGAATCTCTGATCGAACCGTTACAAATCAAACACTTCAGAGGAGTTTTCATGTCCGACTCGTTACCTTCAACCGTCAAAAGAAGAGAATGCGGAGTAGTCAACTTGGACGGTCAAGAAAATCCAGGCACGCATTGGATATGTTACCACAAAAACGACAATGATAAAGCATTCGTTTTCGATTCTTTCGGAGGTGTTCCACCTACAAATTTAATTCATTATCTGAAAACGAACAAAACCTCTATATACTACAACGACGAACGCATTCAAGATTTCGGAGACGTGAACTGCGGTCATCTCTGCCTCTCCGTGCTCGCGTTTCTCTCTAAAATAAATAACCCTACGATCGAGGATTTCCAGAAAGCATTGTGGAACCTCAAACAGCATCACTAGGATGGGCGTGTTCCATCTCACGAGCGAATCTTCAATCTTGAAACTCACGCTGCACGACGACATCGTCTATCCTAAATCCGTGGCTCTGCGTGCATTCTACAGCATGTACCTCATACCTAACGTCACCCAGCACAACAACAAAATTAGCGTCGGAAGCGAACACATCGTCGTCACGCCAGGCCAATACAATCTTTCCACTTTGCAAGCTCAATTACCCAAAGGCACATACCTTTCTCAAAATTCGGTCACGCACAGAGTGGAAATCCTATCCGCGACGGAGACCGTGGACCTGGGCACCATGGGAGAACTTTTAGGTTTCGAGAACAACACCAAACTCGAAGCTGGTATCAAGCACGTAGCAACCAACATTCCTAAATTCTTGGCCATAGAGACTCTGAACGTACACTGTAACGTGGCCGAAGGTATGATCACGAAATCTTCGGACGGATTGTTAGGAAGTCATAAGCAGACGGGAATCATCGCCACTTTCAAACCAAGTTCCGAGTTCATGGAACCGATCATCTACACGCCCTCTTCGCCGATCTATTTTCCGGTATGTCGCAACCGCATAGACGACATAGAGTTGGTGGTGACGAACGAGAAAGGAGACGTTGTGGATTTCGCAGGTGCCACTACGACGGCCATCGTGGAGATCAACGTATAATAAATAACCATACATGTAAAATGGAGCAAATCGAAAGTTACGAATTGCAATCTTTCCCTCCCAACCGTCGCACGTTCGCCAATCTCAACGAGGCGAACAGGGAGATCGAATACGATGTGGACGTAGGCGATGGGTTCATTCATCCTCACAGAGCGGACCTCTACCTTCAATTCGACGTGGTGAAGAAGGAAAGCGGAGACGCGTTTCCCGCAGCAGCAAACTTGATACTCGTGGACAACTTCGTGCCTTACCTGTTCTCGCAGGTGGAGGTGAGGAAACACAACACCGTCATCGACAGAATAGATTATCCAGGCATCACGTCGACGGCAGTGGGAACGTTGAAATTATCCAAAACGGACGCAGCGTACTACCAGGCCGGGGGATTCGAAGCCGGGACCAAAATATCGACGAAAAGTCACACGGTGCTCTTTTCCATGCGTCTGCTGCCTGGTTTCTTCTCGGACTACAAGGAGATCATGTGGAAGGGAGGACTGAGGGTCACGTTTCGAAGAGCGGCCAACGACAACGACGCACTGATGCGATACGCTACTTTGGGTCCGGACGGCACCACGCCGATAGCCAACACTTTACCCGAAGCGGCGAAATGCGTCATCCGGAGCATGGAATTGAGAATGCCGGTGGTGGAATACGAAACGAACTACGCTCTCAAGTACAAAGCGGAGATCTTGAAAAGTCCGCAGGTGTTGATTCACTTTCACGGTTACCAGTGCGTGCAGAAGATGGCGTCGGGAAGTCACATGGAATTCGACGTGACGACGCAGTTCAACAACATACAGTTCGACATGCCAGATTTCGTCGTAGTGCTTTTTCAGACCGGGCGCGATAACAACCAGGAGAAAGATTCCAGCAAGTTCGACGACTGCAAGATCAAGAACGTTTATCTGAAGAATGGACGCAACGAAGTGTTCCCGCGCGAGAATTACAACCTCGACGTGACCAAAGACGATTACCTCAAACTTTACGAAGCTTACACGGCTTACAAACGCGTGACCGAGGGAAGCGTGGACATGTACTACACGCCCAGCGAATTCAAAGCCCGGAGACCCATGACCGTCATCAACACATCTAAGAGGAAGAAGGTTGTGGTCAACGATCGAACCAACATCAAGGTCGTCTGCGAGTTCCACGACGCCTTGCCCGAGGATACCCTATGCAGCGTCATCCTGATTGCGGAGAAGTCCTTCGCCTACGACGTGAAGAACGAGAGGGTCACGAAGCAGTTTTAAAATTCATAAAAAATTGCCACATACTAAAAATCAACATCCAACACATTTTAGGTTATATAAAATTTGTGAAAACCTTATAATACTGAAATATTAAAACAAACAGAGTCCCTTGTAGGTTAGTTCGGTGCGTAAATAAAAAAAATGATAGGTTAAGTTATATCACTTAGGATCGTAAAAAAAATTAAAAAATCGTAAAAAAAAAAAGATAGGTTAAGTTGTATCACGTAAGATCGTGATATACCTACCAAGTATAAATGGAAAAAATGAGTGCAGTGAAAATTTGTACTAAAACATCGCTAAACGCTATAACATCGACAAAAAAATTGTCAAAATATGTCAAAAACTTATATTCGATTGATAAAAAAAAAATACCTACAAAATATGATCCTCAAATGATGACGTTCAAACAGTGCATAAATAAAAAAATGATAGGTTAAGTTATATCACTTAGGATCGTAAAAAAATTAAATAATCGTAAAAAAAAGGATAGGTTAAGTTGTATCACATAAGATCATAATATACCTACCAAGTACGAGTGGAAAAAAAAATGAGTATAGTGAAAATTTGTACTAAAACATCGCTAAACGCTAAAACATCGACAAAAAATTGTCAAAATATGTCAAAAAGTGATATTCAATTGATAAAAAAAGAGGATACCTGCCAAGTACGAGTGAGGGAAAAATGAGTATAGTGAAAATTGTACTAAAAACATTGCTAAACGCTAAAACATCGACAAAAAATTGTCAAAATATGTCAAAAAATGATATTCAATTGATAAAAAAAGAGGATACCTGCCAAGTACTACTTTGAAACAACCCAATAGCACTACTCTAGGTGCCCTCGATGGGTTACTCACCAAGAAACAACGCGAGAAGAAACGTTCTTGCTTGTCGAAAGGACACGGAATGAAATTACTGCTCAGCACACCTCAATTGAAAAGATTGCAGCGTTCGCGGAAACAGCAAAAGATCGGAGGTTTCATATTCAGCATCCCGGCCATCCTAGCAGCATTGGGGGCCGTTGGAAGTTTGGTTGGCGGAAGTGCCGCCATCGCGAAAACCGTCATCGACTCGAAGAAGAACAAAGCGGAATTGGAAGAACAGAAACGTCACAACCTGGCCATGGAGAAGAAAGGAGGAAAGGGCGTGATGAAGAAGTTTAAAAAAAAGAAACAGAAGCACTCACCAACCGAGACATTGAATCTCTGATCGAACCGTTACAAATCAAACACTTCAGAGGAGTTTTTATGTCCGACTCGTTACCTTCAAGCGTGAAAAGAAGAGAATGTGGAGTAGTCAACTTGGACGGTCAAGAAAATCCAGGCACGCATTGGATATGTTACCACAAAAATGATGATAAAGCATTCGTTTTCGATTCTTTCGGAGGTGTTCCACCTACAAATTTAATTCATTATCTGAAAACGAGCAAAACCTCTATATACTACAACGACGAACGCATTCAAGATTTCGGAGACGTGAACTGCGGTCATCTCTGCCTCTCCGTGCTCGCGTTTCTCTCTAAAATAAATAACCCTACGGTCGAAGATTTCCAGAAAGTACTGTGGAACCTGAAACAGCATCACTAGGATGGGCGTGTTCCATCTCACGAGCGAATCTTCAATCTTGAAACTCACGCTGCACGACGACATTGTCTATCCTAAATCCGTGGCTCTGCGTGCATTCTACAGCATGTACCTCATACCTAACGTCACCCAGCACAACAACAAAATTAGCGTCGGAAGCGAACACATCGTCGTCACGCCAGGACAATACAATCTTTCCACTTTGCAAGCTCAGTTACCCAAAGGCACGTACCTTTCTCAAAATTCGGTCACGCACAGAGTGGAAATCCTGTCGGCGACGGAGACCGTGGACCTGGGCACCATAGGAGAACTTTTAGGTTTCGAGAACAACACAAAACTCGAAGCTGGCATCAAGCACACGGCAACAAACATTCCTAAATTTTTGGCCATAGAGACTCTGAACGTACACTGCAACGTGGCGGAAGGTATGATCACGAAATCCTCGGACGGATTAGGAAGTCACAAGCAGACGGGAATCATAGCCACTTTCAAACCAAGTTCCGAATTCATGGAACCGATCATCTACACGCCCTCTTCGCCGATCTATTTTCCAGTATGTCGCAACCGCATAGACGACATAGAGTTGGTGGTGACGAACGAGAAAGGAGACGTGGTGGATTTCGCAGGTGCAACAACTACTGCCATCGTGGAGATCAACGTATAATAAATAACATACATAGTGAGAATGGAGCAAATCGAAAGTTACGAATTGCAATCTTTCCCTCCCAACCGTCGCACGTTCGCCAATCTGAACGAGGCGAACAGGGAGATCGAATACGATGTGGACGTAGGCGATGGGTTTATTCATCCTCACAGAGCGGACCTCTACCTTCAATTCGACGTGGTGAAGAAAGAAAGCGGAGACGCGTTTCCTGCAGCAGCAAGCTTGATACTCGTGGACAACTTCGTGCCTCACCTGTTCTCGCAGGTGGAGGTGAGGAAACACAACACCGTCATCGACAGAATAGATTATCCAGGCATCACGTCGACGGCAGTGGGAACGTTGAAATTATCCAAAACGGACGCAGCGTACTACCAGGCCGGGGGATTCGAAGCCGGGACCAAAATATCGACGAAAAGTCACACGGTGCTCTTTCCCATGCGTCTGCTTCCAGGATTCTTCTCGGACTACAAGGAGATCATGTGGAAGGGAGGACTGCGCGTTACGTTTCGAAGAGCGGCCAACGACAACGACGCACTGATGCGATACGCTACTTTAGGTCCGGACGGCACCACGCCGATAGCCAACACTTTACCCGAAGCAGCGAAATGCGTCATCCGAAGCATGGAATTGAGAATGCCGGTGGTGGAATACGAAACAAACTACGCCCTCAAGTACAAAACGGAGATCTTGAAAAGTCCCCAGGTGCCGATTCACTTTCACGGTTACCAGTGCGTGCAAAAGATGGCGTCCGGAAGTCACATGGAATTCGACGTGACGACGCAGTTCAACAACATACAGTTCGACATGCCAGATTTCGTCGTAGTGCTCTTTCAGACCGGGAGGGACAAAAATCAGGAAAAACATTCCAGCAAATTCGACGACTGCAAGATCAAGAACGTTTATCTCAAGAACGGCAGGAACGAAGTGTTCCCGCGCGAGAATTACAACCTCGACATGAGCAAAAACAATTACCTCAAACTTTACGAAGCGTTTTCGGCTTACAAACGCGTGACCGAGGGAAGTGTGGACATGTACTACACGCCCAGCGAGTTCAAAGCACGGAGACCCATGACCGTCATCAACACATCTAAGAGAAAAAAGGTTGTGGTCAACGATCGAACCAACATCAAGATCGTCTGCGAGTTCCACGATGCCTTGCCCGAGGATACCCTATGCAGTGTCATCCTGATTGCAGAGAAGTCCTTCGCCTACGACGTGAAGAACGAGAGGGTCACAGAGCAGTTTTAACAAGTTTTTAACATCTATTTTCTTGCACAATAAGAAATTTTTAGTACTAGCACAATCAGTTATAATGGCACAATACGAATTTCACTAGTTCAGATCAGTTACAATGTTAATTTCATTAGTTATCAGTTACAATATCTTTTTCATCACTATAGCACGAGACAATCAGAAAATTTGCACAAAAAAATTTGTTGTTGTTTTTACACAAGAAAATTAACAATAAAATTCTTTTTTTTTTATCGTTTCAGATGCTGTCGAAACATCAAAAACACATACACACACACTAGAAAAAAAGCATGCAACTTTATTTGTAACACACACACATACATTCTCCATCTTCATCAAGAAAATATTATAATAAACATAATTATTTTTATCTATATCTCACAATAAAACTCTATATCCAAAAATATCACAACATCAAATAACACTAGAGTCGTTAGTACACGTTGCATGCATTACGGAGGTCCTCTGTAGGGTTTCATGGAAGTTTGGGGAAAAAAAAAAACACGTGAAACTCTACAGAGGTGCGGTAATCTATAACCGCAGCCATTAGAAAACTTTTACATTTTTGGCTGGGCACCACGCACCCTGGCGAGGTTATAGGGGCCAGGTATCCTAAAAAACAACAATTATTATTTTGTTTGTTTGTTTGTGTTACAATACGGAAATAATAAGAGGCATACGCGCACGCGCGTGCGTGTGTATATGCCACATCCTTCCCCCGAGAGAGAGGTTTACGAAGGTCACGATATATATAAACATTTGGGTCCCGGACTTGGAAAATTACGATAAGGTGCACTCATCTTTCAAAAGATGAGAGGATGAGAGAATAAGAGGATGAGAAGATGAGAGGAGAGGTTTACGAAGATCACGATATATATAAACATTTGGGTCCCGGACTTGGAAAATTACGATAAGGTGCACTCATCTTTCAAAAAATAAGAGAATGAGAGAATAAGAAGATAAGAGAATAAGAGGATGAGAGGATGAGAGAATGAGAGGATGAGAGAATGAGAGAATGAGAAAATGAGAAAATGAGAGAATGAGAAAATGAGAAAATGAGAGGATGAGAGGATGAGAGCTCATCCTTCACTCATCACTGCTTTTCTGCGCCCGTGAAACATCGTCAGCGCACTAAATGAGGCGCGGAACAGGGGGAGAAAGTGAGTTTTTCAACTTTTTGTGGTCGTTTGGTCAAGAAATCAAAGTTGCGGTCAAAGGTACAAATACTATCTACTGAGGCGTTCTTAGTCCAGCATTAATATATGTATAGAAAAATTTCAACACTGGGAAATATACAATATTGCAGGATTTAAAAAAAGAAGTATAAAATCACTGTAAAATTTAAGAGCGAAAAGGAGTTACGAATAATATATATCCCTTATTTTGTTAATGTTTTGGGCCTAAAAGCTTAGAAGTATCAGTTAATTTGATTTGAGGTTTTATTATAAATCCACTTTATGTACAAATAAGTTAGTCATGGTGGACCTAGAGTTTAATGTTGAATTATAACACTACGTGCCTCGATCGAACACAGGACCCCTTGCTTACAAGGCACCGAGATTTCCATCATCGGGGTGGCCCTACAGACAGACTGTCTGGCTACCTTAGCTGAGACCATGGACGAAAGTGCGCATCCGTCAACTAGAAGTGTTCATTGGCAAAATAGGAGCACTTTGTTCATGAAGCGGGTTTCGTGAAAATCGTCAGCTATTGAAAAAACAACGAAGTTTCAGACGTAGTAACATCGCCGCCAAAATACGTATAGATGTTTACGAATTATGTAAGGGTACAGAATGAAAAAAAAATTACTTTATGAGCAAATGGAACATATCAGGAAAGTATTCATTACGTCACATTAGTAGATAAACTTGTTTGTAAACATGGAACTTTATTTTCGGTCATTCAATTTAATTGGTATCCTTATTAAATCGTATAATTAGCACAAATGTACACAGCAGTAATCAGAATAGTATTGAACAGTATTATTATGCAAACTATTATAAATACAGTAAAGAAAATGTAGTAACTGAATGGTTTGTGGTTTGTATTATATCAAGGGTGTTTTGTAGAATGTGCAACAGGGACCAATACGTCTTTGTTTTCTTTGTTCCACTTCGAAACGGTTTGTTACGAATTGTAAGAGACATCACAAACACAACACAGAAATCAGTAATAAACACAGCAAGCGAACCCTACAGAGCGACCACAAGGAAAAAAACCTTGGACGAAGAGTCCCAGCGTAGCTTTCCCTTCTTCCGTTCAGCTAGTGCCATAAGGAAGCCTGGTCCACTCTCCCCCTCCCCTCCTCGCAGGAGTACGGTGCACAGGCTTTGTGCACCGTACTGTCGGCGCAGGTTTTTTTTTGCTTGTGTTTTACTATAGCAGGCAAGAGCCACAGGGTGGTGTTCTACCTGTTTCCCCTCTCGCGTTTGGAATCGTACTTTCCAGCTAGTTTCGTTTCCCTTGGCCGGACTGTACCAGTCAAATTATAATTTAGAACTCCAAGTTACTTGGTGACAAAAAAAACTACACTAACACCCACAAAAAATACCTTACTTCACAGAATATAATACTTTAACACGGAATTATCATTACCTGCAAACTATATGAGTGTTTCCAAAGATCTGCTGCATATACCCTTTCCCTCATAACAAAGATCAACTAAAAATTAAAAAAAAACGAGCGTTTCTCTATTTGCAGTCCGTCTATGTTTACGTGTAGCGCGAAAGGTCAAAGTTTTAGTGTTTGAAACCCAGAAAAGCATGTTTTTGCATTTGTCCTTTCTTGCATCATGATAAGATGTACAAATGCCTCAGCTCGATATAATTCAACTTCAGAGCTCTTCTGCTGCTTGCAGGAGTGGATGTTATCTGCTTCAGTAATCTACACTCCCTTGTTCCACCTGCCAGGCTGCGAGAGTAGTGCTTTCAATTATTTTGACTGGTATGTAATTTTCGCTGCTGGCTGCAAGCAATGTGTAACAAAATTACACCTCATGTGATATAACATGGCGATTATTATTATTATTAAAGATTAATTAGTGAAATAGTTTTCTCTTTCGCTAGAATTAACATAAAGAAGATAGCAAAGAATGAACTATGAATCAACGAAATTAATAACAGCGTTTGCTTTTCTTTGACGACCTGTGATCCAATATTTCGTTATTATATATTATATTATTCTTCTTTAAATCTTGTATCTACAAGGAAAATCAAACAAAGAAACATAAGGACGTCTTATTTGAAATTCTTAACCCCGTAGCGTGAAACGAAAGGTGAGAGGGACTTCGAAATGCAACAGTTACCTTTAGTACTTGGTTCTTGGAGAGAACGTACGTAATTTAGCGAATTGTTTGTCCAATGAATGATTAATAATTGCGACAGACAGGCGGAGCAAGGGGCGAAAATCCCGTGGATAGAACGAAATTACTATTTACATTGGGAACCATCAAACGTGATTTAGTTATCTAACAAGCACTGCATACCCAACCCAAATCTCGACAAATTAAAAGTAAAAGCGAGCAAATGTAAAAATATTATGCAATAGATATTGGTCCATCATTCCCAGCTGAATTGTATCCTTAAACATCTCTCACAAGTGACTTATCGAAAGTTTCATCTGCACATGATTTTGCCAAACACTACCTCTCCAATTCTACCTCCCTCTACAGAGGTATACCATGTTAGATATCCGGTGGAGGCACATAGTGGTTCGGATGTCATTTTAAAACTATAGGTCCTGTCCCATTTAACCGATCTGTGCAAAAAAGTGAACTTAAAACTATACATTGAAAAACTCCAGAGATATTCCGATCTCCGCACGGACTGCTTAGCACAGAGTTTACGAAGCCAATGGTTACGGTTCGCATCTCCCCCTGGACTTGGGTGTGCTTTGTAAGTGTTCCTGCATCAATTTCCTAATTTCATCCTATCATCACTCATCCTCATCGTCGCGATTAGCCAAAGTGGTAGAAAAGCGACGCTAAATAACAAAATCAAATCTTTGCAGACACACGCAAACAAAAATATACATAAATAGAAGAAACTGAACAGGAAGGAAATGTTTTGTCATTTCCTTTGACAAGTGTGTTTGTTTTACATTCAAGGGAACTTAAATAATGCTTTGCGATGGGCCAAAAATATGTATATTCGTCACTGACAGTCATTTGGTTTCTCCTCTCCACATCGCTTTTAGCCGAGTACCGCCTTGTTGCCAGTTTCCTTCAGTGCTTCGTTGTCAAAAGCTTCAAAAAAGAAAAAAATATTACATCTCTACTTTCGATGTCTAAGGTTCATGATGATACAAATGCTTACTTAGCATTGAATAAAGGCGACGACCATCTGTTCAAGAATGCTTAACATTTTGACAACGCAAGGAAAGGATTCTATTGTAAAGAGCTGCGGCGCGATTCACGAACTGTTAGTAGTCCGATATGTAGTCTAATATGTAGCCACGTCAGGCTTGTGGTCAAATTTGTAGCCATTTCCTGAATTTGCGATTCTTGAAACTGTCTACAGCGGTCTACAGGCTACAGTCGACTACATATCCGGCTACAGTTGTAGACAGTTCTTGTAGGACCCTTTTTAACCCTCCTAGAGCGGGCTACAGCGAACTACATTCGTCATATTCTGTGTTTGTGTATGACATCCAACTTCAAAGAAGAAAATAGAGCTACCAAAATGGCCCCTAATCTGTGTTTTCACGTTTTCGAAAAGCAGAAGGAAATGACAGTGGGCATTTGCGTGTACTTAAAACACATCTTAGAGATATCGGAAATCCTTTTTCTGTTTCGAAAATATCTTCATAGTAATTTGTCACTGAACAGGAGGTGCCGGATTGATCAAAATTGTGGAACCTCATTTTCCCAACAAAAGGATTGTTTCTCTCAACCTCCTGTAATCCAAGTTAGTAATAATAATAATTATCCATATCTTGCACTAATTTATATGAAAATACACTTCCACGAGCAGATTAAGTTTGGTAGGCATAATTTGTTAGCACCTCTTTGCAGGCATTCCTGCTCGTGCACAATACATTTCAAAACATAATTTATCTTGTAATTAATACTTTGTGCAACTTTTAACTGTGCTAATTAGTTTCTCCAAGTTTCTAACTTACTCCCACAATCATTTCCAGTTTTGTAAACACTTCCTAATACTCCTATAAAATTTGTGAAAAATCATGAAACATTCGGAACTGTTACCTAGGATTTCATGCGATTTAAAAACAGCAATTTCATCTTCTACAGACCATAAATAATAACCACTCATTTTGAATCTTATGCATCCCATAAAGCATGCCAAAATCGTAATTTACGGAAGTCAAGTCCCAACAGTATGCAGTTTGGTTTTGTACGAACGTGCTTGCAGGCAGACGGATGAGAAGCAGCAGCACAAACTTAAGTGAAAAAAAATGTGCATAGGTTATCGATGGCTGTAACAGGACAAAAGTAAATAGTGAAAACATTTCTGAAAAGAAATGAAAACTCTTGATAGGCTACTTAAGGTTGCTAAATCATACAAACACATGCATCGAAAATGTTCACAGTACACACACCACTTATAGTAGCCTATATTTTTGCCAGTTATGTACAATCGTTGTGATGATGTTTTTATTATTGTTATTTATCCATGCCATTCCATTCGCCTTCTCAATTGCCAGCGATGTGGTTAGCACATCGTGCTATGATGCTAGGGGTCCCGGGTTCGAATCCTGACCTGGGCATGGCTGTTTCTGAGTGTCCATCCATCAATTTCATCATATCATCCCTCATTCCCATCTTCGCAAATTAGCCAAAAGTGAAGCAAAATAAAGCAAATCAAATCAAATCAACCTAACCGTCTCAATTGTTAAAATGGGCTTCAATGAAGTCCCATGAGAGCTATTTTTCTTCTTTGTACAGTGCTCAAGATTTGTGTGAAATATAGTTTTACATAAATTTATTAAGCATTTACTTAATTTATAAATAAAATTCACAGCACAATAATTATGCATTTATTATGAAATAATTTTTATAATGATCATGCATTAATACAAATTGTTGAAACATATGTCATTTAAAAATTAGATGTGGATAAAAATTGTACTTTACAGCAGGTTTTATTTACACATTGTATACTTAGGACATAATGTAGATAGAGCACGTCGTATACTTAGGGTATAGTGAAGATAGAGCACATATTATCTGCTAGAACAAAACAGTACACTGTACTGACACAAACACATGTAAACATTTAGAGTTTGTTGTGACGATTATGTGTTCATTACCATGTGCAAACTATATATATATTTTTTTATTTTTCTCAGGTTCCAAGTTCATTCTGGCTTCCCTGGGATCCAGACTAAGGAGCATTAATGCAAGGCACGGTATGGGATTTGTGCTTGGGAAGTGTATTGTACATAAACTTCTCAGTTCAAATCCTGTATCAGCCAGCATAAAACATCTTTCGATGCATATAAAATATTAGGGATATCACTATTATAAACAAGAAGCACTATATTTCCTCTATTGGCAACCCCTCAGCACATTCATGTTTAATTATGTAACATTACTTATCTTTTAACAGTTAAAAAATTGTGGTAGCAATTATTGTAAAACAACATAACTTTCAAAATAGTTAATACATGAGAGGAAATATTTTCCTGTAGTTTACGGTTATTACAAGCATAAGAAAACAGTTTTTCTTTGTGACGTTTCAGGAGAACACACGCTTCTTTCATCAGACATTTATTTTCGTTTTGACTAAAGATACAGTTATAACAATGGTTAGTAATTTTTTAAACAATGAGAGGAAATTGCATTAGAACATGATTTTTTTTAAAATTAATTAGGTGCACCAAAGCATTCTAGTGTAAATAGGTAAAGAGGTTAGTGTAACAGTTCGTTATATCGGAGACACATTAAAATTGGGTATTTTGTGTTTCGCATGGTTCGTACTTACCAATTGTGTATTGTGAAACATAGTTCAAGGGCCCATTATGCTTTTTACACAAAAACAAACACAATTTTTCATATAGAGAGTAGTTTTTATTATTCCTTTTTTCGCTTCCGTAACACACAATATGGTGGGCAGAGGTTGACTACGGTTGTAGGTATGCAGTGTTTCCAACCTTCTTTACCGAAAAATACCTACTATCGTGTTCGTCACGTGTGCAAATTGTACATTATGCATTGGTAGCTGACAGATAGCCCCACAAACCATTTCTGATAAGGTTAGGTTAGGCAAGCATAGTTAAAAAAAGGGGGGTTGGAAACTGACAGGGGATTACATCATCAAACGTATGTAGCATCCAGTTCACGTAGCGAAAGCAATGGCACTTGTGCATCGCTGAGATGTTTCTCTTGAAAAATACATGATTTCCCGGTCAAATAGATTCCAGGATGAAAGAAAATACCTCGATGAACGTTGTAAGTAGTTTCTTCTGTAAAAATGAAGAAATGTGTCTCCGATATAACGAACTGTTATCGAGGTTAGCAAAGTTTGCTATGATGCCAGGAGTTAAGGGTTCAAATCCTTCCCAGGACATGGATGTTATTGTGAGTGTCCTTTCGTCAATTTAAACATGTCATTCCTCATCCCCATCTTCATGATTAGTCAAAAGTAGCAGAAGACCAATCCAATAAATAAATCAATAAATAGGTTAAAAAAATGTGAACAGAGCATTTTTATTTTAAATCTATAATCCCATATGGTTGGTTCTTTCATTATTGTGTGATTTTAGGTATGACTTGAGATGAACGGACCCCTCTCCGATTTTCTTCATATTTGACATACTCACTAATTGAGGTCTCCTAAACACGAATCTGCAATGAAGTTAAAATTTATTGGTCACGTCTAGAAATTGCGAACCATTGACGCTAGTCTCACAAACCATTGGCACGTGATTAGGTTAGTTTTGGTTAGGTTAGGCAAACATAGTTAAAATTTGGTGTCGTGGTAGTATCAGGATCTAGAAATTGGAAATAATTGCGAACCATTGGCGCGTTGTTAGGTTAGTTCAGTTAGGTTAGGCAAACATAGTTAAAATTTGGTGTCGTGGTAGTATCAGGAATATATATATTTGTTTGTGAAACAAAAAAAATTCTCGAAAATCAACAGTTTCCATTCCGAAAACTAACGCCTTATTTTCGCTTATTTTGCAATTTCTAGACGTTTCCGACAAATTTTAACTTCAGATTCGTGATTAGGAGGCCTCAATTAGTGAGTGTGCCAAGTGTGAAGAAAATCGGAGAGGGGTCCGGTCATCTCAAGTCGTTCCGTGATTTCTAATCCAAATTGTTACAAATGTCAACATTTCTTTTTTGTTATCAACAGGAATGCAAGGTATATTCTGGAGTGTATCAAATTGTGATGTGTGTAACTTTTAAGAATTTCTTGACATTCTCATTGAATGAAATTTCTGTAAATTTGAGGTGTAAGCAAATGTGATGTGAGTGGTTGTCTTATACATAGATATTACATGAGCAGCTAACGGCAGCTTGGTGTTACATGCTAAAAACACCAAACCTACTAGCATATGCATCTGATAGCAAAAACAAACATCTGAAAAGGTTAGGTTGGTTAAGTTTGATTTATTTCTGATCTCGGATGCAGGTGTGAGTAGGTTAGGTATGTCACGGTTTGGTGCTTTTACCATACTCCAAGTTGCTGTCACTAGCTGCTTATAGATAATGCAAATGTATGTTGTTGTTTTTTTGCCAGGTGGTGGCAGTACTAGTCCATCTTCTTGGCAACAAACAATGAATGACTGTCTGCTGAGAATTCCATACAGTATAACATGGGACATGAAAATCGTCCTTAAAGAAAAAAGAAGTAACATGTAGGCCTATCTTTTATGTTTCCGTAGTATGTGCATTCAGTCAGAAATCAAATTCATATGTACAAATGTAGCATGTAACATGACAATATTTTATTCATCAATTAAAAGTTTGGCCAAGTTCAAGGCATGAACAATTTTTGAGCACAAAAACATTCAAAAGTTTGTTCTAATAATTAGTGACATTTGTAATCCGTGAACTTAATTTTCGCTAGTGATTCCAATTGTTCAGATTCTACTTTACTAGGTTCGATACTCAGTGGAGGTACATAGTGGCCCGATTAGCTGGGAATTTCTATTTACAACTGTTATCAATTGTACTCTACTGTTTTCTTGGAAATCTACTGAAACTGAATGGTTTTCTACCAAACACCTACAGTAGATCTAATGTAAAGCAAAGAAAAAATAATAGGCAAATAGTTCATATCTTTTCATTTTTTTTATTCCACATCATATGTTGCTTTAAAGAATGGAATTCTGTTGAAGTGAAGCACATATTGTCCTCCACTTTTTTTACATTTTCATTTAAATTTCACATTGTGTAGAACAGACCAAATAAAAACTGTTATGGACAACTCGCCTACCATTTCTTTAACATATTGGCTGTAAATATAAATTGTCATTCCTCATGATAAATAATTTGTTTTCATATCTGCTTGAAAATCTACACACAGTAGATGTTTCAAAACACCTGTTGATGTACTGAAAACAGTACAGAAGAGACACTAAAAGTGTAAATCATTTCTTTAGTATTATTTTTAATGTGTATGTAATGTGCTTAGCATAAGATGATGGCTGCTCAGCAGGGCTATTTGTGCATAAAGTTGAGTAAAGAGAAACAGTTCGTACGAAACTGGCAACGTTAATCTTAATGGGTTTGAACAGGTTAAGAAAACGTAGACGTTCCTGCTACGAATAATGGCAAAGCATGAAAAATCAGCTGCCCGATCCTGTGGCCGAGTGGTTAGCACATCGTGCTGCGATGCCAAGGGTCCCGGGTTCGAATCCCGGTCGGGCTTGGTTGTTTGTGAATGTCCATTCATCTATTTCATCACTCATCCCATCTTCGCAAATTAGCCAAGAGGCACAAAACGCAAAGTAAAATAAACTGGTACTACTTTACTATACCGGAGACACCTATCAATGTTTTATTTTGCAATTTTTTACATTGCTAACGTACTATTCTGCATTGCGGAACATTTATTTAGGTAAAAAAAAAGAAAAAAAAACAAAAAAAATGTCTATTCTTACAATAACGAGTCCTTACTGTTGTTGCTTATTTCCCACAAACTTTCACTGGCAGCCCCAAAAATTCACGATAGCCTCACGAACCATCACGGGGACGAGGTATGCCTACTAGGTTAGGTTAGGCCTGTTAGGTTAGGTTCCATTAGCACTCCTTTCGTTCAATTTAGCATATACGGAAAATACGAGAGCGTATTGTGCTCTCGTGCAGAAAGCAAATGGCGGCAGCAGCAATAGCGCGTCGAAAATAGATTTTCGTAGAAAACCACATGCTTTCGCATTAAAATGGATCAAAACTACATTCCCGAACATCAACAACGCTACAGAAAATGATTTGCGTAAGTACTTTCTCCTGTAAATTTGAAGAAATCCGTCTCCGGTATAGTAAAGTGTTACCAATAAACTAAATCAATCAATCATGAAAAATCAGCTGCCTTTACATTTTGCATCATTCAATTGCAACACATAAGATAAATAGTATTCCTTAGTTCTGCCGCATATGTTTCAACAGTGACATACAGTAGAAGGTAAGGTAAAACATAGCATCTGTTATTAAATTTCGTGTATTTACACACAATTGCTTTAATTCAACGAGTATTTTCACTTTATACAAATTACTTTTCGGTTACGCGTACATTACGATTACTTCGCAGTTTTAACAAACTAAACTAGTTTTCTGTGCATTCTGCGTAAACAAACAACTTTCGGAATCTCGAAGTACGACATGCATCGATAATGTCAAGGAAATAGCACAACAATCGATTAAAATATCGATTATTTCCATAGATATTGCTTAGTTTCGCCAAGTTCACCACTTTCCTTGTAGCCGTGCTCTGTAGACAATTAAAGATGTAGTCGATTCTTAGTAGACGGTTTCGTGAATCGCACTTTACTACATCTTTTACTACTAAAAACTACTACTTCGTTGTAGACTCGATTTTGTAGTCATTTTCGTGAATCGCCCTGCTGCTTGCGTCACCCACGCTCCGACCGCTCCCTTACTGTTGGACTTATGCACGTTGTGGTTCGGATACCACGTTTAATTATAGGTCAGCACCGATTAGCCCATCTTTGCATAAAGTAGACTTAGAACTCAAGCTAGCGTGATCACAGGTTCCATTACCGAACATTTCGGTTTCTTGAAGGCAATTGGGGAGCTACGTGAAATAGAGGATAAAGATTACAGGGGCAAAGGGATTCGATGTGCTGACCACGTGTCAACTTATAAGAAAGCCACTTAACAGGTCTTTGCTATTCAAGGTCGTTTCGCCACGGAGTTTTTTCATCGTAACTGTTATGGAGATGATTAATTTTATATAAGATTGGCGAGAAAATATTAACAAAACATGCTATTATTGTGTTTCACGCTAATCGGAGGTGAATTCTGTTACTGGGTGATAGATGGGTGTTATGGTATGTCAGCTGTAAAGTTAAGAACAGTGGCGTATTTAGAAGGAGTTTTAGAGCTAGGTAGTCTTATTTTTGCTCAACTTTCATTAAAATAAAATAAAAATAAAATTTAGAAAAATATGGCATGTTCTAGGAGTGGTAAGAAATATCTGATAACCCCCTTATGATTTGATTTGATTTGATTTGTTGTTTGAAGTCCACTTTATGCACAGTAATTCTAATCGGGACTGGACCTACAGTTTAAAGTGGAATCCGAACCACTTGTGCTTCCACCGGGATTCGAACCCGGGACTCCTTTATAACCCCCTTATGTTCACATCCCTTTACTGCATTTGTGAGTACGGCACTGAAAGCGTGGGGAATACTGCCCGCAAATAAAATGGAGAGGGCTCCTTAAATAACGATAACAGAAGCGGGGTGTAATGCATGGCTTTCCTGCAAGAGCCTAAATGTCAAACTCTCTTCCACGTCCTGGACTCAGGGAGGAAGGGGGGTTGCCATTAGGCTATCCTAGGCTATAACCAAGGGCCAGACAAAAATGAGATGCTGAAGGGGCAGAAGTGAAAACCACGGCAAATTGAAACGTGCCAAATCCTTTTACTTGCTTATTTCGTTAACGAAGGACTATCTAGCAATTAAATAAGTTCTTTCACCATGGCCTATTTTCAAACGTCACCTAGATCATACAAACAGTATGTACAACTCTATTGTTCGAATATAAGTAATTTTTCCTCGAAAAAACTAATGTAAACATTTTGAATGCCAACAAATAAAAGTCAATTGGGGGGGGTGGATATTGGCAACCAAAATCAACATCATTGTTTGCCGGTTCGCGTGCAGTGTGGCTACCATAATGTAGTGTTGATTCGTTTTCCTTTAGTGCGTGTGCGGTATTTGTGTTGTCTGGCGAAATATACATATTGAAAGTGGCTGTTTCAAAGGAAAACGAAGTTTAATGAGTAATTTTTAATCAGATGTATCAATGTTTTGAACTTTACAAGTGTTACTAGTACAGAGCATGATGCAGTTAGTGAAAATTAAGTACCATGAGAACAAATTATTAATAAAAATGTCTACAGTGCCCAAAATAGAGGATAGTCCAAATTCTATATATCCCGCTCTGGATGGGCTACATTTTGCAGACAATCGGTGCTTTCGCGTCTAGACTCAGATTCAGTCTGTTTGTTGCGTACTGCCCATACATTCTTGTTATTGCCCTCACATCAATTCCGTCCTAATCTTAGCGATTGACCAAAAGAGACAAAAGCGAGAAGTAATATTAGTCGAATTAATCTCTATATAACAGCAGCAAATGGCTGTGTCTTCCTCAAATTGAGGATTCCTCTCGCAGATATCCCATATAACATGAAGGTTAGGGTGACTGATGAAACAGATTGTTGGAACAAAAAGAATTTCATGTCCAGGTTTTCCAGGGTGCGAACCTAGGACACCGAGTTTTGTTGCACGCTACGCTAACCATTCAACCACAGAGTCGACCTGAAATACTTTGTGCTTGCGGGAATGATTCTCGAGACGCACACGATATAAGTGGCAAGATGAATAAGACTTGCATTGGCGCCTTCATGTCTCCCCCGAGCATTATACCTCAACTTGATGTGGTTTCAAAGTGAATAGTATGTATGCCCCCAAAGTTCAAGTTGTTGTATTTCTGCCGTCCAACTTACAGATATGTATGTGTAACACAGTGTTAATGACCAGGGACAGATGAAAAATGGGATAACCGTTAAAATAAAATAAATTATAATTGCATGATTGTGGATTAAAGGTGTTGCTTTGTTAACTGACTTTCGCAGTTATAACTATCGAAAATTAAATATTTGTGGTTAAACTCGCCTAAAATCAATTGGTAAAATGTTTTACATTTTCACACAAATGTCAAGTTAATGTACTTGAAGCTAATATATATTTTAAGTTTGAGACATCACAGAGGGCGAAGGGGTGGTTGTTGAAAGACTGCTGAATTCGCCGCATTGTTGCTTCAAGGGAAGGGGGGAAACTCGTTCAAAACGTAAATACTCTCATCTAAAACTAGAAATGCTAGTAGCAACAAAGAAAGAGGGGAGAATTGTTTTCCGCACTCTGTCCTTAATATTTCGCATGCATGTACTATATGAGAAGCAGCAACTTGAACTTTCCTAAAGGGTAAATGAAAAATCTGCTGCTACCAGGGGCTCTACTTTCTACACTAACTCCGTGCTACTAATTCGAGGAGACGGTTGTTTTCACATATTGACTCACATGCTAGTCATTTATGAAAATCCGCGCTTTTGGTAGATCATTCCCAATCAGTGACATGAATAGATATTGATGATTTTTAACATTAAAATTCAAGAAGCAATTTTTTAATAAATAATTTCTTCTTTTGTTGCAAATAATTGCAAAATTATCATCATAATAAATAGGGAACGAATTATTTCATGAGTGTTACACACGTCATATTTTATCATTCTCTAAACCTCAAAATAATATGTTAATATTAAATCAATGCTTTTTCTTGTTCACATCACAGCACCTCCAAATTAGCCGCGATCGAGGGATGTGGGAGGCCCTACACATCGTTTTATCCAGTCTAATAGATAGTCTTGTCATTGTTAAGAGACTAAACAAAATGCAGGACTACATTTAGAATATAATCGTTACATTTGCACCTTCAATCACTGCCACAATCACTGAAGGTGCAATGTCTATAAAGTGTTTGCAACACGCTCCGAAACGTTTGCCGTAATCATTGCAATGGGTGTGATTTCGCGGAAACAATTGTCGGGGAAGTTGTTGGCTTAATATCATCCAATAGAAACAGCCGCTGAGGTTCTAATGGTGATCAAACGCCGAACCGCACCATTAAATGTGATACCGTTACCACTACGCCATTGGGGACAATTGCGATAGCAGAAAACATTCACACTTTTTTGCCATCTTTATTTGCAGTTGAAGTTAATAATACAGCGAACTTGAATCATATTGGGAGTACTGTATTCCCAACTAATTGCCCCCATGCACACGCCACTGTTGCTTGTGTATATAAGTGTTCACTCACTTACAAGCGAAACCGAAACTCGAGCTCTCAGCGAGACAACTCCAGGCGCCGTGAAACAGATAACGGTTAAGCCACTGACTTTCGTTGCATGCATTTCTACTGTCGTGGCCTTTGAGCCACTGCTTTGGTTGCGATGAAGTATTTTGGCAGGTGTCCTATTTCGCTGCAGGATACATGCAAGGCTTAACAGAATAATGTTAATGATATGCATATGATATAAAATGGTGACTATTATTCGGAAATTAATACATGATTTCTCTTCTGTAGAGTGTAAGAATTTTTTCTTCCGATAAAATTATCAACAATGAAATAAATGAAATAGTAAAAAAAATATTTAACCAGAAATCAACAAAGTGAATAACAACGTTTGCTTTTATTTACCTTTTGATATATTATCAAAGCAATTACCGACCTTGTTTTTAATACTGCCGATTCTGTGCATAAATGCAGTCAGTACCCCTTCCCCCAAAATGATATGTTTACTGTCTCTTTATATATCTCTGGCTCTAATTGATTATTTATTTGCCACGTAAGACAGATGAAACTGACGTAGGAATTCGAACCCAGAATTTATCGTGCTAATATAATGAGTTGACCGATATTTAACAATCGTGGCGTCCTTTAACTTTTCCAGGCAGTCATAGCCGAGATATATAAAACAACGTTTCGATCATAATTTTCTTGGTTAAAGTTGGATAATTTTTCTTAAGTAACGAAAACGCTTTGCTCGTTTCCGAATAGCACCTTTCAGTAAACAAATTGATAGATTGATCGAGTTCGTGCTTTAAGTCCACTATACATACAGTATGGTTAATCGGGACTAGACGTACAGTTTAAACTGGGATCCGAACAATTTTATGTCTTAACTGGTTATCGAACACGGGACTCCTTGATTACAAGGCGACGACGTTTACTACTACGCCAACAGGGAGTCCCAGTAACCAATATATATATATATATATATATATATATATATATATACTTTTTTGTCTATAAAACACCCGATATTAACACACTTTCAAACAACATCTTGTACATATGAAGCAAATTAAAATTGATATGTGAGGGCATAGGAGTGCGCACGGTGGTTGCCAGTGGTGCATGAACACCTCAAAATGCGTCCTCAAAAAATTAGGAATGTAGAAAGAACCATTATAATAATGAAAATAATGTCTCCCCTGCTGTCTCGAGATTTGAATTTTAATGGTCGGATCTTTCTAAAGTTAAAGCCAGAAGAGTGAAACGACTTGCAGCCAAAGCTGGAATCCGCCTGGAAAGTTGACCCTTCGTTCGGAATTCACCAGTGATAAGAGGAAATCCTTGATTGCTTAACGAGTGTCAAGCAAACTATTTTGACAATACAATAATAATACAATGCTAACAATACCCACAATAATTTGCAAAATGATCTACGTAATCAGTGCGATGTGTGTAGTGGTGCAACAGTCTACGTTAGAGAAAACAGGGTTTCAAGTAGAGTCCGATTGATTTGATTTTTTTAACGTCGCATTTCTTCTACTTTTGGGTAATCACGAATATGAAGGTGAATGATAATAGGATCCGATGGATGAAGCAGTATCCGAATGAAGGCTTGAACCGGGGAATTCCCCCCCCCCTCTATTTTTCCCATGCCCTGCTCTACATTTATATTTTCATTCCCAACCATGGTAAGAAAATTTCCCCCTCTGAACGTGTATTTTGAATGGAATGACAGTCATTCACTGTTTGAGTCATAATTTCGAGCTTGCTCTTCAAGATGTTTTTAAGAAAGATAGCCATTGCACCCTAAATATTTTATGGATGCACTTTGTTTTATGTTCAGTCAAAACAGAAAAAATTAAAAGGATCTGTTCTAGAGTGGTCAAGCAGTAGAAACAACAATGATGGAAATTAACGAAATGTTTGACATTTGTTGGGTGCCATCAAATCAATCTGTGTGGGCAATAATAAATAATTATCTGGTTCTTGTACATTTCTCTTTGAATCGTGAACTCAGTGCAGCTATCAGTTGAAAAGAAATAGAAAGTGCCAAGGAATGCTGAAGAAAGTACCAACTTAGTTATTTGTAGTACAATTTTGACTTTTCCCTGTTTTATTAGATTTCCTCAAACAGTTTCCATTGCCTCTTCAGAGAAGAAGTGCACGTCAGGAACTGGCTGTGGCAATAAAATCACTAACGTCCCGTGTTTTAGTGAAGTACAAACTTTTCAACCTCACAACATTTATAGTATTCATCACAAAGTAGGTAAAATAGATCAATATTCTCATTATTATTATTCCATTTACTAGCCATGGCATACAGTTTTTCTTGCATGTCAGTTGAGTTACTGAATTCTAATTAGATTTATTTATGTGTAAATAACGTAAATATCTTCACAATAATAAGAAAACGTGTGCTAATGTGAAAACTCATACTCATAAACCATAAGTTAAAATTTCATCTTCACACATCTTATGGTTTCTGTGAAAGGGGGAAATTAACTTGTGACAAATAGGCTAACGTTGTCCAGATAGTCAACTGAAACACCCCTTTAGGCACTCCCATATGAATTAGTCTGCACATGCACATGTGTATGGGGAGGAGAGAGAAAGGAGAGCGTATATTTGAAAAATTCATTAACCAAATGTATAAGTGACATTTCCAGAAGCTGAATATGTATTCCCCGGCATCATGATGCATGACTGAGACTGCGTATCGTATCGTTATCTAAATAACGACGGAGAAAAGGATGCTCGACCGGTAATGGACACACTACTAATTGATTAATTGATTTGATTTTACTTCACTTTTCTTCCACTTTTGGCAAATCGCGAAGATGAAGATGAACTCTAGTTTTATCCCGATATTTTAGTCGAATTAGTCATCACGCACTCTTATTTAAAGGAAACCCTTCTTCCACAACTACACGAGTTTGAATAGAAAAGAAAAGCGATAAGAAACGCAGATATCTGCTAGTAAAAGAGCGCGATGTGTGCGCTTTAAAAATGTACGAGCAACTTTTTTTTGCTCCGTGATTAACACAACTCCCAACTTTTTAGTCGCTTGCCGCCATTAGGCTTAACTTACAAAATGTCACAAGCTCAATTACAGTGTTCGCCTCGATCAATACTCTCATCAGAAGCAATCTATGATAAAATGAAGAAAGAGTATTTTATATATGCCTTAGAGTGTCATAGTAACGCTTGCTCACCTTTCTCTTAACTTGTTGAAATTAATATTCCACATTTGAATAATTAAAAATTATTTATTTATTATGGTGGACAAAGGACTGATACTTTCTTAATACTGATACTTTCTTAATGCCACTCGGCCACCCAATATTTAGTAACATTTTAAGACGTTTCGGGCGAAAGTATCCCATTTCCCAGTTAATCCGTCCATGACTAAATTTACATTGGAGGGGTTATTTTACGCTTAATGGAGAGAGTTTCTTCTATCTCCGAGTCCCATTTTGGTTATTTTATGTTGCTCTTCACCGTAGAAGGATGAAGTAATGGCATGATAATTGCACAAACACAATGAATCGTCTATGCCTAATGTACGTATGCCAATAAAATTGCTTATAATGATAGGTTTCATTAGATATATTTAATTCGCTTACTTTCAGTTAACCACAAAGAATTTGGATCGAGTGTCTTGAGCACGTACTGCAGGGTATGTGGTAAATATGAAGTTAATAAAACCGTCCCGTAATATTTCCATTCTACCAGGAAATACACCAGGAAAAATAGGGAGACAGAAGGGTGTGTATTTTAGGGACAAAATATCATTGGACATACCCATAAAAACATATGAAGATAAAATATATGGATTTGAAAGATCGTTTATTGAGTTTATTGAGCAATTTTCACACCGAAAGTACCCCTGGGGGTACATGTACATTACAAAATACAACATGTTGACATCGCACATAATATATATCTATACATCAATTTGGCAGATTTTTTTTATAATAATATAACATAATATAATAGTAAAACACACAATGACAAATTATTTGTTGAAGTGAACTAGTGCTGTAAAAGTACATGTTATATAGTGTATACATTCTAAATTTATTTTATAAAGTTATTTAATTCTTGAAATTCTTGAACTGAATATAATGTGTATTCCAATAACAATTTTTTCACTTTACTTTTAAAGATTGTGGTTCTCTCAAAATTTTTGTAACTTTTTGGTAATATATTGCATAACTGGATGCCTGAGTAAAAAGGTCCTGTTTGGAATGCAGTTAGCCGCACTTTGGGAATGTGGAAGTTATCTTTTTGTCTGGTATTGTAATCGTGAGTGTCTATGTTCCTTGGATAGTTCGATTTTGTTTCGTGTATGAAAGTAAGTGTTTCAAGTATGTACAAACTTGGAAGTGTTAATATACGTAATTTTTTGAAAAGCGGTTTACATGTATCAGTTTTGTGTGCATTTGCCAAAATACGCAATGCTCTTTTTTGAATTTTAAAAGTCCTCTGCGATTGAGCCGAGTTCCCTCAAAATTGGATACCACACCTCAAAATACTTTCGAAGTTTGAGAAATAGATATTTAGCAAACATACTGTATTGAAACTATTTTTTAAGGTTCTTAATTGGTAACATACGGTGTTTAGCCTCTTGCATAAATGATCTATGTGAACTTTCCAGTTTAGACACTCGTCTATAAATATTCCAAGAAATTTTGTATTGTTAGTAGCTGTTTTAACGGCATGCCCTACTGTTAAATTATCTTGCTTAATAGAAGAGTTTTTGGCTCTAGATACCCCAAATTTTTTTATATTAGTTTTTTCGTTGTTCATAGAAAACCAGCTTTGTTGTTCAGTAAGAGCTTCTTCCGTTTTTTTAAATTAAAGTTACATCGTTAACAGAATCTACTAAATCTACATCAGCGAAAAGAATAACTTGGGCAGTTTCAAGATTTGTTAGAAGGTCATTTATGAACAATAAAAACAATAGGGGTCCTAGTATCGATCCTTGGGGGATTCCAATAACCACATCTTTCAATTCGAAGTAATATGTTGTTTGTGTCCTATTATTTGATAAGCTATTTATTGCAGCGCTCTGTTTTCTATTCGATAAATAGGATTCTATTAATTTGTTTGATAGACCGCGGATTCCGTAGTATTTTAATTTCTCTAGTAGTAAGCGATGATTCACACAGTCAAACGCTTTTGATAAATCACAAAAAATTGCAACAACAGAATAAGTTTTGTTTATGGCGGAAAGAATATTATCAATTACATCAAAAATGGCATTTTTTGTTGTTTTCGATTTCACAAACCCATTTTGTTGCTTTATGAGTATCTTTTTATCTTCTGCATACTTTATTATCCTATTATAGATTAATTTTTCGAAAATTTTTGAAAAAATTGACAATAAGGAAATTGGTATGTAGTTTTCAATTTTTGTTTTATTTCCTTTTTTATACAAGGGTATTACTTTTGATATTTTTAGACAATCTGGAAAGCTGCCATTTTCCATACACTCGTTAATTAATTTAGCCAAAGGCTCGTTAATGTACGTGCAAACCTCTTTGATCACGTTAATCGGCATTGAATCTAGCCCTGTTGACTTTTTGTTTTTCATATTTCGAATTATATTGGAAATTTCTTCGTCTGTAGTAGGGGTCATATAAAAAGAATGCGTGAAAGATCTTTTCACGTTATTTAACTTTTCTTTGTATGTGTCCGTTACGCTGATGTTACGTTGCAGGTTAAGTGCTACATTAACAAAATAATTATTAAAAGTATTACCTATTTTTTGCGGATCCGTCTCTATTGCATTACCTGCTTCTAATATGATATCTTGATTCGTGTTCGTTTTTTTACCTGTAATATGATTAACTATTTTCCATAGTTCTGCAGTTTTGTTTTCTGAATTATTCAACTTTTTATCAACATACAATTGTTTGCAATGTACTTGTTGTAATTGTACTTATGTTGAACTTGCTTTCAGTGAGGTGAGAGGTTGTATAGAACTTATCCCCTTTATGTTGTCGCCCAAGTACGCCGTGCAATTTTATATTCTGCCCTTGTCCTCGGTCTCCTTAGCGATTTTCTTTCAATCCTTAAATTTTGTATTGCGTATGACATAGTTATATACATAGTGAAGGACAACTTGCCTGGTGGTGCAACTGCAAACTTAAAATTAAGAGAATGCAAGTAAAAGTATGCTACTACAAGCAGTGGCGTGCCCAGGAGTTTACAAAAGGAGAGGTTACGTATACTTTTTCTTGGCAGTCTGCCCTCATTTTGTCATATTTTCCTACCTTTGACATTTTTCTTTTAGAAATGCTGGGCCAAACGGGGGGTTATAACCGCCACTAACCCCCCCTTTGGGCACGCCACTGACTGCAAGTTTAAATTGTGGAAACAAACGTTATCTTTCTCCTTCCTTGATTCCTACGCCTCGCCGACCCTTCTCCAGCCTTCTAGGAGCCATGCACTGACACAGCTTGCAGAAGCATTCTTCCCAAACTTGTTTCTGTCCGACTCCAATGCTAAGGGGAATAAGGCATTGGATCGCATCCTTTCTCAACCTATGGGGCCCGACTCACAGCTGGGATCCGAGGGGGTGTTTGGTGGGTGGCGAAGTCGGACTTGAGAATTTATTTACTGTCTTACAAAACTATTACGTTTAAAATACTAATATATATTATTTCAATATTTTAACCCGTGTTGTACGTAGTGCAAGCTATACATTTCTGTTCATCGTAACCTAACCTCTGGAATTCAAGGCGCCTTGCTGTTGGACGCGCTCTTCTTTTCTCAGTTTATTGTTTCCTGCCCTTGCGCACAGTTTGATGATGGAAATGGACAATTCCGTCTTTCATACAATACTGGTAAAATACCTTTAACCCAAATAACGTAGTTCAGGACACCACATTATTTGTTTATTTACCTAGTACCTACAATACTGTGCGCCCATTTTATACCGATTACAAAAACGAAAACAAAGGAAGCTTGGCACAAAATATTTACACGTAGATTGTTATTTTACAAACACAGACGAAGCATAAGGTCTGGTCAGGGCCTTCGGTTTCCTTAGAGCTTTTCTTTCAATCCTCGTTTTTTATTGCATACAACAATGTGCATAATATTCACAATGATGGACAACTTGCCTACTGCTGCATTTGGAAACTGGAAGTAACGAAATTAAAGTAATTGAATAAATCTAATTTTGTGTTGGTATAATTGTTAGTTATTTTCGCTTGTTCATCCCTAATCTTCGCGGAGTCTTGTCCAGACTTCGAGGTGCCAAGCGTTCTTCTCATGCCTGCTTCCCTCTGAAGCTCAAATGCTATGGAAGAATAAAGCTTTGAATTCAAAGCATTTAGAAGGAAAACTTTTAATGTTAATTTTGCATTTAATTCTAATTATGTTAATACAAATAAATAAATTACATAAACATGTGTAGAATTATTTCAGATCAACAACTTACTGCTCCTGGATATTCAGGTAAAGAGCTAAAGATTTGTTGCAAGTCCGCTTTTTGAACAGATAAACTAATCGGGACTGGATGGGATCCGGACTATGTGCCTCCACCTGACATCCAATCCGGGACCACTTGCTTACAAAGCTTGATTATAAAGTGACAGCGTTCTTTGTCCACTATTAATATATGTACAGAAAAATGTCAGCACTGGGAAAAATACTATATTACTGGATTGTAAGAAGAAGTGTAAAATAATTGTAAAATTTAAGAGAAAAAGAAGTTACGAGGATTTACGAATGATACAGCTGTCCTAAATGTTGTTAATGTTTTGTGCTTAATAGGTTAGATGAATCAGGTGAGTTAAATTGACTTGAGCTTTATTTCAAACCCACTTTATATATAAATAGGCTAGTCATTGTGGACCTACAATTTAAAGTTAAATCATAACACTATGTGTCTCCATCGAACACAGGACCCTTGATTACAAGGCAAGGACATTCCTCCTACACCATCGGGGAGGCCCTACAGATATAACAGCCAAATTATAATTCATAACTCCAAGTTACTTAGGGACAAAAAAAATACTACACTAACACGAAAAAATACCTAACTTCACAGAAGTTAATACTAGCATGTTCCTTTCTTTAACACGGAATTAGCATTAGTCGCAGCCAAAGATCTGCTGCTTATACGCTCTCCTCATAACAAACTTCAATAAAAAATTAAAACAGGAATGTTTCTCTTCGTCAAATACTGGACAGTCTGAAAAACAAAAATGCTAGATCTAAATTTTACTTCTAGTCCGTCTTTGTTTACGTGTAGAACGCAAGGGTAACGTTTCAGGGTTCGAATCCCAGAAAAGGATGCATTTGTACTTGTCTTTTGTTGCATCATGACAAGTCACTAACAGTTCTGGGTTGTAACAATTTCATTGACTTTCAATTGGATAATTACAACCTAGAAGTGCCAGTGACTGTACAAATGGCCCAGTTCGATATTTCAACGGCAGAGTTCTTCTACTGCTTGCACAAGTGAGTGTTATCTGCTGCAGTAATCGTCAAGTCGTTCCCCTTCTTCCAATCATCGAGCTGCCAGAGTAGTGCGTAAGAATTATTTTGACCGGTATCTAATTTTCGCTCCAGGCTACAAGCAAGGTATAACAAAATAATTAGTCGTGCGATATAACATGACGATTTATATTAGAGATTATTTATGAATTGCTCTTTTGCAAAGTGAAATAGTTTTCCCTTTCGCTAAAGTTAACAACAATGAGATAGCAAAGTAAAGAACTATGAATCAAAACAAAGACAATAGCTGACAGACAGCGTTTGCCTTTCTTTGAGTCTTTACTTATGAAACTGGCCTGTGATCGAACATTTCGTTCCCAGTTTTTTTTAAATTTATTATTATTTTACAAATATTTTTTTAAATCTTGTATTTACAAGGACAATCAAACAAACAAAAGTAAGAATGTCTTATTTCAAATTGTTAACCGCCCTGAGCCAAAGGTTGAGGGAGTTTGAAATACAAAAGTTAACTTTCGTACTTGGTTATTGGAGAGAACGTGCATAGTATTAATATAACGAATGGTTTGTCCAACGAATGTATAATACTTGTAATTATGACAGACAGGCGGAGCAAAGGACGAAAATCCCGTGGATACAACAAAACCAGAACTGCATACCCAGCCCAAAACTTGACAAATTGAAATTAATAGTGCGCAAATGTAGAAATATTATGAACCAGTTATTGGTCCATCATTTCCAGCTGAATTGTATATTTAAACATCTGTCGTAAGTGACTTATGGAAAGTTTCATCTGCACATTATTTTGCAAAACTCTACCTTTACAATTCTACTTTCCTCTCTATAGGTATATACCATGTTCGATATCCGGTAAAGGGGACATAGTGGTTCGGATTTTATTTTAAAACTGTAGGTCCAGTCCCGTTTAACCTATCTGTGCATAAAAGTGGACTTGAAACTATACGTAAAAAAGATCCACAGATATGCCGACCTCCGTACGGAGTGGTTAGGAGAGTTTACGACGCCAATGGTAACGACATCCGTTTTCTTTGTGAGTGTTCCTGCATCAATTTCGCAATTTCATCCTATCATCACTCATCTTCATCGTTGCGATTAGCCAAAAGTGATAGCAAAGCGATGCAAAATAACAAAATCAAATCACACACAAACAACATACATACACTGAAGAAACTTAGTAGCAGTAAAAGTTTTGCATTTCAGTTCACAATTACGTGCGTTTTACATTGAAGGGACTTTAAGTATTGTTTTGCGATGGATCCAAAATATGTCTGTTACTGACAGTCAATTGTTTTTTTCCTCCCTTCCTTATAGCCTTCACCCGAGTATCGAGACGTCGCCAGTTTCCATCAATGTTTCGTCGACAAAGGCTTCAAAAACGATAAATATCACATCTCTACTTTCGATGCGTAAGCTTCATGATTATACTGTTTAGTACTGAATAAAGGTGACGACCATCTGTTGAAAAATGCTGAACATTTTGGCAACGCAGAGGCAGGATTACATGGTAAAGAGCTCATTGCGTCAAGCAGGCTCTGGCAACTCCCTTACAGTTGACAATTTTGCAACAGCGCCAGTGAATTTCTCATCTTGCTCAAGCTCTAACATCAATATCAAAATCATTATATCTTCTTCTTTTAGGTGGAGTTCGACGTCTAACCATACATCGGATTATTCACTTCCTTTGCTACTGATACGTTTTTGCCTTTCAAGTAAATGCAGGATTGATTGATTTGGTGTTTTAAGTCCACTTTATGCCCAGTAAGGCAAATCGGGACTGGACCTAAAGTTTAAACCCGAAATACTGTGTGTCTCCATCCGGTATCGAACTCGGGGCCCCTTGATTACAAGGCGACCACGCTACCACTGCGCCATCGGAGAGGCCCAAGTAAATGCAGGAAAATCAGGCCTTCTGTAAGAAGCTAAGAGGATTAAAAACGTTTCTGCTCTGTCCCTCGCCCTCCTGCAAGATAGCGATAAGAAGTGCTTGCTTCTTTTTTTCTTTTCGCCGAACTACATTGAGTTAAACATGTCAAATGCAGTACAAGAAGACCTGTGACCGGTGGTTGACTGCGGACGGAGTAGATAGTCAAAATGTTACAAATGGAACATTGGACCTATCTTTCTACATTAAACTACATTACTCTTTCAATTAATATACTTTAATTTCTAACTTATCCAATTTATCTTCCAGCCGGACGCTCATTTCTTTCATGGTTCGTTTACTTTCCTCCACATTATGAAACAATATGTCAAATTTTTTATTCTGCTCTTGCCTATATGGTACCACATAAAAAAAAAACCTACATTCTATTGCTCCCTCATAAGAAAGTTCATTGCCGTAGCACTCAAGTATTTTATTCCAGCCTATTTCGGCTGCTTCGTACTGAGAAGGAGAGATCGACGTTCGAACCATGTTTGTACCACTGACCTACTTATCGGTAGCTCGCTAATCCCTTAATCCCTTACAGCTGCAACGAAAGAGCCTGTTCACCCGATCAAACTATACAGCTTTTTCTCTTCACTTTCTTACGTCAACACAAATATTTTACACACAAATAATCATATCGCAACTTATTATTAACATATATTCATATTTTCACTCACTGATTGACGCATAGTCGTAACGTAATTTCCTGAGAAATATGGTGCGAAAAGATGAATTCCCCCGTTTATAAAAGTTCGACTCTGTTGTTGAGTGCGTTGGGTGATCGTTCACTCCGGGTTCGAGTCCCGTCAGCCTGGACGAGGCTGTTTTGCGAGTGTCTCTTCATCCATTTAACATAATCAAGATTCATCGTCGTGAATTGCCAAAAATGGAAGAAAAGAGACGTAAAATAAATAATAAATATCAAATACAAATGGCTTCTAAAAAACAGTGGCCTGGCCAACGACAAGGCTTCGTACTGTCCATAACTGCACAAATTAACCTAACAGTCCATAACTCCCCCCCCCCCCACGTCCCTTTTGAACAGGGATTCATTTCGTGGGCTTATAACTGAACAAAATATAAGACATAAAAAAGAACAAAGTAGGTTTCAGGGGTGACCAGTGGCATAGCAGCAGCTCCCTCAATGCAGGGAAGGGGGAAGCTAGGGACCTGTCTATGCAGTAAAGTACAGCTGTTCCCTGTGCATTGCGCCATGACTGAATATCACGGGAGTGTGGACTGTGGAGTTATAGGGCATAATATGATAAGATGACCTGATTACTGCAACAATTTTATGCTGTCTCTCTTCGCCCGAAAAATATACGCAGTGTTTGGTATAGGTGACTTCGCACACACCGCACTGCGAGAGAAGGGGGCCCAAGCCTCAAGACTACATTCCGAGATCGGAAAGTGAAAGAAAGAAAATAATTATGATGATAAATTGAATTCAAGTTTCTCCGATTTGAAACACAATTTATTAAATACTTTTTAATTTTGCGTACGTGTTATGTGTACCCATATTTCTATTATTCATTTAAATTATTAAACTGATTAGTATGTTAATATCTGCTATTTATATATCAAGTTAAAACATCATGACACTTTGCTGAATGAGTTGAAAGGCGCTAAGACTTAAAATGTGCTAAGGGGACAGAGAACAGGCGATTGCTTTACAAGCCGTTAACATGTGCTGTTCCCGAACAGCGATATCTCATTATATCTAATCATCACGATCTCTTGCACAAACACTGCGTCATAAATGAAACAATAAAGAAAGATTCCGCCGAACTACCGTCCAATTCAAAATTATGGCTACTCGAGTTTGCTCTCGAATTAAAAATTAGCCAGTTAAGTTATTGAATTGTGAGTTAAGCTATAATAACTATTTTTTTTTTTTCAATTATGCCTTCAATTTCTTATCCTCGTGAGAACCAAATAAAATGCCGCTTTTTTGGTGTTTTTCAAACTACACTCTCTTTGACATTCTGTAATTAAAAAACTTGTGGTCCAATCGTGACGAAATTTAAATACGTAGCTCTACTGGTTAATTTTTTGATTGGAGCTCAAACTCGAGTCTCCATAATGTTTAATCCGACTGTAGACATTCATTCGCTTTCAGGTCAATTGCCCTCAAATAGTACCAACACAGAGAAAACAGGAATGACATAGTCTCCCTCCTTTCCGTACTTTCAAGCGACAACCCTGGAATCAGCTAAAAACGGCGTCACCCACTCCCTCCCCTTCCTTGACGTCCCCTAGCCCACAAGCAAGAAAAAAACAGCGTCGGAGATCCAATTGCGTACATGGGCCAATGTTGAGGGTCTCAAACAATTACCAAAATTCTGGTTTGAAAGATTGCATTAATACTTGTTATACAAAGTATAGCTAAATCTAAAGAATAGACTCGATAATATGGAGTCATGGACATCGTAATTCTACCTTCAACATTTTATCATTCCACATCATTGTCTGGATTCATCCACGAAATAGATCGGTGACGTAAAATAACCAAAATAGAAATAGCTATATAGGAAACATTTTAATTGAATAGGTCGCAAATTCTTTCAAAATAATGTGACGTGTAGAAATGTTTATATTACAATCGAAGCAAGCAAGATATATATTTTTTTGCAAAATTGAGGGTAAAACAGGCAATTTTGACCAAATATTTTGTCTAAAATTGCATACTACAGTAAAATGTTGTTAACCGTAAGAGGCTGCTGGTAGATCAGAATGTAATCTTGATTTATTGGGGGGAGGCAAATGGTACATCGCCAAATGCCGTGACGATATATCGCTGACACGATATATGTTCTAAAATATCGTGACATTATATTGCCCAACACTAGTAAGAACTAATAACCTGGAAGTAAAATTGAAAGTTTAATTCAAATATAAACGAAAGAAGGCAAGGAGAGAAGATTTAAAATTGTAAACAGATTTAATAAAGGATTCAAAGGTTCCTAGGTAAGCGAAGATATGTGGCCCCCGAGAAAGGTGAGTTTACACTGGATATAAAGCTTACACTGGATATAAAGCAAAGCAAACAGCCCGACTATTTATTAAAGTTCTTGAGAGAAATGGGCCAGAGGAAAAAAAGCAATCCCTTTGGCTGGTCGCAAATCCGAGTTAACAAATTTTCAGGACCAAACGTGAAACCAAAGCTGAAGAAATGAAAACAGACAGTTTCTGGATCAGCGCTTCTTTCAAATATTCATTGCCGATAATTGCAAAGATGAGGGTGAATGGTAATACGATCAGATTGATGAAGTGACAATCACAAACCTATATGGACGACACAACCCAGGCACCAGACACTCGTTAGTCTGATAAATGCAGTTCAGGGTCAGACTCCAAGACACACATTTTGGCAAAGTACAAGATAATTTCGACTATATATTCTTCTTATTCAATTTATTCGACATAGCATGCAGTTTTTCTTGCATAACAATTGTGTTACTGAATTCTAATTAGATTTCTGTAAATATTTAGCGTACTACAAACTGCACGAGAAATTACGCTACTGGTTTTATATATAGCCTCATTAATCAGTTCCTCAGCGAGGAGGGGTAGGGGGGTGCAAAACTGATATAGCAGTCACCGTAAATCAAGATGTCTCGGACTCGATTTTCAGTGGCGGCACATATAAATAGTATAAATACCGTCACAATAATAGCAAAACCTGTGCTAAGGTGATTATGCATACCCATAAACCATAAGGTAAAATGGTTTCTGTGAAAGGGGGAAATGAACGTATGACAATTAAGGTAACATTGTCCAGATAGGCTACTGAAACACCCCTTAACACTCCCAAATAAATTAGTCTGCGCTTGCATATGTGTGTGAGGGGAAGGGATAGGGGAGCGTATAGTTTTGAATTCTATTACCCACGTGTTTAAGTGACATTTCAGAAGCTGAATATCTTTTCCCCGGCATCATGAAACATGACCTTGAGACTGCGTATCGTATCGTTAACTAAATAACGGAGAAAAGGATGGTAATTGGACATTAATGATTGTTTTGGTGTAGTTCACTTTTCTTTTCTGTCACTTTTGACTAATCGCGAATATGAGGATGAGCTCTGCATGTCTCCCTATATTTAAGTCGCAATTAGTCATCATGCACAGTTTTTTGTTCCACAACTACGTAAGTTTGAATAGAAAAGAATAGTTACAAGGAACACAGACATTTTCTAGTAGAAAAGCATGATCTCGGCGCTTTACAAAAGTACGAAAAACATTTTTTCTTTGTAATTAACAAATCACCCAACTTTTAACCGCTACGGCCACTAGGCCTAACTATAACAAAGCGTATCAGGTTCAACTACAGTTTCTGCCTCGATCAATACTCTCATCACGGGAATTTTAACGTCCTTTCTACAACAATTCTTTTCTCAAAAACCACGACAGTGCAGTTATGCAACGTGCGTGTATAAATTTTAGCCACAGAAGATCCTGCATGTGTAGGGGTTCGAGGAATAAAGAGTGCCTGACACATGGCAACCGTTACGGAGTAAGGGGGACGGGATGGATAAAGCCGCGTTTACACCGAATGTTACCTGCAAACGTTATGAACTCTTTGTTACCAACACGGTTAACAACAGATGTTGTCAAAATGTTGGTAGCCATAACACTACTTTCACTTTACTTTTGTTAATAACTTTTGTTAACATTTTGGCTGCAAGATGCCGACCGTGGAGGACGTTGTACTCTCTGTGGCAGCATGCGTCATTTTGTCGAAACAGATAAGACCGAAGATTCTGGGTGAGACCTTCACTGCGGACAGGAGCTAATTGTAAGGGAAGTGCCCTTTGATCTGTAGCGACTTCTAGTGGATAACAACATTTCTGTTTAAAACACGGGAAATCTGTTGAAAACATGAGATGCTGATAAGATATTCACAAGCGTTTTTCGAAATATTAACGACATTTGCTGGTAACATGTGTGAGCAACCCCGGTGTAAACGCGGCTTAAGAGCATGGATAAATCCTGGAAAGTTTCGTTACAAAGTTCGTTTTCCAACAGTTTTGTTATCCTGAATTGGTATTGAACTACAGCTAGGATCGTAGCAGTTAGTTAACACACTATTCTGTTCATCTTTTGAAACTTTTCAGGTACTACAAATCGACAATAACACTCGAAATAGACGATTACGTTACATTTACATGTAAATGTAATGTAATTGTTTGAGCAATGTTAATTTGTTCGAGCAATAAAATATAAATAAGAATTTAAGAACTAAGAATATGATTTACATTTATTGATTTTACAGTATATTGATTTATTTGGTATTTTAAAGTCTGTTTTATGCACAGTAAAGCCAATCGAGACTCGACCTACAGTTTAAAAAGGTATCCCAATAACTATGTTCCTCCACCTGGTATCGAACCCGTCGAACCTGGTACCCCTAATTATATTTATAAGACACAAATTATTCATAAACCAAAAGAGTTGATATAGTTTCAAATATTACAAATTAGTTCTAAATATTATAATTTAGTTCTGAATTTTGTAACTTTCTTCTAAACACTAAAAATGAAACTGCCGGTATTTCATTCTCATTCTACCTCTACTAACCAGGTAGGACATAACAGCGGTGTTGAGAAGCACTGGCCTGGAGAAAAAGATTAAAAAATTGCTTCAATGTAAGAGAGGTTGTCAGAATTGCAACAGCGTGTTTGTGTTTACATTCTTTAATTTACATATGTTTTCAGCCACTATTGGCGACGACAAAGGTGAATTATGAGTTACAGTTACAAAGGTACACTCATGCCCAGGCCAGAACTTGAACATACTTGATTGATTTATTTAAATTATGAACACGTCAGCACATTGGCCATTGCATTTAGCACTCACTTTGGTTTCCAACCGAGTTCTCACTGCTTTATTTGAAAATGTTGATTTTTCTCAAAATTTCGGAGTGGTTCTAGTCCCTTCAAGCCTCCCCCTCTTCTGCCTACGCCAGTGATTACAATCGAGACAAGTACTAGAACTGCTGTGGTCCGCAGGGCAAACATGTCAACACAAAGCAAAGGATTATGCTGCCTGTGTGTCTGGGATCCAGAGCCTCGTAATTCTGCAGAATGCGGCCCAGGCCTTTGGCACGTGGAATTTCTACCCTTCACGAATGTCACACCTTACACCAGGCACAGGGAATCGAACCCGGATCCCTCGCTACGTAGGTTACCAGTATACCACTCAACACGCTCGACCACCGAGATATCTACCTGTACATATGACCCAATAAAAAGCACAGAAGAATGCTGCACGCTAGGTTGATGGAAATCAGATAGCCTAATTATTAAAGAATACTTTTCACTGCAAGGTGGAAGTTTAACGACTAATTGATAGAAATCATGCTATACAAAAAATATTTTAGTTTGTTTATTTTTTACTTCAGAAGATGTATACTTTCTTAAATATTCCCTCAAAATATTCTAAAGTTCATGAAATACTGTTGTTTTGTTAAACAAAGTTTACTTCTTTCCTTCATACACGGGAACAGACCCACCTGTGTATCTCAGATGACGTCATACGCCAGAAGGGCGAGTTTTCAGGACCGCGTTGCATTCACCTTGCGGTCTTTCCACCATGGGAGAGCGCCAGCTCTAACCCCTATACATTTGTTCGTTCGTGGATTTCCCCTATATCACGTGTCCCTTGCAATTGTTGATATTGCATGATGTACGAAACACTCCGTGGTGATGTGGTTAGCACAGCTCGCTACAGCGCCAGGTGTCTCGGGTTTAAATCCTGGTCTAGATATTGGTGTCATTTGTTATTTCATGTCATCCTCATCTTCGCGATTAGCCAAAGGTGGCAGAAAAGGGAATTAAAATAAACCAAATCAATCAATCAATTATGGAGATATTTTAGAATGAGTAATCTTGAATTTCAGTCTGCCCATTATTTGTTTTGGTCAGTTTATAAATACTGTGAATCCTTCTTACAACATCGCAAGTATCATTAATGTTTTGGATTTTGCTCAAGCAAGACTCCCAAGTTGTTGTTTTTAAGTCGTCTCTCTTAACGAGGAACGCTAGTGGCAACCCTGCCACGCGCCCCTGCTAGTTATGTCAGAGCAAGCATTTGCTGTGTTGGGTTGCATACGTACAGGATAAGCGCTTTCGAGGTAAACTTTATAGGGAAAAGTTACTTGTTTTTATGATATCTACCAGCTCCCAAGCGTTGTTTTGATTTGATTTGATTTGATTTGGTGTTTTAAGTCCACTTTATGCACAGTAAGGCTAATCGGGACTGGACCTACAGTTTAAAGTGGGATCCGAACCACTTGTGCCTCCACCGGGTATCGAACCCGGGACTCCTTGATTACAAGGCAATGACGCTACCACTGCGCCATGGGGGAGTCCCCCCAAACGTTGTTGAAAGAGTTTTGCGACACCCTGTATAGTAAACGTTCATGCAACTTCCCACTCTTTAAAATTATGCACTTTTTGCGTGGGGTCATAAATTAGGAGGTAGGAAAAGAAACGGATGACACGCTCACTCAACAAGAGATCAGTGGTGCTTTCAAATCTGGGCCGATTAACAATTACAAAAGTCGGAACGAGTTTACGCCATAGATTGAGCTGATGCACTCGTATCCGGACTGAGATTTTCTGTGTCTTCTACAGATGACTGCAGGCATAGCAGCTTCGTCGACGGACAATATTTTCCAAATAACTGCCCTAAATCAAGAAATGTTCCAAAATAGTGGGACATTAAGTGAGATATAATATGTGGCCCCTTACAACTACATCCATGCAACGCTGTAATGCACTTTACCCTTGCATGTTTCACATTCATATTATTTATTAGTATTTTTTGTGTTAAGAACTCTACACCTTTCCAACGACATTAAAGTCTAAAGTCTTAAAATACCACCATAAAATAGACATTGTTCATTTTATGCTCGTAGGCTTGTTTTGTTGCACTAAGTCGCTGTGTATTAGTAGCGACATGTTTTGTGCTGCCATTGGTTGGAAATGTTCCGTGTGTACGTCGAACCAAACTGTTTCTTTCAAGGTTAGTTGGTAAAACTACACACAATAATAAAACTAGACCGTATGATCGCAATAATCGAGACAGTTAGCTTCTTGTGCTTTTGTAGTCAGGTCAGTTCGTTCTGCCATATACTTTTTATAAGTAGTGAATTGAAAACATTTCTTGTGACTAAGAAATGTCTCCCTCTGTTGCTAATATCGGACTCTTGAGATAACAGTGCAGAATAATGGTTTGTTCGCCTCTACCTCAGTTTGGTGAAGCCACTTGTTTTATTGCGACATGTTATGAGAGTTTCTTAGTCGACATACTAACAAAATGTGACGCAACACCAGTTTAGGGTTGTACAGTCACGGACACTTCTGGGTAGTAATGATTCCATTGAAAGTCAATAGTGTTGCTACAACACAGAAGTGTCCGTGATTACAATATGATTATTTACCATAATATACTTCTCCCAACTCGGCCTCGAGAACATTGGTTTATTTCTTTTTCTTAATCGTGTTTTTTTTTATCCTGCGTTTGAGACTGGGTAACGACATGAAGACATACGATATTTAAACTTCTTGACTGTATGCTTGCTTTTGGTGCAAGTGGAACTCGTTTGTTTGAGTTGGTGTTTTAAGTCCGCTTTATGCACAGTAAGGCTAATCGGGACTGGACCTACAGTTTAAAGTGGAATCCAAACCACGAAATGCCTCCACCGAGTATCGAACCCGGGACCCCTTGATTACAAGGCGACGAAGCAACCACTGCGCCATTTTTTAAGGAATACCCCTAACCAGAAGTATCCCCCGTTTTTCAGTATATTCTCAAGATTTTCATTTCTCGGTTATTCTCAATTTTCAGTTTATTCTCATTTGGACAAACACAAATACCCGTGCCTTACCCGGGACTCGAACCCGGAACCCCTGGCGTCGTAGCGCGCTGTGCTAACCAGTCCGCCACGGAGGTCGACATGGCCATCGGGGAGGCTTTAGGTGGAACTCGTACCCCTCCTACTTGACTGCGAGAAGAACTACCGAAGTAAGAAAGGGCCGGCCGTCCGGTAAAAAAGGCGCGAAAACGAAATGCTTGTGGTCTAGGTGATAGGACGCAAAGATACACCAGCAAACTTCACGGGTGACGTGGAAGTAGAGGTCAGGTGATCAACAGTTACTGTGAATGGGTGGTTGCAAGGAATGAGATTTATAAAACGTTTTATTGTTCGCTCCATTCGCGAAACAAACATTTCTGTACGCTTCACATCAAGTTTATACGTCAATCATTCATTACGAGTATTACAATTATGCCCTATCTCAGGGGATCCCAAACTTCGTAGTTTTAAAATTTTTCCGCGGCGCCCAAGTCAGAATGTAGGCATAGGCCTATCTAAAACTTGCAACGCTAAGAAAGTGAGATCCTAGTTCCAGCAAATAAATTGTTAGGGCCGCTTCGGTAGATTATAGTGCACGCTGAGTGTGCACAGAAAATAGAGTTTCAAATATAATGAGTGGCTTCGCAAATGATCTGCGGAGACTGTATTTGTATAAGCATTCTCTTACTTCCCTGAGGAGAATTTAATAAAACAATGGCTTGGTGTAGCTTTCAGAGGCGAGAGGCACGTGACACGCTTAACTTGCAAACCAGCATTCAGAAAGCGACATGACAAGTTGCATGTGTCATTCTGATTAGGCAATTTTCTCAATACAGTGCTCTTGTTAGCTCATGCGCGGTGAATGTTTGAATTTAAACTAACTGTGCGAGTGTCGCTTGCCGCTTGTAGCTTCTGTGTGAATTCTCCGTGTCGCTTGTCGCCTGTCACTTGTCGTCTGTCGTTTGCAGCTTTTTTGCTTTGTAAGGGATATTTCACACCAAAGCGACAACCAACACCTGTCCCTTGGAAGCGAACCAACAGTAATGAATTGAACCTTTCGAACAGAAGCATCACGACAAGATGCAGGTGTCGCTTGTAGCTTGCGTGTCGCTCTGATTTGCCAGTTTTGTTAATACTGTGTATCATGTTGCTTCGTACTTTTGTTCTCGCATGCGCGGTGAATGTTTTGCCTTATATTGAAATTTCTAATGTCGCTTGTTGCTTTGGTATAAAATTTCCATGTCGCCAGTCGCCTGCCGTTTAAGCAGATTCCAGACCGAAGCGTAACGCGACAAGCGACAAGCCTCGGTAATCAATGCTACGTTTCGAACTGATACAGCACGGTAAGCTGCAAATATTGCATGTCGCTTGGTTGTGTCACTCAAACTTGCTATTTTATCAATGTTGTGCATCGTGACGCCTCCACTTGTTGTCGTTCACGGGCGGTGAATGTTTTAGTCTACAAGACAAAAGGGACCCGTGTCTCTAATCGATGTGGAAGCACACTGTCGCTTGTCGCCTCCGTCATAATTCTTCCCCTGACACCTTCAAGGAGACTTCAGATCGAAGCGACAAGTGGCAGGTGACAATCGACAGGCAACACTGGCATGGACGTCAGCAGGTTTTTTTTTCCAGGGAGGGGCAAGGAAGGTATTTTTCCAGGGGGGCAAATAAGCCACATTTTCCCCAATGTTCCCTCAAAAACATTGCTTACATTTGAATTTATCATGTTCGTGCATTAATAAACACTTATTATTGTGGCTGAAATGAAATTATATGTGTGAAATATATTATTTGTTTGACTTACATTTTCCAGGGGGGGCACGGCCCCCCTTGCCCCCCTTCCGGACACCCACGAACACTGGCGACTTCAATATAAAGCAAGAAATTCACCGCTCATGCGCGAAAAACCTAATGCATCGACCCGCAAGCGACATGTGCAGCTTGCCCAGTCGCATCAATGCGAAAGGTCGAATTGATTACTGAGGGTTCAATTCCTAGCGATACGTATCTCTTGTCGCTTATTACATATTGCGTTTCGCTTGGTAGCGTTCCAATAAAGAGCTTCGTTTCACACAGTTGCGGCATGATAGGCCGCACAAGCCTGCTTTGATTTCTGAAATCTTCAAACAACACAAAAAAGTATGCAAAGTAAAAATTAGATTCAGCGATTAGGGTAAATGTAATTATTTTCTCAATTCCAGAGTGGGGCAAAAACTCCTTAAGTACGCCACTGACTGCGCCGCAGTCAATCCCTTCCTTACTCCGCCGCGAGAGGAACTCTTGCTTTCCCCCTCCCCTTCCGAATGCTCTGCGCCGACAGATACATGCAAGCTACGCACTCTCAATTGACGCCGTAAAGCGCGTTTCACAACTATTGCCCAATTCGGTATGGCACATAGCTGCTTACACACATGAAGAAATCATGTGACCTACAAGAATTGTGATTGGTTGGACGGGTTTTGCAATATTGAATGGTACCCACAACGGATGCAATTCTATTAAAATTACAACACGTAAATCAGACAGGTGATATTGGTACCAGGTTCCAACAAGAATAGTAACCATTTTTTCGTCAGGAAAACTGCATAAATGATAATTTTCAAAAACCACGGTGGTATTTGTAATCACATGCATGGTCTCGACATTTTAAAATGAATTTGATTATGCTAATTTATCAAATTATAGTGGTTCCAACAACATATGTACACTCACTCGGGCCTTATAAGACCACGTTTACACGTATGTGTGTGTGTGTGTGTGTGTGTGTGTGTGTGTGAGTTCGCAAATCCGTTGTTCCGAGGTGCCCCATGAGATTAAACACCAACGTTCCGAGGTAAAAAATTTAACCGAGGTAAAAATGACGGTACCTCGGAAAGCTCTCCCAAATTTTTGGACTCTACGACCTGTAAATAGCCCAGAAAATTGTTTCCAGCGAAAAGTTATTTTTACCTCGGATATGCTACACACAAACCACGATACACAAACTTGAGGGTCGGGACGGGGGGGGGGGGCGGGGTATGTGGCGCTAGTGTAGCTTTTTTTGACAATTTCGCGATACACAAATGACGGTTATGGTCGTTAGAATTCGTTGCAGATGGCGGGCTCCCATACACAGCGTCAGATGCACTTACTTTCCGAGGTTCGTGCGCATGCGTGTACGGTCGACAAGGACGGAAGGAGAGGGAAATCAGCTAACGGTCCCCAACCACGTGTCTTAGCTTCTAGTTCCAGGTGCAAGAGGGCAGACTCGTCGACAAACCACGGCATTCATAGCCAGGGGGTTAAAGAGAAACACAGAGCAATGATAGGTGCTGTCGACTGATACACTGGCGGATTTAGCGGGATATAGGGGCGCACGTAGGGGCACATAACAATGACTGAGTATTATGAAGAATGATAATATCAATAACGAAAAAATACATTTTGTTAGCAACATTAAATTGAAAAATCGTATAAATGAAATATTAGTGATAGTGGTAAACGTCGTTGCCTTGTAATCAAGAGCTCCCAGATTCGATACCCGGGGTGGGTGGGAGGGCACATACTTGTTCGGATCCCAAATAAAAATGTAGGTTCAGTTCCGATTAACCTATCTTTGTATAAATGAACTTAACAACTCAAAAATCATTCACGGATAGTATGAAGAATGTTAATAGTATGGGGAAAATAAAACTATAATACATATTAAATATTACACATATTCATTCGTTCGAGCTAAATATTCCACATTTTTCAATGATAAGATTGTCTTTCTTCTCTTGGATAGGTACTAACATCCAAACTTGTCTCCCGATGTACTTTTCTTACCCGTGCCGTACGAGAAACTTACTTCCCTGTGCGGGGGGCGGGGTTCATAGGCCCACATATAATAATTTATTGATTTTTTCACTGTTCTTTCTTCATTTTTTGGAAATTCAACACCACTTGCCGGACTCTCTGGCCGAGTGGTTAGCACATCGCGCTGCAAAGCCAAGGGTCCCGGGTTCGATTCCCGCTCGGGAATTTCATCACTCATCCCCATCTTCGCAAATTAGCCAAGAGGTACAAAACGCGAAGGAAAATAAAATAAATCAAATCAGAAAAATCTTTGTCGTTATCACAGACCCAAACAGCACAGGTGACGTCACAGAAAGCACAGCGCGTCCCGTATAGCGCAACTGTAGCGTTTAGGCTTTATTCACATCTGCGCTCAAGCAACACTCGGGTCATTCATTCTTCCCTAAAGCTCCGATCACAGTCAGAGGGTATCCACACTAGCGGTCACGCTTCGCTCCGTCAAGATACGATCAACGCGTGTCTGGTGTTGGTTTCCTCCAGACAGAGTACACGGATTTTTCTGTATGAAAAGCCTGTCTATTGTGCTAACTACAATGATTAAGATATTTTCAACAACGGACTTGGCTGTTGCAGCACTGGCGTTAATTAGAAGAAATTGACAAAGAAGAAAAGTAATTGTGAAAGCGGGGATTCATTGACTTGGTTCATTTACTTCGTTTTTATGCCAGTTTTGACTAATCTGGAGGATGAGAATGAATGGTAATACGATTAAATTGATGAAAGAACATCACAATGAACATCCATGCCCAGGCCGGGATTCGAACCTGCTGGCGTAGCACGCTCTGCTAACCACTCTGACAGGAGGTCGGTTATCATAAATATAATGTTATACTTTTGGTTAGAAATCGGCAAACGTTTATTTGCAAGTACAATGTGCAAAACTGTAAATGTCAGCAATGGTAACACTACTTTGTCGATCTAGGTTCGACATAAAAAATTTCGGGCTCATTGTTTCCCATCGACATTGTTGACCATCTCTTTTATTAGAAAGTTTCCCACACAACACATGACAAATATACAGCAGGCTGTAAGCCTAGCTTCAAGGACCCGATTGTTACGCGCATCGTGTGGAACGTAGCTTTCCTCGACTTTTTTAAAAAAAAAAAAAAAAATAGGGAGTAATTTTGTATCGTTTTCCTTAAACGAAGAATAAGTTCGTTGTTAATCTTGATTCGGGGCCACTTATCAAAAATGATTTTTCCCTTGGCAGAGGTTCGACCAACCACCACCTCCCTTCCCTTTGCACACACAAAAGTGACAACTTGGTTGTACGGGAAAATATGACCGCCAATAGGTTAGCTTCTTGACTTAAGGATTTTAATTGATGCAACGAGATGAAAAAATGTAGTTACAACTAGTGTTTACGGATCGTACTTGTGGTTAGTTCCCTATTTAACTCTCTTTCATTTGCTAATTGTAATTTGGTTGTTTCGGTCAGTTTTTTTTCTTAAATTTATTTTAGTCAGGTTCTTGAAATCACATATTTGGACCAATGTTTTAAAAACAGAACTGAGAGGAAAATATTGTGGGATTTTATTGCTCAATGGCCCCATCAATCAATTTCATAATTACTCGCCTTTTTTTCAGTTGTTACAATAGGTCGTTGCCTTCTGACGGCTCATCTTCTCGCACAAAACTTGGTCACGTATTCTTTGCAACGGGGCTGAACCTATCAGACGTTCACATCAATGATCGAGCTTCGCAAAGTCAAGCTCCTCCTCCTCACGCTCCGGTCAAATATTATTTCCACCCGATCGTGACCGGACCTCGAGCTGAGCGCGATTGAATGAACCTTGACCGGACCATGGGGGAAGGGTGATCCGAGCTTTACTGGAGAGATGTGAATGGTCAACATGTTCTGCGCCGATCAGTGTTCTGTTTTTTAGCCCATTCGTCAAACAACCGATTGGAAATTTTCGGCTGAAAATTAACGCCTTAGCCTCCAATACTATCATAATAATATAAATTATAATCTTATAACATGAAACAAACTCTTCAACAAAGTTTTAATTGTAGTTATAACAACCGACCTATTAAATTCTATTCTTCAACCAATATGAATGTTAAACGGATATGCTTACAGATCACTTTTAACGCCAGTTAAAATATGTTTATATTTTCAATCAATGGTTGTCGTAATTTCCTGAGCGGAACGGTATGAAAAGATTAATTCCACCCACTTCTAAAGCATACTATCTGTCTAAAGGGTGTAGTCTGTGAGCGAGTACGCTGATTGGTTGACTGCAGGAGCTCGCCACCGTATGCTCCGGGTTCGAGTCCCGTCAGCCTAGACGTTTTTTTTTGTTTTTTTGTCTCTTCATCCATACAACATAATCAGCATTCATCGTCGCGATAAGCCAAAAGTGGCAAAAAAGTGACGTAAAATAATTATAATATACAAATGACTTTTAAAGAACACTGGCCTGGCAGACGACAACGTTTGGTGCTGTCCATAAACTGCATGAACCTCGCCGTCCATCACCCCCCCCCCCTCTTCCCTTCCCCCTTTGAACTGGGGTTCATTTCGTAGGGCTTATAACTGCACAAATAAGTTTCAGCGGTGGCCAATGACATAGCAGCAACTCACACAACTTTCTTTCAAATAAAGTATATACATTTCCTAAAATAACACGTCCGACAGGTTTAAAAGTTTAATGATGTGTAAAGGGTGTGTCGAATTTTGTTGTTCTCTTTGTTCTCCCTCCACCTACGGTATGAATGCACAAATATTACTCAATATTCACTGGCAACTTCTCTAACTGAATGCAATGTATTCGCTATATGTTACACGTTTAATAATAATATTATTATTAATAATAATAATAATAATAGTCAATACATGTTAACTGAATCAAGTGTTTTTGATATTACGTGCTTTCGATCCCCTAGAATCTTAGAAGGCGATGTTTGTGTCTGAGAAGAGACCTTTGCCCCACCCTGGAAGTGGACGCTACTAAACTATTTGGCGCAACTTGCCTAGGAAAGCCAAGTCTTCTCAAGCAGTTTTTCATTGAATGACACGATGTCAGTGTATCGAGTCCCATTAAATTTCAAAGAAATGCAGAACGAAACGACCGCGTACCAAAATTAATAAATAAGCACAAGAAGAATAATCACGAAAAGTTTAAACACGAACGCTTTAAGCGCAAATGGAAAGAATTAAGCGCAAACGAAGTAAAGGTGCAGCTTTTCCCGTGCATTGCGCCATGACTGAAGGCATATATGTCATGGTAGTGTGGCCGGGTTCGATACCCGGTGGGGGTACATAGTGGTTCGTATCCCACTTTAAACTGTAGGCCCAGTCCCAAATAGCCTGTCCCAAATAGCCTTACTGCGCATAAGGTGGTCTTAAAACACTAACTCAATCAATCAATCAATCATGTAAGTGTGGAGTTATATGGCTTATGATAATCTAACCTGATTTCTACGTTGTCTCTGCCAGAAAAATGTACGCAATTTTAGGAATACAGGTGACTTTGGACACACTGTCGTGCATGAAGACTCCATTCCGAGACCGAAAGTGAAAGAAAACAATAATAATAATAACGATAAATTGAATTCTTCCCGTTTCTCCAAGATCCAACCTATTTTATTGAATAGTTCTGAACTTTGCGTACGTGTTATAAGCGTCCATATTTATAGTATTAATTTAAATTATGAAACTAATTAGTATATTTACACCTGCTATTTATATATCAAGTTAGCACTTTGCTGAAAGAGTTAAAAGGTGCTTGTACTTAAAATGTGATAAGGAGACAAAGAACAGGCGATTCATTTACAAGGCCATTTAGGGACCTGCAGAATGTTTTAGTTGTTCGGTTCTTCACACGTGGCAGGCCGAGTGGGATGAGATAAGGGGAAACAAGCTGCGAGCTATCAAGCCCATCGCTGCTTCCTCGTTTCGTCCCTAGCGGCGAGAAGAAGTAATATTAAAGCGGCTCCGAATCGGACACAGTCGTCTAACACATCGACGTTTGCTGCAAGAACTGGGCTCTCTTTTGTGCCGTACTTGCAACGTTGTTTTAAGCGTTCGACACATTCTTCTCGAATGTGCCGATTTTAGTCACATCAGACAGGGATTTAACCTCCCTAAGGATTTGTCATCCTCTTTGGGTGACAATGTCAATGTTTTAGACAATTTTTTTTTTAAAAAAATTGAGAAGTGCAGGTCTGTTCCACAGCTTCTGTGGTAGTTTTTAAATATCCTTACCTTTCTCATGTGTTGTGTTTGTTTAATGCAGGTTCATTTACAACCTGTATTTTTAACCTTTCTTGAGGGGCTTTTTACACTCCTTTTTTTAATCTTTTTTTTAAAAATTGAAGTAAGGGTTTTAGATAAGGGAATCTTCCCCGCATTCATTGAAGGGTGCAAAATGGCCTGATGTGCCGACGCACCCAAAAATTTTGATTGAAGCAATCAATACAAGGTGTTAACATGTGCTGTTCCTGAACAGCGATATGTCTTTATATCTAATCATCACGATCTCTCGCACAAACGCTGCGTCATAAAGGAAACAATAAAGAAAGAATCCGGCGCACTAGTGTCCGATTAAAAATTATGACTACTCGAGTTTTCACTACAATTAGAAATTTACCATTAGACCTACAGAAATACGAGTTACATCAAATTTAACTTAATGAATTCTGGGGTAAGCTACAGTAACTAACGGTTTTTTTTTCGAGTATGTATTAGATTTCTTATCGTCGTGAGAACAAAAAAAAAGTGCAGCTTTTTGTGTTTTCAAAACAACCGCTCTCTTTGAGATTAACTACATAAAAACTTATGGTCGAATTGTGATGGTCCACATTAACGCTCGAATAAGCTAAATTTTGGTGTAAATCGTTTTTATGTAGGTACACTACAACAGCCCATTGAGATACCGGGCCTACCTACCGACTACCGTCCTCACTCCCACCTGCCAAGGAGGGAGTTCATTCAACCAATTTCCTCACGATGTTGAGTGGCCACCGGTCCCATACACTGGCCGAAACCTCAGAGGAAAGTTGCCACGCTTCCCCAGGAGACTCGAACCTTAGTGCATCCCGTAGCCGGACCCCAAAGCATCAATCACACCTTAGACCGCACTGCGACGGTGCAGGACTATGTAGGTCTACTGGTTAATTTTTAATGGGAATCCAAACATTATTATCCATAAAGTTTAATCCGACTTGAGACAATCATTTGCTTTCAGGCCACATGCCCAGAAATATTACCAACACAGAGAAAACAGCAATGGCATAATTTCCCTCCTTTCCGTACTTTGAAGCGGCAACGCTGCAGCCATGAACGTCGTCTACCCCCTCCCCTCCCTTGAGCTCCCCTCGCCCACAAGCAAGAAGCACAGCATCGTAGTAAAATAGGAGAAATCCAATTCTGTACATAGGCTAATCTTGAGGTTATGAAACAATTACTAAAATTCTGGTTTTAAAGTCTTGTTAACTACTTTTTCACAGTTTTCCGTAAAGTATAGCTAAATGTAAAGAATAAACGCGATAACATGGAATCATGGACATCGTGTTTGTTCCTTCATCATTCTATCACTCCATCATTCCACCTCATTGTTTCGATCCGCGAAATACACCAGCGACATAAAATAACCAAAATATAAATATTTATGTATGAAACATTTTAATTAAATAGGTCGTGAACCAAATTGTCAACCAAAGACTGAGCCCAAGAGCATAGATGTCTGCGCAAATCTCAGACATCTGTGCAAATAATTTGTGCGTGTGGACGCTCCCCTCAGTCTTTTGTGCACCTGTCGCTCAGTTCTCATTCTACCCTAGTGTCGAAACACTATTAGCGGAGGTCGAGAATTTGTTTTCTTTTTTCCCCTGATAAATTAGACCTTTACGACGAAGACCAATCTCCGTCAGTGTTCACGCGAGTATTTAGCCGAGTTCATTGAACTCTACAAGAGCTTTCCGTGTTTGTGGCAGGTAAAATCAAAGGACTACTGTGACCGTGACAAGAATCAGGCCTATGACGGCTTATTACAAGAATACAAGTAGATTGACGCTGCAACAAACAGAGACACAGAAGTAAGAAAAATCAATTCTATGAGGAGAGTTTATCGTAAAGAATTGGTCAAGGTGAACAAATCAATTTGTTCTGGTGCTGGAGATAACGTTGTTTATAAGCCAATGTTATGGTATTTTCATTTATTTGGATTTTTGACCAATCAGGAAACTTCGAGGGAGTCTACGAATTCCATGGATGACGAGTCTGCTATATTGATTAGGTGTTTTAAGTCCACGTTGTGCACAGTAAGGCTAATCGGGATTGGACATACAGTTTAAAGTGGGATCAGAACTCTTGATTACAAGACAAGGACGCTACCACTGCGCCATCGGGGAGGCCTTGAATTGATTCAAGCGATGAGGTACACTCAAGTCTTTCATTTCGTAGTGGTAAATCTGTCGCCATATAATCCAGGGGACTTGAGTTCAGTCTCCGTAGGAGTAGATTAAACTGTGGTTGGAATTCCAATTATAGGTCCAGAGTGGATTAGCCTATCTTCGTGTACGAGGCGGAGTGGGTATCACACTGTACTTCGACGCCAAAGGTCCCGGGTTCGAGTCCCGAACTGATCATATGTGTTTGTGAGTGTCCATTCATCAATTTCATCATGTCATCTCTCATCCCCATCTTCGCAGTTAGCCAAAAGTAACGTAAAAGGGTAGTAAAATAAACCAAACCACAAATGATAACATGATGGTACTTTTTCAACCTCACAGGAAGTGTACTTTAATATTACCTTACCCTATCTCTATGGCAATACTCTCAGCAAAATATACCAGAAAGACAGAAGTCTCAGGTTCGAACCATGGTTATGTGCGTATGTATCACTTTGTTCGTCCAATCATCATTAAATCTTTCATCATCCATTCTCATCATCGCAATTAATCCAAGAGGTAAAAGAGCGGCATAAAATAATGAAAATATAAGTATCGTGTACATTGTTGTTGATTTCTTACTTATAATAGAAGCATTTTTAAGCAAACTGAATTATAAATAACTTTCTCATTAGAGAACCGTCAAAAAAGGCTATTATGTTAACTTTTGATTTTTGAACATTGGAAAGTATTCCAAGCCTCCCCCGTGCCGCAATGGTGAAATTGTTTTTCTCATACAAGTGCTTTGTTTCGTGATATGTGGGGTTACTAATTCCAGTAAATGATTGTATGTTTCAATATCCATTCGTAAGTAATTTCGCCAGTCATCAGGCTCACCACGTGTGAAAAAAATGCAAATTGCGAAAATGGACCACAGTAGCACTTCCTACATGATGGACTGCACGGAACTGAGTAGGTAAACGACGTAACGTGTGAACTGCAACATCTTTAAAGGTACAGTTTTGAACTGCGCAAGCAAGACGTACTATAAGACGTAGGGTGTGGACCGGCCTTAAGCGGCTGCAGGGGAGGTAATCTTGAGTTATCTAGGGGAGGCAGAAAATGACTCGTCTGACCACTCCCTTCCCCAAGCACAAAGGGTTCCTATATAAAATGTAAAAAGGTAAAGTGTTCCCCTGTGCTTAGCACCATGCCGGGGGTAATGCCCCACACTTTCTTGATCCGGTCTCGTGAGTGGGGGTGTGATCAGCATCACGCCCCTGAGCGCATTTACCCCCCCAGGGTTTCCCCCAGGTACCCATGTTATTCGACGCTGGGTGGGCGCCGGGGCCGCTTCCAACGTTAGAAAAGTACCCGTATTTGAACCGGCCGGGGATCGAACCAGGGACCTTTAGCATGGTAATCAGACGCGTTACAGACTGAGCTACCGCAGCCACTCCTATATAAAATGAGTAGGCATAATTAATAATAGTCGTTAAGTTAATACTGGCTATGATTTGATTAGGATGATTACACATATCTTTCAGATATCTGTATTTAAACTGACTCGCAAAATCGGTTTAGCATGATTATTCTTTGGCATCTGTTGAACAACGAAAACTGGGAACATTCAAAATTGTTCGACCATTTCTTACATTAATAAAACGCAAATGCGCGTAGGCGTGGAACTAAACGTACTTCCAATCACACGTGCATGTGCTTTAACTTTGTTTCTGGCGTGGTACAATACAAGGAAACCCAATAAAATACATCTACTTTCTGCGTTTTCCGTACCTTGTGGGGGGTGATGCATCTACTCTCCCCTCCCCCGCAGCTAACGGCGCCAGAAATCTTCCAACCTCTGCATTGAGCACTTGTAGCCAACAAGAAGGAAAGACGAGGTGGCAACAACCGAAGAAGGAATGATATTTGAAAGTGAAAACAAGCACGAATGCAGAAGCAGTGCCCTCGAAAAAATATATATACTTAATGAAATCCACTTCAGAGCAAGAGCTAGGGTTGGATGATATCCGAAATTTGATATTGCGATATATCGTCAAGAAAATTTCGTCACAGACGACACAATACGATATTTTCTCCCTATCGTGATATCGGCGATATATATCGCCAAATTTCGTGACGATATATCGTGTAGTTGATATCGCCTGGACGATATAGTTTCAATATCGCGATATAACGTCCAGACGGTATATCGCCCAACACTAGTAAGAGCTAATAACCAAGTAAAATTGGAAGTTTAATTCGAAAATAATCGAAAGAAGGCAAGAAGAGGAAATTAAAAATTACAAACAGATTTCATAAGGGATTCTGTGGTTCGAATGTAAGCCAATATAGGGTGGTGGGCACTGGATAAAATGCTAACAGCCCGACTATTTCTTAAAAGTTCTTGAAAGAAATAGGCCGGAGGAAACAGGCTGTCCCTTTGCCTGGTTGCAGGTGTGAAAGAACCAACGCTGAAGAAAGAAAACATGCAGTTTCTGGTTCCGCCCTTGTTTGAAATCTTCATTGCCGAAGTTGAAACTAAAATATTATCGAAAGGAAAGTACTGACACTTTCATGTTTTGAAACATAAAAATAAACAATGCATATTTTGCACTTTTTTTTGCGTACTGAACCGTGCTCTTGGTTATTTGTTTGTTTGACTTTTCCAACTAATTCTCTGCTCCAACATACCACACACGTACCTGGGGCTTATCCGATGGCGTAGTGGCAACGTCGTCGCTTTATACATAGTGTCGTCGGCACATAGTACAGTGGTTCGGATCCCACTTTAAACTGTAGGCCCAGTTCCGATTATCCTATCTGTGCATAAAGTGGATTTAAAACAACCACACATACACATTTTTGTGTGAAGTTAGATAGAAGTGATAGAAAAAGTATAAAAATATTTTTTAACGTTTTGTTATTTATTATATTATGAAAATTCAATTACTGTTGTCCCCTCCAAAAATTCCCATTAAGCATCGTGTCCCAACCGTTTCCGCTTCCTCTGAACACCCCTGGCTCCAGTTTGTTTAACGACAGAGTTGACTGAAAACCTAGTCAGGTCAACTTAAGTAGCTGAAAGCGTTTTTGTTTTATTCGTACGTTTCTAATTTTACGCCTCCTTTCTGATACTTTTGACTGATTGCGAAGATGAGAACAAATGATGAAGACACGAAATCACAAAAAATATTTAAAACTTTGCTTTAATTCTACTCCTTGCAAAGATAGGTTAACCGAGACTGTACCTAAAGTTTAAATTGGAATCCGAACCAATGCACAATGTGCTTCCACAGGGGACAGAATCTGGAAACCCTTGATTACAAGCCAACAGTGTTACGCACTGCACGATACACTACACAAAAATAAAACACTCATTCCGAAACAAGGGGTTTAGGCTTTATGTGAATAATATGGACTTATAAAAAATATAAAAAGAAATAAACTCAAAGGACTCAACTTTGAACCGTTGCTGGCGATATCGTGAGTGAGCGTCTACATTCTGTCATTTGTCATCTGAAACCTTTGGTCGGCTTCCGTTGCGGAGTAAACGGCGTAACACGCTACGAAGGTCCAGTCGTGGATGTATCATTTTGTGTGTCCCATCACAATTTCATCGGTTCATCATTTATCCTCATCGTCGCGATTAACCCGATAGGTAGAAAATCGGTGTAAAATAGCCAAAACAGAAATACACTGGAAACCTTAGTATATTGTTCACACTGGGGATGAATGATGGAACTGCGCACACAAACACTCGTGTAATAGCCGACCAGGATTTGAAAGCTAGGCTCCTTTTCGAAGACCACAGCAAAACATCCTCTTGCTGTATACAGTCAACGGCAAACATTATAGCAGGCAAAATGCTCATCGTTTTTTCATTATTTTCTTATTCAGTCCAACCCTTGAAGATCACATTGAGGGACACAGATAATTGATTGATTGATTGGGTTTATTTTACTTCGCGTTTTGTGCCTCTTGGCTAATTTGCGAAGATGGGGTTGAGGGATGAAATTATGAAATTGATGAATGGACATTTACAAACAACCAAGCCCGAGCGGGATTCGAACCCGGGACCCCTAGCGTCGCAGCGCGATGTGCTAACCGCTCGGCCACGGGGTCCGGCGCAGATAATTAATTAACATAATGATCAGTGTAGTAGTGTTATAGTATGCCCATACGCCCTTCGTACCGTGATTTAAAATTTCAAAAATGCGTGAATTATGAAAATACAATATAAAGTAAAACTTGACTAATTTCATATATGTTTGACCGTCATAGCATTATAATAACTATTTTTCGCGATCCGCTTGCAGCGCTCCACTAACAACAGTAGTTCTAGCATTTTTTCAATGCCTTTCCTGGCCGGACGCCTGTCAGGTTTGGCGTAAATGACTATATTCCCAGCTGCCTATCTGGAGGTTGAATCTCTACAGCATGCGGGCAATGCTCTCTTGGACGCTAGCTTACGGAGCAGAGATTGGTTCTAATGCTCATGTGACCTTTCCTTTCTTCTGTCGCAGATGACAGAAGCAGAATTCCTACTCGTTTAATCGGGCTCGTGCTGTTTGATGCAACAATACGCAATATTGACTGACGCAACTTTACCAAACTCAAATATACCATTTCTTAATGACCACTGCATTGCATAATTTATCGCATGAACAGAGATGTGCATTAAAAACTAATAGATCAACAGTTTTTGTCAAATAAGTTGGTGAAGCTCTCGTGATATAAGTTCAGCATGTGACTGCTCTACCACTTAACCCGCAAAAACTATTCTTTTTTATTATTATTATTTCGTTAGTATCTAACCGCTTAATATTGTGTCAGTGGGAATGTTTAGTATTCATTTGAAAACTCTTAACATCGAATGGTCTCTGGACAAAATTATTTTAAAATGTTTATCAGCATTCTCAAGATGCAATAAACAGTAGTCTGAATTACTAATCGGCACTGTTACGTTAGTAGAGTGTACGATAGTTGGATCATCCGCCACACCTCCGTGTCAGAGTGTTTTGCATAGCGCGCCAAGACGACAGAGGACCCTGGTTCAAATCCCGGCGTGAGCACGGGTGTTCTTTGTGAGTGTCACTTCATCAATATCATCACTCATATTCATATTCGCGATTAACTAAAAGTGGTAGAAAAGCGAAGTAAAATAAACCAAATCAATCAGTAGTTGGATCACCCACAACAATAACATCTACTGTTGTTCAGAGGCGCTTGTGATTCAGGTAGGTTTCTTAATGACTTGCGTCATGCCGAAATGTATAAGAAAGGTGTAAAACACCAGAGTTCAAAAAAACATTATTGGCGTAGTGAGGCATCTAATTTTCTAGCTAAAACATGCATGGATGATGCTTTATTGAAAACCCAGCTGACTTCATGCAAATAAAATACCTGTAGCTACTAATTCCATAAGTAAATTATTAAGGGCCGACCCTTCCTTTGGACTTGGCTTTCCAACCCGAAATGCCCATGTTACGACAATGATAATGATAAGCAATTTGTCTATTATTACATATGCCTTCGATTGCACGCACAACACAGGTTTCTGTATTTAACCTAAGTTACACAAGAAGAGCGAGAAAAGTGCTTCTACAGATAACATCTAATAACAACACGTACTGGTTTTCTCCCTTCGCTTGTCTGGGAGGGGATTAGTGGGCATCGTTGCCACTACCTCAGAAACACATGTAGGTCGTGTGGGAAGAGAGAGAAGCAAGAAAGCTCACTTCCGTGTTCTCTCAGCACTACTTCACGACACGTACAGCATTTTTTTTTTATTTTCAATTTAAACTGTGTAAACCAACTTTATGTTTTAATGTTGAAAAAATTACGTTATTTAAAAGCAGCGAAGTTAAGCATAAAAGATGAGTGTCTGGCAACCTTAGATACCGATAGCAGAGAAACAAAATCGACTGTTCAACAACTACCCTATCCTGTCTCCTCGTTTGTGAAGTCATCGAAAAAAAAGTTTAAAAGAAGTTGGTTTCTTTAAAGATTATTCTGTCTACGAACTAAAGACAATAGTAATTGAATAGAATGGCCATATTTTCACGCGATAAATTTACTTTTTACTCTCTAGTTTTTTTTTTTTTTTTTTTTGTCTGATTCCCTTCTTTCTTTGGGGCCGAGATCGTACCTGGGGTGCTGGTCTGTAGACCCCCCAAATTTCTTACCAAGTACGAAATTACCTCGCATATAATTTTGTTGTGAATTTTTCACATTCTGCATTGTTATATGGACAATTTTCGTCTGCGATAAACAAATGCTTAGCTTTCTTTAAGCTGTCATTGAATAGAAGTCAACTAAGGAAAAAACAGAAATCCTCAGCATTTATCACCAATATGTGACACGGGCGACAAAATTAGATAAATTTCGTAATAGAATGACCTCGTACTCTAAATCAAATGAATGCAATTTTAAAGTTATAATTAGATCTCGGATTTCAGGTGTTTAACCTATTTTTTCTTTACAGGTATGTAAGAAATAATAAGTTATGTCAACGTTTAATTAAAAAGCGCAACAACTGATGAAGTTTTATAGTTACGAAATAAAATATTTCGCTTGTTAGAACCTATTTTAAGTTTTTGTGCCTAAATCAAGCCTTTTTTTTAGGTTTTTATATATTTTGAAGGATTTTACAGAATTTTTATGTCACACAGAAGCATTTGCTTTGTTTCGTCACGAAAAAATTCAATGACGAACGTGTTTGAAATGTACTCTCTGTCGATTTCCCTTCCTCCAAGCCGATGGTGATTTTTCAAAGCTCTTAACAAAGCAAAATGTCTGGTTCCACTGTTACCTGTACAATCCAAAGTGGTCTGATCTGTGTCGCCTTGCTCACTTTCAGTATTGAAGTTTTCACTATTGACTATGTTTTTGTTGAAAGATTATTTTCAGGATATAAGATGATCCTCACAAACAAAATTGCGGAGTTTGACTGTGAATAATATTTAAAAAGGCAGTTGCCTAACTATACGGTAAAGAGTGGATTTTAATATCCAATTTCCAATGGTAAGTTCTGCCATTGCCGTAGGGTTAGGCAACACACATAATGTTATGCAAGATAGTGCGTATTTTAGGATATAGATGACTATACCTAATCAGCATTTTCAAGAATTTTGAACAATTTAAAATTTTTTCGAACCTATTTCAGGATTTTTCGTGAGTAACTTAATATTTTTAGGATTTTTAGAACCTATTTTAAGTTTTTTCGAACATATTTTAGGATTTTAGAGCCTACTTTAGGAATCTAAAAGCACACTTTTTAGAACCTAAAAATCCGTCTAATCATAACTCATCCCCATTTTTGCGATTAGCCAAAAGTGGCACAAAAGATAAGTAAAATAAACCAATTCACTCAATAAATAAATCTTTCAACAGTTAAATAATTGTTAAATAATAAAACAATTTCAACAAATTTTAAATTTATTGACTCTTTAAACAGTTAGTAAAGTAATCAGTTCGCTACTTTATACAGATCTGATATTTATAAAAATAAGTCAAATATTTAATAATGCATTTTTAATTTAATAATTAGTAACTCCATATTTAATTTTATATATATATATATATATATATATATATATATATTATATACACACACATATTCGCGCGCACTTGTGTGTAGATTAAGATATTTTTTCCCTCAGCCAATCTTCAGTGATTTCACACTATGTACGCCAAGCAAAAAGAAGGAGAATCAGTATGATCATGTAACAACCACGTTCTGCGTTTCGTTTCAAAGGTAATTGAATGCAACTCTGTCACTTTGGAATCAAGGGGTTCTGAGATCGAACTTCCATTTCTTCTGGGTGCACATTGCTCAGTGGCTCGAATCTCACTTTAAACTGTAGGTCCTTCCCGATTAGCCTATGTAGCAAAAGTGAACTCGAAATAAAGTTAAACCACAGACAAAAGTGGTTTGACCACCTTTTTATAGCTTCCTTGATAACATCAACGATCAAATCAAATTGCCCCCCTTTCCACTCATTGATTTTTTTCTTTTGTAATTAGCATATATTGATTTCAATTATATCTAATTTATGCGGGTGGTGGACCATGTTTGATGGACAGATTCTAGCAACGATGACAAATGAAGGAAGTACGTAGTGATTCGCAGCTAATGCAAACGCAATTTTACATCTCTAGCTTTTCCGACTGCGGGATGAGACTTCCTGGCGCCACGATTTACTCCGCTGCTGAAACTATAAAACCAGCAAGGGAAGCCACGTAGCGAGTTGCACGGGATTCGCTATAGCTTGTGGCGTTCTGAAATACCACTGTGGAAAATGAAAGAAGCCAACAAAGGGTGTTATTATTATTATTATTTTCTTTTTTACTTTATACAGCAGAACTGTAACATTTATAATATAATCACAAAACACTTTCATACTAGAACAATTCGTGTTTTAAAATTCTCTTTCAGCCAAGGCTATCGAACTATCACAACCCTTGTCTGTGGAACTACTGTCGGCTTCTCTTCTTTAGCCAACATAATAAAAGACGCAAAAAGCATGTCGTTTGTACAAAAGTATTGCTAATTTCAAGCAAGTATACATGATAAAATACTTTGAAACTTTTTTATTCTAATCAACGTAAAGCAATGTCCGTTTTATGCAGCGACCAATTTATTCGTTCAATAAACCAATGCAAGCCATTTAAATAACTAACCACTACTCGTTCCCTTGGGGCAGGTAGGAGACTCAGAAGGGCGATTGAGTCTTTCGGAACCGATCCACCCACTTACTAAACCGAGACGCAGTTGGATAACATTTTCTTTCGCCCTTATTTTGCCTAGCTCTCCGACTGTGCATTCTGGCGATTGCCAGTGAGTCACTGATAAAGTAAAAACATATAAATAGGAAGGATGATAGCAGTTTCACGTGTGAATACACAACAGTATTGCTTAGGAGTACCTAAATGTAAAATCGTCGGAATTAACAAAACAGGAAGAAAAGCCACGTACAATACACAGTGCGTTCAATTTAAAATTCAAGCCACCGAAAAAGCATCATGAGAGTAAGTATTAATTTCCCTTTCGCATTTGCCTAACTTTCTTTGGATTTTCCTTTTGCGTTGCTTGCTAATTCAGAAAGAGTACTTGAATAATTTCTTCGGAAAGAAGCACCGCACAGACACAAGCCCTACACATGTGTACATATATACAGTATAAGTGATTTGAAAATAAATATGAATGATAAGAAACGTGATACTTTTTAAAGATGGTGGAGATATTGATTACTTGAAAATCTCAGGTATTGCCAACTCCGAAATATCGATATATCGAAATGGTACCTTCGTAATTTTCCGGTATTTTCTGCATCTTCGGTATCTTCGATGTAACCGGTAGTTCCATATACTGAAGCCCGGTATCTAAACCTCATTACCAGGCAACCCTACGTATTATATTCTGGGACGAACACTTGCAAGGTATAAGGTTACTCTCCAGCGCTTGAAGTGAGAATTCTTAGGCTGGTTCGGGAAGGAGGGGGGGAGGGATTTCTCCCGCCCATATGCAAAGATGAAGTCATCATAATACTTCCATTGATTACAACAACTAGGATGATCCCCTTTTCGCCCGATTAATGAGCAGCACCTCACATCACGAAATCTACGGGGTGCCACTTTCCGAGGCTTTCTTTCTCCTGATAGGGGAAGGAGCTCAGCGGGCTTTGTGGTTGGTCTCCCCGAGACTTCACCATAGACCGACCACGTTTGTCTGTGGTTTCACCGTGCGTCCGGGCGAAACGAGCCGACGTCTTGATAAAGCATGTCAGGCTGTTTATCACGTGATCTCGGGTTCTAATCCCGATCCCGAACGTCGCCTTCCCCCTCCCCCCTTTCCGTTGCAAAGAAACGAATGACAGAAATGCGCGGTAGGAGAGAACCAAGAAAACTCACACATTCATGTAATAAGAGGATTTTTATTTTAAACGTTGATAAGTAGAGGCATGTTTATAAACCACATACTTGACTGATCGAAATCAAAATATTTCAAGGATGATCACTCTTCTGCTTTGCCTCTAATTATGGTCATCAATTTTTAATTTACTCTTTTCTTAATTGCAATGCTTCTGAATTGGAGAGCGTCCAGAAATTATGTTAGAGGATGCGTTATTTCAAAAGGGGGCAACGATTGCTATTATTTAGCATTGATTCTGTTCGTTTGCGATCTCTCCCTGTATTTGACGTTCTTGTTTATGAGGAAAGTTCTTTATTCTGAAATAAGCACTTTTATATATCATTCAAGAGCATCAGTGCTCCCCTCGGCTGCGCTTCTGAACAGGCCCGGCCCTAGGTGGGTGTACCTAGGTACCTGGAGTATACAATATACGCGGTGTCTATAACCAAATATTTTCTTAGGTAAAAAAAAACAAAAACATTTTGTTTGTTAGTCTGAAGTGTAATCAATTAAAAAACGATTAATTTATTCGTATTTTTACCCAACAGAAATAAACAGGTTGAAGCATAAAAAATAAAATGGGAGGCTGATAAAACTTTCTAAACTAGTATTTATTTTCATTTCCGATGCACGTTCCTGCGACGTTCATTGTATAATTTTCAAAACTGGTTCGGAATCAAACTATTATTTTACCATGCAAACTTGCAATTTTTAATCATATCAAATAACATTCTCTATCAGAGTTCTTTCCTTCATTTTTCGATGAATTTCGGTGCTGTCGTGATTTTACATTGTTTAAAACAAACATTAATGTTTTCACATCAGAATATAATTTATTAATTAAACGAATAGTTCATATTAACTTTTTTTTAAAAAAATCTAGTAACCTGTTTGCAACATAATTTCAGTAACTTTGGATATTTTTAAGTTAGGCAAAACCATCCGTGAAGAGAGGAAAAATCAGATTAGTTGCTTTGTTGCAAGCACCAGCGTTCTTAACTCGTAATAAACCGTACACAATGAAATATTTTTATCTGGCGCGGAGCTCCTGAGCGCTGGTCCTCGAGCAGCTGCCCCAGTTGTCCCACCCCGTGGCCGCCTGTTTCTGACTGACATGCGGGAGACGAATTTGATTCCCTGCTTAAGATGTCTTAATAGATGTCTGAGGTTGAACCTGAGGAATAAAAGGGAACGGAGCGTGGTGTTGATCACAACTATGGTTGAGACTTAAAATGCGTGGAGGCCAAGCCTCCAAAATCACCTTGTGTCTCCAGCCACCGTTCAATGCCCAAAGGGTAACTTTCATCTTTGTAGGTTAATCGTATCTATAAACACGGATGATGAACGATGCATTAAATGAACGAAAAAAAAATCATACTACAGTGCGAACCTATAAAACGTAATTTAAGAAAGCGTGCAATAAACATTAAGCCAACCTAGGGTGACCATCTAATATCTAATCCGACCTTTTTTAGACGGAAGACGGAACAAAAGTGTAAAAGTGCAGATAAGCTAGATAAATTGTCTGTGGTGAAAGTGCGAGAGTGTTATAGGGTATCTCTTGGAGAAGGGGATATTAGCATTAGAGAGCATCATCCTGGATGTGCAACTAAAGTTAATGATTTTAACAAATAAAGACTGCTTTATAGGTTTGAGCACTTTAATGAACGTATGTATGAATTCCTTCTAAAAATAATTTGGGACTAATTTTGAACAGAAGGTACCTTCTGAAACAGTTATAGAAATTATCACGTTCTACACTAACGTGGCCCATCCACTAAAAATAAAAAAATTAGGGAGAAGTAACAGTTGGACCGAATAGTCCTTGATGTTTCCTAAGAATCCCGGTCTTTATGATGGGCAACAGAGGAACTTGACTAAAGCTACCATATTTTCAGAACTTGAAATCGGGACGTTTTTACTATACTCTATTCCTATGTCACAATGCATGACCTAATGCGCGTGCACGTACACATAAATCATAAATGATACATATGTTATTAATTACTCAAAATAAACAAATGTTATTACGCACAATACGTAATGGAACAAGAACAAAAGCACATTATTGGAAATGAAGAAAACAGATTACAGTAGTATAAAGATATTAATATGGAAATGTAAATTAAAAATTTAGAGAGCAATATTTCTTACAAATTGTTCGTGTAGTTTAATTCCAAATTTTATTAGATATTTTTTTAACACAGCACACAGTTATGTTCAACTTGCGCCGTTCTACGCAATTTGGCTGCACCTCTAGCATGACTGGCCCGTCAAGCAGCCAACAAACTCGCGGTAAAAGACTGAAATAACCTCCCTGTAGTAGCATATTTACAATAAACTTTAATGTTGTAATATATTAGACACAAGAAAATTGATATATTATTTTTCTCATTGTTTCTAACAGAGGAACGAGATTGGATACTTGTGAAATATGTTGAAGACGATATATTACATTGCCTCCGTTGGACCATCTCAAATGAAAAATTAATTCCTGGAAGTAGAAGGAAATTTAAATACAAGGATGGAAAGAACTATGATGGTGTAGTCTTAATGATTGGAAGTAAGTGTTTTGATATTACATAGTTTCTCATACTTACGTGATATATAAGTGTATATTATCGTGGATGATTAAACTACGTAATGGAAAATACTTTTTTATACTATGAGTGTTAGGCGGGTGGATGACTCTAGCGTGTTCAGTTTTAACTCATTCGTATTATTTCTGCAACATATGCAAAGATACAACTTCGTACCACAGAAAGAAATACATTTTGCCATTTTTTTTAAAACTAGAAATAATTTGCGCCTGAAAAAGCGAACCGTGTAAAACGGCCAGAATGGAAACTGACATCTGTCAACCTGTAGAAGCACCATTTTCAATTAGAAAATTTCTAAGCAACGATCTATAAGTTTTGTATAGTTTTGAACAACATTTAAAAAGTTTTTAATCCGACTAAATTTGTAAAAATAACGAATTCAAGCATTCTACTTCAGGTTGGTGCCCCAGTAGTACTTTCAGCAAACTGACTGGAAACGATGATATTTTCAAGTCTAGGTTACCTATTGTTTTGTACAACGTTCAAAAAGTTTATAAATCCGAAAAACAACTTCGAAAATTCAAAGTAAAAAATGCTGCTATAACAGAACTTGTTTTTAATTTGAAAATTTTCTGTGTAAAAATGATCTATGTGTTTTGTATGGAATATGGATGGATGGAAAATTTACCTCTGGGTACAAATTGTCCACAAAAGAATATCGGAGTTATAAGTATACGTGTAATTCGTATGGCTGTGCAAGCCAATGTGCGCATTCGGAACTTAAATATCACGAAAAAGCAACTGTGGAAATTTTCTATGGTAATACGGAAAAATTTTCCTTGCCCCGCTACGACAGAGTCAGTGTTCATGATGGGGAACTCTTCAACAGGAATCTTTTTGTGTACTGCAGATTGTGCAATGCAGTTTAGTCGCTACAGTTCTGCTGGTTTTCAGACGTGAATCAGGAATTAATCCCCATCGGGGCTCGAGACGCAGGATTGTACAAGCCATTGCACCCCTTACACCAGACACAATGACCAGATTGTGGTAAGAACTCGATTATCGATCGATTGGATATTTGCAGGGTAACGAAAGATGCCCACATGGAGCACTTGTATTGTTTCGGGAATGTATGTAAAGGTGTTTTATGTAAATTTCTACATTTACTTCTCCATCTCATATAAACGTTTATTGTTGTACAAGGCAGATAAAAGAAATTACATAAATTTAAAACCCCGATATTCTTTTGTGTACCCCGGTTTTTCTTTAACACCCCTGTATATGGCTTCCATTCACATAGCGCATGTTATTTCAGACGCCTGCGTATAGCTTGCTATACTTGTACTCAAGGCCGCCTGTAGGATTTTTCTCAGGAGCGGGTGCGGGCCAGCGGTACTTAAAGAGGGTGATCAGCTGCAAATTTTTCCAATTGGTTCCGTTGAGTTTTTAGACGCTCTATCGGAATCAATTGGCCAATTGTAACGAATTGGAAAGTATTTTTTTGTTTTCAATATATTGCTACTCAAAAACACTACTGTTAAAAGTAATGGAAACATCTTATCTGTACAACCGTAAATCCAATGGAGAATTCATATAAAGCAACTAAAATAAATCTCTGGTACGGGACCAGACTGGGACTGCCAAGAGGGCGGTGGCAATTTACTTAAAGAGGGTGCTCCAAGAAATCGCTGATTGTAATGCCTTGTCATTTGAGTAAAGGTTGAATTGACACGTACTTTTTTTTTTTTTTGCATGTAGGATTTATTAAAAACGGACAAGAAGTTGAAGAGATTGTTTGCTACCGACATAGAAACAAAAGAGCAAATTTCACGGTCTTTCACTAAAGTTTAAACATATAGGCCTATCAATTTTACGCCAATAATAAAATGCAAATATATTTTCAAATTCTTAAAATTATCAGTAAAAATAAAGTAAAAATTCAGCAAAAGTTTTTTTGTCTTTTTATGTCTGAATTCATGTGCACACACACCCACACAAACACACATATATATATATATATATATATATATACACAGGGTGTTATTTTAATGGCGCCTACGGACAACAGAAACGTACAGAGAACAGCAAAAAAAAAAAAAAAACTTTTCTCAGTAACATTTTTTCTCGTTGGTGCTTCAGTCCTTTAAAAAAGACCGTTTTGCCGCCTGAATGCTGTCAACCACACACAACACTTGATTGCATCTGTGACATCACTTCCTGCTGCGAAACAGTACACGACAGTGTTGCAAGGAACACATAAATTTTGGGAAAAATGATAAGGCTACCAACCAGATTATGATCTGTAAAGCGAAGATAGGATTGCGTCCAGTAGACCGAACATCTAAAGTAACACAGCCTACCAGCCAGAAGACCAGCAGTCATCCTAGGGGAAGGGACCAATGATAAGAAAAATGGTAGAAAAATAACGTATTCAAAATGAAGTGGCAATATCGGATTTTGTCTCTCAGCCTACATGTCAAATATAATCATCACCAACAATATTTTTTTTTTAACTTACAGTTTACATCTGGCTGTTTTCATTCCATTATCATATAAAAGCAAATAATTTTATAAAGGAACATACGTAAGGGGGGGGGGGTGTGGGGCCATACCCCTCCCACTCCCTCGAACTATGAAAATTTAAATTTGAACCAATAAGAACCTACTAAAATAACAATGGTTCTCCTCCGTGGCCGTGCAGTCTAAAGCGTTGTACAACGTACTTTGGGCTCTGACTGCGGGACGGCATGGGTTTGAGTCCGCCTAGGTTCAGTCTCTGCATTCTCGGCCATCGTGAGGAAATTGGGGAGCTACGAGTGAGTAGCATAACCCGGTCTCGGAGATCTCCTACAACGCTGGTGGTTCGACGTGCTAACCCCACGTCACCATATTACCAGCTGAAGATCTCCACACCTCTAGGTAGGATTGTGGGAGGGAGACTGGCAGCCGGGAGATATGCCCAGGCCCTTTCGAGGGCTATCGAGCAATGGATTATTATTATTATTATTAAAATAACAATGATTTTTCAATTTTGTCTATTTACAAGCTAGTGGATTGTTTCTGGAGAAAAGTCCAGAAGTCTGCAGTCTGCAATATTTGGAAATTTTGGTTTTTAACCATTGATACAAGACCAACGATTTTAATCCATGCCCCGACTTTTCTCGTCTAGGCTCAGGCACTACTTTCTACAAAGGGAAATTCTTGCACCACTATAAAAATTGTACTGGTTATGTGGGATATTCTATATAGAGTACTCTATACATTATTGTAATTTTTTGATGTTTTTTTTTAGTCGAAACAGTTGTTTGAGTCTCGACAAATAGGAACCCCTTGATTATTGAATCGTTACTTCGATTACAACGTCATTAATGTCTCACATTAATTATCATATAGGGGAATTTTGAACGCTCTTTACATTATGGAACAAAGGTTCCTTAATGAATGCAATTAAAAAAAACTATATATGGGGAGGGGGGCAGTTAGCTCTCCATTCGCACCGCAAGTTCTCTAGTCCCTTTTCACTACCACTGATGAGCAGAAGGATACAAAACAGTTTACTTTCTACAACATCATGGATTTTCTGCAACTGATGTCGATTCTGCCAGTCATAGATTTTCTTAGGATTAGTGAAAATAATATAAATATGAAAACCCACTTCACAACAGAAGCGTTGCTAGATTTTTTCTTCAAAAAATTGTCTGAATTACTTTTAACAGATAGGCTACTGTTATTTTTCCAAAACACTCTAGAAATTAAGTACAATATTATTTTACGAGATTCTGTCAATCGGAATTGGAGTTTATATTACTGCAACTTTTATTATTTTCTACTTGCAATTCTCTTGAATACAGATACAGGAGTGTGACTGTTAAACACCGACACCTCTCATAGTGCGCAGAGGAAAAAATCGATGCTACGAGCCGTTGAATATATCATTTTCTATCATATATTTATGCAACTTCATTTAATATCGTTTTGGTTGCCACTGGCATTTATTTTTAACGCTGAATAAGATTGTAAAAGCACAATATACGCAAATGAAACAGCATTATGACACTGCCAGGGTAAAGTCACTTATCTTAACCTTTCCCTTCAGATAGTTCATTTTCAGGGTTCCCACTACTTTCCACAATGGATGATTTTAACTGTATCACTGCACGCCATTCATTTTATATTTAAGTTGTGCCAATAGTTTGTGGCCATTTTCTAGAGGAAATTATGAGGTATGAATTTGGTCCAGTGACGTCAAGACGTAAATCACATAGTTTGTTACATATTTGGTGTTATTTGCGTCAGAATCCAAGTTTTACGACAACTCCAAAAATTAAGTAAATAATTAGTGCTTTCTAATTCAATTAGGACTCAAAGTAGCTCCATCAAATATAAACATATAATTTAGCAAACTTTCTGCTCTAACATTTCGGTTATCTTTACTTTTTGTGTACAATTAACCGCTTTCGAGATATTATTTTCTTTAATTTTCAAGGTAAATTTTGGCGCATTTTTTTTCAAGATGCCGGCAATTCTACATTTCAGAGAGTGGTAAACTCTTCAAAATCGGATTCTTCACATTTTTTGTACTATAGAGGCAGTTGGTTTTATTTATGTTGCAATTAGTTCTCAAAAATATATTACTTTACTAGACTGTAAGGTTTTCACTGAATGTAGCGTATACTATTGTCAGATTTTTTATTCCTGTTCCCAAAGCTATTCCAAAATCAAACTTACACCAAACAAAAGTTGCAGTTAACTGTATAGCATTACTCATATCCACAAAAATTGATGACACATTTTTAGGTATTAAAGGTCAAAGGTCACATCGTGTAACCTTGACATGAAAAGTTCAAAATTTTCATATGAGACTATTTTTTATGAAAATTATGCTCCTTGTTGACCTTGTAATCATAAATTTGACATTTTTTTATGAAGTTGACAACCCTTCTGTACGAATATCGGGTATCACTGAGAGCTAAAATTTTACGCATTTAAGTTACTTCAAGCCCTCTACCATGCTACCAAATTTTATGAAAATTTGAGATGGTCGGGTTGAAAACTTAATTTTTTTTTGTGTTGATTTGGCATGGAGTGACCCCGATGTAGCTGCGGTTGGCCAACAGATAGGACGTCTGACTGACTGTGGGTTCGATTCCATGTAGGGTGATCTCCGATTGCGATTTTATCCCAGCATCATCGGCTCTGAGAATCGCCCAGACCCTAATTAATGGGAATTTAGGTGGTAAAGGCTGTGCTGATCACATATTTTTTCCATGTTTGAGAACGTAAATTGTGTGGACCCTTAACTCCACACCCATTACGTTTTTACATGGTTTGGTGCAAGGTGCAGGGAATTGCGAAGGAAAAAGAAAACCGCAGTAAGGCGAAGGGTACCATTAATTTAGTTTAAAAGTTGTTTGAAATACTAACACCAAGTTTTCTTTGTCTATTGGTGGATAGGGGGAAGATGTAAGAACTTATATTAAGAATAAGCTATACCCTTTGAAGATTTCGTGACATGCACTGCGGCAGCATCGAGCGTAGAAAGTGAAAACCACCAACATCCGACCATACGTTTCCATGAAGAATCATAAAACTCCGGTAAAAGTTCCAGGTAGGTCTGGCACCATACATATTCGTAGAATGCACGTAGGAATGTGGGGATAGAGCCCACATATTCTTGTAGATATGATGTGGTCAGCACCATGCTGTATCCGTCTTTATCCTCGATGGTTGCCTCAAGCATGGCCGTATTTAGAGGGGGGGTTTCTAGGGTTCAAACCCCCCCCGAAACTTCTGACATGTTGGATTAATGGAAGTTCAGAAACAAAAATCTGTAACAAATTTTCAATTTTTTTTCGAAACATCACAAAAATACAAGGAGACAATGTTGAAACGATCGAGCTAGAATTTTCATACATTTGGAATTCTGAAACTTGATTGAAACAGGATTTATTCTCAGAATCGTAGCCCACTCGCGACCCCTCAATTTTCACTTCTGCTGTTATCTTTCCAGTGTTGTTCCTGCGTCACAAGGAATATAGACTGAAGATTCCCTTATGATTGGCCCAAAATTCCCTTTCCAGCTTTTAAATTCCCTGTCCGATAAAGTCGAAAATCCGCCCCTTGATAGGAGTTCAAACCTAGGATCTCCAGTTTTGTAGCACATTACATTCGCGATTGAGGTTACAATCCATGCACCACGCTAAGTTTTCAAAAAGAATAACTGGTTCCACACTTTTCAAAATTCCAAAAATTTAATTTTAAAGTCAAACAACAAAAACTTTATGACTAAAATTTCCATCTAACTTTTAAATCTTTTCTCTTGAAGGTATCTAAAGTTTAATGACGAAGTATAATAATTGTGCATTTCAGTACACACTGTATGAAACGTAAAAAAAAAAAAAAAGAAACTTGTGCTGGATATTCACTCATCTGTTGGATTGAGTAAGCCCCCTCAAGGATATAACAATAATATAACAATTATTATTATTAGTATTATTATTATGGAATAAAATTGTTTTATTATTATTAAATTTTAATTTATTGTACAATTATTGTTATTATTTCTATTATTCAAATTTCTGGCGACGCCCTTGGGAACAATTATGAATGAACCCCCCCCGAATTTTTTTCCTGCCTACGGCCATGGCCTCAAGTACCCATTTATTGAAGGCTAGGTGGGCCTTAGAACCCTAGAGCCACATGGCTTAGGTCACCTAACCCGAGAGTCAAGCCTGTTTTTTTCCGCGTGGCTCAACTGCCTGAAATACCGCGGTTCCATTGACGTCCTGTGCTTTCTCTCAAAATGATCAAAATAAAATAATTGAAAGAAAATGTAAAAGTAGACACTCACGCATGCTCTTGTTAGCTATCATTCTACTCAATCCTATATTTAAAAGTTGTATGTTGTTTAATTAACATAAATAAGTAAATGTAATACATAAAAATAACCCAACGACATCAAGAAAATGTGATTGTTTTTGGAGAAACAGCAATACCACTAATGTAGTGTGATGTAACTGTTTCATGTTCAACGAGACAGAAACTTTATTTTTCAAAATTTAAGACAGTCATGTTCTTTATTTTAAAGTAGATGTAATCAGAAATCAGAACTGATAATAAATAAAATGGAGAGAGATAAATTACATACAGTAAACATGAATTACTGTAATTTGCATCTTTTTGAAATGTTCAATATATTTTGCATTATTTTTATATTGTTTGCATCAGCTTAAGGACACATTAATTGGATGGGAGAAAATAGATAAAAAATAACGTTTGGTTATTCACTAAATTGAAAAAGTTAGGGACATCTATATATCAGCTAAAACGCATAAAACATCTGTAAATTTTGACAAAAAGTAAGGAAGAAGTCAACAAATAGTGAAAAGAACCTTTTCATAAAAGTAGACAAGTATATAAGGATAGTATTGTGGAAGGAAAGATGTTTGTACTGTTAGAGCAATGCAACTAGGTATTACGTTCATGTTCAACTAAAAGCATATATTTGCAGGAATAGTGTATATTTTTCAATACTACATTAAATAGAAAAATCGTTGAATTTCTTTACAAGAGATTGCCTTTGTAAATATTAACTTTAGTATTATTAATCCTTAAAAGCGAAAAGCACAAAAGAAAGGAAAGTGCTGTATTTTATAGTATATGATGTCATAAGAAAGAGAAGTTGATGTAATTTTTCGTTTGCAAATTGGTCAGTGTTAATTGTATAAAGGTATATTTTTCTCTTTCCACCTAGTAATAATCTCTGAATTTCAACCCAGTTATGCCAACATCAAAAAAATACAATGTAGGTACAAATAAATACCTAGCAAAGGTTTTCATTAGATTAAATATATATCTGGAAGTGCATGAAGATGAGGAAAGATTTAGATGTAAGTTTAACTATTGCTTTTTGCACACATTGTGTTCTTACTTAGAAATCATTTATTGTTTTCTGTAATCTCCTTGTAAAATACTGGTTAAATTCGGTACTGATATTTTGGGATAAAGGAAAATAAATTTATGATGAGAAGAACGCCTACTAGAAGGGAAAAAGTTTTTTTTCTGTTAAAGCAATGTAATGAGGTATTTTTGTTCATGATTGAAAGTCAATTAAAATGATATATTGGCAGGAACGGCGTATATTTTCCAATACTACATTGAACAGAAAAATTGTTGATTTTATTTTACGAGAGATTGCATTCTCTAACATTTAGTGTTAAAAATCCTGAAAAATAATAAGCACAAAAAATGGAAAGTGCTGTATTTTATTGTATATGATGTCATAACAAAGAGAAGTTGATGTAATTTTTTGTTTCCAAATTGGTCAGTGTTAATTGTAAAAATGATACATTTCTCTCTTTCCACCTAGTAATAATCTCTGGATTTCGAACCAGTTATGCCAACATCAAAAAATACAAAGTAGGTACAAATAAATACCTTTCAAAGGTTTTCATTAGATTAAATATATCTCTGAAAGTACATAAAGATGAAGAAAGATTTAGATGTAAGTTAAGCTATTGCTTTTTGCACACATTGTGTTCTTACTTAGAAATCATTTATTGTTTTCTGTAATCTCCTTGTATGGTACTGGTTAAATTCGGTACTGATATTTTTTTTAAATAAAGGAAAATAAATTTATGATGAGAAGGACACCAACTAGAAGGAAAAAATTGTTTTTACTGTTAAAGCAATGTAATGAGGCATTTTGATCATGAGCAAAAGTCAACTAAAAGAATATATTTGCAGGAGGGATGCATATTTTCCAATATTACATTAAACAGAAACATTGCTGAATTTCTTTACAAGGGATTGCATTTTATAACACTTAGTATAAAAAATCCTGAAAAGAGATAAGAACCAAAAAAGTGGAAATTACTGTACTTTGTTGCATCTGAAATCACAATTTTTCTTTCCAAAATTTGGTCAGAGTTAATTGTATACAGGGATATGTGTTTCTATTTCTACCTTGTAAATGTGCAGTATTCTTTTCTTTGTGAGGAACAAGTAATAATTTGTAACAATTTATGTCACGAAAAGTTTTGTAGAATGTAGTAAGTGATTTTCTGAAAAATATAGCTATTAATAAATATATATCTGAAAATATATTTGTATATTTTTTAAACGAAGTCCTACTTGTATTGATTGGCTGATTGATTTGCTTTATTCTCCTTTGCTTCTTGTGCCACTTTTGGCTAATTTGCGAAGATGTGATGAGTGAAAAATGATGAAATTGATGAACGGACGGACATTCACAAAGTACACCATGGCCACGCCAGGTTTTGAGCCCTGGACCCCTGGCGTCGTAGCGTGATGTGGTAGCCACTCAGCCACGGGACGGACTCCTACTTGGAGTATCATAGAATTTCCAAGGACACATTGTGCCAGAATATTCTAAACATCGGGTGTTAATTTTTTTCTGCCTGTAAATACCAGAATCTAATAAATATATTCCCAAATATTTACATTTTAACGAAGTCGGAAATTAGAATGTTGAAACCTTTCTTGTAACATTAAATACTTTTTCTAGAAATCCAAATTACAAGATATTGTTATTTCTCAATGATATGTACTTTGTTGATACAATAGTTTTCCTTATGAACTCAACTTTTGACAGTTCGAAGCAACGTTTGTGGGAAAATATTTCTCCTCACGATTGTTAAGTGTCCTGTATACGATCAAATTAATCAAGAACAAGTTGTTAATTGAACGCCATTTAAAGTCGTTGAAGAGCGTTCCTATTGAAAAATCTTGAGTGGTCTGAAATTGCTCATGTACACGATTGACACGTCCTTTCCTCTTGTACAAATGTTTATTGTTATTTTTCTAATTCCTTTCTTGTTGTACAAATGTTTATTGTTATTAACATTATTTTCTGTTATTTAGTACGTGATTCTTGTGGTATTTAGTCATACCACTGATAATGTCTGGATAGTGACTGACCTTTATAATGTACACTTGGCAACATCTTATTTGCGCGCCCCGAAAGAATTCTAAGTCCTGAATTCGTAAACTTAGCCCCATTTCACTTCAGCGCCAGCTGAGAGAAGCCAACGTTGAATCGTTCATTCAACTAGACAAAAAAGGTTGCGGTGAAAGGTTTCCAATTTCGCACATTCCATGAACTTAGAAACTATAAACCGCTAATACAATACACACGCTCCAACAGAAATAGTAAATTGGATTAAGAAACGTGACTAATTTTTACGATTCTGTGTGCTCGACCTGAAATTAGATAAATTAGAAACATTGAATAAGGCTTTCCTCCACCTGGAGGAAATCGCCATAAAGTTCGAGCAGAAAGAGACAAATTTCTGAAGAGCTTAAGCGACATTTTATTTATAATACCCTGCATAATATCGAACACTTCTTAAAACAATCATTTATTTATCGACTTGTGGAGAAAATGTGCTTGGAACACAGGAAGGTGAATGTTTTCGTAAACGTCAATGTGTTTTTAACAGTACGTTATTAGAAAGTTTATGTAGAGCAGTTGGTTAGACGCTGGTATCCTAATTTTTAGTCAAGCATGAAGGGTCGCAGGTTCAAATCCCACCCTCTACTTTTTTTCTTGTTGTCTGAACACAGGCCGTTCAAATTAGAGCACTGTAAAAATTAATCCGATGCACATTGCAAGAAATGTTCCTTTTTGCGCATTTTTCTATCAGAAAGTTAATCGTTATTCAGTTGATTGCCAGTATTTAAGTAAGAGGGATTTATGAAATTTGAGCCCCTAGGCTGTTTTTTATTTTAGGGTCTGTCGACATTATTATTATTATTAACAATTTTGTTATTATGGTACCGGTACTTTATTTCCACTAATTGCATGCTCTGTATTAACAACATTTGTAAACTTCAAAATATAGACACATCTGATTAAAAAGGTTTAATTAAACATAAACATTCCTATTTAGTTTAACAACAAAACACTCATATAAAACTATTTCCTTCTGCCTTTCATAGCAGAAAACTGATATATGAAAGATTCAAATTCAATTTCTTGCATGACAAGGATGTTAATTTCAACCCTCTATATTCTGTGTCTTCCAGTAGTTGGCATCCAAAATGCTTATATCCGTCTCTTCCAGGAACAATTGTTTACATTCGAGCACTGTTACGTGAAAATATGGTTATAATGTAAGACGTTATTTTAACGCTAGAAACTCCTTCCTTCTACTTGCATTCCTGCTAGTAAAAGAACTTGAAATGTGGTTTTATTTTACTACTATCACAATATTATGTAATTTTAATAGTCCATGGTCTTTGTAACTCCTGCCCTTTTAGCGTATCATTTTTTAACTGTCCCTCTGGACCTGCGGCCCCTAGGCTATGGCCTAGGATAACTTAGCGGCAAATCTCCCTTGTCTGTAGTCATTCTTCATAAGTTGTTTAACACACACATTATGACTATATAATTCATATATCACACATACGTTTTCAGGATGCTATATGTAGTAATGTTATTTAAGATATGTATTTTTTATGCTCTTTACTGCACACCTAGAATATTGATTATTTCGATATATTAACATACACACAAAATTACATGGGAGAGATAATGAGTTCAAATTGCTAAGATCGTTTATGTTATGTCCATTCCTTCGTAATGACTGTCGTTAATACACTTACCTCATCTTCCAGTGCTTCTACAACTAATGGTAAGTAGCCAATTAACGTAAGTAAATGGCTGTTGCTACCGAGGCGGATTCGCTTAAAAAAAAGAAAAATACCAATAACTATTTATACAGCGAGTGACATCTAGAAAATGAAACACTGAGAATGATCGTTAATTCGCCACTGCTTTGTAAACAAATACTTGTATTATTTCAACAGAATGAGATGTAACAAATTTTCCACTAAATTCGCAATATTCAAAACAAGTAGCCTCACCCTCTACGTAACTTGATTCTGTGCATTGCACGTGGCACATGACTGACTCCTATCATCGAAAGATTCCGGAAATGCTGCACCTCTTACACTTTCCTTTCACCTCGTCAAATACAAAGACCAAATTTCATTTCCAGATGAACGCTATACTCCTGAAAAAAGTGCTGTCTCCATTGAGAATCGAACCTATGACTACACTCGTCAGGAGCATGAACGCTAAATCACTTCTCCAAGCTTCTCATGTTAAAAATAGCTACCATTATGGAGAAGCTAATGCATACATAATGTCATGTTCCTAATTTACTCATGGCAATTTTAAAGTGGAAACATATTCAGCAAAAATCGAGAAACGTTGAGAGGGAAGAATGATTAACATTTTTATTAGTGTTTTGCCACATTTTAAAATGGTGTGTAAATGCCGCGTTTTGAACAAGCAATCGTTTAGTTACGAAATTTTCTCTAGCTTGTTGAAAGTATGATCTCGAAAGTGGAAGGGAGGCAGTTGAACCAGCACCCGGTTGCCAAGAACCTTGTACCTTTCCAAAAACTACAAAGAGAGAGAGGAAAGGGATATTCAACTACTGAAATATAAAATATATGTGTGAAATTGAAACAGTGGAAAATCTTATAAGTGCATAGTAACGAACTTCAAACTATGGAAAACCTATTTTCGTGGAGGAAAACAGCATTGGTTTTCAAGTTCCTTTCGAAACTGAAACTGATTTTTCTTTATTATAAAATGGTGTGATATGAGGCGATACTATCCCTCAGCAAGGAAAATTTACGTAAGTCGCCGCCTTGCCTCCAACTTCCAACTGATGCAATGTCCATAATGTTCAATCTCACAAGCATTCCCCATCTATCCTAAACGCTCCAACAAACACCCTTTGCTAAAAAGTTTCCACTTCACACTAAACTACACCACTACAGAAAAGTGTATGTGTTCCTCCCTCAAACGGAGTGCTTAAAGTAACGTGAACGGTGTAGTGTAGGGATTGTATTTGCTTGCCGAAGGGAAGGTCGTGTGTTCAAAGCTCCTTTGCATTTTTTCCTTTCGGAAAGTAAACAGCCTTAGAAGAGAATACTGATCTACATTTCTGAGAAATTCTGTTGATATATATGCAAGTTAAGTCCAGCATTTCCGGATGACATTTGAATCGCCATAAGGAAGGTGCAACGTGGAATGTGCAGAAACATGTGACGTAAATTCCGCGGTAATGGTTTCGAACTTTGAATAGGGCAGACAATTTGTGGTTGTTTAATAGAAAAACCGGTGTATATTTTAACTTCGCAGAGAAGAGCACAAAAAAGAAAGAACATTCTGCTAGTATATATACTAGTATTGTTAAGTCCTCATTATGCACAGTTAAGCAAATCGGGACTGATCCTACAACTTAAACTGGAATTCAAACTACTGGGCAATGTGCAGTATTTATTTTGCTAAGAAGTAAAATATATTTATTTTCTCTTAGTTAAAACTTAACTTTGATTTTATTTAACCAACGAATGAACAGAGATATTACCCATACACTGAGAGGCATCACGTGAATGCTGCGAGTCTTCATGTGAACTTATTATTTGGCGTTTTAGTTAAATCATGTTCTTTTGACCAAATGAACGTGTCAAGATCAAAGAAAAATGGAAAAGTTCACATTTTACCAAAGGTCAGTATTGCTAATACAACCATTATTCGTCTTCTTCTTCTTCTAAGAGAACCAAACTCAACAAGCATAAAGTAACCACCACAATATTTGCTACCCCAAAAAGCTACCAGCCAATGGGAATACTTGAAACAGTTGTAGCACCAATCACTACCTTGACCAAAACGTGGCACTTTGTACGGCATGAATATAAATAAATAAACTAACTATTAGCAGTAACAAAGGAAGAAGTAGGACATATTAGAAACTCGAAAGAAGTGTGATGTTGATGCATTTCCTCGAGTCCGCTTTAGAAAGAAGCATTTCTTTTAACATTTTTGCTAGCGTAAATAAATGCTAAGTAAATGCTTCAAAATATCTTATAGCAAATAGTACGTACAGTACTTTACATTTACAAGAAAACATTTTATTTCATGGAACATTTCGGTTTGCTTTAGTGATTACAATGTATAATACATACAGCACGAAAGGCACATCGAGTTACACCATCTGTGATCAGTGCAGTTTGTTCGCAATTGAAAATATTAAAATATTCTTCTATACGTGTAGAGTAAACGCTAAAAAGTATGTATTTAAGAAACGCCATTGATTTGTACCTAAATTCAATTTATACGAAACGTTATTCCAGAGCGTATAGAAGAAATAGTGTGCGCACTCCCTGAGTTGCCGTGGTCCACCGCCTAGATGGCAGTGGTGACGTTTGAGACGGCGCGGAAGATGCTCGCGTTGCTTACATAACTAACTACATAATAAACAAAAATGCATGTTACTTACGTTTGGAGAAAAGCTCAGCAGCTGGATAGTTTGGAGAATTTCCGAGATGATTTTGCTGTCTTCGAGGCACTTAATTCCTTTCTTATCTGCTTGGTGCGGAAGAAAAATCGACATTTCAGATAGTGAAATACGAGTTTAGGTAGCGTACGCAGCACATGATCTTCACAACATCCTAATTGCGAAGTTTTTACAGCAATTATGTTTAAATTGTCCAAACACTCAAAAAATATATCACCCCATAAACTATTAGCACATGATATTTTTTCTGCAACAAATTCTTCCACTCGTAACAGCACATCATAAACACTTTTTGATGCATAGGTAAGGTATTTACAGCCGTCGCTCGAACCATAGTCTTGGATTAACGTAAGTGAGGCAGGTACATTAGTTGGTTCCCCGTGCAGAAAAGTTGTACACAGTTTACAATCCGTCACTTTGGAAATATACCGCACTATGTATCCTGCCAAATGATACACCAAGTATTCTTTACCAACACTTTGTTCATTTAAGTTCGGTATGTTGTTTTCCCAGTCCGGTATTTGAATTTCATCTTCAACAATGGAAATTTTTTCCCTTATTTTATTTTCAGCTTGCTTCTTCACAGAAATATTTTTATTTTCGGTTGCTCTTGCCAGAGTTCGCATTTGATTAACAAAAGACGTCAGAGGAGATTCAGTCCTGTATTCACAGTTTCCGCCCGCAAATAAAGCAAGTTTTGCTGGTACGTAAATTGATTGCAGCATATGTAAGTGCAGAAAATCCACAGTGGAGGGATGATCATCGCAAGTGAACGACCGCAATATACCAAAATGGCGTTCTAGGGGATCTTGATTAAATTTTCCTGTCAAAACGTACTTGTAATTGTTCTTCCACAAATATTCGGACACTTCTAAAGTACTTTCTAGAGTCACTCTTAGGACTCTAGAGTTTTTTCTGAAGCGAAGGAATTTCGATTATCTCTAAGGACAGCATTCCATTTTATTAAAGTTGTATGTGCTTCTGATCCTTTATATAGTGCCTGTGCAGGAGTGAATGAATTTAATGCGTCAACCAGGCAGTTTAGGTCCCTTGTGAAATTTTCCGTTGTTTCACTGCCTTCTAACCCCTCTGCATTAATACTCCGATAAAATTTTATTCCATTAGCCACAGATCTGCTGAACAGCTGCATTGCGAGTCTTACATTCATTCGTTGGAATGAATTAGGATCCAAATGAGCAGATGTCACTTTGTAGCAAGCTTTCATACCGGAAAGTTCAGTAGATGAATCATACACTTTTCTGTAAAATGAATAATCAACAATATCACCATTATAGTACACCTGCACTTTATCATGGAAGTTATTCCTTATGCATTTAAATATATGTGGTGCGTCTGAAAATGCCCAAAGCTTTCTACTAGGGTCAGCTGGATTGGATATAGAGCACTTAAGATTGTTTCTGTTTCCGGAAATTCCTAAGCATTTCCATAACTTTTTGTTAGATTGGCTACCGTCAGATGTAAAACCAATAATTCTCACCCCTGCTTTTTCCAAATGTATGATTACCTGGATAAGTATTTTTGTGAGAATGTCACCAGGGGTGGCATTCCTGCTAGCTAGCTATGGGTTGAATACAATTATACAGAAAACGAACAAACATAAAAACTAGAGCATGATTTGCTAATTGATTCTTGCTTTCGTCTGGAGTAAGATTTCCCAAATCAACAAAGCCGTCTATTTTTAAGGAATTCGAGTTAAACTGAATTGCTTCCCTAAGTTTAACTTCATCAAAAATCAGCATTCCGCTACGCTCATTCTCATTATTTTCACTAAAAAAATGTGTTATAGCGTCGATGTCATGGGAATTTACGCCGTAAGGACATTTAAGACCCTTCACCAATTTTCTCAAGTGAGCTTCAGAAGGCAAAGGTAGCAAATCGTGATGCAAACAGTGTCTATACCCCTTGGGGGACTTAATTTTTAAAAGAAGAGAATCCAGTATAAACTCAGAACTGTATCTCATTCCTGTCTTACTTTTCAATTGGCATTTCTTTAAGATTGTATCAATTACAATTTTTTTAATTTTTGCTAAGAGACGCAAACTGTTTTGACTGTGTGACCGTTGTCTTTAATTTAGCATCTTTAACGCCTTTTTCAAGCAAATTTATTTTAGCCTGTGCGACCTTTAGTTTATTCTGCGTTCTAATTAAATTGCGTTTCTGATTCTTAAGTTTTTTCTTTAGCAATGCTATTGTATTGCTAGCATCCGCAGTGTGAAGCAAATCATCCTCTACTGATAATCTTAATGATACATTGCGACGAGTACTTACTTTATTATCATCTGTCCGCAAGGATTGCCTTTTCATGGGAGATTTTCGCTTCTTAACTGTCTTAGAGAGGTATTTGGGCAGATTAGGAAATATATGAGGAACTGCTTCTGGTTTTAATTTCCACCTTTGTCGTGGAATTTCTACTGTATCGCCATCCACTATGAACGAATCCACTTTCACTAAAAGGTCAGTGGAAAAATGAATATCACACACATAGCAATTATGACTTAGTTTTTTATCTTGTCTAGGGATGGCACTCTCCCATTTTGAGAGACCATTACTGTCTTTAGGTGGCCTAAAAAAATGTCTACTGCCTGAAGAACAGCGGTCATATCCAGATCTACAGCCGGGTACGAAACACGTAGGCATCTTGTAGTTTTCGCTCGCTGCTGTCTCAAGCACAATAATAATGCGTTGAACACAACACAAACTAGTCACAACGTATCAATCACAAATCTAACGACACTAAACTCAATAACGTAACAACGTTGTCATTAATAAAAGTACACAATGTTATTCTAGCACAACAAAACACAACGCTCTACGTAAAGCGCGGCCGCACTGCAAGCAGAAGACGCTCGCAAGCGAAGGTGCTGCCAGTGTTTCGGTGGGGCACCGCTCTATTCACTTGGCTTACGGGAAGAAAACAAAGTGCACACACTTTCTCTTCTATAAGCTCTGGTTATTCCTCTTGGTTGAATAGTTATCGTATTTTAAAAATGTGAAGTGATACATTGTTTACCTCTCACGCGGCCGCTATTACAACTACATTCGTGATCTACAGGTCGCTTTCTGATAATCGATTTCAATAGAATGTGCTCTGGCTGGTCGATAGGCTCGGATTAAGTTAATTAGAACCAGTGGCGGCGATTAGGGGGGCGAGGGGGCAGTTGCATCTCCCTTTTCGTCACTTTTGCACCCGCACTATGCTAAATCGTATCTACAAAGGGAAGTATATAGCCTGTGCCTCCGCAGTTTTGGAACCCAATTGCCACCACTGATTAGAAATATTCCTAAATAGAAATTCTTTGACCGAACCTTGAATCCAATGAGTAAAATGCCGTTTTCTCTGAAAGTATTTCCTTTTAGCGTTCAATTCAAGGACTTGTTCGTGATTTTTTTAATCGTGTAGAAGGCGCTTTACTATGCTACTGCAACTTCCATTTCAAAATAAAATGCATTCTCGGAAATCTCCGAAATATATGTAGATTTTCATTGTCGATCATTGTAGTATCCAATTAGTTCTACTCAAGACGTGTTCGAATAAAAATGTTATAAATAAAAAAAAAAAGTATGTCTTTGTTCAAATCAGTAGGGTCGTTTGAGAATTAATTAATCGCCTATAATTCAGCTTTTGTCACTAGAGTGGTTAGTAGTTACTATTTCTAGATTTTCTCTGTGGCCTCCGTGGTGACGTAGTAGTAACGCCGGCGCTTTGTAATCGAGGAGTTCCGGCTTAGATAACTGGTGGAGGCAGGCAGGCTAGTACCATTTTAAACTGTGGTGTAGGTCCAGTCCCAATTAGTCAATCTGTGCATGACAGTGGACTTTAAGCGAAACTCAAATCTAGATTTTCTTTACGATACATGATCAACACCTAAATTTTGGATCTCCCATCTGAAATAGAACCCATAATGTTTTCCACTAGTCATAGACATATGGCTATGTGGGAGATCGCCTTTAAACCTGAGGAGTGCACGAATTTTCCTCGGAAGTCTATACCTCAAGTTGATTCACGTCCATACTGATAGTTACTTAAATATTCGCAGAAAGGGTATACGTTCCTCGTACTGTCATACACAAAGAGCAAGGCTATATTCCTGAGTATGCTGGCCTGGTGTTTTGAGTATGCTGACCTGAATTTTTGTAGACCTGTCCGAACATGCCTAGTTTAGTTTAGTTTATGTAAAGGACGGTCTGACCCTCAATCAGTGTACTTTAAATGTACTGCTCTTCTAACAACTGTCAAAAAGAAAATATTTTTTTCCCGCCAAAATTGCTATATTTAATTTATTGATATCCATAATTAGCAAGGACGTGGCTCAGCTGTTAGCATATGCAGATGATGTAGACTTACTGGGGGATGATGTAAATACAAATAAGAATAATGCTCAAATATTTTTCAAAGCAGTTAAGGAATTAGGTTTGGAAATTAGCAAAGAAAAAACTAAATATATGCTTACAGGCTGAAACCAAATGTTAGGTAATAATCAAAATCTAATTATTGATAGGCTAACAACTCGTTTGAACCTGTTTCCAAATCCAAGTAATCCTAACAAATGAAAATTATATTAAAGATAAAATAAAAAGCAGGCTTAATTATATTAAAGAGGAAATAAAAAGTAGGCTTAATTCACGAAATGCATGTTACCTTTCTCTTCATAAACTTTTGTCTTCTCGTTTAATATCTAAGAAACTAAAAGTTAAAATATACAAAACAGTAACACTGCCTGTACTATTATATGTATGCGAAACTTGGTCCCTTACATTGAAAGAGGAACATAAATTGAAAATATTTGGGCCAAAAAAGGATGAGGAGACAGGTGAGTGGAGAAGGTTACAAAATTTGTGTTCATGTCAAGATATTATTAGAATTAATAAATCAAGAAGACTTAGGTCGGCAGGCCATGTGGCACGAATGGGAGAGGAAAGAAGAGTTTACAGGATTCTTGTTGGGATACCTGATGGTAAGAGACCAGTAGGAAGACCAATACGAAGATAGAGGGATAATGTTGAGAAAAGGAAATTGGCAGGGATGGAAAAGAGTATATAGATCTGGCTCAGAATAGGGACAGATGGAAGGCGTATGTTACTGCAGTCATGAACCTTCGGGTTCAAGAAGGCTAGAGAGTTAGTTGGTTAGCAAGGACTTGAGCGTCGCAGTGTCGGTGACACCACTGGTGAAGATATAGTAATACAAGCAATGCAACGAGGTTAGTATCACTTTCTGTTAGTTTCAGACCTTTTCGGAATGATCCTCCATTTGTAGTTAATGAATAACGCACGGTTGAAGTGAGTGTTATCTTTTTGTATGTGTGTTGTGAATTTACCAAAACTAAAATGAATATTTTTAATAGTACAAGTATTTTATTATATCAATAACTTAACAAAAATTTTGAATAAATGGAAACATGGTTGTTGAGAGAGGAGGACATGCAATCTTATTATTTAAATGTCCATCCTTTTCTAGGAAATCTGTGACAATTGGTTTTGTTATTCAATAAATACATATTTTTTTACCTTCTTGACATCACTTGCCAGAGCTGTTGTTTATATAGCTACAAAATTTGCGATGAATAGGAGCTGTTATATCTCTATTATTTTTCTACCTTTTTTTACACATTCATGTAATAATAAAAGTACAATATTAATTATTAATTAATTTACATATTATTATGAATATGAGACTTATAAATTACATAAACATACTAATTTAAATATTTATATTATTACTACTACTTATGAGACACTTGGTTCGGATACCCCCTATCCCGAAAAAAATATTTCTAGATACGTGCCTGACACATTTTTGGAAGCGATAATCTAAGCGCTGCCTTCCTTGCTTGCCTTCCTATCAAGACCACGCTTCACCACCGACTTGTACATATCTAATGAATAATGATAAAGCTATGATCCAGAATAATATACAAGCACACGATAATAAATTTAAGGTGTAACAAATTTTCATACGTTATTATCAGGGTGTAAAATCACTGCAGATTGGTGGAGGGTGGGGGGAGGTGCATAGAGAAAAAATTGTTATTGGGGAAATTCCTCCCTGCCACCCCTCCAAATTTTGCACCTTATTTATTATTAAAATTAAGCAAAAACTTATAATGTGATTGTGACATTGACAATTGTTTTCCTCACTTATAACAACGTTTGGTTCTCATTTTGATTATTAAAATATTTATGATTGAAAAGTTTATTGCTGAAAAGAGCAGAGTTAAAAAACGATTTAGTTTGCTTTATACGGAGAACAAGGAAACTGCGTGCATCATCCTCAAGTTTCGCCATAATTTCAATAACTTTATCTCCAGACTCAAAACTAAATGTAAAACACAAAATAACTAATAGACTGAGCTCACAGCATAAACATTATAAGCCCGACCCTGTGGCCGAGTGGTTAGCACATCGCGCTGCGACGCCAAGGGTCCCGGGTTCGAATCCCGGTCGGGCTTGGTTGTTTGTGAATGTCCATTCATCAATTTCATCATCTCATCACTCATCCCCATCTTCGCAAATTAGCCAAGAGGCACAAAACGCGAAGTAAAATAAACTAAATCAATCAATCAATAAACATTATAAGTATAATTATCTCAAGAAGTTACTTTTAGAAACTTTCCTTGTGTATACAGTTCAATAAACCATACCATTTTATTAATAATGAATTGAATTTTAAAAACATTATCTCCTAAACAAAATGAGATGCAGTACCGTTCAAAGAAAATGGCGCATGAAAACTGCCTAATTCCAACATCTCTCGAAATTATGTCTGAACTTGGTCTGTCCATCAGAGTGACGTTGCCTTCGGAGAAACAGGAGGCGTGTGACTCACCATCTTCTTCACAGGTAGAAGAACCAATATCGGGCTGCCAAATGTTGAAAAAGCGCTGTTGTTGGTTAAATATTGTTTCAGTAAGGACGGCCGGTCAGAAGAAAGAATAGATAAATGTGCATATTTGCTTTAATTGTGCTGCAGAATTTACAAAATATTATTAATAGTATCCGTGTACATTCCAATAAACTATGTGTATCACACTTAATAAAACAGTTCGCAGGATGTTTATACTAAATAAGATACTGCATACACTGGCGTACACAGAGGGAAGCTGATGGGGCTACAGATCCTTCCAAAATTTTTAGAAAATCAACATTTTTAAATGAAAGTAGTAGAGAACTCTGTAAAAACAATGTGGTAAATGCACACATCCATTAAAATGCGTCCCGATTGCCAGTTTTGAGAATGGAAACTTCTAAAAATACAAAATATATTGCGAATGCCGCGCCCCCTAGAAATCAGCTATGTGGTATATACCTGCAAAATTCCAGCCCCTACCGAAAAAAACCTTGTGTACGCCATTGACTACATATATATTTGCGGGAAACCTAGAAAAACGACAACTTGTATTTGTGCAGAAAATTATGCACTTCTTCCCATGTATACAATGTAATCTCCAGTTCACATGGGGGTAATAAAATTTGGAAGTTTGTCTTTGCTTCTTAGACCTATAGATTCTACATGATCAAATAATCAGCGTGCTACTACGCCAGGGATTCCGGGTTGGAATCACGGCATGGATATCCTTTATGAACATCTGGTCATCAATTTCATCATATTGTTATTCATCTTCATCTTTCTAATTTGCCAAAAGTGACAGAAATGTGAAGCAAACATATTTTCTCCAATTGTTATAGTATCCCACATCAGTAGTTAAGTCTTTTCACCACATAATGAGACAATTTCAGTTTCGTTGTAGCATTCCCATCAAACTAGTTCATCTTCACCATGAATTCACGCACACATTAGTAATCGCTTAAACAAATAAATATTCCTCGTATTGTCAAACACAAATAGTACCTCGATATGAAGTTATACGAGTGTATAAATTTTCCTCAGAAGTCTACACACACTAATACCTTAATATGCATTCACGCCCATATTAGTAATAGCTTGAACATACACAGATATGACAAGCATTCCTCGTATTGTCAAACACAAAGAGTTCCTAGGTATGAAGTTATGCGAGTGTATGAATTTTCATCGGAAGTTGATACACCACGTGAATACCTCACCATGCATTCACGCCCATAGTAGTAATTCCTTAAACATACACAGATATGACAAACATTCCTCGTATTGTTAAGCACAAAAAGTGCCTCTGTATGAAGTTATGCGAGTGTATGAATTTTCCTCGGAAGTTCTACACACATGAATACCTCAATATGCATTCACTCCCATATTAGTAATAACTTGAACATACACAGATAGGACAAACATTCCTCGTATTGTTAAACACAAAAAGTACCTCTGTATGAAGTTATGCGAGTGTATGAATTTTCCTCGGAAGTTCTACACACATGAATACCTCAATATGCATTCACGCCCATATTAGTAATAGCTTGAACATACACAGATATGACAAACATTCCTCGTATTGTTAAACACAAAAAGTACCTCTGTATGAAGTTATGCGAGTGTATGAATTTTCCTCGGAAGTTCTACACACATGAATACCTCAATATGCATTCACGCCCATATTAGTAATAGCTTGAACATACACAGATATGACAAACATTCCTCGTATTGTCAAACACAAAAAGTACCTCTGTATGAAGTTATGCGAGTGTATAAATTCTCCTCGGAAGTTCTACACACATGAATACCTCAATATGCATTACACGGCCATATTAGAAATAGCTTGAACATACACAAATATGACGAACATTCCTCGTATTGTCAAACACAAAAAAGTACCTCGGTATGAAGTTATAGGAGTGTATGAAGGTTCCCACATAAATTTCAAGTCCATTTTCCGTGATATTTCCCCTAGTTTTCAGAAACTTTTTTTTTTTCAGAATGCCTGATACATTGTTCATTAATATTGTAAATTCATGTTATAAAGCCCTTTACATTTTGCCTTACAACAATAATACCCTCACCTCATCTTACATTACTAACATTAAGAGTGTTGCAGATTAATTAGTATCCTATCAGTATTAGCTGATATAGGTATACCCGTTTGATTGCTTGACTTGGTGTTTTAAGTCCACTTTAAGCACAGTAAACCTACAGTTTAAAGTGGAATCCGAACCACTATGTGACTCCACCGGGAATCGAAAACGGGACCACTGCGCCATAGGGGAGGCCCAATATAGACATATCCGTTTATCACGAAAATTACAGGTAAATTTATCAGTCATACACATTTATCAATGACCAATAATTTAGTGAAAAATTAAAATATTTGTTAATATTTTCATGTGCCGTACCTTTGGAAAAAATTCTAAATACCTGTTTCCTTTTCAAAGACAAAACCCATTGGGGTCACCTGGTTATACACAATAACTAAGAGGTGTATGAACTGCTCATGTTTGCAATTTTACATTGGATCACTATAATATTGGTTATCAATATCAGTATTTTTTTTTTATCAAAATCAGTAAATTTTATGGTTTACTGATAGTAGCATAAACTTACATCTGATCATCCCTAATTATTACTTTCTCATACGACTCAAGAAACAAATTATAAAGCGACATATATTTGCATTTAATTAAAGACAAAGGTAGAAAAATTTATTGAAATAAACCATCTGTTCTAACTGTATTACAGTTCAAAAAATAAAATGTCAAACAAAACATATAGAAAAACTCTATATGATTTCAGTTTTTGACAAACAGAATTTTACAAATGTACACGATGTTAAATAATGTGTAATGAGAAACTAAAGTCTATGTCCTCAAAGTAGCTTGTGTAAAGTAAGTTATTGCAGTTGAAATTATTAATGCTTATTAATTGTAATGAATATTACTTATTAGTCGTAGGAAGAATCATACTCTAGTGCCTCTGATGCGCTCAAATGGTATTACATTTATCAATTAGAAGATTTTCCAGGATATTTGCACGAGATTTGTAATTTATTCAAATTGCTTGAAATTCCAGATTCTCAAGTTTTTAGGTTTCTGTGTTGGAATCCTGAAAACATGAATACCTTATCATAAAGAAGTCGTCATACGGGTGGGAAAGGGGGGGGGGGTTCAACGCCCTTACTCTCCTCTGGAGCCATTAATACACAGTTTCTTGTATTCCCATATGTACAAATGGAAATTCCTCGGAAGTCGATACACAGGTGAATACCTCGATGTGCATACACAACGACAATAATTTGAAATTTTCCTCGAAGTTCCATAAACAATTTGAAAATTCAAATTTTACTTCGAAATTCCATACACGCAAGAATTACTTCTTAAAGTAGGTGTAACAAACCCCATACACATTCTATACACAATTCAAATTTTTCCTCTGAAAGCAGATTTTAGGTTTGTAAAATACCTCGGTTCTAAATTTCTATTTTTGGGGTTTAAAATAAGCCTGACACGCCAAAGTCAGATTTTTTCTAGTAAACCACATCAAAAACTATTCTAAGACATGTCAGATTGCAATCGGAGAGGTACCTCGGAACGTCTGTGAAAAGTTGATTTTCCTCGGATCTACATCTCACAAACGTGTGTGTGTGTGTGTGTGTTTTTATGTCAGATTGCAATCGGAGAGGTACCTCGGAACGTCTGTGAAAAGTTGATTTTCCTCGGATCTACATCTCACAAACGTGTGTGTGTGTGTGTGTGTTTTTGTTTGTTTTTTTATATTGTTTAGTAGTTGTGGTGTGTGTGTGTTTATATTGTGTTATAGTTGTGATGTGTTTGTGTGTGTCTTGTGTAGTAGTTGTGATGTGTTTGTGTGTGTCTTGTGTAGTAGTTGTGATGTGTTTGTGTGTGTCTTGTGTAGTAGTTATGCTGTCTAATGTGTTTGTGTTAGTCTTGTGTAGTAATTGTGCTGTCTAATATGTTTGTGTTTGTCTTGTGTAGTAGTTCCTCCATTCATATTGGGGGTTAGGTCTAGAGCTGACAACTCTGCACTGTAAAAAACATGTCAAGAAACAGAAATATAAGGCCATGGATGTTCCCAAGGTAAAATATTCCGGAGGTAAAATAGTCCCCCGTTCGGATCTCCGAGTGGGGACTACTTTGGGAGGTCCCTGGACTAAGGATAAGATCAACGTTAGGAATAAGGATATTAAATTAGGCACCTGGAATGTTCTGAGCCTTTACCAGCCTGGGGCATTTCAGTGTACAGTATAAATTAGATGTAGTAGCTGTCCAGGAAGTTAGGTGGCCAGGAGAAGGGAATTGTAAAACTAAAAATTATACTTTTTTCTATGGTGGTACTGAAAATCATAATTTTGGAACAGGCTTTTCATAAATAATAGAATTATCTCGGCTCTTAAAACAGTAGAATTTATTAATGATAGGATATCATATGCAGTTTTACAGGGTAGGTGGTGTAAAATTATTTTAATAAACATACATGCACCAACGGAAGATAAAGATGATAATACTAAAGATGATTTTTATACAGAGTTAGAACAGGTCTTTGATAAATTTTCTCAGTATGATATGAAAACTCTGTTAGGTGACTGTAATGCACAGAATGGCAAAGAAGAGACATTTAAACGGTATAGTCACAATATCATAATTAAAACGCTTTTCAGACTCTGAAAAGCATAATAATTCATCTTTTTAATGAAAATCATCTCTGGCTTGGTCTGTTGAGAAAATGAGTTTCAAACGATTTAATTTCTCGAAAAATCAAGTTTCCATCCTTTAGACGATATGTTATAATTAAAACGCTTCTCAGTTTCTGGAATGCAAGATAATTCAATATTTTTATGAAAATCATTTCTGGCTTGGTCTGTAGCGAAAATTAGTTTCAAACGAGTACTCGAATTGAACGTGAAAATACTCGAGACATTAAGTTTTGATCGTATAGTCAGAATGTCATAATTAAAACTCTTTTCAGGCTGTGAAAGGGTTAATAATTCAACATATTAATAAAATTCATATCTTGCTTGGTCAGTATAGAAAGTGAGTTTCAAGTGAGTATTTGCATTAAACGCGAATGTCATAATTAAAACTCTTTTCAAGCTCTGAAGGGATAATAATTCAAGAGTTTAAAGAAAATCATCTCTGGTTTGGTCTGTACTTAAAATTAGATTGAAACGATTGATCGATTGATTGATTGATTTAGTTTATTTTATTTCGCGTTTTGTGCCTCTTGTCTAATTTTCGAAGATGGGGATTGCTAGTGTCGTAGAGGCTTGAGCATTTTACATTGTACTCAGTAAATCAGTGTTCTACTTCACAGCAAATTATGAAATAACAATAATGTATATAGTTCAAAATCACAACTCTGTTCCCTGATGAGTATACTTATTATTTGCACTGAATAAATACATTATTTATGCACCAATTACTAAGATTCGAACTATATGCAAAACGTTCTTGTTATGTCTTTTCACATGTTTCTTACAACTGGTTGCTACGCAACAAAACAGTATGCTATGACATTTCTTTCTTTCTCTTTTACACAAGAAGTGATTATATGATTATATATTTTACAATTTGAAAACAGTCACAACATTCTCCCTCCTTCGGAGAAAAATTTTAGAACATTGGTTTTAAAATTTATAGATAACATGATAAATTACAACGAAAACAAACCCTCATGACATACATTTTGCAATTAATTAACACAGAAAATATTTTAAAACATATCATAATTATTGAAAACATATTAACATTTCTTAATAAAAGGCTGTTGAAAAGTGTACATAATTCGTCCTTTCTTTCCTGGCTACAATTGAATTTCTTTAAATTGGATACATTATGTGTTTGTACAGTTCCCTTTCCATCCAACGATAAAAGTTCACAACAGTTACCATTGGTTTCTTTAACTAAATATGGACCAAGCCACAAGTCCATAAATTTGTGTATTCGCTTCCACTCAGCACTGCTTTGTCCATGCTTTTTGACTAATACTATATTATTGGTCTAAATCCTTGTGTATCTATCACTAGTTTCCTTAGGCTTGATTTTATATTTTTCCTTCAAACGAGATTTGGCAATTAAATTTTTTATATCTCCAAGGAACTGCTTTCAATGTCTCAGACCAATCAATTTGGTTTAAAACAGGATCTCTTATTTCATGATGCAAAAATAATTCATTTGGAGTGTATCCCGTTATTCAGATACGGAGTTATTTAATAGTCCTAAAACAAAATCTAAATTATTTAACCAATTTTCATGATTTTTGCTTATGTACAGTCGTAATAATCTAATTAAGTCCTTGTTGTATCGTTCAATAGGATTGGCAAACGGAGAATAAACTGAAGTTGTGATATGCCTTATTTTAAATTCTTCCACAAATGTTTTCCATTCTTGTGACTTGAATTGCGAACCATTATCAGACAGTAGACTATTACATACAGGATAATGATAAAAATATTGCAGTTTAAATTTATGAATTACTTCTCCATATGTTGCTTTCCTTAAATGATATGCCATAAGAAACTTAGACATTACATCTATTACAGTCAATATAAATGTGTAACTTTGAGATTTCGGAAGTGGTCCTATCAAATCAACTGAAATCAAATAATGTGCACTGGTAGAATAAACGTGTAAATCATCCTTTTCATTTTTCAAAACAGCTTGTTTAGTTCTGGCGCAAGTTAAACAATTCTTCAAATACTGTTTAATACTGAAGTTCATCTTTGGCCAATAATATAATTTCTTACATTTACTGAAAACCTTTCTATATCCAAAATGTCCTTTATGTAAGATTTTTTGTAATCAAATCAAACTAATGTCCAATTATTTTCAGAAACACATTTTAAAAATAAAATACTATCTTGGAAAGCATTCTGAGTCTTACAAGACTTGGAAAATTTCAGTTCTCAATCTTCTGAATTAAAGCACTACAATATGCGTCACGATGTTGAGACTCTGTCCAGAATTCCAAAGTATCATCTTCAATAATATCCAATTCTAAGATATTAATAAAAAAGTCAGATAAATAAATATTTCCTGTAGTAGTGTCAGGATATCGACTTAATGTGTCAACCGCTTGATTGTTTACTCCAGAAACATGGTGGATATCATAATCAAAACCTTGTAGTTTTAAATACTATCTATTTAAACGTGGATTTAAAGTTCTTGCTGACTCCAGCCAAGAAAGAGATTTGTGATGTGTGAACAAATTAATTTTAGTTTCGGCTACATAAATATAAAATTTCTCAAAAGCAAAAATAATTGCTAAACATTCGATTTCATGTGTACTGTAAGATAACTCATTACCACGAAGAACTCTACTTGCATATTGAATAATCCTGGGGTTATCTTCTGGTGTCTCTCCATTTTGCCATAAAACACCTCCAATACCTTTCTTTGAACCATCTACATTTATGTTAAAAGGTTTAGAAAAATTAGGCTGTGCTAAAGCTTCTGCAGATGTAACCAAATCACGTAACCTTTCAAAAGCTTCTACATGCACTTCCTTCCACGTCCAGAGAACTTTAGAAGTTCATAAAGTGGATGGGCAAACTCTGCAAATTTATTCACGAATTTTCTTCTCCAGTTAACTAAACCCAAGAATTTTCGAAGTGACCTTTTGTTATTTGGTGTTGGAAAATTTATTATAGCAGAATTCTTACTACTATCTACCTTAATTTCATTTCCAGAAACAATATGTACAAGAAAAGCAATTTCTTTCGAAGCAAATTTGCACTTTGAAAACTTGATGGACATATTAACATCTTTCAATTTTTGCAGAACAGCTTCCAGTTGTGTTAAATGCTTGCTCCTGCCAAGTTTTACTAAAGTTCAAGAGATCGTCTAAATAGCAAACAACAAAGTTGTTGAATTCTCTCGTGTATTAGAATTGAACGTGAATTTCTCGAGACATCAAGTTTTGACGGTATTGTCTTAATATCAAAATTATTATCATCTTTTTAATGAAAATCATCTCTGGCTTGGTCTGTTGAGAAAATGAGTTTCAAACGATTTAATTTCTCGAAAAATCAAGTTTCCATCCTTTAGACGATATGTTATAATTAAAACTTGCGCCAGAACTAAACAAGCTGTTTTGAAAAATGAAAAGGATGATTCACACGTTTATTCTACCAGTACACATTATTTGATTTCAGTTGATTTGATAGGACCACTTTCGAAATCTCAAGGTTACACATTTATATTGACTGTAATAGATGTAATGTCTAAGTTTCTTATGGCTTATCCTTTAAGGAAAGCAACATCTAGAGAAGTAATTCATAAATTTAAACTGCAATATTTTTATCATTATCCTGTATGTAATAGTCTACTGTCTGATAATGGTTCGCAATTCAAGTCACAAGAATGGAAAACATTTGTGGAAGAATTTAAAATAAGGCATATCACAACTTCAGTTTATTCTCCGTTTGCCAATCCTATTGAACGATACAACAAGGAGTTAATTAGATTATTACGACTGTACATAAGCAAAAATGATGAAAATTGGTTAAATAATTTAGGTTTTGTTTTAGGACTATTAAATAACTCCGTATCTGAATAACGGGATACACTCCAAATGAATTATTTTTGCATCATGAAATAAGAGATCCTGTTTTAAACCAAATTGATTGGTCTGAGACATTGAAAGCAGTTCCTTGGAGATATAGAAAATTTAATTGCCAAATCTCGTTTGAAGGAAAAATATAAAATCAAGCCTAAGGAAACTAGTGATAGATACACAAGAATTTAGACCAATGATATAGTATTAGTCAAAAAGCATGGACAAACCAGTGCTGAGTGGAAACGAATACACAAATTTATGGACTTGTGGCTTGGTCCATATTTAGTTAAAGAAACCAATGGTAACTGTTGTGAACTTTTATCGTTGGATGGAAAGGGAACTGTACAAACACATAATGTATCCAATTTAAAGAAATTCAATTGTAGCCAGGAAAGAAAGGACGAATTATGTAAACTTTCAAAAGATTTCAACAGCCTTTTATTAAGAAATGTTAATATGTTTTCAATAATTATGATATGTTTTAAAATATTTTCTGTGTTAATTAATTGCAATACGTATGTCATGAGGGTTTGTTTTCTTTGTAATTTAACATGTTATCTAAAAATTTTAAAACCAATGTTCTAAAATTTTTCTCCGAAGGAGGGAGAATGTTGTGACTGTTTTCAAATTGTAAAATATATAATCATATAATCACTTCTTCTGTAAAAGAAAAAGAAAGAAATGTCATAGCATACTGTTTTTTTGCGTAGCAACCAGTTGTAAGAAACATGTGAAAAGAGATAACAAGAACGTTTTGCATATAGTTCGAATCTTAGTAATTGGTGCATAAATATTGTATTTATTCAGTGCAAATAATAAGTATACTCATCAGGGAACAGAGTTGTGATTTTGAACTATATACATTATTGTTATTTCATAATTTGCTGTGAAGTAGAACACTGATTTACTGAGTACAATGTAAAATGCTCAAGCCTCTACGACACTAGCAATCCCCATCTTCGAAAATTAGACAAGAGGCACAAAACGCGAAATAAAATAAACTAAATCTATCAATCAATCCATCAATCGTTTCAAACTAATTTTATGTACAGACCAAACCAGAGATGATTTTCTTTAAACTCTTAAATTATTATCCCTTCAGAGCTTGAAAAGAGTTTTAATTATGACATTCGCGTTTAATGCAAATACTCACTTGAAACTCACTTTCTATACTGACCAAGCAAGAGATGAATTTTATTAAAATGTTGAATTATTAACCCTTTCACAGCCTGAAAAGAGTTTTAATTATGACATTCTGACTATACGATCAAAACTTGATGTCTCGAGTATTTTCACGTTCAATTCGAGTACTCGTAAGAAACTAATTTTCGCTACAGACCAAGCCAGAAACGATTATCATAAAAATGTTGAACTATCTTGCATTCCAGAAACTGAGAAGCGTTTTAATTATAACATATCGTCTAAAGGATGGAAATTTGATTTTTCGAGAAATTAAATCGTTTGAAACTCATTTTCTCAACAGACCAAGCCAGAGATGATTTTCATTAAAAAGATGATTTATTATGCTTTTCAGAGCCTGAAGAGCGTTTTAATTATGATATTGTGACTATACCGTCAAAACTTGATGTCTCGAGAAATTCACGTTCAATTCGAGTAATTTTGAAACTCATTTTCTCTACAGACCAAGCCAGAGATGATTTTCATAAAAATGTTGAATTATCTTGCATTCCAGAGACTGAGAAGCGTTTAAATTATTACATATCGTCTAAAGGATGGAAACTTGATTTTTCGAGAAATTAAATCGTTTGAAACTCATTTTCTCAACAGACCAAGCCAGAGATGATTTTCATTAAAAAGATGAATTATTATGCTTTTCAGAGCCTGAAAAGCGTTTTAATTATGATGTTGTGGCTATACCGTCAAAACTTGATGTCTCGAGAAATTCACGTTCAATTCTAGTACTAGTTGGAAACTCATTTTCTCTACAGACCAAGCCAGAGATGATTTTCATAAAAATGTCGAATTATCTTGCATTCGAAAGACTGAGAAGCGTTTTAATTATAACATTTCGACTATAGGATGGAAACTTGATTTTTCGAGTAAATCACGAGCTAGCACTCGTTTGAAACTCATTTCCTCAACAGACCAAGCCAAAGATGATTTTCATTAATAAGTTGAATTATTATGCTTCTCAGTTGATGAAAGGCGTTTTAATTATCACATTTCGACTATATAATAAAAGCTTGATTTTTCGTGAAATTCGCTTTCAATGCTATAATTGGTTTGAATCTCATTTTATCTACAGATTTAGCCAGAGATGATTTTCATTAAAATGTTGAATTATTATGCTTTTCAGAGACATTAAAGCGTTTTAATTATGACATTTCGACTATAGGATATTATAAACTTAATTTTTCGAGAAATTCGTTTAAATGCTAATACTCACTTGAAAGTCATTTTCCATACAGACCAAGCCATAGATGATTTTAATAAAAATGGTGTATTATTATGCTCTTCAGAGCGCGAAGAGCGTTTTAGTTCTAACATTTGGATTATAGGATGTATACTTGACTGTTCGAGAAATACGCGTTCAATGGTGGTATTCGTTTGAAATTAATCTTGTCTACATACCAAGCCATAGATGATTTTCATTAAAATGTTGAATTATTTTGCTATTCAGAGTCTAGAAAGCGTTTTAATTATCACATTTCGACTATAGGATCAATACTTGCTTTTTCGAGAAATTCGCGTTCAATGCTATATACAGTCCAAGCCAGAGATGATTTTCATTAAAATATTGAATTATTATGCATTTCAGAGCCTGAAAAGCGTTTTAATTATCACATTTGGACTACTGGATGAATACTTAATTTTCGATAAATCCACGTTCAATGCACTCGTTTCTAACTTATTTTCCCTACAGACCAAGCCAGAGATGATTTTCATTAAAATGTTGTATTTTTATACTTTTCAGAGCCTAAGAAGCGTTTCAATTATGACAATTCGACAATAGGATCAAAACTTCATTTTTCGAGAAATTCGCGTTCAATGCTAATACACACATAAAACTCATTTTCTATACAGACCAAGACATTGATGATTTTCATAAATATGTTGTATTTTTATCCTTTTCAGAGCCTGAAAAACGCTATATACTTGGTTTTTCGAAAAAAATACGCGTTCATTGGTAATTTTCGTTTGAAAGTAATTTTGTCTAAAGACCAAGCCAGAGAAGATTTTCAATAATATTTTGAATTATTATCCTTTTCAGAAGATGAAAAGCGATTCAATTATCCTTGCACTTGGTGTTCCGGTTCTACTAATTATACTCAAATTCATCCAGACATGTCTGATAATAGAGCTTCAAGAATGAATAATACACAGAGAGCATTTAATTCTCATAATGATAAGGATGAGTCTAGAAGGAAACTGTTTAATCGTTCTTACCTTTTGCACATATTTTGCTGGTATTCAACAGTCACCAAACAGTCATGATAGTGAATTTGTGAATGGAATAGAAAATTGTAATGGTACATATAATTTTCAAGAAGATTGTAATGCAAGACCGAACTCTAATTCTTTACCCTTGTACATGAGCAAAGATAGACATTTGAAGTTAAATGAATTGTCTTTACTGCCAAAGTTCTCAGGTCGAGTTGAAGCGCAATCTGCAAGAGAATACTTGGAACAATTAAACTCAACGTTAGATCTGATAAGAGTGCCTGATGATAAACGATTGCATAGCATTCAGAATTGTTTTACAAATCGAGCAGCTTATTGGTTTAGAACACACAAAAGATATTTCTGTTTTTATACTGATTTCGAAAGTAAGTTTATTCAACAGTTTGCTTCGCCTGAAATGTTACAGTCACAGTTAGCTGTTTAAAGGAATCAAAAATACGACCAAAATGCACATGGAAGCTAAGAAACCTTTGCACTAAAAACACATTCAACAATCCGAATGATGTTGATGTTATACAATTGATAATGAGCCATTTGCCTGATAATGTTGCTAACAATATCGCTTGTCATAGTGTTCAGACGATGGATCAGCTTACAAATACTACGAACTAGTACGAAAGGACTTATGAAGATTTAGATTGCGACAAGTCTAACAAAGGTCTTAAGAAGAATGAACATGAAAGATTAAATTTACGACATGTAAATATTCGACAAACAAGAAGTACTAGTTCTTCTTCTACTCAAACTCTGCCTTCTGACAATTTGGGTGCCTCTGTAGGAAATAGTTTAGACAATGTAAACCAATCTATGAGATCAAGATATAATGCAAGTAATGCTACTAATTTTGGAAATTTCCGACGAAATAGAAATCAGATGTTTCATAGGAATTTTTACAATACTGGCAGGTTTTACCGTAATAATAATAGAAATATCCCGAATGAGAATTCCAGACAAGATAATGGTCTTAACTTTAGGCAGCCTAACTACAGATTTTCTAGGAATGGTTACTTTAATAGTAACAGATCTTTGTTTCCCTCTGTTTGCGAAAACTGTCCGCCACAAAATGGAGGTGTGCCAGTGGTGAGTGATACAATGAGGAATCAGCCCAGCAATATGCAAAGTAATATAATGACGAGTACATCTAATACTGGTGTAAGTCCTAATTTGACTCAAAATCCAACTTCTGGTGTTCAGTCTTTACAATATAATGATGCTAGGCAACAGCAGTTGGAAAGGCAGTCTACTTTAAATTAAAGTGGCAGTCGCAAAGAGCCTCTTTCCCTCTGCACTACCTACAAGACGCACAAGGAAGAGTCAAATGATTTATTTAATGTTTGTGATGCTATGCAATTTTCGAATGAAAATGCATGAAGTAACTTGCAAATTAATTTTTTGTTACAATGGTTTGAGGAAGAACCTGACTGGGTTATTAACGATGAAGATATTCCTGTACCTTTAACGGAAGTTCCGATTGTGCATGGAATTATATGTCAATTGCCTATCATTTGTATAATAGATTGTGGTAGCCAAGCAAATGTTATGAATTATGAGGTTTGGTGTAAGATATCATGTATTCATGTATTGGTAATCTTACGTTGGACAAGGTGGATGACATTAGACTATCTGGATTTGCTGGAAATAATAAGTGCAAAATTGTCGGTTGTAAGACGATAAATATTCAGATTGACTGCGAATACTTTCCAATGGAATTTTTCATTTTAAAAGAACTTAATGCAGACATTATTTTAGGTGTTCCTTTCTTACGAAAGTACAAAGCAATTGTGGATTTTAGGAATCAGAATGGAAGTTTAATAACTTCATCTGGAAAGCAAGTGTGTACAACATTAGATAATAAGAATAATAGTACGATAAGTGTTGAATCTGACAAGCTTGTATCTGATGTCAAGCACGATACTGACATAACTGAGAATAAATTCCAGTCATGTAGAATGTTAAAATATGTACATATGTTAGATATTGAAACAAATTATATGCCTTCCCAGAGGGATATTCACGAGAAAGTATTTTCAATTGAAGATATCGGTGACTCACAGAAACGTGATTTATTTTCACTTTTATGGAATTATCACGAACAATTTTCTGACAAACCAAGACATGCCAAGGTAGAACCATATAAGATACAGTTAGACAGTAACGTACCTATTGCCACGGCACCTTATCCTATACCAATTTCTAGGAGAAAGAAATTAGAAGAAGAACTCGCCAAATGGGAAAGTTGGGGTATCATATATCAAGAATCTTCCCCATATTTAAATCCTCTACACATTGTGCCAAAACAAGACCAGTAGTGGATTTTAGAAATTTGAATAAGCATGTCATCAGTCCTCAAGTTAGAGTTGAACCAATTCATGAAATGTTACAACGATTTTTGAGATCAAATTATTTCTCTCCTATTGATTTATCGTGTGGCTATTTCCAGATCCCATTAACTCCAGAATCACGTCTTTATACTGATTACTCATGAAAAACTAAATATGCTGACCAAGGCAGTAATTTATTTTATTAAAAACATAAAGTAACGTAACGTTTCAACCTTCAAACTTTTGTACTTGATACAGAGTCTGAAGAAGACCTTGCTAGAAGGTTGAAACGTTACGTTAGTTTATGTTTTTAATAAAATAAATTACTGCCTTGGTCAGCATATTTAGTTTTTCATAATCATGGAAACAAGGCTTAATGGAGTTATGATTTCTCATATCGTGGTAGACAGTATTTATTTCGATATCTTCCCTTCGGCATACGAGCTGCTGTGTACATTTTTCAAGACAGGATACCAAATTTTCACGAGAGAATTCAACAACTTTGTTGTTTGCTATTTAGACGATCTCTTGATCTTTAGTAAAACTTAGCAGGAGCATTTAATATACCTGGAAGCTGTTCTGCAAAAATTGAAAGATGTTAATATGTCCATCAAGTTTTCAAAGTGCAAATTTGCTTCTAAAGAAATTGCTTTTCTTGGACATATTGTTTCTGGAAATGAAATTAAGGTAGATAGTAGCACGAATTCTGCTATAATAAATTTTCCAACACCAAATAACAAAAGGTCACTTCGAAAATTCTTGGGTTTATTTAACTGGAGAAGAAAATTCGTGAATAAATTTGCAGAAGTTGCCCACCCACTTTATGAACTTCTAAAGTCGAATATTCTCTGGACGTGGATGGAAGTGCATGTAGAAGCTTTTGAAAGGTTACGTGATTAGGTTGTATCTCCAGAAGCTTTAGCACAGCCTAATTTTTCTAAACCTTTTAACATAAATTTAGATGGTTCAAAGAAAGGTTTTGGAGGTGTTTTATGGCAAAATGGAGAGACACCAGAAGATAACCCCAGGATTATTCAATATGCAAGTATCGTGGTATTGAGTTATCTTACAGTACACATGAAATCGAATGTTCAGCAATTATTTTTGCTTTTGAGAAATTTTATATTTATGTAGCCGGTACTAAAATTAATTTGTTTCTTGGCTGGAGTCAGCAAGAACTTTAAATCGACGTTTAAATAGATGGTGTTTAAAACTACAAAGTTTTGATTATGATATCCACCATGTTTCTGGAGTAAACAATCAAGCGGCTGACACATTAAGTCGATATCCTGACACTACTACAGGAAATATTTCTTTATCTGATTTGTTTATTAATATCTTAAAATTGGATATTATTGAAGATGATACTTTGGAATTCTGGAAGGAGTCTCAACATCGTGACGCATATTGTAGTGCTTTAATTCAGAAGATTGAGAACTGAAATTTTCCAAGTCTTGTAAGACTCAGAATGCTTTCCAAGATAGCATTCTATTTTTAAAATGTGTTTCTGAAGATAATTAGAGATTAGTTGTGCCAGTTTCATTAATACCGAAAATCATACATAAACTGCATAATTTGCAAGGACATTTTGGATATAGAAAGGTTTTCAGTAAATGTAAGAAATTATATTATTGACCAAAGATGTACTTCAGTATTAAACAGTATTTGAATAATTGTTTAACTTGCGCCAGAACTAAACAAGCTGTTTTGAAAAATGAAAAGGATGATTTACATGTTTATTCTACCAGTCCACATTATTTGATTTCAGTTGATTTGATAGGACCACTTCCGAAATCTCAAGGTTACACATTTATATTGACTGTAATAAACGTAATGTCTAAGTTTCTTATGGCATATCATTTAAGGAAAGCAACATCTAGAGAAGTAATTCATAAATTTAAACTGCAATATTTTTATCATTATCCTGTATGTAATAGTCTACTGTCTGATAATGGTTCGCAATTCAAGTCACAAGAATGGAAAACTTTTGTGGAAGAATTTTAAATAAGGCATATCACAACTTCAGTTTATTCTCCGTTTGCCAATCCTATTGAACGATACAACAAGGAGTTAATTAGATTATTACGACTGTACATATGCAAAAATCATGAAAATTGGTTAAATAATTTAGGTTTTGTTTAGGACTATTAAATAACTCCGAATAACGGAGTTACACTCCAAATGAATTATTTTTGCATCATGAAATAAGAGATTCTGTTTTAAACCAAATTGATTGGCCTGAGACATTGAAAGCAGTTCCTTGGAAATATAAATGTTTATTTGCCAAATCTCGTTTGAAGGAAAAATATAAAATCAAGCCTAAGGAAACTAGTGATAGATACACAATGATATAGTATTAGTAACAAAAAGCATGGACAAAGCTGTGCTGAGTGGAAACGAATACACAAATTTATGGACTTGTGGCTTGGTCCATATTTAGTTAAAGAAACCAATGGTAACTGTTGTGAACTGGTATCGTTGGATGGAAAGGGAACTGTACAAACACATAATGTATCCAATTTAAAGAAATTCAATTGTAGCCAGGAAAGAAAGGACGAATTATGTAAACTTTCAAAAGATTTCAACAGCAATTTATTAAGAAATGTTAATATGTTTTCAATAATTATGATATGTTTTAAAATATTTTCTGTGTTAATTAATTCCAATATGTATGTCATGAGGAAGTTTGTTTTCTTTGTAATTTACCATGTTATCAAAAAATTTTAAAACCAATGTTCTAAAATTTTTCTCCGAAGGGGGGAGAATGTTGTGACTGTTTTCAAATTGTAAAATATATAATCACTTCTTGTGTAAAAGAAAAAGAAAGAAATGTCATAGCATACTGTTTTGTTGCGTAGCAACCAGTTGTAAGAAACATGTGAAAAGAGATAACAAGAACGTTTTGCATATAGTTCGAATCATAGTAATTGGTGCATAATTAATGTATTTATTCAGTGCAAATAATAAGTATACTCATCAGAGAACAGTGTTGTGATTTTGAACTATATACATTATTGTTATTTCATAATTTGCTGTGAAGTAGAACAGTGATTTACTAAGTACACTAGCAAAAAGTGTGGCCGCGGTGGCTCAGTCGGTAACGCGTCTGACTACCATGCTCAAGGTCCCGGGTTCGATCCCCGGCCGGTTCAAATCCGGGAACTTTTCTAACGGTGAAAGCGGCCCCGGCGCCCACCCAGCGTCGAATAACATGGGTACCTGGGGGAAACCCTGGGGGGTAAAGGCGGTCAGGGGCGTGATGCTGATCACATCACCCCCACTCACGACCGAGATCAAGAAAGTGTGGGGCGTTACCCCCACACCCCCTATACGCCTTCATGGCGTGGTGCTATGCACAGGGGAACACTTTACTTTTTTCACTTTTTTTTTTTTACTAGCAAAAAGTGGCGACCGTGTGACAGGACTCGGAAATTAAGTAGTTCTTCGGATAAATGATGTGAAATATAATCTCAGTAGGTCTGGGATTGATTTAAGTGTGTGTAAGTTGTTTTTTTTTTCGTAATGAAAAAATGTCTTCCAGAGATTGATCTAAATCTCGTAGCAGAAAGAAGACTGCTATGCAATACGAGGGCACATATGTAGCAACGTTTACAAACGTTCAAGGTCAAGAAGTTAATTCTGATGATAAGTGCCACTTTGTTTTAAAGAAGACTGCCTTTCCAACTGCTGTTGCCTAGCATCATTAAATTGTAAAGACTGAACACCAGAAGTTGGATTTTGAGTCAAATTAGGACTTACACCAGTATTAGATGTACTCGTCATTATATTACTTTGCATATTGCTGGGCTGATTCCTCGTTGTATCACTCACCACTGGCACACCTCCATTTTGTGGCGGACAGTTTTTGCAAACAGAGGGAAACAAAGATCTGTTACTATTAAAGTAACCATTCCTAGAAAATCTGTAGTTAGGCTGCCTAAAGTTAAGACCATTATCTTGTCTGGAATTCTCATTCGGGATATTTCTATTATTATTACGGTAAAACCTGCCAGTATTGTAAAAATTCCTATGAAACATCTGATTTCTATTTCGTCGGAAATTTCCAAAATTAGTAGCATTACTTGCATTATATCTTGATCTCATAGATTGGTTTACATTGTCTAAACTATTTCCTACAGAGGCACCCAAATTGTCAGAAGGCAGAGTTTGAGTAGAAGAAGAACTAGTACTTCTTGTTTGTCGAATATTTACATGTCGTAAATTTAATCTTTCATGTTCATTCTTCTTAAGACCTTTGTTAGACTTGTCGCAATCTAAATCTTCATAAGTCCTTTCGTACTAGTTCGTAGTATTTGTAAGCTGATCCATCGTCTGAACACTATGACAAGCGATATTGTTAGCAACATTATCAGGCAAATGGCTCGTTATCAATTGTATAACATCAACATCATTCGGATTGTTGAATGTGTTTTTAGTGCAAAGGTTTCTTAGCTTCCATGTGCATTTTGGTCGTATTTTTGATTCCTTTAAACAGCTAACTGTGACTGTAACATTACAGGCGAAGCAAACTGTTGAATAAACTTACTTTCGAAATCAGTATAAGAACAGAAATATCTTTTGTGTGATCTAAACCAATAAGCTGCTCGATTTGTAAAACAATTCTGAATGCTCTGCAATCGTTTATCATCAGGCACTCCTATCAGATCTAACGTTGAGTTTAATTGTTCCAAGTATTCTCTTGCAGATTACGTTTCAACTCGACCTGAGAACTTTGGCAGTAAAGACAATTCATTTAACTTCAAATGCCTATCCTTGCTCATGTACAAGGGTAAAGAATTAGAGTTCGGTCTTGCATTACAATCTTCTTGAAAATTATATGAACCATTACAATTTTCTATTCCATTCACAAATTCACTATCATGACTGTTTGGTGACTGTTGATTACCAGCAAAATATGTACAAAAGGTAAGAACGATTAAACAGTTTCCTTCTAGACTCATCCTTATCATTATGAGAATTAAATGCTCTCTGTGTATTATTCATTCTTGAAGCTCTATTATCAGACATGTCTGGATGAATTTGAGTATAATTAGTAGAACCGGAACACCAAGTGCAAGGATAATTGAATCGCTTTTCATCTTCTGAAAAGAATAATAATTAAAAATATTATTGAAAATCTTCTCTGGCTTGGCCTTCAGACAAAATTACTTTCAAACGAATATTAGCAATGAACGCGTATTTTTTTCGAAAAACCAAGTATATAACGTTTTTCAGGCTCTGAAAAGGATAATAATACAACATATTTATGAAAATCATCAATGCCTTGGTCTGTATAGAAAATGAGTTTTATGTGCGTATTAGCATTGAACGCGAATTTCTCGAAAAATAAAGTTTTGATCCTATTGTCGAATTGTCATAATTGAAACGCTTCTTAGGCTCTGAAAAGCATAATAATACATCATTTTAATGAAAATCATCTCTGGCTTGGTCTGTAGGGAAATAGAGTTTGAAACGAGTACATTGAACGTGAATTTCTCGAAAATTAAGTATTCATCCAGTAGTCCAAATGTGATAATTAAAACGCTTTTCAGGCTCTGAAATGCATAATAATTCAATATTTTAATGAAAATCATCTCTGGCTAGGACTGTATATAGCATTGAACGCGAATTTCTCGAAAAAGCAAATATTGATCCTATAGTCGAAATGTGATAATTAAAACGCTTTCTAGCCTCTGAAAAGCAAAATAATTCAACATTTTAATGAAAATCATCTATGGCTTGGTATGTAGACAAGATTAATTTCAAACGAATACCACCATTGAACGCGTATTTCTCGATCAGTCAAGTATACATCCTATAATCCAAATGTCAGAATTAAAACGCTCTTCGGGCTCTGCGGAGCATAATAATACACCATTTTTATTAAAATCATCTCTGGCTTGGTCTGTATGGAAAATGACTTTCAAGTGACTATTAGCATTTAAACGAATTTCTCGAAAAATTAAGTTTATAATATCCTATAGTCGAAATGTCATAATTAAAACGCTTTAATGTCTCTGAAAAGCATAATAATTCAACATTTTAATGAAAATCATCTCTGGCTAAATCTGTAGATAAAATGAGATTCAAACCAATTATCGCATTGAAAGCGAATTTCACGAAAAATCAAGCTTTTTATTATATAGTCGAAATGTGATAATTAAAACACCTTTCATCAACTGAGAAGCATAATAATTCAACATATTAATGAAAATCATCTTTGGCTTGGTCTGTTGAGGAAATGAGTTTCAAACGAGTGCTAGCATTGAACGTGATTTACTCGAAAAATCAAATTTCCATCCTATAGTCGAAATGTTATAATTAAAACGCTTCTCAGTCTTTGGAATGCAAGATAATTCAACATTTTTATGAAAATCATCTCTGGCTTGGTTTGTAGAGAAAATGAGTTTCAAACTAGTACTCGAATTGAACGTGAATTTCTCGATACATCAAGTTTTGACGGTATAGTCACAATATCATAATTAAAACGCTTTTCAGGCTCTGAAAAGCATAATAATTCATCTTTTTAATGTAAATCATTTCTCGCTTGGTCTGTTGAGAAAATGAGTTTCAAACGATTTAATTTCTCGAAAAATTAAGTTTAAATCCTTTAGACGATATGCTATAATTAAAACGCTTCTCAGTTTCTGGAATGCAAGATAATTCAACATTTTTATGATAATCATTTCTGGCTTGGTCTGTAGCGAAAATTAGTTTCTAGCGAGTACTCGAATTGAACGTGAAAATACTCGAGACATCAAGTTTTGATCGTATAGTCAGAATGTCATAATTAAAACTCTTTTCAGGCTGTGAAAGTGTTAATATTTCAACATTTTAATAAAATTCATCTCTTGCTTGGTCAGTATAGAAAGTGAGTTTCAAGTGAGTATTTGCATTAAACGCGAATGTCATAATTAAAACTCTTTTCAAGCTCTGAGGGGATAATAATTCAAGAGTTTAATGAAAATCATCTCTGGTTTGGTCTGTACTTAAAATTAGTTTGAAACGATTGATGGATTGATTGATTGAATTAGTTTATTTTATTTCGCGTTTTGTGCCTCTTGTCTAATTTTCGAAGATGGGGATTGCTAGTGTCGTAGAGGCTTGAGCATTTTACATTGTACTCAGTAAATCAGTGTTCTACTTCACAGCAAATTATGAAATAACAATAATGTATATAGTTCAAAATCACAACTCTGTTATCTGATGAGTATACTTATTATTTGCACTGAATAAATACATTATTTATGCACCAATTATTAAGATTCGAACTATATGCAAAACGTTCTTTTTATCTCTTTTCACATGTTTCTTACAACTGGTTGCTACGCAACAAAACAGTATGCTATGACATTTCTTTCTTTTTCTTATACACAAGAAGTGATTATATATTTTACAATTTGAAAACAGTCACAGCATTCTCCCTCCTTCGGAGAAAAATTTTAGAACGTTGGTTTTAAAATTTTTAGATAACATGATAAAATACAAAGAAAACAAACCCTCATGACATACATATTGCAATTAATTAACACAGAAAATATTTTAAAACATATCATAATTATTGAAAACATATTAACATTTCTTAATAAAAGGCTGTTGAAATCTTTTGAAAGTTTACATAATTCGTCCTTTCTTTCCTGGCTACAATTGAATTTCTTTAAATTGGATTCATTATGTGTTTGAAACAGTTCCCTTTCCATCCAACGATAACAGTTCACAACAGTTACCATTGGTTTCTTTAACTAAATATGGAGTAAGCTACAAGTCCATAAATTTGTGTATTCGTTTCCACTCAGAACTGCTTTGTCCATGGTTTTTGACTAATACTATATCATTGGTCTAAATCCTTGTGTATCTATCACTAGTTTCCTTAGGCTTGATTTTATATTTTTCCATCAAACGAGATTTGGCAATTAAACATTTATATTTCCAAGGAACTGCTTTCAATGTCTCAGGCCAATCAATTTGGTTTAAAACAGGATCTCTTATTTCAATGCAAAAATAATTCATTTGGAGTGTATCCCGTTATTCAGATACGGAGTTACTTAATAGTCCTAAAACAAAACCTAACTTATTTAAACAATTTTCATGATTTTTGCTTATGTACAGTCGTAATAATCTAATTAACTCCTTGTTGTATCGTTCAATAGGATTGGCAAACGGAGAATAAACTGAAGTTGTGATATGCCTTATTTTAAATTCTTCCACAAATGTTTTCCATTCTTGTGACTTGAATTGCGAACCATTATCAGACAGTAAACTATTACATACAGGATAATGATAAAAATATTGCAGTTTAAATTTATGAATTACTTCTCTAGATGTTGCTTTCCTTAAAGGATATGCCATAAGAAACTTAGACATTACATTTATTACAGTCAATAAAAACTGTTATCGTTGGATGGAAAGGGAACTGTACAAACACATAATGTATCCAATTTAAAGAAATTCAATTGTAGCCAGGAAAGAAAGGACGAATTATGTAAACTTTCAAAAGATTTCAACAGCCTTTTATTAAGAAATGTTAATATGTTTTCAATAATTATGATATGTTTTAAAATATTTTCTGTGTTAATTAATTCCAATATGTATGTCATGAGGAAGTTTGTTTTCTTTGTAATTTATCATGTTATCTAAAACTTTTAAAACCAATGTTCTAAAATTTTTCTCCGAAGGAGGGAGAATGTTGTGACTGTTTTCAAATTGTAAAATATATAATCACTTCTTGTGTAAAAGAAAAAGAAAGAAATGTCATAGCATACTGTTTTGTTGCGTAGCAACCAGTTGTAAGAAACATGTGAAAAGAGATAACAAGAACGTTTTGCATATAGTTCGAATCATAGTAATTGGTGCATAATTAATGTATTTATTAACTGCAAATAATAAGTATACTCATCAGAGAACAGTGTTGTGATTTTGAACTATATACATTATTGTTATTTGATAATTTGCTGAGAAGTAGAACAGTGATTTGCTGAGTACACTAGCAAAAAGTGGCGACCGTGTGACAGGACTCGGAAATTAAGTAGTTCTTCGGATAAATGATGTGAAATATAATCTCAGTAGGTCTGGGATTGATTTAAGTGTGTGTAAGGTGTTTTTTTTCGTTAATGAAAAAATGTCTTCCAGAGATTGATCTAAATCTCGTAGCAGAAAGAAGACTGCTATGCAATACGAAGGCACATATGTAGCAACGTTTACAAACGTTCACGGTCAAGAAGTTAATTCTGATGATAAGACTGATATAAGTACTCGCAAGGTGTGAATGTTGTGGTGATACGAAAGCTGATATCAGATTTGTTCAGTGCTATAAATGTCTTTCATGGTTTCACTTTTCTTGTTGTCAGTTGTTCATTGGTCTATTTATTCTACTACGGTAGAGAATTACTTTTGTAAATCTTGTGAACCTAGTTATAATCCATATGAATTGTCAGCTTACAAAGACAGTATTAGTCCTAATTTTAACGATCTGCTAGAAACAATCAAGAACATTCAGTTCGTGGTAGTTAATTCTAGTTAAGAATTAAAATCTTAGCTTGAAGATTCTAACAAAGAATTAAAATCTCAGCTTGAATATTCCAACAAAGAATTAAAATCTCAGCTTGAAGCTTCCAATAGAGAATTGAAATCTTCCAGCGAGGAATTAAAATCTCAGCTTGAAGCTTCCAACGAAGAATTGAAATCCAAAATTGAAGCTTAATGTCGACTAATTTGACTGTAGTAAAAATTTTAGAACATTGGTTTTAAAATTTTTAGATAACATGATAAATTACAAAGAAAACAAACTTCCTCATGACATACATATTGTCATTAATTAACACAGAAAGTATTTTAAAACATATCATAATTATTGAAAACATATTAACATTTCTTAATAAAAGGCTCTGTAATCGTTTATCATCAGGCACTCCTATCAGATCTAACGTTGAGTTTAATTGTTCCAAGTGTTCTCTTGCAGATTGCGTTTCAACTCGACCTGAGAACTTTGGCAATAAAGACAATTCATTTAACTTCAAATGTCTATCTTTGCTCATGTACAATGGTAAAGAATTAGAGTTCGGTCTTGCATTACAATCTTCTTGAAAATTATATGTACCATTACAATTTTCTATTCCATTCACAAATTCACTATCATGACTGTTTGGTGACTGTTGATTACCTGCAAAATATGTGCAAGGCTAAGAACGATTAAACAGTTTCCTTCTAGACTCATCCTTATCATTATGAGAATTAAATGCTCTCTGTGTATTATTCATTCTTGAAGCTCTATTGTCAGACATGTATGAATGAATTTGAGTATAATTAGTAGAACCGGAATACCAAGTGCAAGGATAGTTACAATATCCTCCATAACTGCGGAAGTCCTCTGGCCTACCTAACATATTTGATGTTGTTTCAGGAAATGCGTTATTCGAGGAAACATCAATCTTGTTCTCAGTTTGTACTCTGTTTTCGTTTAAAATACAACTAGATCTATTCATACAGGAGCAATTAGAATTTACTTGCGTCTTTCTAGCATTATGTAAACTAGATTGTTTGCGATTTTGCTTCCAACTTACATGCTTAAGATGCGGTTCCCTTACATAAAACGACTTTACTTTAGTAGTATCCGTAGAGTTAATAGAACCTCCATCTGAATCACTCAAACCAGAATCATGATTATGACCAGTTCCAGAATCGCGCCTTACATTTAATTTTCTCGATTGGCGATTTGCAAAATTATCAATACCATGAACTTGAGTGTCAGTATTAGAATATTTGTTACGAGAAGTATCTGTAACAGCACAATCAGCACAACCATAATTTACATTAACTGGTTTGTGCATATTATTCTCAATGACATCAACACGTAATGCAAGCTGTTTCAAATTATTATCGTACTGATTATCAATTTCGAAACACTGTGAAACTTTAGAATCGAATGTTTCAACAACAATCTATATCGTCTTTTGCACCTTGTAAAGAACCTTCAATGTCATTTATTTGTTTCTCACGAAGATCTTGTATACTAAGAATGTCTTATATTTTACAGTCATAATTTTGCATGCTTTCTTGCAACTTCTGGTTTAATTCTACTTATGAACTTACACACGTTTCTGATAAAGATTCGATTCTTATTGCTACATCAGAAGCCAACATGTCTATAACCTGCTTAAAATCAAAATTCATAGATTCAGTTTTAGACTACAGTCACATTAGTCGACATTGGAAGCTTCAATTTTGGATTTCAATTCTCTATTGGAAGCTTCAAGCTGAGATTTTAATTCTTTGTTGGAATATTCAAGCTGAGATTTTAATTCTTTGTTAGATTCTTAAAGCTGATATTTTAATTCTTTACTAGAATTAACTACCACGAACTGAAAGTTCTGATTGTTTCTAGCAGATCGTTAAAATTAGGACTAATACTCTCTTTGTAAGCTTACAATTCACATGGATTATAACTAGGTTCACAAGATTTACAAGAGTAATTCTCTACCGTAGTAGAATAAATACACCAATGAACAACTGACAACTTAAGACAAGAAAAGTGAAACCATGAAAGACATTTATAGCACTGAACAAATCTGATATCAGCTTTCGTATTACCACAACATTCCACCTTGCGAGTACTTTTATCAGTCTTATCATCAGAATTAACTTCTTGACCTTGAACGTTTGTAAACGTTGCTACATATGTGCTCTCGTATTGCATAGCAGTCTTCTTTCTGCTACGAGATTTAGATCAATCTCTGGAAGACATTTTTTCATTAACGAAAAAAACAACTTACACACACTTAAATGAATCCCAGACCTACTGATATTATATTTCACATCATTTATCCGAAGAACTACTTAATTTCCGAGTCCTGTCACACGGTCGCCACTTTTTGCTAGTGTACTCAGTAAATCACTGTTCTACTTCACAGCAAATTATGAAATAACAATAATGTATATAGTTCAAAATCACAACACTGTTCTCTGATGAGTATACTTATTATTTGCACTGAATAAATACATTAAAGATGCACCAATTACTATGATTCGAACTATATGCAAAACGTTCTTGTTATCTCTTTTCACATGTTTCTTACAACTGGTTGCTACGCAACAAAAAAGTATGCTATGACATTTCTTTCTTTTTCTTTTACACAAGAAGTGATTATATATTTTACAATTTGAAAACAGTCACAATATTCACCCTGCTTCGGAGAAAAATTTTAGAACGTTGGTTTTAAAATTTTTAGATAACATGATAAATTACAAAGAAAACAAACTTCCTCAAGACATACATATTGGAATTAATTAACACAGAAAATATTTTAAAACATATCATAATTATTGAAAAGATATTAACATTTCTTAATAAAAGGCTGTTGAAATCTTTTGAAAGTTTACATAATTCGTCCTTTCTTTCCTGGCTACAATTGAATTTCTTTAAATTGGATACATTATGTGTTTGTACAGTTCCCTTTCCATCCAACGATAACAGTTCACAACAGTTACCATTGGTTTATTTAACTAAATGTGGACCAAGCCACAAGTCCATAAATTTGTGTATTCGTTTCCACTCAGCACTGCTTTGTCCATGGTTTTTGACTAATACTATATCATTGGTCTAAATCCTTGTGTATCTATCACTAGTTTCCTTAGGCTTGATATTATCTTTTTCCTTCAAACAAGATTTGGCAATTAAACATTTATATTTCCAAGGAACTGCTTTCAATGTCTCAGGCCAATCAATTTGGTTTAAAACAGGATCTCTTATTTCATGATGCAAAATTAATTCATTTGGAGTGTATCCCGTTATTCAGATACGGAGTTATTTAATAGTCCTAAACAAAACCTAAATTATTTAACCAATTTTCATGATTTTTGCTTATGTACAGTCGCAATAATCTAATTAACTCCTTGTTGTGTCGTTCGATAGAATTGGCAAACGGAGAATAAACTGAAGTTGTGATATGGCTTATTTTAAATTCTTCCACAAAAGTTTTCCATTCTTGTGACTTGAATTGCGAACCATTATCAGACAGTAGAATATTACATACAGGATATTGATAAAAATATTGCAGTTTAAATTTATGAATTACTTCTCTAGATGTTGCTTTCTTTAAAGGATATGCCAAAAGAAACTTAGACATTACATCTATTATAGTCAATATAAATGTGTAACCTTGAGATTTCGGAAGATTTCTAATCAACTGAAATCAAATAATGTGGACAGGTAGAATAAACGTGTAAATCATCCTTTTCATTTTTCAAAACAGCTTTTTTAGTACTGGCGCAAGTTAAACAATTCTTCAAATACTGTTTAATACTGAAGTTCATCTTTGGTCAATAATATAATTTCTTACATTTACTGAAAACCTTTCTATATCCAAAATGTCCTTGCAAATCATGCAGTTTATGTAAGATTTTCGGTATTAATGAAACTGGCACAACTAATCTCCAATTATCTTCAGAAACACATTTTAAAAATAGAATGCTATCTTGGAAAGCATTCTGAGTTTTACAAGACTTGGAAAATTTCAGTTCTCAATCTTCTGAATTAAAGTACTACAATATGCGTCACGATGTTGAGACTCCGTCCAGAATTCCAAAGTATCATCTTCAATAATATCCAATTTTTAGATATTAATAAATAAGTCAGATAAAGAAATATTTCCTGTAGTAGTGTCAGGATATCGACTTAATGTGTCAGCCGCTTGATTGTTTACTCCAGAAACATGGTGGATATCATAATCAAAACCTTGTAGTTTTAAACACCATCTATTTAAACGTGGATTTAAAGTTCTTGCTGACTCCAGCCAAGAAAGAGATTTGTGATCTCTGAACAAATTAATTTTAGTTCCAGCTACATAAATATAAAATTTCTCAAAAGCAAAAATAATTGCTAAACATTCGATTTCATGTGTACTTTAAGATAACTCATTACCACGAAGAACTCTACTTGCATATTGAATAATCCTGGGGTTATCTTCTGGTGTCTCTCCATTTTGCCTCCAATACCTTTCTTTGAATCATCTACATTTATGTTAAAAGGTTTAGAAAAATTAGGCTGTGCTAAAGCTTCTGGAGATATAACCAAATCACGTAACCTTTCAAAAGCTTCTACATGCACTTCCTTCCACGTCCAGAGAATATTCGACTTTAGAAGTTCATAAAGTGGATGGGCAACTTCTGCAAATTTATTCACGAATTTTCTTCTCCAGTTAATTAAGCCCAAGAATTTTCGAGTGACCTTTTGTTATTTGGTGTTGGAAAACTTATTATAGCAGAATTCTTGCTACTATCTACCTTAATTTCATTTCCAGAAACAATATGTCCAAGAAAAGCAATTTCTTTCGAAGCAAATTTGCACTTTGAAAACTTGATGGACATATTAACATCTTTCAATTTTTGCAGAACAGCTTCCAGGTATATTAAATGCTCCTGCTAAGTTTTACTAAAGATCAAGAGATCGTCTAAATAGCAAACAACAAAGTTGTTGAATTCTCTCGTGAAAATTTAGTTCATCCTGTCTTGAAAAATGTACACAGCAGATCGTATGCCGAAGGGAAGATATCGAAATAAATACTGTCTACCACGATATGAGAAAGCAGTATAAAGATGTGATTCTGGAGTTAATGGGATCTGGAAATAGCCACACGATAAATCAATAGGAGAGAAATATTTTGATCCCAAAAATCGTTGTAACATTTCATGAATTGGTTCAACTCTAACTTGAGGACTGATGACATGTTTATTCAAATTTCTAAAATCCACTACTGGTCTTGTTTTGGCACAATGTGTAGAGGATTTAAATATGGGGAAGATTCTTGATATATGATACCCCAACTTTCCCATTTGGCGAGTTCTTCTTCTAAATTCTTTCTCCTAGAAATTGGTATAGGATAAGGTGCCGTGGCAATAGGTACGTTACTGTCTAACTGTATCTTATATGGTTCTACCTTGGCATGTCTTGGTTTGTCAGAAAATTGTTCGTGTTAATTCCATAAAAGTGAAAATAAATCACGTTTCTGTGAGTCACCGATATCTTCAATTGCAAATACTTTCTCGTGAATATCCCTCTGGGAAGGCATATAATTTGTTTCAATATCTAACTTATGTACATATTTTAACATTCTACATGACTGGAATTTATTCTCAGTTATGTCAGTATCGTGCTTGACATCAGATACAAGCTTGTCAGATTCAACATTTATCGTACTAGAATTCTTATTATCTAATGTTGTACACACTTGCTTTCCTGATGAAGTTATTAAACTTCTATTCTGATTCCTAAAATCCACAATTGCTTTGTACTTTCGTAAGAAAGGAACACCTAAAATAATGTCTGCTGTTGCCTAGCATCATTAAATTGTAAAGACTGAACACCAGAAGTTGGATTTTGAGTCAAATTAGGACTTACACCAGTATTAGATGTACTCGTCATTATATTACTTTGCATATTGCTGGGCTGATTCCTCATTGTATCACTCACCACTGGCACACCTCGATTTTGTGGCGGACAGTTTTCGCAAAAACAAAGATCTGTTACTATTAAAGTAACCATTCCTAGAAAATCTGTAGTTAGGCTGCCTAAAGTTAAGACCATTATCTTGTCTGGAATTCTCATTCGGGATATTTCTATTATTATTACGGTAAAACCTGCCAGTATTGTAAAAATTCCTATGAAACATCTGATTTCTATTTGGTCGGAAATTTCCAAAATTAGTAGCATTACTTGCATTATATCTTGATCTCATAGATTGGTTTACATTGTCTAAACTATTTCCAACAGAGGCACCCAAATTGTCAGAAGGCAGAGTTTGAGTAGAAGAAGAACTAGTACTTCTTGTTTGTCGAATATTTACTTGTCGTACATTTAATCTTTGATGTTCATTCTTCTTATGACCTTTGTTAGACTTGTCGCAATCTAAATATTCAGGTAAATACGTATGTCCTTTCTTACTAGTTCTATTAACATCTAATTTACGAAGCATATTTGTAAGCTGATCCATCGTCTTTGCGATATTGTTAGCAACATTATCAGGCAACTGGCTCATTATCAATTGTATAACATCAACATCATTCGGATTGTTGAATGTGTTTTAGTGCAAAGGTTTCTAAGCTTAGATGTGCATTTTGGTCGTATTTTTGATTCCTTAAAAAGCTAACTGTGAATGTAACATTTCAGGCGAAGCAAACTGTTGAATAAACTTACTTTCGAAATCAGTATAAGAACAGAAATATCTTTTGTGTGTTCTAAACCAATAAGCTGTTCGATTTGTAAAACAATTCTGAATGCTCTGCAATCGTTTATCATCAGACACTCCTATCAGATCTAACGTTGAGTTTAATTGTTCCAAGTGTTCTCTTGCAGATTGCGTTTCAACTCGACCTGAGAACTTTGGCAATAAAGACAATTCATTTAACTTCAAATGTCTATCTTTGCTCATGTACAAGGGTAAAGAATTAGAGTTCGGTCTTGTATTACAATCTTCTTGAAAATTATATGTACCATTACAATTTTCTATTCCATTCACAAATGCACTATCATGACTGTCTGGTGACTGTTCATTACCAGCAAAATATGTGCAAGGGTAAGAACGATTAAACAGTTTCGTTCTAGACTCATCGTTATCATTATGAGAATTAAATGCTCTCTGTGTATTATTCATTCTTGAAGCTCTATTATCAGACATGTCTGGATGAATTTGAGTATAATTAGTAGAACCGGAACACCAAGTGCAAGGATAGTTTGTGTAATTCAAATTACAATATCCTCCATAACTGCGGAAGTCCTCTGGCCTACTTAACATATTTGATGTTCTTTCAGGAAATGCGTTTTTCGAGGAAACATCAATGTTATTCTCAGTTTGTACTCTGTTTTCTTTTAAAATACATTAATTATTCAAAAATTACTAAGATTCGAACTATATGCAAAACTTTTTTGTTATCTCTTTTCAAATGTTACTTACAACTGGTTGCTACGCAACGAAACAGTATGCTATGACATTTTTTTCTTTTTCTTTTACACAAGAAGTGATTATATATTTTACAATTTGAAAACAGTCACAACATTCTCCCTCCTTCGGAGAAAAATTTTAGAACATTGGTTTTAAAATTTTTAGATAACATGATGAAAACAAACTTCCTCATGACATACATATTGGAATTAATTAACACAGAAAATATTTTAAAACATATCACAATTATTGAAAACATATTAACATTTCTTAATAAAAGGCTGTTGAAATCTTTTGAAAGTTTACATAATTCGTCCTTTCTTTCCTGGCTACAATTGAATTTCTTTAAATTGGATACATTATGTGTTTGTACAGTTCCCTTTCCATCCAACGATAACAGTTCACAATATTTACCATTGGTTTCTTTAACTAAATATGGACCAAGCCACAAGTCCATAAATTTGTGTATTCGTTTACACTCAGCACTGGTTTGTCCATGGTTTTTGACTAATGCTATATCATTGGTCTCTATCCTTGTGTATCTATCACTAGTTTCCTTAGGCTTGATTTTATATTTTTCCTTCAAACGAGATTTGGCAATTAAACATTTATATTTCCAAGGAACTGCTTTCAATGTCTCAGGCCAATCAATTTGGTTTAAAACAGAATCTCTTATTTCATGATGCAAAAATAATTCATTTGGAGTGTATCCCGTTACTTCAGATACGGAGTTATTTAATAGTCCTAAAACAAAACTTAAATATTTTGACCAATGTTCATGATTTTTGTTTATGTACAGTCGTAATAATCTATTTAACTCCTTGTTGTATCGTTCAATAGGATTGGCAAACGGAGAATAAACTGAAGTTGTGATATGCCTTATTTTAAATTCTTCCACAAAAGTTTTCCATTCTTGTGACTTGAATGCGAACCATTATCAGACAGTAGACTATTACATACAGGATAATGATAAAAATATTGCAGTTTAAATTTATGAATTACTTCTCTAGATGTTGCTTTCCTTAAAGGATATGCCATAAGAAACATAGACATTACATCTATTACAGTCAATATAAATGTGTAACCTTGAGATTTCGGAAGTGGTCCTATCAAATCAACTGAAATCAAGTAATGTGGACTGGCAGAATAAACATGTAAATCATCCTTTTCATTTTTCAAAACAGCTTGTTTAGTTCTTGCGCAAGTTAAACAATTCTTCAAATACTGTTTAATACTGAAGTTCATCTTTGGCCAATAATATAATTTCTTACATTTACTGAAAACCTATCTATATCCAAAATGTCCTTGCAAATCATACAGTTTATGTAAGATTTTCGGTATTAATGAAACTGGCACAACTAACCTCCAACTATCTTCAGAAACACATTTTAAAAATAAAATGCTATCTTGGTAAGCATTCTGAGTCTTACAAGACTTGGAAAATTTCAGTTCTCAATCTTCTGAATTAAAGCACTGCATTATGCGTCACGATGTTGAGACTCCTTCCAGAATTCCAAAGTATCATCTTCAATAATATCCAATTTTAAGATATTAATAAACAAATCAGGTAAAGAAATATTTCCTGTAGTAGTGTCAGGATATCGACTTAATGTGTCAGCCGCCTAATTGTTTACTCAAGAAACATGGTGGATATCATAATCAAAACTTTGTAGTTTTAAACACCATCTATTTAAACGTGGATTTAAAGTTCTTGCTGACTCCAGCCAAGAAAAAGATTTGTAATCTCTGAACAAATTAATTTTAGTTCCGGCTACATCAATATAAAATTTCTCAAAAGCAAAAATAATTGCTAAACATTCGATTTCATGTGTACTGTAAGATAACTCAATACCACGATACTTGCATATTGAATAATCCTGGGGTTATCTTCTGGTGTCTTTCCATTTTGCCATAAAACACCTCCAAAACCTTTCTTTGAACCATCTAAATTTATGTTAAAAGGTTTAGAAAAATTAGGCTGTGCTAAAGCTTCTGGAGATATAACCAAATCACGTAACCTTTCAAAAGCTTCTACATGAACTTCCATCCACGTCCAGAGAATATTCGACTTTAGAAGTTCATAAAGTTCAGGCTCTGAAGAGCATAATAATACACCATTTTTAATGAAAATCATCTCTGGCTTGGTCAGTATAGAAAGTGAGTTTCAAGTGAGTAATTGCATTAAACGCGAATATTATAGTTAAAACTCTTTTCAGACTCTGAAGGGATAATAATTCAAGAGTTTAATGAAAATCATCTCTGGTTTGGTCTGTACTTAAAATTATTTTGAAACGATTGATGGATTGATTGATTGATTTAGTTTATTTTACTTCGCGTTTTGTGCCTCTTGTCTAATTTTCGAAGATGGGGATTGCTAGTGTCGTAGAGGCATGAGCATTTTACATTGTACTCAGTAAATCACTGTTCTACTTCACAGCAAATTATGAAATAACATTAATGTATATAGTTCAAAATCACAACTCTGTTATCTGATGAGTATACTTATTATTTGCACTGATTAAATACATTAATTATGCAAAAATTACTAAGATTCGAACTATATGCAAAACGTTCTTGTTATCTCTTTTCAAATGTTTCTTACAACTGGTTGCTACGCAACAAAACAGTATGCTATGACATTTCTTTCTTTTTCTTTTACACAAGAAGTGATTATATATTTTACGATTTGAAAACAGTCACAACTTTCTCCCTCCTTCGGAGAAAAATTTTAGAACATTGGTTTTAAAATTTTTAGATAACATGATGAAAACAAACTTCCTCATGACATACATATTGTCATTAATTAACACAGAAAATATTTTAAAACATATCATAATTATTGAAAACATATTAACATTTCTTACTAAATTGCTGTTGAAATCTTTTGAAAGTTTACATAATTCGTCCTTTCTTTCCTGGCTACAATTGAATTTCTTTAAATTGGATACATTATGTGTTTGTACAGTTCCCTTTCCATCCAACGATAACAGTTCACAACAGTTACCATTGGTTTCTCTAACTTCTTGGCTTGATTTTATATTTTTCCTTCAAACGAGATTTGGCAATTAAACATTTATATTTCCAAGGAACTGCTTTCAATGTCTCAGGCCAATCAATTTGGTTTAAAACAGAATCTCTTATTTCATGATGCAAAAATAATTCATTTGGAGTGTATCCCGTTACTTCAGATACGGAGTTATTTAATAGTCCTAAAACAAAACTTAAATATTTTGACCAATGTTCATGATTTTTGTTTATGTACAGTCGTAATAATCTATTTAACTCCTTGTTGTATCGTTCAATAGGATTGGCAAACGGAGAATAAACTGAAGTTGTGATATGCCTTATTTTAAATTCTTCCACAAAAGTTTTCCATTCTTGTGACTAGAATTGCGAACCATTATCAGACAGTAGACTATTACATACAGGATAATGATAAAAATATTGCAGTTTAAATTTATGAATTACTTCTCTAGATGTTGCTTTCCTTAAAGGATATGCCATAAGAAACTTAGACATTACATCTATTACAGTCAATATAAATGTGTAACCTTGAGATTTCGGAAGTGGTCCTATCAAATCAACTGAAATCAAATAATGTGGACTGGTAGAATAAACATGTAAATCATCCTTTTCATTTTTCAAAACAGCTTGTTTAGTTCTTGCGCAAGTTAAACAATTCTTCAAATACTGTTTAATACTGAAGTTCATCTTTGGCCAATAATATAATTTCTTACATTTACTGAAAACCTATCTATATCCAAAATGTCCTTGCAAATCATACAGTTTATGTAAGATTTTCGGTATTAATGAAACTGGCACAACTAACCTCCAACTATCTTCAGAAACACATTTTAAAAATAAAATGCTATCTTGGTAAGCATTCTGAGTCTTACAAGACTTGGAAAATTTCAGTTCTCAATCTTCTGAATTAAAGCACTACAATATGCGTCACGATGTTGAGACTCCTTCCAGAATTCCAAAGTATCATCTTCAATAATATCCAATTTTAAGATATTAATAAACAAATCAGATAAAGAAATATTTCCTGTAGTAGTGTCAGGATATCGACTTAATGTGTCAGCCGCTTGATTGTTTACTCCAGAAACATGGTGGATATCATAATCAAAACTTTGTAGTTCCCATCAAGTTTTCAAAGTGCAAATTTGCTTCTAAAGAAATTGCTTTTCTTGGACATATTTTTCTGGAAATGAAATTAAGGTAGATAGTAGCAAGAATTCTGCTTTATAAATTTTCCAACACCAAATAATAAAAGGTCACTTCGAAAATTCTTGGGTTTTGTTAACTGGAGAAGAAAATTCGTGAATAAATTTGCAGAAGTTGCCCACCCACTTTATGAACTTCTAAAGTCGAATATTCTCTGGACGTGGATGGAAGTGCATGTAGTAGCTTTTGAAAGGTTGCGTGATTTGGTTATATCTCCAGAAGCTTTAGCACAGCCTAATTTTTCTAAACCTTTTAACATAAATTTAGATGGTTCAAAGAAAGGTTTTGGAGGTGTTTTATGGCAAAATTGAGAGACACCAGAAGATAACCCCAGGATTATTCAATATGCAAGTATCGTGGTATTGAGTTATCTTACAGTACACATGAAATCGAATGTTTAGCAATTATTTTTGCTTTTGAGAAATTTTATATTTATGTAGCCGGAACTAAAATTAATTTTTTCAGAGATCACAAATCTCTTTCTTGGCTGGAGTCAGCAAGAACTTTAAATCCACGTTTAAATAGATGGTGTTTAAAACTTTTTGGCAATGAAAAATGTTCTACGTCGGAATCCAATCAAGGCGTACGTTGGTCAACGAGGATTTGACGATCAAAAAGTGAAGGAAGTTGGGCACCCACACCTTTTTCCAGGACTACGAGAGTGGCAACATCCAAAATCAAGGTAGGAAACAGTGGATTTGTTACATTAGTGGTGAATAGAAGTGCGACAGACAAAAAGCACGAGTTTAATATTTGAGCCCGATATGTGTGAGTTGCTTACGAAGTGCGCCATATTACAGAAATAAACCTTCCTTGTACAAAAATGTAAAAAATTCACGTAATTGAGAACTGAATACGGCTTGTTGTAAAATAAACTGTTCTCTTCGATAGTGAGTCGTCTGTCAATCACTTTAAATTTATAAAATGGAAACGCAAAATACGCGGATGCAAAATTGGGTACCATATTAACTATTCTGCAATGTGCTTACACCAACATATATATTAACTAGAACAACGGTTGGCATTTTTTATAAGACACCTCGCAAAAGCATACATCAGGTAATCGCGACGAAATTTCGTTAACGTAACTTCCCCTCACATTTCTCCTTTTTGGTAGTTTAGACTTAGTTAAAACTTTGTTGTAATTGAATGAGGCAATGAAACACGTAATTTGGGAATGAGCATCTAAAGGGGTGGAACCTTTCTTATACGTACCAATAAAATTTTTTGTAATTTCTTGGTGACGTTTGTGGACTTGTAGAATAAACGTGTAAATCATCCTTTTCATTTTTCAAAACAACTTGTTTAGTTCTGGCGCAAGTTAAACAATTCTTCAAATACTGTTTAATACTGAAGTTCATCTTTGGCCAATAATATAATTTCTTACATTTACTGAAAACCTATCTATATCCAAAATGTCCTTGCAAATCATACAGTTTATGTAAGATTTTCGGTATTAATGAAACTGGCACAACTAATCTCCAATTATCTTCAGAAACACATTTTAAAAATATCTTGGAAAGCATTCTGAGTCTTACAAGACTTGGAAAATTTCAGTTCTCAATCTTCTGAATTAAAGCACTACAATATGCGTCACGATGTTGAGACTCCTTCCAGAATTCCAAAGTATCATCTTCAATAATATCCAATTTTAAGATATTAATAAACAAATCAGATAAAGAAATATTTCCTGTAGTAGTGTCAGGATATCGACTTAATGTGTCAGCCGCTTGATTGTTTACTCCAGAAACATGGTGGATATCATAATCAAAACTTTGTAGTTTTAAACACCATCTATTTAAACGTGGATTTAAAGTTCTTGCTGACTCCAGCCAAGAAAGAGATTTGTGATCTCTGAACAAATTAATTTTAATTCCTTCTACATAAATATAAAATGTCTCAAAAGCAAAAATAATTGCTAAACATTCGATTTCATGTGTACTGTAAGATAACTCAATACCACGATACTTGCATATTGAATAATCCTGGGGTTATCTTCTGGTGTCTCTCCATTTTGCCATAAAACACCTCCAAAACCTTTCTTTGAACCATCTAAATTTATGTTAAAAGGTTTAGAAAAATTAGGCTGTGTTAAAGCTTCTGGAGATATAACCAAATCACGTAACCTTTCAGAAGCTTCTACATGCACTTCCATCCACGTCCAGAGAATATTCGACTTTAGAAGTTCATAAAGTGGGTGGGCAACTTCTGCAAATTTATTCACGAATTTTCTTCTCCAGTTAACTAAACCCAAGAATTTTCGAAGTGACCTTTTGTTATTTGGTGTTGGAAAATTTATTATAGCAGAATTCTTGCTACTATCTACCTTAATTTCATTTCCAGAAAAATATGTCCAAGAAAAGCAATTTCTTTAGAAGCAAATTTGCACTTTGAAAACTTGATGGACATATTAACATCTTTCAATTTTTGCAGAACAGCTTCCAGGTGTGTTAAATGCTTGCTCCTGCCAAGTTTTACTAAAGATCAAGAGATCGTCTAAATAGCAAACAACAAAGTAGTTGAATTCTCGAACCCGAATTTCTCGAAAAAACAAGTATTGATCCTATAGTCGAAATGTTATAATTAAAACGCTTTCTAGCCTCTGAAAAGCATAATAATTCAACATTTTAATGAAAATCATCTATGGCTTGGTATGTAGACAAGATTAATTTCATACGAATACCACCATTGAACGCGTATTTTTCGATCGGTCAAGTATACATCCTATAGTCCAAATGTCAGAATTAAAACGCTCTTCAGGCCCTGAAGAGAATAATAATACACCATTTTTATTAAAATCATTTCTGGCTTGGTCTGTATGAAAATGAGTTTCAAGTAAGTATTAGCATTTAAACGAATTTCTCGAAAAATTAAGTTTATATCCAATAGTCGAAATGTCATAATTAAAACGCTTTAATGTCTCTAGAAAGCATAATAATTTTACATTTTAATGAAAATCATCTCTGGCTTGGTCTGTAGAGAAAATGAGTTTCAAACGAGTACTAGAATTGAACGTGAAAATACTCGAGACATCAAGTTTCGATCGTATAGTCAGAATGTCATAATTAAAACTCTTTTCAGGCTCTGAAAGGGTTAATAATTCAACATTTTAATGAAAATCATCTCTGGCTTGGTCAGTATAGAAAGTGAGTTTCAAGTGAGTATTTGCATTAAACGCGAATGTAATAATTAAAACTCTTTTCAGACTCTGAAGGGATAATAATTCAAGAGTTTAATGAAAATCATCTCTGGTTTGGTCTATACTTAAAATTATTTTGAAACGATTGATGGATTGATTGATTGATTTAGTTCATTTTACTTATCGTTTTGTGCCTCTTGTCTAATTTTCGAAGATGGGGATTGCTAGTGTCGTAGAGGCATGAGCATTTTACATTGTACTCAGTAAATCACTGTTCTACTTCACAGCAAATTATGAAATAACATTAATGTATATAGTTCAAAATCATAACTCTGTTATCTGATAAGTATACTTATTATTTGCACTGATTAAATACATTAATTATGCAAAAATTACTAAGATTCGAACTATATGCAAAACGTTCTTGTTATCTCTTTTCAAATGTTTCTTACAACTGGTTGCTACGCAACAAAACAGTATGCTATGACATTTCTTTCTTTTTCTTTTACACAAGAAGTGATTATATATTTTACAATTTGAAAACAGTCACAACATTCTCCCTCCTTCGGAGAAAAATTTTAGAACATTGGTTTTAAAATTTTTAGATAACATGATGAAAACAAACTTCCTCATGACATACATATTGTCATTAATTAACACAGAAAATATTTTAAAACATATCATAATTATTGAAAACATATTAACATTTCTTAATAAATTGCTGTTGAAATCTTTTGAAAGTTTACATAATTCGTCCTTTCTTTCCTGGCTACAATTGAATTTCTTTAAATTGGATACATTATGTGTTTGTACAGTTCCCTTTCCATCCAACGATAACAGTTCACAACAGTTACCATTGGTTTCTTTAACTAAATATGGACCAAGCCACAAGTCCATAAATTTGTGTATTCGTTTACACTCAGCACAGCTTTGTCCATGGTTTTTGACTAATACCATATCATTGGTCTTGTAACGATTTGTTGCAGTAAAATTAGCAAAATCTTACAACTTTCCAACTTCGTTGAAAAAAAATAAATGCTCCGCTCAAAATTACGCGATGTATAATCGCTCATGATTTAATTCTCATGAGTTACGACAGATGGCTCCTATAATCACTCTCCTGTTATCGAATCGTAAAACCACGCCCCCTAAATCAACGGAAGACTAGAACGGTAGACATGTGCAGCTAGAGGCAACAGTCGTGTATTGCGTTTGGTGCTGTCGACTACCTTTTGGTACGACTCTCTGATCTTTGACGTTCTCTACCATGTTACCTATAACACGCGATGAATTGCAAGTGCTTCTTTAAATACAATTCCGGAACATTTGTGGTAAAGGTGCTAACCACAATTTCTTAAATTATGTTATTTGTTTCAAATGGACACGTGGATTGCGAAAAAGACCATTTCGACAGTCTGCAAATTATAAGTAATTTTTGGCAATGAAAAATGTTCTACGTCGGAATCCAATCAAGGCGTACGTTGGTCAACGAGGATTTGACGATCAAAAAGTGAAGGAAGTTGGACACCCACACCTTTTTCCAGGACTACGAGAGTGGCAACATCCAAAATCAAGGTAGGAAACAGTGGATTTGTTACATTAGTGGTGAATAGAAGTGCGACAGACAAAAAGCACGAGTTTAATATTTGAGCCCGATATGTGTGAGTTGCTTACGAAGTGCGCCATATTACAGAAATAAACCTTCCTTGTACAAAAATGTAAAAAATTCACGTAATTGAGAACTGAATACGGCTTGTTGTAAAATAAACTGTTCTCTTCGATAGTGCGTCGTCTGTCCCTCACTTTAAATTTATAAAATGGAAACTCAAAATACGCGGATGCAAAATTGGGTACCATATTAACTATTCTGCAATGTGCTTACACCAACATTTATATTAACTAGAACAACGGTTGGCATTTTTTATAAGACACCTCGCATCAGGTAATCGCGACGAAATTTCGTTAACGTAACTTCCCCTCACATTTCTCCTTTTTGGTCGTTTAGACTTAGTTAAAACTTTGTTGTAATTGAATGAGGCAATGAAACACGTAATTTGGGAATGAGCATCTAAAGGGGTGGAACCTTTCTTATACGTACCAATAAGATTTTTTGTAGTTTCTTGGTGACGTTTGTCTTTTTCAAAAATGTGGGTTTTCCACATTTTTATGAACTTGTGATCACGAACAAATCGGTGGTTATTTATTATTGAAGGTGTAAGAAGTGTTCTTTGATTAATGTAATGTAGAATGAAGGAAACTTAAAACTTGGATATAAATGCAAGTTAAAATAAATTGTATACCTTTGACTTAGTTCGATGCGTCGACCTTTTTGAATTCGTTGTTGAGTTCATTGATTATTACTGGAAAAATTACGCTTAAAATCGTTGTAAATTGTTAGAATGCCAAAAATGAGTTACACTATTGTTATTAAATTGTTAAAATTGAATCTTTGACTTTTTTGTTGATGCAATTTACTCTAAGTACCTTCCTAATTCGTCGTGCGCTTACACTTACTAGTATGCAAGAGTGTGTGTGATATAGTAGTTAGTAAAAAGTTGTGTAGTGATAGTTTAGTGACATAATTTATTTTGCAGGGATTGCGCAACGCATTTTTGAAAAACTTTATTGGGAATACGTTCTCCTCCCTTTGGAAATACTTTGTATAAATAATTGCTTTGTGGATATCGTTGTAAAGATTGTTACACTCCCCTTTTTCATAATCACTACCCCCCCATTTAGATTTTGTGACGTATGCCGAGGTGCATATAATTTAGATCCAGGACTCTAGGAAATTGTTTGTAACAAAGAGTGGCCCAGTTTACCCAAAAGATAAAAGCACCCGGCAACTTGGACGTTACAGTCTCTATCCTCGTGTATCTATCACTAGTTTCCTTAGGCTTGATTTTATATTTTTCCTTCAAACGAGATTTGGCAATTAAACATTTATATTTTCAAGGAACTGCTTTCAATGTCTCAGGCCAATCAATTTGGTTTAAAACAGCAACTCTTATTTCATGATGCAAAAATAATTCATTTGGAGTGTATCCCGTTACTTCAGATACGGAGTTATTTAATAGTCCTAAAACAAAACTTAAATATTTTGACCAATGTGCATGATTTTTGTTTATGTACAGTCGTAATAACCTATTTCACTCCTTGTTGTATTGTTCAATAGGATTGGCAAACTGAGAATAAACTGAAGTTGTGATATGCCTTATTTTAAATTCTTCCACAAAAGTTTTCCATTCTTGTGACTTGAATTGCGAACCATTATCAGACAGTAGACTATTACATACAGGATGATGATAAAAATATTGCAGTTTAAATTTATGAATTACTTCTCTAGATGTTGCTTTCCTTAAAGGATATGCCGTAAGAAACTTAGACATTACATCTATTACAGTCAATATAAATGTGCAACCTTGAGATTTCGGAAGTGGTCCTATCAAATCAACTGAAATTAAATAATGTGGACTGGTAGAATAAACGTGTAAATCATCCTTTTCATTTTTCAAAACAACTTGTTTAGTTCTGGCGCAAGTTAAACAATTCTTCAAATACTGTTTAATACTGAAGTTCATCTTTGGCCAATAATATAATTTCTTACATTTACTGAAAACCTATCTATATCCAAAATGTCCTTGCAAATCATACAGTTTATGTAAGATTTTCGGTATTAATGAAACTGGCACAACTAATCTCCAATTATCTTCAGAAACACATTTTAAAAATATCTTGGAAAGCATTCTGAGTCTTACAAGACTTGGAAAATTTCAGTTCTCAATCTTCTGAATTAAAGCACTACAATATGCGTCACGATGTTGAGACTCCTTCCAGAATTCCAAAGTATCATCTTCAATAATATCCAATTTTAAGATATTAATAAACAAATCAGATAAAGAAATATTTCCTGTAGTAGTGTCAGGATATCGACTTAATGTGTCAGCCGCTTGATTGTTTACTCCAGAAACATGGTGGATATCATAATCAAAACTTTGTAGTTTTAAACACCATCTATTTAAACGTGGATTTAAAGTTCTTGCTGACTCCAGCCAAGAAAGAGATTTGTGATCTCTGAACAAATTAATTTTAATTCCTTCTACATAAATATAAAATGTCTCAAAAGCAAAAATAATTGCTAAACATTCGATTTCATGTGTACTGTAAGATAACTCAATACCACGATACTTGCATATTGAATAATCCTGGGGTTATCTTCTGGTGTCTCTCCATTTTGCCATAAAACACCTCCAAAACCTTTCTTTGAACCATCTAAATTTATGTTAAAAGGTTTAGAAAAATTAGGCTGTGTTAAAGCTTCTGGAGATATAACCAAATCACGTAACCTTTCAGAAGCTTCTACATGCACTTCCATCCACGTCCAGAGAATATTCGACTTTAGAAGTTCATAAAGTGGGTGGGCAACTTCTGCAAATTTATTCACGAATTTTCTTCTCCAGTTAACTAAACCCAAGAATTTTCGAAGTGACCTTTTGTTATTTGGTGTTGGAAAATTTATTATAGCAGAATTCTTGCTACTATCTACCTTAATTTCATTTCCAGAAAAATATGTCCAAGAAAAGCAATTTCTTTAGAAGCAAATTTGCACTTTGAAAACTTGATGGACATATTAACATCTTTCAATTTTTGCAGAACAGCTTCCAGGTGTGTTAAATGCTTGCTCCTGCCAAGTTTTACTAAAGATCAAGAGATCGTCTAAATAGCAAACAACAAAGTAGTTGAATTCTCGAACCCGAATTTCTCGAAAAAACAAGTATTGATCCTATAGTCGAAATGTTATAATTAAAACGCTTTCTAGCCTCTGAAAAGCATAATAATTCAACATTTTAATGAAAATCATCTATGGCTTGGTATGTAGACAAGATTAATTTCATACGAATACCACCATTGAACGCGTATTTTTCGATCGGTCAAGTATACATCCTATAGTCCAAATGTCAGAATTAAAACGCTCTTCAGGCCCTGAAGAGAATAATAATACACCATTTTTATTAAAATCATTTCTGGCTTGGTCTGTATGAAAATGAGTTTCAAGTAAGTATTAGCATTTAAACGAATTTCTCGAAAAATTAAGTTTATATCCAATAGTCGAAATGTCATAATTAAAACGCTTTAATGTCTCTAGAAAGCATAATAATTTTACATTTTAATGAAAATCATCTCTGGCTTGGTCTGTAGAGAAAATGAGTTTCAAACGAGTACTAGAATTGAACGTGAAAATACTCGAGACATCAAGTTTCGATCGTATAGTCAGAATGTCATAATTAAAACTCTTTTCAGGCTCTGAAAGGGTTAATAATTCAACATTTTAATGAAAATCATCTCTGGCTTGGTCAGTATAGAAAGTGAGTTTCAAGTGAGTATTTGCATTAAACGCGAATGTAATAATTAAAACTCTTTTCAGACTCTGAAGGGATAATAATTCAAGAGTTTAATGAAAATCATCTCTGGTTTGGTCTATACTTAAAATTATTTTGAAACGATTGATGGATTGATTGATTGATTTAGTTCATTTTACTTATCGTTTTGTGCCTCTTGTCTAATTTTCGAAGATGGGGATTGCTAGTGTCGTAGAGGCATGAGCATTTTACATTGTACTCAGTAAATCACTGTTCTACTTCACAGCAAATTATGAAATAACATTAATGTATATAGTTCAAAATCATAACTCTGTTATCTGATAAGTATACTTATTATTTGCACTGATTAAATACATTAATTATGCAAAAATTACTAAGATTCGAACTATATGCAAAACGTTCTTGTTATCTCTTTTCAAATGTTTCTTACAACTGGTTGCTACGCAACAAAACAGTATGCTATGACATTTCTTTCTTTTTCTTTTACACAAGAAGTGATTATATATTTTACAATTTGAAAACAGTCACAACATTCTCCCTCCTTCGGAGAAAAATTTTAGAACATTGGTTTTAAAATTTTTAGATAACATGATGAAAACAAACTTCCTCATGACATACATATTGTCATTAATTAACACAGAAAATATTTTAAAACATATCATAATTATTGAAAACATATTAACATTTCTTAATAAATTGCTGTTGAAATCTTTTGAAAGTTTACATAATTCGTCCTTTCTTTCCTGGCTACAATTGAATTTCTTTAAATTGGATACATTATGTGTTTGTACAGTTCCCTTTCCATCCAACGATAACAGTTCACAACAGTTACCATTGGTTTCTTTAACTAAATATGGACCAAGCCACAAGTCCATAAATTTGTGTATTCGTTTACACTCAGCACAGCTTTGTCCATGGTTTTTGACTAATACCATATCATTGGTCTTGTAACGATTTGTTGCAGTAAAATTAGCAAAATCTTACAACTTTCCAACTTCGTTGAAAAAAAATAAATGCTCCGCTCAAAATTACGCGATGTATAATCGCTCATGATTTAATTCTCATGAGTTACGACAGATGGCTCCTATAATCACTCTCCTGTTATCGAATCGTAAAACCACGCCCCCTAAATCAACGGAAGACTAGAACGGTAGACATGTGCAGCTAGAGGCAACAGTCGTGTATTGCGTTTGGTGCTGTCGACTACCTTTTGGTACGACTCTCTGATCTTTGACGTTCTCTACCATGTTACCTATAACACGCGATGAATTGCAAGTGCTTCTTTAAATACAATTCCGGAACATTTGTGGTAAAGGTGCTAACCACAATTTCTTAAATTATGTTATTTGTTTCAAATGGACACGTGGATTGCGAAAAAGACCATTTCGACAGTCTGCAAATTATAAGTAATTTTTGGCAATGAAAAATGTTCTACGTCGGAATCCAATCAAGGCGTACGTTGGTCAACGAGGATTTGACGATCAAAAAGTGAAGGAAGTTGGACACCCACACCTTTTTCCAGGACTACGAGAGTGGCAACATCCAAAATCAAGGTAGGAAACAGTGGATTTGTTACATTAGTGGTGAATAGAAGTGCGACAGACAAAAAGCACGAGTTTAATATTTGAGCCCGATATGTGTGAGTTGCTTACGAAGTGCGCCATATTACAGAAATAAACCTTCCTTGTACAAAAATGTAAAAAATTCACGTAATTGAGAACTGAATACGGCTTGTTGTAAAATAAACTGTTCTCTTCGATAGTGCGTCGTCTGTCCCTCACTTTAAATTTATAAAATGGAAACTCAAAATACGCGGATGCAAAATTGGGTACCATATTAACTATTCTGCAATGTGCTTACACCAACATTTATATTAACTAGAACAACGGTTGGCATTTTTTATAAGACACCTCGCATCAGGTAATCGCGACGAAATTTCGTTAACGTAACTTCCCCTCACATTTCTCCTTTTTGGTCGTTTAGACTTAGTTAAAACTTTGTTGTAATTGAATGAGGCAATGAAACACGTAATTTGGGAATGAGCATCTAAAGGGGTGGAACCTTTCTTATACGTACCAATAAGATTTTTTGTAGTTTCTTGGTGACGTTTGTCTTTTTCAAAAATGTGGGTTTTCCACATTTTTATGAACTTGTGATCACGAACAAATCGGTGGTTATTTATTATTGAAGGTGTAAGAAGTGTTCTTTGATTAATGTAATGTAGAATGAAGGAAACTTAAAACTTGGATATAAATGCAAGTTAAAATAAATTGTATACCTTTGACTTAGTTCGATGCGTCGACCTTTTTGAATTCGTTGTTGAGTTCATTGATTATTACTGGAAAAATTACGCTTAAAATCGTTGTAAATTGTTAGAATGCCAAAAATGAGTTACACTATTGTTATTAAATTGTTAAAATTGAATCTTTGACTTTTTTGTTGATGCAATTTACTCTAAGTACCTTCCTAATTCGTCGTGCGCTTACACTTACTAGTATGCAAGAGTGTGTGTGATATAGTAGTTAGTAAAAAGTTGTGTAGTGATAGTTTAGTGACATAATTTATTTTGCAGGGATTGCGCAACGCATTTTTGAAAAACTTTATTGGGAATACGTTCTCCTCCCTTTGGAAATACTTTGTATAAATAATTGCTTTGTGGATATCGTTGTAAAGATTGTTACACTCCCCTTTTTCATAATCACTACCCCCCCATTTAGATTTTGTGACGTATGCCGAGGTGCATATAATTTAGATCCAGGACTCTAGGAAATTGTTTGTAACAAAGAGTGGCCCAGTTTACCCAAAAGATAAAAGCACCCGGCAACTTGGACGTTACAGTCTCTATCCTCGTGTATCTATCACTAGTTTCCTTAGGCTTGATTTTATATTTTTCCTTCAAACGAGATTTGGCAATTAAACATTTATATTTTCAAGGAACTGCTTTCAATGTCTCAGGCCAATCAATTTGGTTTAAAACAGCAACTCTTATTTCATGATGCAAAAATAATTCATTTGGAGTGTATCCCGTTACTTCAGATACGGAGTTATTTAATAGTCCTAAAACAAAACTTAAATATTTTGACCAATGTGCATGATTTTTGTTTATGTACAGTCGTAATAACCTATTTCACTCCTTGTTGTATTGTTCAATAGGATTGGCAAACTGAGAATAAACTGAAGTTGTGATATGCCTTATTTTAAATTCTTCCACAAAAGTTTTCCATTCTTGTGACTTGAATTGCGAACCATTATCAGACAGTAGACTATTACATACAGGATGATGATAAAAATATTGCAGTTTAAATTTATGAATTACTTCTCTAGATGTTGCTTTCCTTAAAGGATATGCCGTAAGAAACTTAGACATTACATCTATTACAGTCAATATAAATGTGCAACCTTGAGATTTCGGAAGTGGTCCTATCAAATCAACTGAAATTAAATAATGTGGACTGGTAGAATAAACGTGTAAATCATCCTTTTCATTTTTCAAAACAACTTGTTTAGTTCTGGCGCAAGTTAAACAATTCTTGAAATACTGTTTAATACTGAAGTTCATCTTTGGCCAATAATATAATTTCTTACATTTACTGAAAACCTATCTATATCCAAAATGTCCTTGCAAATCATACAGTTCATGTAAGATTTTCGGTATTAATGAAACTGGCACAACTAATCTCCAATTATCTTCAGAAACACATTTTAAAAATATCTTGGAAAGCATTCTGAGTCTTACAAGACTTGGAAAATTTCAGTTCTCAATCTTCTGAATTAAAGCACTACAACATGCGTTACGATGTTGAGACTCCTTCCAGAATTCCAAAGTATCATCTTCAATAATATCCAATTTTAAGATATTAATAAACAAATCAGATAAAGAAATATTTCCTGTAGTAGTGTCAGGATATCGACTTAATGTGTCAGCCGCTTGATTGTTTACTCCAGAAACATGGTGGATATCATAATCAAAACTTTGTAGTTTTAAACACCATCTATTTAAACGTGGATTTAAAGTTCTTGCTGACTCCAGCCAAGAAAGAGATTTGTGATCTCTGAACAAATTAATTTTAATTCCTTCTACATAAATATAAAATTTCTCAAAAGCAAAAATAATTGCTAAACATTCGATTTCATGTGTACTGTAAGATAACTCAATACCACGATACTTGCATATTGAATAATCCTGGGGTTATCTTCTGGTGTCTCTCCATTTTGCCATAAAACACCTCCAAAACCTTTCTTTGAACCATCTAAATTTATGTTAAAAGGTTTAGAAAAATTAGGCTGTGTTAAAGCTTCTGGAGATATAACCAAATCACGTAACCTTTCAGAAGCTTCTACATGCACTTCCATCCACGTCCAGAGAATATTCGACTTTAGAAGTTCATAAAGTGGGTGGGCAACTTCTGCAAATTTATTCACGAATTTTCTTCTCCAGTTAACTAAACCCAAGAATTTTCGAAGTGACCTTTTGTTATTTGGTGTTGGAAAATTTATTATAGCAGAATTCTTGCTACTATCTACCTTAATTTCATTTCCAGAAAAATATGTCCAAGAAAAGCAATTTCTTTAGAAGCAAATTTGCACTTTGAAAACTTGATGGACATATTAACATCTTTCAATTTTTGCAGAACAGCTTCCAGGTGTGTTAAATGCTTGCTCCTGCCAAGTTTTACTAAAGATCAAGAGATCGTCTAAATAGCAAACAACAAAGTAGTTGAATTCTCGAACCCGAATTTCTCGAAAAAACAAGTATTGATCCTATAGTCGAAATGTGATAATTAAAACGCTTTCTAGCCTCTGAAAAGCATAATAATTCAACATTTTAATGAAAATCATCTATGGCTTGGTATGTAGACAAGATTAATTTCATACGAATACCACCATTGAACGCGTATTTTTCGATCGGTCAAGTATACATCCTATAGTCCAAATGTCAGAATTAAAACGCTCTTCAGGCCCTGAAGAGCATAATAATACACCATTTTTATTAAAATCATTTCTGGCTTGGTCTGTATGAAAATGAGTTTCAAGTAAGTATTAGCATTTAAACGAATTTCTCGAAAAATTAAGTTTATATCCAATAGTCGAAATGTCATAATTAAAACGCTTTAATGTCTCTAGAAAGCATAATAATTTTACATTTTAATGAAAATCATCTCTGGCTTGGTCTGTAGAGAAAATGAGTTTCAAACGAGTACTAGAATTGAACGTGAAAATACTCGAGACATCAAGTTTCGATCGTATAGTCAGAATGTCATAATTAAAACTCTTTTCAGGCTCTGAAAGGGTTAATAATTCAACATTTTAATGAAAATCATCTCTGGCTTGGTCAGTATAGAAAGTGAGTTTCAAGTGAGTATTTGCATTAAACGCGAATGTAATAATTAAAACTCTTTTCAGACTCTGAAGGGATAATAATTCAAGAGTTTAATGAAAATCATCTCTGGTTTGGTCTATACTTAAAATTATTTTGAAACGATTGATGGATTGATTGATTGATTTAGTTCATTTTACTTCGCGTTTTGTGCCTCTTGTCTAATTTTCGAAGATGGGGATTGCTAGTGTCGTAGAGGCATGAGCATTTTACATTGTACTCAGTAAATCACTGTTCTACTTCACAGCAAATTATGAAATAACATTAATGTATATAGTTCAAAATCACAACTCTGTTATCTGATGAGTATACTTATTATTTGCACTGATTAAATACATTAATTATGCAAAAATTACTAAGATTCGAACTATATGCAAAACGTTCTTGTTATCTCTTTTCAAATGTTTCTTACAACTGGTTGCTACGCAACAAAACAGTATGCTATGACATTTCTTTCTTTTTCTTTTACACAAGAAGTGATTATATATTTTACAATTTGAAAACAGTCACAACATTCTCCCTCCTTCGGAGAAAAATTTTAGAACATTGGTTTTAAAATTTTTAGATAACATGATGAAAACAAACTTCCTCATGACATACATATTGTCATTAATTAACACAGAAAATATTTTAAAACATATCAAAATTATTGAAAACATATTAAAACATTTCTTAATAAATTGCTGTTGAAATCTTTTGAAAGTTTACATAATTCGTCCTTTCTTTCCTGGCTACAATTGAATTTCTTTAAATTATATACATTATGTGTTTGTACAGTTCCCTTTCCATCCAACGATAACAGTTCACAACAGTTACCATTGGTTTCTTTAACTAAATATGGACCAAGCCACAAGTCCATAAATTTGTGTATTCGTTTACACTCAGCACAGCTTTGTCCATGGTTTTTGACTAATACTATATCATTGGTCTTGTAACGATTTGTTGCAGTAAAATTAGCAAAATCTTACAACTTTCCAACTTCGTTGAAAAAAAATAAATGCTCCGCTCAAAATTACGCGATGTATAATCGCTCATGATTTAATTCTCATGAGTTACGACAGATGGCTCCTATAATCACTCTCCTGTTATCGAATCGTAAAACCACGCCCCCTAAATCAACGGAAGACTAGAACGGTAGACATGTGCAGCTAGAGGCAACAGTCGTGTATTGCGTTTGGTGCTGTCGACTACCTTTTGGTACGACTCTCTGATCTTTGACGTTCTCTACCATGTTACCTATAACACGCGATGAATTGCAAGTGCTTCTTTAAATACAATTCCGGAACATTTGTGGTAAAGGTGCTAACCACAATTTCTTAAATTACGTTATTTGTTGGAAATGGACACGTGGATTGCGAAAAAGACCATTTCGACAGTCTGCAAATTATAAGTAATTTTTGGCAATGAAAAATGTTCTACGTCGGAATCCAATCAAGGCGTACGTTGGTCAACGAGGATTTGACGATCAAAAAGTGAAGGAAGTTGGACACCCACACCTTTTTCCAGGACTACGAGAGTGGCAACATCCAAAATCAAGGTAGGAAACAGTGGATTTGTTACATTAGTGGTGAATAGAAGTGCGACAGACAAAAAGCACGAGTTTAATATTTGAGCCCGATATGTGTGAGTTGCTTACGAAGTGCGCCATATTACAGAAATAAACCATCCTTGTACAAAAATGTAAAAAATTCACGTAATTGAGAACTGAATACGGCTTGTTGTAAAATAAACTGTTCTCTTCGATAGTGCGTCGTCTGTCCCTCACTTTAAATTTATAAAATGGAAACTCAAAATACGCGGATGCAAAATTGGGTACCATATTAACTATTCTGCAATGTGCTTACACCAACATTTATATTAACTAGAACAACGGTTGGCATTTTTTATAAGACACCTCGCATCAGGTAATCGCGACGAAATTTCGTTAACGTAACTTCCCCTCACATTTCTCCTTTTTGGTCGTTTAGACTTAGTTAAAACTTTGTTGTAATTGAATGAGGCAATGAAACACGTAATTTGGGAATGAGCATCTAAAGGGGTGGAACCTTTCTTATACGTACCAATAAGATTTTTTGTAGTTTCTTGGTGACGTTTGTCTTTTTCAAAAATGTGGGTTTTCCACATTTTTATGAACTTGTGATCACGAACAAATCGGTGGTTATTTATTATTGAAGGTGTAAGAAGTGTTCTTTGATTAATGTAATGTAGAATGAAGGAAACTTAAAACTTGGATATAAATGCAAGTTAAAATAAATTGTATACCTTTGACTTAGTTCGATGCGTCGACCTTTTTGAATTCGTTGTTGAGTTCATTGATTATTACTGGAAAAATTACGCTTAAAATCGTTGTAAATTGTTAGAATGCCAAAAATGAGTTACACTATTGTTATTAAATTGTTAAAATTGAATCTTTGACTTTTTTGTTGATGCAATTTACTCTAAGTACCTTCCTAATTCGTCGTGCGCTTACACTTACTAGTATGCAAGAGTGTGTGCGATATAGTAGTTAGTGATTGGTAGATTGGTAAAAAGTTGTGTAGTGATAGTTTAGTGACATAATTTATTATGCAGGGATTGCGCAACGCATTTTTGAAAAACTTTATTGGGAATACGTTCTCCTCCCTTTGGAAATACTTTGTATAAATAATTGCTTTGTGGATATCATTGTAAAGATTGTTACACTCCCCTTTTTCATAATCACTACCCCCCCCCCCCATTTAGATTTTGTGACGTATGCCGAGGTGCATATAATTTAGATCCAGGACTCTAGGAAATTGTTTGTAACAAAGAGTGGCCCAGTTTACCCAAAAGATAAAAGCACCCGGCAACTTGGACGTTACAGTCTCTATCCTCGTGTATCTATCACTAGTTTCCTTAGGCTTGATTTTATATTTTTCCTTCAAACGAGATTTGGCAATTAAACATTTATATTTTCAAGGAACTGCTTTCAATGTCTCAGGCCAATCAATTTGGTTTAAAACAGCATCTCTTATTTCATGATGCAAAAATAATTCATTTGGAGTGTATCCCGTTACTTCAGATACGGAGTTATTTAATAGTCCTAAAACAAAACTTAAATATTTTGACCAATGTTCATGATTTTTGTTTATGTACAGTCGTAATAACCTATTTCACTCCTTGTTGTATTGTTCAATAGGATTGGCAAACTGAGAATAAACTGAAGTTGTGATATGCCTTATTTTAAATTCTTCCACAAAAGTTTTCCATTCTTGTGACTTGAATTGCGAACCATTATCAGACAGTAGACTATTACATACAGGATGATGATAAAAATATTGCAGTTTAAATTTATGAATTACTTCTCTAGATGTTGCTTTCCTTAAAGGATATGCCATAAGAAACTTAGACATTACATCTATTACAGTCAATATAAATGTGCAACCTTGAGATTTCGGAAGTGGTCCTATCAAATCAACTGAAATCAAATAATGTGGACTGGTAGAATAAACGTGTAAATCATCCTTTTCATTTTTCAAAACAACTTGTTTAGTTCTGGCGCAAGTTAAACAATTCTTGAAATACTGTTTAATACTGAAGTTCATCTTTGGCCAATAATATAATTTCTTACATTTACTGAAAACCTATCTATATCCAAAATGTCCTTGCAAATCATACAGTTTATGTAAGATTTTCGGTATTAATGAAACTGGCACAACTAATCTCCAATTATCTTCAGAAACACATTTTAAAAATATCTTGGAAAGCATTCTGAGTCTTACAAGACTTGGAAAATTTCAGTTCTCAATCTTCTGAATTAAAGCACTACAATATGCGTTACGATGTTGAGACTCCTTCCAGAATTCCAAAGTATCATCTTCAATAATATCCAATTTTAAGATATTAATAAACAAATCAGATAAAGAAATATTTCCTGTAGTAGTGTCAGGATATCGACTTAATGTGTCAGCCGCTTGATTGTTTACTCCAGAAACATGGTGGATATCATAATCAAAACTTTGTAGTTTTAAACACCATCTATTTAAACGTGGATTTAAAGTTCTTGCTGACTCCAGCCAAGAAAGAGATTTGTGATCTCTGAACAAATTAATTTTAATTCCTTCTACATAAATATAAAATTTCTCAAAAGCAAAAATAATTGCTAAACATTCGATTTCATGTGTACTGTAAGATAACTCAATACCACGATACTTGCATATTGAATAATCCTGGGGTTATCTTCTGGTGTCTCTCCATTTTGCCATAAAACACCTCCAAAACCTTTCTTTGAACCATCTAAATTTATGTTAAAAGGTTTAGAAAAATTAGGCTGTGTTAAAGCTTCTGGAGATATAACCAAATCACGTAACCTTTCAGAAGCTTCTACATGCACTTCCATCCACGTCCAGAGAATATTCGACTTTAGAAGTTCATAAAGTGGGTGGGCAACTTCTGCAAATTTATTCACGAATTTTCTTCTCCAGTTAACTAAACCCAAGAATTTTCGAAGTGACCTTTTGTTATTTGGTGTTGGAAAATTTATTATAGCAGAATTCTTGCTACTATCTACCTTAATTTCATTTCCAGAAAAATATGTCCAAGAAAAGCAATTTCTTTAGAAGCAAATTTGCACTTTGAAAACTTGATGGACATATTAACATCTTTCAATTTTTGCAGAACAGGTTCCAGGTGTGTTAAATGCTTGCTCCTGCCAAGTTTTACTAAAGATCAAGAGATCGTCTAAATAGCAAACAACAAAGTAGTTGAATTCTCGAACCCGAATTTCTCGAAAAAACAAGTATTGATCCTATAGTCGAAATGTGATAATTAAAACGCTTTCTAGCCTCTGAAAAGCATAATAATTCAACATTTTAATTAAAGTCATCTATGGCTTGGTATGTAGACAAGATTAATTTCATACGAATACCACCATTGAACGCGTATTTTTCGATCGGTCAAGTATACATCCTATAGTCCAAATGTCAGAATTAAAACGCTCTTCAGGCCCTGAAGAGCATAATAATACACCATTTTTATTAAAATCATTTCTGGCTTGGTCTGTATGAAAATGAGTTTCAAGTAAGTATTAGCATTTAAACGAATTTCTCGAAAAATTAAGTTTATATCCAATAGTCGAAATGTCATAATTAAAACGCTTTAATGTCTCTAGAAAGCATAATAATTTTACATTTTAATGAAAATCATCTCTGGCTTGGTCTGTAGAGAAAATGAGTTTCAAACGAGTACTAGAATTGAACGTGAAAATACTCGAGACATCAAGTTTCGATCCTATAGTCAGAATGTCATAATTAAAACTCTTTTCAGGCTCTGAAAGGGTTAATAATTCAACATTTTAATGAAAATCATCTCTGGCTTGGTCAGTATAGAAAGTGAGTTTCAAGTGAGTATTTGCATTAAACGCGAATGTAATAATTAAAACTCTTTTCAGACTCTGAAGGGATAATAATTCAAGAGTTTAATGAAAATCATCTCTGGTTTGGTCTGTACTTAAAATTATTTTGAAACGATTGATGGATTGATTGATTGATTTAGTTCATTTTACTTCGCTTTTTTGCCTCTTGTCTAATTTTCGAAGATGGGGATTGCTAGTGTCGTAGAGTCATGAGCATTTTACATTGTACTCAGTAAATCACTGTTCTACTTCACAGCAAATTATGAAATAACATTAATGTATATAGTTCAAAATCACAACTCTGTTATCTGATGAGTATACTTATTATTTGCACTGATTAAATACATTAATTATGCAAAAATTACTAAGATTCGAACTATATGCAAAACGTTCTTGTTATCTCTTTTCAAATGTTTCTTACAACTGGTTGCTACGCAACAAAACAGTATGCTATGACATTTCTTTCTTTTTCTTTTACACAAGAAGTGATTATATATTTTACAATTTGAAAACAGTCACAACATTCTCCCTCCTTCGGAGAAAAATTTTAGAACATTGGTTTTAAAATTTTTAGATAACATGATGAAAACAAACTTCCTCATGACATACATATTGTCATTAATTAACACAGAAAATATTTTAAAACATATCATAATTATTGAAAACATATTAACATTTCTTAATAAATTGCTGTTGAAATCTTTTGAAAGTTTACATAATTCGTCCTTTCTTTCCTGGCTACAATTGAATTTCTTTAAATTGGATACATTATGTGTTTGTACAGTTCCCTTTCCATCCAACGATAACAGTTCACAACAGTTACCATTGGATTCTTTAACTAAATATGGACCAAGCCACAAGTCCATAAATTTGTGTATTCGTTTACACTCAGCACAGCTTTGTCCATGGTTTTTAACTAATACTATATCATTGGTCTTGTAACGATTTGTTGCAGTAAAATTAGCAAAATCTTACAACTTTCCAACTTCGTTGAAAAAAAATAAATGCTCCGCTCAAAATTACGCGATGTATAATCGCTCATGATTTAATTCTCATGAGTTACGACAGATGGCTCCTATAATCACTCTCCTGTTATCGAATCGTAAAACCACGCCCCCTAAATCAACGGAAGACGAGAACGGTAGACATGTGCAGCTAGAGGCAACAGTCGTGTATTGCGTTTGGTTCCGTCGACTACCTTTTGGTACGACTCTCTGATCTTTGACGTTCTCTACCATGTTACCTATAACACGCGATGAATTGCAAGTGCTTCTTTAAATACAATTCCGGAACATTTGTGGTAAAGGTGCTAACCACAATTTCTTAAATTACGTTATCTGTTGGAAATGGACACGTGGATTGCGAAAAAGACCATTTCGACAGTCTGCAAATTATAAGTAATTTTTGGCAATGAAAAATGTTCTACGTCGGAATCCAATCAAGGCGTACGTTGGTCAACGAGGATTTGACGATCAAAAAGTGAAGGAAGTTGGACACCCACACCTTTTTCCAGGACTACGAGAGTGGCAACATCCAAAATCAAGGTAGGAAACAGTGGATTTGTTACATTAGTGGTGAATAGAAGTGCGACAGACAAAAAGCACGAGTTTAATATTTGAGCCCGATATGTGTGAGTTGCTTACGAAGTGCGCCATATTACAGAAATAAACCTTCCTTGTACAAAAATGTAAAAAATTCACGTAATTGAGAACTGAATACGGCTTGTTGTAAAATAAACTGTTCTCTTCGATAGTGCGTCGTCTGTCCCTCACTTTAAATTTATAAAATGGAAACTCAAAATACGCGGATGCAAAATTGGGTACCATATTAACTATTCTGCAATGTGCTTACACCAACATTTATATTAACTAGAACAACGGTTGGCATTTTTTATAAGACACCTCGCAAAAGCATACATCAGGTAATCGCGACGAAATTTCGTTAACGTAACTTCCCCTCACATTTCTCCTTTTTGGTCGTTTAGACTTAGTTAAAACTTTGTTGTAATTGAATGAGGCAATGAAACACGTAATTTGGGAATGAGCATCTAAAGGGGTGGAACCTTTCTTATACGTACCAATAAGATTTTTTGTAGTTTCTTGGTGACGTTTGTCTTTTTCAAAAATGTGGGTTTTCCACATTTTTATGAACTTGTGATCACTAACAAATCGGTGGTTATTTTTTACTGAAGGTGTAAGAAGTGTTCTTTGATTAATGTAATGTAGAATGAAGGAAACTTAAAACTTGGATATAAATGCAAGTTAAAATAAATTGTATACCTTTGACTTAGTTCGATGCGTCGACCTTTTTGAATTCGTTGTTGAGTTCATTGATTATTACTGGAAAAATTACGCTTAAAATCGTTGTAAATTGTTAGAATGCCAAAAATGAGTTACACTATTGTTATTAAATTGTTAAAATTGAATCTTTGACTTTTTTGTTGATGCAATTTACTCTAAGTACCTTCCTAATTCGTCGTGCGCTTACACTTACTAGTATGCAAGAGTGTGTGCGATATAGTAGTTAGTGATTGGTAGATTGGTAAAAAGTTGTGTAGTGATAGTTTAGTGACATAATTTATTTTGCAGGGATTGCGCAACGCATTTTTGAAAAACTTTATTGGGAATACGTTCTCCTCCCTTTGGAAATACTTTGTATAAATAATTGCTTTGTGGATATCATTGTAAAGATTGTTACACTCCCCTTTTTCATAATCACTACCCCCCCCCCATTTAGATTTTGTGACGTATGCCGAGGTGCATATAATTTAGATCCAGGACTCTAGGAAATTGTTTGTAACAAAGAGTGGCCCAGTTTACCCAAAAGATAAAAGCACCCGGCAACTTGGACGTTACAGTCTCAATCCTCGTGTATCTATCACTAGTTTCCTTAGGCTTGATTTTATATTTTTCCTTCAAACGAGATTTGGCAATTAAACATTTATATTTTCAAGGAACTGCTTTCAATGTCTCAGGCCAATCAATTTGGTTTTAAACAGCATCTCTTATTTCATGATGCAAAAATAATTCATTTGGAGTGTATCCCGTTACTTCAGATACGGAGTTATTTAATAGTCCTAAAACAAAACTTAAATATTTTGACCAATGTTCATGATTTTTGTTTATGTACAGTCGTAATAACCTATTTCACTCCTTGTTGTATCGTTCAATAGGATTGGCAAACTGAGAATAAACTGAAGTTGTGATATGCCTTATTTTAAATTCTTCCACAAAAGTTTTCCATTCTTGTGACTTGAATTGCGAACAATTATCAGACAGTAGACTATTACATACAGGATGATGATAAAAATATTGCAGTTTAAATTTATGAATTACTTCTCTAGATGTTGCTTTCCTTAAAGGATATGCCATAAGAAACTTAGACATTACATCTATTACAGTCAATATAAATGTGCAACCTTGAGATTTCGGAAGTGGTCCTATCAAATCAACTGAAATTAAATAATGTGGACTGGTAGAATAAACGTGTAAATCATCCTTTTCATTTTTCAAAACAACTTGTTTAGTTCTGGCGCAAGTTAAACAATTCTTGAAATACTGTTTAATACTGAAGTTCATCTTTGGCCAATAATATAATTTCTTACATTTACTGAAAACCTATCTATATCCAAAATGTCCCTGCAAATCATACAGTTTATGTAAGATTTTCGGTATTAATGAAACTGGCACAACTAATCTCCAATTATCTTCAGAAACACATTTTAAAAATATCTTGGAAAGCATTCTGAGTCTTACAAGACTTGGAAAATTTCAGTTCTCAATCTTCTGAATTAAAGCACTACAATATGCGTCACGATGTTGAGACTCCTTCCAGAATTCCAAAGTATCATCTTCAATAATATCCAATTTTAAGATATTAATAAACAAATCAGATAAAGAAATATTTCCTGTAGTAGTGTCAGGATATCGACTTAATGTGTCAGCCGCTTGATTGTTTACTCCAGAAACATGGTGGATATCATAATCAAAACTTTGTAGTTTTAAACACCATCTATTTAAACGTGGATTTAAAGTTCTTGCTGACTCCAGCCAAGAAAGAGATTTGTGATCTCTGAACAAATTAATTTTAATTCCTTCTACATAAATATAAAATTTCTCAAAAGCAAAAATAATTGCTAAACATTCGATTTCATGTGTACTGTAAGATAACTCAATACCACGATACTTGCATATTGAATAATCCTGGGGTTATCTTCTGGTGTCTCTCCATTTTGCCATAAAACACCTCCAAAACCTTTCTTTGAACCATCTAAATTTATGTTAAAAGGTTTAGAAAAATTAGGCTGTGCTAAAGCTTCTGGAGATATAACCAAATCACGTAACCTTTCAAAAGCTTCTACATGCACTTCCATCCACGTCCAGAGAATATTCGACTTTAGAAGTTCATAAAGTGGGTGGGCAACTTCTGCAAATTTATTCACGAATTTTCTTCTCCAGTTAACTAAACCCAAGAATTTTCGAAGTGACCTTTTGTTATTTGGTGTTGGAAAATTTATTATAGCAGAATTCTTGCTACTATCTACCTTAATTTCATTTCCAGAAAAATATGTCCAAGAAAAGCAATTTCTTTAGAAGCAAATTTGCACTTTGAAAACTTGATGGACATATTAACATCTTTCAATTTTTGCAGAACAGGTTCCAGGTGTGTTAAATGCTTGCTCCTGCCAAGTTTTACTAAAGATCAAGAGATCGTCTAAATAGCAAACAACAAAGTAGTTGAATTCTCGAACCCGAATTTCTCGAAAAAACAAGTATTGATCCTATAGTCGAAATGTGATAATTAAAACGCTTTCTAGCCTCTGAAAAGCATAATAATTCAACATTTTAATGAAAATCATCTATGGCTTGGTATGTAGACAAGATTAATTTCATACGAATACCACCATTGAACGCGTATTTTTCGATCGGTCAAGTATACATCCTATAGTCCAAATGTCAGAATTAAAACGCTCTTCAGGCCCTGAAGAGCATAATAATACACCATTTTTATTAAAATCATTTCTGGCTTGGTCTGTATGAAAATGAGTTTCAAGTAAGTATTAGCATTTAAACGAATTTCTCGAAAAATTAAGTTTATATCCAATAGTCGAAATGTCATAATTAAAACGCTTTAATGTCTCTAGAAAGCATAATAATTTTACATTTTAATGAAAATCATCTCTGGCTTGGTCTGTAGAGAAAATGAGTTTCAAACGAGTACTAGAATTGAACGTGAAAATACTCGAGACATCAAGTTTCGATCCTATAGTCAGAATGTCATAATTAAAACTCTTTTCAGGCTCTGAAAGGGTTAATAATTCAACATTTTAATGAAAATCATCTCTGGCTTGGTCAGTATAGAAAGTGAGTTTCAAGTGAGTATTTGCATTAAACGCGAATGTAATAATTAAAACTCTTTTCAGACTCTGAAGGGATAATAATTCAAGAGTTTAATGAAAATCATCTCTGGTTTGGTCTGTACTTAAAATTATTTTGAAACGATTGAAGGATTGATTGATTGATTTAGTTCATTTTACTTCGCTTTTTTGCCTCTTGTCTAATTTTCGAAGATGGGGATTGCTAGTGTCGTAGAGTCATGAGCATTTTACATTGTACTCAGTAAATCACTGTTCTACTTCACAGCAAATTATGAAATAACATTAATGTATATAGTTCAAAATCACAACTCTGTTATCTGATGAGTATACTTATTATTTGCACTGATTAAATACATTAATTATGCAAAAATTACTAAGATTCGAACTATATGCAAAACGTTCTTGTTATCTCTTTTCAAATGTTTCTTACAACTGGTTGCTACGCAACAAAACAGTATGCTATGACATTTCTTTCTTTTTCTTTTACACAAGAAGTGATTATATATTTTACAATTTGAAAACAGTCACAACATTCTCCCTCCTTCGGAGAAAAATTTTAGAACATTGGTTTTAAAATTTTTAGATAACATGATGAAAACAAACTTCCTCATGACATACATATTGTCATTAATTAACACAGAAAATATTTTAAAACATATCATAATTATTGAAAACATATTAACATTTCTTAATAAATTGCTGTTGAAATCTTTTGAAAGTTTACATAATTCGTCCTTTCTTTCCTGGCTACAATTGAATTTCTTTAAATTGGATACATTATGTGTTTGTACAGTTCCCTTTCCATCCAACGATAACAGTTCACAACAGTTACCATTGGATTCTTTAACTAAATATGGACCAAGCCACAAGTCCATAAATTTGTGTATTCGTTTACACTCAGCACAGCTTTGTCCATGGTTTTTAACTAATACTATATCATTGGTCTTGTAACGATTTGTTGCAGTAAAATTAGCAAAATCTTACAACTTTCCAACTTCGTTGAAAAAAAATAAATGCTCCGTTCAAAATTACGCAATGTATAATCGCTCATGATTTAATTCTCATGAGTTACGACAGATGGCTCCTATAATCACTCTCCTGTTATCGAATCGTAAAACCACGCCCCCTAAATCAACGGAAGACGAGAACGGTAGACATGTGCAGCTAGAGGCAACAGTCGTGTATTGCGTTTGGTTCCGTCGACTACCTTTTGGTACGACTCTCTGATCTTTGACGTTCTCTACCATGTTACCTATAACACGCGATGAATTGCAAGTGCTTCTTTAAATACAATTCCGGAACATTTGTGGTAAAGGTGCTAACCACAATTTCTTAAATTACGTTATTTGTTGGAAATGGACACGTGGATTGCGAAAAAGACCATTTCGACAGTCTGCAAATTATAAGTAATTTTTGGCAATGAAAAATGTTCTACGTCGGAATCCAATCAAGGCGTACGTTGGTCAACGAGGATTTGACGATCAAAAAGTGAAGGAAGTTGGACACCCACACCTTTTTCCAGGACTACGAGAGTGGCAACATCCAAAATCAAGGTAGGAAACAGTGGATTTGTTACATTAGTGGTGAATAGAAGTGCGACAGACAAAAAGCACGAGTTTAATATTTGAGCCCGATATGTGTGAGTTGCTTACGAAGTGCGCCATATTACAGAAATAAACCTTCCTTGTACAAAAATGTAAAAAATTCACGTAATTGAGAACTGAATACGGCTTGTTGTAAAATAAACTGTTCTCTTCGATAGTGCGTCGTCTGTCCCTCACTTTAAATTTATAAAATGGAAACTCAAAATACGCGGATGCAAAATTGGGTACCATATTAACTATTCTGCAATGTGCTTACACCAACATTTATATTAACTAGAATAACGGTTGGCATTTTTTATAAGACACCTCGCATCAGGTAATCGCGACGAAATTTCGTTAACGTAACTTCCCCTCACATTTCTCCTTTTTGGTCGTTTAGACTTAGTTAAAACTTTGTTGTAATTGAATGAGGCAATGAAACACGTAATTTGGGAATGAGCATCTAAAGGGGTGGAACCTTTCTTATACGTACCAATAAGATTTTTTGTAGTTTCTTGGTGACGTTTGTCTTTTTCAAAAATGTGGGTTTTCCACATTTTTATGAACTTGTGATCACTAACAAATCGGTGGTTATTTATTACTGAAGGTGTAAGAAGTGTTCTTTGATTAATGTAATGTAGAATGAAGGAAACTTAAAACTTGGATATAAATGCAAGTTAAAATAAATTGTATACCTTTGACTTAGTTCGATGCGTCGACCTTTTTGAATTCGTTGTTGAGTTCATTGATTATTACTGGAAAAATTACGCTTAAAATCGTTGTAAATTGTTAGAATGCCAAAAATGAGTTACACTATTGTTATTAAATTGTTAAAATTGAATCTTTGACTTTTTTGTTGATGCAATTTACTCTAAGTACCTTCCTAATTCGTCGTGCGCTTACACTTACTAGTATGCAAGAGTGTGTGCGATATAGTAGTTAGTGATTGGTAGATTGGTAAAAAGTTGTGTAGTGATAGTTTAGTGACATAATTTATTTTGCAGGGATTGCGCAACGCATTTTTGAAAAACTTTATTGGGAATACGTTCTCCTCCCTTTGGAAATACTTTGTATAAATAATTGCTTTGTGGATATCATTGTAAAGATTGTTACACTCCCCTTTTTCATAATCACTACCCCCCCCCCCATTTAGATTTTGTGACGTATGCCGAGGTGCATATAATTTAGATCCAGGACTCTAGGAAATTGTTTGTAACAAAGAGTGGCCCAGTTTACCCAAAAGATAAAAGCACCCGGCAACTTGGACGTTACAGTCTCAATCCTCGTGTATCTATCACTAGTTTCCTTAGGCTTGATTTTATATTTTTCCTTCAAACGAGATTTGGCAATTAAACATTTATATTTTCAAGGAACTGCTTTCAATGTCTCAGGCCAATCAATTTGGTTTTAAACAGCATCTCTTATTTCATGATGCAAAAATAATTCATTTGGAGTGTATCCCGTTACTTCAGATACGGAGTTATTTAATAGTCCTAAAACAAAACTTAAATATTTTGACCAATGTTCATGATTTTTGTTTATGTACAGTCGTAATAACCTATTTCACTCCTTGTTGTATCGTTCAATAGGATTGGCAAACTGAGAATAAACTGAAGTTGTGATATGCCTTATTTTAAATTCTTCCACAAAAGTTTTCCATTCTTGTGACTTGAATTGCGAACAATTATCAGACAGTAGACTATTACATACAGGATGATGATAAAAATATTGCAGTTTAAATTTATGAATTACTTCTCTAGATGTTGCTTTCCTTAAAGGATATGCCATAAGAAACTTAGACATTACATCTATTACAGTCAATATAAATGTGCAACCTTGAGATTTCGGAAGTGGTCCTATCAAATCAACTGAAATTAAATAATGTGGACTGGTAGAATAAACGTGTAAATCATCCTTTTCATTTTTCAAAACAACTTGTTTAGTTCTGGCGCAAGTTAAACAATTCTTGAAATACTGTTTAATACTGAAGTTCATCTTTGGCCAATAATATAATTTCTTACATTTACTGAAAACCTATCTATATCCAAAATGTCCCTGCAAATCATACAGTTTATGTAAGATTTTCGGTATTAATGAAACTGGCACAACTAATCTCCAATTATCTTCAGAAACACATTTTAAAAATATCTTGGAAAACATTCTGAGTCTTACAAGACTTGGAAAATTTCAGTTCTCAATCTTCTGAATTAAAGCACTACAATATGCGTCACGATGTTGAGACTCCTTCCAGAATTCCAAAGTATCATCTTCAATAATATCCAATTTTAAGATATTAATAAACAAATCAGATAAAGAAATATTTCCTGTAGTAGTGTCAGGATATCGACTTAATGTGTCAGCCGCTTGATTGTTTACTCCAGAAACATGGTGGATATCATAATCAAAACTTTGTAGTTTTAAACACCATCTATTTAAACGTGGATTTAAAGTTCTTGCTGACTCCAGCCAAGAAAGAGATTTGTGATCTCTGAACAAATTAATTTTAATTCCTTCTACATAAATATAAAATTTCTCAAAAGCAAAAATAATTGCTAAACATTCGATTTCATGTGTACTGTAAGATAACTCAATACCACGATACTTGCATATTGAATAATCCTGGGGTTATCTTCTGGTGTCTCTCCATTTTGCCATAAAACACCTCCAAAACCTTTCTTTGAACCATCTAAATTTATGTTAAAAGGTTTAGAAAAATTAGGCTGTGCTAAAGCTTCTGGAGATATAACCAAATCACGTAACCTTTCAGAAGCTTCTACATGCACTTCCATCCACGTCCAGAGAATATTCGACTTTAGAAGTTCATAAAGTGGGTGGGCAACTTCTGCAAATTTATTCACGAATTTTCTTCTCCAGTTAACTAAACCCAAGAATTTTCGAAGTGACCTTTTGTTATTTGGTGTTGGAAAATTTATTATAGCAGAATTCTTGCTACTATCTACCTTAATTTCATTTCCAGAAAAATATGTCCAAGAAAAGCAATTTCTTTAGAAGCAAATTTGCACTTTGAAAACTTGATGGACATATTAACATCTTTCAATTTTTGCAGAACAGGTTCCAGGTGTGTTAAATGCTTGCTCCTGCCAAGTTTTACTAAAGATCAAGAGATCGTCTAAATAGCAAACAACAAAGTAGTTGAATTCTCGAACCCGAATTTCTCGAAAAAACAAGTATTGATCCTATAGTCGAAATGTGATAATTAAAACGCTTTCTAGCCTCTGAAAAGCATAATAATTCAACATTTTAATGAAAATCATCTATGGCTTGGTATGTAGACAAGATTAATTTCATACGAATACCACCATTGAACGCGTATTTTTCGATCGGTCAAGTATACATCCTATAGTCCAAATGTCAGAATTAAAACGCTCTTCAGGCCCTGAAGAGCATAATAATACACCATTTTTATTAAAATCATTTCTGGCTTGGTCTGTATGAAAATGAGTTTCAAGTAAGTATTAGCATTTAAACGAATTTCTCGAAAAATTAAGTTTATATCCAATAGTCGAAATGTCATAATTAAAACGCTTTAATGTCTCTAGAAAGCATAATAATTTTACATTTTAATGAAAATCATCTCTGGCTTGGTCTGTAGAGAAAATGAGTTTCAAACGAGTACTAGAATTGAACGTGAAAATACTCGAGACATCAAGTTTCGATCCTATAGTCAGAATGTCATAATTAAAACTCTTTTCAGGCTCTGAAAGGGTTAATAATTCAACATTTTAATGAAAATCATCTCTGGCTTGGTCAGTATAGAAAGTGAGTTTCAAGTGAGTATTTGCATTAAACGCGAATGTAATAATTAAAACTCTTTTCAGACTCTGAAGGGATAATAATTCAAGAGTTTAATGAAAATCATCTCTGGTTTGGTCTGTACTTAAAATTATTTTGAAACGATTGAAGGATTGATTGATTGATTTAGTTCATTTTACTTCGCTTTTTTGCCTCTTGTCTAATTTTCGAAGATGGGGATTGCTAGTGTCGTAGAGTCATGAGCATTTTACATTGTACTCAGTAAATCACTGTTCTACTTCACAGCAAATTATGAAATAACATTAATGTATATAGTTCAAAATCACAACTCTGTTATCTGATGAGTATACTTATTATTTGCACTGATTAAATACATTAATTATGCAAAAATTACTAAGATTCGAACTATATGCAAAACGTTCTTGTTATCTCTTTTCAAATGTTTCTTACAACTGGTTGCTACGCAACAAAACAGTATGCTATGACATTTCTTTCTTTTTCTTTTACACAAGAAGTGATTATATATTTTACAATTTGAAAACAGTCACAACATTCTCCCTCCTTCGGAGAAAAATTTTAGAACATTGGTTTTAAAATTTTTAGATAACATGATGAAAACAAACTTCCTCATGACATACATATTGTCATTAATTAACACAGAAAATATTTTAAAACATATCATAATTATTGAAAACATATTAACATTTCTTAATAAATTGCTGTTGAAATCTTTTGAAAGTTTACATAATTCGTCCTTTCTTTCCTGGCTACAATTGAATTTCTTTAAATTGGATACATTATGTGTTTGTACAGTTCCCTTTCCATCCAACGATAACAGTTCACAACAGTTACCATTGGATTCTTTAACTAAATATGGACCAAGCCACAAGTCCATAAATTTGTGTATTCGTTTACACTCAGCACAGCTTTGTCCATGGTTTTTAACTAATACTATATCATTGGTCTTGTAACGATTTGTTGCAGTAAAATTAGCAAAATCTTACAACTTTCCAACTTCGTTGAAAAAAAATAAATGCTCCGCTCAAAATTACGCGATGTATAATCGCTCATGATTTAATTCTCATGAGTTACGACAGATGGCTCCTATAATCACTCTCCTGTTATCGAATCGTAAAACCACGCCCCCTAAATCAACGGAAGACGAGAACGGTAGACATGTGCAGCTAGAGGCAACAGTCGTGTATTGCGTTTGGTTCCGTCGACTACCTTTTGGTACGACTCTCTGATCTTTGACGTTCTCTACCATGTTACCTATAACACGCGATGAATTGCAAGTGCTTCTTTAAATACAATTCCGGAACATTTGTGGTAAAGGTGCTAACCACAATTTCTTAAATTACGTTATCTGTTGGAAATGGACACGTGGATTGCGAAAAAGACCATTTCGACAGTCTGCAAATTATAAGTAATTTTTGGCAATGAAAAATGTTCTACGTCGGAATCCAATCAAGGCGTACGTTGGTCAACGAGGATTTGACGATCAAAAAGTGAAGGAAGTTGGACACCCACACCTTTTTCCAGGACTACGAGAGTGGCAACATCCAAAATCAAGGTAGGAAACAGTGGATTTGTTACATTAGTGGTGAATAGAAGTGCGACAGACAAAAAGCACGTGTTTAATATTTGAGCCCGATATATGTGAGTTGCTTACGAAGTGCGCCATATTACAGAAATAAACCTTCCTTGTACAAAAATGTAAAAAATTCACGTAATTGAGAACTGAATACGGCTTGTTGTAAAATAAACTGTTCTCTTCGATAGTGCGTCGTCTGTCCCTCACTTTAAATTTATAAAATGGAAACTCAAAATACGCGGATGCAAAATTGGGTACCATATTAACTATTCTGCAATGTGCTTACACCAACATTTATATTAACTAGAACAACGGTTGGCATTTTTTATAAGACACCTCGCATCAGGTAATCGCGACGAAATTTCGTTAACGTAACTTCCCCTCACATTTCTCCTTTTTGGTTGTTTAGACTTAGTTAAAACTTTGTTGTAATTGAATGAGGCAATGAAACACGTAATTTGGGAATGAGCATCTAAAGGGGTGGAACCTTTCTTATACGTACCAATAAGATTTTTTGTAGTTTCTTGGTGACGTTTGTCTTTTTAAAAAATTTTGGGATTTCCACATTTTTATGAACTTGTGATCACGAACAAATCGGTGGTTGTTTATTATTGAACGTGTAAGAAGTGTTCTTTGATTAATGTAATGTAGAATGAAGGAAACTTAAAACTTGGATATAAATGCAAGTTAAAATAAATTGTATACCTTTGACTTAGTTATGCGTCGAACTTTTTGAATTCGTTGTTGAGTTCATTGATTATTACTGGAAAAATTACGCTTAAAATCGTTGTAAATTGTTAGAATGCCAAAAATGAGTTACACTATTGTTATTAAATTGTTAAAATTGAATCTTTGACTTTTTTGTTGATGCAATTTACTCTAAGTACCTTCCTAATTCGTCGTGCGCTTACACTTACTAGTATGCAAGAGTGTGTGCGATATAGTAGTTAGTGATTGGTAGATTGGTAAAAAGTTGTGTAGTGATAGTTTAGTGACATAATTTATTTTGCAGGGATTGCGCAACGCATTTTTTAAAAACTTTATTGGGAATACGTTCTCCTCCCTTTGGAAATACTTTGTATAAATAATTGCTTTGTGGATATCATTGTAAAGATTGTTACACTCCCCTTTTTCATAATCACTACCCCCCCCCATTTAGATTTTGTGACGTATGCCGAGGTGCATATAATTTAGATCCAGGACTCTAGGAAATTGTTTGTAACAAAGAGTGGCCCAGTTTACCCAAAAGATAAAAGCACCCGGCAACTTGGACGTTACAGTCTCAATCCTCGTGTATCTATCACTAGTTTCCTTAGGCTTGATTTTATATTTTTCCTTCAAACGAGATTTGGCAATTAAACATTTATATTTTCAAGGAACTGCTTTCAATGTCTCAGGCCAATCAATTTGGTTTTAAACAGCATCTCTTATTTCATGATGCAAAAATAATTCATTTGGAGTGTATCCCGTTACTTCAGATACGGAGTTATTTAATAGTCCTAAAACAAAACTTAAATATTTTGACCAATGTTCATGATTTTTGTTTATGTACAGTCGTAATAACCTATTTCACTCCTTGTTGTATCGTTCAATAGGATTGGCAAACTGAGAATAAACTGAAGTTGTGATATGCCTTATTTTAAATTCTTCCACAAAAGTTTTCCATTCTTGTGACTTGAATTGCGAACAATTATCAGACAGTAGACTATTACATACAGGATGATGATAAAAATATTGCAGTTTAAATTTATGAATTACTTCTCTAGATGTTGCTTTCCTTAAAGGATATGCCATAAGAAACTTAGACATTACATCTATTACAGTCAATATAAATGTGCAACCTTGAGATTTCGGAAGTGGTCCTATCAAATCAACTGAAATTAAATAATGTGGACTGGTAGAATAAACGTGTAAATCATCCTTTTCATTTTTCAAAACAACTTGTTTAGTTCTGGCGCAAGTTAAACAATTCTTGAAATACTGTTTAATACTGAAGTTCATCTTTGGCCAATAATATAATTTCTTACATTTACTGAAAACCTATCTATATCCAAAATGTCCTTGCAAATCATACAGTTTATGTAAGATTTTCGGTATTAATGAAACTGGCACAACTAATCTCCAATTATCTTCAGAAACACATTTTAAAAATATCTTGGAAAGCATTCTGAGTCTTACAAGACTTGGAAAATTTCAGTTCTCAATCTTCTGAATTAAAGCACTACAATATGCGTCACGATGTTGAGACTCCTTCCAGAATTCCAAAGTATCATCTTCAATAATATCCAATTTTAAGATATTAATAAACAAATCAGATAAAGAAATATTTCCTGTAGTAGTGTCAGGATATCGACTTAATGTGTCAGCCGCTTGATTGTTTACTCCAGAAACATGGTGGATATCATAATCAAAACTTTGTAGTTTTAAACACCATCTATTTAAACGTGGATTTAAAGTTCTTGCTGACTCCAGCCAAGAAAGAGATTTGTGATCTCTGAACAAATTAATTTTAATTCCTTCTACATAAATATAAAATTTCTCAAAAGCAAAAATAATTGCTAAACATTCGATTTCATGTGTACTGTAAGATAACTCAATACCACGATACTTGCATATTGAATAATCCTGGGGTTATCTTCTGGTGTCTCTCCATTTTGCCATAAAACACCTCCAAAACCTTTCTTTGAACCATCTAAATTTATGTTAAAAGGTTTAGAAAAATTAGGCTGTGCTAAAGCTTCTGGAGATATAACCAAATCACGTAACCTTTCAAAAGCTTCTACATGCACTTCCATCCACGTCCAGAGAATATTCGACTTTAGAAGTTCATAAAGTGGGTGGGCAACTTCTGCAAATTTATTCACGAATTTTCTTCTCCAGTTAACTAAACCCAAGAATTTTCGAAGTGACCTTTTGTTATTTGGTGTTGGAAAATTTATTATAGCAGAATTCTTGCTACTATCTACCTTAATTTCATTTCCAGAAAAATATGTCCAAGAAAAGCAATTTCTTTAAAAGCAAATTTGCACTTTGAAAACTTGATGGACATATTAACATCTTTCAATTTTTGCAGAACAGGTTCCAGGTGTGTTAAATGCTTGCTCCTGCCAAGTTTTACTAAAGATCAAGAGATCGTCTAAATAGCAAACAACAAAGTAGTTGAATTCTCGAACCCGAATTTCTCGAAAAAGCAAGTATTGATCCTATAGTCGAAATGTGATAATTAAAACGCTTTCTAGCCTCTGAAAAGCATAATAATTCAACATTTTAATGAAAATCATCAATGGCTTGGTATGTAGACAAGATTAATTTCATACGAATACCACCATTGAACGCGTATTTTTCGATCGGTCAAGTATACATCCTATAGTCCAAATGTCAGATTTAAAACGCTCTTCAGGCTCTGAAGAGCATAATAATACACCATTTTTATTAAAATCATCTCTGGCTTGGTCTGTATGGAAAATGAGTTTCAAGTAAGTATTAGCATTTAAACGAATTTCTCAAAAAATTAAGTTTATATCCAATAGTCGAAATGTCATAATTAAAACGCTTTAATGTCTCTAAAAAGCATAATAATTCTACATTTTAATGAAAATCATCTCTGGCTTGGTCTGTAGAGAAAATGAGTTTCAAACGAGTACTAGAATTGAACGTGGAAATACTCGAGACATCAAGTTTCGATCGTATAGTCAGAATGTCATAATTAAAACTCTTTTCAGGCTCTGAAAGGGTTAATAATTCAACATTTTAATGAAAATCATCTCTGGCTTGGTCAGTATAGAAAGTGAGTTTCAAGTGAGTATTTGCATTAAACGCGAATGTAATAATTAAAACTCTTTTCAGACTCTGAAGGGATAATAATTCAAGAGTTTAATGAAAATCATCTCTGGTTTGGTCTGTACTTAAATTTTTTTTGAAACGATTGATGGATTGATTGATTGATTGATTTAGTTCATTTTACTTCGCGTTTTGTGCCTCTTGTCTAATTTTCGAAAATGGGGATTGCTAGTGTCGTAGAGGCATGAGCATTTTACATTGTACTCAGTAAATCACTGTTCTACTTCACAGCAAATTATGAAATAACATTAATGTATATAGTTCAAAATCACAACTCTGTTATCTGATGAGTATACTTATTATTTGCACTGATTAAATACATTAATTATGCAAAAATTACTAAGATTCGAACTATATGCAAAACGTTCTTGTTATCTCTTTTCAAATGTTTCTTACAACTGGTTGCTACGCAACAAAACAGTATGCTATGACATTTCTTTCTTTTTCTTTTACACAAGAAGTGATTATATATTTTACAATTTGAAAACAGTCACAACATTCTCCCTCCTTCGGAGAAAAATTTTAGAACATTGGTTTTAAAATTTTTAGATAACATGATGAAAACAAACTTCCTCATGACATACATATTGTCATTAATTAACACAGAAAATATTTTAAAACATATCATAATTATTGAAAACATATTAACATTTCTTAATAAATTGCTGTTGAAATCTTTTGAAAGTTTACATAATTCGTCCTTTCTTTCCTGGCTACAATTGAATTTCTTTAAATTGGATACATTATGTGTTTGTACAGTTCCCTTTCCATCCAACGATAACAGTTCACAACAGTTACCATTGGATTCTTTAACTAAATATGGACCAAGCCACAAGTCCATAAATTTGTGTATTCGTTTACACTCAGCACAGCTTTGTCCATGGTTTTTGACTAATACTATATCATTGGTCTTGTAACGATTTGTTGCAGTAAAATTAGCAAAATCTTACAACTTTCCAACTTCGTTGAAAAAAAATAAATGCTCCGCTCAAAATTACGCGATGTATAATCGCTCATGATTTAATTCTCATGAGTTACGACAGATGGCTCCTATAATCACTCTCCTGTTATCGAATCGTAAAACCACGCCCCCTAAATCAACGGAAGACGAGAACGGTAGACATGTGCAGCTAGAGGCAACAGTCGTGTATTGCGTTTGGTTCCGTCGACTACCTTTTGGTACGACTCTCTGAACTTTGACGTTCTCTACCATGTTACCTATAACACGCGATGAATTGCAAGTGCTTCTTTAAATACAATTCCGGAACATTTGTGGTAAAGGTGCTAACCACAATTTCTTAAATTACGTTATTTGTTGGAAATGGACACGTGGATTGCGAATAAGACCATTTCGACAGTCTGCAAATTATAAGTAATTTTTGGCAATGAAAAATGTTCTACGTCGGAATCCAATCAAGGCGTACGTTGGTCAACGAGGATTTGACGATCAAAAAGTGAAGGAAGTTGGGCACCCACACCTTTTTCCAGGACTACGAGAGTGGCAACATCCAAAATCAAGGTAGGAAACAGTGGATTTGTTACATTAGTGGTGAATAGAAGTGCGACAGACAAAAAGCACGAGTTTAATATTTGAGCCCGATATGTGTGAGTTGCTTACGAAGTGCGCCATATTACAGAAATAAACCTTCCTTGTACAAAAATGTAAAAAATTCACGTAATTGAGAACTGAATACGGCTTGTTGTAAAATAAACTGTTCTCTTCGATAGTGCGTCGTCTGTCCCTCACTTTAAATTTATAAAATGGAAACTCAAAATACGCGGATGCAAAATTGGGTACCATATTAACTATTCTGCAATGTGCTTACACCAACATTTATATTAACTAGAACAACGGTTGGCATTTTTTATAAGACACCTCGCATCAGGTAATCGCGACGAAATTTCGTTAACGTAACTTCAACTCACATTTCTCCTTTTTGGTCGTTTAGACTTAGTTAAAACTTTGTTGTAATTGAATGAGGCAATGAAACACGTAATTTGGGAATGAGCATCTAAAGGGGTGGAACCTTTCTTATACGTACCAATAAGATTTTTTGTAGTTTCTTGGTGACGTTTGTCTTTTTCAAAAATTTTGGGTTTTCCACATTTTTATGAACTTGTGATCACGAACAAATCGGTGGTTGTTTATTATTGAAGGTGTAAGAAGTGTTCTTTGATTAATGTAATGTAGAATGAAGGAAACTTAAAACTTGGATATAAATGCAAGTTAAAATAAATTGTATACCTTTGACTTAGTTCGATGCGTCGACCTTTTTGAATTCGTTGTTGAGTTCATTGATTATTACTGGAAAAATTACGCTTAAAATCGTTGTAAATTGTTAGAATGCCAAAAATGAGTTAGACTATTGCTATTAAATTGTTAAAATTGAATCTTTGACTTTTTTGTTGATGCAATTTACTCTAAGTACCTTCCTAATTCGTCGTGCGCTTACACTTACTAGTATGCAAGAGTGTGTGCGATATAGTAGTTAGTGATTGGTAGATTGGTAAAAAGTTGTGTAGTGATAGTTTAGTGACATAATTTATTTTGCAGGGATTGCGCAACGCATTTTTGAAAAACTTTATTGGGAATACGTTCTCCTCCCTTTGGAAATACTTTGTATAAATAATTGCTTTGTGGATATCATTGTAAAGATTGTTACACTCCCCTTTTTCATAATCACTACCCCCCCCCCATTTAGATTTTGTGACGTATGCCGAGGTGCATATAATTTAGATCCAGGACTCTAGGAAATTGTTTGTAACAAAGAGTGGCCCAGTTTACCCAAAAGATAAAAGCACCCGGCAACTTGGACGTTACAGTCTCTATCCTCGTGTATCTATCACTAGTTTCCTTAGGCTTGATTTTATATTTTTCCTTCAAACGAGATTTGGCAAATAAACATTTATATTTCCAAGGAACTGCTTTCAATGTCTCAGGCCAATCAATTTGGTTTAAAACACAATCTCTTATTTCATGATGCAAAAATAATTCATTTGGAGTGTATCCCGTTACTTCAGATACGGAGTTATTTAATAGTCCTAAAACAAAACTTAAATATTTTGACCAATGTTCATGATTTTTGTTTATGTACAGTCGTAATAACCTATTTCACTCCTTGTTGTATCGTTCAATAGGATTGGCAAACTGAGAATAAACTGAAGTTGTGATATGCCTTATTTTAAATTCTTCCACAAAAGTTTTCCATTCTTGTGACTTGAATTGCGAACCATTATCAGACAGTAGACTATTACATACAGGATGATGATAAAAATATTGCAGTTTAAATTTATGAATTACTTCTCTAGATGTTGCTTTCCTTAAAGGATATGCCATAAGAAACTTAGACATTACATCTATTACAGTCAATATAAATGTGCAACCTTGAGATTTCGGAAGTGGTCCTATCAAATCAACTGAAATTAAATAATGTGGACTGGTAGAATAAACGTGTAAATCATCCTTTTCATTTTTCAAAACAACTTGTTTAGTTCTGGCGCAAGTTAAACAATTCTTGAAATACTGTTTAATACTGAAGTTCATCTTTGGCCAATAATATAATTTCTTACATTTACTGAAAACCTATCTATATCCAAAATGTCCTTGCAAATCATACAGTTTATGTAAGATTTTCGGTATTAATGAAACTGGCACAACTAATCTCCAATTATCTTCAGAAACACATTTTAAAAATATCTTGGAAAGCATTCTGAGTCTTACAAGACTTGGAAAATTTCAGTTCTCAATCTTCTGAATTAAAGCACTACAATATGCGTCACCATGTTGAGACTCCTTCCAGAATTCCAAAGTATCATCTTCAATAATATCCAATTTTAAGATATTAATAAACAAATCAGATAAAGAAATATTTCCTGTATTAGTGTCAGGATATCGACTTAATGTGTCAGCCGCTTGATTGTTTACTCCAGAAACATGGTGGATATCATAATCAAAACTTTGTAGTTTTAAACACCATCTATTTAAACGTGGATTTAAAGTTCTTGCTGACTCCAGCCAAGAAAGAGATTTGTGATCTCTGAACAAATTAATTTTAATTCCTTCTACATAAATATAAAATTTCTCAAAAGCAAAAATAATTGCTAAACATTCGATTTCATGTGTACTGTAAGATAACTCAATACCACGATACTTGCATATTGAATAATCCTGGGGTTACCTTCTGGTGTCTCTCCATTTTGCCATAAAACACCTCCAAAAACATTCATATTTCCAAGGAACTGCTTTCAATGTCTCAGGCCAATCAATTTGGTTTAAAACAGAATCTCTTATTTTATGATGCAAAAATAATTCATTTGGAGTGTATCCCGTTACTTCAGATACGGAGTTATTTAATAGTCCTAAAACAAAACTTAAATATTTTGACCAATGTTCATGATTTTTGTTTATGTACAGTCGTAATAATCTATTTCACTCCTTGTTGTATCGTTCAATAGGATTGGCAAACTGAGAATAAACTGAAGTTGTGATATGCCTTATTTTAAATTCTTCCACAAAAGTTTTCCATTCTTGTGACTTGAATTGCGAACCATTATCAGACAGTAGACTATTACATACAGGATGATGATAAAAATATTGCAGTTTAAATTTATGAATTTCTCCTCTAGATGTTGCTTTCCTTAAAGGATATGCCATAAGAAACTTAGACATTACATCTATTACAGTCAATATAAATGTGCAACCTTGAGATTTCGGAAGTGGTCCTATCAATTCAACTGAAATTAAATAATGTGGACTGGTAGAATAAACGTGTAAATCATCCTTTTCATTTTTCAAAACAACTTGTTTAGTTCTGGCGCAAGTTAAACAATTCTTCAAATACTGTTTAATACTGAAGTTCATCTTTGGCCAATAATATAATTTCTTACATTTACTAAAAACCTATCTATATCCAAAATGTCCTTGCAAATCATACAGTTTATGTAAGATTTTCGGTATTAATGAAACTGGCACAACTAATCTCCAATTATCTTCAGAAACACATTTTAAAAATATCTTGGAAAGCATTCTGAGTCTTACAAGACTTGGAAAATTTCAGTTCTCAATCTTCTGAATTAAAGCACTACAATATGCGTCACCATGTTGAGACTCCTTCCAGAATTCCAAAGTATCATCTTCAATAATATCCAATTTTAAGATATTAATAAACAAATCAGATAAAGAAATATTTCCTGTAGTAGTGTCAGGATATCGACTTAATGTGTCAGCCGCTTGATTGTTTACTCCAGAAACATGGTGGATATCATAATCAAAACTTTGTAGTTTTAAACACCATCTTGCTGACTCCAGCCAAGAAAGAGATTTGTGATCTCTGAACAAGTTAATTTTAGTTCCTGCTACATAAATATAAAATTTCTCAAAAGCAAAAATAATTGCTAAACATTCGATTTCATGTGTACTGTAAGATAACTCAATACCACGATACTTGCATATTGAATAATCCTGGTGTTATCTTCTGGTGTCTCTCCATTTTGCCATAAAACACCTCCAAAACCTTTCTTTGAACCATCTAAATTTATGTTAAAAGGTTTAGAAAAATTAGGCTGTGCTAAAGCTTCTGGAGATACAACCAAATCACGTAACCTTTCAAAAGCTTCTACATGCACTTCCATCCACGTCCAGAGAATATTCGACTTTAGAAGTTCATAAAGTGGGTGGGCAACTTCTGCAAATTTATTCACGAATTTTCTTCTCCAGTTAACTAAACCCAAGAATTTTCGAAGTGACCTTTTGTTATTTGGTGTTGGAAAATTTATTATAGCAGAATTCTTGCTACTATCTACCTTAATTTCATTTCCAGAAAAATATGTCCAAGAAAAGCAATTTCTTTAGAAGCAAATTTGCACTTTGAAAACTTGATGGACATATTAACATCTTTCAATTTTTGCAGAACAGCTTCCAGGTGTGTTAAATGCTTGCGCCTGCCAAGTTTTACTAAAGATCAAGAGATCGTCTAAATAGCAAACAACAAAGTAGTTGAATTCTCTAACCCGAATTTCTCGAAAAAACAAGTATTGATCCTATAGTCGAAATGTGATAATTAAAACGCTTTCTAGCCTCTGAAAAGCATAATAATTCAACATTTTAATGAAAATCATCTATGGCTTGGTATGTAGACAAGATTAATTTCATACGAATACCACCATTGAACGCGTATTTTTCGATCGGTCAAGTATACATCCTATAGTCCAAATTTCAGAATTAAAACGCTCTTCAGGCTCTGAAGAGCATAATAATACACCATTTTTATTAAAATCATCTCTGGCTTGGTCTGTATGGAAAATGAGTTTCAAGTAAGTATTAGCATTTAAACGAATTTCTCGAAAAATTAAGTTTATATCCAATAGTCGAAATGTCATAATTAAAACGCTTTAATGTCTCTAAAAAGCATAATAATTTTACATTTTAATAAAAATCATCTCTGGCTTGGTCTGTAGAGGAAATGAGTTTCAAAAGAGTACTAGAATTGAACGTGAAAATACTCGAGACATCAAGTTTCGATCGTATAGTCAGAATGTCATAATTAAAACTCTTTTCAGGCTCTGAAAGGGTTAATAATTCAACATTTTAATGAAAATCATCTCTGGCTTGGTCAGTATAGAAAGTGAGTTTCAAGTGAGTATTTGCATTAAACGCGAATGTAATAATTAAAACTCTTTTCAGACTCTGAAGGGATAATAATTCAAGAGTTTAATGAAAATCATCTCTGGTTTGGTCTGTACTTAAAATTAGTTTGAAACGATTGATGGATTGATTGATTGATTTAGTTCATTTTACTTCGCGTTTTGTGCCTCTTGTCTAATTTTCGAAGATGGGGATTGCTAGTGTCGTAGAGGCATGTGCATTTTACATTGTACTCAGTAAATCACTGTTCTACTTCACAGCAAATTATGAAATAACATTAATGTATATAAATCAAAATCACAACTCTGTTATCTGATGAGTATACTTATTATTTGCACTGATTAAATACATTAATTATGCAAAAATTACTAAGATTCGAACTATATGCAAAACGTTCTTGTTATCTCTTTTCAAATGTTTCTGACAACTGGTTGCTACGCAACAAAACAGTATGCTATGACATTTCTTTCTTTTTCTTTTACACAAGAAGTGATTATATATTTTACAATTTGAAAACAGTCACAATATTCTCCCTCCTTCGGAGAAAAATTTTAGAACATTGGTTTTAAAATTTTTAGATAACATGATGAAAACAAACTTCCTCATGACATACATATTGTCATTAATTAACACAGAAAATATTTTAAAACATATCATAATTATTGAAAACATATTAACATTTCTTAATAAATTGCTGTTGAAATCTTTTGAAAGTTTACATAATTCGTCCTTTCTTTCCTGGCTACAATTGAATTTCTTTAAATTGGATACATTATGTGTTTGTACAGTTCCCTTTCCATCCAACGATAACAGTTCACAACAGTTACCATTGGTTTCTTTAACTAAATATGGACCAAGCCACAAGTCCATAAATTTGTGTATTCGTTTACACTCAGCACAGCTTTGTCCATGGTTTTTGACTAATACTATATCATTGGTCTTGTAACGATTTGTTGCAGTAAAATTAGCAAAATAGTTAATATTTTGCATCCGCGTATTTTGCGTTTCCATTTTATAAATTTAAAGTGAGGGACAGACGACGCACTATCGAAGAGAACAGTTTATTTTACAACAAGCCGTATTCAGTTCTCAATTACGTGAATTTTTTACATTTTTGTACAAGGAAGGTTTATTTCTGTAATATGGCGCACTTCGTAAGCAACTCACACATATCGGGCTCAAATATTAAACTCGTGCTTTTTGTCTGTCGCACTTCTATTCACCACTAATGTAACAAATCCACTGTTTCCTACCTTGATTTTGGATGTTGCCACTCTCATAGTCCTGGAAAAAGGTGTGGGTGCCCAACTTCCTTCACTTTTTGATCGTCAAATCCTCGTTGACCAACGTACGCCTTGATTGGATTCCGACGTAGAACATTTTTCATTGCCAAAAATTACTTATAATTTGCAGACTGTCGAAATGGTCTTTTTCGCAATCCACGTGTCCATTTCCAACAAATAACGTAATTTAAGAAATTGTGGTTAGCACCTTTACCACAAATGTTCCGGAATTGTATTTAAAGAAGCACTTGCAATTCATCGCGTGTTATAGGTAACATGGTAGAGAACGTCAAAGTTCAGAGAGTCGTACCAAAAGGTAGTCGACGGAACCAAACGCAATACACGACTGTTGCCTCTAGCTGCACATGTCTACCGTTCTCGTCTTCCGTTGATTTAGGGGGCGTGGTTTTACGATTCGATAACAGGAGAGTGATTATAGGAGCCATCTGTCGTAACTCATGAGAATTAAATCATGAGCGATTATACATCGCGTAATTTTGAGCGGAGCATTTATTTTTTTTCAACGAAGTTGGAAAGTTGTAAGATTTTGCTAATTTTACTGCAACAAATCGTTACAAGACCAATGATATAGTATTAGTCAAAAACCATGGACAAAGCTGTGCTGAGTGTAAACGAATACACAAATTTATGGACTTGTGGCTTGGTCCATATTTAGTTAAAGAAACCAATGGTAACTGTTGTGAACTGTTATCGTTGGATGGAAAGGGAACTGTACAAACACATAATGTATCCAATTTAAAGAAATTCAATTGTAGCCAGGAAAGAAAGGACGAATTATGTAAACTTTCAAAAGATTTCAACAGCAATTTATTAAGAAATGTTAATATGTTTTCAATAATTATGATATGTTTTAAAATATTTTCTGTGTTAATTAATGACAATATGTATGTCATGAGGAAGTTTGTTTTCATCATGTTATCTAAAAATTTAAAAACCAATGTTCTAAAATTTTTCTCCGATGGAGGAAGAATGTTGTGACTGTTTTCAAATTGTAAAATATATAATCACTTCTTGTGTAAAAGAAAAAGAAAGAAATGTCATAGCATACTGTTTTGTTGCGTAGCAACCAGTTGTAAGAAACATTTGAAAAGAGATAACAAGAACGTTTTGCATATAGTTCGAATCTTAGTAATTTTTGCATAATTAATGTATTTAATCAGTGCAAATAATAAGTATACTCATCAGATAACAGAGTTGAGATTTTGAACTATATACATTAATGTTATTTCATAATTTGCTGTGAAGTAGAACAGTGATTTACTGAGTACAATGTAAAATGCACATGCCTCTACGACACTAGCAATCCCCATCTTCGAAAATTAGACAAGAGGCACAAAACGCGAAGTAAAATGAACTAAATCAATCAATCAATCCATCAATCGTTTCAAAAAAATTTTAAGTACAGACCAAACCAGAGATGATTTTCATTAAACTCTTGAATTATTATCACTTCAGAGTCTGAAAAGAGTTTTAATTATTACATTCGCGTTTAATGCAAATACTCACTTGAAACTCACTTTCTATACTGACCAAGCCAGAGATGATTTTCATTAAAATGTTGAATTATTAACCCTTTCAGAGCCTGAAAAGAGTTTTAATTATGACATTCTGACTATACGATCGAAACTTGATGTCTCGAGTATTTTCACGTTCAATTCTAGTACTCGTTTGAAACTCATTTTCTCTACAGACCAAGCCAGAGATGATTTTCATTAAAATGTAAAATTATTATGCTTTTTAGAGACATTAAAGCGTTTTAATTATGACATTTCGACTATTGGATACAAACTTAATTTTTCGAGAAATTCGTTTAAATGCTAATACTTACTTGAAACTCATTTTCCATACAGATCAAGCCAGAGATGATTTTAATAAAAATGGTGTATTATTTTGCTCTTCAGAGCCTGAAGAGCGTTTTAATTCTGACATTTGGACTATAGGATGTATACTTGACCGATCGAAAAATACGCGTTCAATGGTGGTATTCGTATGAAATTAATCTTGTCTACATACCAAGCCATAGATGATTTTCATTAAAATGTTGAATTATTATGCTTTTCAGAGGCTAGAAAGCGTTTTAATTATCACATTTCGACTATAAGATCAATACTTGTTTTTTCGAGAAATTCGGGTTCGAGAATTCAACTACTTTGTTGTTTGCTATTTAGATGATCTCTTGATCTTTAGTAAAACTTGGCAGGAGCAAGCATTTAACACACCTGGAAGCTGTTCTGCAAAAATTGAAAGATGTTAATATGTCCATCAAGTTTTCAAAGTGCAAATTTGCTTCTAAAGAAATTGCTTTTCTTGGACATATTTTTCTGGAAATGAAATTAAGGTAGATAGTAGCAAGAATTCGGCTATAATAAATTTTCCAACACCAAATAACAAAAGGTCACTTCGAATATTCTTGGGTTTAGTTAACTGGAGAAGAAAATTCGTGAATAAATTTGCAGAAGATGCCCACCCACTTTATGAACTTCTAAAGTCGAATATTCTCTGGACGTGGATGGAAGTGCATGTAGAAGCTTTTGAAAGGTTACGTGATTTGGTTGTATCTCCAGAAGCTTTAGCACAGCCTAATTTTTCTAAACCTTTTAACATAAATTTAGATGGTTCAAAGAAAGATTTTGGAGGTGTTTTATGGCAAAATGGAGAGACACCAGAAGATAACCCCAGGATTATTCAATATGCAAGTATCGTGGTATTGAGTTATCTTACAGTACACATGAAATCGAATGTTTAGCAATTATTTTTGCTTTTGAGAAATTTTATAATTATGTAGCCGGAAATAATATTAATTTGTTCAGAGATCACAAATCTCTTTCTTAGCTGGAGTCAGCAAGAACTTTAAATCCACGTTTAAATAGATGGTGTTTAAAACTACAAAGTTTTGATTATGATATCCACCATGTTTCTGGAGTAAACAATCAAGCGGCTGACACATTAAGTCGATATCCTGACACTACTACAGGAGATATTTCTTTATCTGATTTGTTTATTAATATCTTAAAATTGGATATTATTAAAGATGATACTTTGGAATTCTGGAAGGAGTCTCAACATCGTGACGCATATTGTAGTGCTTTAATTCAGAAGATTGAGAACTGAAATTTTCCAAGTCTTGTAAGACTCAGAATGCTTTCCAAGATAGCATTCTATTTTTAAAATGTGTTTCTGAAGATAATTGGAGATTAGTTGTGCCAGTTTCATTAATACCGAAAATCTTACATAAACTGTATGATTTGCAAGGACATTTTGGATATAGATAGGTTTTCAGTAAATATAAGAAATTATATTATTGGCCAAAGATGAACTTCAGTATTAAACAGGATTTGTAGAATTGTTTACTTGCGCCAGAACTAAACAAGTTGTTTTGAAAAATGAAAAGGATGATTTACACGTTTATTCTACCAGTCCACATTATTTGATTTCAGTTGATTTGATAGGACCACTTCCGAAATCTCAAGGTTACACATTTATATTGACTGTAATAGATGTAATGTCTAAGTTTCTTATGGCATATCCTTTAAGGAAAGCAACATCTAGAGAAGTAATTCATAAATTTAAACTGCAATATTTTTATCATTATCCTGTATGTAATAGTCTACTGTCTGATAATGGTTCGCAATTCAAGTCACAAGAATGGAAAACTTTTGTGGAAGAATTTAAAATAAGGCATATCACAACTTCAGTTTATTCTCAGTTTGCCAATCCTATTGAACGATACAACAAGGAGTGAAATAGATTATTACGACTGTACATAAACAAAAATCATGAACATTGGTCAAAATATTTAAGTTTTGTTTTAGGACTATTAAATAACTCCGTATCTGAAGTAACGGGATACACTCCAAATGAATTATTTTTGCATCATGAAATAAGAGATTCTGTTTTAAACCAAATTGATTGGCCTGAGACATTGAAAGCAGTTCCTTGGAAATATAAATGTTTAATTGCCAAATCTCGTTTGAAGGAAAAATATAAAATCAAGCCTAAGGAAACTAGTGATAGATACACGAGGATAGAGACTGTAACGTCCAAGTTGCCGGGTGCTTTTATCTTTTGGGTAAACTGGGCCACTCTTTGTTACAAACAATTTCCTAGAGTCCTTGATCTAAATTATATGCACCTCGGCATACGTCACAAAATCTAAATGGGGGGGTAGTGATTATGAAAAAGGGGAGTGTAACAATCTTTACAATGATATCCACAAAGCAATTATTTATACAAAGTATTTCCAAAGGGAGGAGAACGTATTCCCAATAAAGTTTTTCAAAAATGCGTTGCGCAATCCCTGCAAAATAAATTATGTCACTAAACTATCACTACACAACTTTTTACCAATCTACCAATCACTAACTAACATATCACACACACTCTTGCATACTAGTAAGTGTAAGCGCACGACGAATTAGGAAGGTACTTAGAGTAAATTGCATCAACAAAAAAGTCAAAGATTCAATTTTAACAATTTAATAACAATAGTGTAACTCATTTTTGGCATTCTAACAATTTACAACGATTTTAAGCGTAATTTTTCCAGTAATAATCAATGAACTCAACAACGAATTCAAAAAGGTCGACGCATCGAACTAAGTCAAAGGTATACAATTTATTTTAACTTGCATTTATATCCAAGTTTTAAGTTTCCTTCATTCTACATTACATTAATCAAAGAACACTTCTTACACCTTCAATAATAAACAACCACCGATTTGTTCGTGATCACAAGTTCATAAAAATGTGGAAAACCCACATTTTTGAAAAAGACAAACGTCACCAAGAAATTACAAAAAATCTTATTGGTACGTATAAGAAAGGTTCCACCCCTTTAGATGCTCGTTCCCAAATTACGTGTTTCATTGCCTCATTCAATTACAATAAAGTTCTAACTAAGTCTAAACGACCAAAAAGGAGAAATGTGAGGGGAAGTTACGTTAACGAAATTTCGTCGCGATTACCTGATGTATGCTTTTGCGAGGTGTCTTATAAAAAATGCCAACCGTTGTTCTAGTTAATATAAATGTTGGTGTAAGCACATTGCAGAATAGTTAATATGGTACCCAATTTTGCATCCGCGTATTTTGCGTTTCCATTTTATAAATTTAAAGTGAGGGACAGACGACGCACTATCGAAGAGAACAGTTTATTTTACAACAAGCCGTATTCAGTTCTCAATTACGTGAATTTTTTACATTTTTGTACAAGGAAGGTTTATTTCTGTAATATGGCGCACTTCGTAAGCAACTCACACATATCGGGCTCAAATATTAAACTCGTGCTTTTTGTCTGTCGCACTTCTATTCACCACTAATGTAACAAATCCACTGTTTCCTACCTTGATTTTGGATGTTGCCACTCTCGTAGTCCTGGAAAAAGGTGTGGGTGCCCAACTTCCTTCACTTTTTGATCGTCAAATCCTCGTTGACCAACGTACGCCTTGATTGGATTCCGACGTAGAACATTTTTCATTGCCAAAAATTACTTATAATTTGCAGACTGTCGAAATGGTCTTTTTCGCAATCCACGTGTCCATTTCCAACAAATAACATAATTTAAGAAATTGTGGTTAGCACCTTTAACACAAATGTTCCGGAATTGTATTTAAAGAAGCACTTGCAATTCATCGCGTGTTATAGGTAACATGGTAGAGAACGTCAAAGTTCAGAGAGTCGTTACCGATGATGCATTATGTAGCGTACCAAAAGGTAGTCGACGGAACCAAACGCAATACACGACTGTTGCCTCTAGCTGCACATGTCTACCGTTCTCGTCTTCCGTTGATTTAGGGGGCGTGGTTTTACGATTCGATAACAGGAGAGTGATTATAGGAGCCATCTGTCGTAACTCATGAGAATTAAATCATGAGCGATTATACATCGCGTAATTTTGAGCGGAGCATTTATTTTTTTTCAACGAAGTTGGAAAGTTGTAAGATTTTGCTAATTTTACTGCAACAAATCGTTACAAGACCAATGATATAGTATTAGTCAAAAACCGTGGACAAAGCTGTGCTGAGTGTAAACGAATACACAAATTTATGGACTTGTGGCTTGGTCCATATTTAGTTAAAGAAACCAATGGTAACTGTTGTGAACTGTTATCGTTGGATGGAAAGGGAACTGTACAAACACATAATGTATCCAATTTAAAGAAATTCAATTGTAGCCAGGAAAGAAAGGACGAATTATGTAAACTTTCAAAAGATTTCAACAGCAATTTATTAAGAAATGTTAATATGTTTTCAATAATTATGATATGTTTTAAAATATTTTCTGTGTTAATTAATGACAATATGTATGTCATGAGGAAGTTTGTTTTCATCATGTTATCTAAAAATTTTAAAACCAATGTTCTAAAATTTTTCTCCGAAGGAGGGAGAATATTGTGACTGTTTTCAAATTGTAAAATATATAATCACTTCCTGTGTAAAAGAAAAAGAAAGAAATGTCATAGCATACTGTTTTGTTGCGTAGCAACCAGTTGTAAGAAACATTTGAAAAGAGATAACAAGAACGTTTTGCATATAGTTCGAATCTTAGTAATTTTTGCATAATTAATGTATTTAATCAGTGCAAATAATAAGTATACTCATCAGATAACAGAGTTGTGATTTTGAACTATATACATTAATGTTATTTCATAATTTGCTGTGAAGTAGAACAGTGATTTACTGAGTACAATGTAAAATGCTCATGCCTCTACGACACTAGCAATCCCCATCTTCGAAAATTAGACAAGAGGCACAAAACGCGAAGTAAAATGAACTAAATCAATCAATCAATCCATCAATCGTTTCAAACTAATTTTAAGTACAGACCAAACCAGAGATGATTTTCATTAAACTCTTGAATTATTATCCCTTCAGAGTCTGAAAAGAGTTTTAATTATTACATTCGCGTTTAATGCAAATACTCACTTGAAACTCACTTTCTATACTGACCAAGCCAGAGATGATTTTCATTAAAATGTTGAATAATTAACCCTTTCAGAGCCTGAAAAGAGTTTTAATTATGACATTCTGACTACACGATCGAAACTTGATGTCTCGAGTATTTTCACGTTCAATTCTAGTACTCGTTTGAAACTCATTTTCTCTACAGACCAAGCCAGAGATGATTTTCATTAAATGTAAAATTATTATGCTTTTTAGAGACATTAAAGCGTTTTAATTATGACATTTCGACTATTGGATATAAACTTAATTTTTCGAGAAATTCGTTTAAATGCTAATACTCACTTGAAACTCATTTTCCATACAGACCAAGCCAGAGATAATTTTAATAAAAATGGTGTATTATTTTGCTCTTCAGAGCCTGAAGAGCGTTTTAATTCTGACATTTGGACTATAGGATGTATACTTGACCGATCGAAAAATACGCGTTCAATGGTGGTATTCGTATGAAATTAATCTTGTCTACATACCAAGCCATAGATGATTTTCATTAAAATGTTGAATTATTATGCTTTTCAGAGGCTAGAAAGCGTTTTAATTATCACATTTCGACTATAGGATCAATACTTGTTTTTTCGAGAAATTCGGGTTCGAGAATTCAACTACTTTGTTGTTTGCTATTTAGATGATCTCTTGATCTTTAGTAAAACTTGGCAGGAGCAAGCATTTAACACACCTGGAAGCTGTTCTGCAAAAATTGAAAGATGTTAATATGTCCATCAAGTTTTCAAAGTGCAAATTTGCTTCTAAAGAAATTGCTTTTCTTGGACATATTTTTCTGGAAATGAAATTAAGGTAGATAGTAGCAAGAATTCGGCTATAATAAATTTTCCAACACCAAATAACAAAAGGTCACTTCGAATATTCTTGGGTTTAGTTAACTGGAGAAGAAAATTCGTGAATAAATTTGCAGAAGATGCCCACCCACTTTATGAACTTCTAAAGTCGAATATTCTCTGGACGTGGATGGAAGTGCATGTAGAAGCTTTTGAAAGGTTACGTGATTTGGTTGTATCTCCAGAAGCTTTAGCACAGCCTAATTTTTCTAAACCTTTTAACATAAATTTAGATGGTTCAAAGAAAGATTTTGGAGGTGTTTTATGGCAAAATGGAGAGACACCAGAAGATAACCCCAGGATTATTCAATATGCAAGTATCGTGGTATTGAGTTATCTTACAGTACACATGAAATCGAATGTTTAGCAATTATTTTTGCTTTTGAGAAATTTTATAATTATGTAGCCGGAACTAATATTAATTTGTTCAGAGATCACAAATCTCTTTCTTAGCTGGAGTCAGCAAGAACTTTAAATCCACGTTTAAATAGATGGTGTTTAAAACTACAAAGTTTTGATTATGATATCCACCATGTTTCTGGAGTAAACAATCAAGCGGCTGACACATTAAGTCGATATCCTGACACTACTACAGGAGATATTTCTTTATCTGATTTGTTTATTAATATCTTAAAATTGGATATTATTAAAGATGATACTTTGGAATTCTGGAAGGAGTCTCAACATCGTGACGCATATTGTAGTGCTTTAATTCAGAAGATTGAGAACTGAAATTTTCCAAGTCTTGTAAGACTCAGAATGCTTTCCAAGATAGCATTCTATTTTTAAAATGTGTTTCTGAAGATAATTGGAGATTAGTTGTGCCAGTTTCATTAATACCGAAAATCTTACATAAACTGTATGATTTGCAAGGACATTTTGGATATAGATAGGTTTTCAGTAAATGTAAGAAATGATATTATTGGCCAAAGATGAACTTCAGTATTAAACAGTATTTGAAGAATTGTTTAACTTGCGCCAGAACTAAACAAGTTGTTTTGAAAATTGAAAAGGATGATTTACACGTTTATTCTACCAGTCCACATTATTTGATTTCAGTTGATTTGATAGGACCACTTCCGAAATCTCAAGGTTACACATTTATATTGACTGTAATAGATGTAATGTCTAAGTTTCTTATGGCATATCCTTTAAGGAAAGCAACATCTAGAGAAGTAATTCATAAATTTAAACTGCAATATTTTTATCATTATCCTGTATGTAATAGTCTACTGTCTGATAATGGTTCGCAATTCAAGTCACAAGAATGGAAAACTTTTGTGGAAGAATTTAAAATAAGGCATATCACAACTTCAGTTTATTCTCAGTTTGCCAATCCTATTGAACGATACAACAAGGAGTGAAATAGATTATTACGACTGTACATAAACAAAAATCATGAACATTGGTCAAAATATTTAAGTTTTGTTTTAGGACTATTAAATAACTCCGTATCTGAAGTAACGGGATACACTCCAAATGAATTATTTTTGCGTCATGAAATAAGAGATTCTGTTTTAAACCAAATTGATTGGCCTGAGACATTGAAAGCAGTTCCTTGGAAATATAAATGTTTAATTGCCAAATCTCGTTTGAAGGAAAAATATAAAATCAAGCCTAAGGAAACTAGTGATAGATACACGAGGATAGAGACTGTAACGTCCAAGTTGCCGGGTGCTTTTATCTTTTGGGTAAACTGGGCCACTCTTTGTTACAAACAATTTCCTAGAGTCCTGGATCTAAATTATATGCACCTCGGCATACGTCACAAAATCTAAATGGGGGGGTAGTGATTATGAAAAAGGGGAGTGTAACAATCTTTACAATGATATCCACAAAGCAATTATTTATACAAAGTATTTCCAAAGGGAGGAGAACGTATTCCCAATAAAGTTTTTCAAAAATGCGTTGCGCAATCCCTGCAAAATAAATTATGTCACTGAACTATCACTACACAACTTTTTACCAATCTACCAATCACTAACTACTATATCACACACACTCTTGCATACTAGTAAGTGTAAGCGCACGACGAATTAGGAAGGTACTTAGAGTAAATTGCATCAACAAAAAAGTCAAAGATTCAATTTTAACAATTTAATAACAATAGTGTAACTCATTTTTGGCATTCTAACAATTTACAACGATTTTAAGCGTAATTTTTCCAGTAATAATCAATGAACTCAACAACGAATTCAAAAAGGTCGACGCATCGAACTAAGTCAAAGGTATACAATTTATTTTAACTTGCATTTATATCCAAGTTTTAAGTTTCCTTCATTCTACATTACATTAATCAAAGAACACTTCTTACACCTTCAATAATAAACAACCACCGATTTGTTCGTGATCACAAGTTCATAAAAATGTGGAAAACCCACATTTTTGAAAAAGACAAACGTCACCAAGAAATTACAAAAAATCTTATTGGTACGTATAAGAAAGGTTCCACCCCTTTAGATGCTCATTCCCAAATTACGTGTTTCATTGCCTCATTCAATTACAACAAAGTTTTAACTAAGTCTAAACGACCAAAAAGGAGAAATGTGAGGGGAAGTTACGTTAACGAAATTTCGTCGCGATTACCTGATGTATGCTTTTGCGAGGTGTCTTATAAAAAATGCCAACCGTTGTTCTAGTTAATATAAATGTTGGTGTAAGCACATTGCAGAATAGTTAATATGGTACCCAATTTTGCATCCGCGTATTTTGCGTTTCCATTTTATAAATTTAAAGTGAGGGACAGACGACGCACTATAGAAGAGAACAGTTTATTTTACAACAAGCCGTATTCAGTTCCCAATTACGTGAATTTTTTACATTTTTGTACAAGGAAGGTTTATTTCTGTAATATGGCGCACTTCGTAAGCAACTCACACATATCGGGCTCAAATATTAAACTCGTGCTTTTTGTCTGTCGCACTTCTATTCACCACTAATGTAACAAATCCACTGTTTCCTACCTTGATTTTGGATGTTGCCACTCTCGTAGTCCTGGAAAAAGGTGTGGGTGCCCAACTTCCTTCACTTTTTGATCGTCAAATCCTCGTTGACCAACGTACGCCTTGATTGGATTCCGACGTAGAACATTTTTCATTGCCAAAAATTACTTATAATTTGCAGACTGTCGAAATGGTCTTTTTCGCAATCCACGTGTCCATTTCCAACAAATAACGTAATTTAAGAAATTGTGGTTAGCACCTTTACCACAAATGTTCCGGAATTGTATTTAAAGAAGCACTTGCAATTCATCGCGTGTTATAGGTAACATGGTAGAGAACGTCAAAGTTCAGAGAGTCGTTACCGATGATGCATTATGTAGCGTACCAAAAGGTAGTCGACGGAACCAAACGCAATACACGACTGTTGCCTCTAGCTGCACATGTCTACCGTTCTCGTCTTCCGTTGATTTAGGGGGCGTGGTTTTACGATTCGATAACAGGAGAGTGATTATAGGAGCCATCTGTCGTAACTCATGAGAATTAAATCATGAGCGATTATACATCGCGTAATTTTGAGCGGAGCATTTATTTTTTTTCAACGAAGTTGGAAAGTTGTAAGATTTTGCTAATTTTACTGCAACAAATCGTTACAAGACCAATGATATAGTATTAGTCAAAAACCATGGACAAAGCTGTGCTGAGTGTAAACGAATACACAAATTTATGGACTTGTGGCTTGGTCCATATTTAGTTAAAGAAACCAATGGTAACTGTTGTGAACTGTTATCGTTGGATGGAAAGGGAACTGTACAAACACATAATGTATCCAATTTAAAGAAATTCAATTGTAGCCAGGAAAGAAAGGACGAATTATGTAAACTTTCAAAAGATTTCAACAGCAATTTATTAAGAAATGTTAATATGTTTTCAATAATTATGATATGTTTTAAAATATTTTCTGTGTTAATTAATGACAATATGTATGTCATGAGGAAGTTTGTTTTCATCATGTTATCTAAAAATTTTAAAACCAATGTTCTAAAATTTTTCTCCGAAGGAGGGAGAATATTGTGACTGTTTTCAAATTGTAAAATATATAATCACTTCCTGTGTAAAAGAAAAAGAAAGAAATGTCATAGCATACTGTTTTGTTGCGTAGCAACCGGTTGTAAGAAACATTTGAAAAGAGATAACAAGAACGTTTTGCATATAGTTCGAATCTTAGTAATTTTTGCATAATTAATGTATTTAATCAGTGCAAATAATAAGTATACTCATCAGATAACAGAGTTGTGATTTTGAACTATATACATTAATGTTATTTCATAATTTGCTGTGAAGTAGAGCAGTGATTTACTGAGTACAATGTAAAATGCTCATGCCTCTACGACACTAGCAATCCCCATCTTCGAAAATTAGACAAGAGGCACAAAACGCGAAGTAAAATGAACTAAATCAATCAATCAATCCATCAATCGTTTCAAACTAATTTTAAGTACAGACCAAACCAGAGATGATTTTCATTAAACTCTTGAATTATTATCCCTTCAGAGTCTGAAAAGAGTTTTAATTATTACATTCGCGTTTAATGCAAATACTCACTTGAAACTCACTTTCTATACTGACCAAGCCAGAGATGATTTTCATTAAAATGTTGAATAATTAACCCTTTCAGAGCCTGAAAAGAATCTCTTTCTTAGCTGGAGTCAGCAAGAACTTTAAATCCACGTTTAAATAGATGGTGTTTAAAACTACAAAGTTTTGATTATGATATCCACCATGTTTCTGGAGTAAACAATCAAGCGGCTGACACATTAAGTCGATATCCTGACACTACTACAGGAGATATTTCTTTATCTGATTTGTTTATTAATATCTTAAAATTGGATATTATTGAAGATGATACTTTGGAATTCTGGAAGGAGTCTCAACATCGTGACGCATATTGTAGTGCTTTAATTCAGAAGATTGAGAACTGAAATTTTCCAAGTCTTGTAAGACTCGGAATGCTTTCCAAGATAGCATTCTATTTTTAAAATGTGTTTCTGAAGATAATTGGAGATTAGTTGTGCCAGTTTCATTAATACCGAAAATCTTACATAAACTGTATGATTTGCAAGGACATTTTGGATATAGATAGGTTTTCAGTAAATGTAAGAAATGATATTATTGGCCAAAGATGAACTTCAGTATTAAACAGTATTTGAAGAATTGTTTAACTTGCGCCAGAACTAAACAAGTTGTTTTGAAAATTGAAAAGGATGATTTACACTTTTATTCTACCAGTCCACATTATTTGATTTCAGTTGATTTGATAGGACCACTTCCGAAATCTCAAGGTTACACATTTATATTGACTGTAATAGATGTAATGTCTAAGTTTCTTATGGCATATCCTTTAAGGAAAGCAACATCTAGAGAAGTAATTCATAAATTTAAACTGCAATATTTTTATCATTATCCTGTATGTAATAGTCTACTGTCTGATAATGGTTCGCAATTCAAGTCACAAGAATGGAAAACTTTTGTGGAAGAATTTAAAATAAGGCATATCACAACTTCAGTTTATTCTCAGTTTGCCAATCCTATTGAACGATACAACAAGGAGTGAAATAGATTATTACGACTGTACATAAACAAAAATCATGAACATTGGTCAAAATATTTAAGTTTTGTTTTAGGACTATTAAATAACTCCGTATCTGAAGAAACGGGATACACTCCAAATGAATTATTTTTGCATCATGAAATAAGAGATTCTGTTTTAAACCAAATTGATTGGCCTGAGACATTGAAAGCAGTTCCTTGGAAATATAAATGTTTAAGGTAGATAGTAGCAAGAATTCGGCTATAATAAATTTTCCAACACCAAATAACAAAAGGTCACTTCGAATATTCTTGGGTTTAGTTAACTGGAGAAGAAAATTCGTGAATAAATTTGCAGAAGATGCCCACCCACTTTATGAACTTCTAAAGTCGAATATTCTCTGGACGTGGATGGAAGTGCATGTAGAAGCTTTTGAAAGGTTACGTGATTTGGTTGTATCTCCAGAAGCTTTAGCACAGCCTAATTTTTCTAAACCTTTTAACATAAATTTAGATGGTTCAAAGAAAGATTTTGGAGGTGTTTTATGGCAAAATGGAGAGACACCAGAAGATAACCCCAGGATTATTCAATATGCAAGTATCGTGGTATTGAGTTATCTTACAGTACACATGAAATCGAATGTTTAGCAATTATTTTTGCTTTTGAGAAATTTTATAATTATGTAGCCGGAACTAATATTAATTTGTTCAGAGATCACAAATCTCTTTCTTAGCTGGAGTCAGCAAGAACTTTAAATCCACGTTTAAATAGATGGTGTTTAAAACTACAAAGTTTTGATTATGATATCCACCATGTTTCTGGAGTAAACAATCAAGCGGCTGACACATTAAGTCGATATCCTGACACTACTACAGGAGATATTTCTTTATCTGATTTGTTTATTAATATCTTAAAATTGGATATTATTAAAGATGATACTTTGGAATTCTGGAAGGAGTCTCAACATCGTGACGCATATTGTAGTGCTTTAATTCAGAAGATTGAGAACTGAAATTTTCCAAGTCTTGTAAGACTCGGAATGCTTTCCAAGATAGCATTCTATTTTTAAAATGTGTTTCTGAAGATAATTGGAGATTAGTTGTGCCAGTTTCATTAATACCGAAAATCTTACATAAACTGTATGATTTGCAAGGACATTTTGGATATAGATAGGTTTTCAGTAAATGTAAGAAATGATATTATTGGCCAAAGATGAACTTCAGTATTAAACAGTATTTGAAGAATTGTTTAACTTGCGCCAGAACTAAACAAGTTGTTTTGAAAATTGAAAAGGATGATTTACACGTTTATTCTACCAGTCCACATTATTTGATTTCAGTTGATTTGATAGGACCACTTCCGAAATCTCAAGGTTACACATTTATATTGACTGTAATAGATGTAATGTCTAAGTTTCTTATGGCATATCCTTTAAGGAAAGCAACATCTAGAGAAGTAATTCATAAATTTAAACTGCAATATTATTATCATTATCCTGTATGTAATAGTCTACTGTCTGATAATGGTTCGCAATTCAAGTCACAAGAATGGAAAACTTTTGTGGAAGAATTTAAAATAAGGCATATCACAACTTCAGTTTATTCTCAGTTTGCCAATCCTATTGAACGATACAACAAGGAGTGAAATAGATTATTACGACTGTACATAAACAAAAATCATGAACATTGGTCAAAATATTTAAGTTTTGTTTTAGGACTATTAAATAACTCCGTATCTGAAGTAACGGGATACACTCCAAATGAATTATTTTTGCGTCATGAAATAAGAGATTCTGTTTTAAACCAAATTGATTGGCCTGAGACATTGAAAGCAGTTCCTTGGAAATATAAATGTTTAATTGCCAAATCTCGTTTGAAGGAAAAATATAAAATCAAGCCTAAGGAAACTAGTGATAGATACACGAGGATAGAGACTGTAACGTCCAAGTTGCCGGGTGCTTTTATCTTTTGGGTAAACTGGGCCACTCTTTGTTACAAACAATTTCCTAGAGTCCTGGATCTAAATTATATGCACCTCGGCATACGTCACAAAATCTAAATGGGGGGGTAGTGATTATGAAAAAGGGGAGTGTAACAATCTTTACAATGATATCCACAAAGCAATTATTTATACAAAGTATTTCCAAAGGGAGGAGAACGTATTCCCAATAAAGTTTTTCAAAAATGCGTTGCGCAATCCCTGCAAAATAAATTATGTCACTGAACTATCACTACACAACTTTTTACCAATCTACCAATCACTAACTACTATATCACACACACTCTTGCATACTAGTAAGTGTAAGCGCACGACGAATTAGGAAGGTACTTAGAGTAAATTGCATCAACAAAAAAGTCAAAGATTCAATTTTAACAATTTAATAACAATAGTGTAACTCATTTTTGGCATTCTAACAATTTACAACGATTTTAAGCGTAATTTTTCCAGTAATAATCAATGAACTCAACAACGAATTCAAAAAGGTCGACGCATCGAACTAAGTCAAAGGTATACAATTTATTTTAACTTGCATTTATATCCAAGTTTTAAGTTTCCTTCATTCTACATTACATTAATCAAAGAACACTTCTTACACCTTCAATAATAAACAACCACCGATTTGTTCGTGATCACAAGTTCATAAAAATGTGGAAAACCCACATTTTTGAAAAAGACAAACGTCACCAAGAAATTACAAAAAATCTTATTGGTACGTATAAGAAAGGTTCCACCCCTTTAGATGCTCATTCCCAAATTACGTGTTTCATTGCCTCATTCAATTACAACAAAGTTTTAACTAAGTCTAAACGACCAAAAAGGAGAAATGTGAGGGGAAGTTACGTTAACGAAATTTCGTCGCGATTACCTGATGTATGCTTTTGCGAGGTGTCTTATAAAAAATGCCAACCGTTGTTCTAGTTAATATAAATGTTGGTGTAAGCACATTGCAGAATAGTTAATATGGTACCCAATTTTGCATCCGCGTATTTTGCGTTTCCATTTTATAAATTTAAAGTGAGGGACAGACGACGCACTATAGAAGAGAACAGTTTATTTTACAACAAGCCGTATTCAGTTCCCAATTACGTGAATTTTTTACATTTTTGTACAAGGAAGGTTTATTTCTGTAATATGGCGCACTTCGTAAGCAACTCACACATATCGGGCTCAAATATTAAACTCGTGCTTTTTGTCTGTCGCACTTCTATTCACCACTAATGTAACAAATCCACTGTTTCCTACCTTGATTTTGGATGTTGCCACTCTCGTAGTCCTGGAAAAAGGTGTGGGTGCCCAACTTCCTTCACTTTTTGATCGTCAAATCCTCGTTGACCAACGTACGCCTTGATTGGATTCCGACGTAGAACATTTTTCATTGCCAAATATTACTTATAATTTGCAGACTGTCGAAATGGTCTTTTTCGCAATCCACGTGTCCATTTCCAACAAATAACGTAATTTAAGAAATTGTGGTTAGCACCTTTACCACAAATGTTCCGGAATTGTATTTAAAGAAGCACTTGCAATTCATCGCGTGTTATAGGTAACATGGTAGAGAACGTCAAAGTTCAGAGAGTCGTTACCGATGATGCATTATGTAGCGTACCAAAAGGTAGTCGACGGAACCAAACGCAATACACGACTGTTGCCTCTAGCTGCACATGTCTACCGTTCTCGTCTTCCGTTGATTTAGGGGGCGTGGTTTTACGATTCGATAACAGGAGAGTGATTATAGGAGCCATCTGTCGTAACTCATGAGAATTAAATCATGAGCGATTATACATCGCGTAATTTTGAGCGGAGCATTTATTTTTTTTCAACGAAGTTGGAAAGTTGTAAGATTTTGCTAATTTTACTGCAACAAATCGTTACAAGACCAATGATATAGTATTAGTCAAAAACCATGGACAAAGCTGTGCTGAGTGTAAACGAATACACAAATTTATGGACTTGTGGCTTGGTCCATATTTAGTTAAAGAAACCAATGGTAACTGTTGTGAACTGTTATCGTTGGATGGAAAGGGAACTGTACAAACACATAATGTATCCAATTTAAAGAAATTCAATTGTAGCCAGGAAAGAAAGGACGAATTATGTAAACTTTCAAAAGATTTCAACAGCAATTTATTAAGAAATGTTAATATGTTTTCAATAATTATGATATGTTTTAAAATATTTTCTGTGCTAATTAATGACAATATGTATGTCATGAGGAAGTTTGTTTTCATCATGTTATCTAAAAATTTTAAAACCAATGTTCTAAAATTTTTCTCCGAAGGAGGGAGAATATTGTGACTGTTTTCAAATTGTAAAATATATAATCACTTCCTGTGTAAAAGAAAAAGAAAGAAATGTCATAGCATACTGTTTTGTTGCGTAGCAACCGGTTGTAAGAAACATTTGAAAAGAGATAACAAGAACGTTTTGCATATAGTTCGAATCTTAGTAATTTTTGCATAATTAATGTATTTAATCAGTGCAAATAATAAGTATACTCATCAGATAACAGAGTTGTGATTTTGAACTATATACATTAATGTTATTTCATAATTTGCTGTGAAGTAGAACAGTGATTTACTGAGTACAATGTAAAATGCTCATGCCTCTACGACACTAGCAATCCCCATCTTCGAAAATTAGACAAGAGGCACAAAACGCGAAGTAAAATGAACTAAATCAATCAATCAATCCATCAATCGTTTCAAACTAATTTTAAGTACAGACCAAACCAGAGATGATTTTCATTAAACTCTTGAATTATTATCCCTTAAGAGTCTGAAAAGAGTTTTAATTATTACATTCGCGTTTAATGCAAATACTCACTTGAAACTCACTTTCTATACTGACCAAGCCAGAGATGATTTTCATTAAAATGTTGAATAATTAACCCTTTCAGAGCCTGAAAAGAATCTCTTTCTTAGCTGGAGTCAGCAAGAACTTTAAATCCACGTTTAAATAGATGGTGTTTAAAACTACAAAGTTTTGATTATGATATCCACCATGTTTCTGGAGTAAACAATCAAGCGGCTGACACATTAAGTCGATATCCTGACACTACTACAGGAGATATTTCTTTATCTGATTTGTTTATTAATATCTTAAAATTGGATATTATTGAAGATGATACTTTGGAATTCTGGAAGGAGTCTCAACATCGTGACGCATATTGTAGTGCTTTAATTCAGAAGATTGAGAACTGAAATTTTCCAAGTCTTGTAAGACTCGGAATGCTTTCCAAGATAGCATTCTATTTTTAAAATGTGTTTCTGAAGATAATTGGAGATTAGTTGTGCCAGTTTCATTAATACCGAAAATCTTACATAAACTGTATGATTTGCAAGGACATTTTGGATATAGATAGGTTTTCAGTAAATGTAAGAAATGATATTATTGGCCAAAGATGAACTTCAGTATTAAACAGTATTTGAAGAATTGTTTAACTTGCGCCAGAACTAAACAAGTTGTTTTGAAAATTGAAAAGGATGATTTACACGTTTATTCTACCAGTCCACATTATTTGATTTCAGTTGATTTGATAGGACCACTTCCGAAATCTCAAGGTTACACATTTATATTGACTGTAATAGATGTAATGTCTAAGTTTCTTATGGCATATCCTTTAAGGAAAGCAACATCTAGAGAAGTAATTCATAAATTTAAACTGCAATATTTTTATCATTATCCTGTATGTAATAGTCTACTGTCTGATAATGGTTCGCAATTCAAGTCACAAGAATGGAAAACTTTTGTGGAAGAATTTAAAATAAGGCATATCACAACTTCAGTTTATTCTCAGTTTGCCAATCCTATTGAACGATACAACAAGGAGTGAAATAGATTATTACGACTGTACATAAACAAAAATCATGAACATTGGTCAAAATATTTAAGTTTTGTTTTAGGACTATTAAATAACTCCGTATCTGAAGTAACGGGATACACTCCAAATGAATTATTTTTGCGTCATGAAATAAGAGATTCTGTTTTAAACCAAATTGATTGGCCTGAGACATTGAAAGCAGTTCCTTGGAAATATAAATGTTTAATTGCCAAATCTCGTTTGAAGGAAAAATATAAAATCAAGCCTAAGGAGACTAGTGATAGATACACGAGGATAGAGACTGTAACGTCCAAGTTGCCGGGTGCTTTTATCTTTTGGGTAAACTGGGCCACTCTTTGTTACAAACAATTTCCTAGAGTCCTGGATCTAAATTATATGCACCTCGGCATACGTCACAAAATCTAAATGGGGGGGTAGTGATTATGAAAAAGGGGAGTGTAACAATCTTTACAATGATATCCACAAAGCAATTATTTATACAAAGTATTTCCAAAGGGAGGAGAACGTATTCCCAATAAAGTTTTTCAAAAATGCGTTGCGCAATCCCTGCAAAATAAATTATGTCACTGAACTATCACTACACAACTTTTTACCAATCTACCAATCACTAACTACTATATCACACACACTCTTGCATACTAGTAAGTGTAAGCGCACGACGAATTAGGAAGGTACTTAGAGTAAATTGCATCAACAAAAAAGTCAAAGATTCAATTTTAACAATTTAATAACAATAGTGTAACTCATTTTTGGCATTCTAACAATTTACAACGATTTTAAGCGTAATTTTTCCAGTAATAATCAATGAACTCAACAACGAATTCAAAAAGGTCGACGCATCGAACTAAGTCAAAGGTATACAATTTATTTTAACTTGCATTTATATCCAAGTTTTAAGTTTCCTTCATTCTACATTACATTAATCAAAGAACACTTCTTACACCTTCAATAATAAACAACCACCGATTTGTTCGTGATCACAAGTTCATAAAAATGTGGAAAACCCACATTTTTGAAAAAGACAAACGTCACCAAGAAATTACAAAAAATCTTATTGGTACGTATAAGAAAGGTTCCACCCCTTTAGATGCTCATTCCCAAATTACGTGTTTCATTGCCTCATTCAATTACAACAAAGTTTTAACTAAGTCTAAACGACCAAAAAGGAGAAATGTGAGGGGAAGTTACGTTAACGAAATTTCGTCGCGATTACCTGATGTATGCTTTTGCGAGGTGTCTTATAAAAAATGCCAACCGTTGTTCTAGTTAATATAAATGTTGGTGTAAGCACATTGCAGAATAGTTAATATGGTACCCAATTTTGCATCCGCGTATTTTGCGTTTCCATTTTATAAATTTAAAGTGAGGGACAGACGACGCACTATAGAAGAGAACAGTTTATTTTACAACAAGCCGTATTCAGTTCCCAATTACGTGAATTTTTTACATTTTTGTACAAGGAAGGTTTATTTCTGTAATATGGCGCACTTCGTAAGCAACTCACACATATCGGGCTCAAATATTAAACTCGTGCTTTTTGTCTGCCGCACTTCTATTCACCACTAATGTAACAAATCCACTGTTTCCTACCTTGATTTTGGATGTTGCCACTCTCGTAGTCCTGGAAAAAGGTGTGGGTGCCCAACTTCCTTCACTTTTTGATCGTCAAATCCTCGTTGACCAACGTACGCCTTGATTGGATTCCGACGTAGAACATTTTTCATTGCCAAAAATTACTTATAATTTGCAGACTGTCGAAATGGTCTTTTTCGCAATCCACGTGTCCATTTCCAACAAATAACGTAATTTAAGAAATTGTGGTTAGCACCTTTACCACAAATGTTCCGGAATTGTATTTAAAGAAGCACTTGCAATTCATCGCGTGTTATAGGTAACATGGTAGAGAACGTCAAAGTTCAGAGAGTCGTTACCGATGATGCATTATGTAGCGTACCAAAAGGTAGTCGACGGAACCAAACGCAATACACGACTGTTGCCTCTAGCTGCACATGTCTACCGTTCTCGTCTTCCGTTGATTTAGGGGGCGTGGTTTTACGATTCGATAACAGGAGAGTGATTATAGGAGCCATCTGAGAATTAAATCATGAGCGATTATACATCGCGTAATTTTGAGCGGAGCATTTATTTTTTTTCAACGAAGTTGGAAAGTTGTAAGATTTTGCTAATTTTACTGCAACAAATCGTTACAAGACCAATGATATAGTATTAGTCAAAAACCATGGACAAAGCTGTGCTGAGTGTAAACGAATACACAAATTTATGGACTTGTGGCTTGGTCCATATTTAGTTAAAGAAACCAATGGTAACTGTTGTGAACTGTTATCGTTGGATGGAAAGGGAACTGTACAAACACATAATGTATCCAATTTAAAGAAATTCAATTGTAGCCAGGAAAGAAAGGACGAATTATGTAAACTTTCAAAAGATTTCAACAGCAATTTATTAAGAAATGTTAATATGTTTTCAATAATTATGATATGTTTTAAAATATTTTCTGTGTTAATTAATGACAATATGTATGTCATGAGGAAGTTTGTTTTCATCATGTTATCTAAAAATTTTAAAACCAATGTTCTAAAATTTTTCTCCGAAGGAGGGAGAATATTGTGACTGTTTTCAAATTGTAAAATATATAATCACTTCCTGTGTAAAAGAAAAAGAAAGAAATGTCATAGCATACTGTTTTGTTGCGTAGCAACCGGTTGTAAGAAACATTTGAAAAGAGATAACAAGAACGTTTTGCATATAGTTCGAATCTTAGTAATTTTTGCATAATTAATGTATTTAATCAGTGCAAATAATAAGTATACTCATCAGATAACAGAGTTGTGATTTTGAACTATATACATTAATGTTATTTCATAATTTGCTGTGAAGTAGAACAGTGATTTACTGAGTACAATGTAAAATGCTCATGCCTCTACGACACTAGCAATCCCCATCTTCGAAAATTAGACAAGAGGCACAAAACGCGAAGTAAAATGAACTAAATCAATCAATCAATCCATCAATCGTTTCAAACTAATTTTAAGTACAGACCAAACCAGAGATGATTTTCATTAAACTCTTGAATTATTATCCCTTCAGAGTCTGAAAAGAGTTTTAATTATTACATTCGCGTTTAATGCAAATACTCACTTGAAACTCACTTTCTATACTGACCAAGCCAGAGATGATTTTCATTAAAATGTTGAATAATTAACCCTTTCAGAGCCTGAAAAGAGTTTTAATTATGACATTCTGACTATACGATCGAAACTTGATGTCTCGAGTATTTTCACGTTCAATTCTAGTACTCGTTTGAAACTCATTTTCTCTACAGACCAAGCCAGAGATGATTTTCATTAAATGTAAAATTATTATGCTTTTTAGAGACATTAAAGCGTTTTAATTATGACATTTCGACTATTGGATATAAACTTAATTTTTCGAGAAATTCGTTTAAATGCTAATACTCACTTGAAACTCATTTTCCATACAGACCAAGCCAGAGATAATTTTAATAAAAATGGTGTATTATTATGCTCTTCAGAGCCTGAAGAGCGTTTTAATTCTGACATTTGGACTATAGGATGTATACTTGACCGATCGAAAAATACGCGTTCAATGGTGGTATTCGTATAAATTTAATCTTGTCTACATTCAAAGCCATAGATGATTTTCATTAAAATGTTGAATTATTATGCTTTTCAGAGGCTAGAAAGCGTTTTAATTATCACATTTCGACTATAGGATCAATACTTGTTTTTTCGAGAAATTCGGGTTCGAGAATTCAACTACTTTGTTGTTTGCTATTTAGACGATCTCTTGATCTTTAGTAAAACTTGGCAGGAGCAAGCATTTAACACACCTGGAAGCTGTTCTGCAAAAATTGAAATATGTTAATATGTCCATCAAGTTTTCAAAGTGCAAATTTGCTTCTAAAGAAATTGCTTTTCTTGGACATATTTTTCTGGAAATGAAATTAAGGTAGATAGTAGCAAGAATTCTGCTATAATAAATTTTCCAACACCAAATAACAAAAGGTCACTTCGAATATTATTGGGTTTAGTTAACTGGAGAAGAAAATTCGTGAATAAATTTGCAGAAGTTGCCCACCCACTTTATGAACTTCTAAAGTCGAATATTCTCTGGACGTGGATGGAAGTGCATGTAGAAGCTTTTGAAAGGTTACGTGATTTGGTTGTATCTCCAGAAGCTTTAGCACAGCCTAATTTTTCTAAACCTTTTAACATAAATTTAGATGGTTCAAAGAAAGGTTTTGGAGGTGTTTTATGGCAAAATGGAGAGACACCAGAAGATAACCCCAGGATTATTCAATATGCAAGTATCGTGGTATTGAGTTATCTTACAGTACACATGAAATCGAATGTTTAGCAATTATTTTTGCTTTTGAGAAATTTTATATTTATGTAGCCGGAACTAAAATTAATTTGTTCAGAGATCACAAATCTCTTTCTTAGCTGGAGTCAGCAAGAACTTTAAATCCACGTTTAAATAGATGGTGTTTAAAACTACAAAGTTTTGATTATGATATCCACCATGTTTCTGGAGTAAACAATCAAGCGGCTGACACATTAAGTCGATATCCTGACACTACTACAGGAGATATTTCTTTATCTGATTTGTTTATTAATATCTTAAAATTGGATATTATTGAAGATGATACTTTGTAATTCTGGAAGGAGTCTCAACATCGTGACGCATATTGTAGTGCTTTAATTCAGAAGATTGAGAACTGAAATTTTCCAAGTCTTGTAAGACTCGGAATGCTTTCCAAGATAGCATTCTATTTTTAAAATGTGTTTCTGAAGATAATTGGAGATTAGTTGTGCCAGTTTCATTAATACCGAAAATCTTACATAAACTGTATGATTTGCAAGGACATTTTTTATATAGATAGGTTTTCAGTAAATGTAAGAAATGATATTATTGGCCAAAGATGAACTTCAGTATTAAACAGTATTTGAAGAATTGTTTAACTTGCGCCAGAACTAAACAAGTTGTTTTGAAAATTGAAAAGGATGATTTACACGTTTATTCTACCAGTCCACATTATTTGATTTCAGTTGATTTGATAGGACCACTTCCGAAATCTCAAGGTTACACATTTATATTGACTGTAATAGATGTAATGTCTAAGTTTCTTATGGCATATCCTTTAAGGAAAGCAACATCTAGAGAAGTAATTCATAAATTTAAACTGCAATATTTTTATCATTATCCTGTATGTAATAGTCTACTGTCTGATAATGGTTCGCAATTCAAGTCACAAGAATGGAAAACTTTTGTGGAAGAATTTAAAATAAGGCATATCACAACTTCAGTTTATTCTCAGTTTGCCAATCCTATTGAACGATACAACAAGGAGTGAAATAGATTATTACGACTGTACATAAACAAAAATCATGAACATTGGTCAAAATATTTAAGTTTTGTTTTAGGACTATTAAATAACTCCGTATCTGAAGTAACGGGATACACTCCAAATGAATTATTTTTGCGTCATGAAATAAGAGATTCTGTTTTAAACCAAATTGATTGGCCTGAGACATTGAAAGCAGTTCCTTGGAAATATAAATGTTTAATTGCCAAATCTCGTTTGAAGGAAAAATATAAAATCAAGCCTAAGGAAACACGAGGATAGAGACTGTAACGTCCAAGTTGCCGGGTGCTTTTATCTTTTGGGTAAACTGGGCCACTCTTTGTTACAAACAATTTCCTAGAGTCCTGGATCTAAATTATATGCACCTCGGCATACGTCACAAAATCTAAATGGGGGGGTAGTGATTATGAAAAAGGGGAGTGTAACAATCTTTACAATGATATCCACAAAGCAATTATTTATACAAAGTATTTCCAAAGGGAGGAGAACGTATTCCCAATAAAGTTTTTCAAAAATGCGTTGCGCAATCCCTGCAAAATAAATTATGTCACTGAACTATCACTACACAACTTTTTACCAATCTACCAATCACTAACTACTATATCACACACACTCTTGCATACTAGTAAGTGTAAGCGCACGACGAATTAGGAAGGTACTTAGAGTAAATTGCATCAACAAAAAAGTCAAAGATTCAATTTTAACAATTTAATAACAATAGTGTAACTCATTTTTGGCATTCTAACAATTTACAACGATTTTAAGCGTAATTTTTCCAGTAATAATCAATGAACTCAACAACGAATTCAAAAAGGTCGACGCATCGAACTAAGTCAAAGGTATACAATTTATTTTAACTTGCATTTATATCCAAGTTTTAAGTTTCCTTCATTCTACATTACATTAATCAAAGAACACTTCTTACACCTTCAATAATAAACAACCACCGATTTGTTCGTGATCACAAGTTCATAAAAATGTGGAAAACCCACATTTTTGAAAAAGACAAACGTCACCAAGAAATTACAAAAAATCTTATTGGTACGTATAAGAAAGGTTCCACCCCTTTAGATGCTCATTCCCAAATTACGTGTTTCATTGCCTCATTCAATTACAACAAAGTTTTAACTAAGTCTAAACGACCAAAAAGGAGAAATGTGAGGGGAAGTTACGTTAACGAAATTTCGTCGCGATTACCTGATGTATGCTTTTGCGAGGTGTCTTATAAAAAATGCCAACCGTTGTTCTAGTTAATATAAATGTTGGTGTAAGCACATTGCAGAATAGTTAATATGGTACCCAATTTTGCATCCGCGTATTTTGCGTTTCCATTTTATAAATTTAAAGTGAGGGACAGACGACGCACTATAGAAGAGAACAGTTTATTTTACAACAAGCCGTATTCAGTTCCCAATTACGTGAATTTTTTACATTTTTGTACAAGGAAGGTTTATTTCTGTAATATGGCGCACTTCGTAAGCAACTCACACATATCGGGCTCAAATATTAAACTCGTGCTTTTTGTCTGTCGCACTTCTATTCACCACTAATGTAACAAATCCACTGTTTCCTACCTTGATTTTGGATGTTGCCACTCTCGTAGTCCTGGAAAAAGGTGTGGGTGCCCAACTTCCTTCACTTTTTGATCGTCAAATCCTCGTTGACCAACGTACGCCTTGATTGGATTCCGACGTAGAACATTTTTCATTGCCAAAAATTACTTATAATTTGCAGACTGTCGAAATGGTCTTTTTCGCAATCCACGTGTCCATTTCCAACAAATAACGTAATTTAAGAAATTGTGGTTAGCACCTTTACCACAAATGTTCCGGAATTGTATTTAAAGAAGCACTTGCAATTCATCGCGTGTTATAGGTAACATGGTAGAGAACGTCAAAGTTCAGAGAGTCGTTACCGATGATGCATTATGTAGCGTACCAAAAGGTAGTCGACGGAACCAAACGCAATACACGACTGTTGCCTCTAGCTGCACATGTCTACCGTTCTCGTCTTCCGTTGATTTAGGGGGCGTGGTTTTACGATTCGATAACAGGAGAGTGATTATAGGAGCCATCTGAGAATTAAATCATGAGCGATTATACATCGCGTAATTTTGAGCGGAGCATTTATTTTTTTTCAACGAAGTTGGAAAGTTGTAAGATTTTGCTAATTTTACTGCAACAAATCGTTACAAGACCAATGATATAGTATTAGTCAAAAACCATGGACAAAGCTGTGCTGAGTGTAAACGAATACACAAATTTATGGACTTGTGGCTTGGTCCATATTTAGTTAAAGAAACCAATGGTAACTGTTGTGAACTGTTATCGTTGGATGGAAAGGGAACTGTACAAACACATAATGTATCCAATTTAAAGAAATTCAATTGTAGCCAGGAAAGAAAGGACGAATTATGTAAACTTTCAAAAGATTTCAACAGCAATTTATTAAGAAATGTTAATATGTTTTCAATAATTATGATATGTTTTAAAATATTTTCTGTGTTAATTAATGACAATATGTATGTCATGAGGAAGTTTGTTTTCATCATGTTATCTAAAAATTTTAAAACCAATGTTCTAAAATTTTTCTCCGAAGGAGGGAGAATATTGTGACTGTTTTCAAATTGTAAAATATATAATCACTTCCTGTGTAAAAGAAAAAGAAAGAAATGTCATAGCATACTGTTTTGTTGCGTAGCAACCAGTTGTAAGAAACATTTGAAAAGAGATAACAAGAACGTTTTGCATATAGTTCGAATCTTAGTAATTTTTGCATAATTAATGTATTTAATCAGTGCAAATAATAAGTATACTCATCAGATAACAGAGTTGTGATTTTGAACTATATACATTAATGTTATTTCATAATTTGCTGTGAAGTAGAACAGTGATTTACTGAGTACAATGTAAAATGCTCATGCCTCTACGACACTAGCAATCCCCATCTTCGAAAATTAGACAAGAGGCACAAAACGCGAAGTAAAATGAACTAAATCAATCAATCAATCCATCAATCGTTTCAAACTAATTTTAAGTACAGACCAAACCAGAGATGATTTTCATTAAACTCTTGAATTATTATCCCTTCAGAGTCTGAAAAGAGTTTTAATTATTACATTCGCGTTTAATGCAAATACTCACTTGAAACTCACTTTCTATACTGACCAAGCCAGAGATGATTTTCATTAAAATGTTGAATAATTAACCCTTTCAGAGCCTGAAAAGAGTTTTAATTATGACATTCTGACTATACGATCGAAACTTGATGTCTCGAGTATTTTCACGTTCAATTCTAGTACTCGTTTGAAACTCATTTTCTCTACAGACCAAGCCAGAGATGATTTTCATTAAATGTAAAATTATTATGCTTTTTAGAGACATTAAAGCGTTTTAATTTTGACATTTCGACTATTGGATATAAACTTAATTTTTCGAGAAATTCGTTTAAATGCTAATACTCACTTGAAACTCATTTTCCATACAGACCAAGCCAGAGATAATTTTAATAAAAATGGTGTATTATTATGCTCTTCAGAGCCTGAAGAGCGTTTTAATTCTGACATTTGGACTATAGGATGTATACTTGACCGATCGAAAAATACGCGTTCAATGGTGGTATTCGTATAAATTTAATCTTGTCTACATTCAAAGCCATAGATGATTTTCATTAAAATGTTGAATTATTATGCTTTTCAGAGGCTACAAAGCGTTTTAATTATCACATTTCGACTATAGGATCAATACTTGTTTTTTCGAGAAATTCGGGTTCGAGAATTCAACTACTTTGTTGTTTGCTATTTAGACGATCTCTTGATCTTTAGTAAAACTTGGCAGGAGCAAGCATTTAACACACCTGGAAGCTGTTCTGCAAAAATTGAAATATGTTAATATGTCCATCAAGTTTTCAAAGTGCAAATTTGCTTCTAAAGAAATTGCTTTTCTTGGACATATTTTTCTGGAAATGAAATTAAGGTAGATAGTAGCAAGAATTCTGCTATAATAAATTTTCCAACACAAAATAACAAAAGGTCACTTCGAATATTATTGGGTTTAGTTAACTGGAGAAGAAAATTCGTGAATAAATTTGCAGAAGTTGCCCACCCACTTTATGAACTTCTAAAGTCGAATATTCTCTGGACGTGGATGGAAGTGCATGTAGAAGCTTTTGAAAGGTTACGTGATTTGGTTGTATCTCCAGAAGCTTTAGCACAGCCTAATTTTTCTAAACCTTTTAACATAAATTTAGATGGTTCAAAGAAAGGTTTTGGAGGTGTTTTATGGCAAAATGGAGAGACACCAGAAGATAACCCCAGGATTATTCAATATGCAAGTATCGTGGTATTGAGTTATCTTACAGTACACATGAAATCGAATGTTTAGCAATTATTTTTGCTTTTGAGAAATTTTATATTTATGTAGCCGGAACTAAAATTAATTTGTTCAGAGATCACAAATCTCTTTCTTAGCTGGAGTCAGCAAGAACTTTAAATCCACGTTTAAATAGATGGTGTTTAAAACTACAAAGTTTTGATTATGATATCCACCATGTTTCTGGAGTAAACAATCAAGCGGCTGACACATTAAGTCGATATCCTGACACTACTACAGGAGATATTTCTTTATCTGATTTGTTTATTAATATCTTAAAATTGGATATTATTGAAGATGATACTTTGGAATTCTGGAAGGAGTCTCAACATCGTGACGCATATTGTAGTGCTTTAATTCAGAAGATTGAGAACTGAAATTTTCCAAGTCTTGTAAGACTCGGAATGCTTTCCAAGATAGCATTCTATTTTTAAAATGTGTTTCTGAAGATAATTGGAGATTAGTTGTGCCAGTTTCATTAATACCGAAAATCTTACATAAACTGTATGATTTGCAAGGACATTTTGGATATAGATAGGTTTTCAGTAAATATAATAAATTATATTATTGGCCAAAGATTAACTTCAGTATTAAACAGTATTTGAAGAATTGTTTAATTTGCGCCAGAACTAAACAAGTTGTTTTGAAAAATGAAAAGGATGATTTACACGTTTATTCTACCAGTCCACATTATTTGATTTCAGTTGATTTGATAGGACCACTTCCGAAATCTCAAGGTTACACATTTATATTGACTGTAATAGATGTAATGTCTATGTTTCTTATGGCATATCCTTTAAGGAAAGCAACATCTAGAGAAGTAATTCATAAATTTAAACAGCAATATTTTTATCATTATCCTGTATGTAATAGTCTACTGTCTGATAATGGTTCGCAATTCAAGTCACAAGAATGGAAAACTTTTGTGGAAGAATTTAAAATAAGGCATATCACAACTTCAGTTTATTCTCAGTTTGCCAATCCTATTGAACGATACAACAAGGAGTGAAATAGATTATTACGACTGTACATAAACAAAAACATGAACATTGGTCAAAATATTTAAGTTTTGTTTCAGGAATATTAAATAACTCCGTATCTGAAGTAACGGGATACACTCCAAATGAATTATTTTTGCATCATGAAATAAGAGATTCTGTTTTAAACCAAATTGATTGGCCTGAGACATTGAAAGCAGTTCCTTGGAAATATAAATGTTTAATTGCCAAATCTCGTTTGAAGGAAAAATATAAAATCAAGCCTAAGGAAACTAGTGATAGATACACGAGGATAGAGACTGTAACGTCCAAGTTGCCGGGTGCTTTTATCTTTTGGGTAAACTGGGCCACTCTTTGTTACAAACAATTTCCTAGAGTCCTGGATCTAAATTATATGCACCTCGGCATACGTCACAAAATCTAAATGGGGGGGTAGTGATTATGAAAAAGGGGAGTGTAACAATCTTTACAATGATATCCACAAAGCAATTATTTATACAAAGTATTTCCAAAGGGAGGAGAACGTATTCCCAATAAAGTTTTTCAAAAATGCGTTGTGCAATCCCTGCAAAATAAATTATGTCACTACACAACTTTTTACCAATCTACCAATCACTAACTACTATATCACACACACTCTTGCATACTAGTAAGTGTAAGCGCACGACGAATTAGGAAGGTACTTAGAGTAAATTGCATCAACAAAAAAGTCAAAGATTCAATTTTAACAATTTAATAACAATAGTGTAACTCATTTTTGGCATTCTAACAATTTACAACGATTTTAAGCGTAATTTTTCCAGTAATAATCAATGAACTCAACAACGAATTCAAAAAGGTCGACGCATCGAACTAAGTCAAAGGTATACAATTTATTTTAACTTGCATTTATATCCAAGTTTTAAGTTTCCTTCATTCTACATTACATTAATCAAAGAACACTTCTTACACCTTCAATAATAAACAACCACCGATTTGTTCGTGATCACAAGTTCATAAAAATGTGGAAAACCCACATTTTTGAAAAAGACAAACGTCACCAAGAAATTACAAAAAATCTTATTGGTACGTATAAGAAAGGTTCCACCCCTTTAGATGCTCATTCCCAAATTACGTGTTTCATTGCCTCATTCAATTACAACAAAGTTTTAACTAAGTCTAAACGACCAAAAAGGAGAAATGTGAGGGGAAGTTACGTTAACGAAATTTCGTCGCGATTACCTGATGTATGCTTTTGCGAGGTGTCTTATAAAAAATGCCAACCGTTGTTCTAGTTAATATAAATGTTGGTGTAAGCACATTGCAGAATAGTTAATATGGTACCCAATTTTGCATCCGCGTATTTTGCGTTTCCATTTTATAAATTTAAAGTGAGGGACAGACGACGCACTATAGAAGAGAACAGTTTATTTTACAACAAGCCGTATTCAGTTCCCAATTACGTGAATTTTTTACATTTTTGTACAAGGAAGGTTTATTTCTGTAATATGGCGCACTTCGTAAGCAACTCACACATATCGGGCTCAAATATTAAACTCGTGCTTTTTGTCTGTCGCACTTCTATTCACCACTAATGTAACAAATCCACTGTTTCCTACCTTGATTTTGGATGTTGCCACTCTCGTAGTCCTGGAAAAAGGTGTGGGTGCCCAACTTCCTTCACTTTTTGATCGTCAAATCCTCGTTGACCAACGTACGCCTTGATTGGATTCCGACGTAGAACATTTTTCATTGCCAAAAATTACTTATAATTTGCAGACTGTCGAAATGGTCTTTTTCGCAATCCACGTGTCCATTTCCAACAAATAACGTAATTTAAGAAATTGTGGTTAGCACCTTTACCACAAATGTTCCGGAATTGTATTTAAAGAAGCACTTGCAATTCATCGCGTGTTATAGGTAACATGGTAGAGAACGTCAAAGTTCAGAGAGTCGTTACCGATGATGCATTATGTAGCGTACCAAAAGGTAGTCGACGGAACCAAACGCAATACACGACTGTTGCCTCTAGCTGCACATGTCTACCGTTCTCGTCTTCCGTTGATTTAGGGGGCGTGGTTTTACGATTCGATAACAGGAGAGTGATTATAGGAGCCATCTGAGAATTAAATCATGAGCGATTATACATCGCGTAATTTTGAGCGGAGCATTTATTTTTTTTCAACGAAGTTGGAAAGTTGTAAGATTTTGCTAATTTTACTGCAACAAATCGTTACAAGACCAATGATATAGTATTAGTCAAAAACCATGGACAAAGCTGTGCTGAGTGTAAACGAATACACAAATTTATGGACTTGTGGCTTGGTCCATATTTAGTTAAAGAAACCAATGGTAACTGTTGTGAACTGTTATCGTTGGATGGAAAGGGAACTGTACAAACACATAATGTATCCAATTTAAAGAAATTCAATTGTAGCCAGGAAAGAAAGGACGAATTATGTAAACTTTCAAAAGATTTCAACAGCAATTTATTAAGAAATGTTAATATGTTTTCAATAATTATGATATGTTTTAAAATATTTTCTGTGTTAATTAATGACAATATGTATGTCATGAGGAAGTTTGTTTTCATCATGTTATCTAAAAATTTTAAAACCAATGTTCTAAAATTTTTCTCCGAAGGAGGGAGAATATTGTGACTGTTTTCAAATTGTAAAATATATAATCACTTCCTGTGTAAAAGAAAAAGAAAGAAATGTCATAGCATACTGTTTTGTTGCGTAGCAACCAGTTGTAAGAAACATTTGAAAAGAGATAACAAGAACGTTTTGCATATAGTTCGAATCTTAGTAATTTTTGCATAATTAATGTATTTAATCAGTGCAAATAATAAGTATACTCATCAGATAACAGAGTTGTGATTTTGAACTATATACATTAATGTTATTTCATAATTTGCTGTGAAGTAGAACAGTGATTTACTGAGTACAATGTAAAATGCTCATGCCTCTACGACACTAGCAATCCCCATCTTCGAAAATTAGACAAGAGGCACAAAACGCGAAGTAAAATGAACTAAATCAATCAATCAATCCATCAATCGTTTCAAACTAATTTTAAGTACAGACCAAACCAGAGATGATTTTCATTAAACTCTTGAATTATTATCCCTTCAGAGTCTGAAAAGAGTTTTAATTATTACATTCGCGTTTAATGCAAATACTCACTTGAAACTCACTTTCTATACTGACCAAGCCAGAGATGATTTTCATTAAAATGTTGAATAATTAACCCTTTCAGAGCCTGAAAAGAGTTTTAATTATGACATTCTGACTATACGATCGAAACTTGATGTCTCGAGTATTTTCACGTTCAATTCTAGTACTCGTTTGAAACTCATTTTCTCTACAGACCAAGCCAGAGATGATTTTCATTAAATGTAAAATTATTATGCTTTTTAGAGACATTAAAGCGTTTTAATTTTGACATTTCGACTATTGGATATAAACTTAATTTTTCGAGAAATTCGTTTAAATGCTAATACTCACTTGAAACTCATTTTCCATACAGACCAAGCCAGAGATAATTTTAATAAAAATGGTGTATTATTATGCTCTTCAGAGCCTGAAGAGCGTTTTAATTCTGACATTTGGACTATAGGATGTATACTTGACCGATCGAAAAATACGCGTTCAATGGTGGTATTCGTATAAATTTAATCTTGTCTACATTCAAAGCCATAGATGATTTTCATTAAAATGTTGAATTATTATGCTTTTCAGAGGCTACAAAGCGTTTTAATTATCACATTTCGACTATAGGATCAATACTTGTTTTTTCGAGAAATTCGGGTTCGAGAATTCAACTACTTTGTTGTTTGCTATTTAGACGATCTCTTGATCTTTAGTAAAACTTGGCAGGAGCAAGCATTTAACACACCTGGAAGCTGTTCTGCAAAAATTGAAATATGTTAATATGTCCATCAAGTTTTCAAAGTGCAAATTTGCTTCTAAAGAAATTGCTTTTCTTGGACATATTTTTCTGGAAATGAAATTAAGGTAGATAGTAGCAAGAATTCTGCTATAATAAATTTTCCAACACAAAATAACAAAAGGTCACTTCGAATATTATTGGGTTTAGTTAACTGGAGAAGAAAATTCGTGAATAAATTTGCAGAAGTTGCCCACCCACTTTATGAACTTCTAAAGTCGAATATTCTCTGGACGTGGATGGAAGTGCATGTAGAAGCTTTTGAAAGGTTACGTGATTTGGTTGTATCTCCAGAAGCTTTAGCACAGCCTAATTTTTCTAAACCTTTTAACATAAATTTAGATGGTTCAAAGAAAGGTTTTGGAGGTGTTTTATGGCAAAATGGAGAGACACCAGAAGATAACCCCAGGATTATTCAATATGCAAGTATCGTGGTATTGAGTTATCTTACAGTACACATGAAATCGAATGTTTAGCAATTATTTTTGCTTTTGAGAAATTTTATATTTATGTAGCCGGAACTAAAATTAATTTGTTCAGAGATCACAAATCTCTTTCTTAGCTGGAGTCAGCAAGAACTTTAAATCCACGTTTAAATAGATGGTGTTTAAAACTACAAAGTTTTGATTATGATATCCACCATGTTTCTGGAGTAAACAATCAAGCGGCTGACACATTAAGTCGATATCCTGACACTACTACAGGAGATATTTCTTTATCTGATTTGTTTATTAATATCTTAAAATTGGATATTATTGAAGATGATACTTTGGAATTCTGGAAGGAGTCTCAACATCGTGACGCATATTGTAGTGCTTTAATTCAGAAGATTGAGAACTGAAATTTTCCAAGTCTTGTAAGACTCGGAATGCTTTCCAAGATAGCATTCTATTTTTAAAATGTGTTTCTGAAGATAATTGGAGATTAGTTGTGCCAGTTTCATTAATACCGAAAATCTTACATAAACTGTATGATTTGCAAGGACATTTTGGATATAGATAGGTTTTCAGTAAATATAATAAATTATATTATTGGCCAAAGATTAACTTCAGTATTAAAAAGTATTTGAAGAATTGTTTAATTTGCGCCAGAACTAAACAAGTTGTTTTGAAAAATGAAAAGGATGATTTACACGTTTATTCTACCAGTCCACATTATTTGATTTCAGTTGATTTGATAGGACCACTTCCGAAATCTCAAGGTTACACATTTATATTGACTGTAATAGATGTAATGTCTATGTTTCTTATGGCATATCCTTTAAGGAAAGCAACATCTAGAGAAGTAATTCATAAATTTAAACAGCAATATTTTTATCATTATCCTGTATGTAATAGTCTACTGTCTGATAATGGTTCGCAATTCAAGTCACAAGAATGGAAAACTTTTGTGGAAGAATTTAAAATAAGGCATATCACAACTTCAGTTTATTCTCAGTTTGCCAATCCTATTGAACGATACAACAAGGAGTGAAATAGATTATTACGACTGTACATAAACAAAAACATGAACATTGGTCAAAATATTTAAGTTTTGTTTCAGGAATATTAAATAACTCCGTATCTGAAGTAACGGGATACACTCCAAATGAATTATTTTTGCATCATGAAATAAGAGATTCTGTTTTAAACCAAATTGATTGGCCTGAGACATTGAAAGCAGTTCCTTGGAAATATAAATGTTTAATTGCCAAATCTCGTTTGAAGGAAAAATATAAAATCAAGCCTAAGGAAACTAGTGATAGATACACGAGGATAGAGACTGTAACGTCCAAGTTGCCGGGTGCTTTTATCTTTTGGGTAAACTGGGCCACTCTTTGTTACAAACAATTTCCTAGAGTCCTGGATCTAAATTATATGCACCTCGGCATACGTCACAAAATCTAAATGGGGGGGTAGTGATTATGAAAAAGGGGAGTGTAACAATCTTTACAATGATATCCACAAAGCAATTATTTATACAAAGTATTTCCAAAGGGAGGAGAACGTATTCCCAATAAAGTTTTTCAAAAATGCGTTGTGCAATCCCTGCAAAATAAATTATGTCACTACACAACTTTTTACCAATCTACCAATCACTAACTACTATATCACACACACTCTTGCATACTAGTAAGTGTAAGCGCACGACGAATTAGGAAGGTACTTAGAGTAAATTGCATCAACAAAAAAGTCAAAGATTCAATTTTAACAATTTAATAACAATAGTGTAACTCATTTTTGGCATTCTAACAATTTACAACGATTTTAAGCGTAATTTTTCCAGTAATAATCAATGAACTCAACAACGAATTCAAAAAGGTCGACGCATCGAACTAAGTCAAAGGTATACAATTTATTTTAACTTGCATTTATATCCAAGTTTTAAGTTTCCTTCATTCTACATTACATTAATCAAAGAACACTTCTTACACCTTCAATAATAAACAACCACCGATTTGTTCGTGATCACAAGTTCATAAAAATGTGGAAAACCCACATTTTTGAAAAAGACAAACGTCACCAAGAAATTACAAAAAATCTTATTGGTACGTATAAGAAAGGTTCCACCCCTTTAGATGCTCATTCCCAAATTACGTGTTTCATTGCCTCATTCAATTACAACAAAGTTTTAACTAAGTCTAAACGACCAAAAAGGAGAAATGTGAGGGGAAGTTACGTTAACGAAATTTCGTCGCGATTACCTGATGTATGCTTTTGCGAGGTGTCTTATAAAAAATGCCAACCGTTGTTCTAGTTAATATAAATGTTGGTGTAAGCACATTGCAGAATAGTTAATATGGTACCCAATTTTGCATCCGCGTATTTTGCGTTTCCATTTTATAAATTTAAAGTGAGGGACAGACGACGCACTATAGAAGAGAACAGTTTATTTTACAACAAGCCGTATTCAGTTCTCAATTACGTGAATTTTTTACATTTTTGTACAAGGAAGGTTTATTTCTGTAATATGGCGCACTTCGTAAGCAACTCACACATATCGGGCTCAAATATTAAACTCGTGCTTTTTGTCTGTCGCACTTCTATTCACCACTAATGTAACAAATCCACTGTTTCCTACCTTGATTTTGGATGTTGCCACTCTCGTAGTCCTGGAAAAAGGTGTGGGTGCCCAACTTCCTTCACTTTTTGATCGTCAAATCCTCGTTGACCAACGTACGCCTTGATTGGATTCCGACGTAGAACATTTTTCATTGCCAAAAATTACTTATAATTTGCAGACTGTCGAAATGGTCTTTTTCGCAATCCACGTGTCCATTTCCAACAAATAACGTAATTTAAGAAATTGTGGTTAGCACCTTTACCACAAATGTTCCGGAATTGTATTTAAAGAAGCACTTGCAATTCATCGCGTGTTATAGGTAACATGGTAGAGAACGTCAAAGTTCAGAGAGTCGTTACCGATGATGCATTATGTAGCGTACCAAAAGGTAGTCGACGGAACCAAACGCAATACACGACTGTTGCCTCTAGCTGCACATGTCTACCGTTCTCGTCTTCCGTTGATTTAGGGGGCGTGGTTTTACGATTCGATAACAGGAGAGTGATTATAGGAGCCATCTGTCGTAACTCATGAGAATTAAATCATGAGCGATTATACATCGCGTAATTTTGAGCGGAGCATTTATTTTTTTTCAACGAAGTTGGAAAGTTGTAAGATTTTGCTAATTTTACTGCAACAAATCGTTACAAGACCAATGATATAGTATTAGTCAAAAACCATGGACAAAGCTGTGCTGAGTGTAAACGAATACACAAATTTATGGACTTGTGGCTTGGTCCATATTTAGTTAAAGAAACCAATGGTAACTGTTGTGAACTGTTATCGTTGGATGGAAAGGGAACTGTACAAACACATAATGTATCCAATTTAAAGAAATTCAATTGTAGCCAGGAAAGAAAGGACGAATTATGTAAACTTTCAAAAGATTTCAACAGCAATTTATTAAGAAATGTTAATATGTTTTCAATAATTATGATATGTTTTAAAATATTTTCTGTGTTAATTAATGACAATATGTATGTCATGAGGAAGTTTGTTTTCATCATGTTATCTAAAAATTTTAAAACCAATGTTCTAAAATTTTTCTCCGAAGGAGGGAGAATATTGTGACTGTTTTCAAATTGTAAAATATATAATCACTTCTTGTGTAAAAGAAAAAGAAAGAAATGTCATAGCATACTGTTTTGTTGCGTAGCAACCAGTTGTAAGAAACATTTGAAAAGAGATAACAAGAACGTTTTGCATATAGTTCGAATCTTAGTAATTTTTGCATAATTAATGTATTTAATCAGTGCAAATAATAAGTATACTCATCAGATAACAGAGTTGTGATTTTGAACTATATACATTAATGTTATTTCATAATTTGCTGTGAAGTAGAACAGTGATTTACTGAGTACAATGTAAAATGCTCATGCCTCTACGACACTAGCAATCCCCATCTTCGAAAATTAGACAAGAGGCACAAAACGCGAAGTAAAATGAACTAAATCAATCAATCAAACCATCAATCGTTTCAAACTAATTTTAAGTACAGACCAAACCAGAGATGATTTTCATTAAACTCTTGAATTATTATCCCTTAAGAGTCTGAAAAGAGTTTTAATTATTACATTCGCGTTTAATGCAAATACTCACTTGAAACTCACTTTCTATACTGACCAAGCCAGAGATGATTTTCATTAAAATGTTGAATAATTAACCCTTTCAGAGCCTGAAAAGAGTTTTAATTATGACATTCTGACTATACGATCGAAACTTGATGTCTCGAGTATTTTCACGTTCAATTCTAGTACTCGTTTGAAACTCATTTTCTCTACAGACCAAGCCAGAGATGATTTTCATTAAATGTAAAATTATTATGCTTTTTAGAGACATTAAAGCGTTTTAATTATGACATTTCGACTATTGGATATAAACTTAATTTTTCGAGAAATTCGTTTAAATGCTAATACTCACTTGAAACTCATTTTCCATACAGACCAAGCCAGAGATAATTTTAATAAAAATGGTGTATTATTATGCTCTTCAGAGCCTGAAGAGCGTTTTAATTCTGACATTTGGACTATAGGATGTATACTTGACCGATCGAAAAATACGCGTTCAATGGTGGTATTCGTATAAATTTAATCTTGTCTACATTCAAAGCCATAGATGATTTTCATTAAAATGTTGAATTATTATGCTTTTCAGAGGCTAGAAAGCGTTTTAATTATCACATTTCGACTATAGGATCAATACTTGTTTTTTCGAGAAATTCGGGTTCGAGAATTCAACTACTTTGTTGTTTGCTATTTAGACGATCTCTTGATCTTTAGTAAAACTTGGCAGGAGCAAGCATTTAACACACCTGGAAGCTGTTCTGCAAAAATTGAAATATGTTAATATGTCCATCAAGTTTTCAAAGTGCAAATTTGCTTCTAAAGAAATTGCTTTTCTTGGACATATTTTTCTGGAAATGAAATTAAGGTAGATAGTAGCAAGAATTCTGCTATAATAAATTTTCCAACACCAAATAACAAAAGGTCACTTCGAATATTATTGGGTTTAGTTAACTGGAGAAGAAAATTCGTGAATAAATTTGCAGAAGTTGCCCACCCACTTTATGAACTTCTAAAGTCGAATATTCTCTGGACGTGGATGGAAGTGCATGTAGAAGCTTTTGAAAGGTTACGTGATTTGGTTGTATCTCCAGAAGCTTTAGCACAGCCTAATTTTTCTAAACCTTTTAACATAAATTTAGATGGTTCAAAGAAAGGTTTTGGAGGTGTTTTATGGCAAAATGGAGAGACACCAGAAGATAACCCCAGGATTATTCAATATGCAAGTATCGTGGTATTGAGTTATCTTACAGTACACATGAAATCGAATGTTTAGCAATTATTTTTGCTTTTGAGAAATTTTATATTTATGTAGCCGGAACTAAAATTAATTTGTTCAGAGATCACAAATCTCTTTCTTAGCTGGAGTCAGCAAGAACTTTAAATCCACGTTTAAATAGATGGTGTTTAAAACTACAAAGTTTTGATTATGATATCCACCATGTTTCTGGAGTAAACAATCAAGCGGCTGACACATTAAGTCGATATCCTGACACTACTACAGGAGATATTTCTTTATCTGATTTGATTATTAATATCTTAAAATTGGATATTATTGAAGATGATACTTTGTAATTCTGGAAGGAGTCTCAACATCGTGACGCATATTGTAGTGCTTTAATTCAGAAGATTGAGAACTGAAATTTTCCAAGTCTTGTAAGACTCGGAATGCTTTCCAAGATAGCATTCTATTTTTAAAATGTGTTTCTGAAGATAATTGGAGATTAGTTGTGCCAGTTTCATTAATACCGAAAATCTTACATAAACTGTATGATTTGCAAGGACATTTTGGATATAGATAGGTTTTCAGTAAATGTAAGAAATGATATTATTGGCCAAAGATGAACTTCAGTATTAAACAGTATTTGAAGAATTGTTTAACTTGCGCCAGAACTAAACAAGTTGTTTTGAAAATTGAAAAGGATGATTTACACGTTTATTCTACCAGTCCACATTATTTGATTTCAGTTGATTTGATAGGACCACTTCCGAAATCTCAAGGTTACACATTTATATTGACTGTAATAGATGTAATGTCTAAGTTTCTTATGGCATATCCTTTAAGGAAAGCAACATCTAGAGAAGTAATTCATAAATTTAAACTGCAATATTTTTATCATTATCCTGTATGTAATAGTCTACTGTCTGATAATGGTTCGCAATTCAAGTCACAAGAATGGAAAACTTTTGTGGAAGAATTTAAAATAAGGCATATCACAACTTCAGTTTATTCTCAGTTTGCCAATCCTATTGAACGATACAACAAGGAGTGAAATAGATTATTACGACTGTACATAAACAAAAATCATGAACATTGGTCAAAATATTTAAGTTTTGTTTTAGGACTATTAAATAACTCCGTATCTGAAGTAACGGGATACACTCCAAATGAATTATTTTTGCGTCATGAAATAAGAGATTCTGTTTTAAACCAAATTGATTGGCCTGAGACATTGAAAGCAGTTCCTTGGAAATATAAATGTTTAATTGCCAAATCTCGTTTGAAGGAAAAATATAAAATCAAGCCTAAGGAAACTAGTGATAGATACACGAGGATAGAGACTGTAACGTCCAAGTTGCCGGGTGCTTTTATCTTTTGGGTAAACTGGGCCACTCTTTGTTACAAACAATTTCCTAGAGTCCTGGATCTAAATTATATGCACCTCGGCATACGTCACAAAATCTAAATGGGGGGGTAGTGATTATGAAAAAGGGGAGTGTAACAATCTTTACAATGATATCCACAAAGCAATTATTTATACAAAGTATTTCCAAAGGGAGGAGAACGTATTCCCAATAAAGTTTTTCAAAAATGCGTTGCGCAATCCCTGCAAAATAAATTATGTCACTGAACTATCACTACACAACTTTTTACCAATCTACCAATCACTAACTACTATATCACACACACTCTTGCATACTAGTAAGTGTAAGCGCACGACGAATTAGGAAGGTACTTAGAGTAAATTGCATCAACAAAAAAGTCAAAGATTCAATTTTAACAATTTAATAACAATAGTGTAACTCATTTTTGGCATTCTAACAATTTACAACGATTTTAAGCGTAATTTTTCCAGTAATAATCAATGAACTCAACAACGAATTCAAAAAGGTCGACGCATCGAACTAAGTCAAAGGTATACAATTTATTTTAACTTGCATTTATATCCAAGTTTTAAGTTTCCTTCATTCTACATTACATTAATCAAAGAACACTTCTTACACCTTCAATAATAAACAACCACCGATTTGTTCGTGATCACAAGTTCATAAAAATGTGGAAAACCCACATTTTTGAAAAAGACAAACGTCACCAAGAAATTACAAAAAATCTTATTGGTACGTATAAGAAAGGTTCCACCCCTTTAGATGCTCATTCCCAAATTACGTGTTTCATTGCCTCATTCAATTACAACAAAGTTTTAACTAAGTCTAAACGACCAAAAAGGAGAAATGTGAGGGGAAGTTACGTTAACGAAATTTCGTCGCGATTACCTGATGTATGCTTTTGCGAGGTGTCTTATAAAAAATGCCAACCGTTGTTCTAGTTAATATAAATGTTGGTGTAAGCACATTGCAGAATAGTTAATATGGTACCCAATTTTGCATCCGCGTATTTTGCGTTTCCATTTTATAAATTTAAAGTGAGGGACAGACGACGCACTATAGAAGAGAACAGTTTATTTTACAACAAGCCGTATTCAGTTCCCAATTACGTGAATTTTTTACATTTTTGTACAAGGAAGGTTTATTTCTGTAATATGGCGCACTTCGTAAGCAACTCACACATATCGGGCTCAAATATTAAACTCGTGCTTTTTGTCTGTCGCACTTCTATTCACCACTAATGTAACAAATCCACTGTTTCCTACCTTGATTTTGGATGTTGCCACTCTCGTAGTCCTGGAAAAAGGTGTGGGTGCCCAACTTCCTTCACTTTTTGATCGTCAAATCCTCGTTGACCAACGTACGCCTTGATTGGATTCCGACGTAGAACATTTTTCATTGCCAAAAATTACTTATAATTTGCAGACTGTCGAAATGGTCTTTTTCGCAATCCACGTGTCCATTTCCAACAAATAACGTAATTTAAGAAATTGTGGTTAGCACCTTTACCACAAATGTTCCGGAATTGTATTTAAAGAAGCACTTGCAATTCATCGCGTGTTATAGGTAACATGGTAGAGAACGTCAAAGTTCAGAGAGTCGTTACCGATGATGCATTATGTAGCGTACCAAAAGGTAGTCGACGGAACCAAACGCAATACACGACTGTTGCCTCTAGCTGCACATGTCTACCGTTCTCGTCTTCCGTTGATTTAGGGGGCGTGGTTTTACGATTCGATAACAGGAGAGTGATTATAGGAGCCATCTGTCGTAACTCATGAGAATTAAATTATGAGCGATTATACATCGCGTAATTTTGAGCGGAGCATTTATTTTTTTTCAACGAAGTTGGAAAGTTGTAAGATTTTGCTAATTTTACTGCAACAAATCGTTACAAGACCAATGATATAGTATTAGTCAAAAACCATGGACAAAGCTGTGCTGAGTGTAAACGAATACACAAATTTATGGACTTGTGGCTTGGTCCATATTTAGTTAAAGAAACCAATGGTAACTGTTGTGAACTGTTATCGTTGGATGGAAAGGGAACTGTACAAACACATAATGTATCCAATTTAAAGAAATTCAATTGTAGCCAGGAAAGAAAGGACGAATTATGTAAACTTTCAAAAGATTTCAACAGCAATTTATTAAGAAATGTTAATATGTTTTCAATAATTATGATATGTTTTAAAATATTTTCTGTGTTAATTAATGACAATATGTATGTCATGAGGAAGTTTGTTTTCATCATGTTATCTAAAAATTTTAAAACCAATGTTCTAAAATTTTTCTCCGAAGGAGGGAGAATATTGTGACTGTTTTCAAATTGTAAAATATATAATCACTTCCTGTGTAAAAGAAAAAGAAAGAAATGTCATAGCATACTGTTTTGTTGCGTAGCAACCAGTTGTAAGAAACATTTGAAAAGAGATAACAAGAACGTTTTGCATATAGTTCGAATCTTAGTAATTTTTGCATAATTAATGTATTTAATCAGTGCAAATAATAAGTATACTCATCAGATAACAGAGTTGTGATTTTGAACTATATACATTAATGTTATTTCATAATTTGCTGTGAAGTAGAACAGTGATTTACTGAGTACAATGTAAAATGCTCATGCCTCTACGACACTAGCAATCCCCATCTTCGAAAATTAGACAAGAGGCACAAAACGCGAAGTAAAATGAACTAAATCAATCAATCAATCCATCAATCGTTTCAAACTAATTTTAAGTACAGACCAAACCAGAGATGATTTTCATTAAACTCTTGAATTATTATCCCTTAAGAGTCTGAAAAGAGTTTTAATTATTACATTCGCGTTTAATGCAAATACTCACTTGAAACTCACTTTCTATACTGACCAAGCCAGAGATGATTTTCATTAAAATGTTGAATAATTAACCCTTTCAGAGCCTGAAAAGAGTTTTAATTATGACATTCTGACTATACGATCGAAACTTGATGTCTCGAGTATTTTCACGTTCAATTCTAGTACTCGTTTGAAACTCATTTTCTCTACAGACCAAGCCAGAGATGATTTTCATTAAATGTAAAATTATTATGCTTTTTAGAGACATTAAAGCGTTTTAATTATGACATTTCGACTATTGGATATAAACTTAATTTTTCGAGAAATTCGTTTAAATGCTAATACTCACTTGAAACTCATTTTCCATACAGACCAAGCCAGAGATAATTTTAATAAAAATGGTGTATTATTATGCTCTTCAGAGCCTGAAGAGCGTTTTAATTCTGACATTTGGACTATAGGATGTATACTTGACCGATCGAAAAATACGCGTTCAATGGTGGTATTCGTATAAATTTAATCTTGTCTACATTCAAAGCCATAGATGATTTTCATTAAAATGTTGAATTATTATGCTTTTCAGAGGCTAGAAAGCGTTTTAATTATCACATTTCGACTATAGGATCAATACTTGTTTTTTCGAGAAATTCGGGTTCGAGAATTCAACTACTTTGTTGTTTGCTATTTAGACGATCTCTTGATCTTTAGTAAAACTTGGCAGGAGCAAGCATTTAACACACCTGGAAGCTGTTCTGCAAAAATTGAAATATCTTAATATGTCCATCAAGTTTTCAAAGTGCAAATTTGCTTCTAAAGAAATTGCTTTTCTTGGACATATTTTTCTGGAAATGAAATTAAGGTAGATAGTAGCAAGAATTCTGCTATAATAAATTTTCCAACACCAAATAACAAAAGGTCACTTCGAATATTATTGGGTTTAGTTAACTGGAGAAGAAAATTCGTGAATAAATTTGCAGAAGTTGCCCACCCACTTTATGAACTTCTAAAGTCGAATATTCTCTGGACGTGGATGGAAGTGCATGTAGAAGCTTTTGAAAGGTTACGTGATTTGGTTGTATCTCCAGAAGCTTTAGCACAGCCTAATTTTTCTAAACCTTTTAACATAAATTTAGATGGTTCAAAGAAAGGTTTTGGAGGTGTTTTATGGCAAAATGGAGAGACACCAGAAGATAACCCCAGGATTATTCAATATGCAAGTATCGTGGTATTGAGTTATCTTACAGTACACATGAAATCGAATGTTTAGCAATTATTTTTGCTTTTGAGAAATTTTATATTTATGTAGCCGGAACTAAAATTAATTTGTTCAGAGATCACAAATCTCTTTCTTAGCTGGAGTCAGCAAGAACTTTAAATCCACGTTTAAATAGATGGTGTTTAAAACTACAAAGTTTTGATTATGATATCCACCATGTTTCTGGAGTAAACAATCAAGCGGCTGACACATTAAGTCGATATCCTGACACTACTACAGGAGATATTTCTTTATCTGATTTGTTTATTAATATCTTAAAATTGGATATTATTGAAGATGATACTTTGTAATTCTGGAAGGAGTCTCAACATCGTGACGCATATTGTAGTGCTTTAATTCAGAAGATTGAGAACTGAAATTTTCCAAGTCTTGTAAGACTCGGAATGCTTTCCAAGATAGCATTCTATTTTTAAAATGTGTTTCTGAAGATAATTGGAGATTAGTTGTGCCAGTTTCATTAATACCGAAAATCTTACATAAACTGTATGATTTGCAAGGACATTTTGGATATAGATAGGTTTTCAGTAAATGTAAGAAATGATATTATTGGCCAAAGATGAACTTCAGTATTAAACAGTATTTGAAGAATTGTTTAACTTGCGCCAGAACTAAACAAGTTGTTTTGAAAATTGAAAAGGATGATTTACACGTTTATTCTACCAGTCCACATTATTTGATTTCAGTTGATTTGATAGGACCACTTCCGAAATCTCAAGGTTACACATTTATATTGACTGTAATAGATGTAATGTCTAAGTTTCTTATGGCATATCCTTTAAGGAAAGCAACATCTAGAGAAGTAATTCATAAATTTAAACTGCAATATTTTTATCATTATCCTGTATGTAATAGTCTACTGTCTGATAATGGTTCGCAATTCAAGTCACAAGAATGGAAAACTTTTGTGGAAGAATTTAAAATAAGGCATATCACAACTTCAGTTTATTCTCAGTTTGCCAATCCTATTGAACGATACAACAAGGAGTGAAATAGATTATTACGACTGTACATAAACAAAAATCATGAACATTGGTCAAAATATTTAAGTTTTGTTTTAGGACTATTAAATAACTCCGTATCTGAAGTAACGGGATACACTCCAAATGAATTATTTTTGCGTCATGAAATAAGAGATTCTGTTTTAAACCAAATTGATTGGCCTGAGACATTGAAAGCAGTTCCTTGGAAATATAAATGTTTAATTGCCAAATCTCGTTTGAAGGAAAAATATAAAATCAAGCCTAAGGAAACTAGTGATAGATACACGAGGATAGAGACTGTAACGTCCAAGTTGCCGGGTGCTTTTATCTTTTGGGTAAACTGGGCCACTCTTTGTTACAAACAATTTCCTAGAGTCCTGGATCTAAATTATATGCACCTCGGCATACGTCACAAAATCTAAATGGGGGGGTAGTGATTATGAAAAAGGGGAGTGTAACAATCTTTACAATGATATCCACAAAGCAATTATTTATACAAAGTATTTCCAAAGGGAGGAGAACGTATTCCCAATAAAGTTTTTCAAAAATGCGTTGCGCAATCCCTGCAAAATAAATTATGTCACTGAACTATCACTACACAACTTTTTACCAATCTACCAATCACTAACTACTATATCACACACACTCTTGCATACTAGTAAGTGTAAGCGCACGACGAATTAGGAAGGTACTTAGAGTAAATTGCATCAACAAAAAAGTCAAAGATTCAATTTTAACAATTTAATAACAATAGTGTAACTCATTTTTGGCATTCTAACAATTTACAACGATTTTAAGCGTAATTTTTCCAGTAATAATCAATGAACTCAACAACGAATTCAAAAAGGTCGACGCATCGAACTAAGTCAAAGGTATACAATTTATTTTAACTTGCATTTATATCCAAGTTTTAAGTTTCCTTCATTCTACATTACATTAATCAAAGAACACTTCTTACACCTTCAATAATAAACAACCACCGATTTGTTCGTGATCACAAGTTCATAAAAATGTGGAAAACCCACATTTTTGAAAAAGACAAACGTCACCAAGAAATTACAAAAAATCTTATTGGTACGTATAACCTCCTGAGACCCAAGCTCATATTTTTCAGTCGATGTTAACCAAATTTGAGAATAATATTCATAATAGAACTACAATTAAGTACTTACAGTCATTTTTCGAAAATAATTTTCATAACATTATTTTTTTTCATGTCCATTACGATGGACATTGGGTCTTGGTCGTATAAAAAAGAGTACGGATGAAACATTGGTGGGTTTGGCAATAATAAGCTTTTAAATAATGGAAGTTGAATATTTATGTTATATTTTTCATTTTTACATTAATTATTAATACATGAGTCCTCTTGCTAAACGTTAAAAATTTGTACAAACAAATATGAAGAGAAAAAATATTAATAATACCTGATCAAAAGTATAACAAATTGAGTATATTGTCTTTACATGGCCTGTGATTTTTAATTGTTATTTGACTGATTACAATAAATGCTGAAACCAAAAAATATGATATAGGCTCAACCAGATCTTATTACTTACAAACCAGTGCAAACTCTATGAATGAGTTTCTGCAAAACAATTACTTTGTACAGTTAAACAAAGATACACATCACATTTCATACACCAGACTTTAGTTTTCTTTGAGCAACCTTTGTTCTTGCATCTGACAGAGTTCTTTATATCCATCATTTCTGGAAGATGCTTGATTCTTCTTTTGTTAATCTTACTGACCTCTGTGCTTCCATCTTGCTTTGTCGCTTACGAGTGCTTGGTGGTGTACTTACAGTCTCTTCATCACTGGAATCGGAATATTCCGACTGTCTCAGCAGTTCTTCTGCAAGTGAAATTTTGAAATTCAGAAACTGAACACATTTTCCACCTGCATTGGATTTTTGATCCTCCCTCATCAAAATCCAAGCATTTGCTACACTTAAATCAAAGAAATGAAGTATTGTCTTGACAGTCCATTTTTTTGTGCGTGTCTTAATTCTGTAATAGCTGATCATTCTGTCTATCAAATCAATGCCCCCCCATGTTTATGTTGTATTCTCTGACAACTGCTGGTCTTTGAACTTCAATATATTTTCCATCTTTCTTTGACCAACGTTTACATTTATCTTGTGGTTCCACCCCAAGCTTTGAAGAACACATCAGAACAGGTTTTTTATCGTACCATTTTACAATACATGTATGATCATCCTGGCGTACTGACATGTCAGATGAACCCCCTTCCATCTTTCCCATTATTTTGTCATCTGTCAGATGAACAGCTGTTGGAACTTTGGATTTCATGATTGTCCCTGTACCAGCAATTCCTCTGTTCCTTAGCTCATCCAGCAATGTAACTGACGTAAATTACCTGTTAAAAAAAATATGTTCCTTGGCCCAAAGTCTCTGCTAACCTTAGCACTACTGCACCACCAACACAAAGACCTTTAGCAATTTCAGCTGTGAGGAATGTATTTTTACCCTGATAAACCTCAAAATCTAATACCAAACCACTTGGTGCAGCTAACACAAAATGATTCAATCCTTCTGGATTAGGTTTACCCCTTACAAATTGTTTTACTGTACACACACCTGTAAACGGTATCATCTGTTCATCCACCGTAAGATTTTTGCTGATGGTAGAGTAAGGCAACCATTTCTTACTCTGTCCATAATTGGTCGTACTTTCCAAAGTTTATCCTTTTGTCTTTGCTCATTTGTTACTTGAGCATCGTCAAATTGTTTCTTATTTGAAAAAAACCTGTTCCTTGTTATTGCATTTGGAATAGCAGGAACGCGTGTTGTCTTTGCCCAGTACAACAGAGTGCTCCGCTGATTGGTTATTAGGATTGTCGTCATTTTCACTTGAACTGCAGTCATCTGGTATGGCATTTTGTTGTCTAATTTCAGGTTCCTTATCGCTTTCTTCCTCCTCTTAATCACTATGTCAACTTCTGACACATCGCCATTCAAGAGAGCCTCCAGAATAATATCGGCATCTTTCTCTGCATCTAAATGTCGCCGGTGACCAAAAATGTCTGCAAAAATGTTATAATTTTATTTATTAATATTAATAATATTAATACATAACAGCATTTATTTGATTTGTATTATATTTCTTCATTTTTTTAAATTTTGACACATAATTGCGCCGGTATTAAAAAATAAAATACTACTGTATCAATAGAACAGCAAAAACACAGTTGTAGTAAAAGTAGCTGACGGAGACCCACCGTCCATTACAATGGACACAAGCAAGAATGTGCCTAAGGCTTCAAAAGTACACACGAAAATGTTAAATCAGTGAATTATTTCTGCTATTTAATGCTTTAAAATAACGCATCAGGTGAGCAAACAAAAACATACTTTGGCAAAATAAGTAAAAATTTAACTGAAACTGCATAATTACCTTGAACGGACCTCTTCTTATCGGCAGCCATTTCCAAACAACAAAGGACAAGCTTCAGGAGCACGTAGTTGCCACACAGGTACATAGATGGCAGCACAAGACGGTCCAGTGTAATGGACAAGAGAATCCAATGACTTAGACTTACGAATAACATTTTAGCATGCAAAACACAAATGTCCAACACAATGGACATGGGGTTTCAGGAGGATAAGAAAGGTTCCACCCCTTTAGATGCTCATTCCCAAATTACGTGTTTCATTGCCTCATTCAATTACAACAAAGTTTTAACTAAGTCTAAACGACCAAAAAGGAGAAATGTGAGGGGAAGTTACGTTAACGAAATTTCGTCGCGATTACCTGATGTATGCTTTTGCGAGGTGTCTTATAAAAAATGCCAACCGTTGTTCTAGTTAATATAAATGTTGGTGTAAGCACATTGCAGAATAGTTAATATGGTACCCAATTTTGCATCCGCGTATTTTGCGTTTCCATTTTATAAATTTAAAGTGAGGGACAGACGACGCACTATAGAAGAGAACAGTTTATTTTACAACAAGCCGTATTCAGTTCCCAATTACGTGAATTTTTTACATTTTTGTACAAGGAAGGTTTATTTCTGTAATATGGCGCACTTCGTAAGCAACTCACACATATCGGGCTCAAATATTAAACTCGTGCTTTTTGTCTGTCGCACTTCTATTCACCACTAATGTAACAAATCCACTGTTTCCTACCTTGATTTTGGATGTTGCCACTCTCGTAGTCCTGGAAAAAGGTGTGGGTGCCCAACTTCCTTCACTTTTTGATCGTCAAATCCTCGTTGACCAACGTACGCCTTGATTGGATTCCGACGTAGAACATTTTTCATTGCCAAAAATTACTTATAATTTGCAGACTGTCGAAATGGTCTTTTTCGCAATCCACGTGTCCATTTCCAACAAATAACGTAATTTAAGAAATTGTGGTTAGCACCTTTACCACAAATGTTCCGGAATTGTATTTAAAGAAGCACTTGCAATTCATCGCGTGTTATAGGTAACATGGTAGAGAACGTCAAAGTTCAGAGAGTCGTTACCGATGATGCATTATGTAGCGTACCAAAAGGTAGTCGACGGAACCAAACGCAATACACGACTGTTGCCTCTAGCTGCACATGTCTACCGTTCTCGTCTTCCGTTGATTTAGGGGGCGTGGTTTTACGATTCGATAACAGGAGAGTGATTATAGGAGCCATCTGTCGTAACTCATGAGAATTAAATTATGAGCGATTATACATCGCGTAATTTTGAGCGGAGCATTTATTTTTTTTCAACGAAGTTGGAAAGTTGTAAGATTTTGCTAATTTTACTGCAACAAATCGTTACAAGACCAATGATATAGTATTAGTCAAAAACCATGGACAAAGCTGTGCTGAGTGTAAACGAATACACAAATTTATGGACTTGTGGCTTGGTCCATATTTAGTTAAAGAAACCAATGGTAACTGTTGTGAACTGTTATCGTTGGATGGAAAGGGAACTGTACAAACACATAATGTATCCAATTTAAAGAAATTCAATTGTAGCCAGGAAAGAAAGGACGAATTATGTAAACTTTCAAAAGATTTCAACAGCAATTTATTAAGAAATGTTAATATGTTTTCAATAATTATGATATGTTTTAAAATATTTTCTGTGTTAATTAATGACAATATGTATGTCATGAGGAAGTATGTTTTCATCATGTTATCTAAAAATTTTAAAACCAATGTTCTAAAATTTTTCTCCGAAGGAGGGAGAATATTGTGACTGTTTTCAAATTGTAAAATATATAATCACTTCTTGTGTAAAAGAAAAAGAAAGAAATGTCATAGCATACTGTTTTGTTGCGTAGCAACCAGTTGTAAGAAACATTTGAAAAGAGATAACAAGAACGTTTTGCATATAGTTCGAATCTTAGTAATTTTTGCATAATTAATGTATTTAATCAGTGCAAATAATAAGTATACTCATCAGATAACAGAGTTGTGATTTTGAACTATATACATTAATGTTATTTCATAATTTGCTGTGAAGTAGAACAGTGATTTACTGAGTACAATGTAAAATGCTCATGCCTCTACGACACTAGCAATCCCCATCTTCGAAAATTAGACAAGAGGCACAAAACGCGAAGTAAAATGAACTAAATCAATCAATCAATCCATCAATCGTTTCAAACTAATTTTAAGTACAGACCAAACCAGAGATGATTTTCATTAAACTCTTGAATTATTATCCCTTAAGAGTCTGAAAAGAGTTTTAATTATTACATTCGCGTTTAATGCAAATACTCACTTGAAACTCACTTTCTATACTGACCAAGCCAGAGATGATTTTCATTAAAATGTTGAATAATTAACCCTTTCAGAGCCTGAAAAGAGTTTTAATTATGACATTCTGACTATACGATCGAAACTTGATGTCTCGAGTATTTTCACGTTCAATTCTAGTACTCGTTTGAAACTCATTTTCTCTACAGACCAAGCCAGAGATGATTTTCATTAAATGTAAAATTATTATGCTTTTTAGAGACATTAAAGCGTTTTAATTATGACATTTCGACTATTGGATATAAACTTAATTTTTCGAGAAATTCGTTTAAATGCTAATACTCACTTGAAACTCATTTTCCATACAGACCAAGCCAGAGATAATTTTAATAAAAATGGTGTATTATTATGCTCTTCAGAGCCTGAAGAGCGTTTTAATTCTGACATTTGGACTATAGGATGTATACTTGACCGATCGAAAAATACGCGTTCAATGGTGGTATTCGTATAAATTTAATCTTGTCTACATTCAAAGCCATAGATGATTTTCATTAAAATGTTGAATTATTATGCTTTTCAGAGGCTAGAAAGCGTTTTAATTATCACATTTCGACTATAGGATCAATACTTGTTTTTTCGGGAAATTCGGGTTCAAGAATTCAACTACTTTGTTGTTTGCTATTTAGACGATCTCTTGATCTTTAGTATAACTTGGCAGGAGCAAGCATTTAACACACCTGGAAGCTGTTCTGCAAAAATTGAAATATCTTAATATGTCCATCAAGTTTTCAAAGTGCAAATTTGCTTCTAAAGAAATTGCTTTTCTTGGACATATTTTTCTGGAAATGAAATTAAGGTAGATAGTAGCAAGAATTCTGCTATAATAAATTTTCCAACACCAAATAACAAAAGGTCACTTCGAAAATTCTTGGGTTTAGTTAACTGGAGAAGAAAATTCGTGAATAAATTTGCAGAAGTTGCCCACCCACTTTATGAACTTCTAAAGTCGAATATTCTCTGGACGTGGATGGAAGTGCATGTAGAAGCTTTTGAAAGGTTACGTGATTTGGTTGTATCTCCAGAAGCTTTAGCACAGCCTAATTTTTCTAAACCTTTTAACATAAATTTAGATGGTTCAAAGAAAGGTTTTGGAGGTGTTTTATGGCAAAATGGAGAGACACCAGAAGATAACCCCAGGATTATTCAATATGCAAGTATCGTGGTATTGAGTTATCTTACAGTACACATGAAATCGAATGTTTAGCAATTATTTTTGCTTTTGAGAAATTTTATATTTATGTAGCCGGAACTAAAATTAATTTGTTCAGAGATCACAAATCTCTTTCTTAGCTGGAGTCAGCAAGAACTTTAAATCCACGTTTAAATAGATGGTGTTTAAAACTACAAAGTTTTGATTATGATATCCACCATGTTTCTGGAGTAAACAATCAAGCGGCTGACACATTAAGTCGATATCCTGACACTACTACAGGAGATATTTCTTTATCTGATTTGTTTATTAATATCTTAAAATTGGATATTATTGAAGATGATACTTTGTAATTCTGGAAGGAGTCTCAACATCGTGACGCATATTGTAGTGCTTTAATTCAGAAGATTGAGAACTGAAATTTTCCAAGTCTTGTAAGACTCGGAATGCTTTCCAAGATAGCATTCTATTTTTAAAATGTGTTTCTGAAGATAATTGGAGATTAGTTGTGCCAGTTTCATTAATACCGAAAATCTTACATAAACTGTATGATTTGCAAGGACATTTTGGATATAGATAGGTTTTCAGTAAATGTAAGAAATGATATTATTGGCCAAAGATGAACTTCAGTATTAAACAGTATTTGAAGAATTGTTTAACTTGCGCCAGAACTAAACAAGTTGTTTTGAAAATTGAAAAGGATGATTTACACGTTTATTCTACCAGTCCACATTATTTGATTTCAGTTGATTTGATAGGACCACTTCCGAAATCTCAAGGTTACACATTTATATTGACTGTAATAGATGTAATGTCTAAGTTTCTTATGGCATATCCTTTAAGGAAAGCAACATCTAGAGAAGTAATTCATAAATTTAAACTGCAATATTTTTATCATTATCCTGTATGTAATAGTCTACTGTCTGATAATGGTTCGCAATTCAAGTCACAAGAATGGAAAACTTTTGTGGAAGAATTTAAAATAAGGCATATCACAACTTCAGTTTATTCTCAGTTTGCCAATCCTATTGAACGATACAACAAGGAGTGAAATAGATTATTACGACTGTACATAAACAAAAATCATGAACATTGGTCAAAATATTTAAGTTTTGTTTTAGGACTATTAAATAACTCCGTATCTGAAGTAACGGGATACACTCCAAATGAATTATTTTTGCGTCATGAAATAAGAGATTCTGTTTTAAACCAAATTGATTGGCCTGAGACATTGAAAGCAGTTCCTTGGAAATATAAATGTTTAATTGCCAAATCTCGTTTGAAGGAAAAATATAAAATCAAGCCTAAGGAAACTAGTGATAGATACACGAGGATAGAGACTGTAACGTCCAAGTTGCCGGGTGCTTTTATCTTTTGGGTAAACTGGGCCACTCTTTGTTACAAACAATTTCCTAGAGTCCTGGATCTAAATTATATGCACCTCGGCATACGTCACAAAATCTAAATGGGGGGGTAGTGATTATGAAAAAGGGGAGTGTAACAATCTTTACAATGATATCCACAAAGCAATTATTTATACAAAGTATTTCCAAAGGGAGGAGAACGTATTCCCAATAAAGTTTTTCAAAAATGCGTTGCGCAATCCCTGCAAAATAAATTATGTCACTGAACTATCACTACACAACTTTTTACCAATCTACCAATCACTAACTACTATATCACACACACTCTTGCATACTAGTAAGTGTAAGCGCACGACGAATTAGGAAGGTACTTAGAGTAAATTGCATCAACAAAAAAGTCAAAGATTCAATTTTAACAATTTAATAACAATAGTGTAACTCATTTTTGGCATTCTAACAATTTACAACGATTTTAAGCGTAATTTTTCCAGTAATAATCAATGAACTCAACAACGAATTCAAAAAGGTCGACGCATCGAACTAAGTCAAAGGTATACAATTTATTTTAACTTGCATTTATATCCAAGTTTTAAGTTTCCTTCATTCTACATTACATTAATCAAAGAACACTTCTTACACCTTCAATAATAAACAACCACCGATTTGTTCGTGATCACAAGTTCATAAAAATGTGGAAAACCCACATTTTTGAAAAAGACAAACGTCACCAAGAAATTACAAAAAATCTTATTGGTACGTATAAGAAAGGTTCCACCCCTTTAGATGCTCATTCCCAAATTACGTGTTTCATTGCCTCATTCAATTACAACAAAGTTTTAACTAAGTCTAAACGACCAAAAAGGAGAAATGTGAGGGGAAGTTACGTTAACGAAATTTCGTCGCGATTACCTGATGTATGCTTTTGCGAGGTGTCTTATAAAAAATGCCAACCGTTGTTCTAGTTAATATAAATGTTGGTGTAAGCACATTGCAGAATAGTTAATATGGTACCCAATTTTGCATCCGCGTATTTTGCGTTTCCATTTTATAAATTTAAAGTGAGGGACAGACGACGCACTATAGAAGAGAACAGTTTATTTTACAACAAGCCGTATTCAGTTCCCAATTACGTGAATTTTTTACATTTTTGTACAAGGAAGGTTTATTTCTGTAATATGGCGCACTTCGTAAGCAACTCACACATATCGGGCTCAAATATTAAACTCGTGCTTTTTGTCTGTCGCACTTCTATTCACCACTAATGTAACAAATCCACTGTTTCCTACCTTGATTTTGGATGTTGCCACTCTCGTAGTCCTGGAAAAAGGTGTGGGTGCCCAACTTCCTTCACTTTTTGATCGTCAAATCCTCGTTGACCAACGTACGCCTTGATTGGATTCCGACGTAGAACATTTTTCATTGCCAAAAATTACTTATAATTTGCAGACTGTCGAAATGGTCTTTTTCGCAATCCACGTGTCCATTTCCAACAAATAACGTAATTTAAGAAATTGTGGTTAGCACCTTTACCACAAATGTTCCGGAATTGTATTTAAAGACGCACTTGCAATTCATCGCGTGTTATAGGTAACATGGTAGAGAACGTCAAAGTTCAGAGAGTCGTTACCGATGATGCATTATGTAGCGTACTAAAAGGTAGTCGACGGAACCAAACGCAATACACGACTGTTGCCTCTAGCTGCACATGTCTACCGTTCTCGTCTTCCGTTGATTTAGGGGGCGTGGTTTAAGATTCGATAACAGGAGAGTGATTATAGGAGCCATCTGTCGTAACTCATGAGAATTAAATCATGAGCGATTATACATCGCGTAATTTTGAGCGGAGCATTTATTTTTTTTCAACGAAGTTGGAAAGTTGTAAGATTTTGCTAATTTTACTGCAACAAATCGTTACAAGACCAATGATATAGTATTAGTCAAAAACCATGGACAAAGCTGTGCTGAGTGTAAACGAATACACAAATTTATGGACTTGTGGCTTGGTCCATATTTACTTAAAGAAACCAATGGTAACTGTTGTGAACTGTTATCGTTGGATGGAAAGGGAACTGTACAAACACATAATGTATCCAATTTAAAGAAATTCAATTGTAGCCAGGAAAGAAAGGACGAATTATGTAAACTTTCAAAAGATTTCAACAGCAATTTATTAAGAAATGTTAATATGTTTTCAATAATTATGGTATGTTTTAAAATATTTTCTGTGTTAATTAATGACAATATGTATGTCATGAGGAAGTTTGTTTTCATCATGTTATCTAAAAATTTTAAAACCAATGTTCTAAAATTTTTCTCCGAAGGAGGGAGAATATTGTGACTGTTTTCAAATTGTAAAATATATAATCACTTCCTGTGTAAAAGAAAAAGAAAGAAATGTCATAGCATACTGTTTTGTTGCGTAGCAACCAGTTGTAAGAAACATTTGAAAAGAGATAACAAGAACGTTTTGCATATAGTTCGAATCTTAGTAATTTTTGCATAATTAATGTATTTAATCAGTGCAAATAATAAGTATACTCATCAGATAACAGAGTTGTGATTTTGAACTATATACATTAATGTTATTTCATAATTTGCTGTGAAGTAGAACAGTGATTTACTGAGTACAATGTAAAATGCTCATGCATCTACGACACTAGCAATCCCCATCTTCGAAAATTAGACAAGAGGCACAAAACGCGAAGTAAAATGAACTAAATCAATCAATCAATCCATCAATCGTTTCAAACTAATTTTAAGTACAGACCAAACCAGAGATGATTTTCATTAAACTCTTGAATTATTATCCCTTCAGAGTCTGAAAAGAGTTTTAATTATTACATTCGCGTTTAATGCAAATACTCACTTGAAACTCACTTTCTATACTGACCAAGCCAGAGATGATTTTCATTAAAATGTTGAATTATTAACCCTTTCAGAGCCTGAAAAGAGTTTTAATTATGACATTCTGACTATACGATCGAAACTTGATGTCTCGAGTATTTTCACGTTCAATTCTAGTACTCGTTTGAAACTCATTTTCTCTACAGACCAAGCCAGAGATGATTTTCATTAAATGTAAAATTATTATGCTTTTTAGAGACATTAAAGCGTTTTAATTATGACATTTCGACTATTGGATATAAACTTAATTTTTCGAGAAATTCGTTTAAATGCTAATACTCACTTGAAACTCATTTTCCATACAGACCAAGCCAGAGATAATTTTAATAAAAATGGTGTATTATTATGCTCTTCAGAGCCTGAAGAGCGTTTTAATTCTGACATTTGGACTATAGGATGTATATTTGACCGATCGAAAAATACGCGTTCAATGGTGGTATTCGTATGAAATTAATCTTGTCTACATACCAAGCCATAGATGATTTTCATTAAAATGTTGAATTATTATGCTTTTCAGAGGCTAGAAAGCGTTTTAATTATCACATTTCGACTATAGGATCAATACTTGTTTTTTCGAGAAATTCGGGTTCGAGAATTCAACTACTTTGTTGTTTGCTATTTAGACGATCTCTTGATCTTTAGTAAAACTTGGCAGGAGCAAGCATTTAACACACCTGGAAGCTGTTCTGCAAAAATTGAAATATGTTAATATGTCCATCAAGTTTTCAAAGTGCAAATTTGCTTCTAAAGAAATTGCTTTTCTTGGACATATTTTTCTGGAAATGAAATTAAGGTAGATAGTAACAAGAATTCTGCTATAATAAATTTTCCAACACCAAATAACAAAAGGTCACTTCGAATATTATTGGGTTTAGTTAACTGGAGAAGAAAATTCGTGAATAAATTTGCAGAAGTTGCCCACCCACTTTATGAACTTCTAAAGTCGAATATTCTCTGGACGTGGATGGAAGTGCATGTAGAAGCTTTTGAAAGGTCACGTGATTTGGTTGTATCTCCAGAAGCTTTAGCACAGCCTAATTTTTCTAAACCTTTTAACATAAATTTAGATGGTTCAAAGAAAGGTTTTGGAAGTGTTTTATGGCAAAATGGAGAGACACCAGAAGATAACCCCAGGATTATTCAATATGCAAGTATCGTGGTATTGAGTTATCTTACAGTACACATGAAATCGAATGTTTAGCAATTATTTTTGCTTTTGAGAAATTTTATATTTTTGTAGCCGGAACTAAAATTAATTTGTTCAGAGATCACAAATCTCTTTCTTAGCTGGAGTCAGCAAGAACTTTAAATCCACGTTTAAATAGATGGTGTTTAAAACTACAAAGTTTTGATTATGATATCCACCATGTTTCTGGAGTAAACAATCAAGCGGCTGACACATTAAGTCGATATCCTGACACTACTACAGGAGATATTTCTTTATCTGATTTGTTTATTAATATCTTAAAATTGGATATTATTGAAGATGATACTTTGTAATTCTGGAAGGAGTCTCAACATCGTGACGCATATTGTAGTGCTTTAATTCAGAAGATTGAGAACTGAAATTTTCCAAGTCTTGTAAGACTTGGAATGCTTTCCAAGATAGCATTCAATTTTTAAAATGTGTTTCTGAAGATAATTGGAGATTAGTTGTGCCAGTTTCATTAATACCGAAAATCTTACATAAACTGTATGATTTGCAAGGACATTTTGGATATAGATAGGTTTTCAGTAAATATAGGAAATTATATTATTGGCCAAAGATGAACTTCAGTATTAAACAGTATTTGAAGAATTGTTTAACTTGCGCCAGAACTAAACAAGTTGTTTTGAAAAATGAAAAGGATGATTTACACGTTTATTCTACCAGTCAACATTATTTGATTTCAGTAGGACCACTTCCGAAATCTCAAGGTTACACATTTATATTGACTGTAATAGATGTAATGTCTAAGTTTCTTATGGCATATCCTTTAAGGAAAGCAACATCTAGAGAAGTAATTCATAAATTTAAACTTCAATATTTTTATCATCATCCTGTATGTAATAGTCTACTGTCTGATAATGGTTCGCAATTCGTCACAAGAATGGAAAACTTTTGTGGAAGAATTTAAAATAAGGCATATCACAACTTCAGTTTATTCTCAGTTTGCCAATCCTATTGAACGATACAACAAGGAGTGAAATAGATTATTACGACTGTACATAAACAAAAATCATGAACATTGGTCAAAATATTTAAGTTTTGTTTTAGGACTATTAAATAACTCCGTATCTGAAGTAACGGGATACACTCCAAATGAATTATTTTTGCATCATGAAATAAGAGATTCTGTTTTAAACCAAATTGATTGGCCTGAGACATTGAAAGCAGTTCCTTGGAAATATAAATGTTTAATTGCCAAATCTCGTTTCAAGGAAAAATATAAAATCAAGCCTAAGGAAACTAGTGATAGATACACGAGGATAGAGACTGTAACGTCCAAGTTGCCGGGTGCTTTTATCTTTTGGGTAAACTGGGCCACTCTTTGTTACAAACAATTTCCTAGAGTCCTGGATCTAAATTATATGCACCTCGGCATACGTCACAAAATCTAAATGGGGGGGTAGTGATTATGAAAAAGGGGAGTGTAACAATCTTTACAATGATATCCACAAAGCAATTATTTATACAAAGTATTTCCAAAGGGAGGAGAACGTATTCCCAATAAAGTTTTTCAAAAATGCGTTGCGCAATCCCTGCAAAATAAATTATGTCACTACACAACTTTTTACCAATCTACCAATCACTAACTACTATATCACACACACTCTTGCATACTAGTAAGTGTAAGCGCACGACGAATTAGGAAGGTACTTAGAGTAAATTGCATCAACAAAAAAGTCAAAGATTCAATTTTAACAATTTAATAACAATAGTGTAACTCATTTTTGGCATTCTAACAATTTACAACGATTTTAAGCGTAATTTTTCCAGTAATAATCAATGAACTCAACAACGAATTCAAAAAGGTCGACGCATCGAACTAAGTCAAAGGTATACAATTTATTTTAACTTGCATTTATATCCAAGTTTTAAGTTTCCTTCATTCTACATTACATTAATCAAATAACACTTCTTACACCTTCAATAATAAACAACCACCGATTTGTTCGTGATCACAAGTTCATAAAAATGTGGAAAACCCACATTTTTGAAAAAGACAAACGTCACCAAGAAATTACAAAAAATCTTATTGGTACGTATAAGAAAGGTTCCACCCCTTTAGATGCTCATTCCCAAATTACGTGTTTCATTGCCTCATTCAATTACAACAAAGTTTTAACTAAGTCTAAACGACCAAAAAGGAGAAATGTGAGGGGAAGTTACGTTAACGAAATTTCGTCGCGATTACCTGATGTATGCTTTTGCGAGGTGTCTTATAAAAAATGCCAACCGTTGTTCTAGTTAATATAAATGTTGGTGTAAGCACATTGCAGAATAGTTAATATGGTACCCAATTTTGCATCCGCGTATTTTGCGTTTCCATTTTATAAATTTAAAGTGAGGGACAGACGACGCACTATCGAAGAGAACAGTTTATTTTACAACAAGCCGTATTCAGTTCTCAATTACGTGAATTTTTTACATTTTTGTACAAGGAAGGTTTATTTCTGTAATATGGCGCACTTCGTAAGCAACTCACACATATCGGGCTCAAATATTAAACTCGTGCTTTTTGTCTGTCGCACTTCTATTCACCACTAATGTAACAAATCCACTGTTTCCTACCTTGATTTTGGATGTTGCCACTCTCGTAGTCCTGGAAAAAGGTGTGGGTGCCCAACTTCCTTCACTTTTTGATCGTCAAATCCTCGTTGACCAACGTACGCCTTGATTGGATTCCGACGTAGAACATTTTTCATTGCCAAAAATTACTTATAATTTGCAGACTGTCGAAATGGTCTTTTTCGCAATCCACGTGTCCATTTCCAACAAATAACATAATTTAAGAAATTGTGGTTAGCACCTTTAACACAAATGTTCCGGAATTGTATTTAAAGAAGCACTTGCAATTCATCGCGTCTTATAGGTAACATGGTAGAGAACGTCAAAGTTCAGAGAGTCGTTACCGATGATGCATTATGTAGCGTACCAAAAGGTAGTCGACGGAACCAAACGCAATACACGACTGTTGCCTCTAGCTGCACATGTCTACCGTTCTCGTCTTCCGTTGATTTAGGGGGCGTGGTTTAAGATTCGATAACAGGAGAGTGATTATAGGAGCCATCTGTCGTAACTCATGAGAATTAAATCATGAGCGATTATACATCGCGTAATTTTGAGCGGAGCATTTATTTTTTTTCAACGAAGTTGGAAAGTTGTAAGATTTTGCTAATTTTACTGCAACAAATCGTTACAAGACCAATGATATAGTATTAGTCAAAAACCATGGACAAAGCTGTGCTGAGTGTAAACGAATACACAAATTTATGGACTTGTGGCTTGGTCCATATTTAGTTAAAGAAACCAATGGTAACTGTTGTGAACTGTTATCGTTGGATGGAAAGGGAACTGTACAAACACATAATGTATCCAATTTAAAGAAATTCAATTGTAGCCAGGAAAGAAAGGACGAATTATGTAAACTTTCAAAAGATTTCAACAGCAATTTATTAAGAAATGTTAATATGTTTTCAATAATTATGATATGTTTTAAAATATTTTCTGTGTTAATTAATGACAATATGTATGTCATGAGGAAGTTTGTTTTCATCATGTTATCTAAAAATTTTAAAACCAATGTTCTAAAATTTTTCTCCGAAGGAGGGAGAATGTTGTGACTGTTTTCAAATTGTAAAATATATAATCACTTCTTGTGTAAAAGAAAAAGAAAGAAATGTCATAGCATACTGTTTTGTTGCGTAGCAACCAGTTGTAAGAAACATTTGAAAAGAGATAACAAGAACGTTTTGCATATAGTTCGAATCTTAGTAATTTTTGCATAATTAATGTATTTAATCAGTGCAAATAATAAGTATACTAATCAGATAACAGAGTTGTGATTTTGAACTATATACATTAATGTTATTTTATAATTTGCTGTAAAGTAGAACAGTGATTTACTGAGTACAATGTAAAATGCTCATGCCTCTACGACACTAGCAATCCCCATCTTCGAAAATTAGACAAGAGGCACAAAACGCGAAGTAAAATGAACTAAATCAATCAATCAATCCATCAATCGTTTCAAAATAATTTTAAGTACAGACCAAACCAGAGATGATTTTCATTAAACTCTTGAATTATTATCCCTCCAGAGTCTGAAAAGAGTTTTAATTATTACATTCGCGTTTAATGCAAATACTCACTTGAAACTCATTTTCTATACTGACCAAGCCAGAGATGATTTTCATTAAAATGTTGAATTATTAACCCTTTCAGAGCCTGAAAAGAGTTTTAATTATGACATTCAGACTATACGATCGAAACTTGATGTCTCGAGTATTTTCACGTTCAATTCTAGTACTCGTTTGAAACTCATTTTCTCTACAGACCAAGCCAGAGATGATTTTCATTAAAATGTAAAATTATTATGCTTTTTAGAGACATTAAAGCGTTTTAATTATGACATTTCGACTATTGGATATAAACTTAATTTTTCGAGAAATTCGTTTAAATGCTAATACTTACTTGAAACTCATTTTCCATACAGACCAAGCCAGAGATGATTTTAATAAAAATGGTGTATTATTATGCTCTTCAGAGCCTGAGGAGCGTTTTAATTCTGACATTTGGACTATAGGATGTATACTTGACCGATCGAAAAATACGCGTTCAATGGTGGTATTCGTATAAATTTAATCTTGTTTACATACCAAGCCATAGATGATTTTGATTAAAATGTTGAATTATTATGCTTTTCAGAGGCTAGAAAGCGTTTTAATTATCACATTTCGACTATAGGATCAATACTTGTTTTTTCGAGAAATTCGGGTTCGAGAATTCAACTACTTTGTTGTTTGCTATTTAGACGATCTCTTGATCTTTAGTAAAACTTGGCAGGAGCAAGCATTTAACACACCTGGAAGCTGTTCTGCAAAAATTGAAAGATGTTAATATGTCCATCAAGTTTTCAAAGTGCAAATTTGCTTCTAAAGAAATTGCTTTTCTTGGACATATTTTTCTGGAAATGAAATTAAGGTAGATAGTAGCAAGAATTCTGCTATAATAAATTTTCCAACACCAAATAACAAAAGGTCACTTCGAAAATTCTTGGGTTTAGTTAACTGGAGAAGAAAATTCGTGAATAAATTTGCAGAAGTTGCCCACCCACTTTATGAACTTCTAAAGTCGAATATTCTCTGGACGTGGATGGAAGTGCATGTAGAAGCTTTTGAAAGGTTACGTGATTTGGTTATATCTCCAGAAGCTTTAGCACAGCCTAATTTTTCTAAACCTTTTAACATAAATTTAGATGGTTCAAAGAAAGGTTTTGGAGGTGTTTTATGGCAAAATGGAGAGACACCAGAAGATAACCCCAGGATTATTCAATATGCAAGTATCGTGGTATTGAGTTATCTTACAGTACACATGAAATCGAATGTTTAGCAATTATTTTTGCTTTTGAGAAATTTTATATTTATGTAGCCGGAACTAAAATTAATTTGTTCAGAGATCACAAATCTCTTTCTTGGCTGGAGTCAGCAAGAACTTTAAATCCACGTTTAAATAGATGGTGTTTAAAACTACAAAGTCTTGATCATGATATCCACCATGTTTGTTGGAGTAAACAATCAAGCGGCTGACACATTAAGTCGATATCCTGACACTACTACAGGAAATATTTCTTTATCTGATTTGTTTATTAATATCTTAAAATTGGATATTATTGAAGATGATACTTTGGAATTCTGGAAGGAGTCTCAACATGGTGACGCATATTGTAGTGCTTTAATTCAGAAGATTGAGAACTGAAATTTTCCAAGTCTTGTAAGACTCAGAATGCTTTCCAAGATGGCATTCTATTTTTAAAATGTGTTTCTGAAGATAATTGGAGATTAGTTGTGCCAGTTTCATTACTACCGAAAATCTTACATAAACTGTATGATTTGCAAGGACATTTTGGATATAGATAGGTTTTCAGTAAATGTAAGAAATTATATTATTGGCCAAAAATGAACTTCAGTATTAAACAGTATTTGAAGAATTGTTTAACTTGCGCCAGAACTAAACAAGTTGTTTTGAAAAATGAAAAGGATGATTTACACGTTTATTCTACCAGTCAACATTATTTGATTTCAGTAGGACCACTTCCGAAATCTCAAGGTTACACATTTATATTGACTGTAATAGATGTAATGTCTAAGTTTCTTATGGCATATCCTTTAAGGAAAGCAACATCTAGAGAAGTAATTCATAAATTTAAACTTCATAATTTTTATCATCATCCTGTATGTAATAGTCTACTGTCTGATAATGGTTCGCAATTCAAGTCACAAGAATGGAAAACTTTTGTGGAAGAATTTAAAATAAGGCATATCACAACTTCAGTTTATTCTCAGTTTGCCAATCCTATTGAACGATACAACAAGGAGTGAAATAGATTATTACGACTGTACATAAACAAAAATCATGAACATTGGTCAAAATATTTAAGTTTTGTTTTAGGACTATTAAATAACTCCGTATCTGAAGTAACGGGATACACTCCAAATGAATTATTTTTGCATCATGAAATAAGAGATTCTGTTTTAAACCAAATTGATTGGCCTGAGACATTGAAAGCAGTTCCTTGGAAATATAAATGTTTAATTGCCAAATCTCGTTTGAAGGAAAAATATAAAATCAAGCCTAAGGAAACTAGTGATAGATACACGAGGATAGAGACTGTAACGTCCAAGTTGCCGGGTGCTTTTATCTTTTGGGTAAACTGGGCCACTCTTTGTTACAAACAATTTCCTAGAGTCCTGGATCTAAATTATATGCACCTCGGCATACGTCACAAAATCTAAATGGGGGGGTAGTGATTATGAAAAAGGGGAGTGTAACAATCTTTACAATGATATCCACAAAGCAATTATTTATACAAAGTATTTCCAAAGGGAGGAGAACGTATTCCCAATAAAGTTTTTCAAAAATGCGTTGCGCAATCCCTGCAAAATAAATTATGTCACTAAACTATCACTACACAACTTTTTACCAATCTACCAATCGCTATCTACTATATCACACACACTCTTGCATACTAGTAAGTGTAAGCGCACGACGAATTAGGAAGTTACTTAGAGTAAATTGCATCAACAAAAAAGTCAAAGATTCAATTTTAACAATTTAATAACAATAGTGTAACTCATTTTTGGCATTCTAACAATTTACAACGATTTTAAGCGTAATTTTTCCAGTAATAATCAATGAACTCAACAACGAATTCAAAAAGGTCGACGCATCGAACTAAGTCAAAGGTATACAATTTATTTTAACTTGCATTTATATCCAAGTTTTAAGTTTCCTTCATTCTACATTACATTAATCAAAGAACACTTCTTACACCTTCAATAATAAACAACCACCGATTTGTTCGTGATCACAAGTTCATAAAAATGTGGAAAACCCACATTTTTGAAAAAGACAAACGTCACCAAGAAATTACAAAAAATCTTATTGGTACGTATAAGAAAGGTTCCACCCCTTTAGATGCTCATTCCCAAATTACGTGTTTCATTGCCTCATTCAATTACAACAAAGTTTTAACTAAGTCTAAACGACCGAAAAGGAGAAATGTGAGGGGAAGTTACGTTAACGAAATTTCGTCGCGATTACCTGATGCGAGGTGTCTTATAAAAAATGTCAACCGTTGTTCTAGTTAATATAAATGTTGGTGTAAGCACACTGCAGAATAGTTAATATGGTACCCAATTTTGCATCCGCGTATTTTGCGTTTCCATTTTATAAATTTAAAGTGAGGGACAGACGACGCACTATCGAAGAGAACAGTTTATTTTACAACAAGCCGTATTCAGTTCTCAATTACGTGAATTTTTTACATTTTTGTACAAGGAAGGTTTATTTCTGTAATATGGCGCACTTCGTAAGCAACTCACACATATCGGGCTCAAATATTAAACTCGTGCTTTTTGTCTGTCGCACTTCTATTCACCACTAATGTAACAAATCCACTGTTGCCTACCTTGATTTTGGATGTTGCCACTCTCGTAGTCCTGCAAAAAGGTGTGGGTGCCCAACTTCCTTCACTTTTTGATCGTCAAATCCTCGTTGACCAACGTACGCCTTGATTGGATTCCGACGTAGAACATTTTTCATTGCCAAAAATTACTTATAATTTGCAGACTGTCGAAATGGTCTTTTTCGCAATCCACGTGCCCATTTCCAACAAATAACGTAATTTAAGAAATTGTGGTTATCAACTTTACCACAAATGTTCCGGAATTGTATTTAAAGAAGCACTTGCAATTCATCGCGTGTTATAGGTAACATGGTAGAGAACGTCAAAGTTCAGAGAGTCGTACCAAAAGGTAGTCGACGGAACCAAACGCAATACACGACTGTTGCCTCTAGCTGCACATGTCTACCGTTCTCGTCTTCCGTTGATTTAGGGGGCGTGGTTTAAGATTCGATAACAGGAGAGTGATTATAGGAGCCATCTGTCGTAACTCATGAGAATTAAATCATGAGCGATTATACATCGCGTAATTTTGAGCGGAGCATTTATTTTTTTTCAACGAAGTTGGAAAGTTGTAAGATTTTGCTAATTTTACTGCAACAAATCGTTACAAGACCAATGATATAGTATTAGTCAAAAACCATGGACAAAGCTGTGCTGAGTGTAAACGAATACACAAATTTATGGACTTGTGGCTTGGTCCATATTTAGTTAAAGAAACCAATGGTAACTGTTGTGAACTGTTATCGTTGGATGGAAAGGGAACTGTACAAACACATAATGTATCCAATTTAAAGAAATTCAATTGTAGCCAGGAAAGAAAGGACGAATTATGTAAACTTTCAAAAGATTTCAACAGCAATTTATTAAGAAATGTTAATATGTTTTCAATAATTATGATATGTTTTAAAATATTTTCTGTGTTAATTAATGACAATATGTATGTCATGAGGAAGTTTGTTTTCATCATGTTATCTAAAAATTTTAAAACCAATGTTCTAAAATTTTTCTCCGAAGGAGGGAGAATGTTGTGACTGTTTTCAAATTGTAAAATATATAATCACTTCTTGTGTAAAAGAAAAAGAAAGAAATGTCATAGCATACTGTTTTGTTGCGTAGCAACCAGTTGTAAGAAACATTTGAAAAGAGATAACAAGAACGTTTTGCATATAGTTCGAATCTTAGTAATTTTTGCATAATTAATGTATTTAATCAGTGCAAATAATAAGTATACTCATCAGATAACAGAGTTGTGATTTTGAACTATATACATTAATGTTATTTCATAATTTGCTGTGAAGTAGAACAGTGATTTACTGAGTACAATGTAAAATGCTCATGCCTCTACGACACTAGCAATCCCCATCTTCGAAAATTAGACAAGAGGCACAAAACGCGAAGTAAAATGAACTAAATCAATCAATCAATCCATCAATCGTTTCAAACTAATTTTAAGTACAGACCAAACCAGAGATGATTTTCATTAAACTCTTGAATTATTATCCCTTCAGAGTCTGAAAAGAGTTTTAATTATTACATTCGCGTTTAATGCAAATACTCACTTGAAACTCATTTTCTATACTGACCAAGCCAGATATGATTTTCATTAAAATGTTGAATTATTAACCCTTTCAGAGCCTGAAAAGAGTTTTAATTATGACATTCAGACTATACGATCGAAACTTGATGTCTCGAGTATTTTCACGTTCAATTCTAGTACTCGTTTGAAACTCATTTTCTCTACAGACCAAGCCAGAGATGATTTTCATTAAAATGTAAAATTATTATGCTTTTTAGAGACATTAAAGCGTTTTAATTATGACATTTCGACTATTGGATATAAACTTAATTTTTCGAGAAATTCGTTTAAATGCTAATACTTACTTGAAACTCATTTTCCATACAGACCAAGCCAGAGATGATTTTAATAAAAATGGTGTATTATTATGCTCTTCAGAGCCTGAGGAGCGTTTTAATTCTGACATTTGGACTATAGGATGTATACTTGACCGATCGAAAAATACGCGTTCAATGGTGGTATTCGTATAAATTTAATCTTGTTTACATACCAAGCCATAGATGATTTTGATTAAAATGTTGAATTATTATGCTTTTCAGAGGCTAGAAAGCGTTTTAATTATCACATTTCGACTATAGGATCAATACTTGTTTTTTCGAGAAATTCGGGTTCGAGAATTCAACTACTTTGTTGTTTGCTATTTAGACGATCTCTTGATCTTTAGTAAAACTTGGCAGGAGCAAGCATTTAACACACCTGGAAGCTGTTCTGCAAAAATTGAAAGATGTTAATATGTCCATCAAGTTTTCAAAGTGCAAATTTGCTTCTAAAGAAATTGCTTTTCTTGGACATATTTTTCTGGAAATGAAATTAAGGTAGATAGTAGCAAGAATTCTGCTATAATAAATTTTCCAACACCAAATAACAAAAGGTCACTTCGAAAATTCTTGGGTTTAGTTAACTGGAGAAGAAAATTCGTGAATAAATTTGCAGAAGTTGCCCACCCACTTTATGAACTTCTAAAGTCGAATATTCTCTGGACGTGGATGGAAGTGCATGTAGAAGCTTTTGAAAGGTTACGTGATTTGGTTATATCTCCAGAAGCTTTAGCACAGCCTAATTTTTCTAAACCTTTTAACATAAATTTAGATGGTTCAAAGAAAGGTTTTGGAGGTGTTTTATGGCAAAATGGAGAGACACCAGAAGATAACCCCATGATTATTCTATATGCAAATATCGTGGTATTGAGTTATTGAGTTACAGTACACATGAAATCGAATGTTTAGCAATTATTTTTGCTTTTGAGAAATTTTATATTTATGTAGCCGGAACTAAAATTAATTTGTTCAGAGATCACAAATCTCTTTCTTGGCTGGAGTCAGCAAGAACTTTAAATCCACGTTTAAATAGATGGTGTTTAAAACTACAAAGTCTTGATTATGATATCCACCATGTTTCTGGAGTAAACAATCAAGCGGCTGACACATTAAGTCGATATCCTGACACTACTACAGGAAATATTTCTTTATCTGATTTGTTTATTAATATCTTAAAATTGGATATTATTGAAGATGATACTTTGGAATTCTGGAAGGAGTCTCAACATGGTGACGCATATTGTACTGCTTTAATTCAGAAGATTGAGAACTGAAATTTTCCAAGTCTTGTAAGACTCAGAATGCTTTCCAAGATGGCATTCTATATTTAAAATGTGTTTCTGAAGATAATTGGAGATTAGTTGTGCCAGTTTCATTACTACCGAAAATCTTACATAAACTGTATGATTTGCAAGGACATTTTGGATATAGATAGGTTTTCAGTAAATGTAAGAAATTATATTATTGGCCAAAGATGAACATGTATTAAGATGTATTAAACAGTATTTGAAGAATTGTTTAACTTGCGCCAGAACTAAACAAGTTGTTTTGAAAAATGAAAAGGATGATTTACACGTTTATTCTACCAGTCAACATTATTTGATTTCAGTAGGACCACTTCCGAAATCTCAAGGTTACACATTTATATTGACTGTAATAGATGTAATGTCTAAGTTTCTTATGGCATATCCTTTAAGGAAAGCAACATCTAGAGAAGTAATTCATAAATTTAAACTTCAATATTTTTATCATCATCCTGTATGTAATAGTCTACTGTCTGATAATGGTTCGCAATTCAAGTCACAAGAATGGAAAACTTTTGTGGAAGAATTTAAAATAAGGCATATCACAACTTCAGTTTATTCTCAGTTTGCCAATCCTATTGAACGATACAACAAGGAGTGAAATAGATTATTACGACTGTACATAAACAAAAATCATGAACATTGGTCAAAATATTTAAGTTTTGTTTTAGGACTATTAAATAACTCCGTATCTGAAGTAACGGGATACACTCCAAATGAATTATTTTTGCATCATGAAATAAGAGATTCTGTTTTAAACCAAATTGATTGGCCTGAGACATTGAAAGCAGTTCCTTGGAAATATAAATGTTTAATTGCCAAATCTCGTTTGAAGGAAAAATATAAAATCAAGCCTAAGGAAACTAGTGATAGATACACGAGGATAGAGACTGTAACGTCCAAGTTGCCGGGTGCTTTTATCTTTTGGGTAAACTGGGCCACTCTTTGTTACAAACAATTTCCTAGAGTCCTGGATCTAAATTATATGCACCTCGGCATACGTCACAAAATCTAAATGGGGGGGTAGTGATTATGAAAAAGGGGAGTGTAACAATCTTTACAATGATATCCACAAAGCAATTATTTATACAAAGTATTTCCAAAGGGAGGAGAACGTATTCCCAATAAAGTTTTTCAAAAATGCGTTGCGCAATCCCTGCAAAATAAATTATGTCACTAAACTATCACTACACAACTTTTTACCAATCTACCAATCGCTATCTACTATATCACACACACTCTTGCATACTAGTAAGTGTAAGCGCACGACGAATTAGGAAGGTACTTAGAGTAAATTGCATCAACAAAAAAGTCAAAGATTCAATTTTAACAATTTAATAACAATAGTGTAACTCATTTTTGGCATTCTAACAATTTACAACGATTTTAAGCGTAATTTTTCCAGTAATAATCAATGAACTCAACAACGAATTCAAAAAGGTCGACGAATCGAACTAAGTCAAAGGTATACAATTTATTTTAACTTGCATTTATATCCAAGTTTTAAGTTTCCTTCATTCTACATTACATTAATCAAAGAACACTTCTTACACCTTCAATAATAAACAACCACCGATTTGTTCGTGATCACAAGTTCATAAAAATGTGGAAAACCCACATTTTTGAAAAAGACAAACGTCACCAAGAAATTACAAAAAATCTTATTGGTACGTATAAGAAAGGTTCCACCCCTTTAGATGCTCATTCCCAAATTACGTGTTTCATTGCCTCATTCAATTACAACAAAGTTTTAACTAAGTCTAAACGACCGAAAAGGAGAAATGTGAGGGGAAGTTACGTTAACGAAATTTCGTCGCGATTACCTGATGCGAGGTGTCTTATAAAAAATGTCAACCGTTGTTCTAGTTAATATAAATGTTGGTGTAAGCACACTGCAGAATAGTTAATATGGTACCCAATTTTGCATCCGCGTATTTTGCGTTTCCATTTTATAAATTTAAAGTGAGGGACAGACGACGCACTATCGAAGAGAACAGTTTATTTTACAACAAGCCGTATTCAGTTCTCAATTACGTGAATTTTTTACATTTTTGTACAAGGAAGGTTTATTTCTGTAATATGGCGCACTTCGTAAGCAACTCACACATATCGGGCTCAAATATTAAACTCGTGCTTTTTGTCTGTCGCACTTCTATTCACCACTAATGTAACAAATCCACTGTTGCCTACCTTGATTTTGGATGTTGCCACTCTCGTAGTCCTGCAAAAAGGTGTGGGTGCCCAACTTCCTTCACTTTTTGATCGTCAAATCCTCGTTGACCAACGTACGCCTTGATTGGATTCCGACGTAGAACATTTTTCATTGCCAAAAATTACTTATAATTTGCAGACTGTCGAAATGGTCTTTTTCGCAATCCACGTGCCCATTTCCAACAAATAACGTAATTTAAGAAATTGTGGTTAGCACCTTTACCACAAATGTTCCGGAATTGTATTTAAAGAAGCACTTGCAATTCATCGCGTGTTATAGGTAACATGGTAGAGAACGTCAAAGTTCAGAGAGTCGTACCAAAAGGTAGTCGACGGAACCAAACGCAATACACGACTGTTGCCTCTAGCTGCACATGTCTACCGTTCTCGTCTTCCGTTGATTTAGGGGGCGTGGTTTTACGATTCGATAACAGGAGAGTGATTATAGGAGCCATCTGTCGTAACTCATGAGAATTAAATCATGAGCGATTATACATCGCTTAATTTTGAGCGGAGCATTTATTTTTTTTCAACGAAGTTGGAAAGTTGTAAGATTTTGCTAATTTTACTGCATCAAATCGTTACAAGACCAATGATATAGTATTAGTCAAAAACCATGGACAAAGCAGTGCTGAGTGTAAACGAATACACAAATTTATGGACTTTTGGCTTGGTCCATATTTAGTTAAAGAAACCAATGGTAACTGTTGTGAACTGTTATCGTTGGATGGAAAGGGAACTGTACAATTTAAAGAAATTCAATTGTAGCCAGGAAAGAAAGGACGAATTATGTAAACTTTCAAAAGATTTCAACAGCAATTTATTAAGAAATGTTAATATGTTTTCAATAATTATGATATGTTTTAAAATATTTTCTGTGTTAATTAATGACAATATGTATGTCATGAGGAAGTTTGTTTTCATCATGTTATCTAAAAATTTTAAAACCAATGTTCTAAAATTTTTCTCCGAAGGAGGGAGAATGTTGTGACTGTTTTCAAATTGTAAAATATATAATCACTTCTTGTGTAAAAGAAAAAGAAAGAAATGTCATAGCATACTGTTTTGTTGCGTAGCAACCAGTTGTAAGAAACATTTGAAAAGAGATAACAAGAACGTTTTGCATATAGTTCGAATCTTAGTAATTTTTGCATAATTAATGTATTTAATCAGTGCAAATAATAAGTATACTCATCAGATAACAGAGTTGTGATTTTGAACTATATACATTAATGTTATTTCATAATTTGCTGTAAAGTAGAACAGTGATTTACTGAGTACAATGTAAAATGCTCATGCCTCTACGACACTAGCAATCCCCATCTTCGAAAATTAGACAAGAGGCACAAAACGCGAAGTAAAATGAACTAAATCAATCAATCAATCCATCAATCGTTTCAAAATAATTTTAAGTACAGACCAAACCAGAGATGATTTTCATTAAACTCTTGAATTATTATCCCTCCAGAGTCTGAAAAGAGTTTTAATTATTACATTCGCGTTTAATGCAAATACTCACTTGAAACTCATTTTCTATACTGACCAAGCCAGAGATGATTTTCATTAAAATGTTGAATTATTAACCCTTTCAGAGCCTGAAAAGAGTTTTAATTATGACATTCAGACTATACGATCGAAACTTGATGTCTCGAGTATTTTCACGTTCAATTCTAGTACTCGTTTGAAACTCATTTTCTCTACAGACCAAGCCAGAGATGATTTTCATTAAAATGTAAAATTATTATGCTTTTTAGAGACATTAAAGCGTTTTAATTATGACATTTCGACTATTGGATATAAACTTAATTTTTCGAGAAATTCGTTTAAATGCTAATACTTACTTGAAACTCATTTTCCATACAGACCAAGCCAGAGATGATTTTAATAAAAATGGTGTATTATTATGCTCTTCAGAGCCTGAGGAGCGTTTTAATTCTGACATTTGGACTATAGGATGTATACTTGACCGATCGAAAAATACGCGTTCAATGGTGGTATTCGTATAAATTTAATCTTGTTTACATACCAAGCCATAGATGATTTTGATTAAAATGTTGAATTATTATGCTTTTCAGAGGCTAGAAAGCGTTTTAATTATCACATTTCGACTATAGGATCAATACTTGTTTTTTCGAGAAATTCGGGTTCGAGAATTCAACTACTTTGTTGTTTGCTATTTAGACGATCTCTTGATCTTTAGTAAAACTTGGCAGGAGCAAGCATTTAACACACCTGGAAGCTGTTCTGCAAAAATTGAAAGATGTTAATATGTCCATCAAGTTTTCAAAGTGCAAATTTGCTTCTAAAGAAATTGCTTTTCTTGGACATATTTTTCTGGAAATGAAATTAAGGTAGATAGTAGCAAGAATTCTGCTATAATAAATTTTCCAACACCAAATAACAAAAGGTCACTTCGAAAATTCTTGGGTTTAGTTAACTGGAGAAGAAAATTCGTGAATAAATTTGCAGAAGTTGCCCACCCACTTTATGAACTTCTAAAGTCGAATATTCTCTGGACGTGGATGGAAGTGCATGTAGAAGCTTTTGAAAGGTTACGTGATTTGGTTATATCTCCAGAAGCTTTAGCACAGCCTAATTTTTCTAAACCTTTTAACATAAATTTAGATGGTTCAAAGAAAGGTTTTGGAGGTGTTTTATGGCAAAATGGAGAGACACCAGAAGATAACCCCAGGATTATTCAATATGCAAGTATCGTGGTATTGAGTTATCTTACAGTACACATGAAATCGAATGTTTAGCAATTATTTTTGCTTTTGAGAAATTTTATATTTATGTAGCCGGAACTAAAATTAATTTGTTCAGAGATCACAAATCTCTTTCTTGGCTGGAGTCAGCAAGAACTTTAAATCCACGTTTAAATAGATGGTGTTTAAAACTACAAAGTCTTGATCATGATATCCACCATGTTTCTGGAGTAAACAATCAAGCGGCTGACACATTAAGTCGATATCCTGACACTACTACAGGAAATATTTCTTTATCTGATTTGTTTATTAATATCTTAAAATTGGATATTATTGAAGATGATACTTTGGAATTCTGGAAGGAGTCTCAACATGGTGACGCATATTGTAGTGCTTTAATTCAGAAGATTGAGAACTGAAATTTTCCAAGTCTTGTAAGACTCAGAATGCTTTCCAAGATGGCATTCTATTTTTAAAATGTGTTTCTGAAGATAATTGGAGATTAGTTGTGCCAGTTTCATTACTACCGAAAATCTTACATAAACTGTATGATTTGCAAGGACATTTTGGATATAGATAGGTTTTCAGTAAATGTAAGAAATTATATTATTGGCCAAAAATGAACTTCAGTATTAAACAGTATTTGAAGAATTGTTTAACTTGCGCCAGAACTAAACAAGTTGTTTTGAAAAATGAAAAGGATGATTTACACGTTTATTCTACCAGTCAACATTATTTGATTTCAGTAGGACCACTTCCGAAATCTCAAGGTTACACATTTATATTGACTGTAATAGATGTAATGTCTAAGTTTCTTATGGCATATCCTTTAAGGAAAGCAACATCTAGAGAAGTAATTCATAAATTTAAACTTCATAATTTTTATCATCATCCTGTATGTAATAGTCTACTGTCTGATAATGGTTCGCAATTCAAGTCACAAGAATGGAAAACTTTTGTGGAAGAATTTAAAATAAGGCATATCACAACTTCAGTTTATTCTCAGTTTGCCAATCCTATTGAACGATACAACAAGGAGTGAAATAGATTATTACGACTGTACATAAACAAAAATCATGAACATTGGTCAAAATATTTAAGTTTTGTTTTAGGACTATTAAATAACTCCGTATCTGAAGTAACGGGATACACTCCAAATGAATTATTTTTGCATCATGAAATAAGAGATTCTGTTTTAAACCAAATTGATTGGCCTGAGACATTGAAAGCAGTTCCTTGGAAATATAAATGTTTATTTGCCAAATCTCGTTTGAAGGAAAAATATAAAATCAAGCCTAAGGAAACTAGTGATAGATACACGAGGATAGAGACTGTAACGTCCAAGTTGCCGGGTGCTTTTATCTTTTGGGTAAACTGGGCCACTCTTTGTTACAAACAATTTCCTAGAGTCCTGGATCTAAATTATATGCACCTCGGCATACGTCACAAAATCTAAATGGGGGGGTAGTGATTATGAAAAAGGGGAGTGTAACAATCTTTACAATGATATCCACAAAGCAATTATTTATACAAAGTATTTCCAAAGGGAGGAGAACGTATTCCCAATAAAGTTTTTCAAAAATGCGTTGCGCAATCCCTGCAAAATAAATTATGTCACTAAACTATCACTACACAACTTTTTACCAATCTACCAATCGCTATCTACTATATCACACACACTCTTGCATACTAGTAAGTGTAAGCGCACGACGAATTAGGAAGGTACTTAGAGTAAATTGCATCAACAAAAAAGTCAAAGATTCAATTTTAACAATTTAATAACAATAGTGTAACTCATTTTTGGCATTCTAACAATTTACAACGATTTTAAGCGTAATTTTTCCAGTAATAATCAATGAACTCAACAACGAATTCAAAAAGGTTGACGCAACGAACTAAGTCAAAGGTATACAATTTATTTTAACTTGCATTTATATCCAAGTTTTAAGTTTCCTTCATTCTACATTACATTAATCAAAGAACACTTCTTACACCTTCAATAATAAACAACCACCGATTTGTTCGTGATCACAAGTTCATAAAAATGTGGAAAACCCACATTTTTGAAAAAGACAAACGTCACCAAGAAATTACAAAAAATCTTATTGGTACGTATAAGAAAGGTTCCACCCCTTTAGATGCTCATTCCCAAATTACGTGTTTCATTGCCTCATTCAATTACAACAAAGTTTTAACTAAGTCTAAACGACCGAAAAGGAGAAATGTGAGGGGAAGTTACGTTAACGAAATTTCGTCGCGATTACCTGATGCGAGGTGTCTTATAAAAAATGTCAACCGTTGTTCTAGTTAATATAAATGTTGGTGTAAGCACACTGCAGAATAGTTAATATGGTACCCAATTTTGCATCCGCGTATTTTGCGTTTCCATTTTATAAATTTAAAGTGAGGGACAGACGACGCACTATCGAAGAGAACAGTTTATTTTACAACAAGCCGTATTCAGTTCTCAATTACGTGAATTTTTTACATTTTTGTACAAGGAAGGTTTATTTCTGTAATATGGCGCACTTCGTAAGCAACTCACACATATCGGGCTCAAATATTAAACTCGTGCTTTTTGTCTGTCGCACTTCTATTCACCACTAATGTAACAAATCTACCTTGATTTTGGATGTTGCCACTCACGTAGTCCTGCAAAAAGGTGTGGGTGCCCAACTTCCTTCACTTTTTGATCGTCAAATCCTCGTTGACCAACGTACGCCTTGATTGGATTCCGACGTAGAACATTTTTCATTGCCAAAAATTACTTATAATTTGCAGACTGTCGAAATGGTCTTTTTCGCAATCCACGTGCCCATTTCCAACAAATAACGTAATTTAAGAAATTGTGGTTATCAACTTTACCACAAATGTTCCGGAATTGTATTTAAAGAAGCACTTGCAATTCATCGCGTGTTATAGGTAACATGGTAGAGAACGTCAAAGTTCAGAGAGTCGTACCAAAAGGTAGTCGACGGAACCAAACGCAATACACGACTGTTGCCTCTAGCTGCACATGTCTACCGTTCTCGTCTTCCGTTGATTTAGGGGGCGTGGTTTTACGATTCGATAACAGGAGAGTGATTATAGGAGCCATCTGTCGTAACTCATGAGAATTAAATCATGAGCGATTATACATCGCTTAATTTTGAGCGGAGCATTTATTTTTTTTCAACGAAGTTGGAAAGTTGTAAGATTTTGCTAATTTTACTGCATCAAATCGTTACAAGACCAATGATATAGTATTAGTCAAAAACCATGGACAAAGCTGTGCTGAGTGTAAACGAATACACAAATTTATGGACTTGTGGCTTGGTCCATATTTAGTTAAAGAAACCAATGGTAACTGTTGTGAACTGTTATCGTTGGATGGAAAGGGAACTGTACAAACACATAATGTATCCAATTTAAAGAAATTCAATTGTAGCCAGGAAAGAAAGGACGAATTATGTAAACTTTCAAAAGATTTCAACAGCAATTTATTAAGAAATGTTAATATGTTTTCAATAATTATGATATGTTTTAAAATATTTTCTGTGTTAATTAATGACAATATGTATGTCATGAGGAAGTTTGTTTTCATCATGTTATCTAAAAATTTTAAAACCAATGTTCTAAAATTTTTCTCCGAAGGAGGGAGAATGTTGTGACTGTTTTCAAATTGTAAAATATATAATCACTTCTTGTGTAAAAGAAAAAGAAAGAAATGTCATAGCATACTGTTTTGTTGCGTAGCAACCAGTTGTAAGAAACATTTGAAAAGAGATAACAAGAACGTTTTGCATATAGTTCGAATCTTAGTAATTTTTGCATAATTAATGTATTTAATCAGTGCAAATAATAAGTATTCTCATCAGATAACAGAGTTGTGATTTTGAACTATATACATTAATGTTATTTCATAATTTGCTGTGAAGTAGAACAGTGATTTACTGAGTACAATGTAAAATGCTCATGCCTCTACGACACTAGCAATCCCCATCTTCGAAAATTAGACAAGAGGCACAAAACGCGAAGTAAAATGAACTAAATCAATCAATCAATCCATCAATCGTTTCAAACTAATTTTAAGTACAGACCAAACCAGAGATGATTTTCATTAAACTCTTGAATTATTATCCCTTCAGAGTCTGAAAAGAGTTTTAATTATTACATTCGCGTTTAATGCAAATACTCACTTGAAACTCATTTTCTATACTGACCAAGCCAGATATGATTTTCATTAAAATGTTGAATTATTAACCCTTTCAGAGCCTGAAAAGAGTTTTAATTATGACATTCAGACTATACGATCGAAACTTGATGTCTCGAGTATTTTCACGTTCAATTCTAGTACTCGTTTGAAACTCATTTTCTCTACAGACCAAGCCAGAGATGATTTTCATTAAAATGTAAAATTATTATGCTTTTTAGAGACATTAAAGCGTTTTAATTATGACATTTCGACTATTGGATATAAACTTAATTTTTCGAGAAATTCGTTTAAATGCTAATACTTACTTGAAACTCATTTTCCATACAGACCAAGCCAGAGATGATTTTAATAAAAATGGTGTATTATTATGCTCTTCAGAGCCTGAGGAGCGTTTTAATTCTGACATTTGGACTATAGGATGTATACTTGACCGATCTAAAAATACGCGTTCAATGGTGGTATACGTATAAATTTAATCTTGTTTACATACCAAGCCATAGATGATTTTGATTAAAATGTTGAATTATTATGCTTTTCAGAGGCTAGAAAGCGTTTTAATTATCACATTTCGACTATAGGATCAATACTTGTTTTTTCGAGAAATTCGGGTTCGAGAATTCAACTACTTTGTTGTTTGCTATTTAGACGATCTCTTGATCTTTAGTAAAACTTGGCAGGAGCAAGCATTTAACACACCTGGAAGCTGTTCTGCAAAAATTGAAAGATGTTAATATGTCCATCAAGTTTTCAAAGTGCAAATTTGCTTCTAAAGAAATTGCTTTTCTTGGACATATTTTTCTGGAAATGAAATTAAGGTAGATAGTAGCAAGAATTCTGCTATAATAAATTTTCCAACACCAAATAACAAAAGGTCACTTCGAAAATTCTTGGGTTTAGTTAACTGGAGAAGAAAATTCGTGAATAAATTTGCAGAAGTTGCCCACCCACTTTATGAACTTCTAAAGTCGAATATTCTCTGGACGTGGATGGAAGTGCATGTAGAAGCTTTTGAAAGGTTACGTGATTTGGTTATATCTCCAGAAGCTTTAGCACAGCCTAATTTTTCTAAACCTTTTAACATAAATTTAGATGGTTCAAAGAAAGGTTTTGGAGGTGTTTTATGGCAAAATGGAGAGACACCAGAAGATAACCCCAGGATTATTCAATATGCAAGTATCGTGGTATTGAGTTATCTTACAGTACACATGAAATCGAATGTTTAGCAATTATTTTTGCTTTTGAGAAATTTTATATTTATGTAGCCGGAACTAAAATTAATTTGTTCAGAGATCACAAATCTCTTTCTTGGCTGGAGTCAGCAAGAACTTTAAATCCACGTTTAAATAGATGGTGTTTAAAACTACAAAGTCTTGATCATGATATCCACCATGTTTCTGGAGTAAACAATCAAGCGGCTGACACATTAAGTCGATATCCTGACACTACTACAGGAAATATTTCTTTATCTGATTTGTTTATTAATATCTTAAAATTGGATATTATTGAAGATGATACTTTGGAATTCTGGAAGGAGTCTCAACATGGTGACGCATATTGTAGTGCTTTAATTCAGAAGATTGAGAACTGAAATTTTCCAAGTCTTGTAAGACTCAGAATGCTTTCCAAGATGGCATTCTATTTTTAAAATGTGTTTCTGAAGATAATTGGAGATTAGTTGTGCCAGTTTCATTACTACCGAAAATCTTACATAAACTGTATGATTTGCAAGGACATTTTGGATATAGATAGGTTTTCAGTAAATGTAAGAAATTATATTATTGGCCAAAAATGAACTTCAGTATTAAACAGTATTTGAAGAATTGTTTAACTTGCGCCAGAACTAAACAAGTTGTTTTGAAAAATGAAAAGGATGATTTACACGTTTATTCTACCAGTCAACATTATTTGATTTCAGTAGGACCACTTCCGAAATCTCAAGGTTACACATTTATATTGACTGTAATAGATGTAATGTCTAAGTTTCTTATGGCATATCCTTTAAGGAAAGCAACATCTAGAGAAGTAATTCATAAATTTAAACTTCATAATTTTTATCATCATCCTGTATGTAATAGTCTACTGTCTGATAATGGTTCGCAATTCAAGTCACAAGAATGGAAAACTTTTGTGGAAGAATTTAAAATAAGGCATATCACAACTTCAGTTTATTCTCAGTTTGCCAATCCTATTGAACGATACAACAAGGAGTGAAATAGATTATTACGACTGTACATAAACAAAAATCATGAACATTGGTCAAAATATTTAAGTTTTGTTTTAGGACTATTAAATAACTCCGTATCTGAAGTAACGGGATACACTCCAAATGAATTATTTTTGCATCATGAAATAAGAGATTCTGTTTTAAACCAAATTGATTGGCCTGAGACATTGAAAGCAGTTCCTTGGAAATATAAATGTTTATTTGCCAAATCTCGTTTGAAGGAAAAATATAAAATCAAGCCTAAGGAAACTAGTGATAGATACACGAGGATAGAGACTGTAACGTCCAAGTTGCCGGGTGCTTTTATCTTTTGGGTAAACTGGGCCACTCTTTGTTACAAACAATTTCCTAGAGTCCTGGATCTAAATTATATGCACCTCGGCATACGTCACAAAATCTAAATGGGGGGGTAGTGATTATGAAAAAGGGGAGTGTAACAATCTTTACAATGATATCCACAAAGCAATTATTTATACAAAGTATTTCCAAAGGGAGGAGAACGTATTCCCAATAAAGTTTTTCAAAAATGCGTTGCGCAATCCCTGCAAAATAAATTATGTCACTAAACTATCACTACACAACTTTTTACCAATCTACCAATCGCTATCTACTATATCACACACACTCTTGCATACTAGTAAGTGTAAGCGCACGACGAATTAGGAAGGTACTTAGAGTAAATTGCATCAACAAAAAAGTCAAAGATTCAATTTTAACAATTTAATAACAATAGTGTAACTCATTTTTGGCATTCTAACAATTTACAACGATTTTAAGCGTAATTTTTCCAGTAATAATCAATGAACTCAACAACGAATTCAAAAAGGTTGACGCAACGAACTAAGTCAAAGGTATACAATTTATTTTAACTTGCATTTATATCCAAGTTTTAAGTTTCCTTCATTCTACATTACATTAATCAAAGAACACTTCTTACACCTTCAATAATAAACAACCACCGATTTGTTCGTGATCACAAGTTCATAAAAATGTGGAAAACCCACATTTTTGAAAAAGACAAACGTCACCAAGAAATTACAAAAAATCTTATTGGTACGTATAAGAAAGGTTCCACCCCTTTAGATGCTCATTCCCAAATTACGTGTTTCATTGCCTCATTCAATTACAACAAAGTTTTAACTAAGTCTAAACGACCGAAAAGGAGAAATGTGAGGGGAAGTTACGTTAACGAAATTTCGTCGCGATTACCTGATGCGAGGTGTCTTATAAAAAATGTCAACCGTTGTTCTAGTTAATATAAATGTTGGTGTAAGCACACTGCAGAATAGTTAATATGGTACCCAATTTTGCATCCGCGTATTTTGCGTTTCCATTTTATAAATTTAAAGTGAGGGACAGACGACGCACTATCGAAGAGAACAGTTTATTTTACAACAAGCCGTATTCAGTTCTCAATTACGTGAATTTTTTACATTTTTGTACAAGGAAGGTTTATTTCTGTAATATGGCGCACTTCGTAAGCAACTCACACATATCGGGCTCAAATATTAAACTCGTGCTTTTTGTCTGTCGCACTTCTATTCACCACTAATGTAACAAATCTACCTTGATTTTGGATGTTGCCACTCACGTAGTCCTGCAAAAAGGTGTGGGTGCCCAACTTCCTTCACTTTTTGATCGTCAAATCCTCGTTGACCAACGTACGCCTTGATTGGATTCCGACGTAGAACATTTTTCATTGCCAAAAATTACTTATAATTTGCAGACTGTCGAAATGGTCTTTTTCGCAATCCACGTGCCCATTTCCAACAAATAACGTAATTTAAGAAATTGTGGTTATCAACTTTACCACAAATGTTCCGGAATTGTATTTAAAGAAGCACTTGCAATTCATCGCGTGTTATAGGTAACATGGTAGAGAACGTCAAAGTTCAGAGAGTCGTACCAAAAGGTAGTCGACGGAACCAAACGCAATACACGACTGTTGCCTCTAGCTGCACATGTCTACCGTTCTCGTCTTCCGTTGATTTAGGGGGCGTGGTTTTACGATTCGATAACAGGAGAGTGATTATAGGAGCCATCTGTCGTAACTCATGAGAATTAAATCATGAGCGATTATACATCGCTTAATTTTGAGCGGAGCATTTATTTTTTTTCAACGAAGTTGGAAAGTTGTAAGATTTTGCTAATTTTACTGCATCAAATCGTTACAAGACCAATGATATAGTATTAGTCAAAAACCATGGACAAAGCTGTGCTGAGTGTAAACGAATACACAAATTTATGGACTTGTGGCTTGGTCCATATTTAGTTAAAGAAACCAATGGTAACTGTTGTGAACTGTTATCGTTGGATGGAAAGGGAACTGTACAAACACATAATGTATCCAATTTAAAGAAATTCAATTGTAGCCAGGAAAGAAAGGACGAATTATGTAAACTTTCAAAAGATTTCAACAGCAATTTATTAAGAAATGTTAATATGTTTTCAATAATTATGATATGTTTTAAAATATTTTCTGTGTTAATTAATGACAATATGTATGTCATGAGGAAGTTTGTTTTCATCATGTTATCTAAAAATTTTAAAACCAATGTTCTAAAATTTTTCTCCGAAGGAGGGAGAATGTTGTGACTGTTTTCAAATTGTAAAATATATAATCACTTCTTGTGTAAAAGAAAAAGAAAGAAATGTCATAGCATACTGTTTTGTTGCGTAGCAACCAGTTGTAAGAAACATTTGAAAAGAGATAACAAGAACGTTTTGCATATAGTTCGAATCTTAGTATTTTTTGCATAATTAATGTATTTAATCAGTGCAAATAATAAGTATACTCATCAGATAACAGAGTTGTGATTTTGAACTATATACATTAATGTTATTTCATAATTTGCTGTGAAGTAGAACAGTGATTTACTGAGTACAATGTAAAATGCTCATGCCTCTACGACACTAGCAATCCCCATCTTCGAAAATTAGACAAGAGGCACAAAACGCGAAGTAAAATGAACTAAATCAATCAATCAATCCATCAATCGTTTCAAACTAATTTTAAGTACAGACCAAACCAGAGATGATTTTCATTAAACTCTTGAATTATTATCCCTTCAGAGTCTGAAAAGAGTTTTAATTATTACATTCGCGTTTAATGCAAATACTCACTTGAAACTCATTTTCTATACTGACCAAGCCAGATATGATTTTCATTAAAATGTTGAATTATTAACCCTTTCAGAGCCTGAAAAGAGTTTTAATTATGACATTCAGACTATACGATCGAAACTTGATGTCTCGAGTATTTTCACGTTCAATTCTAGTACTCGTTTGAAACTCATTTTCTCTACAGACCAAGCCAGAGATGATTTTCATTAAAATGTAAAATTATTATGCTTTTTAGAGACATTAAAGCGTTTTAATTATGACATTTCGACTATTGGATATAAACTTAATTTTTCGAGAAATTCGTTTAAATGCTAATACTTACTTGAAACTCATTTTCCATACAGACCAAGCCAGAGATGATTTTAATAAAAATGGTGTATTATTATGCTCTTCAGAGCCTGAGGAGCGTTTTAATTCTGACATTTGGACTATAGGATGTATACTTGACCGATCTAAAAATACGCGTTCAATGGTGGTATTCGTATAAATTTAATCTTGTTTACATACCAAGCCATAGATGATTTTGATTAAAATGTTGAATTATTATGCTTTTCAGAGGCTAGAAAGCGTTTTAATTATCACATTTCGACTATAGGATCAATACTTGTTTTTTCGAGAAATTCGGGTTCGAGAATTCAACTACTTTGTTGTTTGCTATTTAGACGATCTCTTGATCTTTAGTAAAACTTGGCAGGAGCAAGCATTTAACACACCTGGAAGCTGTTCTGCAAAAATTGAAAGATGTTAATATGTCCATCAAGTTTTCAAAGTGCAAATTTGCTTCTAAAGAAATTGCTTTTCTTGGACATATTTTTCTGGAAATGAAATTAAGGTAGATAGTAGCAAGAATTCTGCTATAATAAATTTTCCAACACCAAATAACAAAAGGTCACTTCGAAAATTCTTGGGTTTAGTTAACTGGAGAAGAAAATTCGTGAATAAATTTGCAGAAGTTGCCCACCCACTTTATGAACTTCTAAAGTCGAATATTCTCTGGACGTGGATGGAAGTGCATGTAGAAGCTTTTGAAAGGTTACGTGATTTGGTTATATCTCCAGAAGCTTTAGCACAGCCTAATTTTTCTAAACCTTTTAACATAAATTTAGATGGTTCAAAGAAAGGTTTTGGAGGTGTTTTATGGCAAAATGGAGAGACACCAGAAGATAACCCCAGGATTATTCAATATGCAAGTATCGTGGTATTGAGTTATCTTACAGTACACATGAAATCGAATGTTTAGCAATTATTTTTGCTTTTGAGAAATTTTATATTTATGTAGCCGGAACTAAAATTAATTTGTTCAGAGATCACAAATCTCTTTCTTGGCTGGAGTCAGCAAGAACTTTAAATCCACGTTTAAATAGATGGTGTTTAAAACTACAAAGTCTTGATCATGATATCCACCATGTTTCTGGAGTAAACAATCAAGCGGCTGACACATTAAGTCGATATCCTGACACTACTACAGGAAATATTTCTTTATCTGATTTGTTTATTAATATCTTAAAATTGGATATTATTGAAGATGATACTTTGGAATTCTGGAAGGAGTCTCAACATGGTGACGCATATTGTAGTGCTTTAATTCAGAAGATTGAGAACTGAAATTTTCCAAGTCTTGTAAGACTCAGAATGCTTTCCAAGATGGCATTCTATTTTTAAAATGTGTTTCTGAAGATAATTGGAGATTAGTTGTGCCAGTTTCATTAGTACCGAAAATCTTACATAAACTGTATGATTTGCAAGGACATTTTGGATATAGATAGGTTTTCAGTAAATGTAAGAAATTATATTATTGGCCAAAGATGAACTTCAGTATTAAACAGTATTTGAAGAATTGTTTAACTTGCGCCAGAACTAAACAAGTTGTTTTGAAAAATGAAAAGGATGATTTACACGTTTATTCTACCAGTCAACATTATTTGATTTCAGTAGGACCACTTCCGAAATCTCAAGGTTACACATTTATATTGACTGTAATAGATGTAATGTCTAAGTTTCTTATGGCATATCCTTTAAGGAAAGCAACATCTAGAGAAGTAATTCATAAATTTAAACTTCAATATTTTTATCATCATCCTGTATGTAATAGTCTACTGTCTGATAATGGTTCGCAATTCAAGTCACAAGAATGGAAAACTTTTGTGGAAGAATTTAAAATAAGGCATATCACAACTTCAGTTTATTCTCAGTTTGCCAATCCTATTGAACGATACAACAAGGAGTGAAATAGATTATTACGACTGTACATAAACAAAAATCATGAACATTGGTCAAAATATTTAAGTTTTGTTTTAGGACTATTAAATAACTCCGTATCTGAAGTAACGGGATACACTCCAAATGAATTATTTTTGCATCATGAAATAAGAGATTCTGTTTTAAACCAAATTGATTGGCCTGAGACATTGAAAGCAGTTCCTTGGAAATATAAATGTTTAATTGCTAAATCTCGTTTGAAGGAAAAATATAAAATGAAGCCTAAGGAAACTAGTGATAGATACACGAGGATAGAGACTGTAACGTCCAAGTTGCCGGGTGCTTTTATCTTTTGGGTAAACTGGGCCACTCTTTGTTACAAACAATTTCCTAGAGTCCTGGATCTAAATTATATGCACCTCGGCATACGTCACAAAATCTAAATGGGGGGGTAGTGATTATGAAAAAGGGGAGTGTAACAATCTTTACAATGATATCCACAAAGCAATTATTTATACGAAGTATTTCCAAAGGGAGGAGAACGTATTCCCAATAAAGTTTTTCAAAAATGCGTTGCGCAATCCCTGCAAAATAAATTATGTCACTAAACTATCACTACACAACTTTTTACCAATCTACCAATCGCTATCTACTATATCACACACACTCTTGCATACTAGTAAGTGTAAGCGCACGACGAATTAGGAAGGTACTTAGAGTAAATTGCATCAACAAAAAAGTCAAAGATTCAATTTTAACAATTTAATAACAATAGTGTAACTCATTTTTGGCATTCTAACAATTTACAACGATTTTAAGCGTAATTTTTCCAGTAATAATCAATGAACTCAACAACGAATTCAAAAAGGTTGACGCAACGAACTAAGTCAAAGGTATACAATTTATTTTAACTTGCATTTATATCCAAGTTTTAAGTTTCCTTCATTCTACATTACATTAATCAAAGAACACTTCTTACACCTTCAATAATAAACAACCACCGATTTGTTCGTGATCACAAGTTCATAAAAATGTGGAAAACCCACATTTTTGAAAAAGACAAACGTCACCAAGAAATTACAAAAAATCTTATTGGTACGTATAAGAAAGGTTCCACCCCTTTAGATGCTCATTCCCAAATTACGTGTTTCATTGCCTCATTCAATTACAACAAAGTTTTAACTAAGTCTAAACGACCGAAAAGGAGAAATGTGAGGGGAAGTTACGTTAACGAAATTTCGTCGCGATTACCTGATGCGAGGTGTCTTATAAAAAATGTCAACCGTTGTTCTAGTTAATATAAATGTTGGTGTAAGCACACTGCAGAATAGTTAATATGGTACCCAATTTTGCATCCGCGTATTTTGCGTTTCCATTTTATAAATTTAAAGTGAGGGACAGACGACGCACTATCGAAGAGAACAGTTTATTTTACAACAAGCCGTATTCAGTTCTCAATTACGTGAATTTTTTACATTTTTGTACAAGGAAGGTTTATTTCTGTAATATGGCGCACTTCGTAAGCAACTCACACATATCGGGCTCAAATATTAAACTCGTGCTTTTTGTCTGTCGCACTTCTATTCACCACTAATGTAACAAATCCACTGTTGCCTACCTTGATTTTGGATGTTGCCACTCTCGTAGTCCTGCAAAAAGGTGTGGGTGCCCAACTTCCTTCACTTTTTGATCGTCAAATCCTCGTTGACCAACGTACGCCTTGATTGGATTCCGACGTAGAACATTTTTCATTGCCAAAAATTACTTATAATTTGCAGACTGTCGAAATGGTCTTTTTCGCAATCCACGTGCCCATTTCCAACAAATAACGTAATTTAAGAAATTGTGGTTAGCACCTTTACCACAAATGTTCCGGAATTGTATTTAAAGAAGCACTTGCAATTCATCGCGTGTTATAGGTAACATGGTAGAGAACGTCAAAGTTCAGAGAGTCGTACCAAAAGGTAGTCGACGGAACCAAACGCAATACACGACTGTTGCCTCTAGCTGCACATGTCTACCGTTCTCGTCTTCCGTTGATTTAGGGGGCGTGGTTTTACGATTCGATAACAGGAGAGTGATTATAGGAGCCATCTGTCGTAACTCATGAGAATTAAATCATGAGCGATTATACATCGTTTAATTTTGAGCGGAGCATTTATTTTTTTTCAACGAAGTTGGAAAGTTGTAAGATTTTGCTAATTTTACTGCATCAAATCGTTACAAGACCAATGATATAGTATTAGTCAAAAACCATGGACAAAGCTGTGCTGAGTGTAAACGAATACACAAATTTATGGACTTGTGGCTTGGTCCATATTTAGTTAAAGAAGCCAATGGTAACTGTTGTGAACTGTTATCGTTGGATGGAAAGGGAACTGTACAAACACATAATGTATCCAATTTAAAGAAATTCAATTGTAGCCAGGAAAGAAAGGACGAATTATGTAAACTTTCAAAAGATTTCAACAGCAATTTATTAAGAAATGTTAATATGTTTTCAATAATTATGATATGTTTTAAAATATTTTCTGTGTTAATTAATGACAATATGTATGTCATGAGGAAGTTTGTTTTCATCATGTTATCTAAAAATTTTAAAACCAATGTTCTAAAATTTTTCTCCGAAGGAGGGAGAATGTTGTGACTGTTTTCAAATTGTAAAATATATAATCACTTCTTGTGTAAAAGAAAAAGAAAGAAATGTCATAGCATACTGTTTTGTTGCGTAGCAACCAGTTGTAAGAAACATTTGAAAAGAGATAACAAGAACGTTTTGCATATAGTTCGAATCTTAGTAATTTTTGCATAATTAATGTATTTAATCAGTGCAAATAATAAGTATACTCATCAGATAACAGAGTTGTGATTTTGAACTATATACATTAATGTTATTTCATAATTTGCTGTGAAGTAGAACAGTGATTTACTGAGTACAATGTAAAATGCTCATGCCTCTACGACACTAGCAATCCCCATCTTCGAAAATTAGACAAGAGGCACAAAACGCGGAGTAAAATGAACTAAATCAATCAATCAATCCATCAATCGTTTCAAAATAATTTTAAGTACAGACCAAACCAGAGATGATTTTCATTAAACTCTTGAATTATTATCCCTTCAGAGTCTGAAAAGAGTTTTAATTATTACATTCGCGTTTAATGCAAATACTCACTTGAAACTCACTTTCTATACTGACCAAGCCAGAGATGATTTTCATTAAAATGTTGAATTATTAACCCTTTCAGAGCCTGAAAAGAGTTTTAATTATGACATTCTGACTATACGATCGAAACTTGATGTCTCGAGTATTTTCACGTTCAATTCTAGTACTCGTTTGAAACTCATTTTCTCTACAGACCAAGCCAGAGATGATTTTCATTAAAATGTAAAATTATTATGCTTTTTAGAGACATTAAAGCGTTTTAATTATGACATTTCGACTATTGGATATAAACTTAATTTTTCGAGAAATTCGTTTAAATGCTAATACTCACTTGAAACTCATTTTCCATACAGACCAAGCCAGAGATGATTTTAATAAAAATGGTGTATTATTATGCTCTTCAGAGCCTGAAGAGCGTTTTAATTCTGACATTTGGACTATAGGATGTATACATGACCGATCGAAAAATATGCGTTCAATGGTGGTATTCGTATAAATTTAATCTTGTCTACATACCAAGCCATAGATGATTTTCATTAAAATGTTGAATTATTATGCTTTTCAGAGGCTAGAAAGCGTTTTAATTATCACATTTCGACTATAGGATCAATACTTGTTTTTTCGAGAAATTCGGGTTTGAAAATTCAACTACTTTGTTGTTTGCTATTTAGACGATCTCTTGATCTTTATTAAAACTTGGCTGGAGCAAGCATTTAACACACCTGGAAGCTGTTCTGCAAAAATTGAAAGATGTTAATATGTCCATCAAGTTTTCAAAGTGCAAATTTGCTTCTAAAGAAATTGCTTTTCTTGGACATATTTTTCTGGAAATGAAATTAAGGTAGATAGTAGCAAGAATTCTGCTATAATAAATTTTCCAACACCAAATAACAAAAGGTCACTTCGAAAATTCTTGGGTTTAGTTAACTGGAGAAGAAAATTCGTGAATAAATTTGCAGAAGTTGCCCACCCACTTTATGAACTTCTAAAGTCGAATATTCTCTGGACGTGGATGGAAGTGCATGTAGAAGCTTTTGAAAGGTTACGTGATTTGGTTATATCTCCAGAAGCTTTAGCACAGCCTAATTTTTCTAAACCTTTTAACATAAATTTAGATGGTTCAAAGAAAGGTTTTGGAGGTGTTTTATGGCAAAATGGAGAGACACCAGAAGATAACCCCAGGATTATTCAATATGCAAGTATCGTGGTATTGAGTTATCTTACAGTACACATGAAATCGAATGTTTAGCAATTATTTTTGCTTTTGAGAAATTTTATATTTATGTAGCCGGAACTAAAATTAATTTGTTCAGAGATCACAAATCTCTTTCTTGGCTGGAGTCAGCAAGAACTTTAAATCCACGTTTAAATAGATGGTGTTTAAAACTACAAAGTCTTGATTATGATATCCACCCTGTTTCTGGAGTAAACAATCAAGCGGCTGACACATTAAGTCGATATCCTGACACTACTACAGGAAATATTTCTTTATCTGATTTGTTTATTAATATCTTAAAATTGGATATTATTGAAGATGATACTTTGGAATTCTGGAAGGAGTCTCAACATGGTGACGCATATTGTAGTGCTTTAATTCAGAAGATTGAGAACTGAAATTTTCCAAGTCTTGTAAGACTCAGAATGCTTTCCAAGATGGCATTCTATTTTTAAAATGTGTTTCTGAAGATAATTGGAGATTAGTTGTGCCAGTTTCATTACTACTGAAAATCTTACATAAACTGTATGATTTGCAAGGACATTTTGGATATAGATAGGTTTTCAGTAAATGTAAGAAATTATATTATTGGCCAAAGATGAACTTCAGTATTAAACAGTATTTGAAGAATTGTTTAACTTGCGCCAGAACTAAACAAGTTGTTTTGAAAAATGAAAAGGATGATTTACACGTTTATTCTACCAGTCAACATTATTTGATTTCAGTAGGACCACTTCCGAAATCTCAAGGTTACACATTTATATTGGCTGTAATAGATGTAATGTCTAAGTTTCTTATGGCATATCCTTTAAGGAAAGCAACATCTAGAGAAGTAATTCATAAATTTAAACTTCAATATTTTTATCATCATCCTGTATGTAATAGTCTACTGTCTGATAATGGTTCGCAATTCAAGTCACAAGAATGGAAAACTTTTGTGGAAGAATTTAAAATAAGGCATATCACAACTTCAGTTTATTCTCAGTTTGCCAATCCTATTGAACGATACAACAAGGAGTGAAATAGATTATTACGACTGTACATAAACAAAAATCATGAACATTGGTCAAAATATTTAAGTTTTGTTTTAGGACTATTAAATAACTCCGTATCTGAAGTAACGGGATACACTCCAAATGAATTATTTTTGCATCATGAAATAAGAGATTCTGTTTTAAACCAAATTGATTGGCCTGAGACATTGAAAGCAGTTCCTTGGAAATATAAATGTTTAATTGCCAAATCTCGTTTGAAGGAAAAATATAAAATCAAGCCTAAGGAAACTAGTGATAGATACACGAGGATAGAGACTGTAACGTCCAAGTTACCGGGTGCTTTTATCTTTTGGGTAAACTGGGCCACTCTTTGTTACAAACAATTTCCTAGAGTCCTGGATCTAAATTATATGCACCTCGGCATACGTCACAAAATCTAAATGGGGGGGTAGTGATTATGAAAAAGGGGAGTGTAACAATCTTTACAATGATATCCACAAAGCAATTATTTATACAAAGTATTTCCAAAGGGAGGAGAACGTATTCCCAATAAAGTTTTTCAAAAATGCGTTGCGCAATCCCTGCAAAATAAATTATGTCACTAAACTATCACTACACAACTTTTTACCAATCTACCAATCGCTATCTACTATATCACACACACTCTTGCATACTAGTAAGTGTAAGCGCACGACGAATTAGGAAGGTACTTAGAGTAAATTGCATCAACAAAAAAGTCAAAGATTCAATTTTAACAATTTAATAACAATAGTGTAACTCATTTTTGGCATTCTAACAATTTACAACGATTTTAAGCGTAATTTTTCCAGTAATAATCAATGAACTCAACAACGAATTCAAAAAGGTCGACGCATCGAACTAAGTCAAAGGTATACAATTTATTTTAACTTGCATTTATATCCAAGTTTTAAGTTTCCTTCATTCTACATTACATTAATCAAAGAACACTTCTTACACCTTCAATAATAAACAACCACCGATTTGTTCGTGATCACAAGTTCATAAAAATGTGGAAAACCCACATTTTTGAAAAAGACAAACGTCACCAAGAAATTACAAAAAATCTTATTGGTACGTATAAGAAAGGTTCCACCCCTTTAGATGCTCATTCCCAAATTACGTGTTTCATTGCCTCATTCAATTACAACAAAGTTTTAACTAAGTCTAAACGACCGAAAAGGAGAAATGTGAGGGGAAGTTACGTTAACGAAATTTCGTCGCGATTACCTGATGCGAGGTGTCTTATAAAAAATGTCAACCGTTGTTCTAGTTAATATAAATGTTGGTGTAAGCACACTGCAGAATAGTTAATATGGTACCCAATTTTGCATCCGCGTATTTTGCGTTTCCATTTTATAAATTTAAAGTGAGGGACAGACGACGCACTATCGAAGAGAACAGTTTATTTTACAACAAGCCGTATTCAGTTCTCAATTACGTGAATTTTTTACATTTTTGTACAAGGAAGGTTTATTTCTGTAATATGGCGCACTTCGTAAGCAACTCACACATATCGGGCTCAAATATTAAACTCGTGCTTTTTGTCTGTCGCACTTCTATTCACCACTAATGTAACAAATCTACCTTGATTTTGGATGTTGCCACTCACGTAGTCCTGCAAAAAGGTGTGGGTGCCCAACTTCCTTCACTTTTTGATCGTCAAATCCTCGTTGACCAACGTACGCCTTGATTGGATTCCGACGTAGAACATTTTTCATTGCCAAAAATTACTTATAATTTGCAGACTGTCGAAATGGTCTTTTTCGCAATCCACGTGCCCATTTCCAACAAATAACGTAATTTAAGAAATTGTGGTTATCAACTTTACCACAAATGTTCCGGAATTGTATTTAAAGAAGCACTTGCAATTCATCGCGTGTTATAGGTAACATGGTAGAGAACGTCAAAGTTCAGAGAGTCGTACCAAAAGGTAGTCGACGGAACCAAACGCAATACACGACTGTTGCCTCTAGCTGCACATGTCTACCGTTCTCGTCTTCCGTTGATTTAGGGGGCGTGGTTTTACGATTCGATAACAGGAGAGTGATTATAGGAGCCATCTGTCGTAACTCATGAGAATTAAATCATGAGCGATTATACATCGCTTAATTTTGAGCGGAGCATTTATTTTTTTTCAACGAAGTTGGAAAGTTGTAAGATTTTGCTAATTTTACTGCATCAAATCGTTACAAGACCAATGATATAGTATTAGTCAAAAACCATGGACAAAGCTGTGCTGAGTGTAAACGAATACACAAATTTATGGACTTGTGGCTTGGTCCATATTTAGTTAAAGAAACCAATGGTAACTGTTGTGAACTGTTATCGTTGGATGGAAAGGGAACTGTACAAACACATAATGTATCCAATTTAAAGAAATTCAATTGTAGCCAGGAAAGAAAGGACGAATTATGTAAACTTTCAAAAGATTTCAACAGCAATTTATTAAGAAATGTTAATATGTTTTCAATAATTATGATATGTTTTAAAATATTTTCTGTGTTAATTAATGACAATATGTATGTCATGAGGAAGTTTGTTTTCATCATGTTATCTAAAAATTTTAAAACCAATGTTCTAAAATTTTTCTCCGAAGGAGGGAGAATGTTGTGACTGTTTTCAAATTGTAAAATATATAATCACTTCTTGTGTAAAAGAAAAAGAAAGAAATGTCATAGCATACTGTTTTGTTGCGTAGCAACCAGTTGTAAGAAACATTTGAAAAGAGATAACAAGAACGTTTTGCATATAGTTCGAATCTTAGTAATTTTTGCATAATTAATGTATTTAATCAGTGCAAATAATAAGTATACTCATCAGATAACAGAGTTGTCATTTTGAACTATATACATTAATGTTATTTCATAATTTGCTGTGAAGTAGAACAGTGATTTACTGAGTACAATGTAAAATGCTCATGCCTCTACGACACTAGCAATCCCCATCTTCGAAAATTAGACAAGAGGCACAAAACGCGAAGTAAAATGAACTAAATCAATCAATCAATCCATCAATCGTTTCAAAATAATTTTAAGTACAGACCAAACCAGAGATGATTTTCATTAAACTCTTGAATTATTATCCCTCCAGAGTCTGAAAAGAGTTTTAATTATTACATTCGCGTTTAATGCAAATACTCACTTGAAACTCATTTTCTATACTGACCAAGCCAGAGATGATTTTCATTAAAATGTTGAATTATTAACCCTTTCAGAGCCTGAAAAGAGTTTTAATTATGACATTCAGACTATACGATCGAAACTTGATGTCTCGAGTATTTTCACGTTCAATTCTAGTACTCGTTTGAAACTCATTTTCTCTACAGACCAAGCCAGAGATGATTTTCATTAAAATGTAAAATTATTATGCTTTTTAGAGACATTAAAGCGTTTTAATTATGACATTTCGACTATTGGATATAAACTTAATTTTTCGAGAAATTCGTTTAAATGCTAATACTTACTTGAAACTCATTTTCCATACAGACCAAGCCAGAGATGATTTTAATAAAAATGGTGTATTATTATGCTCTTCAGAGCCTGAGGAGCGTTTTAATTCTGACATTTGGACTATAGGATGTATACTTGACCGATCGAAAAATACGCGTTCAATGGTGGTATTCGTATAAATTTAATCTTGTTTACATACCAAGCCATAGATGATTTTGATTAAAATGTTGAATTATTATGCTTTTCAGAGGCTAGAAAGCGTTTTAATTATCACATTTCGACTATAGGATCAATACTTGTTTTTTCGAGAAATTCGGGTTAGAGAATTCAACTACTTTGTTGTTTGCTATTTAGACGATCTCTTGATCTTTAGTAAAACTTGGCTGGAGCAAGCATTTAACACACCTGGAAGCTGTTCTGCAAAAATTGAAAGATGTTAATATGTCCATCAAGTTTTCAAAGTGCAAATTTGCTTCTAAAGAAATTGCTTTTCTTGGACATATTTTTCTGGAAATGAAATTAAGGTAGATAGTAGCAAGAATTCTGCTATAATAAATTTTCCAACACCAAATAACAAAAGGTCACTTCGAAAATTCTTGGGTTTAGTTAACTGGAGAAGAAAATTCGTGAATAAATTTGCAGAAGTTGCCCACCCACTTTATGAACTTCTAAAGTCGAATATTCTCTGGACGTGGATGGAAGTGCATGTAGAAGCTTTTGAAAGGTTACATGATTTGGTTATATCTCCAGAAGCTTTAGCACAGCCTAATTTTTCTAAACCTTTTAACATAAATTTAGATGGTTCAAAGAAAGGTTTTGGAGGTGTTTTATGGCAAAATGGAGAGACACCAGAAGATAACCCCAGGATTATTCAATATGCAAATATCGTGGTATTGAGTTATTGAGTTACAGTACACATGAAATCGAATGTTTAGCAATTATTTTTGCTTTTGAGAAATTTTATATTTATGTAGCCGGAACTAAAATTAATTTGTTCAGAGATCACAAATCTCTTTCTTGGCTGGAGTCAGCAAGAACTTTAAATCCACGTTTAAATAGATGGTGTTTAAAACTACAAAGTCTTGATTATGATATCCACCATGTTTCTGGAGTAAACAATCAAGCGGCTGACACATTAAGTCGATATCCTGACACTACTACAGGAAATATTTCTTTATCTGATTTGTTTATTAATATCTTAAAATTGGATATTATTGAAGATGATACTTTGGAATTCTGGAAGGAGTCTCAACATGGTGACGCATATTGTAGTGCTTTAATTCAGAAGATTGAGAACTGAAATTTTCCAAGTCTTGTAAGACTCAGAATGCTTTCCAAGATGGCATTCTATTTTTAAAATGTGTTTCTGAAGATAATTGGAGATTAGTTGTGCCAGTTTCATTACTACCGAAAATCTTACATAAACTGTATGATTTGCAAGGACATTTTGGATATAGATAGGTTTTCAGTAAATGTAAGAAATTATATTTTTGGCCAAAGATGAACATGTATTAAGATGTATTAAACAGTATTTGAAGAATTGTTTAACTTGCGCCAGAACTAAACAAGTTGTTTTGAAAAATGAAAAGGATGATTTACACGTTTATTCTACCAGTCAACATTATTTGATTTCAGTAGGACCACTTCCGAAATCTCAAGGTTACACATTTATATTGACTGTAATAGATGTAATGTCTAAGTTTCTTATGGCATATCCTTTAAGGAAAGCAACATCTAGAGAAGTAATTCATGAATTTAAACTTCAATATTTTTATCATCATCCTGTATGTAATAGTCTACTGTCTGATAATGGTTCGCAATTCAAGTCACAAGAATGGAAAACTTTTGTGGAAGAATTTAAAATAAGGCATATCACAACTTCAGTTTATTCTCAGTTTGCCAATCCTATTGAACGATACAACAAGGAGTGAAATAGATTATTACGACTGTACATAAACAAAAATCATGAACATTGGTCAAAATATTTAAGTTTTGTTTTAGGACTATTAAATAACTCCGTATCTGAAGTAACGGGATACACTCCAAATGAATTATTTTTGCATCATGAAATAAGAGATTCTGTTTTAAACCAAATTGATTGGCCTGAGACATTGAAAGCAGTTCCTTGGAAATATAAATGTTTAATTGCCAAATCTCGTTTGAAGGAAAAATATAAAATCAAGCCTAAGGAAACTAGTGATAGATACACGAGGATAGAGACTGTAACGTCCAAGTTACCGGGTGCTTTTATCTTTTGGGTAAACTGGGCCACTCTTTGTTACAAACAATTTCCTAGAGTCCTGGATCTAAATTATATGCACCTCGGCATACGTCACAAAATCTAAATGGGGGGGTAGTGATTATGAAAAAGGGGAGTGTAACAATCTTTACAATGATATCCACAAAGCAATTATTTATACAAAGTATTTCCAAAGGGAGGAGAACGTATTCCCAATAAAGTTTTTCAAAAATGCGTTGCGCAATCCCTGCAAAATAAATTATGTCACTAAACTATCACTACACAACTTTTTACCAATCTACCAATCGCTATCTACTATATCACACACACTCTTGCATACTAGTAAGTGTAAGCGCACGACGAATTAGGAAGGTACTTAGAGTAAATTGCATCAACAAAAAAGTCAAAGATTCAATTTTAACAATTTAATAACAATAGTGTAACTCATTTTTGGCATTCTAACAATTTACAACGATTTTAAGCGTAATTTTTCCAGTAATAATCAATGAACTCAACAACGAATTCAAAAAGGTCGACGCATCGAACTAAGTCAAAGGTATACAATTTATTTTAACTTGCATTTATATCCAAGTTTTAAGTTTCCTTCATTCTACATTACATTAATCAAAGAACACTTCTTACACCTTCAATAATAAACAACCACCGATTTGTTCGTGATCACAAGTTCATAAAAATGTGGAAAACCCACATTTTTGAAAAAGACAAACGTCACCAAGAAATTACAAAAAATCTTATTGGTACGTATAAGAAAGGTTCCACCCCTTTAGATGCTCATTCCCAAATTACGTGTTTCATTGCCTCATTCAATTACAACAAAGTTTTAACTAAGTCTAAACGACCGAAAAGGAGAAATGTGAGGGGAAGTTACGTTAACGAAATTTCGTCGCGATTACCTGATGCGAGGTGTCTTATAAAAAATGTCAACCGTTGTTCTAGTTAATATAAATGTTGGTGTAAGCACACTGCAGAATAGTTAATATGGTACCCAATTTTGCATCCGCGTATTTTGCGTTTCCATTTTATAAATTTAAAGTGAGGGACAGACGACGCACTATCGAAGAGAACAGTTTATTTTACAACAAGCCGTATTCAGTTCTCAATTACGTGCATTTTTTACATTTTTGTACAAGGAAGGTTTATTTCTGTAATATGGCGCACTTCGTAAGCAACTCACACATATCGGGCTCAAATATTAAACTCGTGCTTTTTGTCTGTCGCACTTCTATTCACCACTAATGTAACAAATCTACCTTGATTTTGGATGTTGCCACTCTCGTAGTCCTGCAAAAAGGTGTGGGTGCCCAACTTCCTTCACTTTTTGATCGTCAAATCCTCGTTGACCAACGTACGCCTTGATTGGATTCCGACGTAGAACATTTTTCATTGCCAAAAATTACTTATAATTTGCAGACTGTCGAAATGGTCTTTTTCGCAATCCACGTGCCCATTTCCAACAAATAACGTAATTTAAGAAATTGTGGTTAGCACCTTTACCACAAATGTTCCGGAATTGTATTTAAAGAAGCACTTGCAATTCATCGCGTGTTATAGGTAACATGGTAGAGAACGTCAAAGTTCAGAGAGTCGTACCAAAAGGTAGTCGACGGAACCAAACGCAATACACGACTGTTGCCTCTAGCTGCACATGTCTACCGTTCTCGTCTTCCGTTGATTTAGGGGGCGTGGTTTTACGATTCGATAACAGGAGAGTGATTATAGGAGCCATCTGTCGTAACTCATGAGAATTAAATCATGAGCGATTATACATCGCTTAATTTTGAGCGGAGCATTTATTTTTTTTCAACGAAGTTGGAAAGTTGTAAGATTTTGCTAATTTTACTGCATCAAATCGTTACAAGACCAATGATATAGTATTAGTCAAAAACCATGGACAAAGCTGTGCTGAGTGTAAACGAATACACAAATTTATGGACTTGTGGCTTGGTCCATATTTAAAGAAACCAATGGTAACTGTTGTGAACTGTTATCGTTGGATGGAAAGGGAACTGTACAAACACATAATGTATCCAATTTAAAGAAATTCAATTGTAGCCAGGAAAGAAAGGACGAATTATGTAAACTTTCAAAAGATTTCAACAGCAATTTATTAAGAAATGTTAATATGTTTTCAATAATTATGATATGTTTTAAAATATTTTCTGTGTTAATTAATGACAATATGTATGTCATGAGGAAGTTTGTTTTCATCATGTTATCTAAAAATTTTAAAACCAATGTTCTAAAATTTTTCTCCGAAGGAGGGAGAATGTTGTGACTGTTTTCAAATTGTAAAATATATAATCACTTCTTGTGTAAAAGAAAAAGAAAGAAATGTCATAGCATACTGTTTTGTTGCGTAGCAACCAGTTGTAAGAAACATTTGAAAAGAGATAACAAGAACGTTTTGCATATAATCGAATCTTAGTAATTTTTGCATAATTAATGTATTTAATCAGTGCAAATAATAAGTATACTCATCAGATAACAGAGTTGTGATTTTGAACTATATACATTAATGTTATTTCATAATTTGCTGTGAAGTAGAACAGTGATTTACTGAGTACAATGTAAAATGCTCATGCCTCTACGACACTAGCAATCCCCATCTTCGAAAATTAGACAAGAGGCACAAAACGCGAAGTAAAATGAACTAAATCAATCAATCAATCCATCAATCGTTTCAAAATAATTTTAAGTACAGACCAAACCAGAGATGATTTTCATTAAACTCTTGAATTATTATCCCTTCAGAGTCTGAAAAGAGTTTTAATTATTACATTCGCGTTTAATGCAAATACTCACTTGAAACTCATTTTCTATACTGACCAAGCCAGATATGATTTTCATTAAAATGTTGAATTATTAACCCTTTCAGAGCCTGAAAAGAGTTTTAATTATGACATTCAGACTATACGATCGAAACTTGATGTCTCGAGTATTTTCACGTTCAATTCTAGTACTCGTTTGAAACTCATTTTCTCTACAGACCAAGCCAGAGATGATTTTCATTAAAATGTAAAATTATTATGCTTTTTAGAGACATTAAAGCGTTTTAATTATGACATTTCGACTATTGGATATAAACTTAATTTTTCGAGAAATTCGTTTAAATGCTAATACTTACTTGAAACTCATTTTCCATACAGACCAAGCCAGAGATGATTTTAATAAAAATGGTGTATTATTATGCTCTTCAGAGCCTGAGGAGCGTTTTAATTCTGACATTTGGACTATAGGATGTATACTTGACCGATCGAAAAATACGCGTTCAATGGTGGTATTCGTATAAAATTAATCTTGTTTACATACCAAGCCATAGATGATTTTGATTAAAATGTTGAATTATTATGCTTTTCAGAGGCTAGAAAGCGTTTTAATTATCACATTTCGACTATAGGATCAATACTTGTTTTTTCGAGAAATTCGGGTTCGAGAATTCAACTACTTTGTTGTTTGCTATTTAGACGATCTCTTGATCTTTAGTAAAACTTGGCAGGAGCAAGCATTTAACACACCTGGAAGCTGTTCTGCAAAAATTGAAAGATGTTAATATGTCCATCAAGTTTTCAAAGTGCAAATTTGCTTCTAAAGAAATTGCTTTTCTTGGACATATTTTTCTGGAAATGAAATTAAGGTAGATAGTAGCAAGAATTCTGCTATAATAAATTTTCCAACACCAAATAACAAAAGGTCACTTCGAATATTATTGGGTTTAGTTAACTGGAGAAGAAAATTCGTGAATAAATTTGCAGAAGTTGCCCACCCACTTTATGAACTTCTAAAGTCGAATATTCTCTGGACGTGGATGGAAGTGCATGTAGAAGCTTTTGAAAGGTTACGTGATTTGGTTGTATCTCCAGAAGCTTTAGCACAGCCTAATTTTTCTAAACCTTTTAACATAAATTTAGATGGTTCAAAGAAAGGTTTTGGAGGTGTTTTATGGCAAAATGGAGAGACACCAGAAGATAACCCCGGGATTATTCAATATGCAAGTATCGTGGTATTGAGTTATCTTACAGTACACATGAAATCGAATGTTTAGCAATTATTTTTGCTTTTGAGAAATTTTATATTTATGTAGCCGGAACTAAAATTAATTTGTTCAGAGATCACAAATCTCTTTCTTAGCTGGAGTCAGCAAGAACTTTAAATCCACGTTTAAATAGATGGTGTTTAAAACTACAAAGTTTTGATTATGATATCCACCATGTTTCTGGAGTAAACAATCAAGCGGCTGACACATTAAGTCGATATTCTGACACTACTACAGGAGATATTTCTTTATCTGATTTGTTTATTAATATCTTAAAATTGGATATTATTGAAGATGATACTTTGGAATTCTGGAAGGAGTCTCAACATCGTGACGCATATTGTAGTGCTTTAATTCAAAAGATTGAGAACTGAAATTTTCCAAGTCTTGTAAGACTCGGAATGCTTTCCAAGATAGCATTCTATTTTTAAAATGTGTTTCTGAAGATAATTGGAGATTAGTTGTGCCAGTTTCATTAATACCGAAAATCTTACATAAACTGTATGATTTGCAAGGACATTTTGGATATAGATAGGTTTTCAGTAAATGTAAGAAATGATATTATTGGCCAAAGATGAACTTCAGTATTAAACAGTATTTGAAGAATTGTTTAACTTGCGCCAGAACTAAACAAGTTGTTTTGAAAAATGAAAAGGATGATTTACACGTTTATTCTACCAGTCAACATTATTTGATTTCAGTAGGACCACTTCCGAAATCTCAAGGTTACACATTTATATTGACTGTAATAGATGTAATGTCTAAGTTTCTTATGGCATATCCTTTAAGGAAAGCAACATCTAGAGAAGTAATTCATGAATTTAAACTTCAATATTTTTATCATCATCCTGTATGTAATAGTCTACTGTCTGATAATGGTTCGCAATTCAAGTCACAAGAATGGAAAACTTTTGTGGAAGAATTTAAAATAAGGCATATCACAACTTCAGTTTATTCTCAGTTTGCCAATCCTATTGAACGATACAACAAGGAGTGAAATAGATTATTACGACTGTACATAAACAAAAATCATGAACATTGGTCAAAATATTTAAGTTTTGTTTTAGGACTATTAAATAACTCCGTATCTGAAGTAACGGGATACACTCCAAATGAATTATTTTTGCATCATGAAATAAGAGATTCTGTTTTAAACCAAATTGATTGGCCTGAGACATTGAAAGCAGTTCCTTGGAAATATAAATGTTTAATTGCCAAATCTCGTTTGAAGGAAAAATATAAAATCAAGCCTAAGGAAACTAGTGATAGATACACGAGGATAGAGACTGTAACGTCCAAGTTACCGGGTGCTTTTATCTTTTGGGTAAACTGGGCCACTCTTTGTTACAAACAATTTCCTAGAGTCCTGGATCTAAATTATATGCACCTCGGCATACGTCACAAAATCTAAATGGGGGGGTAGTGATTATGAAAAAGGGGAGTGTAACAATCTTTACAATGATATCCACAAAGCAATTATTTATACAAAGTATTTCCAAAGGGAGGAGAACGTATTCCCAATAAAGTTTTTCAAAAATGCGTTGCGCAATCCCTGCAAAATAAATTATGTCACTAAACTATCACTACACAACTTTTTACCAATCTACCAATCGCTATCTACTATATCACACACACTCTTGCATACTAGTAAGTGTAAGCGCACGACGAATTAGGAAGGTACTTAGAGTAAATTGCATCAACAAAAAAGTCAAAGATTCAATTTTAACAATTTAATAACAATAGTGTAACTCATTTTTGGCATTCTAACAATTTACAACGATTTTAAGCGTAATTTTTCCAGTAATAATCAATGAACTCAACAACGAATTCAAAAAGGTCGACGCATCGAACTAAGTCAAAGGTATACAATTTATTTTAACTTGCATTTATATCCAAGTTTTAAGTTTCCTTCATTCTACATTACATTAATCAAAGAACACTTCTTACACCTTCAATAATAAACAACCACCGATTTGTTCGTGATCACAAGTTCATAAAAATGTGGAAAACCCACATTTTTGAAAAAGACAAACGTCACCAAGAAATTACAAAAAATCTTATTGGTACGTATAAGAAAGGTTCCACCCCTTTAGATGCTCATTCCCAAATTACGTGTTTCATTGCCTCATTCAATTACAACAAAGTTTTAACTAAGTCTAAACGACCGAAAAGGAGAAATGTGAGGGGAAGTTACGTTAACGAAATTTCGTCGCGATTACCTGATGCGAGGTGTCTTATAAAAAATGTCAACCGTTGTTCTAGTTAATATAAATGTTGGTGTAAGCACACTGCAGAATAGTTAATATGGTACCCAATTTTGCATCCGCGTATTTTGCGTTTCCATTTTATAAATTTAAAGTGAGGGACAGACGACGCACTATCGAAGAGAACAGTTTATTTTACAACAAGCCGTATTCAGTTCTCAATTACGTGCATTTTTTACATTTTTGTACAAGGAAGGTTTATTTCTGTAATATGGCGCACTTCGTAAGCAACTCACACATATCGGGCTCAAATATTAAACTCGTGCTTTTTGTCTGTCGCACTTCTATTCACCACTAATGTAACAAATCTACCTTGATTTTGGATGTTGCCACTCTCGTAGTCCTGCAAAAAGGTGTGGGTGCCCAACTTCCTTCACTTTTTGATCGTCAAATCCTCGTTGACCAACGTACGCCTTGATTGGATTCCGACGTAGAACATTTTTCATTGCCAAAAATTACTTATAATTTGCAGACTGTCGAAATGGTCTTTTTCGCAATCCACGTGCCCATTTCCAACAAATAACGTAATTTAAGAAATTGTGGTTAGCACCTTTACCACAAATGTTCCGGAATTGTATTTAAAGAAGCACTTGCAATTCATCGCGTGTTATAGGTAACATGGTAGAGAACGTCAAAGTTCAGAGAGTCGTACCAAAAGGTAGTCGACGGAACCAAACGCAATACACGACTGTTGCCTCTAGCTGCACATGTCTACCGTTCTCGTCTTCCGTTGATTTAGGGGGCGTGGTTTTACGATTCGATAACAGGAGAGTGATTATAGGAGCCATCTGTCGTAACTCATGAGAATTAAATCATGAGCGATTATACATCGCTTAATTTTGAGCGGAGCATTTATTTTTTTTCAACGAAGTTGGAAAGTTGTAAGATTTTGCTAATTTTACTGCATCAAATCGTTACAAGACCAATGATATAGTATTAGTCAAAAACCATGGACAAAGCTGTGCTGAGTGTAAACGAATACACAAATTTATGGACTTGTGGCTTGGTCCATATTTAGTTAAAGAAACCAATGGTAACTGTTGTGAACTGTTATCGTTGGATGGAAAGGGAACTGTACAAACACATAATGTATCCAATTTAAAGAAATTCAATTGTAGCCAGGAAAGAAAGGACGAATTATGTAAACTTTCAAAAGATTTCAACAGCAATTTATTAAGAAATGTTAATATGTTTTCAATAATTATGATATGTTTTAAAATATTTTCTGTGTTAATTAATGACAATATGTATGTCATGAGGAAGTTTGTTTTCATCATGTTATCTAAAAATTTTAAAACCAATGTTCTAAAATTTTTCTCCGAAGGAGGGAGAATGTTGTGACTGTTTTCAAATTGTAAAATATATAATCACTTCTTGTGTAAAAGAAAAAGAAAGAAATGTCATAGCATACTGTTTTGTTGCGTAGCAACCAGTTGTAAGAAACATTTGAAAAGAGATAACAAGAACGTTTTGCATATAGTTCGAATCTTAGTAATTTTTGCATAATTAATGTATTTAATCAGTGCAAATAATAAGTATACTCATCAGATAACAGAGTTGTCATTTTGAACTATATACATTAATGTTATTTCATAATTTGCTGTGAAGTAGAACAGTGATTTACTGAGTACAATGTAAAATGCTCATGCCTCTACGACACTAGCAATCCCCATCTTCGAAAATTAGACAAGAGGCACAAAACGCGAAGTAAAATGAACTAAATCAATCAATCAATCCATCAATCGTTTCAAACTAATTTTAAGTACAGACCAAACCAGAGATGATTTTCATTAAACTCTTGAATTATTATCCCTTCAGAGTCTGAAAAGAGTTTTAATTATTACATTCGCGTTTAATGCAAATACTCACTTGAAACTCATTTTCTATACTGACCAAGCCAGATATGATTTTCATTAAAATGTTGAATTATTAACCCTTTCAGAGCCTGAAAAGAGTTTTAATTATGACATTCAGACTATACGATCGAAACTTGATGTCTCGAGTATTTTCACGTTCAATTCTAGTACTCGTTTGAAACTCATTTTCTCTACAGACCAAGCCAGAGATGATTTTCATTAAAATGTAAAATTATTATGCTTTTTAGAGACATTAAAGCGTTTTAATTATGACATTTCGACTATTGGATATAAACTTAATTTTTCGAGAAATTCGTTTAAATGCTAATACTTACTTGAAACTCATTTTCCATACAGACCAGGCCAGAGATGATTTTAATAAAAATGGTGTATTATTATGCTCTTCAGAGCCTGAGGAGCGTTTTAATTCTGACATTTGGACTATAGGATGTATACTTGACCGATCGAAAAATACGCGTTCAATGGTGGTATTCGTATAAAATTAATCTTGTTTACATACCAAGCCATAGATGATTTTGATTAAAATGTTGAATTATTATGCTTTTCAGAGGCTAGAAAGCGTTTTAATTATCACATTTCGACTATAGGATCAATACTTGTTTTTTCGAGAAATTCGGGTTCGAGAATTCAACTACTTTGTTGTTTGCTATTTAGACGATCTCTTGATCTTTAGTAAAACTTGGCAGGAGCAAGCATTTAACACACCTGGAAGCTGTTCTGCAAAAATTGAAAGATGTTAATATGTCCATCAAGTTTTCAAAGTGCAAATTTGCTTCTAAAGAAATTGCTTTTCTTGGACATATTTTTCTGGAAATGAAATTAAGGTAGATAGTAGCAAGAATTCTGCTATAATAAATTTTCCAACACCAAATAACAAAAGGTCACTTCGAATATTATTGGGTTTAGTTAACTGGAGAAGAAAATTCGTGAATAAATTTGCAGAAGTTGCCCACCCACTTTATGAACTTCTAAAGTCGAATATTCTCTGGACGTGGATGGAAGTGCATGTAGAAGCTTTTGAAAGGTTACGTGATTTGGTTGTATCTCCAGAAGCTTTAGCACAGCCTAATTTTTCTAAACCTTTTAACATAAATTTAGATGGTTCAAAGAAAGGTTTTGGAGGTGTTTTATGGCAAAATGGAGAGACACCAGAAGATAACCCCGGGATTATTCAATATGCAAGTATCGTGGTATTGAGTTATCTTACAGTACACATGAAATCGAATGTTTAGCAATTATTTTTGCTTTTGAGAAATTTTATATTTATGTAGCCGGAACTAAAATTAATTTGTTCAGAGATCACAAATCTCTTTCTTAGCTGGAGTCAGCAAGAACTTTAAATCCACGTTTAAATAGATGGTGTTTAAAACTACAAAGTTTTGATTATGATATCCACCATGTTTCTGGAGTAAACAATCAAGCGGCTGACACATTAAGTCGATATCCTGACACTACTACAGGAGATATTTCTTTATCTGATTTGTTTATTAATATCTTAAAATTGGATATTATTGAAGATGATACTTTGGAATTCTGGAAGGAGTCTCAACATCGTGACGCATATTGTAGTGCTTTAATTCAAAAGATTGAGAACTGAAATTTTCCAAGTCTTGTAAGACTCGGAATGCTTTCCAAGATAGCATTCTATTTTTAAAATGTGTTTCTGAAGATAATTGGAGATTAGTTGTGCCAGTTTCATTAATACCGAAAATCTTACATAAACTGTATGATTTGCAAGGACATTTTGGATATAGATAGGTTTTCAGTAAATGTAAGAAATGATATTATTGGCCAAAGATGAACTTCAGTATTAAACAGTATTTGAAGAATTGTTTAACTTGCGCCAGAACTAAACAAGTTGTTTTGAAAATTGAAAAGGATGATTTACACGTTTATTCTACCAGTCCACATTATTTGATTTCAGTTGATTTGATAGGACCACTTCCGAAATCTCAAGGTTACACATTTATATTGACTGTAATAGATGTAATGTCTAAGTTTCTTATGGCATATCCTTTAAGGAAAGCAACATCTAGAGAAGTAATTCATAAATTTAAACTGCAATATTTTTATCATTATCCTGTATGTAATAGTCTACTGTCTGATAATGGTTCGCAATTCAAGTCACAAGAATGGAAAACTTTTGTGGAAGAATTTAAAATAAGGCATATCACAACTTCAGTTTATTCTCAGTTTGCCAATCCTATTGAACGATACAACAAGGAGTGAAATAGATTATTACGACTGTACATAAACAAAAATCATGAACATTGGTCAAAATATTTAAGTTTTGTTTTAGGACTATTAAATAACTCCGTATCTGAAGTAACGGGATACACTCCAAATGAATTATTTTTGCGTCATGAAATAAGAGATTCTGTTTTAAACCAAATTGATTGGCCTGAGACATTGAAAGCAGTTCCTTGGAAATATAAATGTTTAATTGCCAAATCTCGTTTGAAGGAAAAATATAAAATCAAGCCTAAGGAAACTAGTGATAGATACACGAGGATAGAGACTGTAACGTCCAAGTTGCCGGGTGCTTTTATCTTTTGGGTAAACTGGGCCACTCTTTGTTACAAACAATTTCCTAGAGTCCTGGATCTAAATTATATGCACCTCGGCATACGTCACAAAATCTAAATGGGGGGGTAGTGATTATGAAAAAGGGGAGTGTAACAATCTTTACAATGATATCCACAAAGCAATTATTTATACAAAGTATTTCCAAAGGGAGGAGAACGTATTCCCAATAAAGTTTTTCAAAAATGCGTTGCGCAATCCCTGCAAAATAAATTATGTCACTAAACTATCACTACACAACTTTTTACCAATCTACCAATCGCTATCTACTATATCACACACACTCTTGCATACTAGTAAGTGTAAGCGCACGACGAATTAGGAAGGTACTTAGAGTAAATTGCATCAACAAAAAAGTCAAAGATTCAATTTTAACAATTTAATAACAATAGTGTAACTCATTTTTGGCATTCTAACAATTTACAACGATTTTAAGCGTAATTTTTCCAGTAATAATCAATGAACTCAACAACGAATTCAAAAAGGTCGACGCATCGAACTAAGTCAAAGGTATACAATTTATTTTAACTTGCATTTATATCCAAGTTTTAAGTTTCCTTCATTCTACATTACATTAATCAAAGAACACTTCTTACACCTTCAATAATAAACAACCACCGATTTGTTCGTGATCACAAGTTCATAAAAATGTGGAAAACCCACATTTTTGAAAAAGACAAACGTCACCAAGAAATTACAAAAAATCTTATTGGTACGTATAAGAAAGGTTCCACCCCTTTAGATGCTCATTCCCAAATTACGTGTTTCATTGCCTCATTCAATTACAACAAAGTTTTAACTAAGTCTAAACGACCAAAAAGGAGAAATGTGAGGGGAAGTTACGTTAACGAAATTTCGTCGCGATTACCTGATGTATGCTTTTGCGAGGTGTCTTATAAAAAATGCCAACCGTTGTTCTAGTTAATATAAATGTTGGTGTAAGCACATTGCAGAATAGTTAATATGGTACCCAATTTTGCATCCGCGTATTTTGCGTTTCCATTTTATAAATTTAAAGTGAGGGACAGACGACGCACTATAGAAGAGAACAGTTTATTTTACAACAAGCCGTATTCAGTTCCCAATTACGTGAATTTTTTACATTTTTGTACAAGGAAGGTTTATTTCTGTAATATTGCGCACTTCGTAAGCAACTCACACATATCGGGCTCAAATATTAAACTCGTGCTTTTTGTCTGTCGCACTTCTATTCACCACTAATGTAACAAATCCACTGTTTCCTACCTTGATTTTGGATGTTGCCACTCTCGTAGTCCTGGAAAAAGGTGAGGGTGCCCAACTTCCTTCACTTTTTGATCGTCAAATCCTCGTTGACCAACGTACGCCTTGATTGGATTCCGACGTAGAACATTTTTCATTGCCAAAAATTACTTATAATTTGCAGACTGTCGAAATGGTCTTTTTCGCAATCCACGTGCCCATTTCCAACAAATAACGTAATTTAAGAAATTGTGGTTAGCACCTTTACCACAAATGTTCCGGAATTGTATTTAAAGAAGCACTTGCAATTCATCGCGTGTTATAGGTAACATGGTAGAGAACGTCAAAGTTCAGAGAGTCGTTACCGATGATGCATTATGTAGCGTACCAAAAGGTAGTCGACGGAACCAAACGCAATACACGACTGTTGCTTCTAGCTGCACATGTCTACCGTTCTCGTCTTCCGTTGATTTAGGGGGCGTGGTTTTACGATTCGATAACAGGAGAGTGATTATAGGAGCCATCTGTCGTAACTCATGAGAATTAAATCATGAGCGATTATACATCGCGTAATTTTGAGCGGAGCATTTATTTTTTTTCAACGAAGTTGGAAAGTTGTAAGATTTTGCTAATTTTACTGCATCAAATCGTTACAAGACCAATGATATAGTATTAGTCAAAAACCATGGACAAAGCTGTGCTGAGTGTAAACGAATACACAAATTTATGGACTTGTGGCTTGGTCCATATTTAGTTAAAGAAACCAATGGTAACTGTTGTGAACTGTTATCGTTGGATGGAAAGGGAACTGTACAAACACATAATGTATCCAATTTAAAGAAATTCAATTGTAGCCAGGAAAGAAAGGACGAATTATGTAAACTTTCAAAAGATTTCAACAGCAATTTATTAAGAAATGTTAATATGTTTTCAATAATTATGATATGTTTTAAAATATTTTCTGTGTTAATTAATGACAATATGTATGTCATGAGGAAGTTTGTTTTCATCATGTTATCTAAAAATTTTAAAACCAATGTTCTAAAATTTTTCTCCGAAGGAGGGAGAATATTGTGACTGTTTTCAAATTGTAAAATATATAATCACTTCCTGTGTAAAAGAAAAAGAAAGAAATGTCATAGCATACTGTTTTGTTGCGTAGCAACCAGTTGTAAGAAACATTTGAAAAGAGATAACAAGAACGTTTTGCATATAGTTCGAATCTTAGTAATTTTTGCATAATTAATGTATTTAATCAGTGCAAATAATAAGTATACTCATCAGATAACAGAGTTGTGATTTTGAACTATATACATTAATGTTATTTCATAATTTGCTGTGAAGTAGAACAGTGATTTACTGAGTACAATGTAAAATGCTCATGCCTCTACGACACTAGCAATCCCCATCTTCGAAAATTAGACAAGAGGCACAAAACGCGAAGTAAAATGAACTAAATCAATCAATCAATCCATCAATCGTTTCAAACTAATTTTAAGTACAGACCAAACCAGAGATGATTTTCATTAAACTCTTGAATTATTATCCCTTCAGAGTCTGAAAAGAGTTTTAATTATTACATTCGCGTTTAATGCAAATACTCACTTGAAACTCACTTTCTATACTGACCAAGCCAGAGATGATTTTCATTAAAATGTTGAATAATTAACCCTTTCAGAGCCTGAAAAGAGTTTTAATTATGACATTCTGACTATACGATCGAAACTTGATGTCTCGAGTATTTTCACGTTCAATTCTAGTACTCGTTTGAAACTCATTTTCTCTACAGACCAAGCCAGAGATGATTTTCATTAAATGTAAAATTATTATGCTTTTTAGAGACATTAAAGCGTTTTAATTATGACATTTCGACTATTGGATATAAACTTAATTTTTCGAGAAATTCGTTTAAATGCTAATACTCACTTGAAACTCATTTTCCATACAGACCAAGCCAGAGATAATTTTAATAAAAATGGTGTATTATTATGCTCTTCAGAGCCTGAAGAGCGTTTTAATTCTGACATTTGGACTATAGGATGTATACTTGACCGATCGAAAAATACGCGTTCAATGGTGGTATTCGTATAAATTTAATCTTGTCTACATTCAAAGCCATAGATGATTTTCATTAAAATGTTGAATTATTATGCTTTTCAGAGGCTAGAAAGCGTTTTAATTATCACATTTCGACTATAGGATCAATACTTGTTTTTTCGAGAAATTCGGGTTCGAGAATTCAACTACTTTGTTGTTTGCTATTTAGACGATCTCTTGATCTTTAGTAAAACTTGGCAGGAGCAAGCATTTAACACACCTGGAAGCTGTTCTGCAAAAATTGAAATATGTTAATATGTCCATCAAGTTTTCAAAGTGCAAATTTGCTTCTAAAGAAATTGCTTTTCTTGGACATATTTTTCTGGAAATGAAATTAAGGTAGATAGTAGCAAGAATTCTGCTATAATAAATTTTCCAACACCAAATAACAAAAGGTCACTTCGAATATTATTGGGTTTAGTTAACTGGAGAAGAAAATTCGTGAATAAATTTGCAGAAGTTGCCCACCCACTTTATGAACTTCTAAAGTCGAATATTCTCTGGACGTGGATGGAAGTGCATGTAGAAGGTTTTGAAAGGTTACGTGATTTGGTTGTATCTCCAGAAGCTTTAGCACAGCCTAATTTTTCTAAACCTTTTAACATAAATTTAGATGGTTCAAAGAAAGGTTTTGGAGGTGTTTTATGGCAAAATGGAGAGACACCAGAAGATAACCCCGGGATTATTCAATATGCAAGTATCGTGGTATTGAGTTATCTTACAGTACACATGAAATCGAATGTTTAGCAATTATTTTTGCTTTTGAGAAATTTTATATTTATGTAGCCGGAACTAAAATTAATTTGTTCAGAGATCACAAATCTCTTTCTTAGCTGGAGTCAGCAAGAACTTTAAATCCACGTTTAAATAGATGGTGTTTAAAACTACAAAGTTTTGATTATGATATCCACCATGTTTCTGGAGTAAACAATCAAGCGGCTGACACATTAAGTCGATATCCTGACACTACTACAGGAGATATTTCTTTATCTGATTTGTTTATTAATATCTTAAAATTGGATATTATTGAAGATGATACTTTGGAATTCTGGAAGGAGTCTCAACATCGTGACGCATATTGTAGTGCTTTAATTCAAAAGATTGAGAACTGAAATTTTCCAAGTCTTGTAAGACTCGGAATGCTTTCCAAGATAGCATTCTATTTTTAAAATGTGTTTCTGAAGATAATTGGAGATTAGTTGTGCCAGTTTCATTAATACCGAAAATCTTACATAAACTGTATGATTTGCAAGGACATTTTGGATATAGATAGGTTTTCAGTAAATGTAAGAAATGATATTATTGGCCAAAGATGAACTTCAGTATTAAACAGTATTTGAAGAATTGTTTAACTTGCGCCAGAACTAAACAAGTTGTTTTGAAAATTGAAAAGGATGATTTACACGTTTATTCTACCAGTCCACATTATTTGATTTCAGTTGATTTGATAGGACCACTTCCGAAATCTCAAGGTTACACATTTATATTGACTGTAATAGATGTAATGTCTAAGTTTCTTATGGCATATCCTTTAAGGAAAGCAACATCTAGAGAAGTAATTCATAAATTTAAACTGCAATATTTTTATCATTATCCTGTATGTAATAGTCTACTGTCTGATAATGGTTCGCAATTCAAGTCACAAGAATGGAAAACTTTTGTGGAAGAATTTAAAATAAGGCATATCACAACTTCAGTTTATTCTCAGTTTGCCAATCCTATTGAACGATACAACAAGGAGTGAAATAGATTATTACGACTGTACATAAACAAAAATCATGAACATTGGTCAAAATATTTAAGTTTTGTTTTAGGACTATTAAATAACTCCGTATCTGAAGTAACGGGATACACTCCAAATGAATTATTTTTGCGTCATGAAATAAGAGATTCTGTTTTAAACCAAATTGATTGGCCTGAGACATTGAAAGCAGTTCCTTGGAAATATAAATGTTTAATTGCCAAATCTCGTTTGAAGGAAAAATATAAAATCAAGCCTAAGGAAACTAGTGATAGATACACGAGGATAGAGACTGTAACGTCCAAGTTGCCGGGTGCTTTTATCTTTTGGGTAAACTGGGCCACTCTTTGTTACAAACAATTTCCTAGAGTCCTGGATCTAAATTATATGCACCTCGGCATACGTCACAAAATCTAAATGGGGGGGTAGTGATTATGAAAAAGGGGAGTGTAACAATCTTTACAATGATATCCAAAAAAGCAATTATTTATACAAAGTATTTCCAAAGGGAGGAGAACGTATTCCCAATAAAGTTTTTCAAAAATGCGTTGCGCAATCCCTGCAAAATAAATTATGTCACTGAACTATCACTACACAACTTTTTACCAATCTACCAATCACTAACTACTATATCACACACACTCTTGCATACTAGTAAGTGTAAGCGCACGACGAATTAGGAAGGTACTTAGAGTAAATTGCATCAACAAAAAAGTCAAAGATTCAATTTTAACAATTTAATAACAATAGTGTAACTCATTTTTGGCATTCTAACAATTTACAACGATTTTAAGCGTAATTTTTCCAGTAATAATCAATGAACTCAACAACGAATTCAAAAAGGTCGACGCATCGAACTAAGTCAAAGGTATACAATTTATTTTAACTTGCATTTATATCCAAGTTTTAAGTTTCCTTCATTCTACATTACATTAATCAAAGAACACTTCTTACACCTTCAATAATAAACAACCACCGATTTGTTAGTGATCACAAGTTCATAAAAATGTGGAAAACCCACATTTTTGAAAAAGACAAACGTCACCAAGAAATTACAAAAAATCTTATTGGTACGTATAAGAAAGGTTCCACCCCTTTAGATGCTCATTCCCAAATTACGTGTTTCATTGCCTCATTCAATTACAACAAAGTTTTAACTAAGTCTAAACGACCAAAAAGGAGAAATGTGAGGGGAAGTTACGTTAACGAAATTTCGTCGCGATTACCTGATGTATGCTTTTGCGAGGTGTCTTATAAAAAATGCCAACCGTTGTTCTAGTTAATATAAATGTTGGTGTAAGCACATTGCAGAATAGTTAATATGGTACCCAATTTTGCATCCGCGTATTTTGCGTTTCCATTTTATAAATTTAAAGTGAGGGACAGACGACGCACTATAGAAGAGAACAGTTTATTTTACAACAAGCCGTATTCAGTTCCCAATTACGTGAATTTTTCACATTTTTGTACAAGGAAGGTTTATTTCTGTAATATGGCGCACTTCGTAAGCAACTCACACATATCGGGCTCAAATATTAAACTCGTGCTTTTTGTCTGTCGCACTTCTATTCACCACTAATGTAACAAATCCACTGTTTCCTACCTTGATTTTGGATGTTGCCACTCTCGTAGTCCTGGAAAAAGGTGTGGGTGCCCAACTTCCTTCACTTTTTGATCGTCAAATCCTCGTTGACCAACGTACGCCTTGATTGGATTCCGACGTAGAACATTTTTCATTGCCAAAAATTACTTATAATTTGCAGACTGTCGAAATGGTCTTTTTCGCAATCCACGTGTCCATTTCCAACAAATAACGTAATTTAAGAAATTGTGGTTAGCACCTTTACCACAAATGTTCCGGAATTGTATTTAAAGAAGCACTTGCAATTCATCGCGTGTTATAGGTAACATGGTAGAGAACGTCAAAGTTCAGAGAGTCGTTACCGATGATGCATTATGTAGCGTACCAAAAGGTAGTCGACGGAACCAAACGCAATACACGACTGTTGCCTCTAGCTGCACATGTCTACCGTTCTCGTCTTCCGTTGATTTAGGGGGCGTGGTTTTACGATTCGATAACAGGAGAGTGATTATAGGAGCCATCTGTCGTAACTCATGAGAATTAAATCATGAGCGATTATACATCGCGTAATTTTGAGCGGAGCATTTATTTTTTTTCAACGAAGTTGGAAAGTTGTAAGATTTTGCTAATTTTACTGCAACAAATCGTTACAAGACCAATGATATAGTATTAGTCAAAAACCATGGACAAAGCTGTGCTGAGTGTAAACGAATACACAAATTTATGGACTTGTGGCTTGGTCCATATTTAGTTAAAGAAACCAATGGTAACTGTTGTGAACTGTTATCGTTGGATGGAAAGGGAACTGTACAAACACATAATGTATCCAATTTAAAGAAATTCAATTGTAGCCAGGAAAGAAAGGACGAATTATGTAAACTTTCAAAAGATTTCAACAGCAATTTATTAAGAAATGTTAATATGTTTTCAATAATTATGATATGTTTTAAAATATTTTCTGTGTTAATTAATGACAATATGTATGTCATGAGGAAGTTTGTTTTCATCATGTTATCTAAAAATTTTAAAACCAATGTTCTAAAATTTTTCTCCGAAGGAGGGAGAATGTTGTGACTGTTTTCAAATTGTAAAATATATAATCACTTCCTGTGTAAATGAAAAAGAAAGAAATGTCATAGCATACTGTTTTGTTGCGTAGCAACCAGTTGTAAGAAACATTTGAAAAGAGATAACAAGAACGTTTTGCATATAGTTCGAATCTTAGTAATTTTTGCATAATTAATGTATTTAATAAGTGCAAATAATAAGTATACTCATCAGATAACAGAGTTGTGATTTTGAACTATATACATTAATGTTATTTCTTAATTTGCTGTGAAGTAGAACAGTGATTTACTGAGTACAATGTAAAATGCTCATGCCTCTACGACACTAGCAATCCCCATCTTCGAAAATTAGACAAGAGGCACAAAACGCGAAGTAAAATGAACTAAATCAATCAATCAATCCATCAATCGTTTCAAACTAATTTTAAGTACAGACCAAACCAGAGATGATTTTCATTAAACTCTTGAATTATTATCCCTTCAGAGTCTGAAAAGAGTTTTAATTATTACATTCGCGTTTAATGCAAATACTCACTTGAAACTCACTTTCTATACTGACCAAGCCAGAGATGATTTTCATTAAAATGTTGAATTATTAACCCTTTCAGAGCCTGAAAAGAGTTTTAGTTATGACATTCTGACTATACGATCGAAACTTGATGTCTCGAGTATTTTCACGTTCAATTCTAGTACTCGTTTGAAACTCATTTTCTCTACAGACCAAGCCAGAGATGATTTTCATTAAAATGTAAAATTATTATGCTTTTTAGAGACATTAAAGCGTTTTAATTATGACATTTCGACTATTGGATATAAACTTAATTTTTCGAGAAATTCGTTTAAATGCTAATACTCACTTGAAACTCATTTTCCATACAGACCAAGCCAGAGATAATTTTAATAAAAATGGTGTATTATTATGCTCTTCAGAGCCTGAAGAGCGTTTTAATTCTGACATTTGGACTATAGGATGTATATTTGACCGATCGAAAAATACGCGTTCAATGGTGGTATTCGTATGAAATTAATCTTGTCTACATACCAAGCCATAGATGATTTTCATTAAAATGTTGAATTATTATGCTTTTCAGAGGCTAGAAAGCGTTTTAATTATCACATTTCGACTATAGGATCAATACTTGTTTTTTCGAGAAATTCGGGTTCGAGAATTCAACTACTTTGTTGTTTGCTATTTAGACGATCTCTTGATCTTTAGTAAAACATGGCAGGAGCAAGCATTTAACACACCTGGAAGCTGTTCTGCAAAAATTGAAAGATGTTAATATGTCCATCAAATTTTTCAAAGTGCAAATTTGCTTCTAAAGATATTGCTTTTCTTGGACATATTTTTCTGGAAATGAAATTAAGGTAGATAGTAGCAAGAATTCTGCTATAATAAATTTTCCAACACCAAATAACAAAAGGTCATTTCGAAAATTCTTGGGTTTAGTTAACTGGAGAAGAAAATTCGTGAATAAATTTGCAGAAGTTGCCCACCCACTTTATGAACTTCTAAAGTCGAATATTCTCTGGACGTGGATGGAAGTGCATGTAGAAGCTTTTGAAAGGTTACGTGATTTGGTTGTATCTCCAGAAGCTTTAGCACAGCCTAATTTTTCTAAACCTTTTAACATAAATTTAGATGGTTCAAAGAAAGGTTTTGGAGGTGTTTTATGGCAAAATGGAGAGACACCAGAAGATAACCCCGGGATTATTCAATATGCAAGTATCGTGGTATTGAGTTATCTTACAGTACACATGAAATCGAATGTTTAGCAATTATTTTTGCTTTTGAGAAATTTTATATTTATGTAGCCGGAACTAAAATTAATTTGTTCAGAGATCACAAATCTCTTTCTTGGCTGGAGTCAGCAAGAACTTTAAATCCACGTTTAAATAGATGGTGTTTAAAACTACAAAGTTTTGATTATGATATCCACCATGTTTCTGGAGTAAACAATCAAGCGGCTGACACATTAAGTCGATATCCTGACACTACTACAGGAAATATTTCTTTATCTGATTTGTTTATTAATATCTTAAAATTGGATATTATTGAAGATGATACTTTGGAATTCTGGAAGGAGTCTCAACATCGTGACGCATATTGTAGTGCTTTAATTCAGAAGATTGAGAACTGAAATTTTCCAAGTCTTGTAAGACTCGGAATGCTTTCCAAGATAGCATTCTATTTTTAAAATGTGTTTCTGAAGATAATTGGAGATTAGTTGTGCCAGTTTCATTAATACCGAAAATCTTACATAAACTGTATGATTTGCAAGGACATTTTGGATATAGATAGGTTTTCAGTAAATATAATAAATTATATTATTGGCCAAAGATGAACTTCAGTATTAAACAGTATTTGAAGAATTGTTTAACTTGCGCCAGAACTAAACAAGTTGTTTTGAAAAATGAAAAGGATGATTTACACGTTTATTCTAACAGTCCACATTATTTGATTTCAGTTGATTTGATAGGACCACTTCCGAAATCTCAAGGTTACACATTTATATTGACTGTAATAGATGTAATGTCTAAGTTTCTTATGGCATATCCTTTAAGGAAAGCAACATCTAGAGAAGTAATTCATAAATTTAAACTGCTATATTTTTATCATGATCCTGTATGTAATAGTCTACTGTCTGATAATGGTTCGCAATTCAAGTCACAAGAATGGAAAACTTTTGTGGAAGAATTTAAAATAAGGCATATCACAACTTCAGTTTATTGTCAGTTTGCCAATCCTACAACAAGGAGTGAAATAGATTATTACGACTGTACATAAACAAAAATCATGAACATTGGTCAAAATATTTAAGTTTTGTTTTAGGACTATTAAATAACTCCGTATCTGAAGTAACGGGATACACTCCAAATGAATTATTTTTGCATCATGAAATAAGAGATTCTGTTTTAAACCAAATTGATTGGCCTGAGACATTGAAAGCAGTTCCTTGGAAATATAAATGTTTAATTGCCAAACCTCGTTTGAAGGAAAAATATAAAATCAAGCCTAAGGAAACTAGTGATAGATACACGAGGATAGAGACTGTAACGTCCAAGTTGCCGGGTGCTTATATCTTTTGGGTAAACTGGGCCACTCTTTGTTACAAACAATTTCCTAGAGTCCTTGATCTAAATTATATGCACCTCGGCATACGTCACAAAATCTAAATGGAGGGGTAGTGATTATGAAAAAGGGGAGTGTAACAATCTTTACAATGATATCCACAAAGCAATTATTTATACAAAGTATTTCCAAAGGGAGGAGAACGTATTCCCAATAAAGTTTTTCAAAAATGCGTTGCGCAATCCCTGCAAAATAAATTATGTCACTACACAACTTTTTACCAATCTACCAATCACTAACTACTATATCACACACACTCTTGCATACTAGTAAGTGTAAGCGCACGACGAATTAGGAAGGTACTTAGAGTAAATTGCATCAACAAAAAAGTCAAAGATTCAATTTTAACAATTTAATAACAATAGTGTAACTCATTTTTGGCATTCTAACAATTTACAACGATTTTAAGCGTAATTTTTCCAGTAATAATCAATGAACTCAACAACGAATTCAAAAAGTCGACGCATCGAACTAAGTCAAAGGTATACAATTTATTTTAACTTGCATTTATATCCAAGTTTTAAGTTTCCTTCATTCTACATTACATTAATCAAAGAACACTTCTTACACCTTCAATAATAAACAACCACCGATTTGTTCGTGATCACAAGTTCATAAAAATGTGGAAAACCCACATTTTTGAAAAAGACAAACGTCAACAAGAAATTACAAAAAATTTTATTGGTACGTATAAGAAAGGTTCCACCCCTTTAGATGCTCATTCCCAAATTACGTGTTTCATTGCCTCATTCAATTACAACAAAGTTTTAACTAAGTCTAAACGACCAAAAAGGAGAAATGTGAGGGGAAGTTACGTTAACGAAATTTCGTCGCGATTACCTGATGCGAGGTGTCTTATAAAAAATGCCAACCGTTGTTCTAGTTAATATAAATGTTGGTGTAAGCACATTGCAGAATAGTTAATATGGTACCCAATTTTGCATCCGCGTATTTTGCGTTTCCATTTTATAAATTTAAAGTGAGGGACAGACGACGCACTATCGAAGAGAACAGTTTATTTTACAACAAGCCGTATTCAGTTCTCAATTACGTGAATTTTTTACATTTTTGTACAAGGAAGGTTTATTTCTGTAATATGGCGCACTTCGAAAGCAACTCACACATATCTGGCTCAAATATTAAACTCGTGCTTTTTGTCTGTCGCACTTCTATTCACCACTAATGTAACAAATCCACTGTTTTCTACCTTGATTTTGGATGTTGCCACTCTCATAGTCCTGGAAAAAGGTGTGGGTGCCCAACTTCCTTCACTTTCTGATCGTCAAATCCTCGTTGACCAACGTACGCCTTGATTGGATTCCGACGTAGAACATTTTTCATTGCCAAAAATTACTTATAATTTGCAGACTGTCGAAATGGTCTTTTTCGCAATCCACGTGTCCATTTCCAACAAATAACATAATTTAAGAAATTGTGGTTAGCACCTTTAACACAAATGTTCCGGAATTGTATTTAAAGAAGCACTTGCAATTCATCGCGTGTTATAGGTAACATGGTAGAGAACGTCAAAGTTCAGAGAGTCGTTACCGATGATGCATTATGTAGCGTACCAAAAGGTAGTCGACGGAACCAAACGCAATACACGACTGTTGCCTCTAGCTGCACATGTCTACCGTTCTCGTCTTCCGTTGATTTAGGGGGCGTGGTTTTACGATTCGATAACAGGAGAGTGATTATAGGAGCCATCTGTCGTAACTCATGAGAATTAAATCATGAGCGATTATACATCGCGTAATTTTGAGCGGAGCATTTATTTTTTTTCAACGAAGTTGGAAAGTTGTAAGATTTTGCTAATTTTACTGCAACAAATCGTTACAAGACCAATGATATAGTATTAGTCAAAAACCATGGACAAAGCTGTGCTGAGTGTAAACGAATACACAAATTTATGGACTTGTGGCTTGGTCCATATTTAGTTAAAGAAACCAATGGTAACTGTTGTGAACTGTTATCGTTGGATGGAAAGGGAACTGTACAAACACATAATGTATCCAATTTAAAGAAATTCAATTGTAGCCAGGAAAGAAAGGACGAATTATGTAAACTTTCAAAAGATTTCAACAGCAATTTATTAAGAAATGTTAATATGTTTTCAATAATTATGATATGTTTTAAAATATTTTCTGTGTTAATTAATGACAATATGTATGTCATGAGGAAGTTTGTTTTCATCATGTTATCTAAAAATTTTAAAACCAATGTTCTAAAATTTTTCTCCGAAGGAGGGAGAATGTTGTGACTGTTTTCAAATTGTAAAATATATAATCACTTCTTGTGTAAAAGAAAAAGAAAGAAATGTCATAGCATACTGTTTTGTTGCGTAGCAACCAGTTGTAAGAAACATTTGAAAAGAGATAACAAGAACGTTTTGCATATAGTTCGAATCTTAGTAATTTTTGCATAATTAATGTATTTAATCAGTGCAAATAATAAGTATACTCATCAGATAACAGAGTTGAGATTTTGAACTATATACATTAATGTTATTTCATAATTTGCTGTGAAGTAGAACAGTGATTTACTGAGTACAATGTAAAATGCACATGCCTCTACGACACTAGCAATCCCCATCTTCGAAAATTAGACAAGAGGCACAAAACGCGAAGTAAAATGAACTAAATCAATCAATCAATCCATCAATCGTTTCAAAAAAATTTTAAGTACAGACCAAACCAGAGATGATTTTCATTAAACTCTTGAATTATTATCACTTCAGAGTCTTAAAAGAGTTTTAATTATTACATTCGCGTTTAATGCAAATAGTCACTTGAAACTCACTTTCTATACTGAGCAAGCCAGAGATGATTTTCATTAAAATGTTGAATTATTAACCCTTTCAGAGCCTGAAAAGAGTTTTAATTATGACATTCTGACTATACGATCGAAACTTGATGTCTCGAGTATTTTCACGTTCAATTCTAGTACTCGTTTGAAACTCATTTTCTCCACAGACCAAGCCAGAGATGATTTTCATTAAAATGTAGAATTATTATGCTTTTTAGAGACATTAAAGCGTTTTAATTATGACATTTCGACTATTGGATATAAACTTAATTTTTCGACAGAGCCTGAAGAGCGTTTTAATTCTGACATTTGGACTATAGGATGTATATTTGACCGATCGAAAAATACGCGTTCAATGGTGGTATTCGTATGAAATTAATCTTGTCTACATACCAAGCCATAGATGATTTTGATTAAAATGTTGAATTATTATGCTTTTCAGAGGCTAGAAAGCGTTTTAATTATCACATTTCGACTATAGGATCAATACTTGTTTTTTCGAGAAATTCGGGTTCGAGAATTCAACTACTTTGTTGTTTGCTATTTAGACGATCTCTTGATCTTTAGTAAAACTTGGCAGGAGCAAGCATTTAACACACCTGGAAGCTGTTCTGCAAAAATTGAAAGATGTTAATATGTCCATCAAGTTTTCAAAGTGCAAATTTGCTTCTAAAGAAATTGCTTTTCTTGGACATATTTTTCTGGAAATGAAATTAAGGTAGATAGTAGCAAGAATTCTGCTATAATAAATTTTCCAACACCAAATAACAAAAGGTCACTTCGAATATTATTGGGTTTAGTTAACTGGAGAAGAAAATTCGTGAATAAATTTGCAGAAGTTGCCCACCCACTTTATGAACTTCTAAAGTCGAATATTCTCTGGACGTGGATGGAAGTGCATGTAGAAGCTTTTGAAAGGTTACGTGATTTGGTTGTATCTCCAGAAGCTTTAGCACAGCCTAATTTTTCTAAACCTTTTAACATAAATTTAGATGGTTCAAAGAAAGGTTTTGGAGGTGTTTTATGGCAAAATGGAGAGACACCAGAAGATAACCCCAGGATTATTCAATATGCAAGTATCGTGGTATTGAGTTATCTTACAGTACACATGAAATCGAATGTTTAGCAATTATTTTTGCTTTTGAGAAATTTTATATTTATGTAGCCGGAACTAAAATTAATTTGTTCAGAGATCACAAATCTCTTTCTTAGCTGGAGTCAGCAAGAACTTTAAATCCACGTTTAAATAGATGGTGTTTAAAACTACAAAGTTTTGATTATGATATCCACCATGTTTCTGGAGTAAACAATCAAGCGGCTGACACATTAAGTCGATATCCTGACACTACTACAGGAGATATTTCTTTATCTGATTTGTTTATTAATATCTTAAAATTGGATATTATTGAAGATGATACTTTGGAATTCTGGAAGGAGTCTCAACATCGTGACGCATATTGTAGTGCTTTAATTCAGAAGATTGAGAACTGAAATTTTCCAAGTCTTGTAAGACTCGGAATGCTTTCCAAGATAGCATTCTATTTTTAAAATGTGTTTCTGAAGATAATTGGAGATTAGTTGTGCCAGTTTCATTAATACCGAAAATCTTACATAAACTGTATGATTTGCAAGGACATTTTGGATATAGATAGGTTTTCAGTAAATATAATAAATTATATTATTGGCCAAAGATTAACTTCAATATTAAACAGTATTTGAAGAATTGTTTAACTTGCGCCAGAACTAAACAAGTTGTTTTGAAAAATGAAAAGGATGATTTACACGTTTATTCTACCAGTCCACATTATTTGATTTCAGTTGATTTGATAGGACCACTTCCGAAATCTCAAGGTTACACATTTATATTGACTGTAATAGATGTAATGTCTATGTTTCTTATGGCATATCCTTTAAGGAAAGCAACATCTAGAGAAGTAATTCATAAATTTAAACAACAATATTTTTATCATTATCCTGTATGTAATAGTCTACTGTCTGATAATGGTTCGCAATTCAAGTCACAAGAATGGAAAACTTTTGTGGAAGAATTTAAAATAAGGCATATCACAACTTCAGTTTATTCTCAGTTTGCCAATCCTATTGAACGATACAACAAGGAGTGAAATAGATTATTACGACTGTACATAAACAAAAACATGAACATTGGTCAAAATATTTAAGTTTTGTTTCAGGAATATTAAATAACTCCGTATCTGAAGTAACGGGATACACTCCAAATGAATTATTTTTGCATCATGAAATAAGAGATTCTGTTTTAAACCAAATTGATTGGCCTGAGACATTGAAAGCAGTTCCTTGGAAATATAAATGTTTAATTGCCAAATCTCGTTTGAAGGAAAAATATAAAATCAAGCCTAAGGAAACTAGTGATAGATACACGAGGATAGAGACTGTAACGTCCAAGTTGCCGGGTGCTTTTATCTTTTGGGTAAACTGGGCCACTCTTTGTTACAAACAATTTCCTAGAGTCCTGGATCTAAATTATATGCACCTCGGCATACGTCACAAAATCTAAATGGGGGGGTAGTGATTATGAAAAAGGGGAGTGTAACAATCTTTACAATGATATCCACAAAGCAATTATTTATACAAAGTATTTCCAAAGGGAGGAGAACGTATTCCCAATAAAGTTTTTCAAAAATGCGTTGTGCAATCCCTGCAAAATAAATTATGTCACTACACAACTTTTTACCAATCTACCAATCACTAACTACTATATCACACACACTCTTGCATACTAGTAAGTGTAAGCGCACGACGAATTAGGAAGGTACTTAGAGTAAATTGCATCAACAAAAAAGTCAAAGATTCAATTTTAACAATTTAATAACAATAGTGTAACTCATTTTTGGCATTCTAACAATTTACAACGATTTTAAGCGTAATTTTTCCAGTAATAATCAATGAACTCAACAACGAATTCAAAAAGGTCGACGCATCGAACTAAGTCAAAGGTATACAATTTATTTTAACTTGCATTTATATCCAAGTTTTAAGTTTCCTTCATTCTACATTACATTAATCAAAGAACACTTCTTACACCTTCAATAATAAACAACCACCGATTTGTTCGTGATCACAAGTTCATAAAAATGTGGAAAACCCACATTTTTGAAAAAGACAAACGTCACCAAGAAATTACAAAAAATCTTATTGGTACGTATAAGAAAGGTTCCACCCCTTTAGATGCTCATTCCCAAATTACGTGTTTCATTGCCTCATTCAATTACAACAAAGTTTTAACTAAGTCTAAACGACCAAAAAGGAGAAATGTGAGGGGAAGTTACGTTAACGAAATTTCGTCGCGATTACCTGATGTATGCTTTTGCGAGGTGTCTTATAAAAAATGCCAACCGTTGTTCTAGTTAATATAAATGTTGGTGTAAGCACATTGCAGAATAGTTAATATGGTACCCAATTTTGCATCCGCGTATTTTGCGTTTCCATTTTATAAATTTAAAGTGAGGGACAGACGACGCACTATAGAAGAGAACAGTTTATTTTACAACAAGCCGTATTCAGTTCCCAATTACGTGAATTTTTTACATTTTTGTACAAGGAAGGTTTATTTCTGTAATATGGCGCACTTCGTAAGCAACTCACACATATCGGACTCAAATATTAAACTCGTGCTTTTTGTCTGTCGCACTTCTATTCACCACTAATGTAACAAATCCACTGTTTCCTACCTTGATTTTGGATGTTGCCACTCTCGTAGTCCTGGAAAAAGGTGTGGGTGCCCAACTTCCTTCACTTTTTGATCGTCAAATCCTCGTTGACCAACGTACGCCTTGATTGGATTCCGACGTAGAACATTTTTCATTGCCAAAAATTACTTATAATTTGCAGACTGTCGAAATGGTCTTTTTCGCAATCCACGTGTCCATTTCCAACAAATAACGTAATTTAAGAAATTGTGGTTAGCATCTTTACCACAAATGTTCCGGAATTGTATTTAAAGAAGCACTTGCAATTCATCGCGTGTTATAGGTAACATGGTAGAGAACGTCAAAGTTCAGAGAGTCGTTACCGATGATGCATTATGTAGCGTACCAAAAGGTAGTCGACGGAACCAAACGCAATACACGATTGTTGCCTCTAGCTGCACATGTCTACCGTTCTGGTCTTCCGTTGATTTAGGGGGCGTGGTTTTACGATTCGATAACAGGAGAGTGATTATAGGAGCCATCTGTCGTAACTCAAGAGAATTAAATCATGAGCGATTATACATCGCGTAATTTTGAGCGGAGCATTTTTTTTTTTTCAACGAAGTTGGAAAGTTGTAAGATTTTGCTAATTTTACTGCAACAAATCGTTACAAGACCAATGATATAGTATTAGTCAAAAACCATGGACAAAGCTGTGCTGAGTGTAAACGAATACACAAATTTATGGACTTGTGGCTTGGTCCATATTTACTTAAAGAAACCAATGGTAACTGTTGTGCTATAATAAATTTTCCAACACCAAATAACAAAAGGTCAATTCGACGCAAGGGTTTAGTTAACTGGAGAAGAAAATTCGTGAATAAATTTGCAGAAGTTGCCCACCCACTTTATGAACTTCTAAAGTCGAATATTCTCTGGACGTGGATGGAAGTGCATGTAGAAGCTTTTGAAAGGTTACGTGATTTGGTTGTATCTCCAGAAGCTTTAGCACAGCCTAATTTTTCTAAACCTTTTAACATAAATTTAGATGGTTCAAAGAAAGGTTTTGGAGGTGTTTTATGGCAAAATGGAGAGACACCAGAAGATAACCCCAGGATTATTCAATATGCAAGTATCGTGGTATTGAGTTATCTTACAGTACACATGAAATCGAATGTTTAGCAATTATTTTTGCTTTTGAGAAATTTTATATTTATGTAGCCGGAACTAAAATTAATTTGTTCAGAGATCACAAATCTCTTTCTTAGCTGGAGTCAGCAAGAACTTTAAATCCACGTTTAAATAGATGGTGTTTAAAACTACAAAGTTTTGATTATGATATCCACCATGTTTCTGGAGTAAACAATCAAGCGGCTGACACATTAAGTCGATATCCTGACACTACTACAGGAGATTTTTCTTTATCTGATTTGTTTATTAATATCTTAAAATTGGATATTATTGAAGATGATACTTTGGAATTCTGGAAGGAGTCTCAACATCGTGACGCATATTGTAGTGCTTTAATTCAGAAGATTGAGAACTGAAATTTTCCAAGTCTTGTAAGACTCGGAATGCTTTCCAAGATAGCATTCTATTTTTAAAATGTGTTTCTGAAGATAATTGGAGATTAGTTGTGCCAGTTTCATTAATACCGAAAATCTTACATAAACTGTATGATTTGCAAGGACATTTTGGATATAGATAGGTTTTCAGTAAATATAAGAAATTATATTATTGGCCAAAGATGAACTTCAGTATTAAACAGTATTTGAAGAATTGTTTAACTTGCGCCAGAACTAAACAAGTTGTTTTGAAAAATGAAAAGGATGATTTACACGTTTATTCTACCAGTCCACATTATTTGATTTCAGTTGATTTGATAGGACCACTTCCGAAATCTCAAGGTTACACATTTATATTGACTGTAATAGATGTAATGTCTAAGTTTCTTATGGCATATCCTTTAAGGAAATCAACATCTAGAGAAGTAATTCATAAATTTAAACTGCAATATTTTTATCATTATCCTGTATGTAATAGTCTACTGTCTGATAATGGTTCGCAATTCAAGTCACAAGAATGGAAAACTTTTGTGGAAGAATTTAAAATAAGGCATATCACAACTTCAGTTTATTCTCAGTTTGCCAATCCTATTGAACGATACAACAAGGAGTGAAATAGATTATTACGACTGTACATAAACAAAAATCATGAACATTGGTCAAAATATTTAAGTTTTGTTTTAGGAATATTAAATAACTCCGTATCTGAAGTAACGGGATACACTCCAAATGAATTATTTTTGCATCATGAAATAAGAGATTCTGTTTTAAACCAAATTGATTGGCCTGAGACATTGAAAGCAGTTCCTTGGAAATATAAATGTTTAATTGCCAAATCTCGTTTGAAGGAAAAATATGAAATCAAGCCTAAGGAAACTAGTGATAGATACACGAGGATAGAGACTGTAACGTCCAAGTTGCCGGGTGCTTTTATCTTTTGGGTAAACTGGGCCACTCTTTGTTACAAACAATTTCCTAGAGTCCTGGATCTAAATTATATGCACCTCGGCATACGTCACAAAATCTAAATGGGGGGGTAGTGATTATGAAAAAGGGGAGTGTAACAACCTTTACAATGATATCCACAAAGCAATTATTTATACAAAGTATTTCCAAAGGGAGGAGAACGTATTCCCAATAAAGTTTTTCAAAAATGCGTTGCGCAATCCCTGCAAAATAAATTATGTCACTACACAACTTTTTACCAATCTACCAATCACTAACTACTATATCACACACACTCTTGCATACTAGTAAGTGTAAGCGCACGACGAATTAGGAAGGTACTTAGAGTAAATTGCGTCAACAAAAATGTCAAAGATTCAATTTTAACAATTTAATAACAATAGTGTAACTCATTTTTGGCATTCTAACAATTTACAACGATTTTAAGCGTAATTTTTCCAGTAATAATCAATGAACTCAACAACGAATTCAAAAAGGTCGACGCATCGAACTAAGTCAAAGGTATACAATTTATTTTAACTTGCATTTATATCCAAGTTTTAAGTTTCCTTCATTCTACATTACATTAATCAGAGAACACTTCTTACACCTTCGATAATAAACAACCACCGATTTGTTCGTGATCACAAGTTCATAGAAATGTGGAAAACCCACATTTTTGAAAAAGACAAACGTCACCAAGAAATTACAAAAAATCTTATTGGTACGTATAAGAAAGGTTCCACCCCTTTAGATGCTCATTCCCAAATTACGTGTTTCATTGCCTCATTCAATTACAACAAAGTTTTAACTAAGTCTAAACGACCAAAAAGGAGAAATGTGAGGGGAAGTTACGTTAACGAAATTTCGTCGCGATTACCTGATGTATGCTTTTGCGAGGTGTCTTATAAAAAATGCCAACCGTTGTTCTAGTTAATATAAATGTTGGTGTAAGCACATTGCAGAATAGTTAATATGGTACCCAATTTTGCATCCGCGTATTTTGCGTTTCCATTTTATAAATTTAAAGTGAGGGACAGACGACGCACTATCGAAGAGAACAGTTTATTTTACAACAAGCCGTATTCAGTTCTCAATTACGTGAATTTTTTACATTTTTGTACAAGGAAGGTTTATTTCTGTAATATGGCGCACTTCGTAAGCAACTCACACATATCGGGCTCAAATATTAAACTCGTGCTTTTTGTCTGTCGCACTTCTATTCACCACTAATGTAACAAATCCACTCTCGTAGTCCTGGAAAAAGGTGTGGGTGCCCAACTTCCTTCACTTTTTGATCGTCAAATCCTCGTTGACCAACGTACGCCTTGATTGGATTCCGACGTAGAACATTTTTCATTGCCAAAAATTACTTATAATTTGCAGACTGTCGAAATGGTCTTTTTCGCAATCCACGTGTCCATTTCCAACAAATAACGTAATTTAAGAAATTGTGGTTAGCACCTTTACCACAAATGTTCCGGAATTGTATTTAAAGAAGCACTTGCAATTCATCGCGTGTTATAGGTAACATGGTAGAGAACGTCAAAGTTCAGAGAGTCGTTACCGATGATGCATTATGTAGCGTACCAAAAGGTAGTCGACGGAACCAAACGCAATACACGATTGTTGCCTCTAGCTGCACATGTCTACCGTTCTGGTCTTCCGTTGATTTAGGGGGCGTGGTTTTACGATTCGTTAACAGGAGAGTGATTATAGGAGCCATCTGTCGTAACTCATGAGAATTAAATCATGAGCGATTATACATCGCGTAATTTTGAGCGGAGCATTTTTTTTTTTCAACGAAGTTGGAAAGTTGTAAGATTTTGCTAATTTTACTGCAACAAATCGTTACAAGACCAATGATATAGTATTAGTCAAAAACCATGGACAAAGCTGTGCTGAGTGTAAACGAATACACAAATTTATGGACTTGTGGCTTGGTCCATATTTACTTAAAGAAACCAATGGTAACTGTTGTGAACTGTTATCGTTGGATGGAAAGGGAACTGTACAAACACATAATGTATCCAATTTAAAGAAATTCAATTGTAGCCAGGAAAGAAAGGACGAATTATGTAAACTTTCAAAAGATTTCAACAGCAATTTATTAAGAAATGTTAATATGTTTTCAATAATTATGATATGTTTTAAAAAATTTTCTGTGTTAATTAATGACAATATGTATGTCATGAGGAAGTTTGTTTTCATCATGTTATCTAAAAATTTTAAAACCAATGTTCTAAAATTTTTCTCCGAAGGAGGGAGAATGTTGTGACTGTTTTCAAATTGTAAAATATATAATCACTTCCTGTGTAAATGAAAAAGAAAGAAATGTCATAGCATACTGTTTTGTTGCGTAGCAACCAGTTGTAAGAAACATTTGAAAAGAGATAACAAGAACGTTTTGCATATAGTTCGAATCTTAGTAATTTTTGCATAATTAATGTATTTAATCAGTGCAAATAATAAGTATACTCATCAGATAACAGAGTTGTGATTTTGAACTATATACATTAATGTTATTTCATAATTTGCTGTGAAGTAGAACAGTGATTTACTGAGTACAATGTAAAATGCTCATGCCTCTACGACACTAGCAATCCCCATCTTCGAAAATTAGACAAGAGGCACAAAACGCGAAGTAAAATGAACTAAATCAATCAATCAATCCATCAATCGTTTCAAACTAATTTTAAGTACAGACCAAACCAGAGATGATTTTCATTAAACTCTTGAATTATTATCCCTTCAGAGTCTGAAAAGAGTTTTAATTATTACATTCGCGTTTAATGCAAATACTCACTTGAAACTCACTTTCTATACTGACAAAGCCAGAGATGATTTTCATTAAAATGTTGAATTATTAACCCTTTCAGAGCCTGAAAAGAGTTTTAATTATGACATTCTGACTATACGATCGAAACTTGATGTCTCGAGTATTTTCACGTTCAATTCTAGTACTCGTTTGAAACTCATTTTCTCTACAGACCAAGCCAGAGATGATTTTCATTAAAATGTATAATTATTATGCTTTTTAGAGACATTAAAGCGTTTTAATTATGACATTTCGACTATTGGATATAAACTTAATTTTTCGAGAAATTCGTTTAAATGCTAATACTTACTTGAAACTCATTTTCCATACAGACCAAGCCAGAGATGATTTTAAAAAAATGGTGTATTATTATGCTCTTCAGAGCCTGAAGAGCGTTTTAATTCTGACATTTGGACTATAGGATGTATACTTGACATAAATATAAAATTTCTCAAAAGCAAAAATAATTGCTAAACATTCGATTTCATGTGTACTGTAAGATAACTCAATACCACGATACTTGCATATTGAATAATCCTGGGGTTATCTTCTGGTGTCTCTCCATTTTGCCATAAAACACCTCCAAAACCTTTCTTTGAACCATCTAAATTTATGTTAAAAGGTTTAGAAAAATTAGGCTGTGCTAAAGCTTCTGGAGATACAACCAAATCACGTAACCTTTCAAAAGCTTCTACATGCACTTCCATCCACGTCCAGAGAATATTCGACTTTAGAAGTTCATAAAGTGGGTGGGCAACTTCTGCAAATTTATTCACGAATTTTCTTCTCCAGTTAACTAAACCCTTGCGTCGAATTGACCTTTTGTTATTTGGTGTTGGAAAATTTATTATAGCACAACAGTTACCATTGGTTTCTTTAAGTAAATATGGACCAAGCCACAAGTCCATAAATTTGTGTATTCGTTTACACTCAGCACAGCTTTGTCCATGGTTTTTGACTAATACTATATCATTGGTCTTGTAACGATTTGTTGCAGTAAAATTAGCAAAATCTTACAACTTTCCAACTTCGTTGAAAAAAAAAAAATGCTCCGCTCAAAATTACGCGATGTATAATCGCTCATGATTTAATTCTCTTGAGTTACGACAGATGGCTCCTATAATCACTCTCCTGTTATCGAATCGTAAAACCACGCCCCCTAAATCAACGGAAGACCAGAACGGTAGACATGTGCAGCTAGAGGCAACAATCGTGTATTGCGTTTGGTTCCGTCGACTACCTTTTGGTACGCTACATAATGCATCATCGGTAACGACTCTCTGAACTTTGACGTTCTCTACCATGTTACCTATAACACGCGATGAATTGCAAGTGCTTCTTTAAATACAATTCCGGAACATTTGTGGTAAAGGTGCTAACCACAATTTCTTAAATTACGTTATTTGTTGGAAATGGACACGTGGATTGCGAAAAAGACCATTTCGACAGTCTGCAAATTATAAGTAATTTTTGGCAATGAAAAATGTTCTACGTCGGAATCCAATCAAGGCGTACGTTGGTCAACGAGGATTTGACGATCAAAAAGTGAAGGAAGTTGGGCACCCACACCTTTTTCCAGGACTACGAGAGTGGCAACATCCAAAATCAAGGTAGGAAACAGTGGATTTGTTACATTAGTGGTGAATAGAAGTGCGACAGACAAAAAGCACGAGTTTAATATTTGAGTCCGATATGTGTGAGTTGCTTACGAAGTGCGCCATATTACAGAAATAAACCTTCCTTGTACAAAAATGTAAAAAATTCACGTAATTGGGAACTGAATACGGCTTGTTGTAAAATAAACTGTTCTCTTCTATAGTGCGTCGTCTGTCCCTCACTTTAAATTTATAAAATGGAAACGCAAAATACGCGGATGCAAAATTGGGTACCATATTAACTATTCTGCAATGTGCTTACACCAACATTTATATTAACTAGAACAACGGTTGGCATTTTTTATAAGACACCTCGCAAAAGCATACATCAGGTAATCGCGACGAAATTTCGTTAACGTAACTTCCCCTCACATTTCTCCTTTTTGGTCGTTTAGACTTAGTTAAAACTTTGTTGTAATTGAATGAGGCAATGAAACACGTAATTTGGGAATGAGCATCTAAAGGGGTGGAACCTTTCTTATACGTACCAATAAGATTTTTTGTAATTTCTTGGTGACGTTTGTCTTTTTCAAAAATGTGGGTTTTCCACATTTTTATGAACTTGTGATCACGAACAAATCGGTGGTTGTTTATTATTGAAGGTGTAAGAAGTGTTCTTTGATTAATGTAATGTAGAATGAAGGAAACTTAAAACTTGGATATAAATGCAAGTTAAAATAAATTGTATACCTTTGACTTAGTTCGATGCGTCGACCTTTTTGAATTCGTTGTTGAGTTCATTGATTATTACTGGAAAAATTACGCTTAAAATCGTTGTAAATTGTTAGAATGCCAAAAATGAGTTACACTATTGTTATTAAATTGTTAAAATTGAATCTTTGACTTTTTTGTTGATGCAATTTACTCTAAGTACCTTCCTAATTCGTCGTGCGCTTACACTTACTAGTATGCAAGAGTGTGTGTGATATAGTAGTTAGTGATTGGTAGATTGGTAAAAAGTTGTGTAGTGATAGTTTAGTGACATAATTTATTTTGCAGGGATTGCGCAACGCATTTTTGAAAAACTTTATTGGGAATACGTTCTCCTCCCTTTGGAAATACTTTGTATAAATAATTGCTTTGTGGATATCGTTGTAAAGATTGTTACACTCCCCTTTTTCATAATCACTACCCCCCCATTTAGATTTTGTGACGTATGCCGAGGTGCATATAATTTAGATCCAGGACTCTAGGAAATTGTTTGTAACAAAGAGTGGCCCAGTTTACCCAAAAGATAAAAGCACCCGGCAACTTGGACGTTACAGTCACTATCCTCGTGTATCTATCACTAGTTTCCTTAGGCTTGATTTTATATTTTTCCTTCAAACGAGATTTGGCAATAAAACATTTATATTTCCAAGGAACTGCTTTCAATGTCTCAGGCCAATCAATTTGGTATAAAACAGTATCTCTTATTTCATGATGCAAAAATAATTCATTTGGAGTGTATCCCGTTACTTCAGATACGGAGTTATTTAATAGTCCTAAAACAAAACTTAAATATTTTGACCAAAGTTCATGACTTTTGTTTATGTACAGTCGTAATAATCTATTTCACTCCTTGTTGTATCGTTCAATAGGATTGGCAAACTGAGAATAAACTGAAGTTGTGATATGCCTTATTCTAAATTCTTCCACAAAAGTTTTCCATTCTTGTGACTTGAATTGCGAACCATTATCAGACAGTAGACTATTACATACAGGATAATGATAAAAATATTGCAGTTTAAATTTATGAATTACTTCTCTAGATGTTGCTTTCCTTAAAGGATATGCCATAAGAAACTTAGACATTACATCTATTACAGTCAATATAAATGTGTAACCTTGAGATTTCGGAAGTGGTCCTATCAAATCAACTGAAATCAAATAATGTGGACTGGTAGAATAAACGTGTAAATCATCCTTTTCAATTTTCAAAACAACTTGTTTAGTTCTGGCGCAAGTTAAACAATTCTTCAAATACTGTTTAATACTGAAGTTCATCTTTGGCCAATAATATCATTTCTTACATTTACTGAAAACCTATCTATATCCAAAATGTCCTTGCAAATCATACAGTTTATGTAAGATTTTCGGTATTAATGAAACTGGCACAACTAATCTCCAATTATCTTCAGAAACACATTTTAAAAACAAAATGCTATCTTGGAAAGCATTCCGAGTCTTACAAGACTTGGAAAATTTCAGTTCTCAATCTTCTGAATTAAAGCACTACAATATGCGTCACGATGTTGAGACTCCTTCCAGAATTCCAAAGTATCATCTTCAATAATATCCAATTTTAAGATATTAATAAACAAATCAGATAAAGAAATATCTCCTGTAGTAGTGTCAGAATATCGACTTAATGTGTCAGCCGCTTGATTGTTTACTCCAGAAACATGGTGGATATCATAATCAAAACTTTGTAGTTTTAAACACCATCTATTTAAACGTGGATTTAAAGTTCTTGCTGACTCCAGCCAAGAAAGAGATTTGTGATCTCTGAACAAAATAATTTTAGTTCCGGCTACATAAATATAAAATTTCTCAAAAGCAAAAATAATTGCTAAACATTCGATTTCATGTGTACTGTAAGATAACTCAATACCACGATACTTGCATATTGAATAATCCTGGGGTTATCTTCTGGTGTCTCTCCATTTTGCCATAAAACACCTCCAAAACCTTTCTTTGAACCATCTAAATTTATGTTAAAAGGTTTAGAAAAATTAGGCTGTGCTAAAGCTTCTGGAGATACAACCAAATCACGTAACCTTTCAAAAGCTTCTACATGCACTTCCATCCACGTCCAGAGAATATTCGACTTTAGAAGTTCATAAAGTGGGTGGGCAACTTCTGCAAATTTATTCACGAATTTTCTTCTCCAGTTAACTAAACCCAAGAATTTTCGAAGTGACCTTTTGTTATTTGGTGTTGGAAAATTTATTATAGCAGAATTCTTGCTACTATCTACCTTAATTTCATTTCCAGAAAAATATGTCCAAGAAAAGCAATTTCTTTAGAAGCAAATTTGCACTTTGAAAACTTGATGGACATATTAACATCTTTCAATTTTTGCAGAACAGGTTCCAGGTGTGTTAAATGCTTGCTCCTGCCAAGTTTTACTAAAGATCAAGAGATCGTCTAAATAGCAAACAACAAAGTAGTTGAATTCTCGAACCCGAATTTCTCGAAAAAACAAGTATTGATCCTATAGTCGAAATGTGATAATTAAAACGCTTTCTAGCCTCTGAAAAGCATAATAATTCAACATTTTAATGAGAATCATCTATGGCTTGGTATGTAGACAAGATTAATTTCATACGAATACCACCATTGAACGCGTATTTTTCGATCGGTCAAATATACATCCTATAGTCCAAATGTCAGAATTAAAACGCTCTTCAGGCTCTTAAGAGCATAATAATACACCATTTTTATTAAAATTATCTCTGGCTTGGTCTGTATGGAAAATGAGTTTCAAGTGAGTATTAGCATTTAAACGAATTTCTCGAAAAATTAAGTTTATATCCAATATTCGAAATGTCATAATTAAAACGCTTTAATGGCTCTAAAAAGCATAATAATTTTACATTTTAATGAAAATCATCTCTGGCTTGGTCTGTAGAGAAAATGAGTTTCAAACGAGTACTAGAATTGAACGTGAAAATACTCGAGACATCAAGTTTCGATCGTATAGTCAGAATGTCATAATTAAAACTCTTTTCAGGCTCTGAAAGGGTTAATAATTCAACATTTTAATGAAAATCATCTCTGGCTTGGTCAGTATAGAAAGTGAGTTTCAAGTGAGTATTTGCATTAAACGCGAATGTAATAATTAAAACTCTTTTCAGACTCTGAAGGGATAATAATTCAAGAGTTTAATGAAAATCATCTCTGGTTTGGTCTGTACTTAAAATTATTTTGAAACGATTGATGGATTGATTGATTGATATAGTTTATTTCACTTCGCGTTTTGTGCCTCTTGTCTAATTTTCGAAGATGGGGATTGCTAGTGTCGTAGAGGCATGAGCATTTTACATTGTACTCAGTAAATCACTGTTCTACTTCACAGCAAATTATGAAATAACATTAATGTATATAGTTCAAAATCACAACTCTGTTATCTGATGAGTATACTTATTATTTGCACTGATTAAATACATTAATTATGCAAAAATTACTAAGATTCGAACTATATGCAAAAAGTTCTTGTTATCTCTTTTCAAATGTTTCTTACAACTGGTTGCTACGCAACAAAACAGTATGCTATGACATTTCTTTCTTTTTCTTTTACACAAGAAGTGATTATATATTTTACAATTTGAAAACAGTCACAACATTCTCCCTCCTTCGGAGAAAAATTTTAGAACATTGGTTTTAAAATTTTTAGATAACATGATGAAAACAAACTTCCTCATGACATACATATTGTCATTAATTAACACAGAAAATATTTTAAAACATATCATAATTATTGAAAACATATTAACATTTCTTAATAAATTGCTGTTGAAATCTTTTGAAAGTTTACATAATTCGTCCTTTCTTTCCTGGCTACAATTGAATTTCTTTAAATTGGATACATTATGTGTTTGTACAGTTCCCTTTCCATCCAACGATAACAGTTCACAACAGTTACCATTGGTTTCTTTAACTAAATATGGACCAAGCCACAAGTCCATAAATTTGTGTATTCGTTTACACTCAGCACAGCTTTGTCCATGGTTTTTGACTAATACTATATCATTGGTCTTGTAACGATTTGTTGCAGTAAAATTAGCAAAATCTTACAACTTTCCAACTTCGTTGAAAAAAAATAAATGCTCCGCTCAAAATTACGCGATGTATAATCGCTCATGATTTAATTCTCATGAGTTACGACAGATGGCTCCTATAATCACGGAAGACGGGAACGGTAGACATGTGCAGCTAGAGGCAACAGTCGTGTATTGCGTTTGGTTCCGTCGACTACCTTTTGGTACGTTACATAATGCATCATCGGTAACGACTCTCTGAACTTTGACGTTCTCTACCATGTTACCTATAACACGCGATGAATTGCAAGTGCTTCTTTAAATACAATTCCGGAACATTTGTGGTAAAGGTGCTAACCACAATTTCTTAAATTACGTTATTTGTTGGAAATGGACACGTGGATTGCGAAAAAGACCATTTCGACAGTCTGCAAATTATAAGTAATTTTTGGCAATGAAAAATGTTCTACGTCGGAATCCAATCAAGGCGTACGTTGGTCAACGAGGATTTGACGATCAAAAAGTGAAGGAAGTTGGGCACCCACACCTTTTTCCAGGACTACGAGAGTGGCAACATCCAAAATCAAGGTAGGAAACAGTGGATTTGTTACATTAGTGGTGAATAGAAGTGCGACAGAAAAAAGGCACGAGTTTAATATTTGAGCCCGATATGTGTGAGTTGCTTACGAAGTGCGCCATATTACAGAAATAAACCTTCCTTGTACAAAAATGTAAAAAATTCACGTAATTGAGAACTGAATACGGCTTGTTGTAAAATAAACTGTTCTCTTCGATAGTGCGTCGTCTGTCCCTCACTTTAAATTTATAAAATGGAAACGCAAAATACGCGGATGCAAAATTGGGTACCATATTAACTATTCTGCAATGTGCTTACACCAACATTTATATTAACTAGAACAACGGTTGGCATTTTTTATAAGACACCTCGCAAAAGCATACATCAGGTAATCGCGACGAAATTTCGTTAACGTAACTTCCCCTCACATTTCTCCTTTTTGGTCGTTTAGACTTAGTTAAAACTTTGTTGTAATTGAATGAGGCAATGAAACACGTAATTTGGGAATGAGCATCTAAAGGGGTGGAACCTTTCTTATACGTACCAATAAGATTTTTTGTAATTTCTTGGTGACGTTTGTCTTTTTCAAAAATGTGGGTTTTCCACATTTTTATGAACTTGTGATCACGAACAAATCGGTGGTTGTTTATTATTGAAGGTGTAAGAAGTGTTCTTTGATTAATGTAATGTAGAATGAAGGAAACTTAAAACTTGGATATAAATGCAAGTTAAAATAAATTGTATACCTTTGACTTAGTTCGATGCGTCGACCTTTTTGAATTCGTTGTTGAGTTCATTGATTATTACTGGAAAAATTACGCTTAAAATCGTTGTAAATTGTTAGAATGCCAAAAATGAGTTACACTATTGTTATTAAATTGTTAAAATTGAATCTTTGACTTTTTTGTTGATGCAATTTACTCTAAGTACCTTCCTAATTCGTCGTGCGCTTACACTTACTAGTATGCAAGAGTGTGTGTGATATAGTAGTTAGTGATTGGTAGATTGGTAAAAAGTTGTGTAGTGATAGTTTAGTGACATAATTTATTTTGCAGGGATTGCGCAACGCATTTTTGAAAAACTTTATTGGGAATACGTTCTCCTCCCTTTGGAAATACTTTGTATAAATAATTGCTTTGTGGATATCGTTGTAAAGATTGTTACACTCCCCTTTTTCATAATCACTACCCCCCCATTTAGATTTTGTGACGTATGCCGAGGTGCATATAATTTAGATCCAGGACTCTAGGAAATTGTTTGTAACAAAGAGTGGCCCAGTTTACCCAAAAGATAAAAGCACCCGGCAACTTGGACGTTACAGTCACTATCCTCGTGTATCTATCACTAGTTTCCTTAGGCTTGATTTTATATTTTTCCTTCAAACGAGATTTGGCAATAAAACATTTATATTTCCAAGGAACTGCTTTCAATGTCTCAGGCCAATCAATTTGGTATAAAACAGTATCTCTTATTTCATGATGCAAAAATAATTCATTTGGAGTGTATCCCGTTACTTCAGATACGGAGTTATTTAATAGTCCTAAAACAAAACTTAAATATTTTGACCAAAGTTCATGACTTTTGTTTATGTACAGTCGTAATAATCTATTTCACTCCTTGTTGTATCGTTCAATAGGATTGGCAAACTGAGAATAAACTGAAGTTGTGATATGCCTTATTTTAAATTCTTCCACAAAAGTTTTCCATTCTTGTGACTTGAATTGCGAACCATTATCAGACAGTAGACTATTACATACAGGATAATGATAAAAATATTGCAGTTTAAATTTATGAATTACTTCTCTAGATGTTGCTTTCCTTAAAGGATATGCCATAAGAAACTTAGACATTACATCTATTACAGTCAATATAAATGTGTAACCTTGAGATTTCGGAAGTGGTCCTATCAAATCAACTGAAATCAAATAATGTGGACTGGTAGAATAAACGTGTAAATCATCCTTTTCAATTTTCAAAACAACTTGTTTAGTTCTGGCGCAAGTTAAACAATTCTTCAAATACTGTTTAATACTGAAGTTCATCTTTGGCCAATAATATCATTTCTTACATTTACTGAAAACCTATCTATATCCAAAATGTCCTTGCAAATCATACAGTTTATGTAAGATTTTCGGTATTAATGAAACTGGCACAACTAATCTCCAATTATCTTCAGAAACACATTTTAAAAACAAAATGCTATCTTGGAAAGCATTCCGAGTCTTACAAGACTTGGAAAATTTCAGTTCTCAATCTTCTGAATTAAAGCACTACAATATGCGTCACGATGTTGAGACTCCTTCCAGAATTCCAAAGTATCATCTTCAATAATATCCAATTTTAAGATATTAATAAACAAATCAGATAAAGAAATATCTCCTGTAGTAGTGTCAGAATATCGACTTAATGTGTCAGCCGCTTGATTGTTTACTCCAGAAACATGGTGGATATCATAATCAAAACTTTGTAGTTTTAAACACCATCTATTTAAACGTGGATTTAAAGTTCTTGCTGACTCCAGCCAAGAAAGAGATTTGTGATCTCTGAACAAAATAATTTTAGTTCCGGCTACATAAATATAAAATTTCTCAAAAGCAAAAATAATTGCTAAACATTCGATTTCATGTGTACTGTAAGATAACTCAATACCACGATACTTGCATATTGAATAATCCTGGGGTTATCTTCTGGTGTCTCTCCATTTTGCCATAAAACACCTCCAAAACCTTTCTTTGAACCATCTAAATTTATGTTAAAAGGTTTAGAAAAATTAGGCTGTGCTAAAGCTTCTGGAGATACAACCAAATCACGTAACCTTTCAAAAGCTTCTACATGCACTTCCATCCACGTCCAGAGAATATTCGACTTTAGAAGTTCATAAAGTGGGTGGGCAACTTCTGCAAATTTATTCACGAATTTTCTTCTCCAGTTAACTAAACCCAAGAATTTTCGAAGTGACCTTTTGTTATTTGGTGTTGGAAAATTTATTATAGCAGAATTCTTGCTACTATCTACCTTAATTTCATTTCCAGAAAAATATGTCCAAGAAAAGCAATTTCTTTAGAAGCAAATTTGCACTTTGAAAACTTGATGGACATATTAACATCTTTCAATTTTTGCAGAACAGGTTCCAGGTGTGTTAAATGCTTGCTCCTGCCAAGTTTTACTAAAGATCAAGAGATCGTCTAAATAGCAAACAACAAAGTAGTTGAATTCTCGAACCCGAATTTCTCGAAAAAACAAGTATTGATCCTATAGTCGAAATGTGATAATTAAAACGCTTTCTAGCCTCTGAAAAGCATAATAATTCAACATTTTAATGAGAATCATCTATGGCTTGGTATGTAGACAAGATTAATTTCATACGAATACCACCATTGAACGCGTATTTTTCGATCGGTCAAATATACATCCTATAGTCCAAATGTCAGAATTAAAACGCTCTTCAGGCTCTTAAGAGCATAATAATACACCATTTTTATTAAAATTATCTCTGGCTTGGTCTGTATGGAAAATGAGTTTCAAGTGAGTATTAGCATTTAAACGAATTTCTCGAAAAATTAAGTTTATATCCAATAGTCGAAATGTCATAATTAAAACGCTTTAATGGCTCTAAAAAGCATAATAATTTTACATTTTAATGAAAATCATCTCTGGCTTGGTCTGTAGAGAAAATGAGTTTCAAACGAGTACTAGAATTGAACGTGAAAATACTCGAGACATCAAGTTTCGATCGTATAGTCAGAATGTCATAATTAAAACTCTTTTCAGGCTCTGAAAGGGTTAATAATTCAACATTTTAATGAAAATCATCTCTGGCTTGGTCAGTATAGAAAGTGAGTTTCAAGTGAGTATTTGCATTAAACGCGAATGTAATAATTAAAACTCTTTTCAGACTCTGAAGGGATAATAATTCAAGAGTTTAATGAAAATCATCTCTGGTTTGGTCTGTACTTAAAATTATTTTGAAACGATTGATGGATTGATTGATTGATATAGTTTATTTCACTTCGCGTTTTGTGCCTCTTGTCTAATTTTCGAAGATGGGGATTGCTAGTGTCGTAGAGGCATGAGCATTTTACATTGTACTCAGTAAATCACTGTTCTACTTCACAGCAAATTATGAAATAACATTAATGTATATAGTTCAAAATCACAACTCTGTTATCTGATGAGTATACTTATTATTTGCACTGATTAAATACATTAATTATGCAAAAATTACTAAGATTCGAACTATATGCAAAAAGTTCTTGTTATCTCTTTTCAAATGTTTCTTACAACTGGTTGCTACGCAACAAAACAGTATGCTATGACATTTCTTTCTTTTTCTTTTACACAAGAAGTGATTATATATTTTACAATTTGAAAACAGTCACAACATTCTCCCTCCTTCGGAGAAAAATTTTAGAACATTGGTTTTAAAATTTTTAGATAACATGATGAAAACAAACTTCCTCATGACATACATATTGTCATTAATTAACACAGAAAATATTTTAAAACATATCATAATTATTGAAAACATATTAACATTTCTTAATAAATTGCTGTTGAAATCTTTTGAAAGTTTACATAATTCGTCCTTTCTTTCCTGGCTACAATTGAATTTCTTTAAATTGGATACATTATGTGTTTGTACAGTTCCCTTTCCATCCAACGATAACAGTTCACAACAGTTACCATTGGTTTCTTTAACTAAATATGGACCAAGCCACAAGTCCATAAATTTGTGTATTCGTTTACACTCAGCACAGCTTTGTCCATGGTTTTTGACTAATACTATATCATTGGTCTTGTAACGATTTGTTGCAGTAAAATTAGCAAAATCTTACAACTTTCCAACAATTGAGAACTGAATACGGCTTGTTGTAAAATAAACTGTTCTCTTCGATAGTGCGTCGTCTGTCCCTCACTTTAAATTTATAAAATGGAAACGCAAAATACGCGGATGCAAAATTGGGTACCATATTAACTATTCTGCAATGTGCTTACACCAACATTTATATTAACTAGAACAACGGTTGGCATTTTTTATAAGACACCTCGCAAAAGCATACATCAGGTAATCGCGACGAAATTTCGTTAACGTAACTTCCCCTCACATTTCTCCTTTTTGGTCGTTTAGACTTAGTTAAAACTTTGTTGTAATTGAATGAGGCAATGAAACACGTAATTTGGGAATGAGCATCTAAAGGGGTGGAACCTTTCTTATACGTACCAATAAGATTTTTTGTAATTTCTTGGTGACGTTTGTCTTTTTCAAAAATGTGGGTTTTCCACATTTTTATGAACTTGTGATCACGAACAAATCGGTGGTTGTTTATTATTGAAGGTGTAAGAAGTGTTCTTTGATTAATGTAATGTAGAATGAAGGAAACTTAAAACTTGGATATAAATGCAAGTTAAAATAAATTGTATACCTTTGACTTAGTTCGATGCGTCGACCTTTTTGAATTCGTTGTTGAGTTCATTGATTATTACTGGAAAAATTACGCTTAAAATCGTTGTAAATTGTTAGAATGCCAAAAATGAGTTACACTATTGTTATTAAATTGTTAAAATTGAATCTTTGACTTTTTTGTTGATGCAATTTACTCTAAGTACCTTCCTAATTCGTCGTGCGCTTACACTTACTAGTATGCAAGAGTGTGTGTGATATAGTAGTTAGTGATTGGTAGATTGGTAAAAAGTTGTGTAGTGATAGTTTAGTGACATAATTTATTTTGCAGGGATTGCGCAACGCATTTTTGAAAAACTTTATTGGGAATACGTTCTCCTCCCTTTGGAAATACTTTGTATAAATAATTGCTTTGTGGATATCGTTGTAAAGATTGTTACACTCCCCTTTTTCATAATCACTACCCCCCCATTTAGATTTTGTGACGTATGCCGAGGTGCATATAATTTAGATCCAGGACTCTAGGAAATTGTTTGTAACAAAGAGTGGCCCAGTTTACCCAAAAGATAAAAGCACCCGGCAACTTGGACGTTACAGTCACTATCCTCGTGTATCTATCACTAGTTTCCTTAGGCTTGATTTTATATTTTTCCTTCAAACGAGATTTGGCAATAAAACATTTATATTTCCAAGGAACTGCTTTCAATGTCTCAGGCCAATCAATTTGGTATAAAACAGTATCTCTTATTTCATGATGCAAAAATAATTCATTTGGAGTGTATCCCGTTACTTCAGATACGGAGTTATTTAATAGTCCTAAAACAAAACTTAAATATTTTGACCAAAGTTCATGACTTTTGTTTATGTACAGTCGTAATAATCTATTTCACTCCTTGTTGTATCGTTCAATAGGATTGGCAAACTGAGAATAAACTGAAGTTGTGATATGCCTTATTTTAAATTCTTCCACAAAAGTTTTCCATTCTTGTGACTTGAATTGCGAACCATTATCAGACAGTAGACTATTACATACAGGATAATGATAAAAATATTGCAGTTTAAATTTATGAATTACTTCTCTAGATGTTGCTTTCCTTAAAGGATATGCCATAAGAAACTTAGACATTACATCTATTACAGTCAATATAAATGTGTAACCTTGAGATTTCGGAAGTGGTCCTATCAAATCAACTGAAATCAAATAATGTGGACTGGTAGAATAAACGTGTAAATCATCCTTTTCAATTTTCAAAACAACTTGTTTAGTTCTGGCGCAAGTTAAACAATTCTTCAAATACTGTTTAATACTGAAGTTCATCTTTGGCCAATAATATCATTTCTTACATTTACTGAAAACCTATCTATATCCAAAATGTCCTTGCAAATCATACAGTTTATGTAAGATTTTCGGTATTAATGAAACTGGCACAACTAATCTCCAATTATCTTCAGAAACACATTTTAAAAACAAAATGCTATCTTGGAAAGCATTCCGAGTCTTACAAGACTTGGAAAATTTCAGTTCTCAATCTTCTGAATTAAAGCACTACAATATGCGTCACGATGTTGAGACTCCTTCCAGAATTCCAAAGTATCATCTTCAATAATATCCAATTTTAAGATATTAATAAACAAATCAGATAAAGAAATATCTCCTGTAGTAGTGTCAGAATATCGACTTAATGTGTCAGCCGCTTGATTGTTTACTCCAGAAACATGGTGGATATCATAATCAAAACTTTGTAGTTTTAAACACCATCTATTTAAACGTGGATTTAAAGTTCTTGCTGACTCCAGCCAAGAAAGAGATTTGTGATCTCTGAACAAAATAATTTTAGTTCCGGCTACATAAATATAAAATTTCTCAAAAGCAAAAATAATTGCTAAACATTCGATTTCATGTGTACTGTAAGATAACTCAATACCACGATACTTGCATATTGAATAATCCTGGGGTTATCTTCTGGTGTCTCTCCATTTTGCCATAAAACACCTCCAAAACCTTTCTTTGAACCATCTAAATTTATGTTAAAAGGTTTAGAAAAATTAGGCTGTGCTAAAGCTTCTGGAGATACAACCAAATCACGTAACCTTTCAAAAGCTTCTACATGCACTTCCATCCACGTCCAGAGAATATTCGACTTTAGAAGTTCATAAAGTGGGTGGGCAACTTCTGCAAATTTATTCACGAATTTTCTTCTCCAGTTAACTAAACCCAAGAATTTTCGAAGTGACCTTTTGTTATTTGGTGTTGGAAAATTTATTATAGCAGAATTCTTGCTACTATCTACCTTAATTTCATTTCCAGAAAAATATGTCCAAGAAAAGCAATTTCTTTAGAAGCAAATTTGCACTTTGAAAACTTGATGGACATATTAACATCTTTCAATTTTTGCAGAACAGGTTCCAGGTGTGTTAAATGCTTGCTCCTGCCAAGTTTTACTAAAGATCAAGAGATCGTCTAAATAGCAAACAACAAAGTAGTTGAATTCTCGAACCCGAATTTCTCGAAAAAACAAGTATTGATCCTATAGTCGAAATGTGATAATTAAAACGCTTTCTAGCCTCTGAAAAGCATAATAATTCAACATTTTAATGAGAATCATCTATGGCTTGGTATGTAGACAAGATTAATTTCATACGAATACCACCATTGAACGCGTATTTTTCGATCGGTCAAATATACATCCTATAGTCCAAATGTCAGAATTAAAACGCTCTTCAGGCTCTTAAGAGCATAATAATACACCATTTTTATTAAAATTATCTCTGGCTTGGTCTGTATGGAAAATGAGTTTCAAGTGAGTATTAGCATTTAAACGAATTTCTCGAAAAATTAAGTTTATATCCAATAGTCGAAATGTCATAATTAAAACGCTTTAATGGCTCTAAAAAGCATAATAATTTTACATTTTAATGAAAATCATCTCTGGCTTGGTCTGTAGAGAAAATGAGTTTCAAACGAGTACTAGAATTGAACGTGAAAATACTCGAGACATCAAGTTTCGATCGTATAGTCAGAATGTCATAATTAAAACTCTTTTCAGGCTCTGAAAGGGTTAATAATTCAACATTTTAATGAAAATCATCTCTGGCTTGGTCAGTATAGAAAGTGAGTTTCAAGTGAGTATTTGCATTAAACGCGAATGTAATAATTAAAACTCTTTTCAGACTCTGAAGGGATAATAATTCAAGAGTTTAATGAAAATCATCTCTGGTTTGGTCTGTACTTAAAATTATTTTGAAACGATTGATGGATTGATTGATTGATATAGTTTATTTCACTTCGCGTTTTGTGCCTCTTGTCTAATTTTCGAAGATGGGGATTGCTAGTGTCGTAGAGGCATGAGCATTTTACATTGTACTCAGTAAATCACTGTTCTACTTCACAGCAAATTATGAAATAACATTAATGTATATAGTTCAAAATCACAACTCTGTTATCTGATGAGTATACTTATTATTTGCACTGATTAAATACATTAATTATGCAAAAATTACTAAGATTCGAACTATATGCAAAAAGTTCTTGTTATCTCTTTTCAAATGTTTCTTACAACTGGTTGCTACGCAACAAAACAGTATGCTATGACATTTCTTTCTTTTTCTTTTACACAAGAAGTGATTATATATTTTACAATTTGAAAACAGTCACAACATTCTCCCTCCTTCGGAGAAAAATTTTAGAACATTGGTTTTAAAATTTTTAGATAACATGATGAAAACAAACTTCCTCATGACATACATATTGTCATTAATTAACACAGAAAATATTTTAAAACATATCATAATTATTGAAAACATATTAACATTTCTTAATAAATTGCTGTTGAAATCTTTTGAAAGTTTACATAATTCGTCCTTTCTTTCCTGGCTACAATTGAATTTCTTTAAATTGGATACATTATGTGTTTGTACAGTTCCCTTTCCATCCAACGATAACAGTTCACAACAGTTACCATTGGTTTCTTTAACTAAATATGGACCAAGCCACAAGTCCATAAATTTGTGTATTCGTTTACACTCAGCACAGCTTTGTCCATGGTTTTTGACTAATACTATATCATTGGTCTTGTAACGATTTGTTGCAGTAAAATTAGCAAAATCTTACAACTTTCCAACTTCGTTGAAAAAAAATAAATGCTCCGCTCAAAATTACGCGATGTATAATCGCTCATGATTTAATTCTCATGAGTTACGACAGATGGCTCCTATAATCACGGAAGACGGGAACGGTAGACATGTGCAGCTAGAGGCAACAGTCGTGTATTGCGTTTGGTTCCGTCGACTACCTTTTGGTACGTTACATAATGCATCATCGGTAACGACTCTCTGAACTTTGACGTTCTCTACCATGTTACCTATAACACGCGATGAATTGCAAGTGCTTCTTTAAATACAATTCCGGAACATTTGTGGTAAAGGTGCTAACCACAATTTCTTAAATTACGTTATTTGTTGGAAATGGACACGTGGATTGCGAAAAAGACCATTTCGACAGTCTGCAAATTATAAGTAATTTTTGGCAATGAAAAATGTTCTACGTCGGAATCCAATCAAGGCGTACGTTGGTCAACGAGGATTTGACGATCAAAAAGTGAAGGAAGTTGGGCACCCACACCTTTTTCCAGGACTACGAGAGTGGCAACATCCAAAATCAAGGTAGGAAACAGTGGATTTGTTACATTAGTGGTGAATAGAAGTGCGACAGACAAAAGGCACGAGTTTAATATTTGAGCCCGATATGTGTGAGTTGCTTACGAAGTGCGCCATATTACAGAAATAAACCTTCCTTGTACAAAAATGTAAAAAATTCACGTAATTGAGAACTGAATACGGCTTGTTGTAAAATAAACTGTTCTCTTCGATAGTGCGTCGTCTGTCCCTCACTTTAAATTTATAAAATGGAAACGCAAAATACGCGGATGCAAAATTGGGTACCATATTAACTATTCTGCAATGTGCTTACACCAACATTTATATTAACTAGAACAACGGTTGGCATTTTTTATAAGACACCTCGCAAAAGCATACATCAGGTAATCGCGACGAAATTTCGTTAACGTAACTTCCCCTCACATTTCTCCTTTTTGGTCGTTTAGACTTAGTTAAAACTTTGTTGTAATTGAATGAGGCAATGAAACACGTAATTTGGGAATGAGCATCTAAAGGGGTGGAACCTTTCTTATACGTACCAATAAGATTTTTTGTAATTTCTTGGTGACGTTTGTCTTTTTCAAAAATGTGGGTTTTCCACATTTTTATGAACTTGTGATCACGAACAAATCGGTGGTTGTTTATTATTGAAGGTGTAAGAAGTGTTCTTTGATTAATGTAATGTAGAATGAAGGAAACTTAAAACTTGGATATAAATGCAAGTTAAAATAAATTGTATACCTTTGACTTAGTTCGATGCGTCGACCTTTTTGAATTCGTTGTTGAGTTCATTGATTATTACTGGAAAAATTACGCTTAAAATCGTTGTAAATTGTTAGAATGCCAAAAATGAGTTACACTATTGTTATTAAATTGTTAAAATTGAATCTTTGACTTTTTTGTTGATGCAATTTACTCTAAGTACCTTCCTAATTCGTCGTGCGCTTACACTTACTAGTATGCAAGAGTGTGTGTGATATAGTAGTTAGTGATTGGTAGATTGGTAAAAAGTTGTGTAGTGATAGTTTAGTGACATAATTTATTTTGCAGGGATTGCGCAACGCATTTTTGAAAAACTTTATTGGGAATACGTTCTCCTCCCTTTGGAAATACTTTGTATAAATAATTGCTTTGTGGATATCGTTGTAAAGATTGTTACACTCCCCTTTTTCATAATCACTACCCCCCCATTTAGATTTTGTGACGTATGCCGAGGTGCATATAATTTAGATCCAGGACTCTAGGAAATTGTTTGTAACAAAGAGTGGCCCAGTTTACCCAAAAGATAAAAGCACCCGGCAACTTGGACGTTACAGTCACTATCCTCGTGTATCTATCACTAGTTTCCTTAGGCTTGATTTTATATTTTTCCTTCAAACGAGATTTGGCAATAAAACATTTATATTTCCAAGGAACTGCTTTCAATGTCTCAGGCCAATCAATTTGGTTTAAAACAGAATCTCTTATTTCATGACGCAAAAATAATTCATTTGGAGTGTATCCCGTTACTTCAGATACGGAGTTATTTAATAGTCCTAAAACAAAACTTAAATATTTTGACCAATGTTCATGATTTTTGTTTATGTACAGTCGTAATAATCTATTTCACTCCTTGTTGTATCGTTCAATAGGATTGGCAAACTGAGAATAAACTGAAGTTGTGATATGCCTTATTTTAAATTCTTCCACAAAAGTTTTCCATTCTTGTGACTTGAATTGCGAACCATTATCAGACAGTAGACTATTACATACAGGATAATGATAAAAATATTGCAGTTTAAATTTATGAATTACTTCTCTAGATGTTGCTTTCCTTAAAGGATATGCCATAAGAAACTTAGACATTACATCTATTACAGTCAATATAAATGTGTAACCTTGAGATTTCGGAAGTGGTCCTATCAAATCAACTGAAATCAAATAATGTGGACTGGTAGAATAAACGTGTAAATCATCCTTTTCAATTTTCAAAACAACTTGTTTAGTTCTGGCGCAAGTTAAACAATTCTTCAAATACTGTTTAATACTGAAGTTCATCTTTGGCCAATAATATCATTTCTTACATTTACTGAAAACCTATCTATATCCAAAATGTCCTTGCAAATCATACAGTTTATGTAAGATTTTCGGTATTAATGAAACTGGCACAACTAATCTCCAATTATCTTCAGAAACACATTTTAAAAACAAAATGCTATCTTGGAAAGCATTCCGAGTCTTACAAGACTTGGAAAATTTCAGTTCTCAATCTTCTGAATTAAAGCACTACAATATGCGTCACGATGTTGAGACTCCTTCCAGAATTCCAAAGTATCATCTTCAATAATATCCAATTTTAAGATATTAATAAACAAATCAGATAAAGAAATATCTCCTGTAGTAGTGTCAGAATATCGACTTAATTTGTCAGCCGCTTGATTGTTTACTCCAGAAACATGGTGGATATCATAATCAAAACTTTGTAGTTTTAAACACCATCTATTTAAACGTGGATTTAAAGTTCTTGCTGACTCCAGCCAAGAAAGAGATTTGTGATCTCTGAACAAATTAATTTTAGTTCCGGCTACATAAATATAAAATTTCTCAAAAGCAAAAATAATTTCTAAACATTCGATTTCATGTGTACTGTAAGATAACTCAATACCACGATACTTGCATATTGAATAATCCTGGGGTTATCTTCTGGTGTCTCTCCATTTTGCCATAAAACACCTCCAAAACCTTTCTTTGAACCATCTAAATTTATGTTAAAAGGTTTAGAAAAATTAGGCTGTGCTAAAGCTTCTGGAGATACAACCAAATCACGTAACCTTTCAAAAGCTTCTACATGCACTTCCATCCACGTCCAGAGAATATTCGACTTTAGAAGTTCATAAAGTGGGTGGGCAACTTCTGCAAATTTATTCACGAATTTTCTTCTCCAGTTAACTAAACCCAAGAATTTTCGAAGTGACCTTTTGTTATTTGGTGTTGGAAAATTTATTATAGCAGAATTCTTGCTACTATCTACCTTAATTTCATTTCCAGAAAAATATGTCCAAGAAAAGCAATTTCTTTAGAAGCAAATTTGCACTTTGAAAACTTGATGGACATATTAACATCTTTCAATTTTTGCAGAACAGCTTCCAGGTGTGTTAAATGCTTGCTCCTGCCAAGTTTTACTAAAGATCAAGAGATCGTCTAAATAGCAAACAACAAAGTAGTTGAATTCTCGAACCCGAATTTCTCGAAAAAACAAGTATTGATCCTATAGTCGAAATGTGATAATTAAAACGCTTTCTAGCCTCTGAAAAGCATAATAATTCAACATTTTAATGAGAATCATCTATGGCTTGGTATGTAGACAAGATTAATTTCATACGAATACCACCATTGAACGCGTATTTTTCGATCGGTCAAATATACATCCTATAGTCCAAATGTCAGAATTAAAACGCTCTTCAGGCTCTTAAGAGCATAATAATACACCATTTTTATTAAAATTATCTCTGGCTTGGTCTGTATGGAAAATGAGTTTCAAGTGAGTATTAGCATTTAAACGAATTTCTCGAAAAATTAAGTTTATATCCAATAGTCGAAATGTCATAATTAAAACGCTTTAATGGCTCTAAAAAGCATAATAATTTTACATTTTAATGAAAATCATCTCTGGCTTGGTCTGTAGAGAAAATGAGTTTCAAACGAGTACTAGAATTGAACGTGAAAATACTCGAGACATCAAGTTTCGATCGTATAGTCAGAATGTCATAATTAAAACTCTTTTCAGGCTCTGAAAGGGTTAATAATTCAACATTTTAATGAAAATCATCTCTGGCTTGGTCAGTATAGAAAGTGAGTTTCAAGTGAGTATTTGCATTAAACGCGAATGTAATAATTAAAACTCTTTTCAGACTCTGAAGGGATAATAATTCAAGAGTTTAATGAAAATCATCTCTGGTTTGGTCTGTACTTAAAATTATTTTGAAACGATTGATGGATTGATTGATTGATATAGTTCATTTCACTTCGCGTTTTGCAATCCCCATCTTCGAAAATTAGACAAGAGGCACAAAACGCGAAGTAAAATGAACTAAATCAATCAATCAATCCATCAATCGTTTCAAACTAATTTTAAGTACAGACCAAACCAGAGATGATTTTCATTAAACTCTTGAATTATTATCCCTTCAGAGTCTGAAAAGAGTTTTAATTATTACATTCGCGTTTAATGCAAATACTCACTTGAAACTCACTTTCTATACTGACCAAGCCAGAGATGATTTTCATTAAAATGTTGAATTATTAACCCTTTCAGAGCCTGAAAAGAGTTTTAATTATGACATTCTGACTATACGATCGAAACTTGATGTCTCGAGTATTTTCACGTTCAATTCTAGTACTCGTTTGAAACTCATTTTCTCTACAGACCAAGCCAGAGATGATTTTCATTAAAATGTAAAATTATTATGCTTTTTAGAGACATTAAAGCGTTTTAATTATGACATTTCGACTATTGGATATAAACTTAATTTTTCGAGAAATTCGTATAAATGCTAATACTCACTTGAAACTCATTTTCCATACAGACCAAGCCAGAGATAATTTTAATAAAAATGGTGTATTATTATGCTCTTCAGAGCCTGAAGAGCGTTTTAATTCTGACATTTGGACTATAGGATGGATGGTGTTTAAAACTACAAAGTTTTGATTATGATATCCACCATGTTTCTGGAGTAAACAATCAAGCGGCTGACACATTAAGTCGATATTCTGACACTACTACAGGAGATATTTCTTTATCTGATTTGTTTATTAATATCTTAAAATTGGATATTATTGAAGATGATACTTTGGAATTCTGGAAGGAGTCTCAACATCGTGACGCATATTGTAGTGCTTTAATTCAGAAGATTGAGAACTGAAATTTTCCAAGTCTTGTAAGACTCGGAATGCTTTCCAAGATAGCATTTTGTTTTTAAAATGTGTTTCTGAAGATAATTGGAGATTAGTTGTGCCAGTTTCATTAATACCGAAAATCTTACATAAACTGTATGATTTGCAAGGACATTTTGGATATAGATAGGTTTTCAGTAAATGTAAGAAATGATATTATTGGCCAAAGATGAACTTCAGTATTAAACAGTATTTGAAGAATTGTTTAACTTGCGCCAGAACTAAACAAGTTGTTTTGAAAATTGAAAAGGATGATTTACACGTTTATTCTACCAGTCCACATTATTTGATTTCAGTTGATTTGATAGGACCACTTCCGAAATCTCAAGGTTACACATTTATATTGACTGTAATAGATGTAATGTCTAAGTTTCTTATGGCATATCCTTTAAGGAAAGCAACATCTAGAGAAGTAATTCATAAATTTAAACTGCAATATTTTTATCATTATCCTGTATGTAATAGTCTACTGTCTGATAATGGTTCGCAATTCAAGTCACAAGAATGGAAAACTTTTGTGGAAGAATTTAAAATAAGGCATATCACAACTTCAGTTTATTCTCAGTTTGCCAATCCTATTGAACGATACAACAAGGAGTGAAATAGATTATTACGACTGTACATAAACAAAAGTCATGAACTTTGGTCAAAATATTTAAGTTTTGTTTTAGGACTATTAAATAACTCCGTATCTGAAGTAACGGGATACACTCCAAATGAATTATTTTTGCATCATGAAATAAGAGATACTGTTTTATACCAAATTGATTGGCCTGAGACATTGAAAGCAGTTCCTTGGAAATATAAATGTTTTATTGCCAAATCTCGTTTGAAGGAAAAATATAAAATCAAGCCTAAGGAAACTAGTGATAGATACACGAGGATAGTGACTGTAACGTCCAAGTTGCCGGGTGCTTTTATCTTTTGGGTAAACTGGGCCACTCTTTGTTACAAACAATTTCCTAGAGTCCTGGATCTAAATTATATGCACCTCGGCATACGTCACAAAATCTAAATGGGGGGGTAGTGATTATGAAAAAGGGGAGTGTAACAATCTTTACAACGATATCCACAAAGCAATTATTTATACAAAGTATTTCCAAAGGGAGGAGAACGTATTCCCAATAAAGTTTTTCAAAAATGCGTTGCGCAATCCCTGCAAAATAAATTATGTCACTAAACTATCACTACACAACTTTTTACCAATCTACCAATCACTAACTACTATATCACACACACTCTTGCATACTAGTAAGTGTAAGCGCACGACGAATTAGGAAGGTACTTAGAGTAAATTGCATCAACAAAAAAGTCAAAGATTCAATTTTAACAATTTAATAACAATAGTGTAACTCATTTTTGGCATTCTAACAATTTACAACGATTTTAAGCGTAATTTTTCCAGTAATAATCAATGAACTCAACAACGAATTCAAAAAGGTCGACGCATCGAACTAAGTCAAAGGTATACAATTTATTTTAACTTGCATTTATATCCAAGTTTTAAGTTTCCTTCATTCTACATTACATTAATCAAAGAACACTTCTTACACCTTCAATAATAAACAACCACCGATTTGTTCGTGATCACAAGTTCATAAAAATGTGGAAAACCCACATTTTTGAAAAAGACAAACGTCACCAAGAAATTACAAAAAATCTTATTGGTACGTATAAGAAAGGTTCCACCCCTTTAGATGCTCATTCCCAAATTACGTGTTTCATTGCCTCATTCAATTACAACAAAGTTTTAACTAAGTCTAAACGACCAAAAAGGAGAAATGTGAGGGGAAGTTACGTTAACGAAATTTCGTCGCGATTACCTGATGTATGCTTTTGCGAGGTGTCTTATAAAAAATGCCAACCGTTGTTCTAGTTAATATAAATGTTGGTGTAAGCACATTGCAGAATAGTTAATATGGTACCCAATTTTGCATCCGCGTATTTTGCGTTTCCATTTTATAAATTTAAAGTGAGGGACAGACGACGCACTATCGAAGAGAACAGTTTATTTTACAACAAGCCGTATTCAGTTCTCAATTACGTGAATTTTTTACATTTTTGTACAAGGAAGGTTTATTTCTGTAATATGGCGCACTTCGTAAGCAACTCACACATATCGGGCTCAAATATTAAACTCGTGCCTTTTGTCTGTCGCACTTCTATTCACCACTAATGTAACAAATCCACTGTTTCCTACCTTGATTTTGGATGTTGCCACTCTCGTAGTCCTGGAAAAAGGTGTGGGTGCCCAACTTCCTTCACTTTTTGATCGTCAAATCCTCGTTGACCAACGTACGCCTTGATTGGATTCCGACGTAGAACATTTTTCATTGCCAAAAATTACTTATAATTTGCAGACTGTCGAAATGGTCTTTTTCGCAATCCACGTGTCCATTTCCAACAAATAACGTAATTTAAGAAATTGTGGTTAGCACCTTTACCACAAATGTTCCGGAATTGTATTTAAAGAAGCACTTGCAATTCATCGCGTGTTATAGGTAACATGGTAGAGAACGTCAAAGTTCAGAGAGTCGTTACCGATGATGCATTATGTAACGTACCAAAAGGTAGTCGACGGAACCAAACGCAATACACGACTGTTGCCTCTAGCTGCACATGTCTACCGTTCCCGTCTTCCGTGATTATAGGAGCCATCTGTCGTAACTCATGAGAATTAAATCATGAGCGATTATACATCGCGTAATTTTGAGCGGAGCATTTATTTTTTTTCAACGAAGTTGGAAAGTTGTAAGATTTTGCTAATTTTACTGCAACAAATCGTTACAAGACCAATGATATAGTATTAGTCAAAAACCATGGACAAAGCTGTGCTGAGTGTAAACGAATACACAAATTTATGGACTTGTGGCTTGGTCCATATTTAGTTAAAGAAACCAATGGTAACTGTTGTGAACTGTTATCGTTGGATGGAAAGGGAACTGTACAAACACATAATGTATCCAATTTAAAGAAATTCAATTGTAGCCAGGAAAGAAAGGACGAATTATGTAAACTTTCAAAAGATTTCAACAGCAATTTATTAAGAAATGTTAATATGTTTTCAATAATTATGATATGTTTTAAAATATTTTCTGTGTTAATTAATGACAATATGTATGTCATGAGGAAGTTTGTTTTCATCATGTTATCTAAAAATTTTAAAACCAATGTTCTAAAATTTTTCTCCGAAGGAGGGAGAATGTTGTGACTGTTTTCAAATTGTAAAATATATAATCACTTCTTGTGTAAAAGAAAAAGAAAGAAATGTCATAGCATACTGTTTTGTTGCGTAGCAACCAGTTGTAAGAAACATTTGAAAAGAGATAACAAGAACTTTTTGCATATAGTTCGAATCTTAGTAATTTTTGCATAATTAATGTATTTAATCAGTGCAAATAATAAGTATACTCATCAGATAACAGAGTTGTGATTTTGAACTATATACATTAATGTTATTTCATAATTTGCTGTGAAGTAGAACAGTGATTTACTGAGTACAATGTAAAATGCTCATGCCTCTACGACAATAGCAATCCCCATCTTCGAAAATTAGACAAGAGGCACAAAACGCGAAGTGAAATAAACTATATCAATCAATCAATCCATCAATCGTTTCAAAATAATTTTAAGTACAGACCAAACCAGAGATGATTTTCATTAAACTCTTGAATTATTATCCCTTCAGAGTCTGAAAAGAGTTTTAATTATTACATTCGCGTTTAATGCAAATACTCACTTGAAACTCACTTTCTATACTGACCAAGCCAGAGATGATTTTCATTAAAATGTTGAATTATAAACCCTTTCAGAGCCTGAAAAGTTTTAATTATGACATTCTGACTATACGATCGAAACTTGATGTCTCGAGTATTTTCACGTTCAATTCTAGTACTCGTTTGAAACTCATTTTCTCTACAGACCAAGCCAGAGATGATTTTCATTAAAATGTAAAATTATTATGCTTTTTAGAGACATTAAAGCGTTTTAATTATGACATTTCGACTATTGGATATAAACTTAATTTTTCGAGAAATTCGTTTAAATGCTAATACTCACTTGAAACTCATTTTCCATACAGACCAAGCCAGAGATGATTTTAATAAAGATGGTGTATTATTATGCTCTTCAGAGCCTGAAGAGCGTTTTAATTCTGACATTTGGACTATAGGATGTATACTTGACCGATCGAAAAATACGCGTTCAATGGTGGTATTCGTATGAAATTTATCTTGTCTACATACCAAGCCATAGATGATTTTGATTAAAATGTTGAATTATTATGCTTTTCAGAGGCTAGAAAGCGTTTTAATTATCACATTTCGACTATAGGATCAATACTTGTTTTTTCGAGAAATTCGGGTTCGAGAATTCAACTACTTTGTTGTTTGCTATTTAGACGATCTCTTGATCTTTAGTAAAACTTGGCAGGAGCAAGCATTTAACACACCTGGAAGCTGTTCTGCAAAAATTGAAAGATGTTAATATGTCCATCAAGTTTTCAAAGTGCAAATTTGCTTCTAAAGAAATTGCTTTTCTTGGACATATTTTTCTGGAAATGAAATTAAGGTAGATAGTAGCAAGAATTCTGCTATAATAAATTTTCCAACACCAAATAACAAAAGGTCACTTCGAAAATTCTTGGGTTTAGTTAACTGGAGAAGAAAATTCGTGAATAAATTTGCAGAAGTTGCCCACCCACTTTATGAACTTCTAAAGTCGAATATTCTCTGGACGTGGATGGAAGTGCATGTAGAAGCTTTTGAAAGGTTACGTGATTTGGTTGTATCTCCAGAAGCTTTAGCACAGCCTGATTTTTCTAAACCTTTTAACATAAATTTAGATGGTTCAAAGAAAGGTTTTGGAGGTGTTTTATGGCAAAATGGAGAGACACCAGAAGATAACCCCAGGATTATTCAATATGCAAGTATCGTGGTATTGAGTTATCTTACAGTACACATGAAATCGAATGTTTAGCAATTATTTTTGCTTTTGAGAAATTTTATATTTATGTAGCCGGAACTAAAATTATTTTGTTCAGAGATCACAAATCTCTTTCTTGGCTGGAGTCAGCAAGAACTTTAAATCCACGTTTAAATAGATGGTGTTTAAAACTACAAAGTTTTGATTATGATATCCACCATGTTTCTGGAGTAAACAATCAAGCGGCTGACACATTAAGTCGATATTCTGACACTACTACAGGAGATATTTCTTTATCTGATTTGTTTATTAATATCTTAAAATTGGATATTATTGAAGATGATACTTTGGAATTCTGGAAGGAGTCTCAACATCGTGACGCATATTGTAGTGCTTTAATTCAGAAGATTGAGAACTGAAATTTTCCAAGTCTTGTAAGACTCGGAATGCTTTCCAAGATAGCATTTTGTTTTTAAAATGTGTTTCTGAAGATAATTGGAGATTAGTTGTGCCAGTTTCATTAATACCGAAAATCTTACATAAACTGTATGATTTGCAAGGACATTTTGGATATAGATAGGTTTTCAGTAAATGTAAGAAATGATATTATTGGCCAAAGATGAACTTCAGTATTAAACAGTATTTGAAGAATTGTTTAACTTGCGCCAGAACTAAACAAGTTGTTTTGAAAATTGAAAAGGATGATTTACACGTTTATTCTACCAGTCCACATTATTTGATTTCAGTTGATTTGATAGGACCACTTCCGAAATCTCAAGGTTACACATTTATATTGACTGTAATAGATGTAATGTCTAAGTTTCTTATGGCATATCCTTTAAGGAAAGCAACATCTAGAGAAGTAATTCATAAATTTAAACTGCAATATTTTTATCATTATCCTGTATGTAATAGTCTACTGTCTGATAATGGTTCGCAATTCAAGTCACAAGAATGGAAAACTTTTGTGGAAGAATTTAAAATAAGGCATATCACAACTTCAGTTTATTCTCAGTTTGCCAATCCTATTGAACGATACAACAAGGAGTGAAATAGATTATTACGACTGTACATAAACAAAAGTCATGAACTTTGGTCAAAATATTTAAGTTTTGTTTTAGGACTATTAAATAACTCCGTATCTGAAGTAACGGGATACACTCCAAATGAATTATTTTTGCATCATGAAATAAGAGATACTGTTTTATACCAAATTGATTGGCCTGAGACATTGAAAGCAGTTCCTTGGAAATATAAATGTTTTATTGCCAAATCTCGTTTGAAGGAAAAATATAAAATCAAGCCTAAGGAAACTAGTGATAGATACACGAGGATAGTGACTGTAACGTCCAAGTTGCCGGGTGCTTTTATCTTTTGGGTAAACTGGGCCACTCTTTGTTACAAACAATTTCCTAGAGTCCTGGATCTAAATTATATGCACCTCGGCATACGTCACAAAATCTAAATGGGGGGGTAGTGATTATGAAAAAGGGGAGTGTAACAATCTTTACAACGATATCCACAAAGCAATTATTTATACAAAGTATTTCCAAAGGGAGGAGAACGTATTCCCAATAAAGTTTTTCAAAAATGCGTTGCGCAATCCCTGCAAAATAAATTATGTCACTAAACTATCACTACACAACTTTTTACCAATCTACCAATCACTAACTACTATATCACACACACTCTTGCATACTAGTAAGTGTAAGCGCACGACGAATTAGGAAGGTACTTAGAGTAAATTGCATCAACAAAAAAGTCAAAGATTCAATTTTAACAATTTAATAACAATAGTGTAACTCATTTTTGGCATTCTAACAATTTACAACGATTTTAAGCGTAATTTTTCCAGTAATAATCAATGAACTCAACAACGAATTCAAAAAGGTCGACGCATCGAACTAAGTCAAAGGTATACAATTTATTTTAACTTGCATTTATATCCAAGTTTTAAGTTTCCTTCATTCTACATTACATTAATCAAAGAACACTTCTTACACCTTCAATAATAAACAACCACCGATTTGTTCGTGATCACAAGTTCATAAAAATGTGGAAAACCCACATTTTTGAAAAAGACAAACGTCACCAAGAAATTACAAAAAATCTTATTGGTACGTATAAGAAAGGTTCCACCCCTTTAGATGCTCATTCCCAAATTACGTGTTTCATTGCCTCATTCAATTACAACAAAGTTTTAACTAAGTCTAAACGACCAAAAAGGAGAAATGTGAGGGGAAGTTACGTTAACGAAATTTCGTCGCGATTACCTGATGTATGCTTTTGCGAGGTGTCTTATAAAAAATGCCAACCGTTGTTCTAGTTAATATAAATGTTGGTGTAAGCACATTGCAGAATAGTTAATATGGTACCCAATTTTGCATCCGCGTATTTTGCGTTTCCATTTTATAAATTTAAAGTGAGGGACAGACGACGCACTATCGAAGAGAACAGTTTATTTTACAACAAGCCGTATTCAGTTCTCAATTACGTGTTATCGTTGGATGGAAAGGGAACTGTACAAACACATAATGTATCCAATTTAAAGAAATTCAATTGTAGCCAGGAAAGAAAGGACGAATTATGTAAACTTTCAAAAGATTTCAACAGCCTTTTATTAAGAAATGTTAATATGTTTTCAATAATTATGATATGTTTTAAAATATTTTCTGTGTTAATTAATGACAATATGTATGTCATGAGGAAGTTTGTTTTCATCATGTTATCTGAAAATTTTAAAACCAATGTTCTAAAATTTTTCTCCGAAGGAGGGAGAATGTTGTGACTGTTTTCAAATTGTAAAATATATAATCACTTCTTGTGTAAAAGAAAAAGAAAGAAATGTCATAGCATACTGTTTTGTTGCGTAGCAACCAGTTGTAAGAAACATTTGAAAAGAGATAACATATAGTTCGAATCTTAGTAATTTTTGCATAATTAATGTATTTAATCAGTGCAAATAATAAGTATACTCATCAGATAACAGAGTTGTGATTTTGAACTATATACATTAATGTTATTTCATAATTTGCTGTGAAGTAGAACAGTGATTTACTGAGTACAATGTAAAATGCTCATGCCTCTACGACACTAGCAATCCCCATCTTCGAAAATTAGACAAGAGGCACAAAACGCGAAGTAAAATGAACTAAATCAATCAATCAATCCATCAATCGTTTCAAACTAATTTTAAGTACAGACCAAACCAGAGATGATTTTCATTAAACTCTTGAATTATTATCCCTTGAGAGTCTGAAAAGAGTTTTAATTATTACATTCGCGTTTAATGCAAATACTCACTTGAAACTCACTTTCTATACTGACCAAGCCAGAGATGATTTTCATTAAAATGTTGAATTATTAACCCTTTCAGAGCCTGAAAAGAGTTTTAATTATGACATTCTGACTATACGATCGAAACTTGTTGTCTCGAGTATTTTCACGTTCAATTCTAGTACTCGTTTGAAACTCATTTTCTCTACAGACCAAGCCAGAGATGATTTTCATTAAAATGTAAAATTATTATGCTTTTTAGAGACATTAAAGCGTTTTAATTATGACATTTCGACTATTGGATATAAACTTAATTTTTCGAGAAATTCGTATAAATGCTAATACTCACTTGAAACTCATTTTCCATACAGACCAAGCCAGAGATAATTTTAATAAAAATGGTGTATTATTATGCTCTTCAGAGCCTGAAGAGCGTTTTAATTCTGACATTTGGACTATAGGATGTATATTTGACCGATCGAAAAATACGCGTTCAATGGTGGTATTCGTATGAAATTAATCTTGTCTACATACCAAGCCATAGATGATTTTGATTAAAATGTTGAATTATTATGCTTTTCAGAGGCTAGAAAGCGTTTTAATTATCACATTTCGACTATAGGATCAATACTTGTTTTTTCGAGAAATTCGGGTTCGAGAATTCAACTACTTTGTTGTTTGCTATTTAGACGATCTCTTGATCTTTAGTAAAACTTGGCAGGAGCAAGCATTTAACACACCTGGAAGCTGTTCTGCAAAAATTGAAAGATGTTAATATGTCCATCAAGTTTTCAAAGTGCAAATTTGCTTCTAAAGAAATTGCTTTTCTTGGACATATTTTTCTGGAAATGAAATTAAGGTAGATAGTAGCAAGAATTCTGCTATAATAAATTTTCCAACACCAAATAACAAAAGGTCACTTCGAATATTATTGGGTTTAGTTAACTGGAGAAGAAAATTCGTGAATAAATTTGCAGAAGTTGCCCACCCACTTTATGAACTTCTAAAGTCGAATATTCTCTGGACGTGGATGGAAGTGCATGTAGAAGCTTTTGAAAGGTTACGTGATTTGGTTGTATCTCCAGAAGCTTTAGCACAGCCTAATTTTTCTAAACCTTTTAACATAAATTTAGATGGTTCAAAGAAAGGTTTTGGAGGTGTTTTATGGCAAAATGGAGAGACACCAGAAGATAACCCCAGGATTATTCAATATGCAAGTATCGTGGTATTGAGTTATCTTACAGTACACATGAAATCGAATGTTTAGCAATTATTTTTGCTTTTGAGAAATTTTATATTTATGTAGCCGGAACTAAAATTAATTTGTTCAGAGATCACAAATCTCTTTCTTAGCTGGAGTCAGCAAGAACTTTAAATCCACGTTTAAATAGATGGTGTTTAAAACTACAAAGTTTTGATTATGATATCCACCATGTTTCTGGAGTAAACAATCAAGCGGCTGACACATTAAGTCGATATCCTGACACTACTACAGGAGATATTTCTTTATCTGATTTGTTTATTAATATCTTAAAATTGGATATTATTGAAGATGATACTTTGTAATTCTGGAAGGAGTCTCAACATCGTGACGCATATTGTAGTGCTTTAATTCAGAAGATTGAGAACTGAAATTTTCCAAGTCTTGTAAGACTCGGAATGCTTTCCAAGATAGCATTCTATTTTTAAAATGTGTTTCTGAAGATAATTGGAGATTAGTTGTGCCAGTTTCATTAATACCGAAAATCTTACATAAACTGTATGATTTGCAAGGACATTTTGGATATAGATAGGTTTTCAGTAAATATAATAAATTATATTATTGGCCAAAGATTAACTTCAATATTAAACAGTATTTGAAGAATTGTTTAACTTGCGCCAGAACTAAACAAGTTGTTTTGAAAAATGAAAAGGATGATTTACACGTTTATTCTACCAGTCCACATTATTTGATTTCAGTTGATTTGATAGGACCACTTCCGAAATCTCAAGGTTACACATTTATATTGACTGTAATAGATGTAATGTCTATGTTTCTTATGGCATATCCTTTAAGGAAAGCAACATCTAGAGAAGTAATTCATAAATTTAAACAACAATATTTTTATCATTATCCTGTATGTAATAGTCTACTGTCTGATAATGGTTCGCAATTCAAGTCACAAGAATGGAAAACTTTTGTGGAAGAATTTAAAATAAGGCATATCACAACTTCAGTTTATTCTCAGTTTGCCAATCCTATTGAACGATACAACAAGGAGTGAAATAGATTATTACGACTGTACATAAACAAAAACATGAACATTGGTCAAAATATTTAAGTTTTGTTTCAGGAATATTAAATAACTCCGTATCTGAAGTAACGGGATACACTCCAAATGAATTATTTTTGCATCATGAAATAAGAGATTCTGTTTTAAACCAAATTGATTGGCCTGAGACATTGAAAGCAGTTCCTTGGAAATATAAATGTTTAATTGCCAAATCTCGTTTGAAGGAAAAATATAAAATCAAGCCTAAGGAAACTAGTGATAGATACACGAGGATAGAGACTGTAACGTCCAAGTTGCCGGGTGCTTTTATCTTTTGGGTAAACTGGGCCACTCTTTGTTACAAACAATTTCCTAGAGTCCTGGATCTAAATTATATGCACCTCGGCATACGTCACAAAATCTAAATGGGGGGGTAGTGATTATGAAAAAGGGGAGTGTAACAATCTTTACAATGATATCCACAAAGCAATTATTTATACAAAGTATTTCCAAAGGGAGGAGAACGTATTCCCAATAAAGTTTTTCAAAAATGCGTTGTGCAATCCCTGCAAAATAAATTATGTCACTACACAACTTTTTACCAATTTACCAATCACTAACTACTATATCACACACACTCTTGCATACTAGTAAGTGTAAGCGCACGACGAATTAGGAAGGTACTTAGAGTAAATTGCATCAACAAAAAAGTCAAAGATTCAATTTTAACAATTTAATAACAATAGTGTAACTCATTTTTGGCATTCTAACAATTTACAACGATTTTAAGCGTAATTTTTCCAGTAATAATCAATGAACTCAACAACGAATTCAAAAAAATCGACGCATCGAACTAAGTCAAAGGTATACAATTTATTTTAACTTGCATTTATATCCAAGTTTTAAGTTTCCTTCATTCTACATTACATTAATCAAAGAACACTTCTTACACCTTCAATAATAAACAACCACCGATTTGTTCGTGATCACAAGTTCATAAAAATGTGGAAAACCCACATTTTTGAAAAAGACAAACGTCACCAAGAAATTACAAAAAATCTTATTGGTACGTATAAGAAAGGTTCCACCCCTTTAGATGCTCATTCCCAAATTACGTGTTTCATTGCCTCATTCAATTACAACAAAGTTTTAACTAAGTCTAAACGACCAAAAAGGAGAAATGTGAGGGGAAGTTACGTTAACGAAATTTCGTCGCGATTACCTGATGTATGCTTTTGCGAGGTGTCTTATAAAAAATGCCAACCGTTGTTCTAGTTAATATAAATGTTGGTGTAAGCACATTGCAGAATAGTTAATATGGTACCCAATTTTGCATCCGCGTATTTTGCGTTTCCATTTTATAAATTTAAAGTGAGGGACAGACGACGCACTATCGAAGAGAACAGTTTATTTTACAACAAGCCGTATTCAGTTCTCAATTACGTGAATTTTTTACATTTTTGTACAAGGAAGGTTTATTTCTGTAATATGGCGCACTTCGTAAGCAACTCACACATATCGGGCTCAAATATTAAACTCGTGCCTTTTGTCTGTCGCACTTCTATTCACCACTAATGTAACAAATCCACTGTTTCCTACCTTGATTTTGGATGTTGCCACTCTCGTAGTCCTGGAAAAAGGTGTGGGTGCCCAACTTCCTTCACTTTTTGATCGTCAAATCCTCGTTGACCAACGTACGCCTTGATTGGATTCCGACGTAGAACATTTTTCATTGCCAAAAATTACTTATAATTTGCAGACTGTCGAAATGGTCTTTTTCGCAATCCACGTGTCCATTTCCAACAAATAACGTAATTTAAGAAATTGTGGTTAGCACCTTTACCACAAATGTTCCGGAATTGTATTTAAAGAAGCACTTGCAATTCATCGCGTGTTATAGGTAACATGGTAGAGAACGTCAAAGTTCAGATAGTCGTTACCGATGATGCATTATGTAACGTACCAAAAGGTAGTCGACGGAACCAAACGCAATACACGACTGTTGCCTCTAGCTGCACATGTCTACCGTTCCCGTCTTCCGTGATTATAGGAGCCATCTGTCGTAACTCATGAGAATTAAATCATGAGCGATTATACATCGCGTAATTTTGAGCGGAGCATTTATTTTTTTTCAACGAAGTTGGAAAGTTGTAAGATTTTGCTAATTTTACTGCAACAAATCGTTACAAGACCAATGATATAGTATTAGTCAAAAACCATGGACAAAGCTGTGCTGAGTGTAAACGAATACACAAATTTATGGACTTGTGGCTTGGTCCATATTTAGTTAAAGAAACCAATGGTAACTGTTGTGAACTGTTATCGTTGGATGGAAAGGGAACTGTACAAACACATAATGTATCCAATTTAAAGAAATTCAATTGTAGCCAGGAAAGAAAGGACGAATTATGTAAACTTTCAAAAGATTTCAACAGCAATTTATTAAGAAATGTTAATATGTTTTCAATAATTATGATATGTTTTAAAATATTTTCTGTGTTAATTAATGACAATATGTATGTCATGAGGAAGTTTGTTTTCATCATGTTATCTAAAAATTTTAAAACCAATGTTCTAAAATTTTTCTCCGAAGGAGGGAGAATGTTGTGACTGTTTTCAAATTGTAAAATATATAATCACTTCTTGTGTAAAAGAAAAAGAAAGAAATGTCATAGCATACTGTTTTGTTGCGTAGCAACCAGTTGTAAGAAACATTTGAAAAGAGATAACAAGAACTTTTTGCATATAGTTCGAATCTTAGTAATTTTTGCATAATTAATGTATTTAATCAGTGCAAATAATAAGTATACTCATCAGATAACAGAGTTGTGATTTTGAACTATATACATTAATGTTATTTCATAATTTGCTGTGAAGTAGAACAGTGATTTACTGAGTACAATGTAAAATGCTCATGCCTCTACGACACTAGCAATCCCCATCTTCGAAAATTAGACAAGAGGCACAAAACGCGAAGTGAAATAAACTATATCAATCAATCAATCCATCAATCGTTTCAAAATAATTTTAAGTACAGACCAAACCAGAGATGATTTTCATTAAACTCTTGAATTATTATCCCTTCAGAGTCTGAAAAGAGTTTTAATTATTACATTCGCGTTTAATGCAAATACTCACTTGAAACTCACTTTCTATACTGACCAAGCCAGAGATGATTTTCATTAAAATGTTGAATTATTAACCCTTTCAGAGCCTGAAAAGAGTTTTAATTATGACATTCTGACTATACGATCGAAACTTGATGTCTCGAGTATTTTCACGTTCAATTCTAGTACTCGTTTGAAACTCATTTTCTCTACAGACCAAGCCAGAGATGATTTTCATTAAAATGTAAAATTATTATGCTTTTTAGAGCCATTAAAGCGTTTTAATTATGACATTTCGAATATTGGATATAAACTTAATTTTTCGAGAAATTCGTTTAAATGCTAATACTCACTTGAAACTCATTTTCCATACAGACCAAGCCAGAGATAATTTTAATAAAAATGGTGTATTATTATGCTCTTAAGAGCCTGAAGAGCGTTTTAATTCTGACATTTGGACTATAGGATGTATATTTGACCGATCGAAAAATACGCGTTCAATGGTGGTATTCGTATGAAATTAATCTTGTCTACATACCAAGCCATAGATGATTCTCATTAAAATGTTGAATTATTATGCTTTTCAGAGGCTAGAAAGCGTTTTAATTATCACATTTCGACTATAGGATCAATACTTGTTTTTTCGAGAAATTCGGGTTCGAGAATTCAACTACTTTGTTGTTTGCTATTTAGACGATCTCTTGATCTTTAGTAAAACTTGGCAGGAGCAAGCATTTAACACACCTGGAAGCTGTTCTGCAAAAATTGAAAGATGTTAATATGTCCATCAAGTTTTCAAAGTGCAAATTTGCTTCTAAAGAAATTGCTTTTCTTGGACATATTTTTCTGGAAATGAAATTAAGGTAGATAGTAGCAAGAATTCTGCTATAATAAATTTTCCAACACCAAATAACAAAAGGTCACTTCGAAAATTCTTGGGTTTAGTTAACTGGAGAAGAAAATTCGTGAATAAATTTGCAGAAGTTGCCCACCCACTTTATGAACTTCTAAAGTCGAATATTCTCTGGACGTGGATGGAAGTGCATGTAGAAGCTTTTGAAAGGTTACGTGATTTGGTTGTATCTCCAGAAGCTTTAGCACAGCCTAATTTTTCTAAACCTTTTAACATAAATTTAGATGGTTCAAAGAAAGGTTTTGGAGGTGTTTTATGGCAAAATGGAGAGACACCAGAAGATAACCCCAGGATTATTCAATATGCAAGTATCGTGGTATTGAGTTATCTTACAGTACACATGAAATCGAATGTTTAGCAATTATTTTTGCTTTTGAGAAATTTTATATTTATGTAGCCGGAACTAAAATTATTTTGTTCAGAGATCACAAATCTCTTTCTTGGCTGGAGTCAGCAAGAACTTTAAATCCACGTTTAAATAGATGGTGTTTAAAACTACAAAGTTTTGATTATGATATCCACCATGTTTCTGGAGTAAACAATCAAGCGGCTGACACATTAAGTCGATATTCTGACACTACTACAGGAGATATTTCTTTATCTGATTTGTTTATTAATATCTTAAAATTGGATATTATTGAAGATGATACTTTGGAATTCTGGAAGGAGTCTCAACATCGTGACGCATATTGTAGTGCTTTAATTCAGAAGATTGAGAACTGAAATTTTCCAAGTCTTGTAAGACTCGGAATGCTTTCCAAGATAGCATTTTGTTTTTAAAATGTGTTTCTGAAGATAATTGGAGATTAGTTGTGCCAGTTTCATTAATACCGAAAATCTTACATAAACTGTATGATTTGCAAGGACATTTTGGATATAGATAGGTTTTCAGTAAATGTAAGAAATGATATTATTGGCCAAAGATGAACTTCAGTATTAAACAGTATTTGAAGAATTGTTTAACTTGCGCCAGAACTAAACAAGTTGTTTTGAAAATTGAAAAGGATGATTTACACGTTTATTCTACCAGTCCACATTATTTGATTTCAGTTGATTTGATAGGACCACTTCCGAAATCTCAAGGTTACACATTTATATTGACTGTAATAGATGTAATGTCTAAGTTTCTTATGGCATATCCTTTAAGGAAAGCAACATCTAGAGAAGTAATTCATAAATTTAAACTGCAATATTTTTATCATTATCCTGTATGTAATAGTCTACTGTCTGATAATGGTTCGCAATTCAAGTCACAAGAATGGAAAACTTTTGTGGAAGAATTTAAAATAAGGCATATCACAACTTCAGTTTATTCTCAGTTTGCCAATCCTATTGAACGATACAACAAGGAGTGAAATAGATTATTACGACTGTACATAAACAAAAGTCATGAACTTTGGTCAAAATATTTAAGTTTTGTTTTAGGACTATTAAATAACTCCGTATCTGAAGTAACGGGATACACTCCAAATGAATTATTTTTGCATCATGAAATAAGAGATACTGTTTTATACCAAATTGATTGGCCTGAGACATTGAAAGCAGTTCCTTGGAAATATAAATGTTTTATTGCCAAATCTCGTTTGAAGGAAAAATATAAAATCAAGCCTAAGGAAACTAGTGATAGATACACGAGGATAGTGACTGTAACGTCCAAGTTGCCGGGTGCTTTTATCTTTTGGGTAAACTGGGCCACTCTTTGTTACAAACAATTTCCTAGAGTCCTGGATCTAAATTATATGCACCTCGGCATACGTCACAAAATCTAAATGGGGGGGTAGTGATTATGAAAAAGGGGAGTGTAACAATCTTTACAACGATATCCACAAAGCAATTATTTATACAAAGTATTTCCAAAGGGAGGAGAACGTATTCCCAATAAAGTTTTTCAAAAATGCGTTGCGCAATCCCTGCAAAATAAATTATGTCACTAAACTATCACTACACAACTTTTTACCAATCTACCAATCACTAACTACTATATCACACACACTCTTGCATACTAGTAAGTGTAAGCGCACGACGAATTAGGAAGGTACTTAGAGTAAATTGCATCAACAAAAAAGTCAAAGATTCAATTTTAACAATTTAATAACAATAGTGTAACTCATTTTTGGCATTCTAACAATTTACAACGATTTTAAGCGTAATTTTTCCAGTAATAATCAATGAACTCAACAACGAATTCAAAAAGGTCGACGCATCGAACTAAGTCAAAGGTATACAATTTATTTTAACTTGCATTTATATCCAAGTTTTAAGTTTCCTTCATTCTACATTACATTAATCAAAGAACACTTCTTACACCTTCAATAATAAACAACCACCGATTTGTTCGTGATCACAAGTTCATAAAAATGTGGAAAACCCACATTTTTGAAAAAGACAAACGTCACCAAGAAATTACAAAAAATCTTATTGGTACGTATAAGAAAGGTTCCACCCCTTTAGATGCTCATTCCCAAATTACGTGTTTCATTGCCTCATTCAATTACAACAAAGTTTTAACTAAGTCTAAACGACCAAAAAGGAGAAATGTGAGGGGAAGTTACGTTAACGAAATTTCGTCGCGATTACCTGATGTATGCTTTTGCGAGGTGTCTTATAAAAAATGCCAACCGTTGTTCTAGTTAATATAAATGTTGGTGTAAGCACATTGCAGAATAGTTAATATGGTACCCAATTTTGCATCCGCGTATTTTGCGTTTCCATTTTATAAATTTAAAGTGAGGGACAGACGACGCACTATCGAAGAGAACAGTTTATTTTACAACAAGCCGTATTCAGTTCTCAATTACGTGTTATCGTTGGATGGAAAGGGAACTGTACAAACACATAATGTATCCAATTTAAAGAAATTCAATTGTAGCCAGGAAAGAAAGGACGAATTATGTAAACTTTCAAAAGATTTCAACAGCCTTTTATTAAGAAATGTTAATATGTTTTCAATAATTATGATATGTTTTAAAATATTTTCTGTGTTAATTAATGACAATATGTATGTCATGAGGAAGTTTGTTTTCATCATGTTATCTGAAAATTTTAAAACCAATGTTCTAAAATTTTTCTCCGAAGGAGGGAGAATGTTGTGACTGTTTTCAAATTGTAAAATATATAATCACTTCTTGTGTAAAAGAAAAAGAAAGAAATGTCATAGCATACTGTTTTGTTGCGTAGCAACCAGTTGTAAGAAACATTTGAAAAGAGATAACATATAGTTCGAATCTTAGTAATTTTTGCATAATTAATGTATTTAATCAGTGCAAATAATAAGTATACTCATCAGATAACAGAGTTGTGATTTTGAACTATATACATTAATGTTATTTCATAATTTGCTGTGAAGTAGAACAGTGATTTACTGAGTACAATGTAAAATGCTCATGCCTCTACGACACTAGCAATCCCCATCTTCGAAAATTAGACAAGAGGCACAAAACGCGAAGTAAAATGAACTAAATCAATCAATCAATCCATCAATCGTTTCAAACTAATTTTAAGTACAGACCAAACCAGAGATGATTTTCATTAAACTCTTGAATTATTATCCCTTCAGAGTCTGAAAAGAGTTTTAATTATTACATTCGCGTTTAATGCAAATACTCACTTGAAACTCACTTTCTATACTGACCAAGCCAGAGATGATTTTCATTAAAATGTTGAATTATTAACCCTTTCAGAGCCTGAAAAGAGTTTTAATTATGACATTCTGACTATACGATCGAAACTTGATGTCTCGAGTATTTTCACGTTCAATTCTAGTACTCGTTTGAAACTCATTTTCTCTACAGACCAAGCCAGAGATGATTTTCATTAAAATGTAAAATTATTATGCTTTTTAGAGACATTAAAGCGTTTTAATTATGACATTTCGACTATTGGATATAAACTTAATTTTTCGAGAAATTCGTATAAATGCTAATACTCACTTGAAACTCATTTTCCATACAGACCAAGCCAGAGATAATTTTAATAAAAATGGTGTATTATTATGCTCTTCAGAGCCTGAAGAGCGTTTTAATTCTGACATTTGGACTATAGGATGTATATTTGACCGATCGAAAAATACGCGTTCAATGGTGGTATTCGTATGAAATTAATCTTGTCTACATACCAAGCCATAGATGATTTTGATTAAAATGTTGAATTATTATGCTTTTCAGAGGCTAGAAAGCGTTTTAATTATCACATTTCGACTATAGGATCAATACTTGTTTTTTCGAGAAATTCGGGTTCGAGAATTCAACTACTTTGTTGTTTGCTATTTAGACGATCTCTTGATCTTTAGTAAAACTTGGCAGGAGCAAGCATTTAACACACCTGGAAGCTGTTCTGCAAAAATTGAAAGATGTTAATATGTCCATCAAGTTTTCAAAGTGCAAATTTGCTTCTAAAGAAATTGCTTTTCTTGGACATATTTTTCTGGAAATGAAATTAAGGTAGATAGTAGCAAGAATTCTGCTATAATAAATTTTCCAACACCAAATAACAAAAGGTCACTTCGAAAATTCTTGGGTTTAGTTAACTGGAGAAGAAAATTCGTGAATAAATTTGCAGAAGTTGCCCACCCACTTTATGAACTTCTAAAGTCGAATATTCTCTGGACGTGGATGGAAGTGCATGTAGAAGCTTTTGAAAGGTTACGTGATTTGGTTGTATCTCCAGAAGCTTTAGCACAGCCTAATTTTTCTAAACCTTTTAACATAAATTTAGATGGTTCAAAGAAAGGTTTTGGAGGTGTTTTATGGCAAAATGGAGAGACACCAGAAGATAACCCCAGGATTATTCAATATGCAAGTATCGTGGTATTGAGTTATCTTACAGTACACATGAAATCGAATGTTTAGCAATTATTTTTGCTTTTGAGAAATTTTATATTTATGTAGCCGGAACTAAAATTAATTTGTTCAGAGATCACAAATCTCTTTCTTAGCTGGAGTCAGCAAGAACTTTAAATCCACGTTTAAATAGATGGTGTTTAAAACTACAAAGTTTTGATTATGATATCCACCATGTTTCTGGAGTAAACAATCAAGCGGCTGACACATTAAGTCGATATCCTGACACTACTACAGGAGATATTTCTTTATCTGATTTGTTTATTAATATCTTAAAATTGGATATTATTGAAGATGATACTTTGGAATTCTGGAAGGAGTCTCAACATCGTGACGCATATTGTAGTGCTTTAATTCAGAAGATTCAGAACTGAAATTTTCCAAGTCTTGTAAGACTCGGAATGCTTTCCAAGATAGCATTCTATTTTTAAAATGTGTTTCTGAAGATAATTGGAGATTAGTTGTGCCAGTTTCATTAATACCGAAAATCTTACATAAACTGTATGATTTGCAAGGACATTTTGGATATAGATAGGTTTTCAGTAAATATAATAAATTATATTATTGGCCAAAGATTAACTTCAATATTAAACAGTATTTGAAGAATTGTTTAACTTGCGCCAGAACTAAACAAGTTGTTTTGAAAAATGAAAAGGATGATTTACACGTTTATTCTACCAGTCCACATTATTTGATTTCAGTTGATTTGATAGGACCACTTCCGAAATCTCAAGGTTACACATTTATATTGACTGTAATAGATGTAATGTCTATGTTTCTTATGGCATATATTTTAAGGAAAGCAACATCTAGAGAAGTAATTCATAAATTTAAACAACAATATTTTTATCATTATCCTGTATGTAATAGTCTACTGTCTGATAATGGTTCGCAATTCAAGTCACAAGAATGGAAAACTTTTGTGGAAGAATTTAAAATAAGGCATATCACAACTTCAGTTTATTCTCAGTTTGCCAATCCTATTGAACGATACAACAAGGAGTGAAATAGATTATTACGACTGTACATAAACAAAAACATGAACATTGGTCAAAATATTTAAGTTTTGTTTCAGGAATATTAAATAACTCCGTATCTGAAGTAACGGGATACACTCCAAATGAATTATTTTTGCATCATGAAATAAGAGATTCTGTTTTAAACCAAATTGATTGGCCTGAGACATTGAAAGCAGTTCCTTGGAAATATAAATGTTTAATTGCCAAATCTCGTTTGAAGGAAAAATATAAAATCAAGCCTAAGGAAACTAGTGATAGATACACGAGGATAGAGACTGTAACGTCCAAGTTGCCGGGTGCTTTTATCTTTTGGGTAAACTGGGCCACTCTTTGTTACAAACAATTTCCTAGAGTCCTGGATCTAAATTATATGCACCTCGGCATACGTCACAAAATCTAAATGGGGGGGTAGTGATTATGAAAAAGGGGAGTGTAACAATCTTTACAATGATATCCACAAAGCAATTATTTATACAAAGTATTTCCAAAGGGAGGAGAACGTATTCCCAATAAAGTTTTTCAAAAATGCGTTGTGCAATCCCTGCAAAATAAATTATGTCACTACACAACTTTTTACCAATCTACCAATCACTAACTACTATATCACACACACTCTTGCATACTAGTAAGTGTAAGCGCACGACGAATTAGGAAGGTACTTAGAGTAAATTGCATCAACAAAAAAGTCAAAGATTCAATTTTAACAATTTAATAACAATAGTGTAACTCATTTTTGGCATTCTAACAATTTACAACGATTTTAAGCGTAATTTTTCCAGTAATAATCAATGAACTCAACAACGAATTCAAAAAGGTCGACGCATCGAACTAAGTCAAAGGTATACAATTTATTTTAACTTGCATTTATATCCAAGTTTTAAGTTTCCTTCATTCTACATTACATTAATCAAAGAACACTTCTTACACCTTCAATAATAAACAACCACCGATTTGTTCGTGATCACAAGTTCATAAAAATGTGGAAAACCCACATTTTTGAAAAAGACAAACGTCACCAAGAAATTACAAAAAATCTTATTGGTACGTATAAGAAAGGTTCCACCCCTTTAGATGCTCATTCCCAAATTACGTGTTTCATTGCCTCATTCAATTACAACAAAGTTTTAACTAAGTCTAAACGACCAAAAAGGAGAAATGTGAGGGGAAGTTACGTTAACGAAATTTCGTCGCGATTACCTGATGTATGCTTTTGCGAGGTGTCTTATAAAAAATGCCAACCGTTGTTCTAGTTAATATAAATGTTGGTGTAAGCACATTGCAGAATAGTTAATATGGTACCCAATTTTGCATCCGCGTATTTTGCGTTTCCATTTTATAAATTTAAAGTGAGGGACAGACGACGCACTATAGAAGAGAACAGTTTATTTTACAACAAGCCGTATTCAGTTCCCAATTACGTGAATTTTTTACATTTTTGTACAAGGAAGGTTTATTTCTGTAATATGGCGCACTTCGTAAGCAACTCACACATATCGGACTCAAATATTAAACTCGTGCTTTTTGTCTGTCGCACTTCTATTCACCACTAATGTAACAAATCCACTGTTTCCTACCTTGATTTTGGATGTTGCCACTCTCGTAGTCCTGGAAAAAGGTGTGGGTGCCCAACTTCCTTCACTTTTTGATCGTCAAATCCTCGTTGACCAACGTACGCCTTGATTGGATTCCGACGTAGAACATTTTTCATTGCCAAAAATTACTTATAATTTGCAGACTGTCGAAATGGTCTTTTTCGCAATCCACGTGTCCATTTCCAACAAATAACGTAATTTAAGAAATTGTGGTTAGCACCTTTACCACAAATGTTCCGGAATTGTATTTAAAGAAGCACTTGCAATTCATCGCGTGTTATAGGTAACATGGTAGAGAACGTCAAAGTTCAGAGAGTCGTTACCGATGATGCATTATGTAGCGTACCAAAAGGTAGTCGACGGAACCAAACGCAATACACGATTGTTGCCTCTAGCTGCACATGTCTACCGTTCTGGTCTTCCGTTGATTTAGGGGGCGTGGTTTTACGATTCGATAACAGGAGAGTGATTATAGGAGCCATCTGTCGTAACTCAAGAGAATTAAATCATGAGCGATTATACATCGCGTAATTTTGAGCGGAGCATTTTTTTTTTTTTCAACGAAGTTGGAAAGTTGTAAGATTTTGCTAATTTTACTGCAACAAATCGTTACAAGACCAATGATATAGTATTAGTCAAAAACCATGGACAAAGCTGTGCTGAGTGTAAACGAATACACAAATTTATGGACTTGTGGCTTGGTCCATATTTACTTAAAGAAACCAATGGTAACTGTTGTGCTATAATAAATTTTCCAACACCAAATAACAAAAGGTCAATTCGACGCAAGGGTTTAGTTAACTGGAGAAGAAAATTCGTGAATAAATTTGCAGAAGTTGCCCACCCACTTTATGAACTTCTAAAGTCGAATATTCTCTGGACGTGGATGGAAGTGCATGTAGAAGCTTTTGAAAGGTTACGTGATTTGGTTGTATCTCCAGAAGCTTTAGCACAGCCTAATTTTTCTAAACCTTTTAACATAAATTTAGATGGTTCAAAGAAAGGTTTTGGAGGTGTTTTATGGCAAAATGGAGAGACACCAGAAGATAACCCCAGGATTATTCAATATGCAAGTATCGTGGTATTGAGTTATCTTACAGTACACATGAAATCGAATGTTTAGCAATTATTTTTGCTTTTGAGAAATTTTATATTTATGTCAAGTATACATCCTATAGTCCAAATGTCAGAATTAAAACGCTCTTCAGGCTCTGAAGAGCATAATAATACACCATTTTTTTAAAATCATCTCTGGCTTGGTCTGTATGGAAAATGAGTTTCAAGTAAGTATTAGCATTTAAACGAATTTCTCGAAAAATTAAGTTTATATCCAATAGTCGAAATGTCATAATTAAAACGCTTTAATGTCTCTAAAAAGCATAATAATTATACATTTTAATGAAAATCATCTCTGGCTTGGTCTGTAGAGAAAATGAGTTTCAAACGAGTACTAGAATTGAACGTGAAAATACTCGAGACATCAAGTTTCGATCGTATAGTCAGAATGTCATAATTAAAACTCTTTTCAGGCTCTGAAAGGGTTAATAATTCAACATTTTAATGAAAATCATCTCTGGCTTGGTCAGTATAGAAAGTGAGTTTCAAGTGAGTATTTGCATTAAACGCGAATGTAATAATTAAAACTCTTTTCAGACTCTGAAGGGATAATAATTCAAGAGTTTAATGAAAATCATCTCTGGTTTGGTCTGTACTTAAAATTAGTTTGAAACGATTGATGGATTGATTGATTGATTGATTTAGTTCATTTTACTTCGCGTTTTGTGCCTCTTGTCTAATTTTCGAAGATGGGGATTGCTAGTGTCGTAGAGGCATGAGCATTTTACATTGTACTCAGTAAATCACTGTTCTACTTCACAGCAAATTATGAAATAACATTAATGTATATAGTTCAAAATCACAACTCTGTTATCTGATGAGTATACTTATTATTTGCACTGATTAAATACATTAATTATGCAAAAATTACTAAGATTCGAACTATATGCAAAACGTTCTTGTTATCTCTTTTCAAATGTTTCTTACAACTGGTTGCTACGCAACAAAACAGTATGCTATGACATTTCTTTCTTTTTCATTTACACAGGAAGTGATTATATATTTTACAATTTGAAAACAGTCACAACATTCTCCCTCCTTCGGAGAAAAATTTTAGAACATTGGTTTTAAAATTTTTAGATAACATGATGAAAACAAACTTCCTCATGACATACATATTGTCATTAATTAACACAGAAAATTTTTTAAAACATATCATAATTATTGAAAACATATTAACATTTCTTAATAAATTGCTGTTGAAATCTTTTGAAAGTTTACATAATTCGTCCTTTCTTTCCTGGCTACAATTGAATTTCTTTAAATTGGATACATTATGTGTTTGTACAGTTCCCTTTCCATCCAACGATAACAGTTCACAACAGTTACCATTGGTTTCTTTAAGTAAATATGGACCAAGCCACAAGTCCATAAATTTGTGTATTCGTTTACACTCAGCACAGCTTTGTCCATGGTTTTTGACTAATACTATATCATTGGTCTTGTAACGATTTGTTGCAGTAAAATTAGCAAAATCTTACAACTTTCCAACTTCGTTGAAAAAAAAAAATGCTCCGCTCAAAATTACGCGATGTATAATCGCTCATGATTTAATTCTCATGAGTTACGACAGATGGCTCCTATAATCACTCTCCTGTTAACGAATCGTAAAACCACGCCCCCTAAATCAACGGAAGACCAGAACGGTAGACATGTGCAGCTAGAGGCAACAATCGTGTATTGCGTTTGGTTCCGTCGACTACCTTTTGGTACGCTACATAATGCATCATCGGTAACGACTCTCTGAACTTTGACGTTCTCTACCATGTTACCTATAACACGCGATGAATTGCAAGTGCTTCTTTAAATACAATTCCGGAACATTTGTGGTAAAGGTGCTAACCACAATTTCTTAAATTACGTTATTTGTTGGAAATGGACACGTGGATTGCGAAAAAGACCATTTCGACAGTCTGCAAATTATAAGTAATTTTTGGCAATGAAAAATGTTCTACGTCGGAATCCAATCAAGGCGTACGTTGGTCAACGAGGATTTGACGATCAAAAAGTGAAGGAAGTTGGGCACCCACACCTTTTTCCAGGACTACGAGAGTGGATTTGTTACATTAGTGGTGAATAGAAGTGCGACAGACAAAAAGCACGAGTTTAATATTTGAGCCCGATATGTGTGAGTTGCTTACGAAGTGCGCCATATTACAGAAATAAACCTTCCTTGTACAAAAATGTAAAAAATTCACGTAATTGAGAACTGAATACGGCTTGTTGTAAAATAAACTGTTCTCTTCGATAGTGCGTCGTCTGTCCCTCACTTTAAATTTATAAAATGGAAACGCAAAATACGCGGATGCAAAATTGGGTACCATATTAACTATTCTGCAATGTGCTTACACCAACATTTATATTAACTAGAACAACGGTTGGCATTTTTTATAAGACACCTCGCAAAAGCATACATCAGGTAATCGCGACGAAATTTCGTTAACGTAACTTCCCCTCACATTTCTCCTTTTTGGTCGTTTAGACTTAGTTAAAACTTTGTTGTAATTGAATGAGGCAATGAAACACGTAATTTGGGAATGAGCATCTAAAGGGGTGGAACCTTTCTTATACGTACCAATAAGATTTTTTGTAATTTCTTGGTGACGTTTGTCTTTTTCAAAAATGTGGGTTTTCCACATTTCTATGAACTTGTGATCACGAACAAATCGGTGGTTGTTTATTATCGAAGGTGTAAGAAGTGTTCTCTGATTAATGTAATGTAGAATGAAGGAAACTTAAAACTTGGATATAAATGCAAGTTAAAATAAATTGTATACCTTTGACTTAGTTCGATGCGTCGACCTTTTTGAATTCGTTGTTGAGTTCATTGATTATTACTGGAAAAATTACGCTTAAAATCGTTGTAAATTGTTAGAATGCCAAAAATGAGTTACACTATTGTTATTAAATTGTTAAAATTGAATCTTTGACATTTTTGTTGACGCAATTTACTCTAAGTACCTTCCTAATTCGTCGTGCGCTTACACTTACTAGTATGCAAGAGTGTGTGTGATATAGTAGTTAGTGATTGGTAGATTGGTAAAAAGTTGTGTAGTGACATAATTTATTTTGCAGGGATTGCGCAACGCATTTTTGAAAAACTTTATTGGGAATACGTTCTCCTCCCTTTGGAAATACTTTGTATAAATAATTGCTTTGTGGATATCATTGTAAAGGTTGTTACACTCCCCTTTTTCATAATCACTACCCCCCCATTTAGATTTTGTGACGTATGCCGAGGTGCATATAATTTAGATCCAGGACTCTAGGAAATTGTTTGTAACAAAGAGTGGCCCAGTTTACCCAAAAGATAAAAGCACCCGGCAACTTGGACGTTACAGTCTCTATCCTCGTGTATCTATCACTAGTTTCCTTAGGCTTGATTTCATATTTTTCCTTCAAACGAGATTTGGCAATTAAACATTTATATTTCCAAGGAACTGCTTTCAATGTCTCAGGCCAATCAATTTGGTTTAAAACAGAATCTCTTATTTCATGATGCAAAAATAATTCATTTGGAGTGTATCCCGTTACTTCAGATACGGAGTTATTTAATATTCCTAAAACAAAACTTAAATATTTTGACCAATGTTCATGATTTTTGTTTATGTACAGTCGTAATAATCTATTTCACTCCTTGTTGTATCGTTCAATAGGATTGGCAAACTGAGAATAAACTGAAGTTGTGATATGCCTTATTTTAAATTCTTCCACAAAAGTTTTCCATTCTTGTGACTTGAATTGCGAACCATTATCAGACAGTAGACTATTACATACAGGATAATGATAAAAATATTGCAGTTTAAATTTATGAATTACTTCTCTAGATGTTGATTTCCTTAAAGGATATGCCATAAGAAACTTAGACATTACATCTATTACAGTCAATATAAATGTGTAACCTTGAGATTTCGGAAGTGGTCCTATCAAATCAACTGAAATCAAATAATGTGGACTGGTAGAATAAACGTGTAAATCATCCTTTTCATTTTTCAAAACAACTTGTTTAGTTCTGGCGCAAGTTAAACAATTCTTCAAATACTGTTTAATACTGAAGTTCATCTTTGGCCAATAATATAATTTCTTATATTTACTGAAAACCTATCTATATCCAAAATGTCCTTGCAAATCATACAGTTTATGTAAGATTTTCGGTATTAATGAAACTGGCACAACTAATCTCCAATTATCTTCAGAAACACATTTTAAAAATAGAATGCTATCTTGGAAAGCATTCCGAGTCTTACAAGACTTGGAAAATTTCAGTTCTCAATCTTCTGAATTAAAGCACTACAATATGCGTCACGATGTTGAGACTCCTTCCAGAATTCCATAGTATCATCTTCAATAATATCCAATTTTAAGATATTAATAAACAAATCAGATAAAGAAAAATCTCCTGTAGTAGTGTCAGGATATCGACTTAATGTGTCAGCCGCTTGATTGTTTACTCCAGAAACATGGTGGATATCATAATCAAAACTTTGTAGTTTTAAACACCATCTATTTAAACGTGGATTTAAAGTTCTTGCTGACTCCAGCTAAGAAAGAGATTTGTGATCTCTGAACAAATTAATTTTAGTTCCGGCTACATAAATATAAAATTTCTCAAAAGCAAAAATAATTGCTAAACATTCGATTTCATGTGTACTGTAAGATAACTCAATACCACGATACTTGCATATTGAATAATCCTGGGGTTATCTTCTGGTGTCTCTCCATTTTGCCATAAAACACCTCCAAAACCTTTCTTTGAACCATCTAAATTTATGTTAAAAGGTTTAGAAAAATTAGGCTGTGCTAAAGCTTCTGGAGATACAACCAAATCACGTAACCTTTCAAAAGCTTCTACATGCACTTCCATCCACGTCCAGAGAATATTCGACTTTAGAAGTTCATAAAGTGGGTGGGCAACTTCTGCAAATTTATTCACGAATTTTCTTCTCCAGTTAACTAAACCCTTGCGTCGAATTGACCTTTTGTTATTTGGTGTTGGAAAATTTATTATAGCACAACAGTTACCATTGGTTTCTTTAAGTAAATATGGACCAAGCCACAAGTCCATAAATTTGTGTATTCGTTTACACTCAGCACAGCTTTGTCCATGGTTTTTGACTAATACTATATCATTGGTCTTGTAACGATTTGTTGCAGTAAAATTAGCAAAATCTTACAACTTTCCAACTTCGTTGAAAAAAAAAAAATGCTCCGCTCAAAATTACGCGATGTATAATCGCTCATGATTTAATTCTCTTGAGTTACGACAGATGGCTCCTATAATCACTCTCCTGTTATCGAATCGTAAAACCACGCCCCCTAAATCAACGGAAGACCAGAACGGTAGACATGTGCAGCTAGAGGCAACAATCGTGTATTGCGTTTGGTTCCGTCGACTACCTTTTGGTACGCTACATAATGCATCATCGGTAACGACTCTCTGAACTTTGACGTTCTCTACCATGTTACCTATAACACGCGATGAATTGCAAGTGCTTCTTTAAATACAATTCCGGAACATTTGTGGTAAAGATGCTAACCACAATTTCTTAAATTACGTTATTTGTTGGAAATGGACACGTGGATTGCGAAAAAGACCATTTCGACAGTCTGCAAATTATAAGTAATTTTTGGCAATGAAAAATGTTCTACGTCGGAATCCAATCAAGGCGTACGTTGGTCAACGAGGATTTGACGATCAAAAAGTGAAGGAAGTTGGGCACCCACACCTTTTTCCAGGACTACGAGAGTGGCAACATCCAAAATCAAGGTAGGAAACAGTGGATTTGTTACATTAGTGGTGAATAGAAGTGCGACAGACAAAAAGCACGAGTTTAATATTTGAGTCCGATATGTGTGAGTTGCTTACGAAGTGCGCCATATTACAGAAATAAACCTTCCTTGTACAAAAATGTAAAAAATTCACGTAATTGGGAACTGAATACGGCTTGTTGTAAAATAAACTGTTCTCTTCTATAGTGCGTCGTCTGTCCCTCACTTTAAATTTATAAAATGGAAACGCAAAATACGCGGATGCAAAATTGGGTACCATATTAACTATTCTGCAATGTGCTTACACCAACATTTATATTAACTAGAACAACGGTTGGCATTTTTTATAAGACACCTCGCAAAAGCATACATCAGGTAATCGCGACGAAATTTCGTTAACGTAACTTCCCCTCACATTTCTCCTTTTTGGTCGTTTAGACTTAGTTAAAACTTTGTTGTAATTGAATGAGGCAATGAAACACGTAATTTGGGAATGAGCATCTAAAGGGGTGGAACCTTTCTTATACGTACCAATAAGATTTTTTGTAATTTCTTGGTGACGTTTGTCTTTTTCAAAAATGTGGGTTTTCCACATTTTTATGAACTTGTGATCACGAACAAATCGGTGGTTGTTTATTATTGAAGGTGTAAGAAGTGTTCTTTGATTAATGTAATGTAGAATGAAGGAAACTTAAAACTTGGATATAAATGCAAGTTAAAATAAATTGTATACCTTTGACTTAGTTCGATGCGTCGACCTTTTTGAATTCGTTGTTGAGTTCATTGATTATTACTGGAAAAATTACGCTTAAAATCGTTGTAAATTGTTAGAATGCCAAAAATGAGTTACACTATTGTTATTAAATTGTTAAAATTGAATCTTTGACTTTTTTGTTGATGCAATTTACTCTAAGTACCTTCCTAATTCGTCGTGCGCTTACACTTACTAGTATGCAAGAGTGTGTGTGATATAGTAGTTAGTGATTGGTAGATTGGTAAAAAGTTGTGTAGTGACATAATTTATTTTGCAGGGATTGCACAACGCATTTTTGAAAAACTTTATTGGGAATACGTTCTCCTCCCTTTGGAAATACTTTGTATAAATAATTGCTTTGTGGATATCATTGTAAAGATTGTTACACTCCCCTTTTTCATAATCACTACCCCCCCATTTAGATTTTGTGACGTATGCCGAGGTGCATATAATTTAGATCCAGGACTCTAGGAAATTGTTTGTAACAAAGAGTGGCCCAGTTTACCCAAAAGATAAAAGCACCCGGCAACTTGGACGTTACAGTCTCTATCCTCGTGTATCTATCACTAGTTTCCTTAGGCTTGATTTTATATTTTTCCTTCAAACGAGATTTGGCAATTAAACATTTATATTTCCAAGGAACTGCTTTCAATGTCTCAGGCCAATCAATTTGGTTTAAAACAGAATCTCTTATTTCATGATGCAAAAATAATTCATTTGGAGTGTATCCCGTTACTTCAGATACGGAGTTATTTAATATTCCTGAAACAAAACTTAAATATTTTGACCAATGTTCATGTTTTTGTTTATGTACAGTCGTAATAATCTATTTCACTCCTTGTTGTATCGTTCAATAGGATTGGCAAACTGAGAATAAACTGAAGTTGTGATATGCCTTATTTTAAATTCTTCCACAAAAGTTTTCCATTCTTGTGACTTGAATTGCGAACCATTATCAGACAGTAGACTATTACATACAGGATAATGATAAAAATATTGTTGTTTAAATTTATGAATTACTTCTCTAGATGTTGCTTTCCTTAAAGGATATGCCATAAGAAACATAGACATTACATCTATTACAGTCAATATAAATGTGTAACCTTGAGATTTCGGAAGTGGTCCTATCAAATCAACTGAAATCAAATAATGTGGACTGGTAGAATAAACGTGTAAATCATCCTTTTCATTTTTCAAAACAACTTGTTTAGTTCTGGCGCAAGTTAAACAATTCTTCAAATACTGTTTAATATTGAAGTTAATCTTTGGCCAATAATATAATTTATTATATTTACTGAAAACCTATCTATATCCAAAATGTCCTTGCAAATCATACAGTTTATGTAAGATTTTCGGTATTAATGAAACTGGCACAACTAATCTCCAATTATCTTCAGAAACACATTTTAAAAATAGAATGCTATCTTGGAAAGCATTCCGAGTCTTACAAGACTTGGAAAATTTCAGTTCTCAATCTTCTGAATTAAAGCACTACAATATGCGTCACGATGTTGAGACTCCTTCCAGAATTCCAAAGTATCATCTTCAATAATATCCAATTTTAAGATATTAATAAACAAATCAGATAAAGAAATATCTCCTGTAGTAGTGTCAGGATATCGACTTAATGTGTCAGCCGCTTGATTGTTTACTCCAGAAACATGGTGGATATCATAATCAAAACTTTGTAGTTTTAAACACCATCTATTTAAACGTGGATTTAAAGTTCTTGCTGACTCCAGCTAAGAAAGAGATTTGTGATCTCTGAACAAATTAATTTTAGTTCCGGCTACATAAATATAAAATTTCTCAAAAGCAAAAATAATTGCTAAACATTCGATTTCATGTGTACTGTAAGATAACTCAATACCACGATACTTGCATATTGAATAATCCTGGGGTTATCTTCTGGTGTCTCTCCATTTTGCCATAAAACACCTCCAAAACCTTTCTTTGAACCATCTAAATTTATGTTAAAAGGTTTAGAAAAATTAGGCTGTGCTAAAGCTTCTGGAGATACAACCAAATCACGTAACCTTTCAAAAGCTTCTACATGCACTTCCATCCACGTCCAGAGAATATTCGACTTTAGAAGTTCATAAAGTGGGTGGGCAACTTCTGCAAATTTATTCACGAATTTTCTTCTCCAGTTAACTAAACCCAATAATATTCGAAGTGACCTTTTGTTATTTGGTGTTGGAAAATTTATTATAGCAGAATTCTTGCTACTATCTACCTTAATTTCATTTCCAGAAAAATATGTCCAAGAAAAGCAATTTCTTTAGAAGCAAATTTGCACTTTGAAAACTTGATGGACATATTAACATCTTTCAATTTTTGCAGAACAGCTTCCAGGTGTGTTAAATGCTTGCTCCTGCCAAGTTTTACTAAAGATCAAGAGATCGTCTAAATAGCAAACAACAAAGTAGTTGAATTCTCGAACCCGAATTTCTCGAAAAAACAAGTATTGATCCTATAGTCGAAATGTGATAATTAAAACGCTTTCTAGCCTCTGAAAAGCATAATAATTCAACATTTTAATCAAAATCATCTATGGCTTGGTATGTAGACAAGATTAATTTCATACGAATACCACCATTGAACGCGTATTTTTCGATCGGTCAAATATACATCCTATAGTCCAAATGTCAGAATTAAAACGCTCTTCAGGCTCTGAAGAGCATAATAATACACCATTTTTATTAAAATTATCTCTGGCTTGGTCTGTAAGGAAAATGAGTTTCAAGTGAGTATTAGCATTTATACGAATTTCTCGAAAAATTAAGTTTATATCCAATAGTCGAAATGTCATAATTAAAACGCTTTAATGTCTCTAAAAAGCATAATAATTTTACATTTTAATGAAAATCATCTCTGGCTTGGTCTGTAGAGAAAATGAGTTTCAAACGAGTACTAGAATTGAACGTGAAAATACTCGAGACATCAAGTTTCGATCGTATAGTCAGAATGTCATAATTAAAACTCTTTTCAGGCTCTGAAAGGGTTAATAATTCAACATTTTAATGAAAATCATCTCTGGCTTGGTCAGTATAGAAAGTGAGTTTCAAGTGAGTATTTGCATTAAACGCGAATGTAATAATTAAAACTCTTTTCAGACTCTGAAGGGATAATAATTCAAGAGTTTAATGAAAATCATCTCTGGTTTGGTCTGTACTTAAAATTAGTTTGAAACGATTGATGGATTGATTGATTGATTTAGTTCATTTTACTTCGCGTTTTGTGCCTCTTGTCTAATTTTCGAAGATGGGGATTGCTAGTGTCGTAGAGGCATGAGCATTTTACATTGTACTCAGTAAATCACTGTTCTACTTCACAGCAAATTATGAAATAACATTAATGTATATAGTTCAAAATCACAACTCTGTTATCTGATGAGTATACTTATTATTTGCACTGATTAAATACATTAATTATGCAAAAATTACTAAGATTCGAACTATATGTTATCTCTTTTCAAATGTTTCTTACAACTGGTTGCTACGCAACAAAACAGTATGCTATGACATTTCTTTCTTTTTCTTTTACACAAGAAGTGATTATATATTTTACAATTTGAAAACAGTCACAACATTCTCCCTCCTTCGGAGAAAAATTTTAGAACATTGGTTTTAAAATTTTCAGATAACATGATGAAAACAAACTTCCTCATGACATACATATTGTCATTAATTAACACAGAAAATATTTTAAAACATATCATAATTATTGAAAACATATTAACATTTCTTAATAAAAGGCTGTTGAAATCTTTTGAAAGTTTACATAATTCGTCCTTTCTTTCCTGGCTACAATTGAATTTCTTTAAATTGGATACATTATGTGTTTGTACAGTTCCCTTTCCATCCAACGATAACACGTAATTGAGAACTGAATACGGCTTGTTGTAAAATAAACTGTTCTCTTCGATAGTGCGTCGTCTGTCCCTCACTTTAAATTTATAAAATGGAAACGCAAAATACGCGGATGCAAAATTGGGTACCATATTAACTATTCTGCAATGTGCTTACACCAACATTTATATTAACTAGAACAACGGTTGGCATTTTTTATAAGACACCTCGCAAAAGCATACATCAGGTAATCGCGACGAAATTTCGTTAACGTAACTTCCCCTCACATTTCTCCTTTTTGGTCGTTTAGACTTAGTTAAAACTTTGTTGTAATTGAATGAGGCAATGAAACACGTAATTTGGGAATGAGCATCTAAAGGGGTGGAACCTTTCTTATACGTACCAATAAGATTTTTTGTAATTTCTTGGTGACGTTTGTCTTTTTCAAAAATGTGGGTTTTCCACATTTTTATGAACTTGTGATCACGAACAAATCGGTGGTTGTTTATTATTGAAGGTGTAAGAAGTGTTCTTTGATTAATGTAATGTAGAATGAAGGAAACTTAAAACTTGGATATAAATGCAAGTTAAAATAAATTGTATACCTTTGACTTAGTTCGATGCGTCGACCTTTTTGAATTCGTTGTTGAGTTCATTGATTATTACTGGAAAAATTACGCTTAAAATCGTTGTAAATTGTTAGAATGCCAAAAATGAGTTACACTATTGTTATTAAATTGTTAAAATTGAATCTTTGACTTTTTTGTTGATGCAATTTACTCTAAGTACCTTCCTAATTCGTCGTGCGCTTACACTTACTAGTATGCAAGAGTGTGTGTGATATAGTAGTTAGTGATTGGTAGATTGGTAAAAAGTTGTGTAGTGATAGTTTAGTGACATAATTTATTTTGCAGGGATTGCGCAACGCATTTTTGAAAAACTTTATTGGGAATACGTTCTCCTCCCTTTGGAAATACTTTGTATAAATAATTGCTTTGTGGATATCGTTGTAAAGATTGTTACACTCCCCTTTTTCATAATCACTACCCCCCCATTTAGATTTTGTGACGTATGCCGAGGTGCATATAATTTAGATCCAGGACTCTAGGAAATTGTTTGTAACAAAGAGTGGCCCAGTTTACCCAAAAGATAAAAGCACCCGGCAACTTGGACGTTACAGTCACTATCCTCGTGTATCTATCACTAGTTTCCTTAGGCTTGATTTTATATTTTTCCTTCAAACGAGATTTGGCAATAAAACATTTATATTTCCAAGGAACTGCTTTCAATGTCTCAGGCCAATCAATTTGGTATAAAACAGTATCTCTTATTTCATGATGCAAAAATAATTCATTTGGAGTGTATCCCGTTACTTCAGATACGGAGTTATTTAATAGTCCTAAAACAAAACTTAAATATTTTGACCAAAGTTCATGACTTTTGTTTATGTACAGTCGTAATAATCTATTTCACTCCTTGTTGTATCGTTCAATAGGATTGGCAAACTGAGAATAAACTGAAGTTGTGATATGCCTTATTTTAAATTCTTCCACAAAAGTTTTCCATTCTTGTGACTTGAATTGCGAACCATTATCAGACAGTAGACTATTACATACAGGATAATGATAAAAATATTGCAGTTTAAATTTATGAATTACTTCTCTAGATGTTGCTTTCCTTAAAGGATATGCCATAAGAAACTTAGACATTACATCTATTACAGTCAATATAAATGTGTAACCTTGAGATTTCGGAAGTGGTCCTATCAAATCAACTGAAATCAAATAATGTGGACTGGTAGAATAAACGTGTAAATCATCCTTTTCAATTTTCAAAACAACTTGTTTAGTTCTGGCGCAAGTTAAACAATTCTTCAAATACTGTTTAATACTGAAGTTCATCTTTGGCCAATAATATCATTTCTTACATTTACTGAAAACCTATCTATATCCAAAATGTCCTTGCAAATCATACAGTTTATGTAAGATTTTCGGTATTAATGAAACTGGCACAACTAATCTCCAATTATCTTCAGAAACACATTTTAAAAACAAAATGCTATCTTGGAAAGCATTCCGAGTCTTACAAGACTTGGAAAATTTCAGTTCTCAATCTTCTGAATTAAAGCACTACAATATGCGTCACGATGTTGAGACTCCTTCCAGAATTCCAAAGTATCATCTTCAATAATATCCAATTTTAAGATATTAATAAACAAATCAGATAAAGAAATATCTCCTGTAGTAGTGTCAGAATATCGACTTAATGTGTCAGCCGCTTGATTGTTTACTCCAGAAACATGGTGGGTATCATAATCAAAACTTTGTAGTTTTAAACACCATCTATTTAAACGTGGATTTAAAGTTCTTGCTGACTCCAGCCAAGAAAGAGATTTGTGATCTCTGAACAAAATAATTTTAGTTCCGGCTACATAAATATAAAATTTCTCAAAAGCAAAAATAATTGCTAAACATTCGATTTCATGTGTACTGTAAGATAACTCAATACCACGATACTTGCATATTGAATAATCCTGGGGTTATCTTCTGGTGTCTCTCCATTTTGCCATAAAACACCTCCAAAACCTTTCTTTGAACCATCTAAATTTATGTTAAAAGGTTTAGAAAAATTAGGCTGTGCTAAAGCTTCTGGAGATACAACCAAATCACGTAACCTTTCAAAAGCTTCTACATGCACTTCCATCCACGTCCAGAGAATATTCGACTTTAGAAGTTCATAAAGTGGGTGGGCAACTTCTGCAAATTTATTCACGAATTTTCTTCTCCAGTTAACTAAACCCAAGAATTTTCGAAGTGACCTTTTGTTATTTGGTGTTGGAAAATTTATTATAGCAGAATTCTTGCTACTATCTACCTTAATTTCATTTCCAGAAAAATATGTCCAAGAAAAGCAATTTCTTTAGAAGCAAATTTGCACTTTGAAAACTTGATGGACATATTAACATCTTTCAATTTTTGCAGAACAGGTTCCAGGTGTGTTAAATGCTTGCTCCTGCCAAGTTTTACTAAAGATCAAGAGATCGTCTAAATAGCAAACAACAAAGTAGTTGAATTCTCGAACCCGAATTTCTCGAAAAAACAAGTATTGATCCTATAGTCGAAATGTGATAATTAAAACGCTTTCTAGCCTCTGAAAAGCATAATAATTCAACATTTTAATGAGAATCATCTATGGCTTGGTATGTAGACAAGATTAATTTCATACGAATACCACCATTGAACGCGTATTTTTCGATCGGTCAAATATACATCCTATAGTCCAAATGTCAGAATTAAAACGCTCTTCAGGCTCTTAAGAGCATAATAATACACCATTTTTATTAAAATTATCTCTGGCTTGGTCTGTATGGAAAATGAGTTTCAAGTGAGTATTAGCATTTAAACGAATTTCTCGAAAAATTAAGTTTATATCCAATAGTCGAAATGTCATAATTAAAACGCTTTAATGGCTCTAAAAAGCATAATAATTTTACATTTTAATGAAAATCATCTTTGGCTTGGTCTGTAGAGAAAATGAGTTTCAAACGAGTACTAGAATTGAACGTGAAAATACTCGAGACATCAAGTTTCGATCGTATAGTCAGAATGTCATAATTAAAACTCTTTTCAGGCTCTGAAAGGGTTAATAATTCAACATTTTAATGAAAATCATCTCTGGCTTGGTCAGTATAGAAAGTGAGTTTCAAGTGAGTATTTGCATTAAACGCGAATGTAATAATTAAAACTCTTTTCAGACTCTGAAGGGATAATAATTCAAGAGTTTAATGAAAATCATCTCTGGTTTGGTCTGTACTTAAAATTATTTTGAAACGATTGATGGATTGATTGATTGATATAGTTTATTTCACTTCGCGTTTTGTGCCTCTTGTCTAATTTTCGAAGATGGGGATTGCTAGTGTCGTAGAGGCATGAGCATTTTACATTGTACTCAGTAAATCACTGTTCTACTTCACAGCAAATTATGAAATAACATTAATGTATATAGTTCAAAATCACAACTCTGTTATCTGATGAGTATACTTATTATTTGCACTGATTAAATACATTAATTATGCAAAAATTACTAAGATTCGAACTATATGCAAAAAGTTCTTGTTATCTCTTTTCAAATGTTTCTTACAACTGGTTGCTACGCAACAAAACAGTATGCTATGACATTTCTTTCTTTTTCTTTTACACAAGAAGTGATTATATATTTTACAATTTGAAAACAGTCACAACATTCTCCCTCCTTCGGAGAAAAATTTTAGAACATTGGTTTTAAAATTTTTAGATAACATGATGAAAACAAACTTCCTCATGACATACATATTGTCATTAATTAACACAGAAAATATTTTAAAACATATCATAATTATTGAAAACATATTAACATTTCTTAATAAATTGCTGTTGAAATCTTTTGAAAGTTTACATAATTCGTCCTTTCTTTCCTGGCTACAATTGAATTTCTTTAAATTGGATACATTATGTGTTTGTACAGTTCCCTTTCCATCCAACGATAACAGTTCACAACAGTTACCATTGGTTTCTTTAACTAAATATGGACCAAGCCACAAGTCCATAAATTTGTGTATTCGTTTACACTCAGCACAGCTTTGTCCATGGTTTTTGACTAATACTATATCATTGGTCTTGTAACGATTTGTTGCAGTAAAATTAGCAAAATCTTACAACTTTCCAACTTCGTTGAAAAAAAATAAATGCTCCGCTCAAAATTACGCGATGTATAATCGCTCATGATTTAATTCTCATGAGTTACGACAGATGGCTCCTATAATCACGGAAGACGGGAACGGTAGACATGTGCAGCTAGAGGCAACAGTCGTGTATTGCGTTTGGTTCCGTCGACTACCTTTTGGTACGTTACATAATGCATCATCGGTAACGACTCTCTGAACTTTGACGTTCTCTACCATGTTACCTATAACACGCGATGAATTGCAAGTGCTTCTTTAAATACAATTCCGGAACATTTGTGGTAAAGGTGCTAACCACAATTTCTTATATTACGTTATTTGTTGGAAATGGACACGTGGATTGCGAAAAAGACCATTTCGACAGTCTGCAAATTATAAGTAATTTTTGGCAATGAAAAATGTTCTACGTCGGAATCCAATCAAGGCGTACGTTGGTCAACGAGGATTTGACGATCAAAAAGTGAAGGAAGTTGGGCACCCACACCTTTTTCCAGGACTACGAGAGTGGCAACATCCAAAATCAAGGTAGGAAACAGTGGATTTGTTACATTAGTGGTGAATAGAAGTGCGACAGACAAAAGGCACGAGTTTAATATTTGAGCCCGATATGTGTGAGTTGCTTACGAAGTGCGCCATATTACAGAAATAAACCTTCCTTGTACAAAAATGTAAAAAATTCACGTAATTGAGAACTGAATACGGCTTGTTGTAAAATAAACTGTTCTCTTCGATAGTGCGTCGTCTGTCCCTCACTTTAAATTTATAAAATGGAAACGCAAAATACGCGGATGCAAAATTGGGTACCATATTAACTATTCTGCAATGTGCTTACACCAACATTTATATTAACTAGAACAACGGTTGGCATTTTTTATAAGACACCTCGCAAAAGCATACATCAGGTAATCGCGACGAAATTTCGTTAACGTAACTTCCCCTCACATTTCTCCTTTTTGGTCGTTTAGACTTAGTTAAAACTTTGTTGTAATTGAATGAGGCAATGAAACACGTAATTTGGGAATGAGCATCTAAAGGGGTGGAACCTTTCTTATACGTACCAATAAGATTTTTTGTAATTTCTTGGTGACGTTTGTCTTTTTCAAAAATGTGGGTTTTCCACATTTTTATGAACTTGTGATCACGAACAAATCGGTGGTTGTTTATTATTGAAGGTGTAAGAAGTGTTCTTTGATTAATGTAATGTAGAATGAAGGAAACTTAAAACTTGGATATAAATGCAAGTTAAAATAAATTGTATACCTTTGACTTAGTTCGATGCGTCGACCTTTTTGAATTCGTTGTTGAGTTCATTGATTATTACTGGAAAAATTACGCTTAAAATCGTTGTAAATTGTTAGAATGCCAAAAATGAGTTACACTATTGTTATTAAATTGTTAAAATTGAATCTTTGACTTTTTTGTTGATGCAATTTACTCTAAGTACCTTCCTAATTCGTCGTGCGCTTACACTTACTAGTATGCAAGAGTGTGTGTGATATAGTAGTTAGTGATTGGTAGATTGGTAAAAAGTTGTGTAGTGATAGTTTAGTGACATAATTTATTTTGCAGGGATTGCGCAACGCATTTTTGAAAAACTTTATTGGGAATACGTTCTCCTCCCTTTGGAAATACTTTGTATAAATAATTGCTTTGTGGATATCGTTGTAAAGATTGTTACACTCCCCTTTTTCATAATCACTACCCCCCCATTTAGATTTTGTGACGTATGCCGAGGTGCATATAATTTAGATCCAGGACTCTAGGAAATTGTTTGTAACAAAGAGTGGCCCAGTTTACCCAAAAGATAAAAGCACCCGGCAACTTGGACGTTACAGTCTCTATCCTCGTGTTTCCTTAGGCTTGATTTTATATTTTTCCTTCAAACGAGATTTGGCAATTAAACATTTATATTTCCAAGGAACTGCTTTCAATGTCTCAGGCCAATCAATTTGGTTTAAAACAGAATCTCTTATTTCATGACGCAAAAATAATTCATTTGGAGTGTATCCCGTTACTTCAGATACGGAGTTATTTAATAGTCCTAAAACAAAACTTAAATATTTTGACCAATGTTCATGATTTTTGTTTATGTACAGTCGTAATAATCTATTTCACTCCTTGTTGTATCGTTCAATAGGATTGGCAAACTGAGAATAAACTGAAGTTGTGATATGCCTTATTTTAAATTCTTCCACAAAAGTTTTCCATTCTTGTGACTTGAATTGCGAACCATTATCAGACAGTAGACTATTACATACAGGATAATGATAAAAATATTGCAGTTTAAATTTATGAATTACTTCTCTAGATGTTGCTTTCCTTAAAGGATATGCCATAAGAAACTTAGACATTACATCTATTACAGTCAATATAAATGTGTAACCTTGAGATTTCGGAAGTGGTCCTATCAAATCAACTGAAATCAAATAATGTGGACTGGTAGAATAAACGTGTAAATCATCCTTTTCAATTTTCAAAACAACTTGTTTAGTTCTGGCGCAAGTTAAACAATTCTTCAAATACTGTTTAATACTGAAGTTCATCTTTGGCCAATAATATCATTTCTTACATTTACTGAAAACCTATCTATATCCAAAATGTCCTTGCAAATCATACAGTTTATGTAAGATTTTCGGTATTAATGAAACTGGCACAACTAATCTCCAATTATCTTCAGAAACACATTTTAAAAACAAAATGCTATCTTGGAAAGCATTCCGAGTCTTACAAGACTTGGAAAATTTCAGTTCTCAATCTTCTGAATTAAAGCACTACAATATGCGTCACGATGTTGAGACTCCTTCCAGAATTCCAAAGTATCATCTTCAATAATATCCAATTTTAAGATATTAATAAACAAATCAGATAAAGAAATATCTCCTGTAGTAGTGTTAGAATATCGACTTAATGTGTCAGCCGCTTGATTGTTTACTCCAGAAACATGGTGGATATCATAATCAAAACTTTGTAGTTTTAAACACCATCTATTTAAACGTGGATTTAAAGTTCTTGCTGACTCCAGCCAAGAAAGAGATTTGTGATCTCTGAACAAATTAATTTTAGTTCCGGCTACATAAATATAAAATTTCTCAAAAGCAAAAATAATTGCTAAACATTCGATTTCATGTGTACTGTAAGATAACTCAATACCACGATACTTGCATATTGAATAATCCTGGGGTTATCTTCTGGTGTCTCTCCATTTTGCCATAAAACACCTCCAAAACCTTTCTTTGAACCATCTAAATTTATGTTAAAAGGTTTAGAAAAATTAGGCTGTGCTAAAGCTTCTGGAGATACAACCAAATCACGTAACCTTTCAAAAGCTTCTACATGCACTTCCATCCACGTCCAGAGAATATTCGACTTTAGAAGTTCATAAAGTGGGTGGGCAACTTCTGCAAATTTATTCACGAATTTTCTTCTCCAGTTAACTAAACCCAAGAATTTTCGAAGTGACCTTTTGTTATTTGGTGTTGGAAAATTTATTATAGCAGAATTCTTGCTACTATCTACCTTAATTTCATTTCCAGAAAAATATGTCCAAGAAAAGCAATTTCTTTAGAAGCAAATTTGCACTTTGAAAACTTGATGGACATATTAACATCTTTCAATTTTTGCAGAACAGCTTCCAGGTGTGTTAAATGCTTGCTCCTGCCAAGTTTTACTAAAGATCAAGAGATCGTCTAAATAGCAAACAACAAAGTAGTTGAATTCTCGAACCCGAATTTCTCGAAAAAACAAGTATTGATCCTATAGTCGAAATGTGATAATTAAAACGCTTTCTAGCCTCTGAAAAGCATAATAATTCAACATTTTAATGAGAATCATCTATGGCTTGGTATGTAGACAAGATTAATTTCATACGAATACCACCATTGAACGCGTATTTTTCGATCGGTCAAATATACATCCTATAGTCCAAATGTCAGAATTAAAACGCTCTTCAGGCTCTTAAGAGCATAATAATACACCATTTTTATTAAAATTATCTCTGGCTTGGTCTGTATGGAAAATGAGTTTCAAGTGAGTATTAGCATTTAAACGAATTTCTCGAAAAATTAAGTTTATATCCAATAGTCGAAATGTCATAATTAAAACGCTTTAATGGCTCTAAAAAGCATAATAATTTTACATTTTAATGAAAATCATCTCTGGCTTGGTCTGTAGAGAAAATGAGTTTCAAACGAGTACTAGAATTGAACGTGAAAATACTCGAGACATCAAGTTTCGATCGTATAGTCAGAATGTCATAATTAAAACTCTTTTCAGGCTCTGAAAGGGTTAATAATTCAACATTTTAATGAAAATCATCTCTGGCTTGGTCAGTATAGAAAGTGAGTTTCAAGTGAGTATTTGCATTAAACGCGAATGTAATAATTAAAACTCTTTTCAGACTCTGAAGGGATAATAATTCAAGAGTTTAATGAAAATCATCTCTGGTTTGGTCTGTACTTAAAATTATTTTGAAACGATTGATGGATTGATTGATTGATATAGTTCATTTCACTTCGCGTTTTGTGCCTCTTGTCTAATTTTCGAAGATGGGGATTGCTAGTGTCGTAGAGGCATGAGCATTTTACATTGTACTCAGTAAATCACTGTTCTACTTCACAGCAAATTATGAAATAACATTAATGTATATAGTTCAAAATCACAACTCTGTTATCTGATGAGTATACTTATTATTTGCACTGATTAAATACATTAATTATGCAAAAATTACTAAGATTCGAACTATATGCAAAAAGTTCTTGTTATCTCTTTTCAAATGTTTCTTACAACTGGTTGCTACGCAACAAAACAGTATGCTATGACATTTCTTTCTTTTTCTTTTACACAAGAAGTGATTATATATTTTACAATTTGAAAACAGTCACAACATTCTCCCTCCTTCGGAGAAAAATTTTAGAACATTGGTTTTAAAATTTTTAGATAACATGATGAAAACAAACTTCCTCATGACATACATATTGTCATTAATTAACACAGAAAATATTTTAAAACATATCATAATTATTGAAAACATATTAACATTTCTTAATAAATTGCTGTTGAAATCTTTTGAAAGTTTACATAATTCGTCCTTTCTTTCCTGGCTACAATTGAATTTCTTTAAATTGGATACATTATGTGTTTGTACAGTTCCCTTTCCATCCAACGATAACAGTTCACAACAGTTACCATTGGTTTCTTTAACTAAATATGGACCAAGCCACAAGTCCATAAATTTGTGTATTCGTTTACACTCAGCACAGCTTTGTCCATGGTTTTTGACTAATACTATATCATTGGTCTTGTAACGATTTGTTGCAGTAAAATTAGCAAAATCTTACAACTTTCCAACTTCGTTGAAAAAAAATAAATGCTCCGCTCAAAATTACGCGATGTATAATCGCTCATGATTTAATTCTCATGAGTTACGACAGATGGCTCCTATAATCACGGAAGACGGGAACGGTAGACATGTGCAGCTAGAGGCAACAGTCGTGTATTGCGTTTGGTTCCGTCGACTACCTTTTGGTACGTTACATAATGCATCATCGGTAACGACTCTCTGAACTTTGACGTTCTCTACCATGTTACCTATAACACGCGATGAATTGCAAGTGCTTCTTTAAATACAATTCCGGAACATTTGTGGTAAAGGTGCTAACCACAATTTCTTAAATTACGTTATTTGTTGGAAATGGACACGTGGATTGCGAAAAAGACCATTTCGACAGTCTGCAAATTATAAGTAATTTTTGGCAATGAAAAATGTTCTACGTCGGAATCCAATCAAGGCGTACGTTGGTCAACGAGGATTTGACGATCAAAAAGTGAAGGAAGTTGGGCACCCACACCTTTTTCCAGGACTACGAGAGTGGCAACATCCAAAATCAAGGTAGGAAACAGTGGATTTGTTACATTAGTGGTGAATAGAAGTGCGACAGACAAAAGGCACGAGTTTAATATTTGAGCCCGATATGTGTGAGTTGCTTACGAAGTGCGCCATATTACAGAAATAAACCTTCCTTGTACAAAAATGTAAAAAATTCACGTAATTGAGAACTGAATACGGCTTGTTGTAAAATAAACTGTTCTCTTCGATAGTGCGTCGTCTGTCCCTCGCTTTAAATTTATAAAATGGAAACGCAAAATACGCGGATGCAAAATTGGGTACCATATTAACTATTCTGCAATGTGCTTACACCAACATTTATATTAACTAGAACAACGGTTGGCATTTTTTATAAGACACCTCGCAAAAGCATACATCAGGTAATCGCGACGAAATTTCGTTAACGTAACTTCCCCTCACATTTCTCCTTTTTGGTCGTTTAGACTTAGTTAAAACTTTGTTGTAATTGAATGAGGCAATGAAACACGTAATTTGGGAATGAGCATCTAAAGGGGTGGAACCTTTCTTATACGTACCAATAAGATTTTTTGTAATTTCTTGGTGACGTTTGTCTTTTTCAAAAATGTGGGTTTTCCACATTTTTATGAACTTGTGATCACGAACAAATCGGTGGTTGTTTATTATTGAAGGTGTAAGAAGTGTTCTTTGATTAATGTAATGTAGAATGAAGGAAACTTAAAACTTGGATATAAATGCAAGTTAAAATAAATTGTATACCTTTGACTTAGTTCGATGCGTCGACCTTTTTGAATTCGTTGTTGAGTTCATTGATTATTACTGGAAAAATTACGCTTAAAATCGTTGTAAATTGTTAGAATGCCAAAAATGAGTTACACTATTGTTATTAAATTGTTAAAATTGAATCTTTGACTTTTTTGTTGATGCAATTTACTCTAAGTACCTTCCTAATTCGTCGTGCGCTTACACTTACTAGTATGCAAGAGTGTGTGTGATATAGTAGTTAGTGATTGGTAGATTGGTAAAAAGTTGTGTAGTGATAGTTTAGTGACATAATTTATTTTGCAGGGATTGCGCAACGCATTTTTGAAAAACTTTATTGGGAATACGTTCTCCTCCCTTTGGAAATACTTTGTATAAATAATTGCTTTGTGGATATCGTTGTAAAGATTGTTACACTCCCCTTTTTCATAATCACTACCCCCCCATTTAGATTTTGTGACGTATGCCGAGGTGCATATAATTTAGATCCAGGACTCTAGGAAATTGTTTGTAACAAAGAGTGGCCCAGTTTACCCAAAAGATAAAAGCACCCGGCAACTTGGACGTTACAGTCACTATCCTCGTGTATCTATCACTAGTTTCCTTAGGCTTGATTTTATATTTTTCCTTCAAACGAGATTTGGCAATAAAACATTTATATTTCCAAGGAACTGCTTTCAATGTCTCAGGCCAATCAATTTGGTATAAAACAGTATCTCTTATTTCATGATGCAAAAATAATTCATTTGGAGTGTATCCCGTTACTTCAGATACGGAGTTATTTAATAGTCCTAAAACAAAACTTAAATATTTTGACCAAAGTTCATGACTTTTGTTTATGTACAGTCGTAATAATCTATTTCACTCCTTGTTGTATCGTTCAATAGGATTGGCAAACTGAGAATAAACTGAAGTTGTGATATGCCTTATTTTAAATTCTTCCACAAAAGTTTTCCATTCTTGTGACTTGAATTGCGAACCATTATCAGACAGTAGACTATTACATACAGGATAATGATAAAAATATTGCAGTTTAAATTTATGAATTACTTCTCTAGATGTTGCTTTCCTTAAAGGATATGCCATAAGAAACTTAGACATTACATCTATTACAGTCAATATAAATGTGTAACCTTGAGATTTCGGAAGTGGTCCTATCAAATCAACTGAAATCAAATAATGTGGACTGGTAGAATAAACGTGTAAATCATCCTTTTCAATTTTCAAAACAACTTGTTTAGTTCTGGCGCAAGTTAAACAATTCTTCAAATACTGTTTAATACTGAAGTTCATCTTTGGCCAATAATATCATTTCTTACATTTACTGAAAACCTATCTATATCCAAAATGTCCTTGCAAATCATACAGTTTATGTAAGATTTTCGGTATTAATGAAACTGGCACAACTAATCTCCAATTATCTTCAGAAACACATTTTAAAAACAAAATGCTATCTTGGAAAGCATTCCGAGTCTTACAAGACTTGGAAAATTTCAGTTCTCAATCTTCTGAATTAAAGCACTACAATATGCGTCACGATGTTGAGACTCCTTCCAGAATTCCAAAGTATCATCTTCAATAATATCCAATTTTAAGATATTAATAAACAAATCAGATAAAGAAATATCTCCTGTAGTAGTGTCAGAATATCGACTTAATGTGTCAGCCGCTTGATTGTTTACTCCAGAAACATGGTGGATATCATAATCAAAACTTTGTAGTTTTAAACACCATCTATTTAAACGTGGATTTAAAGTTCTTGCTGACTCCAGCCAAGAAAGAGATTTGTGATCTCTGAACAAAATAATTTTAGTTCCGGCTACATAAATATAAAATTTCTCAAAAGCAAAAATAATTGCTAAACATTCGATTTCATGTGTACTGTAAGATAACTCAATACCACGATACTTGCATATTGAATAATCCTGGGGTTATCTTCTGGTGTCTCTCCATTTTGCCATAAAACACCTCCAAAACCTTTCTTTGAACCATCTAAATTTATGTTAAAAGGTTTAGAAAAATTAGGCTGTGCTAAAGCTTCTGGAGATACAACCAAATCACGTAACCTTTCAAAAGCTTCTACATGCACTTCCATCCACGTCCAGAGAATATTCGACTTTAGAAGTTCATAAAGTGGGTGGGCAACTTCTGCAAATTTATTCACGAATTTTCTTCTCCAGTTAACTAAACCCAAGAATTTTCGAAGTGACCTTTTGTTATTTGGTGTTGGAAAATTTATTATAGCAGAATTCTTGCTACTATCTACCTTAATTTCATTTCCAGAAAAATATGTCCAAGAAAAGCAATTTCTTTAGAAGCAAATTTGCACTTTGAAAACTTGATGGACATATTAACATCTTTCAATTTTTGCAGAACAGGTTCCAGGTGTGTTAAATGCTTGCTCCTGCCAAGTTTTACTAAAGATCAAGAGATCGTCTAAATAGCAAACAACAAAGTAGTTGAATTCTCGAACCCGAATTTCTCGAAAAAACAAGTATTGATCCTATAGTCGAAATGTGATAATTAAAACGCTTTCTAGCCTCTGAAAAGCATAATAATTCAACATTTTAATGAGAATCATCTATGGCTTGGTATGTAGACAAGATTAATTTCATACGAATACCACCATTGAACGCGTATTTTTCGATCGGTCAAATATACATCCTATAGTCCAAATGTCAGAATTAAAACGCTCTTCAGGCTCTTAAGAGCATAATAATACACCATTTTTATTAAAATTATCTCTGGCTTGGTCTGTATGGAAAATGAGTTTCAAGTGAGTATTAGCATTTAAACGAATTTCTCGAAAAATTAAGTTTATATCCAATAGTCGAAATGTCATAATTAAAACGCTTTAATGGCTCTAAAAAGCATAATAATTTTACATTTTAATGAAAATCATCTTTGGCTTGGTCTGTAGAGAAAATGAGTTTCAAACGAGTACTAGAATTGAACGTGAAAATACTCGAGACATCAAGTTTCGATCGTATAGTCAGAATGTCATAATTAAAACTCTTTTCAGGCTCTGAAAGGGTTAATAATTCAACATTTTAATGAAAATCATCTCTGGCTTGGTCAGTATAGAAAGTGAGTTTCAAGTGAGTATTTGCATTAAACGCGAATGTAATAATTAAAACTCTTTTCAGACTCTGAAGGGATAATAATTCAAGAGTTTAATGAAAATCATCTCTGGTTTGGTCTGTACTTAAAATTATTTTGAAACGATTGATGGATTGATTGATTGATATAGTTTATTTCACTTCGCGTTTTGTGCCTCTTGTCTAATTTTCGAAGATGGGGATTGCTAGTGTCGTAGAGGCATGAGCATTTTACATTGTACTCAGTAAATCACTGTTCTACTTCACAGCAAATTATGAAATAACATTAATGTATATAGTTCAAAATCACAACTCTGTTATCTGATGAGTATACTTATTATTTGCACTGATTAAATACATTAATTATGCAAAAATTACTAAGATTCGAACTATATGCAAAAAGTTCTTGTTATCTCTTTTCAAATGTTTCTTACAACTGGTTGCTACGCAACAAAACAGTATGCTATGACATTTCTTTCTTTTTCTTTTACACAAGAAGTGATTATATATTTTACAATTTGAAAACAGTCACAACATTCTCCCTCCTTCGGAGAAAAATTTTAGAACATTGGTTTTAAAATTTTTAGATAACATGATGAAAACAAACTTCCTCATGACATACATATTGTCATTAATTAACACAGAAAATATTTTAAAACATATCATAATTATTGAAAACATATTAACATTTCTTAATAAATTGCTGTTGAAATCTTTTGAAAGTTTACATAATTCGTCCTTTCTTTCCTGGCTACAATTGAATTTCTTTAAATTGGATACATTATGTGTTTGTACAGTTCCCTTTCCATCCAACGATAACAGTTCACAACAGTTACCATTGGTTTCTTTAACTAAATATGGACCAAGCCACAAGTCCATAAATTTGTGTATTCGTTTACACTCAGCACAGCTTTGTCCATGGTTTTTGACTAATACTATATCATTGGTCTTGTAACGATTTGTTGCAGTAAAATTAGCAAAATCTTACAACTTTCCAACTTCGTTGAAAAAAAATAAATGCTCCGCTCAAAATTACGCGATGTATAATCGCTCATGATTTAATTCTCATGAGTTACGACAGATGGCTCCTATAATCACGGAAGACGGGAACGGTAGACATGTGCAGCTAGAGGCAACAGTCGTGTATTGCGTTTGGTTCCGTCGACTACCTTTTGGTACGTTACATAATGCATCATCGGTAACGACTCTCTGAACTTTGACGTTCTCTACCATGTTACCTATAACACGCGATGAATTGCAAGTGCTTCTTTAAATACAATTCCGGAACATTTGTGGTAAAGGTGCTAACCACAATTTCTTAAATTACGTTATTTGTTGGAAATGGACACGTGGATTGCGAAAAAGACCATTTCGACAGTCTGCAAATTATAAGTAATTTTTGGCAATGAAAAATGTTCTACGTCGGAATCCAATCAAGGCGTACGTTGGTCAACGAGGATTTGACGATCAAAAAGTGAAGGAAGTTGGGCACCCACACCTTTTTCCAGGACTACGAGAGTGGCAACATCCAAAATCAAGGTAGGAAACAGTGGATTTGTTACATTAGTGGTGAATAGAAGTGCGACAGACAAAAGGCACGAGTTTAATATTTGAGCCCGATATGTGTGAGTTGCTTACGAAGTGCGCCATATTACAGAAATAAACCTTCCTTGTACAAAAATGTAAAAAATTCACGTAATTGAGAACTGAATACGGCTTGTTGTAAAATAAACTGTTCTCTTCGATAGTGCGTCGTCTGTCCCTCACTTTAAATTTATAAAATGGAAACGCAAAATACGCGGATGCAAAATTGGGTACCATATTAACTATTCTGCAATGTGCTTACACCAACATTTATATTAACTAGAACAACGGTTGGCATTTTTTATAAGACACCTCGCAAAAGCATACATCAGGTAATCGCGACGAAATTTCGTTAACGTAACTTCCCCTCACATTTCTCCTTTTTGGTCGTTTAGACTTAGTTAAAACTTTGTTGTAATTGAATGAGGCAATGAAACACGTAATTTGGGAATGAGCATCTAAAGGGGTGGAACCTTTCTTATACGTACCAATAAGATTTTTTGTAATTTCTTGGTGACGTTTGTCTTTTTCAAAAATGTGGGTTTTCCACATTTTTATGAACTTGTGATCACGAACAAATCGGTGGTTGTTTATTATTGAAGGTGTAAGAAGTGTTCTTTGATTAATGTAATGTAGAATGAAGGAAACTTAAAACTTGGATATAAATGCAAGTTAAAATAAATTGTATACCTTTGACTTAGTTCGATGCGTCGACCTTTTTGAATTCGTTGTTGAGTTCATTGATTATTACTGGAAAAATTACGCTTAAAATCGTTGTAAATTGTTAGAATGCCAAAAATGAGTTACACTATTGTTATTAAATTGTTAAAATTGAATCTTTGACTTTTTTGTTGATGCAATTTACTCTAAGTACCTTCCTAATTCGTCGTGCGCTTACACTTACTAGTATGCAAGAGTGTGTGTGATATAGTAGTTAGTGATTGGTAGATTGGTAAAAAGTTGTGTAGTGATAGTTTAGTGACATAATTTATTTTGCAGGGATTGCGCAACGCATTTTTGAAAAACTTTATTGGGAATACGTTCTCCTCCCTTTGGAAATACTTTGTATAAATAATTGCTTTGTGGATATCGTTGTAAAGATTGTTACACTCCCCTTTTTCATAATCACTACCCCCCCATTTAGATTTTGTGACGTATGCCGAGGTGCATATAATTTAGATCCAGGACTCTAGGAAATTGTTTGTAACAAAGAGTGGCCCAGTTTACCCAAAAGATAAAAGCACCCGGCAACTTGGACGTTACAGTCACTATCCTCGTGTATCTATCACTAGTTTCCTTAGGCTTGATTTTATATTTTTCCTTCAAACGAGATTTGGCAATAAAACATTTATATTTCCAAGGAACTGCTTTCAATGTCTCAGGCCAATCAATTTGGTATAAAACAGTATCTCTTATTTCATGATGCAAAAATAATTCATTTGGAGTGTATCCCGTTACTTCAGATACGGAGTTATTTAATAGTCCTAAAACAAAACTTAAATATTTTGACCAAAGTTCATGACTTTTGTTTATGTACAGTCGTAATAATCTATTTCACTCCTTGTTGTATCGTTCAATAGGATTGGCAAACTGAGAATAAACTGAAGTTGTGATATGCCTTATTTTAAATTCTTCCACAAAAGTTTTCCATTCTTGTGACTTGAATTGCGAACCATTATCAGACAGTAGACTATTACATACAGGATAATGATAAAAATATTGCAGTTTAAATTTATGAATTACTTCTCTAGATGTTGCTTTCCTTAAAGGATATGCCATAAGAAACTTAGACATTACATCTATTACAGTCAATATAAATGTGTAACCTTGAGATTTCGGAAGTGGTCCTATCAAATCAACTGAAATCAAATAATGTGGACTGGTAGAATAAACGTGTAAATCATCCTTTTCAATTTTCAAAACAACTTGTTTAGTTCTGGCGCAAGTTAAACAATTCTTCAAATACTGTTTAATACTGAAGTTCATCTTTGGCCAATAATATCATTTCTTACATTTACTGAAAACCTATCTATATCCAAAATGTCCTTGCAAATCATACAGTTTATGTAAGATTTTCGGTATTAATGAAACTGGCACAACTAATCTCCAATTATCTTCAGAAACACATTTTAAAAACAAAATGCTATCTTGGAAAGCATTCCGAGTCTTACAAGACTTGGAAAATTTCAGTTCTCAATCTTCTGAATTAAAGCACTACAATATGCGTCACGATGTTGAGACTCCTTCCAGAATTCCAAAGTATCATCTTCAATAATATCCAATTTTAAGATATTAATAAACAAATCAGATAAAGAAATATCTCCTGTAGTAGTGTCAGAATATCGACTTAATGTGTCAGCCGCTTGATTGTTTACTCCAGAAACATGGTGGATATCATAATCAAAACTTTGTAGTTTTAAACACCATCTATTTAAACGTGGATTTAAAGTTCTTGCTGACTCCAGCCAAGAAAGAGATTTGTGATCTCTGAACAAATTAATTTTAGTTCCGGCTACATAAATATAAAATTTCTCAAAAGCAAAAATAATTGCTAAACATTCGATTTCATGTGTACTGTAAGATAACTCAATACCACGATACTTGCATATTGAATAATCCTGGGGTTATCTTCTGGTGTCTCTCCATTTTGCCATAAAACACCTCCAAAACCTTTCTTTGAACCATCTAAATTTATGTTAAAAGGTTTAGAAAAATTAGGCTGTGCTAAAGCTTCTGGAGATACAACCAAATCACGTAACCTTTCAAAAGCTTCTACATGCACTTCCATCCACGTCCAGAGAATATTCGACTTTAGAAGTTCATAAAGTGGGTGGGCAACTTCTGCAAATTTATTCACGAATTTTCTTCTCCAGTTAACTAAACCCAAGAATTTTCGAAGTGACCTTTTGTTATTTGGTGTTGGAAAATTTATTATAGCAGAATTCTTGCTACTATCTACCTTAATTTCATTTCCAGAAAAATATGTCCAAGAAAAGCAATTTCTTTAGAAGCAAATTTGCACTTTGAAAACTTGATGGACATATTAACATCTTTCAATTTTTGCAGAACAGCTTCCAGGTGTGTTAAATGCTTGCTCCTGCCAAGTTTTACTAAAGATCAAGAGATCGTCTAAATAGCAAACAACAAAGTAGTTGAATTCTCGAACCCGAATTTCTCGAAAAAACAAGTATTGATCCTATAGTCGAAATGTGATAATTAAAACGCTTTCTAGCCTCTGAAAAGCATAATAATTCAACATTTTAATGAGAATCATCTATGGCTTGGTATGTAGACAAGATTAATTTCATACGAATACCACCATTGAACGCGTATTTTTCGATCGGTCAAATATACATCCTATAGTCCAAATGTCAGAATTAAAACGCTCTTCAGGCTCTTAAGAGCATAATAATACACCATTTTTATTAAAATTATCTCTGGCTTGGTCTGTATGGAAAATGAGTTTCAAGTGAGTATTAGCATTTAAACGAATTTCTCGAAAAATTAAGTTTATATCCAATAGTCGAAATGTCATAATTAAAACGCTTTAATGGCTCTAAAAAGCATAATAATTTTACATTTTAATGAAAATCATCTCTGGCTTGGTCTGTAGAGAAAATGAGTTTCAAACGAGTACTAGAATTGAACGTGAAAATACTCGAGACATCAAGTTTCGATCGTATAGTCAGAATGTCATAATTAAAACTCTTTTCAGGCTCTGAAAGGGTTAATAATTCAACATTTTAATGAAAATCATCTCTGGCTTGGTCAGTATAGAAAGTGAGTTTCAAGTGAGTATTTGCATTAAACGCGAATGTAATAATTAAAACTCTTTTCAGACTCTGAAGGGATAATAATTCAAGAGTTTAATGAAAATCATCTCTGGTTTGGTCTGTACTTAAAATTATTTTGAAACGATTGATGGATTGATTGATTGATTTAGTTCATTTTACTTCGCGTTTTGTGCCTCTTGTCTAATTTTCGAAGATGGGGATTGCTAGTGTCGTAGAGGCATGAGCATTTTACATTGTACTCAGTAAATCACTGTTCTACTTTACAGCAAATTATAAAATAACATTAATGTATATAGTTCAAAATCACAACTCTGTTATCTGATTAGTATACTTATTATTTGCACTGATTAAATACATTAATTATGCAAAAATTACTAAGATTCGAACTATATGCAAAACGTTCTTGTTATCTCTTTTCAAATGTTTCTTACAACTGGTTGCTACGCAACAAAACAGTATGCTATGACATTTCTTTCTTTTTCTTTTACACAAGAAGTGATTATATATTTTACAATTTGAAAACAGTCACAACATTCTCCCTCCTTCGGAGAAAAATTTTAGAACATTGGTTTTAAAATTTTTAGATAACATGATGAAAACAAACTTCCTCATGACATACATATTGTCATTAATTAACACAGAAAATATTTTAAAACATATCATAATTATTGAAAACATATTAACATTTCTTAATAAATTGCTGTTGAAATCTTTTGAAAGTTTACATAATTCGTCCTTTCTTTCCTGGCTACAATTGAATTTCTTTAAATTGTACAGTTCCCTTTCCATCCAACGATAACAGTTCACAACAGTTACCATTGGTTTCTTTAACTAAATATGGACCAAGCCAAAAGTCCATAAATTTGTGTATTCGTTTACACTCAGCACTGCTTTGTCCATGGTTTTTGACTAATACTATATCATTGGTCTTGTAACGATTTGATGCAGTAAAATTAGCAAAATCTTACAACTTTCCAACTTCGTTGAAAAAAAATAAATGCTCCGCTCAAAATTAAGCGATGTATAATCGCTCATGATTTAATTCTCATGAGTTACGACAGATGGCTCCTATAATCACTCTCCTGTTATCGAATCGTAAAACCACGCCCCCTAAATCAACGGAAGACGAGAACGGTAGACATGTGCAGCTAGAGGCAACAGTCGTGTATTGCGTTTGGTTCCGTCGACTACCTTTTGGTACGACTCTCTGAACTTTGACGTTCTCTACCATGTTACCTATAACACGCGATGAATTGCAAGTGCTTCTTTAAATACAATTCCGGAACATTTGTGGTAAAGGTGCTAACCACAATTTCTTAAATTACGTTATTTGTTGGAAATGGGCACGTGGATTGCGAAAAAGACCATTTCGACAGTCTGCAAATTATAAGTAATTTTTGGCAATGAAAAATGTTCTACGTCGGAATCCAATCAAGGCGTACGTTGGTCAACGAGGATTTGACGATCAAAAAGTGAAGGAAGTTGGGCACCCACACCTTTTTGCAGGACTACGAGAGTGGCAACATCCAAAATCAAGGTAGGCAACAGTGGATTTGTTACATTAGTGGTGAATAGAAGTGCGACAGACAAAAAGCACGAGTTTAATATTTGAGCCCGATATGTGTGAGTTGCTTACGAAGTGCGCCATATTACAGAAATAAACCTTCCTTGTACAAAAATGTAAAAAATTCACGTAATTGAGAACTGAATACGGCTTGTTGTAAAATAAACTGTTCTCTTCGATAGTGCGTCGTCTGTCCCTCACTTTAAATTTATAAAATGGAAACGCAAAATACGCGGATGCAAAATTGGGTACCATATTAACTATTCTGCAGTGTGCTTACACCAACATTTATATTAACTAGAACAACGGTTGACATTTTTTATAAGACACCTCGCATCAGGTAATCGCGACGAAATTTCGTTAACGTAACTTCCCCTCACATTTCTCCTTTTCGGTCGTTTAGACTTAGTTAAAACTTTGTTGTAATTGAATGAGGCAATGAAACACGTAATTTGGGAATGAGCATCTAAAGGGGTGGAACCTTTCTTATACGTACCAATAAGATTTTTTGTAATTTCTTGGTGACGTTTGTCTTTTTCAAAAATGTGGGTTTTCCACATTTTTATGAACTTGTGATCACGAACAAATCGGTGGTTGTTTATTATTGAAGGTGTAAGAAGTGTTCTTTGATTAATGTAATGTAGAATGAAGGAAACTTAAAACTTGGATATAAATGCAAGTTAAAATAAATTGTATACCTTTGACTTAGTTCGATGCGTCGACCTTTTTGAATTCGTTGTTGAGTTCATTGATTATTACTGGAAAAATTACGCTTAAAATCGTTGTAAATTGTTAGAATGCCAAAAATGAGTTACACTATTGTTATTAAATTGTTAAAATTGAATCTTTGACTTTTTTGTTGATGCAATTTACTCTAAGTACCTTCCTAATTCGTCGTGCGCTTACACTTACTAGTATGCAAGAGTGTGTGTGATATAGTAGATAGCGATTGGTAGATTGGTAAAAAGTTGTGTAGTGATAGTTTAGTGACATAATTTATTTTGCAGGGATTGCGCAACGCATTTTTGAAAAACTTTATTGGGAATACGTTCTCCTCCCTTTGGAAATACTTTGTATAAATAATTGCTTTGTGGATATCATTGTAAAGATTGTTACACTCCCCTTTTTCATAATCACTACCCCCCCATTTAGATTTTGTGACGTATGCCGAGGTGCATATAATTTAGATCCAGGACTCTAGGAAATTGTTTGTAACAAAGAGTGGCCCAGTTTACCCAAAAGATAAAAGCACCCGGCAACTTGGACGTTACAGTCTCTATCCTCGTGTATCTATCACTAGTTTCCTTAGGCTTGATTTTATATTTTTCCTTCAAACGAGATTTGGCAATTAAACATTTATATTTCCAAGGAACTGCTTTCAATGTCTCAGGCCAATCAATTTGGTTTAAAACAGAATCTCTTATTTCATGATGCAAAAATAATTCATTTGGAGTGTATCCCGTTACTTCAGATACGGAGTTATTTAATAGTCCTAAAACAAAACTTAAATATTTTGACCAATGTTCATGATTTTTGTTTATGTACAGTCGTAATAATCTATTTCACTCCTTGTTGTATCGTTCAATAGGATTGGCAAACTGAGAATAAACTGAAGTTGTGATATGCCTTATTTTAAATTCTTCCACAAAAGTTTTCCATTCTTGTGACTTGAATTGCGAACCATTATCAGACAGTAGACTATTACATACAGGATGATGATAAAAATTATGAAGTTTAAATTTATGAATTACTTCTCTAGATGTTGCTTTCCTTAAAGGATATGCCATAAGAAACTTAGACATTACATCTATTACAGTCAATATAAATGTGTAACCTTGAGATTTCGGAAGTGGTCCTACTGAAATCAAATAATGTTGACTGGTAGAATAAACGTGTAAATCATCCTTTTCATTTTTCAAAACAACTTGTTTAGTTCTGGCGCAAGTTAAACAATTCTTCAAATACTGTTTAATACTGAAGTTCATCTTTGGCCAATAATATAATTTCTTACATTTACTGAAAACCTATCTATATCCAAAATGTCCTTGCAAATCATACAGTTTATGTAAGATTTTCGGTAGTAATGAAACTGGCACAACTAATCTCCAATTATCTTCAGAAACACATTTTAAAAATAGAATGCCATCTTGGAAAGCATTCTGAGTCTTACAAGACTTGGAAAATTTCAGTTCTCAATCTTCTGAATTAAAGCACTACAATATGCGTCACCATGTTGAGACTCCTTCCAGAATTCCAAAGTATCATCTTCAATAATATCCAATTTTAAGATATTAATAAACAAATCAGATAAAGAAATATTTCCTGTAGTAGTGTCAGGATATCGACTTAATGTGTCAGCCGCTTGATTGTTTACTCCAGAAACATGGTGGATATCATGATCAAGACTTTGTAGTTTTAAACACCATCTATTTAAACGTGGATTTAAAGTTCTTGCTGACTCCAGCCAAGAAAGAGATTTGTGATCTCTGAACAAATTAATTTTAGTTCCGGCTACATAAATATAAAATTTCTCAAAAGCAAAAATAGTTGCTAAACATTCGATTTCATGTGTACTGTAAGATAACTCAATACCACGATACTTGCATATTGAATAATCCTGGGGTTATCTTCTGGTGTCTCTCCATTTTGCCATAAAACACCTCCAAAACCTTTCTTTGAACCATCTAAATTTATGTTAAAAGGTTTAGAAAAATTAGGCTGTGCTAAAGCTTCTGGAGATATAACCAAATCACGTAACCTTTCAAAAGCTTCTACATGCACTTCCATCCACGTCCAGAGAATATTCGACTTTAGAAGTTCATAAAGTGGGTGGGCAACTTCTGCAAATTTATTCACGAATTTTCTTCTCCAGTTAACTAAACCCAAGAATTTTCGAAGTGACCTTTTGTTATTTGGTGTTGGAAAATTTATTATAGCAGAATTCTTGCTACTATCTACCTTAATTTCATTTCCAGAAAAATATGTCCAAGAAAAGCAATTTCTTTAGAAGCAAATTTGCACTTTGAAAACTTGATGGACATATTAACATCTTTCAATTTTTGCAGAACAGCTTCCAGGTGTGTTAAATGCTTGCTCCTGCCAAGTTTTACTAAAGATCAAGAGATCGTCTAAATAGCAAACAACAAAGTAGTTGAATTCTCGAACCCGAATTTCTCGAAAAAACAAGTATTGATCCTATAGTCGAAATGTGATAATTAAAACGCTTTCTAGCCTCTGAAAAGCATAATAATTCAACATTTTAATCAAAATCATCTATGGCTTGGTATGTAAACAAGATTAAATTTATACGAATACCACCATTGTACGCGTATTTTTCGATCGGTCAAGTATACATCCTATAGTCCAAATGTCAGAATTAAAACGCTCCTCAGGCTCTGAAGAGCATAATAATACACCATTTTTATTAAAATCATCTCTGGCTTGGTCTGTATGGAAAATGAGTTTCAAGTAAGTATTAGCATTTAAACGAATTTCTCGAAAAATTAAGTTTATATCCAATAGTCGAAATGTCATAATTAAAACGCTTTAATGTCTCTAAAAAGCATAATAATTTTACATTTTAATGAAAATCATCTCTGGCTTGGTCTGTAGAGAAAATGAGTTTCAAACGAGTACTAGAATTGAACGTGAAAATACTCGAGACATCAAGTTTCGATCGTATAGTCTGAATGTCATAATTAAAACTCTTTTCAGGCTCTGAAAGGGTTAATAATTCAACATTTTAATGAAAATCATATCTGGCTTGGTCAGTATAGAAAATGATCTTCAAGTGAGTATTTGCATTAAACGCGAATGTAATAATTAAAACTCTTTTCAGACTCTGAAGGGATAATAATTCAAGAGTTTAATGAAAATCATCTCTGGTTTGGTCTGTACTTAAAATTATTTTGAAACGATTGATGGATTGATTGATTGATTTAGTTCATTTTACTTCTCGTTTTGTGCCTCTTGTCTAATTTTCGAAGATGGGGATTGCTAGTGTCGTAGAGGCATGAGCATTTTACATTGTACTCAGTAAATCACTGTTCTACTTCACAGCAAATTATGAAATAACATTAATGTATATAGTTCGAAATCACAACTCTGTTATCTGATGAGTATACTTATTATTTGCACTGATTAAATACATTAATTATGCAAAAATTACTAAGATTCGAACTATATGCAAAACGTTCTTGTTATCTCTTTTCAAATGTTTCTTACAACTGGTTGCTACGCAACAAAACAGTATGCTATGACATTTCTTTCTTTTTCTTTTACACAAGAAGTGATTATATATTTTACAATTTGAAAACAGTCACAACATTCTCCCTCCTTCGGAGAAAAATTTTAGAACATTGGTTTTAAAATTTTTAGATAACATGATGAAAACAAACTTCCTCATGACATACATATTGTCATTAATTAACACAGAAAATATTTTAAAACATATCATAATTATTGAAAACATATTAACATTTCTTAATAAATTGCTGTTGAAATCTTTTGAAAGTTTACATAATTCGTCCTTTCTTTCCTGGCTACAATTGAATTTCTTTAAATTGGATACATTATGTGTTTGTACAGTTCCCTTTCCATCCAACGATAACAGTTCACAACAGTTACCATTGGTTTCTTTAACTAAATATGGACCAAGCCACAAGTCCATAAATTTGTGTATTCGTTTACACTCAGCACAGCTTTGTCCATGGTTTTTGACTAATACTATATCATTGGTCTTGTAACGATTTGATGCAGTAAAATTAGCAAAATCTTACAACTTTCCAACTTCGTTGAAAAAAAATAAATACTCCGCTCAAAATTACGCGATGTATAATCGCTCATGATTTAATTCTCATGAGTTACGACAGATGGCTCCTATAATCACTCTCCTGTTATCGAATCGTAAAACCACGCCCCCTAAATCAACGGAAGACGAGAACGGTAGACATGTGCAGCTAGAGGCAACAGTCGTGTATTGCGTTTGGTTCCGTCGACTACCTTTTGGTACGACTCTCTGAACTTTGACGCGATGAATTGCAAGTGCTTCTTTAAATACAATTCCGGAACATTTGTGGTAAAGTTGATAACCACAATTTCTTAAATTACGTTATTTGTTGGAAATGGGCACGTGGATTGCGAAAAAGACCATTTCGACAGTCTGCAAATTATAAGTAATTTTTGGCAATGAAAAATGTTCTACGTCGGAATCCAATCGAGGCGTACGTTGGTCAACGAGGATTTGACGATCAAAAAGTGAAGGAAGTTGGGCACCCACACCTTTTTGCAGGACTACGAGAGTGGCAACATCCAAAATCAAGGTAGATTTGTTACATTAGTGGTGAATAGAAGTGCGACAGACAAAAAGCACGAGTTTAATATTTGAGCCCGATATGTGTGAGTTGCTTACGAAGTGCGCCATATTACAGAAATAAACCTTCCTTGTACAAAAATGTAAAAAATTCACGTAATTGAGAACTGAATACGGCTTGTTGTAAAATAAACTGTTCTCTTCGATAGTGCGTCGTCTGTCCCTCACTTTAAATTTATAAAATGGAAACGCAAAATACGCGGATGCAAAATTGGGTACCATATTAACTATTCTGCAGTGTGCTTACACCAACATTTATATTAACTAGAACAACGGTTGACATTTTTTATAAGACACCTCGCATCAGGTAATCGCGACGAAATTTCGTTAACGTAACTTCCCCTCACATTTCTCCTTTTCGGTCGTTTAGACTTAGTTAAAACTTTGTTGTAATTGAATGAGGCAATGAAACACGTAATTTGGGAATGAGCATCTAAAGGGGTGGAACCTTTCTTATACGTACCAATAAGATTTTTTGTAATTTCTTGGTGACGTTTGTCTTTTTCAAAAATGTGGGTTTTCCACATTTTTATGAACTTGTGATCACGAACAAATCGGTGGTTGTTTATTATTGAAGGTGTAAGAAGTGTTCTTTGATTAATGTAATGTAGAATGAAGGAAACTTAAAACTTGGATATAAATGCAAGTTAAAATAAATTGTATACCTTTGACTTAGTTCGATGCGTCGACCTTTTTGAATTCGTTGTTGAGTTCATTGATTATTACTGGAAAAATTACGCTTAAAATCGTTGTAAATTGTTAGAATGCCAAAAATGAGTTACACTATTGTTATTAAATTGTTAAAATTGAATCTTTGACTTTTTTGTTGATGCAATTTACTCTAAGTACCTTCCTAATTCGTCGTGCGCTTACACTTACTAGTATGCAAGAGTGTGTGTGATATAGTAGATAGCGATTGGTAGATTGGTAAAAAGTTGTGTAGTGATAGTTTAGTGACATAATTTATTTTGCAGGGATTGCGCAACGCATTTTTGAAAAACTTTATTGGGAATACGTTCTCCTCCCTTTGGAAATACTTTGTATAAATAATTGCTTTGTGGATATCATTGTAAAGATTGTTACACTCCCCTTTTTCATAATCACTACCCCCCCATTTAGATTTTGTGACGTATGCCGAGGTGCATATAATTTAGATCCAGGACTCTAGGAAATTGTTTGTAACAAAGAGTGGCCCAGTTTACCCAAAAGATAAAAGCACCCGGCAACTTGGACGTTACAGTCTCTATCCTCGTGTATCTATCACTAGTTTCCTTAGGCTTGATTTTATATTTTTCCTTCAAACGAGATTTGGCAATTAAACATTTATATTTCCAAGGAACTGCTTTCAATGTCTCAGGCCAATCAATTTGGTTTAAAACAGAATCTCTTATTTCATGACGCAAAAATAATTCATTTGGAGTGTATCCCGTTACTTCAGATACGGAGTTATTTAATAGTCCTAAAACAAAACTTAAATATTTTGACCAATGTTCATGATTTTTGTTTATGTACAGTCGTAATAATCTATTTCACTCCTTGTTGTATCGTTCAATAGGATTGGCAAACTGAGAATAAACTGAAGTTGTGATATGCCTTATTTTAAATTCTTCCACAAAAGTTTTCCATTCTTGTGACTTGAATTGCGAACCATTATCAGACAGTAGACTATTACATACAGGATGATGATAAAAATTATGAAGTTTAAATTTATGAATTACTTCTCTAGATGTTGCTTTCCTTAAAGGATATGCCATAAGAAACTTAGACATTACATCTATTACAGTCAATATAAATGTGTAACCTTGAGATTTCGGAAGTGGTCCTACTGAAATCAAATAATGTTGACTGGTAGAATAAACGTGTAAATCATCCTTTTCATTTTTCAAAACAACTTGTTTAGTTCTGGCGCAAGTTAAACAATTCTTCAAATACTGTTTAATACATCTTAATACATGTTCATCTTTGTCCAATAATATAATTTCTTACATTTACTGAAAACCTATCTATATCCAAAATGTCCTTGCAAATCATACAGTTTATGTAAGATTTTCGGTAGTAATGAAACTGGCACAACTAATCTCCAATTATCTTCAGAAACACATTTTAAAAATAGAATGCCATCTTGGAAAGCATTCTGAGTCTTACAAGACTTGGAAAATTTCAGTTCTCAATCTTCTGAATTAAAGCAGTACAATATGCGTCACCATGTTGAGACTCCTTCCAGAATTCCAAAGTATCATCTTCAATAATATCCAATTTTAAGATATTAATAAACAAATCAGATAAAGAAATATTTCCTGTAGTAGTGTCAGGATATCGACTTAATGTGTCAGCCGCTTGATTGTTTACTCCAGAAACATGGTGGATATCATAATCAAGACTTTGTAGTTTTAAACACCATCTATTTAAACGTGGATTTAAAGTTCTTGCTGACTCCAGCCAAGAAAGAGATTTGTGATCTCTGAACAAATTAATTTTAGTTCCGGCTACATAAATATAAAATTTCTCAAAAGCAAAAATAATTGCTAAACATTCGATTTCATGTGTACTGTAACTCAATAACTCAATACCACGATATTTGCATATAGAATAATCCTGGGGTTATCTTCTGGTGTCTCTCCATTTTGCCATAAAACACCTCCAAAACCTTTCTTTGAACCATCTAAATTTATGTTAAAAGGTTTAGAAAAATTAGGCTGTGCTAAAGCTTCTGGAGATATAACCAAATCACGTAACCTTTCAAAAGCTTCTACATGCACTTCCATCCACGTCCAGAGAATATTCGACTTTAGAAGTTCATAAAGTGGGTGGGCAACTTCTGCAAATTTATTCACGAATTTTCTTCTCCAGTTAACTAAACCCAAGAATTTTCGAAGTGACCTTTTGTTATTTGGTGTTGGAAAATTTATTATAGCAGAATTCTTGCTACTATCTACCTTAATTTCATTTCCAGAAAAATATGTCCAAGAAAAGCAATTTCTTTAGAAGCAAATTTGCACTTTGAAAACTTGATGGACATATTAACATCTTTCAATTTTTGCAGAACAGCTTCCAGGTGTGTTAAATGCTTGCTCCTGCCAAGTTTTACTAAAGATCAAGAGATCGTCTAAATAGCAAACAACAAAGTAGTTGAATTCTCGAACCCGAATTTCTCGAAAAAACAAGTATTGATCCTATAGTCGAAATGTGATAATTAAAACGCTTTCTAGCCTCTGAAAAGCATAATAATTCAACATTTTAATCAAAATCATCTATGGCTTGGTATGTAAACAAGATTAAATTTATACGAATACCACCATTGAACGCGTATTTTTCGATCGGTCAAGTATACATCCTATAGTCCAAATGTCAGAATTAAAACGCTCCTCAGGCTCTGAAGAGCATAATAATACACCATTTTTATTAAAATCATCTCTGGCTTGGTCTGTATGGAAAATGAGTTTCAAGTAAGTATTAGCATTTAAACGAATTTCTCGAAAAATTAAGTTTATATCCAATAGTCGAAATGTCATAATTAAAACGCTTTAATGTCTCTAAAAAGCATAATAATTTTACATTTTAATGAAAATCATCTCTGGCTTGGTCTGTAGAGAAAATGAGTTTCAAACGAGTACTAGAATTGAACGTGAAAATACTCGAGACATCAAGTTTCGATCGTATAGTCTGAATGTCATAATTAAAACTCTTTTCAGGCTCTGAAAGGGTTAATAATTCAACATTTTAATGAAAATCATATCTGGCTTGGTCAGTATAGAAAATGATCTTCAAGTGAGTATTTGCATTAAACGCGAATGTAATAATTAAAACTCTTTTCAGACTCTGAAGGGATAATAATTCAAGAGTTTAATGAAAATCATCTCTGGTTTGGTCTGTACTTAAAATTATTTTGAAACGATTGATGGATTGATTGATTGATTTAGTTCATTTTACTTCGCGTTTTGTGCCTCTTGTCTAATTTTCGAAGATGGGGATTGCTAGTGTCGTAGAGGCATGAGCATTTTACATTGTACTCAGTAAATCACTGTTCTACTTCACAGCAAATTATGAAATAACATTAATGTATATAGTTCGAAATCACAACTCTGTTATCTGATGAGTATACTTATTATTTGCACTGATTAAATACATTAATTATGCAAAAATTACTAAGATTCGAACTATATGCAAAACGTTCTTGTTATCTCTTTTCAAATGTTTCTTACAACTGGTTGCTACGCAACAAAACAGTATGCTATGACATTTCTTTCTTTTTCTTTTACACAAGAAGTGATTATATATTTTACAATTTGAAAACAGTCACAACATTCTCCCTCCTTCGGAGAAAAATTTTAGAACATTGGTTTTAAAATTTTTAGATAACATGATGAAAACAAACTTCCTCATGACATACATATTGTCATTAATTAACACAGAAAATATTTTAAAACATATCATAATTATTGAAAACATATTAACATTTCTTAATAAATTGCTGTTGAAATCTTTTGAAAGTTTACATAATTCGTCCTTTCTTTCCTGGCTACAATTGAATTTCTTTAAATTGGATACATTATGTGTTTGTACAGTTCCCTTTCCATCCAACGATAACAGTTCACAACAGTTACCATTGGTTTCTTTAACTAAATATGGACCAAGCCACAAGTCCATAAATTTGTGTATTCGTTTACACTCAGCACAGCTTTGTCCATGGTTTTTGACTAATACTATATCATTGGTCTTGTAACGATTTGATGCAGTAAAATTAGCAAAATCTTACAACTTTCCAACTTCGTTGAAAAAAAATAAATACTCCGCTCAAAATTACGCGATGTATAATCGCTCATGATTTAATTCTCATGAGTTACGACAGATGGCTCCTATAATCACTCTCCTGTTATCGAATCGTAAAACCACGCCCCCTAAATCAACGGAAGACGAGAACGGTAGACATGTGCAGCTAGAGGCAACAGTCGTGTATTGCGTTTGGTTCCGTCGACTACCTTTTGGTACGACTCTCTGAACTTTGACGCGATGAATTGCAAGTGCTTCTTTAAATACAATTCCGGAACATTTGTGGTAAAGTTGATAACCACAATTTCTTAAATTACGTTATTTGTTGGAAATGGGCACGTGGATTGCGAAAAAGACCATTTCGACAGTCTGCAAATTATAAGTAATTTTTGGCAATGAAAAATGTTCTACGTCGGAATCCAATCGAGGCGTACGTTGGTCAACGAGGATTTGATGATCAAAAAGTGAAGGAAGTTGGGCACCCACACCTTTTTGCAGGACTACGAGAGTGGCAACATCCAAAATCAAGGTAGATTTGTTACATTAGTGGTGAATAGAAGTGCGACAGACAAAAAGCACGAGTTTAATATTTGAGCCCGATATGTGTGAGTTGCTTACGAAGTGCGCCATATTACAGAAATAAACCTTCCTTGTACAAAAATGTAAAAAATTCACGTAATTGAGAACTGAATACGGCTTGTTGTAAAATAAACTGTTCTCTTCGATAGTGCGTCGTCTGTCCCTCACTTTAAATTTATAAAATGGAAACGCAAAATACGCGGATGCAAAATTGGGTACCATATTAACTATTCTGCAGTGTGCTTACACCAACATTTATATTAACTAGAACAACGGTTGACATTTTTTATAAGACACCTCGCATCAGGTAATCGCGACGAAATTTCGTTAACGTAACTTCCCCTCACATTTCTCCTTTTCGGTCGTTTAGACTTAGTTAAAACTTTGTTGTAATTGAATGAGGCAATGAAACACGTAATTTGGGAATGAGCATCTAAAGGGGTGGAACCTTTCTTATACGTACCAATAAGATTTTTTGTAATTTCTTGGTGACGTTTGTCTTTTTCAAAAATGTGGGTTTTCCACATTTTTATGAACTTGTGATCACGAACAAATCGGTGGTTGTTTATTATTGAAGGTGTAAGAAGTGTTCTTTGATTAATGTAATGTAGAATGAAGGAAACTTAAAACTTGGATATAAATGCAAGTTAAAATAAATTGTATACCTTTGACTTAGTTCGATGCGTCGACCTTTTTGAATTCGTTGTTGAGTTCATTGATTATTACTGGAAAAATTACGCTTAAAATCGTTGTAAATTGTTAGAATGCCAAAAATGAGTTACACTTTTGTTATTAAATTGTTAAAATTGAATCTTTGACTTTTTTGTTGATGCAATTTACTCTAAGTACCTTCCTAATTCGTCGTGCGCTTACACTTACTAGTATGCAAGAGTGTGTGTGATATAGTAGATAGCGATTGGTAGATTGGTAAAAAGTTGTGTAGTGATAGTTTAGTGACATAATTTATTTTGCAGGGATTGCGCAACGCATTTTTGAAAAACTTTATTGGGAATACGTTCTCCTCCCTTTGGAAATACTTTGTATAAATAATTGCTTTGTGGATATCATTGTAAAGATTGTTACACTCCCCTTTTTCATAATCACTACCCCCCCATTTAGATTTTGTGACGTATGCCGAGGTGCATATAATTTAGATCCAGGACTCTAGGAAATTGTTTGTAACAAAGAGTGGCCCAGTTTACCCAAAAGATAAAAGCACCCGGCAACTTGGACGTTACAGTCTCTATCCTCGTGTATCTATCACTAGTTTCCTTAGGCTTGATTTTATATTTTTCCTTCAAACGAGATTTGGCAATTAAACATTTATATTTCCAAGGAACTGCTTTCAATGTCTCAGGCCAATCAATTTGGTTTAAAACAGAATCTCTTATTTCATGACGCAAAAATAATTCATTTGGAGTGTATCCCGTTACTTCAGATACGGAGTTATTTAATAGTCCTAAAACAAAACTTAAATATTTTGACCAATGTTCATGATTTTTGTTTATGTACAGTCGTAATAATCTATTTCACTCCTTGTTGTATCGTTCAATAGGATTGGCAAACTGAGAATAAACTGAAGTTGTGATATGCCTTATTTTAAATTCTTCCACAAAAGTTTTCCATTCTTGTGACTTGAATTGCGAACCATTATCAGACAGTAGACTATTACATACAGGATGATGATAAAAATTATGAAGTTTAAATTTATGAATTACTTCTCTAGATGTTGCTTTCCTTAAAGGATATGCCATAAGAAACTTAGACATTACATCTATTACAGTCAATATAAATGTGTAACCTTGAGATTTCGGAAGTGGTCCTACTGAAATCAAATAATGTTGACTGGTAGAATAAACGTGTAAATCATCCTTTTCATTTTTCAAAACAACTTGTTTAGTTCTGGCGCAAGTTAAACAATTCTTCAAATACTGTTTAATACATCTTAATACATGTTCATCTTTGGCCAATAATATAATTTCTTACATTTACTGAAAACCTATCTATATCCAAAATGTCCTTGCAAATCATACAGTTTATGTAAGATTTTCGGTAGTAATGAAACTGGCACAACTAATCTCCAATTATCTTCAGAAACACATTTTAAAAATAGAATGCCATCTTGGAAAGCATTCTGAGTCTTACAAGACTTGGAAAATTTCAGTTCTCAATCTTCTGAATTAAAGCAGTACAATATGCGTCACCATGTTGAGACTCCTTCCAGAATTCCAAAGTATCATCTTCAATAATATCCAATTTTAAGATATTAATAAACAAATCAGATAAAGAAATATTTCCTGTAGTAGTGTCAGGATATCGACTTAATGTGTCAGCCGCTTGATTGTTTACTCCAGAAACATGGTGGATATCATAATCAAGACTTTGTAGTTTTAAACACCATCTATTTAAACGTGGATTTAAAGTTCTTGCTGACTCCAGCCAAGAAAGAGATTTGTGATCTCTGAACAAATTAATTTTAGTTCCGGCTACATAAATATAAAATTTCTCAAAAGCAAAAATAATTGCTAAACATTCAATTTCATGTGTACTGTAACTCAATAACTCAATACCACGATATTTGCATATTGAATAATCCTGGGGTTATCTTCTGGTGTCTCTCCATTTTGCCATAAAACACCTCCAAAACCTTTCTTTGAACCATCTAAATTTATGTTAAAAGGTTTAGAAAAATTAGGCTGTGCTAAAGCTTCTGGAGATATAACCAAATCACGTAACCTTTCAAAAGCTTCTACATGCACTTCCATCCACGTCCAGAGAATATTCGACTTTAGAAGTTCATAAAGTGGGTGGGCAACTTCTGCAAATTTATTCACGAATTTTCTTCTCCAGTTAACTAAACCCAAGAATTTTCGAAGTGACCTTTTGTTATTTGGTGTTGGAAAATTTATTATAGCAGAATTCTTGCTACTATCTACCTTAATTTCATTTCCAGAAAAATATGTCCAAGAAAAGCAATTTCTTTAGAAGCAAATTTGCACTTTGAAAACTTGATGGACATATTAACATCTTTCAATTTTTGCAGAACAGCTTCCAGGTGTGTTAAATGCTTGCTCCTGCCAAGTTTTACTAAAGATCAAGAGATCGTCTAAATAGCAAACAACAAAGTAGTTGAATTCTCGAACCCGAATTTCTCGAAAAAACAAGTATTGATCCTATAGTCGAAATGTGATAATTAAAACGCTTTCTAGCCTCTGAAAAGCATAATAATTCAACATTTTAATCAAAATCATCTATGGCTTGGTATGTAAACAAGATTAAATTTATACGAATACCACCATTGAACGCGTATTTTTCGATCGGTCAAGTATACATCCTATAGTCCAAATGTCAGAATTAAAACGCTCCTCAGGCTCTGAAGAGCATAATAATACACCATTTTTATTAAAATCATCTCTGGCTTGGTCTGTATGGAAAATGAGTTTCAAGTAAGTGTGTACGAATTTCTCGAAAAATTAAGTTTATATCCAATAGTCGAAATGTCATAATTAAAACGCTTTAATGTCTCTAAAAAGCATAATAATTTTACATTTTAATGAAAATCATCTCTGGCTTGGTCTGTAGAGAAAATGAGTTTCAAACGAGTACTAGAATTGAACGTGAAAATACTCGAGACATCAAGTTTCGATCGTATAGTCTGAATGTCATAATTAAAACTCTTTTCAGGCTCTGAAAGGGTTAATAATTCAACATTTTAATGAAAATCATATCTGGCTTGGTCAGTATAGAAAATGAGTTTCAAGTGAGTATTTGCATTAAACGCGAATGTAATAATTAAAACTCTTTTCAGACTCTGAAGGGATAATAATTCAAGAGTTTAATGAAAATCATCTCTGGTTTGGTCTGTACTTAAAATTAGTTTGAAACGATTGATGGATTGATTGATTGATTTAGTTCATTTTACTTCGCGTTTTGTGCCTCTTGTCTAATTTTCGAAGATGGGGATTGCTAGTGTCGTAGAGGCATGAGCATTTTACATTGTACTCAGTAAATCACTGTTCTACTTCACAGCAAATTATGAAATAACATTAATGTATATAGTTCAAAATCACAACTCTGTTATCTGATGAGTATACTTATTATTTGCACTGATTAAATACATTAATTATGCAAAAATTACTAAGATTCGAACTATATGCAAAACGTTCTTGTTATCTCTTTTCAAATGTTTCTTACAACTGGTTGCTACGCAACAAAACAGTATGCTATGACATTTCTTTCTTTTTCTTTTACACAAGAAGTGATTATATATTTTACAATTTGAAAACAATCACAACATTCTCCCTCCTTCGGAGAAAAATTTTAGAACATTGGTTTTAAAATTTTTAGATAACATGATGAAAACAAACTTCCTCATGACATACATATTGTCATTAATTAACACAGAAAATATTTTAAAACATATCATAATTATTGAAAACATATTAACATTTCTTAATAAATTGCTGTTGAAATCTTTTGAAAGTTTACATAATTCGTCCTTTCTTTCCTGGCTACAATTGAATTTCTTTAAATTGGATACATTATGTGTTTGTACAGTTCCCTTTCCATCCAACGATAACAGTTCACAACAGTTACCATTGGTTTCTTTAACTAAATATGGACCAAGCCACAAGTCCATAAATTTGTGTATTCGTTTACACTCAGCACAGCTTTGTCCATGGTTTTTGACTAATACTATATCATTGGTCTTGTAACGATTTGATGCAGTAAAATTAGCAAAATCTTACAACTTTCCAACTTCGTTGAAAAAAAATAAATGCTCCGCTCAAAATTAAGCGATATATAATCGCTCATGATTTAATTCTCATGAGTTACGACAGATGGCTCCTATAATCACTCTCCTGTTATCGAATCGTAAAACCACGCCCCCTAAATCAACGGAAGACGAGAACGGTAGACATGTGCAGCTAGAGGCAACAGTCGTGTATTGCGTTTGGTTCCGTCGACTACCTTTTGGTACGACTCTCTGAACTTTGACGTTCTCTACCATGTTACCTATAACACGCTATGAATTGCAAGTGCTTCTTTAAATACAATTCCGGAACATTTGTGGTAAAGTTGATAACCACAATTTCTTAAATTACGTTATTTGTTGGAAATGGGCACGTGGATTGCGAAAAAGACCATTTCGACAGTCTGCAAATTATAAGTAATTTTTGGCAATGAAAAATGTTCTACGTCGGAATCCAATCAAGGCGTACGTTGGTCAACGAGGATTTGACGATCAAAAAGTGAAGGAAGTTGGGCACCCACACCTTTTTGCAGGACTACGAGAGTGGCAACATCCAAAATCAAGGTAGATTTGTTACATTAGTGGTGAATAGAAGTGCGACAGACAAAAAGCACGAGTTTAATATTTGAGCCCGATATGTGTGAGTTGCTTACGAAGTGCGCCATATTACAGAAATAAACCTTCCTTGTACAAAAATGTAAAAAATTCACGTAATTGAGAACTGAATACGGCTTGTTGTAAAATAAACTGTTCTCTTCGATAGTGCGTCGTCTGTCCCTCACTTTAAATTTATAAAATGGAAACGCAAAATACGCGGATGCAAAATTGGGTACCATATTAACTATTCTGCAGTGTGCTTACACCAACATTTATATTAACTAGAACAACGGTTGACATTTTTTATAAGACACCTCGCATCAGGTAATCGCGACGAAATTTCGTTAACGTAACTTCCCCTCACATTTCTCCTTTTCGGTCGTTTAGACTTAGTTAAAACTTTGTTGTAATTGAATGAGGCAATGAAACACGTAATTTGGGAATGAGCATCTAAAGGGGTGGAACCTTTCTTATACGTACCAATAAGATTTTTTGTAATTTCTTGGTGACGTTTGTCTTTTTCAAAAATGTGGGTTTTCCACATTTTTATGAACTTGTGATCACGAACAAATCGGTGGTTGTTTATTATTGAAGGTGTAAGAAGTGTTCTTTGATTAATGTAATGTAGAATGAAGGAAACTTAAAACTTGGATATAAATGCAAGTTAAAATAAATTGTATACCTTTGACTTAGTTCGATGCGTCGACCTTTTTGAATTCGTTGTTGAGTTCATTGATTATTACTGGAAAAATTACGCTTAAAATCGTTGTAAATTGTTAGAATGCCAAAAATGAGTTACACTATTGTTATTAAATTGTTAAAATTGAATCTTTGACTTTTTTGTTGATGCAATTTACTCTAAGTACCTTCCTAATTCGTCGTGCGCTTACACTTACTAGTATGCAAGAGTGTGTGTGATATAGTAGATAGCGATTGGTAGATTGGTAAAAAGTTGTGTAGTGATAGTTTAGTGACATAATTTATTTTGCAGGGATTGCGCAACGCATTTTTGAAAAACTTTATTGGGAATACGTTCTCCTCCCTTTGGAAATACTTTGTATAAATAATTGCTTTGTGGATATCATTGTAAAGATTCTTACACTCCCCTTTTTCATAATCACTACCCCCCCCCCCCCATTTAGATTTTGTGACGTATGCCGAGGTGCATATAATTTAGATCCAGGACTCTAGGAAATTGTTTGTAACAAAGAGTGGCCCAGTTTACCCAAAAGATAAAAGCACCCGGCAACTTGGACGTTACAGTCTCTATCCTCGTGTATCTATCACTAGTTTCCTTAGGCTTCATTTTATATTTTTCCTTCAAACGAGATTTGGCAATTAAACATTTATATTTCCAAGGAACTGCTTTCAATGTCTCAGGCCAATCAATTTGGTTTAAAACAGAATCTCTTATTTCATGATGCAAAAATAATTCATTTGGAGTGTATCCCGTTACTTCAGATACGGAGTTATTTAATAGTCCTAAAACAAAACTTAAATATTTTGACCAATGTTCATGATTTTTGTTTATGTACAGTCGTAATAATCTATTTAACTCCTTGTTGTATCGTTCAATAGGATTGGCAAACTGAGAATAAACTGAAGTTGTGATATGCCTTATTTTAAATTCTTCCACAAAAGTTTTCCATTCTTGTGACTTGAATTGCGAACCATTATCAGACAGTAGACTATTACATACAGGATGATGATAAAAATTATGAAGTTTAAATTTATGAATTACTTCTCTAGATGTTGCTTTCCTTAAAGGATATGCCATAAGAAACTTAGACATTACATCTATTACAGTCAATATAAATGTGTAACCTTGAGATTTCGGAAGTGGTCCTACTGAAATCAAATAATGTTGACTGGTAGAATAAACGTGTAAATCATCCTTTTCATTTTTCAAAACAACTTGTTTAGTTCTGGCGCAAGTTAAACAATTCTTCAAATACTGTTTAATACTGAAGTTCATTTTTGGCCAATAATATAATTTCTTACATTTACTGAAAACCTATCTATATCCAAAATGTCCTTGCAAATCATACAGTTTATGTAAGATTTTCGGTAGTAATGAAACTGGCACAACTAATCTCCAATTATCTTCAGAAACACATTTTAAAAATAGAATGCCATCTTGGAAAGCATTCTGAGTCTTACAAGACTTGGAAAATTTCAGTTCTCAATCTTCTGAATTAAAGCACTACAATATGCGTCACCATGTTGAGACTCCTTCCAGAATTCCAAAGTATCATCTTCAATAATATCCAATTTTAAGATATTAATAAACAAATCAGATAAAGAAATATTTCCTGTAGTAGTGTCAGGATATCGACTTAATGTGTCAGCCGCTTGATTGTTTACTCCAACAAACATGGTGGATATCATGATCAAGACTTTGTAGTTTTAAACACCATCTATTTAAACGTGGATTTAAAGTTCTTGCTGACTCCAGCCAAGAAAGAGATTTGTGATCTCTGAACAAATTAATTTTAGTTCCGGCTACATAAATATAAAATTTCTCAAAAGCAAAAATAATTGCTAAACATTCGATTTCATGTGTACTGTAAGATAACTCAATACCACGATACTTGCATATTGAATAATCCTGGGGTTATCTTCTGGTGTCTCTCCATTTTGCCATAAAACACCTCCAAAACCTTTCTTTGAACCATCTAAATTTATGTTAAAAGGTTTAGAAAAATTAGGCTGTGCTAAAGCTTCTGGAGATATAACCAAATCACGTAACCTTTCAAAAGCTTCTACATGCACTTCCATCCACGTCCAGAGAATATTCGACTTTAGAAGTTCATAAAGTGGGTGGGCAACTTCTGCAAATTTATTCACGAATTTTCTTCTCCAGTTAACTAAACCCAAGAATTTTCGAAGTGACCTTTTGTTATTTGGTGTTGGAAAATTTATTATAGCAGAATTCTTGCTACTATCTACCTTAATTTCATTTCCAGAAAAATATGTCCAAGAAAAGCAATTTCTTTAGAAGCAAATTTGCACTTTGAAAACTTGATGGACATATTAACATCTTTCAATTTTTGCAGAACAGCTTCCAGGTGTGTTAAATGCTTGCTCCTGCCAAGTTTTACTAAAGATCAAGAGATCGTCTAAATAGCAAACAACAAAGTAGTTGAATTCTCGAACCCGAATTTCTCGAAAAAACAAGTATTGATCCTATAGTCGAAATGTGATAATTAAAACGCTTTCTAGCCTCTGAAAAGCATAATAATTCAACATTTTAATCAAAATCATCTATGGCTTGGTATGTAAACAAGATTAAATTTATACGAATACCACCATTGAACGCGTATTTTTCGATCGGTCAAGTATACATCCTATAGTCCAAATGTCAGAATTAAAACGCTCCTCAGGCTCTGAAGAGCATAATAATACACCATTTTTATTAAAATCATCTCTGGCTTGGTCTGTATGGAAAATGAGTTTCAAGTAAGTATTAGCATTTAAACGAATTTCTCGAAAAATTAAGTTTATATCCAATAGTCGAAATGTCATAATTAAAACGCTTTAATGTCTCTAAAAAGCATAATAATTTTACATTTTAATGAAAATCATCTCTGGCTTGGTCTGTAGAGAAAATGAGTTTCAAACGAGTACTAGAATTGAACGTGAAAATACTCGAGACATCAAGTTTCGATCGTATAGTCTGAATGTCATAATTAAAACTCTTTTCAGGCTCTGAAAGGGTTAATAATTCAACATTTTAATGAAAATCATATCTGGCTTGGTCAGTATAGAAAATGAGTTTCAAGTGAGTATTTGCATTAAACGCGAATGTAATAATTAAAACTCTTTTCAGACTCTGAAGGGATAATAATTCAAGAGTTTAATGAAAATCATCTCTGGTTTGGTCTGTACTTAAAATTAGTTTGAAACGATTGATGGATTGATTGATTGATTTAGTACATTTTACTTCGCGTTTTGTGCCTCTTGTCTAATTTTCGAAGATGGGGATTGCTAGTGTCGTAGAGGCATGAGCATTTTACATTGTACTCAGTAAATCACTGTTCTACTTCACAGCAAATTATGAAATAACATTAATGTATATAGTTCAAAATCACAACTCTGTTATCTGATGAGTATACTTATTATTTGCACTGATTAAATACATTAATTATGCAAAAATTACTACGATTCGAACTATATGCAAAACGTTCTTGTTATCTCTTTTCAAATGTTTCTTACAACTGGTTGCTACGCAACAAAACAGTATGCTATGACATTTCTTTCTTTTTCTTTTACACAAGAAGTGATTATATATTTTACAATTTGAAAACAGTCACAACATTCTCCCTCCTTCGGAGAAAAATTTTAGAACATTGGTTTTAAAATTTTTAGATAACATGATGAAAACAAACTTCCTCATGACATACATATTGTCATTAATTAACACAGAAAATATTTTAAAACATATCATAATTATTGAAAACATATTAACATTTCTTAATAAATTGCTGTTGAAATCTTTTGAAAGTTTACATAATTCGTCCTTTCTTTCCTGGCTACAATTGAATTTCTTTAAATTGGATACATTATGTGTTTGTACAGTTCCCTTTCCATCCAACGATAACAGTTCACAACAGTTACCATTGGTTTCTTTAACTAAATATGGACCAAGCCACAAGTCCATAAATTTGTGTATTCGTTTACACTCAGCACAGCTTTGTCCATGGTTTTTGACTAATACTATATCATTGGTCTTGTAACGATTTGATGCAGTAAAATTAGCAAAATCTTACAACTTTCCAACTTCGTTGAAAAAAAATAAATGCTCCGCTCAAAATTAAGCGATGTATAATCGCTCATGATTTAATTCTCATGAGTTACGACAGATGGCTCCTATAATCACTCTCCTGTTATCGAATCGTAAAACCACGCCCCCTAAATCAACGGAAGACGAGAACGGTAGACATGTGCAGCTAGAGGCAACAGTCGTGTATTGCGTTTGGTTCCGTCGACTACCTTTTGGTACGACTCTCTGAACTTTGACGTTCTCTACCATGTTACCTATAACACGCTATGAATTGCAAGTGCTTCTTTAAATACAATTCCGGAACATTTGTGGTAAAGTTGATAACCACAATTTCTTAAATTACGTTATTTGTTGGAAATGGGCACGTGGATTGCGAAAAAGACCATTTCGACAGTCTGCAAATTATAAGTAATTTTTGGCAATGAAAAATGTTCTACGTCGGAATCCAATCAAGGCGTACGTTGGTCAACGAGGATTTGACGATCAAAAAGTGAAGGAAGTTGGGCACCCACACCTTTTTGCAGGACTACGAGAGTGGCAACATCCAAAATCAAGGTAGATTTGTTACATTAGTGGTGAATAGAAGTGCGACAGACAAAAAGCACGAGTTTAATATTTGAGCCCGATATGTGTGAGTTGCTTACGAAGTGCGCCATATTACAGAAATAAACCTTCCTTGTACAAAAATGTAAAAAATTCACGTAATTGAGAACTGAATACGGCTTGTTGTAAAATAAACTGTTCTCTTCGATAGTGCGTCGTCTGTCCCTCACTTTAAATTTATAAAATGGAAACGCAAAATACGCGGATGCAAAATTGGGTACCATATTAACTATTCTGCAGTGTGCTTACACCAACATTTATATTAACTAGAACAACGGTTGACATTTTTTATAAGACACCTCGCATCAGGTAATCGCGACGAAATTTCGTTAACGTAACTTCCCCTCACATTTCTCCTTTTCGGTCGTTTAGACTTAGTTAAAACTTTGTTGTAATTGAATGAGGCAATGAAACACGTAATTTGGGAATGAGCATCTAAAGGGGTGGAACCTTTCTTATACGTACCAATAAGATTTTTTGTAATTTCTTGGTGACGTTTGTCTTTTTCAAAAATGTGGGTTTTCCACATTTTTATGAACTTGTGATCACGAACAAATCGGTGGTTGTTTATTATTGAAGGTGTAAGAAGTGTTCTTTGATTAATGTAATGTAGAATGAAGGAAACTTAAAACTTGGATATAAATGCAAGTTAAAATAAATTGTATACCTTTGACTTAGTTCGATGCGTCGACCTTTTTGAATTCGTTGTTGAGTTCATTGATTATTACTGGAAAAATTACGCTTAAAATCGTTGTAAATTGTTAGAATGCCAAAAATGAGTTACACTATTGTTATTAAATTGTTAAAATTGAATCTTTGACTTTTTTGTTGATGCAATTTACTCTAAGTACCTTCCTAATTCGTCGTGCGCTTACACTTACTAGTATGCAAGAGTGTGTGTGATATAGTAGATAGCGATTGGTAGATTGGTAAAAAGTTGTGTAGTGATAGTTTAGTGACATAATTTATTTTGCAGGGATTGCGCAACGCATTTTTGAAAAACTTTATTGGGAATACGTTCTCCTCCCTTTGGAAATACTTTGTATAAATAATTGCTTTGTGGATATCATTGTAAAGATTGTTACACTCCCCTTTTTCATAATCACTACCCCCCCATTTAGATTTTGTGACGTATGCCGAGGTGCATATAATTTAGATCCAGGACTCTAGGAAATTGTTTGTAACAAAGAGTGGCCCAGTTTACCCAAAAGATAAAAGCACCCGGCAACTTGGACGTTACAGTCTCTATCCTCGTGTATCTATCACTAGTTTCCTTAGGCTTGATTTTATATTTTTCCTTCAAACGAGATTTGGCAATTAAACATTTATATTTCCAAGGAACTGCTTTCAATGTCTCAGGCCAATCAATTTGGTTTAAAACAGAATCTCTTATTTCATGATGCAAAAATAATTCATTTGGAGTGTATCCCGTTACTTCAGATACGGAGTTATTTAATAGTCCTAAAACAAAACTTAAATATTTTGACCAATGTTCATGATTTTTGTTTATGTACAGTCGTAATAATCTATTTAACTCCTTGTTGTATCGTTCAATAGGATTGGCAAACTGAGAATAAACTGAAGTTGTGATATTCCTTATTTTAAATTCTTCCACAAAAGTTTTCCATTCTTGTGACTTGAATTGCGAACCATTATCAGACAGTAGACTATTACATACAGGATGATGATAAAAATTATGAAGTTTAAATTTATGAATTACTTCTCTAGATGTTGCTTTCCTTAAAGGATATGCCATAAGAAACTTAGACATTACATCTATTACAGTCAATATAAATGTGTAACCTTGAGATTTCGGAAGTGGTCCTACTGAAATCAAATAATGTTGACTGGTAGAATAAACGTGTAAATCATCCTTTTCATTTTTCAAAACAACTTGTTTAGTTCTGGCGCAAGTTAAACAATTCTTCAAATACTGTTTAATACTGAAGTTCATTTTTGGCCAATAATATAATTTCTTACATTTACTGAAAACCTATCTATATCCAAAATGTCCTTGCAAATCATACAGTTTATGTAAGATTTTCGGTAGTAATGAAACTGGCACAACTAATCTCCAATTATCTTCAGAAACACATTTTAAAAATAGAATGCCATCTTGGAAAGCATTCTGAGTCTTACAAGACTTGGAAAATTTCAGTTCTCAATCTTCTGAATTAAAGCACTACAATATGCGTCACCATGTTGAGACTCCTTCCAGAATTCCAAAGTATCATCTTCAATAATATCCAATTTTAAGATATTAATAAACAAATCAGATAAAGAAATATTTCCTGTAGTAGTGTCAGGATATCGACTTAATGTGTCAGCCGCTTGATTGTTTACTCCAACAAACATGGTGGATATCATGATCAAGACTTTGTAGTTTTAAACACCATCTATTTAAACGTGGATTTAAAGTTCTTGCTGACTCCAGCCAAGAAAGAGATTTGTGATCTCTGAACAAATTAATTTTAGTTCCGGCTACATAAATATAAAATTTCTCAAAAGCAAAAATAATTGCTAAACATTCGATTTCATGTGTACTGTAAGATAACTCAATACCACGATACTTGCATATTGAATAATCCTGGGGTTATCTTCTGGTGTCTCTCCATTTTGCCATAAAACACCTCCAAAACCTTTCTTTGAACCATCTAAATTTATGTTAAAAGGTTTAGAAAAATTAGGCTGTGCTAAAGCTTCTGGAGATATAACCAAATCACGTAACCTTTCAAAAGCTTCTACATGCACTTCCATCCACGTCCAGAGAATATTCGACTTTAGAAGTTCATAAAGTGGGTGGGCAACTTCTGCAAATTTATTCACGAATTTTCTTCTCCAGTTAACTAAACCCAAGAATTTTCGAAGTGACCTTTTGTTATTTGGTGTTGGAAAATTTATTATAGCAGAATTCTTGCTACTATCTACCTTAATTTCATTTCCAGAAAAATATGTCCAAGAAAAGCAATTTCTTTAGAAGCAAATTTGCACTTTGAAAACTTGATGGACATATTAACATCTTTCAATTTTTGCAGAACAGCTTCCAGGTGTGTTAAATGCTTGCTCCTGCCAAGTTTTACTAAAGATCAAGAGATCGTCTAAATAGCAAACAACAAAGTAGTTGAATTCTCGAACCCGAATTTCTCGAAAAAACAAGTATTGATCCTATAGTCGAAATGTGATAATTAAAACGCTTTCTAGCCTCTGAAAAGCATAATAATTCAACATTTTAATCAAAATCATCTATGGCTTGGTATGTAAACAAGATTAAATTTATACGAATACCACCATTGAACGCGTATTTTTCGATCGGTCAAGTATACATCCTATAGTCCAAATGTCAGAATTAAAACGCTCCTCAGGCTCTGAAGAGCATAATAATACACCATTTTTATTAAAATCATCTCTGGCTTGGTCTGTATGGAAAATGAGTTTCAAGTAAGTATTAGCATTTAAACGAATTTCTCGAAAAATTAAGTTTATATCCAATAGTCGAAATGTCATAATTAAAACGCTTTAATGTCTCTAAAAAGCATAATAATTTTACATTTTAATGAAAATCATCTCTGGCTTGGTCTGTAGAGAAAATGAGTTTCAAACGAGTACTAGAATTGAACGTGAAAATACTCGAGACATCAAGTTTCGATCGTATAGTCTGAATGTCATAATTAAAACTCTTTTCAGGCTCTGAAAGGGTTAATAATTCAACATTTTAATGAAAATCATCTCTGGCTTGGTCAGTATAGAAAATGAGTTTCAAGTGAGTATTTGCATTAAACGCGAATGTAATAATTAAAACTCTTTTCAGACTCTGGAGGGATAATAATTCAAGAGTTTAATGAAAATCATCTCTGGTTTGGTCTGTACTTAAAATTATTTTGAAACGATTGATGGATTGATTGATTGATTTAGTTCATTTTACTTCGCGTTTTGTGCCTCTTGTCTAATTTTCGAAGATGGGGATTGCTAGTGTCGTAGAGGCATGAGCATTTTACATTGTACTCAGTAAATCACTGTTCTACTTTACAGCAAATTATAAAATAACATTAATGTATATAGTTCAAAATCACAACTCTGTTATCTGATGAGTATACTTATTATTTGCACTGATTAAATACATTAATTATGCAAAAATTACTAAGATTCGAACTATATGCAAAACGTTCTTGTTATCTCTTTTCAAATGTTTCTTACAACTGGTTGCTACGCAACAAAACAGTATGCTATGACATTTCTTTCTTTTTCTTTTACACAAGAAGTGATTATATATTTTACAATTTGAAAACAGTCACAACATTCTCCCTCCTTCGGAGAAAAATTTTAGAACATTGGTTTTAAAATTTTTAGATAACATGATGAAAACAAACTTCCTCGTGACATACATATTGTCATTAATTAACACAGAAAATATTTTAAAACATATCATAATTATTGAAAACATATTAACATTTCTTAATAAATTGCTGTTGAAATCTTTTGAAAGTTTACATAATTCGTCCTTTCTTTCCTGGCTACAATTGAATTTCTTTAAATTGTACAGTTCCCTTTCCATCCAACGATAACAGTTCACAACAGTTACCATTGGTTTCTTTAACTAAATATGGACCAAGCCAAAAGTCCATAAATTTGTGTATTCGTTTACACTCAGCACTGCTTTGTCCATGGTTTTTGACTAATACTATATCATTGGTCTTGTAACGATTTGATGCAGTAAAATTAGCAAAATCTTACAACTTTCCAACTTCGTTGAAAAAAAATAAATGCTCCGCTCAAAATTAAGCGATGTATAATCGCTCATGATTTAATTCTCATGAGTTACGACAGATGGCTCCTATAATCACTCTCCTGTTATCGAATCGTAAAACCACGCCCCCTAAATCAACGGAAGACGAGAACGGTAGACATGTGCAGCTAGAGGCAACAGTCGTGTATTGCGTTTGGTTCCGTCGACTACCTTTTGGTACGACTCTCTGAACTTTGACGTTCTCTACCATGTTACCTATAACACGCGATGAATTGCAAGTGCTTCTTTAAATACAATTCCGGAACATTTGTGGTAAAGGTGCTAACCACAATTTCTTAAATTACGTTATTTGTTGGAAATGGGCACGTGGATTGCGAAAAAGACCATTTCGACAGTCTGCAAATTATAAGTAATTTTTGGCAATGAAAAATGTTCTACGTCGGAATCCAATCAAGGCGTACGTTGGTCAACGAGGATTTGACGATCAAAAAGTGAAGGAAGTTGGGCACCCACACCTTTTTGCAGGACTACGAGAGTGGCAACATCCAAAATCAAGGTAGGCAACAGTGGATTTGTTACATTAGTGGTGAATAGAAGTGCGACAGACAAAAAGCACGAGTTTAATATTTGAGCCCGATATGTGTGAGTTGCTTACGAAGTGCGCCATATTACAGAAATAAACCTTCCTTGTACAAAAATGTAAAAAATTCACGTAATTGAGAACTGAATACGGCTTGTTGTAAAATAAACTGTTCTCTTCGATAGTGCGTCGTCTGTCCCTCACTTTAAATTTATAAAATGGAAACGCAAAATACGCGGATGCAAAATTGGGTACCATATTAACTATTCTGCAGTGTGCTTACACCAACATTTATATTAACTAGAACAACGGTTGACATTTTTTATAAGACACCTCGCATCAGGTAATCGCGACGAAATTTCGTTAACGTAACTTCCCCTCACATTTCTCCTTTTCGGTCGTTTAGACTTAGTTAAAACTTTGTTGTAATTGAATGAGGCAATGAAACACGTAATTTGGGAATGAGCATCTAAAGGGGTGGAACCTTTCTTATACGTACCAATAAGATTTTTTGTAATTTCTTGGTGACGTTTGTCTTTTTCAAAAATATGGGTTTTCCACATTTTTATGAACTTGTGATCACGAACAAATCGGTGGTTGTTTATTATTGAAGGTGTAAGAAGTGTTCTTTGATTAATGTAATGTAGAATGAAGGAAACTTAAAACTTGGATATAAATGCAAGTTAAAATAAATTGTATACCTTTGACTTAGTTCGATGCGTCGACCTTTTTGAATTCGTTGTTGAGTTCATTGATTATTACTGGAAAAATTACGCTTAAAATCGTTGTAAATTGTTAGAATGCCAAAAATGAGTTACACTATTGTTATTAAATTGTTAAAATTGAATCTTTGACTTTTTTGTTGATGCAATTTACTCTAAGTACCTTCCTAATTCGTCGTGCGCTTACACTTACTAGTATGCAAGAGTGTGTGTGATATAGTAGATAGCGATTGGTAGATTGGTAAAAAGTTGTGTAGTGATAGTTTAGTGACATAATTTATTTTGCAGGGATTGCGCAACGCATTTTTGAAAAACTTTATTGGGAATACGTTCTCCTCCCTTTGGAAATACTTTGTATAAATAATTGCTTTGTGGATATCATTGTAAAGATTCTTACACTCCCCTTTTTCATAATCACTACCCCCCCCCCCATTTAGATTTTGTGACGTATGCCGAGGTGCATATAATTTAGATCCAGGACTCTAGGAAATTGTTTGTAACAAAGAGTGGCCCAGTTTACCCAAAAGATAAAAGCACCCGGCAACTTGGACGTTACAGTCTCTATCCTCGTGTATCTATCACTAGTTTCCTTAGGCTTCATTTTATATTTTTCCTTCAAACGAGATTTGGCAATTAAACATTTATATTTCCAAGGAACTGCTTTCAATGTCTCAGGCCAATCAATTTGGTTTAAAACAGAATCTCTTATTTCATGATGCAAAAATAATTCATTTGGAGTGTATCCCGTTACTTCAGATACGGAGTTATTTAATAGTCCTAAAACAAAACTTAAATATTTTGACCAATGTTCATGATTTTTGTTTATGTACAGTCGTAATAATCTATTTAACTCCTTGTTGTATCGTTCAATAGGATTGGCAAACTGAGAATAAACTGAAGTTGTGATATGCCTTATTTTAAATTCTTCCACAAAAGTTTTCCATTCTTGTGACTTGAATTGCGAACCATTATCAGACAGTAGACTATTACATACAGGATGATGATAAAAATTATGAAGTTTAAATTTATGAATTACTTCTCTAGATGTTGCTTTCCTTAAAGGATATGCCATAAGAAACTTAGACATTACATCTATTACAGTCAATATAAATGTGTAACCTTGAGATTTCGGAAGTGGTCCTACTGAAATCAAATAATGTTGACTGGTAGAATAAACGTGTAAATCATCCTTTTCATTTTTCAAAACAACTTGTTTAGTTCTGGCGCAAGTTAAACAATTCTTCAAATACTGTTTAATACTGAAGTTCATTTTTGGCCAATAATATAATTTCTTACATTTACTGAAAACCTATCTATATCCAAAATGTCCTTGCAAATCATACAGTTTATGTAAGATTTTCGGTAGTAATGAAACTGGCACAACTAATCTCCAATTATCTTCAGAAACACATTTTAAAAATAGAATGCCATCTTGGAAAGCATTCTGAGTCTTACAAGACTTGGAAAATTTCAGTTCTCAATCTTCTGAATTAAAGCACTACAATATGCGTCACCATGTTGAGACTCCTTCCAGAATTCCAAAGTATCATCTTCAATAATATCCAATTTTAAGATATTAATAAACAAATCAGATAAAGAAATATTTCCTGTAGTAGTGTCAGGATATCGACTTAATGTGTCAGCCGCTTGATTGTTTACTCCAACAAACATGGTGGATATCATGATCAAGACTTTGTAGTTTTAAACACCATCTATTTAAACGTGGATTTAAAGTTCTTGCTGACTCCAGCCAAGAAAGAGATTTGTGATCTCTGAACAAATTAATTTTAGTTCCGGCTACATAAATATAAAATTTCTCAAAAGCAAAAATAATTGCTAAACATTCGATTTCATGTGTACTGTAAGATAACTCAATACCACGATACTTGCATATTGAATAATCCTGGGGTTATCTTCTGGTGTCTCTCCATTTTGCCATAAAACACCTCCAAAACCTTTCTTTGAACCATCTAAATTTATGTTAAAAGGTTTAGAAAAATTAGGCTGTGCTAAAGCTTCTGGAGATATAACCAAATCACGTAACCTTTCAAAAGCTTCTACATGCACTTCCATCCACGTCCAGAGAATATTCGACTTTAGAAGTTCATAAAGTGGGTGGGCAACTTCTGCAAATTTATTCACGAATTTTCTTCTCCAGTTAACTAAACCCAAGAATTTTCGAAGTGACCTTTTGTTATTTGGTGTTGGAAAATTTATTATAGCAGAATTCTTGCTACTATCTACCTTAATTTCATTTCCAGAAAAATATGTCCAAGAAAAGCAATTTCTTTAGAAGCAAATTTGCACTTTGAAAACTTGATGGACATATTAACATCTTTCAATTTTTGCAGAACAGCTTCCAGGTGTGTTAAATGCTTGCTCCTGCCAAGTTTTACTAAAGATCAAGAGATCGTCTAAATAGCAAACAACAAAGTAGTTGAATTCTCGAACCCGAATTTCTCGAAAAAACAAGTATTGATCCTATAGTCGAAATGTGATAATTAAAACGCTTTCTAGCCTCTGAAAAGCATAATAATTCAACATTTTAATCAAAATCATCTATGGCTTGGTATGTAAACAAGATTAAATTTATACGAATACCACCATTGAACGCGTATTTTTCGATCGGTCAAGTATACATCCTATAGTCCAAATGTCAGAATTAAAACGCTCCTCAGGCTCTGAAGAGCATAATAATACACCATTTTTATTAAAATCATCTCTGGCTTGGTCTGTATGGAAAATGAGTTTCAAGTAAGTATTAGCATTTAAACGAATTTCTCGAAAAATTAAGTTTATATCCAATAGTCGAAATGTCATAATTAAAACGCTTTAATGTCTCTAAAAAGCATAATAATTTTACATTTTAATGAAAATCATCTCTGGCTTGGTCTGTAGAGAAAATGAGTTTCAAACGAGTACTAGAATTGAACGTGAAAATACTCGAGACATCAAATTTCGATCGTATAGTCTGAATGTCATAATTAAAACTCTTTTCAGGCTCTGAAAGGGTTAATAATTCAACATTTTAATGAAAATCATATCTGGCTTGGTCAGTATAGAAAATGAGTTTCAAGTGAGTATTTGCATTAAACGCGAATGTAATAATTAAAACTCTTTTCAGACTCTGAAGGGATAATAATTCAAGAGTTTAATGAAAATCATCTCTGGTTTGGTCTGTACTTAAAATTAGTTTGAAACGATTGATGGATTGATTGATTGATTTAGTACATTTTACTTCGCGTTTTGTGCCTCTTGTCTAATTTTCGAAGATGGGGATTGCTAGTGTCGTAGAGGCATGAGCATTTTACATTGTACTCAGTAAATCACTGTTCTACTTCACAGCAAATTATGAAATAACATTAATGTATATAGTTCAAAATCACAACTCTGTTATCTGATGAGTATACTTATTATTTGCACTGATTAAATACATTAATTATGCAAAAATTACTACGATTCGAACTATATGCAAAACGTTCTTGTTATCTCTTTTCAAATGTTTCTTACAACTGGTTGCTACGCAACAAAACAGTATGCTATGACATTTCTTTCTTTTTCTTTTACACAAGAAGTGATTATATATTTTACAATTTGAAAACAGTCACAACATTCTCCCTCCTTCGGAGAAAAATTTTAGAACATTGGTTTTAAAATTTTTAGATAACATGATGAAAACAAACTTCCTCATGACATACATATTGTCATTAATTAACACAGAAAATATTTTAAAACATATCATAATTATTGAAAACATATTAACATTTCTTAATAAATTGCTGTTGAAATCTTTTGAAAGTTTACATAATTCGTCCTTTCTTTCCTGGCTACAATTGAATTTCTTTAAATTGGATACATTATGTGTTTGTACAGTTCCCTTTCCATCCAACGATAACAGTTCACAACAGTTACCATTGGTTTCTTTAACTAAATATGGACCAAGCCACAAGTCCATAAATTTGTGTATTCGTTTACACTCAGCACAGCTTTGTCCATGGTTTTTGACTAATACTATATCATTGGTCTTGTAACGATTTGATGCAGTAAAATTAGCAAAATCTTACAACTTTCCAACTTCGTTGAAAAAAAATAAATGCTCCGCTCAAAATTAAGCGATGTATAATCGCTCATGATTTAATTCTCATGAGTTACGACAGATGGCTCCTATAATCACTCTCCTGTTATCGAATCGTAAAACCACGCCCCCTAAATCAACGGAAGACGAGAACGGTAGACATGTGCAGCTAGAGGCAACAGTCGTGTATTGCGTTTGGTTCCGTCGACTACCTTTTGGTACGACTCTCTGAACTTTGACGTTCTCTACCATGTTACCTATAACACGCGATGAATTGCAAGTGCTTCTTTAAATACAATTCCGGAACATTTGTGGTAAAGTTGATAACCACAATTTCTTAAATTACGTTATTTGTTGGAAATGGGCACGTGGATTGCGAAAAAGACCATTTCGACAGTCTGCAAATTATAAGTAATTTTTGGCAATGAAAAATGTTCTACGTCGGAATCCAATCAAGGCGTACGTTGGTCAACGAGGATTTGACGATCAAAAAGTGAAGGAAGTTGGGCACCCACACCTTTTTGCAGGACTACGAGAGTGGCAACATCCAAAATCAAGGTAGATTTGTTACATTAGTGGTGAATAGAAGTGCGACAGACAAAAAGCACGAGTTTAATATTTGAGCCCGATATGTGTGAGTTGCTTACGAAGTGCGCCATATTACAGAAATAAACCTTCCTTGTACAAAAATGTAAAAAATTCACGTAATTGAGAACTGAATACGGCTTGTTGTAAAATAAACTGTTCTCTTCGATAGTGCGTCGTCTGTCCCTCACTTTAAATTTATAAAATGGAAACGCAAAATACGCGGATGCAAAATTGGGTACCATATTAACTATTCTGCAGTGTGCTTACACCAACATTTATATTAACTAGAACAACGGTTGACATTTTTTATAAGACACCTCGCATCAGGTAATCGCGACGAAATTTCGTTAACGTAACTTCCCCTCACATTTCTCCTTTTCGGTCGTTTAGACTTAGTTAAAACTTTGTTGTAATTGAATGAGGCAATGAAACACGTAATTTGGGAATGAGCATCTAAAGGGGTGGAACCTTTCTTATACGTACCAATAAGATTTTTTGTAATTTCTTGGTGACGTTTGTCTTTTTCAAAAATGTGGGTTTTCCACATTTTTATGAACTTGTGATCACGAACAAATCGGTGGTTGTTTATTATTGAAGGTGTAAGAAGTGTTCTTTGATTAATGTAATGTAGAATGAAGGAAACTTAAAACTTGGATATAAATGCAAGTTAAAATAAATTGTATACCTTTGACTTAGTTCGATGCGTCGACCTTTTTGAATTCGTTGTTGAGTTCATTGATTATTACTGGAAAAATTACGCTTAAAATCGTTGTAAATTGTTAGAATGCCAAAAATGAGTTACACTATTGTTATTAAATTGTTAAAATTGAATCTTTGACTTTTTTGTTGATGCAATTTACTCTAAGTACCTTCCTAATTCGTCGTGCGCTTACACTTACTAGTATGCAAGAGTGTGTGTGATATAGTAGATAGCGATTGGTAGATTGGTAAAAAGTTGTGTAGTGATAGTTTAGTGACATAATTTATTTTGCAGGGATTGCGCAACGCATTTTTGAAAAACTTTATTGGGAATACGTTCTCCTCCCTTTGGAAATACTTTGTATAAATAATTGCTTTGTGGATATCATTGTAAAGATTGTTACACTCCCCTTTTTCATAATCACTACCCCCCCATTTAGATTTTGTGACGTATGCCGAGGTGCATATAATTTAGATCCAGGACTCTAGGAAATTGTTTGTAACAAAGAGTGGCCCAGTTTACCCAAAAGATAAAAGCACCCGGCAACTTGGACGTTACAGTCTCTATCCTCGTGTATCTATCACTAGTTTCCTTAGGCTTGATTTTATATTTTTCCTTCAAACGAGATTTGGCAATTAAACATTTATATTTCCAAGGAACTGCTTTCAATGTCTCAGGCCAATCAATTTGGTTTAAAACAGAATCTCTTATTTCATGATGCAAAAATAATTCATTTGGAGTGTATCCCGTTACTTCAGATACGGAGTTATTTAATAGTCCTAAAACAAAACTTAAATATTTTGACCAATGTTCATGATTTTTGTTTATGTACAGTCGTAATAATCTATTTAACTCCTTGTTGTATCGTTCAATAGGATTGGCAAACTGAGAATAAACTGAAGTTGTGATATTCCTTATTTTAAATTCTTCCACAAAAGTTTTCCATTCTTGTGACTTGAATTGCGAACCATTATCAGACAGTAGACTATTACATACAGGATGATGATAAAAATTATGAAGTTTAAATTTATGAATTACTTCTCTAGATGTTGCTTTCCTTAAAGGATATGCCATAAGAAACTTAGACATTACATCTATTACAGTCAATATAAATGTGTAACCTTGAGATTTCGGAAGTGGTCCTACTGAAATCAAATAATGTTGACTGGTAGAATAAACGTGTAAATCATCCTTTTCATTTTTCAAAACAACTTGTTTAGTTCTGGCGCAAGTTAAACAATTCTTCAAATACTGTTTAATACTGAAGTTCATTTTTGGCCAATAATATAATTTCTTACATTTACTGAAAACCTATCTATATCCAAAATGTCCTTGCAAATCATACAGTTTATGTAAGATTTTCGGTAGTAATGAAACTGGCACAACTAATCTCCAATTATCTTCAGAAACACATTTTAAAAATAGAATGCCATCTTGGAAAGCATTCTGAGTCTTACAAGACTTGGAAAATTTCAGTTCTCAATCTTCTGAATTAAAGCACTACAATATGCGTCACCATGTTGAGACTCCTTCCAGAATTCCAAAGTATCATCTTCAATAATATCCAATTTTAAGATATTAATAAACAAATCAGATAAAGAAATATTTCCTGTAGTAGTGTCAGGATATCGACTTAATGTGTCAGCCGCTTGATTGTTTACTCCAACAAACATGGTGGATATCATGATCAAGACTTTGTAGTTTTAAACACCATCTATTTAAACGTGGATTTAAAGTTCTTGCTGACTCCAGCCAAGAAAGAGATTTGTGATCTCTGAACAAATTAATTTTAGTTCCGGCTACATAAATATAAAATTTCTCAAAAGCAAAAATAATTGCTAAACATTCGATTTCATGTGTACTGTAAGATAACTCAATACCACGATACTTGCATATTGAATAATCCTGGGGTTATCTTCTGGTGTCTCTCCATTTTGCCATAAAACACCTCCAAAACCTTTCTTTGAACCATCTAAATTTATGTTAAAAGGTTTAGAAAAATTAGGCTGTGCTAAAGCTTCTGGAGATATAACCAAATCACGTAACCTTTCAAAAGCTTCTACATGCACTTCCATCCACGTCCAGAGAATATTCGACTTTAGAAGTTCATAAAGTGGGTGGGCAACTTCTGCAAATTTATTCACGAATTTTCTTCTCCAGTTAACTAAACCCAAGAATTTTCGAAGTGACCTTTTGTTATTTGGTGTTGGAAAATTTATTATAGCAGAATTCTTGCTACTATCTACCTTAATTTCATTTCCAGAAAAATATGTCCAAGAAAAGCAATTTCTTTAGAAGCAAATTTGCACTTTGAAAACTTGATGGACATATTAACATCTTTCAATTTTTGCAGAACAGCTTCCAGGTGTGTTAAATGCTTGCTCCTGCCAAGTTTTACTAAAGATCAAGAGATCGTCTAAATAGCAAACAACAAAGTAGTTGAATTCTCGAACCCGAATTTCTCGAAAAAACAAGTATTGATCCTATAGTCGAAATGTGATAATTAAAACGCTTTCTAGCCTCTGAAAAGCATAATAATTCAACATTTTAATCAAAATCATCTATGGCTTGGTATGTAAACAAGATTAAATTTATACGAATACCACCATTGAACGCGTATTTTTCGATCGGTCAAGTATACATCCTATAGTCCAAATGTCAGAATTAAAACGCTCCTCAGGCTCTGAAGAGCATAATAATACACCATTTTTATTAAAATCATCTCTGGCTTGGTCTGTATGGAAAATGAGTTTCAAGTAAGTATTAGCATTTAAACGAATTTCTCGAAAAATTAAGTTTATATCCAATAGTCGAAATGTCATAATTAAAACGCTTTAATGTCTCTAAAAAGCATAATAATTTTACATTTTAATGAAAATCATCTCTGGCTTGGTCTGTAGAGAAAATGAGTTTCAAACGAGTACTAGAATTGAACGTGAAAATACTGGAGACATCAAGTTTCGATCGTATAGTCTGAATGTCATAATTAAAACTCTTTTCAGGCTCTGAAAGGGTTAATAATTCAACATTTTAATGAAAATCATCTCTGGCTTGGTCAGTATAGAAAATGAGTTTCAAGTGAGTATTTGCATTAAACGCGAATGTAATAATTAAAACTCTTTTCAGACTCTGGAGGGATAATAATTCAAGAGTTTAATGAAAATCATCTCTGGTTTGGTCTGTACTTAAAATTATTTTGAAACGATTGATGGATTGATTGATTGATTTAGTTCATTTTACTTCGCGTTTTGTGCCTCTTGTCTAATTTTCGAAGATGGGGATTGCTAGTGTCGTAGAGGCATGAGCATTTTACATTGTACTCAGTAAATCACTGTTCTACTTTACAGCAAATTATAAAATAACATTAATGTATATAGTTCAAAATCACAACTCTGTTATCTGATGAGTATACTTATTATTTGCACTGATTAAATACATTAATTATGCAAAAATTACTAAGATTCGAACTATATGCAAAACGTTCTTGTTATCTCTTTTCAAATGTTTCTTACAACTGGTTGCTACGCAACAAAACAGTATGCTATGACATTTCTTTCTTTTTCTTTTACACAAGAAGTGATTATATATTTTACAATTTGAAAACAGTCACAACATTCTCCCTCCTTCGGAGAAAAATTTTAGAACATTGGTTTTAAAATTTTTAGATAACATGATGAAAACAAACTTCCTCGTGACATACATATTGTCATTAATTAACACAGAAAATATTTTAAAACATATCATAATTATTGAAAACATATTAACATTTCTTAATAAATTGCTGTTGAAATCTTTTGAAAGTTTACATAATTCGTCCTTTCTTTCCTGGCTACAATTGAATTTCTTTAAATTGTACAGTTCCCTTTCCATCCAACGATAACAGTTCACAACAGTTACCATTGGTTTCTTTAACTAAATATGGACCAAGCCAAAAGTCCATAAATTTGTGTATTCGTTTACACTCAGCACTGCTTTGTCCATGGTTTTTGACTAATACTATATCATTGGTCTTGTAACGATTTGATGCAGTAAAATTAGCAAAATCTTACAACTTTCCAACTTCGTTGAAAAAAAATAAATGCTCCGCTCAAAATTAAGCGATGTATAATCGCTCATGATTTAATTCTCATGAGTTACGACAGATGGCTCCTATAATCACTCTCCTGTTATCGAATCGTAAAACCACGCCCCCTAAATCAACGGAAGACGAGAACGGTAGACATGTGCAGCTAGAGGCAACAGTCGTGTATTGCGTTTGGTTCCGTCGACTACCTTTTGGTACGACTCTCTGAACTTTGACGTTCTCTACCATGTTACCTATAACACGCGATGAATTGCAAGTGCTTCTTTAAATACAATTCCGGAACATTTGTGGTAAAGGTGCTAACCACAATTTCTTAAATTACGTTATTTGTTGGAAATGGGCACGTGGATTGCGAAAAAGACCATTTCGACAGTCTGCAAATTATAAGTAATTTTTGGCAATGAAAAATGTTCTACGTCGGAATCCAATCAAGGCGTACGTTGGTCAACGAGGATTTGACGATCAAAAAGTGAAGGAAGTTGGGCACCCACACCTTTTTGCAGGACTACGAGAGTGGCAACATCCAAAATCAAGGTAGGCAACAGTGGATTTGTTACATTAGTGGTGAATAGAAGTGCGACAGACAAAAAGCACGAGTTTAATATTTGAGCCCGATATGTGTGAGTTGCTTACGAAGTGCGCCATATTACAGAAATAAACCTTCCTTGTACAAAAATGTAAAAAATTCACGTAATTGAGAACTGAATACGGCTTGTTGTAAAATAAACTGTTCTCTTCGATAGTGCGTCGTCTGTCCCTCACTTTAAATTTATAAAATGGAAACGCAAAATACGCGGATGCAAAATTGGGTACCATATTAACTATTCTGTAGTGTGCTTACACCAACATTTATATTAACTAGAACAACGGTTGACATTTTTTATAAGACACCTCGCATCAGGTAATCGCGACGAAATTTCGTTAACGTAACTTCCCCTCACATTTCTCCTTTTCGGTCGTTTAGACTTAGTTAAAACTTTGTTGTAATTGAATGAGGCAATGAAACACGTAATTTGGGAATGAGCATCTAAAGGGGTGGAACCTTTCTTATACGTACCAATAAGATTTTTTGTAATTTCTTGGTGACGTTTGTCTTTTTCAAAAATGTGGGTTTTCCACATTTTTATGAACTTGTGATCACGAACAAATCGGTGGTTGTTTATTATTGAAGGTGTAAGAAGTGTTCTTTGATTAATGTAATGTAGAATGAAGGAAACTTAAAACTTGGATATAAATGCAAGTTAAAATAAATTGTATACCTTTGACTTAGTTCGATGCGTCGACCTTTTTGAATTCGTTGTTGAGTTCATTGATTATTACTGGAAAAATTACGCTTAAAATCGTTGTAAATTGTTAGAATGCCAAAAATGAGTTACACTATTGTTATTAAATTGTTAAAATTGAATCTTTGACTTTTTTGTTGATGCAATTTACTCTAAGTACCTTCCTAATTCGTCGTGCGCTTACACTTACTAGTATGCAAGAGTGTGTGTGATATAGTAGATAGCGATTGGTAGATTGGTAAAAAGTTGTGTAGTGATAGTTTAGTGACATAATTTATTTTGCAGGGATTGCGCAACGCATTTTTGAAAAACTTTATTGGGAATACGTTCTCCTCCCTTTGGAAATACTTTGTATAAATAATTGCTTTGTGGATATCATTGTAAAGATTGTTACACTCCCCTTTTTCATAATCACTACCCCCCCATTTAGATTTTGTGACGTATGCCGAGGTGCATATAATTTAGATCCAGGACTCTAGGAAATTGTTTGTAACAAAGAGTGGTCCAGTTTACCCAAAAGATAAAAGCACCCGGTAACTTGGACGTTACAGTCTCTATCCTCGTGTATCTATCACTAGTTTCCTTAGGCTTGATTTTATATTTTTCCTTCAAACGAGATTTGGCAATTAAACATTTATATTTCCAAGGAACTGCTTTCAATGTCTCAGGCCAATCAATTTGGTTTAAAACAGAATCTCTTATTTCATGATGCAAAAATAATTCATTTGGAGTGTATCCCGTTACTTCAGATACGGAGTTATTTAATAGTCCTAAAACAAAACTTAAATATTTTGACCAATGTTCATGATTTTTGTTTATGTACAGTCGTAATAATCTATTTAACTCCTTGTTGTATCGTTCAATAGGATTGGCAAACTGAGAATAAACTGAAGTTGTGATATGCCTTATTTTAAATTCTTCCACAAAAGTTTTCCATTCTTGTGACTTGAATTGCGAACCATTATCAGACAGTAGACTATTACATACAGGATGATGATAAAAATTATGAAGTTTAAATTTATGAATTACTTCTCTAGATGTTGCTTTCCTTAAAGGATATGCCATAAGAAACTTAGACATTACATCTATTACAGTCAATATAAATGTGTAACCTTGAGATTTCGGAAGTGGTCCTACTGAAATCAAATAATGTTGACTGGTAGAATAAACGTGTAAATCATCCTTTTCATTTTTCAAAACAACTTGTTTAGTTCTGGCGCAAGTTAAACAATTCTTCAAATACTGTTTAATACTGAAGTTCATTTTTGGCCAATAATATAATTTCTTACATTTACTGAAAACCTATCTATATCCAAAATGTCCTTGCAAATCATACAGTTTATGTAAGATTTTCGGTAGTAATGAAACTGGCACAACTAATCTCCAATTATCTTCAGAAACACATTTTAAAAATAGAATGCCATCTTGGAAAGCATTCTGAGTCTTACAAGACTTGGAAAATTTCAGTTCTCAATCTTCTGAATTAAAGCACTACAATATGCGTCACCATGTTGAGACTCCTTCCAGAATTCCAAAGTATCATCTTCAATAATATCCAATTTTAAGATATTAATAAACAAATCAGATAAAGAAATATTTCCTGTAGTAGTGTCAGGATATCGACTTAATGTGTCAGCCGCTTGATTGTTTACTCCAACAAACATGGTGGATATCATGATCAAGACTTTGTAGTTTTAAACACCATCTATTTAAACGTGGATTTAAAGTTCTTGCTGACTCCAGCCAAGAAAGAGATTTGTGATCTCTGAACAAATTAATTTTAGTTCCGGCTACATAAATATAAAATTTCTCAAAAGCAAAAATAATTGCTAAACATTCGATTTCATGTGTACTGTAAGATAACTCAATACCACGATACTTGCATATTGAATAATCCTGGGGTTATCTTCTGGTGTCTCTCCATTTTGCCATAAAACACCTCCAAAACCTTTCTTTGAACCATCTAAATTTATGTTAAAAGGTTTAGAAAAATTAGGCTGTGCTAAAGCTTCTGGAGATATAACCAAATCACGTAACCTTTCAAAAGCTTCTACATGCACTTCCATCCACGTCCAGAGAATATTCGACTTTAGAAGTTCATAAAGTGGGTGGGCAACTTCTGCAAATTTATTCACGAATTTTCTTCTCCAGTTAACTAAACCCAAGAATTTTCGAAGTGACCTTTTGTTATTTGGTGTTGGAAAATTTATTATAGCAGAATTCTTGCTACTATCTACCTTAATTTCATTTCCAGAAAAATATGTCCAAGAAAAGCAATTTCTTTAGAAGCAAATTTGCACTTTGAAAACTTGATGGACATATTAACATCTTTCAATTTTTGCAGAACAGCTTCCAGGTGTGTTAAATGCTTGCTCCTGCCAAGTTTTACTAAAGATCAAGAGATCGTCTAAATAGCAAACAACAAAGTAGTTGAATTCTCGAACCCGAATTTCTCGAAAAAACAAGTATTGATCCTATAGTCGAAATGTGATAATTAAAACGCTTTCTAGCCTCTGAAAAGCATAATAATTCAACATTTTAATCAAAATCATCTATGGCTTGGTATGTAAACAAGATTAAATTTATACGAATACCACCATTGAACGCGTATTTTTCGATCGGTCAAGTATACATCCTATAGTCCAAATGTCAGAATTAAAACGCTCCTCAGGCTCTGAAGAGCATAATAATACACCATTTTTATTAAAATCATCTCTGGCTTGGTCTGTATGGAAAATGAGTTTCAAGTAAGTATTAGCATTTAAACGAATTTCTCGAAAAATTAAGTTTATATCCAATAGTCGAAATGTCATAATTAAAACGCTTTAATGTCTCTAAAAAGCATAATAATTTTACATTTTAATGAAAATCATCTCTGGCTTGGTCTGTAGAGAAAATGAGTTTCAAACGAGTACTAGAATTGAACGTGAAAATACTCGAGACATCAAGTTTCGATCGTATAGTCTGAATGTCATAATTAAAACTCTTTTCAGGCTCTGAAAGGGTTAATAATTCAACATTTTAATGAAAATCATCTCTGGCTTGGTCAGTATAGAAAATGAGTTTCAAGTGAGTATTTGCATTAAACGCGAATGTAATAATTAAAACTCTTTTCAGACTCTGGAGGGATAATAATTCAAGAGTTTAATGAAAATCATCTCTGGTTTGGTCTGTACTTAAAATTATTTTGAAACGATTGATGGATTGATTGATTGATTTAGTTCATTTTACTTCGCGTTTTGTGCCTCTTGTCTAATTTTCGAAGATGGGGATTGCTAGTGTCGTAGAGGCATGAGCATTTTACATTGTACTCAGTAAATCACTGTTCTACTTTACAGCAAATTATAAAATAACATTAATGTATATAGTTCAAAATCACAACTCTGTTATCTGATGAGTATACTTATTATTTGCACTGATTAAATACATTAATTATGCAAAAATTACTAAGATTCGAACTATATGCAAAACGTTCTTGTTATCTCTTTTCAAATGTTTCTTACAACTGGTTGCTACGCAACAAAACAGTATGCTATGACATTTCTTTCTTTTTCTTTTACACAAGAAGTGATTATATATTTTACAATTTGAAAACAGTCACAACATTCTCCCTCCTTCGGAGAAAAATTTTAGAACATTGGTTTTAAAATTTTTAGATAACATGATGAAAACAAACTTCCTCGTGACATACATATTGTCATTAATTAACACAGAAAATATTTTAAAACATATCATAATTATTGAAAACATATTAACATTTCTTAATAAATTGCTGTTGAAATCTTTTGAAAGTTTACATAATTCGTCCTTTCTTTCCTGGCTACAATTGAATTTCTTTAAATTGTACAGTTCCCTTTCCATCCAACGATAACAGTTCACAACAGTTACCATTGGTTTCTTTAACTAAATATGGACCAAGCCAAAAGTCCATAAATTTGTGTATTCGTTTACACTCAGCACTGCTTTGTCCATGGTTTTTGACTAATACTATATCATTGGTCTTGTAACGATTTGATGCAGTAAAATTAGCAAAATCTTACAACTTTCCAACTTCGTTGAAAAAAAATAAATGCTCCGCTCAAAATTAAGCGATGTATAATCGCTCATGATTTAATTCTCATGAGTTACGACAGATGGCTCCTATAATCACTCTCCTGTTATCGAATCGTAAAACCACGCCCCCTAAATCAACGGAAGACGAGAACGGTAGACATGTGCAGCTAGAGGCAACAGTCGTGTATTGCGTTTGGTTCCGTCGACTACCTTTTGGTACGACTCTCTGAACTTTGACGTTCTCTACCATGTTACCTATAACACGCGATGAATTGCAAGTGCTTCTTTAAATACAATTCCGGAACATTTGTGGTAAAGGTGCTAACCACAATTTCTTAAATTACGTTATTTGTTGGAAATGGGCACGTGGATTGCGAAAAAGACCATTTCGACAGTCTGCAAATTATAAGTAATTTTTGGCAATGAAAAATGTTCTACGTCGGAATCCAATCAAGGCGTACGTTGGTCAACGAGGATTTGACGATCAAAAAGTGAAGGAAGTTGGGCACCCACACCTTTTTGCAGGACTACGAGAGTGGCAACATCCAAAATCAAGGTAGGCAACAGTGGATTTGTTACATTAGTGGTGAATAGAAGTGCGACAGACAAAAAGCACGAGTTTAATATTTGAGCCCGATATGTGTGAGTTGCTTACGAAGTGCGCCATATTACAGAAATAAACCTTCCTTGTACAAAAATGTAAAAAATTCACGTAATTGAGAACTGAATACGGCTTGTTGTAAAATAAACTGTTCTCTTCGATAGTGCGTCGTCTGTCCCTCACTTTAAATTTATAAAATGGAAACGCAAAATACGCGGATGCAAAATTGGGTACCATATTAACTATTCTGTAGTGTGCTTACACCAACATTTATATTAACTAGAACAACGGTTGACATTTTTTATAAGACACCTCGCATCAGGTAATCGCGACGAAATTTCGTTAACGTAACTTCCCCTCACATTTCTCCTTTTCGGTCGTTTAGACTTAGTTAAAACTTTGTTGTAATTGAATGAGGCAATGAAACACGTAATTTGGGAATGAGCATCTAAAGGGGTGGAACCTTTCTTATACGTACCAATAAGATTTTTTGTAATTTCTTGGTGACGTTTGTCTTTTTCAAAAATGTGGGTTTTCCACATTTTTATGAACTTGTGATCACGAACAAATCGGTGGTTGTTTATTATTGAAGGTGTAAGAAGTGTTCTTTGATTAATGTAATGTAGAATGAAGGAAACTTAAAACTTGGATATAAATGCAAGTTAAAATAAATTGTATACCTTTGACTTAGTTCGATGCGTCGACCTTTTTGAATTCGTTGTTGAGTTCATTGATTATTACTGGAAAAATTACGCTTAAAATCGTTGTAAATTGTTAGAATGCCAAAAATGAGTTACACTATTGTTATTAAATTGTTAAAATTGAATCTTTGACTTTTTTGTTGATGCAATTTACTCTAAGTACCTTCCTAATTCGTCGTGCGCTTACACTTACTAGTATGCAAGAGTGTGTGTGATATAGTAGATAGCGATTGGTAGATTGGTAAAAAGTTGTGTAGTGATAGTTTAGTGACATAATTTATTTTGCAGGGATTGCGCAACGCATTTTTGAAAAACTTTATTGGGAATACGTTCTCCTCCCTTTGGAAATACTTTGTATAAATAATTGCTTTGTGGATATCATTGTAAAGATTGTTACACTCCCCTTTTTCATAATCACTACCCCCCCATTTAGATTTTGTGACGTATGCCGAGGTGCATATAATTTAGATCCAGGACTCTAGGAAATTGTTTGTAACAAAGAGTGGCCCAGTTTACCCAAAAGATAAAAGCACCCGGTAACTTGGACGTTACAGTCTCTATCCTCGTGTATCTATCACTAGTTTCCTTAGGCTTGATTTTATATTTTTCCTTCAAACGAGATTTGGCAATTAAACATTTATATTTCCAAGGAACTGCTTTCAATGTCTCAGGCCAATCAATTTGGTTTAAAACAGAATCTCTTATTTCATGATGCAAAAATAATTCATTTGGAGTGTATCCCGTTACTTCAGATACGGAGTTATTTAATAGTCCTAAAACAAAACTTAAATATTTTGACCAATGTTCATGATTTTTGTTTATGTACAGTCGTAATAATCTATTTCACTCCTTGTTGTATCGTTCAATAGGATTGGCAAACTGAGAATAAACTGAAGTTGTGATATGCCTTATTTTAAATTCTTCCACAAAAGTTTTCCATTCTTGTGACTTGAATTGCGAACCATTATCAGACAGTAGACTATTACATACAGGATGATGATAAAAATTATGAAGTTTAAATTTATGAATTACTTCTCTAGATGTTGCTTTCCTTAAAGGATATGCCATAAGAAACTTAGACATTACATCTATTACAGTCAATATAAATGTGTAACCTTGAGATTTCGGAAGTGGTCCTACTGAAATCAAATAATGTTGACTGGTAGAATAAACGTGTAAATCATCCTTTTCATTTTTCAAAACAACTTGTTTAGTTCTGGCGCAAGTTAAACAATTCTTCAAATACTGTTTAATACTGAAGTTCATCTTTGGCCAATAATATAATTTCTTACATTTACTGAAAACCTATCTATATCCAAAATGTCCTTGCAAATCATACAGTTTATGTAAGATTTTCGGTAGTAATGAAACTGGCACAACTAATCTCCAATTATCTTCAGAAACACATTTTAAAAATAGAATGCCATCTTGGAAAGCATTCTGAGTCTTACAAGACTTGGAAAATTTCAGTTCTCAATCTTCTGAATTAAAGCACTACAATATGCGTCACCATGTTGAGACTCCTTCCAGAATTCCAAAGTATCATCTTCAATAATATCCAATTTTAAGATATTAATAAACAAATCAGATAAAGAAATATTTCCTGTAGTAGTGTCAGGATATCGACTTAATGTGTCAGCCGCTTGATTGTTTACTCCAGAAACATGGTGGATATCATGATCAAGACTTTGTAGTTTTAAACACCATCTATTTAAACGTGGATTTAAAGTTCTTGCTGACTCCAGCCAAGAAAGAGATTTGTGATCTCTGAACAAATTAATTTTAGTTCCGGCTACATAAATATAAAATTTCTCAAAAGCAAAAATAGTTGCTAAACATTCGATTTCATGTGTACTGTAAGATAACTCAATACCACGATACTTGCATATTGAATAATCCTGGGGTTATCTTCTGGTGTCTCTCCATTTTGCCATAAAACACCTCCAAAACCTTTCTTTGAACCATCTAAATTTATGTTAAAAGGTTTAGAAAAATTAGGCTGTGCTAAAGCTTCTGGAGATATAACCAAATCACGTAACCTTTCAAAAGCTTCTACATGCACTTCCATCCACGTCCAGAGAATATTCGACTTTAGAAGTTCATAAAGTGGGTGGGCAACTTCTGCAAATTTATTCACGAATTTTCTTCTCCAGTTAACTAAACCCAAGAATTTTCGAAGTGACCTTTTGTTATTTGGTGTTGGAAAATTTATTATAGCAGAATTCTTGCTACTATCTACCTTAATTTCATTTCCAGAAAAATATGTCCAAGAAAAGCAATTTCTTTAGAAGCAAATTTGCACTTTGAAAACTTGATGGACATATTAACATCTTTCAATTTTTGCAGAACAGCTTCCAGGTGTGTTAAATGCTTGCTCCTGCCAAGTTTTACTAAAGATCAAGAGATCGTCTAAATAGCAAACAACAAAGTAGTTGAATTCTCGAACCCGAATTTCTCGAAAAAACAAGTATTGATCCTATAGTCGAAATGTGATAATTAAAACGCTTTCTAGCCTCTGAAAAGCATAATAATTCAACATTTTAATCAAAATCATCTATGGCTTGGTATGTAAACAAGATTAAATTTATACGAATACCACCATTGAACGCGTATTTTTCGATCGGTCAAGTATACATCCTATAGTCCAAATGTCAGAATTAAAACGCTCCTCAGGCTCTGAAGAGCATAATAATACACCATTTTTATTAAAATCATCTCTGGCTTGGTCTGTATGGAAAATGAGTTTCAAGTAAGTATTAGCATTTAAACGAATTTCTCGAAAAATTAAGTTTATATCCAATAGTCGAAATGTCATAATTAAAACGCTTTAATGTCTCTAAAAAGCATAATAATTTTACATTTTAATGAAAATCATCTCTGGCTTGGTCTGTAGAGAAAATGAGTTTCAAACGAGTACTAGAATTGAACGTGAAAATACTCGAGACATCAAGTTTCGATCGTATAGTCTGAATGTCATAATTAAAACTCTTTTCAGGCTCTGAAAGGGTTAATAATTCAACATTTTAATGAAAATCATCTCTGGCTTGGTCAGTATAGAAAATGAGTTTCAAGTGAGTATTTGCATTAAACGCGAATGTAATAATTAAAACTCTTTTCAGACTCTGGAGGGATAATAATTCAAGAGTTTAATGAAAATCATCTCTGGTTTGGTCTGTACTTAAAATTATTTTGAAACGATTGATGGATTGATTGATTGATTTAGTTCATTTTACTTCGCGTTTTGTGCCTCTTGTCTAATTTTCGAAGATGGGGATTGCTAGTGTCGTAGAGGCATGAGCATTTTACATTGTACTCAGTAAATCACTGTTCTACTTTACAGCAAATTATAAAATAACATTAATGTATATAGTTCAAAATCACAACTCTGTTATCTGATGAGTATACTTATTATTTGCACTGATTAAATACATTAATTATGCAAAAATTACTAAGATTCGAACTATATGCAAAACGTTCTTGTTATCTCTTTTCAAATGTTTCTTACAACTGGTTGCTACGCAACAAAACAGTATGCTATGACATTTCTTTCTTTTTCTTTTACACAAGAAGTGATTATATATTTTACAATTTGAAAACAGTCACAACATTCTCCCTCCTTCGGAGAAAAATTTTAGAACATTGGTTTTAAAATTTTTAGATAACATGATGAAAACAAACTTCCTCGTGACATACATATTGTCATTAATTAACACAGAAAATATTTTAAAACATATCATAATTATTGAAAACATATTAACATTTCTTAATAAATTGCTGTTGAAATCTTTTGAAAGTTTACATAATTCGTCCTTTCTTTCCTGGCTACAATTGAATTTCTTTAAATTGTACAGTTCCCTTTCCATCCAACGATAACAGTTCACAACAGTTACCATTGGTTTCTTTAACTAAATATGGACCAAGCCAAAAGTCCATAAATTTGTGTATTCGTTTACACTCAGCACAGCTTTGTCCATGGTTTTTGACTAATACTATATCATTGGTCTTGTAACGATTTGATGCAGTAAAATTAGCAAAATCTTACAACTTTCCAACTTCGTTGAAAAAAAATAAATGCTCCGCTCAAAATTAAGCGATGTATAATCGCTCATGATTTAATTCTCATGAGTTACGACAGATGGCTCCTATAATCACTCTCCTGTTATCGAATCGTAAAACCACGCCCCCTAAATCAACGGAAGACGAGAACGGTAGACATGTGCAGCTAGAGGCAACAGTCGTGTATTGCGTTTGGTTCCGTCGACTACCTTTTGGTACGACTCTCTGAACTTTGACGTTCTCTACCATGTTACCTATAACACGCGATGAATTGCAAGTGCTTCTTTAAATACAATTCCGGAACATTTGTGGTAAAGGTGCTAACCACAATTTCTTAAATTACGTTATTTGTTGGAAATGGGCACGTGGATTGCGAAAAAGACCATTTCGACAGTCTGCAAATTATAAGTAATTTTTGGCAATGAAAAATGTTCTACGTCGGAATCCAATCAAGGCGTACGTTGGTCAACGAGGATTTGACGATCAAAAAGTGAAGGAAGTTGGGCACCCACACCTTTTTGCAGGACTACGAGAGTGGCAACATCCAAAATCAAGGTAGGCAACAGTGGATTTGTTACATTAGTGGTGAATAGAAGTGCGACAGACAAAAAGCACGAGTTTAATATTTGAGCCCGATATGTGTGAGTTGCTTACGAAGTGCGCCATATTACAGAAATAAACCTTCCTTGTACAAAAATGTAAAAAATTCACGTAATTGAGAACTGAATACGGCTTGTTGTAAAATAAACTGTTCTCTTCGATAGTGCGTCGTCTGTCCCTCACTTTAAATTTATAAAATGGAAACGCAAAATACGCGGATGCAAAATTGGGTACCATATTAACTATTCTGCAGTGTGCTTACACCAACATTTATATTAACTAGAACAACGGTTGACATTTTTTATAAGACACCTCGCATCAGGTAATCGCGACGAAATTTCGTTAACGTAACTTCCCCTCACATTTCTCCTTTTCGGTCGTTTAGACTTAGTTAAAACTTTGTTGTAATTGAATGAGGCAATGAAACACGTAATTTGGGAATGAGCATCTAAAGGGGTGGAACCTTTCTTATACGTACCAATAAGATTTTTTGTAATTTCTTGGTGACGTTTGTCTTTTTCAAAAATGTGGGTTTTCCACATTTTTATGAACTTGTGATCACGAACAAATCGGTGGTTGTTTATTATTGAAGGTGTAAGAAGTGTTCTTTGATTAATGTAATGTAGAATGAAGGAAACTTAAAACTTGGATATAAATGCAAGTTAAAATAAATTGTATACCTTTGACTTAGTTCGATGCGTCGACCTTTTTGAATTCGTTGTTGAGTTCATTGATTATTACTGGAAAAATTACGCTTAAAATCGTTGTAAATTGTTAGAATGCCAAAAATGAGTTACACTATTGTTATTAAATTGTTAAAATTGAATCTTTGACTTTTTTGTTGATGCAATTTACTCTAAGTACCTTCCTAATTCGTCGTGCGCTTACACTTACTAGTATGCAAGAGTGTGTGTGATATAGTAGATAGCGATTGGTAGATTGGTAAAAAGTTGTGTAGTGATAGTTTAGTGACATAATTTATTTTGCAGGGATTGCGCAACGCATTTTTGAAAAACTTTATTGGGAATACGTTCTCCTCCCTTTGGAAATACTTTGTATAAATAATTGCTTTGTGGATATCATTGTAAAGATTGTTACACTCCCCTTTTTCATAATCACTACCCCCCCATTTAGATTTTGTGACGTATGCCGAGGTGCATATAATTTAGATCCAGGACTCTAGGAAATTGTTTGTAACAAAGAGTGGCCCAGTTTACCCAAAAGATAAAAGCACCCGGTAACTTGGACGTTACAGTCTCTATCCTCGTGTATCTATCACTAGTTTCCTTAGGCTTGATTTTATATTTTTCCTTCAAACGAGATTTGGCAATTAAACATTTATATTTCCAAGGAACTGCTTTCAATGTCTCAGGCCAATCAATTTGGTTTAAAACAGAATCTCTTATTTCATGATGCAAAAATAATTCATTTGGAGTGTATCCCGTTACTTCAGATACGGAGTTATTTAATAGTCCTAAAACAAAACTTAAATATTTTGACCAATGTTCATGATTTTTGTTTATGTACAGTCGTAATAATCTATTTCACTCCTTGTTGTATCGTTCAATAGGATTGGCAAACTGAGAATAAACTGAAGTTGTGATATGCCTTATTTTAAATTCTTCCACAAAAGTTTTCCATTCTTGTGACTTGAATTGCGAACCATTATCAGACAGTAGACTATTACATACAGGATGATGATAAAAATTATGAAGTTTAAATTTATGAATTACTTCTCTAGATGTTGCTTTCCTTAAAGGATATGCCATAAGAAACTTAGACATTACATCTATTACAGTCAATATAAATGTGTAACCTTGAGATTTCGGAAGTGGTCCTACTGAAATCAAATAATGTTGACTGGTAGAATAAACGTGTAAATCATCCTTTTCATTTTTCAAAACAACTTGTTTAGTTCTGGCGCAAGTTAAACAATTCTTCAAATACTGTTTAATACTGAAGTTCATCTTTGGCCAATAATATAATTTCTTACATTTACTGAAAACCTATCTATATCCAAAATGTCCTTGCAAATCATACAGTTTATGTAAGATTTTCGGTAGTAATGAAACTGGCACAACTAATCTCCAATTATCTTCAGAAACACATTTTAAAAATAGAATGCCATCTTGGAAAGCATTCTGAGTCTTACAAGACTTGGAAAATTTCAGTTCTCAATCTTCTGAATTAAAGCACTACAATATGCGTCACCATGTTGAGACTCCTTCCAGAATTCCAAAGTATCATCTTCAATAATATCCAATTTTAAGATATTAATAAACAAATCAGATAAAGAAATATTTCCTGTAGTAGTGTCAGGATATCGACTTAATGTGTCAGCCGCTTGATTGTTTACTCCAGAAACATGGTGGATATCATGATCAAGACTTTGTAGTTTTAAACACCATCTATTTAAACGTGGATTTAAAGTTCTTGCTGACTCCAGCCAAGAAAGAGATTTGTGATCTCTGAACAAATTAATTTTAGTTCCGGCTACATAAATATAAAATTTCTCAAAAGCAAAAATAGTTGCTAAACATTCGATTTCATGTGTACTGTAAGATAACTCAATACCACGATACTTGCATATTGAATAATCCTGGGGTTATCTTCTGGTGTCTCTCCATTTTGCCATAAAACACCTCCAAAACCTTTCTTTGAACCATCTAAATTTATGTTAAAAGGTTTAGAAAAATTAGGCTGTGCTAAAGCTTCTGGAGATATAACCAAATCACGTAACCTTTCAAAAGCTTCTACATGCACTTCCATCCACGTCCAGAGAATATTCGACTTTAGAAGTTCATAAAGTGGGTGGGCAACTTCTGCAAATTTATTCACGAATTTTCTTCTCCAGTTAACTAAACCCAAGAATTTTCGAAGTGACCTTTTGTTATTTGGTGTTGGAAAATTTATTATAGCAGAATTCTTGCTACTATCTACCTTAATTTCATTTCCAGAAAAATATGTCCAAGAAAAGCAATTTCTTTAGAAGCAAATTTGCACTTTGAAAACTTGATGGACATATTAACATCTTTCAATTTTTGCAGAACAGCTTCCAGGTGTGTTAAATGCTTGCTCCTGCCAAGTTTTACTAAAGATCAAGAGATCGTCTAAATAGCAAACAACAAAGTAGTTGAATTCTCGAACCCGAATTTCTCGAAAAAACAAGTATTGATCCTATAGTCGAAATGTGATAATTAAAACGCTTTCTAGCCTCTGAAAAGCATAATAATTCAACATTTTAATCAAAATCATCTATGGCTTGGTATGTAAACAAGATTAAATTTATACGAATACCACCATTGAACGCGTATTTTTCGATCGGTCAAGTATACATCCTATAGTCCAAATGTCAGAATTAAAACGCTCCTCAGGCTCTGAAGAGCATAATAATACACCATTTTTATTAAAATCATCTCTGGCTTGGTCTGTATGGAAAATGAGTTTCAAGTAAGTATTAGCATTTAAACGAATTTCTCGAAAAATTAAGTTTATATCCAATAGTCGAAATGTCATAATTAAAACGCTTTAATGTCTCTAAAAAGCATAATAATTTTACATTTTAATGAAAATCATCTCTGGCTTGGTCTGTAGAGAAAATGAGTTTCAAACGAGTACTAGAATTGAACGTGAAAATACTCGAGACATCAAGTTTCGATCGTATAGTCTGAATGTCATAATTAAAACTCTTTTCAGGCTCTGAAAGGGTTAATAATTCAACATTTTAATGAAAATCATATCTGGCTTGGTCAGTATAGAAAATGATCTTCAAGTGAGTATTTGCATTAAACGCGAATGTAATAATTAAAACTCTTTTCAGACTCTGAAGGGATAATAATTCAAGAGTTTAATGAAAATCATCTCTGGTTTGGTCTGTACTTAAAATTATTTTGAAACGATTGATGGATTGATTGATTGATTTAGTTCATTTTACTTCGCGTTTTGTGCCTCTTGTCTAATTTTCGAAGATGGGGATTGCTAGTGTCGTAGAGGCATGAGCATTTTACATTGTACTCAGTAAATCACTGTTCTACTTCACAGCAAATTATGAAATAACATTAATGTATATAGTTCAAAATCACAACTCTGTTATCTGATGAGTATACTTATTATTTGCACTGATTAAATACATTAATTATGCAAAAATTACTAAGATTCGAACTATATGCAAAACGTTCTTGTTATCTCTTTTCAAATGTTTCTTACAACTGGTTGCTACGCAACAAAACAGTATGCTATGACATTTCTTTCTTTTTCTTTTACACAAGAAGTGATTATATATTTTACAATTTGAAAACAGTCACAACATTCTCCCTCCTTCGGAGAAAAATTTTAGAACATTGGTTTTAAAATTTTTAGATAACATGATGAAAACAAACTTCCTCATGACATACATATTGTCATTAATTAACACAGAAAATATTTTAAAACATATCATAATTATTGAAAACATATTAACATTTCTTAATAAATTGCTGTTGAAATCTTTTGAAAGTTTACATAATTCGTCCTTTCTTTCCTGGCTACAATTGAATTTCTTTAAATTGGATACATTATGTGTTTGTACAGTTCCCTTTCCATCCAACGATAACAGTTCACAACAGTTACCATTGGTTTCTTTAACTAAATATGGACCAAGCCACAAGTCCATAAATTTGTGTATTCGTTTACACTCAGCACAGCTTTGTCCATGGTTTTTGACTAATACTATATCATTGGTCTTGTAACGATTTGATGCAGTAAAATTAGCAAAATCTTACAACTTTCCAACTTCGTTGAAAAAAAATAAATGCTCCGCTCAAAATTAAGCGATGTATAATCGCTCATGATTTAATTCTCATGAGTTACGACAGATGGCTCCTATAATCACTCTCCTGTTATCGAATCGTAAAACCACGCCCCCTAAATCAACGGAAGACGAGAACGGTAGACATGTGCAGCTAGAGGCAACAGTCGTGTATTGCGTTTGGTTCCGTCGACTACCTTTTGGTACGACTCTCTGAACTTTGACGCGATGAATTGCAAGTGCTTCTTTAAATACAATTCCGGAACATTTGTGGTAAAGTTGATAACCACAATTTCTTAAATTACGTTATTTGTTGGAAATGGGCACGTGGATTGCGAAAAAGACCATTTCGACAGTCTGCAAATTATAAGTAATTTTTGGCAATGAAAAATGTTCTACGTCGGAATCCAATCGAGGCGTACGTTGGTCAACGAGGATTTGACGATCAAAAAGTGAAGGAAGTTGGGCACCCACACCTTTTTGCAGGACTACGAGAGTGGCAACATCCAAAATCAAGGTAGATTTGTTACATTAGTGGTGAATAGAAGTGCGACAGACAAAAAGCACGAGTTTAATATTTGAGCCCGATATGTGTGAGTTGCTTACGAAGTGCGCCATATTACAGAAATAAACCTTCCTTGTACAAAAATGTAAAAAATTCACGTAATTGAGAACTGAATACGGCTTGTTGTAAAATAAACTGTTCTCTTCGATAGTGCGTCGTCTGTCCCTCACTTTAAATTTATAAAATGGAAACGCAAAATACGCGGATGCAAAATTGGGTACCATATTAAGTATTCTGCAGTGTGCTTACACCAACATTTATATTAACTAGAACAACGGTTGACATTTTTTATAAGACACCTCGCATCAGGTAATCGCGACGAAATTTCGTTAACGTAACTTCCCCTCACATTTCTCCTTTTCGGTCGTTTAGACTTAGTTAAAACTTTGTTGTAATTGAATGAGGCAATGAAACACGTAATTTGGGAATGAGCATCTAAAGGGGTGGAACCTTTCTTATACGTACCAATAAGATTTTTTGTAATTTCTTGGTGACGTTTGTCTTTTTCAAAAATGTGGGTTTTCCACATTTTTATGAACTTGTGATCACGAACAAATCGGTGGTTGTTTATTATTGAAGGTGTAAGAAGTGTTCTTTGATTAATGTAATGTAGAATGAAGGAAACTTAAAACTTGGATATAAATGCAAGTTAAAATAAATTGTATACCTTTGACTTAGTTCGATGCGTCGACCTTTTTGAATTCGTTGTTGAGTTCATTGATTATTACTGGAAAAATTACGCTTAAAATCGTTGTAAATTGTTAGAATGCCAAAAATGAGTTACACTATTGTTATTAAATTGTTAAAATTGAATCTTTGACTTTTTTGTTGATGCAATTTACTCTAAGTACCTTCCTAATTCGTCGTGCGCTTACACTTACTAGTATGCAAGAGTGTGTGTGATTTAGTAGATAGCGATTGGTAGATTGGTAAAAAGTTGTGTAGTGATAGTTTAGTGACATAATTTATTTTGCAGGGATTGCGCAACGCATTTTTGAAAAACTTTATTGGGAATACGTTCTCCTCCCTTTGGAAATACTTTGTATAAATAATTGCTTTGTGGATATCATTGTAAAGATTGTTACACTCCCCTTTTTCATAATCACTACCCCCCCATTTAGATTTTGTGACGTATGCCGAGGTGCATATAATTTAGATCCAGGACTCTAGGAAATTGTTTGTAACAAAGAGTGGCCCAGTTTACCCAAAAGATAAAAGCACCCGGCAACTTGGACGTTACAGTCTCTATCCTCGTGTATCTATCACTAGTTTCCTTAGGCTTGATTTTATATTTTTCCTTCAAACGAGATTTGGCAATTAAACATTTATATTTCCAAGGAACTGCTTTCAATGTCTCAGGCCAATCAATTTGGTTTAAAACAGAATCTCTTATTTCATGACGCAAAAATAATTCATTTGGAGTGTATCCCGTTACTTCAGATACGGAGTTATTTAATAGTCCTAAAACAAAACTTAAATATTTTGACCAATGTTCATGATTTTTGTTTATGTACAGTCGTAATAATCTATTTCACTCCTTGTTGTATCGTTCAATAGGATTGGCAAACTGAGAATAAACTGAAGTTGTGATATGCCTTATTTTAAATTCTTCCACAAAAGTTTTCCATTCTTGTGACTTGAATTGCGAACCATTATCAGACAGTAGACTATTACATACAGGATGATGATAAAAATTATGAAGTTTAAATTTATGAATTACTTCTCTAGATGTTGCTTTCCTTAAAGGATATGCCATAAGAAACTTAGACATTACATCTATTACAGTCAATATAAATGTGTAACCTTGAGATTTCGGAAGTGGTCCTACTGAAATCAAATAATGTTGACTGGTAGAATAAACGTGTAAATCATCCTTTTCATTTTTCAAAACAACTTGTTTAGTTCTGGCGCAAGTTAAACAATTCTTCAAATACTGTTTAATACTGAAGTTCATTTTTGGCCAATAATATAATTTCTTACATTTACTGAAAACCTATCTATATCCAAAATGTCCTTGCAAATCATACAGTTTATGTAAGATTTTCGGTAGTAATGAAACTGGCACAACTAATCTCCAATTATCTTCAGAAACACATTTTAAAAATAGAATGCCATCTTGGAAAGCATTCTGAGTCTTACAAGACTTGGAAAATTTTAGTTCTCAATCTTCTGAATTAAAGCACTACAATATGCGTCACCATGTTGAGACTCCTTCCAGAATTCCAAAGTATCATCTTCAATAATATCCAATTTTAAGATATTAATAAACAAATCAGATAAAGAAATATTTCCTGTAGTAGTGTCAGGATATCGACTTAATGTGTCAGCCGCTTGATTGTTTACTCCAGAAACATGGTGGATATCATGATCAAGACTTTGTAGTTTTAAACACCATCTATTTAAACGTGGATTTAAAGTTCTTGCTGACTCCAGCCAAGAAAGAGATTTGTGATCTCTGAACAAATTAATTTTAGTTCCGGCTACATAAATATAAAATTTCTCAAAAGCAAAAATAATTGCTAAACATTCGATTTCATGTGTACTGTAAGATAACTCAATACCACGATACTTGCATATTGAATAATCCTGGGGTTATCTTCTGGTGTCTCTCCATTTTGCCATAAAACACCTCCAAAACCTTTCTTTGAACCATCTAAATTTATGTTAAAAGGTTTAGAAAAATTAGGCTGTGCTAAAGCTTCTGGAGATATAACCAAATCACGTAACCTTTCAAAAGCTTCTACATGCACTTCCATCCACGTCCAGAGAATATTCGACTTTAGAAGTTCATAAAGTGGGTGGGCAACTTCTGCAAATTTATTCACGAATTTTCTTCTCCAGTTAACTAAACCCAAGAATTTTCGAAGTGACCTTTTGTTATTTGGTGTTGGAAAATTTATTATAGCAGAATTCTTGCTACTATCTACCTTAATTTCATTTCCAGAAAAATATGTCCAAGAAAAGCAATTTCTTTAGAAGCAAATTTGCACTTTGAAAACTTGATGGACATATTAACATCTTTCAATTTTTGCAGAACAGCTTCCAGGTGTGTTAAATGCTTGCTCCTGCCAAGTTTTACTAAAGATCAAGAGATCGTCTAAATAGCAAACAACAAAGTAGTTGAATTCTCGAACCCGAATTTCTCGAAAAAACAAGTATTGATCCTATAGTCGAAATGTGATAATTAAAACGCTTTCTAGCCTCTGAAAAGCATAATAATTCAACATTTTAATCAAAATCATCTATGGCTTGGTATGTAAACAAGATTAAATTTATACGAATACCACCATTGAACGCGTATTTTTCGATCGGTCAAGTATACATCCTATAGTCCAAATGTCAGAATTAAAACGCTCCTCAGGCTCTGAAGAGCATAATAATACACCATTTTTATTAAAATCATCTCTGGCTTGGTCTGTATGGAAAATGAGTTTCAAGTAAGTATTAGCATTTAAACGAATTTCTCGAAAAATTAAGTTTATATCCAATAGTCGAAATGTCATAATTAAAACGCTTTAATGTCTCTAAAAAGCATAATAATTTTACATTTTAATGAAAATCATCTCTGGCTTGGTCTGTAGAGAAAATGAGTTTCAAACGAGTACTAGAATTGAACGTGAAAATACTCGAGACATCAAGTTTCGATCGTATAGTCTGAATGTCATAATTAAAACTCTTTTCAGGCTCTGAAAGGGTTAATAATTCAACATTTTAATGAAAATCATATCTGGCTTGGTCAGTATAGAAAATGAGTTTCAAGTGAGTATTTGCATTAAACGCGAATGTAATAATTAAAACTCTTTTCAGACTCTGGAGGGATAATAATTCAAGAGTTTAATGAAAATCATCTCTGGTTTGGTCTGTACTTAAAATTATTTTGAAACGATTGATGGATTGATTGATTGATTTAGTTCATTTTACTTCGCGTTTTGTGCCTCTTGTCTAATTTTCGAAGATGGGGATTGCTAGTGTCGTAGAGGCATGAGCATTTTACATTGTACTAAGTAAATTACTGTTCTACTTTACAGCAAATTATGAAATAACATTAATGTATATAGTTCAAAATCACAACTCTGTTATCTGATGAGTATACTTATTATTTGCACTGATTAAATACATTAATTATGCAAAAATTACTAAGATTCGAACTATATGCAAAACGTTCTTGTTATCTCTTTTCAAATGTTTCTTACAACTAGTTGCTACGCAACAAAACAGTATGCTATGACATTTCTTTCTTTTTCTTTTACACAAGAAGTGATTATATATTTTACAATTTGAAAACAGTCACAACATTCTCCCTCCTTCGGAGAAAAATTTTAGAACATTGGTTTTAAAATTTTTAGATAACATGATGAAAACAAACTTCCTCATGACATACATATTGTCATTAATTAACACAGAAAATATTTTAAAACATATCATAATTATTGAAAACATATTAACATTTCTTAATAAATTGCTGTTGAAATCTTTTGAAAGTTTACATAATTCGTCCTTTCTTTCCTGGCTACAATTGAATTTCTTTAAATTGTACAGTTCCCTTTCCATCCAACGATAACAGTTCACAACAGTTACCATTGGTTTCTTTAACTAAATATGGACCAAGCCACAAGTCCATAAATTTGTGTATTCGTTTACACTCAGCACTGCTTTGTCCATGGTTTTTGACTAATACTATATCATTGGTCTTGTAACGATTTGATGCAGTAAAATTAGCAAAATCTTACAACTTTCCAACTTCGTTGAAAAAAAATAAATGCTCCGCTCAAAATTAAGCGATGTATAATCGCTCATGATTTAATTCTCATGAGTTACGACAGATGGCTCCTATAATCACTCTCCTGTTATCGAATCGTAAAACCACGCCCCCTAAATCAACGGAAGACGAGAACGGTAGACATGTGCAGCTAGAGGCAACAGTCGTGTATTGCGTTTGGTTCCGTCGACTACCTTTTGGTACGACTCTCTGAACTTTGACGTTCTCTACCATGTTACCTATAACACGCGATGAATTGCAAGTGCTTCTTTAAATACAATTCCGGAACATTTGTGGTAAAGGTGCTAACCACAATTTCTTAAATTACGTTATTTGTTGGAAATGGGCACGTGGATTGCGAAAAAGACCATTTCGACAGTCTGCAAATTATAAGTAATTTTTGGCAATGAAAAATGTTCTACGTCGGAATCCAATCAAGGCGTATGTTGGTCAACGAGGATTTGACGATCAAAAAGTGAAGGAAGTTGGGCACCCACAAAATCAAGGTAGATTTGTTACATTAGTGGTGAATAGAAGTGCGACAGACAAAAAGCACGAGTTTAATATTTGAGCCCGATATGTGTGAGTTGCTTACGAAGTGCGCCATATTACAGAAATAAACCTTCCTTGTACAAAAATGTAAAAAATTCACGTAATTGAGAACTGAATACGGCTTGTTGTAAAATAAACTGTTCTCTTCGATAGTGCGTCGTCTGTCCCTCACTTTAAATTTATAAAATGGAAACGCAAAATACGCGGATGCAAAATTGGGTACCATATTAACTATTCTGCAGTGTGCTTACACCAACATTTATATTAACTAGAACAACGGTTGACATTTTTTATAAGACACCTCGCATCAGGTAATCGCGACGAAATTTCGTTAACGTAACTTCCCCTCACATTTCTCCTTTTCGGTCGTTTAGACTTAGTTAAAACTTTGTTGTAATTGAATGAGGCAATGAAACACGTAATTTGGGAATGAGCATCTAAAGAGGTGGAACCTTTCTTATACGTACCAATAAGATTTTTTGTAATTTCTTGGTGACGTTTGTCTTTTTCAAAAATGTGGGTTTTCCACATTTTTATGAACTTGTGATCACGAACAAATCGGTGGTTGTTTATTATTGAAGGTGTAAGAAGTGTTCTTTGATTAATGTAATGTAGAATGAAGGAAACTTAAAACTTGGATATAAATGCAAGTTAAAATAAATTGTATACCTTTGACTTAGTTCGATGCGTCGACCTTTTTGAATTCGTTGTTGAGTTCATTGATTATTACTGGAAAAATTACGCTTAAAATCGTTGTAAATTGTTAGAATGCCAAAAATGAGTTACACTATTGTTATTAAATTGTTAAAATTGAATCTTTGACTTTTTTGTTGATGCAATTTACTCTAAGTACCTTCCTAATTCGTCGTGCGCTTACACTTACTAGTATGCAAGAGTGTGTGTGATATAGTAGATAGCGATTGGTAGATTGGTAAAAAGTTGTGTAGTGATAGTTTAGTGACATAATTTATTTTGCAGGGATTGCGCAACGCATTTTTGAAAAACTTTATTGGGAATACGTTCTCCTCCCTTTGGAAATACTTTGTATAAATAATTGCTTTGTGGATATCATTGTAAAGATTGTTACACTCCCCTTTTTCATAATCACTACCCCCCCATTTAGATTTTGTGACGTATGCCGAGGTGCATATAATTTAGATCCAGGACTCTAGGAAATTGTTTGTAACAAAGAGTGGCCCAGTTTACCCAAAAGATAAAAGCACCCGGTAACTTGGACGTTACAGTCTCTATCCTCGTGTATCTATCACTAGTTTCCTTAGGCTTGATTTTATATTTTTCCTTCAAACGACATTTGGCAATTAAATATTTATATTTCCAAGGAACTGCTTTCAATGTCTCAGGCCAATCAATTTGGTTTAAAACAGAATCTCTTATTTCATGATGCAAAAATAATTCATTTGGAGTGTATCCCGTTACTTCAGATACGGAGTTATTTAATAGTCCTAAAACAAAACTTAAATATTTTGACCAATGTTCATGATTTTTGTTTATGTACAGTCGTAATAATCTATTTCACTCCTTGTTGTATCGTTCAATAGGATTGGCAAACTGAGAATAAACTGAAGTTGTGATATGCCTTATTTTAAATTCTTCCACAAAAGTTTTCCATTCTTGTGACTTGAATTGCGAACCATTATCAGACAGTAGACTATTACATACAGGATGATGATAAAAATATTGAAGTTTAAATTTATGAATTACTTCTCTAGATGTTGCTTTCCTTAAAGGATATGCCATAAGAAACTTAGACATTACATCTATTACAGTCAATATAAATGTGTAACCTTGAGATTTCGGAAGTGGTCCTACTGAAATCAAATAATGTTGACTGGTAGAATAAACGTGTAAATCATCCTTTTCATTTTTCAAAACAACTTGTTTAGTTCTGGCGCAAGTTAAACAATTCTTCAAATACTGTTTAATACTGAAGTTCATCTTTGGCCAATAATATAATTTCTTACATTTACTGAAAACCTATCTATATCCAAAATGTCCTTGCAAATCATACAGTTTATGTAAGATTTTCAGTAGTAATGAAACTGGCACAACTAATCTCCAATTATCTTCAGAAACACATTTTAAAAATAGAATGCCATCTTGGAAAGCATTCTGAGTCTTACAAGACTTGGAAAATTTCAGTTCTCAATCTTCTGAATTAAAGCACTACAATATGCGTCACCATGTTGAGACTCCTTCCAGAATTCCAAAGTATCATCTTCAATAATATCCAATTTTAAGATATTAATAAACAAATCAGATAAAGAAATATTTCCTGTAGTAGTGTCAGGATATCGACTTAATGTGTCAGCCGCTTGATTGTTTACTCCAGAAACATGGTGGATATCATAATCAAGACTTTGTAGTTTTAAACACCATCTATTTAAACGTGGATTTAAAGTTCTTGCTGACTCCAGCCAAGAAAGAGATTTGTGATCTCTGAACAAATTAATTTTAGTTCCGGCTACATAAATATAAAATTTCTCAAAAGCAAAAATAATTGCTAAACATTCGATTTCATGTGTACTGTAAGATAACTCAATACCACGATACTTGCATATTGAATAATCCTGGGGTTATCTTCTGGTGTCTCTCCATTTTGCCATAAAACACCTCCAAAACCTTTCTTTGAACCATCTAAATTTATGTTAAAAGGTTTAGAAAAATTAGGCTGTGCTAAAGCTTCTGGAGATATAACCAAATCACGTAACCTTTCAAAAGCTTCTACATGCACTTCCATCCACGTCCAGAGAATATTCGACTTTAGAAGTTCATAAAGTGGGTGGGCAACTTCTGCAAATTTATTCACGAATTTTCTTCTCCAGTTAACTAAACCAAGAATTTTCGAAGTGACCTTTTGTTATTTGGTGTTGGAAAATTTATTATAGCAGAATTCTTGCTACTATCTACCTTAATTTCATTTCCAGAAAAATATGTCCAAGAAAAGCAATTTCTTTAGAAGCAAATTTGCACTTTGAAAACTTGATGGACATATTAACATCTTTCAATTTTTGCAGAACAGCTTCCAGGTGTGTTAAATGCTTGCTCCAGCCAAGTTTTAATAAAGATCAAGAGATCGTCTAAATAGCAAACAACAAAGTAGTTGAATTTTCAAACCCGAATTTCTCGAAAAAACAAGTATTGATCCTATAGTCGAAATGTGATAATTAAAACGCTTTCTAGCCTCTGAAAAGCATAATAATTCAACATTTTAATGAAAATCATCTATGGCTTGGTATGTAGACAAGATTAAATTTATACGAATACCACCATTGAACGCATATTTTTCGATCGGTCAAGTATACATCCTATAGTCCAAATGTCAGAATTAAAACGCTCTTCAGGCTCTGAAGAGCATAATAATACACCATTTTTATTAAAATCATCTCTGGCTTGGTCTGTATGGAAAATGAGTTTCAAGTGAGTATTAGCATTTAAACGAATTTCTCGAAAAATTAAGTTTATATCCAATAGTCGAAATGTCATAATTAAAACGCTTTAATGTCTCTAAAAAGCATAATAATTTTACATTTTAATGAAAATCATCTCTGGCTTGGTCTGTAGAGAAAATGAGTTTCAAACGAGTACTAGAATTGAACGTGAAAATACTCGAGACATCAAGTTTCGATCGTATAGTCAGAATGTCATAATTAAAACTCTTTTCAGGCTCTGAAAGGGTTAATAATTCAACATTTTAATGAAAATCATCTCTGGCTTGGTCAGTATAGAAAGTCAGTTTCAAGTGAGTATTTGCATTAAACGCGAATGTAATAATTAAAACTCTTTTCAGACTCTGAAGGGATAATAATTCAAGAGTTTAATGAAAATCATCTCTGGTTTGGTCTGTACTTAAAATTATTTTGAAACGATTGATGGATTGATTGATTGATTTAGTTCATTTTACTCCGCGTTTTGTGCCTCTTGTCTAATTTTCGAAGATGGGGATTGCTAGTGTCGTAGAGGCATGAGCATTTTACATTGTACTCAGTAAATCACTGTTCTACTTCACAGCAAATTATGAAATAACATTAATGTATATAGTTCAAAATCACAACTCTGTTATCTGATGAGTATACTTATTATTTGCACTGATTAAATACATTAATTATGCAAAAATTACTAAGATTCGAACTATATGCAAAACGTTCTTGTTATCTCTTTTCAAATGTTTCTTACAACTGGTTGCTACGCAACAAAACAGTATGCTATGACATTTCTTTCTTTTTCTTTTACACAAGAAGTGATTATATATTTTACAATTTGAAAACAGTCACAACATTCTCCCTCCTTCGGAGAAAAATTTTAGAACATTGGTTTTAAAATTTTTAGATAACATGATGAAAACAAACTTCCTCATGACATACATATTGTCATTAATTAACACAGAAAATATTTTAAAACATATCATAATTATTGAAAACATATTAACATTTCTTAATAAATTGCTGTTGAAATCTTTTGAAAGTTTACATAATTCGTCCTTTCTTTCCTTTCTACAATTGAATTTCTTTAAATTGGATACATTATGTGTTTGTACAGTTCCCTTTCCATCCAACGATAACAGTTCACAACAGTTACCATTGGTTTCTTTAACTAAATATGGACCAAGCCACAAGTCCATAAATTTGTGTATTCGTTTACACTCAGCACAGCTTTGTCCATGGTTTTTGACTAATACTATATCATTGGTCTTGTAACGATTTGATGCAGTAAAATTAGCAAAATCTTACAACTTTCCAACTTCGTTGAAAAAAAATAAATGCTCCGCTCAAAATTAAGCGATGTATAATCGCTCATGATTTAATTCTCATGAGTTACGACAGATGGCTCCTATAATCACTCTCCTGTTATCGAATCGTAAAACCACGCCCCCTAAATCAACGGAAGACGAGAACGGTAGACATGTGCAGCTAGAGGCAACAGTCGTGTATTGCGTTTGGTTCCGTCGACTACCTTTTGGTACGACTCTCTGAACTTTGACGTTCTCTACCATGTTACCTATAACACGCTATGAATTGCAAGTGCTTCTTTAAATACAATTCCGGAACATTTGTGGTAAAGGTGCTAACCACAATTTCTTAAATTACGTTATTTGTTGGAAATGGGCACGTGGATTGCGAAAAAGACCATTTCGACAGTCTGCAAATTATAAGTAATTTTTGGCAATGAAAAATGTTCTACGTCGGAATCCAATCAAGGCGTACGTTGGTCAACGAGGATTTGACGATCAAAAAGTGAAGGAAGTTGGGCACCCACACCTTTTTGCAGGACTACGAGAGTGGCAACATCCAAAATCAAGGTAGGCAACAGTGGATTTGTTACATTAGTGGTGAATAGAAGTGCGACAGACAAAAAGCACGAGTTTAATATTTGAGCCCGATATGTGTGAGTTGCTTACGAAGTGCGCCATATTACAGAAATAAACCTTCCTTGTACAAAAATGTAAAAAATTCACGTAATTGAGAACTGAATACGGCTTGTTGTAAAATAAACTGTTCTCTTCGATAGTGCGTCGTCTGTCCCTCACTTTAAATTTATAAAATGGAAACGCAAAATACGCGGATGCAAAATTGGGTACCATATTAACTATTCTGCAGTGTGCTTACACCAACATTTATATTAACTAGAACAACGGTTGACATTTTTTATAAGACACCTCGCATCAGGTAATCGCGACAAATTTCGTTATCGTAACTTCCCCTCACATTTCTCCTTTTCGGTCGTTTAGACTTAGTTAAAAGTTTGTTGTAATTGAATGAGGCAATGAAACACGTAATTTGGGAATGAGCATCTAAAGGGGTGGAACCTTTCTTATACGTACCAATAAGATTTTTTGTAATTTCTTGGTGACGTTTGTCTTTTTCAAAAATGTGGGTTTTCCACATTTTTATGAACTTGTGATCACGAACAAATCGGTGGTTGTTTATTATTGAAGGTGTAAGAAGTGTTCTTTGATTAATGTAATGTAGAATGAAGGAAACTTAAAACTTGGATATAAATGCAAGTTAAAATAAATTGTATACCTTTGACTTAGTTCGATGCGTCGACCTTTTTGAATTCGTTGTTGAGTTCATTGATTATTACTGGAAAAATTACGCTTAAAATCGTTGTAAATTGTTAGAATGCCAAAAATGAGTTACACTATTGTTATTAAATTGTTAAAATTGAATCTTTGACTTTTTTGTTGATGCAATTTACTCTAAGTACCTTCCTAATTCGTCGTGCGCTTACACTTACTAGTATGCAAGAGTGTGTGTGATATAGTAGATAGCGATTGGTAGATTGGTAAAAAGTTGTGTAGTGATAGTTTAGTGACATAATTTATTTTGCAGGGATTGCGCAACGCATTTTTGAAAAACTTTATTGGGAATACGTTCTCCTCCCTTTGGAAATACTTTGTATAAATAATTGCTTTGTGGATATCATTGTAAAGATTGTTACACTCCCCTTTTTCATAATCACTACCCCCCCATTTAGATTTTGTGACGTATGCCGAGGTGCATATAATTTAGATCCAGGACTCTAGGAAATTGTTTGTAACAAAGAGTGGCCCAGTTTACCCAAAAGATAAAAGCACCCGGCAACTTGGACGTTACAGTCTCTATCCTCGTGTATCTATCACTAGTTTCCTTAGGCTTGATTTTATATTTTTCCTTCAAACGACATTTGGCAATTAAACATTTATATTTCCAAGGAACTGCTTTCAATGTCTCAGGCCAATCAATTTGGTTTAAAACAGAATCTCTTATTTCATGATGCAAAAATAATTCATTTGGAGTGTATCCCGTTACTTCAGATACGGAGTTATTTAATAGTCCTAAAACAAAACTTAAATATTTTGACCAATGTTCATGATTTTTGTTTATGTACAGTCGTAATAATCTATTTCACTCCTTGTTGTATCGTTCAATAGGATTGGCAAACTGAGAATAAACTGAAGTTGTGATATGCCTTATTTTAAATTCTTCCACAAAAGTTTTCCATTCTTGTGACTTGAATTGCGAACCATTATCAGACAGTAGACTATTACATACAGGATGATGATAAAAATTATGAAGTTTAAATTTATGAATTACTTCTCTAGATGTTGCTTTCCTTAAAGGATATGCCATAAGAAACTTAGACATTACATCTATTACAGTCAATATAAATGTGTAACCTTGAGATTTCGGAAGTGGTCCTACTGAAATCAAATAATGTTGACTGGTAGAATAAACGTGTAAATCATCCTTTTCATTTTTCAAAACAACTTGTTTAGTTCTGGCGCAAGTTAAACAATTCTTCAAATACTGTTTAATACTGAAGTTCATTTTTGGCCAATAATATAATTTCTTACATTTACTGAAAACCTATCTATATCCAAAATGTCCTTGCAAATCATACAGTTTATGTAAGATTTTCGGTATTAATGAAACTGGCACAACTAATCTCCAATTATCTTCAGAAACACATTTTAAAAATAGAATGCTATCTTGGAAAGCATTCCGAGTCTTACAAGACTTGGAAAATTTCAGTTCTCAATCTTCTGAATTAAAGCACTACAATATGCGTCACGATGTTGAGACTCCTTCCAGAATTACAAAGTATCATCTTCAATAATATCCAATTTTAAGATATTAATAAACAAATCAGATAAAGAAATATCTCCTGTAGTAGTGTCAGGATATCGACTTAATGTGTCAGCCGCTTGATTGTTTACTCCAGAAACATGGTGGATATCATAATCAAAACTTTGTAGTTTTAAACACCATCTATTTAAACGTGGATTTAAAGTTCTTGCTGACTCCAGCTAAGAAAGAGATTTGTGATCTCTGAACAAATTAATTTTAGTTCCGGCTACATAAATATAAAATTTCTCAAAAGCAAAAATAATTGCTAAACATTCGATTTCATGTGTACTGTAAGATAACTCAATACCACGATACTTGCATATTGAATAATCCTGGGGTTATCTTCTGGTGTCTCTCCATTTTGCCATAAAACACCTCCAAAACCTTTCTTTGAACCATCTAAATTTATGTTAAAAGGTTTAGAAAAATTAGGCTGTGCTAAAGCTTCTGGAGATATAACCAAATCACGTAACCTTTCAAAAGCTTCTACATGCACTTCCATCCACGTCCAGAGAATATTCGACTTTAGAAGTTCATAAAGTGGGTGGGCAACTTCTGCAAATTTATTCACGAATTTTCTTCTCCAGTTAACTAAACCCAAGAATTTTCGAAGTGACCTTTTGTTATTTGGTGTTGGAAAATTTATTATAGCAGAATTCTTGCTACTATCTACCTTAATTTCATTTCCAGAAAAATATGTCCAAGAAAAGCAATTTCTTTAGAAGCAAATTTGCACTTTGAAAACTTGATGGACATATTAACATCTTTCAATTTTTGCAGAACAGCTTCCAGGTGTGTTAAATGCTTGCTCCTGCCAAGTTTTACTAAAGATCAAGAGATCGTCTAAATAGCAAACAACAAAGTAGTTGAATTCTCGAACCCGAATTTCTCGAAAAAACAAGTATTGATCCTATAGTCGAAATGTGATAATTAAAACGCTTTCTAGCCTCTGAAAAGCATAATAATTCAACATTTTAATCAAAATCATCTATGGCTTGGTATGTAAACAAGATTAAATTTATACGAATACCACCATTGAACGCGTATTTTTCGATCGGTCAAGTATACATCCTATTGTCCAAATGTCAGAATTAAAACGCTCCTCAGGCTCTGAAGAGCATAATAATACACCATTTTTATTAAAATCATCTCTGGCTTGGTCTGTATGGAAAATGAGTTTCAAGTAAGTATTAGCATTTAAACGAATTTCTCGAAAAATTAAGTTTATATCCAATAGTCGAAATGTCATAATTAAAACGCTTTAATGTCTCTAAAAAGCACAATAATTTTACATTTTAATGAAAATCATCTCTGGCTTGGTCTGTAGAGAAAATGAGTTTCAAACGAGTACTAGAATTGAACGTGAAAATACTCGAGACATCAAGTTTCGATCGTATAGTCTGAATGTCATAATTAAAACTCTTTTCAGGCTCTGAAAGGGTTAATAATTCAACATTTTAATGAAAATCATATCTGGCTTGGTCAGTATAGAAAATGAGTTTCAAGTGAGTATTTGCATTAAACGCGAATGTAATAATTAAAACTCTTTTCAGACTCTGAAGGGATAATAATTCAAGAGTTTAATGAAAATCATCTCTGGTTTGGTCTGTACTTAAAATTATTTTGAAACGATTGATGGATTGATTGATTGATTTAGTTCATTTTACTTCGCGTTTTGTGCCTCTTGTCTAATTTTCGAAGATGGGGATTGCTAGTGTCGTAGAGGCATGAGCATTTTACATTGTACTCAGTAAATCACTGTTCTACTTCACAGCAAATTATGAAATAACATTAATGTATATAGTTCAAAATCACAACTCTGTTATCTGATGAGTATACTTATTATTTGCACTGATTAAATACATTAATTATGCAAAAATTACTAAGATTCGAACTATATGCAAAACGTTCTTGTTATCTCTTTTCAAATGTTTCTTACAACTGGTTGCTACGCAACAAAACAGTATGCTATGACATTTCTTTCTTTTTCTTTTACACAAGAAGTGATTATATATTTTACAATTTGAAAACAGTCACAACATTCTCCCTCCTTCGGAGAAAAATTTTAGAACATTGGTTTTAAAATTTTTAGATAACATGATGAAAACAAACTTCCTCATGACATACATATTGTCATTAATTAACACAGAAAATATTTTAAAACATATCATAATTATTGAAAACATATTAACATTTCTTAATAAATTGCTGTTGAAATCTTTTGAAAGTTTACATAATTCGTCCTTTCTTTCCTGGCTACAATTGAATTTCTTTAAATTGGATACATTATGTGTTTGTAAAGTTCCCTTTCCATCCAACGATAACAGTTCACAACAGTTACCATTGGTTTCTTTAACTAAATATGGACCAAGCCACAAGTCCATAAATTTGTGTATTCGTTTACACTCAGCACTGCTTTGTCCATGGTTTTTGACTAATACTATATCATTGGTCTTGTAACGATTTGATGCAGTAAAATTAGCAAAATCTTACAACTTTCCAACTTCGTTGAAAAAAAATAAATGCTCCGCTCAAAATTAAGCGATGTATAATCGCTCATGATTTAATTCTCATGAGTTACGACAGATGGCTCATATAATCACTCTCCTGTTATCGAATCGTAAAACCACGCCCCCTAAATCAACGGAAGACGAGAACGGTAGACATGTGCAGCTAGAGGCAACAGTCGTGTATTGCGTTTGGTTCCGTCGACTACCTTTTGGTACGACTCTCTGAACTTTGACGTTCTCTACCATGTTACCTATAACACGCTATGAATTGCAAGTGCTTCTTTAAATACAATTCCGGAACATTTGTGGTAAAGTTGATAACCACAATTTCTTAAATTACGTTATTTGTTGGAAATGGGCACGTGGATTGCGAAAAAGACCATTTCGACAGTCTGCAAATTATAAGTAATTTTTGGCAATGAAAAATGTTCTACGTCGGAATCCAATCAAGGCGTACGTTGGTCAACGAGGATTTGACGATCAAAAAGTGAAGGAAGTTGGGCACCCACACCTTTTTGCAGGACTACGAGAGTGGCAACATCCAAAATCAAGGTAGATTTGTTACATTAGTGGTGAATAGAAGTGCGACAGACAAAAAGCACGAGTTTAATATTTGAGCCCGATATGTGTGAGTTGCTTACGAAGTGCGCCATATTACAGAAATAAACCTTCCTTGTACAAAAATGTAAAAAATTCACGTAATTGAGAACTGAATACGGCTTGTTGTAAAATAAACTGTTCTCTTCGATAGTGCGTCGTCTGTCCCTCACTTTAAATTTATAAAATGGAAACGCAAAATACGCGGATGCAAAATTGGGTACCATATTAACTATTCTGCAGTGTGCTTACACCAACATTTATATTAACTAGAACAACGGTTGACATTTTTTATAAGACACCTCGCATCAGGTAATCGCGACGAAATTTCGTTAACGTAACTTCCCCTCACATTTCTCCTTTTCGGTCGTTTAGACTTAGTTAAAACTTTGTTGTAATTGAATGAGGCAATGAAACACGTAATTTGGGAATGAGCATATAAAGGGGTGGAACCTTTCTTATACGTACCAATAAGATTTTTTGTAATTTCTTGGTGACGTTTGTCTTTTTCAAAAATGTGGGTTTTCCACATTTTTATGAACTTGTGATCACGAACAAATCGGTGGTTGTTTATTATTGAAGGTGTAAGAAGTGTTCTTTGATTAATGTAATGTAGAATGAAGGAAACTTAAAACTTGGATATAAATGCAAGTTAAAATAAATTGTATACCTTTGACTTAGTTCGATGCGTCGACCTTTTTGAATTCGTTGTTGAGTTCATTGATTATTACTGGAAAAATTACGCTTAAAATCGTTGTAAATTGTTAGAATGCCAAAAATGAGTTACACTATTGTTATTAAATTGTTAAAATTGAATCTTTGACTTTTTTGTTGATGCAATTTACTCTAAGTACCTTCCTAATTCGTCGTGCGCTTACACTTACTAGTATGCAAGAGTGTGTGTGATATAGTAGATAGCGATTGGTAGATTGGTAAAAAGTTGTGTAGTGATAGTTTAGTGACATAATTTATTTTGCAGGGATTGCGCAACGCATTTTTGAAAAACTTTATTGGGAATACGTTCTCCTCCCTTTGGAAATACTTTGTATAAATAATTGCTTTGTGGATATCATTGTAAAGATTGTTACACTCCCCTTTTTCATAATCACTACCCCCCCATTTAGATTTTGTGACGTATGCCGAGGTGCATATAATTTAGATCCAGGACTCTAGGAAATTGTTTGTAACAAAGAGTGGCCCAGTTTACCCAAAAGATAAAAGCACCCGGCAACTTGGACGTTACAGTCTCTATCCTCGTGTATCTATCACTAGTTTCCTTAGGCTTGATTTTATATTTTTCCTTCAAACGACATTTGGCAATTAAACATTTATATTTCCAAGGAACTGCTTTCAATGTCTCAGGCCAATCAATTTGGTTTAAAACAGAATCTCTTATTTCATGATGCAAAAATAATTCATTTGGAGTGTATCCCGTTACTTCAGATACGGAGTTATTTAATAGTCCTAAAACAAAACTTAAATATTTTGACCAATGTTCATGATTTTTGTTTATGTACAGTCGTAATAATCTATTTCACTCCTTGTTGTATCGTTCAATAGGATTGGCAAACTGAGAATAAACTGAAGTTGTGATATGCCTTATTTTAAATTCTTCCACAAAAGTTTTCCATTCTTGTGACTTGAATTGCGAACCATTATCAGACAGTAGACTATTACATACAGGATGATGATAAAAATTATGAAGTTTAAATTTATGAATTACTTCTCTAGATGTTGCTTTCCTTAAAGGATATGCCATAAGAAACTTAGACATTACATCTATTACAGTCAATATAAATGTGTAACCTTGAGATTTCGGAAGTGGTCCTACTGAAATCAAATAATGTTGACTGGTAGAATAAACGTGTAAATCATCCTTTTCATTTTTCAAAACAACTTGTTTAGTTCTGGCGCAAGTTAAACAATTCTTCAAATACTGTTTAATACTGAAGTTCATTTTTGGCCAATAATATAATTTCTTACATTTACTGAAAACCTATCTATATCCAAAATGTCCTTGCAAATCATACAGTTTATGTAAGATTTTCGGTATTAATGAAACTGGCACAACTAATCTCCAATTATCTTCAGAAACACATTTTAAAAATAGAATGCTATCTTGGAAAGCATTCCGAGTCTTACAAGACTTGGAAAATTTCAGTTCTCAATCTTCTGAATTAAAGCACTACAATATGCGTCACGATGTTGAGACTCCTTCCAGAATTACAAAGTATCATCTTCAATAATATCCAATTTTAAGATATTAATAAACAAATCAGATAAAGAAATATCTCCTGTAGTAGTGTCAGGATATCGACTTAATGTGTCAGCCGCTTGATTGTTTACTCCAGAAACATGGTGGATATCATAATCAAAACTTTGTAGTTTTAAACACCATCTATTTAAACGTGGATTTAAAGTTCTTGCTGACTCCAGCTAAGAAAGAGATTTGTGATCTCTGAACAAATTAATTTTAGTTCCGGCTACATAAATATAAAATTTCTCAAAAGCAAAAATAATTGCTAAACATTCGATTTCATGTGTACTGTAAGATAACTCAATACCACGATACTTGCATATTGAATAATCCTGGGGTTATCTTCTGGTGTCTCTCCATTTTGCCATAAAACACCTCCAAAACCTTTCTTTGAACCATCTAAATTTATGTTAAAAGGTTTAGAAAAATTAGGCTGTGCTAAAGCTTCTGGAGATATAACCAAATCACGTAACCTTTCAAAAGCTTCTACATGCACTTCCATCCACGTCCAGAGAATATTCGACTTTAGAAGTTCATAAAGTGGGTGGGCAACTTCTGCAAATTTATTCACGAATTTTCTTCTCCAGTTAACTAAACCCAAGAATTTTCGAAGTGACCTTTTGTTATTTGGTGTTGGAAAATTTATTATAGCAGAATTCTTGCTACTATCTACCTTAATTTCATTTCCAGAAAAATATGTCCAAGAAAAGCAATTTCTTTAGAAGCAAATTTGCACTTTGAAAACTTGATGGACATATTAACATCTTTCAATTTTTGCAGAACAGCTTCCAGGTGTGTTAAATGCTTGCTCCTGCCAAGTTTTACTAAAGATCAAGAGATCGTCTAAATAGCAAACAACAAAGTAGTTGAATTCTCGAACCCGAATTTCTCGAAAAAACAAGTATTGATCCTATAGTCGAAATGTGATAATTAAAACGCTTTCTAGCCTCTGAAAAGCATAATAATTCAACATTTTAATCAAAATCATCTATGGCTTGGTATGTAAACAAGATTAAATTTATACGAATACCACCATTGAACGCGTATTTTTCGATCGGTCAAGTATACATCCTATTGTCCAAATGTCAGAATTAAAACGCTCCTCAGGCTCTGAAGAGCATAATAATACACCATTTTTATTAAAATCATCTCTGGCTTGGTCTGTATGGAAAATGAGTTTCAAGTGAGTATTAGCATTTAAACGAATTTCTCGAAAAATTAAGTTTATATCCAATAGTCGAAATGTCATAATTAAAACGCTTTAATGTCTCTAAAAAGCACAATAATTTTACATTTTAATGAAAATCATCTCTGGCTTGGTCTGTAGAGAAAATGAGTTTCAAACGAGTACTAGAATTGAACGTGAAAATACTCGAGACATCAAGTTTCGATCGTATAGTCTGAATGTCATAATTAAAACTCTTTTCAGGCTCTGAAAGGGTTAATAATTCAACATTTTAATGAAAATCATATCTGGCTTGGTCAGTATAGAAAATGAGTTTCAAGTGAGTATTTGCATTAAACGCGAATGTAATAATTAAAACTCTTTTCAGACTCTGAAGGGATAATAATTCAAGAGTTTAATGAAAATCATCTCTGGTTTGGTCTGTACTTAAAATTATTTTGAAACGATTGATGGATTGATTGATTGATTTAGTTCATTTTACTTCGCGTTTTGTGCCTCTTGTCTAATTTTCGAAGATGGGGATTGCTAGTGTCGTAGAGGCATGAGCATTTTACATTGTACTCAGTAAATCACTGTTCTACTTCACAGCAAATTATGAAATAACATTAATGTATATAGTTCAAAATCACAACTCTGTTATCTGATGAGTATACTTATTATTTGCACTGATTAAATACATTAATTATGCAAAAATTACTAAGATTCGAACTATATGCAAAACGTTCTTGTTATCTCTTTTCAAATGTTTCTTACAACTGGTTGCTACGCAACAAAACAGTATGCTATGACATTTCTTTCTTTTTCTTTTACACAAGAAGTGATTATATATTTTACAATTTGAAAACAGTCACAACATTCTCCCTCCTTCGGAGAAAAATTTTAGAACATTGGTTTTAAAATTTTTAGATAACATGATGAAAACAAACTTCCTCATGACATACATATTGTCATTAATTAACACAGAAAATATTTTAAAACATATCATAATTATTGAAAACATATTAACATTTCTTAATAAATTGCTGTTGAAATCTTTTGAAAGTTTACATAATTCGTCCTTTCTTTCCTGGCTACAATTGAATTTCTTTAAATTGGATACATTATGTGTTTGTAAAGTTCCCTTTCCATCCAACGATAACAGTTCACAACAGTTACCATTGGTTTCTTTAACTAAATATGGACCAAGCCACAAGTCCATAAATTTGTGTATTCGTTTACACTCAGCACTGCTTTGTCCATGGTTTTTGACTAATACTATATCATTGGTCTTGTAACGATTTGATGCAGTAAAATTAGCAAAATCTTACAACTTTCCAACTTCGTTGAAAAAAAATAAATGCTCCGCTCAAAATTAAGCGATGTATAATCGCTCATGATTTAATTCTCATGAGTTACGACAGATGGCTCCTATAATCACTCTCCTGTTATCGAATCGTAAAACCACGCCCCCTAAATCAACGGAAGACGAGAACGGTAGACATGTGCAGCTAGAGGCAACAGTCGTGTATTGCGTTTGGTTCCGTCGACTACCTTTTGGTACGACTCTCTGAACTTTGACGTTCTCTACCATGTTACCTATAACACGCTATGAATTGCAAGTGCTTCTTTAAATACAATTCCGGAACATTTGTGGTAAAGTTGATAACCACAATTTCTTAAATTACGTTATTTGTTGGAAATGGGCACGTGGATTGCGAAAAAGACCATTTCGACAGTCTGCAAATTATAAGTAATTTTTGGCAATGAAAAATGTTCTACGTCGGAATCCAATCAAGGCGTACGTTGGTCAACGAGGATTTGACGATCAAAAAGTGAAGGAAGTTGGGCACCCACACCTTTTTGCAGGACTACGAGAGTGGCAACATCCAAAATCAAGGTAGATTTGTTACATTAGTGGTGAATAGAAGTGCGACAGACAAAAAGCACGAGTTTAATATTTGAGCCCGATATGTGTGAGTTGCTTACGAAGTGCGCCATATTACAGAAATAAACCTTCCTTGTACAAAAATGTAAAAAATTCACGTAATTGAGAACTGAATACGGCTTGTTGTAAAATAAACTGTTCTCTTCGATAGTGCGTCGTCTGTCCCTCACTTTAAATTTATAAAATGGAAACGCAAAATACGCGGATGCAAAATTGGGTACCATATTAACTATTCTGCAGTGTGCTTACACCAACATTTATATTAACTAGAACAACGGTTGACATTTTTTATAAGACACCTCGCATCAGGTAATCGCGACGAAATTTCGTTAACGTAACTTCCCCTCACATTTCTCCTTTTCGGTCGTTTAGACTTAGTTAAAACTTTGTTGTAATTGAATGAGGCAATGAAACACGTAATTTGGGAATGAGCATATAAAGGGGTGGAACCTTTCTTATACGTACCAATAAGATTTTTTGTAATTTCTTGGTGACGTTTGTCTTTTTCAAAAATGTGGGTTTTCCACATTTTTATGAACTTGTGATCACGAACAAATCGGTGGTTGTTTATTATTGAAGGTGTAAGAAGTGTTCTTTGATTAATGTAATGTAGAATGAAGGAAACTTAAAACTTGGATATAAATGCAAGTTAAAATAAATTGTATACCTTTGACTTAGTTCGATGCGTCGACCTTTTTGAATTCGTTGTTGAGTTCATTGATTATTACTGGAAAAATTACGCTTAAAATCGTTGTAAATTGTTAGAATGCCAAAAATGAGTTACACTATTGTTATTAAATTGTTAAAATTGAATCTTTGACTTTTTTGTTGATGCAATTTACTCTAAGTACCTTCCTAATTCGTCGTGCGCTTACACTTACTAGTATGCAAGAGTGTGTGTGATATAGTAGATAGCGATTGGTAGATTGGTAAAAAGTTGTGTAGTGATAGTTTAGTGACATAATTTATTTTGCAGGGATTGCGCAACGCATTTTTGAAAAACTTTATTGGGAATACGTTCTCCTCCCTTTGGAAATACTTTGTATAAATAATTGCTTTGTGGATATCATTGTAAAGATTGTTACACTCCCCTTTTTCATAATCACTACCCCCCCATTTAGATTTTGTGACGTATGCCGAGGTGCATATAATTTAGATCCAGGACTCTAGGAAATTGTTTGTAACAAAGAGTGGCCCAGTTTACCCAAAAGATAAAAGCACCCGGCAACTTGGACGTTACTGTCTCTATCCTCGTGTATCTATCACTAGTTTCCTTAGGCTTGATTTTATATTTTTCCTTCAAACGAGATTTGGCAATTAAACATTTATATTTCCAAGGAACTGCTTTCAATGTCTCAGGCCAATCAATTTGGTTTAAAACAGAATCTCTTATTTCATGATGCAAAAATAATTCATTTGGAGTGTATCCCGTTACTTCAGATACGGAGTTATTTAATAGTCCTAAAACAAAACTTAAATATTTTGACCAATGTTCATGATTTTTGTTTATGTACAGTCGTAATAATCTATTTCACTCCTTGTTGTATCGTTCAATAGGATTGGCAAACTGAGAATAAACTGAAGTTGTGATATGCCTTATTTTAAATTCTTCCACAAAAGTTTTCCATTCTTGTGACTTGAATTGCGAACCATTATCAGACAGTAGACTATTACATACAGGATGATGATAAAAATATTGAAGTTTAAATTTATGAATTACTTCTCTAGATGTTGCTTTCCTTAAAGGATATGCCATAAGAAACTTAGACATTACATCTATTACAGTCAATATAAATGTGTAACCTTGAGATTTCGGAAGTGGTCCTACTGAAATCAAATAATGTTGACTGGTAGAATAAACGTGTAAATCATCCTTTTCATTTTTCAAAACAACTTGTTTAGTTCTGGCGCAAGTTAAACAATTCTTCAAATACTGTTTAATACTGAAGTTCATCTTTGGCCAATAATATAATTTCTTACATTTACTGAAAACCTATCTATATCCAAAATGTCCTTGCAAATCATACAGTTTATGTAAGATTTTCGGTAGTAATGAAACTGGCACAACTAATCTCCAATTATCTTCAGAAACACATTTTAAAAATAGAATGCCATCTTGGAAAGCATTCTGAGTCTTACAAGACTTGGAAAATTTCAGTTCTCAATCTTCTGAATTAAAGCACTACAATATGCGTCACCATGTTGAGACTCCTTCCAGAATTCCAAAGTATCATCTTCAATAATATCCAATTTTAAGATATTAATAAACAAATCAGATAAAGAAATATTTCCTGTAGTAGTGTCAGGATATCGACTTAATGGGTCAGCCGCTTGATTGTTTACTCCAGAAACATGGTGGATATCATAATCAAAACTTTGTAGTTTTAAACACCATCTATTTAAACGTGGATTTAAAGTTCTTGCTGACTCCAGCCAAGAAAGAGATTTGTGATCTCTGAACAAATTAATTTTAGTTCCGGCTACATAAATATAAAAATTCTCAAAAGCAAAAATAATTGCTAAACATTCGATTTCATGTGTACTGTAAGTTAACTCAATACCACGATATTTGCATATTGAATAATCCTGGGGTTATCTTCTGGTGTCTCTCCATTTTGCCATAAAACACCTCCAAAACCTTTCTTTGAACCATCTAAATTTATGTTAAAAGGTTTAGAAAAATTAGGCTGTGCTAAAGCTTCTGGAGATATAACCAAATCACGTAAACTTTCAAAAGCTTCTACATGCACTTCCATCCACGTCCAGAGAATATTCGACTTTAGAAGTTCATAAAGTGGGTGGGCAACTTCTGCAAATTTATTCACGAATTTTCTTCTCCAGTTAACTAAACCCAAGAATTTTCGAAGTGACCTTTTGTTATTTGGTGTTGGAAAATTTATTATAGCAGAATTCTTGCTACTATCTACCTTAATTTCATTTCCAGAAAAATATGTCCAAGAAAAGCAATTTCTTTAGAAGCAAATTTGCACTTTGAAAACTTGATGGACATATTAACATCTTTCAATTTTTGCAGAACAGCTTCCAGGTGTGTTAAATGCTTGCTCCTGCCAAGTTTTACTAAAGATCAAGAGATCGTATAAATAGCAAACAACAAAGTAGTTGAATTCTCGAACCCGAATTTCTCGAAAAAACAAGTATACATCCTATAGTCCAAATGTCAGAATTAAAACGCTCCTCAGGCTCTGAAGAGCATAATAATACACCATTTTTATTAAAATCATCTCTGGCTTGGTCTGTATGGAAAATGAGTTTCAAGTAAGTATTAGCATTTAAACGAATTTCTCGAAAAATTAAGTTTATATCCAATAGTCGAAATGTCATAATTAAAAAGCTTTAATGTCTCTAAAAAGCACAATAATTTTACATTTTAATGAAAATCATCTCTGGCTTGGTCTGTAGAGAAAATGAGTTTCAAACGAGTACTAGAATTGAACGTGAAAATACTCGAGACATCAAGTTTCGATCGTATAGTCTGAATGTCATAATTAAAACTCTTTTCAGGCTCTGAAAGGGTTAATAATTCAACATTTTAATGAAAATCATATCTGGCTTGGTCAGTATAGAAAATGAGTTTCAAGTGAGTATTTGCATTAAACGCGAATGTAATAATTAAAACTCTTTTCAGACTCTGAAGGGATAATAATTCAAGAGTTTAATGAAAATCATCTCTGGTTTGGTCTGTACTTAAAATTATTTTGAAACGATTGATGGATTGATTGATTGATTTAGTTCATTTTACTTCGCGTTTTGTGCCTCTTGTCTAATTTTCGAAGATGGGGATTGCTAGTGTCGTAGAGGCATGAGCATTTTACATTGTACTCAGTAAATCACTGTTCTACTTCACAGCAAATTATGAAATAACATTAATGTATATAGTTCAAAATCACAACTCTGTTATCTGATGAGTATACTTATTATTTGCACTGATTAAATACATTAATTATGCAAAAATTACTAAGATTCGATTATATGCAAAACGTTCTTTTTATCTCTTTTCAAATGTTTCTTACAACTGGTTGCTACGCAACAAAACAGTATGCTATGACATTTCTTTCTTTTTCTTTTACACAAGAAGTGATTATATATTTTACAATTTGAAAACAGTCACAACATTCTCCCTCCTTCGGAGAAAAATTTTAGAACATTGGTTTTAAAATTTTTAGATAACATGATGAAAACAAACTTCCTCATGACATACATATTGTCATTAATTAACACAGAAAATATTTTAAAACATATCATAATTATTGAAAACATATTAACATTTCTTAATAAATTGCTGTTGAAATCTTTTGAAAGTTTACATAATTCGTCCTTTCTTTCCTGGCTACAATTGAATTTCTTGAAATTGTACAGTTCCCTTTCCATCCAACGATAACAGTTCACAACAGTTACCATTGGTTTCTTTAACTAAATATGGACCAAGCCACAAGTCCATAAATTTGTGTATTCGTTTACACTCAGCACAGCTTTGTCCATGGTTTTTGACTAATACTATATCATTGGTCTTGTAACGATTTGATGCAGTAAAATTAGCAAAATCTTACAACTTTCCAACTTCGTTGAAAAAAAATAAATGCTCCGCTCAAAATTAAGCGATGTATAATCGCTCATGATTTAATTCTCATGAGTTACGACAGATGGCTCCTATAATCACTCTCCTGTTATCGAATCGTAAAACCACGCCCCCTAAATCAACGGAAGACGAGAACGGTAGACATGTGCAGCTAGAGGCAACAGTCGTGTATTGCGTTTGGTTCCGTCGACTACCTTTTGGTACGACTCTCTGAACTTTGACGTTCTCTACCATGTTACCTATAACACGCGATGAATTGCAAGTGCTTCTTTAAATACAATTCCGGAACATTTGTGGTAAAGGTGCTAACCACAATTTCTTAAATTACGTTATTTGTTGGAAATGGACACGTGGATTGCGAAAAAGACCATTTCGACAGTCTGCAAATTATAAGTAATTTTTGGCAATGAAAAATGTTCTACGTCGGAATCCAATCAAGGCGTACGTTGGTCAACGAGGATTTGACGATCAAAAAGTGAAGGAAGTTGGGCACCCACACCTTTTTCCAGGACTACGAGAGTGGCAACATCCAAAATCAAGGTAGGAAACAGTGGATTTGTTACATTAGTGGTGAATAGAAGTGCGACAGACAAAAAGCACGAGTTTAATATTTGAGCCCGATATGTGTGAGTTGCTTACGAAGTGCGCCATATTACAGAAATAAACCTTCCTTGTACAAAAATGTAAAAAATTCACGTAATTGGGAACTGAATACGGCTTGTTGTAAAATAAACTGTTCTCTTCTATAGTGCGTCGTCTGTCCCTCACTTTAAATTTATAAAATGGAAACGCAAAATACGCGGATGCAAAATTGGGTACCATATTAACTATTCTGCAATGTGCTTACACCAACATTTATATTAACTAGAACAACGGTTGACATTTTTTATAAGACACCTCGCATCAGGTAATCGCGACGAAATTTCGTTAACGTAACTTCCCCTCACATTTCTCCTTTTCGGTCGTTTAGACTTAGTTAAAACTTTGTTGTAATTAAATGAGGCAATGAAACACGTAATTTGGGAATGAGCATCTAAAGGGGTGGAACCTTTCTTATACGTACCAATAAGATTTTTTGTAATTTCTTGGTGACGTTTGTCTTTTTCAAAAATGTGGGTTTTCCACATTTTTATGAACTTGTGATCACGAACAAATCGGTGGTTGTTTATTATTGAAGGTGTAAGAAGTGTTCTTTGATTAATGTAATGTAGAATGAAGGAAACTTAAAACTTGGATATAAATGCAAGTTAAAATAAATTGTATACCTTTGACTTAGTTCGATGCGTCGACCTTTTTGAATTCGTTGTTGAGTTCATTGATTATTACTGGAAAAATTACGCTTAAAATCGTTGTAAATTGTTAGAATGCCAAAAATGAGTTACACTATTGTTATTAAATTGTTAAAATTGAATCTTTGACTTTTTTGTTGATGCAATTTACTCTAAGTACCTTCCTAATTCGTCGTGCGCTTACACTTACTAGTATGCAAGAGTGTGTGTGATATAGTAGTTAGTGATTGGTAGATTGGTAAAAAGTTGTGTAGTGATAGTTCAGTGACATAATTTATTTTGCAGGGATTGCGCAACGCATTTTTGAAAAACTTTATTGGGAATACGTTCTCCTCCCTTTGGAAATACTTTGTATAAATAATTGCTTTGTGGATATCATTGTAAGGATTGTTACACTCCCCTTTTTCATAATCACTACCCCCCCATTTAGATTTTGTGACGTATGCCGAGGTGCATATAATTTAGATCCAGGACTCTAGGAAATTGTTTGTAACAAAGAGTGGCCCAGTTTACCCAAAAGATAAAAGCACCCGGCAACTTGGACGTTACAGTCTCTATCCTCGTGTATCTATCACTAGTTTCCTTAGGCTTGATTTTATATTTTTCCTTCAAACGAGATTTGGCAATTAAACATTTATATTTCCAAGGAACTGCTTTCAATGTCTCAGGCCAATCAATTTGGTTTAAAACAGAATCTCTTATTTCATGATGCAAAAATAATTCATTTGGAGTGTATCCCGTTACTTCAGATACGGAGTTATTTAATAGTCCTAAAACAAAACTTAAATATTTTGACCAATGTTCATGATTTTTGTTTATGTACAGTCGTAATAATCTATTTCACTCCTTGTTGTATCGTTCAATAGGATTGGCAAACTGAGAATAAACTGAAGTTGTGATATGCCTTATTTTAAATTCTTCCACAAAAGTTTTCCATTCTTGTGACTTGAATTGCGAACCATTATCAGACAGTAGACTATTACATACAGGATGATGATAAAAATATTGCAGTTTAAATTTATGAATTACTTCTCTAGATGTTGCTTTCCTTAAAGGATATGTCATAAGAAACTTAGACATTACATCTATTACAGTCAATATAAATGTGTAACCTTGAGATTTCGGAAGTGGTCCTATCAAATCAACTGAAATCAAATAATGTGGACTGGTAGAATAAACGTGTAAATCATCCTTTTCATTTTTCAAAACAACTTGTTTAGTTCTGGCGCAAGTTAAACAATTCTTCAAATACTGTTTAATACTGAAGTTCATCTTTGGCCAATAATATAATTTCTTACATTTACTGAAAACCTATCTATATCCAAAATGTCCTTGCAAATCATACAGTTTATGTAAGATTTTCGGTATTAATGAAACTGGCACAACTAATCTCCAATTATCTTCAGAAACACATTTTAAAAATAGAATGCTATCTTGGAAAGCATTCTGAGTCTTACAAGACTTGAAATTTCAGTTCTCAATCTTCTGAATTAAAGCACTACAATATGCGTCACCATGTTGAGACTCCTTCCAGAATTCCAAAGTATCATCTTCAATAATATCCAATTTTAAGATATTAATAAACAAATCAGATAAGGAAATATTTCCTGTAGTAGTGTCAGGATATCGACTTAATGGGTCAGCCGCTTGATTGTTTACTCCAGAAACATGGTGGATATCATAATCAAAACTTTGTAGTTTTAAACACCATCTATTTAAACGTGGATTTAAAGTTCTTGCTGACTCCAGCCAAGAAAGAGATTTGTGATCTCTGAACAAATTAATTTTAGTTCCGGCTACATAAATATAAAATTTCTCAAAAGCAAAAATAATTGCTAAACATTCGATTTCATGTGTACTGTAAGTTAACTCAATACCACGATATTTGCATATTGAATAATCCTGGGGTTATCTTCTGGTGTCTCTCCATTTTGCCATAAAACACCTCCAAAACCTTTCTTTGAACCATCTAAATTTATGTTAAAAGGTTTAGAAAAATTAGGCTGTGCTAAAGCTTCTGGAGATATAACCAAATCACGTAACCTTTCAAAAGCTTCTACATGCACTTCCATCCACGTCCAGAGAATATTCGACTTTAGAAGTTCATAAAGTGGGTGGGCAACTTCTGCAAATTTATTCACGAATTTTCTTCTCCAGTTAACTAAACCCAAGAATTTTCGAAGTGACCTTTTGTTATTTGGTGTTGGAAAATTTATTATAGCAGAATTCTTGCTACTATCTACCTTAATTTCATTTCCAGAAAAATATGTCCAAGAAAAGCAATTTCTTTAGAAGCAAATTTGCACTTTGAAAACTTGATGGACATATTAACATCTTTCAATTTTTGCAGAACAGCTTCCAGGTGTGTTAAATGCTTGCTCCTGCCAAGTTTTACTAAAGATCAAGAGATCGTCTAAATAGCAAACAACAAAGTAGTTGAATTCTCGAACCCGAATTTCTCGAAAAAACAAGTATTGATCCTATAGACGAAATGTGATAATTAAAACGCTTTCTAGCCTCTGAAAAGCATAATAATTCAACATTTTAATCAAAATCATCTATGGCTTGGTATGTAGACAAGATAAATTTCATACAAATACCACCATTGAACGCGTATTTTTCGATCGGTCAGGTATACATCCTATAGTCCAAATGTCAGAATTAAAACGCTCTTCAGGCTCTGAAGAGCATAATAATACACCATTTTTATTAAAATCATCTCTGGCTTGGTCTGTATGGAAAATGAGTTTCAAGTAAGTATTAGCATTTAAACGAATTTCTCGAAAAATTAAGTTTATATCCAATAGTCGAAATGTCATAATTAAAACGCTTTAATGTCTCTAAAAAGCATAATAATTTTACATTTTAATGAAAATCATCTCTGGCTTGGTCTGTAGAGAAAATGAGTTTCAAACGAGTACTAGAATTGAACGTGAAAATACTCGAGACATCAAGTTTCGATCGTATAGTCAGAATGTCATAATTAAAACTCTTTTCAGGTTAATATATCAACATTTTAATGAAAATCATCTCTGGCTTGGTCAGTATAGAAAGTGAGTTTCAATTGAGTATTTACATTAAACGCGAATGTAATAATTAAAACTCTTTTCAGACTCTGAAGGGATAATAATTCAAGAGTTTAATGAAAATCATCTCTGGTTTGGTCTGTACTTAAAATTAGTTAGAAACGATTGATGGATTGATTGATTGATTTAGTTTATTTTACTTCGCGTTTTGTGCCTCTTGACTAATTTTCGAAGATGGGGATTGCTAGTGTCGTAGGGGCATGAGCATTTTACATTGTACTCAGTAAATCACTGTTCTACTTCACAGCAAATTATGAAATAACATTAATGTATATAGTTCAAAATCACAACTCTGTTATCTGATGAGTATACTTATTATTTGCACTGATTAAATACATCAATTATGCAAAAATTACTAAGATTCGAACTATATGCAAAACGTTCTTGTTATCTCTTTTCAAATGTTTCTTACAACTGGTTGCTACGCAACAAAACAGTATTCTATGACATTTCTTTCTTTTTCTTTTACACAAGAAGTGATTATATATTTTACAATTTGAAAACAGTCACAACATTCTCCCTCCTTCGGAGAAAAATTTTAGAACATTGGTTTTAAAATTTTTAGATAACATGATGAAAACAAACTTCCTCATGACATACATATTGTCATTAATTAACACAGAAAATATTTTAAAACATATCATAATTATTGAAAACATATTAACATTTCTTAATAAATTGCTGTTGAAATCTTTTGAAAGTTTACATAATTCGTCCTTTCTTTCTTGGCTACAATTGAATTTCTTTAAATTGGATACATTATGTGTTTGTACAGTTCCCTTTCCATCCAACGATAACAGTTCACAACAGTTACCATTGGTTTCTTTAACTAAATATGGACCAAGCCACAAGTCCATAAGTTTGTGTATTCGTTTACACTCAGCACAGCTTTGTCCATGGTTTTTGACTAATACTAACTATATCATTGGTCTTGTAACGATTTGTTGCAGTAAAATTAGCAAAATCTTACAACTTTCCAACTTCGTTGAAAAAAAATAAATGCTCCGCTCAAAATTACGCGATGTATAATCGCTCATGATTTAATTCTCATGAGTTACGACAGATGGCTCCTATAATCACTCTCCTGTTATCGAATCGTAAAACCACGCCCCCTAAATCAACGGAAGACGAGAACGGTAGACATGTGCAGCTAGAGGCAACAGTCGTGTATTGCGTTTGGTTCCGTCGACTACCTTTTGGTACGACTCTCTGAACTTTGACGTTCTCTACCATGTTACCTATAACACGCGATGAATTGCAAGTGCTTCTTTAAATACAATTCCGGAACATTTGTGGTAAAGGTGCTAACCACAATTTCTTAAATTACGTTATTTGTTGGAAATGGGCACGTGGATTGCGAAAAAGACCATTTCGACAGTCTGCAAATTATAAGTAATTTTTGGCAATGAAAAATGTTCTACGTCGGAATCCAATCAAGGCGTACGTTGGTCAACGAGGATTTGACGATCAAAAAGTGAAGGAAGTTGGGCACCCACACCTTTTTGCAGGACTACGAGAGTGGCAACATCCAAAATCAAGGTAGATTTGTTACATTAGTGGTGAATAGAAGTGCGACAGACAAAAAGCACGAGTTTAATATTTGAGCCCGATATGTGTGAGTTGCTTACGAAGTGCGCCATATTACAGAAATAAACCTTCCTTGTACAAAAATGGAAAAAATTCACGTAATTGAGAACTAAATACGGCTTGTTGTAAAATAAACTGTTCTCTTCGATAGTGCGTCGTCTGTCCCTCACTTTAAATTTATAAAATGGAAACGCAAAATACGCGGATGCAAAATTGGGTACCATATTAACTATTCTGCAATGTGCTTACACCAACATTTATATTAACTAGAACAACGGTTGGCATTTTTTATAAGACACCTCGCATCAGGTAATCGCGACGAAATTTCGTTAACGTAACTTCCCCTCACATTTCTCCTTTTTGGTCGTTTAGACTTAGTTAAAACTTTGTTGTAATTGAATGAGGCAATGAAACACGTAATTTGGGAATGAGCATCTAAAGGGGTGGAACCTTTCTTATACGTACCAATAAGATTTTTTGTAATTTCTTGGTGACGTTTGTCTTTTTCAAAAATGTGGGTTTTCCACATTTTTATGAACTTGTGATCACGAACAAATCGGTGGTTGTTTATTATTGAAGGTGTAAGAAGTGTTCTTTGATTAATGTAATGTAGAATGAAGGAAACTTAAAACTTGGATATAAATGCAAGTTAAAATAAATTGTATACCTTTGACTTAGTTCGATGCGTCGACCTTTTTGAATTCGTTGTTGAGTTCATTGATTATTACTGGAAAAATTACGCTTAAAATCTTTGTAAATTGTTAGAATGCCAAAAATGAGTTACACTATTGTTATTAAATTGTTAAAATTCAATCTTTGACTTTTTTGTTGATGCAATTTACTCTAAGTACCTTAATAATTCGTCGTGCGCTTACACTTACTAGTATGCAAGAGTGTGTGTGATATAGTAGTTAGTGATTGGTAGATTGGTAAAAAGTTGTGTAGTGATAGTTTAGTGACATAATTTATTTTGCAGGGATTGCGCAACGCATTTTTGAAAAACTTTATTGGGAATACGTTCTCCTCCCTTTGGAAATACTTTGTATAAATAATTGCTTTGTGGATATCATTGTAAAGATTGTTACACACCCCTTTTTCATAATCACTACCCCCCCCATTTAGATTTTGTGACGTATGCCGAGGTGCATATAATTTAGATCCAGGACTCTAGGAAATTGTTTGTAACAAAGAGTGGTCCAGTTTACCCAAAAGATAAAAGCACCCGGCAACTTGGACGTTACAGTCTCTATCCTCGTGTATCTATCACTAGTTTCCTTAGGCTTGATTTTACATTTTTCCTTCAAACGAGATTTGGCAATTAAACATTTATATTTCCAAGGAACTGCTTTCAATGTCTCAGGCCAATCAATTTGGTTTAAAACAGAATCTCTTATTTCATGATGCAAAAATAATTCATTTGGAGTGTATCCCGTTACTTCAGATACGGAGTTATTTAATAGTCCTAAAACAAAACTTAAATATTTTGACCAATGTTCATGATTTTTGTTTATGTACAGTCGTAATATTCTATTTAACTCCTTGTTGTATCGTTCAATAGGATTGGCAAACTGAGAATAAACTGAAGTTGTGATATGCCTTATTTTAAATTCTTCCACAAAAGTTTTCCATTCTTGTGACTTGAATTGCGAACCATTATCAGACAGTAGACTATTACATACAGGATGATGATAAAAATATTGAAGTTTAAATTTATGAATTACTTCTCTAGATGTTGCTTTCCTTAAAGGATATGTCATAAGAAACTTAGACATTACATCTATTACAGTCAATATAAATGTGTAACCTTGAGATTTCGGAAGTGGTCCTACTGAAATCAACTGAAATCAAATAATGTGGACTGGTAGAATAAACGTGTAAATCATCCTTTTCATTTTTCAAAACAACTTGTTTAGTTCTGGCGCAAGTTAAACAATTCTTCAAATACTGTTTAATACTGAAGTTCATCTTTGGCCAATAATATAATTTCTTACATTTACTGAAAACCTATCTATATCCAAAATGTCCTTGCAAATCATACAGTTTATGTAAGATTTTCGGTATTAATGAAACTGGCACAACTAATCTCCAATTATCTTCAGAAACACATTTTAAAAATAGAATGCTATCTTGGAAAGCATTCTGAGTCTTACAAGGCTTGGAAAATTTCAGTTCTCAATCTTCTGAATTAAAGCACTACAATATGCGTCACGATGTTGAGACACCTTCCAGAATTCCAAAGTATCATCTTCAATAATATCCAATTTTAAGATATTAATAAACAAATCAGATAAAGAAATATTTCCTGTAGTAGTGTCAGGATATCGACTTAATGTGTCAGCCGCTTGATTGTTTACTCCAGAAACATGGTGGATATCATAATCAAAACTTTGTAGTTTTAAACACCATCTATTTAAACGTGGATTTAAAGTTCTTGCTGACTCCAGCTAAGAAAGAGATTTGTGATCTCTGAACAAATTAATTTTATTTCCGGCTACATAAATATAAAATTTCTCAAAAGCAAAAATAATTGCTAAACATTCGATTTCATGTGTACTGTAAGATAACTCAATACCACGATACTTGCATATTGAATAATCCTGGGGTTATCTTCTGGTGTCTCTCCATTTTGCCATAAAACACCTCCAAAACCTTTCTTTGAACCATCTAAATTTATGTTAAAAGGTTTAGAAAAATTAGGCTGTGCTAAAGCTTCTGGAGATATAACCAAATCACGTAACCTTTCAAAAGCTTCTACATGCACTTCCATCCACGTCCAGAGAATATTCGACTTTAGAAGTTCATAAAGTGGGTGGGCAACTTCTGCAAACTTATTCACGAATTTTCTTCTCCAGTTAACTAAACCCAAGAATTTTCGAAGTGACCTTTTGTTATTTGGTGTTGGAAAATTTATTATAGCAGAATTCTTGCTACTATCTACCTTAATTTCATTTCCAGAAAAATATGTCCAAGAAAAGCAATTTCTTTAGAAGCAAATTTGCACTTTGAAAACTTGATGGACATATTAACATCTTTCAATTTTTGCAGAACAGCTTCCAGGTGTGTTAAATGCTTGCTCCTGCCAAGTTTTACTAAAGATCAAGAGATCGTCTAAATAGCAAACAACAAAGTAGTTGAATTCTCGAACCCGAATTTCTCGAAAAAACAAGTATTGATCCAATAGTCGAAATGTCATAATTAAAACGCTTTCTAGCCTCTGAAAAGCATAATAATTCAACATTTTAATGAAAATCATCTATGGCCTGGTATGTAGACAAGATTAATTTCATACGAATACCACCATTGAACGCGTATTTTTCGATCGGTCAAGTATACATCCTATAGTCCAAATGTCAGAATTAAAACGCTCTTCAGGCTCTGAAGAGCATAATAATACACCATTTTTATTAAAATCATCTCTGGCTTGGTCTGTATGGAAAATGAGTTTCAAGTGAGTATTAGCATTTAAACGAATTTCTCGAAAAATTAAGTTTATATCCAATAGTCGAAATGTCATAATTAAAACGCTTTAATGTCTCTAAAAAGCATAATAATTTTACATTTTAATGAAAATCATCTCTGGCTTGGTCTGTAGAGAAAATGAGTTTCAAACGAGTACTAGAATTGAACGTGAAAATACTCGAGACATCAAGTTTCGATCGTATAGTCAGAATGTCATAATTAAAACTCTTTTCAGGCTCTGAAAGGGTTAATAATTCAACATTTTAATGAAAATCATCTCTGGCTTGGTCAGTATAGAAAGTGAGTTTCAAGTGAGTATTTGCATTAAACGCGAATGTAATAATTAAAACTCTTTTCAGACTCTGAAGGGATAATAATTCAAGAGTTTAATGAAAATCATCTCTGGTTTGGTCTGTACTTAAAATTAGTTTGAAACGATTGATGGATTGATTGATTGATTTAGTTCATTTTACTTCGCGTTTTGTGCCTCTTATCTAATTTTCGAAGATGGGGATTGTCAGTGTCGTAGAGGCATTAGCATTTTACATTGTACTCAGTAAATCAATGTTCTACTTCACAGCAAATTATGAAATAACATTAATGTATATAGTTCAAAATCACAACTCTGTTATCTGATGAGTATACTTATTATTTGCACTGATTAAATACATTAATTATGCAAAAATTACTAAGATTCGAACTATATGCAAAACGTTCTTGTTATCTCTTTTCAAATGTTTCTTACAACTGGTTGCTACGCAACAAAACAGTATTCTTTTTCTTTTACACAAGAAGTGATTATATATTTTACAATTTCAAAACAGTCACAACATTCTCCCTCCTTCGGAGAAAAATTTTAGAACATTGGTTTTAAAATTTTAGATAACATGATGAAAACAAACTTCCTCATGACATACATATTGTCATTAATTAACACAGAAAATATTTTAAAACATATCATAATTATTGAAAACATATTAACATTTCTTAATAAATTGCTGTTGAAATCTTTTGAAAGTTTACATAATTCGTCCTTTCTTTCCTGGCTACAATTGAATTTCTTTAAATTGGATACATTATGTGTTCGTACAGTTCCCTTTCCATCCAACGATAACAGTTCACAACAGTTACCATTGGTTTCTTTAACTAAATATGGACCAAGCCACAAGTCCATAAATTTGTGTATTCGTTTACACTCAGCACAGCTTTGTCCATGGTTTTTGACTAATACTATATCATTGGTCTTGTAACGATTTGTTGCAGTAAAATTAGCAAAATCTTACAACTTTCCAACTTCGTTGAAAAAAAATAAATGCTCCGCTCAAAATTACGCGATGTATAATCGCTCATGATTTAATTCTCATGAGTTACGACAGATGGCTCCTATAATCACTTTCCTGTTATCGAATCGTAAAACCACGCCCCCTAAATCAACGGAAGACGAGAACGGTAGACATGTGCAGCTAGAGGCAACAGTCGTGTATTGCGTTTGGTTCCGTCGACTACCTTTTGGTACGCTACATAATGCATCATCGGTAACGACTCTCTGAACTTTGACGTTCTCTACCATGTTACCTATAACACGCGATGAATTGCAAGTGCTTCTTTAAATACAATTCCGGAACATTTGTGGTAAAGGTGCTAACCACAATTTCTTACATTACTTTATTTGTTGGAAATGGACACGTGGATTGCGAAAAAAACCATTTCGACAGTCTGCAAATTATAAGTAATTTTTGGCAATGAAAAATGTTCTACGTTGGAATCCAATCAAGGCGTACGTTGGTCAACGAGGATTTGACGATCAAAAAGTGAAGGAAGTTGGGCACCCACACCTTTTTCCAGGACTACGAGAGTGGCAACATCCAAAATCAAGGTAGGAAACAGTGGATTTGTTACATTAGTGGTGAATAGAAGTGCGACAGACAAAAAGCACGAGTTTAATATTTGAGCCCGATATGTGTGAGTTGCTTTCGAAGTGCGCCATATTACAGAAATAAACCTTCCTTGTACAAAAATGTAAAAAATTCATGTAATTGAGAACTGAATACGGCTTGTTGTAAAATAAACTGTTCTCTTCGATAGTGCGTCGTCTGCCCCTCACTTTAAATTTATAAAATGGAAACGCAAAATACGCGGATGCAAAATTGGGTACCATATCAACTATTCTGCAATGTGCTTACACCAACATTTATATTAACTAGAACAACGGTTGGCATTTTTTATAAGACACCTCGCAAAAGCATACATCAGGTAATCGCGACGAAATTTCGTTAACGTAACTTCGCCTCACATTTCTCCTTTTTGGTCGTTTAGACTTACTTAAAACTTTGTTGTAATTGAATGAGGCAATGAAACACGTAATTTGGGAATGAGCATCTAAAGGGGTGGAACCTTTCTTATACGTACCAATAAGATTTTTTGTAATTTCTTGGTGACGTTTGTCTTTTTCAAAAATGTGGGTTTTCCACATTTTTATGAACTTGTGATCACGAACAAATCGGTGGTTGTTTATTATTGAAGGTGTAAGAAGTGTTCTTTGATTAATGTAATGTAGAATGAAGGAAACTTAAAACTTGGATATAAATGCAAGTTAAAATAAATTGTATACCTTTGACTTAGTTCGATGCGTCGACCTTTTTGAATTCGTTGTTGAGTTCATTGATTATTACTGGAAAAATTACGCTTAAAATCTTTGTAAATTGTTAGAATGCCAAAAATGAGTTACACTATTGTTATTAAATTGTTAAAATTCAATCTTTGACTTTTTTGTTGATGCAATTTACTCTAAGTACCTTAATAATTCGTCGTGCGCTTACACTTACTAGTATGCAAGAGTGTGTGTGATATAGTAGTTAGTGATTGGTAGATTGGTAAAAAGTTGTGTAGTGATAGTTTAGTGACATAATTTATTTTGCAGGGATTGCGCAACGCATTTTTGAAAAACTTTATTGGGAATACGTTCTCCTCCCTTTGGAAATACTTTGTATAAATAATTGCTTTGTGGATATCATTGTAAAGATTGTTACACACCCCTTTTTCATAATCACTACCCCCCCCCATTTAGATTTTGTGACGTATGCCGAGGTGCATATAATTTAGATCCAGGACTCTAGGAAATTGTTTGTAACAAAGAGTGGTCCAGTTTACCCAAAAGATAAAAGCACCCGGCAACTTGGACGTTACAGTCTCTATCCTCGTGTATCTATCACTAGTTTCCTTAGGCTTGATTTTACATTTTTCCTTCAAACGAGATTTGGCAATTAAACATTTATATTTCCAAGGAACTGCTTTCAATGTCTCAGGCCAATCAATTTGGTTTAAAACAGAATCTCTTATTTCATGATGCAAAAATAATTCATTTGGAGTGTATCCCGTTACTTCAGATACGGAGTTATTTAATAGTCCTAAAACAAAACTTAAATATTTTGACCAATGTTCATGATTTTTGTTTATGTACAGTCGTAATATTCTATTTAACTCCTTGTTGTATCGTTCAATAGGATTGGCAAACTGAGAATAAACTGAAGTTGTGATATGCCTTATTTTAAATTCTTCCACAAAAGTTTTCCATTCTTGTGACTTGAATTGCGAACCATTATCAGACAGTAGACTATTACATACAGGATGATGATAAAAATATTGAAGTTTAAATTTATGAATTACTTCTCTAGATGTTGCTTTCCTTAAAGGATATGTCATAAGAAACTTAGACATTACATCTATTACAGTCAATATAAATGTGTAACCTTGAGATTTCGGAAGTGGTCCTACTGAAATCAACTGAAATCAAATAATGTGGACTGGTAGAATAAACGTGTAAATCATCCTTTTCATTTTTCAAAACAACTTGTTTAGTTCTGGCGCAAGTTAAACAATTCTTCAAATACTGTTTAATACTGAAGTTCATCTTTGGCCAATAATATAATTTCTTACATTTACTGAAAACCTATCTATATCCAAAATGTCCTTGCAAATCATACAGTTTATGTAAGATTTTCGGTATTAATGAAACTGGCACAACTAATCTCCAATTATCTTCAGAAACACATTTTAAAAATAGAATGCTATCTTGGAAAGCATTCTGAGTCTTACAAGGCTTGGAAAATTTCAGTTCTCAATCTTCTGAATTAAAGCACTACAATATGCGTCACGATGTTGAGACACCTTCCAGAATTCCAAAGTATCATCTTCAATAATATCCAATTTTAAGATATTAATAAACAAATGAGATAAAGAAATATTTCCTGTAGTAGTGTCAGGATATCGACTTAATGTGTCAGCCGCTTGATTGTTTACTCCAGAAACATGGTGGATATCATAATCAAAACTTTGTAGTTTTAAACACCATCTATTTAAACGTGGATTTAAAGTTCTTGCTGACTCCAGCTAAGAAAGAGATTTGTGATCTCTGAACAAATTAATTTTATTTCCGGCTACATAAATATAAAATTTCTCAAAAGCAAAAATAATTGCTAAACATTCGATTTCATGTGTACTGTAAGATAACTCAATACCACGATACTTGCATATTGAATAATCCTGGGGTTATCTTCTGGTGTCTCTCCATTTTGCCATAAAACACCTCCAAAACCTTTCTTTGAACCATCTAAATTTATGTTAAAAGGTTTAGAAAAATTAGGCTGTGCTAAAGCTTCTGGAGATATAACCAAATCACGTAACCTTTCAAAAGCTTCTACATGCACTTCCATCCACGTCCAGAGAATATTCGACTTTAGAAGTTCATAAAGTGGGTGGGCAACTTCTGCAAACTTATTCACGAATTTTCTTCTCCAGTTAACTAAACCCAAGAATTTTCGAAGTGACCTTTTGTTATTTGGTGTTGGAAAATTTATTATAGCAGAATTCTTGCTACTATCTACCTTAATTTCATTTCCAGAAAAATATGTCCAAGAAAAGCAATTTCTTTAGAAGCAAATTTGCACTTTGAAAACTTGATGGACATATTAACATCTTTCAATTTTTGCAGAACAGCTTCCAGGTGTGTTAAATGCTTGCTCCTGCCAAGTTTTACTAAAGATCAAGAGATCGTCTAAATAGCAAACAACAAAGTAGTTGAATTCTCGAACCCGAATTTCTCGAAAAAACAAGTATTGATCCAATAGTCGAAATGTCATAATTAAAACGCTTTCTAGCCTCTGAAAAGCATAATAATTCAACATTTTAATGAAAATCATCTATGGCCTGGTATGTAGACAAGATTAATTTCATACGAATACCACCATTGAACGCGTATTTTTCGATCGGTCAAGTATACATCCTATAGTCCAAATGTCAGAATTAAAACGCTCTTCAGGCTCTGAAGAGCATAATAATACACCATTTTTATTAAAATCATCTCTGGCTTGGTCTGTATGGAAAATGAGTTTCAAGTGAGTATTAGCATTTAAACGAATTTCTCGAAAAATTAAGTTTATATCCAATAGTCGAAATGTCATAATTAAAACGCTTTAATGTCTCTAAAAAGCATAATAATTTTACATTTTAATGAAAATCATCTCTGGCTTGGTCTGTAGAGAAAATGAGTTTCAAACGAGTACTAGAATTGAACGTGAAAATACTCGAGACATCAAGTTTCGATCGTATAGTCAGAATGTCATAATTAAAACTCTTTTCAGGCTCTGAAAGGGTTAATAATTCAACATTTTAATGAAAATCATCTCTGGCTTGGTCAGTATAGAAAGTGAGTTTCAAGTGAGTATTTGCATTAAACGCGAATGTAATAATTAAAACTCTTTTCAGACTCTGAAGGGATAATAATTCAAGAGTTTAATGAAAATCATCTCTGGTTTGGTCTGTACTTAAAATTAGTTTGAAACGATTGATGGATTGATTGATTGATTTAGTTCATTTTACTTCGCGTTTTGTGCCTCTTATCTAATTTTCGAAGATGGGGATTGTTAGTGTCGTAGAGGCATTAGCATTTTACATTGTACTCAGTAAATCAATGTTCTACTTCACAGCAAATTATGAAATAACATTAATGTATATAGTTCAAAATCACAACTCTGTTATCTGATGAGTATACTTATTATTTGCACTGATTAAATACATTAATTATGCAAAAATTACTAAGATTCGAACTATATGCAAAACGTTCTTGTTATCTCTTTTCAAATGTTTCTTACAACTGGTTGCTACGCAACAAAACAGTATTCTTTTTCTTTTACACAAGAAGTGATTATATATTTTACAATTTCAAAACAGTCACAACATTCTCCCTCCTTCGGAGAAAAATTTTGGAACATTGGTTTTAAAATTTTAGATAACATGATGAAAACAAACTTCCTCATGACATACATATTGTCATTAATTAACACAGAAAATATTTTAAAACATATCATAATTATTGAAAACATATTAACATTTCTTAATAAATTGCTGTTGAAATCTTTTGAAAGTTTACATAATTCGTCCTTTCTTTCCTGGCTACAATTGAATTTCTTTAAATTGGATACATTATGTGTTCGTACAGTTCCCTTTCCATCCAACGATAACAGTTCACAACAGTTACCATTGGTTTCTTTAACTAAATATGGACCAAGCCACAAGTCCATAAATTTGTGTATTCGTTTACACTCAGCACAGCTTTGTCCATGGTTTTTGACTAATACTATATCATTGGTCTTGTAACGATTTGTTGCAGTAAAATTAGCAAAATCTTACAACTTTCCAACTTCGTTGAAAAAAAATAAATGCTCCGCTCAAAATTACGCGATGTATAATCGCTCATGATTTAATTCTCATGAGTTACGACAGATGGCTCCTATAATCACTTTCCTGTTATCGAATCGTAAAACCACGCCCCCTAAATCAACGGAAGACGAGAACGGTAGACATGTGCAGCTAGAGGCAACAGTCGTGTATTGCGTTTGGTTCCGTCGACTACCTTTTGGTACGCTACATAATGCATCATCGGTAACGACTCTCTGAACTTTGACGTTCTCTACCATGTTACCTATAACACGCGATGAATTGCAAGTGCTTCTTTAAATACAATTCCGGAACATTTGTGGTAAAGGTGCTAACCACAATTTCTTACATTACTTTATTTGTTGGAAATGGACACGTGGATTGCGAAAAAAACCATTTCGACAGTCTGCAAATTATAAGTAATTTTTGGCAATGAAAAATGTTCTACGTTGGAATCCAATCAAGGCGTACGTTGGTCAACGAGGATTTGACGATCAAAAAGTGAAGGAAGTTGGGCACCCACACCTTTTTCCAGGACTACGAGAGTGGCAACATCCAAAATCAAGGTAGGAAACAGTGGATTTGTTACATTAGTGGTGAATAGAAGTGCGACAGACAAAAAGCACGAGTTTAATATTTGAGCCCGATATGTGTGAGTTGCTTTCGAAGTGCGCCATATTACAGAAATAAACCTTCCTTGTACAAAAATGTAAAAAATTCATGTAATTGAGAACTGAATACGGCTTGTTGTAAAATAAACTGTTCTCTTCGATAGTGCGTCGTCTGCCCCTCACTTTAAATTTATAAAATGGAAACGCAAAATACGCGGATGCAAAATTGGGTACCATATCAACTATTCTGCAATGTGCTTACACCAACATTTATATTAACTAGAACAACGGTTGGCATTTTTTATAAGACACCTCGCAAAAGCATACATCAGGTAATCGCGACGAAATTTCGTTAACGTAACTTCGCCTCACATTTCTCCTTTTTGGTCGTTTAGACTTACTTAAAACTTTGTTGTAATTGAATGAGGCAATGAAACACGTAATTTGGGAATGAGCATCTAAAGGGGTGGAACCTTTCTTATACGTACCAATAAGATTTTTTGTAATTTCTTGGTGACGTTTGTCTTTTTCAAAAATGTGGGTTTTCCACATTTTTATGAACTTGTGATCACGAACAAATCGGTGGTTGTTTATTATTGAAGGTGTAAGAAGTGTTCTTTGATTAATGTAATGTAGAATGAAGGAAACTTAAAACTTGGATATAAATGCAAGTTAAAATAAATTGTATACCTTTGACTTAGTTCGATGCGTCGACCTTTTTGAATTCGTTGTTGAGTTCATTGATTATTACTGGAAAAATTACGCTTAAAATCTTTGTAAATTGTTAGAATGCCAAAAATGAGTTACACTATTGTTATTAAATTGTTAAAATTCAATCTTTGACTTTTTTGTTGATGCAATTTACTCTAAGTACCTTAATAATTCGTCGTGCGCTTACACTTACTAGTATGCAAGAGTGTGTGTGATATAGTAGTTAGTGATTGGTAGATTGGTAAAAAGTTGTGTAGTGATAGTTTAGTGACATAATTTATTTTGCAGGGATTGCGCAACGCATTTTTGAAAAACTTTATTGGGAATACGTTCTCCTCCCTTTGGAAATACTTTGTATAAATAATTGCTTTGTGGATATCATTGTAAAGATTGTTACACACCCCTTTTTCATAATCACTACCCCCCCCATTTAGATTTTGTGACGTATGCCGAGGTGCATATAATTTAGATCCAGGACTCTAGGAAATTGTTTGTAACAAAGAGTGGTCCAGTTTACCCAAAAGATAAAAGCACCCGGCAACTTGGACGTTACAGTCTCTATCCTCGTGTATCTATCACTAGTTTCCTTAGGCTTGATTTTACATTTTTCCTTCAAACGAGATTTGGCAATTAAACATTTATATTTCCAAGGAACTGCTTTCAATGTCTCAGGCCAATCAATTTGGTTTAAAACAGAATCTCTTATTTCATGATGCAAAAATAATTCATTTGGAGTGTATCCCGTTACTTCAGATACGGAGTTATTTAATAGTCCTAAAACAAAACTTAAATATTTTGACCAATGTTCATGATTTTTGTTTATGTACAGTCGTAATATTCTATTTAACTCCTTGTTGTATCGTTCAATAGGATTGGCAAACTGAGAATAAACTGAAGTTGTGATATGCCTTATTTTAAATTCTTCCACAAAAGTTTTCCATTCTTGTGACTTGAATTGCGAACCATTATCAGACAGTAGACTATTACATACAGGATGATGATAAAAATATTGAAGTTTAAATTTATGAATTACTTCTCTAGATGTTGCTTTCCTTAAAGGATATGTCATAAGAAACTTAGACATTACATCTATTACAGTCAATATAAATGTGTAACCTTGAGATTTCGGAAGTGGTCCTACTGAAATCAACTGAAATCAAATAATGTGGACTGGTAGAATAAACGTGTAAATCATCCTTTTCATTTTTCAAAACAACTTGTTTAGTTCTGGCGCAAGTTAAACAATTCTTCAAATACTGTTTAATACTGAAGTTCATCTTTGGCCAATAATATAATTTCTTACATTTACTGAAAACCTATCTATATCCAAAATGTCCTTGCAAATCATACAGTTTATGTAAGATTTTCGGTATTAATGAAACTGGCACAACTAATCTCCAATTATCTTCAGAAACACATTTTAAAAATAGAATGCTATCTTGGAAAGCATTCTGAGTCTTACAAGGCTTGGAAAATTTCAGTTCTCAATCTTCTGAATTAAAGCACTACAATATGCGTCACGATGTTGAGACACCTTCCAGAATTCCAAAGTATCATCTTCAATAATATCCAATTTTAAGATATTAATAAACAAATCAGATAAAGAAATATTTCCTGTAGTAGTGTCAGGATATCGACTTAATGTGTCAGCCGCTTGATTGTTTACTCCAGAAACATGGTGGATATCATAATCAAAACTTTGTAGTTTTAAACACCATCTATTTAAACGTGGATTTAAAGTTCTTGCTGACTCCAGCTAAGAAAGAGATTTGTGATCTCTGAACAAATTAATTTTATTTCCGGCTACATAAATATAAAATTTCTCAAAAGCAAAAATAATTGCTAAACATTCGATTTCATGTGTACTGTAAGATAACTCAATACCACGATACTTGCATATTGAATAATCCTGGGGTTATCTTCTGGTGTCTCTCCATTTTGCCATAAAACACCTCCAAAACCTTTCTTTGAACCATCTAAATTTATGTTAAAAGGTTTAGAAAAATTAGGCTGTGCTAAAGCTTCTGGAGATATAACCAAATCACGTAACCTTTCAAAAGCTTCTACATGCACTTCCATCCACGTCCAGAGAATATTCGACTTTAGAAGTTCATAAAGTGGGTGGGCAACTTCTGCAAACTTATTCACGAATTTTCTTCTCCAGTTAACTAAACCCAAGAATTTTCGAAGTGACCTTTTGTTATTTGGTGTTGGAAAATTTATTATAGCAGAATTCTTGCTACTATCTACCTTAATTTCATTTCCAGAAAAATATGTCCAAGAAAAGCAATTTCTTTAGAAGCAAATTTGCACTTTGAAAACTTGATGGACATATTAACATCTTTCAATTTTTGCAGAACAGCTTCCAGGTGTGTTAAATGCTTGCTCCTGCCAAGTTTTACTAAAGATCAAGAGATCGTCTAAATAGCAAACAACAAAGTAGTTGAATTCTCGAACCCGAATTTCTCGAAAAAACAAGTATTGATCCAATAGTCGAAATGTGATAATTAAAACGCTTTCTAGCCTCTGAAAAGCATAATAATTCAACATTTTAATGAAAATCATCTATGGCCTGGTATGTAGACAAGATTAATTTCATACGAATACCACCATTGAACGCGTATTTTTCGATCGGTCAAGTATACATCCTATAGTCCAAATGTCAGAATTAAAACGCTCTTCAGGCTCTGAAGAGCATAATAATACACCATTTTTATTAAAATCATCTCTGGCTTGGTCTGTATGGAAAATGAGTTTCAAGTGAGTATTAGCATTTAAACGAATTTCTCGAAAAATTAAGTTTATATCCAATAGTCGAAATGTCATAATTAAAACGCTTTAATGTCTCTAAAAAGCATAATAATTTTACATTTTAATGAAAATCATCTCTGGCTTGGTCTGTAGAGAAAATGAGTTTCAAACGAGTACTAGAATTGAACGTGAAAATACTCGAGACATCAAGTTTCGATCGTATAGTCAGAATGTCATAATTAAAACTCTTTTCAGGCTCTGAAAGGGTTAATAATTCAACATTTTAATGAAAATCATCTCTGGCTTGGTCAGTATAGAAAGTGAGTTTCAAGTGAGTATTTGCATTAAACGCGAATGTAATAATTAAAACTCTTTTCAGACTCTGAAGGGATAATAATTCAAGAGTTTAATGAAAATCATCTCTGGTTTGGTCTGTACTTAAAATTAGTTTGAAACGATTGATGGATTGATTGATTGATTTAGTTCATTTTACTTCGCGTTTTGTGCCTCTTATCTAATTTTCGAAGATGGGGATTGTTAGTGTCGTAGAGGCATTAGCATTTTACATTGTACTCAGTAAATCAATGTTCTACTTCACAGCAAATTATGAAATAACATTAATGTATATAGTTCAAAATCACAACTCTGTTATCTGATGAGTATACTTATTATTTGCACTGATTAAATACATTAATTATGCAAAAATTACTAAGATTCGAACTATATGCAAAACGTTCTTGTTATCTCTTTTCAAATGTTTCTTACAACTGGTTGCTACGCAACAAAACAGTATTCTTTTTCTTTTACACAAGAAGTGATTATATATTTTACAATTTCAAAACAGTCACAACATTCTCCCTCCTTCGGAGAAAAATTTTAGAACATTGGTTTTAAAATTTTAGATAACATGATGAAAACAAACTTCCTCATGACATACATATTGTCATTAATTAACACAGAAAATATTTTAAAACATATCATAATTATTGAAAACATATTAACATTTCTTAATAAATTGCTGTTGAAATCTTTTGAAAGTTTACATAATTCGTCCTTTCTTTCCTGGCTACAATTGAATTTCTTTAAATTGGATACATTATGTGTTCGTACAGTTCCCTTTCCATCCAACGATAACAGTTCACAACAGTTACCATTGGTTTCTTTAACTAAATATGGACCAAGCCACAAGTCCATAAATTTGTGTATTCGTTTACACTCAGCACAGCTTTGTCCATGGTTTTTGACTAATACTATATCATTGGTCTTGTAACGATTTGTTGCAGTAAAATTAGCAAAATCTTACAACTTTCCAACTTCGTTGAAAAAAAATAAATGCTCCGCTCAAAATTACGCGATGTATAATCGCTCATGATTTAATTCTCATGAGTTACGACAGATGGCTCCTATAATCACTTTCCTGTTATCGAATCGTAAAACCACGCCCCCTAAATCAACGGAAGACGAGAACGGTAGACATGTGCAGCTAGAGGCAACAGTCGTGTATTGCGTTTGGTTCCGTCGACTACCTTTTGGTACGCTACATAATGCATCATCGGTAACGACTCTCTGAACTTTGACGTTCTCTACCATGTTACCTATAACACGCGATGAATTGCAAGTGCTTCTTTAAATACAATTCCGGAACATTTGTGGTAAAGGTGCTAACCACAATTTCTTACATTACTTTATTTGTTGGAAATGGACACGTGGATTGCGAAAAAAACCATTTCGACAGTCTGCAAATTATAAGTAATTTTTGGCAATGAAAAATGTTCTACGTTGGAATCCAATCAAGGCGTACGTTGGTCAACGAGGATTTGACGATCAAAAAGTGAAGGAAGTTGGGCACCCACACCTTTTTCCAGGACTACGAGAGTGGCAACATCCAAAATCAAGGTAGGAAACAGTGGATTTGTTACATTAGTGGTGAATAGAAGTGCGACAGACAAAAAGCACGAGTTTAATATTTGAGCCCGATATGTGTGAGTTGCTTTCGAAGTGCGCCATATTACAGAAATAAACCTTCCTTGTACAAAAATGTAAAAAATTCATGTAATTGAGAACTGAATACGGCTTGTTGTAAAATAAACTGTTCTCTTCGATAGTGCGTCGTCTGCCCCTCACTTTAAATTTATAAAATGGAAACGCAAAATACGCGGATGCAAAATTGGGTACCATATCAACTATTCTGCAATGTGCTTACACCAACATTTATATTAACTAGAACAACGGTTGGCATTTTTTATAAGACACCTCGCAAAAGCATACATCAGGTAATCGCGACGAAATTTCGTTAACGTAACTTCGCCTCACATTTCTCCTTTTTGGTCGTTTAGACTTACTTAAAACTTTGTTGTAATTGAATGAGGCAATGAAACACGTAATTTGGGAATGAGCATCTAAAGGGGTGGAACCTTTCTTATACGTACCAATAAGATTTTTTGTAATTTCTTGGTGACGTTTGTCTTTTTCAAAAATGTGGGTTTTCCACATTTTTATGAACTTGTGATCACGAACAAATCGGTGGTTGTTTATTATTGAAGGTGTAAGAAGTGTTCTTTGATTAATGTAATGTAGAATGAAGGAAACTTAAAACTTGGATATAAATGCAAGTTAAAATAAATTGTATACCTTTGACTTAGTTCGATGCGTCGACCTTTTTGAATTCGTTGTTGAGTTCATTGATTATTACTGGAAAAATTACGCTTAAAATCTTTGTAAATTGTTAGAATGCCAAAAATGAGTTACACTATTGTTATTAAATTGTTAAAATTCAATCTTTGACTTTTTTGTTGATGCAATTTACTCTAAGTACCTTAATAATTCGTCGTGCGCTTACACTTACTAGTATGCAAGAGTGTGTGTGATATAGTAGTTAGTGATTGGTAGATTGGTAAAAAGTTGTGTAGTGATAGTTTAGTGACATAATTTATTTTGCAGGGATTGCGCAACGCATTTTTGAAAAACTTTATTGGGAATACGTTCTCCTCCCTTTGGAAATACTTTGTATAAATAATTGCTTTGTGGATATCATTGTAAAGATTGTTACACACCCCTTTTTCATAATCACTACCCCCCCCATTTAGATTTTGTGACGTATGCCGAGGTGCATATAATTTAGATCCAGGACTCTAGGAAATTGTTTGTAACAAAGAGTGGTCCAGTTTACCCAAAAGATAAAAGCACCCGGCAACTTGGACGTTACAGTCTCTATCCTCGTGTATCTATCACTAGTTTCCTTAGGCTTGATTTTACATTTTTCCTTCAAACGAGATTTGGCAATTAAACATTTATATTTCCAAGGAACTGCTTTCAATGTCTCAGGCCAATCAATTTGGTTTAAAACAGAATCTCTTATTTCATGATGCAAAAATAATTCATTTGGAGTGTATCCCGTTACTTCAGATACGGAGTTATTTAATAGTCCTAAAACAAAACTTAAATATTTTGACCAATGTTCATGATTTTTGTTTATGTACAGTCGTAATATTCTATTTAACTCCTTGTTGTATCGTTCAATAGGATTGGCAAACTGAGAATAAACTGAAGTTGTGATATGCCTTATTTTAAATTCTTCCACAAAAGTTTTCCATTCTTGTGACTTGAATTGCGAACCATTATCAGACAGTAGACTATTACATACAGGATGATGATAAAAATATTGAAGTTTAAATTTATGAATTACTTCTCTAGATGTTGCTTTCCTTAAAGGATATGTCATAAGAAACTTAGACATTACATCTATTACAGTCAATATAAATGTGTAACCTTGAGATTTCGGAAGTGGTCCTACTGAAATCAACTGAAATCAAATAATGTGGACTGGTAGAATAAACGTGTAAATCATCCTTTTCATTTTTCAAAACAACTTGTTTAGTTCTGGCGCAAGTTAAACAATTCTTCAAATACTGTTTAATACTGAAGTTCATCTTTGGCCAATAATATAATTTCTTACATTTACTGAAAACCTATCTATATCCAAAATGTCCTTGCAAATCATACAGTTTATGTAAGATTTTCGGTATTAATGAAACTGGCACAACTAATCTCCAATTATCTTCAGAAACACATTTTAAAAATAGAATGCTATCTTGGAAAGCATTCTGAGTCTTACAAGGCTTGGAAAATTTCAGTTCTCAATCTTCTGAATTAAAGCACTACAATATGCGTCACGATGTTGAGACACCTTCCAGAATTCCAAAGTATCATCTTCAATAATATCCAATTTTAAGATATTAATAAACAAATCAGATAAAGAAATATTTCCTGTAGTAGTGTCAGGATATCGACTTAATGTGTCAGCCGCTTGATTGTTTACTCCAGAAACATGGTGGATATCATAATCAAAACTTTGTAGTTTTAAACACCATCTATTTAAACGTGGATTTAAAGTTCTTGCTGACTCCAGCTAAGAAAGAGATTTGTGATCTCTGAACAAATTAATTTTATTTCCGGCTACATAAATATAAAATTTCTCAAAAGCAAAAATAATTGCTAAACATTCGATTTCATGTGTACTGTAAGATAACTCAATACCACGATACTTGCATATTGAATAATCCTGGGGTTATCTTCTGGTGTCTCTCCATTTTGCCATAAAACACCTCCAAAACCTTTCTTTGAACCATCTAAATTTATGTTAAAAGGTTTAGAAAAATTAGGCTGTGCTAAAGCTTCTGGAGATATAACCAAATCACGTAACCTTTCAAAAGCTTCTACATGCACTTCCATCCACGTCCAGAGAATATTCGACTTTAGAAGTTCATAAAGTGGGTGGGCAACTTCTGCAAACTTATTCACGAATTTTCTTCTCCAGTTAACTAAACCCAAGAATTTTCGAAGTGACCTTTTGTTATTTGGTTTTGGAAAATTTATTATAGCAGAATTCTTGCTACTATCTACCTTAATTTCATTTCCAGAAAAATATGTCCAAGAAAAGCAATTTCTTTAGAAGCAAATTTGCACTTTGAAAACTTGATGGACATATTAACATCTTTCAATTTTTGCAGAACAGCTTCCAGGTGTGTTAAATGCTTGCTCCTGCCAAGTTTTACTAAAGATCAAGAGATCGTCTAAATAGCAAACAACAAAGTAGTTGAATTCTCGAACCCGAATTTCTCGAAAAAACAAGTATTGATCCAATAGTCGAAATGTCATAATTAAAACGCTTTCTAGCCTCTGAAAAGCATAATAATTCAACATTTTAATGAAAATCATCTATGGCCTGGTATGTAGACAAGATTAATTTCATACGAATACCACCATTGAACGCGTATTTTTCGATCGGTCAAGTATACATCCTATAGTCCAAATGTCAGAATTAAAACGCTCTTCAGGCTCTGAAGAGCATAATAATACACCATTTTTATTAAAATCATCTCTGGCTTGGTCTGTATGGAAAATGAGTTTCAAGTGAGTATTAGCATTTAAACGAATTTCTCGAAAAATTAAGTTTATATCCAATAGTCGAAATGTCATAATTAAAACGCTTTAATGTCTCTAAAAAGCATAATAATTTTACATTTTAATGAAAATCATCTCTGGCTTGGTCTGTAGAGAAAATGAGTTTCAAACGAGTACTAGAATTGAACGTGAAAATACTCGAGACATCAAGTTTCGATCGTATAGTCAGAATGTCATAATTAAAACTCTTTTCAGGCTCTGAAAGGGTTAATAATTCAACATTTTAATGAAAATCATCTCTGGCTTGGTCAGTATAGAAAGTGAGTTTCAAGTGAGTATTTGCATTAAACGCGAATGTAATAATTAAAACTCTTTTCAGACTCTGAAGGGATAATAATTCAAGAGTTTAATGAAAATCATCTCTGGTTTGGTCTGTACTTAAAATTAGTTTGAAACGATTGATGGATTGATTGATTGATTTAGTTCATTTTACTTCGCGTTTTGTGCCTCTTATCTAATTTTCGAAGATGGGGATTGTTAGTGTCGTAGAGGCATTAGCATTTTACATTGTACTCAGTAAATCAATGTTCTACTTCACAGCAAATTATGAAATAACATTAATGTATATAGTTCAAAATCACAACTCTGTTATCTGATGAGTATACTTATTATTTGCACTGATTAAATACATTAATTATGCAAAAATTACTAAGATTCGAACTATATGCAAAACGTTCTTGTTATCTCTTTTCAAATGTTTCTTACAACTGGTTGCTACGCAACAAAACAGTATTCTTTTTCTTTTACACAAGAAGTGATTATATATTTTACAATTTCAAAACAGTCACAACATTCTCCCTCCTTCGGAGAAAAATTTTAGAACATTGGTTTTAAAATTTTAGATAACATGATGAAAACAAACTTCCTCATGACATACATATTGTCATTAATTAACACAGAAAATATTTTAAAACATATCATAATTATTGAAAACATATTAACATTTCTTAATAAATTGCTGTTGAAATCTTTTGAAAGTTTACATAATTCGTCCTTTCTTTCCTGGCTACAATTGAATTTCTTTAAATTGGATACATTATGTGTTCGTACAGTTCCCTTTCCATCCAACGATAACAGTTCACAACAGTTACCATTGGTTTCTTTAACTAAATATGGACCAAGCCACAAGTCCATAAATTTGTGTATTCGTTTACACTCAGCACAGCTTTGTCCATGGTTTTTGACTAATACTATATCATTGGTCTTGTAACGATTTGTTGCAGTAAAATTAGCAAAATCTTACAACTTTCCAACTTCGTTGAAAAAAAATAAATGCTCCGCTCAAAATTACGCGATGTATAATCGCTCATGATTTAATTCTCATGAGTTACGACAGATGGCTCCTATAATCACTCTCCTGTTATCGAATCGTAAAACCACGCCCCCTAAATCAACGGAAGACGAGAACGGTAGACATGTGCAGCTAGAGGCAACAGTCGTGTATTGCGTTTGGTTCCGTCGACTACCTTTTGGTACGCTACATAATGCATCATCGGTAACGACTCTCTGAACTTTGACGTTCTCTACCATGTTACCTATAACACGCGATGAATTGCAAGTGCTTCTTTAAATACAATTCCGGAACATTTGTGGTAAAGGTGCTTACCACAATTTCTTAAATTACGTTATTTGTTGGAAATGGACACGTGGATTGCGAAAAAGACCATTTCGACAGTCTGCAAATTATAAGTAATTTTTGGCAATGAAAAATGTTCTACGTCGGAATCCAATCAAGGCGTACGTTGGTCAACGAGGATTTGACGATCAAAAAGTGAAGGAAGTTGGGCACCCACACCTTTTTCCAGGACTACGAGAGTGGCAACATCCAAAATCAAGGTAGGAAACAGTGGATTTGTTACATTAGTGGTGAATAGAAGTGCGACAGACAAAAAGCACGAGTTTAATATTTGAGCCCGATATGTGTGAGTTGCTTACGAAGTGCGCCATATTACAGAAATAAACCTTCCTTGTACAAAAATGGAAAAAATTCACGTAATTGAGAACTGAATACGGCTTGTTGTAAAATAAACTGTTCTCTTCGATAGTGCGTCGTCTGTCCCTCACTTTAAATTTATAAAATGGAAACGCAAAATACGCGGATGCAAAATTGGGTACCATATCAACTATTCTGCAATGTGCTTACACCAACATTTATATTAACTAGAACAACGGTTGGCATTTTTTATAAGACACCTCGCAAAAGCATACATCAGGTAATCGCGACGAAATTTCGTTAACGTAACTTCCCCTCACATTTCTCCTTTTTGGTCGTTTAGACTTAGTTAAAACTTTGTTGTAATTGAATGAGGCAATGAAACACGTAATTTGGGAATGAGCATCTAAAGGGGTGGAACCTTTCTTATACGTACCAATAAGATTTTTTGTAATTTCTTGGTGACGTTTGTCTTTTTCAAAAATGTGGGTTTTCCACATTTTTATGAACTTGTGATCACGAACAAATCGGTGGTTGTTTATTATTGAAGGTGTAAGAAGTGTTCTTTGATTAATGTAATGTAGAATGAAGGAAACTTAAAACTTGGATATAAATGCAAGTTAAAATAAATTGTATACCTTTGACTTAGTTCGATGCGTCGACCTTTTTGAATTCGTTGTTGAGTTCATTGATTATTACTGGAAAAATTACGCTTAAAATCGTTGTAAATTGTTAGAATGCCAAAAATGAGTTACACTATTGTTATTAAATTGTTAAAATTGAATCTTTGACTTTTTTGTTGATGCAATTTACTCTAAGTACCTTTCTAATTCGTCGTGCGCTTACACTTACTAGTATGCAAGAGTGTGTGTGATATAGTAGTTAGTGATTGGTAGATTGGTAAAAAGTTGTGTAGTGATAGTTTAGTGACATAATTTATTTTGCAGGGATTGCGCAACGCATTTTTGAAAAACTTTATTGGGAATACGTTCTCCTCCCTTTGGAAATACTTTGTATAAATAATTGCTTTGTGGATATCATTGTAAAGATTGTTACACTCCCCTTTTTCATAATCACTACCCCCCCATTTAGATTTTGTGACGTATGCCGTGGTGCATATAATTTAGATACAGGACTCTAGGAAATTGTTTGTAACAAAGAGTGGCCCAGTTTACCCAAAAGATAAAAGCACCCGGCAACTTGGACGTTACAGTCTCTATCCTCGTGTATCTATCACTAATTTCCTTAGGCTTGATTTTATATTTTTCCTTCAAACGACATTTGGCAATTAAACATTTATATTTCCAAGGAACTGCTTTCAATGTCTCAGGCCAATCAATTTGGTTTAAAACAGAATCTCTTATTTCATGATGCAAAAATAATTCATTTGGAGTGTATCCCGTTACTTCAGATACGGAGTTATTTAATAGTCCTAAAACAAAACTTAAATATTTTGACCAATGTTCATGATTTTTGTTTATGTACAGTCGTAATAATCTATTTAACTCCTTGTTGTATCGTTCAATAGGATTGGCAAAGTGAGAATAAACTGAAGTTGTGATATGCCTTATTTTAAATTCTTCCACAAAAGTTTTCCATTCTTGTGACTTGAATTGCGAACCATTATCAGACAGTAGACTATTACATACAGGATGATGATAAAAATATTGAAGTTTAAATTTATGAATTACTTCTCTAGATGTTGCTTTCCTTAAAGGATATGCCATAAGAAACTTAGACATTACATCTATTACAGTCAATATAAATGTGTAACCTTGAGATTTCGGAAGTGGTCCTACTGAAATCAAATAATGTGGACTGGTAGAATAAACGTGTAAATCATCCTTTTCATTTTTCAAAACAACTTGTTTAGTTCTGGCGCAAGTTAAACAATTCTTCAAATACTGTTTAATACTGAAGTTCATCTTTGGCCAATAATATCATTTCTTACATTTACTGAAAACCTATCTATATCCAAAATGTCCTTGCAAATCATACAGTTTATGTAAGATTTTCGGTATTAATGAAACTGGCACAACTAATCTCCAATTATCTTCAGAAACACATTTTAAAAATAGAATGCTATCTTGGAAAGCATTCTGAGTCTTACAAGACTTGGAAAATTTCAGTTCTCAATCTTCTGAATTAAAGCACTACAATATGCGTCACGATGTTGAGACTCCTTCCAGAATTCCAAAGTATCATCTTCAATAATATCCAATTTTAAGATATTAATAAACAAATCAGATAAAGAAATATTTCCTGTAGTAGTGTCAGGATATCGACTTAATGTGTCAGCCGCTTGATTGTTTACTCCAGAAACATGGTGGATATCATAATCAAAACTTTGTAGTTTTAAACACCATCTATTTAAACGTGGATTTAAAGTTCTTGCTGACTCCAGCCAAGAAAGAGATTTGTGATCTCTGAACAAATTAATTTTAGTTCCGGCTACATAAATATAAAATTTCTCAAAAGCAAAAATAATTGCTAAACATTCGATTTCATGTGTACTGTAAGATAACTCAATACCACGATACTTGCATATTGAATAATCCTGGGGTTATCTTCTGGTGTCTCTCCATTTTGCCATAAAACACCTCCAAAACCTTTCTTTGAACCATCTAAATTTATGTTAAAAGGTTTTGAAAAATTAGGCTCTGCTAAAGCTTCTGGAGATATAACCAAATCACGTAACCTTTCAAAAGCTTCTACATGCACTTCCATCCACGTCCAGAGAATATTCGACTTTAGAAGTTCATAAAGTGGGTGGGCAACTTCTGCAAACTTATTCACGAATTTTCTTCTCCAGTTAACTAAACCCAAGAATTTTCGAAGTGACCTTTTGTTATTTGGTGTTGGAAAATTTATTATAGCAGAATTCTTGCTACTATCTACCTTAATTTCATTTCCAGAAAAATATGTCCAAGAAAAGCAATTTCTTTAGAAGCAAATTTGCACTTTGAAAACTTGATGGACATATTAACATCTTTCAATTTTTGCAGAACAGCTTCCAGGTGTGTTAAATGCTTGCTCCTGCCAAGTTTTACTAAAGATCAAGAGATCGTCTAAATAGCAAACAACAAAGTAGTTGAATTCTCGAACCCGAATTTCTCGAAAAAACAAGTATTGATCCTATAGTCGAAATGTGATAATTAAAACGCTTTCTAGCCTCTGAAAAGCATAATAATTCAACATTTTAATCAAAATCATCTATGGCTTGGTATGTAGAGAAGATTAATTTCATACGAATACCACCATTGAACGCGTATTTTTCGATCGGTCAAGTATACATCCTATAGTCCAAATGTCAGAATTAAAACGCTCTTCAGGCTCTGAAGAGCATAATAATACACCATTTTTATTAAAATCATCTCTGGCTTGGTCTGTATGGAAAATGAGTTTCAAGTGAGTATTAGCATTTAAACGAATTTCTCGAAAAATTAAGTTTATATCCAATAGTCGAAATGTCATAATTAAAACGCTTTAATGTCTCTAAAAAGCATAATAATTTTACATTTTAATGAAAATCATCTCTGGCTTGGTCTGTAGAGAAAATGAGTTTCAAACGAGTACTAGAATTGAACGTGAAAATACTCGAGACATCAAGTTTCGATCGTATAGTCAGAATGTCATAATTAAAACTCTTTTCAGGCTCTGAAAGGGTTAATAATTCAACATTTTAATGAAAATCATCTCTGGCTTGGTCAGTATAGAAAGTGAGTTTCAAGTGAGTATTTGCATTAAACGCGAATGTAATAATTAAAACTCTTTTCAGACTCTGAAGGGATAATAATTCAAGAGTTTAATGAAACTCATCTCTGGTTTGGTCTGTACTTAAAATTAGTTTGAAACGATTGATGGATTGATTGATTGATTTAGTTCATTTTACTTCGCGTTTTGTGCCTCTTATCTAATTTTCGAAGATGGGGATTGTTAGTGTCGTAGAGGCATGAGCATTTTACATTGTACTCAGTAAATCAATGTTCTACTTCACAGCAAATTATGAAATAACATTAATGTATATAGTTCAAAATCACAACTCTGTTATCTGATGAGTATACTTATTATTTGCACTGATTAAATACATTAATTATGCAAAAATTACTAAGATTCGAACTATATGCAAAACGTTCTTGTTATCTCTTTTCAAATGTTTCTTACAACTGGTTGCTACGCAACAAAACAGTATTCTTTTTCTTTTACACAAGAAGTGATTATATATTTTACAATTTGAAAACAGTCACAACATTCTCCCTCCTTCGGAGAAAAATTTTAGAACATTGGTTTTAAAATTTTAGATAACATGATGAAAACAAACTTCCTCATGACATACATATTGTCATTAATTAACACAGAAAATATTTTAAAACATATCATAATTATTGAAAACATATTAACATTTCTTAATAAATTGCTGTTGAAATCTTTTGAAAGTTTACATAATTCGTCCTTTCTTTCCTGGCTACAATTGAATTTCTTTAAATTGGATACATTATGTGTTCGTACAGTTCCCTTTCCATCCAACGATAACAGTTCACAACAGTTACCATTGGTTTCTTTAACTAAATATGGACCAAGCCACAAGTCCATAAATTTGTGTATTCGTTTACACTCAGCACAGCTTTGTCCATGGTTTTTGACTAATACTATATCATTGGTCTTGTAACGATTTGTTGCAGTAAAATTAGCAAAATCTTACAACTTTCCAACTTCGTTGAAAAAAAATAAATGCTCCGCTCAAAATTACGCGATGTATAATCGCTCATGATTTAATTCTCATGAGTTACGACAGATGGCTCCTATAATCACTCTCCTGTTATCGAATCGTAAAACCACGCCCCCTAAATCAACGGAAGACGAGAACGGTAGACATGTGCAGCTAGAGGCAACAGTCGTGTATTGCGTTTGGTTCCGTCGACTACCTTTTGGTACGCTACATAATGCATCATCGGTAACGACTCTCTGAACTTTGACGTTCTCTACCATGTTACCTATAACACGCGATGAATTGCAAGTGCTTCTTTAAATACAATTCCGGAACATTTGTGGTAAAGGTGCTTACCACAATTTCTTAAATTACGTTATTTGTTGGAAATGGACACGTGGATTGCGAAAAAAACCATTTCGACAGTCTGCAAATTATAAGTAATTTTTGGCAATGAAAAATGTTCTACGTCGGAATCCAATCAAGGCGTACGTTGGTCAACGAGGATTTGACGATCAAAAAGTGAAGGAAGTTGGGCACCCACACCTTTTTCCAGGACTACGAGAGTGGCAACATCCAAAATCAAGGTAGGAAACAGTGGATTTGTTACATTAGTGGTGAATAGAAGTGCGACAGACAAAAAGCACGAGTTTAATATTTGAGCCCGATATGTGTGAGTTGCTTACGAAGTGCGCCATATTACAGAAATAAACCTTCCTTGTACAAAAATGTAAAAAATTCACGTAATTGAGAACTGAATACGGCTTGTTGTAAAATAAACTGTTCTCTTCGATAGTGCGTCGTCTGTCCCTCACTTTAAATTTATAAAATGGAAACGCAAAATACGCGGATGCAAAATTGGGTACCATATTAACTATTCTGCAATGTGCTTACACCAACATTTATATTAACTAGAACAACGGTTGGCATTTTTTATAAGACACCTCGCAAAAGCATACATCAGGTAATCGCGACGAAATTTCGTTAACGTAACTTCCCCTCACATTTCTCCTTTTTGGTCGTTTAGACTTAGTTAAAACTTTGTTGTAATTGAATGAGGCAATGAAACACGTAATTTGGGAATGAGCATCTAAAGGGGTGGAACCTTTCTTATACGTACCAATAAGATTTTTTGTAATTTCTTGGTGACGTTTGTCTTTTTCAAAAATGTGGGTTTTCCACATTTTTATGAACTTGTGATCACGAACAAATCGGTGGTTGTTTATTATTGAAGGTGTAAGAAGTGTTCTTTGATTAATGTAATGTAGAATGAAGGAAACTTAAAACTTGGATATAAATGCAAGTTAAAATAAATTGTATACCTTTGACTTAGTTCGATGCGTCGACCTTTTTGAATTCGTTGTTGAGTTCATTGATTATTACTGGAAAAATTACGCTTAAAATCGTTGTAAATTGTTAGAATGCCAAAAATGAGTTACAATATTGTTATTAGAATTGTTAAAATTGAATCTTTGACTTTTTTGTTGATGCAATTTACTCTAAGTACCTTTCTAATTCGTCGTGCGCTTACACTTACTAATATGCAAGAGTGTGTGTGATATAGTAGTTAGTGATTGGTAGATTGGTAAAAAGTTGTGTAGTGATAGTTTAGTGACATAATTTATTTTGCAGGGATTGCGCAACGCATTTTTGAAAAACTTTATTGGGAATACGTTCTCCTCCCTTTGGAAATACTTTGTATAAATAATTGCTTTGTGGATATCATTGTAAAGATTGTTACACTCCCCTTTTTCATAATCACTACCCCCCCATTTAGATTTTGTGACGTATGCCGTGGTGCATATAATTTAGATACAGGACTCTAGGAAATTGTTTGTAACAAAGAGTGGCCCAGTTTACCCAAAAGATAAAAGCACCCGGCAACTTGGACGTTACAGTCTCTATCCTCGTGTATCTATCACTAGTTTCCTTAGGCTTGATTTTATATTTTTCCTTCAAACGACATTTGGCAATTAAACATTTATATTTCCAAGGAACTGCTTTCAATGTCTCAGGCCAATCAATTTGGTTTAAAACAGAATCTCTTATTTCATGATGCAAAAATAATTCATTTGGAGTGTATCCCGTTACTTCAGATACGGAGTTATTTAATAGTCCTAAAACAAAACTTAAATATTTTGACCAATGTTCATGATTTTTGTTTATGTACAGTCGTAATAATCTATTTCACTCCTTGTTGTATCGTTCAATAGGATTGGCAAACTGAGAATAAACTGAAGTTGTGATATGCCTTATTTTAAATTCTTCCACAAAAGTTTTCTATTCTTGTGACTTGAATTGCGAACCATTATCAGACAGTAGACTATTACATACAGGATGATGATAAAAATATTGAAGTTTAAATTTATGAATTACTTCTCTAGATGTTGCTTTCCTTAAAGGATATGCCATAAGAAACTTAGACATTACATCTATTTCAGTCAATATAAATGTGTAACCTTGAGATTTCGGAAGTGGTCCTACTGAAATCAAATAATGTGGACTGGTAGAATAAACGTGTAAATCATCCTTTTCATTTTTCAAAACAACTTGTTTAGTTCTGGCGCAAGTTAAACAATTCTTCAAATACTGTTTAATACTGAAGTTCATCTTTGGCCAATAATATCATTTCTTACATTTACTGAAAACCTATCTATATCCAAAATGTCCTTGCAAATCATACAGTTTATGTAAGATTTTCGGTATTAATGAAACTGGCACAACTAATCTCCAATTATCTTCAGAAACACATTTTAAAAATAGAATGCTATCTTGGAAAGCATTCTGAGTCTTACAAGACTTGGAAAATTTCAGTTCTCAATCTTCTGAATTAAAGCACTACAATATGCGTCACGATGTTGAGACTCCTTCCAGAATTCCAAAGTATCATCTTCAATAATATCCAATTTTAAGATATTAATAAACAAATCAGATAAAGAAATATTTCCTGTAGTAGTGTCAGGATATCGACTTAATGTGTCAGCCGCTTGATTGTTTACTCCAGAAACATGGTGGATATCATAATCAAAACTTTGTAGTTTTAAACACCATCTATTTAAACGTGGATTTCAAGTTCTTGCTGACTCCAGCCAAGAAAGAGATTTGTGATCTCTGAACAAATTAATTTTAGTTCCGGCTACATAAATATAAAATTTCTCAAAAGCAAAAATAATTGCTAAACATTCGATTTCATGTGTACTGTAAGATAACTCAATACCACGATACTTGCATATTGAATAATCCTGGGGTTATCTTCTGGTGTCTCTCCATTTTGCCATAAAACACCTCCAAAACCTTTCTTTGAACCATCTAAATTTATGTTAAAAGGTTTAGAAAAATTAGGCTGTGCTAAAGCTTCTGGAGATATAACCAAATCACGTAACCTTTCAAAAGCTTCTACATGCACTTCCATCCACGTCCAGAGAATATTCGACTTTAGAAGTTCATAAAGTGGGTGGGCAACTTCTGCAAACTTATTCACGAATTTTCTTCTCCAGTTAACTAAACCCAAGAATTTTCGAAGTGACCTTTTGTTATTTGGTGTTGGAAAATTTATTATAGCAGAATTCTTGCTACTATCTACCTTAATTTCATTTCCAGAAAAATATGTCCAAGAAAAGCAATTTCTTTAGAAGCAAATTTGCACTTTGAAAACTTGATGGACATATTAACATCTTTCAATTTTTGCAGAACAGCTTCCAGGTGTGTTAAATGCTTGCTCCTGCCAAGTTTTACTAAAGATCAAGAGATCGTCTAAATAGCAAACAACAAAGTAGTTGAATTCTCGAACCCGAATTTCTCGAAAAAACAAGTATTGATCCTATAGTCGAAATGTGATAATTAAAACGCTTTCTAGCCTCTGAAAAGCATAATAATTCAACATTTTAATGAGAATCATCTATGGCTTGGTATGTAGACAATATTAATTTCATACGAATACCACCATTGAACGCGTATTTTTCGATCGGTCAAGTATACATCCTATAGTCCAAATGTCAGAATTAAAACGCTCTTCAGGCTCTGAAGAGCATAATAATACACCATTTTTATTAAAATTATCTCTGGCTTGGTCTGTATGGAAAATGAGTTTCAAGTGAGTATTTGCATTAAACGCGAATGTAATAATTAAAACTCTTTTCAGACTCTGAAGGGATAATAATTCAAGAGTTTAATGAAAATCATCTCTGGTTTGGTCTGTACTTAAAATTAGTTTGAAACGATTGATGGATTGATTGATTGATTTAGTTCATTTTACTTCGCGTTTTGTGCCTCTTGTCTAATTTTCGAAGATGGGGATTGCTAGTGTCGTAGAGGCATGAGCATTTTACATTGTACTCAGTAAATCACTGTTTTACTTCACAGCAAATTATGAAATAACATTAATGTATATAGTTCAAAATCACAACTCTGTTATCTGATGAGTATACTTATTATTTGCACTGATTAAATACATTAATTATGCAAAAATTACTAAGATTCGAACTATATGCAAAACGTTCTTGTTATCTCTTTTCAAATGTTTCTTACAACTGGTTGCTAAGCAACAAAACAGTATGCTATGACATTTCTTTCTTTTTCTTTTACACAAGAAGTGATTATATATTTTACAATTTGAAAACAGTCACAACATTCTCCCTCCTTCGGAGAAAAATTTTAGAACATTGGTTTTAAAATTTTTAGATAACATGATGAAAACAAACTTCCTCATGACATACATATTGTCATTAATTAACACAGAAAATATTTTAATACATATCATAATTATTGAAAACATATTAACATTTCTTAATAAATTTGCTGTTGAAATCTTTTGAAAGTTTACATAATTCGTCCTTTCTTTCCTGGCTACAATTGAATTTCTTTAAATTGGATACATTATGTGTTTGTACAGTTCCCTTTCCATCCAACGATAACAGTTCACAACAGTTACCATTGGTTTCTTTAACTAAATATGGACCAAGCCACAAGTCCATAAATTTGTGTATTCGTTTACACTCAGCACAGCTTTGTCCATGGTTTTTGACTAATACTATATCATTGGTCTTGTAACGATTTGTTGCAGTAAAATTAGCAAAATCTTACAACTTTCCAACTTCGTTGAAAAAAAATAAATGCTCCGCTCAAAATTACGCGATGTATAATCGCTCATGATTTAATTCTCATGAGTTACGACAGATGGCTCCTATAATCACTCTCCTGTTATCGAATCGTAAAACCACGCCCCCTAAATCAACGGAAGACGAGAACGGTAGACATGTGCAGCTAGAGGCAACAGTCGTGTATTGCGTTTGGTTCCGTCGACTACCTTTTGGTACGCTACATAATGCATCATCGGTAACGACTCTCTGAACTTTGACGTTCTCTACCATGTTACCTATAACACGCGATGAATTGCAAGTGCTTCTTTAAATACAATTCCGGAACATTTGTGGTAAAGGTGCTAACCACAATTTCTTAAATTACGTTATTTGTTGGAAATGGACACGTGGATTGCGAAAAAGACCATTTCGACAGTCTGCAAATTATAAGTAATTTTTGGCAATGAAAAATGTTCTACGTCGGAATCCAATCAAGGCGTACGTTGGTCAACGAGGATTTGACGATCAAAAAGTGAAGGAAGTTGGGCACCCACACCTTTTTCCAGGACTACGAGAGTGGCAACATCCAAAATCAAGGTAGGAAACAGTGGATTTGTTACATTAGTGGTGAATAGAAGTGCGACAGACAAAAAGCACGAGTTTAATATTTGAGCCCGATATTGTGAGTTGCTTACGAAGTGCGCCATATTACAGAAATAAACCTTCCTTGTACAAAAATGTAAAAAATTCACGTAATTGAGAACTGAATACGGCTTGTTGTAAAATAAACTGTTCTCTTCGATAGTGCGTCGTCTGTCCCTCACTTTAAATTTATAAAATGGAAACGCAAAATACGCGGATGCAAAATTGGGTACCATATTAACTATTCTGCAATGTGCTTACACCAACATTTATATTAACTAGAACAACGGTTGGCATTTTTTATAAGACACCTCGCAAAAGCATACATCAGGTAATCGCGACGAAATTTCGTTAACGTAACTTCCCCTCACATTTCTCCTTTTTGGTCGTTTAGACTTAGTTAAAACTTTGTTGTAATTGAATGAGGCAATGAAACACGTAATTTGGGAATGAGCATCTAAAGGGGTGGAACCTTTCTTATACGTACCAATAAGATTTTTTGTAATTTCTTGGTGACGTTTGTCTTTTTCAAAAATGTGGGTTTTCCACATTTTTATGAACTTGTGATCACGAACAAATCGGTGGTTGTTTATTATTGAAGATGTAAGAAGTGTTCTTTGATTAATGTAATGTAGAATGAAGGAAACTTAAAACTTGGATATAAATGCAAGTTAAAATAAATTGTATACCTTTGACTTAGTTCGATGCGTCGACCTTTTTGAATTCGTTGTTGAGTTCATTGATTATTACTGGAAAAATTACGCTTAAAATCGTTGTAAATTGTTAGAATGCCAAAAATGAGTTACACTATTGTTATTAAATTGTTAAAATTGAATCTTTGACTTTTTTGTTTTACCTTCCTAATTCGTCGTGCGCTTACACTTACTAGTATGCAAGAGTGTGTGTGATATAGTAGTTAGTGATTGGTAGATTGGTAAAAAGTTGTGTAGTGATAGTTTAGTGACATAATTTATTTTGCAGGGATTGCGCAACGCATTTTTGAAAAACTTTATTGGGAATACGTTCTCCTCCCTTTGGAAATACTTTGTATAAATAATTGCTTTGTGGATATCATTGTAAAGATTGTTACACTCCCCTTTTTCATAATCACTACCCCCCCCCCATTTAGATTTTGTGACGTATGCCGAGGTGCATATAATTTAGATCCAGGACTCTAGGAAATTGTTTGTAACAGAGAGTGGCCCAGTTTACACAAAAGATAAAAGCACCCGGCAACTTGGACGTTACAGTCTCTATCCTCGTGTATCTATCACTAGTTTCCTTAGGCTTGATTTTATATTTCTCCTTCAAACGACATTTGGCAATTAAACATTTATATTTCCAAGGAACTGCTTTCAATGTCTCAGGCCAATCAATTTGGTTTAAAACAGAATCTCTTATTTCATGATGCAAAAATAATTCATTTGGAGTGTATCCCGTTACTTCAGATACGGAGTTATTTAATAGTCCTAGAACAAAACTTAAATATTTTGACCAATGTTCATGATTTTTGTTTATGTACAGTCGTAATAATCTATTTCACTCCTTGCTGTATCGTTCAATAGGATTGGCAAACTGAGAATAAACTGAAGTTGTGATATGCCTTTTTTTAAATTCTTCCACAAAAGTTTTCCATTCTTGTGACTTGAATTGCGAACCATTATCAGACAGTAGACTATTACATACAGGATAATGATAAAAATATTGCAGTTTAAATTTATGAATTACTTCTCTAGATGTTGCTTTCCTTAAAGGATATGCCATAAGAAACTTAGACATTACATCTATTACAGTCAATATAAATGTGTAACCTTGAGATTTCGGAAGTGGTCCTATCAAATCAACTGAAATCAAATAATGTGGACTGGTAGAATAAACGTGTAAATCATCCTTTTCATTTTTCAAAACAACTTGTTTAGTTCTGGCGCAAGTTAAACAATTCTTCAAATACTGTTTAATACTGAAGTTCATCTTTGGCCAATAATATCATTTCTTACATTTACTGAAAACCTATCTATATCCAAAATGTCCTTGCAAATCATACAGTTTATGTAAGATTTTCGGTATTAATGAAACTGGCACAACTAATCTCCAATTATCTTCAGAAACACATTTTAAAAATAGAATGCTATCTTGGAAAGCATTCTGAGTCTTACAAGACTTGGAAAATTTCAGTTCTCAATCTTCTGAATTAAAGCACTACAATATGCGTCACGATGTTGAGACTCCTTCCAGAATTCCAAAGTATCATCTTCAATAATATCCAATTTTAAGATATTAATAAACAAATCAGATAAAGAAATATTTCCTGTAGTAGTATCAGGATATCGACTTAATGTGTCAGCCGCTTGATTGTTTACTCCAGAAACATGGTGGATATCATAATCAAAACTTTGTAGTTTTAAACACCATCTATTTAAACGTGGATTTAAAGTTCTTGCTGACTCCAGCCAAGAAAGAGATTTGTGATCTCTGAACAAATTAATTTTAGTTCCGGCTACATAAATATAAAATTTCTCAAAAGCAAAAATAATTGCTAAACATTCGATTTCATGTGTACTGTAAGATAACTCAATACCACGATACCTGCATATTGAATAATCCTGGGGTTATCTTCTGGTGTCTCTCCATTTTGCCATAAAACACCTCCAAAACCTTTCTTTGAACCATCTAAATTTATGTTAAAAGGTTTAGAAAAATTAGGCTGTGCTAAAGCTTCTGGAGATATAACCAAATCACGTAACCTTTCAAAAGCTTCTACATGCACTTCCATCCACGTCCAGAGAATATTCGACTTTAGAAGTTCATAAAGTGGGTGGGCAACTTCTGCAAATTTATTCACGAATTTTCTTCTCCAGTTAACTAAACCCAAGAATTTTCGAAGTGACCTTTTGTTATTTGGTGTTGGAAAATTTATTATAGCAGAATTCTTGCTACTATCTACCTTAATTTCATTTCCAGAAAAATATGTCCAAGAAAAGCAATTTCTTTAGAAGCAAATTTGCACTTTGAAAACTTGATGGACATATTAACATCTTTCAATTTTTGCAGAACAGCTTCCAGGTGTGTTAAATGCTTGCTCCTGCCAAGTTTTACTAAAGATCAAGAGATCGTCTAAATAGCAAACAACAAAGTAGTTGAATTCTCGAACCCGAATTTCTCGAAAAAACAAGTATTGATCCTATAGTCGAAATGTGATAATTAAAACGCTTTCTAGCCTCTGAAAAGCATAATAATTCAACATTTTCATGAAAATCATCTATGGCTTGGTATGTAGACAAGATTAATTTCATAAGAATACCACCATTGAACGCGTATTTTTCGATCGGTCAAGTATACATCCTATAGTCCAAATGTCAGAATTAAAACGCTCTTCAGGCTCTGAAGAGCATAATAATACACCATCTTTATTAAAATCATCTCTGGCTTGGTCTGTATGGAAAATGAGTTTCAAGTGAGTATTAGCATTTAAACGAATTTCTCGAAAAATTAAGTTTATATCCAATAGTCGAAATGTCATAATTAAAACGCTTTAATGTCTCTAAAAAGCATAATAATTTTACATTTTAATGAAAATCATCTCTGGCTTGGTCTGTAGAGAAAATGAGTTTCAAACGAGTACTAGAATTGAACGTGAAAATACTCGAGACATCAAGTTTCGATCGTATAGTCAGAATGTCATAATTAAAACTCTTTTCAGGCTCTGAAAGGGTTAATAATTCAACATTTTAATGAAAATCATCTCTGGCTTGGTCAGTATAGAAAATGAGTTTCAAGTGAGTATTTGCATTAAACGCGAATGTAATAATTAAAACTCTTTTCAGACTCTGAAGGGATAATAATTCAAGACTTTAATGAAAATCATCTCTGGTTTGGTCTGTACTTAAAATTAGTTTGAAACGATTGATGGATTGATTGATTGATTTAGTTCATTTTACTTCGCGTTTTGTGCCTCTTGTCTAATTTTCGAAGATGGGGATTGCTAGTGTCGTAGAGGCATGAGCATTTTACATTGTACTCAGTAAATCACTGTTCTACTTCACAGCAAATTATGAAATAACATTAATGTATATAGTTCAAAATCACAACTCTGTTATCTGATGAGTATACTTATTATTTGCACTGATTAAATACATTAATTATGCAAAAATTACTAAGATTCGAACTATATGCAAAACGTTCTTGTTATCTCTTTTCAAATGTTTCTTACAACTGGTTGCTACGCAACAAAACAGTATTCTTTTACTTTTACACAAGAAGTGATTATATATTTTACAATTTGAAAACAGTCACAACATTCTCCCTCCTTCGGAGAAAAATTTTAGAACATTGGTTTTAAAATTTTTAGATAACATGATGAAAACAAACTTCCTCATGACATACATATTGTCATTAATTAACACAGAAAATATTTTAAAACATATCATAATTATTGAAAACATATTAACATTTCTTAATAAATTGCTGTTGAAATCTTTTGAAAGTTTACATAATTCGTCCTTTCTTTCCTGGCTACAATTGAATTTCTTTAAATTGGATACATTATGTGTTTGTACAGTTCCCTTTCCATCCAACGATAACAGTTCACAACAGTTACCATTGGTTTCTTTAACTAAATATGGACCAAGCTACAAGTCCATAAATTTGTGTATTCGTTTACACTCAGCACAGCTTTGTCCATGGTTTTTGACTAATACTATATCATTGGTCTTGTAACGATTTGTTGCAGTAAAATTAGCAAAATCTTACAACTTTCCAACTTCGTTGAAAAAAAATAAATGCTCCGCTCAAAATTACGCGATGTATAATCGCTCATGATTTAATTCTCATGAGTTACGACAGATGGCTCCTATAATCACTCTCCTGTTATCGAATCGTAAAACCACGCCCCCTAAATCAACGGAAGACGAGAACGGTAGACATGTGCAGCTAGAGGCAACAGTCGTGTATTGCGTTTGGTTCCGTCGACTACCTTTTGGTACGCTACATAATGCATCATCGGTTACGACTCTCTGAACTTTGACGTTCTCTACCATGTTACCTATAACACGCGATGAATTGCAAGTGCTTCTTTAAATACAATTCCGGAACATTTGTGGTAAAGGTGCTAACCACAATTTCTTAAATTACGTTATTTGTTGGAAATGGACACGTGGATTGCGAAAAAACCATTTCGACAGTCTGCAAATTATAAGTAATTTTTGGCAATGATAAATGTTCTACGTCGGAATCCAATCAAGGCGTACGTTGGTCAACGAGGATTTGACGATCAAAAAGTGAAGGAAGTTGGGCACCCACACCTTTTTGCAGGACTACGAGAGTGGCAACATCCAAAATCAAGGTAGGAAACAGTGGATTTGTTACATTAGTGGTGAATAGAAGTGCGACAGACAAAAAGCACGAGTTTAATATTTGAGCCCGATATGTGTGAGTTGCTTACGAAGTGCGCCATATTACAGAAATAAACCTTCCTTGTACAAAAATGTAAAAAATTCACGTAATTGAGAACTGAATACGGCTTGTTGTAAAATAAACTGTTCTCTTCGATAGTGCGTCGTCTGTCCCTCACTTTAAATTTATAAAATGGAAACGCAAAATACGCGGATGCAAAATTGGGTACCATATTAACTATTCTGCAATGTGCTTACACCAACATTTATATTAACTAGAACAACGGTTGGCATTTTTTATAAGACACCTCGCAAAAGCATACATCAGGTAATCGCGACGAAATTTCATTAACGTAACTTCCCCTCACATTTCTCCTTTTTGGTCGTTTAGACTTAGTTAAAACTTTGTTGTAATTGAATGAGGCAATGAAACACGTAATTTGGGAATGAGCATCTAAAGGGGTGGAACCTTTCTTATACGTACCAATAAGATTTTTTGTAATTTCTTGGTGACGTTTGTCTTTTTCAAAAATGTGGGTTTTCCACATTTTTATGAACTTGTGATCACGAACAAATCGGTGGTTGTTTATTATTGAAGGTGTAAGAAGTGTTCTTTGATTAATGTAATGTAGAATGAAGGAAACTTAAAACTTGGATATAAATGCAAGTTAAAATAAATTGTATACCTTTGACTTAGTTCGATGCGTCGACCTTTTTGAATTCGTTGTTGAGTTCATTGATTATTACTGGAAAAATTACGCTTAAAATCGTTGTAAATTGTTAGAATGCCAAAAATGAGTTACACTATTGTTATTAAATTGTTAAAATTGAATCTTTGACTTTTTTGTTTTACCTTCCTAATTCGTCGTGCGCTTACACTTACTAGTATGCAAGAGTGTGTGTGATATAGTAGTTAGTGATTGGTAGATTGGTAAAAAGTTGTGTAGTGATAGTTTAGTGACAAAATTTATTTTGCAGGGATTGCGCAACGCATTTTTGAAAAACTTTATTGGGAATACGTTCTCCTCCCTTTGGAAATACTTTGTATAAATAATTGCTTTGTGGATATCATTGTAAAGATTGTTACACTCCCCTTTTTCATAATCACTACCCCCCCATTTAGATTTTGTGACGTATGCCGAGGTGCATATAATTTAGATCCAGGACTCTAGGAAATTGTTTGTAACAAAGAGTGGCCCAGTTTACCCAAAAGATAAAAGCACCCGGCATCTTGGACGTTACAGTCTCTATCCTCGTGTATCTATCACTAGTTTCCTTAGGCTTGATTTTATATTTTTCCTTCAAACGAGATTTGGCAATTAAACATTTATATTTCCAAGGAACTGCTTTCAATGTCTCAGGCCAATCAATTTGGTTTAAAACAGAATCTCTTATTTCATGATGCAAAAATAATTCATTTGGAGTGTATCCCGTTACTTCAGATACGGAGTTATTTAATAGTCCTAAAACAAAACTTAAATATTTTGACCAATGTTCATGATTTTTGTTTCTGTACAGTCGTAATAATCTATTTAACTCCTTGTTGTATCGTTCAATAGGATTGGCAAACTGAGAATAAACTGAAGTTGTGATATGCCTTATTTTAAATTCTTCCACAAAAGTTTTCCATTCTTGTGACTTGAATTGCGAACCATTATCAGACAGTAGACTATTACATACAGGATAATGATAAAAATATTGCAGTTTAAATTTATGAATTACTTCTCTAGATGTTGCTTTCCTTAAAGGATATGCCATAAGAAACTTAGACATTACATCTATTACAGTCAATATAAATGTGTAACCTTGAGATTTCGGAAGTGGTCCTATCAAATCAACTGAAATCAAATAATGTGGACTGGTAGAATAAACGTGTAAATCATGCTTTTCATTTTTCAAAACAACTTGTTTAGTTCTGGCGCAAGTTAAACAATTCTTCAAATCTGTTTAATACTGAAGATCATCTTTGGTCAATAATATAATTTCCTACATTTACTGAAAACCTATCTATATCCAAAATGTCCTTGCAAATCATACAGTTTATGTAAGATTTTCGGTATTAATGAAACTGGCACAACTAATCTCCAATTATCTTCAGAAACACATTTTAAAAATAGAATGCTATCTTGGAAAGCATTCTGAGTCTTACAAGACTTGGAAAATTTCAGTTCTCATTCTTCTGAATTAAAGCACTACAATATGCGTCACCATGTTGAGACTCCTTCCAGAATTCCAAAGTATCATCTTCAATAATATCCAATTTTAAGTTATTAATAAACAAATCAGATAAAGAAATATTTCCTGTAGTAGTGTCATGATATCGACTTAATGTGTCAGCCGCTTGATTGTTTACTCCAGAAACATGGTGGATATCATAATCAAAACTTTGTAGTTTTAAACACCATCTATTTAAACGTGGATTTAAAGTTCTTGCTGACTCCAGCCAAGAAAGAGATTTGTGATCTCTGAACAAATTAATTTTAGTTCCTGCTACATAAATATAAAATTTCTCAAAAGCATAAATAATTGCTAAACATTCGATTTCATGTGTACTGTAACTCAATAACTCAATACCACGATACTTGCATATTGAATAATCCTGGGGTTATCTTCTGGTGTCTCTCCATTTTGCCATAAAACACCTCCAAAACCTTTCTTTGAACCATCTAAATTTAAGTTAAAAGGTTTAGAAAAATTAGGCTATGCTAAAGCTTCTGGAGATATAACCAAATCACGTAACCTTTCAAAAGCTTCTACATGCACTTCCATCCACGTCCAGAGAATATTCGACTTTAGAAGTTCATAAAGTGGGTGGGCAACTTCTGCAAATTTATTCACGAATTTTCTTCTCCAGTTAACTAAACCCAAGAATTTTCGAAGTGACCTTTTGTTATTTGGTGTTGGAAAATTTATTATAGCAGAATTCTTGCTACTATCTACCTTAATTTCATTTCCAGAAAAATATGTCCAAGAAAAGCAATTTCTTTAGAAGCAAATTTGCACTTTGAAAACTTGATGGACATATTAACATCTTTCAATTTTTGCAGAACAGCTTCCAGGTGTGTTAAATGCTTGCTCCTGCCAAGTTTTACTAAAGATCAAGAGATCGTCTAAATAGCAAACAACAAAGTAGTTGAATTCTCGAACCCGAATTTCTCGAAAAAACAAGTATTGATCCTATAGTCGAAATGTGATAATTAAAACGCTTTCTAGCCTCTGAAAAGCATAATAATTCAACATTTTAATCAAAATCATCTATGGCTTGGTATGTAGGCAAGATAAATTTCATACGAATACCACCATTGAACGCGTATTTTTCGATCGGTCAAGTATACATCCTATAGTCCAAATGTCAGAATTAAAACGCTCTTCAGGCTCTGAAGAGCATAATAATACACCATCTTTATTAAAATCATCTCTGGCTTGGTCTGTATGGAAAATGAGTTTCAAGTGAGTATTAGCATTTAAACGAATTTCTCGAAAAATTAAGTTTATATCCAATAGTCGAAATGTCATAATTAAAACGCTTTAATGTCTCTAAAAAGCATAATAATTTTACATTTTAATGAAAATCATCTCTGGCTTGGTCTGTAGAGAAAATGAGTTTCAAACGAGTACTAGAATTGAACGTGAAAATACTCGAGACATCAAGTTTCGATCGTATAGTCAGAATGTCATAATTAAAACTCTTTTCAGGCTCTGAAAGGGTTAATAATTCAACATTTTAATGAAAATCATCTCTGGCTTGGTCAGTATAGAAAGTGAGTTTCAAGTGAGTATTTGCATTAAACGCGAATGTAATAATTAAAACTCTTTTCAGACTCTGAAGGGATAATAATTCAAGAGTTTAATGAAAATCGTCTCTGGTTTGGTCTGTACTTAAAATTAGTTTGAAACGATTGATGGGTTGATTGATTGATTTAGTTCATTATACTTCGCGTTTTGTGCCTCTTGTCTAATTTTCGAAGATGGGGATTGCTAGTGTCGTAGAGGCATGAGCATTTTACATTGTACTCAGTAAATCACTGTTCTACTTCACAGCAAATTATGAAATAACATTAATGTATATAGTTCAAAATCACAACTCTGTTATCTGATGAGTAAAAAAAAAAAGTAAAGTGTTCCCCTGTGCATAGCACCACGCCATGAAGGCGTATAGGGGGTGTGGGGGTAACGCCCCACACTTTCTTGATCCGGTCGTGAATGGGGGTGATGTGATCAGCATCACGCCCCTGACCGCCTTTACCCCCCAGGGTTTCCCCCAGGTACCCATGTTATTCGACGCTGGGTGGGCGCCGGGGCCGCTTCCACCGTTAGAAAAGTTCCCGGATTTGAACCGGCCGGGGATCGAACCCGGGACCTTGAGCATGGTAGTCAGACGCGTTACCGACTGATGAGTATACTTATTATTTGCACTGATTAAATACATTAATTATGCAAAAATTACTAAGATTCGAACTATATGCAAAACGTTCTTGTTATCTCTTTTCAAATGTTTCTTACAACTGGTTGCTACGCAACAAAACAGTATGCTATGACATTTCTTTCTTTTTCTTTTACACAAGAAGTGATTATATATTTTACAATTTGAAAACAGTCACAACATTCTCCCTCCTTCGGAGAAAAATTTTAGAACATTGGTTTTAAAATTTTTAGATAACATGATGAAAACAAACTTCCTCATGACATACATATTGTCATTAATTAGCACAGAAAATATTTTAAAACATATCATAATTATTGAAAACATATTAACATTTCTTAATAAATTGCTGTTGAAATCTTTTGAAAGTTTACATAATTCGTCCTTTCTTTCCTGGCTACAATTGAATTTCTTTAAATTGGATACATTATGTGTTTGTACAGTTCCCTTTCCATCCAACGATAACAGTTCACAACAGTTACCATTGGTTTCTTTAACTAAATATGGACCAAGCCACAAGTCCATAAATTTGTGTATTCGTTTACACTCAGCACAGCTTTGTCCATGGTTTTTGACTAATACTATATCATTGGTCTTGTAACGATTTGTTGCAGTAAAATTAGCAAAATCTTACAACTTTCCAACTTCGTTGAAAAAAAATAAATGCTCCGCTCAAAATTACGCGATGTATAATCGCTCATGATTTAATTCTCATGAGTTACGACAGATGGCTCCTATAATCACTCTCCTGTTATCGAATCGTAAAACCACGCCCCCTAAATCAACGGAAGACGAGAACGGTAGACATGTGCAGCTAGAGGCAACAGTCGTGTATTGCGTTTGGTTCCGTCGACTACCTTTTGGTACGCTACATAATGCATCATCGGTAACGACTCTCTGAACTTTGACGTTCTCTACCATGTTACCTATAACACGCGATGAATTGCAAGTGCTTCTTTAAATACAATTCCGGAACATTTGTGGTAAAGGTGCTAACCACAATTTCTTAAATTACGTTATTTGTTGGAAATGGACACGTGGATTGCGAAAAAGACCATTTCGACAGTCTGCAAATTATAAGTAATTTTTGGCAATGAAAAATGTTCTACGTCGGAATCCAATCAAGGCGTACGTTGGTCAACGAGGATTTGACGATCAAAAAGTGAAGGAAGTTGGGCACCCACACCTTTTTCCAGGACTACGAGAGTGGCAACATCCAAAATCAAGGTAGGAAACAGTGGATTTGTTACATTAGTGGTGAATAGAAGTGCGACAGACAAAAAGCACGAGTTTAATATTTGAGCCCGATATGTGTGAGTTGCTTACGAAGTGCGCCATATTACAGAAATAAACCTTCCTTGTACAAAAATGTAAAAAATTCACGTAATTGAGAACTGAATACGGCTTGTTGTAAAATAAACTGTTCTCTTCGATAGTGCGTCGTCTGTCCCTCACTTTAAATTTATAAAATGGAAACGCAAAATACGCGGATGCAAAATTGGGTACCATATTAACTATTCTGCAATGTGCTTACACCAACATTTATATTAACTAGAACAACGGTTGGCATTTTTTATAAGACACCTCGCAAAAGCATACATCAGGTAATCGCGACGAAATTTCGTTAACGTAACTTCCCCTCACATTTCTCCTTTTTGGTCGTTTAGACTTAGTTAAAACTTTGTTGTAATTGAATGAGGCAATGAAACACGTAATTTGGGAATGAGCATCTAAAGGGTGGAACCTTTCTTATACGTACCAATAAGATTTTTTGTAATTTCTTGGTGACGTTTGTCTTTTTCAAAAATGTGGGTTTTCCACATTTTTATGAACTTGTGATCACGAACAAATCGGTGGTTGTTTATTATTGAAGGTGTAAGAAGTGTTCTTTGATTAATGTAATGTAGAATGAAGGAAACTTAAAACTTGGATATAAATGCAAGTTAAAATAAATTGTATACCTTTGACTTAGTTCGATGCGTCGACCTTTTTGAATTCGTTGTTGAGTTCATTGATTATTACTGGAAAAATTACGCTTAAAATCGTTGTAAATTGTTAGAATGCCAAAAATGAGTTACACTATTGTTATTAAATTGTTAAAATTGAATCTTTGACTTTTTTGTTTTACCTTCCTAATTCGTCGTGCGCTTACACTTACTAGTATGCAAGAGTGTGTGTGATATAGTAGTTAGTGATTGGTAGATTGGTAAAAAGTTGTGTAGTGATAGTTTAGTGACATAATTTATTTTGCAGGGATTGTGCAACGCATTTTTTAAAAACTTTATTGGGAATACGTTCTCCTCCCTTTGGAAATACTTTGTATAAATAATTGCTTTGTGGATATCATTGTAAATATTGTTACACTCCCCTTTTTCATAATCAATACCCCCCCATTTAGATTTTGTGACGTATGCCGAGGTGCATATAATTTAGATCCAGGACTCTAGGAAATTGTTTGTAACAAAGAGTGGCCCAGTATACCCAAAAGATAAAAGCACCCGGCAACTTGGACGTTACAGTCTCTATCCTCGTGTATCTATCACTAGTTTCCTTAGGCTTGATTTTATATTTTTCCTTCAAACGACATTTGGCAATTAAACATTTATATTTCCAAGGAACTGCTTTCAATGTCTCAGGCCAATCAATTTGGTTTAAAACAGAATCTCTTATTTCATGATGCAAAAATAATTCATTTGGAGTGTATCCCGTTACTTCAGATACGGAGTTATTTAATAGTCCTAAAACAAAACTTAAATATTTTCACCAATGTTCATGATTTTTGTTTATGTACAGTCGTAATAATCTATTTAACTCCTTGTTGTATCGTTCAATAGGATTGGCAAACTGAGAATAAACTGAAGTTGTGATATGCCTTATTTTAAATTCTTCCACAAAAGTTTTCCATTCTTGTGACTTGAATTGCGAACCATTATCAGACAGTAGACTATTACATACAGGATAATGATAAAAATATTGCAGTTTAAATTTATGAATTACTTCTCTAGATGTTGCTTTCCTTAAAGGATATGCCATAAGAAACTTAGACATTACATCTATTACAGTCAATATAAATGTGTAACCTTGAGATTTCGGAAGTGGTCCTATCAAATCAACTGAAATCAAATAATGTGGACTGGTAGAATAAACGTGTAAATCATGCTTTTCATTTTTCAAAACAACTTGTTTAGTTCTGGCGCAAGTTAAACAATTCTTCAAATACTGTTTAATACTGAAGTTCATCTTTGGTCAATAATATAATTTCTTACATTTACTGAAAACCTATCTATATCCAAAATGTCCTTGCAAATCATACAGTTTATGTAAGATTTTCGGTATTAATGAAACTGGCACAACTAATCTCCAATTATCTTCAGAAACACATTTTAAAAATAGAACGCTATCTTGGAAAGCATTCTGAGTCGTACAAGACTTGGAAAATTTCAGTTCTCAATCTTCTGAATTAAAGCACTACAATATGCGTCACGATGTTGAGACTCCTTCCAGAATTCCAAAGTATCATCTCCAATAATATCCAATTTTAAGATATTAATAAACAAATCAGATAAAGAAATATTTCCTGTAGTAGTGTCAGGATATCGACTTAATGTGTCAGCCGCTTGATTGTTTACTCCAGAAACATGGTGGATATCATAATCAAAACTTTGTAGTTTTAAACACCATCTATTTAAACGTGGATTTAAAGTTCTTGCTGACTCCAGCCAAGAAAGAGATTTGTGATCTCTGAACAAATTAATTTTAGTTCCGGCTACATAAATATAAAATTTCTCAAAAGCAAAAATAATTGCTAAACATTCGATTTCATGTGTACTGTAACTCAATAACTCAATACCACGATACTTGCATATTGAATAATCCTGGGGTTATCTTCTGGTGTCTCTCCATTTTGCCATAAAACACCTCCAAAACCTTTCTTTGAACCATCTAAATTTATGTTAAAAGGTTTAGAAAAATTAGGCTGTGCTAAAGCTTCTGGAGATATAACCAAATCACGTAACCTTTCAAAAGCTTCTACATGCACTTCCATCCACGTCCAGAGAATATTCGACTTTAGAAGTTCATAAAGTGGGTGGGCAACTTCTGCAAATTTATTCACGAATTTTCTTCTCCAGTTAACTAAACCCAAGAATTTTCGAAGTGACCTTTTGTTATTTGGTGTTGGAAAATTTATTATAGCAGAATTCTTGCTACTATCTACCTTAATTTCATTTCCAGAAAAATATGTCCAAGAAAAGCAATTTCTTTAGAAGCAAATTTGCACTTTGAAAACTTGATGGACATATTAACATCTTTCAATTTTTGCAGAACAGCTTCCAGGTGTGTTAAATGCTTGCTCCTGCCAAGTTTTACTAAAGATCAAGAGATCGTCTAAATAGCAAACAACAAAGTAGTTGAATTCTCGAACCCGAATTTCTCGAAAAAACAAGTATTGATCCTATAGTCGAAATGTGATAATTAAAACGCTTTCTAGCCTCTGAAAAGCATAATAATTCAACATTTTAATGAAAATCATCTATGGCCTGGTATGTAGACAAGATTAATTTCATACGAATACCACCATTGAACGCGTATTTTTCGATCGGTCAAGTATACATCCTATAGTCCAAATGTCAGAATTAAAACGCTCTTCAGGCTCTGAAGAGCATAATAATACACCATTTTTATTAAAATCATCTCTGGCTTGGTCTGTATGGAAAACGAATTTCTCGAAAAATTAAGTTTATATCCAAAAGTCGAAATGTCATAATTAAAACGCTTTAATGTCTCTAAAAAGCATAATAATTTTACATTTTAATGAAAATCATCTCTGGCTTGGTCTGTAGAGAAAATGAGTTTCAAACGAGTACTAGAATTGAACGTGAAAATACTCGAGACATCAAGTTTCGATCGTATAGTCAGAATGTCATAATTAAAACTCTTTTCAGGCTCTGAAAGGGTTAATAATTCAACACTTTAATGAAAATCATCTCTGGCTTGGTCAGTATAGAAAGTGAGTTTCAAGTGAGTATTTGCATTAAACGCGAATGTAATAATTAAAACTCTTTTCAGACTCTGAAGGGATAATAATTCAAGAGTTTAATGAAAATCATCTCTGGTTTGGTCTGTACTTAAAATTAGTTTGAAACGATTGATGGATTGATTGATTGATTGATTTAGTTCATTTTACTTCGCGTTTTGTGCCTCTTGTCTAATTTTCGAAGATGGGGATTGCTAGTGTCGTAGAGGCATGAGCATTTTACATTGTACTCAGTAAATCACTGTTCTACTTCACAGCAAATTATGAAATAACATTAATGTATATAGTTCAAAATCACAACTCTGTTATCTGATGAGTATACTTATTATTTGCACTGATTAAATACATTAATTATGCAAAAATTACTAAGATTCGAACTATATGCAAAACGTTCTTGTTATCTCTTTTCAAATGTTTCTTACAACTGGTTGCTACGCAACAAAACAGTATGCTATGACATTTCTTTCTTTTTCTTTTACACAAGAAGTGATTATATATTTTACAATTTGAAAACAGTCACAACATTCTCCCTCCTTCGGAGAAAAATTTTAGAACATTGGTTTTAAAATTTTTAGATAACATGATGAAAACAAACTTCCTCATGACAAACATATTGTCATTAATTAGCACAGAAAATATTTTAAAACATATCATAATTATTGAAAACATATTAACATTTCTTAATAAATTGCTGTTGAAATCTTTTGAAAGTTTACATAATTCGTCCTTTCTTTCCTGGCTACAATTGAATTTCTTTAAATTGGATACATTATGTGTTTGTACAGTTCCCTTTCCATCCAACGATAACAGTTCACAACAGTTACCATTGGTTTCTTTAACTAAATATGGACCAAGCCACAAGTCCATAAATTTGTGTATTCGTTTACACTCAGCACAGCTTTGTCCATGGTTTTTGACTAATACTATATCATTGGTCTTGTAACGATTTGTTGCAGTAAAATTAGCAAAATCTTACAACTTTCCAACTTCGTTGAAAAAAAATAAATGCTCCGCTCAAAATTACGCGATGTATAATCGCTCATGATTTAATTCTCATGAGTTACGACAGATGGCTCCTATAATCACTCTCCTGTTATCGAATCGTAAAACCACGCCCCCTAAATCAACGGAAGACGAGAACGGTAGACATGTGCAGCTAGAGGCAACAGTCGAGTATTGCGTTTGGTTCCGTCGACTACCTTTTGGTACGCTACATAATGCATCATCGGTAACGACTCTCTGAACTTTGACGTTCTCTACCATGTTACCTATAACACGCGATGAATTGCAAGTGCTTCTTTAAATACAATTCCGGAACATTTGTGGTAAAGGTGCTAACCACAATTTCTTAAATTACGTTATTTGTTGGAAATGGACACGTGGATTGCGAAAAAGATCATTTCGACAGTCTGCAAATTATAAGTAATTTTTGGCAATGATAAATGTTCTACGTCGGAATCCAATCAAGGCGTACGTTGGTCAACGAGGATTTGACGATCAAAAAGTGAAGGAAGTTGGGCACCCACACCTTTTTCCAGGACTACGAGAGTGGCAACATCCAAAATCAAGGTAGGAAACAGTGGATTTGTTACATTAGTGGTGAATAGAAGTGCGACAGACAAAAAGCACGAGTTTAATATTTGAGTCCGATATGTGTGAGTTGCTTACGAAGTGCGCCATATTACAGAAATAAACCTTCCTTGTACAAAAATGGAAAAAATTCACGTAATTGAGAACTGAATACGGCTTGTTGTAAAATAAACTGTTCTCTTCGATAGTGCGTCGTCTGTCCCTCACTTTAAATTTATAAAATGGAAACGCAAAATACGCGGATGCAAAATTGGGTACCATATTAACTATTCTGCAATGTGCTTACACCAACATTTATATTAACTAGAACAACGGTTGGCATTATTTATAAGACACCTCTCAAAAGCATACATCAGGTAATCGCGACGAAATTTCGTTAACGTAACTTCCCCTCACATTTCTCCTTTTTGGTCGTTTAGACTTAGTTAAAACTTTGTTGTAATTGAATGAGGCAATGAAACACGTAATTTGGGAATGAGCATCTAAAGGGGTGGAACCTTTCTTATACGTACCAATAAGATTTTTTGTAATTTCTTGGTGACGTTTGTCTTTTTCAAAAATGTGGGTTTTCCACATTTTTATGAACTTGTGATCACGAACAAATCGGTGGTTGTTTATTATTGAAGGTGTAAGAAGTGTTCTTTGATTAATGTAATGTAGAATGAAGGAAACTTAAAACTTGGATATAAATGCAAGTTAAAATAAATTGTATACCTTTGACTTAGTTCGATGCGTCGACCTTTTTGAATTCGTTGTTGAGTTCATTGATTATTACTGGAAAAATTACGCTTAAAATCGTTGTAAATTGTTAGAATGCCAAAAATGAGTTACACTATTGTTATTAAATTGTTAAAATTGAATCTTTGACTTTTTTGTTGATGCAATTTACTCTAAGTACCTTCCTAATTCGTCGTGCGCTTACACTTACTAGTATGCAAGAGTGTGTGTGATATAGTAGTTAGTGATTGGTAGATTGGTAAAAAGTTGTGTAGTGATAGTTTAGTGACATAATTTATTTTGCAGGGATTGCGCAACGCATTTTTGAAAAACTTTATTGGGAATACGTTCTCCTCCCTTTGGAAATACTTTGTATAAATAATTGCTTTGTGGATATCATTGTAAAGATTGTTACACTCCCCTTTTTCATAATCACTACCCCCCCATTTAGATTTTGTGACGTATGCCGAGGTGCATATAATTTAGATCCAGGACTCTAGGAAATTGTTTGTAACAAAGAGTGGCCCAGTTTACCCAAAAGATAAAAGCACCCGGCAACTTGGACGTTACAGTCTCTATCCTCGTGTATCTATCACTAGTTTCCTTAGGCTTGATTTTATATTTTTCCTTCAAACGACATTTGGCAATTAAACATTTATATTTCCAAGGAACTGCTTTCAATGTCTCAGGCCAATCAATTTGGTTTAAAACAGAATCTCTTATTTCATGATGCAAAAATAATTCATTTGGAGTGTATCCCGTTACTTCAGATACGGAGTTATTTAATAGTCCTAAAACAAAACTTAAATATTTTGACCAATGTTCATGATTTTTGTTTATGTACAGTCGTAATAATCTATTTAACTCCTTGTTGTATCGTTCAATAGGATTGGCAAACTGAGAATAAACTGAAGTTGTGATATGCCTTATTTTAAATTCTTCCACAAAAGTTTTCCATTCTTGTGACTTGAATTGCGAACCATTATCAGACAGTAGACTATTACATACAGGATAATGATAAAAATATTGCAGTTTAAATTTATGAATTACTTCTCTAGATGTTGCTTTCCTTAAAGGATATGCCATAAGAAACTTAGACATTACATCTATTACAGTCAATATAAATGTGTAACCTTGAGATTTCGGAAGTGGTCCTATCAAATCAACTGAAATCAAATAATGTGGACTGGTAGAATAAACGTGTAAATCATGCTTTTCATTTTTCAAAACAACTTGTTTAGTTCTGGCGCAAGTTAAACAATTCTTCAAATACTGTTTAATACTGAAGTTCATCTTTGGTCAATAATATAATTTCTTACATTTACTGAAAACCTATCTATATCCAAAATGTCCTTGCAAATCATACAGTTTATGTAAGATTTTCGGTATTAATGAAACTGGCACAACTAATCTCCAATTATCTTCAGAAACACATTTTAAAAATAGAATGCTATCTTGGAAAGCATTCTGAGTCTTACAAGACTTGGAAAATTTCAGTTCTCATTCTTCTGAATTAAAGCACTACAATATGCGTCACCATGTTGAGACTCCTTCCAGAATTCCAAAGTATCATCTTCAATAATATCCAATTTTAAGATATTAATAAACAAATGAGATAAAGAAATATTTCCTGTAGTAGTGTCAGGATATCGACTTAATGTGTCAGCCGCTTGATTGTTTACTCCAGAAACATGGTGGATATCATAATCAAAACTTTGTAGTTTTAAACACCATCTATTTAAACGTGGATTTAAAGTTCTTGCTGACTCCAGCCAAGAAAGAGATTTGTGATCTCTGAACAAATTAATTTTAGTTCCTGCTACATAAATATAAAATTTCTCAAAAGCATAAATAATTGCTAAACATTCGATTTCATGTGTACTGTAACTCAATAACTCAATACCACGATACTTGCATATTGAATAATCCTGGGGTTATCTTCTGGTGTCTCTCCATTTTGCCATAAAACACCTCCAAAACCTTTCTTTGAACCATCTAAATTTAAGTTAAAAGGTTTAGAAAAATTAGGCTATGCTAAAGCTTCTGGAGATATAACCAAATCACGTAACCTTTCAAAAGCTTCTACATGCACTTCCATCCACGTCCAGAGAATATTCGACTTTAGAAGTTCATAAAGTGGGTGGGCAACTTCTGCAAATTTATTCACGAATTTTCTTCTCCAGTTAACTAAACCCAAGAATTTTCGAAGTGACCTTTTGTTATTTGGTGTTGGAAAATTTATTATAGCAGAATTCTTGCTACTATCTACCTTAATTTCATTTCCAGAAAAATATGTCCAAGAAAAGCAATTTCTTTAGAAGCAAATTTGCACTTTGAAAACTTGATGGACATATTAACATCTTTCAATTTTTGCAGAACAGCTTCCAGGTGTGTTAAATGCTTGCTCCTGCCAAGTTTTACTAAAGATCAAGAGATCGTCTAAATAGCAAACAACAAAGTAGTTGAATTCTCGAACCCGAATTTCTCGAAAAAACAAGTATTGATCCTATAGTCGAAATGTGATAATTAAAACGCTTTCTAGCCTCTGAAAAGCATAATAATTCAACATTTTAATCAAAATCATCTATGGCTTGGTATGTAGACAAGATAAATTTCATACGAATACCACCATTGAACGCGTATTTTTCGATCGGTCAAGTATACATCCTATAGTCCAAATGTCAGAATTAAAACGCTCTTCAGGCTCTGAAGAGCATAATAATACACCATCTTTATTAAAATCATCTCTGGCTTGGTCTGTATGGAAAATGAGTTTCAAGTGAGTATTAGCATTTAAACGAATTTCTCGAAAAATTAAGTTTATATCCAATAGTCGAAATGTCATAATTAAAACGCTTTAATGTCTCTAAAAAGCATAATAATTTTACATTTTAATGAAAATCATCTCTGGCTTGGTCTGTAGAGAAAATGAGTTTCAAACGAGTACTAGAATTGAACGTGAAAATACTCGAGACATCAAGTTTCGATCGTATAGTCAGAATGTCATAATTAAAACTCTTTTCAGGCTCTGAAAGGGTTAATAATTCAACATTTTAATGAAAATCATCTCTGGCTTGGTCAGTATAGAAAGTGAGTTTCAAGTGAGTATTTGCATTAAACGCGAATGTAATAATTAAAACTCTTTTCAGACTCTGAAGGGATAATAATTCAAGAGTTTAATGAAAATCGTCTCTGGTTTGGTCTGTACTTAAAATTAGTTTGAAACGATTGATGGGTTGATTGATTGATTTAGTTCATTATACTTCGCGTTTTGTGCCTCTTGTCTAATTTTCGAAGATGGGGATTGCTAGTGTCGTAGAGGCATGAGCATTTTACATTGTACTCAGTAAATCACTGTTCTACTTCACAGCAAATTATGAAATAACATTAATGTATATAGTTCAAAATCACAACTCTGTTATCTGATGAGTAAAAAAAAAAAGTAAAGTGTTCCCCTGTGCATAGCACCACGCCATGAAGGCGTATAGGGGGTGTGGGGGTAACGCCCCACACTTTCTTGATCCGGTCGTGAATGGGGGTGATGTGATCAGCATCACGCCCCTGACCGCCTTTACCCCCCAGGGTTTCCCCCAGGTACCCATGTTATTCGACGCTGGGTGGGCGCCGGGGCCGCTTCCACCGTTAGAAAAGTTCCCGGATTTGAACCGGCCGGGGATCGAACCCGGGACCTTGAGCATGGTAGTCAGACGCGTTACCGACTGATGAGTATACTTATTATTTGCACTGATTAAATACATTAATTATGCAAAAATTACTAAGATTCGAACTATATGCAAAACGTTCTTGTTATCTCTTTTCAAATGTTTCTTACAACTGGTTGCTACGCAACAAAACAGTATGCTATGACATTTCTTTCTTTTTCTTTTACACAAGAAGTGATTATATATTTTACAATTTGAAAACAGTCACAACATTCTCCCTCCTTCGGAGAAAAATTTTAGAACATTGGTTTTAAAATTTTTAGATAACATGATGAAAACAAACTTCCTCATGACATACATATTGTCATTAATTAGCACAGAAAATATTTTAAAACATATCATAATTATTGAAAACATATTAACATTTCTTAATAAATTGCTGTTGAAATCTTTTGAAAGTTTACATAATTCGTCCTTTCTTTCCTGGCTACAATTGAATTTCTTTAAATTGGATACATTATGTGTTTGTACAGTTCCCTTTCCATCCAACGATAACAGTTCACAACAGTTACCATTGGTTTCTTTAACTAAATATGGACCAAGCCACAAGTCCATAAATTTGTGTATTCGTTTACACTCAGCACAGCTTTGTCCATGGTTTTTGACTAATACTATATCATTGGTCTTGTAACGATTTGTTGCAGTAAAATTAGCAAAATCTTACAACTTTCCAACTTCGTTGAAAAAAAATAAATGCTCCGCTCAAAATTACGCGATGTATAATCGCTCATGATTTAATTCTCATGAGTTACGACAGATGGCTCCTATAATCACTCTCCTGTTATCGAATCGTAAAACCACGCCCCCTAAATCAACGGAAGACGAGAACGGTAGACATGTGCAGCTAGAGGCAACAGTCGTGTATTGCGTTTGGTTCCGTCGACTACCTTTTGGTACGCTACATAATGCATCATCGGTAACGACTCTCTGAACTTTGACGTTCTCTACCATGTTACCTATAACACGCGATGAATTGCAAGTGCTTCTTTAAATACAATTCCGGAACATTTGTGGTAAAGGTGCTAACCACAATTTCTTAAATTACGTTATTTGTTGGAAATGGACACGTGGATTGCGAAAAAGACCATTTCGACAGTCTGCAAATTATAAGTAATTTTTGGCAATGAAAAATGTTCTACGTCGGAATCCAATCAAGGCGTACGTTGGTCAACGAGGATTTGACGATCAAAAAGTGAAGGAAGTTGGGCACCCACACCTTTTTCCAGGACTACGAGAGTGGCAACATCCAAAATCAAGGTAGGAAACAGTGGATTTGTTACATTAGTGGTGAATAGAAGTGCGACAGACAAAAAGCACGAGTTTAATATTTGAGCCCGATATGTGTGAGTTGCTTACGAAGTGCGCCATATTACAGAAATAAACCTTCCTTGTACAAAAATGTAAAAAATTCACGTAATTGAGAACTGAATACGGCTTGTTGTAAAATAAACTGTTCTCTTCGATAGTGCGTCGTCTGTCCCTCACTTTAAATTTATAAAATGGAAACGCAAAATACGCGGATGCAAAATTGGGTACCATATTAACTATTCTGCAATGTGCTTACACCAACATTTATATTAACTAGAACAACGGTTGGCATTTTTTATAAGACACCTCGCAAAAGCATACATCAGGTAATCGCGACGAAATTTCGTTAACGTAACTTCCCCTCACATTTCTCCTTTTTGGTCGTTTAGACTTAGTTAAAACTTTGTTGTAATTGAATGAGGCAATGAAACACGTAATTTGGGAATGAGCATCTAAAGGGTGGAACCTTTCTTATACGTACCAATAAGATTTTTTGTAATTTCTTGGTGACGTTTGTCTTTTTCAAAAATGTGGGTTTTCCACATTTTTATGAACTTGTGATCACGAACAAATCGGTGGTTGTTTATTATTGAAGGTGTAAGAAGTGTTCTTTGATTAATGTAATGTAGAATGAAGGAAACTTAAAACTTGGATATAAATGCAAGTTAAAATAAATTGTATACCTTTGACTTAGTTCGATGCGTCGACCTTTTTGAATTCGTTGTTGAGTTCATTGATTATTACTGGAAAAATTACGCTTAAAATCGTTGTAAATTGTTAGAATGCCAAAAATGAGTTACACTATTGTTATTAAATTGTTAAAATTGAATCTTTGACTTTTTTGTTTTACCTTCCTAATTCGTCGTGCGCTTACACTTACTAGTATGCAAGAGTGTGTGTGATATAGTAGTTAGTGATTGGTAGATTGGTAAAAAGTTGTGTAGTGATAGTTTAGTGACATAATTTATTTTGCAGGGATTGTGCAACGCATTTTTTAAAAACTTTATTGGGAATACGTTCTCCTCCCTTTGGAAATACTTTGTATAAATAATTGCTTTGTGGATATCATTGTAAATATTGTTACACTCCCCTTTTTCATAATCAATACCCCCCCATTTAGATTTTGTGACGTATGCCGAGGTGCATATAATTTAGATCCAGGACTCTAGGAAATTGTTTGTAACAAAGAGTGGCCCAGTATACCCAAAAGATAAAAGCACCCGGCAACTTGGACGTTACAGTCTCTATCCTCGTGTATCTATCACTAGTTTCCTTAGGCTTGATTTTATATTTTTCCTTCAAACGACATTTGGCAATTAAACATTTATATTTCCAAGGAACTGCTTTCAATGTCTCAGGCCAATCAATTTGGTTTAAAACAGAATCTCTTATTTCATGATGCAAAAATAATTCATTTGGAGTGTATCCCGTTACTTCAGATACGGAGTTATTTAATAGTCCTAAAACAAAACTTAAATATTTTCACCAATGTTCATGATTTTTGTTTATGTACAGTCGTAATAATCTATTTAACTCCTTGTTGTATCGTTCAATAGGATTGGCAAACTGAGAATAAACTGAAGTTGTGATATGCCTTATTTTAAATTCTTCCACAAAAGTTTTCCATTCTTGTGACTTGAATTGCGAACCATTATCAGACAGTAGACTATTACATACAGGATAATGATAAAAATATTGCAGTTTAAATTTATGAATTACTTCTCTAGATGTTGCTTTCCTTAAAGGATATGCCATAAGAAACTTAGACATTACATCTATTACAGTCAATATAAATGTGTAACCTTGAGATTTCGGAAGTGGTCCTATCAAATCAACTGAAATCAAATAATGTGGACTGGTAGAATAAACGTGTAAATCATGCTTTTCATTTTTCAAAACAACTTGTTTAGTTCTGGCGCAAGTTAAACAATTCTTCAAATACTGTTTAATACTGAAGTTCATCTTTGGTCAATAATATAATTTCTTACATTTACTGAAAACCTATCTATATCCAAAATGTCCTTGCAAATCATACAGTTTATGTAAGATTTTCGGTATTAATGAAACTGGCACAACTAATCTCCAATTATCTTCAGAAACACATTTTAAAAATAGAACGCTATCTTGGAAAGCATTCTGAGTCTTACAAGACTTGGAAAATTTCAGTTCTCAATCTTCTGAATTAAAGCACTACAATATGCGTCACGATGTTGAGACTCCTTCCAGAATTCCAAAGTATCATCTCCAATAATATCCAATTTTAAGATATTAATAAACAAATCAGATAAAGAAATATTTCCTGTAGTAGTGTCAGGATATCGACTTAATGTGTCAGCCGCTTGATTGTTTACTCCAGAAACATGGTGGATATCATAATCAAAACTTTGTAGTTTTAAACACCATCTATTTAAACGTGGATTTAAAGTTCTTGCTGACTCCAGCCAAGAAAGAGATTTGTGATCTCTGAACAAATTAATTTTAGTTCCGGCTACATAAATATAAAATTTCTCAAAAGCAAAAATAATTGCTAAACATTCGATTTCATGTGTACTGTAACTCAATAACTCAATACCACGATACTTGCATATTGAATAATCCTGGGGTTATCTTCTGGTGTCTCTCCATTTTGCCATAAAACACCTCCAAAACCTTTCTTTGAACCATCTAAATTTATGTTAAAAGGTTTAGAAAAATTAGGCTGTGCTAAAGCTTCTGGAGATATAACCAAATCACGTAACCTTTCAAAAGCTTCTACATGCACTTCCATCCACGTCCAGAGAATATTCGACTTTAGAAGTTCATAAAGTGGGTGGGCAACTTCTGCAAATTTATTCACGAATTTTCTTCTCCAGTTAACTAAACCCAAGAATTTTCGAAGTGACCTTTTGTTATTTGGTGTTGGAAAATTTATTATAGCAGAATTCTTGCTACTATCTACCTTAATTTCATTTCCAGAAAAATATGTCCAAGAAAAGCAATTTCTTTAGAAGCAAATTTGCACTTTGAAAACTTGATGGACATATTAACATCTTTCAATTTTTGCAGAACAGCTTCCAGGTGTGTTAAATGCTTGCTCCTGCCAAGTTTTACTAAAGATCAAGAGATCGTCTAAATAGCAAACAACAAAGTAGTTGAATTCTCGAACCCGAATTTCTCGAAAAAACAAGTATTGATCCTATAGTCGAAATGTGATAATTAAAACGCTTTCTAGCCTCTGAAAAGCATAATAATTCAACATTTTAATGAAAATCATCTATGGCCTGGTATGTAGACAAGATTAATTTCATACGAATACCACCATTGAACGCGTATTTTTCGATCGGTCAAGTATACATCCTATAGTCCAAATGTCAGAATTAAAACGCTCTTCAGGCTCTGAAGAGCATAATAATACACCATTTTTATTAAAATCATCTCTGGCTTGGTCTGTATGGAAAACGAATTTCTCGAAAAATTAAGTTTATATCCAAAAGTCGAAATGTCATAATTAAAACGCTTTAATGTCTCTAAAAAGCATAATAATTTTACATTTTAATGAAAATCATCTCTGGCTTGGTCTGTAGAGAAAATGAGTTTCAAACGAGTACTAGAATTGAACGTGAAAATACTCGAGACATCAAGTTTCGATCGTATAGTCAGAATGTCATAATTAAAACTCTTTTCAGGCTCTGAAAGGGTTAATAATTCAACACTTTAATGAAAATCATCTCTGGCTTGGTCAGTATAGAAAGTGAGTTTCAAGTGAGTATTTGCATTAAACGCGAATGTAATAATTAAAACTCTTTTCAGACTCTGAAGGGATAATAATTCAAGAGTTTAATGAAAATCATCTCTGGTTTGGTCTGTACTTAAAATTAGTTTGAAACGATTGATGGATTGATTGATTGATTGATTTAGTTCATTTTACTTCGCGTTTTGTGCCTCTTGTCTAATTTTCGAAGATGGGGATTGCTAGTGTCGTAGAGGCATGAGCATTTTACATTGTACTCAGTAAATCACTGTTCTACTTCACAGCAAATTATGAAATAACATTAATGTATATAGTTCAAAATCACAACTCTGTTATCTGATGAGTATACTTATTATTTGCACTGATTAAATACATTAATTATGCAAAAATTACTAAGATTCGAACTATATGCAAAACGTTCTTGTTATCTCTTTTCAAATGTTTCTTACAACTGGTTGCTACGCAACAAAACAGTATGCTATGACATTTCTTTCTTTTTCTTTTACACAAGAAGTGATTATATATTTTACAATTTGAAAACAGTCACAACATTCTCCCTCCTTCGGAGAAAAATTTTAGAACATTGGTTTTAAAATTTTTAGATAACATGATGAAAACAAACTTCCTCATGACATACATATTGTCATTAATTAGCACAGAAAATATTTTAAAACATATCATAATTATTGAAAACATATTAACATTTCTTAATAAATTGCTGTTGAAATCTTTTGAAAGTTTACATAATTCGTCCTTTCTTTCCTGGCTACAATTGAATTTCTTTAAATTGGATACATTATGTGTTTGTACAGTTCCCTTTCCATCCAACGATAACAGTTCACAACAGTTACCATTGGTTTCTTTAACTAAATATGGACCAAGCCACAAGTCCATAAATTTGTGTATTCGTTTACACTCAGCACAGCTTTGTCCATGGTTTTTGACTAATACTATATCATTGGTCTTGTAACGATTTGTTGCAGTAAAATTAGCAAAATCTTACAACTTTCCAACTTCGTTGAAAAAAAATAAATGCTCCGCTCAAAATTACGCGATGTATAATCGCTCATGATTTAATTCTCATGAGTTACGACAGATGGCTCCTATAATCACTCTCCTGTTATCGAATCGTAAAACCACGCCCCCTAAATCAACGGAAGACGAGAACGGTAGACATGTGCAGCTAGAGGCAACAGTCGAGTATTGCGTTTGGTTCCGTCGACTACCTTTTGGTACGCTACATAATGCATCATCGGTAACGACTCTCTGAACTTTGACGTTCTCTACCATGTTACCTATAACACGCGATGAATTGCAAGTGCTTCTTTAAATACAATTCCGGAACATTTGTGGTAAAGGTGCTAACCACAATTTCTTAAATTACGTTATTTGTTGGAAATGGACACGTGGATTGCGAAAAAGATCATTTCGACAGTCTGCAAATTATAAGTAATTTTTGGCAATGATAAATGTTCTACGTCGGAATCCAATCAAGGCGTACGTTGGTCAACGAGGATTTGACGATCAAAAAGTGAAGGAAGTTGGGCACCCACACCTTTTTCCAGGACTACGAGAGTGGCAACATCCAAAATCAAGGTAGGAAACAGTGGATTTGTTACATTAGTGGTGAATAGAAGTGCGACAGACAAAAAGCACGAGTTTAATATTTGAGTCCGATATGTGTGAGTTGCTTACGAAGTGCGCCATATTACAGAAATAAACCTTCCTTGTACAAAAATGGAAAAAATTCACGTAATTGAGAACTGAATACGGCTTGTTGTAAAATAAACTGTTCTCTTCGATAGTGCGTCGTCTGTCCCTCACTTTAAATTTATAAAATGGAAACGCAAAATACGCGGATGCAAAATTGGGTACCATATTAACTATTCTGCAATGTGCTTACACCAACATTTATATTAACTAGAACAACGGTTGGCATTATTTATAAGACACCTCTCAAAAGCATACATCAGGTAATCGCGACGAAATTTCGTTAACGTAACTTCCCCTCACATTTCTCCTTTTTGGTCGTTTAGACTTAGTTAAAACTTTGTTGTAATTGAATGAGGCAATGAAACACGTAATTTGGGAATGAGCATCTAAAGGGGTGGAACCTTTCTTATACGTACCAATAAGATTTTTTGTAATTTCTTGGTGACGTTTGTCTTTTTCAAAAATGTGGGTTTTCCACATTTTTATGAACTTGTGATCACGAACAAATCGGTGGTTGTTTATTATTGAAGGTGTAAGAAGTGTTCTTTGATTAATGTAATGTAGAATGAAGGAAACTTAAAACTTGGATATAAATGCAAGTTAAAATAAATTGTATACCTTTGACTTAGTTCGATGCGTCGACCTTTTTGAATTCGTTGTTGAGTTCATTGATTATTACTGGAAAAATTACGCTTAAAATCGTTGTAAATTGTTAGAATGCCAAAAATGAGTTACACTATTGTTATTAAATTGTTAAAATTGAATCTTTGACTTTTTTGTTGATGCAATTTACTCTAAGTACCTTCCTAATTCGTCGTGCGCTTACACTTACTAGTATGCAAGAGTGTGTGTGATATAGTAGTTAGTGATTGGTAGATTGGTAAAAAGTTGTGTAGTGATAGTTTAGTGACATAATTTATTTTGCAGGGATTGCGCAACGCATTTTTGAAAAACTTTATTGGGAATACGTTCTCCTCCCTTTGGAAATACTTTGTATAAATAATTGCTTTGTGGATATCATTGTAAAGATTGTTACACTCCCCTTTTTCATAATCACTACCCCCCCATTTAGATTTTGTGACGTATGCCGAGGTGCATATAATTTAGATCCAGGACTCTAGGAAATTGTTTGTAACAAAGAGTGGCCCAGTTTACCCAAAAGATAAAAGCACCCGGCAACTTGGACGTTACAGTCTCTATCCTCGTGTATCTATCACTAGTTTCCTTAGGCTTGATTTTATATTTTTCCTTCAAACGACATTTGGCAATTAAACATTTATATTTCCAAGGAACTGCTTTCAATGTCTCAGGCCAATCAATTTGGTTTAAAACAGAATCTCTTATTTCATGATGCAAAAATAATTCATTTGGAGTGTATCCCGTTACTTCAGATACGGAGTTATTTAATAGTCCTAAAACAAAACTTAAATATTTTGACCAATGTTCATGATTTTTGTTTATGTACAGTCGTAATAATCTATTTAACTCCTTGTTGTATCGTTCAATAGGATTGGCAAACTGAGAATAAACTGAAGTTGTGATATGCCTTATTTTAAATTCTTCCACAAAAGTTTTCCATTCTTGTGACTTGAATTGCGAACCATTATCAGACAGTAGACTATTACATACAGGATAATGATAAAAATATTGCAGTTTAAATTTATGAATTACTTCTCTAGATGTTGCTTTCCTTAAAGGATATGCCATAAGAAACTTAGACATTACATCTATTACAGTCAATATAAATGTGTAACCTTGAGATTTCGGAAGTGGTCCTATCAAATCAACTGAAATCAAATAATGTGGACTGGTAGAATAAACGTGTAAATCATGCTTTTCATTTTTCAAAACAACTTGTTTAGTTCTGGCGCAAGTTAAACAATTCTTCAAATACTGTTTAATACTGAAGTTCATCTTTGGTCAATAATATAATTTCTTACATTTACTGAAAACCTATCTATATCCAAAATGTCCTTGCAAATCATACAGTTTATGTAAGATTTTCGGTATTAATGAAACTGGCACAACTAATCTCCAATTATCTTCAGAAACACATTTTAAAAATAGAATGCTATCTTGGAAAGCATTCTGAGTCTTACAAGACTTGGAAAATTTCAGTTCTCATTCTTCTGAATTAAAGCACTACAATATGCGTCACCATGTTGAGACTCCTTCCAGAATTCCAAAGTATCATCTTCAATAATATCCAATTTTAAGATATTAATAAACAAATGAGATAAAGAAATATTTCCTGTAGTAGTGTCAGGATATCGACTTAATGTGTCAGCCGCTTGATTGTTTACTCCAGAAACATGGTGGATATCATAATCAAAACTTTGTAGTTTTAAACACCATCTATTTAAACGTGGATTTAAAGTTCTTGCTGACTCCAGCCAAGAAAGAGATTTGTGATCTCTGAACAAATTAATTTTAGTTCCGGCTACATAAATATAAAATTTCTCAAAAGCATAAATAATTGCTAAACATTCGATTTCATGTGTACTGTAACTCAATAACTCAATACCACGATACTTGCATATTGATTAATCCTGGGGTTATCTTCTGGTGTCTCTCCATTTTGCCATAAAACACCTCCAAAACCTTTCTTTGAACCATCTAAATTTAAGTTAAAAGGTTTAGAAAAATTAGGCTATGCTAAAGCTTCTGGAGATATAACCAAATCACGTAACCTTTCAAAAGCTTCTACATGCACTTCCATCCACGTCCAGAGAATATTCGACTTTAGAAGTTCATAAAGTGGGTGGGCAACTTCTGCAAATTTATTCACGAATTTTCTTCTCCAGTTAACTAAACCCAAGAATTTTCGAAGTGACCTTTTGTTATTTGGTGTTGGAAAATTTATTATAGCAGAATTCTTGCTACTATCTACCTTAATTTCATTTCCAGAAAAATATGTCCAAGAAAAGCAATTTCTTTAGAAGCAAATTTGCACTTTGAAAACTTGATGGACATATTAACGTCTTTCAATTTTTGCAGAACAGCTTCCATGTGTGTTAAATGCTTGCTCCTGCCAAGTTTTACTAAAGATCAAGAGATCGTCTAAATAGCAAACAACAAAGTAGTTGAATTCTCGAACCCGAATTTCTCGAAAAAACAAGTATTGATCCTATAGTCGAAATGTGATAATTAAAACGCTTTCTAGCCTCTGAAAAGCATAATAATTCAACATTTTAATGAAAATCATCTATGGCCTGGTATGTAGACAAGATTAATTTCATACGAATACCACCATTGAACGCGTATTTTTCGATCGGTCAAGTATACATCCTATAGTCCAAATGTCAGAATTAAAACGCTCTTCAGGCTCTGAAGAGCATAATAATACACCATTTTTATTAAAATCATCTCTGGCTTGGTCTGTATGGAAAATGAGTTTCAAGTGAGTATTAGCATTTAAACGAATTTCTCGAAAAATTAAGTTTATATCCAATAGTCGAAATGTCATAATTAAAACGCTTTAATGTCTCTAAAAAGCATAATAATTTTACATTTTAATGAAAATCATCTCTGGCTTGGTCTGTAGAGAAAATGAGTTTCAAACGAGTACTAGAATTGAACGTGAAAATACTCGAGACATCAAGTTTCGATCGTATAGTCAGAATGTCATAATTAAAACTCTTTTCAGGCTCTGAAAGGGTTAATAATTCAACATTTTAATGAAAATCATCTCTGGCTTGGTCAGTATAGAAAGTGAGTTTCAAGTGAGTATTTGCATTAAACGCGAATGTAATAATTAAAACTCTTTTCAGACTCTGAAGGGATAATAATTCAAGAGTTTAATGAAAATCGTCTCTGGTTTGGTCTGTACTTAAAATTAGTTTGAAACGATTGATGGGTTGATTGATTGATTTAGTTCATTATACTTCGCGTTTTGTGCCTCTTGTCTAATTTTCGAAGATGGGGATTGCTAGTGTCGTAGAGGCATGAGCATTTTACATTGTACTCAGTAAATCACTGTTCTACTTCACAGCAAATTATGAAATAACATTAATGTATATAGTTCAAAATCACAACTCTGTTATCTGATGAGTATACTTATTATTTGCACTGATTAAATACATTAATTATGCAAAAATTACTAAGATTCGAACTATATGCAAAACGTTCTTGTTATCTCTTTTCAAATGTTTCTTACAACTGGTTGCTACGCAACAAAACAGTATGCTATGACATTTCTTTCTTTTTCTTTTACACAAGAAGTGATTATATATTTTACAATTTGAAAACAGTCACAACATTCTCCCTCCTTCGGAGAAAAATTTTAGAACATTGGTTTTAAAATTTTTAGATAACATGATGAAACAAACTTCCTCATGACATTCATATTGTCATTAATTAGCACAGAAAATATTTTAAAACATATCATAATTATTGAAAACATATTAACATTTCTTAATAAATTGCGGTTGAAATCTTTTGAAAGTTTACATAATTCGTCCTTTCTTTCCTGGCTACAATTGAATTTCTTTAAATTGGATACATTATGTGTTTGTACAGTTCCCTTTCCATCCAACGATAACAGTTCACAACAGTTACCATTGGTTTCTTTAACTAAATATGGACCAAGCCACAAGTCCATAAATTTGTGTATTCGTTTACACTCAGCACAGCTTTGTCCATGGTTTTTGACTAATACTATATCATTGGTCTTGTAACGATTTGTTGCAGTAAAATTAGCAAAATCTTACAACTTTCCAACTTCGTTGAAAAAAAATAAATGCTCCGCTCAAAATTACGCGATGTATAATCGCTCATGATTTAATTCTCATGAGTTACGACAGATGGCTCCTATAATCACTCTCCTGTTATCGAATCGTAAAACCACGCCCCCTAAATCAACGGAAGACGAGAACGGTAGACATGTGCAGCTAGAGGCAACAGTCGTGTATTGCGTTTGGTTCCGTCGACTACCTTTTGGTACGCTACATAATGCATCATCGGTAACGACTCTCTGAACTTTGACGTTCTCTACCATGTTACCTATAACACGCGATGAATTGCAAGTGCTTCTTTAAATACAATTCCGGAACATTTGTGGTAAAGGTGCTAACCACAATTTCTTAAATTACGTTATTTGTTGGAAATGGACACGTGGATTGCGAAAAAGACCATTTCGACAGTCTGCAAATTATAAGTAATTTTTGGCAATGAAAAATGTTCTACGTCGGAATCCAATCAAGGCGTACGTTGGTCAACGAGGATTTGACGATCAAAAAGTGAAGGAAGTTGGGCACCCACACCTTTTTCCAGGACTACGAGAGTGGCAACATCCAAAATCAAGGTAGGAAACAGTGGATTTGTTACATTAGTGGTGAATAAAAGTGCGACAGACAAAAAGCACGAGTTTAATATTTGAGCCCGATATGTGTGAGTTGCTTACGAAGTGCGCCATATTACAGAAATAAACCTTCCTTGTACAAAAATGTAAAAAATTCACGTAATTGAGAACTGAATACGGCTTGTTGTAAAATAAACTGTTCTCTTCGATAGTGCGTCGTCTGTCCCTCACTTTAAATTTATAAAATGGAAACGCAAAATACGCGGATGCAAAATTGGGTACCATATTAACTATTCTGCAATGTGCTTACACCAACATTTATATTAACTAGAACAACGGTTGGCATTTTTTATAAGACACCTCGCAAAAGCATACATCAGGTAATCGCGACGAAATTTCGTTAACGTAACTTCCCCTCACATTTCTCCTTTTTGGTCGTTTAGACTTAGTTAAAACTTTGTTGTAATTGAATGAGGCAATGAAACACGTAATTTGGGAATGAGCATCTAAAGGGGTGGAACCTTTCTTATACGTACCAATAAGATTTTTTGTAATTTCTTGGTGACGTTTGTCTTTTTCAAAAATGTGGGTTTTCCACATTTTTATGAACTTGTGATCACGAACAAATCGGTGGTTGTTTATTATTGAAGGTGTAAGAAGTGTTCTTTGATTAATGTAATGTAGAATGAAGGAAACTTAAAACTTGGATATAAATGCAAGTTAAAATAAATTGTATACCTTTGACTTAGTTCGATGCGTCGACCTTTTTGAATTCGTTGTTGAGTTCATTGATTATTACTGGAAAAATTACGCTTAAAATCGTTGTAAATTGTTAGAATGCCAAAAATGAGTTACACTATTGTTATTAAATTGTTAAAATTGAATCTTTGACATTTTTGTTGACGCAATTTACTCTAAGTACCTTCCTAATTCGTCGTGCGCTTACACTTACTAGTATGCAAGAGTGTGTGTGATATAGTAGTTAGTGATTGGAAGATTGGTAAAAAGTTGTGTAGTGATAGTTTAGTGACATAATTTATTTTGCAGGGATTGTGCAACGCATTTTTTAAAAACTTTATTGGGAATACGTTCTCCTCCCTTTGGAAATACTTTGTATAAATAATTGCTTTGTGGATATCATTGTAAAGATTGTTACACTCCCCTTTTTCATAATCACTACCCCCCATTTAGATTTTGTGACGTATGCCGAGGTGCATATAATTTAGATCCAGGACTCTAGGAAATTGTTTGTAACAAAGAGTGGCCCAGTTTACCCAAAAGATAAAAGCACCCGGCAACTTGGACGTTACAGTCTCTATCCTCGTGTATCTATCACTAGTTTCCTTAGGCTTGATTTTATATTTTTCCTTCAAACGAGAATTGGCAATTAAACAATTATATTTCCAAGGAACTGCTTTCAATGTCTCAGGCCAATCAATTTGGTTTAAAACAGAATCTCTTATTTCATGATGCAAAAATAATTCATTTGGAGTGTATCCCGTTACTTCAGATACGGAGTTATTTAATAGTCCTAAAACAAAACTTAAATATTTTGACCAATGTTCATGATTTTTGTTTATGTACAGTCGTAATAATCTATTTAACTCCTTGTTGTATCGTTCAATAGGATTGGCAAACTGAGAATAAACTGAAGTTGTGATATGCCTTATTTTAAATTCTTCCACAAAAGTTTTCCATTCTTGTGACTAGAATTGCGAACCATTATCAGACAGTAGACTATTACATACAGGATAATGATAAAAATATTGCAGTTTAAATTTATGAATACTTCTCTAGATGTTGCTTTCCTTAAAGGATATGCCATAAGAAACTTAGACATTACATCTATTACAGTCAATATAAATGTGTAACCTTGAGATTTCGGAAGTGGTCCTATCAAATCAACTGAAATCAAATAATGTGGACTGGTAGAATAAACGTGTAAATCATGCTTTTCATTTTTCAAAACAACTTGTTTAGTTCTGGCGCAAGTTAAACAATTCTTCAAATACTGTTTAATACTGAAGTTCATCTTTGGTCAATAATATAATTTCTTACATTTACTGAAAACCTATCTATATCCAAAATGTCCTTGCAAATCATACAGTTTATGTAAGATTTTCGGTATTAATGAAACTGGCACAACTAATCTCCAATTATCTTCAGAAACACATTTTAAAAATAGAATGCTATCTTGGAAAGCATTCTGAGTCTTACAAGACTTGGAAAATTTCAGTTCTCATTCTTCTGAATTAAAGCACTACAATATGCGTCACCATGTTGAGACTCCTTCCAGAATTCCAAAGTATCATCTTCAATAATATCCAATTTTAAGATATTAATAAACAAATCAGATAAAGAAATATTTCCTGTAGTAGTGTCAGGATATCGACTTAATGTGTCAGCCGCTTGATTGTTTACTCCAGAAACATGGTGGATATCATAATCAAAACTTTGTAGTTTTAAACACCATCTATTTAAACGTGGATTTAAAGTTCTTGCTGACTCCAGCCAAGAAAGAGATTTGTGATCTCTGAACAAATTAATTTTAGTTCCGGCTACATAAATATAAAATTTCTCAAAAGCATAAATAATTGCTAAACATTCGATTTCATGTGTACTGTAACTCAATAACTCAATACCACGATACTTGCATATTGATTAATCCTGGGGTTATCTTCTGGTGTCTCTCCATTTTGCCATAAAACACCTCCAAAACCTTTCTTTGAACCATCTAAATTTAAGTTAAAAGGTTTAGAAAAATTAGGCTATGCTAAAGCTTCTGGAGATATAACCAAATCACGTAACCTTTCAAAAGCTTCTACATGCACTTCCATCCACGTCCAGAGAATATTCGACTTTAGAAGTTCATAAAGTGGGTGGGCAACTTCTGCAAATTTATTCACGAATTTTCTTCTCCAGTTAACTAAACCCAAGAATTTTCGAAGTGACCTTTTGTTATTTGGTGTTGGAAAATTTATTATAGCAGAATTCTTGCTACTATCTACCTTAATTTCATTTCCAGAAAAATATGTCCAAGAAAAGCAATTTCTTTAGAAGCAAATTTGCACTTTGAAAACTTGATGGACATATTAACGTCTTTCAATTTTTGCAGAACAGCTTCCAGGTGTGTTAAATGCTTGCTCCTGCCAAGTTTTACTAAAGATCAAGAGATCGTCTAAATAGCAAACAACAAAGTAGTTGAATTCTCGAACCCGAATTTCTCGAAAAAACAAGTATTGATCCTATAGTCGAAATGTGATAATTAAAACGCTTTCTAGCCTCTGAAAAGCATAATAATTCAACATTTTAATGAAAATCATCTATGGCCTGGTATGTAGACAAGATTAATTTCATACGAATACCACCATTGAACGCGTATTTTTCGATCGGTCAAGTATACATCCTATAGTCCAAATGTCAGAATTAAAACGCTCTTCAGGCTCTGAAGAGCATAATAATACACCATTTTTATTAAAATCATCTCTGGCTTGGTCTGTATGGAAAATGAGTTTCAAGTGAGTATTAGCATTTAAACGAATTTCTCGAAAAATTAAGTTTATATCCAATAGTCGAAATGTCATAATTAAAACGCTTTAATGTCTCTAAAAAGCATAATAATTTTACATTTTAATGAAAATCATCTCTGGCTTGGTCTGTAGAGAAAATGAGTTTCAAACGAGTACTAGAATTGAACGTGAAAATACTCGAGACATCAAGTTTCGATCGTATAGTCAGAATGTCATAATTAAAACTCTTTTCAGGCTCTGAAAGGGTTAATAATTCAACATTTTAATGAAAATCATCTCTGGCTTGGTCAGTATAGAAAGTGAGTTTCAAGTGAGTATTTGCATTAAACGCGAATGTAATAATTAAAACTCTTTTCAGACTCTGAAGGGATAATAATTCAAGAGTTTAATGAAAATCGTCTCTGGTTTGGTCTGTACTTAAAATTAGTTTGAAACGATTGATGGGTTGATTGATTGATTTAGTTCATTATACTTCGCGTTTTGTGCCTCTTGTCTAATTTTCGAAGATGGGGATTGCTAGTGTCGTAGAGGCATGAGCATTTTACATTGTACTCAGTAAATCACTGTTCTACTTCACAGCAAATTATGAAATAACATTAATGTATATAGTTCAAAATCACAACTCTGTTATCTGATGAGTATACTTATTATTTGCACTGATTAAATACATTAATTATGCAAAAATTACTAAGATTCGAACTATATGCAAAACGTTCTTGTTATCTCTTTTCAAATGTTTCTTACAACTGGTTGCTACGCAACAAAACAGTATGCTATGACATTTCTTTCTTTTTCTTTTACACAAGAAGTGATTATATATTTTACAATTTGAAAACAGTCACAACATTCTCCCTCCTTCGGAGAAAAATTTTAGAACATTGGTTTTAAAATTTTTAGATAACATGATGAAAACAAACTTCCTCATGACATACATATTGTCATTAATTAGCACAGAAAATATTTTAAAACATATCATAATTATTGAAAACATATTAACATTTCTTAATAAATTGCTGTTGAAATCTTTTGAAAGTTTACATAATTCGTCCTTTCTTTCCTGGCTACAATTGAATTTCTTTAAATTGGATACATTATGTGTTTGTACAGTTCCCTTTCCATCCAACGATAACAGTTCACAACAGTTACCATTGGTTTCTTTAACTAAATATGGACCAAGCCACAAGTCCATAAATTTGTGTATTCGTTTACACTCAGCACAGCTTTGTCCATGGTTTTTGACTAATACTATATCATTGGTCTTGTAACGATTTGTTGCAGTAAAATTAGCAAAATCTTACAACTTTCCAACTTCGTTGAAAAAAAATAAATGCTCCGCTCAAAATTACGCGATGTATAATCGCTCATGATTTAATTCTCATGAGTTACGACAGATGGCTCCTATAATCACTCTCCTGTTATCGAATCGTAAAACCACGCCCCCTAAATCAACGGAAGACGAGAACGGTAGACATGTGCAGCTAGAGGCAACAGTCGTGTATTGCGTTTGGTTCCGTCGACTACCTTTTGGTACGCTACATAATGCATCATCGGTAACGACTCTCTGAACTTTGACGTTCTCTACCATGTTACCTATAACACGCGATGAATTGCAAGTGCTTCTTTAAATACAATTCCGGAACATTTGTGGTAAAGGTGCTAACCACAATTTCTTAAATTACGTTATTTGTTGGAAATGGACACGTGGATTGCGAAAAAGACCATTTCGACAGTCTGCAAATTATAAGTAATTTTTGGCAATGAAAAATGTTCTACGTCGGAATCCAATCAAGGCGTACGTTGGTCAACGAGGATTTGACGATCAAAAAGTGAAGGAAGTTGGGCACCCACACCTTTTTCCAGGACTACGAGAGTGGCAACATCCAAAATCAAGGTAGGAAACAGTGGATTTGTTACATTAGTGGTGAATAGAAGTGCGACAGACAAAAAGCACGAGTTTAATATTTGAGCCCGATATGTGTGAGTTGCTTACGAAGTGCGCCATATTACAGAAATAAACCTTCCTTGTACAAAAATGTAAAAAATTCACGTAATTGAGAACTGAATACGGCTTGTTGTAAAATAAACTGTTCTCTTCGATAGTGCGTCGTCTGTCCCTCACTTTAAATTTATAAAATGGAAACGCAAAATACGCGGATGCAAAATTGGGTACCATATCAACTATTCTGCAATGTGCTTACACCAACATTTATATTAACTAGAACAACGGTTGGCATTTTTTATAAGACACCTCGCAAAAGCATACATCAGGTAATCGCGACGAAATTTCGTTAACGTAACTTCCCCTCACATTTCTCCTTTTTGGTCGTTTAGACTTAGTTAAAACTTTGTTGTAATTGAATGAGGCAATGAAACACGTAATTTGGGAATGAGCATCTAAAGGGGTGGAACCTTTCTTATACGTACCAATAAGATTTTTTGTAATTTCTTGGTGACGTTTGTCTTTTTCAAAAATGTGGGTTTTCCACATTTTTATGAACTTGTGATCACGAACAAATCGGTGGTTGTTTATTATTGAAGGTGTAAGAAGTGTTCTTTGATTAATGTAATGTAGAATGAAGGAAACTTAAAACTTGGATATAAATGCAAGTTAAAATAAATTGTATACCTTTGACTTAGTTCGATGCGTCGACCTTTTTGAATTCGTTGTTGAGTTCATTGATTATTACTGGAAAAATTACGCTTAAAATCGTTGTAAATTGTTAGAATGCCAAAAATGAGTTACACTATTGTTATTAAATTGTTAAAATTGAATCTTTGACATTTTTGTTGACGCAATTTACTCTAAGTACCTTCCTAATTCGTCGTGCGCTTACACTTACTAGTATGCAAGAGTGTGTGTGATATAGTAGTTAGTGATTGGTAGATTGGTAAAAAGTTGTGTAGTGATAGTTTAGTGACATAATTTATTTTGCAGGGATTGCGCAACGCATTTTTGAAAAACTTTATTGGGAATACGTTCTCCTCCCTTTGGAAATACTTTGTATAAATAATTGCTTTGTGGATATCATTGTAAAGATTGTTACACTCCCCTTTTTCATAATCACTACCCCCCCATTTAGATTTTGTGACGTATGCCGAGGTGCATATAATTTAGATCCAGGACTCTAGGAAATTGTTTGTAACAAAGAGTGGCCCAGTTTACCCAAAAGATAAAAGCACCCGGCAACTTGGACGTTACAGTCTCTATCCTCGTGTATCTATCACTAGTTTCCTTAGGCTTGATTTTATATTTTTCCTTCAAACGACATTTGGCAATTAAACATTTATATTTCCAAGGAACTGCTTTCAATGTCTCAGGCCAATCAATTTGGTTTAAAACAGAATCTCTTATTTCATGATGCAAAAATAATTCATTTGGAGTGTATCCCGTTACTTCAGATACGGAGTTATTTAATAGTCCTAAAACAAAACTTAAATATTTTGACCAATGTTCATGATTTTTGTTTATGTACAGTCGTAATAATCTATTTAACTCCTTGTTGTATCGTTCAATAGGATTGGCAAACTGAGAATAAACTGAAGTTGTGATATGCCTTATTTTAAATTCTTCCACAAAAGTTTTCCATTCTTGTGACTAGAATTGCGAACCATTATCAGACAGTAGACTATTACATACAGGATAATGATAAAAATATTGCAGTTTAAATTTATGAATACTTCTCTAGATGTTGCTTTCCTTAAAGGATATGCCATAAGAAACTTAGACATTACATCTATTACAGTCAATATAAATGTGTAACCTTGAGATTTCGAAAGTGGTCCTATCAAATCAACTGAAATCAAATAATGTGGATTGGTAGAATAAACGTGTAAATCATGCTTTTCATTTTTCAAAACAACTTGTTTAGTTCTGGCGCAAGTTAAACAATTCTTCAAATACTGTTTAATACTGAAGTTCATCTTTGGTCAATAATATAATTTCTTACATGTACTGAAAACCTATCTATATCCAAAATGTCCTTGCAAATCATGCAGTTTATATAAGATTTTCGGTATTAATGAAACTGGCACAACTAATCTCCAATTATCTTCAGAAACACATTTTAAAAATAGAATGCTATCTTGGAAAGCATTCTGAGTCTTACAAGACTTGGAAAATTTCAGTTCTCAATCTTCTGAATTAAAGCACTACAATATGCGTCACCATGTTGAGACTCCTTCCAGAATTCCAAAGTATCATCTTCAATAATATCCAATTTTAAGATATTAATAAATAAGTCAGATAAAGAAATATTTCCTGTAGTAGTGTCAGGATATCGACTTAATGTGTCAGCCGCTTGATTGTTTACTCCAGAAACATGGTGGATATCATAATCAAAACTTTCTAGTTTTAAACACCATCTATTTAAACGTGGATTTAAAGTTCTTGCTGACTCCACGAATTTTCTTCTCCAGTTAACTAAACCCAAGAATTTTCGAAGTGACCTTTTGTTATTTGGTGTTGGAAAATTTATTATAGCAGAATTCTTGCTACTATCTACCTTAATTTCATTTCCAGAAAAAATATGTCCAAGAAAAGCAATTTCTTTAGAAGCAAATTTGCACTTTGAAAACTTGATGGACATATTATCATCTTTCAATTTTTGCAGAACAGCTTCCAGGTGTGTTAAATGCTTGCTCCTGCCAAGTTTTACTAAAGATCAAGAGATCGTCTAAATAGCATACAACAAAGTTGTTGAATTCTCTCGTGAAAATTTGGTTCATCCTGTCTTGAAAAATGTACACAGCAGATCGTATGCCGAAGGGAAGATATCGAAATAAATACTGTCTACCACGATATGAGAAATCAGTATAAAGATGTGATTCTGGAGTTAATGGGATCTGGAAATAGCCACACGATAAATCAATAGAAGAGAAATATTTTGATCCCAAAAATCGTTGTAACATTTCATGAATTAATTCAACTCTAACTTGAGGACTGACGACATGCTTATTCAAATTTCTAAAATCCACTACTTGTCTTGTTTTGGCACAATGTGTAGAGGATTTAAATATGGGGAAGATTCTTGATATATGATACCCCAACTTTCCCATTTGGCGAGTTCTTCTTCTAAATTCTTTCTCCTAGAAATTGGTATAGGATAAGGTGCCGTGGCAATAGGTACGTTACTGTCTAACTGTATCTTATATGGTTCTACCTTGGCATGTCTTGGTTTGTCAGAAAATTGTTCGTGATAATTCCATAAAAGTGAAAATAAATCACGTTTCTGTGAGTCACCGATATCTTCAATTGCAAATACTTTCTCGTGAATATCCCTCTGGGAAGGCATATAATTTGTTTCAATATCTAACATATGTACATATTTTAACATTCTACATGACTGGAATTTATTCTCAGTTATGTCAGTATCGTGCTTGACATCAGATGCAAGCTTGTCAGATTTAACACTTATCATACTAGAATTCTTATTATCTAACGTTGTACACACTTGCTTTCCTGATGAAGTTATTAAACTTCTATTCTGATTCCTAAAATCCACAATTGCTTTGTACTTTCGTAAGAAAGGAACACCTAAAATAATGTCTGCATTAAGTTCTTTTAAAATGAAAAATTCCATTGGAAAGTATTCGCAGTCAATCTGAATATTTATCGTCTTACAACCGACAATTTTGCACTTTTTATTTCCACCAAATCCAGATAGTCTAATGTCATCCACCTTGTCCAACGTAAGATTACCAATACATGATGATATCTTACACCAAACCTCATAATTCATAACATTTGCTTGGCTACCACAATCTATTATACAAATGATAGGCAATTGATATATAATTCCATGTACAGTCGGAACTTCTGTTAAAGGTACAGGAATAACTTCATCGTTAATAACCAAGTCAGGTTCTTCCTCAAACCATTCTAACAAAAAATTAATTTGCAAATTACTTAATGCATTTTCATTCGAATATTGCATAGCATCACAAACATTAAATAAATCGTTTGACTCTTCCTTGTGCCTCTTGTAGGTAGTGCAGAGGGAAAGAGGCTCTTCCGACTGCCACTTTAATTTAAAGTAGACTGCCATTCAAAATGCTGTTGCCTAGCATCATTAAATTGTAAAGACTGAACACCAGAAGTTGGATTTTGAGTCAAATTAGGACTTAAACCAGTATTAGATGTACTCGTCATTATATTACTTTGCATATTGCTGGGCTGATTCCTCATTGTATCACTCACCACTGGCACATCTCGATTTTGTGGCGGATAGTTTTCGTAAACAGAGGGAAACAAAGATCTGTTACTATTAAAGTAACCATTCCTAGAAAATCTGTAGTTAGGCTGCCTAAAATTAAGACCATTATCTTGTCTGGAATTCTCATTCGGGATATTTCTATTATTACGGTAAAACCTGCCAGTATTGTAAAAATTCCTTTGAAACATCTGATTTCCATGTCGTCGGAAATTTCCAAAATTAGTAGCATTTCTTGCATTATATCTTGAACTCATAGATTGGTTTACATTGTCTGAACTATTTCCAACAGAAGCACCCAAATTATCAGAAGGCAGAGTTTGAGTAGAAGAAGAACTAGTACTTCTTGTTTGTCGAATATTTACTTGTCGTACATTTAATCTTTGATGTTCATTCTTCTTAAGACCTTTGTTAGACTTGTCGCAATCTAAATCTTAAGGTAAATACAAAAGTCCTTTCCTACAAGTTCTAATAACATCTAATTTACGAAGCATATTTGTAAGCTGATCCATCGTCTGAACATTATGACAAGCGATATTGTTAGCAACATTATCAGGCAACTGGCTCATTATCAATTGTATAACATCAACATCATTCGGATTGTTGAATGTGTTTTTAGTGCAAAGGTTTCTAAGCTTCCATGTGCATTTTGGTCGTATTTTTGATTCCTTAAAACAGCTAACTGTGACTGTAACATTTCAGGCGAAGCAAACTGTTGAATAAACTTACTTACGAAATCAGTATAAGAACAGAAATATCTTTTGTGTGTTCTAAACCAATAAGCTGCTCGATTTGTAAAACAATTCTGAATGCTCTGCAATCGTTTATCATCAGGCACTCCTATCAGATCTAACGTTGAGTTTAATTGTTCCAAGTATTCTCTTGCAGATTGCGTTTCAACTCGACCTGAGAACTTTGGCAATAAAGACAATTCATTTAACTTCAAATGTCTATCTTTGCTCATGTACAAGGGCAAAGAATTAGAGTTCGGTCTTGCATTACAATCTTCTTGAAAATTATATGAACCATTATAATTTTCTATTCCATTCACAAATGCACTATCATGACTGTTTGGTGACTGTTGAATACCAGCAAAATATGTGCAAGGGTAAGAACGATTAAACAGTCTCCTTCTAGACTCATCCTTATCATTATGAGAATTAAATGCTCTCACTGTATTATTCATTCTTGAAGCTCTATTATCAGACATGTCTGGATGAATTTGAGTAAAATTAGTAGAACCGGAACACCAAGTGCATGGATAGTTTGTGTAATTCAAATTACAATATCCTCCATAACTGCGGAAGTCCTCTGGCCTACCTAACATATTTGATGTTGTTTCAGGAAATGCGTTATTCGAGGAAACATCAATGTTATTCTCAGTTTGTACTCTGTTTTCGTTTAAAATACAACTAGATCTATTCATACAGGAGCAATTAGAATTTACTTGCGTCTTTCTAGCATTATGTAAACTAGATTGTTTGCGATTTTGCATCCAACTTACATGCTTAAGATGCGGTTCCCTTACATAAAACGTCTTTACTTTAGTAGTATCCGTAGAGTTAAAAGAACTTCCATCTGAATCACTCAAACCAGAATCATGATTATGACCAGTTCCAGAATCGCGCCTTACATTTAATCTTCTCGATTCGCGATTTGCAACATTATCAATACCATGAACTTGAGTGTTCGTATTAGAATATTTGTTACGAGAAGTATCTGTAACAGCACAATCGGCACCATCATAATTTACATTAACTGGTTTGTGCATATTATTCTCAATGACATCAACACGTAACGCAAGCTGTTTCAAATTATTATCGTACTGATTAACAATTTCGAAACACTGTGAAACCTTAGAATCGAATGTTTCAACTTGCGAACAACAATCTATATCGTGTTTTGCACCTTGTAAAGAACCTTCAATGTCATTTATTCGTTTCTCACCAAGATCTTGTATACTAAGAATGTCTGATATTTTACAGTCATAATTTTGCATGCTTTCTTGCTACTTCTGGTTTAATTCTACATTTGAACTTACACACGTGTCTGCTAAAGATTCGATTCTTATTGCTACATCAGAAGCCAACATGTCTATAACCTGCTTAAAATCAAAATTCATAGATTCAGTTTTAGACTACAGTCAAATTAGTCGACATTGGAAGCTTCAATTTTGGATTTCAACTCTTCGTTGGAAGCTTCAAGCTGAGATTTTAATTCCTCGCTGGAAGATTTCAATTCTCTATTGGAAGCTTCAAGCTGAGATTTTAATTCTTTGTTGGAATATTCAAGCTGAGGTTTTAATTCTTTGTTAGAATCTTCAAGCTAAGATTTTAATTCTTTACTAGAATTAACTACCACGAACTGAATGTTCTTGATTGTTTCTAGCAGATCGTTAAAATTAGGACTAATACTCTCTTTGTAAGCTGACAATTCATATGGATTACAACTAGGTTCACAAGATTTACAAAAGTAATTCTCTACCGTAGTAGAATAAATTGAACAATGAACAACTGACAACTTAAGACAAGAAAAGTGAAACCATGTAAGACATTTATAGCACTGAACAAATCTGATATCAGCTTTCGTATCACCACAACATTCCACCTTGCGAGTACTGGTATCAGTCTTATCATCAGAATTAACTTCTTGACCTTGAACGTTTGTAAACGTTGCTACATATGTGCCCTCGTATTGCATAGCAGTCTTCTTTCTGCTACGAGATTTAGATGAATCTCTGGAAGACATATTTTCATTAACGAAAAAAAAAACTTACACACACTTAAATCAATCCGAGACCTACTGAGATTATATTTCACATCATTTATCCATAGAACTACTTAACTTCACAGTCCTGTCACACGGTCGCCACTTTTTGCTAGTATCGTAGAGGCTTGAGCATTTTACATTATACTCAGTAAATCACTGTTCTACTTCACAGCAAATTATGAAATAACAATAATGTATATAGTTCAAAATCACAACACTGTTCTCTGATGAGTATAATTATTATTTGCACTGAATAAATACATTAATTATGCACCAATAACTATGATTCGAACTATATGCAAAACCTTCTTGTTATCTCTTTTCACTTGTTTCTTACAACTGGTTGCTACGCAACAAAACAGTATCCTATGACATTTCTTTCTTTTTCTTTTACACAAGAACTGATTATATATTTTACAATTTGAAAACAGTCACAGGATGAGTGATGAAATTGATGAATGGACATTCACAAACAACCAAGCCCGAGCGGGATTGGATCCCGGGACCCTTGGCATCGGGTCTAAAAAGCATAATAATAAAACATTTTTATGAAAATCATCTCTGGCTTGCTCTGTAGAGAAAATGAGATTCAAACGAATTTTAGCATTGAACGCGAATTTCTCGAAAAATCAAGTTTTGATCTTATAGTCGAAATGTGATAATTAAATCGCCTTTCATCCTCTGAAAAGGATAATAATTCAAAATATTATTGAAAATGATCTCTGGCTTGGTCTTTAGACAAAATTACTTTCAAACGAATATTAGCAATGAACGCGTATTTTTTTCGAAAAACCAAGTATTCACGCTATAGTCCAAATGTCAGAATTAAAGCGCTTTTCATGCTCTGAAAAGCATAATAATACAACATATTTGTGATAATCATGCTTTGCTTGGTCTATATAGAAAATGAGTTTTATGTGAGTATTAGCATTGAACGCGAATTTCTCGAAAAATAAAGTTTTAATCGTATAGTCGAAATGTCATAATTAAAACTCTTTTCAGGCTCTGGAAAGCATAATAATACTACATTTTAATGAAAATCATCTCTGGCGTGGTCTGTAGGGAAAATGAGTTTCAAACGAGAGCTTGCATTGAACGTGAATTTCTCGAAGAATTAAGTATTCATCCAGTAGTCCAAATGTGATAATTAAACCGCTTTTCAGGCTCTGAACAACATAATAATTCAACATTTTAATGAAAATCATCTCTGGCTTGGTCTGTAGGGAAAATGAGTTTCAAACGAGAGCTAGCATTGAACGCGAATTTCTGGAAAAAACAAATATTGATCCTATAGTCGAAATGTGATAATTAAAACAGCAGTGTAAAATACCATATTATAAACCCGATAAAGTATAGCCCCCTCAGGCAGATTTGGCTACACTTAAAACTAGCTCAAGATGTGCATATAAGCTTATTGCTCAAGTGTGGTACTCTGTCTAACCCAAGATTTTTGTAAAAATGCCCTCGGGAATATCCCGTGAAATGATGAGCCCCCTCGGATTGATTTGCCTACACTTACAAAAGCTGCATCTGCCAGATTGTTGTCCACAAGCTTGTTAAAAATATGCCCCTCTTGATATTGTTTTGGCTACACTTAAAACTAAGCCAAGATGCTCATAAGAGCTACCCACATACACCCACACCCACCCACATACACCCACACATGTTTACTTCCGGTCCACTTCCGGTTTACTTCCGGTTTAAGTTCAATTGGACACCAGGTCCAACTTGTATATCTAGTACTAAGACAATGTAATATGCAGAGGTTTTCTAGAATTGCTCTGTGACTCTATCATTTCTTACATCATAAACATATGATTTTTCACCTATAAGAATAACACTACATATGGTGTCATCAGGGAGTGTATCATGGAATTCACAGATAATTTTAATGTTTGTCCTGTCATTAACCACAACTTGTTTCCTTTTTGAGGTGTTGATGACAAACATGGGTCTCTGTGCTTTGAATTCATCTGGTGTGTAATACATGTCAGTATTGCCAGTAGTGACCCTTTTGTATGCTGTAAATGCTTCATATAATTTGAGGAAATCAACCTTGGACATGTTTAAATTATAATTTTCTCTAGGAAACACCTCATTTCTGCCATTTTTAAGATATATGTTCTTGATGATGCAGTTATCAAATTTACTTCAATTTTTATCCTGATTATTGTGTCTTCCAGTTTGAAACAGTACCACCACAAAATCTGGCATGTCATATTGTATACTGGAGAATGAGTTTGTAGCATCAAATTCATAATAGCTACCAGTGGCAGGCTTCTGGACACATTGATATGTATAAAATTGTAAAGGTACCTGTGGATTTTTTTAGGATATCTGCTTTGTATTTAAGAGCATAACTGGCTTCATATTCAACAACTGGAATTCTTAGCTCCATAGTCTGAATACGGCACTTGCCTTCATCAGGTAGGGTATTAGGCAGAGCTTCCCCAGAAGAGTTTAATGAACTGTACCTCATCAAAGCATTATTATCATTGGCAGCTCTTCTAAATGTAATTCTTAAACCACCCTTCCACATAATATCTTTGTAATCTGAGAAGAATCCTGGCAACAGGCGCATGGGGAACAGCACTGTGTGACTCTTAGATATTATCTTATCACCAGCATCAAATCCACCTATTTTGTAGTAAGAAGCCTCGGTTTTGGATAATTTTAGTGTGGCCAAAGCTGTAGATGTAATACCAGGGTAATCCACTCTGTTTATAACAACACCATGTTTTCTGATCTCAATTTCAGAGAACAGATGTGGCACAAAATTGTCTACCAATCTTATATTTGAGTTAGCAGGATAATCTGTACCATCGAGCTTTACAACATCAAACTTGATATAGAGATCTGCTCTGTGGGGGTGTATAAAGCCATCTCCTACATCAAGATCAACCTCAATCTCTGTGTTGGGTTGATTTAAATTTGCAAAGGTCCTCCTGTTTGGGGGGAATGATTGTAGCTCATAACTCTCAATATTTTCCATTTTTTTTGGTATGTATTTTTATTTAAATATTAATTTCTATGATAGCAGTTGTTGTGGCTCCAGCAAAATCAACTAATTCTTCTTTTTCATTAGTGACCATCAACTCAATGTAATCTATTCTATTATGGCACACAGGAAAATATAATGTTGGTGATGGAGTGTAGATGATCGGTTCCATAAATTCAGAGTTAGGTTTGAATGTTGCAATGATGCCAGTTTGTTTGTGAGTGCCTATGCCATCTGATTTGGTGATCATACCCTCGGCCACATTACAGTGAATATTTAGAGTTTCTATGGCTAAGAATTTAGGTATATTAATAGCAGTGTGTTTAATGGCTGGTTCAAGTTTTGTGTTGTTCTCAAAGCCTAACAGCTCTCCTATAGTACCCAGATCCACTGTCTCTGTAGCAGACACAATTTCTACTCTGTGAGTGACAGAATTTTGAGTTAACACTATACCTCTGGGTAACTGAGCATTTAAAGTTGACAGATTATACTGCCCTGGAGTGATGACAATGTTTTGGTCACCAACTGCAATCTTGTTGTTGTGGTGTGTAATATTAGGGATCAAGTACATGCCATAAAATGCTCTGAGAGCTATTGTTTTGGGATATACTATATCATCATGTAATCTGAGTTTCAATATTGAATTTTGGCTGGTGAGATGGAATACTCCCATGATGTTTCAGATACCACAGGGCCTTTTGAAAATCTTCAATTGATGGTTTATTTATTTGAGACAGATATCTAAGAACAGATAAACACAGATGTCCACAATTAACATCTTTGAAGTTTTGAACACGGGCATTATTGTAATAAAGATTAGTTGATTTTAGATATTTTACTAAATTTTCAGGTGGAATACCTCCAAATGAATCAAACACAAATGCCTCATCTTTTAAATATTTAAGATAACAAATCCAGTGAGTGCCCTGATTTTTGTACTTATCCAAATTAACTATGCCACACTCTTTGTTGAGTGGTTGTTCTGGTAAAGAATCAGACATGTACACACATGCCCAGTGGTTTGATTAAAGCTTCAATATCTTGGTTTGTAAGCGGCTCTTGTTTTTTTAAAACTTATTCATGGCTCTCTTAAGACCATTGACTTGTTTCTCTATGGCCAGATTATGGCGCTTCAATTCATCTAATTCTGCCTTATTTTTTTGGCATCTATTACTGTTTTTGCTATAGCAGCTGATCCCCCAGCCAAGCTCCCAACAGCACCAAGTGCTGCTAAAATAGCTGGGATACTAAATATGAAGCCACCTGTATGGAATTTTTTTCTAGATTGCTGTAATTTTTTTAATTGAGGGGTACTAAGTAATAATTTCATACCATGGCCCTTGGCAAGACAAGAGCTTTTTTTCTCGAGCTGCTTTTTGGTTAAAAGACTATCAATAGTTTTAAGAGATTTAAGACCTGCATAAGGTATCTGATACATAACACCCTTGGCCTTCATTGTAGGTTTATTATATATATATTCTGGGTTTACATAGCTTAATTAAGAGGCTTAAATTTATTTAATCTATCACAACCCCCACCACAGTTTTTGTTTGGTGTTCATAGCTATGGTGGTCCCCAATGCTGCTATTCTCTCACTTAAAGAAGCATCTTTGCTTACAAATCTACCAAATGCAGCCTCTTCTAATTTCTTGTCTGCAACATGTCTCTTGTCAAGATAAGAATGTGTGTTGTATGCTATGTCATGGTCTCTACAAGCAGCATCTAGAGGATTAACACCAGGGTCACCTCTGTTTAATCTATGGTCCAATTTTGTACCGGGACCACAATACTGATAGCCTGGTATGTGTAGTTCAAATGGCAGCTTGTTTATAATGTCATTAACCAGCCCCCGACCCTCAGAGATATTCCAAAATTTAGGTGGTAGACTATTAATAATTTTTATAAGATATCCAATCCCCTTAGTGTCATTCACTATAAAATGAGACAATATGGTGCTTATCATGTCCATAATTCCAACCTTTTCATTGTAAAAATTGTGGTTGCCAGCATTTTCCTCCCCAGCTATCACCAGCAACCTATCTACAAGTTTCCTGACATCATCAACCCACACAAATACTTTAGGCAGGGTGTTGTATTGTTTGATCCCACTACCTGTCTTGATCTGTGACCATATGGGCTTGATTAAGTTGTTGTATTTTGCTCCACTGCTAGACTTGACTCTTTTTTGTGTGGGATCATTGTTCTGGTATAGAGCATCTGATTTTATTAATATTTCTTTGTAATGCTCATAATCGTGATCTGTATAGCTGCAGGGTCTCTTCCGAGTCATCAGTTCCCAAAATCCAGGTGTTTCCGGATACTTAACAAAACCACCTCTTTCTCCAAGATGAGATTCTGAATATACAATTAGATCATCTCCCATAAATGTTACTCTAAAATTGCCAATTCTATGTATGATGCTACCATCACGCTCTGTGTCAGCATATAAACCAAAAACCTCATCTTTGTTGTCTTTAGGTGTGCTTAAATATTTTTGAGCAAGAAGACCCAATTCAATAGGATCCTGAGTAGCTTCAATTCTTCGAGGAGCAACAGGACTAGGTGTATGAATACTAGAAAGTGGGGTGATTGGATAAACTAATATGTTCCTAGCAGCTACAGGTACAAGCTCTGTGATCAAATTTTGATTTTGCTCTGTAACAGTTTTGATATTTTTACCTAATTCACTAATAGCATCAATAATAGGCTGTTCTGTTTGCTCGTGTTGTTCATAAATTCCTCGGTTCTCTGATTTCCATCCCTTAAATCTTTTTACAAGATAATCTCTTAATTTAAGATCATCAATAATTGGCCTTTTCATGGTTATTTATATATGTTTCAATGTCTAGAAAATTGTTAATTTTATTTCTATATTTACCACTATTGGGTTTCCTTGTCATATCAATTGTGACAAACCCATAGCTGTCCTGGTTCCAGCACCTACTGCAAAACTTAGAAAAATCATTGTAGCTCAAGTCACCACCTACATATTCATCATGTATGTGTTTGAGGTTGGTATGATCTTGATGAAACACACATATAAAATTGCTGTTGTCTCGGATCAGCTGTTTTGGAATTTTAGAAAAAGTCTGTGCAGGTAGAAGCAATCTATGTTTTTGTGCCGCCCCTGTGTAAAAAATTTCTAACCTTGTTTTGATTATCCAGTATAATGTCATCAAACACAACAACAGAATTATCGAGACATTCATAGAGTGGCTTAACATCTGGTTCAAAAGTGGCTATATCCAGTCCATCATATAGCTTCATCAGCTGCTGATATTTTAATTGTTCCAAGCTCTTAGAGAAGACATACAAGTGCCTGTTTTTCCAGTCTAACCAGTTGGGTGCCAATAAAAAATTATCAATCATTAGTGTAGTTTTACCACAAACTGATGGCCCAACAATAAGACATCTAATATTATCAGGCAGCAGCTTGCCATTTCTCTTATTCTGCTGTTCAGGATCTGGTACTCTCTTTATAACATCCCAGGTGTTCATAGTATCACTTTGTCTGCCTCGATCCAGCTGTGTTCTGGAAGTCCTAGCCATTTGACCAGTATCTTGTTGCCTTTTCTGCGGATGATTTTTTCTATGAGATATGTGTCAGGCTGTTTAGTTTTGCTGAGTTCTTCTTCACAGAACCGGCCTTTGAGAATTTCTCCTCGGTGGTCTTTTATTATATATGTGTATCGGGTCCCAGGTTTAACTTGAACCACTGTAAATAATTTAGTGCTCCAGTTTCTGGTAAAGCCTCTTTTGAATAAGTGCTTATATTTGCTGATTCTTACTTGATCACCTACCTTGTATTTGGCTTTTCTTGTTGTTGGCTGGTATCTAGGATAATAAACAGTACTGATCAATTTTTGCTCATCAGATGAAGTTACCTCAGAGGGTTTCATGTTGATTGTGGTGTGAACTGAGTTGTTATATCTATCTAAAAGTTCTGGTAGGATACTGAGCCATTTATAATTACCTTGAAGAGTAAATTGTTTATACATATGATTTTTTAGGGTTTTGTTGAATCTTTCTACAATAGAGGCCTTGAGATCACTGTAACTCGAGTAATGTTGTATTGACTGGCTTTTAATAAATTGTTGGAACACCAAATTATAGAATTCTTTGCCATTATCTGTTTGTAGATAGCGCGGTGATCTTCCACTCTGATTGATGATTGTCCTGAAGGCTTGTGTAACACATGCTTTAGTCTTGCATTTGAGTGGCACAGCCCAGGCAAATTTTGAAAATGTGTCTATGACAGTGAGTAGATACTTGTAGCCCTTGTTGATCTTGTCTAAGTTTTTCAGCTGTCCACTTGCCATCTCAACCAAGTCACACTGCCATAAATCATCTATGCCTTCTGTAACCACTGGCAGTCTCTTATAATTATGTCTGGCTTGTCTGTATAATTCATCAACAATCATTTGTCTAGACATAGTATGTAAACAAGAGTATTTCAACTATAGGGTGTTCAGCAGCTGATACTACAGGATTTTCTAAATATAATTTGTCTCCTATTTGTATATTAAATTCAAGAGAACCATCATCTTCAGCATAAGATGTCTCTAATGTATTGGGGTCTGTAAAATCCTCTAACTCTACACTGGTGACCTTTGGTTTGTTGTCAGCATTAGTTATTGATAAGGTAGGGTAGTGGTGTGCCTGTGGTTGTAGCCAATAATTGATTTTGATTGGTCTAAGTGTGCCCCCAACAAAAAATTGGTAATAAAATTGTGCATGGGACAGCATATATATTTTGCCACCTGGTGTAAATGGTGAATCATATTCTTTGTTGGGGATACTGTACAATTCAAGAATTACTGTATGTTTAGGATTCTCGATTAGGCCAGTTATTTATTTTTCTGCTGTAAGCAATCTACTTGTTACAGATTCAAGGTGCTCATTGATAGTCCTAACAATCTCATCATGGCCTGGCTTGATCCTTATGTCCACAGCAAGTTTCTTGTATTGTTGCATAATCTCTTGTAGCTGGGTGGCAAAAACAGACAGAGCATTTGCTTGGTTGGATTCCATGGTCCCTAGCTGTTGCTTGATGTTGGCTACAATTTGCTGTAAATTATCAACAACTGCCAATTTTGAATTTTGAGCTGTAAGATCATGGACTTGTCTTCTGATATCCTCAAACAAAGCATAAAGTTCATTAATATGTTGATTAGTTGGTAGAGTGGCCACTGTCTGAGTAAGTTGTTTGATCTCTGTCTGGATATTCTTGATATCTTCTGATTTCAATATGCGATTCACAGCTCTCTTAATATTTTTAAGTTCCTGTGATGTAGGCAGATTTGATACAGTATTTTGCAAAGATTCAAGTGCCAATTTCACATCATTTAATTCAGAAGCATCAGCCACACTACGCATAGCATCTTGAAGCAGGGCTATGTCTGCCTGAGTAGGTGTTGATTGTTGTAAAATTTCAAGCTTTGTTTGGATATCATCGATCAAGTGATGAAAATGAGATAGCTCAGATTCAGTGTTGAGGTTTTCAAGTTTGGTGATTTGTTGCTGGACACTGACAAGTGTGTCTACAATACCAGGCAAGCGAGATTCTAGAGTTTCTTGTACATTTGTCAGATCACCTTGTACTGCTGCTATTGTACCCTCCAGATGGCTTATGGTACTCTGAATTTTTCCAAAATCTTCATATGTTTCAAGTTGTAGCTTGATGTTGGCAACACTCAGAGCATCAGAAGATGGCAAGTTGTTCATAAAATTTTCAAGTGTCTTAATTTTTTCTTTAACCTCAGCTATGGCATTGTTCAAGGGGTCCAGATTAGGTATCTGTAGTGATTGAATCTGTTCCTTTAGAGTGGAAATTACTAGATCAAAATCTTCTTGTGATTTTATGCTTTTGACAATTGTTTGGAGCTGTGTCTGGACATTATTAATCTGTTCTTCTAATTGTTGTTTCAATTGCTCAGAGTTGGTGGCCTGAGTCTTAACTTTGGCTTGAAGAGCTGCTACAACTTCCTCTAAATTTTGAAAATTATCTAATGTAGCCAAGTCAGTATATTTTTGAAGCAGCAATTTGAGTTCTGAATCAATTTTAAGAAGAGGGTCCATGCATTGTGATTGTAAATTTGTAATTTCTAGTTGAAGACTGGCATTGAGTGTGGTTTGTAAAGCTTGTAAATCACTTCTTAATTTTTTGAATCTGACATCAAGCATCAGAATCTCATCACTGTGATCTTCATGCCTTGTATGGCCAAATATATCATTAGGCATTTTTGTTTTAGTGGTTATTTATTAAAAAATATCTAATTCTTAATTCTATAAAAAAAGATATAAGCTTGTCATAGGATCCTGGGACCTCAATATATAAGCAGTCACCAGCAGAAACAGTATATACAGTGCCAGAAATCATGTTTGAGTGCTTAATTCTATAAATATTTCTCCCTATTGAAACCTTGACATTACCCTCGGGGGTTGTAATAAATTGTAATTGACCACCTACAGGTAATTGGTAATGATTTAAATGATTGTTAAATATGTATAATATTTTACCTGTTTCATCATCAATAACTGTAAGTATGCTGTTCAGATGAATAATTAACAAACCACTTAGTTTAGATATCATAGATTGTATATCAGAAGAGGGTGCTGGTGTTGGCAGGTCCATAATAGCCTGTTTTTTGAACCCAAATAAGTTCATCGGCATGTTTATTTATTTCAAATCATGCTCTGTAATTGGGCATTGATTACCACTTTTCAAATCACAATGCCCCCATGGTAGAGTATGTATGCCACATGATAAAATACATCTCTTATAATCATGTGGGTCCAGAGCCACTTTCCTTACAACATTTGTAGTCAACAAGTGATCCACACTCTGAATTCTGCATTCTGATGTTCTGATTAAACTCTGGGTTTTGAGACAATTTTTGTAATCTTCAAATTGGAGCTCTTTGTCAACAGTTACTCTGCCAATGCCCTTGGCTTTTTTGGCAACAGCACCACTACATGTTTCAAAACTGTACATCTTGGCCCTTAACCCAGCGAATGCCACAATAACATCACCAAGTGTCTCATCTTTTAACTTGCCAGGCACCTTTTTGTTGTGGGGTTGAAACTTTGTATGTTCACTGGTATCAAAATATTCAAGCAATGCAGGCTGTGATATATCTTGATAAACATCTTCTGTCTGAATATCAAGAATAAAGCTATCTGTGTCCATGTACATCAGTTTTACACAATCACCATAAATAGGCTTCAGCACATCATAATAGAGCTCTAGCATGTGTAATTTGGCCAATTCCAATATCACAGCCCCTACATAAATAGGCTTATCAAACTTAATCTTTGTTTTTTTTCATGTTGAAGAGTGCCATATTGCCATCATAAATTTTTCTGTAGTTGAAATTAGGCTTTGCTATCAATTTTTTGCTCCGGCTGGGGTAAGTAATTAATTTAACATCAGTATGTTTTCTGACATTTTCTATGGTTTTGCCATACACTGAATTTACCATCAATTTAAACAAGGTCTTATCAAATTGGGTTACAGCATGTGTTCGAAGCTCTGTGTTTGTATCAATATATGGCTTCAACCATCTTGAGTGCCTGAACCTCAAAACTTTGCCAACTTTGGTCACTTGAACACCATGATGCATCAGGAACTGGAGGTATTTGTAATATATGACATAACCATGTTTTGGCTCCAGAGTCATCATGAGCTTCTTTTGTTTAGAGCCAGGTGAACACTCAACCTCAGGAATTGGGGGCAGATCAGAAAATGTGTTGTGTAAATCATCAGGAATTGTCAGATCAACCTCTAAGAACAGGCCATAGTTACTGTCATCAAAATCCTGAAGATCTCCAATATTGAAATCTTCAACCCACTCAAGCCCTGCATATGGCAATTTATCCATCATAGCATAACCATACAGGCTGTTTGCATCTACATACAGTATATAATTTGATGGCAGTGCTGGATCATAATTGGGAATATACTTGTTATTTACTCTGGCATATCTCTGAGAACATTGCACCATGCCTCCTCTTATACATTGCTCCATAAACAGATACATATCTTGATCTTGGATCAGATCCAATTGCATTTTAGTGTTTAAAAACAATGCAGACCATGCTAGGCCTGGTGCACTGTAAAAATACATTGGATCCAGCTTATCATTTTCCATCGATGATTTTCTAAATGCCTGAAGTATATCAGCTAAGAGAGTCACATCAAGTATTAAATATGCCTTATGATAATCACCAAATGTCTGGCATTTTAAGTTGTCCCACATCAACTGGGCATGGTGATAATCATCATCAGTAATTCCAGATGCCCTGAGTTTACTGTAGAATGCTTGTTGTGGTGGCAGAGAACACTCAACAAATTTAGAAAAATCTGTAACATAGTCATATGGGTATACACCCTTCCGCCTAATTAATTTCAGGTCCTGATTTGGAAACAAAGCACATGTGATTTTGAATTGATCATCAGATAATTGACTGGCCAGTGTAGCCAGGCTAGCCGACAAAATTCTGTAGGAATCAAGAAATCTTAAGTGAATGGGAACACCATTAACTTTAATTATCTTGCTAATATCAATATATTTCTCATCATTTTCTGCTAAAATATTTAAATTCTGCTTGTCAAACCCCTCGTACCTGATCAGATTATGAAAATCATAATTGGATGCACCATGGCAAAATATTGGGATAAATTTTGGTCTCTGGATGTTAATATTACAGCTATTACACAGGGCCATTTTGAATTTACCATCTGTATGAGAATGGTGATGCACCTTGATATTTGTATCTGAAAATTCAGAATCACATACCGGGCATTTTTCTGCATTGTTGAAATCTTCAATCTGATCCTCTGTTAAAGGCATCATGGGTTTTGATTTTAATAAGACATTAGATGCTATGTCATGGCATTCATTTTCTATTCTATGTGCAAATTCTTTGATGGCATCTGGTCCCATTTATAAATATTCTTCCATAACAACACCATCCTGTACAACAACATAATAAAAACTAGAAGGCTCATGTAACTGGTATGATGTAATTGAAGATTCATCAGGATCTGGGCTGCATAATGCAAGGGGTTTGAGGTTTGATTCAAAATCACAGACTATATATGCTGGGTGTTCCAACAAGGCTACAAATTTTTTGAATTTGGCATTTTCACTTGGATTAGGCATCACCATATGAACAGGTTTATGGTTGCCACAGTATTTCAGATGCTCAATTAACTTGTTTTTAGCAATTTCTGCATTTTTTTCCCGAACCCCATTTATTATTTTTTGACCATCAAATACAGTCAAACATCTTCTGCACAACTTGAATATTGTATTGGATTTGCCTTGTTGTTTTCTGACTAAAGCTTCAAGACTGTGTATCAGAGTGTAATGATATGTGTCATCCACTTCAATTAAGAGCAGATCAATCGGAACAGCAGAATCATCATCAAGTGTACAGATTCTGAGAGGTTCTATCAAGCAATTGCCACGGCCAGTAGAACAAATAAATACATTAATAGATAATTGTTTACCATTGATATCTCTGGCCTTTTTTTCAAATTTATCAATATTCTGAACAGACATTGGATATTCTAAGCCCTCCATAGCATCATCAAAATCATGTTCATGCTGTTTATAATAACTTATTCTCTCAGGATGCCTTAAAACTGGAAACAAAGCAGCTAAACTACACCACAAAAAGCATTTCTCATCATTATTTTCTATGTTAACCACGGCTCTTTTGTTTTTAATATTGGCAGGTAATGGCAGATCCTTGTAATGGGCTGAATTCAGAAATATTAATATATAACTTGTGTGGAGATCCACATAGGCTCCATCCTGATTTTTTTGCAGCAAATTCAGTGTGTTTAATATTCAGTTGATCTATCAAACTGCTTATTATTTTGTCTAAATTTGTATTTGAATATATAGCTACAGTTTCTGTTATGTGGGGCTGTGTAAATTTTTTGCCATTTGGTTTCTTATATTGTGTAAACAATTTGAGGGACAGCTTATAAGAGCCATTTTGTGCATTTAGAATTGCCTGCACATCAGGATTTATACTGTTCAAAAAATTCTTAATGTCACATCTTGGCTCTGATACAAAACGGTGATCCCTAAGTTGGCCAGCAAAACTGCTTTGGATGGGTTCATAGCGTGACTGCTTTGCCGGTCTAGCATTAACAGGTGTTTCAAGCTTCCTTTTCAGACCAGATGTAGATGGTTGTGGGGGCAATGTTGATGATTGTGCAGAACAAGTACCCATATGTTTATATGTGAAGTATTCCAGCTATATTTTCTATGACATTTTGGGCATATTTTTGTGGGTGTTCTGCATTTTTCTGGATCACAATTTCTTTGGTGCTTAGCCCAATTAGGGCTGGATATATTCTTATTGCATTGATTACAATATTTTTGATTTGGCATTTTTGTTGTTGGTTTATTATATAAAATTTCTTGGGGTTCAAATCAAAACTCTATACTTAATAAAAAATATCAGTTGGGTTCAGCAGTGTGCTTTGTATACCTAGTGTGTATACTTAGTGTCTTAATATTTTTGGCTTTGGTATTTTTGTTGTTGGTTTATTATATAAAATTTCTTGGGGTTCAAATCAAAACTCTATACTTAATAAAACTATGACAGGTTGTATAAAGGTGATAGCCTCCATGCACAAAGGTAGAATAAGTATTAATCTACAGAAGCACTAAGCCACCACAAATACATGTCTACACAGGCATGCCCTAGAAAGGCAATAACCTAATACCATGTGTCATGTATAACAAACTGGGGCAGATATAAACACTTTGTTCAATATATTAGAAATATGTTTGATATGAATAATAAAAAAATTCTGTATATTAAATCAAACAAACCTATAATTCAATTTATACAAATCTGCTATATTTTTGTGTTTTTTAAAAAAATATGAGGAGCACTGCAACAACATACCCATACTCTTCAGCCACTCTCACAATACTAGCTGATATGTAATGCAAAATCTCTTTATATAGCCTAAGCACGGACCGCATTGAAAACATCTGAAACAATAAGCCAATCAGAATATAGCACATCATCACATTGTCATAACCAACCAATCAGAAAACAACACATGCCTAATAATTTATTGCATAATATTGGATAATAATTTGTTGCACAACATGATGCAATAGAAATAAACCAGAAGTAGGCCACAAGTGGGCCGGAAGTGGACCGGAAGTGGGTAAACCGGAAGTGGACCGGAAGTAGACCGGAAGTGGGCCGGAAGTGGACCGAAAGTAAACATGTGTGGGTGTATGTGGGTGGGTGTGGGTGAGTGTGGGTGTATGTGGGTAGCTCTTATGAGCATCTTGGCTTAGTTTTAAGTGTAGCCAAAACAATATCAAGAGGGGTATATTTTTGAGAAGCTTATGGACAACAATCTGGCAGATGCAGCTTTTGTAAGTGTAGCCAAATCAATCTGAGGGGGTCATACTTTCACGGGAAATTCCCGAGGACATTTTTACAAAAATCTTGGGTTTGACAGAGTACCACACTTGAGCAATAAGCTCATATGCACATCTTGAGCTAGTTTTAAGTGTAGCCAAATCTGCCTGAGGGGGCTCATACTTTATTGGGTTTATAATAGGGTATTTTACACTACTTAAAACGCTTCTCAGTCTGTTTCTGGAATGCAAGATAATTCAACATTTTTATGAAAGTCATCTCTGGCTTGGTCTGTAGAGAAAATGAGTTTCAAACGAGTACTAGAATTGAACGTGAATTTCTCGAGACATCAAGTTTTGATCGTATAGTCAGAATGTCATAATTAAAACGCTTTTCAGGATCAGATAAGCATAATATTTGAACTATGAAAGAAAATCATCTCTGGCTTGGTCTGTATAGAAAATGAGTTTCATGTAGGTATTAGCATTGAACGCGAATTTCTAGAAAAATCAAGTTTCGATCCTATAGTCGAAATGTGATAATTAAAACGTATTTCATCCTCTGAAAAACATAATAATTCAACATATTTATGAAAATCATCTCTGACTTGGACTGAAAGGGATAATAAATCAACATTTTAATGAAAATCATCTCTGGCTTGGTCAGTATAGAAAATTAGTTTCATGTGAGTATTAGCATTGAACGCGAATTTCTCGAAAATCAAGTTTTGAACCTAGAGTTGAAATGTCATAATTAATCCTTTTCAGGCTCTGAAAAGCAAAATAAAACATCATTTTAATTAAAATCATCTCTGGCTTGGTCTGTATAGAAAATGAGTTTCACGTGAGTATTAGCATGAAACGCGAATTTCTCGAAAAATCAAGTTTTGATCCTAGAGTCGATGTGTCATAATTAATCCTTTTCAGGCCCTGAAAAGCATATAAAACAACATTTTTATTGAAATCATCTCTGGTTTGGTCTGTATAGAAAGTGAGTTTCAAGTGAGTATTTGCATTGAACGCGAAATTCTCGAAAAATTAAGTTTTGATCCTAGTTTCGAAATGTCAGAATTACAATGCTTTTTAGGCTCGGAAAAGCATAACAATTCAACATTTTAATGAAAATCATCTCTGGTTTGGTCTGTAGGGAAAATGTGTTTCAAACAAATGATAGCATTGATCGTGAATTTCTCTAAAAATCAAGTTTTGATCCTATAGTCGAAACGTTATAATTTAAACGCATCTCAGTCTCTGAAAAGCATAATAGTACAACATTTTGATGATAATCATCTCTGGTTTGGTCTGTAGAGAAAATGAGATTCAAACGAGTACTAGCATTCAACGTGAATTTCTCGAAAAATCAAGTTTTGATCCTATTGTCGAAATGTGAGAATTAAAACGCTTTTCAGGATCAGATAAGCATAATATTTGAACTATGAAAGAAAATCATCTCTGGTTTGGTCTGTATAGAAAATGAGTTTCATGTGAGTATTAGCATTGAACGCGAATTTCTAGAAAAATCAAGTTTCGATCCTATAGTCGAAATGTGATAATTAAAACGTATTTCATCCTCTGAAAAACATAATAATTCAACATATTTATGAAAATCATCTCTGACTTGGACTGTAAGCTAAGCAAAATTACTTTCACCAATATAAGCATTGACGCGTATATTTTTCGAAAAATCAAGTATTCATCCTATATTCCAAATGTCAGAATTAAAACGCTTTTCAGGCTCTGAAAATCATAATAATTAAATATTTTAATGAATATCATTTCTGGCTTGGTATGTAGTCATTATTACTTTCAAACGAATTTTAGCAATGAACGTGATTTTATTGAAAAAGCAAGTTATGATCCTATAGTCGAAATGTCATAATTAAAACGTTTTCATTCCCTGAAAAGCATAATAATTAAACATTTTAAAGAAAATCATCTCTGGTTTGGTCTGTATAGAAAATGAGTTTCGAGTTAGTATTAGCATTGAACGCTAATTTCTCGAAAAAAAAAAAATTGATCCTATAGTCGAAATGTCATAATTAAAACGCTTTTCAGGCTCTGAAAAGCATAATAATTCAACATTTTAATGAAAATCATCTCTGGCTTAGTCTGTTGAGAAAATGAGTTTCAAACGAGTGCTAGCTAGCATTGAACGTGAATTTCTCGAAAAATCAAGTTTCCATCCTATAGTCGAAATGTTATAATTAAAACGCTTCTCAGTCTCTGGAATGCAAGATAATTCAACATTTTTATGAAAATCATCTTTGGCTTGGTCTGTAGAGAAAATGAGTTTCAAACGAGTACTAGAATTGAACGTGAATTTCTCGAGAAATCAAGTTTTGATCGTATATTCAGAATGTCATAATTAAAACTCTTTTCAGGCTCTGAAAGGGATAATATTTCAAGAGATTAATGAAAATCTCTGGTTTGGTCTGTACAGAAAATTGGTTTGAAACGATTGATGGATTGATTGATTGATTTAGTTTATTTTACTTCGCGTTTTGTGCTTCTTGTCTAATTTTCGAAGATGGGGTTTGCTAGTGTCGTAGAGGGTTGAGTATTTTACATTATACTCAGTAAATCTCTTTTCTACTTCACAGCAAATTATGAAATAACAATAATGTATATAGTTCAAAATCACAACACTGTTCTCTGATGAGTATAATTATTATTTGCACTGAATAAATACATTAATTATGCACCCATTACTATGATTCGAACTAGATCAAAACGTTCTTGTTATCTCTTTTCACTTGTTTCTTACAACTGGTTGCTACGCAACAAAACAGTATGCTATGACATTTCTTTCTTATTCTTTTACACAAGAAGTGATTATATATTTTACATTTTGAAAAAAGTCACAACATTCTCCCTCCTTCGGATAAAAATTTTAGAACATTGGTTTTAAAATTTTTAGATAACATGATAAATTACAAAGAAAACAAACTTCCTCATGACATACATATTGTCATTAATTAACACAGAAAATATTTTAAAACATATCATAATTATTTAAAACATATTTACATTTCTTAATAAAAGGCTGTTGAAATCTTTTGAAACTTTACATAAATCGTCCTTTCTTTCCTGACTACAATTGAATTTCTTTAAATTGGATACATTACGTGTTTGTACAGTTCCCTTTCCATCCAACGATAACAGTTCACAACAGTTACCATTGGTTTCTTTAACTAAATATGGACCAAGCCACAAGTCCATAAATTTGTGTATTCGTTTACACTCAGCACAGCTTTGTCCATGGTTTTTGACTAATACTATATCATTAGTCTCTATCCTTGTGTATCTATCACTAGTTTCCTTAGGCTTGATTTTATATTTTTCCTTCAAACGAGATCTGGCAATTAAACATTTATATTTCCAAGGAACTGCTTTTAATGTCTCAGGCCAATCAATTTGGTTTAGAACAGGATCTCTTATTTCATGATGCAAAAATAATTCATTTGGAGTGTATCCCGTTAGTTCAGATACGGAGTTATTTAATAGTCCTAAAACAAAACTTAAATATTTTGACCAATGATCATGATTTTTGCTTATGTACAGTCGTAATAATCTAATTAACTCCTTGTTGTATCGTTCAATAGGATTGGCAAACGGAGAATAAACTGAAGTTGTGATATGCCTTATTTTAAATTCTTCCACAAAAGTTTTCCATTCTTGTGACTTGAATTGCGAACCATTATCAGACAGTAGACTATTACATACAGGATAATGATAAAAATATTGCAGTTTAAATTTATGAATTACTTCTCTAGATGTTGCTTTCCTTAAAGGATATGCCATAAGAAACTTAGACATTACATCTATTACAGTCAATATAAATGTGTAACCTTGAGATTTCGGAAGTGGTCCTATCAAATCAACTGAAATCAAATAACGTGTAAATCATCCTTTTCATTTTTCAAAACAGCTTGTTTAGTTCTGGCGCAAGTTAAACAATTATTCAAATACTGTTTAATACTGAAGTTCATCTTTGGCCAATAATATAATTTCTTACATTTACTGAAAACCTTTCTATATCCAAAATGTCCTTGCAAATCATGCAGTTTATGTAAGATTTTCGGTATTAATGAAACTGGCACAACTAATTATCTTCAGAAACACATTTTAAAAATAGAATGCTATCTTGGAAAGCATTCTGAGTCTTACAAGACTTGGAAAGATTTCCGTTCTCAATATTCTGAATTAAAGCACTACAATATGCGTCACGATGTTGAGACTCCTTCCAGAATTCCAAAGTATCTTCTTCAATAATATCCAATTTTAAGTTATTAATAAACAAATCGGATATTTCCTGTAGTAGTATCAGGATACCGCTTGATTGTTTACTCCAGAAACATGGTGGATATCATAATCAAAACCTTGTAGTTTTAAACACCATCTATTTAAAAGTGGATTTAAAGTTCTTGCTGACTCCAGCCAAGAAAGAGATTTGTGATCTCTGAACAAATTAATTTTAGTTCCAGCTACATAAATATAAAATTTCTCAAAAGCAAAAATAATTGCTAAACATTCGATTTCATGTGTACTGTAAGATAACTCATTACCACGAAGAACTCTACTTGCATATTGAATAATCCTGGGGTTATCTTCTGGTGTCTCTCCATTTTGCCTCCAATACCTTTCTTTGAATCATCTAAATTTATGTTAAAAGGTTTAGAAAAATTAGGCTGTGCTAAAGCTTCTGGAGATATAACCAAATCACGTAAACTTTCAAAAGCTTCTACATGCACTTCCTTCCACGTCCAGAGAATATTCGACTTTAGAAGTTCATAAAGTGGATGGGCAACTTCTGCAAATTTATTCACGAATTTTCTTCTCCAGTTAACTAAACCCAAGAATTTTCGAAGTGACCTTTTGTTATTTGGTGTTGGAAAACTTATTATAGCAGAATTCTTGCTACTATCTACCTTAATTTCATTTCCAGAAAAAATATGTCCAAGAAAAGCAATTTCTTTAGAAGCAAATTTGCACTTTGAAAACTTGATGGACATATTAACATCTTTCAATTTTTGCAGAACAGCTTCCAGGTGTATTAAATGCTCCTGCTAAGTTTTACTAAAGATCAAGAGATCGTCTAAATAGCAAACAACAAAGTTGTTGAATTCTCTCGTGAAAATTTGGTTCATCCTGTCTTGAAAAATGTACACAGCAGATCGTATGCCGAAGGGAAGATATCGAAATAAATACTGTCTACCACGATATGAGAAATCAGTATAAAGATGTGATTCTGGAGTTAATGGGATCTGGAAATAGCCACACGATAAATCAATAGAAGAGAAATATTTTGATCCCAAAAATCGTTGTAACATTTCATGAATTGGTTGAACTCTAACTTGAGGACTGACGACATGCTTATTCAAATTTCTAAAATCCACTACTTGTCTTGTTTTGGCACAATGTGTAGAGGATTTAAATATGGGGAAGATTCTTGATATATGATACCCCAACTTTCCCATTTGGCGAGTTCTTCTTCTAAATTCTTTCTCCTAGAAATTGGTATAGGATAAGGTGCCATGGCAATAGGTACATTACTGTCTAACTGTATCTTATATGGTTCTACCTTGGCATGTCTTGGTTTGTCAGAAAATTGTTCGTGATAATTCCATAAAAGTGAAAATAAATCACGTTTCTGTGAGTCACCGATATCTTCAATTGCAAATACTTTCTCGTGAATATCCCTCTGGGAAGGCATATAATTTGTTTCAATATCTAACATATGTACATATTTTAACATTCTACATACAAGCTTGTCAGATTCAACACTTATCGTACTAGAATTCTTATTATCTAACGTTGTACACACTTGCTTTCCTGATGAAGTTATTAAACTTCTATTCTGGTTCCTAAAATCCACAATTGCTTTGTACTTTCGTAAGAAAGGAACACCTAAAATAATGTCTGCATTAAGTTCTTTTAAAATGAAAAATTCCATTGGAAAGTATTCGCAGTCAATCTGAATATTTATCGTCTTACAACCGACAATTTTGCACTTTTTATTTCCAGCAAATCCAGATAGTCTAATGTCATCCACCTTGTCCAACGTAAGATTACCAATACATGAATACATGATATCTTACACCAAACCTCATAATTCATAACATTTGCTTGGCTACCACAATCTATTATACAAATGATAGGCAATTGACATCTCATTATATGGTTTCAATTTTATTAAAGTAGTTTTGTATTGAGCAGTTTGAAAACTATTTGCAACTTGTATTAAAAAGTAAAAAAAACATTTGTCATAAAATATAATAATAAATATTTCGCAGACTTACATAAATTGGCATTCTATCATTTAAAAAAAAAGTGTTGTTGGGGAGAATCTAAGGAGGGACCCTTCGTCAGGCGAGCAGGTACTATAGTGACATCCTTCTTTATCTACACCTATCCGTGTGTTGAAACCATATTGCACTATTTTTATCTACTATTCATAGAAAGTATTTCAAACTGAATATTACAATTAAATTGGTGCTTTTCGAAACTATGAAACATTATGTTTTCTTGTTGACTAAATATTGAAAATGAGGGAATTTATAATTCGATCACAGACAGGATAGCCCATTGTCTCTAAAGATATATGTTTGGTGGTTACCTGGAGATAGGTAATTTACTGTGATTTTGATAAACTTACTTTTCATTCTTCCGCATAATTTTTTCTCGCGATCATTTTCGCCACCCGTCTGGTGGCTTTGTTAGGCATGTGACATGCCTGACCAAACCACCAGATGGGTGGTGAAATCAATCGCGAGAAAAATTTATTTGGAAAAATTAAGGATGTGACGAAGCTGAAAATTTACCGATGCCGATGTACTCACCGATAATTTTTGGAACTGATACCGATGCCGATATTTAACCGATTCCGATACATAAGATTATTATTATTGCATGACAAAAATAAATTTGGTATGCACATTTCTATTGCATATCATATGTATATACATATATATTCTCACGAGATGCTCAAGTATTTTCTCAGCACTTGCTTCAGGTTTGAATACTCATTTTTGAATTTCCAACACAACAGCAGATCCTGGTTCAGCAATGTACGGTTTTATTTCCAATTTATAGTTAGGTTGATCCTCTGAATGAGAGTTTGCAATAATTTTATTACAAAAACTCTACAATAATGACGAATCATAAACTAATTTTCAATAAATCTTACAAAACTAGAATATAAAACTTATTATAAGGTAAAACTCTAGTATAATCTGTACCGGTTTAAATATCGGATTTTTGCCGATTCCGATACCGATGCCGATATGTCAATTTCGGCCGATTTTCATACATCTGTAATCGGCTTCGGCACATCCCTAGGAAAAATGAAAAGGATAGCCCCAAGTCGTGTATGATTCAACAAGTCTTACCTACAGAAGCCTGAGCTGAACATGTGCAGTTCTACAAAATGCAAACATCGTGATCTCTGCCTGAGAACACGGTCCACAGTCAACGCGAAGGTTCTCTCACAACTATGATGTCATCTTGGTTGATTTCCAGTGGCATGGCCAGGAATTTGTATATGGGTTGTCACGGCTGCTTCTATTTTTTTAAAAACGATAAAAATAATATTTTACCTCACAGTTGGAGATGTAGCCAGTTTCAACATAACAGGAGTTATCTTCTTATCATCCAAGTTTTATTTTCTTTTCCTTTCAACAGCCTATTGGGCTGGGTAGATTTGGATGTTCCTTTTCTGCTTTTATTTCACTCCAATACTTGGAAGTAACTCCTCCTGGTGAAAGGTGTGAGGGTCAATTTGGTGGGAGCATTCACACTATCTATTAATGGTATCCCAGTTTGTGTTCATACTTGCAAAGAAGGCAAAGAAGTGATTGTTGAATGTATTTGATGGCAAAGATGATGATGTGCTTGAATCTCTTGCAAATCTTGATTTTCCTGGATTCAATGAACAAGATGATAGAATGAAAGAATGAATTGCTGTATCTTACTCCTTGTTTCTGCTACTTTTGGTTAATTTCAAAGATGAGAATGAAAAATGATAAGATGAAATAGATGAAAGGACAATCACAAACACATATGGGCAGCACGCAACTCAAGTCCCATGGATCTACGTAGATGCCAGAGCATTGATTGATTGAGTTAGTGTGTTAAGTCCACCTTCTGCACAGTAAGACTAATTGGGCTGGACCTACAGTTTAAAGTTGTATCGCTATAAGTGCCTCCACAGGGTATTGAACCTGGGACCTCTTGATTACAAGGCAACGACCCTACGAATATGCCATTGGGGAGGGTCTAAATGCCAGAGCATGGTTAGTCTGTAAAATGCAGTCCAGGGTGTATTACGTGGAAGTGAGGTTGACATTTGGGTGTCTCTTACACCCCGAATATGACAGGATTTTAAAGAAATTCTATTATATAGTATACATGCCTGACACAAAAATTAAGGATTTCGGCAAACTACGATGCTGTCTGTTTGTGAAAAGGGATGTTCAAGGCTCACATCTTGGTCCAACCAAAGTGCCCCTCACAACTTTTATGAGAAGCAGTTACTTCCAAGTATTGGAGTGAAATAAAAGCAGGAACGGAACATCCAAATCTACCCAGCCCAGTAGGCTGTTGATGGGGGGGAAAAAAATGTGTATGATAAGAAGATAATTCCTGTTATGTTGAAACTGCCTACATCTCTAGGGAATGTTGAATGAGTAACTCACTGGCGACATCATTACTCCTTAACCATAATATGGTAGTGTCCAAAAATTAGAAAAATGGAATTTGCACCATCACCACAAATATTTGTCAAGGAGTGCAACTCGCCTTACGCATAAAGGTAAAAGTATCGATCATGTTGAATAGGCCCGTGATTGAAAACTAAACAAAGCACAGCATATCAGAATAAAAGTGCCTCATTATGTATCGAATGCTCATTGTGATCGAAGGACAATCTCTTGGTAAAGTGTGCAATGTACAGTAAGAACATGGCACAAAGACATCAGTACATGTTCATGGTAGGCCAGAACAAGGTTGTCAGCAAGTGACAACACCACAACAGGGCCAATATCTGGCTTTAACTGCAAAACGAAACCAGACGATGTCTGCAAGACAACTGTCCTCAAAACTTGCAGCACCTCATGGGTTAGAGTTTCTCTCACCAAACTATGTACCGGAGACTCAGGACAGCTTGTCTCTATGCCATATGTCCAGTAGCATGTGTCCCGCTTAATCCAGTGCACAGAAGGGTCCGCTTACAGTGGAGTCGGCAACATCGAACTTGGACCCTGAACAAACAGAGGAAAGTGCTCTTCACATATCAGTCCAGATTCAGTTTGCAAAATGCTTCCCATCGCATATTAATCTGAAGATAACCTTGATTGTGATTTAATCCAAGGAATATCATGGAAAGGGATCAGTTTGGTGGAGGTGGAATACTGGTATGGGAAGGCATCATGCTCAATGGATGTACAGAGCTGCATCTCTCTCCTGGAGGTACTGTTAATGCCCAGAAGCACAGAAACAAGGTACTCCAACAACATTAGGTGCAGTGGTCCCAGACATCATCCTCAAGGATGGTAAGATGGTAATACAGGTGGGCATCAAACCAAATTGGTGGACGACTTTCTTGATGGTGAAGAAAACCATAACATGGACTAGCCACAGAGTTGTTTTTTTTTATTGAGTTGGTGTTTTAAGTCCACTTTTTGCACAGTAAGGTTAATCGAGACTGGACCTACAGTTTCAAGTGGGATCTGAACCACTGTGCCATGTGCTTCCACTGGGTATCGAACCTGGGACCCCTTGATTACAAGGCAACGAAGCTACCACTGCACCATTGGGAAGGTCCTGACTAGCCACCAAGATCCTCAGACATAAATCCTGTAGTGGCTTAAGGAGACGAGTTAGCGTGCGATGCTCCACCACGGACATTTCCAGAGTTCCGCACTGCTCTTCATAGGGAAATGAACCACCTCCCTATAGACCTCTTAAACCACCTTGTGAATAGCATGCTACTTCGTTCCAAGGTTATATTAGGGGTAACTTCGGCCCATAATTATTTTTTTTTTTTTGTTAAGGAAGTGATCTGCTATTTTCTATTTTATGCATGCACTAAAAAAAATTGCTAATTTCATGCATTCCACTCTATTGTATACCATATAATGGTGTGGTTAATTTTACTATGTTTTATGCAGTTCTGACACTTCATTAATACAACATTTCCTCATATCTTAGTCATGCTTAACTTTTGAACACTACTGTAGTTATACAAATTGTAATAATATTTTTCACTTTTCAATTATTAACAGAAAATGCCTAACACCATTAAGCCATGATTATGAAAAACTAAATATGCTGACCAAGGCAGTACTTTATTTTATTAAAAACATAAACTAAATGTAACGTTTCAACCTTCTAGCAAGGTCTTCTTCAGACTCTGTATCAAGTACAAATGTAACAAGATACAAAAACAGGACATTATATATACACAAACATTACTCCCTCCAGACTATTAGAAAGTTGTTCTGGAACTTTCTAGCAGGTGGCTTTCACTTGTCAACTGTACTTTCACCTAAAAGGCTAAACATAATTACTTCCATATAGAATGTGGTTGGACTTTTTATCTCACGCTCTTTTTCCTTCATTTTTCTCCCTTCTCCTCTCCTCTTTCTCTCTTGTCCTTTCCACTCTTTCTAACACCTTCTTCCATTCTTTGTTTAACTTCAGTCCCCCATTCCAGTTCATTGTGTCTTCTTCACCTTTCTTCTCTATTTCCTTGGCCTCCTTCCATTTTCTCACTAGCATTCTCTTCTCCCTTCCTATCTGCTTAGCCTCATCCCACTTTATGCCATGTCCTGCTTCTCTCGTGTGTTTAAATATTGCTTTTCTCTCTCTCTTCAGTCGTACATCATCCCTATGTTGTTTCAACCTGTCTTTCAGTCTCTTTTTCGTTTCTCCTATGTACACACTCTGACATTCTTTACATTTCACTTCGTAGATAATCCCTTCCTTTTCCTCTTCTCTGTTTTCCTTTTTCTTGTTTGCATTCTTCGCTATTCCTAAGATGCTTCTCCCTCCCTTCCTGTAAGTTTTAATTCCCGCTTTCATAAGCACTTTGCATAGCTTTTCTGTGGTCTTCCCCATACTCCTTATTCCAAACCTTCTCTCTTTTTCTTTCTTTTCCTCTTTTTCTTTCTCTTCCAATTCTCCCCTGCCCTTTTCTTCCTTCTTCTGTTTATGTCCAGTCTATCCTGCTTCTCATAACCATTCTTTTCCAGCTGTTTCCATAGGCTATTTATTTTGCCTTCTTTTTCACATTCTTTCGTGCATATTTTCTTTATTCTGTCCTCCATATTCTTTATAAAATTTATTTTTGTCACCTCACTTACATCACTTCTTTTGTGGCAGAATACCCCTGATGCACACTTCTTCTGATGCCAAGCGGTTTCAATTTCTTGTCCTCTCTTTCTTTTCATCAATATATCTACGTAGGTAGTTTAACTTTTCTTCTTTTATTTCAAGTTCCAATAATATCCTTCTTTCTTCATCTTGTATTTCTATGGCAAAAATGTCGAGCTGCCTCTTTGTTCCCTTCCATATGCCAAAACAATCGTCCACATATCTGCAAAACAGAATTATTTTTTCACCTCCTTTTTCTATCACTTTCTTTTCCCATTCATTCATAACCAATTCAGCCAATGCTGGGCTTAGGCTAGAACCTATATTTAGTTCTTCACTCATTAACATTATTTTATCTCCCATTATACTGTAACCATTATTCCAAATGGTTACCAGCACCTTCACTGCCCTTTCACTATCCCATTCTCCTATAATTTCTTGTCCCATTCTCTTTTTAATAATGTCCAAAACTGAAATATCTTACACATTTCTGTATTATTATCTACAAAATGAATGGATTTAACCCTTAACCCGAACCATGGTCTTTTTGTGCATAATCCGAACCAGCCGATCTGTCAGACAGAGATGCATATTTTCTTTTTTTTTACATCCTATTTATTTATTTATTGTTAATGATAACACAAAATATTTGTTCTGTGAGCCTTAAGAGCCTTACCAATATTGATTCCATTTCCCCCTTCGAACGCAAATCCATTGCATGGGAGACCTATTGAGACTTTGCTGGAGGAAGGGGTTGCTCTGTGGAAAGAAGCAGACGACAAAGTTCCCTGTCTGCTACTCGCTACTCTCCCCCCGCTCATGAAGGTCAGAGTCTGACCATAACAGACCTTTTTTTTCAGCCCCCATATTTACAACCCTAACAGGGTTTCTATGACAAGACAAAACTTTTTCTGAGTGTCTGAAAGAAGAAAAACACACATTGACGAACATCGCAATACAACTTACATGTAATAGAGCCAAGGACTATTTAAGGGAGGAGTCCGAATCTTCCACGAGAGACTTACGAAGTACTAAAATTAAATAATGTAAATATGCGTGTTTTGTTTAGCATCTGTTGTATAATCGAGAGAGGTGTATTTCCATCAAACTTATTGTAAGGGAAGGATTACATTGGGATCATACAACTTTGGATGACTGTATCAAAGAAGATTTATTTATGCACACCAGTACTTAAGTAATATGCTTAAATATTAAATTAAGAGCTTTACTTTTCGTCAAATGGATCTAACATCCTTTTTCGTTATTCAATAAATATTCAATTCCTTATCTGTGTGACAATCACCTAGCCAGGGCAGTTGTTTTTATACAAATTGAAGCGATCTTAACTATTCATGAGCTAGATAATGAATACGTCCTATTCTTATGCCGTCTTTTTTCCATCCATGCCTGGCAACGTCGACGTCTATAGTGTTTCAAAGGCAACAGATCCCGTTGCAGTAGCACTTGCAGAGACGATTTCACACAGGTAAAACAGCGCCAGCGAAAATGCGGGGGAAGCCAGGCCGGCTCGGTAGCTCAGCGGTAGAGCAATGGCACGGATTGCCAGAGACCCGGGTTCGAGTCCTGGTCGAGCCTGCATTTTTCGCTGAAAATCTACATAAAAAAAAACACTGTTTCATCACCAGGCTCATCGGAAACTGTGAGTGGGCAGGGGTTGGGAGGGACAGAGGGATGAGGTATGTTGGGAGGGTGGGGATGTTACTGGTTGGCCTTGTTCAGGCCAGGTGGAGTGGTTGCACTCATGGTCGATATATAAGTCCCCTCCCATCTTTTGCGAACAGAGGTGTTGGCTGGTTGGGGTAGGAGATGGATGATCGCTACCTGGAATCAGTCATTGAAAGGGATGTTGTTGGGGTTGGTGTGGATGACAACAGTGAAGTCCAGGTTGTGGGTGGAGGAGTGGTGGTTATTGATGCGGAGGTTGAGGGCAGTAGATGTTTCCCCCAGGTAAAATCATCACAGATGTTGCAGGTGAGGATGTAGATTAGCTTTGAGGCATGGCAGGTCCCCTTGGGATGGAGGGTAAATTTGCCAGTGGCCATGTGCACCTGGAAGGTGTGAGAGGTAATGAGGATGGGGCAGGTCTTGCACCTGGGGCGGTTGCATTTATGGGCAGGGGGGTGTTGGTTGTGTGAAGGAGTGTTGTGCACCAGGATGTTTTGGAGGTTGCGGGAGCATTTAAAAACCACTCAGGGCTTGTCGGGAAATATGTTTTTGGTTTCAGGATCACTGTGGAGAATTGGGAGAAGACAGTGTAGTGTGTGCCTGATTTTGTTGAGGTGGGGATAATATTGGGTGATGAGTGTAGGTGGGTTGGTGGCATATATACACACCTAGGTATTAACATATTATTTAAATACATTACGCAATCTATTTATCCACCCCTTAACAAACCAACAGCAAAAATTATATAAATTGTCTGTGAAATGTGAGTGCTCGTTTTCCTCCAAACCAAACTGTTATAGCAGCAACTGTCTGAATTACTTATTTCTTCTTACTTCTCTCTGGTAATTTAAAATGCATTGGAGAAAATAAAATGTGAGTGAAGCGAGCAAGAAAATTTTTTGATCCAAATTTTTGAAAGTTGAAAACAGTATTGATTTAATAGGGCGCAAAAAAATTCATGGGACGCCATGGCATTCTCTTTTACATTTTCTCAATCAGATTGTTCGGCGCCCAGGTACAATTCACGCTACTTCCTAGCTACAGCTCGGAAGTTGGCAAGACTGCAAGAAAAGCAGGTACTGCAAGCAAAGCGAGAAAGAAAATTTTACGAAATGTATTTTTATTTGTATAAAATTTAAAGTCAAGGGGACAATTGCCCCTCTGTGCCTCCCTGCAGGTGATCCTGGCCGTCTGGAACAAATAATGCAAGATGGCCGTGAAAACTAATTCCGTCTTGAGCATCCTCTTGTCCTGCTACTAGTAGATTCTGCTAGTCTTGCTTTCTTTTACTTCAATGTAGGCCCCCTATAATTGATTTCTGTCCACGGTTGGAAAAAGGCAGAAGGTAATGCCCCCTGTCCCCTTGTGGTTGCGCCATTTCCTTTTAGAGTATAATATTGTTTAATAACAGCAACAATATTCCTCTCCACTAAATTTCTAGGCGAAAGTATAATGATATAGGGGCATGGAATGTCTGGAAGGGGGCAAGGATGACCACACCTCGAAAACTAAGGTCAACCTAAAAGTATATATTTCACATGTATAATTAGATTTCAGTCATAGTAATTTACATTAATTATTATGTAATGGGGATGCAGGAATGTGATAATTTAAAATTCAAGTGGTGTTTTTTGAGGAGACAGCACTAGTATCCATCCATGGAAAAATACCTTTCTTGTCCCTTTGTGGAAAAATTCTGCGAATGTCGGTGATTAGGGGGAGCAATCCCCCCCCCCATGCACATGCCTACGACCAACATATATGTAATAGTTTATAACATCAAGTAGCAGGATATCGCTCCTGTATGGTGCTGTAAACTAGGGAAATAATTACTATGTTTTGTAGTAGTGAATAGACGTGCAGAACAGGCCGAAGACATTCTTTTGTGTTTTCTGCTGTTGGTTGATTATCCTAGGTGAGATGATTTTGATGTTCTTTCTATTCTTAATGTAATAAAAACGTCTATTACACCCTAAGGCATCATGCTTTGTGCTCCGCCTGAGTATGAAATTATCATGAGGATGAAATTGATGAAGTTACTAAAATGTGTACTTTTAGCATTTTTGATAGAATTAAAACTATTTACAGCCAATGCATATTACTCATATTGAACCGGAACGACGAATTTGTGAATTTACTATAGGACTATTCAAACATCCGCAGATAATTATACATACAAGTAGTGAAGACCTGTTTGTGTGTGTAATCGTGTGTATGTGTGATGCAGTTATTTGGAAGGTTCATATTACTTTAATAAATTCTAAGAGGACTATTGAACTTCAGGAATGGCGCTAAAGGGGGTATTGAGGGTTGAAGCCCATCAAAATAGTTCTTAGCCCCCAGATTTTTATTGTACAGTAGACGCATTTCGACTGAAACGAAAGAAAAACTTTTTTTTTTCATTATAAAACTTTCATAAAAGGTCAATACAATGCTCAAGTACATTTCCTACTTCAGAAAGATGTTACCTTATTACGATGTGTTCTAAAATCATAAAGGGGCAGGGCAACTGCTTAACTGCCTGGATCAACAATGGCCACTGATCATTTGATACTAAGAAATTGTTAAATCATGAGTCGCCAAACTTGTCACGAAATTGACATGATATTCTGCTGTCTACCTGGTAGGTGGATTTATTCAGTGGCTGAGAGATTGTTATTTGGTTCTATACGTTATATATAGAGTTAAATGTGTACAATTATTACCCTCTGCAAATGGTGTTTCAAATTTCCGGAATAGGTTTGAAAAATGGATTTTTGAAAGTTGGAGGACATTGAACAGCTCAAGAACCGTCAAGTTTATTTTCTGTTTGTAGTGGTTGATTGATTTAGTTTACTTTACATCCTTTTTCTGTCACTTTTGGCTAATTGCGAAGATGGGGGATGAGTGATGATATGATGAAATTGAAGAATGGACACCCATACCCAAGTTGGGATTCAAACCCAGGACCTCTGGCATCATAGCGTGATGTTCTAACCACTCCGCCACGGGGGGTAGCTTTTCTGATTGTAGTTTCTCATACGAGTATTTGCAATGAACATAATCGTCAGCGATGTTTTCTCAATCATTTCATCGTTACATCTATTTTTGTTATTGAAAACATCAGAGATGCAAAAATACAACATTAAGGAATTAAAAGACTACAGAAACTACCTAACTCTTAAATGTTAAGAATTAGAAAGATTATAAGTGAACCTCCCCACCTCGGTTAGCGGTAATAATGATGCTTTGTAATCGAGGGGTCACGTGTTTGATCCACGGTTAGGCACATTTAATTAAGTGGCTCGGATTCCACTATAGGCTGTAGGTTTTGTCCTGATTAGCCTTTGTGCAACTAAACATTGCAATTCAGTGCAAAAATCAGCATGCTTGGGCAGTTTTATTCCTTGCAAGCCTAGGTCTACATGTTAATAAATTATTATTTATGACGTTGGGAAATAATTTATGCCGAGTGGCCAATTTCTATTCCATGGAGAAGAATCAGATGTGAAACACACACAAAACTATTGGTAGTTATTTTCACTACTAATCACATCTGTCCAGTGCGAGAGCTGCAACTGTATCCATTGATTTATGTCAATGATATTGATAGTCAATGCTTTTGTCTCCTAGTGTAGGTGAATTTGCAGTGAAAATATGTTTGTTCTCTCAATGTTACCTTCGCAATAGAATTGGTAACATCCTCCAACTTATAAAAATTATTTTTTCACACTCGTTCTAAAAATAGTGACATGATTTACATAGGATAATAATTGTTAACATTTAGCTTCATAGGCATTGTATTATCATCATTGTTTGACCCTCCAATAACCAAGCAGTAATCCCACAGCCACTGAACACATCCACCTACCAGATAGGCAGCAGAGTATCTGTAAATTTTTTTGCAACTTTGGAGACTTGTGATTTAACAATTACTTAGTAGGTATTAAATAATCAATGTCCATTGTTTATCCATGCAAATCTGCAGCTGCCACCTCAAACCACGATTTTACATACAACATGCTGTAATAATCTTGCGATCTTACAAAAGCAGGAAATGTACTTGAACATTGCAATGGCCTTGCCCTAAGGGAAGTTTATAATGGAAAATATTATGTAAGATAGCTTCTAGTCTACCATACTATAAAAATCTGAGGGCTACAGGGAGCTTAGATCTGTTGTTGGGGTTTCATCCCCCCTAACCTCTTTGTAGGACCATCCCTGGCTCTATGTATTTTGTCCAATGAGTACAAGCTAGCAAAATTTTGAATTTCAACAAGTTTGTAGATAATACTGCAGCTGTTCATAAAAACAGACGTATTTCATTAGTTTCTTGCTGTGGTTCATTTTCCATTTTCAGCAAAGTTGTCCCTTAATAGTCTCACTTAGAAATTTAGTGCAGAGGAATCTTATAACTGTTCTTAAACAACATTATGCTTTTATAGAACTAAAAGTAAATACTATTTTCAAACCGACGAAAGTTCCAAGTAACTACGTAGGGGAAGGGTAGTGTATTACTTCCTATGTAATTGGACTCTCCCACTAGCAAATTTCTTATTAACACCTCCACATATTTTATTCTTTAGTTGTATTATCTGTATGTGTCTGCAGAATAAATTGCCCATATATTGCACATGAATAAATTATGTGTAGTTGCTTTGAATTTGCGGTACTAAACCATGTTTATAGGTAAATTAGTCTTTGAACGACAGAGATGAAAAATAAAGCACCAGCAGAGAACAATGGTGCCACTGAAGTTGAAATTCATCTAATAAAGTGATTTTAGGTGGGTCGGGACACACACGACCCTGTTTTGTACCCATCAATGTAATAAAACAGTGATATGGAATGAGGGCTTTATATTGTCAGCTGAACTTTTATCAAGGCCCTTGCTCCCCATAATCGGAGGATCTGAGCATGCCTAAAATTCCTTATACAGAAATAGTGTTACATAATATAGAGTTATTTGTCGTATATCCAGAAAGTTCATTGATTGATTGATTAGCTTTATTTTACTTCGCTTTTTGTGCCACTTTTGGCCAATTTGCGAACATGGGGATGAGTGATGATATGATGAAATCGATGAATGGACACTCACAAACATCCGTGCCCAAGAAGGAATTCAAACCCGGGACCCCTGGCGTCGTAGAACGATGCACTAACCACTCCCCCACGGTGGCCAGCCCCAGAAAGTTGAAAAGGAATGAAATTTTTATGTTGTGTTTTGTATGGTCATTATCAATAGTAAGTCTGTCATATTATTCCACTAAATAATGTCTTTAGAAAAGAAAAAACAACATATAATTAATGTATTTTAACATAAGACCTATGCCTAAAAGTACTTTTGTATATGATGACACAGAACTATCTTATGTTGTCATTTATCTTTGGGTCTGACTGTAATATATATATATAATTGGTGAAAAAAAAATGCAGTAAAGTATTAAGTAAATATATTTTATCCCCCTACTTACAAATCATGAAAGGAGTCAAATTCGAAATTAAATTGAACGGACGTTCAAAATGTTTCAAATTGCACTATTTTCATAACAGATCATCAAGTATTTTTTACCATTGACCCTCAGAAATATCTCAAACTTACAATGAACGTTCATTGAACTTACTTATGATCGACAGCTAAAAAGTCATTCATTTGCGTGACTGGTTGATAATCCACCACCAGATAGAATTTACACAATATTTACCTAAAAACTTTGGATAAAGTCACCTTCCCCATAAAAAAATCTCTTGGTAATGGACTTTTGTGTTCTCACAAAAAAAAAGTTATAATTTGACACAATTTTTCATTTGCAAACCTTTTGTAAAACTGTACTTCAGTCTGTGCAATCAGCCCTTCCCATTTGTGAACAATATACTGGGGAAACCCCCGTCCTTCGCTGTTGTCATTGCACTACAACCCCATCGTGATTTAGTATTAGGATATCGCATAGTGAAGAACTGTTTACAAGAATCGCCCAAACCATTGATTCTCCCCCAAAACCTTTCCATGCCTTCTTTTTCTTTTCCTAGCTCTCAGCATGCGGTTTTCTTGCCACTTGAGGAAGGGAAGACTGCCTGATTGTGAAAGAAAAAAGGGACGGTGGTGGAGTGAGGAGAGGGGTTCATAAGGAGCGCGAGCGGTACAGAGGGGGAAACGGCTAGCACGACCAGCTTAGAAAAGTCGAAGTTAAAATTTACATACATTGTTCTGTACATTGAAAAGCTACAGACATTCTGAAGAAAATTCTGTAAGATCAGTTTCATTTCTTTGCTGTAGAAGAACAGTTGAAGCTTTCTTGTGCTTTAAAATGTTGATTAACGTTATTACATACAATTGGCGAGCAAGTGAATTTTACTAAATTGAGATAAGGAAAACTACGTAATGAATAATGTATTTAAAAAAAGGCTTCGCGATATAACTAATTTCATATTTGATCTTTAACTCAGTAAAATTTAAATGCCACACACTTGACTGTTCGAGCACAGCAGGTCGACGCAAGAACTTATTTTTTAGGTATCGTCACCAGCAGTGATACAGGCTCTTAATTATCAACTTCCAATTATTTTATCTATGTAAGGTTCAATAAATAAAAGGAATATTTATTGTTTATTTAGAACACAGTAAAAATTGGTCTACCTGCATCCTTTTTTGAGAATATGGAATGCATATTTTCATGAGTAAATTTAAAAATTGAGGAGTACAAAAAAAGTATAAGAAGAGCACTTAGCTCAGTAAGATGAGATGCTATTTTGAGGAGTGCGACGAAGTTCTGGCATTCTACACTTCTTCATGTGTTTGGGTTGCGTCTCGCACTCACTGCCAAACTAAAAGTGCGGAGCTGGCCAAGGGGAGTCTGATACGTCAGGTGAAGTTGGCTCTAGCCGAGAACAGGTGATGACATGAGCAGGAACTTCACAGTCGTCCAGAATCCTTTTTCATGATCATCACCACATGTTCCAGTATCTCCACCACCCAGCGACTCAAGAGAAATAACGGTATGAGCATCAGAGTTGTCAATAGACTCATAATCATCACTTTCAACATGGTCATCCTCCTTTCAACACAGTCATTCTCGAGTTCAGACTTGTTTTCTAATAGCTCCCTCCCTAACAGGTTCGTTAAAATCATTGTCTGTGACTCAGAAAATGGCTTATTTTCTATCTTGGGCCATGGGAATACTGTTCACAAAAATACTACGAGGGAAACAAAAACAAACACTCTCCACAAATATGCACAACTCTAACCACCCAGTACTACGGACCGGGGCGATTCCGATGTAACCTGAACTACCCGGGCTCACAGACCCCGTGTCCTCACAAAAAAGCTACTGTGCCAATTGGTACTCAATAAGCCATTGATACGGTTTGGCTCGTTCATAGGTAAACATTGTGGGGGAAAGGTACTGGAAGTTTCAGAGTGGGAAGTCCAACAGCGTTGCCACACAAAACCAATGAAATTTTCAGGGGGTTTGCGAGACCGATAGTTCGGATTAAACATATTTCATATTCACAATGAACATATTCATTTGAGTGGTGAAAATCTATGTACTGGATATCTGACATTTTTAATTTCCATATACTGACATTATGGACATAAATCAATCAAATTATCCATGTATTGGTCAGCTATATATATCTGGATATATCCCATTCAAATATTTGTACGGGATATTTAATTGTGTCTAACGTATCCACATAACTGTGGACCAGATTGAATTGATATATGTCAGTTATCTGGATCAGAATTATATTCAGATGCTAATGAAATAAATTATATGGATGTCTATAATCAGAGATATCCAAACATCTAAAATCTGGATTATCCGTATTGCCATTGTCTTGTAATAGACATGCTCTTTATGAACCTCCTGAACAAGTAAGCATTATTGATGACCATTTTTGACATTGTTGCCACATACAAAATTTACCTTAAAATAATGATAAGAAATTTAGCTGGAATCTTTAAGCAAAGCTGCAGGTACAATTTTTAAAATGCAGCACCACTACAGCCACAATACTGTAGCACCACTACAGCCACACACAGTAACACCAGTACAAGCAGCTCATTACATTTGACCAGTGGCGTACGCAAGGGGGGGTTACCAGGTTTAACCCCCCCCCCCTTGAGCTTGTAAAATATTATGAAAAATGCTGTGAAAGAAAATTAAAAAATTGCTAATTTATCACAAAGATCTGCAACAATACTACAATTACTACTACTACTACTACTACTACTAATAATAATAATAATAATAATAATAATAATTTGATTTATTATTCCTATGCAGCACACAGAAAAACACAACATTCCAAACACACGAGTCTTGAACAGTGAATGCCTTGAAAATAAACATGAATTATTGAAAATAAAATATGAGGGCAAGTATGATTTAGAAGATAAAAAAGTTGTTTTGTATCTCAGTTGCAACAATGTTTCATAAACATCTATTTTTTTCTGTGAATAATGAGAATTAACTAAAGAAAATTCTTCCTTCGTTTTAAGCGGCTAATGCAGACAAAGGCTAGGCTGACAAGATTGATTTGCTATATTTTACTTTGCTTTTTGTGCCACTTTTGGCTAATATGTGAAGATGGGGATGAGTGATGATATGATGAAATTGATGAATGGACACTCACAAACATCCATGCCCAGACCAGGATTCGAACCCGGAACCCCTGGTGTCATAGCGCTATGTGCTAACCACTCCACCATGGGGGAAAGCTCTAGGCTGACAAGAATACACAGTCACCAGTCCGCCTTCCCATTGTTTACCGCTGCACATTTGAATTTCCGTTTTCGAATGACAATAAGCTTAACTATTGTAAAATGTTTTGTTGGTAAGAACAGCAAGAAAATCCAGATGTGAATTATCGTGCATGTGCAGGGTAGATTTTGAGAGCTATATTGGCACATTTCTTATAAATCTTTATGGTGTCATTTTGAATCCGTCAATATGTCTAAACAATGTAAGCAACTGCACAGGCCACGGTGGCTCAGTCGGTAACGCGTCTGACTACCATGCTCAAGGTCCCGGGTTCGATCCCCGGCCAGTTCAAATCCGGGAACTTTTCTAACGGTGGAAGCGGCCCCGGCGCCAACCCAGCGTCGAATAACATGGGTACCTGGGGGAAACCCTGGGGGGTAAAGGCGGTCAGGGGCGTGATGCTGATCACATCACCCCCACTCACGACCGGATCAAGAAAGTGTGGGGCGTTACCCCCACACCCCCTATACGCCTTCATGGCGTGGTGCTATGCACAGGGGAACACTTTACTTTTTTTTAATGTAAGCAACTGCAAAGTTCAATTTTGCAATTTTTTTGCAAAAAGTCATGCAGTGACTCTCGTGAGAATCGTGAAAATTCCTTGCTTCGTTGTAGTGTCTCAATGTCATTGCGAACGTTCTTCCTGGTACTGATTTCGCATCCCCTTGTGAATTCTCAAGTGATGCTGAGTCTACATCCACATACATAATGTTGAAGAAGTGCTTTGTGAATCGCCTAGAAGTGATAAATGTGTTGGAATGTCTTTAAACTTACTTTTGAACGCAATAATAGACTTAGTGGAATTTAGCAACATTTATTCTACATCGCACCTCATCATCATCCTGGTTGAGTTCCATATGTAAAGGTAATGTAAATTTCCCCGTGTATATAGCACCATGCCATAAAAGCACATGTAGGGGTGAGGCCCCACACATTCTCGATCTCGGCAATTTTGGAGTTGATCTGATCAGCACCACGCTCCGGCAGCCATTGACCCCCAGGGTTGCTTTCAGGTACCCATTGATATGAGGTGATCCCTGGAGCCACTTTATGTGGGAAGAAGGTCTGAAAAATTCTAACGAATTCCAGGAATCGAACCTGGATCTTCCGCATGGCTGTCAGACGTCCTACCAACTAGACCCTCCAGTTTCTTGGATGAGTTCCGTACTTTGATTATTTCAATTTACTTTAATATACCTAGATATTTGCTTGTTTTTGTGGATTTTCTTTACACTTAAAATGTCTCACCTATCATATATAAATAACCATTGACTAGACAATTATTTCGTAACAAAGAAACAAAAAATGCTCCTAAAATTTGTTAAAAATCGAATAACTAAAAAGTTATTTTTTTTCTACTGCTTTCATAAATATATTTATGTAGATCTCTACTACTTAATAGTAGTACTGGTAATAATAGTAACAGCAGCTGCATTAGTAGTAATTAACTAATTGATTAATTATAAGAATTAATTAATTATGAGTATTATTAATGTATTAAAGTATAATAAAAAATGGTAATGCGAATTTGGAGAAAGTTTTACAAATAACCCCCCTCCCCTTGATGAAATCCTGCGTACGCTACTGCATTTGACCACTGATTTTAAGGAACTACTATTAAGTCAGGTATCTCCATAAATACAAGAATGGAATTCCATTAAATTAGGCACACACAGGAGATGCACTACATAGATTTTCTGCAAAAAATGCAAGCTCAACCAGGACTCGAACCCGGGTCTCTGGCAATCTGTGCCATTGAGCTACCAAGCTCCCATCTCTGCAAGTGCTACTGCACCGGGATCTGTTGCCTTTGAAACACTACACTCAATGTCCATAGTGTTTCAAAGGCAACAGATCCCATTGCAGTAGCACTTGCAGAGAGGATTTCACACAGGTAAAACCAGTGAAAAATCAGGCGAAGCCAGGTCGGCTCGGTAGCTCAGTGGTAGAGCAATGGCACGAATCGCCAGAGATCCAGGTTCGAGTCCTGGTTAAGCCTGCATTTTTCTCTGAAAATCTACATAAGAATGGAATTTTTCCTACAGAAATAACTCTGAAACAACATTCAATTTGAAAAAAAGTTCATAGTAATTTCAAAATCAAAGTGCTATTTCTTATTTTGGCCTTGTGATGCATATTATTTTATTCAAATAGTAAATCTCTCGATTGACACAGTTTTGTTTGCTTTTAGAATCTTTTGAGAGTAAAGATTGATAAGTTGTTTAACACTATTCTCTATCTTTACTGTGTTTTGCAGTGACTTCAGATAGTGTCTAAAATGATTACTTGTTTTGTCTCATGTAGTGGTTGCATCCTTCCCTTGTAATCAAGGAGTCCCGGCTTCAATCCCTGGTGGAGGTACACTTCGCAACATCTTATTTGACTGCCCTGAAAATATTCAAAGTCTGGAATTCGTAAATTTGGCAGCATAGCGCTTCAGAGCCAACTAAAAGTAGCCAAATTTGCAACATTTCTTCTTCCTAAATGGAAACACTCTTGTGATATTTTTTCATTCTTTCATATTCCATGAAGTTAAGATACCCTAAAGCAGTAATAAAATACATGAGTAGACAAAAAAACTTCAGTAGAAATACAAATGGTGAAAATATTTCACGATTCTTCACTCTGAATTTGAAAATAGGGAAATTTATGTGCATTTTGAAACACTGAACAGGTTCTCATCCACCTGGAAAGAATTGCCGTCACATTTGAATGCAAAGAGGCAAATTTATGATGATTTATACGAAATCTGTAGTAAAGATACCTTGCACAACACCAAACGATTCTGCAAAGTGTGTCTTTTCCTTGGTTCTTGGCAAAAAATGGTTCGAAACTCCGGCACAAGGTTGCTTCAACAGAGATCAACGCACTTTACTGAGTTTTCCGTTAGTAATCTCCTGGAGTAGTTGGTTAGATAACAGCACTTTTTTTTGTTACTGTTTTCGTCAAGATCGAAACATCATTGGTTCAAATCCCACCCTTTCCTGATTATTTTTTTCCATTTTATTTACCGAGTACGAAGTGTTGCAATAACGTAATATAAGATTATATGATATTACTGTAAATATGTATGCCATGCACGCTCAGTTGGGGGCGATTGAGTTCCTAAACTGATGGGGTAAGGTGCCAAAACTGGTGGGGGGCAAGGACAGTTTACTTTCTTCCCTTGGTAGATAAGGTTTAGCATAGTGCGGGGGCAAATGCCCCTCCACACCTCCCTAACCGTCGCCACTATGCATGCCTCAAGTAATGCTTCTACAAATGTTCTCTTCTAGTGATTGGCAGGACTTGAGGAAAAACTTTTCCTTTCATTCAGCTGTCATAAGTTAACACATATTAAGAACTTACGAGGCTTGTCCGGAAAGTAAAGATACAAACACATTTGCACGTTACGGGAAAAATGTGTACCAAAGTTGGCAACATGGCAGTAACCGTGATCCATATGACGAGGATTGGGAGTGAGTCGTTTGTGCTGCGCTGAGTCTTGTGCGAGGAACACGTGTTGGAAATAGCAGCGGCGATACCGAATCCCGCCAAGTGCGAAGTGCGCGCCGTGATTAGGTTTTTGCATGCACAAGGAAAACGTCCATCGGAGATCCACCGAGAAATTGTGACTGTGTATGGGAACGAAAGGGATCGTCAAAATGTGGCGAAATGGTGCCGTGCCTTCGCAGAAGGTCGACGTGATGTTCATGATGAAGAGAGAAGTGGGAGGCCGTCCGAGATCACTGACGACCTTCGCAATCGTATTGAAGCAGAGGTGCGTGCGAATAGGCGGGTGAAAATTCGAGAATTGTGTGTGATGTTTCCTGACAGTTCGAAAACCACTATTCACGAAGTTGTGAGTGGGTTAGGGTACAGAAAGTTGTGTGCATGCTGGGTCCCAAAACATTTGACTGACAAACACAAAACCAAACGACTGGGATACGCACTGGACTTTCTTACTCGCTACGCAGAAGAGGGAGATGCATTCCTGGACTCCATTGTGACAGGTGATGAAACATGGGTGTTCCACCATATGCCTGAATCCAAGCAGCAGTCACTGCAGTGGCGCCATACCCATTCTCCAAAAGGCAAAAAATTCAAAACGTCAATTTCAAACCGCAAGCTGATAGCAACCATTTTCTGGGATCGCCACGGCGTCCTGCTGGTAGAATTCATGCCGCCTGGAAGAACGTTTAATGCTGAAACTTACTGCCAGACTTTGAAACATCTTCAACGTGCAATTCAAAACAAACGGAGAGGCATGTTGTCAAGTGGAATCTGCTTCATTCATGACAACGCCCCCCCCCCCCCCCCATGCAGCGAATGTCACCAAGGATTTGCTTGCACAGTTTCAATGGGAGATCCTTCACCATCCGCCATACAGCCCCGACCTTGCACCCAGCGACTACCACCTGTTCCTGTGCCTCAAGAAAAATCTTGGTGGAAAACACTTTGCCGACGACGATGAAGTCAGGGAAGAAGTCACAACTTGGTTCCAGATACAGGCGGCGGATTTCTACGATTCAGGGATACAAAAACTTGTTACGCGTCTGAACACATGTTTGGACAATGGTGGCACTTATGTGGAGAAATAGCCTCTGTATCAGTGTATCAAGTGTAACTTTAGTTGCGAGCAATACATTTATTTTATATCTTATTTTTGGTTTGTATCTTTACTTTCCGGACAAGCCTCGTACATGTCATTAACATCTGTTCTTGACAGGATGTTGTAACAATGGGTTCCGGGCTCAACACCCGGTGGAGTCACATTACACATTGGTTCGGATTCCAGTTTATAATGTAGGTTGAGTCCCGATAAGTCTGTATGTGCATAAAGTAGTTTTTATAAAACAATACAAATAAAAATACAAATAGAATGTTGTTTGCTTGTGCTCTTCAATTTGTTTTCCATGATACAACCACAAATTTTATGCTATGCTATATTTTGCGTTTGAAACAACCCACCTCAGAATTAACATCATATGTTTCTTCTCATTCCACGCTGCATCTTGCTTACTATGATTAAAATGTCTTCAGGAAATGCTGGAAGTAAATTGCATAAATATAAACGAACATTTCTCAGAAATGTAGATAAGTATTCTCGTCCAAGGCCGTTTACTTTCTGAAAAAGTCTCCGCAAAGAAGCAAGAAATTTGAATCAACGACCTTTGATTGCACAAACAAACACGATCCTCCTACACCACGCCGACATGCTCACCTTATTTTAAGTACTCTGTTCGAGAGATGAAGACATAGACATTTCTGTAGAGGTGTAGTGTAAAGTGGAAAATTGTAGGTGGGGGAACGGAAGATTTTGCATTGTTTTAACTTCACACATGGGTTTGAATCTGCCTGGGTTCAGTCTCTGGGTATTTGGCCTGTGTATATGGCAACACACCAACGTGAGGAAATTAGGAAGTTACAAGTGAGTAGCGTAACCCGGTTGATAAAAATCTCCTATGACGGCTGAGGGGTCGATGTCCTGACCCCACGTCACCTCATTACCGTTTGAAGAACTCCACACCACTAGGTAGGATTGTGGGAGGGAGACCAGCAGTTGGGAGATAGGCCAAGGCCCTTCGAGGGATGTCGCGTCATGGGTTATTATATATAGCTATACTTCAAGAAAGGTTCCTTTAGGTCAGTTCGATTTTCTCTGACTCAATACTCGTCAGAAATTCACTCAAATTCGGTTGATTGGCAATATTTTAGGCAAGAAACTTGTTATTTCATTCAGCTATGCATCATAAGTTGTGTTAACACACATTATGAGTCAATAATAATAAGTTAAGAAAGTGACTAGACGTTTCTGGACTGAAGGCAACTAGGGATTATTTTCTTGTAACGTCGTTGCTGTGTCCAACTCGGTCTTGTGATTAAAAAAAAAACAACTTTATATGTATGTTCACTTTCCTCTTACATCAGTTTTTCTTTCGCGAAAACATCGTTCCATACTTTCCAGTTGTTAACATATATTTCTATGAAGTGTTAAACATATTTCTAGTCTGCTTTCCACAAGCTACACAACTTCTTACTCTCTTAGTCTCTCTCTCTCTCTCTCTCCCAGAGGTGCAAAGTAACATAATTTAACAAGGCAATTGCACAGACGATAAACGGACACGTGTTAAAGTCGGTAGGAGAAGCAGGTAAGAGAGGCTCGATTTTAGCTGCAAATCAGTGGTTTCGTTACAGGAAAATCCCCAACAAAGCAAGGAAATAACTAATGAATGACTGTGCTTTACGATCTTTATGGTTAAAATTAGTGAACAAAACTCTTTCGATCTAAATCTTTAAAGGAAAACCGTTTTCCAGATGGAATAGGTGTATGCATGAATAGCAAACAAAAAGTAAGATATCGTATTACCTGTGGAGTTCACTCCATTGTAGCTTTGTGGCTTTTCCAGTTCCACTTGTGTCTGTGATAAGGATTCGACCCTCACTTCATCTGGATATTTTCATTTATATTAAGGCCTATAAGACAATAATATGAAAGGTTCCGAAATATTTCTTACGTGGCTGTATTTTTTTTGAATTTGTTAGTACTGAAAAGGAATGTTTGGGAAAATTGAACATTTATTTAATATCTTGTCCAGTAGCCACTTGCATTTATGACATGTCACAGGTGTAGAGGAACGAATTGCACAAGATGTCGAATATACCTGTGTGAAGTGCACACGTCATTCCAGGCATTGTTGACGTAATCAAATAGTTCTTCACTTCTTCGAGGTGGTGGATCAGGCCAGTTTTCTTTCAAACACTGAACGACTTCGGCCCACATATTTTCAATGGGGTTGATATCACATCACATGGGTGGCCAGTCAATTAGATTTATGTCGTTTCATTCAGAAAACCAACGCTGAACAATGGCTGAATCATGGATGGGAGAGTGGTCTTGCTGGAAGTCAATAGTTACTTCGGGATACAAAGTTCTCATGCCAGGAACCATAACATGCTCCAAAATGTGCACATACTGTATCCCGTTGAGACGTCCTATGCCGTGTAGGTCACCTGCGCCACCCAGATATATCAAACCACAGACAGGCATGCTCACATGACGTGAGTTAGCAACAAAACGGGGATCAAATCGTTGTCCTTGATGCCGGTAGACCAGAACCGGACCATCATTTGCAATAGAAAATACTTTCTCGTCTGAGAAGATTACTCTATTCCAAACTCGATCAATACAGCTAAACGAGATGACAATCCAGCTCCCTCGATTAAACCGATCACCTTTTCCCTTGTGGATTTGTTGTAGAGCTCAATTCTTTTCGAGGTTGAAGAAAGAAATGTTGCATACCTCTGTTTAGAGTGTAGTTCAAGGGAAATAAGGTCCTCTATTGGTATAGTTAATCACGTTATGTTGAAGTTGGTTCAAAGACAACATCCAATAACATTCAACCATGAAAAGTTTCGTACGAATTCATACCAGAAAAAGATGTCAAGAATAATAAAATAAATTAACCATTATTTACAATTACATTAGTTTAATTTAATGAACAAATAAAGAATAATTATGACAAATGTGCTACAACGAATAGTTCTCTTTACGTCCATGTGTAAAAGTATTTGGTATTACTAAACACGCACACATGCTCAGAACATCTGAAGCGTAGTGGTAACGTGTCAGACGATCATACCTCTTCTTACGTTCATCTTTTCTCTTTGAGGTGTTGGTTCAATCCCGGATCAGCTTCCACTTTTTTTATGTAATGCCTAATGTAAATTTCTTGTCACAATTTTTTTGTCCACAACAAACAAGAAAAGCAATAATTAAACGATCTTTTCCCCAAGACAATGATTGAAACATCATATTTATTCACATAAAAATCTATTCCACTCACAAAATTCCTTCCTTCGGCTCTCAATGCAACATCACCAAAACATTCATGTTTCAATGTTCATGTTGGAAATTAAACGATAAACAGTTTTGGGGACACAATGCTTTATATGCAACCTCATGTTATTATAGAAATATTCATAAGGATTACTCTTGAAACTCTCAAGTTGTAATCTTGTGATTTGTTTTTCGCAGAGTTGTCTGTTATAATCAAGGTAAAATTATTTCAAAGTTCTTGTATTCAGTAAATATCGTACTTCTGTGTTCACTTCTACAGAAAAGAAATGGAGCGGCTGGTATTTGAACCTGTGATCTTTCATTTTAGATTTAAAAAAAAACATTTATGCCTCTTACCAACTGTTCTACAAGGAAATGGACGAAAAGTTTCCTAACACGGTTGCGGCAACAACCACCTTCCAGTGTTCCAAACATTTATTTGCCACAGATTGTGGATAAGTTGCTCTCTACAGAAATGACCGACATTGTGCAGTGTATTTTAGTTCAAATTTTGTGAATATGATTTACCGGGATATCAACCAGGTTATTTCCGGATAGGCTTCCGAGGTTTCGAGAGCTCTTTTATCTTCGGGGATTGAAGTGATGACTGATGAAGTGCTTGTTCCTGGTAAGTGTGGTCGTAACTTCGATTGCTCATGCTGCAGAATTTTATTTTCAAAAGGAATATGGCATCGGACATAAAATACTCTGTGATCAAAAGTATCCGGACACACCACAAAACGTGTGTTTATCATAGAGGGCAACACAGTAATGCCATCTACCGCGTGGAACACATATTCAGCGACCTCAGTAGTCTGCAGACAGTGTGAGACAGCAGTATGGGATGGTCTGAGGAACTCACAGACTTTCAACATGGTCAGTTGGTTGGGGGCAACTTGTGTAGGAAGTCTGTGTGTGAGATTTCCACCCTCCTAAACATCCCTCTGTCCACCGTTTCCGATGTTATAGTGAAGGGATGTGTACAACCCAAAAGCGTGCAGGCCAGCCTTCCATGTTGACCTCCAGAGAAAATCGAGTGTTGAAGAGGGCCGTACAGTATTATCGTGAATCATCCATCGCGACCATCACACAGGAATTCCGAACTGCATCAGGATCCACTCCAAGCACCATTTCTGTTTGGCGCAAGGTGCGGCAACTTGGTTTCCAGCAGTGGCGTATGCTGAGACCAAGATCAGGGCTATCTCCAAATATAGTAGTGTTTCAATTTTAAATGAAAATGTATCCGGCAAAAAAGAGGGGGGGGGCCTCTTCCTCATTCATTTTGGATTTTTTTTGTTTACATCGATATCTTGCCATTAAAAACAACAATAGTAGGCAATGGACATAAACTATTTCATGCTTATTTATAAAGAGGAGCGGTCTATAACATGCAATATGTAGGACCTACATGCGAGTATGAAATAATAAACTTCTTACCTTACTTGAAGATAAACTCCATTCTTCTCTCCTTTTCCGTGAATTTTTTTTGTCACTTTATCGAAGAATGTGCCCTCACATGAATTTCTGATGTTGATTAGAACCCCTATCTCAATAGCCATTATAGCTAAATTGCTAAGCCGCGCTTGTCCCTGTGTTGCTCATTGTGGCCCCTAAATGCACATTCTTGCTTCCCCAGAAATGCTATTGCATCAATTAATCTTCTTATAATAATTCTGTTTTCCTTCACTTTTTCATTATGCAAACTGTCAGCAATCTTCTTTTGCAAATTCAAGGAATGATCAATTCTTTGAGAACCGAATGTCTGTAAGTTACTGAACGCATGTATATGACTAAGTGATTTTTGGTGTTTATCGCAAGCAGTTACCAAATAGTTTAAATTACTAAATCCTGTTGTATTCTAAGGACTTTTGTCGGTAGAAAAAAGCAAACATGCCCAGCAATACGACTTATTAAGTGCACTCGACCCAGTCAACCAAAGATATTTTTGGCAGCTGGTCTCGTGAAAACGCCTAATATATACCTTATTTTTGTCTTTCTGCACGACTGTAAGGTCCGGAAGAGGTGGAAGAGGCCTACCTGTCTATTATTTGCATCCTATCCTCGTAAGGAAGCCATGAGAATGGCGTCTTTGAGACAAGTTCGGTGATTAAATCCATTTTCACACGCCCACGGAACAAAAACACAGAACAACACAACACATGTCAAAAACACAGCACAACAAAAGGGCCTCGATCACTGATTTTTTTTAAAAAAAGGATTCCCATCCATGAACACGATACGCGGGCGACACAAAAAACTCGGATCTCGGACACAACAAGTTTGACCATATATCCCTTCCTTTTGCGGAAACTACCACCGACCCGCGTGGTTGAAAACACGTGCGTGAATGGTTGCTATGACAACATGGATTGTTTATGTTGCCAAACGTATTTCATTGGGATGACTCGGGCCGAAACCCCCACCGCCGCGAGGGCGAAGGTTTTGACATTTTGACAGCGGGGGGAGGTGGGAGGGGGTTGCTTGAAACAGAAGTAAACAGGATGGCAACATGGCTGACGTCATCAGAATGTCCCATATAGCTGCGACCGGCTGCGACCACAGTCGAATTTCATGGAGAAGCAGAGTGCCACCTTCAGGGGAAAATCACTAAATTTGGCGGATTTATAATGCTTGTATGTGACGAAATTCATGGAACTGGAAGAGAGACGGGCAATGCTCGAAGGGATGGAGGGGGGGGGAGGTGATGTAATTTTCATGAGGCATCCCCTAGCTTGAATAATTTGCATTGACACCCCCGCCTATAATTTCTTTTCCAGCGATCTAGCGAATTTCGTATTTCCATTGTTGGCAACACTACAATATCGCCAGGATGCAGCGAAGTCTTCACTCTCCAGCGCTTGGGGTTGGAAGCCAGCACCAGGGACCACCAAGGTCGTCCCTGCCAGCACAAATACGTCATAGGTTGAAAGGACCGCCTGCTGGTTCAAAGACTTTATCCTCAGACGAATAAGCCTGGCGATAAATAAAGACGACCTTACACTAGCGCTTTCCCCCTTGGTCGTAACTTGAGAGTGAAGCATCGGTTAAATTTGCTACTCGATTATTTCCTGTATTTTAATATGGGCTTCGGCGATAGCCTAGGTAGCCTAGAATATACGCGCCTGGTTTCCAGGGCTGAGCAGCTGCCCATAAGTCACACATCACACAGACAAATGCCAAACGCCGCCTCGTGTGGTGCAAGGAGCGTCGAAACTGGACCATAGAACAGTGGAAAACCGTTGTGTGGAGTGATGAATCACAGTACACAATGTGGCGATCCGATGGTAGGGTGTGGATGTGGCTAATGCCTGATGAACGATATCTACCAGCCTGCATAGTGCTGATAGTGAAATTCGGAGGTGGCGGGGTTCCAGTGTGGTCATGTTTCTCCTGGAGGGGCTTGACCCCCTTTTTGATTTACAAGGCAATGTCACGGCACAAGCTTACGTTGACATTTTCACAGCTTTCATGCTGCCTACTGTCGAAGACCAGTTCTGGGATGACCATTGTGTCTTTCAAAATGACCCGACCACCCGTCCATACTGCAGGGCTTGTGGGGGAGTGGTTTGACCACAACAACGTCCCACTAATAGACTGGCCTGCGCAGAGTCTTGATTTGAATCCCATAGAACATCTCTTGGATGATTTGGAATGCCGACTTCGTGCTAGACCACACCGATCCACATCAATACCTCTTCTCATTTTGGCGCTCGGCGAAGAATGGGCTGCCATTCCTCAGGAAACCTTCTGGCATCTGATTGAAAGTATGCCTGTGAGAATGAACGCTGTCATCAAGGCTAAGGGTGGGCCAACACTGTATTGACTGGCAGTGTTCCCGATGGACGGTTGCCCAAACTTGTACTTTATTTTCAGGTGGGTGTCCAGATACTTCTGATCACATAGAGTATATATACTCTTCTTGGATGATCTCTCTGTGTATTTCACGAGGTGGAAGTAATTATGAAGCGTTTAGCATTTCCGGAAATAATTTCAATGATATTATGCAATCACGTGCCACATGGAATGGCACAATCAAGTAACGTAAGGAAAGTCTGAGGGTGGTTGTTTTGAATATTGCAAATTTGGTGGAAAGTTCGTTAGATATACTTTCTGTTGAAATAACACAAATATTTTGTTGAAATTAGACAAGTATTTTGGATATAAAGCAGTGGCGAATTAATGATCATTCTCAAGTATTGCATTTTGTAGAGGTCACGCAATATATAAATAGTTATTAGTAGATTTTTATCGCATCGGCTTCGGTTGCAATAGCCATTTACTTACTTCAATTGGTGATTTATTATTAGATTTAGATGCATTGGAAGATGGAAGTGAGAGGAATAAGAACAGTCATTACTAAAGAAACGGACATAACATAACCAATCTTAGCGAATTGAACACATTAAACTCTCTCGTTCGTTACAAAAATTCACTACATCAATGTATTTGAAAATAAGATCCTTAGGAAAATATTTGGACCTAAAAGGGATGAGGAGATAGGTGAGTGGAGAAGGTTACATAATTTAGAACTACATAATTTGTACTCATGTCCAGATATCATTAAAATAATTAAATCAAGAAGACTTAGGTGGGCAGGCCATGTGGCACGAATGGGAGAGGAAAGAGGAGTTTACAGGATTCTTGTTGGGAAACCAGATGGTAAGAGACCTGTAGGAAGGCCAAGACAAAGATGGAGGGACAACGTTGAGATGGACCTAAAGGAAATCGGTAGGGATGGAAAAGAGTATATAGATCTTGCTCAAGATAGGGACAGATGGAAGGCCTGTGTTGCTGCAGCCATGAACCTTCGGGTTTAAGAAGGCTAGAGGGTTAGTTAGTTAGTTAGTTAGTCAATGTAATGGATTATTTCCTACTATATTTGTGTGTTAGTATTTCGAAATAATTAATGTTTTAGGTAATATAATTAAGCCTTGTTTCCATATTTAGAAACACTAAGTTGCTGGCCAAGGCAATTTATTATTAAGATAAAAACACTTAACAGGGTCGAAACGTTACCTGTTAAGTGTTTTTATCTTAATAATAAATTGCCTTGGTCAGCAACTTAGTGTTTTAGGTGTGCAGTGAAGAGCATACACAATACTTATCTTAAATTCCATTACTTGATTGATGATTTGGTTTAATTTACTTCGCCTTTGTGACGATTTTGGTTAATCGCGGAGATGAGAATGGGAGATGGTATGATGAAATTTATGAAGGAACACTTACAAAGAACACCCATGATTGACCAGAATTCGAACCCAGGATTAAATACCATTACCTACAGCATCCCGAATGCATATATATATTGTGCAGGGTATTGTAAATAAAATGTCCCATAAACTCCTCTCTTTCTACTCAAACTCGATGGCGATAAAACTCCTGTTCAGTGTTTCAAACCTATGTGATTTCAAGTCGAGAATGCAAAATTGTTACAATTCCGCAAGATTCTTATTCTTATTTCTACTTACTCTTTCTGTTTGATTGTGTACTATATTAGCGATTTATAGTTTATAAATTCATGTAATGTGCGAAATTGGAAATCTTTCACCACAGCGTTTTTCATCTAGTTGAAAGACAGACTCAAAGTTGGATACTCTCAGCTGGCACTGAAGTGCAATGTTGCAACGTTTACGAATTCAGGACTTAGAATTATTTTGGGGCGGTCAATTTAAATGTTGTACATAGTGTTGTACATAGTGGTTTAGATCCCACTTAAAAATGTGGGTCCAGTCCCAATTATGCTGAATGTGCATAAAGTGAACTTGAAAACTACAATTCAATTCAATTCAATTGTTTTATCTCATTGCAATCATTCTCATCTTCCGTAAGAGTGGAAATAAATGTGGTTTCTCCATCTTTTGTATACCTCTATGGAATTCTAGGCACCTTTCATGCTGGACCTTCATCTTTATTATTAATATTATGTAGATCAGATAAACAGGCAGTAATCTCATTACTGCTCTACCTGCCAGTAATTTGGAGTATAAAAATATTTAAAAAATAACTCCAGTTATAATTTCCAAGTAGCCACAATAGTGTGATGTGCATTATATGTTAAAAGTAAAATAATTAACTTTCTTCATATTCAGTTACACACCCTGCCTCATGAAAAACTATTATACTTCCATACATACATAAGAAGATTAAAAGCACTGCACCTTAACGGAATAATGTGTCTGATTTCATAATGATTTTTCCTTACCACCACAACTAACAGTAATATTTTCCTGAAAATATCCACCCTTTTACTAATAAGTTGAGAGACTACATCAGGATAGCAACACAAAGAGGAAAAATATCAAGACAGATGGGACAGACTCATGATTGAACACTATGTTTGAGGATTGAGGATCAAACATGGCGGATGGGATCGGCTGTGTCTAGTATCGTGAGGAACTTCACCTCCACATTTCTCTGGTACAACGTGACTTTTCAATCAGTGCTATGTGTTAAAATATAACCAGAGTCCCTCAGACTCATGTGAGCTACAAACTCTGTCTAACTGAAAGCCGAGGGCCATAAAAAGAAGCTTTTTTTACCAGTTACAAGATATCGGATTGCCCGAACAACACAGTCCTCAAACGGTGACCACGATCCTCCGACTCAGTGTTGCTACCTACGGACGAGCATGGCCTCCAAAAAGAAAAACAGCAGCAGCCTGGACAAGAGATGCAGTCTTCTGGAGGCAACTCTCAGCAAATTGGACTCCAAAGTGTCGGAGGCTTTGAAGTCCCTGCCACAGTGTCAGCCCTCAGTAAAAATGGCCGCCGCAGAGCCAGTTTCAAACAGCACCATCTTCGAATGCCTCCAAGAAGAAATCAAGGATCTTAAGAACCAGATATTGGAGCTGCGATCAGATATGGATAGTTTTCACAGCAGAATGCTATCACAGGAGGAAGCTATAGACGCCACTGAGCAGTATACCAGGAGAAACTGCCTTCTCCTCTATGGAATCTCGGAAACGCCAGACGAGGACACGATGAGGGTTGTCACGGACACCTTTTCATCGAAACTCGGCATCAGTCTCAACGCCTCCGATGTGGATCGCCTGCACAGGTTGGGCCCCAAACGTACTCGGACGTCGGCCGAAGTTGTGCAGCAGGGACACCGCCCAATCATCGTTAAGTTCCTGAGGTACCAAACTCGGGAACACGTGTATAAAAACAAAAAGAAACTAAAAGGAAGCGGCTTTTTGATAACGGAGTCCCTGACGGCGACGAGACAACATCTTCTCCGCCGCTCCTCGGTGTGAGGAACTGCGGACCGCCGATGGCCGGATCATCATCCAGGGCAGCAACGGCAGAAAAACTATCAACACGGCTCGCGAGTTTGAAACTCTTCTGGAACGCTAAGGTGAAGAAGAAGCCAAGTGCAATGATGAACTGCATAATCGCCACCAAGCCAGATACTTATCTATGTTCGCGTGTTTTTGCTTACTTTTATATGTTAGTTTGTGTCTTCGTATCTAAGTGTATGTGTTTATGTATGTGTATGTGTTTTCGTAGAAGTTCATGTGTTTGTGTCGAGTCTGTGTGTGTCCCTGCAAAAATGTATAGCATATACATATATATTAAATCTGTGCTAATGTTAATCAACAACGTGTGTGAGTTCTCCAGTGGACGTCTACTTCTATCCATGCCGCAAGAGAATCCTGGTTTCAGTACTGGTAAGTCCAACAATATATACATATATATCTCCTTTCTTTTCTCTCTCTCTCTCCCTCTCTCCCAGGCCAGACGCGCCGTGTTTGGGTAACAAATTAGAAGATATGGCAACACTAAGTCCAACCACAGTCTATTTTCGGCAGCTATGCCAAATGGAAGGCTAGTCCAGCGCTCAACCCCCTGTCTCCCCTCTCTCACTTTCTCCTTGCCCTTCTCACCCTGCTGTAACGGTACTGAAGGAGGAGCTAGTCAAACACCCAAGGGCATTCCATGCAGCGCACGTCAACTCGCAGAGTCTTTTATCCCACTACGACGAATTCCGGACGATATCTGCGCCTCTGTCCTTCAATGCCATTCTTGTTTCTGAGATCTGGCTTGTTCCAGCGATCCCAGATCACCTGGTCGAAATGCAGGGATACAGGCTTTATCGTTGCGACAGGATAAACAAAAGGGGAGGGGGCTGTGCAATATATTTAAAAGAAAACATTCCCGTAAAAATCCTCTCTTGTTCTCAAGGAGAATACTCAGGTAGTTCGGAATATTTGATACTCGAGCTAAATATAAAAAACCAGAAAATCCTCCTCAGCGGAGTGTATCGACCCCCAAAAACAGTTTTTGAAAATTTTGAAAAGGAAATATCCAAATTTTTACCATTATACGAACATTGTGTTATATTAGGCGACCTAAACTTCGACCTCCTGAGCTTCAAACCGGAAGTACGGAATTACAAAGACACCATATCGTCTCTCAACCTGTCAGCCTACCTGTTAAAAGCTACACATCGTTCTCAACAAAGCGAAACTCTTATTGACCACATATTAACAACTAACCCACAAAAAATTTTAAATTTCGGACAATCCCCAGTCCCAGGCATATCGAAGCACGATCTTATTTTTATGTCCTATTCTCTTAAAACATATAAATACAAACCAAAAGTAATCTCCCTCAGAGATTTTAAACGACTTGACATTCAAGCCCTGAATATCGAAGCAGAAAATATGCCATGGCACCTGGTCGCTTCTTTTCAAACGGTGGATGAGAAAGTGAACTTCCTGAACTACCTCATCTTACAGATTTACGACAAGCACGCGCCCGTGAAAAGAAAGAGTTGTGAGACCTCCCAGCCCGTGGATAACCCCCGAGATGATGCAGCATACAGGCAATATAAGTCCTCAGTCAAATCGAATCTGCAGTCAGTGCGTGATTATTTCGAAGAATACCGCATTCTTCGGAATCGGTGCACGCAGGAAATACGAAAGAGAAAGTTTTCCTTTGCTGGACAACTCTTAAACTATAGATCGCAACCGAAATCGCTTTGGAACAAACTTAAAATGTTCGGCGTTGGGAAAAAACGTGATAGAAATGAAATAATTGGCATTTCCACTGAAGAACTAAATGGTCATTTTCAGAACTCATCAGACATAAATCCTAAAATTAAGAAACGTACGATCGACTCCATAAGTGTTCACAAAAGCAAAAACAAAAATAGTTTTGATTTCTCTTTTATAAATCATGCCAAGGTCCAAACTGCAATTAATAAAATAAAATCCAATGCAACCGGAGCAGATGAAATTTCTATAAACATGTTAAAATGTATCGCTTCCCACATCTCATTTGCAATTGCAGACGTTTTCAACACATCCCTGTATACTGGCACATTCCCAAATATTTGGAAGCTCGCTCACATACGCCCACTGGCTAAAATCACCAATCCAGTAAGCGCTCAAGATTTTCGACCGATCAGCATTCTCCCCACTTTGTCAAAAGTATTTGAACACATCGTGCACGAGCAAATTTTTAATTATGTACAATCGAAAAATATGTTAAACCCCTTCCAGTCCGGTTTCCGCCCACAACACAGCACCAGCACAGCACTCATAAAAATGGTGGATGACGTAAGGTCAGCGATGGATAAGAGATATCTGACAATGCTGGTTCTCCTCGATTACAGCAAAGCCTTCCAAACCGTCGACCACGATATCCTGCTGGCAAAATTGTCATCGTATTTCAACTTCTCCCAACCCGCTGTTGACTGGACTCGATCATTCTTAGCAGCCAGACAGCAATGCACATTAGTTTCTGAAAATAAGCGTCATGGCTGCCGATAAATTGCGGTGTTCCCCAAGGAAGCGTTTTGTCTCCGCTACTGTTCTTCATGTACATAAATGACATATCGGAAACATTTCAATCAACGAATTACCATCTGTACGCTGATGACGTCCAATGTTACTTATCGTTCCCTAAAACAAACATCAATATGGCCATCAAAGCCCTAAACGCTGATATTATGAACGTCTGCAAGTGGTCTCAGGCAAACAGTCTACGAGTAAATGCTGAGAAAACTAAAGGTATTTTAATTGGCTCACGGCATCTCATATCCACAACAGCGAAGTCCTCCATCCCGGACATTCTTGTAGACTGAAAACCCATTTCACTATCACTTTCGGTCAAAGACCTGGGAATTGTTGTGGACGAAAACCTCACCTGGAGTGACCATGTGAAGGCCATATGCAAAAAATCTTACGCAGCATTACACTCACTGTACCGCCTAAAAAACATCTTACCACAAGAGGTAAAGAAAACACTTGTGGAATCGCTAGTTTTGTCGCAAATGGACTACTGCGACTTGACGTATGTTGACCTCAACGGTGAACTAGCAAGACGTCTACAGCGAATACAAAATGCATGTGTACGTTTTATTTATAACATCAACCATTTTGACCACCTCTTACCCCGGCTTTCAAAGACCTAGGCTGGTTCGACCTTTCAACATGCCGTCGCTTCCACGCCCTTACAGCGCTCTACAAAATAGTGCATTCAAGAGAACCCCCTTACCTATTTTCACGATTTCAAGCCCTAAGCGCAGCACACACCTTTGCTACCCGTTTATGAAACAACTCCCTGCTCACCATCCCCTCCACAAGACAGCGTTTTACGGAAATTCCTTCACGGTCACTGCCACCAGAGTGTGGAACGACCTCCCCAATGGCATAAGAAACTCTTCTTCTCTAGGCAATTTCAAATCAAAATTAAGAAAGCATCTTCTGGAGGCAACTGAAAACAAGGAAAGAAAATAGAATGAAACCGTTCTTGATCTAAATTAGCAGGCCAAACACCGACCAACTTTTCTGTATTTTAAGTATTTTTGTTATGTGTGTGTTCATGCTGTACGTGCATTTTTTACGTTTCTTACAGCATATATGTGTATTTTTGTGTTTTGTCTTTTTGTGTTTTTTCCTTTTTGTTTTTTTCTTTTTTGTGTTTTTTCTTTCTTTTTGTGTTTTTTATTTTCTTTGGTATTTTGATATTTTATATTTCGTAAACTGTTTGTAAAATGTGAAGTAGAGATGGTTAAGTGTAAGAAAAGGCTTGTGCCTTAACGTCGCCATCCAAAAGAAGAAGTAAATATGTATTTTCCCTTGAACATGAACGAACACCTTTAATCAGAAAATGTTTAATATTTGAATCAACTTTATCACCAGCAGATAGCATGTATAATTTTTTGTGAAAATTTCAGGCTTGACAAGCACTCAATCCTGGATCTTTGCTTGTGTATCATTGTCTCTGTTAGTGACAGTGCTGTCACCTTCAAAACTTATGACATTGATGGTGCTTAGTATTTCCCTGTAAAACAACACAAATGAAAATCAGGTAAACCCTCGGATGGTTCAGTAGCCCAGTTAATCGAGCAATGGCACCATATTCTAGAGACCTGGATTCGAGTCTGCATTTCTGGCTTAAATTCCTATATTGTACATGTCCTGTGTGGGTTAAATCACGTGATAATTATTATGCATGCTATGTCATTACTATTTTAATCATTTGTGATAAGTTTAATGTAATTTGTGGTTACTGTACAGCTCAAATTTAACTATATTTCCATTGTTCTTTGTCTGCAATATGTTTACCTTGTATGTCAAAATTCACTGATAGCAGAGTTTTCATTTCAAGAAAGGAAACATTCTTGCACAGAACTTCTGTTCAACATATTTTTTCTTGGACCTACCAATGTACAATTACTACATGAAGATTTTCAAGTCCAAATTTATGATTTCCTTCAGTAATATTTGGGATTGTTCTTCTGTACACTATACAACTTAGTAATTTGAAGAAACACTTCTTTTCTTACTAAGAAATAAACAAGCAATAGCAAAACTGCTTGAAAAATTCCAAGATTTATTTATTGAGAAAATAAACTATGGTAATATGGGCATCTGAGTCTCCCGCCCACTCTTCAGATATAAAAATTTGTTACATGAAACAGGTAATCTAGGGTTAAAAAACATTGCTTAAAATTGTGGGAGATGATTCTGTGACTGAGAAAATAACAAAACATTCAAGGCTTAGACTGTCATCCCACTGAGCTTCCCTCAGATCACCTGAACAGACCTCTGATCCATCCAAGGGTTATTAGTGTTGGTATTTTCTTGGAAACATTACACGAATCCTGGTTAATAACAGTAGGCACTTATCTTACAAGCTAAATTGACAGAAACCCAACAATATGTTAGAAGAAACAGAATATATTTTTCATATAAAAAAAGGTGTTTGCTTTGGCACATTATTTACATTTCATTGCAAGACACAGTAAACAATACACTATTTCTTTGTTACTGTAACTAATAACATGATATATAATACCACTTTTCCCTAAAAATATTTAATTTTCAAGTTCAATCTAATACCTATTTCCCCCCTCTCCCCATCTGTGGTGCTGTGATCATGAATTTCTCTTTTCAATATAGCTATTTCAATTGTAGGCCAGGGGGAAAAAACACGTCAGTCAATTTTCTGTCATAAGCAAGGTAGTGGTATCATTTTTGCCATGTAGATGCTGTGCTGGACTTTACAACATGCTTTCTTTCCTTTCATACATTTGACACTTTCATTCATCAAAGCATACTTAATTTCCCATTTTTAGTTACATGTCCAGTTATGTTTTGTAACTTACAAGAAGTAAGGCTGCTGTTGACGTAATAAGTGGAAAAATCAGTAAATGCAGTTTGACAATAATTGACTTACCTTTTTTTCTCTCTGGCCCTTCAATTGAAGTATGGTATAATTCTGCCCGATACATTCTTAGCAACTGTTATGCATGAACAAGGCAATTATTTCAACCTCATTTATCTGCTATTATATTTCCTAACATATGATGTGTGATGGATAATGTTTCAACAATCACCTGCAATTCCTCATCCAACAGTTCTTCTGCTTCTAATCGGTCTCCACAATGAAAGTTACCAACTCTTCTTCCTCATCTGATGAACTTTCTGCATTAGGTATGTACACACAATTATCATTGTCTTCTAATAAGGATAATTCCATGGAATTATCATCTGACTGACAACTCAATAATGTCCCTAGATCTGGGGCACCTATTGTACCATCTACAGTAGAACACTTTGAGGATAACGCTGTTAAGTTTCTTGATATTTTTTCGATTTTTTTAACATCTGATGGAAAAGACTCCACTTCTGTATTAGAACAACCCTCAATTTCATTCCCTTGGTCGTGGCATTCTTCTGTTACTATCTCGTCCACGTTACTATTATTTCCATTACAAACTGCTGTGTTCATTAGTTTCTCATCCTTTCTGAGTTGTATGGAGTCATCTGGAAATGGACATGTATTCTGGAAATACAAGATCAGATTTGGATGTGTTACACATGAAAACATATTGCTTTAAAAACTTATTAATTTCTCTTCTAGAAAATCTTATTTTCTCTGAGAGAAAGATGATTGAAAGGTGAGACATTTAGTAAGTATTTATTGTGTTTACTGCAAAGTTACTGATTATATTCTTCAGACCCAGACTTATCTGCATGTATTAATAGCTATACTTACATATATATCCATACAGCTTTTCCCAGCATATCTGGGCAGAGATGATCCTTCACATAACTGTGTCACTAATCATTAAGCAGAGATCATCCACTCACAAAATCTGATCTTTAGGTGTACAAAAGTATGAAACATAGCATATGTATTATCCATGAGTTTAACTGCAATGCTCAGGTCTGACAAGAACACCAAATAACATTTCCATTACAAATTAGTTATGACAATAACAGTGACATTTGCATGTATTTGGATTGACATGAAAATGATTGATTCTAGCAAATTCACTTACTTGCCGACTTGGTCAATTTCCTAACCTTGGGGATCTTAGTGATTAACTGAGTAAGTGAGTGAGTGAGTGGAGAGAGAGAGAGAGAGAGTGGAGAGAGAGAGAGTGAGTGGAGAGAGAGAGAGAGAGAGAGAGAGAGAGAGAGAGAGAGAGAGAGAGAGAGAGAGAGAGAGCGCGGTTAAACATTAAACCTCTTCACAGACTGAAAATTGTAGGATGAAGCAAATTGTTATTTTTAACTCGCTCAGTTTTATCTATATTCCATCAAACACCAATGTATGGACAAGAGATAGCTACTGTACAAAATACCAATAACAACATAATCATATGATGCCGACTGCAAATTAAAATTTTGTACCTTCTTTCTTCTGAATGAAAATATAAAATGCTTCTAATCAACAACAATGGCAGTAGATTAGAATTGTACAGTGGAACCCTTATTTACATGTTCACTCTTGAATATGTTCAGCCATCAAGGTCCTGTACAGAGAGTTAAATAATAGGCCATTTACCTTGATCTTGCATCTGCTGTAACATGCATTTCCTGCTTTACACATTTTCCCAAAGTCATAAAATTTGCCAGAAGGCTGTTCTGCAGGTTGCATGATTTCTCCCTCCGATTCTCCTCTTCCAAGCTTCTGCAGCAGTTTCTTTCACCATGCAACCTTTGGGATGTAAAGGGGGTGACTTTCCTGTAAGCACCAAACTGTTAAATCTCTGCACCCTGGACTGCATTTTGAGACTGATGAGGTTCTAGCATCTGGACTGACAACCCCTATAACATTTTGCGTGGTTTGCATTGTGTGTTTGTCCATCAGTTTCTTCCTCATTCTCAGCATCATTAGTAGCCAAAGGTTGCAGAAAAGTGAAATAAAATAAAAAAATTCAACCACACTAACTTTGATCTTCTGGTAGGTAGGTTTTCTTGCAAGGGGAGGATGAGAAGATGCATTGCTTAGTGCTGCTTTCCATAGTATTTGAACACAAAATCATTAGGGAGATCTCAGAACAAAGTGCCAATCAGCAGCAACGTTTCACACTGTAGCAGCATAACAGGCCACACATGCCTCCGTTCAATTGGTGAAAATCCTCAAGCAACAGATGTTACTTTAGTGTGAATTCTCCCTTAATCCTGATGGCAGGAAATCCTGCCAGAAGTTTATGTTGCACCCGTGTGCAGAGTTATGGACTAATTGAACTGTAAATGTAAGAGCTTGATTGTATAGACTGTCAACCTTCTTTTGTGTCCCTGCCAGGCAGTTATGTGGTTCATTGCATTCTCACACAGCAAATAATTTGGTGACTGCAAGAAGGGAAGGGAAATTGGAATTGGAATTGGAATGGGAAAGCGAAAGTGTTGAAGGGAAATGGAGTATAATAAAGGAGATACTACATGAAACAGCACAGGAAGTGCTGGGAGAGAAGACGAAGATCCGAAGAGGTAAATGGTTTGATGAGGAATGTAGAACAGCAATAAATGAAAGAAATGAGGCACGAAAGAGAATGCTTAATAGGAAAACCAGGTATAACACAGAACAATACAGACTTAAAAGAAAGGAAGCAGACTGTGTGTGCAGGAGAAAGAAACGATGCTTTGAGAAAGAGTGGATTGAGGAACTTGAAGAATATAATAGTAATCAGCAAGTAAGGAAAATGTATATGAGGGTGAAGGATATAAGGAAAGGCTTCCAACCGAAGACCAAGTAGGAAACCTAATAGGCGGGAAAAATGAGATCTTAGAGAAATGGGCAGAATACTTCAGTCAGCTACTTAATGTGGAAGATGGGTTCCAAGATCTAGAATTGAGTGATGAGTACCCAGAGGAGGACCATGATGACGAAACCAGAACATCTCCAACACTAGAAGAAGTTAGAACAGCTATTAAGTCTCTTAAGAATAACAAAGCCCCAGGGATTGATAATATCACTGCTGAAATGGTTAAGAACGGAGGAAATCAACTAACAAAGTATATACACAAATTGTTATCTGATATATGGGAACATGAACAGATGCCCGATCAATGGAGTATGGCAATAATCTGCCCTATACATAAAAAGAACAATAAAACTTGCTGTGAGAACTATAGAGGTATAGCCCTACTGAGCATAATATACAAAGTGCTTGCAAAGATCCTAACAGGAAGATTGTCACCACTGACTGAGGGAATAATAGTGGATTATCAGTGTGGTTTTAGACCAAACAGATCTACTACGGATCAAATCTTTATGGTCAGGCAGATAATGGAGAAATGTTATGAATATAACATTAATATTCATCAGTTATTTATAGACTTTAAGCAGGCATATGACAGTATCATACAAGGAAAATTGTATGAGGCAATGAAGGAGCTAGGGATCCCAAGCAAGCTAATAAGATTAACCAGAATGACGCTTAGGGGTACTAAATGCAAGATGAAGATTGAAGGAGAGCTCACAAGGGAATTTGCAGTGAACCAAGGTTTGAGACAAGGAGATGTGCTTTCTACGATATTGTTCAATATAGCTTTAGAACAGATCATGAGAAGAGTGGGTCAGGGGTGTAACCCAGGAGTGACTCTCTGCAACAGAGTGAACCAAAATCTAGCATATGCTGATGACATTGATATGATGGCACGAAGATTGCAAGAAGTGAAGGAAGGACTGGAAAGATTGGAGAACACAGCTAGTGAGATGGGACTCCAAATAAACCAACCCAAGACTAAATACGCATCTGACTACCATGCTAAAGGTCCCGGGTTCGATCCCCAGCTGATTCAAATCCGGGAACTTTTCTAACATTGGAAGCGGCCACGCATATACCCAGCATCGAATAACATGGGTACCCGGGGGAAACCCTGGGGGATAAAGGTGGTCAGGGGTGTGGTGCTGATCACATCACCCCCACTCACGACCGGATCAAGAAAGTGTGGGGCGTTACCCCCACACCCCCTATACGCCTTCATGGCGTGGTGCTAAGCACAGGGGAACACTTTACCTTTTTTTTTACCAAGACTAAATACATGTTTTCAGCGCGAAATATGGAATTCAGGGAAGGCCAACATATACAACTTAATGGAGGCACCTATGAAAAATGCAATAGTTTTAAATATCTTGGAACATTATTTACCATGGATAATAATATTAAGGAGGAAATAAAAGCAAGAATTGCAGCTGGTAATCGAAGCTATTTCTCACTATTAAGAGTTTTCAAATCTCACAGCCTGAGTAGAAATTTGAAAATCAAAGTATATCAGCTAGTCGTAAAGCCAGTGGTGACATATGGAGCAGAGACATGGACTTTGGTGCAAGCAGATGAAGAACTTTTGCAAAGATGGGAAAGATGGATACTGAGGAAAATATATGGGCCAGTAAATGAGAATGGACAATGGCGAATAAGGAGAAATGATGAAATTAGAGTACTCTACAAAAAACCAGATATAGTTTCCGATATAAGAAGCATGAGACTGAGGTGGCTAGGACATGTGGAAAGAATGCCTGAAGACAGAGCGGTTAAAAAGGTCTATAAAGGGACACCAGGAGGGAGAAGATTAAGAGGAAGGCCAAGGAAAAGATGCTTGGAGGACGTTGAGGAGGACCTTAGGAGGATGGGAGTAAGACAGTGGAGACGTCGAGCAGAAGACAGAAGAGAATGGGCTATCATTGTGAGAGAGGCCAAGGCCCTTTAGGGGCTGTAGCAGCCAAGGAGTAAGTAAGTAAGTAAGTTGCAACACTAGCCGCCGGAATTTCCTGTGTTTTTCTTGGAGCGTCGAAGTAAAACATTTCATCCTCTTGCCCATAGAAACTCCACGCATTGACGTAGATATGCAGACTCATCCTAGCTTTTGTTATAAAGTCCCTTCCCAATACAACGGACTTTATTGCATTTTTCAACACAAGGAACGTCTGTTTAATCATGCATCCCTTTAATTCCACAGATAAGACCATCCGGCTGACAGTGTGAGTGTGCCGGCCGCTAAACTTTAATTTAGTGCCATCATGATAAAGCTTAGCAGCCTTTTCCTGTAGCAACTTCGCCATGTTTACATCTATTAAGGAACAACTGGCTCCCCCATCGACGAAAGCTAGAAATTCCAGCCTTTTATCTTGCAGCTAACAAGAGGCTCTTTCGCATATTTTGGAACGGTGTTTCCCTTTTTTCGATAAGACTTAATTTTGCATGCCGTGTTGCGTGGCAACCCTGATTCATCCTTTTCCCAGCGAGCGCGTTGGGAACTTTCTCTTTCTTTCGACTTTCCATGGCATAATCGGAAGATATGATACTGTGATTGACAACCTCAGCAACGAATGTTATTCATGTTCCTTGCTGGTCGTGGCAAACGTGCTTCCAGTGAATCTTTGCTCCTGGACTTAAGCACCTGGATCCCCTGGTCTGTTACCATGGTGGCAGAATCTCTTTCTTTTGAGTTTCGGGCAGTTTCTCTTATAGTGTTTCACTGAGCAGACGAATCAATACACATCCCTCTTACAACCCACTTCTTGACCTGTCCGAGCGGACCCTCTGACGCAGGTGTGTGTTTCCGCCGGGATCTTCGTTGTCGAGGTTATTAGCCTTCTCAGGCCCTGGTCCATTTTCCTGAGAGCTATTTTTCCAAAGGAAGCTGAGCGCTGGATCCACCAGCGACCTTGGGGCCTCAGAAACTTCCGACCCCCCTTTGTCATTCTTAACGACCGCATTTGCCTGTTTCCACCTGTAAGGAGAGGGAGACATAATGGGTTCTTCTTGGCTATCTTGTGTCACCAGATGTTCGAAGGAAACCATCTCAAAACTCTGGATACGACATTCCTCGTTGTACAAATCAGCGACTGTTCTGAATTCCTGTCTGTACAGATACTGGCGAAACAAGGGGTGCACTTTCCTCGTGATCATTTGCAACCTCTGAGCTTCCGTTCGAGGAACCTCTTCCATTTCAAACAAGTTCTGCATTCTTCTAATGAAAGCCGCAAAAACTTTGATATCGCCTTGCTTTGCCTTACAAAATTTTTCCTGCAGTACTTCCTCATGTGAGGAATGAAAAATTCACTCAAAAATTCATTCCTGAATGCCTTCATATTGGGAAGCACATTTCACCGATATTTGTACCATTCCAACGGATCCCCTGATAACGCGATAAAATAATTCATGACACTATTCAATCTTTAACACTTCCCTTAAAATTTCTTAATTTGCTTGTAAACAGTATTTCTGCATACGTTTTGTGCATTATACCTCTATTGAGTGATACCTTATTTATGAACAAAGAAAAAAAAGCACACTTTAGCAGAAATGTGGAATTTTATTTCAAATTAAAGACACAAAAGAGAAGCTATCTTTTGCACTTAAAACTACTCTTCTCCACTACTGCCATCATCACAAAGAGAAGCCACCTTTTGCACTTACGACTACTCTTATCTACTACTGTCATCATCAGAGCTTCATTCTCCTGTATCACTGTCCCATCGAGTTTGTTCGATATGGAACACTTTTTGAAACTCTTCTCCACCAACATGGGTGAAATGTGGAACCATGCATTTTTAACCCACTGCCAAAGGAGGTTGACATCAGGATGCTTAATCCCCCCCCCCCCCCCTCTGGTGTAAGCTAATGGTTATTTGAGGAAATCCAATTTGTATATTGTTCCTTTAGAGCAGTTTTGAAAGGCCGATTTATAAACACATCAAGGGGTTGCAAAACTGATGTTAAGCCTCGAGGAATTATCACTTGGTCGGTCTTTTTTGAATCTAGAAGATGTTTAACTGCAGGGGTTGTATGGCCACGGAAACTGTCCATTACGAGCATGTTTCTCGTGTTTAAAAGTGTTGGTTTTGCTTTGATTTATTGATTGATTATTTTAAGTCCACTTTATGCACAGTAAGGCTAATCGGGACTGGACCTACAGTTTAAAGTGGGATGTGAACCACTTGTGCCTCCACCGGGTATTGAGCCTGGGACCCCTTGATTACAAGGCAACATGCTACCAGTGCAGCATCGGGGAGACCCAGGTCGGTTTTGCCACACACGCTTGATCCAATCCTGAATTAGGCTTTCATCCTTCCAACCTTTTTCTTGTGCTTGCATAAAAACTCCTTGGACACTAATTTTAGGAACATTTTTTCCCTTTAGCACAATATATGGCGGAAATTTTCTTCCATCTCCTGTAACACACATCATCACTGTGCATCGATGTTTTTCATATACACCAGTTTGCACCAAAAACACTATTTTCACCCGTTTTATTAACAATAGAGTCAAATGGCATTTCAAAATAAACTGTGGTTTGATCCGCATTACCGATTTGTGACAGAAGATATGAATGTGTTTTCCTCAAATTTATCACATAACGTTGGAAATTTAGGATTTTATCTTCAAATGCATCAGGAAGTCGCTGGGTTAAAGTTGTTGTTCTTCATAAACTCAGATTGTATCGTCTAAAAAACCTGACAATCCAACTCCGACTTGCTTTAAAAGCATGAACTGCAAGTTCTTTTGCCAGTAAAAGAGCCTTCAATTGACACATTTCTGCAGAAACTGCAAATTCAAATTGTCGTTTTACACAAACATAGTCATGCAGCTTCCCTTCTATTTCAGGAAATTTAGCCTTTTGTCCTCGAAAAGCTCTCTGATTGCCACACGTGTTTAGCAGTATTTCCTCTTTTTATCTCCAATCTCTCACACAACTCTTACTTATATCATATTTACGAGCAGCAGCACGATTCTTGAATGACTCATAACTTTTCATATGCTGTAAAAGATCCCAATCTTCTCCCTTTAGTGGTCATCTTGCTTTCAGCATCCATCTGTCAAGCAAGATAAGAAGGATGCTACTCAAATGAGTCACTGCAACACAAAACAAGCCTATTTCCCCCACTCACACCAACGCAGCTGGACTGGCCAGACGTAAACATCCAGCTGGTTGCTGTCTTTATCTCTTTCTTGGCACCAATGAGACTGCAGAATGATTCCCTTGGCAAAAGGCGAAGGAGAATATTCTTTTCCCTTCTGTCTGCAAGCTTTTCATGAATTAAGTTGACCCAATTTTTTTAAAGGAGGAGGGGGTTAAGAGACAATGCACATAAAGCATTGAGGGAGAAAGAACTGTGATTTAATTAAACCAGGACATATTTAGAATGATTTCTTCCACTTGATACACAAATTATGGCAAACGTGTTTTGCTTTCTTTCCAAGAACACAGGCTGTAAGATAACATCCTGACCTCCACTCATTCTCTCCTGAGCTTGAATAATAGGTTGCATCCCTCCGCAGGATAAATTTTTTATGCCTGGTGATAAGCTCTATACTCAAGTAAGCCGCACACCCCCATTTTCTGGCACCTTTGTAAGGGGAAAAAAAGTGTGTGGGGTATTCAAGTAAATACGGTATATTCCCTGAAAAGACGCTCTCCCCTGTCTTCTTCCCTGCACACCCCAACCAGCTGATGAGCCCTGCTAGTCTTGCCTGCTCGCATTGTCGCTCTATCCCCGGTACTTAACGCCAAATCCCGCAATCAATCATTTACACTTTCTGTGGTCAGTTCTCTGTCCTCTGGCCACCCCAATGCCGTGCAAAGCAAGGTCACGTCTATGTTTCCTGGTGCCTGAGCCCTATTGCATCTTGAACATGCCTGAGCACACAATGTCATAGGGTGCATGCAGTCCATGGTCAAGAAAGTATGGAGTGCAATTCGATACTGTATACGGCAACGAGCTTCTAGTATGTTTTGACGAGCCCCATTCTGTTACGAAGAATAACGTCTCATGGAGTTCTCTTGTATGTACAGTTTATTTACACACAACACCCCTACTCCATATATACATCTTTCCACTACACATTCAATAACACATGCTCTAAGTTGCCTTTTGCCCCATCACACAGAGAAATGCACTTTTCAAGACTTCACACTACGAGCGCACTATTTAGCATAGTGCTAACCTGCCCCCGCAGTTTATCACGCATAGGTCCCTACACATATGGCGCTTACTCTGTCTCTCGATGCATCCAAAAAACTGTCTTAATCCATTGATTAAGCCACTTTCTGATCTGAGTGTGGTGAGAATCTGTGTCTGAGAACCTGAGAATATGAGAGACCGTAAAAAAAAAAAAAAAAAAAAGGTAAAGTGCTCCCCTGTACTTAGCACAACGTCATGAAGGCGTATAGGGGGTGTGGGGGTAACGCCCCACACTTTCTTGATCCGGTCGTGAGTGGGGGTAATGTGATCAGCATCACGCCCCTGACTGCCTTTACCCCCCCCCCCAGGGTTTCCCCCAGGTACATATGTTATTCGATGCTGGGTGGGCGCCGGCTTCCATCGTTAGAAAAGTTTCCGGATTTGAACCGCCCGGGGATCGAACCCGGGACCTTTAGCATGGTAGTCAGACGCGTTACCGACTGAGCCACCGCGGCTGAGAGACCGTAACAAGTCAAAACCTGGGATTTATACCTCCGACAAATGACCCCCCGCCAACCACTGGGGCAAGGTCCTATTGTTACCTTTCAAACAGGGAAGCCGTTGAGGGAAAGCAAACGTTGGCTTCCCTGGCTACTGGGCAAAAGGTAACCTACGCAAGAGCATTTACAAATATACAAACTTTTACACATACTTTCCATTTTGCAGCTGTGTGCGTAAAAACCACACAGCAATGCGTACACTGTATGAGGTCAACATGACATTGCATAAATTCTTTGTATCTTTTTAATTGTTTCTCTCATATGATTTGCTGTCAAATACCTTGTATCTGCACCATACTAGCAGATTAATAAAGGAAATGCAGAAGAATTAGGGCTGAGCTGATACCACTTTGAACTGATATGCTCACCGATTCCCACTGATACGAATACTTGAAAATCGTAATAATCAAGAGTTTTTCAAAATATTAATAATTGTGTGAAAATTTTCCACTCTAATTTTACGCATTAAAATATTCAAGAATTACATCAGACAAAAACTGGAGCACAATAAAAAGGATCTTCAAATTTTGCATGATTTTCAGGATAATTAGACTCAGTGAAAGTATTGTGTGGCATTTTTGCAGACCACATGAAAGACTTTAGGAAAAATATCGGTAAATGAATTCCAACCGATACTTTCCGATACCAATACCAGTGGTATTGGCAGATACCGATACATCAGCATCGGTATTGGCTCAGACCTAAAAGTAATAGATGGTGATGTAGATGTACTCCCTGGTTTGGAACGTATTGCACTAACTGCAGCCTTGATTAGTTTAGTCAGTGTTGGTTTTACTTCCTCTAAAACTGCATCACTTGCAAATACCAGGGTGATGTATCTGTAAATGTCTCCGAACTGTTGGTTGAGTTTTAATTTGCTACCACTCCACTGTGCTGTTTCCCATTCTCCAGGTGATACTGCTCTTATCAATGGTGATTTTTAGGACAAAATAAGTATTTTGCTGCAGTATTCCCTCCTCCATGCAAGCCTGGGTGGTGACGGAGAGAGGGGGGGAGGCATCTAACATATCCAGATGCCTCAAAGGTCAGACAGTACATGATTCATACACTACATTTTCTGCTCTTACTTTTATTCCATTTCATAATGCCATTTGTAAATATTTGAATACAAATTAATGAGTGATTTTCTTTTCACTGCAGAAAATTGTAAATTCTTCAGAATACATTATGCCTGTTCCAGTATAGTAGATTTCTTGTACTGCTGGATACTAAATTCTGAAACTTTTTTGTTTTTTAAATTATTTTTGTACCATATGATGCATCCGTTTTCTATTTCCTTCAGATGTCATAACAAGAGAGTCTTCTAAGGTGGGATTGATGGCCTAGATCAAGCATTGGACTGGTTATCTGGCAGTTGTGGCAAATGCTTTTGTAAATGTAGTGTCGTACAACACTACTGTAGTCCCTAGCAACATTGACAAAAACCTTGGCATGAGTGAGATGTTCATCATGGTGGGCTTGAGTGGAGTTGAGTTGAGGTGTTTTAAGTACACTTTATGCACAGTAAGGCTAATCGGGACTGGACCTAAAGTTTAAAATGGGATCTTAACCACTAGGTGCCTCCACTGGGTATCAAACCCAGGACTCCTAGATTACAAGGCGACGATGCTACCGCTAGAGCATCGGGGAAGTTTCATCCCAGCTTGTAAAAGTGCTGGAGAAAGCTGGTGACCTAAACATTTCTAATATAATAAAATTTAGTTTGTGAGATTGTTCACGTAAATAGTAGTTCGCAAACATGACTTTTCATCATATTTATGGATCACGTTTGACTGTTCAATGGTGCTGAACCTTGGAAAATTTGAGTGAGATTAATTTCTGCAAGAATGTGCACAGAACTGGATACTGAATCCATAAAGATTTTTAGGTTTATGTCCTCTTCTTTCATGGACTGTTGTAATTCTGAAGCATATAAGCAAGGTGAAAGTAGATAGCGGATGGTGTAAACAGTGTAATGTGCTCTTAATTTATGAATAATACATTCAATGTAATTTCAGTCCAAATAAAAACTTCTAATATAGCATGCATCATCAATACACAATTGGGTAGGCATGTGAATTGACAACTCCATGTTGGGAAAAAAAAACTTTTAGCTGAAAAAATTAATTAATGCAGGCCAGACTTCCATATTTCCTTTAAATGAAATAATATATTACAGAAGACAATAACAGAGACAGAATCAGAAGTGCCTGAAGTATTTTGTTACGCTTAACTCTACAAAATTGAATGAAAATGAAAACGTTATTTTTCTATCTTCTATATTCTGATGGGGGCCAGGTTAAAGAACATATCAAAATAGAATTTTACTCGCAGAGCATCATTGCTCATTCCAGATCCCAATCTGGACATTCAGGATATCATTCTAGCTTTAAAGCCCACATGATGGAAGAACCGACTTGGAATTCTATTTTTGTCTCTTTCATCAAAAGGCAAGGAGGGCCACATGAACCCTTGAATATATCAGATTGCTCCAGTTGCCATGGTGATAGCGGATTCTTGTGGTATCCTGCATTGCCAAACTTATGCCTCAGAGCAACAGTTCAGAGTACAATATAGGAGTCTCCTATTCTCTGCCTCTTCTTGAACTGTGAGCGGAGGGTGCACGTTGACAGCTGAGAGTATCACTTACAACTGGGCAAAAATTAGACATATGGCAACACTGTTTTCTGTACTTCGAGACTCCCACATTGAGAGACGAAAAATCTGGGTAAGTTCTTTCATTGTGCAAGCTTTAACTCCTCACTTTGGATCTGCCTGGCATGGGCGATGGTACCATGAGACTAGTCTATCACTAGTCCAGCAAAATTAGCTCAAAAATATGTCAAACATGGAAATTTAAGAAAACAAGTGGGATCAGTTGGGGATAGGTCTCCTGTTCACACCCAAGAAATTCCCCAAGAATTCCATCACCATGTTGAATTTCTACACTTGTTCATAAAAATGATTCTTCTGTGTGCATAATTTCTTGGGAGTTTAACATAAAACATTCCTCCTGAAACAGACTTCCATGTTAATATTTGGATAATTACGTTTTGTGTGTAAAAATTACTACAGATGTCGTGTATTATTGCATTTTATCATTGAAGTTAGCATGGGGTAAGCATTGTTTAGACAAGCAGGCATATTTGGCTCTCTCACAATCTCTGTTTTGAATTGAATTCTTGTTTTGTGCACAGGAAAGCTCATCGGGACTCGACTTACAGTTTAAAGTGGATCCAAACCACTGTGCCATGTGCCTCCACAAGGTATTGTGCCTCCACTAGGACCCCTTGATTATAAGGCCTGCTTTAGACTAAACCATTTTCCTTAGCATTATTCTTAACATTTATGCCATGACCAAAGAGTTACTGTGTAAAGTGAGAAATGTTATGGCATTTCAGATGCCATGGCATACTTCATGGCATTTCTCAAGGATAGAACAGGCTCTATTTCCGTAGCATTTTTCGAAGCATAACCAAGCAGAAGCGACCTCATGGTCACGAGTGCAAATGTAATGGCGGTCGCGAGATGTAAACAACGTATCACTTCACACTTTTAAATGACGGTAACTATTCAACCGAGAGGAATATTTCTTCATACTAAATGGTTATAGGTAGAGAAAAATGGCGCTGATTAAATACATACTTTACAATGTTTACTGTACACGAATGAAAGAACATTTTAGCATTTTTAATTGTAAACACTGTGCACACAGCATTGACAGTGTAACTCGGCATGCCTTTCGTGCTGTATGTATTATACATTGTAATTGAAACAGCTAACCAAAATGTTTCATAAAATGCTTTTGTGTAAAGTACTATCTGTTATAAGATTTTTGGAAGCATTTTTGTAGCATTTATGCTAGCAAAAATGTTAAAGGAAATGCTTTCGTCCAAAGCCAGCTTTAGGCAACAACGTTACCACTATGCCAGTGAGGAGGCCCCACAATCAGTTCTAATAATTTTACTGGCCAGGAGGTCCAGGGCATTTTAATGTACCCTAAGTTTCACTTTTGGAATGGTAAGACACATTCAGAAGGAAAAAAGACTAGGATGATCCCTCATTCTCCTCAACCTTCTACAGAACAGAGTGACACACACACATGTATAGCTTCGAATATAATTACCATACTTATCTTGCAGCATAATTGGATTTTATGTTCAGAATTTCAGTCTAGCATGTGTCAGTAATTATAGCACATAAATTGGAATTCTATATAAAGTAGGGTGGAACAGGTTAATCAGTACTCTATTGGTATCAGGTATATATATACTGTACATATACGAGGGTGAATCAAATATGAACGAGCCTTGGGCGGAAAAACAAAATTTATTGAAGGAAACAGAGACATTGCCACATCCTATTTTTCTACATAGTCTCCACCCTTAGCAATACATTTTTCCCAACGTTGTGGTAGGTTCTTGATGCCGTTCTCGTAGAATGAAGCTGGGCGGGTAGCCAACCAGTTGCGCACAAAGGTTTCCACCTGATCGTTGGTCGCAAATCGCTTGCCCCCAAGTGCTTCTTTGAGGGGTCCGAACAGGTGAAAATCACATGGTGAAAGGTCTGGGCTGTACGGTGGATGCAGAAGCGGTTCCCAGTGCATTTCCACCAGTTTCTGCCGCGTAACACCTGATGTATGGGGTCTGGCGTTGTCGTGGAGGAACAAGACCTGGTGGATGGGACAGCCTCGTCGTTTGCGTCGATACTGCACCTTAACTTGATCCAGGAGGCCGCAGTAGTAGGGTGCGTTGATGGTCCGACGTTCGTGTAAGAAATCCACCAGTAGGATCTCCCTCCAGTCCCAAAACACTGTGGCAAACACCTTCCCCACAGACAACCGAACTTTGGCCTTCACGGGGTTTCCTTCGCCTTTCCTCCTCCACTCCATGCTAGCACGCTTGGATGCTGGGGTGTAATGATGCACCCATGTCTCGTCACAGGTAACGATGCGATGCAAAAACGTCAAAACGAGTGTGAAGCTGGCGAGCAATGCGAATTCGGTCATCTTTTTGAGCAACATTCATCAGCTTGGGACCCCACAGAGCTGTGATTTTGCGGAAGCCCAAGTGCTTTGTGATGATTGATTGGACACTTCCATAGCTCACACCAAGTTCTGCCGCAATTTGCTTCACAGTGACTCGGCGATCCTGTTCAACAAGCTCACGAACACAAGCCATGTTGTCATTCATCACACTGGTGCGAGGACGACGGGGGTGCACTTCATTTGCAACACGTTCACGGCCTTGCTGGAATTCCTTACACCACACCTTCACTCTTGCCCACGAGAGGGTACCATTCCCAAACTGGGCCTGCAGTCTCCGGTAAATTTCTGCCGGTTTGACGTTTTCCTGGGTGAGGAACTTGATGATTATGCATTGCGCAACAGACACTGGCACACTCTGCTCACTCATCGTGAGAGCTACTAAACGAAGTTATGGATATAAACATATAAGCTCTAAATATATCTAAATATGCAGCTTCTTTTCCATTGAAAAATATTGGTTTATATCTGTTAACATACATTCATTATGGAGGTTAGTTTAACATTTGGAATTTTATATTGGATTGGTAAAATATCGTTTATTGGTATCGGTAAGTTTTATATCAGTACTTTGTAAGTGTTGGCCAAAATTTCCCTAATATAAAGTATTCATAAAACTTGGTGGTTGGAGATTTATTTCTCTTGAATGGTATTTCAATTTGTTGAATGTTTTGTAGTTGAAATAAACTGAGGATTGTTCTGAATGAAAACTGATTGATCTGAACTTCATCCCCCCCCCCCTTACAATTTACTACTGATTGTATCTTCAAAGTGGTACAAAAGTAAAACCTTGTGAGTTTGGTTCTCATATATTTTCATACTCATTTCTAGTAGAGCCTAACTTTCATTCTAAAACTGGATGTCCAGAAGCGAACTGATCCATAAAATCATTATTCACTTTGTATATTTGGACACAAGCTTCACTACATGTTGTTGTAATTTAAAATACTGTTATTATTTCTAATGAGGCCAAATTTTCCAGTTTTACTTGATGATATTGTCATAACATTGGACATAAATGAATGAGAAATTTCTTTTATTTATTTCTATTTTTTAATTAGCAATTGAAAATTGGTGAATTGCATTAAAGTTTGATTACAAGTTGCACAAACATCAGAGTAGGCCTTCCTGATAGCATAGTGGTAGTGGTGCCACCTTGTAATCAAGCGGTTCTAGGTTTGATAAATGGTGGAGGAACCTAGTGGTTACGATGAACTTTAAATTTCTTTCAGAAGAAATTGCAAATACAACATAAAGCAGAAATACAGATGGGGGACAAAATAATACGAACACCTGTGAAAAAATATGCCAGATTTCACACCGGCAGTACAGCAGCACCACCTGGCACTGAAGTCTGCCACCTAGTGGCTGTGAAGGGGAAGGTATTAGTTTGCCAACAGCAGTCATTGGTGGTGCATTCGTCTATCATACGCTCTCAAGAGACACTGCAATGTCAGACCTGACAGAGTTCCAAAGAGGCATGATTGTTGGAGCACGTTCAGCTGGAGTCATGGTGACTGAAACCTCAAAGCTTGTTGGGTGTGCAAGGAGCACAGTATCAGCCGTTATGACAGCGTACACAACACAAGGTAAGATGGCGTCTTCAAAGCACAACAGTGAACGAAAGACAAAGCTTGCTGCTCGGGATAGGAGGGTGTTGAAGCACATAGTGGCCCGAAAGCACAAGCAATCGTTATCCGAGATAACATCTGAAATGAACAGGCATCTCCAGGACCCCATTTCAACCAAAACTGTCAAAAGGGAACTCCATGCTGCAAACATTCATGGCCGAGTGGCAATTCGTAAGCCATTGGTGACATCACATAATGCTGTCAAGCGACGCCAATGGTGCAGAGCTCACAGAAGTTGGTCCCCACAGCAGTGGCAACAAGTCATCTGGTCTGATGAATCAACATTCACGTTATTTCAGACCACGGGGCGTGTTTATGTGTGGAGAACGCCTCGAGATGCATTTCATCCTGACTGCCTCTTGCCGACTGTGAAGCATGGAGGTGGGTCCATTATGGTATGGGGTGCGATATCTTGGCATGATGTGGGACCACTTGTTTTTCTGCATGGGAAGATCAATGCCAGTCACTATCGCAGCATTCTGGGGGATCATCTCCATCCTTTTGTCCAGACTTTATTTCCTGGGGACCGACCGCTTTTTCAAGACGACGACGCTCCTATCCACACTGCTGGGTCTGTCCAAACATGGTTTGAAGAACATGACGATGAACTAGGACATCTTGAATGGCCCCCACAGTCTCCTGACCTGAACATTATAGAACATTTGTGGGGATATTTGGAGTCCAAACTTCGTGCTCGAAGTCCGCCTCCAGCCACACTTTCGGAATTGGAGACTGCTCTGGAGGAAGAATGGCTCCATATTCCCTTAAACATTGAGCATGACCTCTATGCGTCCATCCCACGTCGCATACAAAGTGTACTTCAGTCACAGGGTGGTCCAACCCCCTATTAATAAAGATTTTCTCTACATTCACAGGTGTTCGTATTATTTTGTACCCCATCTGTATATATATATATGAACTGAAAGTATCATCATACTTAAAAAAAAAAAAAGTAAAGTGTTCCCCTGTGCATAGCACCACGCCATGAAGGCGTATAGGGGGTGTGGGGGTAACGCCCCACACTTTCTTGATCCGGTCGTGAGTGGGGGTGATGTGATCAGCATCACGCCCCTGACCGCCTTTACCCCCCAGGGTTTCCCCCAGGTACCCATGTCATCATACTTATCACTAAAATGTTTTGTTCCTAAAATAATTATATTTCTGAAATAAAAAAATATATGTGAATAGTAAATATTTATTTGCTTTCAATACCTTTGGTAGATTGCTAAGCACTGCCCTGAATTCTTGCTTTGACATCATGCACTGTTCTCTGAACTTGGAGAATTCATTCAACTTCTTAAGACATTCATCACACACCATGTATGGAAAACCATCATTTTCAGAAATCTGTAATTAAAAATACAGTGTCCTTTTCAAAGTACAAAAAACACTTGAGTTTTCATTTAATTTCTTGAGGAAAATAAATACCACATTACATTAATACTAGATTACATTAGATTAAATATACATTAGTGCTATACAGGGTGTCTCAAAAGTAATAGCGCAAACTGACACAGGTGAAAGTACACGATAATAGATGCAAAAAAGTCTCAGTAAACATGGGTCTACAAACGAGCCGCTTTAGACATAAACGCGAATGTGTGATAACAAGCCACCACTGACTTCAGTGTTCTTAAACATCGTTGGTAAAATACCAATAATACAGTATGAAAAATCAGGAGATCTCATTCAGGGTGGCTACAAACAAGCAGAAATGAAATTCCCTGACTTTTCCAGGTTTTCCAGGACAAAATTTACATTATTCCCTGACAATTACAAACTAAACTAAATCGATGTTTTTGCAAATGGAAATAATAAACTCGTACAGATCCATGTATGGTTTTGTTAAGTATCAATATTATCTTCTAGGAAATTGACTTAATTTCTCTATTCTCTATGATTTGAATTCAAACTGCAAAATAGTGAATTTGGAAAATTATTACAATTCACAAGATAGGAAAGGATTACGGAAATTTGTCATATGCAGTAAGTTTAAAATAAAATACTTGATTATTTTTAAAGTTACGACTAAATGAGATAAAAGTGAAGAGTGATTGATTAAGAAATATTGTAATACAATTCGTAATTTATCAGTCTCCTTATACATTCTCGGTATTATATGTTGATATTTTCACTGAGGTTTGGAACCCTCTGCTTGCAAATACCAGGAGTGCGGACTCATTTTTCAATGCATAAAGCTACTTCTCTCTTCTCTGTAAAGCAAACAACTTAACTCTTGGATATAAGTGAAACAACTGAATCGAACAAAATAAAGTGTCATATTTCCTTACATTATCAATGGGATTTCTGTATATCCAAGTGAAGTACTGTGAAACTGACAACATGCAGTTATACCATTAATGCTGACGAAAAGGGTATGTAGGTATTAGAAATTTAACACAAGGAATTTATAGAATTTCATTGTATAGGTACCTGATTTAGCTAACCACACATTAAAACAGGAACACACTGTTAATAACAGCTTCTGAAAGTTCATATACCAGGGGCAACCTGAAAAAAGCTCCAATGGTGCCTGTACGCAGCACTAGTGGCCGGAGAGCAACACACATACTTATGCGGGCAGGAAGAAGTGGCATGTAGCTGTAATCTGGTACAGTTGCAATGCAGCCATTTTAGGACAGTTCTAGGTTAAAGATTGCAGCTCTCATACAGTCTCCAACCGACTGCGATTTAGCCTACATTGAACGCTCAAAATTTGGCACAGAGCCACCAGCAATCATGTGAGGTGTGCATACCGGATGTCGTGAGTGATAGTATGGTCAGACGATGGTGCAGACAATTCACAGAAGGCCAATCGAATGTGCACAACCCCATACAGCTGAGAACACGCAGGCTCTTTGCATCATTTCAGGTGAGATATCTTGGACCACTCCCTGTACAGCCCTGGCCTTGAATGTCATCTCTTTGTTTAACTGAAGAGGTTTCTGGCAGGGCAAGGATTTGATAGCTACACTGAGGTAGAGATAGTTCCAGTCTTTGCTGTCAGACATATATACCATGGGCATACAAAATTTAGTGCCATGGTACGACAAATGCCAGAACATCGGTGGTGATTATGCCGAAAATTAGGTTAGGACTCACTGTTACTAATGCAATAAATTACAACTGATATTCATGTTTTATTTATGCCTAATTGGTAGGGACCTTGATATTATTTTTTTTTCAAATTGGTGTATTTTCTTATTTTTTACTATACGGTGTTATTTTTCCCAAAATTCACATTTGCATTTTATCGCATTTTCTGGCAAATATCTGTAATTATACCTTTATGGTGTTTTTAAACTAGTGTTTCAAATTGTAAGTCACATGGCTTACGCCTCTTCGGGAGAGTTTGATATCTTGAAAGTTATTATTACCCATTTTTTAATTTTAAGGTAAGGATTTTAGATAATGGAACTTTCCCCATATATACTGAAGGGTGCATAATAACCATAAGTGGCGATGCAACCAAAAAAATAAAATCAATCAATCTCACGTGACAGATACTGATATATTATGGCACCAAAAATTGGCATTATTTTTTTTGAATATACCGAAACTTAGTACTCCATTGTGCTTTTAAACTATTATTTTAAATTGTAGGTCACATGGTCTACGTATTTTCGTCACAGTTTGATATGTTGGAACTAATTTTTGAGGAAGTAAAAATAAAGTGCCCTGCACTTTTCCATGAAGGTGTATAGGGGTGTGGAGTTAGGCCACACACTTTCTTGATCACGGCTGAAGGTGGGGGTGATGTGATCAGCACCACGGTCCTGGCTACCTTTATCCCTCAAAGTTTCCTCAAGGTACCAGCTTCATATGATGCTGGGTGGGTGCCGGAGCAGTTTGAATAGTTGGAAAACATCCCGGTTCTCCCCCGCAGGGGATCGACCCCGAGTCTCTTGCATAGTAGTCAGATGCCCTAACAACTGAGCTCCATTATTACTCAATCGACAAATGCCGATGGTGCGCACTTAGCTTGGTAATTCAAAACATATGATTCGAGTAAATATGATATTAAAATATTTACGTATTTTTTATTAGTATTTTATTTCAAAATATTGGACATTAACCTTACCCAGTGAGAGATTAATGACCATCTCTCACTAGTTTAAACAGACAGGACAGAAAGTGGCATTAATTTCATTGCAATACTAGAGTTGTAGTAAATTTGAGTTTGGGAGCATGCACTTGCCAATTTTTATAATGTTCACCAATGCACATTTATGTTTCACTTTTTCGTGATAGTATTCAATATATATCCCGTTTCATTGGTTTCTTCTTGATATCTAAGAATAGTGCAATGTCATTGTAAATGTATGCTAACTTGTGCGAAAACCAGTAATACATCAGGATAATAAAAAAAAACCTTCGAAAGCACTGCTACATTAAATAAGGTGAAGTGAGCCAGAAGAGTAATAACATTCTAGCAGCATATTTGCAGTCTAAAGCTCTTCTTGTTTATGCATGCGATTTTGTTGGATGTTGCAGTCCATGCAATTTTTGTCCCATGTTGTAGTGAGATACTTTGTCAGGTAGCGATATTCGACAAAAATCATATGTATCAATGGAACCTATTTGTTTCCATGTTCCTTCAGTTTGCCCAACAAAATGCCTTACTACGACGTCCGACAACTATCTGACAGCGCTACCCGTTCTTATCCCCTCCATCTGTTGACAAGTCCCCTTACTACTCCCATACGGATAAAAAAATGATAATTCAATGCATTTTCCACGTAATATTTAGAGGGGGCAAACTCCAGATTTTTGTTGTTTTTTTTTTTCATTGAAATTCGGTGGTCACGCCCCAAAACTCCCCTTCCTCGGTTCCGCGTTCTGAATTGTACACAGTTGCATGCTCTCATATTTTAGCTGAAAAACTAAAATTATCCGAAGTAGATTGCTTCCATAGTGGCCAAGTTATAACAATTTTTCTCCAAAAATGCAATTTACCTATTTTTCGTAAAAAAAAAAAAAAAATCACATTTTGGCTTATTATTCAACTTATATAGCACCCAAGAACATGGAACATGTTTCATACTCTTGAGAAATGTCCATTCTTTGAAAAGAATACCAAAGTTCGCACTTTCTTCCCAAATAGCGGGAGAAGAGGGAGCAAACTCCAGATTTTTGTTTTTTTTCATTGAAATTCGGGGGCAGCGCCCCCCAAACCCCCCTTCCTCGGTCCGGCATTCTGAATTGTACACGGTTGCATGCGCTGGTGTTTTAGCTGGAAAACAAAAGTTATCCGAAGTAGATTGCTCCCATAGTGCCAGAGTTATAACAATTTTCCTCCAAAGAGTGTTTGAATTTAAAATTCCCGCCAAGAAGCCCGGGCAAGAGAAATTTCTCTCTCCTCCTGCCATCGCTGGTTTCTGGTGCCGTAGTTGTGTTGCGCATAAAAGGGGCCTAAAAGTTGAGGCCGAAACATAAGAACGAGATTTCCTGTTCCTGTGCAGAGTTCCATAACGATATCTTTAAATAAATAAATAATAATAAATAAAAAAAGTCAATGAAGATGAAATTCCCTGACATTTCCCTGACTTTTTTTGACACCTCAAATTCCCTGACTTTTCCCGGTTTTCCAGGTCTGTCGCCACCCTGTCATTGCCTTTATTGAACATTCTACTTACTTAACAAGGAATATAGCACTACTTTAGTATGTTCTATGTTACAATTACTGTACACTCGTACCTGATAAAGGAGGTGTTCAAAGTGTCGTCCTTCCATTTGGATGCAATACTGTACGCTATTCCGCATTGAGTTTCGAATTTCGAACACACTCAGATCATTTTGGAATTGGTCACAAGCATGTACAATTCTCTGTTTAAGTTCTTCAATCGTGTCAATGGGAGTGTTGTATACTACGCTTTTGAGGTGAACCCAGACACAAAAATCCAAAGTATTTAGATCCGGTGACCTTGGAGGGCACAGTACAGGCCTGCCTCGAACTATCCATCTTTGATGATATCTGTATGTTAGATGTAGTCTCATAGCAGCAGCAAAATGTGCCGGTGTTCCATCATGCATGTACCACATACTCTGACGTGGATCAAGGGGAACATCCTCAAGCAATCCTGGAAGATCATGCCGCAAAAACCGAAGGTACCTTGGCCCATTGAGTCTTCTTGGAAGAATGTGTGGTCCAATGAGACGATCATCTAGTACCACTAACCACACATTCAACGAGAAACATTACTGATGTGGTGCCTCATGAACAGCATGTGGGTTTAGTACAATCCAAACATGAGAATTATGAAAATTAAAGATACAATCGAGTGTGAACCCCACTTCGTCTGTAAATAAAATGTTACTTGCAAAACGAGGGTTGAGTACAACCTGTTGTTGGATCCACTGACAACATGTCACCTCTAGGAACATAATCCGTATCACTGAGACACTGAACTCGTTGGAGGTGGTAAGGATAGAGTGAATTGCGATGTAAAATTCTCCATACACTACTGCAGCTTACTGGCACTTGTGCAGCAGTTCTCCTCATCGAGATTCCTGGAGAGTGTTCTACTGCTTCCAACACTAAGTCTTCAACTTCAGGCATAATGTGTGCAGGTCTACCTGCTCTCCTATAATACGTGCAGGTCTACCTGCTCTCCTACCATGTTCGAAGCTCCCATGTTCTTTGAGGCGCTGATATACCCTAGTAAATGTGCGACTCTCGGGGTGCCTTGGAGCAGGGTATTTTTCTTGGTACAAGTGTGCAGCCACCTGTGCATTGCCTTTAGCCAAACCATACACAAAATGCATATCCACATACTCTTCATTGCTGTAAGGTTCCATTTTCACTACGCAGTTCAGCACAATTGACTTGACTCCCACAGTACAATTAGACTGTGTACTGATTGTATCCATACAACGTCACCTCTTGGAAATGTTCTGTTTGATTGCAACACCACCTCTCAGAAATTTTGTTTTATTACAATGCCACCTCTTGGAAATGTTATGTTTTGTAAACAAAGAGCAAACCTTGGACCATGCAAGGAGTAAAGAACTCGATGTTTACAAAATGCAATCAATGATGGCTTGTAACCACTCATTCGCACACATTATTAGCATTTTACCAACTAGGACGATGTTTACAAACAATGAAGTCAGTGGCGGCTTGTAATCACACATTTGCGATTATCTCGAAAATGGCTAGTTTGCAGACCCATGTTTACTGAGACTTTTTTGCTTCTATTATCCTGTACTTTCACCTGTGTCAGTTTGCGCTATTACTTCTGAGACACCCTGTATATATCTAACCAATTTGTTTCTAAAATGTATTCAAATATATGCAAGTTGCTTTAAGACATTGCTCGATATAAAGAATGACATATGCAGGATGGAACAAAAGTGCGAAACCACTGCTATAAAAGACAAACAGGCTGATACACATCAATCCAATATCCTGACATATGATGTGGGCAAGTGGGAAAAAATCTCTAGGCCATGATAACACATGTGACCCCAAGATGGCTGCCTTCTTTGTAGCATGGCCTAGACAGTTTTCCCCCCTCACCTTGTCAGCCTGTATGCCTTGTATGGAGGTGGTTCCACACTTTTGGCCCACTCTGGTGTCAGAATTCGATTCAGGACCAGTGTATATGGTTGCTTCTTGATTTGACAAGAGCTTTTGACTTAGTGCCTCATAATCAGCTAGCTAAACCAGTATGGAATAAGAGGCAAAGCAAATGATTGGTTTCGATCGTACTTATAAAACCATACCCAAGTCGTAGAGATCAGGCAGATAGATGAAAAAGGCAGGTGTGCAATAACATGTGTCCTAGAACAATGTAAAATAACATGCGGAGTTCCCCAGGAATCTATACTGGGACCAATATTACTTACCAATAAACCTAAACTCTGCAAGCTCTGTCTTATATGCTGACGATACAAGTGTGGTGACAACTGGCTCAAACAGTGAACTTCTATCCAACATTAGTCACACAATAGAGGATCTCAGTACATGGTTTTCAACAAACAAACTATAGCAGAACATTTTCATCATGCAAGGAGCAAACCACAAGGTAACTAATCTATCAAAACAGAAAACAATGTGGTTAACTACGAGAAATCTGTTAAATTTTTAGAGCTGTGAACCAATGAAAATCCCAGTTGGGAATAACAAATCAACTATTTGGCAGGCAAACTGAGCAAAATAATCTATGCTGTCAAAGTAATAAAGGCTACCATAAATTTGGAGACAACGAAAATAATTTATTTTAGCTTGTTTCAATCCTTGTTAGCATACGGAATTATATCTGGGGTAAAGCATACAGCAGCAAGCAGATCTTTATCTTACAAAAGAAAGTTGTATGAATCATGATGGGGGTATGACCAAAGGATCTACGTTTTCTGCCACTTCCATGCTTGTACATTTTTCACCTGCTCTATTATGTAAAAGCAAACTTCTATGAATTGTTTAGTTGCCACCATGACACATTATTAATACCTGTACACAATACAATTTTACAAGGGCAAATCGAAAAGTCTTTGCACCTAATATTTTTCTAGTTTGTTTAAAGTGTTATTTCAAAAGAGAGCTATATGTGCGATGCAGTAAGCTTTTCTTGGAACGGTCATATTGTAACTTCCGATTTCTTCCACAGCAGTTGGCGAAAATGGCCGGAGTGCTCAGGAAGTCCACGCCATACGAGCAACGAAGTGTTATTCGTTTTTTATGGTGCAAAGGACAAACAGCCACAGATATCAACAGGGAAATGGAGCAAGTGTTTATCAGTGCGAAGTGTGCAGTGGTGGTGCAAGGAGTTTGAAAATGGAAGGGAAAATGTGGAGGACAATGAGCGATCGGGCTGACCTCATTCCTCGCTGACACTGGACAACATTACCCGTGTTGATGAAAATGGTGAAAGCTGATCGACGTGTTCATCTGAAGGACACTGCCACTGAACTTGGTATTTCCTATGGTAGTGTTTACGACATTGTTCACGATTCATTGGAATACCGCAAGGTGTCATGTCAGTGGGTTCCTAAGCTTCTTGATGATGAACGTTGTTCGTCATTGGTTCCGTGATAAGCCGGCCACCTTCTATGCAATGGGCATTGCGAAACTTGTGGTACGGTGGGACAAGTGCCTCAACAGGTTTGGTGATTATGTGGAAAAAATAGCAAAAAGTACGTAGAGATTGTGTATATCTTGTTGTTTTTTTATGGTTTGTAATTTGGCAATAAATAGTTAGGGGCAAAGGCTTTTTGATTTGCCTTCGTATATGAAAAAAGACCTAGGTACACAGGGATTATCTTGTATAACAACCTACCAAACTACATAAAAACAATCAAAACCTGCAAAGCTTTTAAGAAAGAACTATACAAATCCTTACTGGAACATTGCTTTTACTCAATTGATGACTATCTAAGCATGCAATAATAATATCTTCTTTTCCTTTTTTATTATTTTTATCTTATTACTGTATACATATATTGTATTTCATTGTATCATCTTCTTATTTTATTATTTTTATCTTTTTTACTTTTCACTGTATACATATATTGTATTTTCACTGTTATACTCTATGGTATTTTATTATATTCCACTGTAATCATCCATTCTATTGTCAGTGAATTATTGTTGTAATGCTCATAGTATTGTAAACACAAATTGGTAAATATACTATATATTACTGTATTTCATGTGCACATATATTGTATTTCATTGCACTATTATATTGCAATGTCTATGATATTGTAAATACAAATTGACATGTTCGATATCACAGTATGTAAAAGAAATGTGATTCATGGATGAAATAAATCAATTAATCAATCAATCAATCCAATTTAATCAAAAAACTGATGCTATTATTCATCAAATTGCAAACACCTATTACTGTCATCATATAATTGGACATAGATTAAGAACCTGGAAAGATACATGTTGCAATTGTGAGAAGTCGTCGTTTATGTAATCCAACAAAAATCCTAGCGCAAGCACATTTTACAATTGGGTGATTTTGGTTGTAAGATTCCTTGGGTTTGTTTTGCATATGGTGTGCGCTGGTTTGTTTTGGGTATGGTTCGTGCTCCTTTTTTACGATGACCAAGAACTCTCTTACGCATGGACATTAGTGGAAGAGAAAACTACGTGGAAAAAATCACGTCCGATTTACAAATACAAAAATAATAATACACGAGTAATTCCATGCCAAATCAATACAGATATCTGCAATTTTCAACCTGACAATATCCGATTTTCATGAAATTTGGGGTAGTTGAAAATATGTATGGAACTTAATAACTCCTTGACACCCACAAGTATGGTTCCCCCTGGGCCTAACATCATAGGCGTAGTTTTGCCTGTCCACTTGGGGGGGGGGGGGTAGCTGGTGCTAACTTTATTCATGCTTTTATCCATTGCCAATATCATCCCGGGCATTCTCCTTGGGAGACAGGTGATCCCCACCTCATCTTATTCAAAAGAAATGGAATTATTAATAGGAATAAATACGCTATTATAGATTGTTGCAAATTAATTAAAGAACACCTTTCTTCTTTAGAATAAAGAAGGTTTAATTTTAATGTTGACAATGTTAATGGGTAATCATGTGTTCATAATACTGAACAAATTATAGTGCTGCAAGACATTTAAAAACACAATCTGCATAGATGATGGAATAGTAAAAATTTAAATTTTCTTAATTTCTATACAACAAAACTTCGTATTTACCTAATTTTACTACAACTGAGAACCACTTGCAACTAGGTTTGTGAAGAACGTATTACACCAATTTCGTGTGTGTCTTATCTAAAACTTCAATAGATTGGTTCTGTCTTTTGCTCATCTGTATAAATTCCTGAAAAGTCTTTGTCGGTCAATTACAATTTCCCTTTCTATGTATAACAGTGATATGTAAGAAAATTTGTCTTGCCCATGGTTGACCTTAGTCATGTTTTAATACGTCTCATTGCAGTGGTAGCCAAAGACACTAGCAGTCTTCCGTACATCTACGCCGACTGATTGAGTTGGTGTTTTAAGTCCACTTTATGCACAGTAAGGCTAATCGGGACTGGACCTACAGTTTAAAGTGGGATCCGAAACCACTATGTGCCTGCACCAGGTATCAAACCCAGGACCCCTTGATTACAAGGTGACGACACTACCACTGTGCCATTGGGGAAGCCCCCCCTATGTCAACTGAAAATAAACACCTACCCAGGGTGCAATTTATGATTTTATCAGAGGGGAGAGAGGGGATGAACTTAGTTGGTTTGCTATCTTAATAAACTTATAGATGTTTGCAAAGAGCTCCCCAGAATACAATTTAGTAGGCTTTAACAAGTTTCCATTCATTTAAATCTCCAATGCAAATCATCTTTTTTCTTCTTTTTTACCAATATACAATGCATGCTTATAATTGGATGTTAATATCTAATCTAACAGAAATCAATGCCATTCTAAGTTTTGCTGATTCAGATTATAGTCCAGTACCACCTATTGTTAATTCAGAAACCAAACAGAAATGAACAGCAAAGTAAAGTTTTGCCAACATTTAATGAGCTGTGACGTATCTAAAAAAATGCTTAACAAAATAATGTGGGACTCTAAAATTAAGTGCACTAAACTGGAATGTTCTAAGTATTATGACGTTTTAGGATCTTAAGAAAATGTCTATTGAAGAAGTGAATTAAGGAAAGGAAGAATTATGGACTATTACAAAATTAAGAACCTCGCAAGTTACCTACTAAAAAAAATATCCTATACATTGATTTCCCTTCAAAATTGAATATCAGTCAGTTTTGACCCTAAATTTCAGCCATTTGCATTAGATGTGGTAAAAAAAGATACAGAACATAAAATGTAGCTTGAAATGTATTGAAAACAATGTTTTTTACCCCAGATTTCTATAATTTTTCTTAGCTGAGTTATCGTAATTATCGTAACTGTCTGCATAGGCCAAAATGTTGCAAGTCGTGAAACAAAAATGGCCGCCATTTTCAAACGGGGTCTAGTTTTAGAAAAATAATGCCTGTTTTGAACTACCCTTGTACAGGGGTTAAAACAAACAAATGAAAAATTTTAAAAATGGTCGAGCGACCAGTGCTGGACCATTTGGTATGGATTGACCCTAAAATTTTAGGCAATTTCCAAAAAACTTAAAAATTTCATTAGAAGGAATAAAAAAACAAAAAAATATATTTCTTGTAGAGAAAGAGCATGTCTTCGCAATGATTTTCAACATCAAAAGTTTTTGGTTCCATCATACCCACATGATGAAAATTCAGATTTTCGTAACCAACTTTTCCCACCACAAAAATTAGGCTACATTATTAGTTTTTTTATAGGCATTTTTAAAATTTTATGAGTGCTGATGTATTTTTTTTCTGAAATCCTCATTATTTCGTTGAACTTTGTGTAAAATTTCAAAGAGATCTGATGATTGGTTAAGGAGAAAAGAAATAAAATGTAAGCAAGGGTATCTTGTGTCGAGGGTCTCAAGAGTGACCGACAACACTGATTTAATGACATTTCAAAGTGCTGTAAAATGAAAACCATTTGAGATAGTGAAAAAAATTTAGGGGTGTTCTTTCAACCATAAAGGAAAGGTGTATACGAAATTTCATCGAAATCGGAGTTGGTGGGTGTGAAAATCTTAGTTTTTTGCATTGATTTGATGTGGAATGACCCTAACACAACAATGCTATTGCTTTTCATGTTGTCATCTCAAAATCTAAAAAAAAATAATAGCTTTAAAAATAAATAAAAATTCAGGTGTTGTTAAGAAACATTCCCACATTTCAAGAAGTTAGTTGTAGTGGCATTTCTCATAACAAATGTGAATGAATTGCAAAATGCAGCATAATTTATGTATTCTATTATTTTTTACACATTATTTTCAGATTTTTTAATGCATATTATATAATTATCAGTTAAAATATAAACATTTGTTTGCATGAATGTCAGTCACTGGAAACTTTCTAACGTCAACAGAACCTGATACCAGAGACACAATTTCAATGTTAACAATAACAGCAACTTGCTGAATATCAGGTGATTTTTTTTTCAATGTAACAATAATAATTTTCCAAAATTTACAAAGTATAAGCCTAGAAGGAAGTGAATGACCTCTGTTAACTGGCAACGAATATACTCTGATAATATTCTTACCTCAGGTGATAGAAGCAACTTCATTTTCACCAATGCATCTGACATAACTTCTCTACTGCTCTCAAAAATGTTCAATCCCTCCCCACAATCTGAAGTACACAAGCGGCACTTTGAACTAAAATCTTCAGGTATGGTTGCCACATTGCATCTTTGTTCACCTTCAAAATCACCTTGTTTGTGTGTATCACTATGATCAATAACGGGATGTTCTTCATTTCGTGTAGCATGTTCTTTCACTGTGGACAACCCACTCTCCAATGTTCCACAAGTCATTGCTGCAATGTATTTTACAAAACCTGGATCATTACATTGCATTGGCTCTTTTGTGTTCAACTCTGAATTTGCAGACAATCCAATGTCATTATGGATAACGTATCTGCTTACATCTGGAACTGCAGAAGATTGCATGAAAACATTATGTTCGTCTTTGTTCAATTCTGCACACATAGGGGATTCAGAACAATTTTCACTAGCTACCACTGAATGACTACTATCACATCCATTGTTTTTGCTCAAAGCCACTATTCTTTCTTCTGACTCAATTGTATTTTCTGGTATAGGAGAACATTCATTGCTCTCACTTTTAGCCTCAGATTCAAATGGAAAAGGCACTGCATTCCACAATATTTTTTTACGATTGTTTGACACTGAATAAACATATTCTTTACGGAAATGTTTCTCACAAATTCTTCTAAATTTTAATTTTCCGAAAGGAAGATTCCTAAGGTCATCTCTTCCACTATTCCTTATCCATGCTTCCCTCCTGAAAAAAAATAGGTACAAATCTGAAAAGAGTTTCTTTTTAAATAACATAGCTCAGTATAAATGTATAATAATACTAATAATTCCACATCTGCTTTATGGGAAGTGGAACCTTTCTGAAAACAACTTCAAATTAATGTTCTATAACAATTTTAGTAATATAATATGATGGCCACAATATATAATAATAATATTTTTTTTTCATTAGTAAGCAGGTGAGGTTCAGCTAAGGGCTGCTCTGCCACCTAACCCTTGTCAATATGATAATACATATAAGATGAGATAAACTGTGTATGGAGCAGTAAGCTAAATGTAAAATAATACAAAAAAAAGGAAAAAAAGAAAAATACATAGGAATTAGTTGCATACAAAAAAAAGTGTTAACTAGAAATACAAACAACAATAGTAATAATAATACAATTCCATATAGTGAGGGACTTGATACCTTCAGCATTTGACCAGACTCTGCCATTGTTCCATTAACAGCAGATCTTTTACTTTACCTTTGAAGTTTAATGGATTGTTTACACAAGCAATCTTCACAGACAATGCATTCCATGCTTTAGTTCAGAAAAAAAATCCAAATTATTTGAAGACATACATACAACAATCAGTATACCTTGAATTATACAAATATCTTCAGAGCTACACATGATATCTCAGTTCTGTCTTATTTGTTTATTTCTACACATACGAAAAACACAATCAAAAAATATATCTATCCATTCTTACTATTATTAACAATCTAAGTTTGAAAATGTCAAGTTTATCCCGTAACACATTTTGGTATAGATTTCATAAATGAGCCACCACTTTTTGTTGATATAGTTTCATTTTACATGTACAAATGGAAAGAAAAGAACATGTTCACCACAGGGCAAAATGCAACAATCAGGGTTTCAGCAGAAAACGTAACTTTCAAAATTCCCTTTTTTTTTTTTTAATTGGGAGAACGACATTATATGTTATGTTTCCCTGCTAATTTCATCCACCCATCATCCATAGGGCTAATGCTAGGAGTAATATTTCAGATATTTTTTCTGATAAGCTGAGGCACTGCTTTACTTATAGGGTGTTACTATTTTTCCCCCCAAGAATTATCAGCCTATTTGTATAAATGCCAGTGCTAACATACTCCATGTTTTCATTCATTTGGGTCTATTGTACTGGGTGTGCCGAATAGCAATATTTTGGTATAATTTAAATATTTTTCTTTCTCCTTTAACTTTCATTATTGGGAGGTAAAATGCTTAAATTTACCTCCTCTAAAAGTTCCGTCATTTCAATATGAAACAACTCTCTATGCTAATTGGTACTTGAGCTTTCCTTTTGTTTAAATCATGGCAAACATGAAAAGCATATGCCTGGAAAGTGATCGTCTCAAAGAGACTAAGATGTGGGAGGGACTCTTGTCTGCTAAGGGTTAACTTACTTACTTTCTATCTGTATGAGAATACAGTGTCAAATAGTTAATTCATATAACTGAATATCGAGTGCATCTTACAAGCTCTACCACCAAGGGATTAAAATGGAAAGGTAGTGATGTGACAGACATGTTAAAATGGACCACACTTTCATGGGAACACAAGTGTGTATTCATTTTAATTATAACTTGAATCAGTCACACTGAATTTGCCTTCTTCTGAAAGTTCACTAACCATTCTTCATTCTCCCTTAGATGTTATGTTGAATAAGACAACAGAACATTCATATGTTACGCTTTACCCTAGCTTACTTATGCCGTACACGAAACAATCTTACCTGAAGAGAGAGAGAGGGGGTCACACTTTATTGCTAAAATTTAAGAAATAATTTTGTTATTGAATCACTGCTTCCTTTGTTGATTATATATGTGCAGTTATTTAATAATTATAATAATTAAAAAAAATACCATCATTAATAAATAATGCCCAGATATTGCATGAGTGTCACACACATATTTTACCATTCACTAAAGGTAAGGTAAGGTATAGTTCTCGGTGCATATGGCACTTGTGTCATGAAGGCACATTTAGAGCATGTGGGGGTAGGGCCCCACACATTCTCAATCTCAGTCAGTTTGGAAATGATGTGATCAGCATCATACTCTGGCCACCTTTACAACCTGGGGCACCCATTGATTTGAGGCTGGATGAGCCTCAGAGCTGCTTTATGTGGGGACAAGGCCAGAAAAACTCCAACCTTAGATCAGCCACACTGGGAATTGAGCCTGGCTTTATATATCATTTAAATACATTACATAATGAATTCATCCATCTCATAACAAACCAACAGAAAAAATTATATAAATTGTCTCCAAAATGTGCACGCTCCTTTTCTTTCAAAAAATTGTTCATGCATTTACAACAAAACTGTTTAGCAACAACAGCCTCAAGTACATATTTGGTCTTACTTCTCTCTCTGGTAATTTACAATGCATTCCAGTTTGTTTGTTTGATTTAGTTTATTTTACTTCGCGTTTTGTGCCTCTTGGCTAATTTGCAAAGATGGGGATGAGTGATGAAATGATGAAATTGATGAATGGACATTCACAAACAACCAAGCCCGAGCGGGATTCGAACCCGGGACCCTTGGCATCGCAGACAATGCATTCCAGTAAATAAGAAAAGCGAGAATATATATATTTTGTGCAAAGACTCAAAAGAGACTTTGTAAAAAGCTAAAACTTAATCCAGACATCGGTATTCGGCCAAGCAACAAAACACTACACAAGCTAGCATTACAGCAATAGCAGAAGCATATAATGTCAGGTGACACAGCATTCTTCTCTACTCTTGGGTTTAAACCTGTCATCGACTGGCAAATCCGGAAGAACTGAGTAGGTGGCTAGGAAGCAAATTTCAGGAGCTTAAAAGAGGTATCAACCAGAATTGGGGATCTCAGAAGGATACCAGCTACCAGGCGAAGACCTCCCGCTCACTATTCACGTCCTTTACTTGGGATTCTGAACCACTGCAATCACCGAGGGCAACCACTACATCTTGATGTGAGATAGCCATATTCAGTACTGTGGCTCGTAAGGTGTCAGCCGCCAGCTCAGACCGTTGTTTGGACACCTTCCCAAGAACGGCTTTCTCTTAGAACCAGTGCAAGCTTCGTCGACTGCCACATAAATGGAACACTGTGGGCTGCCGAGCCCATGCCTCCTTGAGCTGTTACCTGATGTCTGCTTACATCCACTTGGCCGAGAGGTAAGATGTACAACAATGATATCCCTTGATTCCTTCCACTCTCTGCCGAGGGCTTGTTAGGGAGATTGTATCGGGAACATAGACGTACCTTGCTCTATCATCTGGTCCCTACAGCATTCACTAGTTAGATCCCCGTATTTATGCTCATGAATCCAGTGAATGCATCATGGTGGAGGTGCCTTTGGGCCTAGATAAAAACTATACTAAATTCTGCCTTCCTTGAAGCCCCTGTCAAAATCTAACTCGGCATTTGTCAGCACATGCCAGAGATGCACTTTTTGCTGTAATTTTGTGTGCGACAATGCTATTCTATAACATAGATGGCAAAATCTTTGCTTAATACTCACTCACTATGTTACGACCTTACTTATTTTGTAACTTTGAGATTCCGTGTTAAAAGAAAATTTGATATAGTGTTACCTCAAGTCATTGTTAATGTCCGTGATACTACATGTTGTGACGCAAATATGAACGCGCCAATCAAGGCGTTGTTGAACTAATGTATTCACCTTTCTGTAACTATCTAATGAAGACAGCTCGCTTAAGACAACGGGCATTTATTATGATGTAAATATAGAATTGCCAATCAAAAATTATCCATGTTTGATGAACTAACCTAATTGTAATTAAATAATGGCGGAACATTTAAATTTGTATATTTCCAAAATGTAATATTTTATCAACGTTAAAGAAATAATTGTTAACTCAAATGAATATGTAAACTTTCTTTGTAAATTATTAATTGCCAAACTATGTATTTTTCAAATATCTTTCTGTTGTAATTTAGAGTATTGTAATAAGAAATTACCTAAAGACAGGTGTTCGAGGCTGGAACTTTGGGTATAAATACGAAGGAGTTTGGTCCGTAAGGAGGTCTGTTCTGGTGTCAGTCTAGGAAGAAGTGAATAGGTGCAAGCCGCTCTTCTGTAAAACCTAGACTGGCCAAATAGGAACGGTCTAATCTAGGAAGAAGTGAATAGGTGTATGCCGCTCTTCTGTAAAACCTAGGTTAGCCGAATGGGATATAAGTTCCAATTTAGGAAGAAGTGAATAGGTGCAAGCCGCTCTTCTGTAAAACCTAAATTGGCAATCTCGGGTGATAACTCCAAGTCTAGGAAGAAGTGAATAGGTGTATGCCGCTCTTCTGTAAAACCTAGGTTTGGGCCACCCTAGTTTGACCTTTCCAGTAAGTTTGAAATTATCTATTAACAATTGATCTCCAAGTTCCAGTTATGAATTACCTAACCACTGGCTGTAAGTATTCAAGCAGTAAATAAACATTTCATTAAAACTTCACGACGTTGGTTGGATTTGTTCTGCACCTACCCTGAAGATAGGTTTCAGTGTAGACCCTTAGAGCCTCAATGCTCCCGGCTATAGAAGTAAAGGGTGAGGAAAGTTACTAGGAACGTAACAACTAATAGCATCCAAATCAAACGTCCAACAAAAGCACCCCCCCCCCCTCCCCATCATTTCACCCTAGAGTTGTAACTACAGTGCCTTGAATAACGTAGTGTGGAAAACGACCCAAAAAACTGGTTCCCCAGATGGATGAGAAACATAGATGGCAGTGCGATCAATGTCGGTGCTAATTTTCTTATGAAAGTAATGCGGCTTTGTTAGTTTTTGGAATATATTATGTAGATTTGTTTGTCTTGAAAGGCGGTACGTGAATTGATGGAAACAGTTATATTTGTGGAGTGATTTGCAGTCACGAAATGGCATTAATTTGGAAAGAAAAGTAAAATAAAATTAATAAATAAATAGCATGCGTAACACAAGAAGAAACATCGCAAAGTGATTCCAGATGTCAGGTGTTGGATTGTGTACTAGAGATTTATATTTTTATGTTATTAGAATATAAATAGTATCCTGAGAGATATTTCATACGCAGGCGACAAACCACAAGTGTCGCTTGAAAGCGAGCAGTCTGTAATCAATCAATGCAGCCTTTCGAACCATAGGGACACAAGCTCTGACTGCACTGTTTCCTCAAGGAGATTTTACACCAAAGCGACACGCGACAAATGATACGAGGATTTCACACCAAAGCGACACGGGTCATTCGGTCCAAGGCAACTTTCACACCTAAGTGATACATGTTGCTTGGAAACGAGCCAATCAAGAGCAACATTTCAAATCGTAGGGGCATGACGGGAAGCACAGGCCAGCGTTTGCTTGGTGAAATCCTCAAGCGACAAGTGTCGCGTGCCCCTTGTCGCTTTGGTGCGCAATCTCCCTAAAGCAAGACACTCATTGTCGCGCATGCGCGAACAACAAACCATGGCAACATGTTGCAAGCTATTGAGGAAATGGCCCAGTTTGAGCGACGCACAAGCGACAAAGCGACAGGTGTGACTTATCGTGTCGCCTAGATCTGTTGTTGTAATGTGCGGTTTTTCGTGTCGCCTGTCTGTTGTTCGCACAATTAGCAGAGAACGCTTGCCAATAGACTGAAAGCACCATGTCGCTTGTCATTTAGTTGGGAACTCCCTCTGTAGCGCGTCGCTTCGGTCTGAGCACCCTTCCTTTAAGGAGCTTTCTGACCGAAGTAACAAGTAGCACGCGAATACGCCATATGAACGTGTCGTTTGCTGTTTGGACCCTCATGTGCAATGAATGCTATTTTACAGTCTGGAAGTGTGTGTCACTAGTGTGACAGTGTGAACATCCCGTGTCGCTTTTCCCATTGGTTTGAAAGTTGCCTTACACTCATGTCGATGGCACTAAGAAAGTTTTGTGGGGTTCCCCTTGTTGTTTCATGGAATCATCATTATCATCATCGCCGCAATTAGTTTAAAGCGGAAGAAAAGAGACAGTAAATATCCAAAATATAAATGCTTCAGTGTGTATATCTTCAAAAGAAATGATGATGATGATAATAATAATGAACCTAATTCATACACAAAAATTTAGTTGCCAAGAGCATTCCACGCGTATTTTTTTCTCCCGTATTATTAACGAAAGTATGACGATAACAGGACGTGGTCGACTGTCTAGAATGTTCGTTAATATCTTCGCGACCACTGTACCAAATATCATAGCAATTATCACATTCATAGAAATGCTTCATGTAAAAGAATCAGACGTTGCAGCGAAAACTCCATTTACTTCCATTATAAGCAGACGAATACCAAGCACCGGGTTCAACACCAGCGCCTCTAGCGGACCATTTTCGAATGGAACCAGCCAGAGCGCGCAGAACTGTGCCGTTTTCCACACTACGTTATTGAAGGTGCTGTAGTTGTAACTAACAAATGAATGCATCGATAACCGACCAGTCGCTGGACCAGTCGCTAGATGAGATATTAGATTTGGCAGCGGCATTACATAAAACCTGCACCACACCCATAACTAGATCAAAAGCATCAGCATCCTACTCCCTGTTCATAAGCAGTTTGGAAACTCCCCCAAAAATTCCCCTTACCAGCACCCCCCCCCCAAGTTGCCCAGACCACAAACCACAAACATCAACCCCGTCAACAGTACCAGGACAGGGGAACTTCCCCTACCATTCACAAACAAACGGGTACAGAGCAGATATTTCAGGAGAGCGAAAAGACCGTTGTGCTGAAATTTCAGATCACGCGGTGGGAACTTTTTCAATAGGAACAGCCAGCTAGCCCTTTGCACCCCTACCCCTGCATGCACTGCAGGCTACGCAATCATACCTCAGAGGCATGCTTTCATAAGTCAGAGGAAAAATTAAACTAGGAAGAGGTACGAGATCAGCATCAATCCATTCTACAGGGTGTCCCACGAACGGTGCAACTGGGAATTAAGAGTGGCGTTACTTTGTAACCGAAACCTGTACATACATAAGTCATACACCAAATGTTAGCCCTGTCCAAGTAGATATTTTTAAACATAGAAACAACAAACGGGGTGCAGTGTTGTTCATGCAGTGTTGCCAAATGTAAGTGAAAGTGTAAATTTATTTTTCCACAAAGCATGGAAAATTGCATGTTAAACATTCGTACGGAAATTTGGACATGAATTTGCACCTTGGGTAGGTGGACTATTTCGCCATCTATAGTTCAGAGAAGAAAACATTTTCGCGTATAGCCAATCCTGAAATGCCTCGTAAAGGCGTACCGGTCCAAATGGGTGTTTTAAAAAAATTATGACGTACAGTGGCAACACTGTTGATGTTTGAAGGCAACAAAAGGTGTGGATCCAATCTTAGGTTTAGACAAAATCAAATGGGAAAGAAAGCAACAATATTTCAAACAGTGCAGATACTTTAAGAAGTTCGGTCACGATGTTTCCCAGTGTTTCAAGTTACAGCGCAATAAAGAAACTAATAGTAATAAACCTTATAGCAAGTACAAGGCTAACGCTGTGCAGGCTATTGAACCTGTTTCTTCGGATGATATGGACAGTGAGGTGTTAGGTGTAAATGAATTAAGGGTTGGAATGATCACTATGGAATTAAATGGACAAAATAAATCTATGCAAGAAGGATCAGTTGAATATAGTTTATCTCAATGTAATGAAAGTTCGGTTTTGACCCAACCATATCATAAAACTAACCAACCTTTTGTGCCTAAGCAAATAGTTCATTGTGATAAAGCTACTAGTAAGTTTGTATCTTTGTCTGAATATGTAATTGCTCTCAATATTAATGATTCTATGTTGAACTTTGAAATAGATACAGGTTCACAAGTTTCAATTGCAAGTAAAACATTTTGTGACAGTCAACTGCATTGCTTGCAATATCTGGAAGCTGACTGTGTTTCACGATGTGCTAGCAGTATGACTTTGCCGTTAGTAGGGAAGCTTGCTGTAAGAGTTCATTATGAACATATAGATAAAATATTAGACTTATATGTAGTCGCACGTGATTTAAAATATCCACTCATGGGAAGACAGGCAGAATTAAGCATTCACGGATGAGTTACTCTATTGGGGTCAGAGACTGGTTGTTCCCAAAGGAGTGTGAAATTACATTATTCAGAGCCCATGATGATCATTGTGGTATTGTAAAAATGAAAGTACTGCTCAGGGAGAGATATTGGTGGCCAGAAATAGATAAGGCTATTGAAGAGTATGTAAATAAATGTGAAGTTTGTGCGGCTGTCAAGCCAAATACAAGAGCTAAGAAGTATAGTGCATGGACTGAATGCAGACATCCGTGGGAAAGGATGCAAATAGATTTCCTTGTGTACAGAAACATCACTTATTTTATAATAGTAGATGCCTACAGCAAATGGGTAGATTGTGATAAATTCATCTACTTCATTTAAAGAAGTAAAGCGTTATCTAATCAAACATTTTGCTATTTTCGGGCTACCAAGTGTATTGTGGTGGATAATGGTCCCCCATTCTCATCTTCAGAATTTAAAACATTCTATGATGAACGTCACGTCAATTTATACCATTCTCCAGCATACCATCCTGAAAGCATTGGTCAGGTCGAGCACTATGTACAGACAGTGAAAACACAGCTAGACTGTGCTGTACGGGAGCAATTGAATAAGAATTTGCATGTCAATGTTGAAGAATTATTGCAGAGAGTATTGGTGGCTTTGAGAAGTGAATATGATGCATCAGGTGATAAAACACCACAGCAAATGATATTTTCCTACATTCTCAGGAATAAATTTGATGCCCAAATGGAAGAAATAATAGATCAAAACTGCGAAATGGATAAAGAATAAACAGAAGAAAAGGTGAACCAAAGAGGCAATTTTGTATGGGTTATGCTACCATTTAAGGACAAGAGGAATGCTATGAGGTATGTCAAGGGAAAAATTATAGCACGGAAAAGCAAAGTTACGTGGCTGGTGAATCTTGAAGGTAGAAACTGGGTAATGCATGAAGACCAGTTGAAGTGGATACAAGACAAGAAAGATCGATATCATAGTAGAAGTCAGAACTTGGAGGAGGATGATGATGAAAGAGTACATGTGCCAGATACAGGTCAAGGCAGCACATCAGTTTTCGACGATGAACACTTATTGATCATTGGAAGAAATGAAAACGATAACAGTGGTACAGTGCAGACTGAAGTTTCAACACCAGGCGACCAGCCATCTACATCATACTCAGATAATTCCTTCAGTCTACAGCAGCAGCAACAGCAGCAGCAGTACAGAAGGTCCTCTCAACAAAGAAAACCACCAGATAGACTGAATTATAAGTAATCAAATAAGGAAGAGGGGAAATGTTAAGTGTGCATACGTTCAATTGTTTGTAAAGTTGTGGATTACGAAATTATGTGTTCAGCCATCTTAGAAATGGTCTTGTAAGTTGAGTATTAAATCGTTGGTATTTTGTATCCTCATGTTAATCTTTATATCATGAAGTACCAACGTGTGTGAATCAATTAACCTCTGCGTACATACACGACAAAAATATCCTCTGTATTTTAGGGAATAATTTCTTAACGGCACAGAAATGCAGTATTTCACTAAAGAAAAAACAATCGCCATAAATCCTTGGGCTCATTCAATTTTGAAACATTCAAAAAAAGCACTCATTACATATGGTCTCGGAAGAAATCATCAACAGGATTGAAATCACAAGCACCATGGCTGTTATCTCAGACACTGTAACATTGAGGCCATGCACAAGGAGTTATCTGCCACTTTCATTCCCTCGAAACAAAGAAAATGAAACCATGCTTCTAACACCGACACACGAAACGTTAATCATTTACAATATTTGTATACCCCACTGTACGTTAAATCCCCAGTCAAGAATTGTAGTTGTTTACAACCCAAATGAAACACCAGTAGTTCTCAATGCAGGAACACAAATACGCGAAATTGAGTCTTGTAATATAATTTCTGATGTTACGAATGCCTTGCAGTCTGGCACGGGTGAGGCTAGTTGCAACCATTTCTTTTTATGCACAAATAACGCAAACCCTTCACCAAGTCAGCTCAAGTTCGATCCCAAATTGATATATATATATATATATCAATTTCTTGCGAGTTGAAAGCAACATTGATATCTAATAGTTAGCAAATAATATCACAGGCCACCATGGCATTCTCTGTTTTAAAACATATTTCATTTAGATTGTTCGGCACCCAGCACCGACTCCCGCTACCCCGTAGCTATGGCATTGAACTTGATAAGACTGTATAATATTAATATATTATAATATATTTTTACTTTCATAAAATTTGAAATCAAGGTGTTGCAATTGCCCTTCTGTTCCCCCTCTGCAGGTGCCCTTGGCAGTCTGGAAGGAAAATGCAAGAAAAATATGAAAACTAATTCCATATTGAGTATCCTTTAGCCCTGCTACTCATAAATTCTGCTAGCCTTGTTTTTCTTGTACTTTAATGTTTGCCCCATCTTGCTTCCCTGCTAGAATTCATTTCCGTCCAAGCTTGATGCTGCCCCTCTGTGGTTGTGTCACTGTCTGCCTGGTTAAGACACCATGCAATGAAAAGCAATTAGTTTTTGATTAGTAGTTTTTTTGCTGCATTTAAATAAATGAAGCTGTAATATTGCATACATTTACTGGCAATAAGATAAAAACTGGTTACACTGAAATCGCGAAGTATATAAATTCTCCTTGGAGGAGAAAGCTCCTCGTAGGACTTCGTAGGATTTAGGAGCCACGTAAGTAGAAAACACTGGCTGCAGCTATCCACGTGGTGAAGAAACGCCTGGAGCAACATGCTGCCCAAGAGCTGTTTCCTTCCAGCAGGATTTGCAGCCAGCCAGGTCTTGTTGAATGCCCAGTTACCTTGTAAACGCAGAGTGCTTTCAAGATGAGGAACCTGGGTAAAGACGCAAGTCTACTTCTTGCTATGGGCTGGGGAGCTGGTAAACCTGTTTTCATGGGGAAAGAAGCAGCAGGTAGGCAAAACCCGGATTTACTGGTTACAGCATTGCATTTAATTTTAAAAAATGAGATTCTGGGGCACTTAGATGTGCAATACCTGATTTGTTAACTTAGTAGTAGCATGAGAGGGATGTAGTTGCCCTAGAGCTGTTCTGGAATTGGGGCTGGTCTAAAATTTTACCTTCTGATAAATAAATAAACAACGCAATGAAAAAAATCTGACAATATTGGAATATGAACGTTTTTTATTTCAAAATTCTGAAATCATGTCTTGTAAAAATTGTGTATTAGCATACCTTGATACACAAATGTAAATTTCTTCTTATTTTTCACATCATCTTACTTGCATGAAAAACAAGTACAGCAAGGAGAAAAGCTATACATAATTACTTCCACTTTTTATCTCACGCTCTTTTTCCTTTTAGGTGAAAGTAGTTGGCAAGTGAAAGCCACCTGCTAGAAAGTTACTAACAACTTTCTAATAGTCTGGAGGGAGTAATGTTTGTGTGTATATATAATGCCCTGTTTTTGTATCTTGTTACTTTTGTACTTGATACAGAGTATGAAGACCTTGCTAGAAGGTTGAAACATTACGTTTAGTTCATGTTTTTAATAAAATAAATTACTGCCTTGGTCAGCATATTTAGTTTTTCTAAAATTTATCACTTTTAATATTAGGTAATGTGCGAGGTGAAGTCTATAAATAACAGGAATTTTATTCTAAACTTCATGGAGATTTATGCACAACAAAAATTTGTATTTCGGCACTCAAAAAGGTCCCTTAGCAACATGCCATTAAGGTGTTGTGAACAATCGAGCAGCATGTGCCTGTGCAGTAGCTCGTGCAGCATGGCCGCTCCACTGTTGACTTGCACCGTAGAAGATTAACGAAGCGTTATTCATTTCTTGTGGTCAGATGGAGTAAAACCTTCTGAAATCTATAGCTGAATGAAGGTTCAGTAAGGAGAAAATTGTTTAAGTCAGGGGAGAGTATATGAATGGGTGGAAAGATATAAAGACTGAAGACGAAATGTCAGTGATGAACACCGGAATGGGAGGCCAGTTTGCTTGGCAACTGAGACAGTGAAACAGCAGATCGATCAGTGAATCCATTAATTTTGTACACTCTCCTCTGACTTACACAATTGTCTCCATACTGAACCTTCATTCTGCTGTAGATTTCAACATAGGCAATGGAAGGAAAGCAACGTGACTTCAATCTCCTCCAGTTTTCCTTCATTTCTTTCCAGGAAAGAGGAGGGTGGGGGATGAACAGACGGATAAAAACTTGAACTCGATTTCTTCGCTCGAGAAGAGACACAAAAGGAGCGGTTCCGTTAAACCAAAGGCGAGTCACTCGGAACCCGTCTCTCAATTGGAAAAAGGATTCTCTGTTCTGTTCATTTGGAGATAGAAAAACCTCATTAAATCTCACTGTTTTATTGTATTGATGGGTATGGAACAAGGGCGTATATAGTGTGTGTCCGGAACCACTGAAAATAACTGTATTAGAAGAATACAAACTTGCATGGCACCAATGTTCTTTGACCCCCTCCTTTATTCCCCATAATTTACATATGAACATGGTTTCATACAGCAAATTCAAAACAACTGCACATAATATGTATGACAGCAAATTCAAAACAACTGCACATAATATGTATGAACAGTGATGGTCATTAGGGGGACGGTTGCTCCAGCACTTTTTGCCCCTAAACTATAGTCTCTTAATGCTAACTAAGCCTTATCTGCAAAGAAAAGTAAACTGTCCTTGCTCCCTCCCCACTTTTGTCACACAATCGCTGCTACCGACTTCTAATTTATAGGAAATTTATCTTGCGAACACACAGGTAACAAAACTAACGAATAAACTGCATTTGAGTGTTAATAACAAGAAATTTGTTAGAGAACGAAGTTGGATAGTTCAATTACATAGGAGATAATGCACCTTACATAGTTGCTTGGAACTCTCGTCACCTTGAAAATACAAAATTATGTATAGTTTAATAACGGTGATAAGATTCCTCTACACAAAATTCTTAAGCAAGAGTATTAGGGGGGACAACTGCCTCCTCTTGCCCTCCCGTGTGCACGCCTATGAATTTCAGAAGGTTTCACTCCCTCTGACCACAAAAAACGAAAAACACTTTGTTGCTCTTCTACGGTGTAAGTCAACAGTGGAGCGGCAATGCTGCATGAACTACTGTGCAGGGGCATTCTGCTCGATTGTCACGACACCTTTATTGCGTGTTGCTAAGGGAACTTTTTGAGTGCCGAAATACAAATTTTCATTGTGCAATGAAGCTCAATGAAGTTTAGAATAAAATTCCTCTTGTATAATGATTTCCCCTCGTACATTTTTCAATTTGCTTACCTGATATTAAAAGTGATAAATTTTAGGTATTTTCATGTTATTTGTACTCCAAAAATTATAAAATAGACTAATATGAAGACTTCAACATCAACCACTCAGCATATAGTTGTGGTTATAATATGGAAGTCAACAAATTTAGCAAATTTCGTATAGGAACCCATTGCCATCCCATTATGAAATGTTGCACTCAAATAGTCAATTGATGTCTTCAAATCATATCTTTTTTTTAAAAAAAAAAAAAAAATGGTGTTTTTGAGATTTTCAAAAAAATGTTTTTTAAGTTAATTAAAAATTACAAAATTCGAATACCACAGTCATGTTGCATTTCAAATTAAAGCTCATTAAAAGTAGAAGATAATGACTCCAATTTGAGTTCTCTAGGTGAAATTGATTTTTATCTACAGCTGTTTAAAGATTTCAAAATGTCGTCGAATTTTGGGATTTTTGCTTTTTTTAAAGTCAATAACTCAAAAACTAAGAGCAGAAAAAAATCTTAAATTTGGCAGTTTTCATCAACTTTACTGGTACTACCACTGCACCAAAAATTATCAATTTCTGAGATGTCAAGGTTCAATCCTCGGTTAATTGGCATGTAATGACCCTATTACGAGTAGTAATTACTAGTTACTTGTTAATGCTTTGGTTGTAATAAACTTGAAATTGAAAAGATATACATGTATTTGCTTGTAATTTATAATTATTTAATGAGGTCTATTGCTCTCACTACAAGGTACGTAGTTGTATGGCTCTAGGAAAATGGGCACCCAGTCAAATTATCCACTGCATGGCACGATTTATGCACGTAATTTGCTTAATGTATAGAGGCAAAATACGTGGGGAAGTCATACAAGAGAATGGTTGGTTCAGAGCCAGAGAGCTCTACATTGCTAACACTGACCTTGCAAGATATGCCAAAGCTTACCCAAGAATTTGTTCCTGTGGTAACTGATAAAATTGAAAGTGCAAACTATTGAGTCAACATGGTACTGGTCAAAATGAATAAACTAAATAGACTAAAGTTCCTGGATTGATCGTAAACCTCGTGGAAATCTGATTCAATTTTCCAATTCGGAAGATGAAAGTTGCGCTCCAAGACCAACAGGAAATTTTTACCCTGTATTTTCTGGGTATGCTTTAGGAAAAATTTCAAGTCATTTCAAGTCATGTGGCCCAAAGAACCTTGTCAGGGATAATTAAAAAAGTTCCATGTTTAAGCGATGGCACTGATAAAATTTTAGCATTTTTGTATAGAGTAGACTGTATTGGTGGGCAAAATTTATTTCCTCTAAGAACTATTATTAACATTAATTCCTAAGGTGCACAAGAAAATCATGAAAATATGGATGGAAAGTGTGGAACGGGGATATTCCTGGCAAATTTATAATTGATACAATAATGGATAAATTTGTAAGTACTTTGGGCCGTGGACATTAAATAGCTAAATGGGTATTGAAGAAACAAGGGGAAACCGAAGATCCTTTGGAATTCTTAGAAAGTAGAATGCATGCAGCAAGTGTCTCAAGTCATAATTGATATGTTTGATATTTTTATCAATAGATGTCAGGGGCTTTCAGTTTTGTTTTATGTTTACTCTCGAACAAAGAGAGAGAGTGATGCTCAGTCAGTTCGCAAGAAAATATGGCCGAATGTGCTCGGTGATTTCATTCCGTCCATTGCGTTGCATTGCAGCAAGTTTGTACATACATGTAATCTTTTGTTTTAGTCAATATATCTTCGTTATTATCAGTGAGTGTCATTTGCAATCATCCTAGTCGAATCACCTTATGGAATACAATACAGGGTAAGTCAAAATGATGGACCCGATTACAGAAATTTATTCTGTGAAATCTAATAAACATATGTTATTGTGAGACATGCGCTTCGAAAGGTTAACTTTCAAAGTTTAGTTTCCACGCATTGTGTTTCCACTTTCTACCGCTAGGAGTCAGCAGCGAGCAGCGAGCAGGAAAATGGCGTGGACTGGAGAACAGAGATGTTTCTGTGTGCTTGATTATCATGTGAACAAGTCTGTGATTAGTGTGCCACGGCATTTCCGTACCAAATATCGGAGAGAACCACCTACGGGGAAGGCTATTCGTAAGTGGTATGAACATTTCAGAGATTCGGGCTGCATCTGTAAACGAAATTCGACTGGCCGTCCGTCGACTGGGGAAGAGACAGTGGAACGAGTGCGCACATGTTTCGTGCGGAGTCCACAGAAGTCCAAACTTCCACAGAAAACTGTCTGGCGGGTTCTGCGGAAACGTTTACAAATGAAACCCTACCGCTTGCAACTAGTTCAAGCCTTAAAATACACTGATTACGCTTTGCGCGCGTCCATCTGTGCTGATTTCCTCACATTAATGGAAACGGATGGGTTCTCTGAGAGGTTAATTTACAGTGATGAAGCAACTTTTCACCTTTCAGGGAAAGTGAATAGACACAACGTAAGGATTTTTGGAACTGCTAACCCCCACGAATTTGTGGAACATGAACGCGATTCTGCCAAAGTGAATGCCTTTTGCGCCATTTCCCATGAAAATATTTATGGGCCCTTTCTCTTCCATGAACGTACTATGACAGGACTTGTTTTCCTTGATATGCTGCAACTATGGCTCCTTCCACAGCTTGCAGAGGATAGCGCAGATTTCATTCTCCAATGGGATGGTGCCCCTGCGCATTACCATGGCAGCATTCAGGACCATCTCAATGGGGCATTGGAACAACGTTGGATAGGCCGTGCATCTCCGGAGGATCGACCTCTCCTTCATTGGCCACCTCATTCCCCCGACTTAACCCATGTGATTTCTTCATGTGGGGTTTTGTCAAGGATCATGTTTACGTACCACCACTTCCAACAACATTGGATGACCTGCGTACCCGCATCACAGCAGCCATTGCTGATATTGACCGCAACATGCTACACAAGGTTTGGCAGGAGATAGACTATCGCGATATCGCGAGGTGATCACATAGAAAACTTGTGATTAGTTTGAAAAAAAACTTTGACAGTTTACCGTTCTTAGCACATGTCTCACAATAACATTTGTTTATTATATTTCACAGAATAAATGTCTGAAAGCGGGTCCATCATTTTGACTTACCCTGTATGGTCCTACACTCCAGAGGTATGGGTTTGTGATAAAGCAACACGCAGTAAGTCTATCATTTTCTTTGGCGTGCATCGTACAAATTAGACAGACCCATCTCGGCCTAACAGGCAAGCACATTTTGGTACATTTGTGGACACATAAAAACACAATCCATTCATTTTGGTCCTTACCCACACGGATGTTTCAGCTACGTGGCATTCTGTTCAAGGTCAAGTGCTAGTGCAGTGAGGAAACAACAGTTTCTTACAGCAGCCATATTGCCAACAATGCAGCTCCATTGTCGTTCGCAGCAAAGGATTGTAAACAGCTGGACAATACTCTTCATGAATCATTTTCTTCACGACAACGGCGCAGGAGGTCGTTAAGTATATTTTACTTTGTCTGGCTCATTTCCTTGCATTTATTTCCTTTAAACTTTCGTGTTCTTCATAAAAATGAGTGAGAGCGAAGTGCAGCAGCGTCTCGTTAGACAACGAGGGACATTAAAAGGAAAAATAACTCTAATGGAAACTTTCGTCAATCAATTCAGTGAAAGTGAAGGAAACATTCAAGAAGTGTGTACTCGTTTCAATGCATTGTCTCACATTTGGGTGGACATTGAGCAAGTACAAGATCAGTTAGAAGCTGAAACTAGTTTATCGCAGGATGACGTCAGAGACGAATTGGAAACGGCGTACTACAAGTTGAGTGCCCGGATGCAAGCTTTATTATCGCAGCATGATAAGGTTCAAGAGTAGCATGATGATGTAAACACATCGCATGTCACAGCAACCTGGCTCAAACTTCCTAGAATAGAATTGCCAACGTTTGAGGGTGATTATCGGCACTGGTTGTCCTATGAAGACACTTTCACGTCTTTAATACACAATAACAAAGACATCGCTTCCATTCAGAAGTTTCAGTATCTACGTTCGTCGCTCAAGGGCGAAGCTTATTCAGAACTTACCCATCACGGAGGCAAACTACGAAGTGGCCTGGAAGTTGTTAGTGAGTAGATATTCAAACAAGAAGCTAATCGCATCATCGTACATTTATGAAATATTGCACATCAAGGCAGTCAAAAAGGAAAGTGGTCAGGAATTGTGTTCCTTTGTGGGATGTGCGACACGCAACTTGAATGCAGTAAATGCACTTTACACAGATGTACCTTTGGCGGACATGTTACTCACTCAGCATTTTGTGTCTAAGCTAGATTCAGGAACTAGGAAAGCGTGGGAACTGCAAAATAGTGAAACAGATCTTGTCAGCATGGATGATTTCTTTTCGTTTTTGGAAAGACAATGTCAAGCGCTGGAAAGCATTCAGTCCACACCAAGTGATGTAAATAAACAATCAATCAACCTCAGCATTACAATGTAAGATCAAACAAGGGTTTTTCGAAATCTTTCATTAGTACACTGGCGAACTTTAAAAAAAGGTCTCCCTCCTCATAGTTAGATTGGAAGGTAGTTCGAAACACTTCATTACTCCTGTATTGGATAAGAAATTGGGGGAAGGCAGTTGCAGACAAGGCCATCACCACCTTATGCGAACGTAAACTTGTTTCCGGAAAGCTTTCTGTTGGAATCTTATCAGGCATAATCTGGGAAGTTTGTGGAATATTTTTGTGTTCCTACCCCCCCCCCCCCCCCCCCCCAGAGACCTCAGTGTCCACTGCAGAGTCCAGATGCAAGACGTGCTCAACAGTACCCTTGAAGGCTTCTGGGCAAGAACCAAGTGCTCCTAGTACGACCCTATCAGACCATTGGTTATTAGAATGGCTGATGAGAGATAAAGAAGAGAGAAAGAAAGAGAAAGCGGAAGAAGCAGAAAATAGAACTAGAGAAAAGAAAGAGGAGGAAGAGCGCAGACTTATGGAAGAGAAACAGAGAAAGAAAGATATGGCTCAAATAGAGAGAGCTAGAAAGAAAGAGGTAATGGAGCTAAGACAAGTAGTGGAGTTCATGGAGGAGAAAAGGCTTCATGAAAAAGCAGAAGAAGAAGCAAAAAAGGCACTTGAAAAAGCAGAAGAAGAAGCTAAAAAGGCACTTGAGAAAGCAGAAGAAGAAGCTAAAAGAAAACTAGATACACAAGAATTTAGGTCGCTAATAGAGTCTCTTGAAAAGAAAAGAGAAATTGAAAAACTAGAAGCAGAGCAAAAGAGAGAAAGGGAGTTAGAAATTCTCCGTGCTTTGGTTGAAAGCTAGGAGGAAAAGAGAATGAAAGAAAAAGAAGAGGAGAATGAGAGAAGACAGCAAGAAGCTGAAAGAAGCAGAGCAGAATTACAGACTCTTTTCTCCCAACATAAGACAGACCAGTTAGAAAGTCTTAGGGAGGAATTAGAGAAAATTAGAATCTCTTGTCAGCTGGAAGTAGTGAAAGTAGTGGAAGAACAATTAGAACCATTAGCTGTCTGGCGTGGTGAAATGGAGCAAGAGCAGGAACAAATGAAGAAAAATTTAGATGTCTGTCTACAATTGGTAACCCAGTCTACGACGGAAAGTGGTAGTGAAGAACCAGAGAGAGTGAAGCAGATAGAAGCAGCAGTAAAGACTCTAAGTGAGCAGGCTGTAGTTATGGAGAAGGCGGTCCAAGAACAAAAAGTAGCTGCAGAAACGATGGCCAAAGCAACCGGCGAAAAGGTGAACTCTCTTCGCGGAGAGACACAGAAATTGGAAGTATCTCTTCGGCAAGAAATTCATGAGCAGACTGGGTCTATAGTCAGAAGAGTAGGCGAACTGCAAGATAAAATTGAACGGTTGCAGCTACAACCGGGAGTCCCTTCTGATGTTCTCCCAGATTCCATTGAACGGGATATAAGTTTGAATCCTGAAGCAGCCTCTTATGAACCTCCTAGAGTGGTGCAGAATCCTTTCTACCTGGAAACCATTCAATCGGATAAGCGTAAGCAGCCTAGAGAAGCAGATAGTTCGGACGGGACATTTCCTCGGCGAAGAACCGAATTTAAGATGCCTAGAATGGCTGACATCGCACACATCCCCAAGTTGAAGGTCGATATCGAAGCTCAGTCAGCTGAGAAATATCTTCGTGAGCTCAATGTAAGCTTCGAGCTCATGCAAGTGCCTGACAATTACAGACTCGAATTGCTACCTAGAGTATTCACAGGTAAAGCTGAACATTGGCTGGCAGGTAACATAGACAGTTTTGTTAGCTATGCTGATTTCTGCATAAAGTTTAAAGAAGAGTTTGCATCCGAGAAGGCTAAGCAGAGACAATTAACAGCAGTAAGAAATAGAAGATATTCCCGTCCAGTACATGAAAATATGGAGAGCTTCGCTTGGAGCATTTACGCCGCCTATAGGAATCTAAGTGACAACTTCAGCGAGAGCGAGGTGCTGAATTTAATCATAGGTCAGTTACCTTATAGAACTCGAAATCTCTGCCTTGCGCACTCTCCCAGAACAGTCGACGAATTGACCAGTTTCCTCAAGGACTTTGAAATATATGATGATCCCGACTTCTGGAGAAATAAAGAGGACTTCAAAGGTAAAGAACTTCCCAATAAGAATTTCAAAGTGCGAGGCATTGAAACCAAGGGTGACACTAAACCAGAAAACTCTTGGAGAACTCGGAATTTTAATAGAGGTGGAGGTAACAGAGGACTGAACCGTAACCAGAATGGTCGATGGGAACCTTATCGACCAAATCCAGGGCGTTCAAGAAGAGAATTTCCCAGGGGCAATCTCCAGAGAGACCAAGACAGAAATTGGAGATCCTCGGTCGGAAGAGGAGGAAGTCCAGTCCAATATAGTTCCAGAAGGTACTCTTCCAGAAACTCAGATCGCAGTAGTGAACCCCCTGATCCTGGCGAAGTGCAGACTGTGGAGCAGCTAGACACTCTTGGGACAGTTTGATTGTTTACGGGTAACCAGAGGTCACAAAGTTGCCAAACCAACTAGTCACCCTCACAGTGTCTCTCCCATTTTCCATAGCCAAGCAGCCATCCCAGGAGGAAGAAAGAAGTAGTAGGGGAAGAAGAGGACCAAGTGACTGAAGTGTAGAAGAGACAGAGACTCTTACCAGTTTGATCTTTAATATTTCCAGTAAAATTTTTCCAGAAATTGTAAGTTCTAAATTTCTACCAAAATTTTTGCCCGAGGAAGGGGCGTATGTAACGACCCTGCGTGGTCGCCACATTTAACGACCCTGCGAGGTCGCAATATTATATTTTGTTAAGAAGGTATGGATGAAGAATGCCTGCTAAATGTTTAAATGTGTTAACGGATCCACCTCTACGGTTATTAGTTTCGCTTATTATTATTTGACCCTGCGTGGTCGCTGTATTCTGTAAATGTTAACGGGTCCACCTCTACGTTTATTAACTTCGCTCATTATTAGACCCTGCGTGGTCGTTGTATTTGGTAAATGTTATCATTTATTGTCATTTATACTGTTCAATTCGTTGAAGAGTCCTGCGAGGCTCAATATCAATTGTATTGTCTGAAGACACACAGTCTTAGTTTATATTGACACGTGTAACTAGTGATTTTCCCACTAGTGTTTTCTTAATGTTACTTCTTGGATGTTAAAAAAATCAGCACCACGCTCTAGCCACTTTTTTTTCGCCAGGGTTGTAGTAGAAATGAGAAAATAGAAATTTTTTGCATTCTGCGTATGTGACAGTATTCTTTGGATATTGTCCCTGAAATATCTGTTAACATCCTAACCCGCAGTTTTTTCAGGATAAACAGGATAAACATTTAGCAGGCATTCTTCATCCATACCTTCTTAACAAAATATAATATTGCGACCTCGCAGGGTCGTTAAATGTGGCGACCACGCAGGGTCGTTACATACGCCCCTTCCTCGGGCAAAAATTTTGGTAGAAATTTAGAACTTACAATTTCTGGAAAAATTTTACTGGAAATATTAAAGATCAAACTGGTAAGAGTCTCTGTCTCTTCTACACTTCAGTCACTTGGTCCTCTTCTTCCCCTACTACTTCTTTTCTTCCTCCTGGGATGGCTGCTTGGCTATGGAAAATGGGAGAGACACTGTGAGGGTGACTAGTTGGTTTGGCAACTTTGTGACCTCTGGTTACCCGTAAACTCTCGAACTGTCCCAAGAGTGTCTAGCTGCTCCACAGTCTGCACTTCGCCAGGATCAGGGGGTTCACTACTGCGATCTGAGTTTCTGGAAGAGTACCTTCTGGAACTATATTGGACTGGACTTCCTCCTCTTCCGACCGAGGATCTCCAATTTCTGTCTTGGTCTCTCTGGAGATTGCCCCTGGGAAATTCTCTTCTTGAACGCCCTGGATTTGGTCGATAAGGTTCCCATCGACCATTCTGGTTACGGTTCAGTCCTCTGTTACCTCCACCTCTATTAAAATTCCGAGTTCTCCAAGAGTTTTCTGGTTTAGTGTCACCCTTGGTTTCAATGCCTCGCACTTTGAAATTCTTATTGGGAAGTTCTTTACCTTTGAAGTCCTCTTTATTTCTCCAGAAGTCGGGATCATCATATATTTCAAAGTCCTTGAGGAAACTGGTCAATTCGTCGACTGTTCTGGGAGAGTGCGCAAGGCAGAGATTTCGAGTTCTATAAGGTAACTGACCTATGATTAAATTCAGCACCTCGCTCTCGCTGAAGTTGTCACTTAGATTCCTATAGGCGGCGTAAATGCTCCAAGCGAAGCTCTCCATATTTTCATGTACTGGACGGGAATATCTTCTATTTCTTACTGCTGTTAATTGTCTCTGCTTAGCCTTCTCGGAGGCAAACTCTTCTTTAAACTTTATGCAGAAATCAGCATAGCTAACAAAACTGTCTATGTTACCTGCCAGCCAATGTTCAGCTTTACCTGTGAATACTCTAGGTAGCAATTCGAGTCTGTAATTGTCAGGCACTTGCATGAGCTCGAAGCTTACATTGAGCTCACGAAGATATTTCTCAGCTGACTGAGCTTCGATATCACCCTTGAACTTGGGGATGTGTGCGATGTCAGCCATTCTAGGCATCTTAAATTCGGTTCTTCGCCGAGGAGATGTCCCGTCCGAACTATCTGCTTCTCTAGGCTGCTTACGCTTATCCGATTGAATGGTTTCCAGATAGAAAGGATTCTGCACCACTCTAGGAGGTTCATAAGAGGCTGCCTCAGGATTCAAACTTCTATCCCGTTCAATGGAATCTGGGAGAACATCAGAAGGGACTCCCGGTTGTAGCT